>NC_143508.1:26387500-28887500 GCF_051622355.1 Phaseolus vulgaris
AAGCAGAAATCAGGGGAAGAGCGCGAAAAACCCTAGCGCGGGTCGAGAGAGGGAAAACAGGGGAAATGAATGCATGATAACGAGAAAGGTAAATGCAAACGGTAGAAATAACCTAAATAGACCCAGGAAGAAGAAAAACCATACCTTTGGATGATCGCAAGAGGTTTGGAAGCAGAAAACTTGAAGAAAGATGGGTGCGCAGAGAAAGAGTTCGCAAGAAGTCTGAGAGTCGATTGAAGAAGATGGAGGAACAGTGAAGGCGCGCGCCAATTTGAATAAGAGAAGCGCTAGCGACATACCACGCTGGCCGTCGATGGGGCCATGTGTCGCGAGATTAAGGAAAGAAGTCCAAACGTTAAAGAAGCAACACGTGAGGTGGCACGTGATGCGGTCCCACTTGCCAGGTGGACTGAGGGCACGACCACTTAGTCTCTTCGCCGAGAACGAGTTCAGGACTCGAGACTGGGGGGCTTGTGATCCGATCGGTCATCGGTAGTCGATGACGTCAGCAGCAGAGGACCACGTGGACCACTCGCAGGGCGACACGTGGACCAAGTGACAGAGAGATCAAGGAGACGATCGTCGAGAGCGGTCATCGGGGGTCAGTAACCAAGTGACCATCGACAGATCAGGCGGCAGAGAGGTCAGGGGAGAAATCATCCAGAACGGTGATCGGTGGTCAGTAGCCAAGTGGCCACCAACAGACCAGTTCTCAGACTAACGCCTGGGGGCAGAACGCGAGAAGCAACAGAGCACTGATCAGTCATCGGGTGCATTGTCATCGGGGTCTCGTGTTACACGCAGTTAAACCGGGACTGAGTTTCCCAGTGAGAGCGTTATACATGGACCTCGAATGAGCACACCTCAGGGAATCGCGCACGAGAGTGGCCTGAGGGAGCTAGTAAACCGATCAGTGATTGGTGACTCCCTCAACCCATTACGTGCGTGAAGGGTAAGTCGTCTACGCAGAGAGCAACGCTTGGTGAGTGTGCCTAGACCGGCCACACCTGGCGTTCTCCTGAGAGTATGCGATTTACCCAGATGAAAGAAATATGCTAAGTTACTCCGCAAGGGAATAACTTAGCACGCAAAGAGAAGCGCTAGGGCCCTTCCAGTAAGTGACACGTGTGTGGTTAGATGCGAGTCGCATGCCTCCACGTGTCGTCATCTGAGAGGGGTGCGGTCCAGATAAAGGTGCACTCCGTACCACTAAAGGTACAGACAGGTACAGACAAGCGCAGAGACGCGCGGACACGCACAGACACCTACACTCTACTGATTCTGCAGGTACACTGGCTCAGAAAAGCATAACAGAATTCGGTTATGCCCAGGAGCAGAGAGAGAGACATAAAAGAGAATCAGGGAGAGAGTGAGGGGGATACGAGAAAATAGAGAGCAAGAGTTTTTACACACACACTAGTTTTCTCATTTGGTAGTTTTGTGGTCTAACTTGATCGTCGGAGTGCAAACGGCCGCTAGAGGCGCCGTCTGTGTGTTTTGCAGGTCACTTTTGGAGATCCAAGAGAAGGCTCTGAGGGTGATTCTGCAGAGGACGCAGTCGCGTAGACGGGACAGAGAGTGCTACAAAGCGATTCCTCCACGTTCGAGTTGCCGGCAGGATCAGTGCTAATGTGGGGTGTCTTCACCGTATCTTGAGTCAAAGAACGATGACTCCTTGGCCTCCCTCTCGCTGTACAAATATGGAACGTCCACCCTGTTATCTTCCATGAATTTACGCGGAGCTTTGAGTGTCTCTTGGATTACTGTCCTCTGTCTACCCCCCTTGCCTGAGCTGGCCAGCTTGGCAAGCAGGTCAGCTCTGGCATTCTGCTCCCTTGGGACATGTACTAGCTCAAGAGCGCTAAATGCTCCCTTCAGCAATTGGACGTATTTCAGATACGCCGCCATCTGCGGGTCTTTTTCTTGGAACTGCGCGCCCATCTCCTTAGCCAGGAGCATCCCTGCAACCAGAGCTTCGTACTCAGCCTGATTATTACTTGCCTTAAAGGAGAAGCGCAGAGCTTGCTCGATCAGCACGCCATTGGGTCCCTCCAAGACTATCCTCGCGCCACTTCCTTGCTGGTTGGAAGAGCCGTCGACCGAGAGCAACCACTGCGAACCTGCCTCCACCTCTTGTTCGCCCCCGGGCGAGAGTTCTGCCACAAAATCTGCATATACCTGCCCTTTGATGGATCCTCTGGGCTCATACTGGATATCAAACCCTGACAACTCCACCGCCCAGCGCACCATCCTTCCTGCTACGTCAGGTTTCTGCAACACCTTTTGTATAGGGAGGTTCGTCATCACCACCACTGTAAAGCTGTGGAAGTAATGGCGGAGCCTCCTGGCCAAAAATACCACGGCCAACGCTGCCTTCTCTAGCGCCTGGTATCTCGTCTTCGCGCCTTGTAAGGCCTTGCTCACAAAATAGATGGGCTTTTGAATCTGATCCTGCTCCTGGACTAGCACAGAGCTGATAGCTCGCTCTGTCACTGCGAAGTACAGCCGGAGGGGCACGCCCGCTACTGGTTTGCAAAGGACTGGTGGCGTCGCCAAATACTCTTTCAACTTCCTGAAGGCCGCTTCACATTCGTCAGTCCATGCGAAGCGACTATTTCTTTTAAGGCACTGGAAATACGGGTGCCCCTTCTCTCCTCCAGCAAAGACAAACCTTGATAGTGCCGCCATACGCCCCGTCAGCTTCTGCACTTCCTTCACTGACGTCGGGCTTCGCATGGCGATGATTGCTGCACATTTATCGGGGTTCGCCTCTATTCCCCTCTTCGTGAGCATGAAACCTAGGAACTTACCGGCCTCTACCCCGAAGACACACTTCTCGGGGTTTAGCTTGAGGCGGTACTTGGATATAGTGACGAACAACTCCTCTAGGTCCGCCACGTGTTGTGCCCTATCCTTCGACGCTACTACCATATCATCCACGTAGGCGTACACATTCCTCCCTAACATGGGCGCTAGGACCTTGTCCATCAGCCTTTGGTAGGTGGCGCCCGCGTTTTTCAGCCCAAAAGGCATCACCTTGTAACAGTAACTGCTGGTCTCCGTCATGAACGCAGTTTTACTCTCATCTCGCTGGTGCATTTTGATCTGGTTGTATCCCGAGAATGCATCCAAGAAGCTAAGTACATTGCAACCGGAGGCGCTGTCCACCAACGCGTCGATGCTGGGTAGTGGGTACGAGTCCTTCGGGCACGCTTTATTTAAGTCTGTGAAGTCCACGCACATCCTCCACTTTCCATTCGCCTTCTTCACCAGGACAACGTTGGCCAACCATTCAGGGTATTGAATCTCCCTGATGTGACCAGCACTCAGCAGCTTCTGCGTTTCATCCCTTACCACCAGCTGCCTCTCTTCATTAAACTTTCTCCTTCTTTGGCGCACGGGGCGAACTGTGGCGTTCATGCTAAGGTGATGACATAGGAAATCAGGGTCGATGCCGGGCATATCCGAGGCAGACCATGCGAAAGCATCTAAGTGGCGTGAAATCACCTCTGCCACCTCCTCCTACTCCTCTTGGCTCAGCAAACGCCCTATCTTAAACGTTTTGCCACCAATCTCCCTCTCCACCACATTAGCCGCCTGCTGATCCCTGCTATTATCCTTAACGGGCGCCGCGTCGTCAGGGCCCTCCTCCATGAGTGTGTCTGCCTCGGGCGTCGCCCCCACAGGTGTGCCTCGTCAGGCGTTGACCCAGCGGGCGTCGCCTCAATCATCGTCGTGTCTGCACTTGGCGGACGCTCAAACACCATGAACACGCCCCTCTTCGTTTTCAGGCTATTCTCATAACATTTTTGCGCTTCCTCCTGGTCCGACTTGATGACTATTACCTTGCCGCTGAGGTCTGGCAGCTTCATCTTCATATGGCGCGTGGAGGCTACTGCATGCAGCCTATTCAACGCCGGTCTGCCCAACAAGATGTTGTAGGCGGAGTTGGCATTTACGACCAAGTACCGGATGCTTTCGGTACGCGAGGCCTCTCCATCTGTGATCGTTGTCCTCAGCTCCAAGTAGCCTCGGACTTCCACTTGGTTATCTGCAAACCCATATAGGCACCCTGTGTAGGGCCTCAGAAGGTCGGGAGAACCCGGAACTTGTTGAATGTCGATCAGAACATGACGTCTGCAGAACTTCCCTGGTCGACTAGAACCCTGTGCACCTTTCAGCCCGCCGTGACAACTGAAATGACCACGGGGTCATTGTCGTGCGGCACGACATCTCGCAGATCTGCCCTCGTGAACACGAGGTTTGACTCCCACGGATCACCTGAGATCCTCTCCTCAATTGAGTTGACCCCCCTCGCGTATTTCTTTCGATGGGAGGCGGTGGGTCCTCCGCCGGGAAAACCTCCAGCAATGGTGTGAACCTCGCCGAGAACAGGCATCTCGTGCGCTTGTTCCTCCGCTGGCGCCGGCAGGGCGGCGGTCGTGGCGGGTTCTGCGCCATAATCCTTCAGAAACCCGCTCTCACCAGCTCATCCAGCTGGTAACCCAACGACAGGCAGTTATCGATGTGATGACCGAAAGCCTCGTGGAACTCACACCAAGAGTCCTTCCGAGGCCCTAACACCTTATCAGTATTCGTCGGTCGCCTCAACCTCTCGGCTATATTAGGCACGGCGATCAGGTCCTTCAACTCCACCACAAAGTTGTATCTCGCCGGCCTTGCCCTCTCTCTGACCGGGCGATCGCCTCCTGCTGGACCCCGGGGCTGGGGTTTTCTGGCCTCATAGGGGCGTCTCCCCTCTGGCTTCTTCCTCCCCGTCATGGTCTCGTTGACCCTGACGGGCTGAACTCGCGTCTGCACCCTCGGGCGTGAGGGTACAACACTGGTTCGCTTCTCGCACACCTCTCCTTCGGAGGCGATATGTTCCACCGCCCGACGCCGTATTTCAGCAAAGGTCCTTGGGCGATTGCGAATAATAGATTCGCAAAAAGGGTCGGGACACACGCCTTTCCTGAAGGCATACACAATCATAGGCTCCTCCGAAGTACCAACTTTAACTACTTGGGCCCCGAAGCGGTTGATGTATTCTTTTACGGTCTCCCCTTGATACTGTTTTACATCAAACAGGTCGTAGGAAACTGGTGACGGGGCCTTGTTCGCCAAGTATTGCTCCATAAACAGCTGCGACAACTGCCGGAAGGAGGTGATATGGCCATTTGGAAGGCTAATGAACCAATCCATTGCCATCCCTGTCAACGTGCTCATAAAGAGCTTGCACCTCGCGGCATCGGAGCCGCCTACCAATACCATCTGCGTGTGGAAAGGAGTGAGATGCGCCTTGGGGTCCTCCATCCCGGTAAAGATCACCTTGGGCCCCGCGAACGTGTTGGGGATCACCGCATCCAGAATCTCCTGCGAGAAGGGTGTGGAAAACTCCCTTGGTGGGGTGAGACGCTCGGTCTCATCTTGTTCGCGTTGCCCTTGGTTATAGTTCAAATCCCGGCGCAACTCTTGATTCACGCGATGGAGCTCTTCGTTTCTCGCGCGCGAATCTGCGAGGTCCACCTGGATGCGTTCCTGTTCTATCCTCGACTCCGCCATCTCATCCTGCAGCCCCTGCATCATTTCTAGTACCTGCTGCATCGACATTTCCTCACTCGCCGTGCGTGGGGTACCTTGTCTAGTGGTAGCCGTCATTCTTCACTGTTTCCTCCAACTTCTACCAACGTTATGGTGGCTCTGATAGATCTTCGTTGCTTGTGATGAGACTAATGTTTTAAATCGGCCCCACGGTGGGCGCCAAATGTTCCGGCCGGTTGACCTGGGACGTCTTTGTGCGCAACCTCACCCGTCAGCTAGGGACTCCTTCCCACTGGTTACCCGCGGATTCCTGCAAAGAAGGACAAAAGGGCACCCTAACGGCCATTTGCACTCCGACGCTCAAGTCAGCTAGCAAGAAACACCAAAACTCTACACCTCCATATCGGAGTACCATGACTGGCACTCTAAAGGTGGTCTAATGAAACTGTGTATTGTGTATCTTTTCTCCCTCTGGCAAACAACCTCTCTCTCCCTAGTCCCTTGTGCGTAGTCTCAAGACTCAAGCAAGCAACTAGAGTGTACTCTGGGAAAATCTGTCAAAAGTTCGAACTCCGTTTCCAACATTCAAGGCGCTATTTAAACTACTCCCGCATTCAAAGCACCTTAAAGCGCATTTAATTATAAAACGTCCAGCGCATTTAAGACGTTCAAACCGCTTGGGAGCATTTATAGTACCTTAAATGCTCGAAATGTAAACTGTGTTAAAAAACTTTAATTACCTTGTACCTGACAAAAATGACGTTTCTATTCTGACTTGGCTGCTGTACACGTGGAGGGCCTCACAGCGCCGTGACCCCATCTGGGGTATTTCCTCGTGTGAGTCCTCCTACCTGGGAGTGCATCTGCATAAGGGGTGACTTTCTGGGTGCCAACTCATGCCCCAAACCTCTAGTCACTCACTTTGAGAACGTATCTACCTTCCTCTCGTACCCTGCACCTGGCTGCCCCCGGGCGTGACCCTTCTCATGAGTCGTAACTATCCCAAGGGCGTCTCTGGGGCGGCATGGGCACTTCACGAGTCAGATTGCTCTACACTGGCACTATTACTGTGGCCTTGAAGCCACCTTTCTCTTCTCTTTATTGCTACCCCGGGATATCGGGGTTTGAGGCCTTCCCACGGTGTCACTCCCTCCATGGTCTTTCCTACCCATGGGTATCGGGGAGCAACATTGTGATTGCCTTGCTCCTGTGACATTTGACCTTGGCGACGCCCTAGCTGGGCGACACCTTAACTCGGCGATGCCTTCACCTAGGCGACGCCTTACCTTGGCGACGCTTCCTCTCGGCGACGCCCCGCCTCGGTGATGCTTGCACTTGGCGTCTCCTCACCTAGGCGACGCCTTATGTTGACTTTGACCCCGACGTTGACTTTGACCTTGACTTTGTCAACGCCCGGATACGGGACGGTAGAGCCTCCATTAAAGGTTTGAAGGAAATGTGTTAAATTCGCCTTAAAGCGCCTTAAATGCACTTTAAGACGTGTTTAATGCAGGATGGCATTAAAGGGGTTTTGAACGTTCGAAACAAGGATCGGACTTTTTGGCAAATTTTCCCTAGAACATACTCTAGTTGTTTGCTCGAGTCCTCAGGCTACGCACAAGGGACTAGAGAAGAATTGTTTGCCAGAACCAGAAAACAGCACACAAAATACAGTTCTTTACCACCTTCAGAATGCCTTTGACGGTGCTTCGATACGAAGGTGCAGAGTTTTGGTGTTTCTTGTTAGCTGACTTGAGCGTCGGAGTGCAAACGGCCGCTAGGGCGCCCATTTGTTCACTTCTTTGCAGGTGTTCGCAGATTACCAGAAAGGGGTGACCTAGCAGACGGGCAAGGTTGCACAAAAAGACGTACCTCGGTCAACCGGCAGGAACACTATTTAATGATTTTCTTCTAGTGTTGGGTAGAGGTTTGTTGGCTCTATATTAACTAATCACTAATTGTAAGAATTAATGGCCTCAACAAGAGGGGAGAGCGAGGGGGTGAATTGTTTAAGTAAATTTTTTCGCAAATACTGGCTAAGAATGAAGATTGATGATGATTTACAGATCAATGAATCAGAGTTATATGCAGTCCCCAGAAAACCACTGGTATTCCACTAGGTAACCAACAACTGATTACAACACACCACAACCTCAAAGAGGTGATCTTGACCACTCAAGAACACACATCCTCTTTGACTTCACACATAGCCAGAACAACCCTCTAACTTTACAGATACACAGATTACAAATATTCAACCTGAAAAACAATAACAAGAGAATATGGAACAGATTATACCTGATTACATGAAATCACAGCTGCTCCTAATCCACTCTTTAATCAATTCACAACTCTAGGCAATCTTGCTTTCTTGAATCCAAACTTTCACGGAAACTTGTCTGAATCACTTTTCTCTCACTTTAAAATAGGAAGTGTAATCACAACTTTATAGCTCATCAAACTAGCCGTTTTAATCAGTTAAACATGAGCCAAAACAGTTTGTAAATAACTGAAAACAAATATAACATATTTATGAAAAGTTGTTAAGAAATTCGAAAAGCTGTTAAGAAATTCAAAAATCAACCTGTTGAAATGTCGATTTAACCGATTGAATTAGTTTAACAGTTAAGCTAACCAAAACCTAAACAGTTTTGTTCCCTCCGGTTGACCAGGGTTGTCTTTACGCGTGGTTTGTCCTCACGAGCTAGGGCAACTTCGTTCTGCTCCGTCCGTGGGTACCTGAAAAGAAGTGAACAAAGGGGCGCCCTCGCGGCCATTTGCACTCCGACAATCAAGTCAGCTGGCGAGAAACATCAAAGGGTGACGCACCTCCGTACCGAACACCGTGACTGGATGCTCTGAAGGTGGTTGAAATACTGAATAGCTAGTACTGTGTAACTAATGTTGTGTTGCCCTAATTGTCTGTGCATACAGTGGGTGCGCCATGAAACAGCTAGGGTTTTTGGGCTTTGTGTAAACTTTGAGAAATAGGTTAAAACTCGGATCCCTTTCAAATATCCCAAGGCCCCTTTTTATACACCTCCTGCATTTAAAGCGCATTGAAAGCGTATAAAAATGTGCCTTGAAACATTTGATACGTAAACTAAATTAACGCGTACCTTAGCAAACTTTCACTAAAACATTGATGAACACGTGTTCTTCTGACTTGATCGCTATTCTACGCAGAGGGCCTCACAGCGCCGTAACCCAATTTAGGGTTATTCCATTGTGTGAGTCTTCTTTCCTCGAAGTGCATCTGGCGCATGGGGTGGCTCTCTAGGTGTCAACTCATGCACCCCCCCCCCCCAACCTCTAGTCATTCGCCCTGGGAGTGTATCTACCTTCCTCTCGCAGTATGCACCTGGTTCACCCCCGGGCATGACCCTCTCATGGGTCGTATCTATCCCGGGGGTCTCCTTGAAGTGGCGTGGGTACTTCACGAGTCAGGTTATTCCTTACTGGTACTATAACTATGGCCTTGAAGCCACCTTTCTCTTTTCTTTGCTACTGCTATGGGCCATGTCTTAACCTGGCGACGCTTCAATCTGGCGACGCCTAACCTGGCGACGCCTTACTTCGGCGGTGCCCCAATCTGGCGACGCCTCATCTTGGCGACGCCTAACCTGGCGACGCCTTATCCTAGCGATGCCCACACCTGGCGACGCCTCAAGCGGTCAATTCGTTGACTTTCTTCCTTGGGTCCCTTGAGGGGCCCCACCATACGTTGACTTTTACTTTGACTTTGACTTTGGTCAACGCCCGGGGACAGGACGGTACACAAGCCCCCCAGTCTTGAGCTGATACTTGTTTTCAGCAAAAGACTAAGGCCTCGCCCTATTGTCCATGTGGCACTCTGATGACGTGGCATTTCCTGAGTGGCTGACGTGACATTCCCTTGAGCGGCTGACGTGACATTCCCTTGAGCAGTGGACGTGACACGTCTTGAACGTCTGACGATGTAACATTCTCTGAGCGGGAAAAGTGACGCTTTGGGTCATGCTTTAATCTCTTGACACGTGGCTCGATCGTATGGCCAACGCTTGGTGCCTCTTGCCCTTCAAGTTAGCGCTCAATCTCTCGACACGTGGCTCAATCGCACGGTCCTAATCCAGCGCCTCTTGCGCTTCAGTCGTAACGTTTAAGTCTTCGAAATCCCGCGCTTCAACTACTGTTCTATTCTCTCGTGCGCTCTTCTTCACTGTTCATTCTTCTTTTCTCTGAAGTTCTCGCGATCCTTCCCCTCTTCGTTCACAAAGCTCGTCCCCTTCCACTTCCAAATCACGAAAGGTACGGTTTTTCTACTCTGATTCCCCTTGCACTTTACTGTATTGAATTCATAACTGCCTGGCTTGTTTATTTCTTCTGCATTTCTTTGTTCTTCCCCTTTCCTCTGCTTTCTCATTCTTCCCTCTTTTCTGGATTTCTTGCGTGGGTAGGGTTTTTCTAGGGTTTCTCTTCCCCTTTCTGTCTTAACCTCATTCGCTGAACCCTTCCTCTTCTTCATTCTTCAGCTCTCCTTATCAAACTATGGCGCGTACAAAAACAACGCCCAATCCTCCCCCAAAGGTCGACTATAAGGCTCAGTACCCCTGGTCCTCAGACGAGCTCTTGGCTGAGTGTACTAGCCTAACAACCGTAGAAGACATGGTGAAACACCAAGGTGACCCACATTTATACAACTTTAACGCCTTCTGTAGCACCCACGACTCCCACATCTCTGTTTGCCATGGCACCCCTGGGGAACCAGTCTGTGTGGACAACCAGTTCAATGGCAGGAAACCCTTCATCTTTACGTACCAAGCGGTTTTCAAGCGCGTTGGTGTGCGCCTTCCCTTCACGTCCTTTGAGAGGGAGTTACTCACCGAGATTAACACAGCCCCTGCCCAGCTACATCCCAACGGCTGGGCCTATGTCAGGGCTTTTCAAATTCTATGTGGGCACCTGGGCGTCCCACCTTCAATGGACGTTTTCCTTCATTTCTTTGAAGTGAAGAAGCAGGGGAAGAGTCTCTGGGTAAGCTTCTCTGGGATTGCCGGAAGAATCCTCCTAACCCTCTTCCAGAACTCCTTCAAGGGTTGGAAAGGCCTCTTTTTCAGGGTGCGTGCGAACAAGCGCAACCCCATAGCTCTTGATGGGTTCCCCCTGTACTGGACGGAAAAACCCAAACTGGTCAAACCCAAATCTTTGGACGAGCTGTCTTGCCTTAATACTAGAGTTGGTATTCTGTACTCCAAATTTCCGCGTTAATATCAGCCCTAACCTTTGTTGCTTGATTTGTTTGGTGCAGCGTCAGTGATGGATTCCGTCACGCTCGTTTTGAGGCAAAGGGCGGCGCCTCCAGCACTTCCCCTATCCAGTCCAATCTGTTGCCACCATCTCCACTACCCCATGCTGCCGAAACACCCAGCTCTCCCCATTCCCTACAAACACCAAACTCTCCTCTCACCCTCAAAACACTCAAATCACCCCCTCCCATTGCTGCAGTCCCACTGGCTGTAGCTAGCACTCCTCCTACAGCCCCCCTTGACAAGGGCAAGAGGGTGCTCACCATTTCCTTTGAGGATGAAGACTCAGATGTGGGACCTGCCTATAAGAGGAGGAGGTCGAACCGTATTGTTTACTCACGCTCCCCTTTGCCTTCGCATTGGGGTTCATTGATGAACAACTCTCCCAGTGCCACGTCCCCCTCGCCATCTCCCTCGCCACTAACAGTTCAAGAAGAGGGGGTGGTGGAGTCTGTTCCTTTACCAACACCAATACCAACACCAACACCAACTGCAACACCAACTCTGACACCAACTCCCACACCAACTCCGATACCAGCCGCCCCAACACCTGCCCCAGAGCTTATAGCGATTCCTCCTCCCATCATGCAGCTGATGAGGGGTTTCAATGAGAGGCTATCGCTAGGGGAGTCTTCCGGAGTGCCACGGTCAGAAGGCATGCCTTATTATCTGGGGGGCCTTCTTGGTTGTCGCCCTTGAGTGGCGCACCCAAGCAAAGTCCAAGGCTGACGAGGCACGCACCCTCCAAACTCTCCGACAGGAAGTGGCTACCCTGAAGGAAGAAAAGGAGAGCCTGTGCCGCAGTTGGGCGTGCCAAGAGGAGGTTTATAAAGCCTCTTTGAGAAGTGCCCGAGAGGTCAATGCGGAAGCCTGCAAACGCCTACATGACATAGGGCAGGCTGGCACTGAGCTCCTTGCACAGGTCGCGTCTCTCCAATCCAAAATCGTAGCTCTTGAAGCGGCGATGCGAGCTTCCGAGGCACAACATAAACGACTTACTTATCAATGCGCTGCCCGGGAGCAATCGCTGGAGAAGACCGAGGGGGAGCTAGCTGAACAGATGGAAAAGCTCAACCTTCTCCAAACTGAGCATGGTCAGTTCTAGACTGAATTGAACAGGCTTCAGGTGGAGAAGGAGGTTCTTGAGAAGCAGCTAGCCTCCGGGGACTCCGCGATCGAGGAGCTAGAGAGAGCCAAGAAAAAGCTTATTGCGGAGAGGGAAATTCAGGACTCCACCTTCAAAAAACTGGAGCAGGCCAAAGGGAAACTTATCGACGATATGTCCGATACCTTTGCAGTGGGTTTCAAGGAGGCCCTAGCTCAAGCCGCCTGCGAAAACCCGGGGATTGACACCTCCAACTGCAGCCCTTTCAGCCATATTGTCGATGGGAAGGTTGTCCCCCTCGACCTTGGGGAGTGAACTCATACCCTGTAACTTGTGCTTATACATATGAATTTATTTGGAACTCTGACAATTGGCCCTTGTTTAAATACTTATTCAACTTTTATCTTTACATCCTTGTTTGCTTTAACTTCTTTTGCACGTTTTATCTGTTTCTGTCTTCTTTACTATATCGAATGCGTTTCCCTCGATACATTTCTTCATCGTTTCACCTTTAACTCTTTAGGTAGCACGCGACTTCTTCTCTTGTTCTTTCTTTCTAAGTCGTATCGCCTACCCTTCTCTTGGTCTCTTCACTCATAAATTGGCTTGGCCTTCATATCTGCGAGGAGTCTTCCTCATGAAGGCGTCGCTTGCCCCGCCATTGCCCAAAAAGGCAAAGGAGGATTTAGTTTTTTGTACTTTCTGGCCTCTGACACTTGTGGTTTCACGTTTCTTCTTCTTGCTCTCCGATTTTCTCTGGCCTTCTGGGCTCGTGAAAGTTTTCAGTTTGCTCTCTACCTTACCTGTTTCGAGCCCCTAGGCGCTTAATACCAAAGGTCGCGCTCTCATCTCTGTTCTGGCCTCGACATCGCTCAAGGGCGAGGAGGACTTACCTTTGCCTGTACTGGTGTCCACGCTCGAGGAGAGACCTGCTCTGGGTGTCCTCAGCATACCTATACACGTTGGACAACAGTCGTGCTCTGGTGCCCACGCCTATGGAGAGTCCTATACAACAGCACCGCATCATCCATGGAGTGTCTAAAACACCAGGGCAGCTTTAGCCCTTATCTCTTTACGTTTGGTGCCCACGCCTGAAGAGAGGCCTACTACAGTGGCGCCGCATCGTCCTCAGGGTGTCTAAAGCACCAAACACCGAGGCTAGCTATTCATACCTGAGGAGGGGGCGTCCCGAAGGAATCCCTTAACCCCTGCTCAGGGACTAGATACCCAGATTTTAACTTACACTAACATCTGGTACCAGGGCTAGTTATTCATACTTGAGGAGGGGGCGTCCTGAAGGAATCCCTTAACCCCTGCTCAAGGACTAGGCATCCGGGTTTTAACTTACACTGACATCTGCTACCGGGGCTAGCTATTCATACTTGAGGAGGAGGCGTCCCGAAGGAATCCCTTAACCCCTGCTCAAGGACTAGGCGCCCGGGTTTTAACTTACACTCCACATACCTGTTATCTTGCTTTGCGTCTGACCTCCGCCTCTTTATCTAGCGATAGGCGCCTGGGTTTTAACTTACACTCCACATACCTGTTATCTTGCTTTGCGTCTGACCTCCGCCTCTTTATCTGGCGATGCCTGCTTCTGGCAAAGCGTTATCTTGGCGACGCCTTATCTTGGCGACGCCTCATCTTGGCGACGCCTCATCTTTGTCTTTGCTCCTTTGATATTTGATCTTTGATCTTACGTGAAAGGGGAAAACTAAGGCAAGAATATCTTAAACTTTTCTTTTCTTTATTTGGGTGACCTCGTTAAAAAACCCCCAGGAGGGAAAAAGAGTGTCCCCTTTACAAAATTTCAACTGAAATAAAACTTTAAATTCGCCGCATTCCAACTACGTGGGATGGGGCCTCCTTCTAGAGTCTCTAACTTATATGAACCATTCCCTTTGGCTTTAATTACTCTGAACGGTCCAGTCCACTTGGGAGACAACTTGTTTTCCCACTCGTAAGGGTGAGCCTTCCCCATGACCAGATCATCAACCTGAAATTGTCGCAACTTCACCTTAGAGCTGTACTAACGCTCTACTCTTCTCTTCACAGCCTCAGCCTTAATTCTCGCCTCTTCTCTAGCTTTGTCTATCAGATCCAGGTTCACCTTCCTTTCTTCGTTGGAGTCTTCTGCCACGACGAGGCGAGCTCTCGTGGATCTCTACTGGGATCATGGCGTCCGACCCATACACTATGCTGAAATGCGTCTCCGTGGTGGATGATTCAGGTGTGGTGTGGTAAGCCGATACGATCCTTGGTACTTTTTTTGCCCACGCCCCTTTAGCCTTCTCTAATCTGCGTTTCAAACCCCTCAACAAAACTTTGTTTGCTGACTCGACCTGCCCATTCGTCTGGGGGTCTTCGACTGATGCAAACACCTGCTTAATTCCTACTTCTGTACATAGCTTCCCCAACTGTTGGCTCGTGAACTGGGTGCCATTGTCTGAAATGAGACGCCTCGGCACCCCAAAACGACACACAATGTTCTTCCAAACAAAGTGATGTACCTTGTGCGCAGTGATTTGTGCCACTGGTTCTGCCTCTATCCACTTGGTGAAGTATTCGATGGCAATGATCAAGTACTTCATCTGCTTTATCGCCAATGGGAACGGGCCTAAGATATCAATTCCCCAAGTATGGAAAGGCCATGGGTTGTATATGGATCTCAGTTCCTCTGGCGACGCCTTGTGCCAATCAGCGTGCATCTGACACTGCTTGCAACGCTGGGCGTATCGCACGCAGTCCTCTCTTACTGTTGGCCAGAAAAACCCTGCACGTATTACTTTGGATGCCAAGGATCTTCCTCCCACGTGACTCCCACAAATACCTTCGTGGAGTTTAACCATTATCTTGGTGCACTCGTCGCCACTTACGCACGTCAAGATATGGTGCGTGAACCCGTGTCTGAATAATATCCCATCCACTAAGGTGTACCTAGCGGCGTTCCTCTTAATTTTCTTGCCTTCTTCTGGTTCCACTGGGAGGATTCCGTCCGCTAGGTATCGCCTGTAAGGGGTCATCCATGTGTCGCCTTCCTCCAAAGCACATACCTGTATGCCTTTTTCTTCTTCTGGCGAGGTCGCGTAAGTACTGATGCAGGGTGCCCTCGCCATATCTTGACTCAGAGAGCGATGGCTCCTTGGCACTCCTCTTGCTGTACTAATGTGAAGGACATCCACTCTGTTGTCCGCTACAAACTTTCGCGCCGTTTTGAGGGTCTCTTGGATGACAGTCCTCTGCCTTCCCTCCTTGCCTGAGCTGGCCTTCTTGGTGAGCAGGTCAGCTCTAGCATTCTGCTCCCTAGGGACATGCACCAGCTCAAACGCAGTGAAAGCTCTCTTTAACACCTCGACGTACCTCAAATATAAGCCATCTGTGGATCCTTTGCCTAATACTCCCCCGTTACTTGCCCTATGACCAACTGTGAGTCACTCTTTGCTAGGAGGTTCTGAGCACCCATTTCTTTAGCCAACAGCATCCCAGCAATCAACGCCTCGTACAGTGTCTGGTTGTTGCTTGCTTTGAAGGCAAAGCGTAAAGCTTGCTCGATCAACACGCCATTAGGGCCCTCCAAGATTATTCTCGCGCCACTCCCTTGCTGGTTGGAAGATCCACCCACTGAGAGCATCCACTGTGACCCTAACTCCTCCTCTTGAAGGTCTCCTCCTGGCGAGAGTTCCGCCACGAAGTCAGCATAGACTTGCCCTTTGATGGACCCCCTGGGTTCATACTGGATATCAAACTCCGACAGCTCTGTCGCCCAGTGAACCATCCTCCCTGCTACATCTGGCTTTTGAAGCACTTTCTAGATGGGGAGGTTTGTCATCACCACTACTGTGAAGCTGTGGAAATAGTGGCGGAGCCTTCGGGCTGAGAACACCACTGCTAGTGCCGCCTTCTCTAGTGACTGGTACCTCAATTCTGGGCCTTGCAAGGCCTTGCTTACGAAGTAGATGGGCTTCTGCACTTGGTCTTGCTCCTGGACCAGCACAGAATGGCCCACTCTGTTACCGCAAAGTATAATCGGAGGGGGACGCCTACTTGTGGCTTGCAAAGCACCGGTGGCGTTGCCACGTACTCCTTTAACTTGAGAAACGCTGCTTCACACTCATCCGTCCATGCAAAACGGCTATTCCTCTTGAGGCATTGGAAATAAGGGTGGCCTTTCTCCCCTCCAGCGGACACAAACCTGGACAAAGATGCCATCCTTCCAGTCAATTGATGGACTTCTCTTACTGAGGTTGGGCTCCTCATGGCAATGATAGCTGCACACTTATCGGGGTTCGCCTTTATTCCCCTTTCGGTGAGCATAAATCCCAAGAACTTCCCTCCTTCCACGCCAAAAATGCACTTTTCTGAGTTTAATTTGAGGCGATACTTTGATATGGTAGCAAACAGCTCTTCTAGATCCGCTGCGTGCTGCCCTCTCTCGTGTGAAGTCACCACCATGTCATCTACGTAGTCCTGCACGTTCCTTCCCAGTATGGGTGCAAGGACTTTGTCCATGAGCCTCTGGTAGGTGGCGCCTGCATTTTTCAACCCAAATGGCATCACTTTGTAAGAGTAACTGTTCGTCTCTGTCATGAACGCCCTTTTTCTCTCGTCCCTGGGATGCATCATGATGTGATTCTAACCTGAGAATGCATCCAAGAAACTCAACATCTTGCAACCCGAGGCGTTATCCACTAATGCGTCGATGTTGGGCAGTGGATACGAATCTTTGGGGCATGCCTTGTTCAGATCTGTGAAGTCAACGCACATCCTCCATTTCCCATTCGCCTTCTTCACTAGAACTACGTTGGCCAGCCACTCAGGGTATTGTATCTCCCTGATGTGCCCAGTGCTTAGCAGCTTCTGCTTCTCTTCCTTCACGACGAGGCATCGTTCTTCGTTGAACTTTCTCCTTCTTTGTCGCACAGGGCGAACCTTGGCGTCCATGGTAAGATGGTGGCACAAAAAATCTAGGTCGATGCCTGGCATGTCCGCCGCAGTCCACGCGAATGCATCTAGGTGGCGCAAGATCATCGCAACTACCTATTCTCGTTCCTACAGGCTCAAGAAGCGTCCTAATTTGAACACCTTACCCCTTATCTATCTTTCCACCACGTTGTCTACTGGTTGGGGTTGCTCATTCTGCACGTTCTCTGAGCGGGACTCATTCATTGAGTCCTCTTCTATAGGCGTCGCCCTATCGGATGCATTGGGCATCGCCTCCTCTGACTCTTCTTCCGTGGGCGAGGCCTCTCCGTATACTTCTTCCATTGGCGAGGCATCACTGTATCTTTCTTCTGTGCGTGCATCTTCTATAGGCGTCGTCCCTGCATGTATGGCCTCGACAAGCGTGGACTCTGCGGGCGTTGCCTCCTACACTAGTTCTAACTCTACTTGCGAACCTAAAACTGGTGGTCATTCAATCACCATGACCACGCCTCTCTTCGTCTTCAGGCTATTTTCATAGCACTTACGGGCTTCTTCCTGATCTGACTTGATTACGATTACTTTGCCACTAAGATCTGGTAGCTTCATCTTCATGTGGCGTGTGGAGGACACTGCCCTTAATCTGTTCAAGGCAGGTCTTCCTAACAAGATGTTGTAGGCTGAGTTGGCGTTAACCACCAAGTACCGAATGCTCTCGGTGCGCGACGCCGCTCCATCAGTGAATGTCGTCCTCAGTTCCAGGTAACCACGTACCTCCACTAGGTTATCTGCAAACCCATACAAGCATCCAATACAGGGTCTCAGCAGGTCGGGGGATAACTGTAGCTTGTTGAAGGTCGACCAAAACATGACGTCTGCAGAACTGCCTTGGTCGACGAGAACCCTATGTACTTTTCTTCCTGCTGTGACTATTGAAATGACCACGGGGTCATTATCATGTGGGATGACATCCCGCAGGTCAGCCCTTGTGAAAACTAGGTCTGACTCCCATGTGTCATCCGGAAATTCCACGGCAACTAAACTTACCGACTTCAAATATTTCTTACGTTGAGAGGCGGTGGGTCCTCCTCCGGAAAAGCCGCCAGAAATTGTGTGTACTTCTCCGTGAATCGGTATTTCGTGCGCTTGACCTTCCTCTGGTGTCGCCGTGGCCGTTGTTGTAGTAGACCCGGCGAGATAATCTTTTAGGAAAGCATTCTTCACAAGCTCATCCAACTTATAGCCCAGCGCCAAGCAGTTGTTAATAGGGTTCCCAAACGCCTCGTGAAACTCGCACCACGACTCCTTGTGGGGTCCCAACACTTTGTCAGACTTCACCATTGGCCTCAACCTGTCAGCTATGTTGGCCACAACGATGAGGTCTTTAAGTTCCACCACTAATTGTGCCTTAGAGGTCTATTTCCCTCTCTCCTTCCTTCTGCTCGACCCCTAGGCTGAGCCCTCCTTGCCTCATAGGTGCGCTTCCTGTCTTGGTTCTTTCTTTCTGTGGCGGCTTCGTGGACCCTAGCAGGTTGTGTGTGCATTTGCGCTCTTGGGCGTGTGGGTGCAGCAGTCGTGCACTTCTCGTATGACTCACCCTCAGAGGTAATATGTTCTACCGCCCGACGCCTTACTTTAGCAAAAGTCTTGGGGCAGCTGCGATTGAGTGACTTGCTAAAGGACCCAGGACACACCCCTTTCCTGAATGCGTACACGATCATGGGTTCGTCTGTGGTACCCACCTTCACCACCTGCGCCCCGAAGCGGGTTATGTACTCTTTCAGGGTCTCACCTTTATACTGCTTCACATCGAATAGGTCGTACGAAACTGGGGGTGGGGCCCTGTTGGCTAGATACTGCTCTTTGAATAGTCGCGAGAGCTGTGTGAAAGACGTGATGTGACCCTCTGGGAGGCTGATGAACCAATCCATGGCCATCCCAGTCAAAGTGCTCATGAAGAGTTTGCACCTTACGGCATCAGAACCGCCTACCAGCATCATCTGCGTGTGGAACGCAGTGAGGTGCGCCTCAGGGTCCTCCATCCCTGTGAAGGTTACTTTGGGCCTGATGGAGATCAAGCTCAAGAGGACATGGAGGCCAATCAACAAGATCAAGAAGAGGTAGAGGCACAAATGGAGGACGCCCATGGAGGTCAAAGCCCACCTCAAAGGATTACAAGAAGCATGATCAAAGCTTTAGGAGCTAGGGGACATTTATTTTCTCTTTTTGTAATTTCTTTAGTTGAAGGTGCTTAGAGCGAAACATTAGAAACTTCTTTTGTTATAGCATCTTTTAGGCTTTAGTTAGGAGCTTTAGGAGGGGGGGTGCATTAGTAGATAGGTGTAGGAGTAGAATAGGAGGTGCCAAAGTGAAGGAAGAGGTCACACCTTCCTCATGCATAGGTTTAGGCGCCGGTTTTGAATAAGTTTAGGAGGGAATTTTGAATTCTCTTAGCTTTGATTTTCAGCAACTTAAGCTACAAATAGAGGTGCTCTCCTTGTATTTTTCAGATTTGAATTTATCTAAAGAAACTATACTCAAAATTGGAGTGAGCATTGGAGAGCTTTTGAGCCTTCTTCTCTAGTCTTATCTTGAAGGATCATGGTTTCCTCAAGTGGCGGCTTGCACGCTCATCTAGGAACATCCATACTTCTAGTGGCGTGATCATCCAACCAATCTTCCATCTTCATGAGCATTCTCTTCTCCTTCCTTTCTTCTCTTGTTAATTTCCTTGTCTTAGCTTGTTTCCTAGTTGTTTTGGTTCGGCAATTTCAGCTTGTTATTGTGTAGCTATGGTTCATTTGTGTTCTTGGCTGTTTTTCATCTTTTCTTCTTCAATTCCAGCAATTTGATTCAGTACCTTACTGTTTTGTTTTGTTAATTAGTGTTTTTGCCTTTCCTCCATCTCTTTTGGTTCAATTTGACAATATGTGAAACATCCAAATGAGTTTGGGATTTGGTACTAGTTTTTGGTGAGTTCTTGTCTTAGAACAATGATCCAACTCTAAGAAAAGTGCCTCAATAATGTCCAGCTCAAGGTGATTCCTAAGAATGTCAAGAATCATTCTCCATATGGCTAGTGGAATCACATCATGTGGTATCATGAGTCTTGGGTTCTTCTTGTTTAATTGTTGAGTTGTGTGCACTTTAATTTCAAGAGCTCTTTATTTTTTCTTGCAATTTAAGTTTCTGTTTTAGGTATTAATTGAGTTTTCTTGCTGTTTTTCTTTTGTTACACCAAGTGCTTGTGAAAAGGTTTATGGCACTCATTATTCATATGAGTATGGTTGCTCTTTTGGAATGGCATTATCCTTCCTAGAGTTTACCTTAAGCTTCTTTTCACTTGTTGTTATTTTTTGTCATATGTCTTTTAATTTTGTAATCATGTCAAGTTTTGTCTTAGTCATGTTATTCTATAATTGTCATTACTTCTAGTAGTACTTTTATTGTTTTTAATTGTTTCTTGCTTTAGTGTCATATAATTTTCTGAATTGATATTGATCCTTTGTGCATTTTCTTTTTAGAATTGAGTTCATACTTGTATTCTAGACCTATACAAGTTCCAATACATCATTTTCCATTATGTCTTTGCTAGTTCATAATTCTGTTTTTTATTCCTATTAGGATTCCTCTGTTTCTGAAAAAGAGTGCTTACTGTTTTCCTTATTGCAATTGATTTACTCAATGGAAAATTCTGAAATTCTGGATTTGTGATATTCAAAATGTTAGAAAAGAGTAGACAAAAGAATCATTCAAAAATTCAAAGTACACAAAAAATGATAAATAAAATAACAAAGTGTACAATTCTGCCGAAAAGAATACGGTAATCTGGCAGCGATTTTAAAAAATTTATCTCAATTAATTGGCTTACTGTTTTTAATTGATTCCAGTGCCATTATTGAGTTAACATCTTGAAGTTTCTGTGGTTTAAATTTCATAATCCAGTTCGTTCTACATCATTCCAGTTAAATCAGTGAATATCAAGCACAGTTTGCAGTTTAAAAAAAAAATTCCAGTAGCTAATTTTTTGTTTTCTTCATCTACTCTAGTGCTTTTCCTTAAGTATTCTTTTGTGTGCCTACTTTTCTCATTGAGTTCTTTATTTTCTTGATTGTCTTTCATTCTTACTCTTTGAGTTTGTCTTACATATAGTTTTCCTTTTGCAATTACCTTTCCTTGCTTATACCTTTTCTTGTTTGTCTTTATTGTTTCATTGGTTTTGTGGTGGTTGCTTTTGAGATTGGTGTGCTTGCTTTGACATCTTTCATTTGAGGATTCCAAGGCCTCAAGATCAGATTGGTGCAAGGACATTATTTCTTTGAGAGTGACCTCTTTTTCTGCCTCATTTCACTTCGGCATTCTTGCTGGCCACACTCACTGTTTTTGCTAATTTTTGTTGTTTAACTTGTTTGCTGTTTTTGTGTGTTTGCTGTTTTTTATTTCCAAAATGGCTGGATTTTCAAGTGATGCATCACACAAGCTGAATTCTCCATCCAAAGCTTCAATCCTTGGTGAATTACATGAAGCTCAAAGAACCATTAGACGGTTGGAGGAGAAATTGCAAAAGATGGAGGTGCAACAAGCTAGACCATCTCCTTCAATTCATGATGAGCATCATAGACCTTCCACAAGAGCTTCTTCAAATGATTTTGGCCGTGAAGATGAGCATAGGAGAAGGAGACCTCCTCCCCATGTCCATGGACAAAGACATCATCACCAAGGGGAAAGAACTCACTACGGCAATGGCTTCTATCATGATGCAAAGTCAAGGCTTCCTTCGGTCAAGCTACCTTGTTTTAATGGCTCTAGTGATCCTAATGTATATTTAGATTGGGAGGCTAAGTGTGAACAAATATTTGAGATCCATGAGATCCAAGATGAGCATAAGCTTAAGCTAGCCACCCTAGAGTTTAGTGATTATGCCATGAAATGGTGGCATGGAATTGTAAAGGACATTATCTATCACAAGGGTCCTCCCGTGGACTCTTGGAACTCTTTAAAGGATCATATGCGCGCTAGGTTTGTGCCCCCACATTTTAGGAAAGACCTCATGTTGAGACTCCAACGGTTTCAACAAGGCACGCTAAATGTGGATGAATATTATAAGGAGCTTGAGACGCTTGTGCTTAAAATTGAATTAGAAGAAAGTGAGGAAGCTGTGATTGCTAGGTTTGTGAGTGGTCTTAGGAAGGATATTCAAGACATTGTTGAGTTACAAGAGTATTCATCATTGGGCTCTTTAGTTCATCTTGCAATGAAGGTGGAAGCCCAACTTGCTAAGAAAAACTCTTTCAAAAATGCTTCCAATGATGGATACTACTCCAAGTCTTGGAGAAACAAAACTTCTTTTTCTAAACATCCTTCCAAAGATTCTTCTTTCAAACCCAAGGAAACTAAGCCATCTACTTCTAGACCTAAGTCTCCCACTAGAACATCCAATACTAAATGCTTTAAATGTATGGGTTATGGTCATATAGCTGCAAATTGTCCTTCCAAACGAAGTATGTACATGCATGAGGGCATTGTAGTTAGTGAGCATGATTCGGATTCTCCTAAGCATTCATTGCATTCTCGTGCATCTAGTGAGGAAGAGAGCGAATGTCCACTTGAAGGGGACTTGTTAGTTGTGAGAAGACTTCTTGGACAAGTTTCACAACCTTTTGATGAAAGTCAAAGGGAAAATATTTTCCATACATGATGTCTTATTCAAAACAACATTTGTTCCTTGATAGTGGATGGGGGTAGTTGTGCAAATGTGGCTAGTACAAGAGTAGTAGATAAGCTTGGATTGCCTACTATCTCTCATACAAAGCCCTACAAATTACAATGGCTTAGTGAAGTAGGAGAACTAATTGTCAATAAACAAGTCCTCATCCATTTCTCCATTGGAAAATACAAAGATGAGGTATTATGTGATGTTGTGCCCATGGAAGCCACTCATGTTCTTTTGGGAAGGCCTTGGCAATTTGATAGAAAAGTTTTACATGATGGCTTTACCAACAAACTATCTTTTGAATTCCATGGTCACAAGGTTACTTTAAAATCTCTCTCTCCAAGAGAAGTCCATGAGGACCAAGTTATCATGAAGAAAAAGAGGGAGAGTGAAAAAGATAAAAAAGATAAAAAAGATAAGAGTTCTAAGCCTACACTCCTTGTGTCTAGGCGTGACATTGAAAGGGAAATAGTGGCTCATCATCCTCTTTTCTTAGCCATCCCTAGAACTCTTAGAGTAGAATCACTTGTTGATAGTCCTCATTGCTTGGAAAATTTGGTAGAAGAGTTCCAAGATGTGTTTCAAGATCCTCCAAATGGACTTCCACCTTTGAGAGGTATTGAGCACCAAATTGATTTGATACCGGGCTCTTCTTTACCAAACCGTCCAGCATATAGGACCAATCTAAGTGAAACCAAGGAAATTCGCCAACAAGTTGAGGCTTTGATTGAAAAAGGGTGGGTGCAAGATAGCATGAGTCCTTGTGCTATGCCTATCATCTTAGTGCCAAAAAAGGATGGCACATGGCGAATGTGTTCGGATTGTAGGGCCATCAATAACATAACAATTAAGTATAGGCATCCCATACCTAGACTAGATGATTTGTTGGATGAATTACATGGTTCAAAAACCTTTTCAAAGATTGATCTTAAAAGCGGCTACAATCAAATCCGTATCAAACCGGGTGATGAATGGAAGACGGCTTTTAAGACCAACTTTGGTTTATATGAGTGGTTAGTCATGCCTTTTGGCCTAACTAATGCACCAAGTACTTTCATGCACCTCATGCATCATGTTCTTAGACCTTTCATTGGTAAGTTTGTTGTTGTTTACTTTGATGACATTCTCATTTATAGCTTATCTTTGAATGACCATAGGTTGCATGTTAGGCAAGTTTTAGAAACCCTTAGGAAGGAACATTTGTATGCTAACCTTGCTAAATGTATGTTTGCTCTTGATCATATAGAATTCCTAGGGTTTGTTGTCAGTTGTAAAGGGGTCCATGTGGACAAAACAAAGGTGGTGGCCATACAAAATTGGCCTACACCGAAATCTTTGAATGAGGTCCGAAGTTTTCATGGACTTGCTTCTTTCTATAGAAGATTTGTCCCAAACTTTGGTACCATTTCCGCACCACTCAATGACATAGTGAAAAAGGATGTGGTCTTTCATTGGGGAGAAGTACAACAAAATGCTTTTGACACTTTGAAAGAAAAATTGACTAATGCTCCCATCTTGGCCCTTCCTAATTTCACTAAGACATTTGAGATTGAGTGTGATGCTTCAAGCATAGGTATTGGGGCTGTTCTCCTTCAAGAGGGCCACCCCACAGCCTATTTTAGTGAGAAATTGAAGGGAAGTCATCTCAATTATTCCACCTATGATAAGGAATTATATGCACTTGTTAGGGCTTTGTTTACTTGGCAACACTATCTTTTTCCCAAAGAGTTTGTGATACATAGTGATCATGAATCTCTTAAATATTTGAAAAGCCAAAACAAACTTAACAAGAGGCATGCTAAGTGGGTGGAATTCCTTGAGCAATTTCCTTATGTGATCAAACACAAGCAAGGCAAAATAAATATTGTGGCGGATGCTCTTTCTAGAAGATACACCTTGCTAAATCTTTTAACCTCTCAATATCTTGGTTTTGATCACATTAAGGAACTTTATCATGATGACCTTGATTTTTCTCTCATCTATCAAGAGTGCCTTAAGGGAGGACACAAAGATTTTTTTATTCAAGATGGCTTTCTTCTTAAAGGAAAACGTCTTTGTGTTCCTCAATGCTCTATTAGATTATCTCTTGTTAGAGAAGCTCATGAGGGGGGTTTAATGGGACATTTTGGGGTTGCTAAAACTTTGGATGTGTTGCATGAACATTTCTTTTGGCCACATATGCATAAACATGTTCATAGTTTGTGTGATAAATGCATAGCTTGCCGCAAAGCTAAGTCTAAAATGCATCCCCATGGTCTATATACTCCTCTTCCTATCCCTTCAATGCCTTGGGTAGATATATCTATGGATTTCATCTTAGGCTTACCCAAGACATCAAAGGGAAAGGACTCCATTTTTGTGGTAGTCGATCGTTTTTCAAAGATGGCTCACTTTATTCCTTGCCACAAAGTGGATGATGCATGCCACATTGCAAACCTCTTCTTCCAAGAAGTGGTTCGCTTACATGGGATTCCTAGGTCTATAGTGTCCGATAGAGATCCTAAATTCTTGAGTCACTTTTGGAAGACCTTGTGGGGCAAGCTTGGGACTAAGCTTTTATTTTCTACCACTTGCCACCCACAAACTGATGGTCAAACAGAGGTGGTGAATAGAACTTTAGGACAACTATTGAGATGTTTTATTTCGGGGAATCCTAGAGTGTGGGAGAATTTACTACCCTATGTGGAATTTGCATATAATCGTGTAGTAAATTCTACCACCTCACATTCTCCTTTTGAGGTGGTCTATGGGTTTAATCCCCTAACACCTCTTGATCTTCTTCCTATTCCCCTTCTTGGAGATGTCTTGTGCAAAGATGGTGATGAAAAGGCTTCTTTTGTGAAAACTTTGCATAAAGACATCAAGAAGAGAATTGAGAAGAAGGTTGGCAAGTATGCTGAACTTGCCAATAAAAGGAGAAAAGCATTGTTGTTTGATGAGGGCGATTGGGTTTGGCTTCACTTGAGGAAGGATCGTTTTCCTACTCAAAGGAAGTCCAAACTAATGCCTCGAGGGGATGGACCTTTCCAAGTCCTCAAGAGGATTAATGACAATGCTTATGAGTTAGATATGCCTGATACATTCTTAGGTAGTCATACTTTTAATGTCAGCGATCTAACTCCTTTTTCTGTAGGTCTCCAGAATTCGTGGCCGAATTCTCTCCAACTCGGGGAGTATGATGGAGATCAAGCTCAAGAGGACATGGAGGCCAATCAACAAGATCAAGAAGAGGTAGAGGCACAAATGGAGGACGCCCATGGAGGTCAAAGCCCACCTCAAAGGATTACAAGAAGCATGTTCAAACCTTTAGGAGCTAGGGGACATTTATTTTCTCTTTTTGTAATTTCTTTAGTTGAAGGTGCTTAGAGGGAAACATTAGAAACCTCTTTTGTTATAGCATCTTTTAGGCTTTAGTTAGAAGCTTTAGGAGGGGGGGTATATTAGTAGATAGGTGTAGGAGTAGAATAGGAGGTGCCAAAGTGAAGGAAGAGGTCACACCTTCCTCATGCATAGGTTTAGGCGCCAGTTTTGAATAAGTTTAGGAGGGAATTTTGAATTCTCTTAGCTTTTGATTTTCAGCACCTTAGGCTATAAATAGAGGTGCTCTCCTTGTATTTTTCAGATTTGAATTTATCTAAAGAAACTATACTCAAAATTGGAGTGAGCATTGGAGAGCTTTTGAGCCTTCTTCTCTAGTCTTATCTTGAAGGATCATGGTTTCCTCAAGTGGCGGCTTGCACGCTCATCTAGGAACATCCATACTTCTAGTGGCGTGATCATCCAACCAATCTTCCATCTTCATGAGCATTCTCTTCTCCTTCCTTTCTTCTCTTGTTAATTTCCTTGTCTTAGCTTGTTTCCTAGTTGTTTTGGTTCGACAATTTCAGCTTGTTATTGTGTAGCTATGGTTCATTTGTGTTCTTGGCTGTTTTTCATCTTTTCTTCTTCAATTCCAGCAATTTGATTCGGTACCTTACTGTTTTGTTTTGTTAATTAGTGTTTTTGCCTTTCCTCCATCTCTTTTGGTTCAATTTGACAATATGTGGAACATCCAAATGAGTTTGGGATTTGGTACTATTTTTTGGTGAGTTCTTGTCTTAGAAAAATGATCCAACTCTAAGAAAAGTGCCTCAATAATGTCCAGCTCAAGGTGATTCCTAAGAATGTCAAGAATCATTCTCCATATGGCTAGTGGAATCACATCAGGGCCCCTTGAATGTGTTGGGGATTGCTGTCTCTAGGATCGCCTGTGAGAATGGCGTTGAGAATTCTCTTGGTGCGGTGGCAGTCTCAGGCTCGTCTACGTCGCGCCATCCGCGGCGTAGCTCCTCGTTGGCGCGGTGGAGCTCATCGTTTCTCGCCTGAGATGCTGTGAGATCCGCCTGCATGAGCTCCTGCTCCGCTTTTGATGCTGCCATTGCTTCTTGCAACCCTTGCATCATGCCCATGTGATGAGAGTCAAGTAAAGGAGGTTTTTATTAATGAAGGAAGAGGCAATTCACCATCACACTAGAAGTTCTTCCTTCTAGTCTTCTCAAAATTAAAAGAAGACATAAAATAAAAGAGAGGCCCAAGCCCAAAGCCCAAGCCCAAGCCCAAGTCCATCCTATGAAGGGCAAGGCCAAGTTTGAAATAATAAAGAATTTTTTTTGAAGGTGCTTAGAGGGAAACATTAGAAACCTCTATTGTTAAAGCATCTTTTAGTCTTTAGTTAGGAGTCTTAGGGGGGGTGTGTTAGTAGATACGTGTAAGAGTAGAATAGGAGGTGCCAAAGTGAAGGAAGAGGTCACACCTTCCTCATGCTTTGTTTTAGGCGCCAATGCTAGAAGCTTTTTAGGAGTGAGTTTTTGAATTTGCGTAGCTTATATTTCAGCACCTTAGGCTATAAATAAAGGTGCTCTCTTTGAAATTTCAGATTTGAATTTATCTAAAGAAACTATACTCAAAATTGGAGTGAGCATTGGAGAGCTTTTGAGCCTTCTTCTCTAGTCTTATCTTGAAGGATCATGGTTTCCTCAAGTGGCGGCTTGCACACTCATCTAGGAGCATCCATACTTCTAGTGGCGTGATCATCCAACCAATCTTCCATCTTCATGAGCATTCTTTTCTCCTTCCTTTCTTCTCTTGTTAATTTCCTTGTCTTAGCTTGTTTCCTAGTTGTTTTGGTTCGGCAATTTCAGCTTGTTATTGTGTAGCTATGGTTCATTTGTGTTCTTGGCTGTTTTTCATCTTTTCTTCTTCAATTCCAGCAATTTGATACGGTACCTTACTGTTTTGTTTTGTTAATTAGTGTTTTTGCCTTTCCTCCATCTCTTTTGGTTCAATTTGACAATATGTGGAACATCCAAATGAGTTTGGGATTTGGTACTTGTTTTTGGTGAGTTCTTGTCTTAGAACAATGATCCAACTCTAAGAAAAGTGCCTCAATAATGTCCAGCTCAAGGTGATTCCTAAGAATGTCAGGAATCATTCTCCATATCGCTAGTGGAATCACATCATGTGGTATCATGAGTTTAGGTGTGTTCTTGTTTAATTGTTGAGTTGTGTAGCACTTTATTTCAAGAGCTCTTTTAATTTCTTGCAATTTAAGTTTCTGTTTTAGGCTTATTTTGAGTTTGCGTGCTGTTTTAATTCTTTTGCCTATCATATGTTTGAGTATTTTCCTTTTAGAATCATGTCAAGTTTTGTCTTAGTCATGTTATTCCATAATTGTCATTACTTCTAGTAGTACTTTTATTGTTTTTGATTGTTTCTTGCTTTAGTGCCATATAATTTTCTGAGTTGATATTGATCCTTTGTGCATTTTTCTTTTTAGAATTGAGTTCATACTTGTATTCTAGACCTATACAAGTTCCAATAAATCATTTTCCATTATGTTTTTGCTAGTTCATAATTCTGTTTTTTATTCCTATTAGGATTCCTCTGTTTCTGAAAAAAGTGCTTACTGTTTTTCCTTATTGCAATTGATTTACTCACTGAAAAATTCTGAAATTCTGGATTTGTGATATTCAAAGTGTTAGAAAGAGTAGAAAAAAGAATCATTAAAAAATTCAAAGTACACAAAAAATGATAAATAAAATAAAAAAAGTATACAATATAGCCGAAAAGAATACGGTAATCTGGCAGCGATTTTGAAAAATTTATCTCAATTAATTGGCTTACTTTTTTTAATTGATTCCAGTGCCATTATTGAGTTAACATCTTGAAGTTTCTATGGTTTAAATTTCAAAATCCAGTTCGCTCTACATCATTCCAGTTAAATCAGTGAAAATCAAGCACAGTTTGCATTAAAAAAAAAATTTCCAGTAGCTAAATTTTTGTTTTCTTCATCTACTCTAGTGCTTTTCCTTAAGTATTCTTTTGTGTGCCTACTTTTCTCATTGAGTTCTTTATTTTCTTGATTGTCTTTCATTCTTACTCTTTGAGTTTGTCTTACATATAGTTTTCCTTTTGCAATTACGTTTCCTTGCTTATGTCTTTTCTTGTTTGTCTTTATTGTTTCTTTGGTTTTGTGGTGGTTGCTTTTGAGATTGGTGTGCTTGCTTTGACATCTTTCATTTGAGGATTCCAAGGCCTCAAGATCAGATTGGTGCAAGGACATTATTTCTTTGAGAGTGACCTATTTTTTTCTGCCTCAATTTCACTTCGGCACTTTGGCTTAAAACACTCACTGTTTTTGCTAATTTTTGTTTCTTAACTTGTTTACTGTTTTTGTGTGTTTGCTGTTTTTTTTATTTCCAAAATGGCTGGATTTTCAAGTGCTGCATCATACCAGCAGAATTCTCCATCCAAAGCTTCGATCCTTGGTGAATTACATGAAGCTCAAAGAACCATTAGACGGTTGGAGGAGAAATTGCAAAAGATGGAGGTGCAACAAGCTAGACCATCTCCTTCAATTCATGATGAGCATCATAGACCTTCAACAGGAGCTTCTTCCAATGATTTTGGCCGTGAAGATGAACATAGGAGAAGGAGAACTCTTCACCCCAAGTCCATGCTAGACCATCTCCTTCAATTCATGATGAGCATCATAGACCTTCAACAGGAGCTTCTTCCAATGATTTTGGCCGTGAAGATGAACATAGGAGAAGGAGAACTCCACCCCAAGTCCATGGACAAAGACATCATCACCAAGGGGAAAGAACTCACTACGGTGCATACGGGTTCTCCAGGAAAACAAGGGTGAATGGTGACTTTGTCGTCATGTTCTTTGCTAAACGAAAGGTGGGCCTTATCACCTGTATTGAGGCGAAGAACGGTGGGTTCTGTGTTAATGGAGGAAGTTTCACTCAGCAAAGTTGAGGTGGCCCAAGGATATAGTTTTTTTGTAGTCATAAAGGGGTTTCTCAGGTTCTTCAGTTTGTGGTGGAGTTGGTTGTGGTTGGTTGGGTTGAGAAGGTGCGGTTCTCTCAGCTTGGTTTGAAGGGATATTGGGATCCCTCGGTGGATTGCGAGAGGAGGAAGGGTTTTGTGAAGGATTGACTATGCGAGTCTTTGGTGGAAGGTTTCAGGAAGACAAACGTGGGTTTGGGATGATTCTTGTACGAGCCATTGGAAGAGCTGCAAAGAAGGTAGAAAGGGAAGAGATGAAGGTTTATAAACAGAATGATTCGATTGAAAATGAGAAAACAGCATGAACAAGGGGGGCTCGCAGAGAGAAAACGTAATAGAGAAAACCTAAATACAGAAAAATAGACCAACCCACAACGTATGCTTCAGAACAGTTAATGGATGATGCAAACCGATTAAAATACAGCAAATGTCAGTGGGATAAATAAAAACGTTACCTTTTGATGATCGGAAGTGCTTTGAGAAAGACAATGATTGAGGGAGATGAAGGGTCCGCAAGAGTATTTCGAATGCTATGAGTGAAGAAGAGGGTAATGAAACAGTGAAGTGGCACGAGGGTTTTAAGAGTTTTGAACGATGCAAGAAGCGCAAACGGCAACAAATAATAGCCATTGATAAGTCCACGTGTTGGTTGATTGAAGGGGGGTTGGGGAAATGTCGAATCAGTAAATAGCACAGTAGATCGCCGAGAATTCGACTTCTTAGTCTTTTCGCTGGACAAGTGACAACTTAAGACTGGGGGGCTTGTGTACCGGTCAGGTCATTGGGTGTGATGACGTGGACAGTGAGTGACTATGTGGAGCGTGCTTAGAGGGACACGTGGTCGAGAGAAAGACGAGTAGTCAAGAAGTTAACATAGTCGCCATTCGTTGAAGCGACGTTCTTTAGTGTACATAGTCGATTGTCGCCAGAGTTTCATATCATCGCCGTGTTTGAGAATAGAAGATCAAGTGGTCAGGAATCGCTGTAAGAAGCACATCGCCGGATGTTTCAATAAACTTAGTTAAGGCTGTTAGGAGGTTCAGGCGTGTAAACATCAACACGGAACATAGAGGTTAAGATACAAGGTGATCATGTCCTAGCATGAGAAGTGAGTTAGAGAAAGCAACTTGCTCATCGGTGATGGGGTTTCCCAGAATGGACATTCATTGGTAGCGAGGTTTCCTTAGCTAGAACATGCATGGCGTGTCAGTGAAGAAGGTGGCACTTGCGACAGGCGATACCACAAAGATGGTGTACTTTGTTGCATCCTGGTACTTGCCTTGTCAGGTGTGCACTCCAGAGCGTGTTACGTGCTATGTTACTCCTTGTATGGGTAACTTAGTCGCATAACGAGATACGTCGAAATGACGCTTGAGTTACTTTAGCTCCAGATGATGACACGTGCAGAGTTGGATACGAGCCATGTGTCCAAAAGTGTAACTGTTTGGAGAGAGAAAATGCCTAGGTATAAAACCTGAACTTAACAGAATTTCAATGGGACGTATTCATTACGATTCATTTCTTAGATAGGGCACTGGAGCACGGTTCCACAGGATCCAGTTTCTCTGAGTTTTTGGTGTTCCTGCTGTTGACTTGAGCGTCGGAGTGCGACCAGCTGCAGTGGCGCCATTCTGTAATTTCAGGTTCTCAGAGAAGAAATCCGGAGCGAGGACTTGAAGTGCACGTGGCGTTGAAGCTGGTGAGTGTAGGTCGTGACGAGGCAACATTCTTGCGTTTAGTCAACCGGCTGGATCATTTGGCACCCACTGTGGGGCCGTGTAAAAGGTGATTCCCAACCACAGTTCGAGTTTATTGAAGTTTTGGTGATTTCTGTTCGATTGCTTGCTGTCGCAATCGGTTTTCTGAAGTTTCCACCGTTCGTTTGGAGTTTTAACCGGTGAATTGAAGTTCTTTGAGTTTGCTGAAGTTTCTACCGATTGATTGTCGGATCAATCGCTTCGCTGAAATTAGTTTTGAACATTTCAGGAGCTCACGCTGAGGTAGTGAGTAATTGCGAGGATTTTTGGGCGTTTGAATCGATTGTTTGCTGGTTTGGTCGGTTTCTTGGAGTTTCTTTAAGTTTGATTGAAGATTGACTGATTGATTGCTGGATCAATCGCCTTTCTGATGTTTGTTTGAAGAGTTTGGAGTTTCGTACTGATTTCTTGGAGTTTGTTTGAAGAGTTTGAAAGTTATTTTGTCAGTAAGGTGTTGCAAGGCCCAGAAGTGAGGTATCAAGCCTTGGAGAAGGCGGCTTTGGCGGTTGTGTTTTCAGCAAGGAGGTTGTGCCATTACTTCCAGAGTTTTACAATGTTGGTAATGACTGATTTACCTATCCAGAAGGTTTTGAAGAAGCCGGATGTAGCTGGAAGAATGGTAAAATGGGCGGTGGAGTTATCGGAATTTGATATTAAGTATGAGCCCCGAGGACTGATCAAGGAGCAAATCTTCGCTGATTTTGTGGTCGAGCTCTCTTCTGAAACAGTGCAGAGTGAGGGGAATGATTTTCGTTGGGTGCTCTTAGTGGATGGATCGTCTAACCAGCAGGGTAGTGGTGCTGGAGTTATTTTGGAGGGGCCCGACGGTGTATTGATAGAACAATCCCTGAGGTTTGCCTTGAAAGCTAGCAATAATCAAGCAGAGTATGAGGCATTGATCGCCGGAATTTTGTTGGCAAAAGAAATGGGAGCAAAGGTGCTGGTGGCCAAGAGTGACTCGTTGTTGGTCACTGGGCAGGTAACTGGCGAGTTTCAGGCCAAGGATCCGCAAATGGCAGCTTACCTGGAGTATATACGAGAGTTAAAGGGGTCCTTTGCCTTGTTTGAAGTGGTACACGTGCCAAGGGAGCAGAATTCCCGAGCTGACTTGCTAGCCAAGCTCGCCAGTTCGAGCAAGGGGGGCAGGCAGAGGATCGTCATACAAGAAACTTTGAAGATACCTCGGGCGTTTGTGGCAGATCATCAGGTTCTTCAAGTAAGCAAGTTGACGAAGGGAATGGCAAGGAGTCATAGATCCTTGACTCAGGAGACTTTGAAGACGCCGAGAATTAGAGCACATCCAGTGGGAGAAGTAAAGATGATGCAAGTTTGTACTATCCATGAGCCAGAAACATGGATAACGCCATACCGGCGCTACATGGCGGATGGCGTGCTCCCACTGAACCCGACAGAAGCTAGAAAAATAAAGAAGAATTCCAGCAAGTTTACCCTCATTGATGGCGATTTATACATGTTTGGGTTTACGCATCCTCTTCTAGTATGTGTACACGGAGAGAAGTGCATCAGAATTATGGCTGAGCTCGATGAGGGGATTTGTGGGAGTCACATCGGGGGTTGAGCTTTGGCAACGAGAACTCTCCGTGCAGGTTATTATTGGCCCACAATGAGGGAAGATTGCAAAAGATATGCTCAGTGTTGCAAACAATGCCAGCAGCACGCTGATTGGCACAAGGCGCCTCTAGAAGAGCTGAGGTCAATTTACAGCCCCTGGCCATTTCACACTTGGGGAATTGATATTCTGGGACCCTTTCCACTGGCGATTAGGCAAATGAAGTACTTGGTTGTGGCAATCGAGTACTTCACGAAGTGGATTGAAGCAGAGCCGGTGGCCCAGATCACCGTGCACAATATTCAGAGTTGCGTGTGGAAGAATATTGTGTGTCGATTTGGCGTGCCTAAACGTTTGGTGTCGGATAATGGAACTCAATTTGCAAGTTTCCAGTTAAAGAAGCTGTGCGAGGATGTTGGAATACAACAGGTGTTTGCTTTTGTGGGGCACCCACAAACGAATGGGCAAGTTGAGTCTGCCAATCGGGTTTTGCTGAGAGGCTTGAAGAGGAGGCCAGAGAAGGCTAAGGGGTATTGGGCTGAGGAAGTTCCCCGTATAGTATGGGCGTATCATACCACCGAGCAGTCAGGAACCCATGAAACCCCGTTTAGTTTGGTATATGGGTGTGATGCAATGATTCCAGTTTAAATCCAGGAAAGTTCGCCAAGATTTCAGAATTTTGTGGCTAAAGATTCGAATGAAGAGAGGAGAATGAATTTGGACTTGCTGGACGAAATCAGGGAGGAGGCTCGGGTGAAGGCTGAAGCGGTGAAGAGAAGAGTGGAACGCAGGCATAACTCTAGGATAAAGCCAAGGCAGTTCAGAGATGGTGATCTGGTGATGAGGAAGGCCCACCAGTATGAGATGGAGAACAAATTGTCGCCCAAGTGGGCAGGACCGTTTAGAATAACCGAAGTGCTCAGAAACGGCGCCTACCGCTTGGAGACGTTGGAGGGAGGGGCGATTCCTCGTACTTGGAATGTCAGCCATCTCAAGTTTTATTACAGTTAAAATATGGTAAACAGTGATTAAATTGAACAGTTTTAAACAGTTGGTATTCAGTTAAAACAGTTTTCAAGGGGGCACTCTTTTTTCCCTAAGGAGGGTTTTTAATGAGGCCACCCAATAAAGAAGGATTCAAAGTTTATTAAAGTTTCCAAGTTTGTTAAGTTTGCATGTTTATCATTCTAAAGTTTTCAGAGAAAGACCTTATCGCTCTTGTGTGATTTAAGGCAACAGTTTAAAGATTATTGCATGCATTCAGTTTAAAGTTTTTAAGTCCTCATCGCTCTCGTGCGGTCGGAGGCATCAGTATAAAGTTTAAAAGTCCTTAACGCCCTTGTGCGCTTTGAGGTGATAGAGAGAAGATTGAAAGTCCCTCCTCGCCTTGAGCGGGTGCAAGCGAGAATAGATTGCAAGACCTCTTTGTTGTAAGCAAGTTGAGGAAAATTTGAAAGTTGTACCGCCCTGGTAGTCGGGAGTGATGACGTGGCATCAAGCTACAGTACAGGCGTGTTGACGAGATGCCAGGTTGGCAGGAGGGAAGGAAGTCGGGGGGCTAGTGAAATCGCCAGTTATTAAGTTGGCGTGCTCCGATCTCCAGCATACCAGAACCGGCGGTCACCGGGTTAAAGATGAAGTTGCCAGATGTAAGATCGCCGGAGCAAGCACATCGCCGAAGATGAAGGTGGTGCAGATTATGAAGGCGGCCAGCGAGACCACAGGGAAGGTGTACGAAGGCACCCTAACTCGCCAATCCCAGTAAAGATCGCACTCCAAGTTAGCTATGCACTGAGCAGTACCATGCATAGGTAACTTAGCCAAAAGAGAGTCAGAAGCAGCGCCCAAGTCAAGGAGGCTCCAGATGATGGCACGTGTACGACTGGATGCGAGCCACGTGTCCAGGTGTGTAACTGCCAGGAGAGAGAAAGTGACCAGGTATATAAGGGTTTCCCAACGAACTTCTGAGGTACGCACGTTCAGATTGTCTTCTTTACGCTTGCGAGTACTTGAGCATACTGTGAGAGAGAACATTGCACGGTTCCTTGAGAGTTCCTGAGTGTTACTCTTGTTGTATTTGGTGGTTCAGTCACTGACTTGGGCGTTGGAGTGCGATCGGCCGCAGCGGCGCCGCTCTGTTCTTTTGCAGGTTCTTGAGGTGGATCGTGGCGAAGGACGGAGGTTGACGCGGTGCACACGTCGATCCAAGTTTGACGAGGCAAGTTCCAACGTTTTGGTCAACAGGCAGGATCATCAGGCGCCCACCGTGGGGCCGTGTAAAACCTGTTCCCATCCACACCGTGTGTTCTTGGAGGTTTTCGTAGTTTTCTGCGTGGTTGTGTGCTGGTGCAACCATTGTTCGCTGTTCGATTGAGATTTGTTCGGTGATTTCGCGTTTTCCACCGTTCGTTCGGATTTTTGTTCGGTGAGGTGAAGTTTTTTGCTCCTTACGCGAGATTTGTTCGGTGAAGATCTGAGTTTTTCGGTTTGTTCGGTTTTCGTGGAAGAAGCGTTGGTTTATGGTGAAGTTGCAGGTTTATGTGGAGGTTTTCTGTGTTCTTGAGTTTTCTTGTGAAGTTTTGCGAAGTTCTGACCGATCGATCGTTGCTGAAGGAAGTGTTGTTCGTTGCATTCTGTGATTCGTCAAGTTTCATGAGAAAAATGAGAAGCAACCGTTCAAGTCCAGTTGCGCCTGTTGCTGCTGAAGGCGCCGCCACCATGACCATGGCGCAGATGGTGGAGATTATGCGTTCGTTGCAGGCAACTGTGGAAGCCTCGCGCATAGAACAGGCGAGAATGCATGAGGACCTGGTCGCCTCTCGGGCCAGGAATGATGAGCTTAGTAATGTGACTGAAGAGCTGCGTCAAGCTCTTCAGGAGCAGCAAGGGCGTCCTGTTGCTGAAGAGGTCGCGCCGTCGACGCCACCTTGTGTTTTCCCCATGCCTTTCGCTCAGGCGATTACTGACACGCCTATTCCTGCGAGTGTGGTACCTGTTAAGGCTGTTTTTACCGGCGTGGAGGATCCTGAGGCTCATCTCACCACGTTCCATACGCAGATGATGTTGTCAGGAGGGTCGGACGCCGTGTACTGCAAGATGTTCGTGAGCACACTCCAGGGAACGGCGCTGGAATGGTTTGTGAGCCTGCCTACAGGCCACATAACCAACTTCCAACAGTTCTCGAAGATTTTCGTCGAGCAGTACATCGTGAATAAGGCACCGCCCAGGGTGTCTTATGATTTGTTTGATATAAGGCAATATTAGGGAGAGTCCCTCAGGGACTACTTGAATCGCTTTGGGGCGCAGATTGTCAGATCGCCGGCCAAAGATGAGGAAATGCTGGTCTACGCATTTAAGAAGGGCGTGCTGCCGGGACCATTCTGCGAGGCATTGATCAGGGCTCACCCCGCCACATTCGCTGAGGTTAGGCGACTTGTGGTGGCCCACATCGCCGACGAGAGTGAAGTCGCCGAGAAGAGAGGAAGCGTGGCTCCCGCTAGGCCACGCGCCCATACCAGGATCCATCCACAGAGGGTGCTGGAGACAGCGGCGGCCAGGAGGGATCAGAGGACTCGCCATCCTTATGATCCCAGGAAGAACAAGGGCAGGGGCCAAGGACGCCCGCAACCAGCACGCCGGGAATACAATCGCCCGCCTAAGCACAAGTTTGTCATGGGATTGGCAGACCTGATCGCCATTCCCAATATATCCGCTAGGTTGAAAGCGCCAGAGAAGGTGGGCGACAAGGTGCTGGGACCAAAGCCAGACGCCTGGTGTGAGTTTCACCAGGGCTTTGGCCACACCGTGGATTCGTGCTTGGCTTTAGGATACCAGCTCGACGATCTGGTTAAGAGCGGGTTCCTAAATGACTATTTGCTGGATAGAAGGACGGGGGGCGCGTCGAGCTCCCAACCAGCAGGTGGAGAGGCTCAGCAGCACAAGATGCCTACGCACGGGGAAATCCACACCATTGCAGGGGGTTTCTCAGGTGGAGGATGCACCGCATCACAGAGGAAGAGGTATGCAAGGTCTGTGATGACGGTGGATATGTTTGAAGACCACTCGCCGGAAGTGGACATTACGTTCACCAAGCAAGATCTTCGGGACGTTGTACCTCATGACAACGATCCCATAGTAATCTCATTGATCACAGCAGGAAGAAAGGTCCACAGGGTTCTGGTGGACCAAGGAAGCTCGGCAGACGTGATGTTCTGGCCGACTTTCACGCAGCTGGAGCTACCCCTTGACCAGTTGAGGTCCTATGGAGGATGTTTGTATGGCTTCGCTGGTGACCAGGTGGAGGTCAGGGGGTACATTGAGTTGAGGACTACGTTTACAGATGAGGCGGGTTCGAGGACGGAGAAAATCAAATACCTCGTCGTGAACGCTCCTTCAGCCTACAATATTCTGTTGGGAAGGCCCACGCTCAACCGGATAGGCGCTATACCGTCGACTCGGCACATGAAGGTGTAGATGCCATCTATGGAGGGGGTGGTGATCACCATCAAATCTGATCAGAAAGAAGCAAAGAAGTGCTATGAGAATAGCCTGAAAAACAAGAGATCGGTGAGTTACGTGACAACCACCCCGCCTCCTGGTGTGAAGCCCAGATCGGCGGTAGTAGAAGAGACCGCCGGAAGAGACGTGGAGATGGTGGATGCCGAGCTGGGGGAGGGGAACGCCGGTCTGGAGGAAGAAGAGGCGAGGGATCGCCCTGAGGAAGCGAGAGAGCTGGGAATCGCCAGGGCGGTGATCGCCAGAGAGACCAGACCAAAACCCGTCGAGCAGTGGCTCGAGAGAGAGATCGGGGGAAAGATCTTCAAGCTGGGAAGATCCCTGGGGGTTGAGCTCCAGGACCAGATCGCCAAGGTGATAGAACGGCATCTGGATGCGTTTGCATGGTCCGCTTCGGATATGCCCGGGATCGATCCCAACTTCTTGTGCCATCATCTGGCGATGGACAACTTGGTTAGACCAGTGCGACAAAGGAGAAGAAAGTTCAACGAGGAGAGGAGGCAGGCGATTAGGGATGAAACTCCTCGCTGCAGGCCACATCAGGGAAGTCCAGTACCCTGAATGGCTGGCAAATGTCGTGCTGGTGAAGAAGAGTGATGGGAAATGGCGCATGTGCGTCGATTTCACTGATCTGAACAAGGCCAGGCCCAAAGGATTCATATCCTTTACCAAGCATAGACGCCCTGGTGGATAGTGCTGCAGGGTGTAAGTTGTTGAGCTTCCTGGATAAGTTGTTGAGCTTCCTGGATGCCTTCTCGGGGTACAACCAGATCAAGATGCATCCCGTGGATGAAGAGAAGACCGCCTTCATGACCGAGAGATCGTGCTACTGCTACAAGGTGATGCCGTTTGGGCTGAAGAACGCGGGGGCCACGTACCAGAGGTTGATGGATCGAGTACTTGCACCGATGCTGGGAAGGAATGTGCAAGCGTACGTAGATGACATGGTCGTGACCTCACCAGAAAAAAGCAAGCACGTTGCAGACTTGGAAGAATTGTTCACGACGATCGCCAAGTTCAAGTTGAAGCTGAATCCAGAGAAATGCATCTTCGGCGTGGAGGCTGGAAAGTTTTTGGGTTTCCTCTTAACTGAAAGAGGAATAGAGGCCAACCCGGATAAGTGTGCCGCCATCTTGGCGATGAGGAGCCCAGCTACCGTGAAGGAAGTACAACAACTGACAGGTCGGATGGCCGCCCTGTCTCGCTTCGTGTCAGCTAGCGGAGAGAAGGGCCATCCCTATTTCCAGTGCTTAAGGCGCAATAACAAGTTTGCTTGGACGAAGGAGTGCGAGGAAGCCTTCGTCAAGCTGAAGGAGTATCTGGCGAGCCCGCCAGTCTTGTGTAAACCGCTGGTGGGAACCCCTCTCAGGTTGTATTTTGCTGTAACTGAGAGGGCGGTGAGTGCGGTGAGTGCGGTGCTCGCCCAGGACCAAGATCAGGCTCAGAAGCCTATTTATTTTGTTAGTAAGGTGCTGCAGGGCCCCGAAACGAGATATCAGGCCCTGGAGAAGGCTGCACTGGCAGTGGTATTTTCGGTGAGGAGGTTGCGCCACTACTTCCATAGCTCCACGATACTGGTGATGTCTGACCTGCCCATCCAGAAGGTCTTGAAGAAGCCCGACGTTGCGGGAAGGATGGTGAAGTGGGCAGTGGAGCTGTCAGAGTTTGACATTAAGTATGAGCCCCGAGGCCTGATTAAGGGGCAAATCTTCGCAGATTTCGTGGTCGAGCTCTCATCTGAGGCGACACGAGTGGAAGGGGACGACTTCCGTTGGGTGCTCTCAGTGGATGGATCGTCGAACCAGCAGGGTAGCGGTGCTGGAGTCATCTTGGAAGGACCCAACGGCGTGCTGATCAAACAATCTTTGAGGTTTGCCTTCAAGGCCAGCAACAACCAAGCAGAGTATGAGGCGCTGATCGCCGGAATTTTGCTGGCCAAAGAAATGGGAGCCAGGGTGCTGATGGCTAAGAGTGACTCGCTGCTGGTCACGGGGCAAGTAACAGGCGAGTTCCAGGATAAAGATCCACAAATGGCGGCTTACCTGGAGTATATGCAGGAATTGAAGAGTTCCTTTGCCTCCTCTGAAGTGGTGCATGTGCCCAGAGAGCAGAATGCCCGAGCTGACTTGCTGGCTAAGCTCGCCAGTTCAGGCAAGGGGGGTAGGCAGAGGACGGTGATTCAAGAAACTCTGAAGACGCCGAGAGCATTTGTAGCAGATCACCTGGTTCTTCAGATAAGCAGGTCGACGGAAAAAGCGGCAAGAAGCCACAGGTCTTTGACGCAAGAAACTTTGAGATCGCCGAGAATTAGAGCATGTCGAGGAGAGAAGGTGAACATGACGCAGGTCTGCGCTACCCATGAGCCAGACACCTGGATAACACAGTACAAGCGGTGCCTAGCAGATGGCCTTCTCCTGCTGGATCCGATAGAGGCTAGGAAGATAAAGAAAAGTTCTAGCAAGTACACAATGATTGATGGCGAGTTGTACAGGTTTGGGTTCACCCACCCACTTCTGGAATGTGTGCACGGCGAGAAATGCACAAGAATTATGGCAGAGCTCCACGAAGGGATATGCGGAAGCCACGTCGGGGGTCGAGCTCTGGCCGCAAGGACGCTCCGTGCAGGTTACTACTGGCCAACGATGAGAGAAGATTGCAAGAGGTATGCACAGTGTTGCAAACAATGCCAACAGCACGCCGATTGGCACAAGGCGCCTCCCGAGGAGTTGAAGTCGATTTACAGCCCTTGGCCGTTTCATACTTGGGGAATCGACATCCTGAGACCATTCCCGCTGGCGATCAGGCAGATGAAGTACTTGGTGGTGGCGATTGAGTATTTCACCAAGTGGATCGAAGCAGAACCAGTGGCCCAGATCACCGCACACAAGATCGAAGGTTTCGTGTGGAAGAACATTGTGTGCCGGTTCGGTGTGCCCAAGCGCCTGGTGTCGGACAATGGGACTCAGTTTGCAAGCCACCTGTTGAAGAAGTTGTGCGAAGGGGTGGGAATTCAACAAGTGTTTGCATCCGTCGAGCACCCTCAGACAAATGGTCAAGTAGAGTCAGCCAATCGGGTGTTGCTAAGAGGTTTGAAGAGAAGGCTGGAGAAAGCCAAAGGAAGTTGAGCTGAGGAGGTACCCCGCATAGTTTGGGCGTACCACACCACCGAGCAGTCAGAAACCCACGAGACCCCGTTCAGCTTGGTCTATGGGTGCGGCGCAATGATTCCAGTGGAGATCCAGGAGAGCTCGCCGAGATTCCAGAACTTCGTGGAGGAAGACTCGAACGAGGAGAGAAGGTTGAACCTAGATCTACTGGATGAGGTCAGGGAAGAGGCGAGATTGAAAGCTGAGGCGGTGAAGAGAAGGATTGAACGAAGATATAACTCGAGGGTGATGCCGAGACAGTTTCGAGAAGGGGACCTGGTGATGAGGAAAGCCCACCAGTACGAGATGGAGAACAAACTGTCGCCCAAGTGGACGAGACCGTTCAGAATAACCGAGGCGCTCGGAAACGGCGCCTACCGCTTAGAGACGTTGGAAAGAGGGGCGATTCCTCGCACTTGGAACGCCACGCACCTCAAGTTATATTACAGTTAAGAACTTTGTAAGTAAAGACAAACACAAAGTTATATTACAATGTCTCTGTTAAAACAGTTTGAAGGGGGCACTCTTTTTTCCTAAGGAGGGTTTTTAACGAGGCCACCCAATAAAGAGGAGTTTTCGAAGTTTAAGTTGTTTTAGATTGCATGCTTGTTGTTTTCCGAAAGTTTTGAAGAAAGACCTTGTCACTTATATGTGATTTAAGGCAAGTTAAAGATATGTTGCATGCTTTCTAAAAAGTTAAAGTCTTCATCGTCTTTCGGCGATCGGAGGCCTCAGTTAAAGTTAAAGTCCTCATCGTCTTCCGGCGATCGGAGGCACCAGTTAAAAGACCTCAACGCCCTCGCGCGTTCTGAGGCAAGATAAAGACCTCCTCGCCGTCGAGCGAGTGCAGGCGAGGAAGAGTGAAAAGTCCTCAGTGTTTCTGGGGGCGAGAAGATGTAACCCCTGGGGCAATGTAGAGGCACCAGTGAAAAGTCCTCAGTGCTTCTGGGGGCGAGAAGATGTAACCCCCGGCGCAATGTAGAGGCACCAGAGAAAGTCCTCAGTGTTTCTCGGGGGGAGGAGATGTAACCCCTGGGGCAATGTAGAGGCACGAGTTAAAAGACCTTCTCGCCTATGAGCGAGTTCAGGTGAGTTAAAAGACCTTCTCGCCTATGAGCGAGTTCAGGCGAGTTAAAGACCTTCTCGCCTATGAGCGAGTTCAGGCAAGATAAAATCCTTCTCGTCTCGAACGAGTTCAGGTATGGTGTAAAGGGTGGAAGAAGTTTGGAGGGCGGCTAAGGTAGGTTCGAAGAGAGCGCCTAGCCACCCGGTCTCTTGTTCTGAAGCTCAAAGAGGTAGAGAAGGATCCGAAGGGCGCCTCTACCCCCAGATAAAGGAACAATGGCCAAGGTATGGAACCAGAAGGAAGCTGATATCGCCAAGAGCCTTTGGCGACCAGGAAAAGTTCGAGCAGTGGCAAGAAAGTTAAAGACCCGTTTTGATGAAGCAGGTCGGGTTAGCGGTGTCTTAAGCCATTAGTTGAGTCGAAGTTTGTTATTTGAAGAACGATTCTACGCTAAGGTTCGTTGCCTTGAGATTACAAGTTGTTAGAGTGTTGTTATTCGAAGTCGAAGTGGTTCGAAGCAGTTAAGTATATGCTCGCGCTTACAAAATCGCTAAGTTAATTTCTTGAAGCAAATTGTGCAAGAAGAGATAAAGCAGACAAAGGAGTTGCAAAAGAAAATACAAAGACCTTATCATTAAATGAACATCAGTTTGTCATAGAGAAAATATCAGTTCAGGGCACATGTACAGAAAAAAGAAAGTTTATTACAATTATATGTAAGGAGAAAGCATAAATGTAGTGCATGGAGGGAATCGATCAGTCTTCAGCAGGAACAACCTTCCCATCCACCACCTCGTTGTTGAGAGACACCATGCTGAGATCTAGATCGGGGAACAAGCAGGCAAACTGTTCCCGTGCGGCCTCGAATCCAACAACAAGAATTTGGGCAGAACTCAGATTAAGTTCTTCGATCTGTTTCTTGAGTTCTTCAATTTGTTCCTTCAGCCCCTCGTTCTGCTGCTTCAGCTCTTCAGCTTGCTTCTTGAGTTCTTCGTTGGTTTCCTGAGCTTGAAGAAGGTCTTCAGCAACCTTCTTGGATTCTGCCTGCACCTGGCCCAGTTCAGCGGCGATCTTCCCTTTTTCTTCGTTGGCTTCGACAAGCTTAGCCATGGTGTCGTCCCTCTCCTTCTCCACCTTTCCCAGGAAGACCTCCCGATCGGCTGAACTTTGTTCCAGCTTTTTCACCTTGGCTTTTAATCAGGGCCTCCAGGTCAGCCACTTTTACGCGATAAGGCACTAGCTTGCTCTCCAGCTCAATCTTCTCTTGAGCCAAGAGCTGTACCTTATGGCGGAGATCGGTGGCCTCCTTGCGCGCCACCCGGAGCTCGGTGCTCGTGGCATCTTCTACTCGGGAGTGTTCAATCTCGGCGAGTGTCAGATTGCAGGATAACTTCTCCGCCTCAAGCCTTATAGTGCTATTCTCAGTTCGAAGGGCGAAGAGGTCATCCTGGAGCTTCCTAGTGGAACTCTCCACAGCTTTAGATATAATGGCGGGGAAATCCTCCGCCATCATCTTTAGTTTTGCTGAGAAGGGCTCCCACATCCTCGTGACCTCAAGAGAGAGGTTTGCTTGTGGAGGCACCGGGTGGGCTCGTTGTTGGTTTTCGTCGCCACCCTCTTGAGTTGGTTGCCCCGCGGGTGCTTCTTGGCGTGGTGGCGACGTTGGGGATTCAGTAATAAGAATTGGAGAGTGGTGAGCACCTTCATCCCCGATTGGTGCAACGTTTGCGGTTGAGGCATTTGAAGGAGGACCCCCTCCAGCTGATACATAAGGCGTGGAGGCGCTTGGGGGATCCTCCATGAAGTTAGGCCCGGCGGCCTCAACCACAGGAGGCGCGGATGCCAAAGGAATCGCTTGGACTGGCGAGGCGGGAGCTGGTGGAGGAGGCAATGTTGGAGGCGGGGCAGGTGTAGATGGTGGTGTTGATGTTGGAAGAGGAGGTGGAGCAGATGGTGAAGAAGGTGCCACCCTCTTCCTCTTCGTGACGAGGCCATCTTCAGTCGCCTCGTCGTCTTCTTCTTCCTCCTCATGGACTACTTGGGGGGCTTTCCTCTTTGGTTTCCTGAGGATAAGCTTTTGGCGTTGGTTGGCGGGTTGGACATCGGGAGGAGTTGGGCCTTTGGGTGGCGATCTGCCCTGTGCGGCGGCGATCTCCACCACAGAGTTCGGCACGGTTTGGGAACCCGATGCCAACCCGTGGGCTCGGGCGAGTGCCCTCAGTTCAGCGAGCTTTCCTTGGCCCAACATACGATCTGTATAATGCAGAGATACATGAGTTGGCTCGGAGAATTGCAACGATACATGGGTTAGTTCAGAAGAAAAGGTAAACACATAAGGCAGTATGCAGCAAAAGCAGATAAATGGTGCAGAAAATAAAACCAAAGTCTTGCGCACAACGCACAAGACGCCTAGAAACAGTTAACAGAGATAATGTCAAGGAAATAACTTAAACGTTGAGGTGAGTTCTAACCTATGCGAATTTCGAGTTGATCTTCGAAGAACTCGAAGCAGATGAGCGTGGTGGTGAGGAAGGTGATGTTGGCGTCTGCCACACTCTTCCAGAAGAAGCATAGGTCCCTGTCCAAGGCACCCATGCTATCAGGACTCCTTGGTCTCCTGAAGCTGCTTTTGGACTCTTTGTTCCTCTTGTTTACCCAATACAAGGGGAACCCGTCGAGCAAAGAAGCGTCCTTGTCGTTGGGGCGCACTTGGACGAACTTGCCCTTCCAGTCTTTGTAGGATTGCTGGAAGATAGAGAGGATCGACCTCCCAGCAATCCCATTCAAGCTTACCCACAGGCGATCTCCTGGGTGCTTGGCTTCGAAAAGAAAGAGGAAGACGTCCACTGACGCTGGCAGCCCCAAGTGGTCGCACATTATCTGGAAGGCTCGTACGAACGCCCAGCTGTTGGGATGGAGCTGGGCGGCGGCGATGTCGAGCTCGGTGAGAAGCTCCCTTTCAGAGCGAGTGAAGGGAAACCTAAGTTTCACCTTCTTGAACAGAGTGGTGTATATGAGGCAGAACAACCCGCCGGTGTTCCCCTTATCATCAACGCACACCGGCATGTCGGGAGAGCAAGGCAGCACCATCATCTTCTCGTCGTGCTCCTTGTGGAATGATAGGTGAGGCTCGTCCCCCTTCTTCAATCGCAGAACTGCCCCAGCAGAGTTTACAGAAGATGTTTCCTTCAACAAAGTCGGGGTGGCCCATGGGTACAGTTTTTTGAAATCTGGAGAAGGCACGGAGGCTCCTCCGGCGACGGGTGGAGTGGCCTGAGCCAAGTTGGGGCGGGAGGGTGCAGGCCTCTCAGCCTGAGAAGAAGAAGCACCGCGTGCTCGCGGTGGGTTGTGTGCTTGTGAGGAGGGGTTTCGTGACGAAGGAGGAGGATTTGGGGTGATCTTTGAGCGAGTCATTGCGGAAGCTGCAAAGGAAGAAGAAAAGAAAAGGTGATCAGGACTCGCAGAGGCTGACTCGATCATGAACGAAGAGTGAAAAAACGAACGAACGAAGGTTCGTTGTAACGAAGACGAAGCCCTAAGTTACGAAGAAGGAGAAATAGAGAAAAACAACCCACAACGTATGCACCAGACAGTTAAAGGATGATGCGAATCGGTTAAAATGCAGGAAAAACCAGCAGAAGAAGGAAAGGAAGTACCTTTTTATGATCGGAAGGGTGATGGAGGAGGTTGGTGATTCAAGAGGTTGAAGAACGTTGAGAGCTTTTGCAGAAGAGAGTTGGAGCGTCTGAGAATACGAAGAAAGTGATGGAACAGTGGAGCGAAATGGGTTTAAGGGTTTTTCGAAATGGGTTTGGGAAGCGCAAACGTTAACTGAAGGTAACCGTTGATGAAGCCACGTGTCGAACGATGGGAGGGGTGTTTGGTGGAGCGTCAGAGAAGCAGAAAGTACAACCGCTTGAAATTCTGCGCCAGTGCCACGTAGATCGGTATTGACGTGACTCCTTTAGTCTTTTCGCTGGACAAGTCTTCGCTTAAGACTGGGGGGCTTGTGTACCGCCCTGGTAGTCGGGAGTGATGACGTGGCATCAAGCTACAGTACAGGCGTGTTGACGAGATGCCAGGTTGGCAGGAGCGAAGGAAGTCGGGGGGCTAGTGAAATCGCCAGTTATTAAGTTGGCGTGCTCCGATCTCCAGCATACCAGAACCGGCGGTCACCGGGTTAAAGATGAAGTCGCCAGATGTAAGATCGCCGGAGCAAGCACATCGCCGAAGATGAAGGTGGTGCAGATTATGAAGGCGGCCAGCGAGACCACAGGGAAGGTGTACGAAGGCACCCTAACTCGCCAATCCCAGTAAAGATCGCACTCCAAGTTAGCTATGCACTGAGCAGTACCATGCATAGGTAACTTAGCCAAAAGAGAGTCAGAAGCAGCGCCCAAGTCAAGGAGGCTCCAGATGATGGCACGTGTACGACTGGATGCGAGCCACATGTCCAGGTGTGTTACTGCCAAGAGAGAGAAAGTGACCAGGTATATAAGGGTTTCCCAACGAACTTCTGAGGTACGCACGTTCAGATTGTCTTCTTTACGCTTGCGAGTTCTTGAGCATACTGTGAGAGAGAACATTGCACGGTTCCTTGAGAGTTCCTGAGTGTTACTCTTGTAGTATTTGGTGGTTCAGTCACTGACTTGGGCGTTGGAGTGCGATCGGCCGCAGCGGCGCCGCTCTGTTCTTTTGCAGGTTCTTGAGGTGGATCGTGGCGAAGGACAGAGGTTGACGCGGTGCACACGTCGATCCAAGTTTGACGAGGCAAGTTCCAACGTTTTGGTCAACAGGCAGGATCAAAAGTCCTCAGTGCATCCAGGAGGGATGAGGTATCATCCATGGGCAAGTTGAGGCACCAGAGAAAGTCCTTCTCACCCTCGAGTGAGTTCAGGCAAGTTGAAACTGAAAAGTCAAGGGTGTTAATGATCTTAAATGGGGAAGAGGAAGGTTGATGGAAAACGCCTCCTTGCTTTAAGTGAAACATCAATATTGGCCTAGTAAGACCAATTAAAGCTTTCGCGCTTGCGGGCGTTTTGAAGATAGATAAAATCCTTCTCGTCTTGAACGAGTTCAGGTGCGGTGTGAAGGGTGGAAGAGGCTAAAAGATGGCTGAGGTAGGTTCGCAGTGAACACCTCACTGTCCGGATCATTGTTTTAAAACTCAGGGAGGTAGGGAGGGATCCGAAAGGCAGCTCTACCCCCAGATGAGGGAGCAATGATCAAGTTATTTCAGGTTAAAGGCTCAGGGAGGCAGAGGGAGATTCGGAAGGCAGCTCTCCTCCCAGATGAGTAAAGATGATCACTCAAAGTTATGAGGTAGCTCCGTAGAGGACGCCTTTCCAGTTAAAAGAAAAATGACATTGCCGAAAGCCTGTGGCTTTGAGATTGAGATGGCAAGAAGATTACACGGCGAGAACCAGATCAACGAAGTTTTGGGCGATGACATAGAAATACACATTTCACTTGGCAGATCGGGCAAACGGTATTTAAAATATTAGATTCACTTGCACCTACTGCCTAGCAGGTGATTTTACGTTAAATGTTATTGCTGTAAGTTAACAGTTTATTCAGGTTAAGTTGATTTTCAGAAAATTAAGTGTCAGTTTGTGCTAAGTTAATTTGGTTAAGCAAATTTAGCCAATTACATCAGATAATTGCACAATAGAGAAAGGTAAAGATATACAAAGCTAAGATAGATTGAATTGCCATAAACAGATGATGCCACATATACAAAAGTAGTTTATACAAGATGAAAGTTATTACAGATAAATCAAAAAGTTTGATATAAGAGTTTTCAAGATAATAAGGTTGAAGTGGCGGATGGAAACAGTTAAGTCGAAGGCATGATCTTGCCATCCACCACTTCATTGTACACAGAGAATTTAGAGAGGTCGAGATCGGGAAATTCACAAGCAAACTGCTCCAGAACGGCCCCAAAGCCTGAGGTGAGAACATGGGCGGCATTGAGTTCAAGTTCGTCGATCTTCTTCTTGAGCTCACTATTCTCTTCATGCACTTGGGCAAGCTCCATGGTAGTTTTGTTCAATTATTCAGAATTTTGATCCCGTTCTGCTTTGACTTGTCCTAGAAGGACTTCTCTCTCAGCTGATCTTTCCTTTAGTGTAGCCATCTTGGCCTTGTCGGTTTCGTAGGCCTCCTCCAGCACAGATATTTTGACCTTCAAAGAAACAATCCTATTCTCTTACTCAACAGCTTTTTGAAGCATGGTGGCCAGCCTCTGGCGCGGATCAGCATTATCTTTGCACAAACTTTGAAGCTCAGCGTTGAGGGCATTTTCTACTCGCGAGAACTCTAGCCCTTGCATCGTTATGTCACATCTAAGCTTATCGGCTTGAGCTCTCGCGGTGTTTGCCTCTTCCTGATTAAGGCGGTTGTCGATTTCAAACTTGTTTAAGGAGTCCTTCAAAGCTTCACCAACAATTTGGGGAAGGCGTTTCTCCAAATTTTCAATAGCTATGGCACTGAAGTGTGTAGTGAAGGACTTCAGAGCTTCTTGGAGAGGAGCTAGAAGCGTTGGAGCTGGAGGAGGAGTTGTTGGATGATTCTCACCAGCACCACCTTCATCAGGTTGGATGGTAAGAGCAGCTTCAGGGTGTGGTGGTGAGGAGGGTTTCTCAGCTGCAGGTTGAGGGGATGTTTGGGGATCAGCAAGTTGCTCTTGGGAATTCCCAACAGCGGAGGCATTTGAAGGAAGAGCATCGTCAGCAGATTCAAATGGTGTGGAGGCGCTTGGGGGGTTTTCTGCGTACTCGGGGGTGACGCCTTCAGTCGCAGATGATTCAACAACAGTTGCTCTCTTCCTTTTGAAGGCCAATCCTTCTTCAGGGCTCTCATCCTCTTCCTCATCAGAGACCACCCTAGCAGTTTTCCTCTTGGTCTTCTTTAATGGCGGCTCTATTTGTTCAAGGGTAGGGGGAGCTGGGCCAACTGTTGGAGATTTGCCACGTGCTGCAGCAGTTTCTGCAATGGAGTTGGGAACGGTTTGGGAGCCCGCCGCCAAGTTGTGTAGTTTGGCAATGGAGCGCAGTCTAGTCATCTGTTCTTTTCCCAACATCCTATCTGCATAAGAGGAACAAGATTTACAAACTAGCACAGAGAATTTTGACAGTTGATAGTGTGCAGAAAAGCAAGTAATGTGAACAAACGCATGAGTTAGCTAGTAAAGACTGAGTGCAAACCAGAATAACACAAACAATGGCGATAAAAGATAGTATGATTTCGGACACAGGGAAAAGGGAATTTGGAGATGAGGGGAAAACAAACCAATATGGAAGTCCAGCTGATCTTCATGGAATTCAAAGGTAATTATAGAGGAGGTGGGCAGAGTGATGTTGGAAGAAGTGATTCCTTTCTAGAAATTGCACAAGTCTTTATCGAGGTCCCCCATCTTCTCTGGACTCCTTGCCCTTCTAAAGTTGTCTTTAGATTCTTTCTTTCCCTTATTCACCCAATACAAGGGAAATCCGTCGAGGAGGGTGGGGTCTTGATCGTTATGGCAAACACGAACGAATTTGCCTTTCCAGTCTTTGTAGGACTACTGGAAGATGGAAAGGATGGACCTCCCAGCAATCCCACTGAGGCTAACCCATAGTCGATCACCTGGGTTTTTAGCTCGAACAGGAACAGGAAGACATCAACGAAAGTTGGATGCCCCAAATGTGCGCACATGATTTGATAGGCCCTAACGAACGCCTAGCTGTTGGGGTGTAGTTGGGCAGGGGCTATGTCCAGTTCAGTTAGGAGCTCTCTTTCAAAGCGGGTGAGGGGAAGGCGAAGTCTGACCTTCTTGAAGATGGTAGCATAGACGAAGAAAAATGGTTCACTGTTGTTTCCTCGGCCATCGGTGCATACGGGTTCTCCAGGAAAACAAGGGTGAACGGTGACTTTGTCGTCATGTTCTTTGCTAAACGAAAGGTGGGCCTTATCACCTCTCTTGAGGCGAAGAACGGCGGGTTTTGTGTTAATGGAGGAAGTTTCACTCAACAAAGCTGAGGTGATATAGTTTTTTGTAGTCATAAAGGGGATTCACAGGTTCTTTAGTTTGTGGTGGAGTTGGTTGTGGTTGGTTGGGTTGAGAAGGTGCGGTTCTCTTAGCTTGGTTTGAAGGGATATTGGGATCCCTCGGTGGATTGCGAGAGGAGGAAGGGTTTTGTGAAGGATTGACTCTGCGAGTCTTTGGTGGAAGGTTTCGGGAAGACAAATGTGGGTTTGGGATGATTCTTGTACGAGCCATTGGAAGAGCTGCAAAGAAGGTAAAAAGGGAAGAGATAAAGGTTTATAAACAGAATGATTCGATTGAAAATAAGAAAACAGCATGAACAAGGGGGCTCGCAGAGAGAAAACGTAATAGAGAAAACCTAAATAAAGAAAAATAGAGCAACCCACAACGTATGCTTCAGAATAGTTAATGGATGATGCAAACCGATTAAAATACATCAAATGTCAGTGGGATATATAAAAACGTTACCTTTTGATGATCGGAAGTGCTTTGAGAAAGACGATGATTGAGGGAGATGAAGGGTCCGCAAGAGTATTTCGAATGCTATGAGTGAAGAAGAGGGTAATGAAACAGTGAAGTGGCACGAGGGTTTTAAGAGTTTTGAACGATGCAAGAAGCGCAAACGGCAACAAATAATAGCCGTTGATAAGTCCACGTGTTGGTTGATTGAAGGGGGGTTGGGGAAATGTCGAATCAGTAAATAGCACAGTAGATCGCCGAGAATTCGACTTCTTAGTCTTTTCGCTGGGCAAGTCACAGCTTAAGACTGGGGGGCTTGTGTACCGGTCAGGTCATCGGTGTGATGACGTGGACAGTGAGTGACTATGTGGAGCGTGCTTAGAGGGACACGTGGTCGAGAGAAAGACGAGTAGTCAAGAAGTTAACATAGTCGCCATTCGTTGAAGCGACGTTCTTTAGTGTACATAGTCGATTGTCGCCAGAGTTTCATATCATCGTCGTGTTTGAGAATAGAAGATCAAGTGGTCAGGAATCGCCGTAAGAAGCACATCGCCGGATGTTTCAGTAAACTTAGTTAAGGCTGTTAGGAGGTTCAGGCATGTAAACATCAGCACGGAACATAGAGGTTAAGATACAAGGTGATCATGTCCTAGCATGAGAAGTGAGTTAGAGGAAGCAACTTGCTCATCGGTGATGGGGTTTCCCAGAATGGACATTCATTGATAGCAAGGTTTCCTTAGCTAGAACATGCATGGCTTGTCAGTGAAGAAGGTGGCACTTGCGACAGGCGATACCACAGAGATGGTGTACTTTGTTGCATCCCGGTACTTGCCTTGTCAGGTGTGCACTCCAGAGTGTGTTACGTGCTAGGTTACTCCTTGTATGGGTAACTTAGTCGCGTAACGAGATACATAGAAATGACGCTTGAGTTACTTTAGCCCCCGATGATGACACGTGTAGAGTTGGATACGAGCCACGTGTCCAAAAGTGTAACTGTATGGAGAGAGAAAATGCCTAAGTATAAAAGCTGAACTTAACAGAATTTCAAAGGGACGTATTCATTACGATTCATTTCTTAGATAGGGCACTGGAGCACGGTTCCACAGGATCCAGTTTCTCTGAGTTTTTGGTGTTCCTGCTGTTGACTTGAGCGTCGGAGTGCCACCAGCCGCAGTGGCGCTATTCTGTAATTTCAGGTTCTCGGAGAGGAAATCTGGAGCGAGGACTTGAAGTGCACGTGGCGTTGAAGCTGGTGAGTGTAGGTCGTGACGAGGCAACATTCTTGCGTTTAGTCTATCGGCTGGATCATTTGGCGCCCACCGTGGGGCCGTGTAAAAGGTGATTCCCAACCACAGTTCGAGTTTATTGAAGTTTTGGTGATTTATGTTCGATTGCTTGCTGTCGCAATCGGTTTTCTGAAGTTTCCACCGTTCGTTTGGAGTTTTAACAAGTGAATTGAAGTTCTTTTAGTTTGCTGAAGTTTCTACCGATTGATTACCGGATCAATCGCTTCGCTGAAAGTCATTTCGAAGGTTTCAGGAGCTCACGCTGAGGTAGTGAGTAATTGCGAGGATTTTTGGGCGTTTGAATCAATTGTTTGTTGGTTTGGAAGGTGTATCGTCCCGTCCCCGGGCGTTGACCGGAAGTCAAAATCAAACACATGGTGGGATTCCTCAAGGGACCCAGGGAAGGAAAGCCAACATGTCGACCGCTCGAGGCATCGCCCAAGAAGAGACATCGCCGAGCAGTGACATCCCCTGAAGTAAGACATCGCCTAAGAAGAGAACATCTCCGAAGAAAGACATCGGGCCTCAACGGTTCAGAATAGTAACAAAGAAAGGTGGCTCCAAGGCCATAAGTTCTAGTACCAGTAGGGAGTAAAACCTGACTCGTGAAGTATCCACACCACTGTTGGGAGACCCTAGGACAGATACGACCCATGAGAGGGCCATGACTAGGGAGAACCACGTGTATGATACGAGAGAAAGGCAGATACACCCCTAGGGGAAGTGACTAGTGATTAGGGCGCATGAGTTGGCGCCCAAAAAGCCAACCCACGTGACATAAGCACTTCGCAGAGAAGAGGGCTCACACGATGGAAAAACCCTAAGTTGGGTGGCGGCGCTGTGGGGCCCTCTGCACAGAATAACGGTCAAGTCAAAAGGGCACGTGGCAATACCCACATGCTTATTAAAGGTTTCAGGGAAAGTTTGCTAAAGGTACGCGTTGAGTAAGTTAAGATTCGTATATTCCAAGGGACATTTTTATACGCCTTCAATGCGCTTAAATGCGCTCTAATGATGAGAGATGTATAAGAAGGGACATTGGGAGCATTGGAAGAGGGATCAGAGTTCTAACCTAATTCTGGCAGTTTACACATAGCACTAACCCTAGCTGTTCTCGCTGCGCACCCACTGTGAGCACAAGGCAATTAGGGCAACATAGTTCTAGTCACTCAGTTATTTCTGACCACCTTCAGAGGGTGCGTCACCTTTGATGTTTCTCGCTAGCTGACTTGATCGTCGGAGTGCAAACGGCTGTGAGGGCGCCCCTTTGTTCACTTGTTTTCCGGTATTGCAGACGGAGCCTAACAAAGGTGCCTTAGCTTGCAAGGACGAGCCGCGCGCAAAGACGATCCCGGTCAACCGGCCGGAACATTTGGCGCCCACCGTGGGGCCGATATAAAATCAGTCCCACCACACAAGTTTTCTCAGATCCAGTTGCAGTTTTCAACCCATTCCCTTCAAGATTTTTACCAAAGGCCATTGCTCGTTGAAGAATTGGTGCAGTTTTCGCCACTTACTTTTGGTTGAATCTATGGTGCGATCACGTCAGATAGGTTAAGAGAATTCCCAGAAAGCCATGACCAAAGGCCTGCACGTGCTAGGAGTGAAGAGATGACCATACAAGAACTCATGGGCATGATGCAAGGGCTGCAGGAAGCAATGGCAGCGTCGAAAGCGGAGCAGGAGCGCATGCAGGCGGATCTCGCAACTTCTCAGGCGAGAAATGATGAGCTCCACCGTGCCAACGAGGAGTTACGCCGTGGATGGTGCGGTGGAGACAAGCCTGAGGCTGCATCCCCACCTAAGGAATTCACAACGTCGTTCTCACAGGTAATCCTAGAGACAGCAATCCCCAACACGTTCACGGGGCCCAAGGTAACCTTCACAGGGATGGAGGATCCTGAGGCACACCTCACAGCGTTCCACACACATATGTTGTTGGTTGGCGGTTCTGACGCCGTAAGGTGCAAGCTCTTCATGAGCACTCTGACTGGGATGGCTATGGATTGGTTCATCAGCCTCCCAGAGGGTCACATCACGTCCTTCGCCCAACTCTCACGACTATTCAAAGAGCAGTATTTAGCCAACAGGGCCCCAGCCCCAGTCTCGTACGACCTTTTCGACGTAAAACAATTTCAAGGTGAGACCCTGAAGGAATACATAAGCCGCTTTGGGGCATAGGTGGTGAAGGTGGGTACCACAGATGAACCCATGATTGTGTACACGTTTAGGAAGGGGGTACGTCCCGGGTCTTTCAGTAAATCGCTTAACTGCAGCCGCCCCAAAACTTTTGCTGAAGTAAGGCGACGAGCGGTAGAGCACATTGCCTCAGAGGGCGAGGCATACGAGAAGTGCACGACCGCTGCACCAGCACGACCAAGGGCGCAGATACGCACGCAACCCGCTAGGGTTCACGAAGCCGCCACAGAAAGAAAACACCTAGACAGGAAGCGCACCTATGAGACAAGAAGGACCCAGCCTAGGGGTCGAGCAGAAGGGAAAAGAGAGGGAAATAGGCCACTAAGGCACAACTTTGTGGTGGAACTCAAAGACCTCATCGTTGTGCCCAACATAGCTGACAGGTTGAGGCCACCGGTAAAATCTGACAAGGTGCTGGGACCTCACAAGGAATCATGGTGCGAATTCCACGAAGCATTCGGGCACCATATTAACAACTGTTTGGCGCTGGGTTACCAGTTGGATGAACTCGTAAAGAATGGCTTGTTGAAGGACTAATTGGTGGAGAAGCAGACAGGACAATCGTCTGGTTCACAACCGGCGAGCGGTGAGGGACAGCAGCACGAGGTACCCATTCACGGCGAGATTCACACCATAGCTGGTGGGTTCTCGGGCAGTGGGTGTATTGCGTCACAACGCAAGAAGTATGCAAGGTCCGTGATGTCAGTAGAAGCTTTTGAGGATCACTCGCCCAATGTGGGCATCACGTTCACCAAAGAAGACCTCAGAGATGTTGTGCCCCACGACAACGATCCCATTGTGATCTCGTTTGTTACGGCGGGAAGGATGGTTCATTGAGCGTTGGTCGACCAAGGGAGCTCGGCAGACGTGATGTTTTGGCCGATTTTCGAAAAGTTACAGTTGTCTCCAGACCAGCTGAGGCCGTATGGGGGCTACCTATACGGTTTTGCTGGTGATCAAGTGGAGGTCAAGGGGTACATTGAGTTAAGAACGACATTCACAGATGGGGCGGCCTCGCGAACAAAGAAGATCAGGTACCTTGTCGTGAACGCTCCTTCGGCATACAATATCCTGTTAGGAAGGCCAACACTCAACAGGATAGGAGCTATGCCCTCCACTAGGCACATGAAGGTGGAGCTACCTTCGATGGAAGGGGTGGTCATCACCATCCGCTCTAATCAAAAGGAGGCAAAGAAGTGCTACGAAAACAGCCTCAAGAATAGGCGATCAGTGTGTCATGTAACCACAACGCCACCCCCTGGCGCGGGGCTCGGACAGGAAAACCGGCGAGTTATGGACGCAACACTTGAAGTGGCCGCCGAAGGGGATGTGGTGATGGCGGATGTTGAGAACGCCGCTCGGATGGAGGAGGAAAAGGACTGCCTGGAAGTCACCAGGGAGTCGGGAATCGCGAGGGCGGTCATCGCCAGTGAAAGGAGGCCTCAGCCGGTCAAGGATTGGCTCGAGAAGGAGATCGGCGGAAAGACCTTAGATAACGAGACGCAAGACCAGATCCCCAGGGTGATAGGTAGACATCTGGACGCGTTTGCGTGGTCTGCCTCAGATATGCCGGGAATTGACCCCAATTTCTTGTCCCATCGTTTGGCAATGGACCCCCAAGTCAAGCCAGTCCGACAAAGAAGAAGGAAGTTCAACGAAGAAAGAAGACAAGCGATCAGAGAGGAAACACAGAAACTCCTCGCCGCAGGCCACATCAAGGAGATACAGTATCCAGAATGGCTCGCCAATGTTGTATTGGTGAAGAAGAGCAATGGGAAATGGCGAATGTGCGTCGATTTCACAGATCTGAACAAAGGATTCCTATCCTTTGCCAAGTATAGATGCCCTGGTGGACAGTGCAGCAGGGTACGAGCTGTTAAGTTTCCTGGACGCCTTCTCGGGGTACAACCAAATTAAGATGCATCCCATGGATGAGGAAAAGACTGCCTTCATGACAGAGAGGTCGTGCTATTGCTACAGGGTGATGCCCTTTGGGCTGAAATATGCGGGAGCCACGTATTAGAGGCTGATGGATAAGGTGCTTGCGCCTATGCTTGGGAAGAACGTGCAAGCTTATGTTGATGATATGGTCGTGACATCCCTGGAGAAAAATCAGCATGTTGCTGATTTAGAAGAGTTATTCGTTACGATAGCCAAGTACAAGCTGAAGCTAAACCCCGAAAAGTGCATTTTCGGCGTGGAGGCGGGAAAGTTTTTAGGGTTTCTCTTGACGGAAAGAAGAATCGAAGCAAATCCTGAGAAGGGTGCTGCCATTTTGGCGATGAGGAACCCTGCTACTGTTAAGGAGGTGCAGCAGCTAACGAGTCAGATGGCCGCATTGTCGCGATTCGTGTCCGCTAGTGGAGAAAGGGGCCACCCGTACTTCCAGTGCTTGAAGAGGAATAATAGGTTTGTCTGGACGAGGGACTGTGAAGAGGCTTTCGTAAAACTCAAGGAGTACTTGGCGAGCCCGCCGGTTCTGTGCAAACCTCAAGTAGGAACGCCCCTCAGGTTATACTTTGCCGTAATCGAAAGGGCGCTGAGTGTAGTGCTCGTCCAGGATCAAGATCAAGTCCAGAAACCTATCTATTTTGTTAGCAAGGTGTTGCAGGGCCCCGAAGTGAGATATCAGGCCTTGGAGAAAGCAGCGTTGGCGGTTGTGTTTTCGGCGAGAAGGCTACGTCATTACTTCCAGAGCTTTGCAGTATTGGTGATGACTGACTTACCCATCCAAAAGGTTCTAAAGAAACCGGACGTAGCTGGGAGAATGGTAAAATGGGCGGTGGAATTGGTAGAATTCGACATCAGGTATGAGCGTCGAGGACTGATCAAGGGGCAAATCTTTGCTGACTTTGTGGTTGAGCTATCTTCCGAAACAGCGCAGAGCGCCGGGAGTAATGATCGTTGGGTACTCTCGGTGGATGGGTCGTCCAACCAGTTGGGTAGCGAGGCTGGAGTTATTTTGGAAGGGCCCAACGGTGTTTTAATAGAACAATCTTTGAGGTTTGCCTTCAAAGCCAACAATAATCAAGCGGAGTATGAGGCGTTGATCGTCGGTATTTTGTTGGCAAAGGAGATGGGGGCAAAGGTGCTGATGGCCAAGAGTGACTCCTTGCTGATCACTGGGCAGGTGACCGGCGAGTTCTAGGCCAAGGATCCGTAAATGGCAGCTTACCTAGAGTATGTGCAGGAGCTAAGGAGGTCTTTTGCTTTGTTCGAAGTGGTGCACATGCCAAGGTAGCAGAATGCCCGAGCTGACTTGCTAGCCAAGCTCGCCAGTTCAGGCAAGGGGGGCAGGCAAAGGACCGTTATACAGGAAACTCTGAAGACGCCTCGAGCATTCGTAGCAGACCACCAGGTTTTTCAAGTTTGCAAGTCAATGGAAGGGATGGCGAGGAGTCACAGATCTTTAACTCAAGAGACTTTGAGGACGACGAGAGTTAGAGCGCACCCAGTAGGAGAGGCGAGGATGACGCAAGTTTGCGCTATCCACGAACCAGATACATGGATAACGCCATACCAGTGCTACATGGCAGATAGTGTTCTCCCAGTGGATCCGACGGAGGCCAGGAAGGTAAAGAAGAACTCTAGCAAGTGCACCCTAATCGATGGTGAGCTGTACAGGTTTGGGTTTACACACCCCCTGTCAGTATGCGTGCATGGAGAAAAGTGCATGAGAATTATGGCTGAGCTCCATGAAGGGATTTGTGGGAGTCACATCGGAGGTCGAGCCCTGGCAAGAAGAACTCTCCGTGCAGGTTATTATTGGCCAACCATGAGGGAAGATTGCAAAAGATACGCCCAGCGTTCCAAGCAATGCCAGCAACACGCCGATTGGCACAAGGTCCCGCCAGAAGAGCTAAAGTCAATCTACAGCCCCTGGCCGTTCCATACGTGGGGAATCGATATTCTGGGACCTTTTCCATTGGCAATCAGGCAAATGAAGTATTTTATCCTGGCAATCGAGTACTTCACGAAGTGGATCGAAGCAGAACCTGTAGCCCAGATCACCACGCACAAGATTCAGAGTTTCGTGTGGAAGAACATCGTGTGTCGTTTTGGTGTGCCCAAGTGCTTGGTATCAGATAATGGGACTCAGTTTGCAAGTCACCTGTTGAAGAAGCTGTGCGAGGATATTGGGACACAACAGGTGTTTGCTTCTGTGGAGCACCCGCAAACAAATGGGCAAGTGGAGTCAGCTAATCGGGTGTTGTTGAGAGGCTTGAAGAGGAGGTTGGAGAAGGCAAAGGGGTCTTGGGCGGAACAGGTTCCCCGTATAGTATGGGCATATCATACCACTGAGCAATCGGGAACCCATGAAACCCCGTTTAGCTTGGTGTATGGGTGCGATGCGATGATCCCAGTTGAAATCCAGGAAAGCTCACCGAGATTCCAGAACTTCGTGACGGAAGACTCGAACGCAGAAAGGAGAATAAACCTGGATTTGCTGGATGAGGTCAGGGAAGAAGCGAGGGTGAAGGCTGAAGCAGTAAAGAGAAGAGTTGAACGCAAGTACAACTCCAAAATGAAACCAAGACAATTTAGAGATGGCGACCTGGTGATGAGGAAGGCCCACCAGTACAAGATGCAGAACAAATTATCGCGCAAGTGGACAGGACCATTTAGAATAACCGAAGCACTCGGGAACGACGCCTATCGCTCGGAAACACTAGAAGGAGGGACGATTCCTCGCACTTGGAACGCCACCCTTCTCAAGTTTTATTACAGTTAAAGCATTGTAAGTAGCAATAAAACAGTTTTTCAGAGGGGCACTCTTTTTCCCTAAAGAGGTTTTTTTAACGAGGTCACCCAATAAAGAAGGTTTTGAAGTTTATCAAAGTTTCCAAGCTCATTAAGTCTGCATACTATTCATTTTTTTTCCGTCCGGTTGACCGGGACGTCTTCGTGCGCGACCTCAACCGTCAGCTAGGGACTCCTTCCCACTGATTGCCTGTGGATTCCTGCAAAAAAGAGGACGAGAGGCGCCCTAGCGGCCGTCTGCACTCCGACGCTCCAGTCAGCCAGCAAGAAACACCAAAACTGGGCACCTCCGTATCTGAGCACCGCGTATGGCACTCTGAAGGTGGTAAAAGATAATTGTGTATTTTGTGTCTGTGTTCTCTCTCTCGGGCAAAAATATTCCCCAGTCCCCTGTTCGTAACCTTAAAGCACGAGCAAGCAACTAGAGAGCTCTGGTAAATTTGCAGAAAGTTCGAACCCCCTTTCCAACATTCTCCGCGCTATTTAAACTACCCAAGCATTTAAAGCGCCTTAAAGCGCTTTTAATCACAAACGTAACGCACTCATTAAAGCGTTTAATTAGAAAACGTAGCGCATTTAAGACGTTGAAACGCTTGGGAGCCATTATAGTACCTGAATGCTCGAAAGGAAAACTGTATTGAATGACTTTAATTACCTGGCACCTGACTAAAGGGTGTTTCTATTCTGGCATGGCTGTCGTACACGTGGAGGTCCTCACGACGCCGTGACCCCATCTGGGGGCGCTTCTGCCCATATGGGGGCGTTTCTACGTGTGAGTCCTCCTGCTTGGGAGTGCTACTGCGCTAGGGGTGACTTTTTGGGTGACAACTCATGCCCCCAATTATCTAGTCACTTACTTTGAGAGCGTATCTGCCTTCCTCTTGTACCCTGCACCCGGCTGCCCTGGGCGTGACCTTCCTCTTGAGTCGTATCTGCCCCACAGGCGTCTCTAGGCGGCAGGGAGCACTTCACGAGTCAGGCTGCCCTACACTGGTACTATTACTATGGCCTTGAAGCCACCTTTTCCTTCTCATTATCACTGCCCCGGGTTATCGGGACCTGAGGCCTCCCCACGGCGTCGCCCCCTCCATGGTCTTTCCTACCCATGGGTATCGGGGAAGCACACCGTGATTGCCTTGCTTTAGCGCTGTTTGATCTGGCGACGCCCTGGTTGGGCGACGCCATCACCTAGGCGATGCCTTGTCCTGGCGACGATTCCTCTTGGCGATGCTGGCACTTGGCGTTTCTCCACCTAGGCGACGCCTTGCGTTGACTTTGACTCTCCAGTCCAGTCGTTGACTTTGACCTTAACTTAGTCAACGCCCGGATACGGGACGGTACACATGCCCCCCAGTCTTAAGCTGAAGACTTGTCTTCAGCGTAAAGACTAAAGCCTCACCCACGCCATCCACGTGCCATCCTGATGACGTGTCATTCCCTGCTGACTCAACAATTCTTCGAATTACTGACGTGACACTTTCTGAACCACAGTGGTGTTCTTTAATGGCTTATTGGACATCCTCTGAAGCGGGAAAAATAATGCCCTTTGGGGCTACACTTAATCGCGCGCCACGTGGTTCATCGTGCGGTCATCTTTAAGAACCTCTTGCGCTCCCCTTGAGCGCTTAATCTTGCAACACGTGGCATCATCACACGGTTATCATTTGTTGTCCCTCGCGCTTCTCATAACGTTTAAGTTACCCAAACCCTGCGCTGGCACTACTGTTACATCCACTTTCTCTGCCCTTTCTCACTGTTCATCTTCTCTGAATCCCTTCTCTCGCGACCCCTGTTCATTCGTGCTTCCGCTCTCCACGCCTTTCAGCCCCCAAAGGTACGGTTTTTCCTTCCTTGATGATTCTCTTCACTGTATGAACTGCCTAGGACTGTCCATATTACCGCATTTCTTTGGATATCGTTTGTATGCTTCTTTGTTCCTCTCGTTCTCGTGTGGGTAGGGCGCTCCTAGGGTTCTTCCATTTTTTTCCCCTTTCTTCTCCCAACCCCTTTTCTCTGAACCCTTTCTTTTTCTTTTGATCGTCAGCTTTGGCATTGATGGCGAAAACCAAGACCACCGCGCCTCCCCCGCCCCCTAAGTCTTATTATAAGGGCAAATACGACTGGGCCCCGACGATCTTCTCGACGAGTGCTCCCTCCTAAAGTCCGTTGAGGACGTAGAGGCTCACAGGGGGGACCCTGCGCTTTATAATTTCAACGCCTTTCACAAAAATCACGACTCCCAAGTCCTGGTATGCCGGGTGCGACCTGGGATGCCCGTTTGTGTGGACTCCAGAGAGACTGGGGGAATCCCCTTCTTCTTTCTCTATCAAATGGTGCTAAAGAGGGTGGGCCTGCGTCTTCCCCTTACTTCTTTCGAAAAAGAGCTGCTTACAGAGATAAACACTGCTCCCGCCCAGCTCCACCCCAATAGTTGGGCTTTCGTGAGGGGGTTCCAAATTCTCTGCGGCTATCTAGGTGTTCCCCCTTCTGTAGACGTTTTTCTTCACTTTTTCGAGGTAAAGAAACAGGGGAAGAGCCTATGGATGAGCTTTTCTGGCATCGCAGGGCGCATCATTGTTACGCTCTTCCAAAATTCGTTCAAAGGATGGAAGAGGAAATTCTTCAAGGTACGTGCGACCAAGCGCGATCCTACCATCCTAGAGGGCTTTCCCCTATACTGGACGGATAAACCCATAACCATGAAGGCCCTGGCTTGGGATGATCTTACCCCCTCCGACCGGGATGTGTGCAAAGCCTTGGCGGGACTGGGGGTGGTCTTTGATACCGCCAAACTCATCGCGAACGAATTCAACTCCCATGGGCTTTCTACCTACTTTGGTATCTGCCCTTGATTGTTTATAATGCATTAGCTGTTGTGGTTATCTGCGTGTGTTTGGCCATAGAATTTCCCTTCTGCTTCGTCTGAACCAACCTTTACTCTACTATTTTTCGTTGTCGCAGGTTCAGTGATGACTTCCTCGAGGCGGCTGGCTCTTGCCAAATTTTTAAAGAAGGCAAAATCTACCAAAGAAGGTGGGGACGTCGTCGCCCCCGACGTGCCCACCGTCGGTTCCATTAGCCATGGCGTCAACCCCTGCTTCAGCGCGCCGTAACAAAGGAAAAAGGGTGTTGATAGTAGATTCTGACAGTGACGACTCGGGTACTGCCCTGGTTTCCCATAAGAGGAGGGCTACGGGTCTCATTGCCTCACCCGCCGCGCCCCCCGGCGATGGGAACTCTCTCAGGGACGATCCTCCCAGTGCCACCTCACCGCCGCCTCCGCCAGCCCACGAGGAGCGAGAGGAAAGGATTGACTTGGTTCCCCCGCCTTCGCCGTTGCCGCATCGTGACGCAGCTGAAGCGTCGGGCTCCGCCCCTCCTGTATCAGTCCCTGGCTCAACTTCGCGCGAACCCCGGATTCCTCGCTCCATTCATAGGGAGTTGACGCAGGGCTTCACCGAAGGAATGACGCCGACTGATCCTCAAAAAGGGGGAGGCATGCCTTACTATATGGGGGCCTTCCTGGCGGTGGCAATCAAGTGGCGCACTCAGGCTCGAAATGCTATCAAAGGGAGAGAGGCTCTCCGCAAGCTGAGACAAGAGGTGGTGGCATTGAAGGAGGAGAAGCAAAACTGGGGTCTCAAGGAGGAAGCTTCCCAATCTCTGCTAAAACTGGCCCATGAGGGCAGGGAGGGAGCTGAGGCGTACGCGCGAGAACTGGAACAGGCGCATGCCGCTCAACTAGCCCAGCTCACCTCCTATCAAATCCAAAACATTGGCCTCCAGGAGGCGGCTCTTACATCCGAAGTGCAGCGAAGAAAACTTGAGGAGCTGGATGCTGCTTGGAGGCAGAAGCTAGGAGAGAGAGAGGACGCCTTGGCTGCGAAGGTTGAAGCCTTGAGCCTTCTCCAAGCCGAGGCTAACAAGCTCCGCGTGGAGAAGGAATTTCTGGAGAAGCAACTGACATCCAAGGACTCTAGGATTACGGAACTAGAGGGAGAGGTCCAAGAACTGACTGGGAGATGGCGGGGGCGTTTGAAGAGGGCTTCCAAGAGGCTCTGACCCAGGCGTCCTGCGAGAACCCTGGCATCAATATTTCAAACTGCGACCCCACGCACCATGTCGTCAACGGGAAGGTCGTGCCTATGGACTTGGATGACTGAACCGCTGTCTCTCACCCGCCACCTTTACCTTCAAGCTTAACTCCTTTATACTTTACCTTTGCTTTTGACTCTCTCTGTTAAACTTGTAATTCTTTGAACCATCTGTACTCTTGTTACAAATCTGGGTGTTCGTATGATTGCTTTTGTGCCTTTGCTATATACGATTCTGCTTGTGCGATCTTATTCTCATCTTTTGCCTTCGCGTGCTTCGGTTGTTTTGTTTGTATTATACTCGCTTCTTTCGCTTCGTTGGGCGACCTTGTATGCTCAGGAAAGGTCGCGTACCAACCCTCACGCCCATGGAGAGGCTCACCCAGTGACGCCGTATCGTCCACGGGGTGTTTCTAACACCGAAACGGTTCTCTCCTTGATCCTTAGCCCCCGGCGCCCACGCCTAAGGAGAGGCCTGCTACAACAGCGCCGTATCGTCCCCGGGTGTCTAAAACGTCGAGTGCTTTGGGGGGGGGGGGGTCGTTCCCTCTATGGTCTTTCCTTCCCATAGGTATCGGGGAACACCCTGTCAGCAATTCGCTGGCGTTTGGCGATCTCATCTCCCTCCACAGTCTTTCCTACCCGTGGGTATCGGGGAGATAACGCCAGCAACTAACTCTGCCTCCTTCAATTTCGTCTCCCTCCACAGTCTTTCCTACCTGTGGGTATCGGGGAGGCGACCCTGCTGATATTTGGGTTGGCGACGCCCGCGACGTCTCATGCTGGCGTCGTCCTTTATGATTCTAGGCGACGCCTCAGGCGTCTCATGTTAGTGTCGCCTTGGGCGTCGTCCCCAACTTGACATTGACTTTGACCTTGGGCTTGGTCGGTGCCTGGGGGCAGCGAAGAGCTCAAGGCCCTTCCCGTATCTTCCACGAGGCGCTTTCTGTATAGCTGATGAGACGTTCAGTCATTCAACTTGATCCACGTGGCGCTTTCTGCATGGCTGATGGGACATCCAGTCATTCGATTTTGATCCTGACTCCTACTGTGCCCCTGATCCCCTTTCGACGGCGCATCGTACCATCAGGTATTCTGTTGATACGACGTGTTCTGAGTTTAACCAGAGGTGCCAAGGCCACCCTCCCATCTGCTGCCACGTGGATCGATCGTGCGGTGCATCCATTCGCGTCGTTTGGCGCTCTAACCGCTTTATTTAACTCTTCAAACTCTGAAACTATCCTCATCATTTTCCCACTCTTCATAACCTACTTACGTTCTCTCTTCTTGCACCCTTCCTTCTTGCACCCTTTCGTTTCTCACGAAGGGTTGTTCCAGCATTCGCTCCCCTCGCTCGACTCTTGCATTTCCGGCAGCCCCTACACCCTTGACAATCCCTGATCTTGTTAAAGAATGTCTTCTCATGCTGCTTCGTCCAGGGTCAGTCCCAAGGACTTATACCCTTGGGCCTCGAGCGAACTTCTTGATGAGTGTTCATGCTTACTCGCTACCAGGGCCATAAGGGAGCACAAAGGGGATTCGTGTTCTTATGACCACCGGGCCTTCGTGAGGAGGCATGACGACGACATCGCTGTGCTCCCTTGCACTCTAGGGGAGCCAGTATGTGGAGACGAACGGGCCAACGAAGGGGTCCCTTTCTTTTACTTTTACCAGGTGGTGTTCAAGATCATCGGAGTGCGCCTACCCTTTTCTCGGTTCGAGAAGGAACTGCTGTCGGAGATCAACGTTGCTCCGGCCCAGTTATACCCCAACAGCTGGGCCTTTGTCAAAGCCTTCGACATTCTCTTCGGGTTTCTGGGTTGTGCACCCTCGGTTGACCTATTTCTTCACTTCTTTGAGGTGAAGAGGCAGAGACACAACCTCTGGGTAACTCTCAGTAATGTACCCGGGAGAGTTCTCTTCACACCCTTCCAAAGCGCGTTCTCCGGGTGGAAGGGTCGGTTCTTCAAGATCTGCCGTACTGACCTTGTTCCCGACACTCTGGATGGGTTTCCGCTGTACTGGGTGAGAGAGACGAGGGCCCTCAAAACCACACCCTTCAAGAAGCTGGCTCCAAGTGATCAAATAGCTTGCCGGCTTCTTGCTGAGGCGGGAGGTTTTGACTCTGCCACTTTGATCAGCCTGGAGTTCAACGCTGGGACTCTCGAAAAGTACATATGTAAGAGTCGCTGCCCTAGAGACTCCGGCCCTTGTTGTTCTCTGTACGTGCATCTCTTGCTTCATGGTATCTCTGACACATTTATCGCTCTTGGTGCAGGTTCGAAAATAAACCAAGAAAGGAGGACACGACTTACTCGAGCTCTGCGGGCTGGGAAAGGGGCTTCGCCTTCCTCCAGTGCTGATTTTGATGACTACTGAAAAGTGGCTCTTTTGTGACTTGCACGAGTTGTAATATTCGCCCCATTTGGGCTACTTCAATTGTATTGAACATTGCTTGTAACACCAACTTTTTCTATATCAATTGATTTTTGCAACGTCACTGTACTCTGCATACATTTCACATATTGTAACCCCTGGGCAAAGTAGAGGCACCAGAGAAAGTCCTCCTCGCCTTGAGCGAGTCCAGGCAAGAGCAGATTGCAAAGTCCTCAGTGCATCCGGAGGAAGAGGAGATGTGACCCCTGGGCAAGTTGAGGCACCAGAAAAAGTCCTTCTCACCCTCGAGTGAGTTCAGGCAAGAAGAAGTTAAAAGGTCAGGGGTGGGTGGCTGGGGAAAGGTTCGCAGAGGACACCACACCACCTAAACCACTGTTCCAAAACTCAGGCAAGATAGAGGAAGATCCGAAAGCCAGCTCTTCTTCGAGTGAAGCAAAGGTGTTTCAGTTAAAAAGAAAATGGCGTCGCCAGAAGCCTATGGCTCTGTACTCGAAAGAAGAGATGCACGACGAGAACTAATGATGTGATTCCAATATCCATATAGAGAAAGGTTTTTGACCTTCTTAGGAATCACCTTGAGTTGGACAGTATAGAGGCACTTTTCTTAAAGTTGGATCATTGTTCTAAGACAAGAACTCACCAAAAACTAGTACCAAATCCCAAACTCATTTGGATGAACCAATTTTAGTCAAATTGAACCGAACAAAAGAGTAAGAAAAGCAAAGGAACAAGATGAATGGACTGAAATATAAAACTGCCGAACCAAAACTCATAAAAAAACAGCAAGAACACCAAACCAAAACTCAAGAACACAAGCTAACAAAAACAATAGAAAGAGAAGAAAGGAAGGAGAAGAGAGTGCTCATGAAGATGGAAGAATGTTGGATGATCTCGCCACTAGAAGTGTGGAATGCTCCTAGATGAGAGTGATGCCGCCACTTGAGGACTCCAATGATCCATGAAGATAAGACTAGAGAAGAAGGCTCAAAGCTCTCTAAAGTTCACTCAAAATTTGAGTAGAGTTTTCTTAGATTAATTCCAATCTGAATTTTACAAAGGAAGCACCTCTATTTATAGCCTAAGGTGCTGAAAAATAGGTGGGAAATTTCAAATAAACTCATTTGAAATTCCCACCAAAAACAAGTCACATGGGAGGTGTGACCTTTTTCTACTATGACACCTCCCAAAAACTACACCTACACACCTATCTACTAATACACCGCCCCTCCTAAAGCTCCTAACTAAAGCCTAAAAGATGCTAAAACAAAAGAGGTTTCTAATGTTTCCCTCTAAGCACCTTCAACTAAAGAAATTACAAAAAGAAAAAATAAATGTCCTCTAGCTCCCAAAGCTTTGAACATGCTTCTTGTAATCCTTTGAGGTGGACTTTGACCTCCATGGGCGTCCTCCATTTGTGCCTCCACCTCTTCTTGATCTTGTTGATTGGCCTCCATGTCCTCTTGAGCTTGATCTCCATCATACTCCCCGAGTTGGAGAGAATTCGACCACGAATTCTGGAGACCTACAGAAAAGGGAGTTAGATCGCTGACATTAAAGGTATGACTACCTAAGAATGTATCAGGCATATCTAACTCATAAGCATTGTCATTAATCCTCTTGAGGACTTGGAAAGGTCCATCCCCTCGAGGCATTAGTTTGGACTTCCTTTGAGTAGGAAAACGATCCTTCCTCAAGTGAAGCCAAACCCAATCGCCCTCATCAAACAACAATGCTTTTCTCCTTTTATTGGCAAGTTCAGCATACTTGCCAACCTTCTTCTCAATTCTCTTCTTGATGTCTTTATGCAAAGTTTACACAAAAGAAGCCTTTTCATCCCCATCTTTGCACAAGACATCTCCAAGAAGAGGAATAGGAAGAAGATCAAGAGGTGTTAGGGGATTAAACCCATAGACCACCTCAAAAGGAGAATGGGAGGTGGTAGAATTTACTACTCGGTTATATGCAAACTCAACATGGGGTAGTAAATTCTCCCACACTCTAGGATTCCCCGAAATAAAGCATCTCAATAGTTGTCCCAAAGTTCTATTCACCACCTCGGTTTGACCATCAGTTTGTGGGTGGCAAGTGGTAGAAAATAAAAGCTTAGTTCCAAGCTTGCCCCACAAGGTCTTCCAAAAGTGACTCAAGAACTTAGGATCTCTATCGGACACTATAGACCTAGGAATCCCATGCAAGCGAACCACTTCTTGAAAGAAGAGGTTTGCAATGTGGCATGCATCATCCACTTTGTGGCAAGGAATAAAGTGAGCCATCTTTGAAAACGATCCACTACCACAAAAATGGAGTCCTTTCCCTTTGATGTCTTGGGTAAGCCTAAGATGAAATCCATAGATATATCTACCCAAGGCATTGAAGGGATAGGAAGAGGAGTATAAAGACCATGGGGATGCATTTTAGACTTAGCTTTGCGGCAAGCTGTGCATTTATCACACAAACTATGAACATGTTTATGCATATGAGGCCAAAAGAAATGTTCATGCAACACATCCAAAGTTTTAGCAACCCCAAAATGTCCCATTAAACCCCCCTCATGAGCTTCTCTAATAAGAGATAATCTAATAGAGCTTTGGGGAACACAAAGACGTTTTCCTTTAAAAAGAAAGCCATCTTGAATAAAAAAGTCTTTGTGTCCTCCTTTAAGACACTCTTGATAGATGGGAGAAAAATCAAGGTCATCATGATAAAGTTCCTTAATATGATCAAAACCAAGATATTGAGAGGTTAAAAGATTTAGCAAGGTGTATCTTCTAGAAAGAGCATCCGCCACAATATTTATTTTGCCTTGCTTGTGTTTGATCACATAAGGAAATTGCTCAATGAATTCCACCCATTTAGCATGCCTCTTGTTAAGTTTGTTTTGGCTTTTCAAATATTTAAGAGATTCATGATCACTATGTATCACAAACTCTTTGGGAAAAAGATAGTGTTGCCAAGTAAACAAAGCCCTAACAAGTGCATATAATTCCTTATCATAGGTGGAATAGTTGAGATGACTTCCCTTCAATTTCTCACTAAAATAGGCTATGGGGTGGCCCTCTTGAAGGAGAACAGCCCCAATACCTATGCTTGAAGCATCACACTCAATCTCAAATGTCTTAGTGAAATTAGGAAGGGCCAAGATGGGAGCATTAGTCAATTTTTCTTTCAAAGTATCAAAAGCATTTTGTTGTGCTTCTCCCCAATGAAAGACCACATCCTTTTTCACTATGTCATTGAGTGGTGCGGCAATGGTACCAAAGTTTGGGACAAATCTTCTATAGAAAGAAGCAAGCCCATGAAAACTTCGGACCTCATTCAAAGATTTCGGTGTAGGCCAATTTTGAATGGCCACCACCTTTGTTTTGTCCACATGGACCCCTTTACAACTCACAACAAACCCTAAGAATTCTATATGATCAAGAGCAAACATACATTTAGCAAGGTTAGCATACAAATGTTCCTTCCTAAGGGTTTCCAAAACTTGCCTAACATGCAACCTATGGTCATTCAAAGATAAGCTATAAATGAGAATGTCATCAAAGTAAACCACAACAAACTTACCAATGAAAGGTCTAAGAACATGATGCATGAGGTGCATGAAGGTACTTGGTGCATTAGTTAAACCAAAAGGCATAACTAACCACTCATATAAACCAAAGTTGGTCTTAAAAGCCGTCTTCCATTCATCACCCGGTTTGATACGGATTTGATTGTAGCCGCTTTTAAGATCAATCTTTGAAAAGATTTTAGAAGCATGTAATTCATCCAACAAATCATCTAGTCTAGGTATGGGATGCCTATACTTAATGGTTATGTTATTTATGGCCCTACAATCCGAACACATTCGCCATGTGCCATCCTTTTTTGGCACTAAGATGATAGGCATAGCACAAGGACTCATGCTATCTTGCACCCACCCTTTTTCAATCAAAGCCTCAACTTGTTGGCGAATTTCCTTGGTTTCACTTGGATTGGTCCTATATGCAGGACGATTTGGTAACGAAGAGCCCGGTATCAAATCAATTTGGTGCTCAATCCCTCTCAAAGGTGGAAGTCCATTTGGAGGATCTTGAAACACATCTTGGAACTCTTCTACCAAATTTTCCAAGCAATGAGAACTATCAACAAGTGATTCTACTCTAAGAGTTCTAGGGATGGCTTAAAAAAGAGGATGATGAGCCACTATTTCCCTTTCAATTTGACGCCTAGACACAAGGAGTGTAGGCTTAGAACTCTTATCTTTTTTATCTTTTTCACTCTCCCTCTTTTTCTTCATGATAACTTGGTCCTCATGGACTTCTCTTGGAGAGAGAGATTTTAAAGTAACCTTGTGACCATGGAATTCAAAAGATAGTTTGTTGGTAAAGCCATCATGTAAAACTTTTCTATCAAATTGCCAAGGCCTTCCCAAAAGAACATGAGTAGCTTCCATGGGCACAACATCACATAATACCTCATCTTTGTATTTTCCAATGGAGAAATGGATGAGGACTTGTTTATTAACAATTATTTCTCCTACTTCACTAAGCCATTGTAATTTGTAGGGCTTTGTATGAGAGATAGTAGGCAATCCAAGCTTATCTACTACTCTTGTACTAGCCACATTTGCGCAACTACCCCCATCCACTATCAAGGAACAAATGTTGTTTTGAATAAGACATCTTATATGGAAAATATTTTCCCTTTGACTTTCATCAAAAGGTTGTGAAACTTGTCCAAGAAGTCTTCTCACAACTAACAAGTCCCCTTCAAGTGGACATTCACTCTCTTCCTCACTAGATGCATGAGAATGCAATGAATGCTTAGGAGAATCCGAATCATGCTCACTAACTACAATGCCCTCATGCATGTACATACTTCGTTTGGAAGGACAATTTGCAGCAATATGACCATAACCCATACATTTAAAGCATTTAGTATTAGATGTTCTAGTGGGAGACTTAGGTCTAGAAGTTGATGGCTTAGATTCCTTGGGTTTGAAAGAAGAATCTTTGGAAGGATGTTTAGAAAAAGAAGTTTTGTTTCTCCAAGACTTGGAGTAGTATCCATCATTGGAAGCATTTTTAAAAGAGTTTTTCTTAGCAAGTTGGGCTTCCACCTTCATTGCAAGATGAACTAAAGAGCCCAATGATGAATACTCTTGTAACTCAACAATGTCTTGAATATCCTTCCTAAGACCACTCACAAACCTAGCAACCATGGCTTCTTCACTTTCTTCTAATTCAATTTTAAGCACAAGCGTCTCAAGCTCCTTATAATATTCATCCACATTTAGCGTGCCTTGTTGAAACCGTTGGAGTCTCAACATGAGGTCTTTCCTAAAATGTGGGGGCACAAACCTAGCGCGCATGTGATCCTTTAAAGAGTTCCAAGAGTCCACGGGAGGACCCTTGTGATAGATAATGTCCTTTACAATTCCATGCCACCATTTCATGGCATAATCACTAAACTCTAGGGTGGCTAGCTTGAGCTTATGCTCATCTTGGATCTCATGGATCTCAAAAATTTGTTCACACTTAGCCTCCCAATCTAAATATACATTTGGATCACTAGAACCATTAAAACAAGGTAACTTGACCGAAGGAAGCTTGGACTTTGCATCATGATAAAAGCCATTGCCGTAGTGAATTCTTTCCCCTTGGTGATGATGTCTTTGTCCATGGACTTGGGGTGGAGGTCTCCTTCTCCTATGCTCATCTTCACGGCCAACATCATTTGAAGAAGCTCTTGAAGATGGTCTATGAGAATCATGTCCATCATGGATAGAAGGAGATGGTCTAGCTTGTTGGACCTCCATCTTTTGCATTTTCTCCTCCAACCGTCTAATTGTTCTTTGAGCTTCATGTAATTCACCAAGAATTGAAGCTTTGGAAGGAGAATTCTGCTTGTAGGATGCATCACTTGAAAATCCAGCCATTTGTAATTAAAAACAGCAAACACACAAAACAGCAAACAAGTTAAAAAATTAGCAAAAACAGTGAGCTTTGCAATTGAAACTGCCGAAGTGAAATGAGGTAGAAAAAGAGGTCACTCTCAAAGAAATAATGTTCTTGCACCAATCTGATCTTGAGGCCTTGGAATCCTCAAATGAAAGATGTCAAAGCAAGCACACCAATCTCAAAAGCAACCACCACAAAACCAATGAAACAATAAAGACAAACAAGAAAAGGTATAAGCAAAGAAAGGTAATTGCAAAAGGAAAACTATATGTGAGACAAACTCAAAGAGTAAGAATGAAAGACAATCAAGAAAATAAAGAACTCAATGAGAAAAGTAGGCACACAAAAGAATACTTAAGGAAAAGTTCTAGAGTAGATGAAGAAAACAAAAAAATTAGCTACTGGAAATTTTTTTTTTTTAAAAGGCAAACTGTGCTTGATATTCACTGATTTAACTGGAATGATGTAGAGCGAACTGGATTATGAAATTTAAACCACGGAAACTTCAAGATGTTAACTCAATAATGGCACTGGAATCAATTAAAAACAGTATGCCAATTGAGAGAAATAAATTTTTCAAAATCGCTGCCAGATTACCGTATTTTTTTCGGCAGAATTGTACACTTTTTTTATTTTATTTATCATTTTTTGTGTACTTCGTATTTTTGAATGATTCTTTTTTCTATTCTTTTCTAACACTTTGAATATCTCAAATCCAGAATTTCAGAATTTTCCAGTAAGTAAATCAATTGCAATAAGGAAAAACAGTAAGCACTTTTTTTTAGAAACAGAGGAATCCTAATAGGAATAAAAAAACAGGATGAAGAACTAGCAAAGACATAATAGAAAATGATGTATTGGAACTTGTATAGGTCTAGAATACAAGTATGAACTCAATTCTAAAAAGAAAATGCACAAAGGATCAACATCAATTCAGAAAATTATATGACACCAAAGCAAGAAACAATCAAAACAATAAAAGTACTACTAGAAGTAATGACAAATATGGAATAACATGACTAAGACAAAACTTGACATGATTACAAAATTAAAAGACACATCACAAATTTTAACAACAAGTGAAAGGAAGCTTAAGGTAAACTCTAGGAAGGATAATGCCATTCCAAAAGAGCAACCATACTCATAAGAATTATGAGTGCCATAAACCTTTTCACAAGCACTTGGTGCAAAAGAAAAACAGCAAGAATACTCAATTAAAATTCTAAAACAGAAACTTAAATTGCAAGAAATTAAAGAGCTCTTGAAATTAAAGTGCACACAACTCAACAATTAAACAAGAAGAACCTAAGACTCATGATACCACATGATGTGATTCCAATAGCCATATAGAGAAAGGGTCTTGACCTTCTTAGGAATCACCTTGAGTTGGACATTATAGAGGCACTTTTCTTAGAGGTGGATCATTGTTCTAAGACAAGAACTCACCAAAAACTAGTACCAAATCCCAAACTCATTTGGATGAACCAATTTTAGTCAAATTGAACCGAACAAAAGAGTAAGAAAAGCAAAGGAACAAGATGAATGGACTGAAATATAAAACTGCCGAACCAAAACTCAAAAAAACAGCAAGAACACCAAACCAAAACTCAAGAACACAAGCTAACAAAAACAATAGAAAGAGAAGAAAGGAAGGAGAAGAGAGTGCTCATGAAGATGGAAGAATGTTGGATGATCTCGCCACTAGAAGTGTGGAATGCTCCTAGATGAGAGTGATGCCGCCACTTGAGGACTCCAATGATCCATGAAGATAAGACTAGAGAAGAAGGCTCAAAGCTCTCCAAAGTTCACTCAAAATTTGAGTAGAGTTTTCTTAGATTAATTCCAATCTGAATTTTACAAAGGAAGCACCTCTATTTATAGCCTAAGGTGCTGAAAAATAGGTGGGAAATTTCAAATAAACTCATTTGAAATTCCCACCAAAAACAAGTCACATGGGAGGTGTGACCTTTTTCTACTATGACACCTCCCAAAAACTACACCTACACCTATCTACTAATACACCCCCCCTCCTAAAGCTCCTAACTAAAGCCTAAAAGATGCTAAAGAGGTTTCTAATGTTTCCCTCTAAGCACCTTCAACTAAAGAAATTACAAAAAGAGAAAATAAATGTCCTCTAGCTCCCAAAGCTTTGAACATGCTTCTTGTAATCCTTTGAGGTGGACTTTGACCTCCATGGGCGTCCTCCATTTGTGCCTCCACCTCTTCTTGATCTTGTTGATTGGCCTCCATGTCCTCTTGAGTTTCATCTCCATCAACTAAGTGAGTAGGGTTTTTAGGTGGTGACACAGAAATGTGCATAATACTTAGCAGTTCAGGCGAACGATATTTCAGATAATAAAGCCTACTGCCCAACAAGAAAACCAGATGACGACGCAACAGATAAGGGCGAAGCCATGTGCATATTTATATGTATCAAAGCAGTTTGGATAAAGAGAAAGTCATTATAAATAAATTCATTACACATAGACTGATCCTGCCTGTTGACCGGAACGCTGGAAACTGCCTCGTCAAAGGATCGACATGCGCACCGCTTCTCACTTCCGTTCCTCTCCGGGATCTACCTCAAGAACCTGCAAAGACACAGAGCGGCGCCGCCGCGGCCGATCGCACTCCAACGCTCAAGTCAGTGACGGTATCACCAAAAACTAAGAGAACAAGAACCGTGCAAATCCTCTCTCACAGTCAGCTCTATCACTCGCAAGCGTAAAGTGTATAAACTGAACGTGCGTACCTCAGAAAGTTTGTTAAGAACTCTTATATACCTGGTAACTTTCTCTCTCCTGGCAGTTACAGACTTGGACACGTGGCTCACATCCAACTGTACACGTGCCATCATCTGGAGGCTCCCTGACTTGGCGCTGCTTCTACTCTCATTTTGGCTAAGTTACTTATGCATGGTACTGCCCAGTGCATAGCTAACTTAGGAGTGCGATCTCTACTGGAACTGGCGAGTTGGGGGCCTTCATACACCTTCCCTGTGGTCTCGCCGGCCGCCTTCACAATCTGCTTCTCCTTCATCTTCGGCGATGTGCTCGCTCTGGCGATCTCCGATGACTAGGTCGCCTGAATCTACATCTGGCGACTTCATCTTCAACCAGGCGATCGCCGATTCTGGTAAGCTGGAAATCGGAACACGCCAACATAACAACTGGCGACTACACGAGCCCCCCGACTTCCTTCCCTTCTGCCAACCTGGCGCCTTGTCAATACGCCTATACTGTAGGAGGATGCCACGTCATCACACCCGACCACCAGGGCGGTACACAAGCCCCCCAGTCTTAAGCGAAGACTTGTCTAGCGAAAAGACTGAAAGAGCCTTCGTTAACACCGATCTACGTGGCACTGACGCAGAATTCCAAGCGGTTGTACCTTCTGCTGCTCTGACGCCCCACCAAACCCCTCACTCATCGTCTGACGCGTGGCTTCATCAACGGCTCTCTTCATTTGCCGTTTGCGCTTCCTAAAACCATTTCGAAAACCCTTAAACCCATTTCGCTCCACTGTTCCATCACTTTCTTCGTGCTTGCAAACGCTCTAACTTCCTTTTGCGAAAACTCTCAACGCTCTTCAACGCTCTAGATCACCATCTTCCTCCATCGTCTTCCTGATCATCGAAAGGTAACTACTTTCCTTCATCTGCTGGTTTTCCTTGCATTTTCACCGATTTGCATCATCCTGTAACTGCTTGGTGCATACGCTGTGGGTTGTTTTTCCATTTCTCCTTCTGCGTAACTTAGGGCTTTGTCAATCGTCGCAACGAACCTACATTCGTTCGTTTTTCACCTTCCTTCTATGATCGAGTCAGCCTCTGTAACCCCCTGATCATTTTTCCTTTCTTCTTCCTTTGCAGCTGCTATCATGACTCGCACAAAGATTACCCCGAACCCTCCTCCTTCAGCACGAAACCTTCCTTCACAAGCACACGACTCAACACAAGTTCGTGGCGCTTCATCTTCGCAGGCTGAGAGGCCTGCGTCTTCCCAACCTGTCCTGGCCCAGGCGACTCCACCTAACGCTGGAGGAGCCCCCGTTCCCCTGCCAGACTTCAAAACTTTATACCCCTGGGCTAACTCAACCCTTCTGAAAGAGACATCCTCCGTGAACACTGCGGGAGCAGTCTTGCGGCTGACTAAGGGGGACGAGATCTACCAATCGTTTCACAAGGAGCACGACGAAAAGATGATGGTGCTGCCTTGCCCCGCCGACCCGCCCGTGTGTGCTGATGACAAAGTAAGCGCCGACGGGCCCTTCTGCTTTGTCTATACGACTTTGTTCAAGAAGGTCAGGCTCAGGTTCCCTTTCACCCGATTCGAGAGGGAACTTCTTACCGAGCTCAACATTGCTGCCGCCCAGCTCCACCCCAACAGCTGGGCGTTTGTTCGAGCTTTTCAAGTAATGTGCGCCCACCTGGGGTTGCCCGCGTCGGTGGACGTGTTCTTATTCCTTTTCGAAGCCAAGCACCCAGGAGACCGCCTGTGGATCAGCTTGAACGCGATTGCTGGGAGATCCATTTTTACCATCTTCCAGCAATCGTACAAAGACTGGAAGGGGAAATTCGTCCAAGTACGTGCAAACGACAAGGACACCTCCCTTCTCGATGGCTTCCCCTTGTACTGGGTGGACAAGGGGAAAAAGGAGTCCAAGAGCTGCTTCAGGAGGCCCAGAAGTCCTGATAGCATGGGAGCATTGGACAGAGACCTCTGTCTCTTCTGGAAGAAGGTGGCGGATGCCAATATAACTTTCCTCACCACCACCCTGATATGCTTCGAATTCTACGAAGATCAGCTAGAAATTCGAATAGGTTAGGACATCAAACTCTTGCTTTGATACTGCTTCTTGTTTAGCTGTTTCTGGGTGTCTTGTGCGTTATGCACAAGACTTTGGCTTTACTTTTTCTGCACATATCATCTGCTTTGCTGTTTATTACCTTATGCACTTATCTGTTTTCCTTGAGTTAACCCATGCATTTTCGTCCACTGCAGACAACATGTTGCCCAGGAACATGCTCGTCGAACTAAAGGCGCTCGCCCGAAACCACGGGTTGGCGACCGGTTCCCAAACGGTGCCCAACTCGGTGGTGGAGGCCGCCATTGTCCAAGGGCGATCACCACCCAAGGAACCCGCCCAACGCAAAAACTTGGTCCTTAAGAGACCTAAAAGGAAAGCCCCTCAAATCATCCATGAGGAGGAAGAAGAGGATGACGAGGTCACCGAGGATGGCCTCGTTACGAAGAGGAAGAGGGTGGCACCTTCTTCACCACCTGCTCCACCCCCTCTTCCATCCTCAACACCACCATCAACGCCTGCTCCTCCTCCAGCATCGCCAACACCACAGGCTTCTTCCTCACCAGTCCAAGCGGTTCAACTGGCCACTGCGCCACCTGCAGCTGAGGCCCAAGAGCCAAATTTCCTGGAGGACCCCCCAAGCGCCTCTACGCCATACGTGTCAGCCGGAGGGGGCCCCCCTTCAAACACTTCAGCTGCAGAAAATGTTCCAATCGGGGATGAGGTTGTTCATACCTCTCCGATTCTGATTACCGAATCCCCGATTGCGTCGCCACGCCAGGAAGCAACTACTGAAGAACCTGCTAAGGAAGGTGGCGACGAGAACCCACAACAAGCCCACCTGGCGCCTCTCCAAGCAGCAAACCTTCCCCTTGAGGTCACAAGGATGTGGGAACCTCTAACTGCCAAACTGAAAACCATAGCAGAGGATATCCCAGCGATCATAACCAGGGCTGTGGAAGGCTCAACCAGGAGGCACCAAGACGACCTCTTCAACCTCAAAACCGAGAACAACACCATGAAGATCGAGGTGGAGAAGTTGTCCTTCAGCCTGACGCTCGCAGAAATCGAACACTCCCGAGTGGAGGATGCAATGAATACCGAGCTCAGGCTGGCGCGCAAGGAGGCTACTGACCTTCGCCGCAAAGTTCACGAACTTGCCCAAGAGAAAGTCGAGCTGGAAAGTCTTTTAACCTTCTCGCCGCTGTTTGAACTCTTCCCGATCGCCAAGAACTCTTGGTAACATCAGCTTTTCCTAGCCTGATGCTTTGGCAATTATTTCTTTGCATGGGGGCAGAGACGCCTTTTGGGATCTCTCTTTACCCTCCTGAACTTCTGAACAAAGACCGGCTGACTAGGCGTTCTCTTCGAACCTACCTTAGCCACCTTCCAAGCTTCTTCCACCCTCTGCGCCATACCTGAACTCGTTCGAGACGAGAAGGATTTTATCTTGCCTAAGCTCGCACGTAAGCGAGAAGGTCTTTAACTCGCCTGGACTCGCTCATCGGCGAGACGGTCTTTATCTGGTGCCTCAACTTGCCCAGGGTGTACATCTCCCCCCCCCCCTGGATGCACTGAGGGCCTTTCTCTTTCTCGCCTGCACTCGCTCGACGGCGAGGAGGTCTTTAACTGGCCTTAACTCGCTCGACGGCGAGAAGGACTTTATCTGGTGCCTCAACTTGCCCAGGGTGTACATCTCCTCCCCCCTGGATGCACTGAGGACCTTTCTCTTTCTCGCCTGCACTCGCTCGACGGCGAGGAGGTCTTTAACTGGCCTTAACTCGCTCGACGGCGAGAAGGACTTTATCTGGTGCCTCAACTTGCCGAGGGTGTACATCTCCTCCCCCCTGGATGCACTGAGGACCTTTCTCTTTCTCGCCTGCACTCGCTCGACGGCGAGGAGGTCTTTAACTTGCCTCAAAACGCGCGAGGGCGTCGAGGTCTTTCATCTGGTGCCTCCGATCACCGAAAGACGATGAGGACTTAAAAACTTTAACTGATGCCTCCAATCGCCGAAAAACGATGAGGACCTAAAAACTTTAACTGATGCCTCCAATCGCCGAAAAACGATGAGGACTTAAAAACTTTAACTGATGCCTCCAATCGCCGAAAAACGATGAGGACTTAAAAACTTTATCTGATGCCTCCGATCGCCGAAAGACGATGAGGACTTAAAAACTTTAACTGAAAGCATGCGATATATCTTTTCTTGCCTTAAGTCACTTACAAGTGACAAGGTCTTTCTTCAAAACTTTTGGGAAACAGCAAACATGCAACCAGAAAACGCCTTATACTTCGAAAACTCTTCTTTTATTGGGTGGCCTCATTAAAAACCCTCCTTAGGGAAAAAAGAGTGCCCCCTTGAAACTGTTTTAACAGAGACATTGTAATATAACCTTTGTGTTTGTCTTTACTTACAAAGCTCTTAACTATAGTACAACTTCAGGTGTCTGGCGTTCCAGGTGCGAGGGATCGCCCCTCCTTCCAGCGTCTCTAAGCGGTAGGCCCCGTTCCCGAGCGCCTCGGTTATTCTGAACGGTCCAGTCCACTTGGGTGACAGCTTATTCTCCATCTCGTACTGGTGGGCCTTCCTCATCACCAAGTCGCCTTCTCTAAACTGCCTTGGCATCACCTTTGAGTTGTATCTTCGTTCAACCCTTCTCTTCACAGCTTCAGCCTTCAACCTCGCCTCTTCCCTGACCTCATCCAGTAGATCCAGGTTCAGCCTTCTTTCTTCATTCGAGTCTTCCTCTACGAAGTTCTGGAATCTCGGCGAGCTCTCCTGGATCTCCACCGGAATCATGGCGTCACACCCATAGACCAAGCTGAACGGGGTCTCATGGGTTCCTGACTGCTCGGTGGTGTGATACGCCCAGACTATACGGGGCACCTCCTCGGCCCAACTTCCCTTGGCTTTCTCAAGCCTTCTCTTCAAACCTCTCAACAACACCCGATTAGCTGACTCCACCTGGCTATTTGTCTGAGGGTGCTCGACGGATGCAAACACTTGTTGAATTCCCACCCCTTCGCAAAGCTTCTTCAACAGGTGGCTTGCAAACTGCGTCCCATTATCTGACACCAGGCGTTTAGGCACTCCAAACCGGCACACGATGTTCTTCCATACAAAACCTTTGATCTTGTGTGCGGTGATCTGGGCCACTGGTTCTGCTTCAATCCACTTGGTGAAATACTCAATCGCCACCAACAAGTACTTCATCTGCCTGATCGCCAGCGGGAAAGGTCCCAGGATGTCGATTCCCCAAGTATGAAACGGCCAAGGGCTATAGATCGAATTCAACTCCTCGGGAGGTGGCTTATGCCAATCGGCATGCTGCTGGCATTGTTTACAACATTGGGCATATTTCTTGCAATCTTCTCTCATGGATGGCCAGTAGTAGCCGGCACGGAGAGTCCTCGCGGCCAGAGCTCGACCCCCGACGTGGCTTCCGCATATACCCTCGTGGAGCTCTGCCATCATCCTCGTGCACTTCTCGCCGTGTATACATTCCAGGAGCGGGTGAGTGAACCCAAACCTGTACAGATCGCCATCAATCAACGTATACTTGCTGGAATTTTTCTTTACCTTCCTAGCTTCTATCGGATCCAGCGGGAGGAGGCCATCTGCCAGGCACAGTTTGTATTGTGTTATCCAAGTGTCTGGCTCATGGGTGGTGCAGACCTGCATCACATCCACCTTCTCTCCTCGACATGCTCTAATTCTCGGCGATCTCAGAGTTTCTTGCGTCAAGGACTTATGGCTTCTCGCTGCTCTCTCCGTCGACTTGCTTATTTGAAGGACCAGGTGATCTGCTACAAATGCCCTTGGCGTCTTCAGAGTTTCTTGAATCACCGTCCTCTGCCTACCCCCCTTGCCTGAGCTGGCGAGCTTAGCAAGCAAGTCAGCTCGGGCATTCTGCTCTCTGGGCACATGTACTACTTCAAAGGAGGCAAAGGAACTCTTCAATTCCTGCACATACGCCAAGTAAGCCGCCATTTGTGGATCTTTAGACTGGAACTCGCCTGTTACTTGCCCCGTGACTAGCAGCGAGTCACTCTTAGCCATCAGCACCCTAGCTCCCATCTCCTTGGCCAGCAAAATCTCGGCGATCAGCGCCTCATACTCTGCTTGATTGTTGTTGGCTTTGAAGGCAAATCTCAACGATTGTTCGATCAGCACGCCGTTGGGTCCTTCCAATATGACTCCAGCACCGCTGCCCTGCTGGTTCGACGATCCATCCACCGAAAGTACCCAACGGAAATCGTCTCCTTCAACTCGCGTCGCCTCTGATGAGAGCTCAACCACGAAATCTGCAAAGATTTGCCCCTTGATCGGGCCTCGGGGCTCGTACTTAATATCAAACTCTGACAACTCTACCGCCCACTTCACCATCCTTCCCGCAACGTCAGGTTTCTTCAAGACCTTCTGGATGGGCAGGTCAGTCATCACCAGTATTGTGAAACTGTGGAAGTAGTGGCGCAACCTCCTGGCCGAAAACACCACAGCCAGCGCAGCCTTCTCCAGGGCCTGATATCTCGTTTCTGGGCCCTGCAACACCTTGCTCACAAAATAAATAGGCTTCTGAGCCTGATCTTGATCCTAGGCGAGCACCGCACTCACCGCCCTCTCGGTCACAGCAAAATACAACCTGAGAGGGATTCCCGCCAGCGGTTTGCACAGAACCGGCGGGCTCGCCAGATACTCCTTCAGTTTGACGAAAGCTTCCTCGCATTCTTTCGTCCAAGCAAACTTATTATTGCGCCGCAGACATTGAAAATAGGGATGCCCCTTTTCTCCGCTAGCTGACACGAAGCGAGATAGGGCTGCCATCCGACCTGTTAGCTGCTGGACTTCTTTCACTGTAGCCGGGCTCCTCATCGCCAAGATGGCGGCACACTTGTCTGGGTTGGCTTCTATTCCTCTTTCAGTCAAGAGGAAACCCAAAAACTTTCCAGCCTCCACGCCGAAAATGCATTTCTCCGGATTGAGCTTTAACTTGAACTTGGCGATCGTCGTGAACAAGTCTTCCAAGTCTGCAACGTGCTTGCTTTTCTCCTGCGAGGTCACGACCATGTCATCGACGTAGGCTTGCACGTTCCTTCCCAGCATCGGTGCAAGTACTCGATCCATCAGCCTCTGGTACGTGGCCCCCGCGTTCTTCAGCCCAAACGGCATCACCTTATAGCAATAACACGATCTCTCCGTCATGAAGGCTGTCTTCTCTTCATCCATGGGATGCATCTTGATCTGATTATAGCCTGAGAAGGCATCCAGGAAACTCAGCAACCTGCACCCTGCAGCACTATCAACCAGGGCATCAATGCTTGGTAAAGGATACGAATCCTTCGGGCAAGCTTTGTTCAGGTCGGTGAAATCGACGCACATGCGCCATTTCCCGTTACTCTTCTTCACCAGCACGACATTTGCCAACCATTCAGGGTACTGGACTTCCCTGATGTGGCCTGCAGCGAGGAGTTTCTGTGTTTCGTCCCTGATCGCCTGCCTCCTCTCCTCGTTGAACTTTCTTCTCCTTTGTCTCACCGGTCTCACCATGTTGTCCATCGCCAGATGATGGCACAGGAAGTCGGGATCAATCCCGGGCATGTCCGAAGCGGACCATACAAACGCGTCCAGATGCCGCTCAATCACCTTGGCGATCTGGTCCTGGAGATCGACCTCCAGAGATCTTCCTAGCTTGGAGATTTTTCCTCCGATCTCCTTTTCGAGCCACTGCTCGACAGGTTTAGGCCTGGATTCTCTGGCGATCACCGCCCTGGCGATTCCCTGCTCCCTTGCTTCCTCGGGGCGATTCCGCGCCTCTTCCTCCTCCAGGCCAGCATTCCTCTCCCCTAGCTCAGCGTCTACCATCTCTACATCCCTTCCGGCGGCCTCCTCTGTTACCGGCGGTCTGGGCTTCACACCGGGAGGCGGGGTGGTTGTTACATAACTCATTGATCTTTTGTTTTTTAGGCTATTCTCATAGCACCTTTTCGCTTCTTTCTGATCAGACTTGATCGTGATCACCACCCCTTCCATGGACGGCAACTTTACCTTCATGTGCCGAGTTGACGGAATGGCGCCTATCCTGTTAAGCGTGGGCCTTCCCACAGGATGTTATACGCTGAGGGGGCGTTTACGATGAGGTACTTGATTTTCTCCGTTCTCGACCCAGCCTCATCTGTAAACGTGGTTCTCAGCTCAATGTACCCCCTGACCTCCACCTGGTCACCAGCGAACCCATATAAGCACCCTCCATAGGGCCTTAGCTGGTCAAGGGGCAATTCCAGCTGCGTGAAAGTCGGCCAGAACATCACGTCTGCCGAGCTTCCTTGGTCCACCAGAACTCTGTGGACCTTCCTTCCCGCTGTAACCAATGAAATAACTATGGGATCGTTGTCATGAGGCACAACGTCCCGAAGATCCTACTTTGTGAACGTAATGTCCACTTCCGGCGAGTGATCTTCAAACATGTCCACTGTCATCACCGATCGCGCATACTTTTTCCTCTGCGATGCGGTGCATCCACCACCTGAGAAACCCCCTGCAATGGTGTGGATCTCCCCGTGGATAGGCATCTCGTGTTGCTGGGCTTCTCCACCTGCTGGCTGGGAACTCGACGCTCCCCCCGTCCTCCTGTCCAGCAGATAGTCATTTAGGAACCCGCTCTTAACCAGATCGTCGAGCTGGTATCCTAAAGACAAACACGAGTCCAAAGTGTGGCCAAAACACTGGTGGAACTCACACCAGGCGTCCGGCTTTGACCCCAGCACCTTGTCGCCCATCTTCTCAGGCGCTTTCAACCTAGCAGATATGTTAGGAATGACGATCAGATCCGCTAATCCCATGACAAATTTGTGCTTAGGCGGGCGATTGTATTCCCGGCGTGCTGGTTGTTGGCGTGCTTGGCTTCTTCCCTTGTTTCTCCTATCGTAAGGATGGCGAGTCCTTTGGTCTTTCCTGGCCGTCGCCGCCGTTTCCAGCACCCTCTGCGGCTGGATCCTGGTCTGGGCGCGTGGCCTGGCGGGAGCCACGCTGCCTCTTTTCTCGGCGACTTCACTCTCGTCGGCGATGTGAGCCACCGCAAGTCGCCTGACTTCAGCAAATGTCGCGGGGTGAGCCCTGATCAAGGCCTCGCAGAATGGTCCTGGCTGCACGCCCTTCTTTAATGCATAGACCAGCATTTCCTCATCCTTGGCCGGCGATCTGACCATCTGCGCCCCAAAGCGATTCAGGTAGTCTCTGAGGGACTCTCCCTGGTACTGCCTTATATCAAACAGATCATAAGACACCCTGGGCGGTGCCTTATTCACGATGTACTGCTCAACGAAGATCTTCGAGAACTGTTGAAAATTGGTTATGTGGCCGTTAGGCAGGCTCACAAACCACTCCATCGCCGTTCCCTGGAGCGTACTCACGAACATCTTGCAGTAGACGGCGTCTGACCCTCCCGACAGCATCATCTGCGTATGGAACGTGGTCAGATGAGCCTCTGGATCCTCCACGCCGGTAAAGACAGCCTTAACCGGAACCACGCTCGTGGGAATTGGCGTGTCGGTAATCGCCTGAACGAAAGGCATTGGGAAAACACGAGGTGGCGTCGACGGCGCCGCCTCTTCAACAGAAGAACGTCCTTGTTGCTCCTGAAGAGCTCGACGCAACTCCTCAGTCACCTTGCTGAGCTCCTCGTTTCTGGCGCGAGAGGCGACCAGGTCCTCATGTATCCTCGCCTGCTCTACGCGCGAGGCTTCCACAGTTGCCTGCAACGAGCGCATCATCTCTGCCATTTGCGCCATGGTCATGCCGGCGTCGCCTTCAGCAGCGACAGGCGCCACAGGACTGGAACAATTGCTTCTCATTTTTCTCATTAACTTCAGCGAATCACAGGAATGCAGCGAACAACACTTCAGCCTCGATCGAATCAGCGATCAATCGGAGAAAATAGCGCGAAACTTGCGCAAGAAAACTCAAGGACACCGTAAGCCTTCAAAGAAAACCACAACTTCGCCAGAAACCACCGCTTCTCCGCGAACAATCCAAACAAGCGAAAGAACTCGAACCTCCACCAAACAGATCGCGTGCAAACAGCAGGAAACCTTACTCCACCGATCGAAAAGCCAAACGAACGGCACAAAACGCAAATTCACCGAACGAAACTCAAGCAAACAGCGAACGATGGTTGCACCAGCACACAACCATGCAGAAAACTTCGAAAACTTCCAAGAACTCACGCTGTGGATGGGAGCAAGTTTTACACGGCCCCACGGTGGGCGCTTGATGATCCTGCCTGTTGACCGGAACGCTGGAAACTGCCTCGTCAAAGGATCGACATGCGCACCGCTTCTCACTTCCGTTCCTCTCCGGGATCTACCTCAAGAACCTGCAAAGACACAGAGCGGCGCCGCCGCGGCCGATCGCACTCCAACGCTCAAGTCAGTGACGGTATCACCAAAAACTAAGAGAACAAGAACCGTGCAAATCCTCTCTCACAGTCAGCTCTATCACTCGCAAGCGTAAAGTGTATAAACTGAACGTGCGTACCTCAGAAAGTTTGTTAAGAACTCTTATATACCTGGTAACTTTCTCTCTCCTGGCAGTTACAGACTTGGACACGTGGCTCACATCCAACTGTACACGTGCCATCATCTGGAGGCTCCCTGACTTGGCGCTGCTTCTACTCTCATTTTGGCTAAGTTACTTATGCATGGTACTGCCCAGTGCATAGCTAACTTAGGAGTGCGATCTCTACTGGAACTGGCGAGTTGGGGGCCTTCATACACCTTCCCTGTGGTCTCGCCGGCCGCCTTCACAATCTGCTTCTCCTTCAACTTCGGCGATGTGCTCGCTCTGGCGATCTCCGATGACTAGGTCGCCTGAATCTACATCTGGCGACTTCATCTTCAACCAGGCAATCGCCGATTCTGGTAAGCTGGAAATCGGAACACGCCAACATAACAACTGGCGACTACACGAGCCCCCCGACTTCCTTCCCTTCTGCCAACCTGGCGCCTTGTCAATACGCCTATACTGTAGGAGGATGCCACGTCATCACACCCGACCACCAGGGCGGTACATAGACAAAGGTCGAATATGTAAGCTTTCAGAATGTTTCAAACAGAGTGGCGAATGGAAATGTTAATCTGAAGGTACAATTTTGCCATCTACCACCTCGTGGCAAACCGAGAACTGAGAGAGGTCCAAGTCGGGGTAAGCGCAAGCGAACTGCTCCAAGGCCGCGTCAAACCCTGAGCTCAGAAGTTCGCGGCGCTAAGGTCGAGTTCTTCGATTTGCTTCCTTAGCTTTTCGTTCTCCTCGAGCGCCCCGGCAAGCTTTGCTGCAGACTCGCTCAACTCCTTGTCCTTCTCGCTCAGTTCCTTAGCTTTTTGGTCCATGTCAGCTTCAACTTTGCCTAGAAGGTCCTCCCTCTCGATTGACTTGGCCTCGAGCTTATCCACGTAGGCCTTGTTAGCTTCGAGGGCCTCCTCCAGGTCAGCTATCTTTTCCCGCTGAGGCATGAGCATGCTCTTGAGTTTGACGACCTCTAAGAGTTTGGCATTGCGCTTTTTGCATAGCTCAGTGCTATTTTTACGTTCGCTTCACAGTTTGTCCCTTAGGGCATTCTCCAGCCGTGAAAATTCCAGTCCCTGCATCGTAATATCACATTTAAGTTTTTTGACTTGGGCCCTCGCAGTACTAGCTTCAAACCCGTATTGGCTCAAGGAGTCCCTTAGAGCCTCGCCCATCATCTGGTGAAGACGTTTCTCCACGCACTCAGTAGTTCTGGCGCTAAGATGAGCAGCGTGGGCCTTCAAGACTTCCTCAACGGGGGTTGGAAGAGCTGGGATTGGAAGAGGTGTTAAGGGCTGGTTCTCACCACCACCCTCATAAGTTTGGACGACGAGGGGAGCATCAGGGTATGGTGGTGAGACGGTTGACTCCATTGCAGGTTGGGAGGGTGATTGAGTACCCGCAACTTGCTATTGAGCGCCCCTAGCAGCTGAGGTTTTCGATGGGAGAGCATCCCCTGCGCTCTCAAAGGGCGTGGAGGCGCTGGGGGGATTATCTACATAGTTTGGGCCTATGCTTTCGATTGTTGGTGGCTCAGTTGTGGTCGCTCTGTTCCTTTTGCAAACAAGCCCATCCTCAGTGCTCTCGTCCTCTTCTTCGTCCGATACCACTGTAGGATTCTTCCTTTTGGCCCTTTTTGGTGGTAGCTTTTTCCTCTCGGGGGCAGGAAGAGTGGCAGGGAAAGGTGAGCCCACTAGAGGGGACTCGCCCAGGGCGGCAGCGGCTTCTGCAACTGAATTTGGGACGGTTTGAGAGCTCGCCGCGAGTTTGTGACGTTTGACTATAGAGCGTAGCCTCGCCATGTGCTCCTTCCCCAACCTCATATCTGCACATAGAGATCAATATTTGCCAATCAATCCAGTCCAAGCAATTAATAATGCATAGGAAAGCAAGCAATGGGAGTGCTAGTGCATGAATCAAATAGCCAAGAACGAGGGCAGATCTGTGCAATACAAACAAATTTGATAAAGAGTAAAGTGTAAGCTCAACACAAAAAGAGAAATTCGGAGAAGAAGGGAGGGCAGACCTATGTAAAAGTCTAGTTGACTTTCATCGAATTCAAACTTGATGATCGAGGAGGTGGCCAAAATGGTGTTGGAGGTGGCCAAAATGTTGTTGGAGGAGGCCACTTCTTTCCAGAAGCTGCACAAGTCTTTGTCAAGCTCCCCCATTTTTTCTGGACTCCTAGCCTTCTGAAAGGTGTCCTTGGATTCCTTCTTCCCCTTGTTAACCCAGTACAAGGGGAACCCATCGAGAAGGGTAAGATCCCGATCATTCCAGCACACGCAAACAAACTTGCCCTTCAGTCCTTGTAGGATTGCTGGAAGATTGAGAGGATGGACCTCCCAACAATCCTATTAAGGCTCACCCACAGACGATCCCCCGGGTTCTTGGCCTCGAACAGAAATAGGAATACGTCTACAGAGGCTTGGTGGCCTAGGTGTGCGCAGATAATTTCATATGCCCTGACGAACGCCCAGCCATTGGGGTGCAGCTAAGCAGGGGCAATGTCAAGCTCGGTTAGAAGCTCCCTCTCAAAGCGAGTAAAAGGGAATCTGAGCTTGACTTTCTTGAATGTGGTTGTGTAGATGAAGCAGAAGGGGTGGCCGTTGTTTACTGCATTGTCAGTACAGATAGGTTCCCCAGGAAGACAAGGACGAATGGCCACCTTATCGTGTTGTTCCTTACTAAAGGAAAGGTGGGTCTTGTCTCTCAAACGGAGAATATCCGCCTCAGTGTTAATCGAAGAGGTCTCATTCAGCAAGGCTGGAGGAGCCCAAGGGTATAGTAGTTTGTAGTCGAGGGTGGGGCGTACGATGGCGCTGGTTTGTGCGGGAGTTGGTCGCGGCTGGTTGGGTTGAGAGGGTGCAGGTCTCTGAGCCCGGCTTGAAGGGACGCTGGGGTCCCTAGGTGTGTTACGAGACGAGGAGGGGTTTCCTGATGAAGGGTTTCTGCGTGGTTTTGGAGGTGGGTTACGAGAAGAGGCAAGGGGGTTTGGTGTTATTCCTGTACGAGCCGCCAGGAGAACTGCAAAGAAGACGAAAAGAAGATGAAAAAGGGAGAAGTGGAGGGTTGATAAACAGAACGACTCGATTGAAAAACGAAAAAGAAAAAAAAACAGCATGAACAAGGGGGGCTCGCAGAAAGGAAAGGAAAAACCTAAGCGCAGGAATAGCAAAACAGAGAAGGAACAACCCACAACGTATGCTCCAGACAGTTAATGAATGATGCAAACCGATTAAAATGTAGCAAATATCAGTGGAAGGGATAAAAAAGTTATCTTTTGATAGTCAGAAGAGTGTTCCGTAAGATGGTGATTGAGGGAGTCGAAGCGTTTGCTGAGGCGTTTCGAAAGTTTGATAATGAAGAAGAAAATAATGGAACAGTGAAGTGGCGCGAGAATTTTAAGAGTTTCGAACGTTACAAGAAGAGCAAACGGCAGGAAATGATGGTCGTTGATAAGTCCACGTGTCAGTTAACGGAAGGGGGTTGGTGAAGTGTCAAATCAGTAAATGGCGTGGGCGTTAGCGCGTGAAGCCACGTAGATCGCCGAAGTTTCAATGTCTTCGTCTCCTCGCCGGAAGAATCACAGCTTATGTACCAATCAGGTCACCGGGTGTGGTGACATGGACAAGAGAAAGGCGGGTGGTCAAGAAGCGTACATAGTCGCCGTTTGGGGAGGTGGCGTTCTGCAACATATGTGATCAGGTGTCGCCAGGTTGTGCCATCGCCGAAACGAAAGATCAGGAGGTCTGACATCACCGCGGAAAGCAAATCGCTGGTGTTCCCAGTAAACTCTGATAAAAGTTGTTGGGGCTTATCAAGGCAACAGCGTCAAAGCCCCCCGCGCCAGCCAAGATCCGGCAAGCCTTTTGATCGTTCGAAGGCAACCTCTTAAGAGACTTGGACTTCAAGGCTCTTGCCTCCTTCACCCAATACAGAGGGAAGTCGTCAAGGGCGGAGGGTACGAGGTCGGAGCAGCAAACCTTGAAGAACTTGCCTTTCCACCCCGTGAAGGAGTGCTGGAAGGGGGTTAAGAGGACCCTACCGGGAACGTTGCTGAGAGTCACCCAGAGGTTATTCCTTTGCCTCTTCACTTCGAAGAAGTGAAGAAAGATGTCAACAGAAGGTGCAAACCCTAGGAAACCAAACAGTATGTCGAAGGCTTTGACAAAGGCCCAGCTGTTAGGGTACAGCTGGGCTGGGGCAGCATTGATCTCCGTTAGCAGTTCCTTCTCGAACCTGGAGAAAGGCAGACGTACGCCGACGCACTTGAAGACCACCTGATAAAAATAAAAAAAGGGGACCCCGTTGTTGGCCCGCTCATCCCCGCACACCGGTCCCCTAGGGTGCAAGGAAGCACTGCGATATCATCGTCGTGCCTTTTCGCAAAGGCATGGTGATCGAGGTACTCGGGTCCCCTACATGGTCCCTCCAGGCTCTGGTGGAAACTAGGCTCGAGCACTCATCAAGTAGTTTGTCCGAAGCCCATTAATAAAGATCCCTATGATTAACCCAGGAGGAAGGAGGGTTGGCAGTCATTTCGGCACGTACTGTCAATGAAAGAACTAAAGATCGAAGAAGAAGGGTTCAGCAGTAGAGTAGAAGGAAAGAGTCGACGAGCAAAGAACGCGGGGAGAATCTTTGGAAGGAAGATGAAGAATACGGAAAAGATGCGAAAGAGTAAGAACAATGAGTTAAAGTACGGGATTTCAAAGACTCGAGCGTTACAATTTAAGTGCCAAAGGACGCTAAATGAGCACCGTGCGATTAAGCCACATGTCACAAGATTAAGGTACGACCCGAAGTGTCACCTTTCTCGCTCAGAGAATATCACATCGTAAGAGTCCTTGAGGGTACGCCGCGCCGATGGTGCAGAAAATGTCACGTCAACCGGTCAGGGAGTAACACGTCATCAAAATGCCGCAAGGACAATAGGGGCGAGGCCTTATTCTTTTCGCTGAAACAAGTGCTAGCTAAAGACTGGGGGGCTTGTGTACCGTCCCGTCCCCAGGCGTTGACCGGAAGTCAAAGTCAAACACATGGTGGGATTCCTCAAGGGATCCAGGGAAGGAAAGCCAACAGGTCGACCGCTCGAGGCATCGCCCAAGAAGAGACATCGCCGAGCAGAGACATCGCCCAAGAAGAGAACATCGCCCAAGAAAGACATCGGGCCTCAACGGTTCAGAACAGTAACAAAGAAAGGTGGCTCCAAGGCCATAAGTTCATGATGTGAATGCAATAACAAGAATACATGATTCTTTGACATTCTTAGGAGCAACTTGAGTTGGTCATGAAATGGCACTTTACTTAGAATTGGATCAATGTTCTAGTTCAAGAACTCACCAAGACTTTGCACCAAACCAAAGCTCATATGGAAGTCCATATATTGTCAAATGGAATCAAACAACAAGGAATGAAGAACAACAATTGAAACTGAACATAATTGAAATATACAACTACTGTACCGAACAGAAATTGAAACAAAGCTAGGAAACACAAATTTAAACGGTGCAAATGAATGGAAAACACTAAACAAAGGAAACTACCGAATGAAATTGAAGAAAAGAAAGAAAGAACACTTATGGAGTGAAGCTTGCTGGATTTGAGACTTGGAAAGTGCAATCACGCCACTTGGAGCCTTGTTCCAAGATAAGTGAAGGAATGCCGCCACTTGAAGCTCACCATTGGCACACAAGACAAGGCAAAGGAAGAAGAAGACAACAAGACTCACAATTTCTCTCTAAATTTGAGTATAGTCTCTCTACTTCTAATTTCCAAATCTGATTTGTATAAGGGCAGCACCTTTATTTATAGCCTATAAGGTGCTGAAATGCAAAGCCAAATGTGCCCGAAATGACACTCAAATTCGGCGCCAACTAGTGCATGAAGGAAGTGTGACTTTCCTTCCTAGTTTGGCACCTCCTAACTCCTATCTACACTCCCCCTAGCATCCCTTACTACTTACACACCTATTTATTACATCCGCACCCCTACTCTATAAAAGAAATAAGAAGAGCCATCTTTTGATACTCTTGTCCCAAAGCTCTTGCCATGGTCCTAGTGATTCGTTGGGCTTGGGCCCCTTGTTGGGCTTGGGCTTTATGGGCTTGAGCATCCTCTACTTGGTTTCCATCAGTTCTAGTACCAATAGGGGGTAAAACCTGACTCGTGAAGTATCCACACCACTGTTGGGAGACCCTGGGACAGATACGACCCATGAGAGGGCCATGACCAGGGGAGAACCACGTGTATGATACGAGAGAAACCCAGATACACCCCAGGGGAAGTGACTAGTGATTAGGGCGCATGAGTTGGCGCCCAAAAAGCCAACCCACGTGACAGAAGTACTTCGCAGAGAAGAGGGCTCACACGATGGAAAAACCCTAAGTTGGGTAGCGGCGTTGTGGGGCCCTCTGCACAGAATAACGGTCAAGTTAAAGGGGCACGTGGCAATACCCACATGCTCATTAAAGGTTTCAGGGAAAGTTTGCTAAAGGTACGCGTTGAGTAAGTTAAGATTCGTATATTCCAAGGGACATTTTTATACGATTTCAATGCGCTTAAATGCGCTCTAATGATGAGAGATGTATAAGAAGGGACCTTGGGAGCATTGGAAGAGGGATCAGAGTTCTAGCCTAATTCTGGCAGTTTACACATAGCACTAACCCTCGTTGTTCTCGCTGCGCACCCACTGTGAGCACAAGGTAATTAGGGCAACACAGTTCTAGTCACTCAGTTATTTCTGACCACCTTCAGAGGCTGCATCACGTTTGATGTTTCTCGCTAGCTGACTTGATCGTCGGAGTGCAAACGGCCGCGAGGGCGCCCCTTTGTTCACTTGTTTTCAGGTATTGCAGACGGAGCCTAACGAAGGTGCCCTAGCTTGCAAGGACGAGCCGCGCGCAAAGACGATCCCGGTCAACCGGCTGGAACAGTCGGTTTCTTGGAGTTTCTTTATGTTTGATGGAAGATTGACCGATTGATTGCTGGATCAATTGCCTTTCTGGAGTTTGTTTGAAGAGTTTGGAGTTTCGTACAGATTTTTTGGAGTTTGTGTTGAAGAGTTTGGAAGTTATTTTTTCAGTAAGGTGTTGCAAGGCCCAGAAGTGAGGTATCAAGCCTTGGAGAAGGCGGCATTACTTCCAGAGTTTTACAGTGTTGGTAATGACTGATTTACCTATCCAGAAGGTTTTGAAGAAGCCGGATGTAGCTGGAAGAATGGTAAAATGGGCAGTGGAGTTATCGGAATTTGATATTAAGTACGTGTAGAGGCCCATATACTTCATAAGCAAAGTCGTGCAAGGACCTGATGATGGAAGAGTGCCTTCATCTGTTGAGATTTCTTTGGTGGATTGGCGGAAGCTTCATGGATTGTAGCAGACAAGGAGCTCACTTAAAGCTTGTGGATTCCTTGAAGGTGAAGGATAGGTATGGAGAGTGATAGGTGAGGCCTAATCACTTGGTCTAGTGGAAAGTTGAAGATCAAACGTCTATCCTAGGGAGGGTAAGAGACAAGAGTGTAATTGGCACAAATTTGGCTGCAATTCACTCATTGATTAATCTTTATACATTTGCACCTCTTATATCTATATCTACACCTCCCTTTCTGTTCTAATAAAGACTAATCAAAATTAGTTACAATGATGTTTAGTTGGCCCAGATCTCCTATGTGTTAGGCTTGAGCTGAAGCTTGAACTTGTATTTGGCCTTAGGCTTGGGCCTTTGCCATCATCCCCTCTCTCTTGAAAAGGATTTGTCCTCAAATCCAATGCTTCTTCTTCTTCATTAATATGGGGGTTGCGTGTGGCTAAATGGTTTCCATCACTTGAGGTGCACTATCAAGCCATAGAGAAAGCGACTTTAGCAGTAGTGTTTGCAGCAAGAAGCCTGATGTTGAGTTGTCTAAGTTCGACGTACAGTATGAGCCAAGAGGGCCTATCAAGGGCCAAGTTTATGTAAACTTCATGGTAGAACTTTCCTCGGTGGCTGCAAAGCAAGAGGCAGCATATTTCCAGTGGGTCCTCTCCGTTGACGGGTCCTCCAACAAATAGGGTAGTGGAGTGGGCGTCATTTTGGAGGGGCCAAATGGGTTATTGATTGACCAAGCCCTACATTTTGCCTTCAAAGCAAGTAACAACCACGCCGAGTATGAGGCCTTGGTGACTAGCATGTTGTTGGCCAAAGAGATGGGCGAATATCTAAAGTATGTCAAGATCTTGAGAGAGACTTTTGTGGTGTTCGAACTAATACACGTCCCAGAGAGTAGAATGCCTGAGCTGACTTGCTAACAAAGCTCTCCAGTTCAGGCAAGCACATCGCCAGAGATGAAGGTGGTGCAGATTATGAAGGCGTCCGGCGAGACCATAGGGAAGGTGTACGAAGGCATCCCAACTCGCCAGTTCCAGTAGAGATCGCGCTCCCAAGTTAGCTATGCACTGGGCAGTACCATGCATAAGTAACTTAGCAAAATGAGGGTAGAAGCAGCGCCCAAGTCAAGGAGGCTCCAGATGAAGGCACGTGTACGACTAGATGCGAGCCACGTGTCCAAGTCTGTAACTGCCAGGAGAGAGAAAGTGACCAGGTATATAAGAGTTCTCAACGAACTTTCTGAGGTACGCGCGTTCAGATTATACTCTTTACGCTTGCGAGTTATAGAGCTTACTGTGAGAGAGAATTTGCACGGTTCCTGTTCTCTTAGTATTTGGTGATTCGGTCACTGACTTGGGCGTTGGAGTGCGATCGGCCGCAGCGGCGCCGTTCTGTTCCTTTGCAGGTTCTTGAGGTGGATCTCGAAGAAGAACGGAGGTTTGAAGCGGTGCGCACGTCGATCCTTTGACGAGGCAGTTTCCAGCGTTCCGGTCAACAGGCAGGATCATCAGGCGCCCACCGTGGGGCCGTGTAAAACTTGCTCCCATCCACAGCGTGAGTTCTTGAAGGTTTTCGAAGTTTTCTGCATGGTTGTGTGCTGGTGCAACCATCGTTCGCTGTTTGCTTGAAATTTGTTCGGTGAATTCGCGTTTTATACCGTTCGTTTGGGTTTTCGATCGGTGAAGGGAGGTTTTCCTGCTGTTTACGCGTAATTTGTTCGGTGGAGTTGAGTTCTTTCGCTCGATTAGTTATCCGTGGGAAGAGCAGTGGTTTCTGGTAGAGTTGCAGGTTTCTTTGGAGGTTGAGGTGTTCTTGAATTTTCTTGCGGAGTTTCGCACAGTTTTTTCCGATTGATCGCTGAATCGATCGTAGCTGAAGTAAGTGTTGTTCGCTGCATTCTGTGATTCGCTAAGTTCATGAGAAAAATGAGAAGCAATCGTTCAAGCCCCGTGGCGCCTGTCGCTGCTGAAGGCGACGCCGCCATGACCATGGCGCAGATGGTAGATATTATGCGCTCGTTGCAGGCGACTGTGGAAGCTTCACGCATAGAGCAGGCGCGAATGCATGAGGACCTGGCCGCCTCTCGGGCCAGGAATGATGAGCTTACCAAGGTGACTGAGGAGCTGCGCCAAGCTCTTCAGGAGCAGCAAGGGCGTCCTATTGCTGAAGAGGTCGCGCCGTCGTCGCCACCTCGTGTTTTTCCTATGCCTTTCGCTCAGGCGATCACTGACACGCCTATTCCTACGAGCGTGGTCCCTGTCAAGGTTGTCTTTACCGGCGTGGAGGATCCAGAGGCTCATCTAACCACGTTCCATACACAGATGATGCTGTCGAGAGGGTCAGACGCCGTGTATTGCAAGATGTTCGTGAGCACGCTCCAGGGAACGGCGTTGGAGTGGTTTGTGAGCCTACCTAACGGTCACATAACCAATTTTCAGCAGTTCTCGAAGGTTTTCGTCGAGCAATACATCGTGAACAAGGCACCGCCCAGGGTGTCTTATGATTTGTTTGATATAAGGCAGTACCAGGGAGAGTCCCTCAGAGACTACCTGAATCGCTTTGGAGCGCAGATGGTCAGATCGCCGGCTAAAGATGAAGAAATGCTGGTCTATGCATTCAAGAAGGGCGTGCTGCCAGGACCATTCTGCGAGGCCTTGATCAGGGCTCACCCTGCAACGTTTGCTGAGGTCAGGCGACTAGCGGTGGCTCACATCGCCGACGAGAGTAAGGCCGCCGAGAAGAGAGGGAGTGTGGCTCCCGCTAGGCCACGCGCCCAGACCAGGATCCAGCCGCAAAGGGTGCTGGAGACAGCGGCGGCGGCCAGGAAGGACCAGAGGACTCGCCATCCTTATGATAGGAGGAACAAGGGGAGGGGCCAGGGACGCCAGCAACTAGCACGCCGGGAATACAATCGCCCGCCTAAGCACAAGTTTGTTATGGGATTGGCGGACCTGATCGCCATTCCCAATATATCCGCTAGGTTGAAAGCGCCTGAGAAGGTGGGCGACAAGGTGCTGGGACCAAAGCCAGACACATGGTGTGAGTTTCACCAGGGCTTTGGCCACACTTTGGACTCGTGTTTGTCCTTAGGGTATCAGCTCGATGATCTGGTTAAGAGCGGGTTCCTAAATGACTATCTGTTGGACAGGAGGACGGGGGGAGCGTCGAGTTCCCAGCCAGCGGGTGGAGAAGCCCAGCAACACGAGATGCCTATCCACGGGGAAATCCACACCATTGCAGGAGGCTTCTCGGGTGGTGGATGCACCGCATCGCAGAGGAAGAAGTACGCGCGGTCGGTGATGACAGCGGATATGTTTGAAGATCACTCGCCGGAGGTGGACATTACGTTCACCAAGCAGGATCTTCGGGACGTTGTGCCCCATGACAACGATCCCATAGTCATTTCGTTGATTACGGCGGGAAGGAAGGTCCACAGAGTTCTGGTGGACCAGGGAAGCTCAGCAGACGTGATGTTCTGGCCGACTTTCACGCAACTGGAGTTGCCCCTTGACCAGCTAAGGCCCTATGGAGGGTGCCTGTATGGGTTCGCTGGTGACCAGGTGGAGGTCAGGGGGTACATTGAGTTGAGAACCACGTTTACAGATGAGGCTGGTTCGAGGACGGAGAAAATCAAGTACCTCATTGTAAACGCTCCTTCAGCATACAACATCCTGTTGGGGAGGCCCACGCTTAACAGGATAGGCGCTATACCGTCGACTCGGCACATGAAGGTGAAGTTGCCGTCTATGGAGGGGGTGGTGATCACTATCAAGTCTGATCAGAAAGAAGCAAAAAAGTGCTATGAGAATAGCCTGAAAAACAAGAGATCAGTGAGTTATGTAACAACCACCCCACCTCCCGGTGTGAAGCCCAGATCGACGGTAACAGAAGAGACCGCCGGAAGGGACGTGGAGATGGTGGACGCTGAGCTGGGGGAGGGGAACGCTGGTCTGGAGGAGGAAGAGGCGCGGAATCGCCCTGAGGAAGCGAGAGAGCAGGGAATCGCCAGGGCGGTGATCGCCAGAGAATCCAGGCCAAAACCTGTCGAGCAGTGGCTCGAGAAAGAGATCGGGGGAAAGATCTTCAAGCTGGGAAGATCTCTGGAGGTCGAGCTCCAGGACCAGATCGCCAAGGTGATTGAGCGGCATCTGGACGCGTTTGCATGGTCCTCTTCGGACATGCCCGGGATTGATCCCGACTTCTTGTGCCATCATCTGGCGATGGACAACTTGGTGAGACCAGTGCGACAAAGAAGAAGAAAGTTCAACGAGGAGAGGAGGCAGGCGATTAGAGATGAAACACAGAAGCTCCTCGCTGCAGGCCACATCAGGGAGGTTCAGTACCCTGAATGGCTGGCAAATGTCGTGCTGGTAAAGAAAAGCAATGGGAAATGGCGCATGTGCGTCGATTTCACTGACCTGAACAAAGCTTGCCCAAAGGATTTGTATCCTTTACCGAGTATAGACGCCGTGGTGGACAGTGCTGCAGGGTGTAAGTTGCTGAGTTTCCTGGATGCCTTCTTGGGGTATAATCAGATCAAGATTCATCCCATGGATGAAGAGAAGACAGCCTTCATGACGGAGAGATCGTGCTATTGCTATAAGGTGATGCCGTTTGGGCTGAAGAACGCGGGGGCCACGTACCAGAGGCTGATGGATCGAGTACTTGCACCGATGCTGGGAAGGAACGTGCAAGCGTACGTCGATGACATGGTCGTGACCTCGCCGGAAAAGAGCAAGCACGTTGCCGACTTGGAGGAATTGTTCACAACGATCGCCAAGTTCAGATTGAAGCTGAATCCAGAGAAATGCATTTTTGGGTTGGAAACTGGGAAGTTTTTGGATTTCCTCTTGACTGAAAGAGGCATAGAGGCCAACCCTGATAAGTGCGCTGCCATCTTGGCGATGAGGAGCCCAACTACGGTGAAGGAGGTTCAACAGCTAACAGGTCGGATGGCAGCCCTGTCTCGCTTCGTGTCAGCTAGCGGAGAGAAGGGACATCCCTATTTTCAGTGCTTGAGGCGCAATAACAATTTTTCCTGGACGAAGGAGTGCGAGGAAGCCTTCGTCAAGCTGAAGGAGTATCTGGCGAGCCTGCCGGTTTTGTGCAAACCGCTGGTGGGAATCCCTCTCAGGTTGTATTTTGCTGTAACTGAGAGGGCGGTGAGTGCGGTGCTCGCCCAAGACCAAGATCAGGCTCAGAAGCCTATTTATTTTGTTAGTAAGGTGTTGCAGGGCCCCGAAACGAGATATCAGGCCCTGGAGAAGGCTGCGCTGGCTGTGGTGTTTTCGGCGAGGAGGTTGCGCCACTATTTCCATAGTTTCACCATACTGGTGATGACTGACCTGCCCATCCAGAAAGTTTTGAAGAAGCCCGACGTTGCGGGAAGGATGGTGAAATGGGCAGTGGAGCTGTCAGAGTTTGACATCAAGTATGAGCCCCGAGGCCCGATCAAGGGGCAAATCTTTGCAGATTTCGTGGTCGAGCTCTCGTCTAAGGCGACACGAGTTGAGGGGGACAGTTTCCGTTGGGTACTCTCGGTGGATGGATCGTCGAACCAGCAGGGTAGCGGTGCTGGAGTCATTTTAGAAGGGCCCAATGGCGTGCTGATCGAGCAATCTTTGAGATTTGCCTTCAAAGCCAGTAACAATCAAGCAGAGTATGAGGCGCTGATCGCCGGAATTTTGCTGGCCAAGGAGATGGGAGCTAGGGTGCTGATGGCTAAGAGTGACTCGCTGCTAGTCACAGGGCAAGTAACAGGCGAGTTCCAGGCTAAAGATCCACAAATGGCGGCCTATCTGGAATATGTGCAGGAGTTGAAGAGTTCCTTTGCCTCCTTTGAAGTAGTGCATGTGCCCAGAGAGCAGAATGCCCGAGCTGACTTGCTAGCTAAGCTCGCCAGTTCAGGCAAGGGGGGTAGGCAGAGGACGGTGATTCAAGAAACCCTGAAGACACCGAGAGCATTTGTAGCAGATCACCTGGTCCTTCAGATAAGCAAGTCGACGGAGAAAGCAGCGAGAAGCCATAAGTCCCTGACGCAAGAAACTCTAAGATCGCCGAGAATTAGAGCATGTCGGGGAGAGAAGGTGAACGTGATGCAGGTCTGCGCCACCCATGAGCCGGACACTTGGATAACACAGTACAAGCGGTGCCTGGCAAATGGCCTTCTCCACTGGATCCGATTGAGGCTAGGAAGGTAAAGAAGAATTCTAGCAAGTACACCCTGATTGATGGCGATCTGCACAGATTTGGGTTCACTCACCCACTCCTGGAATGTATACATGGCGAGAAGTGCACGAGAATCATGGCGGAGCTCCACGAAGGTATATGCGGAAGCCACGTCGGGGGTCGAGCTCTGGCCGCGAGGACTCTCCGTGCAGGCTACTACTGGCCAACGATGAGAGAAGACTGCAAGAAGTATGCGTAGTGTTGCAAACAGTGCCAACAGCACGCCGATTGGCACAAGGCGCCTCCTGAGGAGTTGAAGTCGATCTACAGCCCTTGGCCATTTCATACCTGGGGAATCGACATCGTGGGACCCTTTCCGCTGGCGATCAGGCAGATGAAGTACTTGGTGGTGGCGATTGAATATTTCACCAAGTGGATCGAAGCAGAACCAGTGGCTCAGATCACCGCACACAAGATCGAAGGTTTCGTGTCGAAGAACATCGTGTGCCGGTTTGGAGTGCCTAAGCGCTTGGTGTCGGACAATGGGACTCAGTTTGCAAGCCACCTGTTGAAGAAGCTTTGCGAAGGGGTGAGAATTCAACAAGTGTTTGCATCCGTCGAGCACCCTCAGACAAATGGCCAGGTGGAGTCAGCTAATCGGGTGTTGTTGAGAGGTTTGAAGAGAAGGCTAGAAAAAGCCAAGGGAAGCTGGGCTGAGGAGGTGCCCCGTATAGTCTGGGCATACCACACCACCGAGCAGTCAGGAACCCATGAGACCCCGTTCAGTTTGGTCTATGGGTGTGATGCGATGATTCCAGTAGAGATCCAGGAGAGCTCGCCGAGATTCCAGAACTTTGTAGAGGAAGACTCGAATGAAGAGAGAAGGCTGAACCTGGACCTACTGGATGAGGTCAGGGAATAGGCGAGACTGAAAGCTGAGGCGGTGAAGAGAAGGATTGAACGAAGGTACAACTCGAAGGTGATGCCAAGGCAATTTAGAGAAGGCGACCTGGTGATGAGAAAAGCCCACCAGTACGAGATGGAGAATAAGCTGTCACCCAAGTGGACTGGACCGTTCAGAATAACCGAGGCGCTCGGGAACGGCGCCTACCGCTTAGAGACATTGGAAGGAGGGGCTATTCCTCGCACCTGGAACGCCACGCACCTGAAGTTGTATTACAGTTGAGAACTTTGTAAGTAAAGATAAACACAAAGTTACATTACAATGTCTCTGTTAAAACAGTTTGAAGGGGGCACTCTTTTTTCCCTAAGGAGGGTTTTTAATGAGGCCACCCAATAAAGAGAAGTTTTCAAAGCACAAGATGTTTTAGATTGCGTGCCTATTGTTTTCAGAAAAGTTTTGAAGAAAGACCTTGTCACTTGTACGTGACTCAAGGCGAGTTAAAGCACATCGCCAGAGATGAAGGTGGTGCAGATTATGAAGGCGGCCGGCGAGACCACAGGGAAGGTGTACGAAGGCATCCCAACTCGCCAGTTCCAGTAGAGATCGCGCTCCCAAGTCTCTACTTCTTCGAAGCGAAGAACCCTGGGGACAGGTCCTGGGTTAGCCTGAACGGGGTTGCTGGGCGGGTGCTCCTGGGCCTGTACCAGCAGTCCTTCAAAGACTGGAAGGGCAGATTCTACATGATATCTGCTACCCCTCAAAGTCCAAATCTGCTCGAGGGATACCCCCTCTACTGGGTTCCTGGAGTCGAATTCAAGAAATCCAGGGACCTCGAAGCTATGGCCCCCTACGAGCGCGAGCTATGTGGGCTGCTCCTGGGGGCCAAGTACAACTCCGCCCGCCTCATCAAGGATGAATTTGATGTGGTGGCTCTGAAAAATATATAGGTAGCTCTTCTTGCACTTCTTAGGATACTTGTCTCTTCTCATGCATGTTTTTATGTGCTTTTTGACTTACTTGCATAACTTGGCCAACTAACCCTTCCTTTTCTCGTCTATGCAGACTCAATGACGGGGAAAGACAGGAAGCTGGCCTTGCTGGAGCTTGCCAAGCGTCGGGGAACCAAGGGCACTGGGTCCTCCTCTTCTACAACTGAGCCCATCGCAGCCCCTCCACTCTTGGTCGCGCCAGCTGAAGGCCCCGAGCAAGGAAAGAAAATGAAGAGGCTGGTGAAGGCTTCCACTTCACTTGCTGCTGCTGCTACCGTCGCCTCAACTGAAGAGGAGAGCTCTAACTCTCCTCTTATACACCGTCAGAGGAAGAAGGCAGCAGTTGAGGGGGCTTCGTCTCTCCAGCCTGGAGAGATCGAGGTAATGGAAGTAGAGGAAGGGTCTTCCCCACCTCCCTGTGCTCAACCTGCCTCAGAGCCCTCCAGTCTTCCTTCTCCAGGCCAGCTGTTGCCTCAAACTTCCCAACTGCCATCTTCCCCCCCAGCAGGCCAATCACCTGGTCCACCTGCTCATCCTGCTGGGGGTCCACCACCACCACTGCCAATCCCCACCGCCACTGCTGAAGGTGGGGGGTCCAGCTCGCGCCCAAGCACTTCTGGGGCCAACCACGAAAACTTCAGCAGGGTCATCACCCTGGTTCGACAACTCATAAGCAATCGGGAGCTTGTCGAGTGGAGTGGTGATGAGGTGGATATGCATCTGGCCAAGCAGGTAGTGCTCTCTCTGGAATTTTCCACCCAGCATCGCAAGCAACTAGCCCTGGAGAAGAGGGTGAAGGATCTTGAGCACGACAAGGAGTCACTGCGAAGTGACTTCGAAGCTGCCCAAGAATCTGTGGAGTTGATGCGGGGCATGGTGGAGAAAGCTAGGAGGGAGTACCTAGCGCAGGTCCAAGAGACCATCAAGATGGAGATCTTGATGGGGCAAGCTGTTAGCTCTTTGGACTGCACGGTGGTGGAGCTACGGGCCGAGACCTCCTCCCTACGCCAACTGAATTCTCAATTAGTGGGGGAGCTCGAGTCCACCAAAGAAGCAGCTGCTGCTGGGGAGAAGAGACTTGAGGAGGTGGTGGGCAAACTGTCTGAAGCTGCCTCCTCCCTTGCTGCCGTCACCACTGAGAGGGATGCTGCGGAGGCCTCAACGCAGAAACTGGAGGCGGAGAATGCTGATTTGATGAATGTGGGTGCTGATGCCCTTACTGATGGATTCGAGCTAGCACTCGAGCAAATCAGATGCGTTCTCCCGGACCTGGACCTCTCGCAGTTCAGCATCTATCATGAAGTGGTAGATGGAAAGCTCATCCCTCCTGCCCCTTAATCTTTTCTCTTCTCTGTAAATTTAACTTCTGCACAATTTTCTTATTACTCCGAAATTTGTATAAGACTTGACTGTGAATACAAACTCTCAATGCTTCTTTTCTTGCATAAGTTTCTTCCCTTGTATTTTCTTTGAGCTTCACTTATCTTTATGCGCGCGACTAACTGTTAGCTAGCTTAGGTTCAGCGCGATCTTGGGCTTTATCTTTCCTTTCGCACACGACTAAGTGTTAATCAGCTTAGGCTTAGCGCGATCTTGAGCTTTGTCTTTCACTTTGCGCACGACTAAGTGTTAACCAGCTTAGGCTTAGCGCGATCTGCTTCTCTTATTCTTTCGCTTCTACTTGATCACGACTGGCTATTCCCTTAGCTTGGTGTTTGACAGTCCTCGTGCGCTGCTTCACACCACTGACCAATCACTGACGACTCATCAGTGATCGTTCTTCGATCTTCACCTAGCTTCCCTGTTGCTCTAGCGCTAAGTGCATAGAGAACCTTGACAACGATCGCTCGAGGTGATGCCTTGTTTTGGGGAAATAAAAGTGTTTCTTGCTAACCCCTCTTACTTTCCCCAAGGTCATCACCCTTCGGGGCGTTGAGTCGTTCATTCCCTGCCTCACTCCTGGGGTGAGAAGGGTTTCGGACTAAGAGCTTTACTGGGCCAGTACTGGTGCATGCCAAGCGGGTAAGGACGTTTTGTCAAAACCTTTCCTTTCCCTCCCTTGGTTTTACTAGCATCCCTGGCTTTTCAAACCTTTAACTGCTTGCGCTCACACCTGGGATGAGGAAGACTTGGATTGGTGCCAGTACTTGCGCCTAGGGCAAGTAGGGCCTAACCAATCACCTGCACTTGCACCTGGGGCAAGGAGGACTTTAACTTTAATACTTGAGCACACTTGATATGCTGGAAATTTTTCTTTAATTGGGTGGCCTCGTTAAAAACCCTCCTTAGGGAAAAGAGTGCCCCCTTGTCTGTTCAACTGTTTCCAACACATACAAGGCATGTATCTTTTAGCGCGAGAACGCCATTACTGTACAATTTTAACTGAAATAAAATTTTAAATGGGTGGCGTTCCACGTTCTGGGGATTGCTCCTCCCTCCAAAGTCTCTAGGCGATAGGCTCCGTTCTCCAATGTCTCCAACACTCTGTACGGGCCTGTCCACTTTGGGGACAACTTGTTCTGTATGTCGTTCTGATGCGCCTTTCTCATCACCAGATCACCTTCCTGGAAGCGCCTGGGCCTCACTTTAGAGTTGTGCCTCCGCTCTACTCTTCTCTTCACAGCTTCAGCACTGACTCTGGCCTCTTCTCGTACTTCGTCTAGCAGGTCCAGATTCACCCTACGCTCTTCATTGGACTCTTCAGCAACGAAGTTCAAGAATCTGGGGGAGCTCTCCTGTATCTCCACAGGAATCATGGCGTCTGTCCCATAGACAAGGCTGAAGGGTGTCTCATGGGTGCTGGACTGTGGGGTGGTGTGATAAGACCATACAATTCTGGGGACCTCCTCTGCCCAGCCTCCTTTGGCCTTGTCTAGTCTTCGCTTCAGCCCCCTGAGCAGTACTCGATTTGCTGACTCCACCTGCCCATTGGTTTGTGGGTGTTCCACTGAAGCGAAAACCTGTTGTATCTTTAACTCTTCACACATCTTCCTCAGCTGATGACTTGTGAACTGGGCGCCATTGTCGGAAACCAGCCTCTTGGGTATTCCGAAGCGGCAGACAATGTTCTTCCAGACGAAGTGCTCGACTTTCTGCGCAGTGATGTGTGCGACTGGCTCTGCCTCCACCCACTTGGTGAAATACTCGATGGCCACGATGAGGAACTTCATCTGCCTCACCGCCAGGGGAAAGGGTCCTAGGATGTCGATCCCCCATGTATGGAATGGCCACGGGCTATGGATGGACCTCAACTCCTCAGGGGGTGCCTTGTGCCAGTCTGCATGCAGTTGACACTGTTTGCAACGCTGAGCAAACCTTATGCAGTCTTCCTTCAGCTTTGGCCAGTAGTACCCCGCGCGGAGTACTCTACTTGCCAAAGCGCGACCACCTACGTGGCTTCCGCACACCCCTTCGTGCAGCTCAGACATGAGTCTGGTGCATTGTTCGCCGTGCACACAGATCTGCACAGGGTGAGAAAATCCAAATCTAAAGAGGTTTCCATCTATAAGAGTGAACTTACTTGAACTCCTCTTTATCTTTTTGGCCTCTGCCGCATCGAGCGGGAGTACACCATCTTCTAAGTATAGCTGGTATGGCGTTACCCAGGTGTCGGGTTCCTTCCCCGCGTGGACCTCCATCGACTCATCGGTCTTTGACGGTCGCGATCTCACCCTCGGTGCTCTCAGCGTTTCTTGGGTCAACGACCGATGACCGATCGTTAGACGCTCCATTGACTTGCATATATGAAGTACCTGGTTGTCTGACACGAACGCGCGTGGCACCTTCAGGGTCTCCTGAATGACGGTCCTCTGCTTCCCCCCTTTGCCCGAGCTGGCCAGCTTGGCAAGCAGGTCTGCTCTGGCATTTTGCTCTCTTGGCACGTGCACTAATTCAAACTCAGTGAAGGACGTCTTCAGGAGCCGCACATACTCCAGGTAGGCTGCCATCTGGGGATCTTTTGCTTGGAACTCCCCTGTAACCTGCCCGATGACCAGCAAAGAGTCGCTTTTGGCCAGCAGATTTCTTGCCCCCATTTCTCTTGCTAACAACATTCCTGCGATCAGGGCTTCATACTCCGCCTGATTGTTGCTAGCTTTGAAGGCAAAACGGAGGGACTGCTCGATCAGTACCCCGTTTGGTCCCTCCAGGATGACTCCCGCGCCGCTCCCCTGGTGATTAGAGGAGCCATCCACCGATAATACCCATCGGATGTCTAATCCTTCCGCAGGTGTCGCGATTGACGACAGCTCGACGACAAAGTCCGCGAACACCTGCCCCTTGATCGGTCCTCGGGGCTCGTACTGGATGTCAAATTCGGACAATTCCACCGCCCATTTGACCATCCTTCCTGCTACATCAGGTTTCTTCAATACGTTCTGGATAGGCAGATCAGTCATCACCACCACTGTGAAGCTGTGGAAGTAATGCCTGAGCCTTCTGGCTGAAAACACCACCGCCAGAGCAGCCTTCTTGAGGGCCTGGTACCTTGTTTCAGGGCCTTGCAGCACCTTACTCACGAAGTAAACAGGCCTCTGGGTCTGGTCTTGCTCTTGCACCAGGACTGAACTGACTGCTCTCTCCGTCACAGCAAAGTATAGACGAAGAGGGATGCCTACCTGGGGTTTTCGCAAGACTGGTGGGCTCGCCAGATACCCCTTTAACTTGATGAAGGCCTCTTCGCACTCCTGTGTCCAGAGAAATCTGCTGTTGCGTTTGAGACACTGGAAGTATGGATGGCCTTTCTCCCCTCCAGCGGACATAAACCGGGACAAAGCCGCCAAGCGACCGGTGAGCTGCTGCACTTCCTTCACCGTCGTTGGGCTCCTCATTGCTACGATCGCCGCACACTTCTCTGGGTTAGCTTCGATTCCCCGCTCTGTTAAGAGGAAGCCCAAGAACTTCCCAGCCTCCACACCAAAAATGCATTTCTCAGGGTTGAGCTTCAGCCTGTACTTGGCAATGGTGGTGAATAGCTCTTCCAGATCAGCTGCATGATGCTTCCTCTCTTGGGACGTAACCACCATGTCATCTACATAGGCGTGTACGTTCCTTCCCAGCATAGGCGAGAGCACCCTATCCATGAGCCACTGGTAGGTAGCCCCCGCATTCTTTAACCCGAATGGCATGACCTTGTAGCAGTAGCAAGACCGTTCCGTCATAAACGCAGTCTTGCATTCATCCATGGGGTGCATCCTGATCTGGTTGTACCCCGAGAAAGCGTCCAAGAAGCTGAGTAGCTTTCCCCCCGATGCGCTATCAACCAGAGCATCTATACTGGGTAAGGGGTAAGAATCCTTGGGGCACGCCTTGTTGAGGTCAGTGAAGTCCACGCACATTCTCCACTTGCCGCTTCCCTTCTGAACCAGTAGCACATTCGCTAGCCACTCGGGGTACTGGATTTCTCTGATGTGCCCTGCGGCAAGGAGCTTCTGCGCTTCGTCGTGGATCACCTTCCTCTTCTCCTCGTTGAATTTCCTTCGTCTCTGTCGCACAGGTCGAACCATAGGGTCCATCGACAGACGATGGCAGAGGAAATCGGGGTTGATTCCTGGCATGTCGGATGCTGACCATGCAAAGGCATTCATGTGCTTCTCAATCACACCCATGACCAGCCTTCGCTCTTCTTCAACGAGGGATCCCCCGATGTCCACTTCAACCCATCCTTCAGTTGGGTGGGGCCTTCTCTCATTGGCGATGACCGCCCTCGCGATCCCTGACTCGCGAGGAGTGATCGCGCCTCCCTCTTCTTCTTCAACTTGGGCTACCTGGGAGCCCCCCACCGCAGCATCCTCCATCCTCTGAGCGCCATGTATCTCCCTGACCACCGATCGTTCTTCGCACGCGCCTGGTTGTGGTTTCGTGGTGACGTGGCACACACTTCTCTTTTGCTTCAAACTGTTCTCATAACAGCGTCTTGCCTCAGCCTGATCCGACTTGATGGTTATCACGGTCCCCTCCATCGACGGCAGCTTCAACTTCATGTGCCTCGTCGATGGTATTGCGCCCAACCTATTGAGCGTTGGCCTACCCAACAAAATGTTGTACGCAGAAGGGGCGTTCACCACCAGGTACTTTATCTTTTCAGTGCGGGCTGTCGTTCCGTCAGTGAATGTTGTCCTCAGCTCAATGTATCCCCGCACTTCCACCTGGTCTCCGGCAAAACCGTAGAGACACCCGGTATATGGCCTCAGCTGATCAGGGGACAACTGTAACTTGTTGAATGTTGGCCAGAACATGACGTCTGCCGAGCTTCCTTGATCTACGAGTACTCTATGCACTCGTCTTCCCGCTGTGATGAGAGAAATGACCACTGGGTCGTTGTCGTGCGGGACAACGTCCCGTAGATCAGCTTTCCTGAAGATAATGTCCACTTCAGGGTAATGACTCTCATTTACCGCATCTACCGCCATCACCGATCGAGCGTATCTCCTTCTCTGTGAAGCTGTGCATCCCCCACCAGAGAAGCCTCCTGCGATCGTCTGCACTTCCCCATGCACAGGGACTTCATGCTGCTGTTCTCCAGTCTGGGATCCTGACGCGCGATCACCCTGCGGCTCACGCAGGTAATCTGCTAGAAAACCAGACTTCACCAACTCTGCCAGTTGGTGTCCCAGTGCCAAACAGGAGTGAAGTGTATGGCCAAAGGCCTGGTGAAACTCACACCATTCGTTCTTCTTCCTTCCAAGTACCTTATCCGTCTTCTCTGGCACTCGTAGTCTTGCTGCTACAGCAGGAAGGGCGATGAGATCCGCCAATCCCACCATGAAGTTGTATCTCGGGGGTGTGCTATTCTCCCTTGCGCGCCCCCTGCTCTGGTCTTTGCCTGGTGCATAGGGACGAGGTTTTTCCCGCACCTTCTTCCCCTCCTTGGCCTCATGCACCCTTACTTGCTGTGGCTTTCCTTGCCCTCCACGCGGTCTTGGTGGTGCAGCACTCCCCCTCTTCTCAGAAACCTCTGTTTCTGCCACTATGTTGGCCACCGCACGCCGTCAGATCTCTGCAAAGGTGCTGGGATGGTTCCTGATGAGAGACTCGCTGAAAGGGCCTGGCAGCACTCCCTTCTTAATTGCGTGCACCAGCATATCTTCATCTTTGCTGGGCAACCTAACCACTTGTGCCCCAAAACGGTTGAGGTAGTCTTTCAGCGACTCACCCTGGTGCTGACGCACGTCGAACAAGTCGTATGACACCACTGCAGGTGCTTTGTTGACGATATATTGCTCAGTGAAGAGCTTTGAAAACTGAGAGAAAGACGTGATATGTCCTTCTGGTAAACTCACGAACCACTCCATGGCGATTCCGCTCAGTGTGCTCATGAACATTTTGCAGTACACAGCATCTGAGCCCCCAGACAACATCATCTGGGTGTGGAACGCCGTCAGATGCGCCTCCGGGTCCTCTACCCCTTTGAACGATGCCTTCACCCCCACCAGGTTGGGAGGCACCATGGTTCCCATGATCTCAGGGGAGAATGGCATGGGGAATGCTCTTCGAGGTGAGGGCTGCCTAGATACCCTTTCGTCAACAATGTGTCCCCTCTGCGCCTGCAGCGTCCTTCTCAACTCTTCGTTGACGCGATTCAGCTCGTCGTTCCTGCTTTGCGAAGCAGCCAACTCTGTCTGCATCCTTTCTTGTTCAACTTTCGACGCTGCGGCGTTATCCTGCAGCGTGTGCACCATTTCCAGGACCTGCGCCATTGTCACAGCTCCTTCGTCAGCAGATGGCACAGGTGATGGTTGTCTGTTTCTAGGCATCTTTCTCTATCAAAGAAACTGATAAAACTCTGGTAAGTTTTAGAACTGTGGTATATATGGGACAACGATTCACTCGAGCCCCACGGTGGGCGCCAAATGATCCTGCCGGCAACTCGAACGTGGAGGAATCGCTTCGTAGCACTCTCTGCCCTACCTATGCGACTGTGTCTTCTACAGAATCACCCTCAGAGCCTTCTCTTGGATCTTCAAATGTGCCCTGCAAAACACACAGACGGCGCCTCTGGCGGCCGTTTGCACTCCGACGATCAAGTTAGTCCACAGAACCACCAAATGAGAAAACTAGTAGCGTGTGTGTAAAACTCTTGATCTCTATTTTTTCGTCTCTCTCCCCCACTCTCACCCTGATTCTCTCTTTTATGTCTCTTTTTCTGCTTCTGGGCATAACAGAATTCTGTTATGCTTTTCTGGCATGAGTCAGAACCCTGTTATGCTTTTCAGAGACAGCGTACCTTCAGAATCAGCAGTGGGAGCGTGAGAGTCTGTGCATGTCTGCGCTTGGCTGCGCCTGTCTGTACCTTTACCGGTACGGAGTGCACTTTTGTCTGGACCGCACCCTTCTCTGATGGTGACACGTGGAGGCCTGCAACTCACATCTAACCACACACGTGTCATTTATTGGAAGGGCTCTAGCGCTTCTCTTTGTGTGCCTAAGTTACGCCCTTGCGGAGTAACTTAGGATATTTCTCTTATCTGGGTAAATCGCATACTCTTAGGAGAGCGTCGGGTGTGGCTGGTCTAGGCGCACTCACCAAACGTTGCTCTCTGCGTAGGCGACTTACCCTTCACGGAACCACGCACGTAATGGGTTGAGGGAATCACCAATCACTGACTGGTTTACTAGTTCCCTCAGGCCACTCTCGTGCATGATTCCCTGAGGTGTGCTCATGCGAGGTCCATGCGTAACGCTCTCGCTGGGAACCTCAGTCCCAGTTTAACTGCGTGTAACACAAGACCCCGATGACAATACACCCGATGACTGATCAGTGTTTATTTGCTTCTCGCGTTCTGCCCCCAGGCGTTAGTCTGAGAACTGGTCTGTTGGTGGCCACTTGGCTACTGACCACCGATCACCGTTCTGGATGATCTGTCCCCCGACCTCTCTGCCGCCTGATCTGTCGGTGGTCACTTGGTTACTGACCACCGATCACCGCTCTGGGCGATCGTTCCCCTGACCTCTCTGCCACCTGGTCCACGTGTCACCCTGCGAGTGGTCCACGTGGTTCTCTGCTTCTGACGTCATCGACTACCGATGACCGATCGGATCAACAACGAGTACAAGAGACAAATTGAAAGAAAAGAAAGACTTCATAAATAAAGATATATGTATAGAGTTATCAATTGTTTATCGGGTTACAAAATAAAGACAAGGGATCACCACCTGATGTGAGTTGCATCAAGCATAAACACTTTTCAGAATATGAATATGTCCCGACCAGACCTCGGGCAGTGTTCCGTCCGGTTGACCTGGGACGTCTTCGTGCGCGACCTCGACCGTCAGCTAGGGACTCCTTCCCACTGGTTACCTGTGGATTCCTGCAAAGAAGGAAAAAAGGGCGCCCTAGCGGCCGTTTGCACTCCGACGCTCAAGTCAGCCAAGAAGAAACACCAAAAACTTTGCACCTCCGTATCGTAGCACCGTGTATGGCACTCTGAAGGTGGTAAAAGGGAATTGTGTCTAGTGTCTATTTTCTCGTTCTGGCAATGATCTTTCCCTAGTCCGTTGTGCGTAACCTCAAGGCTCGAGCAAGAAACTAGAGTGTTTATGGAAAATTTGCCAAAAGTTCGAACCCCGTTTCCAACATTCAAAGCGCTATTTAAGCTACTCCCGCATTCAAAGCGCATTTAATTATAAAACGTAGCGCATTTAAGACATTTAAACCGATTGGGAGCATTTATAGTACCTTAAACGCTCGAAACGGAAACTGTATTAAATAACCTTAATTACCTTGTACCTGACAAAATGGCGTTTCTACTCTGACCTGGCTGCTGTACACGTGGAGGGCCTCACAGCGTCGTGACCCCATCTGAGGGTATCTCCTCGTGTGGGTCCTCCTACCTGGGAGTGTGTCTGCGCTAGGGGTGACTCTTTGGGTGCCAACTCATGCCCCCAACATCTAGTCACTCACTACGAGAGCGTATCTACCTTCCTCTCGTACCCCGCACCTGGCTACCCTGGGCGTGACCCTCCTCATGAGTCGTATCTTTCCCAAGGGCGTCTCTGGGCGACAGGGGCACTTCACGAGTCAGGTTGCTCTACACTGGTGCTATTACTATGGCCTTGAAGCCACCTTTCTCTTCTCTTTATTACTACCCCGGATTATCGGGATTTGAGGCCTTCCCACGGCGTCACTCCCTCCATGGTCTTTCCTACCCATGGGTATCGGGGAACCACACTGTGATTGCCTTGCCTTTGTGAAATTTGACCTTGGCGACGCCCTAGTTGGGCGACGCCCTAACTGGGCGATGCCTTCACCTGGGTGACGCCTTACCTTGGCGACGCTTCCTCTTGGCGATGCTAGCACTTGGCGTCTCTTCACCTAGGCGACGCCTTATGTTGACTTTGGCCCCCGACGTTGACTTTGACCTTGACTTTGTCAACGCCCGGGTACGGGACGGTACAAAAGCCCCCCAGTCTTAAGCTGAAGACTTGTCTTCAGCGCAAAGACTAAGGTCTCGCCCACGCCACCCACGTGTCACCCTGGTGATGTGTCATTCTTTGCTGACTTAACACTTCTCGAACTATTGACGTGACATTCTCTGAACCATGGGGGTGCCCTTAATGGCTGATTGGACATCCTCTGAAGTGGGGAAAGTAATACCTTTTGGGACCATGCTTAATCGCGTGCCACTTGGCTCATCACACGGCCATCCTCTAAAGTCCCTTGCGCTCCCCTTGAGCGCTTAATCCCTTGACACGCGGCACGATCACACGGTCCCCTATTAGCGCCTCTTGGGCTGCAAATGCAACGTTCAAGTTACCCAAAAACCCCGCGCTCAAACCACTGTTTAATCCATTCTCTCTTTACTTCTGCACTGTTCATCGCCTTCAAGCCCTTTCTCTGCAACCTCTGCTCTTTCCTTCGCGCTTCCCTTCCTTCCACACTTCGACATCAAAGGTATGATTTTTCCATCTCCATGACTCTTCTTCTTCGTCACATTGCATCGCTGTGTATTGAACTGCCTGGGACTGTTTATGTTTCTGCATTTCTGTGTTCTTCCGCTCCTCCGTTCTTCTCCGTTCTCTTCTCCTTCTTTCTGGGTTTCCTCGCGTGGGTGGCATTTTTCTAGGGTTTTGTTCCCTTTTCTGCCTTGGCATCGCTTGTTAAAACCTTTTTCCTTTCTTCTTTCTCAGTTATTTATCCGCATCATGGTGCGCCTGAAACCAAGGTCCAGTTCTCCCCCCAAGACTGACTATAAGGCCCTCTATACAGGGGCCCCTGACGACCTTTTAAATGAATGCACCTCCCTGAAGACCTTTCAGGACTTGGAGGATCATCGCGGTGACCCCCGTTTGTACAATATCAATGCCTTCTGCCGCACCCACGATGCCCATATTTTCGTTCGTCCCGGCAGGCCTGGGGAACCTGTTTGCGTGGATGACAGACCCAGGAAAGGGAACCCCTTCTTCTTCATGTATCAAACCGTATTTAAACGCATTGGGGTGCGCCTTCCGTTCACACCCTTCGAGAGGGAACTCCTTACCGAGATCAATACGGCCCCTGCCCAGTTACATCCCAACAGCTGGGCATTCGTTTGGGCCTTCCACATTCTTTGCGGGTATCTAGGCATCCTCCCTTCTGTGGACGTCTTTTTACACTTCTTCGAGGTGAAGAAGCAAGGGAAAAGCTTCAGGGTGAGCTTTTCCGGGATCGCTGGCAGGATCCTTCTTTCCCTTTTCTAGAACTCGTACAAGAGCTGGAAGGGAAAATTCTTCAGGGTGTGCAGCGCCAAACATGACCCCACAGCTTTGGACGGCTTCCCTCTATATTGGACAGAGCATCCCAAGCTGCTCAAGGCCAAGGCCCTGGATGAACTGTCCCCTGCTGATAGGGAGGTGTGCAAGGCCTTGGCTGGCCTGGGAATCGTTTTCGACACGCTGAAACTCATCGCGTGCGAGTACAACGCCCACTCCCTGTCCACTTACTTTGGTAGGGAGGCTCTTCTCTTGTTGCCCTCTGTTATCTGTGTTTTACTGCGTCGTGTTTGTCCTGTTGGCCTCCTCCACTTGTTTCCCTCTGTGCTAAATGGCTTGTATAACTGCTTTGGCCTTAACTTCTGCTATTTGGTTTGTCTGAATGTAGGATCAGTGATGGATGCTTCCAAGAGGATGGTTTTGGCGAAAGCGATGAAGGCTGCTCGTGCCGCCAAGGCTGGCGCCTCCTCCGCCCCTACTGCTGACCCAAACCCCTCATTAACCTTGCCCTTACCACCACCAACCACTACCGAAGCCCCACTAGGCTCATCTTCACCACCCTCACATAGCCCCTAGGCGCTTCAAACACCCGGCTCTCCTCCGCCCATCGCCGCCGTCCCCCTGGCTGTGGCTTCATCACCGGCTCCAACCCCCCTTGACAAAGGAAGACAGGTTTTGGAGATCATATCCGATGATGAGGACTCTGATGGCGTGGCACCCTTCAAGAGGAGGAAGGCTGCGAGGGTTCCCATCCTACCAGCGGCATCGCCCCAGGGAGGGGATTCCTTCAGGGACAACCCTCCAAGTGCTACCTCTCTTCCTCCCACAATGGTCCAAGAGGAAACAGGCGCAGGGGCTGAATCTGCTCCATCCCCACCACCGACAGAGGTCTCTGTTGCTCCTGCTTCCGTCTCCGGCGCCCCAGACCTTATTGCCATCCCTCCTCCAATTATGCATCTGATGAGGGGCTTCAACGGGGGATCAATGCCAGAAGGCTCCGACAGGAGGGAGGGAATACCCTTCTACTTGGGAGCCTTCTTGGCCGTGGCCCTTGACTGGCGTGCCCAAGCTAGAAATGTTGCTTTGCAGACACAAACCCTCCAAGCCCTGGAAACAAGGGTCGCCACGCTGGAGGAGGAAAAGGAAGCTCTGGGGCGCCAGAACGAAACCTACCAAGCCTCTCTGAAGTTGGCGCAAGAGGCCAAGGAGGAGGCTAAAAAGCAACTGGGTGAGGCGATGGAGCTTCAGGCCGACTTCTACGCTCGGGAAGTCACTCTCCAAGTTCAAATAACGGGCCTCCAGGGCATGGTCGAAGCTTTCGAAGAGGTTCAAAAGGACTTGAAGAACCGATGCTGCGAGCAAGCTGAAGAACTGGAGCGGATGGAGGGGGAGATGGCTACTCAGGCCACCATCGAGGAGTTGGAGAAGGCCAAGAAAACCCTTATCGACGACATGGCGGGCACTTTCGAGGAGGGGTTCAAAGAGGCTCTGGCCCAGGCCGTCTGCGAGAACCCGGGGATCGACGTTTCTAACTGCGATTCCACCCATCATGTCATCGACGGAAAGGTCGTGCCCCTCGAGCTGGATGACTGAACCGCCGCCTTCACCCGCCACCTTTACTCCTTTGCACTTTATACTTGTTTTTGCCCCCTTTTGATGAACTTGTAACTTCTTTGAACTATTGGCCCTTTCGTCACAACTATGGATGACAATTTTTGTACCTTTGAGTTATCGAATTCCGTCTGTATGATTTTACCTTCATTTTTCACCTTCACGTGCTTCGATTGCTTTGCCTGTACTCTACCCATTTCTTTCGCTGCGTTGGGCGACCCTGTATACCCGGTGCCTTGCTCCTATCGTGTTCCTCGGAAACTGTTCCGTCTTCGTATCTATGAGGCCTCTGCCTCGTGAAGGCGTCGGCGGCTTTGCCATTGCCGCAACGCAAAAGTTGAGACCTACTCTAGGTCTTAAACACTTGGGACAAGGTCACGCGTCAATGCCCACACCCATGGAGAGGCTTGCCTAACGGCGCTGTATCGTCCATGGGGTGTCTCAAACACCAAAGCGATTTGTCCCTTGATTCTTGGTGCCTGGCGCCCACGCCTAAGGAGAGGCCTGCTACAGCAGCACCGTATCGTCCTCAGGGTGTCTAGAAACGCCAAGCGCTGGGAAAGCTCGAAGCCCTCCAGGGGGTCGTTCCCTCCATGGTCTTTCCTTCCCATGGGTGTCGGGGAACAACCCAGCCAGTGGTTCACTCAGCATTTGGCGATCTCGTCTCCCTCCACAGTCTTTCCTACCTGTGGGTATCGGGGAGGCGACGCCACTAGTGACTACTTCGATTTCATCTCCCTCCACAGTCTTTCCTACCTGTGGGTATCGGGTAGGCGACGCCACTAGTAACTTGCCATGGCGATGTCCCCAACGTCTCATGCTAGCGACGCCTTCTGCGCCTTCCCCTGGCGACGCCTTCGGCGTCTCATGCTGGCGACGCCTTGCGCGGTTAAGTCGTTGACTTCACCTTGGCGTTGACTTTGACTTTGACTCTGGTCGACGCCTGGGGGTAGCGAAGAGCTCAAGGTCTCGCCCGTGCCATCCACGTGGCGTTTCTCGTATGGCCGATGGGACGTTCCCTCACTTGACTTGATCCTGACATTTTCTTAGCTTCTGACCCATTCTCGACGGGGCATCGTACCCTCGGGCATTCTGTCGATACGACGTTTTCTGAGTGTTAACCAGTGGTGCTAGGGTCATCCTCCCATCCTCTGCCACGTGGCTCGATCGCACGGTGCGCCCATTTGCGTCGTTTGGCGCTCTAACTGCAATACTCCCATTTGCGTCGTTTGGCGCTCTAACCGCAATATTTAGATCTTCAAAATCTTGAACCTGCCCTCATCATCTCTGTGCTTTCGTAACCTACTTAGACCATCTCTCTTCTCGCAAAGAGCCCATCTGGTGTCTTCTCTTCTCGCGAAAGGTTTTTCTGGTGTTTGTTCTAACCAACGTTTTACCCCCGCGTTTCCAGCAGGTCACTCTTCTTCAACCTTCCCAGATACTGTTCCGACATGTCTTCTCATGTTCCTCCCCCCAGGGTTTACCCCGAGGACCTGTATACTTGGGCCTCGCGTGACCTCCTTGACGAGTGCTCATGCTTGCTCTCTACCAGGGCCATAAGGGAACACAAGGGGGATTCGTGCTCCTATGATCATCGTGCCTTCGCGAAGAGGCACGGCGACGATGTTGCAGTACTCCCTTGCACGTTAGGGGAGCCAGTGTGCGGAGATGAACGGGCCAACGACGGGGTCCCCTTCTTTTACTTCTATCAGGTGGTATTCAAGAGCATCGGCGTGCGCATGCCCTTCTCCAGGTTTGAGAGGGAACTATTGACGGAGATTAATGCCGCTCCGGCCCAGTTGTATCCTAATAGCTGGCCTTTCGTCAAGGCCTTTGACATACTTTTTTGGTTTTCTGGGGTGTGCACCCTCGATTGATATCTTTCTTCACTTCTTTGAGGTGAAGAGGTAAAGGAACAACCTCTGGGTGACCCTCAGTAATGTTCCTGGCAGGGTTCTCCTGACCCCCTTCCAAAACTCCTTCACTGGGTGGAAGGGCAGGTTTTTCAAAATCTGTTGCTCTAATCTCGTGCCCTCCGTCCTAGATGGTTTTCCACTGTACTGGGTGAGGGAGACGAGGGCCCTCAAGTCCAAACCCTTCAAGAAACTGACCCCGAACGACCAGGTGGTTTTCCGGATCCTGGCTGAGGCGGGGGGTTTTGACTCCGCCACTTTGATCAGTTTGGAGTTCAACTCCGGAACCCTAGAGAAGTATATATGTACGAGTGACTGCCTTAGAAACTTTCGCCTTTGGTGCTTTCTAAATCTTTGCGTGTTTTGCCTCATGGTGTTTTTAACATGTTCATTTCTCTTGGTGCAGGTTCGAAGATAAACCAGCAGCGGAGGTCACAACTTACCCGGGCCCTGCGGGCTGAGAGCGGGGCTTCGTCTTCCTCCCGTGCCGACTCCGGAGGCTACTGAAGAGTGGTTCGTTTGTGTTTTTGGTATGAGCACAGGGCATGTAATGTTTTCCCTATTCGCCTTACTCCCATTTATCTCGAACATTACTTGTAAATTTAACTCTACTGTACCATGCTTGGTTTCTATAACGCCGCTTTACTTTTGCACACACTTCATATGCTGTGCGTTTTTCCACCGTCATGTTTCTTGGCGGTGCCTGCGCTTGGGCGACACCTTCTACCTTGGCGACGCTTCCTTTCTTGGCGACGCCTTCTTCTTGGCGACGCTTTCTCTTGGCGACACCTTCTTCTTGGCGACGCTTTCTCTTGGCGATGCCTTCTTTCTTGGCGACGCCTCCTTTCTTGGCGACGCCTGTCGCCGCTTCGCACGGAAAAAAGAAAAAGACTAAAAACCAAGGCAAGGTTTTTCTCGAACTTCTTTTTTCTTTTATTCGGGTGACCTCATTAAAAAACCCCTGAAAGGGAAAAAGAGTGTCCCCTCCAACAAGATCGTTACATGGCTGCTTACATAAGTCAACTAAAATAAAACTTCAAGTTGGCTGCATTCCAGCTACGCGGAATGGGACCCCCCTCCAAGGTCTCTAGGTTGTACGAACCATTGCCCTTAGCCTCGGTAATTCTGAAGGGTCCGGTCCACTAGGGAGACAGCTTATTCTCCAGCTCGTATGGATGAGCCTTCCTCATAACTAGGTCGCCAATCTGAAACTGTCGCGGCTTTACCTTAAAGCTATATTGTCGCTCTACTCTTCTCTTTACTGCTTCAGCCTTTATTCTGGCCTCCTCCCTGGCTTCTTCTAGTAGGTCCAGGTTCACCCACCTTTCTTCGTTGGATTCCTCAACCACAAAGTTTTGGAAACGTGGCGAGCTTTCGTGTATCTCTACCGGGATCATCGCATTCGACCCATACACTAAGCTGAAAGGCGTCTCCATGGTAGAAGATTGGAGCGTGGTGTGGTATGCCCATACGATCCTTGGTACTTCCTCCGCCCATGCCCCTTTGGCCTTCTCTAGCCTTCTCTTTAGCCCCCTCAGCAAAACTCTGTTTGCTGACTCTACTTGCCCGTTAGTCTAGGGGTGTTCGACTGATGCGAACACTTGCTTGATGCCTACCTCAGCACACAGGTTTCTCAACTGCTGACTGGCGAACTGGGTTCCATTATCGAATATCAGCCGCCTAGGTAAGCCAAAACGACACACAATGTTCTTCCACACAAAGTGTTGCACCTTGTGCGCAGTGATCTGGGCCACGGGCTCCGCCTCTATCCACTTGGTGAAGTACTTGATGGCAACGATGAAGTACTTCATCTGCCTTATCGCCAGTGGGAATGGACCTAGGATGTCAATCCCCCAGGTATGGAAAGGCCATTACTGAGCGTGTTTTTGACATTGCTTACAACGCTGGGTGTGTCGCACGCAATCTTCCTTTACTGTTGGCCAATAAAAACTTGCGCGTACCACCTTAGAGGCTAAGGAGCTTCCCCCTACGTGGCTCCCACAAATGCCTTCGTGGAGCTCTGCCATTATTCTGGTACACTCGTCGCCACTGACACACGTTAAGATAGGGTGAGTGAATTCGTGTCTGAATAATACCCCGTCCACCAGGGTGTATCTGGCGGCATTCCTCTTAACCTTCTTACCCTCTTCAGGCTCCGCTGGGAGAGCCCCATCCGCCAGGTATCGTCTGTATGGCGTCATCCAGGTGTCTCCTTCGGCTAAGGCACATATCTGCGTCTGCCTTCTTTCTTCGGGCGCGTCCGTGTATGTGTTGATACGGGGCGACTTCAATGTATCTTGAGTTAGAGAACGATGACTCCTTGGACTCCCTTTCGCTGTACAAACATGGAGGACATCCACCCTGTTATCCTCCACGAATTTACGCGGAGCTTTGAGCGTTTCTTGGATCACTGTCCTCTGTCTACCCCCCTTGCCTAAGCTGGCCAGCTTGGCAAGCAGGTCAACTCTGGCATTCTGCTCCCTTGGGACATGTACTAGGTCAAGAGCGCCAAATGCTCCCTTCAATAGTTGGACGTATTTCAGATACGCCGCCATCTGTGGGTCTTTCGCCTAGAATTCACCCGACACTTGCCCTGTAATCAGTTGGGAATCGCTTTTTACCAAGAGGTTTTGCGCGCCCATTTCTTTAGCTAGGAGCATTCCTGCAATCAGGGATTCGTATTCAGCCTGATTGTTACTTGCCTTAAAGGCGAAGCGCAGGGCCTGCTCAATCAGTACACCATTGGGTCCCTCCAAGACTATTCCCGCGCCACTTCCTTGCTGGTTGGAGGAGTCGTCAACCGAGAGCAACCACTATGAGCCCGCTTCCACCTCTTGTTCATCTCCGGGCGAGAGTTCTGCCATAAAATCCGCGTATACCTGCCCTTTGATGGATCCTCTGGGCTCATACTGGATGTCAAACTCTGACAATTCCACCGCCCAGCGCACCATCCGTCCCGCTACATCAGGTTTCTGTAATACCTTTTGTATAGGGAGGTTCGTCATCACCACCACTATAACGCTGTGGAAGTAATTGCGGAGCCTCCTGGCCGAAAACACCACTGCCAACGCTGCCTTCTCCAGCGCCTGGTATCTCGTCTCCGCGCCTTGTAAGGCCTTGCTCAGGAAGTAGATGGGCTTTTGAATCTGGTCCTGCTCCTGGACCAGCACAGAGCTGATAGCTCGCTCTGTCACCGTGAAGTACAACCGGAGGGGCACGCCCGTTACCGGTTTGCAGAGGACCGGTGGTGTCGCTAGGTATTCTTTCAACTTGATGAAAGCCACTTCGCATTCGTCAGTCCATGCAAAGCGACTATTTCTCTTGAGGCACTGGAAATATGGGTGCCCCTTCTCTCCCCCGGCAGAAACAAACCTTGAGAATGCCGCCATCCGCCCCGTCAGCTGCTGCACTTCCTTTACTGACGTCAGGCTTCGTATGGCGATAATTGCTGCGCATTTGCTGCCTCTATTCCCCTCTCCGTGAGCATGAAACCTAGGAACTTATCGGCCTCTACCCCGAAGACACATTTCTCGGGGTTTAGTTTGAGGGGGTACTTGGATATAGTGACGAACAACTCCTCTAGGTCCGCCACGTGCTGTGCCCTATCCTTCGACGCCATTACCATATCATCCACGTAGGCGTACACATTCCTTCTTAACATGGGCGCTAGGACCTTGTCCATTAGCCTTTGGTAGGTGGCGCCCGCGTTTTTCAGCCCAAAAGGCATCACCTTGTAATGGTAACTGCTGGTCTCCGTCATGAATGCAGTTTTGCTCTCATCTCTCGGGTGCATTTTGATCTGGTTGTATCCCGAGAATGCATCCAAGAAGCTTAGCACCTTGCAACCGGAGGCGCTGTCCACCAACGCGTTGATGCTGGGCAATGGGTACGAGTCCTTCGGGCACGCCTTATTTAAGTCCGTGAAGTCCACGCACATCCTCCACTTCCCATTCGCCTTCTTCACCAAGACGACGTTGGCTAGCCACTCAGGGTATTGGATCTCCCTGATGTGGCCTGCACTCAGCAACTTCTGCGTTTCTTCCCTCACCACCAGCTGCCTCTCTTCATTAAACTTCCTCCTTCTTTGGCGGACGGGGCGGACCGTGGCGTCCATGCTGAGGTGATGACATAGGAAATCAGGGTCGATGCCGGGCATATCCGACGCAGACCATGCGAAAGCATCCAAGTGGCGTGAAATCACCTCTGCCACCCCCTCCTGCTCTTCTTGGCTCAGCAAACGCCCTATCTTAAACGTTTTGCCGCCAATCTCCCTCTCCACGGCGTTAGCCGAATGTTGATCCCTGCTATTATCCTGAATGGGCGCCGCCTCTTCCACGGGCGCCGTATCGTCAGGTCCCTTCTCCATGAGTGTATCTACCTCGGGCGTCGCCCTCACGGGTGTGGGCTCGTCAGGCGTTGACCCGGCGGGCGTCGCCTCAATCATCGATGTGTCCACACTGGGCGGACGCTCAAACACCATGAACACGCTTCTCTTTGTTTTCAGGCTGTTTTCATAACACTTCCGCGCCTCCTCCTGATCCGACTTGATGACTATTACCTTGCCGCTGAGGTCCGGCAGCTTCATCTTCATATGGCGCGTGGAGGCTACTGCGTTCAGCCTATTCAACGCCGGCCTGCCCAACAAAATGTTGTAGGCGGAGTTGGCGTTTACGACCAAGTACCAGATGCTTTCGGTACGCGAGGCCTCTCCATCCCTGAACGTAGTCCATAACTCCAGGTAGCCTCGGACTTCCACCTGGTGATCTGCGAAACCATATAAGCACCCAGTGTAGGGCCTCAAAAGGTCAGGAGACAGCCGCAACTTGTTGAATGTCGACCAAAACATGACATCTGCAGAGCTTCCTTGGTCGACAAGAACCCTGTGCACCTTTCGGCCCGCCGTGACAACTGAAACGACCACAGGATCGTTGTCGTGCGACACCACGTGTCGGAGATCCCCTCTCGTGAACACGAGGTCCGATTCCCACGGTTCACCCGAGATCCTTTCTTCAATCGAGTTGACCCCCCTCGCGTATTTCTTTCGCTGGGAGGCGGTGGGTCCTCCGCCGGAAAAACCTCCAGCAATGGTGTGAACCTCGCTGAGAACGGGCATCTCGTGCGCTTGTTCTTCCATTGGCGCCGGCAGGGCGGCGGTCGCGGCGGGCTCTGCAACGTAATCCGTCAGAAACCCGCTTCTCACCAACTCATCAAGCTGGTAACCCAACGACAGGTAGTTGTCAATGTGATGACCAAAAGCCTCGTGGAACTCACACCAAGAGTCTTTCCGTGGCCCTAACACCTTGTCAGTCTTCGCCGGTCGCCTCAACCTCTCAGCTATATTAGGCACGGCGATCAGGTCCTTCAACTCCACTACAAAGTTGTATCTCGCCGGCCTTGCCCTCTCCCTGGCCGGGCGATCGCCTCCAGCAGGACCCCGGGGCTGGGGTTTTCTGGTTTCGTAGGGGCACCTCCCCTCGGGCTTCTTCCTTCCCGTCGTGGTCTCGTTGACCCTGACGGGCTGAATCCGCGTCTGCGCCCTCGGGCGGGAGGGCACTATGCTGGTTCGCTTCTCACACACTTCTCCTTCGGAGGCGATATGCTCCACCGTCCGACGCCGAATTTCAGCAAAAGTCCTTGGGCGATTGCGAATAATAGATTCGCAAAAAGGGCCGGGACACACGCCTTTCCTGAAGGCATACACAATCATGGGCTCCTCTGACGTACCTGGGCCCCGAAGCGGTTGATGTATTCCTTTAGGGTCTCCTCTTGATATTGTTTCACATCAAACAGATCGTAGGAAACCGGCGGCGGGGCCTTGTTCGCCAAGTATTGCTCCCTAAACAACTGCGACAACTGCCGAAAGGAGGTGATATCATCCTGCAGCCCCCGCATTATCTCCAGGACCTGCTGCATGGACATTTCTTCACCCGCAGCGCGTGCAGTACCTCGTCTAGTGGTGGCCATTCTTCACTATTTCCTCAAACTTCCTCCAACGTTACTGTGACTTGATAGGTCTTCTCAAACTTGCGGTGGGACTGATGTTTTATATCGGCCCCACGGTGCGCGCCAAATGTTCCGTCCGGTTGACCTGGGACGTCTTCGTGCGCGACCTCGACCGTCAGCTAGGGACTCCTTCCCACTGGTTACCTGTGAATTCCTGCAAAGAAGGAAAAAAGGGCGCCCTAGCGGCCGTTTGCACTCCGACGCTCAAGTCAGCCAGGAAGAAACACCAAAAACTCTGCACCTTCGTATCGGAGCACCGTGTATGGCACTCTGAAGGTGGTAAAAGGGAACTGTGTCTAGTGTCTATTTTCTCGTTCTGGAAATGATCTTTCCCTAGTCCGTTGTGCGTAACCTCAAGGCTCGAGCAAGAAACTAGAGTGTTTATGGAAAATTTGCCAAAAGTTCGAACCCCGTTTCCAACATTCAAAGCGCTATTTAAGCTACTCCTGCATTCAAAGCGCCTTAAAGCGTATTTAATTATAAAACGTAGCGCATTTAAGACGTTTAAACCGATTGGGAGCATTTATAGTACCTTAAACGCTCGAAACGGAAACTGTATTAAATAACCTTAATTACTGTACCGTCCCGTACCCGGGCGTTGACTAAATCAAGGTCAAAGTCAACATCAGGGGTCAAAGTCAACGCAAGGCGTTGCCTAGGTGAAGACACGCTAAGCGCCAGCGTCATCAACCAGGGCGTCGCCAAGACGAGGAATCGCCTAGGGAAAGGCGTCGCCCAACCAGGGCATCGCCAGGTCAAACAGTGCTCAAGCAAGGCAATCACAGTGTGGTTCCCCGATACCCATGGGTAGGAAAGACCATGGAGGGAGCGACGCCGTGGGAAGGCCTCAGGTCCCGATAGCCCGGGGCAGCGATAAAGAGAAGGAAAAGGTGGCTTCAAGGCCATAGTGATAGTACCAGTGTAGGGCAGCCTGACTCGTGAAGTACCCCTGCCGCCCCAGAGACGCCTTTGGGACAGATACGACTCAAGAAGAAGGTCACGCCAAGGGCAGCCGGGCGCAGGGTACAAGGGGAAGGCAGATACGCTCTCAAAGTAAGTGACTAGATGATTGGGGGCATGAGTTGGCACCCAAAAAGTCACCCCTAGCGCAGTAGCACTCCCAAGCAGGAGGACTCACACGTAGAAACGTCCCCAGATGGGCAGAAACGCCCCCAGATGGGGTCACGGCGTCGTGAGGCCCTCCACGTGTACGACAGCCATGTCAGAATAGAAACACCCTTTAGTCAGGGGTCAGGTAATTAAAGTCATTCAATACAGTTTCCGTTTCGAGCGTTCAGGTACTATAATGGCTCCCAAGCGTTTCAACGTCTTAAATGCGCTACGTTTTCTAATTAGATACGCTAATTGAGTGCGTTACATTCGTAATTAAAGGCGCTTTAAGGCGCTTTAATGCTTGGGTAGTTTAAATAGCGCGGAGAATGTTGGAAACGGGGTTGGGACTTTTGGCAAATTTCCCAGAAACTCTCTAGTTGCTTGCTCGAGCCTTGAGGTTACGCACAAGGGACTAGGGAAAGATTTTTGCTAGGAGGAGAAACACACACACACATATACACGGTTCGTTTTACCACCTTCAGAGTGCCATACGCGGTGCTCAGAGACGGAGGTGCACAGTTTTGGTGTTTCTTGCTGGCTGACTTGAGCATCGGAGTGCAAACGGCCGCTAGGGCGCCTCTTTGTCCTCTTTTTTGCAGGAATCCGCAGGTAACCAGTGGGAAGGAGTCCCTAGCTGACGGTTGAGGTCGCGCACGAAGACGTCCTGGTCAACCGGACGAAACAATTACCTTGTACCTAACAAAATGGCGTTTCTACTCTGACCTGGCTGCTGTACACGTGGAGGGTATCTCCTCGTGTGGGTCCTCCTACCTGGGAGTGCGTCTGCGCTAGGGGTGACTCTTTGGGTGCCAACTCATGCCCCTAACATCTAGTCACTCACTACGAGAGCGTATCTACCTTCCTCTCGTACCCCGCACCTGGCTACCCTGGGCATGACCCTCCTCATGAGTCGTATCTTTCCCAAGGGCGTCTCTGGGCGACAGGGGCACTTCACGAGTCAGGTTGCTCTACACTGGCGCTATTACTATGGCCTTGAAGCCACCTTTCTCTTCTCTTTATTACTACCCCGGATTATCGGGATTTGAGGCCTTCCCACGGCGTCGCTCCCTCCATGGTCTTTCCTACCCATGGGTATCGGGGAACCACACTGTGATTGCCTTGCCTTTGTGAAATTTGACCTTGGCGATGCCCTAGTTGGGCGACGCCCTAACTCGGCGATGCCTTCACCTGGGCGACGCCTTACCTTGGCGACGCTTCCTCTTGGCGACGCTGGCACTTGGCGTCTCTTCACCTAGGCGACGCCTTATGTTGACTTTGACATTGACTTTGTCAACGCCCGGATACGGGACGGTACAGGCAGCGACCCAGAGGCTGACCTCAAACATCACGCATCGATGGATGGTAATGGAAGGGGGCCACGAAAGGTGGGCCTCAGAAGCACCAACCAGGGGTTTGGTTAGTCTTTGATATTGCTATCCTAAGCCCGATGTTGGAGATCGATATCGGACCTCGCGAGTAGAGGGAGAAGATCGTACATCGGGCGTCAGGACGTAGTAAAGGGCCACATGAGGTGGGCCTTAGAGTTTTGGTAAGATAACCGTTAAAGACAAGAGATATGTGGGAAGCCTAAGTCACGAGGGATCCATGCACGTGGTGTGTGTGACGCATGAAGGCACAACACGTGTGGATAATCCTAGGAGGCGTTAAGGCCCATTAGGGTTAGGGTTTCCAGAGAAAGCTTCAGGCATGGCACGTGAATACTTAGGGCACACACGAAGCAGATGGCGCTAGAGATTAGGTGCACAAGTTAGTACCCAAGCGACCACTCTGTTATTCGTTGCACCCCAGTTAAGGGAAGTTCATGTGTCAGATACGCTAAGATTCTATGAATAACGGCGCAAGGACATTCCCCAAGGAACCCTAGTCAAGGGTAACAACGCAAAGGTATACCCTAGTTTCAGCGTATATAAAGGGTGCCAAAACCCTTGTAAGGTACGCAATTTTTAAGACTGAAGTTAATATACACACTTGGTGTTTCTTTGCCCTAATATTGACTTAAGCGTCGGAGTGCAAACGACCGCTAGGGCGCCCCTTTTGTCTTTGCAGGTGAGAGGTTTCTTGATTAAGAAGGCGCGATTCTCAAGCAAGATCGAAGGGCAAAAGCAGCTGTAGAGTCCACCGGCGAAGGGAGTCAACCGGCAGGAACAAAATACAACAATATATGGGAAGAATGACAACAATTAAGAGTTGAAAACAACGACAAAAAATTAGGAACAAGTGGAGGAAGTTAAAGGAATCATCATTGAAGTACAAAGCCTTATGTTCCTGCCGGTTGACTCGATTGTCTTTGCGCGCCTACGACGTTCACACGCCCAAGTATCCATGCCTCCGTTCCTGCCTTTCTTCGATCAAACACCTGGAACCACAAGGACAAAGGGCGCCCTAGAGGCTCTTTGCACTCCGACGCTCATGTCAGTGTATGGCTAGGAAACACCAAAGGTAAGCTGTAAAAAGCTCTCTGTGTATTTGTGTGTGTGTTAGCATAAATGATGCGTACCTTATTAGGTTTGATGTGTACTCCAGGGTTTCCACTGATTCCACTAACCATAATTAGGTTTACTGAGGGCCTACCTTAGCACCACTATCACCCACTCTTAGGGCAATCTAGCGCGTAAGGGTCCCTTACTGGAGTGCAACTTCTGACGGGATGACCACCTGGGTACCAACTTGTGCACCTAATCTCTAGGGTCATCTGTCCTAGGAGTGCCCTAGCTTTTCACATGCCATGCATGCAGCTCACCCCTGGAACGTGACCCTCACGAGTCGTATCTCTTCCAGTGGCTCTTTACCTGTGTTACGCCTGAACGTGTCATCCACACCACATGCATGGGCCCCTCGTGATCTAGGCTTCTCCCTAACTGGCAACTGGTGTGTGGTCTGGGATCAACCTCAAGTGACCTAGCTCTGTTGTTCGAGTCACCGATGTCCGACCTCTATACACTGCCGATGTCTTACCACTCTTCAGTACCTTGGCACACGTGCCTTGCGAGACACTGACCCCTGCCGCTCGTGGGACCCACCTTACGTGGCCTCATCATTACTAGTGGTCAAACGACGCCAAAGGACTAGTCCGTACACAAGTCCCAAGTCTCGAGATGTACGTTGTTCAGCGAAGAGACTAAGTCCTCGCCCTGGCGACCTACGTGGCTCTGTGTGACAGGACGTGAACAGTGCACTGAAATGATGCTTCTCTGTGCCCGTTTTAACCTGCGTACACGTGTCTTGATCCAACGGCTAGGACTTAACGCTGCTTGTGCTTCTTAGTTTACGTTAAGTATTCGAAAATGCACGCTCCCAATCACTGTTCCATTATCAGAAACCTTTTGCACGCTCCACCTTCTTCTTCTCTAAGCACTTTCACTTCTCTTCGCGAAAAACCAGAACTTTCAACTCTTATCGATCAAAGGTATAATATTTATCCATTGATCACCCTTGTTCTTCGATTTCGTTGCTTGATAACTGCCTGGGCCTATTTAAATTCTTGCATTTTAAGCTTTCTATGCTTTTTCCCCGCTCCTCTATTTTTCTGGGTTTCCTTCGAGTGTGAGGTTTTCCTGGTTTTGCTTTGTTACACCATCACCCTCTTCTAAACCCTTGTTTTCTTCTTTCTTTTTCTTGCTTTAGCTTTCTTCGAGATGGCTCGAACGAAAACAACATCCAACCCTCCTCCCAAAGTAGATTACAGAGCCCTCTACCCCTGGGCCTCTGAGGACCTCCTTGCTGAGACCTCCGCTCTCACCTCTAGTAAGGACGTGATGAAACATAGGAAGGATGAGGTTACTCTTATGCTTCGTGTGTTTGGACGAGAGTGCGATGCTTAGGTATTCGTCCAACCCTGCACTGTGGGCGAACCCGTGTGCGCTGATGAATGCGCAAACAACGGGGAACCCTTCTTCTTTCTTTATGCCACCATCTTCACACGTATCAAACTTCGTTTGCCGCTCACGGGGTTCGAGCGGGCTCTACTGACGGAGATCAACGTGGCCCCTACACAGCTACATCCCAAGAGTTGGGCCTTCATGAGGCGTTTGGCATCCTCTGCAACCACTTCGGGCACACCCCCTCTGTGGACGTCTTCCTCTATTTATTCGAGGCCAAGAGTCCAGGGAAAAAGCTTTGGGTAAGCTTTAACGGGGTGGTAGGGAGAATTCTCCTCACCTTGTTTCAACAATCATATAAGGGCTTCAAAGAGAAGTTTTTCAGAGTGTGTTGTATTGACTACGACTGCACCCTTCTGGATGGCTTCCCACTCTATTGGGTGAAGAAGCTAGAGTTCAAGAAGTCGAGGACCCTCGAGGAATTGATTCCCCACGATCGTGATCTCTGCTAGGTTTTTGCCAGCCTGGGGGCGGTGTTCAACATTGCCTAATTAATCAAATACGAGTTCAGCCCCTCTGATCTCAAGGACTACATTAGTACCTGCTCATCTCTTTCTCACTCTGTTATGCATGATGGTTACCAGCTCCTTGTGCTTGCATACCCTGTTTCTTCATACTTGTATGTTTACTCTTGCACCCCATATCGCTTTGCTGACCTTTTGCGTTCTGACTTTGATGCAGGCATGGTATTGAACAAGGAAAAATGAGCTAGGCTAGCCAACGCCCTTGCTAGTCGCCCGAGGGCACCTGGGGCCGCGGGTGCCTCTGCCCCTCCTGCTCCCATCTTTGCCACCGCCGCACCTTCCCCGGCGCCTTCCGTTCCCATCGTCGCGTTCCCTCTTACCGTCGTCCAAGCGTCGCCTGCTCCAGCCCCCCTTGAGAAAGGAAAAGGGGTGGTGAAAATCGCGTCCGACGAGGACTCCGTGGAAGGGCCTGTCTTCAAAAGACGCAGGGCGATGGTATCTGCAACCTCCCACTCCACAACCGAGGACCGCCCTGCCTCTTTCAGGGAGCACCCGCCAAGTGCCTCCGCACCTCGCGACCCACTCGCTTTTGAATGTGACGGCGAGAGCGCCTCTGGGCATGGGCACACTCCACCTGCACCTGAGCTTCCTCCTGTTTGTTAGAATGTATGGCTTTAAACTAGAGGGGGGGTGAATGGTTTAAAGAGAATTTTCGCAAACTTTTAAGTCTAGAATGAAATTCCTTTAAGAAAACTTTATTCAGAATTTAGTTTTCCAAAAACACAAAGCAATTTAGCACAACACCAGAAAAATAATCGGTTGTTTCTGTACCGTCCCGTCCTCGGGCATTAACCAAAGGTCAAAAGTCAACGTGTGGTAGGACCCCTTGTGGGACCCAAGGAAGGAAGTCAACAGATTGACCGACTGAGGCATCGCCGGGTTGAGGCGACGCCAATAGGAGGCATCACCTTGCTAAAGTGTCGCCTAAGAAAGGCGTCGCCAGGTTAAAGCATCGCCAAGCAAAGGCGTCGCCAAGTTAAGGCGTCGCCAAGATAAGGCATCGCCAAGCTAAGACGTCGCAAGGAGGCTTCGGGCCTCGACAGTTCAGGACAATAACAAAGAGAAGAGAAAGGTGGCTTCAAGGCCATAAGTTCTAGTACCAGTAGGGGGTAACCTGACTCGTGAAGTATCCACGCCATTGCTGGGAGACCATGGGATAGATACGACCCATGAGAGGGCCACGACCAGGGGAGAACCACGTGCATGGTACGAGAGAAAGGTAGATACACTCCTAGGGCAAGTGACTAGAGATTGGGGCGCATGAGTTGGCACTTCAAGGAAGGATTGGTTTGTCATCCCACGCGCCAAATGCACTTCAAGGAAGGAGGACTCACACAACGGATTAACCCTAAGTTGGGTTACGGCGCTATGAGGCCCTCCGCACAGAATAACGATCAAGTCTGAAAGGCACGTGGCAATGCACACGTGTTCATTAAAGGTTTAAGTGAAAGTTTGCCAAGGTACGCGTTAACTTAACTTACGCATCAAATGTTTCAAGACACATTTTTATACGCTTTCAATGCGCTTGAACGCGCTTTAAATGCAAAAGGTATATAAAAAGGGGCCTTGGGTCATTTGAAAGGGGGACCGAGTTTTTAACCTAATTCTCGCAGTCTTACACAGAACACAAACCCTAGTTGCTTTTGCTGCGCACCCACTGTGAGCACAAGACAATTAGGGCAACCCAGTTTTAGATTCCAGCACAGTTATTTTCAACCACCTTGAGAGGGTGTGTCACCTTTGATGTTTCTCGCTAGCTGACTTGATCGTCGGAGTGCAAACGGCCGCGAGGGCGCCCCTTTGGTCACTTATTTTCAGGTATTCACGGACGGAGCGGAACAAAGGTGCCCCAAGCCCGTGAGGAGAAGCCACGCGCAAAGACGACCCTAGTCAACCGGCGGGAACATTTGGCGCCCATCGTGGGGTCGATATAAAACGTCAGCCCCACTGCACAAGTTTTTCAGTCTCGAAGACCAAATAAGTTAAGAAGGTTTCCCAAAAGTCACGAAGATGAGACCTGCGCGCTCTAGGAGTGAAGAAATAACCATGCAACAACTAGCAGGCATGATGCAAGGGCTGCAGGAAGCAATGGCAGCATCTAAAGCGGAACAAGAGCGCATGCAGACGGACCTCGCAGCCTCTCAGGCGAGAAATGATGAGCTCCACCGTGCCAACGAGGAGTTACGCCGTGGGTGGTGCGATGTAGACGAGCCTGAGACTGCCTCCCCACCTAGAGAATTCACAACACCATTCTTACAGGCGATCCTAGAGACAGCGATCCCCAACACGTTCACGGGGCCCAAGGTTACCTTCACAGGGATGGAGGATCCTGAGGCCCACCTCACTGTGTTCCACACACAAATGATGTTGGTTGGTGGTTCTGATGCCGTAAGGTGCAAGCTCTTTATGAGTACGTTGACTAGGATGGCTATGGATTGGTTCATCAGCCTCCCAGAGGGTCACATCACGTCCTTTGCACAGCTCTCACGACTATTCAAAGAGCAGTATCTAGCCAACAGGGCCCCAACCCCAGTTTCGTATGACCTTTTCGACGTAAAGCAATACCAAGGGGAAACCCTAAAAGAGTACATAAGCCGCTTTGGGGCACAGGTGGTGAAGGTGGGTACCACAGACGAGCCCATGATCGTGTACGCATTTAGGAAGGGGGTGTGTCCTGGATCTTTTAGTAAATCGCTTAACCGCAGCCGCCCCAAGACCTTTGTTGAGGTAAGGCGTCTAGCAGTAGAACACATTGCCTCAAAGGGCGAGGCGTATGAGAAGTGCACGACAGCTGCGCCTGCGCGACCAAAAGCGCAAATACGAACGCAACCCGCTAGGGTTCACGAAGCTGCCACAGAGAGAAGAAACCTAGATAGGAAGCGCACCTACAAGACAAGGAAGACCTAGCCTAGGGGTCGGGCAGAAGGGAGGAGAGAGGGAAATAGACCACTAAGGCACAACTTTGTAGTGGAACTCAAAGACCTCAACGTTGTGCCCAATATAGCTGACAGGCTGAGGCCACCAGTGAAGTCCGACAAAATACTGGGACCTCACAAGGAATCATGGTGCGAATTTCACGAGGCATTTGGGCACCACATTAACAACTGCTTAGCGCTGGGATATCAGTTGGATGAGCTTGTGAAGAATGGTTTCTTGAAGGATTATCTCGTTGGATCCACTGCGACCCCAGATGCGGCGGCGCCAGAGGAAAGTCAAGCGCATGAAGTCCCAACTCACGGAGAAGTGCACACCATCTCTGGCGGCTTTTCCGGGGGAGGACCCACTGTCTCTCAACGAAAGAAATACGTAAGGTCAGTAAACTTGGTTGCAGAAGAATTTTCGGACGACCTGTGGGAGTTAGACGTCGTTTTCACAAGAGATGACCTGCAGGATGTCGTCCCACATGACAATGACCCGGTGGTCATTTCGGTAGTCACAGCGGGAAGAAAGGTACATAGGGTTCTCGTCGACCAGGGTAGTTCCGCAGATGTCATGTTTTGGACGACCTTCAACAAGCTACAGTTATCCCCTGACCTCTTGAGACCCTATACTGGATGCTTGTATGGATTTGCAGATAACCCGGTAGAGGTACGTGGCTACTTGGAGCTGAGGACGACGTTCACTGATGGAACGGCGTCACGTATCGAAAGCATCCGGTACTTGGTGGTTAACGCCAACTCAGCTTATAACATTTTGTTAGGCAGACCCGCCTTGAACAGATTAAGGGCGGTGTCCTCCACACGCCACATGAAGATGAAGTTGCCAGACCTTAGCGGCAAGGTGATAGTCATCAAGTCAGACCAAGAAGAGGCCCGAAAGTGCTATGAGAATAGTTTAAAAACAAAGAGAGGCGTAGTCATGGTGATTGAGCGACCCCCTGTCTCAGATTCACCTATAGAATTTGTACCGTCCCGTATCCGGGCGTTGACAAAGTCAAGGTCAAAGTCAACATAAGGTGTCGCCTAGGTGAGGAGACGCCAAGTGCAAGCATCGCCAAGGCAGGACGTCGCCGAGAGGAAGCGTCGCCAAGGTATGGCGTCGCCTAGGTGAAGGCATCGCCAAGTCAAGGCGTCGTCCAGCTAGGGCGTCGCCAAGGTCAAATGTCACAAAAGCAAGGCAATCACAGTGTTGCTCCTCGATACCCATGGGTAGGAAACACCATAGAGGGAGCAACGCCGTGGGGAGGCCTCAAACCCCGATAACCCGGGGCGACAATGAAGAGAAGAGAAAGGTGGCTTCAAGGCCATAGTAATAGCGCCAGTGTAGAGCAGCCTGACTTGTGAAGCGCCCATGCCGCCCCAGAGACACCCCTGGGTAGATACGACTCATGAAGAGGGTCACGCCCGGGGGCAGCCAGGTGCAGGGTACGAGAGGAAGGTAGATACGCTCTCAAAGTGAGTGACTAGTGGTTTAGGGGCATGAGTTGGCACCCAAAAAGTCACCCCTTGCGCAGGTGCACTCCCAGGTAGGAGGACTCACACGAGGAAATACCCTCATATGGGGTCACAGCGCTATGAGGCCCTCCACGTGTACAACAGCCAAGTCAGAATAGAAACGTCATCTTGTCAGGTACAAGGTAATTAAAGTTATTTAACACAGTTTACGTTTCGAGCATTTAAGGTATTATAAATGCTCCCAAGCGGTTTGAACGTCTTAAATGCGCTGGACGTTTTATAATTAAATGCGCTTTAAGGTGCTTTGAATGCCAGAGTAGTTTAAATAGCGCCTTGAATGTTGGAAACGGGGTTGGAGAGTGCAAACTTTCCGAGAGTACATTCTAGTTGCTTGCTCGAGTCTTGAGACCACGCACAAGGACTAGAAAGAGAGTGGTTGTTTGCCAAAGGGAAAAAAAGATACACAATACACAGTTTCATTTGACCACCTTCAGAGTGCCAGTCACGGTGCTCCGATACGGAGGTGTAGAATTTTGGTGTTTCTTGCTAGCTGACTTGAGCGTCGGAGTGCAAACGGCCGCTAGGGCGCCCTTTTGTCCTTCTTTGCAGGAATCCACAGGTAACCAGTGGGAAGGAGTCCCTAGCTTACGGGTGAGGTTGCGCACAAAGACGTCCCAGGTCAACCGGCCGGAACAAAATTAGAATCATTGGAAGAGGCGACGCCCGCAGAGTCCACGCCAGTCGAAGCCACCTTAGGGGCGACGCCTATGGAAGACGCACATACAGAAGGAAAAAACGGCGAGGCCTCGCTGATAGAAGGAGCACACGGAAAGGCCTCGCCCGCAGATGAAGTACCAAGGATCGTACGAGCTTACCACACCACGCCTCAATCCTCCACCATCGAGGCGCCCTTCAACTTAGTGTATGGAGCAGACGCCATGATTCCAGCGGAGATCCACGAGAGCTCGCCCCGTTTCTTGGGTTTTGTAGCAGAAGAGTCCAACGAAGAATAGAGGGTGAACCTGGACCTGATAGATGAAGCTAGAGAAGAAGCGAAAATCAAGGTTGAGGCCGTGAAAAGAAGGGTGGAGCATCAGTACAGCTCCCAGGTGAAACTGCGACAGTTCCAGGTTGGTGATCTGGTCATGAGGAAGGCCCACCCCTACGAATTAGAAAACAAGTTGTCTCCCAAGTGGACTGGACCGTTCAGGATAACCGAGGCCAAAGGGAATGGTTCGTATAAGCTAGAGACTTTAGAAGGGGGCCCCATCCCACGCAGCTGGAATGCGGCGAATTTAAAGTTTTATTTCAGTTGATGTTATTTCAGTTGACGTTTGTAAAGGGGACACTCTTTTTCCCTCCCGGGGTTTTTTAATGAGGTCACCCAAATAAAGAAAGGAGAAGTTCAAGATATTTTTGCTCTAGCTTTTCTCTCGTTTGTGTATAAGATCAAAGGTTAAAGAAACGAAGACGAAAACTTGAGGCGTCGCCAAGATGAGTCGTCGCCAATACCATGCGTTGCCAAGATTAGACGATGCCAAGATAAGGCGCTGCCAAGATAAAGCGTCGCCAAGATAAGGCACCGCTAAGACAAGGCATCGACAAGATAGTGATGCCAAGATAAGGTGTCACTAGAACAGGGCGTCGTCAGCACAAGGCGTCGCCGCCAGATAATCGAGCAGGAGTCGAGTTCAGAGCAAGATATCAGGTATGCCTAGTATAAGTTCAAATCCGGGAGCCTAGCCCTTGATCAGGGGTTAAGGGATTCCTACGGGGCACCTCCTCTTCAAGTATGAATAGCTAGCCCCGTTGTCAGATATCAGTATAAGTTAAAGGTCTTGGAGCCTAGTCCTTGATTAGGGGTTAAGGGATTCCTTCGGGGCGCCCCCTCCTCAAGTATGAACAGCTAGCCCTGGTATCAACTATCAGTATAAGTAAAAGTCCGGGAGCCTAGTCCTTGATCAGGGGTTAAGGGATTCCTTCGGGGCACCCCCTCCTCAAGTATGAACAACTAGCCCCGGTATCAGATACTAGACACAAGTTAAAAACCCGAGCGCTTAGTCCTTGAGCAGGGGTTAAGGGATTCCTTCGGGGCGCCCCCTCCTCATGTATGAATAGCTGGCCCCGCTATCAGACGATAGATACAAGCTAAAATCTGGGTGCCTAGTCCCTGAGCAGGGGTCAAGGGATTCCTTCGGGACGCCCCCTCCTCCAGTAGGAATAGCTAGCCCCAGCGTCTGATGTTCAGGATATTTCGCCTTGTGTTTTTAGACACCCTGAGGACGATACGGTATTGCGGTAGCAGACCTCTCCTTAGTCGTGGGCACCAAACGCAAAAAGATAAGGGCTGAGTTGCCCTGGTGTTTTAGACACCCCATGGACAATACGGTACTATTGTTTAGATCTCTCCATGGGCGTGGGCACCAGAGCACGACTTTTGTCCCAAAGTATTTAGACACACTATGGACACCCATAGCAGGTCCCTCCTTGAGTGTAGACACCCAACACAGGTGAGATAAGTCCTTCACGCCCTCGAGCGACGCTGAGGCACCAAGGAGGAACAAATATAGTCCTCCTTCGCCTTTGAGCGATGTTGAGGCCCTAGTAGAGACCAGATCCTCCCTTGCCTTTGGGCAATAACGAAACAGGCGACGCTTTCATGGGGAAGATTCCTCGTAGATACGAAGGTCGAGTAAGTTTCTTGGTGGAGAGACCAAGGGAAGGGTACGCATCACGACTTAAAAGGGGAGAGTAGGAGAGGAGATCACGTGCTACCTAAAGAGCTAAAGTCGAACGTGATGATGGGGAGTATAGAAGGCAACGCACGCTATACAGCAAAGAAAGCAGAAGCAGACACAAGTATGCAAAGGAAAAACAGATAACATTTGAGCATAAATCAAGAGTAATAATTACAGATAAGGTTCATGACAATGGCGAGTTAAGCAAAAGGCAATTATGTACACATATTGGGTTGAAAGATGAAGTAAGGCTATTCTTCGGGGGCTTCCAGGGGCACTATTTTGCCATCGACCACTTCGCTAAGAGGGCTGCAACCAGAAACGTCAATACCAGGATTTGCGCAGGCAGCTTGGACCAGAGCCTCTGCGAACCCTTCGGCGAAACTGGTGGCGGCCTCCCTTAGCAGCTTTTCCTCCGCAACCTTGAAGCCGGCGGCTTGAGCGGTCATCTCTTGGTCTTTGGAGGCCATGGCCGAAATGAACTCTTGGACTTTGGCTTGGAGAGAGGTATTCTCAGGGAGAAAATTGCCACGCTGGAGGAGGTAAAGAAAACCGACACCCAAAGGATGGCCAACCTGGAGAAGAGGTCAATCGAGAGGGAGACCCTTCTGGGTAAGGTCGAACAAGATCGGGATAAGGCAACCAAAGAGCTGAGCGAAATGGCCACCGAGCTTGCTCGAGTTCGCGAGGAGAACAGCGAATTCAAGAAGAAAGTCGACGAACTTGAACTTGAAGTCACCCGGGTTCGCGAAGAGAACAACGGGTTCAAGGCAAAGATCGACGACCTTCAGCTTGAGGCTGCCCAAGTTCTTACTTCGGGCTTTGGAGCAATTTGCCTGTAAATTTCCTGATCTTGACCTTTCGGAGCTTTCAGTGTACAATGAAGTGGTGGACGGCAAGATCGTACCCCCAGCTGACTTATCGCCTTGAAACTTCTTGTGTTTTACCCTGGTCTATATGTAATAATTTTCACTCTGTTCAAACTGTTCGATATTCATGTGCACCTGTATATATAGTCTTCTAATTTATCTGTCGTGCAATCGACTGGTTTAACTGGATGGGTTTTTCCCAACTCAATGTACTTTGTACCAACCGGTACTTAACTCTCTGCAAAGCAGCTTAGCTTAAACAAACGGTTAATTCGAAACAATAACGTTTAATACGAAATCACTTACTCGGCAAAAAGGGCTTAGGTCAATCTTAGTATTTGAAACCTCACTCGCCCGATCTACCAAGGGCCAAAGGCATTTCTACATCGTCGCCCAGAACTTCGCTGATGCGGCCCTCGCCATGCGATTCTCTTTCTATTTCAATCTCAAACCATGGGCTTCTGGCGACGTCATCTTCCTTTTAACTGAGAGCGTCCCCTGCGGGACCACCTCCTGATTTCATCTTTGCTCATCTGGGAGGAGAGCTGTTTTCGGATCTCTCTCTACCTTCCCCGAGTCTTTACCCTGAGATAACTTACATCATTGTTCCCCTATCTGAGGGTAGTGATGCCTTTCGGATCCTTCTCTACCTCCCTAGGTTTTAGAACAACGATTTAGGTGGTGAGGTGCCCTCTGCGAACCTTCCCCAACCACCCTTTAACCTCCGATTTAACTGGTCTTACTAGGTCAATATTGGTGTCTCTCTCAAGGGGGAAAAGAGTTCTTCTCCAACCCTCCTTTCCCATACGTAAGATCGTTAACACCCCTGACTTTTCAGTTTCATCTTGCCTGAACTCACTCGAGGGTGAGAAGGAGTTTCCCTGATGCCTCAACTTGCCCAGGGGTTACATCTCCTCCTCCCCCAGATGCACTGAGGGCTTTCAACTTGCCTCAATTCGCTCACGCAAAGAGGTCTTGTGATCTGTTCTTGCCTGTGCTCGCTCAGGGCGAGGAGGACTTTAATCTTTTCTCGCCTACACTCGCTCCAGGCGAGGAGGTCCTTTAAATCTCTTTCTCGCCTACGCTCACTTGAGGCGAGGAGGTCTTTTAAATCTCTTTCTCGTCTATGCTCGTTGAAGGCGATGAGGTCTTTTAAATCTCTTTCTCGCCTACGCTCGCTCATGGCGAAGAGGTCTTTTAAATCTCTTTCTCGTTTACGCTCGCTCAAGGCGAGGAGGTCTTTTAAATCTCTTTCTCGCCTACGCTCACTCAAGGCGAGGAGGTCTTTTAAATCTCTTTCTCGCCGAGAGGAAATTTAATACTTGTGCCTCCGATCACCGGGAGGCGGTGAGGACTTAAAAAACTTTATTCCTGTGCCTCCGATCGCCATATGGCGATGAGGACTTAAAAAACTTTATTCCTGTGCCTCCGATCGCCATATGGCGATGAGGACTTAAAAAACTTTATTCCTGTGCCTCCGATCGCCGGGTGGCGATGAGGGTTTTAAACTTTATGTTTCGAAAATTTTGTACTGGATACATGTGGTTTGGATTTACCATTTTTTTAAAACTACGCAAGGGCGATAGAGTCTCTCCCCACAAACTTGGCAAACAGACAGCATGCAAACTTAATAGCTGGGAATCTTTGATAAACTTCGAAACCTTCTTTACTGGGTGGCCTCATCAAAACCCTCCTTAGGGAAAAAGAGTGCCCCCTTGAAAAATTGTTTATGTACCGTCCTGGTAGTCGGAAGTGATGACGTGGCACCAAGCTACAGTGCAGGCGTGTTGACAAGACGCCAGGTTGGCAGAATGGAAAGAATTCGGGGGGCTCGTGAAGTCGCCAGTTATTAAGTTGGCGTGTTCCGATCTCCAGCATACCAGAATCGGCGATCACCGGGTTAAAGATGATCGCCAGATGTAAACCCAGGCGACCAAGTGATTGGAGATCGCCAGAGCAAGCACATCGCCAGAAATGAAGGTGGTGCAGATTATGAAGGCGGCCGGCGAGACCACAGGGAAGGTGTACGAGAGCACCCTAACTCGCCAATTCCAGTAGAGATCGCGCTCCCAAGTTAGCTATGCACTGGGTAGTACCATGCATAAATAACTTAGCCAAGAAGAGAGTCAGAAGCAGCGCCTAAGTCAAGGAGGCTCCAGATGATGGCACGTGTACGACTGAATGCGAGCCACGTGTCCAGGCCTGTAACTGCCAGGAGAGAGAAAGTGACCAGGTATATAAGAGTTCTCAACGAACTTTCTGAGGTACGCACGTTCAGATTATACTCTTTACGCTTGCGAGTTCTAGAGCTTACTGTGAGAGAGAACATTGCACGGTTCCTTGAGATTTCTTGAGTGTTCTTGCTCTTAGTATTTGGTGGTTCGGTCACTGACTTGGGCGTTGGAGTGCGATCGGCCGCAGCGGCGCCGCTCTGTTCTTTTTGTAGGTTCTTGAGGTGGATCTTGAAGAAGGACGGAGGTTTGAAGCAGTGCACACGTCGATCCTTTGACGAGGCAGGTTCCAACGTTCTGGTCAACAGGCAGGATCAGTTTAAACTGATACAGCTTAAACTGTTGGAGTTAATTGCTACTTACAATGCCTTAACTGTAGTAAAACTTGAGATGGGTGGCGTTCCAAGTGTGAGGAATCACCCCTCCCTCCAGCGTCTCCAAGCGGTAGGCGCCATTCCCGAGTGCTTCGGTTATTCTGAACGGTCCTGTCCACTTGGGTGACAATTTGTTTTCCATCTCGTACTGGTGAGCCTTCCTCATCACCAGGTCACCATCTCTGAATTGCCTCGGCTTTATCTTGGAGTTGTACTTACGATCAACTCTTCTCTTTACTGCCTCGGCCTTCACCCGCGCTTCCTCCCTGACCTCGTCCAGCAAATCCAAGTTCATTCTCCTTTCTTCGTTCGAGTCTTCCGCCACAAAGTTCTGGAATCTTGGCGAGCTTTCCTGGATTTCAATTGGAATCATCGCATCGCATCCATACACTAAGCTAAACGGGGTTTCGTGGGTTCCCGATTGCTCAGTGGTATGATATGCCCACACTATGCGGGGAACTTCCTCAGCCCAAGACCCCTTGGCCTTTTCCAACCTCCTCTTCAATCCTTTCAGCAGAACCCGGTTAGCGGACTCCACTTGCCCATTCGTTTGCAGGTGTTCCATGGACGCAAACACCTGTTGTGTCCCGATGTCCTTGCACAGCTTCTTCAACAAGTGGCTGGCGAACTGAGTCCCATTGTCTGATACTAGATGCTTGGGCACGCCAAAACGACACACAATATTCTTCCACACGAAACTCTGAATTTTTTCTGCGGTGATCTGGGCTACTGGTTCTGCCTCAATCCATTTCGTGAAGTATTCGATCGCCACAACCAAATACTTCATTTGCCTGATCGCCAATGGGAAGGGCCCCAGAATGTCGATTCCCCACGTGTGGAACGGCCAGGGGCTGTAGATTGACTTTAACTCTTCTAGGGGCGCCTTGTGCCAGTCGGTGTGCTGCTGGCATTGCTTGCAACGCTGGGCATATCTCTTGCAATCTTCCCTCATTGTGGGCCAGTAATAACCTGCACGAACAGTCCTTGTCTCCAGAGCTCGACCTCCAATGTGGCTCCCATAAATCCCTTCATGGAGCTCAGCCATAATTCTCGTGCACTTCTCTCCGTGTACACGTACAAGAAGAGGATGTGTAAATCCGAACCTGTACAGCTCGCCATCAATGAGGGTAAACTTGCTGGAGCTTTTCTTCATCTTTCTGGCCTCTGTTGAATCCATTGGGAGCACGCCATCTACCAAGTAGCGCTGGTATGGCGTTATTCACGTATCCGGCTCGTGGATAGAGCAAACTTGCATCGCTCTTACCTCTTTCGCTGGGTGCGCCCTGACCCTTGGCGTCCTCAAGGTCTCCTGCGTTAGAGATCTATGGCCCCTTGCTGTCCTTTCCGTCGATTTACAAACGTAAAGGACCTCGTGATCTGCGACAAAAGCCCGAGGAGTCTTAAAAGTTTCTTGAATAACGGTCCTCTGTCTGCCCCCCTTGCCCGAACTGGCAAGCTTGGCTAGCAAGTCAGTTCGGGCATTCTGCTCTCTCGGCACGTGTACCACTTCAAACAAAGCGAAAGATCTCCTTAGCTATTGCACGTACTCCAAGTAGGCTGCCATCTGCGGGTCTTTGGCTTGGAACTCGCCAGTTACCTGTCCAGTGACCAACAACGAATCGGTCTTGGCCATCAGCACCTTCGCCCCCATCTCCTTTGCCAACAGCATACCGGCGATCAAGGCCTCATACTCTGCTTGATTGTTGCTTGCTTTGAAAGCAAACCTCAGTGATTGCTCTATCAACACACCGTTGGGTCCCTCCAAAATAACCCCAGCCCCGCTGCCCAGCTGGTTAGACGATCCATCCACTGAGAGTACCCAACGAAAGTCATCCTTGGCGTTTTGCGCTGTTTCGAAAGACAGCTCGACCACGAAATCGATGAAGATTTGTCCCTTGATCGATCCCCGGGGCTCGTACTTAATGTCGAATTCCGACAGCTCCACCGGCCACTTCACGATTCGTCCAGCCACATCCGGTTTCTTCAAAACCTTCTGGATGGGCAAGTTAGTCATTACCAACACCGTAAAGCTCTGGAAGTAATGGCGCAACCTCCTCGCCGAAAATACAACCGCTAACGCCGCCTTTTCTAAGGCCTGATACCTCACTTCTGGGCCTTGCAGCACCTTGCTAACAAAATAGATGGGTTTTTGGACCTGATCTTGATCTTGGACGAGCACCACTGATGAAAGTCAAGTAAAGGAGGTTTTTATTAATGAAGGAAGAGGCAATTCACCATCACACTTGAAGTTCTTCCTTCTAGTCTTCTCAAAATTAAAAGAAGACATAAAATAAAGAGAGGCCCAAGCCCAAAGCCCAAGCCCAAACCCAAGTCCATCCTATGAAGGGCAAGGCCAAGTATTAAATAATAAAGAATATTGTTGAAGGTGCTCAGAGGGAAACATTAGAAACCTCTATTGTTAAAGAATCTTTTAGTCTCTAGTTAAGAGTCTTAGGGGGGGTATGTTAGTAGATAGGTGTAGGAGTAAATAAGGAGGTGCCAAAGTGAGAGAAGGGATCACACCTTCCTCATGCTTTGTTTTAGGCGCAAATTCTAGAAGCTTTTTAGGAGGGAGTTTTTGAATTTGTGTAGCTTACATTTCAGCACCTAAGGCTATAAATAGAGGTGCTCTCTTTGTAAATTTCAGATTGGAATTAATCTAAGAAAACTCTACTCAAATTTTGAGTGATCATTGGAGAGCTTTTGAGCCTTCTTCTCTAGTCTTATCTTGATGGATCCATGGAGTCCTCAAGTGGCGGCAGCACTCTCATCTAGGAGCATTCCACACTTCTAGTGGCGAGATCATCCATCATCCTTCCATCTTCATGAGCAATTCTTCTCTCCTTCCATTCTCCTCTTTCAATTGTTTTTGTTAGCTTGTGTTCTTGAGTTTTGGTTTGGTGTTCTTGTTGTTTTTATGAGTTTTTGGTTCGGCAGTTTTATAATTCTGTCCATTCATCTTATTCCTTTGTTTTTCTAGCTCTTTTGTTCGGTTCAATTCATTCCTTAAGTAATATGTTCGGTGCAATTGCATTTTTCTTCCACTTTAATCGGTTCAATTTGACTATAATTGGAACATCCAAATGAGTTTGGGATTTGGTACTAGTTTTTGGTGAGTTATTGTCTTAGAACAATGATCCAACTCTAAGAAAAATGCCTCTATAATGTCCAACTCAAGGTGATTCCTAAGAAGGTCAAGAACCTTTCTCTATGAGGCTATTGGAATCACATCAACCACGCTTATTGCCCTCTCAGTTATGGCAAAATATAGCCTGAGTGGCGTTGCTGCTTGAGGTTTGCATAGAACTGGTGGGCTCGCCAAATATTCTTTGAGCTTCATGAAGGCCTCCTCACACTCCTTCGTCCAGACAAACCTGTTGTTCCTCTTCAAGCACTGGAAGTATGGGTGGCCCTTCTCTCCACTGGCCGATACGAATCGGGACAGGGCGGCCATCCGCCCCGTGAGCTGCTGCACCTCCTTCACAGTGGCGGGACTCCTCATCGCCAAAATGGCGGCACATTTCTCGGGGTTAGCCTCGATTCCCCTCTCCAACAGGAGAAATCCCAGAAATTTCCCTGCCTCCACGCCAAAAACACACTTCTCAGGATTCAGTTTCAGCTTGTACCTGGCGATGGTAACGAACAACTCTTCTAAATCGGCGACGTGCTTGCTTTTTTCCAGGGACGTCACGACCATGTCGTCAACGTATGCCTGCACATTCCTCCCGAGCATAGGTGCAAGCACCTTGTCCATTAGCCTTTGCTATGTGGCTCCCGCATTCTTCAGCCCGAAGGGCATCACCTTGTAGCAGTAGCATGACCTTTCCGTCATGAAGGCAGTCTTCTCTTCATCCATGGGGTGCATTTTTATTTGGTTGTACCCCGAGAAGGCATCCAGAAAACTGAGTAGCTTGCACCCTGATGCGCTGTCTACCAGGGCGTCTACACTCGACAAAGGATAAGAATCCTTTGGACAGGCCTTATTCAGGTATGTGAAGTCAAAACACATCCGCCATTTTCCGCTACTCTTCTTGACCAGAACGACATTGGCGAGCCATTCTGGATATTGGATCTCCCTGATGTGGCCTGCTGCGAGGAGTTTTTGTGTTTCGTCTTTGATCGCCTGCCTTTTTTCCTCGTTGAACTTTCTCCTTCTTTGGCAGATGGGCCTGACTTGGGGATCCATTGCTAAGCGATGGCACAAGAAATCGGGGTCGATCCCCGGCATGTCTGAAGCAGACCACGCAAATGCATCCAGGTGTCTACTTATCACCTTGGGGATTTGGTCTCGTGTCTCGCTGTCTAAGGTTCTCCCCAGCTTAAACGTCTTGCCGTTGATCTTCTTCTCAAGCCATTCGTCCACTGGCTGAGGCTTCTTTTCACTGGCGATCAGCGCCCTCGCGATACCTGCTTCCCTGGCGGTCTCCGAGCAGTTTCTCTCTCCCTCCATCCGGGCGGCGTTCTCAGACCTCGCCTCGATATCCTCCATTGGGACGTCGCCCTCGGCGGCCACCTCCAACGCCGTATCCAGCACTCGCAGGGTTTCCCGTGCAGGCTCCGTGCCAGGGGGAGGCGTTGTGGTTACGTGGCATACAGACCTATTGTTCTTGAGGCTGTTTTCGTAACACTTCTTCGCCTCCTTTTGGTCAGAACAGATGGTGATGATCAAACCCTCCATAGACAGTAGTTTGACCTTCATGTGCCTTGTTGAAGGCACAACTCTCGTTCTGTTGAGTGTTGGCCTTCCCAACAGTATGTTGTATGCCGACGGAGCATTTACAACAGGATACCTGATCTTCTCTGTTCGTGAGGCCAAACCATCTGTGAAGGTCGTCCTCAACTTAATATACCCCCTTACCTCCACTTGATCACCGGCGAAACCGTACAAGCAGCCCCCATATGGCCTCAGTTGATCGGAGGACAGTTGTAACTTTTCAAAAGTCGGCTAAAACATTACATCTACCGAGCTTCCTTGGTCCACCAGCACCCGGTGGACAGTCCTTCCCGCCGTGACAAGCGAGATCACAATAGGGTCGTTGTCGTGAGGTACAACGTCCCTAAGGTCTCCTTTGGTGAATGTGATGTCCACGTCGGGTGAGTGATCCTCAAAAACTTCCACTGACATCACCAACCTCGCGTACTTGTTGCGTTGAGATGCAGTGCACCCTCCACCTGAGAATCCACCAGCTATGGTGTGGATCTCACCGTGGACGGGCACCTCGTGCTGCTGTCCTTCATTGCCCGCCGGTTGGGAACCTACTGATTGGCCCGCTTGCTTTTCCAACAAGTAATCTTTCAGGAATCCACACATGACCAACAAGGCGAGTTGGTAACCCAAAGCCAAACACGAGTTGATGTAGTGGCCAAAGCTCTTGTGGAACTCACACCACGTGTCTGGTTTTGGACCCAAAACCTTTTATGTCGTCTTCTCAGGCACTTTGAGCCTGGCAGCGATATTCGGGATGGCGATCAGATCAGCCAACCCCATCACGAACTCATACCTTGGTGGGCGATTAGTCTCTCTGGGCCGTCCCAGCCCCTTCCTCTTACTCTTCTTAGGGTCATAAGGATGACGCATCCTCTGGTCCTTCTTCCCCGCTGCCGCCTCCATTACTCTTTGCTACTGGACCCTCATCTGGGTGCGCGACTTAGCTGGGGCCACGTTTCCCCTTTTCTCGGAGACTTCGCTTTCAGCGGCGATGTGAGCCACGGCACGTCGCCGGATTTCAGCGAACTTGGCGGGGTGACTCCTGATAAGCGACTCACTAAAGGGTCCGGGCAACACACCCTTCTTGAAGGCATGTACAAACATTTCCTCGTCTTTACCTGGCAAGCGGACTATCTGAGCTTCGAATCTGTTCAGGAAATCCTTCAGGGACTCCCCTTGGTACTGCCTCACGTCCAACAGGTCATAAGACACCAATGGTGGTGCCCTGTTCACTATATACTGCTCAACAAACATCTTGGAAAACTGTTGAAACGTGGTAATGTGGCCAGTAGGTAAGCTGACAAACCAGTCCAACACTGTTCCACTAAGAGTGCTCATGAACACCTTACAGTAAACCGTGTCCGACCCCCCGAGAGCATCATATGAGTGTGAAACGCCGTGAGATGAGCCTCAGGGTCCTCCACCCCGGTGAAAGACGCCTTCACCGCCACTGTATTGGCTGGGACCACCGAGTCCATGATCTCTTGAGAAAATGGCATGGGAAAGCTACATGGTGGGGACAGGGGGCGGATCTGTTCCCGACCACGCGCTCCTCCCGTTCTTGAATAGCTTTACGCAGCTCTTCGTTGATCTTGTTGAGCTCCTCATTTCTAGCTTGCGAGGCCACCAGTGCCTCGTGCATTCTTTCTTGTTAAGAACGTGATGCAGCTAGGTTCTCCTGCAGCGTCCTCATCATATCCATCACCTGCGTCATGGACACAGCATCCTCATCTGTCGACGGCGAGACTGAACTAGATCGCGTTGTCCTCATCCTTTCTCAGCAAACTCAGCAGCTCAAAGAAACTCCAAACAAACGGTGAAAACTCCAGAAACCGACTGCGATAGCGAGCAGTCGAACAGAAAGCACCAAAACCTCGACAAACACGAACTATGGTTGGGAATCACCTTTTATTCGGCCCCACGGTGGGTGTCTGATGATCCTGCCGGTTGACCTAGCACAAGAGCGTTGCCTCGTCACGAATCTCCTCACCAGCTTGACTCCACGTGCCCTTCAAGTCCACACCACAGAAAGCCTCTCTGAGAACCTGAAAACACAAGGTGGCGCCTCTGCGGCCGGTGGGGCTCCGACGCTCAAGTCAGTAACAAGAACACCCAAAATCTGAGAGAAAATATGCTCTGTAGAACCGTACTAAAGGCACACAACCCTAGCAATGAGCCGTAATGAAAAACGTACCTCTGCAAATTCTGTTAAGTTTACCTTTATAGCTAGGTTTCTTTTCTCTCCAGGCCGTTATGCTTTTGGACGCGTGGCTCGCATCCAGCCCTGCACGTGTCGCCATCTGGGCTGGGATAGCAGGTAGCGCCCAACCCTACACGTGTCATCATCTGAGCTAGGATAACTTGAGCGTCATTTCTCTATTGCATCCAAACCTACACGTGTCATCATCTGGGTTGGAGTAACAGGTAGCATCCGGTCAACCGGTCAATGTCAGGCCACCCGGTCGCCAATCGTCTAACACGTCAATTTTATACAATCTCGGCTACAGCCGATCATGTACGTTGTAGCACGCCGCTTCCACGAGCGGCGAATACACTAGCTTCTAAACCACTCGCCCTTCTCTAGCCACGTGCTCTGCTAAACACGCCACACGTAGTCACGTGCTAGACACGTCATCACACCCGATGACCTGGTCGGTACATCTCTTTTTCTTTGTTTAAATCTCATTTCTTGTTTGTTACAAAATCTGAACAAACTATTTATTGCTTTCAAAGACTGGTCAAAGCATTGAAAGCTGAAGCGTATTCAGTTATAAAATCATTTAAAGCTCAGTCAAAGCACAAAACAGTTTTCTGTTATGGTCCCAAAACAAACAATCGGTTGAATGCTCGAATCAATCGGTTGTTTTGGTTTGACAACAAGTCAACCATCAAAGACAGTTTTCAACCTTTCTAAAAACACCTAAGTATAAAACAATCGGTTGTTTCGACAAAACAACAGGTTGTTTTTCACTTAGTTTGAAAAACACTTTCAATTAAAAGGTTTAAGAATGTTTAAGCTTTGGATTCAATCAAGAGTGGATTAACACAGGTAATCTACCCTAGATCCTATTCTAGAACACCTCAGCAATAACAAGCACATTCAGCCATCCATCAAACTCCAAAGGATTTGGATTCTTCAAAGCTTGAACACACTTGATTCAACAATCTCTCCCTATTTGATGAAGACAAATCCCTAGTTGCTTGTGTTGGATTTGATTGAATCTGAAGCAGTTCCTACAAGACAAAGTTTAAGCAAAGCACAATATCTCTGATAAAAGGTTATAGCAAAAACAGAAACAGTATATGAGCAGTATTAAAATCAACAGAAATAAGGCTTACTTAAACACTCATACACAACATAGAGTTTTGCAGAATTAATAAAAGATAATAAAAGACAACACAGCATAAAATCTCCCCCTATTTGTCTTCACAAATAGATAAAAAGACAATTGTTCCAGATTATACAGAATTATTAAACAGAAGCACTTAAACTGATACAAGACCAAAAACAATCGGTTGTTTCGTGAATTCAACCGGTTGTTTTTCCTTTAATCATCCTTGCCATACTGAAGTTCAAAAATCTGATTCTGAACAACTTCTATCTGTTCATCCAAGGTCATGAACTGTGTATCCATGCTGTTGAATCTGTTGTCTATACTCTGGAAGTTGCTCACACACATATCATGAAGATTTCTTTGATTCTCGGCAAAATCATCAAGCCTATTCACCATGTATCTTTCAAAAGAAGACATTGATGGCATTTCATCTCCTTGATTCCCTGCACTGGTTCCAGCACCTATATTGGTTTCAGGCTGTTCTTCATGGTGAAAATCCATGTCAGCAGCTTGATCTTCTTCATCAAAATCAGCAGCTCCAACACTTGATGAAACACCATGATCACCATCTTTGCTCACCCATTTCCCATTTATTTTGGTGAATCCATCTTGCTAAGAGAGCCATTGTTCATCTCTTGTGTTGACTTAACCAACTCAGATGTCTCATCTTCAAGATTTACTTCAAAATAGAGCAAGAATATAGAGATTAAAACAACATAGGGATAGTGATAATTAGTTAACCTCATGGCTTTTTGCATGTGTTCTTTAATGATGTGGATCCAATTGATTTTGATCTTCTTCATGATGCAGTAGATGTATACAAGGTCTTCTTTTGTTAGGACAAAATGGTTGCTCCCCCTTGGAGTAAGAAACCAAGTTACAATAAGAGCAAACACCCTTTCATCTAGCTTTAAGCCTCCAACCGAACTAGCTCTCACTTGGGCATTTTGATTCTTCAAGCAACTCTTGTAGTATTGGACTTTGTTAAAATCCTCCACTACTCCAAGATTTCCCTTGTTGATTCTTAGACCAGCATATTTCAGACTAGCAACAACAGTCCACACGTCATGAGTGATCTCCATGTCAACTCCCTTCACATGAGAATCAAGATTGTTTCCCTCAAACTTGAGATTGGTGTAGAACACCCGAATCAAATCAGGGTATATGTTCCCCTTCATCTCCAAGAACCTTCTTAGTGATTGGTCCTTGAGCAGCTTCCTCACATTGTCTAGCTTTTGGCTTTTCAGCCAATCAAAGGAAACAGCTTTGAGGTTGTTGATCACCTTTGTGCTAGTTTCAAAGCTATATCTTTCAATGAGCTCGTTGTCTCCAGAAAACCAGCCCTCTAATCTCCCTCTAGACCTCGCAACTTTGGTTTTTATCCTCTTTGAAGTAGGAGGAGTTGATTCCATGATAGCAGAAAAAGAGGCAAAGAAAACTAACATAAAGAGAGCAAGAGTTGTTGCAAGAGATGGCTCAATTGATTGTTCTTGTGAGAGAGAACAACTGCAACAGAATTTAAAGAAACACAGAACCAAACTGCATTCAATGATGTGAGTGGGTCTCACTCTTCAGAGAGAAAAGACTTCACCAAGACCTGCACCGAAAACGTCAGAAAAAGCAGAAAATCACATGGTCATCACATGTGATCTTTGACTAGTCATAAAGGCTCTTAAATTTTCAAGATTTTTGAATATATTCCTTTATGACATGTTGTAACTTCCTCCAGAACGTGATCCACTTTCAACATTGCTTTATTGACTAAGGATTCTTTCATAATTGAGATTTGCAACAGACAGAATTCAACAAAGAATTAAATCCATTCTTTCACAGTGCTGTCAGAGAGGAAACAATCGGTTGTTTTTCTACAGCAACAAACAAGATTTTGAATTTTTAAGAATTTGCAGATAAGATTCAATGTAGATGAAATTGAGCATTTAACAAGAGATATTAAGCATGAATACGAATTTAAAAAAAAAATTAAAGATAGAGATAAGGAAGTTCTTATCCTTTAATGAGTCATATGTCTTTGATCAAGAAGCTTCTTTTGACTATTGAGAACCTTGGACTGATACATAACATTGATTCAGCTTCAATGTTAATCTTTTCCTTTCAAGAACCTGATTAGATGACTCAATGCCTCATGTTCCTCTAGATTCCCTTCATAAACATGAATTCAAGCAACAAGGTTTGGTCCCCTTACAAATGTGGGTCCATTTGGTTTATTTTTATCATTTGAAACCTCACAACCTTTGGGAATCCATTTCACAAAGCCTTTGGGAACAGAAAAATTCCTTATTTTGCAGAATCTAACAGGTTTCTTCATGCAATAAAGGCATGTGATAACCGGTTGTTTCGACTTAACAATCAGTTGTTTTACTGGCTGTTTTGAAAAACTCTTTGAAAACTTATCTTGCTTGTTTTGTGGATTAAAACCTAATCCAGCTCTTCCAAAAACACATTTTTGAGATGCCAAGACATTCTCAAAGTTGGATTTTCCTTTTGAATGCTTATCCATAAGACTCACAAGATAATGCACTTTCTTTTCAAGATTTTCACAATTTTCACAAATGAGAGTGTCACACTTGCAATAAGAGTTTTTGTAATGAGTTTCCAGATTTTCAAAATCACTTTTTGATTTTTCCAGCTCTTCTTCAAGTGCCTTCACTCTCTTTTCAAGCCAGTTGTTAAGCTCTTTCAATCGGTTGTTTGAAAGAACCAATCGATTAGCTTCATCATGTGTTTCTTGAAAAGCATCAAGAAATTCACTATAATTTCCAGTATTTAGAGAAGCACATGAACTTACATCACTTGAGCAACACGACTCATCATCTCCTTCAGGAATCAAGCATATGTTTGCCTTTTCTTCTTCACTTGGTGATGAGCTTGATGAGGAGACTTCATTCTCATCCTGTACCGTCCCGTCCCCGGGCGTTGACCAAAGTCAAAGTCAAAGTCAAACATATGGTGGGACCCATCCAGGGAGCCCAGGGAGGAAAGTCAACAGGTTGACCGCTTAGGCGTCGCCAGGTTAAGGCGTCACCAGGTTAAGGCGTCACCAGGATGAGGCATCGCCAGGTTAAGGCATCGATGGTGTCACCCCCCGATACCCACGAGTAGGAAAGACCGTGGAGGGGGCGACACCACGAAGGGCCTCAGTACCTCAGAACAGTAATAAAGAGAAGAGAAAGGTGGCTTCAAGGCCATATTCCCAGTACCAGTGAGGAGTAACCTGACTTGTGAAGTACCCACGCCGCCTCTGGGAGACCCCTGGGACAGATACGACCCATGAGAGGGCCACGCCCAGGGGTGAACCATGTGCGTGGTACGAGAGGAAGGTAGATACACTCCCAGGGCGAGTGACTAGAGGTTGGGGTGCATGAGTTGACACCCCCAAAGTCACCCCGTGCGCCAGATGCACTTCAAGGAAGGAGGACTTACACGATGGATTATCCCTAAGTTGGGTTACGGCGCTATAAGGCCCTCCACGTAGAATAATGATCAAGTCAGAAGAACACATGGCATTAAGCACTGAAACATCAAGGTATATAAGTTTCCCTAAAAGTTTGCTAAGGTACGTTTTTATTCAGTTTACGTTTCAAACGCTTTAAAGCACTTTAAACGCTTTAAATGCTTTGAACGTTTTAAACGCGTTTAACGTTTTTAAACGCCTTAAATGAGCTTTAAGACGCTTTAAATGCGCTTTCAGACGCTTTAAATGCTTTAGGCGTTTAAAAGAGGCTTTAGACGTTTGAGACAGGGGATCTGATGACTTTTTACGGCAAGTGCACCGCGTTTGTCAGAAGTAATAATTGTCCCTAAGGACGGATATCGATCCCACAAAGAACAGTGAATTATCGAGTACAATATTCGCTAAATATAACAACAGAACAATAAAAAAGAGTTTGAAGTGATTATGTTGGCACTGATCAATAAGAAAACAAACAAAGAATTAGTTGCTTCAATTGGAAAAATTAGGATTAAGTTTCATCTCTGTCACTCTCATGTATTTTGATTAGCATGTTAATATTAAGTTCTTTAATTGAAATTGATGCCCGTATAAAAATCATTTATATCGATTCCTCGCATATAAAATCCTTAAGAATGTTCCCTAACTATCGATCCCTCGCATACTTATAAGAACAACTTAGAACGAAGCTCAGACGTTTAATAGCAATTAACATTTCAAGTCTATTCCTAGCACTCAAATATGTTAAGTATTGTTGTTTAGGTCCGAACCCTAAAATTACCTCCCGGTCAGATTTAAGATTCTCAATTTGTCACGGAAAATTAAAAGTAAAACAACAATACCAATAATCAATCAAGAACTGAATATTAATATATAAAATATCACCTCAATACATAAGAGTTTGAGCAGATTACTCCCAATCCCAAAGGGTAGAATTAGCCACGCATACTTCTAGCACCTTCTATTCTCCCAATTGGGTTACAATTCACTCTATGGTGTTTTCCTCTCAATCTGGCACACTAAGGTTGAGCCTCTAGCCCTCTATTTATCCTAGTTTTCTAGGGTTAGGTTGTTTTTTATGTCGCGCTAATGGGCTAAATGATAAAACATAAAAAAGGCCCAATCTTTCTTTGCATCTTTTTCCATTCTGGGACCTTCTATCTTTATCTTTTTAGCTCAAATCATTCATCTTTAATCCAAATCTCCAATCTTCCTTAGAAATCTGCAATTAACACCAAATTTGGGAATAAAATACTCTTATTCAAATAAAGATCATAAAAAATGTAAAAAGGTATAAATTCAGAAATTAGGGATTATTTTATATGTAAATTAGCAATAAATCCTCATAAGTGCCTATATTTTAATATGAAATATTACTGAAATTAGACACTTATCAGGATCCAGACTCAGTTTTACACACACTCTAGTTTCCTGCTCGCGAACCCACTGTACGCATAGGCAATTAGGGAGAAATCAGTTACTCAGTTATTTTACCTCCTTCAGAGCATCCATTCACGGTGCTCCGATACGGAGGTGTGTCTTTGATGTTTCTCGCTTGCTGACTTGATCGTCGGAGTGCAAACGACCGCGAGGGCGCCCCTTTGTTCACTTCTTTCAAGTACTCACGACGATGAAGGATGGAGATTTGGAGCAAAGGCGAGGGAGTCCTTGATACGCGAGTCTTAGCTACGCACGAAGCATAATCCGGTCAGCCGGCGGGAACATTTGGCGCCCATCGTGGGGCCAGATCTAAAACATCAATGCCACCGCAAGTATTTAATTTTCCAGTTGCAGTTTCCAACTCAGTTCCTTCGAGATTTTTCCAAGAGCCACTGTTCGTTGAGGAATTGGTGTGGTTTTCACCGATTGCTTTTGGTTGAGTTCGCTGTTTGATTGTGTTTGTTCGAGTTCGAGTTCCCAACGCTTTCTTTATCCCTTGGAGTTGCACGACAGCTAGAAGAAGTTCCAGAAACCGCAGATGATGAGGTCCACGAGGCAAGGTTCGACGCGCGCTGAGAGCGAAGAGATGACCATGCAGCAGGTCATGGGTATGATGCAGGGATTGCAAGAGGCAATGGTAGCGTCGAAGGCTGAGCAGGAGCGCATGCAGGCGAATCTCGCGGCGTCTCAGGCGAGAAATGATGAACTTTGTCGCATGAATGAGGAGTTGCACCGCGGGTGGCGCAACCACACAGGGCTACGCGACGGGGATGAGCCCGAGTGTACCACCCCACCAAGGGAGTTCTCTACGCCGTTCTCGCAGCCGATTTTGGAGACGGTGATCCCCAACACATTCGTGGGGCCCAAGGTAATCTTCACAGGGATGGAGGACCCTGAGGCACATCTCATTGCGTTCCACACGTAAATGATGCTGGTAGGCGGCTCCGACGCCGTCAAGTGCAAGCTCTTCATGAGCACTTTGACTGGGATGGCCATTGATTGGTTCATTAGTCTTCCAAATGGCCATATCACCTCCTTCGCACAGCTCTCGCAGCTGTTCAGGGAGTTGTACCTAGCAAACAGGGCTCCACCACCGGTCTCGTACGACTTGTTCGATGTAAGGCAGTATCAGGGTGAGACCCTCAAGGAATACATCAATCGCTTTGGAGCACAGGTGGTGAAGGTTGGCACCACAGAGGAGCCTATAATCGTCTACGCGTTCAGGAAAGGAATGTGCCAAGACCTTTGCTGAGATAAGGCATCGTGCGGTGGAACACATCGCCTCTGAGGGTGAGGTGTGCGAAAAGCGCACAAGTGTAGCACCCGCACGCCCAAGAGCGCAGTCGCGCGCACAACCCGCCAGGGTCAACAAGGCCACGACAGGGAGGAAGAACCTAAACAGGAAGCGCCCATACGAGGCGAGGAGCCTCAGGCAAGGGGGGGCAGGAGAGGGGGACAGGCAGGTGAGGAAAGGAAATAGGCTGTTAAGGCACAATTTCGTGATGGAGCTGAAGGATCTTATTGTTGTGCCCAACATAGCTGACAGGTTGAGGCCACCAGTGAAGTCTGACAAGGTGATGGGACCTCGTAAAGACTCGTGGTGTGAGTTCCACGAGGCGTTTGGGCACCATATCAACAACTGCTTGGCGCTGGGCCATCAGTTGGATGAGCTCGTGAAGAATGGCTTTCTCAAGGATTATATTGCTGGGCCTGCTACGACCACAGCCCTAGCGGTGCCAGAGGAGGATCAGGCGCATGAAATGCCAATCCATGGAGAAGTGCACACCATCTCTGGTGGCTTTTCTGGAGGAGGACCCACTGCCTCACAACGCAAGAGGTATGTGAGGGCCGTGAACTCAGTTGCAGAGGAGGGATCAGACCATCAGTGGGACTCAGACCTTGTGTTCACAAGGGCTGACCTACGGGATGTCCCACATGACAATGACCCCGTGGTCATTTCGGTTGTCCCAGCGAGGAGAAAGGTGCATAGGGTTTTCGTCGACCAGGGCAGTTCTGCAGATGTCATGTTTTGGTCGACGTTCAATAAGTTGCAGTTGTCCCATGACTTGCTGAGGCCCTACACTGGATGCTTGTATGGGTTCACAAGGGACCAAGTTGAGGTGCGTGGCTACCTGGAGCTGAGGACGACGTTTACTGATGGAACGACGTCGCGTACCGAGAGCATCCGGTATCTAGTCGTGAATGCTAATTCAGCCTACAACATCTTATTGGGAAGAGCAGCGCTGAATAGGCTAAGAGTAGTGGCCTCCACGCGCCACATGAAGATGAAGCTGCCAGATCTTAGTGGCAAGGTAATTGTGATCAAATCTGATCAAGAGGAGGCCCGGAAATGCTATGAAAATAGCTGGAAGACAAAGAGAAGCATGTTCATGGTACTTGAACGATCGCCTGTTTCGGATACGCCAATGGAGTTAGAGCCCTTGGAAGAGGCGATGCCCGCGGAGTCGACGCCTTTTAAGGCCTCTGATGACTTTTTACGGCAAGTGCACCGCGTTTGTCAAAAGTAATAATTGTCCCTAAGGACGGATATCGATCCCACAAGGAACAGTGAATTATCGAGTACAATAATCACTAAATATAAAAACAGAACAATTAAAAGAGTTTTGAATTAATTGTGTTGGCACTGATCAATAAGAAAACAAACAAAGAATTAGTTGTTTCAATTAGAAAAATAAGGATTAGTTTCATCTCTCTCACTCTCAAGTATTTTGATTAGCATGTCAATATTAAGTTCTTTGATTGAAATTGATGCCCGTATAAAAATCATTTATATCGATTCCTCGCATATAAAATCCTTAAGAATGTCCCCTAACTATCGATCCCTCGCATAATTATAAGAACAACTTAGAACGAAGCTCAGACGTTTAATAGCAATTAACATTTCAAGTCTATTCCTAGCGCTCAAATATGTTAAGTATTGTTGTTTAGGTCCGAACCCTAAAAATACCTCCCGGTCAGATTTAAGATTCTGAATTTGTCACGGAAAATTAAAAGTAAAACAACAATACCAATAATCAATCAAGAACTGAATATTAATATATAAAATATCACCTCAATACATAAGAGTTTGAGCAGATTACTCCCAACCCCAAAGGGTAGAATTAGCCACGCATACTTCTAGCACCTTCTATTCTCCCAATTGGGTTACAATTCACTCTATGGTGTTTTCCTCTCAATCTGGCACACTAAGGTTGAGCCTCTAGCCCTCTATTTATCCTAGTTTTCTAGGGTTAGGTTGTTTCCTATGTCGCGCTAATGGGCTAAATGATAAAACATAAAAAAGGCCCAATCTTTCTTTGCATCTTTTTCCATTCTGGGACCTTCTATCTTTATCTTTTTAGCTCAAATCATTCATCTTTAATCCAAATCTCCAATCTTCCTTAGAAATCTGCAATTAACACCAAATTTGGGAATAAAATACTCTTATTCAAATAAAGATCATAAAAAATGTAAAAAGGTATAAATTCATAAATTAGGGATTATTTTATATGTAAATTAGCAATAAATCCTCATAAGTGCCTATATTTTAATATGAAATATTACTGAAATTAGACACTTATCACTCTCCCCAACTTAGAATCTTGCTTGTCCTCAAGCAAAGTAAATGAATATATTTGAATTTAAATATCAAACAGCTTAATTCACCAAACAACAGATCAAATTAGAAACTTATGATGCTTCCAAATTCAAATATAGATAATTATAGACACAATCAATTTCCAGGATCAAATCAAAACAAATAAATGACAATTCATCAAGGAATATCTTCTCATATGCTCATGGGTAAGTGTTTCTCTCTTATTTTTACTGAATCATAACAAATCACAGTTGCTTTTCATTTCATCTTCAAATCACAAACATATTAGAAACATGAATCTTGAGGTCTTTTAGAGGGTTGTAATGAGGCTGGGCTTCCAAAAAATATTGGTTTTTCTTAGATAACAAAATGCACATCTTAAAGAAGAAGAACCTACCTTCAATTCAATTATAGAGAACATATATGTTATCTAATTACCACTTTCTTTCGATGTCACCTTTTTCCTCATTTTCTTTCTTTTCATGATTTTCATGAAATTTTTTTCTATCTTTCTTTTTTTTTTTATTTCTTTTTCTTCTTCTGTTTCTCTTTCTCTTTTGTTTTGTTTTCAATAATAGGAAAAGATTCTTCCTATTTTCAACTTTTATAACTTTCAAAATCAGAACCAACCATTCCCTTTTCTATATGTATTGCATCTATGTTCTCCTTCCTTAGACATGCTAAAGGGTAGAAAATTATATCAATAAAGGTTAAGGTGCAATATTAACAAAAAATTTCTTGGCCCAAAGGGGATATAAAAATATGGAATTCTAATATAAAGGTTGGCTTTTTAGCCCTGGCTCCTAATTAACACAAACAAATGCCTCAATCATCTTCATGCTCTTTTATGATGCAACAAAAATAAAAATTAAGCAACCACAACTGTCAATTCATCAGTAAAACTCTCAAAACTGTTTAAGGTTCACACACTCACTTGGTTTAAATGGTCTCATTCCTTTTTGTCTTGTCATTATCTGTCCTAATCAATCATCCTGTTAAATTTTCATGTATCATAATTTTAACTACATTTGAAGAGGGATTCAATCATATTTTCTTTTCTAACCTGTGTCTAATTCATCTCACTACTTAATATTTAAACACAAATTCTTTTTTCCACAATTCAAAATTAATATTCTAGTTCTTTTTAATTTGAAAAAAAAATAAAAATAAACTAGAAAACAAACAAATTAAAACTGAAATTTAGTCAAGAAAGATAATTCAAGACTTAAAATTACCAAACTAATAAAACAGGAAATCTATTCAAAATAAGCAATAAAAACAAACCAAACAAATAAGCAAATAAACAGAAAACAAAATAACCGAAAAATAAAATAAATAAAATAAGAAAAAATCCAAATAACTAAAAAGAAAAGAGAATTAGAGAGATAAAACCATATTTTTGTTCAATCCTCTATTCTTAAGAAGTCATCCAGCATTTTGTTAAAATTTTTATCTACAGTCTTGCTTCATTTGCTAGATCTGCCCCCCTGAATAATAGAACCTGTCCCCAGGTCAAAAATACATAACCTGCAAAATGATTAGGAGGCATATAGGATTTTTTTTTTATTATTCTTATTTACTTTTATTTTTTATTTTAAATAAAATCAGCAAAGGTAATAAAACAACATAAAACTAAAATGTGGACTGGGTGGGTTGCCTCCCAGTAAGCACTCGTTTAACGTCATCTAGCTTGACGCCTGTTTATTTCAAGATGGACAACTCTCTTTGTTGCATCATTCTGTACACATTCTTCCCCTGCATTAAAATTTTTATGACCATAAAAAAGATTTAAAGTTAGCTCCTCATCTTGAGTTCTAACTTGAAGTTCTCCTTTGTCGACATCAACTATGATTCTAGCAGTCTTCATAAAGGGTCTTCCAAGTATCAAGGGAACCTCCTCATCTTCTTTCATGTCCATCACAACAAAATCCACAGGGAATGTGAATTTATCCACCTTGACGAGAACATCTTCAACCACACCATATGGATACTTGGTTACTTGATCAGCTAACTTTAAAGTCATCTTGGTGGGTTTAATCTCCAAATCCCCTATTTTCTTCAGCATTGCCAAAGGAATTATATTTACGCTTGCTCCCAAATCCAATAAAGCATTGGCTACTAATAAAGCACCTATAGACACGGGAAGGTTAAAACTCCCTGGGTCCTTGAATTTTTGAGGCAAGCCTTTTGGAATAATGACATTGTATCCATCCTCCAGCTCTATATTTCTTTCTTCAATATAGCTCCTATTCTTTCGAAATCTTTCAAATGTTGAATCTTGCTTCAAATTTCCTGCAAAATAATTTTTAGGGAGCAATTTATCAAAGAATTTTCTTTCCTTCTCTTTTTTTGAAGGAGAATGAGGATATGATAAATCTTTTTCAAGAACTCCTCTCTCCTTATTTTCACTTTTCCTCTTTATTTTTTCCTCCTCACTTCTCTCTTTCTCATCTCTCTTCCCCTTTGTCTCATCTTTTTCTTCTTTTTCAGCCACTACATTATCGCAATGCTCTTTTGAATTGGTTTGGCTATTGACTGAAAACTGGCCATTTTGTTCCTCTGGAATTTGTGCAATTTGTTTGGTTAGTTGTCCCATCTGGATCTTTATGCTCCTAATCATGGCCATGCTATTGTCCTGCGCTTTCACAATATTGTCCTGCGCGCTCACAATCTTTGTCAGAGCGTCTTCAACTTTATTCATTCTTTCAAGCATGGATGGATCCTCAACTTCAGGTAAATTGTTCTGATAAAAACAGTGACCATTAGGATGAACATCTCCACAAAAATCACACCTGATTGACTGACTTTGACTTTGAGATGAATGAACAACATATAATTATTGGGGCAATTTAGCCATTTGTGCAGTTAGTTGCTCAATCTGCTGTGTCAGAATCTTATTTTTAGCCAAGAGTGCATCTTCTAACAACCCTTTATTATGAAGATCTTGTCCATCATGTTGGGCTTTATAATCAGTTGATGCCAATGCATCAATAATTATTGTCGCTTGTTCTACATCAAGGGCCATCATTGTGCCACCAGCTGCAGCATCTAGGAGCATCTTTATGTCAGATCTGAGACCATTCAGGAATATGCTCAGTTGAGCAATATCTTCAAACCCATGATTTGGGCATTTTCTCAATATCATCTTAAATCTTTCCCATGTATCACAAAAGACTTCATTTGCTCCTTGTCTGAACATAGAGATTTCAGACTTTGCTTTGATGTAGCGAGAAATTGGAAAAAATCTTTGCAAAAATTTTTCCTCTACATCCTTCCAGCTAGTGAGGCTCTGATTTGGAAGTGATTTGAGCCATTCTTTAGCCTTTCCTGCCAATGAAAAAAAAAACAAGCGCATATAAACATTTTCAAGATCACCTGATTGAAAACTCATTGTTCCTATCAATGCATAAAATGTATCCAAATGTGAATATGGATCCTCATGTTCCATTGCTGTAAATTGATAGGCACTGATGAGAGTGAGAAAATCGGGATTTATTTCCAAGGCCTTAGCAGTAGTAGGTATTGCAATACTAGAAAAATGTCTTGGTCCTTGGTACATGACATAATCTCCAAGTGTCCTCCTAGGAGGTGGTGCTTGTTGTTCTGCCATGTTGCTTTCTTCCTAAAACATATTAGTGGAGAAAAAAAAAACAGAGTACTTTTTTTTTCTTAAAAAATAAAATAAAATAAATAAAATAAAAAAAATTTGAAATAAAAACAAAATATGTAAAATAAAATAAAAATAACACAAAAACAAAAATAAAACACTAAAACGACGTTAAGAGAAAAATAACAAAAATATTCAAAAAAAAATATATATATAGATAAAATAAAAACTAAAACTAGTAATAAAATATAATTAAAACAAATAAATAACAGTTACGTAAATCTAAATAAAACTACCTAATAAAACTACGTAAACTAATCCTAAAATAAAATATAATAAAACAAAACAAAATCAAAGTAGAATAAAATAAAAATAAACTAAAATAAATAACGTAAAGAAAAGAAAAGAAAATAATATAAAAACAATAACTTTTTTCCTTCTTAAAAACAACAAATCTATACTAACATCAAATCAAATCTAATTTTAATAAAATAAACAAAATCAAAAGAAATCAAAATAAAATGAAATATTTACAATATTTAGGAAATTATACTCAACAATTCAAATCTGTTCCCCGGCAACGGCGCCAAAAACTTGATGACTTTTTACGGCAAGTGCACCGCGTTTGTCAAAAGTAATAATTGTCCCTAAGGACGGATATCGATCCCACAAGGAACAGTGAATTATCGAGTACAATAATCACTAAATATAAAAACAGAACAATTAAAAGAGTTTTGAATTAATTGTGTTGGCACTGATCAATAAGAAAACAAACAAAGAATTAGTTGTTTCAATTGGAAAAATAAGGATTAGTTTCATCTCTCTCACTCTCAAGTATTTTGATTAGCATGTCAATATTAAGTTCTTTGATTGAAATTGATGCCCGTATAAAAATCATTTATATCGATTCCTCGCATATAAAATCCTTAAGAATGTCCCCTAACTATCGATCCCTCGCATAATTATAAGAACAACTTAGAACGAAGCTCAGACGTTTAATAGCAATTAACATTTTAAGTCTATTCCTAGCGCTCAAATATGTTAAGTATTGTTGTTTAGGTCCGAACCCTAAAAATACCTCCCGGTCAGATTTAAGATTCTGAATTTGTCACGGAAAATTAAAAGTAAAACAACAATACAAATAATCAATCAAGAACTGAATATTAATATATAAAATATCACCTCAATACATAAGAGTTTGAGCAGATTACTCCCAACCTCAAAGGGTAGAATTAGCCACGCATACTTCTAGCACCATCTATTCTCCCAATTGGGTTACAATTCACTCTATGGTGTTTTCCTCTCAATCTGGCACACTAAGGTTGAGCCTCTAGCCCTCTATTTATCCTAGTTTTCTAGGGTTAGGTTGTTTCCTATGTCGCGCTAATGGGCTAAATGATAAAACATAAAAAAGGCCCAATCTTTCTTTGCATCTTTTTCCATTCTGGGACCTTCTATCTTTATCTTTTTAGCTCAAATCATTCATCTTTAATCCAAATCTCCAATCTTCCTTAGAAATCTGCAATTAACACCAAATTTGGGAATAAAATACTCTTATTCAAATAAAGATCATAAAAAATGTAAAAAGGTATAAATTCATAAATTAGGGATTATTTTATATGTAAATTAGCAATAAATCCTCATAAGTGCCTATATTTTAATATGAAATATTACTGAGATTAGACACTTATCAGCCTCACACGCGGAGGCGACGCCCAAGGAAGATGCACCCTTAGAAGAGGCACACGGAGAGGCCTCGCCCATGGAAGAAGCGTCAGAGGAGGCGACTCCCAAAGCACCCGATAGGGTGACGCCTATAGAAGAAGATCGCAGAAATGAGAGCGTGCGAGATAGGCGACCCCAACCAGTGGATAACGTGGTAGAGAGGCAGATTGGTGGCAAGATATTCAAGCTGGGGCGCTTGTTAAGCCTGGAAGAACAAGACGAAGTGGCAGCGGTGATCTCGCGCCATTTAGATGCATTTGCATGGACCGCCTCAGACATGCCAGGCATCAACCCAGATTTTTTGTGCCACCACCTCACCATGGACGCCAAGGTTCGCCCTGTACGATAGAGAAGGAGGAAGTTCAACGAAGAGCAGTGCCTCGTCGTGAAGGAAGAAATGCAGAAATTGCTAAGTGTCGGACACATCAGGGAGATACAATACCCTGAGTGGCTGGCCAACGTCGTCTTGGTGAAGAAGAAGAATGGAAAGTAGAGAATGTGCGTCGACTTCACGGACTTAAACAAGGCGTGCCCTAAAGATTCGTACCCCTTACCTAGCATCGACGCATTGGTGGATAGCGCCTCAGGGTGCAAGATGTTGAATTTCTTATATGCATTTTCGGGGTAAAATCAGATAAAAATGTATCCAAGGGATGAGAGCAAAACGATATTCATGACTGAGACGTGCAGTTACTGTTACAAGGTGATGTCGTTTGGGCTTAAGAACGTAGGCACCACCTACCAGAGACTAATGTTCAAGGTCCTTGCACCCATGCTGGGAAGAAACATGCACGCCTATGTTGATGACATGGTGGTGACCTCTCAGGAAAGAGGGCGACACCCCCATGACCTGGAGGAGCTGTTCGCCACCATAGCCAAGTACTGCCTCAAGTTAAACGCGGAGAAATGCGTTTTTGGCGTCGAGGCGGGAAATTTTTTGGGATTTATGTTCAATGAGAGGGGAATAGAGGCGAACCCTGATAAGTGCGCAACCATCATTGCCATGAGGAGCCCAACCTTAGTGAAAGAAGTGCAGCAACTTAGTGGGCGGATGGCAGCTTTGTCACGGTTCGTATCTGCCGGAGGTGAGAAGGGCTACCCTTATTGTACTGCCCCGTCCCCGTGCGTTGACCAAAGTCAAAGTCAAAGTCAAAGTCAACATATGGTGGGACCCCTCAAGGGGCCCAAGGGGAGGAAGTCAACAGGTTGACCGCTTAAGGCATCGCCAGGTGTAGGCGTCGCCAAGATGAGGCGTCGCCAGGTGTAGGCGTCGCCAGGTTGAGGCATTGCCGGCGCCACCCCCTGATACCAATGGGTAGGAAATAACCTGGAGGGGGCGACACCGCGAGAGGCCTCAGTACCTCAGAGCAGTAATAAGGAAAAGAGAAAGGTGGCTTTAAGGCCATAGTTCTAGTACCAGTATGGGGTAACCTGACTCGTAAAGTACCCATGCCACCGCTGGGAGACCCTAGGACAGCTACTGATGTGATTCCAATAGCCACATAGAACAAGATTCTTGACATTTTTAGGAATCACCTTGAGCTGGAAAATATAGAGGCACTTTTCTTAGAGTTGGATCATGGTTCTAAGACAAGAACTCACCAATTACTAGTACCAAATCCCAAACTCATTTGGATGAACCAAATATTGTCAAATTGAATCAACAAAGAGATTAAAACTTGGAATGACCGAACAGAATTAAGCAAGAAATCATATGAACCGAACAAAATAGAAATTAAAAACAAAAACAGAACATAGGTGCTGGAAAATGGAAAAACCGAACCAAAACAACTCAAGAACACAAGGCAACATGAACAATTGAAAAAGAAGAAAGGAAGGAGAAGAGAGTGCTCATGAAGATGGAAAAATGTTGGATGATCTCGCCACTAGAAGTGTGGAATGCTCCTAGATGAGAGTGATGCCGCCACTTGAGGACTCCAATGATCCATCAAGATAAGACTAGAGAAGAAGGCTCCAAAAGCTCTCCAAAGGTCACTCAAAATTTGAGTAGAGTTTTCTTAGATTAATTCCAATCTGAATTTTACAAAGAGAGCACCTCTATTTATAGCCTAAGGTGCTGAAAATGCAAGCTAAAACAATTCAAATTTCCCTCCCAAAGCTAGCTAAAACCGGCGCCTATTTCAAGCCATGAGGAAGGTGTGACTCCTTCCTTCACTTTGGCACCTCCTATTCTACTTCTACACCTATCTACTAACACACCCCCCTAAAGCTCCTAACTAAAGCCTAAAAGATGCTATAACAAAAGAGGTTTCTAAAGTTTCCCTCTAAGCACCTTCAACTAAAGAAACTACAAAAAGAGAAAATAAATGTCCTCTAGCTCCCAAAGCTTTGAACATGCTTCTTGTAATCCTTTGAGGTGGACTTTGACCTTCATGGGCGTCCTCCATTTGTGCCTCCACCTCTTCTTGAGCTTGATGATTGGCCTCCATGTTCTCTTGAGCTTGATCTCCATCATACTCCCCGAGTTGGAGAGAATTCGACCACGAATTCTGGAAACCTACAGAAAAAGGAGTTAGATCGCTGACATTAAAAGTATGACTACCTAAGAATGTATTAGGCATATCTAACTCATAAGCATTGTCATTAATCCTCTTGAGGACTTGGAAAGGTCCATCCCCTCGAGGCATTAGTTTGGACTTCCTTTGAGTAGGAAAACGATCCTTCCTCAAGTGAAGCCAAACCCAATCGCCCTCATCAAACAACAATGCTTTTCTCCTTTTATTGGCAAGTTCAGCATACTTGCCAACCTTCTTCTCAATTCTCTTCTTGATGTCTTGATGCAAAGTTTTCACAAAAGAAGCCTTTTCATCCCCATCTTTGCACAAGACATCTTCAAGAAGGGGAATAGGAAGAAGATCAAGAGGTGTTAGGGGATTAAACCCATAGACCACCTCAAAAGGAGAACGGGAGGTGGTAGAATTTACTACTCGGTTATATGCAAACTCAACATGGGGTAGTAAATTCTCCCACACTCTAGGATTCCCCGAAATAAAGCATCTCAATAGTTGTCCCAAAGTTCTATTCACCACCTCGGTTTGACCATCAGTTTGTGGGTGGCAAGTGGTAGAAAATAAAAGCTTAGTTCCAAGCTTGCCCCACAAGGTCTTCCAAAAGTGACTCAAGAACTTAGGATCTCTATCGGACACTATAGACCTAGGAATCCCATGCAAGCGAACCACTTCTTGGAAGAAGAGGTTTGCAATGTGGCATGCATCATCCACTTTGTGGCAAGGAATAAAGTGAGCCATCTTTGAAAAACGATCCACTACCACAAAAATGGAGTCCTTTCCCTTTGATGTCTTGGGTAAGCCTAAGATGAAATCCATAGATATATCTACCCAAGGCATTGAAGGGATAGGAAGAGGAGTATAAAGACCATGGGGATGCATTTTAGACTTAGCTTTGCGGCAAGCTATGCATTTATCACACAAACTATGAAAATGTTTATGCATATGAGGCCAAAAGAAATGTTCATGCAACACATCCAAAGTTTTAGCAACCCCAAAATGTCCCATTAAACCCCCCTCATGAGCTTCTCTAACAAGAGATAATCTAATAGAGCATTGGGGAACACAAAGACGTTTTCCTTTAAAAAGAAAGCCATCTTGAATAAAAAAGTCTTTGTGTCCTCCTTTAAGACACTCTTGATAGATGGGAGAAAAATCAAGGTCATCATGATAAAGTTCCTTAATGTGATCAAAACCAAGATATTGAGAGGTTAAAAGATTTAGCAAGGTGTATCTTCTAGAAAGAGCATCCGCCACAATATTTATTTTGCCTTGCTTGTGTTTGATCACATAAGGAAATTGCTCAATGAATTCCACCCACTTAGCATGCCTCTTGTTAAGCTTGTTTTGGCTCTTCAAATATTTAAGAGATTCATGATCACTATGTATCACAAACTCTTTGGGAAAAAGATAGTGTTGCCAAGTAAACAAAGCCCTAACAAGTGCATATAATTCCTTATCATAGGTGGAATAGTTGAGATGACTTCCCTTCAATTTCTCACTAAAATAGGCTATGGGGTGGCCCTCTTGAAGGAGAACAGCCCCAATACCTATACTTGAAGCATCACACTCAATCTCAAATGTCTTAGTGAAATTAGGAAGGGCCAAGATGGGAGCATTAGTCAATTTTTCTTTCAAAGTATCAAAAGCATTTTGTTGTGCTTCTCCCCAATGAAAGACCACATCCTTTTTCACTATGTCATTGAGTGGTGCGGCAATGGTACCAAAGTTTGGGACAAATCTTCTATAGAAAGAAGCTAGTCCATGAAAACTTCGGACCTCATTCAAAGATTTCGGTGTAGGCCAATTTTGAATGGCCACCACCTTAGTTTTGTCCACATGGACGCCTTTACAACTCACAACAAACCCTATGAATTCTATATGATCAAGAGCAAACATACATTTAGCAAGGTTAGCATACAAATGTTCCTTCCTAAGGGTTTCGAAAACTTGCCTAACATGCAACCTATGTTCATTCAAAGATAAGCTATAAATGAGAATGTCATCAAAGTAAACCACAACAAACTTACCAATGAAAGGTCTAAGAACATGATGCATGAGGCGCATGAAGGTACTTGGTGCATTAGTTAAACCAAAAGGCATAACTAACCACTCATATAAACCAAAGTTGGTCTTAAAAGCCGTCTTCCATTCATCACCCGGTTTGATACGGATTTGATTGTAGCCGCTTTTAAGATCAATCTTTGAAAAGATTTTTGAACCATGTAATTCATCCAACAAATCATCTAGTCTAGGTATGGGATGCCTATACTTAATGGTTATGTTATTGATGGCCCTACAATCCGAACACATTCGCCATGTGCCATCCTTTTTTGGCACTAAGATGATAGGCATAGCACAAGGACTCATGCTATCTTGCACCCACCCTTTCTCAATCAAAGCCTCAACTTGTTGGCGAATTTCCTTGGTTTCACTTGGATTGGTCCTATATGCTGGACGATTTGGTAAAGAAGAGCCCGTATCAAATCAATTTGGTGCTCAGTCCCTCTCAAAGGTGGAAGTCCATTTGGAGGATCTTGAAACACATCTTTGAACTCTTCTACCAAATTTTCCAAGCAATGAGGACTATCAACAAGTGATTCTACTCTAAGAGTTCTAGGGATGGCTAAGAAAAGAGGATGATGAGCCACTATTTCCCTTTCAATGTCACGCCTAGACACAAGGAGTGTAGGCTTCGAACTCTTATCTTTTTTATCTTTTTTATCTTTTTCACTCTCCCTCTTTTTCTTCATGATAACTTGGTCCTCATGGACTTCTCTTGGAGAGAGAGATTTTAAAGTAACCTTGTGACCATGGAATTCAAAAGATAATTTGTTGGTAAAGCCATCATGTAAAACTTTTCTATCAAATTGCCAAGGCCTTCCCAAAAGAACATGAGTGGCTTCCATGGGCACAACATCACATAATACCTCATCTTTGTATTTTCCAATGGAGAAATGGATGAGGACTTGTTTATTAACAATTATTTCTCCTACTTCACTAAGCCATTGTAACTTGTAGGGCTTTGTATGAGAGATAGTAGGCAATCCAAGCTTATCTACTACTCTTGTACTAGCCACATTTGCACAACTACCCCCATCCACTATCAAGGAACAAATGTTGTTTTGAATAAGACATCTTGTATGGAAAATATTTTCCCTTTGACTTTCATCAAAAGGTTGTGAAACTTGTCCAAGAAGTCTTCTCACAACTAACAAGTCCCCTTCAAGTGGACATTCGCTCTCTTCCTCACTAGATGCATGAGAATGCAATGAATGCTTTGGAGAATCCGAATCATGCTCACTAACTACAATGCCCTCATGCATGTACATACTTCGTTTGGAAGGACAATTTGCAGCAATATGACCATAACCCATACATTTAAAGCATTTAGTGTTAGATGTTCTAGTGGGAGACTTAGGTCTAGAAGTAGATGGCTTAGATTCCTTGGGTTTGAAAGAATAATCTTTGGAAGGATGTTTAGAAAAAGAAGTTTTGTTCCTCCAAGACTTGGAGTAGTATCCATCATTGGAAGCATTTTTAAAAGAGTTTTTCTTAGCAAGTTGGGCTTCCACCTTCATTGCAAGATGAACTAAAGAACCCAATGATGAATACTCTTGTAACTCAACAATGTCTTGAATATCCTTCCTAAGACCACTCACAAACCTAGCAACCATGGCTTCTTCACTTTCTTCTAATTCAATTTTAAGCACAAGCGTCTCAAGCTCCTTATAATATTCATCCACATTTAGCGTGCCTTGTTGAAACCGTTGGAGTCTCAACATGAGGTCTTTCCTAAAATGTGGGGGCACAAACCTAGCGCGCATATGATCCTTTAAAGAGTTCCAAGAGTCCACGGGAGGACCCTTGTGATAGATAATGTCCTTTACAATTCCATGCCACCATTTCATGGCATAATCACTAAACTCTAGGGTGGCTAGCTTGAGCTTATGCTCATCTTGGATCTCATGGATCTCAAAAATTTGTTCACACTTAGCCTCCCAATCTAAATACACATTTGGATCACTAGAACCATTAAAACAAGGTAGTTTGACCGAAGGAAGCTTGGACTTTGCATCACGGTAGAAGCCATTGTCGTAGTGAACTCTTTCCCCTTGGTGATGATGTCTTTGTCCATGGACTTGGGGTGGAGGTCTCCTTCTCCTATGCTCATCTTCACGGCCAACATCATTTGAAGAAGCTCTTGAAGATGGTTTATGAGAATGATGTCGATCATGGATAGAAGGAGATGGTCTAGCTTGTTGTACCTCCATCTTTAGCATTTTCTCCTCCAACCGTCTAATTGTTCTTTGAGCTTCATGTAATTCACCAAGAATTGAAGCTTTGGAAGGAGAATTCTGCTTGTAGGATGCATCACTTGAAAATCCAGCCATTTGTAATTAAAAACAGCAAACACACAAAAACAGCAAACAAGTTAAAAATTAGCAAAAACAGTGAGCTTTTGGCAATGAAACTGCCGAAGTGAACTAAGGCTGAAAAGATATCACTCTCAAAGAAATAATGTTCTTGCACCAATCTGATCTTGAGGCCTTGGAATCCTCAAATGAAATATGTCAAAGCAAGCACACCAATCTTAAGAGCAAACCACCACAAAACCAAAGAAACAATAAAGACAAACAAGAAAAGGTATAAGCAAGGTAAGGTAATTGCAAAAGGAATACTATATGTAAGACAAACTCAAAGAGTAAGAATGAAAGACAATCAAGAAAATAAAGAACTCAATGAGAAAAGTAGGCACACAAAAGAATACCTAAGGAAAAGCACTAGAGTAGATGAAGAAAACAAAAATATTAGCTACTGGAAAATTTTTTTTTATGCAAACTGTGCTTGATATTCACTGATTTAACTGGAATGATGTAGAGCGAACTGGATTATGAAATTTAAACCACAGAAACTTCAAGATGTTAACTCAATAATGGCACTGGAATCAATTAAAAACAGTAAGCCAATTGAGAGAAATAAATTTTTTAAAATCGCTGCCAGATTACCGTATTTTTTTCGGCAGGAATGTACACTTTTTTTATTTTATTTATCATTTTTTGTGTACTTCATATTTTTGAATGATTCTTTTTTCTATTCTTTTCTAACACTTTTAATATCTCAAATCCAGAATTTCAGAATTTTACAGTACGTAAATCAATTGCAATAAGGAAAAACAGTAAGCACTTTTTTCAGAAACAGAGGAATCCTAATAGGAATAAAAAAACAGAATGATGAACTAGCAAAGACATAATAGAAAATGATGTATTGGAACTTGTATAGGTCTAGAATACAAGTATGAACTCAAATCTAAAAAGAAAATGCACAAAGGATCAACATCAAATCAGAAAATTATATGACACCAAAGCAAGAAACAATCAAAACAATAAAAGTACTACTAGAAGTAATGACATATATGGAATAACATGACTAAGACAAAACTTGACATGATTCAAAAATTAAAAGACACATCACAAATTGTAACAAGTGAAAGGAAGCTTAAGGTAAACTCTACGAAGGATAATGCCATTCCAAAAGAGCAACCATACTCATAAGAATTATGAGTGCCATAAACCTTTCCACAAACACTTGGAGCAAAAGAAAAACAGCAAGAATACTCAATTAAAAATTCTAAAACAGAAACTTAAATTGCAAGAAATTAAAGAGCTCTTGAAATTAAAGTGCACACAACTCAACAATTAAACAAGAAGAACCTAAGACTCATGATACCACATGATGTGATTCCAATAGCCACATAGAACAAGATTCTTGACATTTTTAGGAATCACCTTGAGCTGGAAAATATAGAGGCACTTTTCTTAGAGTTGGATCATGGTTCTAAGACAAGAACTCACCAATTACTAGTACCAAATCCCAAACTCATTTGGATGAACCAAATATTGTCAAATTGAATCAACAAAGAGATTAAAACTTGGAATGACCGAACAGAATTAAGCAAGAAATCATATGAACCGAACAAAATAGAAATTAAAAACAAAAACAGAACATAGGTGCTGGAAAATGGAAAAACCGAACCAAAACAACTCAAGAACACAAGGCAACATGAACAATTGAAAAAGAAGAAAGGAAGGAGAAGAGAGTGCTCATGAAGATGGAAGAATGTTGGATGATCTCGCCACTAGAAGTGTGGAATGCTCCTAGATGAGAGTGATGCCGCCACTTGAGGACTCCAATGATCCATCAAGATAAGACTAGAGAAGAAGGCTCCAAAAGCTCTCCAAAGGTCACTCAAAATTTGAGTAGAGTTTTCTTAGATTAATTCCAATCTGAATTTTACAAAGAGAGCACCTCTATTTATAGCCTAAGGTGCTGAAAATGCAAGCTAAAACAATTCAAATTTCCCTCCCAAAGCTAGCTAAAACCGGCGCCTATTTCAAGCCATGAGGAAGGTGTGACTCCTTCCTTCGCTTTGGCACCTCCTATTCTACTTCTACACCTATCTACTAACACACCCCCCTAAAGCTCCTAACTAAAGCCTAAAAGATGCTATAACAAAAGAGGTTTCTAAAGTTTCCCTCTAAGCACCTTCAGCTAAGGAAACTACAAAAAGAGAAAATAAATGTCCTCTAGCTCCCAAAGCTTTGAACATGCTTCTTGTAATCCTTTGAGGTGGACTTTGACCTCCATGGGCGTCCTCCATTTGTGCCTCCACCTCTTCTTGAGCTTGATGATTGGCCTCCATGTTCTCTTGAGCTTGATCTCCATCAGCTACGACCCATGAGAGGGCAACGCCCAGGAGAAACCACGTGCATGGTGCGAGAGAAAGGTAGATACACTTCCAGGGCAAGTGATTAGAGAGTGGGGCGCATGAGTTGGCACCCAGCAAGTCACCCCCTTTGCCCCAGGTGCACTCCAAGAAGGAGGACTTACACGATGGATTATCCCTAAGCTGGGGTACGATGCTGTAAGGCCCTCTACGAAGAAAAGCGATCAAGTCAGAAGAACACATAGCAGAAAGCATTGTAACATCATGGCATATCAGTTTCCCTGAAAGTTTGCTAAGGTACGCATTAATTTAGTTTACATTTCGAACGCTTTAAAGCACTTTAAATGTTTTAAACGCGTTGAACATTTTTATACGCTTTAAATCGCTTTATGACGCTTTGAATACTGGAGGTGTTTAAAAGGGGCTTTAGGCGTTTGAGACAAAGGGAGGAGTTTTGGGACCTAATTCTCACAGTTTACACACACAGAGAGAAAAACCCTAGTTGTCTGGTTAGCGCACCCACTGTACGCACAAGCAGTTAGGGCAGAACAACACTGGTTATACAGTCACTCAGCTTTTTGAACCGCCTTCAGAACATCCAGTCACGGTGTTCCGATACGGAGGTGCGTCCCTTTGATGTTTCTCGCTAGCTAACTTGATCGTCGGAGTGCGCCCCTTTGTCCACTTCTTTTCAGGTACTCACAGACGGAGCAGAACGAAGGTGCCCTAGCTCGCGAGGAGAAGCCACGCATCCGGTCAACCGGCGGGAACACCTATTTTCAGTGCCTCAAGAGGAATAGCCGTTTTGCATGGACAGATGAGTGCGAAACAGCATTCCTCAAGCTAAAGGAGTACTTGGCGACGCCACCAGTGCTTTGCAAGCCACGGGCAGGCGTCCCCCTTCGTTTGTACTTCGCTGTGACTGAGTGGGCTATCAGTTTTGTGCTGGTCCAGGAGCAGGATCAAGTGCAGAGGCCCATCTACTTTGTAAGCAAGGCTGTACAAGGCCCAGAGTTGAGGTACCAGTCGTTGGAGAAGGCGGCGTTGGCAGTAGTGTTCTCGGCCAGGAGGCTCCACCACTATTTTCACAGTGGTGGTGATGACGAACCTCCCCATTCAGAATGTGCTTCAGAAGCCAGATGTAGCTGGAAGGATGGTTCGTTGGGCGGTGGAGTTGTCAGAGTTTGATATCCAGTATGAACCCAGGGGACATCAAAGGACAAGTCTACGCGGATTTCGTCGCAGAGCTCTCACCAGGAGGAGGCCCTCAAGAGGGGGAGTTAGGATCACAGTGGATGCTATCGGTAGATGGGTCCTCCAACCAAGAGGGAAGTGGTGCTGGAATAGTCTTGGAGGGGCCTAATGGGGTGTTGATCGAGCAGGCCTTACGTTTCACCTTCAATGCAAGCAATAACCAAGCTGAGTACGAGGCGCTAATTGTTGGAATGCTCTTGGCCAAGGAAATGGGCGCTCAAAGTCTCTTGGCGAAGAGTGATTCCCAGTTGGTCGCAAGGCAAGTAACAGGGGAGTACCAAGCAAAGGATCCGCAGACGGCAGCATATCTGAAGTATGTCCAAGTATTGAAGGGAGCTTTCGCTACATTTGAGCTGGTGCATGTCCCTAGAGAGGAAAATGCCATAGCTGACCTGCTCGCCAAGCTGGCCAGCTCAGGCAAGGGGGGAAGGCAGAGGACAGTCATCCAAGAGACGCTCAAAACACCGCGAAGGTTTGTGGCAGACAACAGGGTGGACGTTCTTCACATTAGCGCAACATGAGGAAAGCCAAGGAGCCATCGCTCTTTGATTCAAGATACGGCGAGGACACCCCGCATCAGCACCTGCGCGGCCTCGCCCGAAGGAGAGAAGTATGTGCAAGTATGTGCCTTGGAGGAAGGCGACACGTGGATGACGCCTTATAGGCGATACATCGCAGATGGGATTCTCCCAGCAGATCCTTGAGAAGGAAAGAGGATAAAGAAGAACTCTGCAAGGTACACTCTCGTTGATGGAGTGCTATTTAGGCATGAGTTCATGCATCCAATTCTGACATGCGTGAGTGGCGACGAGTGTACGAAGATCATGTCAGAGCTTCACGAGGGGATTTGCGAAAGACACGTGGGGGGAAGATCATTGGCTTCCAAGGTGATTCGCGCAGGGTTTTATTGGCCTTCGGTGAGGGAGGATTGTGTAAGATACGCCCAGCGATGCAAGCAGTGCCAGATGCATGCAGACTGGCATAAGGCACCTCCAGAGGAACTGAGATCGATTTAAAGCCAATGGCCCTTCCACACATGGGGAATCGATATTCTGGGGCCTTTCCCTCTGGCGATAAGGCAGATGAAGTATTTGATAGTCGCCATTGAGTACTTCACGAAGTGGATAGAGACAGAACCAATGACACAGATCACTGCGCACAAGGTACAACATTTTGTTTGGAAGAACATTGTGTGTCGTTTCGGGGTGCCAAGGCATCTCATCTCAGATAATGGCACTCAGTTTGCGAGCCAATAGTTGGGGAAGCAGTGTGCAAAGGTAGGGATCAAGCAAATGTTTGCATCAGTCGAACACCCCCAGACGAATGGGCAGGTAGAATCAACAAATAGAGTTTTGCTGAGGGGGCTGAAGCGAAGACTAGAGAAAGCTAAATAGGCGTGGGCAGAAGAAGTGCCAAGGATTGTGTGGGCTTACCACACCACGCCTCAATCTTCCATCATGGAGACGCCTTTCAGCCTATTATTCGGGTCAGACGCCATGATCCCAGTAGAGATCCACGAGAGTTCTCCGCGTTTCCTAAGCTTTGTGGCAGAAGAATCCAACGAAGAAAGAAAGGTGAATCTAGACCTGTTAGACAAGGCCAGAGAAGAAGCGAGGATAAAGGCTGAAGCTGTAAAGAGGAGAGTGGAGCATCAGTATATCTCTAAGGTAAAGCCGCGACAGTTCCAAGTAGCTGACTTGGTCATGCGGAAGGCTCATCCTTACGAGTTGGAGAACAAGTTATCTCCCAAGTGGACCGGACCCTTCAGAATAACCGAAGCCAAGGGAAATGGTTCGTACAAGTTAGAGACTCTAGAAGGGGGCCCCATCCCACGCAGCTGGAATGCGGCCAATTTAAAATTTTATTTCAGTTGAAGAATTATGAATTACACAAGGGGACGCTCTTTTTCCTCGCGTAAGGAAGTGGCGGAGGGCGTTTCCTTCGAGTGTGGGCATCAGACAATACGAAGTTTCGGAGCAGTGGAGAACCAGGTCACTTGGTGCAGATACACGCACTTGAGGAGAAGCGCCATCCTCCAGGAAACCTTCTCCTTAGGCGTAATCACCAAAATCCCTAGTCATCTTGGTGTTTAGACAAACCAGGGACGATACGACGATGTTTCCCACACGCCTCTCCCTGGGCGTGGGCACCAAGAACACTGATCGCCTTGGTGTTTTCAGACACCCTGGGAACGAAATGGCACTACCCCCGGGTGGGCCTCTTCTCAAGCGTGGGCACGAAGCGCGCAGAGATAAGGGCAAAGTTGCCTAGGTGTTTAGACACCCCGTGGACGATACGATGCTGCTGTAATAGGCCTCTCCACGGGCGTGGACACCAAAAGCGTGACTTTGTCCCAAGTGTTTAGACACGCTAAGGATGATACGACCTCGCGTTCAGCAGGTCTCTCCTCGAGCGTGGACACCCAATACAGATAAGATAAGCCTTCCTCGCCTTCGAGCGATGTCGAGGCCACAGAGGAAGAGATAAAGCCCTCCTTCGCCCTTGGGCGATGTCGAGGCCATAGAAGAGACGAGACCCTTTCTCATCCTAAGTGATGACAAAGCTAGCAATACCTTTGGCAGTAAGTGCCTTGGGATTCAAGAAAGCGAAGAGCAAGTTGTAGAGGCAAAAGAAAATCGAAGAGTAATAAGAAGAAGAGTGAAGAGCACGAGTTATCAAAGGCCGTAAAGGCAAGAGAGGTCCTCCTTCACCTTTGAGTGATGATGAGGCACGAAGAGAAATCCTCTTTCACCTTTGAGTGATGATAAGACACGAAGTTAAGTCCTCCTATGCCTTTGGGCGACGACGAGGCAGGCGACGCCTTCATGAGGTAGATTCCCCGCAGATACGAAGGCCAAGTGAAGTTTGAAGCGAAAAAAATCGAGAGAAGGGTATGCATCACGACTTAGAAAGGAAGAGTAAGAAAGAAAGTCACGTGCTACCTAGAGAGTTAAAGGAAAAGTGACGAAGAGATACATCGGAGGTAAATACCAATTACGCCTCTATTATAGTAAAGAAAGCAGATAAAGGTGCAAGAGAAGCTAAAGGCGAACAAGAATGTAAAGATAAGGGTCGAATGATATTTAAATAAATAAAGTTGGATGTCAGAGTTACAGATAGTTCAAGGGCGTAAACACAAATTTGCAAAGAAGATAGAGATCTATTAAATACTACTCATTCCCCGAGGTCGAGGGGCACCACCTTTCCATCAATAATCTGGTTGCCGGGGTCACAATTGGAGGTGTCAATCCCTGGGTTTTCGCACGTGGCTTGGGCCAGAGCCTCTTTAAACCCCTCCTCAAATGTGCCCGCCATGTCATCGATGAGTTCCTAGTTGGACTTCTCCAATTCCTCGATCTTGGAGTTCTGGGAGGCTAGCTGCTTTTCGAGGAATTCCTTCTCCACTTGAAGCTTATTCACTTCAGCTTGGAGCTTGCCATTTTCAGCTTGGAGAAGGTTGAGAGCTTCAATCTTCGCAGCTAGCTTCTCCTCAGTTTCGCTCAGCTTTGCCCCTAGGACCTTGGAGTTTTCAGCAGCCACCCTCAACTCAGCAACCTCCTTTTGCAGAGGGACCATGGAACCCTGAAGGTCGGCATATTTCTGGCCAGCCTCGTGCATCCTCAGGTTGGCCGCCTCCTCCGCTTTCCGGTTCTCCACCAGAGAGGTCTTGTAAGCTCCTTCCTTGAACTCCCAAAGTTGTGCGAACTTCAGCTTCTCCTCCTTCAGAGTGGCCACCTCTCGCTTGAGAGCCTGAAGGGCTTGCATCTCGATGGCTTTGGTTTGTGCTTGTGCACGCCAATCGAGAGCAATGGCAAGGAAGGCCCCCATGTAGTAGGGCATGCCTTCCTTCTTGACCTCGCCAGAAGAGCTTCCCGACGACCTCTCATTGAACCCCCTCATTAGTTGCATGATTGGGGGGGGATTTCTAAGGTCTCTGGGGCAGTTGCTTGAGCAGCGGGTGCTTGTATCGGTGGCGGTGCAGATTCTGCCCCCTCCTCTTGGCCCAGTTGTTGTGTGGGAGATGTGGCGCTAGGAGGGTTGTCCCTTAGAAACCCTCCACGTTGGGGGGATGGAGATCGTGAGGAGATGACTCTATTGGTCCTCCTCCTTTTGAAGACCTGCCCCTCGCCAAAGCCTTCGTCATCGAAGGGGATGACAAGGACGCCCTTGCCCTTGTCAAGGGGGGCTGGGGTAGAGGTGTGGGCCACAACCAGTGGGACTGCAGCGATTGGAGGGGGTGAGTTAGGTGTTTGGAGGGTGTGGGGTGAGTTGGTTGTTTGGTCGGTATGTGGAGAAGTTGGACTTTGTGGAGTTTCTGAGGGGTTTCTTTCAGCCATGGGGGTGTCAGAAGCGTCAGCTTTCGCAGCGGTCGCCTTGGTGCGAGCTTTCAAAGCCTTGGCCAGAGCAAGACGCCTTGACGAGTCCATCACTGAGGCTGCACCAAAACAAGCAAAGGAACAAAGGGTTAGAGCCAATACCAGTTAAGCATGAAGCGTCAGATACACATAGTTACACATAGAAGTTCGGGGCAGATAAACAGCACATACAACAATAAGAGAAATCACATTAAAGGGCAAAGATAAAAAAGACAAGTATAGGCGCAGATTCTCCTACCAAAGTACCGAGACAGGGCGTCCGCATCAAACTCACGAGCTATGAGATCCGCGGTGTTGAAGACAATGCCCATGCTAGCTAGAGCCACACATACCTCTCTATCAGCAGAGGGTAGTTCGTCTAGGGACTTGGGCTTAATCAGCCTTGGCTCTTTCACCCAGTACAAGGGGAAGCCATCCAGGGATGTGGGGTCGCATTTTATGCAACACACCCTGAAGAACTTACCCTTCCACCCTTTGTAGGAGTTCTGGAAGAGGGTGAGGATTATCCTTCCGGCGACCCCAGAGAAGCTCACCTGGCTCTTCCCTTGCTTCTTCACTTCAAAAAAGTGGAGGAAGATGTCCACTGAGGGTAGCAGGCCCAAGTACCTGCTCAAGATTTCAAACGCCCTGATGAATGCCCAACTGTTGGGGTGTAGCTGGGCAGGGGCTATGTTGATTTCAGTAAGTAGTTCCCTCTCGAAGCCTGAGAAGGGAAGGCGCAGACCGGTTCGTTTGAACACCGCCTAGTAGAGGAAGAAAAAGGGCTTCCCACCGTTGGACCTATCATCCACACAGACCGGCTCCCCGGGGGTACAGTGACGAACGGAGATGTGGGATTCGTGTCTGCTGGAGAAGGCGTTGAAGTTGTATAAACGTGGGTCACCCAGATGGTTCTCCACGTCTTCAACGGTGGTCAGAGTCGAACATTCGGCTAAGAGTTCATCGGAGGCCCAGGGGTAGTGAGCCCTATAGTTGATCCCTGGGGGTGGTGGATTGACGGTTGTTTTTGTACACGCCATGGATTGACGAAAAAGTTGAAGAAGGAAGAAAGGAAAAAGGTTTAGCAAACGGGGTTGAGGCAGAAAGGGGAAGAGAAAACCCTAAGAAAACCTCTACCCACGCGAGAAGTTCAGAAAGGGAGAAACAAAGGAGTGTGGAAGAAGAACACAAATGGCAGAAATATAAACAGACCCAGGCAGTTATAAGAGTAATACAGTAAAAGGAAAGAGTCATCGAAGAAGAAAAACCATACCTTTAAGTGATCGGATGGACGAAGGTTGGGGGTGCGAAGAGAGAATGCAGAGAAAGTTTTTGGAGAAGAAGCTGAACAGTAGAGAGAATGTGAAAGAGTGAATGAAACAGTGCCTTCAGCGCGCATTTTTGAAAGGTTATAACGTTAACTTGAAGAAGCGCTAGCGACATTCATCCCCAGCCGTAGGATCGTGCCACGTGTCAAGAGATTAACGAGCAACTTAAAACGTCACATCTTCAGCACAGAGAATGTCACGTCAACTGCTCAGAGAATGTCACGTCATCAGAATGCCACGTGTCAGCTCAAGACTAGGGGGCTTGTGTACCGTCCCATCCCCAGGCATTGACCAAAGTCAAAGTCAAACATATGGTGGGAGCCTAGGGAGGAAAGTCAACAGGTTGACCGCTTAGGCGTCGCCAGGTTAAGGCGTCGCCAGGATGAGGCATCGCCAGGTTAAGGCATCGATGGTGTCACGCCCTGATACCCACGGGTAGGAAAGACCGTGGAGGGGGAGACACCACGAAGGGCCTCAATACCTCAGAACAGTAATAAAGAGAAGAGAAAAGTGGCTTCAAGGCCATATTCCCAGTACCAGTGAGGAGTAACCTGACTTGTGAAGTACTCACGCCACCTGTGGGTGACCCCTGAGACAGATACGACCCATGAGAGGGCCACACCCAGGGGCGAACCATGTGCGTGGCACGAGAGGAAGGTAGATACACTCCCAGGGCGAGTGACTAGAGGTTGGGGCGCATGAGTTGGCACCCCGAAAGTCACCCCGTGCGCCAGATGCACTTCAAGGAAGGAGGACTTAAACGATGGATTATCCCTAAGTTGATCGTCGGAGTGCAAACGGCCGCGAGGGCGCCCCTTTGTTCACTTCTTTCAGGTACTCACGGCGGTGAAGGGTGGAGATTTGGAGCAAAGACGAGGGAGTCCTTGATACGCGAGTCTTAGCTATGCACGAAGCATAATTCGGTCAGCCGGGGCGAATACATCCCAAGCTACGTAGGCCCTTTTTTACTTTCCCTTATTTTCTGTACCGATCAGGTAGTCGGAAGTGATGACGTGGCAGCAAGCGATAATGTAGATGTGTTGAGCGGAGCACCTGGCTGACAAAAGGGAAGCACATCGGGAAGTTTGTGTAGTCGCCAATTGTTAGCTTGGCGTTCTCCGATCTCAGGTGTGTATAACCGGCGGTCACCAGGCTCGCGTCATAGTCGCCGTATGTGAGTTTTAGGCGACCAAGCGGTTAGAGACCGCCGAAAGGGGCACATCGCCGAAAGATCAAGAAGGCTTGCTTAAAGGTTTCATGAAGTACGAGCATGAAGGATGAGGTTGTCAGATGATCATTCCCTAGCCAGAGGTCGAGGCAAGGGAACAGTTTACCAAAACATGCACGATGTGCAAGTGAAGCAGATCGTGATAGCGGCAGGCGAGACGACAGAGAAGGTGTGCATGGTGACACCCCATACTCGCCACTTAGAAGAGCTCGCGCTCCAAGGAAGCTGTAGTTACTCCTCGTATGGGTAACTTGGTCGAATAGCTTGAAGAGTAGAGGTGACGCTCAAGTAGAAGGTGGCTCCAGATGGTGACACGTGTACAGCTGGATGCGAGCCACGTGTCCAGAGGTGTAACCGTCAGGAGAGAGAAAGTGCTCAGGTACGCGCGTTTAGAACACTTCTTTACGCTTTTGAGAACACTTGAGTACGCTGAGAGAGCATTTGCACGGTTCCTTGAGTTTCGCTTTTCTCTCTTAGTATTTGGTGATTCCGTCACTGACATGAGCGTCGGAGCGCGATCGGCCGCAGCGGCGCCATTCTGTGTCTTTGTTTTCTTCAGGTTCTCGAGAGGATTTGAGACGTGGAGATCGAGGGCTAGCGTGGTGCGAAGCTGATCGAGAGAAGATACCTTTGACGTGGCAAGACTCTTGCACTCGAGTCAACCGGCAAGATCATCAGGCACCCACCGTGGGGCCGTGTAAAGCGTGTTTCCCATCCACAGCGTGAGTTCTTGAAGTTTCTGAGATTCTTGTGTGGTTGTGTGCTGGTGCAACCATTTTCGGCGTTTCCCACCGTTCGTTTGGGTTTTCATTCGGTGTATCGGCGTTTTCCACCGTTCGTTCGAAGTTTTGATCGGTAGTTTGAAGTTTTCCACCGCTTGTTTGAGCTTTCGATCGGTGGATTGAGGTTTCTTACCGCTTGTGTGAGTTTCAATCGGTGAATTGAAGTTGTTACCGTTCGTTCGTGTTTCTGACCGGTGAATCGGGAGTTCTGGTGGAGAAGCGTTCAGTTCGTGTTAAGATTGCAAGTTTCTGTGGAGGTTTTAGCATCCGAATCTATCGGCGTGCTGTTGTGGTTACGTTCTTGGAAGTTCTTTGGAGTTTAAGAGGTTTTGACCGATTGATTGCTGGATCGATCGTTTCGCTGGTGAAGGTTTTGTTCGCTGAAGCTTGATTCGTTGATTTTTCATGAGAAAGATGAGAAGTACGTGTTCCAGTCCCGTTGTGCCAGCTGCTGCGGAAGGCGCCATGACCATGGCGCAAATGATGGAGATCATGCGCGCGTTGTAAGAAAATGTGGAGGCTTCACGCATAGAGCAGGCGAAGATGCATGAAGACCTGGTCGCCTCTCTGGCCAGGAATGAGGAGCTCAGCAAGGTCACGGAGGAATTGCGTCAAGCTCTTCAGGAGCAAAGAGGACGCACAACCGTAGAAGAAGTTGCGCCGTCATCACCTCCGCGCGTTTTCCCAATGCCGTTTGCTCAGGCGATAACGGACACACCGATCCCTACAAGCGTGGTACCTGTGAAAACCTCTTTCACCGGCGTGGAGGATCCTGAAGCACATCTCACTACATTCCACACGCAGATGATGCTGTCAGGAGGCTCAGATGCTGTCTATTGCAAGATGTTTGTGAGCACGCTCCAGGGAACAGCGCTGGAATGGTTTGTTAGCCTGCCTACAGGTCACATAACCAATTTCCAGCAATTTTCGAAGGTTTTCGTCGACCAGTACATTGTGAACAAGGCGCCACCTAGGTGTCTTATGACTTGTTCGACGTGAGGCAGTATTAGGGAGAGTCCCTCAGGGACTATTTGAATCGTTTTGGAGCACAGATGGTCCGCTCGCTTGCCAAAGACGAGGAGATGTTGGTGTACGCCTTCAAGAAGGGTGTACTGCCTGGACCTTTCTGTGAGGCGCTGATTAGGGCCCACCCCGCCACGTTTGCTGAGGTTCGGCGACTTGCTGTGGCCCACATCGCCGACGAGAGTGAGGTCGCCGAGAAGAGAGGGAGCGTGGCTCCTGCTAGGCCACGAGCCCAGACTAGAATCCAGCCGCAGAGGGTGCTGGAGACGGCGGTGGCTAAGAAGGATCAGAGGACTCGCCATCCTTATGATCCAAAGAAAAACAAGGGAAGGGGCCCAAGGCGCCCCAGGGAGTTCAATCGCCCACCAAGGTACAAGTTTGTCATGGGGTTGGCGGATCTAATCGCCATTCCCAACATAGCAGCCAGGCTTAAAGCGCTTGAGAAAGTGGGCGACAAGGTGTTAGGACCAAAACCGAATGTATGGTGCGAATTCCACCAAAGTTTTGGTCACACCCTTGACTCGTGTTTGGCCCTGGGTTACCAGCTCGACGACTTGGTCAAGAGCGGTTTCTTGAATGATTACCTGCTGAACAAGAGGACAGGGGGTGCGTCGAGCTCTCAGCCGGCGAGCAGTGAGGGTCAGCAGCATGAGATGCCCACTCATGGCGAGATCCACACTATCGCCGGAGGTTTCTCAGGTGGTGGGTGCACTGCATCACAGCGGAAGAAATATGCAAGGTCTGTGATGGCAGTAGATGTGTTCGAAGACCACTCGCCAGATGTGGACATTACGTTCACAAAGGAGGATCTCAGGGACGTTGTGCCTCACGACAACGATCCCATAGTTGTCTCGCTGATCACTGCGGGAAGGAAGGTCCACCGAGTACTGGTGGACCAAGGAAGCTCGGCAGATGTAATGTTCTGGCCGACTTTCACCAAGCTGCAGCTACCCCTTAACCAGCTAAGGCCCTATGGAGGATGCTTATATGGGTTTGCTGGCGACCAGGTGGAGGTCACGGGGTACATCGAGTTGAGAACTACGTTCACCGACGAGGCAGCCTCGAGGACGGAGAAAATCAAGTATCTCGTCGTGAATGCCCCCTCAGCGTATAACATTTTGTTGGGAAGGCCAACCCTCAACAGAATAGGAGTTGTGCCTTCAACCAGGCACATGAAGGTTAAGTTACCATCGATGGAGGGGGTGGTGATCACCATAAGATCTGACCAGAAGGAGGCGAAGAAGTGATATGAGAATAGCCTCAAGAATAAGAGGTCAGTGAGCTACATCACCACGACGCCGCCTCCCGGCGTGGAGCCCAGGCCAGCAGAGAGGCGAGTTGTTGATTCGGCGATGGAGGTGACCGCCGACGGCGATGTCGTCATGATAGATGCTGAAGCAAGGGGAGAGAACGCTGATCGGGAAGAAGAGGCGAGAAACCGCCCAGAGGAAGCGAGGGAGTTGGGAATCGCCAGGGCGGTAATCGCCAGGGAAACCAGACCCAAACCCGTCGAGGAGTGGCTCGAGAGGGAGATCGGGGGCAAGGTCTTCAAGTTGGGAAGATCTTTGGAAGGTGAGCTCCAAGACCAGATCGCCAAGGTGATAGAACGACATGTGGATGCTTTTGCATGGTCTGCTTCAGACATGCCGGGAATCGACCCCGACTTCTTGTGTCACAATTTGGCAATGGACACATAGGTCAGACCAGTGCGACAGAGAAGAAGGAAGTTTAATGAGGAGAGGAGACAGGCGATTAGGGATGAAACGCAGAAGCTCCTCGCCGCAGGCCATATTAGGGAGGCCACGTACCAAAGCTTGATGGATAAGGTACTTGCACCGATGCTGGGAAGGAATGTGCAAGCGTACGTAGATGATATGGTCGTGACCTCGTTAGAGAAAAGCAAGCACGTCTCAGATCTAGAGGACGTGTTTACCATGATTGCTGATCCTGCCGGTAGACTTAGCGCAAGAGCGTTGCCTCATCACGATCTTCCTCACCAGCTTGACACCACGTGCCCTCCAAGTCCACTCCACAGATAGCCTCTCTGAGAACCTGATAAACACACAGTGGCACCTCTGCGGCCGGTGGCGCTCCGACGCTCAAGTCAGTGACAAGAACACCCAAAAACTAAGAGAGAATATGCTCTGTAGGACCATACTGTAGGCACACAACCCTAGCAGTATCAGCCGTAATGAGAAACGTACCTCTGCAGATTCTGTTAAGGTTACCTTTATAGCTAGGTTTCTTCTCTCTCCAGGCTGTTATGCTTTTGGACGCATGGCTCGCATCCAGCCTTGCACGTGTCGCAATCTGGGCTGGGATAGCAGGTAGCGCCCAGCCCTACACGTGTCGTCATCTGAGCTAAGGCAACTTGAGCGTCATTTCTCCATTGCTCCCAACCCTACACGAGTCATCATCTAGGTTGGAGTAACTGGTGACATCCAACCCTACACGTGTCGTCATCTGGATTGGGGCAACTTGAACGTCATTCTTGTGTAGTAACCAGCCGCACAGCTAAGTCCTCAACTCAAGGAGCAACCTAGCACATAATGCGCTGTGAAACACCACCCGACAAGGCGATTATCTGATGCAACAAAGTGCATCATCTCTGTGATATCGCTCATCGCGAATGGCACCCTCCTTACTGCTAGGCCATGCACGTTCTAGCTGGGGAAACCTTGCCGCCAACAAATGTCCACTCCGGGAATCCTGTCGCTGATGAGCAAGGCGTTTCCCCCCAACCCACTCGACCTACATGCCCCATGCTGGTGCCACACTCGTCTTACTGAACTTACACGCTTGAAATTACCCTTCTGAGCCTTCAACAGCTTTAACTAAGCTTGCTGGGAGATCCGACGATGTGCTCCTTGTGGCGGTGTGTAAACCACCCGATCTCCTAGCATTCCCGGGCGATCTCTGATCATCCGTTCTCCTAGCACTCTCATACGGCGACTACGACATAACTCTGGTGACCGCCGGTTACGCACACTAGAGATCGGAGAACGCCAATTCAGCGATCGGCGACTATGCCCACTTCTTAACCATTCATCTTTTCTAGCCTACGCGTTCCATTGAGCACGCCCCACCCGAGCACGTGCAAGACATGTCATCACGCCTGATGACCTGGTCGGTACAATTGCCAAGTTCAGATTAAAGCTAAACCCCGAGAAGCGCATTTTTGGCGTGGAAGCAGGGAAGTTCTTGGGTTTCCTCTTAACTGAAAGTGGAATAGAGGCAAATCTTGATAAGTGTGCTGCCATCTTGGAGATGAGGAGCCCGGCTACCGTGAAGGAAGTGCAGCAGCTTACAGGTCGGATGGCCACCCTGTCTCGTTTCGTGTCAGCTAGTGGAGAGAAAGGCCATCCGTATTTCCAATGCTTGAGGCGAAACAATAAGTTTGTCTGGTCGAAGGAATGCGAAGAAGCTTTCGTGAAGCTTAAGGAATATCTGGCGAGCCCGCCGGTTTTATGCAAACCGTCGGTGGGAACCCCTCTCAGGTTGTATTTTGCTGTAACTGAGAGGGCGGTGAGTGCGGTGCTCGCCCAAGATCAAGACCAGGCTCAGAAGCCTATTTACTTCGTCAGCAAGGTGTTGCAAGGCCCAGAAGTCAGGTATCAGGCCTTGGAGAAAGCTGCACTGGCTGTCGTATTTTCGGCGAGGAGGTTGCGCCACTATTTTCATAGTTTTACAGTGCTGGTGATGACCGACTTGCCTATCCAGAAAGTCTTGAAGAAGCCTGATGTAGCTGGGAGAATGGTGAAGTGGGCGGTGGAGCTGTCGGAGTTCGACATCAAGTACGAGCCCCGAGGACCGATCAAGGGGCAGATTTTCGCTGATTTCGTGGTCGAGCTCTCGTCGGAAGCAGCACGAGTTGAGGGGGACGACTTTCGTTGGGTACTTTCGGTGGACGGGTCGTCTAACCAGCAAGGCAGCGGTGCTGGAGTCATTCTAGAGGGGCCCAACGGCGTGCTGATAGAACAGTCCCTGAGATTTGCTTTTAAAGCCAGCAACAATCAAGCAGAATATGAGGCGTTGATCGCAGGCATTTTGTTGGCTAAGGAGATGGGGGATAGAGTGTTGATGGCCAAGAGTGACTCGTTATTGGTCACGGGACAAGTAACAGGCGAGTTCCAGGCCAAGGATCCACAAATGGCGGCTTACTTGGAGTATGTGCAGGAGTTGAAGAGTTCCTTTGTCTCGTTTGAGGTGGTGCATGTACCCAGAGAGCAAAATGCCCAAGCTGACTTGCTAGCCAAGCTCGCCAGTTCGGGCAAGGGGGGTAGGCAGAGGACAGTTCTCCAAGAAACTCTGAAGACGCCTAGAGCATTTGTGGCAGACCACCAGGTTCTTCAGATAAGCAAGTCGACGGAGAAAGCGGCGAGGAGTCACAGGTCCTTGACCCAGGAGACCTTGAGATCGCCGAGAATAAGAGCATGTTAGGGGGAGAGGGTGAACGTGGCGCAGCTCTGCACTACGCATAAGTCAGACACATGGATAACGCAATACCAGCGCTGCCTGACAGATGGCCTTCTCCCGCTGGATCCGACGGAGGCTAGGAAGATAAAGAAGAACTCCAGCAAGTTCACCATGATCGATGGCGAGCTGTACAGGTTTGGGTTTACACACCCACTCCTAGAATGTGTGCACTAGAATTATGGCCGAGCTCCATGAAGGTATATGTGGGAGTCACATCGGGGGACAAGCTCTGGCTGCAAGAACTCTCCGTGCAGGTTATTACTGGCCAACGATGAGGGAGGACTGCAAGAAGTATGCACAGTGTTGCAAACAATGTCAGCAGCACGCCGATTGGCACAAGGCGCCTTCAAAAGAGCTGAAGTCAATTTACATCCCTTGGCCGTTTCATACTTGGGGAATTGACATTCTGGGACCTTTCCCATTGGCGGTCAGGCATTTGAAGTACTTGGTGGTGGCGATTGAATACTTCACCAAGTGGATCGAAGCGGAGCCAGTAGCCCAGATCACCGCACACAAGATCGAAGGCTTTGTGTGGAAGAATCTCGTGTGCCGGTTTGGTGTGCCTAAGCGCCTGGTGTCGGACAATGGAACTCAGTTTGCAAGTCACCTGTTGAAGAAGCTATGCGAAGAGGTGGGAATACAGCAGGTGTTTGCATCCGTCGAGCACCCACAGACAAATGGCCAAGTAGAGTCTACCAATCGGGTGTTGCTGAGAGGTTTAAAGAGAAGGCTAGAGAAAGCTAAGGGATCATGGGCTGAAGAGGTACCCCGCATAGTTTCGGCGTACCATACCACTGAACAGTCAGGAACCCACGAGACCTCATTTAGCTTGGTCTGTGGATGTCATGCAATGATTCCAATTGAAATCCAGGAGAGCTCGCCGAGATTCCAGAACTTTGTGGCGGAAGACTCGAATGAAGAAAGAAGGTTGAATCTGGATTTACTGGATGAGGTCAGGGAGGAGGCAAGAGTAAAAGCCGAGGCAGTAAAAAGGAGGATTAAGCGAAGATACGACTCCAGGGTAATGCCAAGGCAGTTTAGAGAGGGCGACCTGGTGATGAGGAAGGCCCATCAGTACGAGATGGAGAACAAGTTATCGCCTAAGTGGACGGGACCGTTCAGAATAATCGAGGTGCTCGGGAACGGCGCCTACCGCTTAGAGACGTTAGAAGGAGGGGCGATTCCTCGCACCTGGAATGCCACACACCTCAAGTTATATTACAGTTAAAGCTTTGTAAGTAAAAACGAACATGAAGAGATTTACAAGCTTTCTGTTAAAACAGTTTTGAAGGGGGCACACTTTTTTCCCTAAGGAGGGTTTTTAATGAGGCCACCCAATAAAGAAAAGTTTCCAAGCTTAAGTTTCTGAGTTTGCATGCCTTTTATGTTGAAAGTTTTTAGAATCGAAAAAAGACCTTATCACTCGTGTGTGATTTAAGGCAAGTTCAAAGTTATATCGAATGCTCTCAGTTAAAAGTTTTAAAGTCCCCATCGTCTTTCGACGATTGGCGGCACCAGTTAAAAGTTTTAAAGTCCCCATCGTCTTTCGACGATTGGCGGCACCAGTTAAAAGTTTTAAAGTCCCCATCGTCTTTCGGCGATTGGCGGCACCAGTTAAAAGTTTTAAAGTCCCCATCGTCTTTCGGCGATTGGCGGCACCAGTTAAAAGTTTTAAAGTCCCCATCGTCTTTCGGCGATTGGCGGCACCAGTTAAAAGTTTTAAAGTCCCCATCGTTTTTCGGCGATTGGCGGCACCAGTTAAAGGTTTTAAAGTCCCCATCGTTTTTCGGCGATCGGCGGCAGTAGTTAAAGTTTTAAAGTCCTCATCGTCTTTCGGCAATCGGAGGCACCAGTGATAATTAAAGACCTCAACGCTCTCGTGCGTCCTGAGGCAAGAAGAGAAAAAGTCCTCCTCGACTTTAAGCGAGTGCAGGCAAGAGAAAGTCCTCCTCGACTTTGAGCGAGTGCAGGCAAGAGAAAGTCCTCCTCGACCTTGAGCGAGTGCAGGCAAGAAAAAGTCCTCCTCGACTTTGAGCGAGTGCAGGCGAAAACAGAAGAAGTCCTCCTCGCCTTTGAGCGAGAGCAGGCGAGAACAGAAAAAGTCCTCCTCACCGTTGAGCGAGTGCAGGCGAGAAAGAGAAAAGTCCTCCTCGCCTTTGAGCAAGTGTAGGCAAGAAGAAGTCCTCCTCGCCTCCGAGCGAGTGTAGGCGAGAAAAGAGAAAAGTCCTCCTCGCCTCTGTGCGAGTGCAGGCAAGAAAAAGACCTTCTCACCTCAGAGTGAGTTCAGGCAAGATGAACTGAAAAGTCAGGGGTGTTCGTGACCTTAAACGGTGGGAAGGGAAGGAAAATGCCTTTTCCCCTTTAAGTGAAACATCAATATTGACCCAGTAAGACCAGATCATTGTTCTGAAACTCAGGGAGGTAGAGAAGGATCCGAAAGGCGCCTCTACCCCCAGATGAGGGAACAATGGTCAAGTTATGAAGGCAAGAAAGTTCACATCGCCAGAACCCTACGGCGATCAGAAAATTTCCAGGCGATGACAAGAATAAGGGCTCACTTTGCTGGGCAGATCAGGTAAACTGTATTGTGATACTAGTTTAAGTTAAAACCTGCTGCCTAGTAAGTGATCCTGCCGGTTGACTTAGCACAAGAGCGTTGCCTCGTCACGATCTTCTTCACCAGCTTGACACCACGTGCCCTCCAAGTCCACTCCACAGATAGCCTCTCTGAGAACCTGAAAAACACACAGTGGCGCCTCTGCGGCCAGTGGCGCTCCGACGCTCAAGTCAGTGACAAGAACACCCAAAAACTATGACAGAATATGCTCTATATGACCGTACTGCAGGCACACAACCCTAGCAGTATCAGCCGTAATGAAAAACGTACCTCTGCAGATTCTGTTAAGGTTACCTTTATAGCTAGGTTTCTTCTCTCTCCAGGCTGTTATGCTTTTGGACGGGTGGCTCGCATCCAGCCCTGCACGTGTCGCCATCTGAGCTAAGGCAACTCGAGCGTCATTTCTCCATTGCTCCCAACCCTACACGTGTCATCATCTAGGTTGGAGTAACTGTAGACATCCAACCCTACACATGTCGTCATCTGGATTGGGGCAACTTGAACGTCATTCTTGTGTAGTAAACAGCCGCACAGCTAAGTCCTCAACTCAAGGAGCAACCTAGCACATAATGCGCTGTGAAACACCACCCGACAAGGCGAGTATCTGATGCAACAAAGTGCATCATCTCTGTGATATCGCTCATCGCGAATGGCACCCTCCTTACTGCTACGCCATGCATGTTCTAGCTGGGGAAACCTTGCCACAAACAAATGTCCACTCTGGGAATCCTGTCGCTGATGAACAAGGTGTTTCCCCCAACCCACTCGACCTTCATGCCCCATGCTGGTGCCACAATCTTCTTCAACTTACATGCTTGAAATTACCCTTCTGAGCCTTCAACAGCTTTAACTAAGTTTGCTGGGAGATCCGGCGATGTGCTCCTTGTGGCGGCGTGTAAACCACCCGATCTCCTAGCATTCCCGGGCGATCTCTGACCATCCGTTCTCCTAGCACTCTCATACGGCGACTGCGACGTAACCCTGTTGACCGCCGGTTACGCACACTAGAGATCGGAGAACGCCAATTCAGCGATCGGCGACTATGCCCACTTCTGAACCATTCATCTTTTCTAGCCTACGCGTTCCATTGAGCACGCCCCACCCGAGCACGTGCAAGACACGTCATCACGCCTGATGACCTGGTCGGTACACAAGCCCCCCAGTCTCGAGCTGCGACTTGTTCAGCGAAGAGACTAGAGAGGTTTAAAATCCGGCGGCTTGCGTGGCTTTGCGCGTTGGTGCTAGAACTGTTTACTGACTTGACATTTCACCAACTCCTTCGATCGTTCGACACGTGGACCCATCAACGGCCATTGTTCACTGTTGTTTGCACTTCCTACAACGTTCGAAACCCTTAAACCTTTCGCGCTATTCACTATTTCATTATCTTTCTTCATCTTCAAGCATTCTGAACGCTCTCTCTGCGAACTGCGAAACTTACGCCTCCCTCAATCTTCAACTTCTTTCAACACTCATCCGATCATCAAAAGGTAACTCTTTTACTCCTTCTACTGACACTTATTGCATTCTAATCGGTTTGCATCATCCGTTAACTGTCTGGAGCATACGTTGTGGGTTGTTTCTCTTTTTTCCCGTAACTTAGAGTTTCGTTCTTGATAGCGTCTTCCCCAGCGAACTCTCACTCGTTCGTTCTGTCTTCTTTGTCTTCGATCGAGTCATTCTTTTGCTATCCTCATTTCCTCCCTTTTCTTTCCTTTGCAGTTCCTACGATGGCTCAGACAAAGTCCACCGCTAACCCTCCTTCCTCATCGCGAAACCCTCCCCCCAATACTCGTAAGGTTACCACTGGGACAAACCCTCCACCAACACGCAACCCCCCACGAGCCTCTGGTGCTCCTTCCTCACAGGCTGAGAGGCCTGCCTCATCCCATGCCAATCTTACCCAAGCAACTCCACCACAGGCCGGGGGAGTCTCCCTTCCTTCACAAGACTACAAAAAGCTCTACCCTTGGGCCTCCCCGATTCTACTGAAGGAAACTTCATCGATAAATACTGAGGTGGGGGTACATCGACTGAGGAAAGGGGATCAATCTGACCTCTCATTTCACAAGGAGCACGATAGCAAAGTGACAGTGCTGCCTTGCCTCCCTGGAGAGCCGATCTGTGTGGACGATAAGAGGAGCAACGGCGAGTTGTTCTGCTTCATCTACGCCACACTGTTCAAGAAAGTGAAACTTAGGTTTCCTTTCACTCGCTTCGAGAGGGAGCTGTTGACCGAGCTCAACATCACCCCTGCCCAGCTCCATCCCAACAGCTGGGCATTCGTGAGGGCGTTCCAGATCCTTTGCGCGCACTTGGGGCTACCAGCTTCGGTGGATGTCTTCCTCTTTTTGTTCGAGGCAAAGAATCCTGGAGATCGCCCCTGGGTCAGCCTGAACGGGATTGCTGGGAGGTCAATCCTCTCCATCTTCCAGCAATCCTATAAAGACTGGAAGGGGAAGTTCGTCAAGGTGTGCCAGAGCAATCAAGACCCTTCACTGCTTGATGGCTTCCCCTTGTATTGGGTAAACAAGGGGCACAAGGACTCCAAAGACAACTTCAGGAGACCAAGAAGTCCTGACAACATGGGGGAGCTGGAAAAAGACCTTTGTCTCTTCTGGAAGAGTGTGGCCTCTGCCAACATCACCCTCCCCACTGCTCAGATAATCTCCTTTGAATTCCTTGAGGACCAACTCGAAATGTACATAGGTTAGCCCCTTTCCCAACACCCAGACTCTCACTTCGCGTTTAAACTGACTTAGCATTCTTACCATTCTGACTTTGTGCTGTTTACTTATGTTATCTCTGTATGTATATACCTGCATGTTCTGTTTTTGCTTTGGGGCATACTCATTTGCTTTTACCTTGTGCAGATGCAATGTTGGGCAAAGGAAAACTGGCTGAATTGAGGGCGATCGCCCGAGCCCACAAACTCGCGGCGGGCTCCCAAACGATCCCGAACTCTGTTGCGGAGATCGCCGCCGCCCAGGGCCAATCCCCACCAGTTGGTCCACCCGCTGCTGCCGCTCTTCCAGCCCCCCAACGCAAAATGCTACCTCTTAAGAAGGCCAAAAGGAGAGCCCCCAAGGTAGTATCTGACGAAGAGGCGGATGAAAGCACCGTGGACGGGCTAATCTGCAAAAGGAGGAGGGTGGCGGTGACCGAGCCCCCAGCAATTGAGAGCGTCGCTCCAAACTTCATCGAGGACCCTCTCAGCGCCTCCACTCCATTCGAGACCGCTGGGGATGTTCTTGTTTCAAACATTTCAATTGCCGAGGCCGCTCCTGAGCAACTTGCTGATACGCAAGCCTCCTCACAAGCTGCCGAGAAGCTGCCTGCCTCACCACCACGCCTCGAAGCTCTCCCCGCCGTTCAACCTTGCGAGGGTGGTGGTGAACACCAACCTTCGCCTCCACCAACAACCTCAGGCCTCCCAGCCGCTCTTCAAGAAGCTTTGAAGTCCATCACCGTGCGTCTAAGTGTCATGGTTGACGATTGTCTTCCCCAAATCGTCGGCGACGGGCTCAAAGACTCCCTGGAGAAGTTTGAGCTCGACAATCGGATCAACCAGAAGGTGGCAAGCACCGCGAAAGCTGAAGCCGAAAAGACCAAGTGCGATATGATGATGCAAGGCTTGGAGTTTTCGCGAGTTGAAAACGCCCTCAAGGACGAGCTCCAGAGTGTGCGGCAAGACAACAAAGAGCTACGCAAAAAGCTTCATGACAAACTCCAAGACGCCGTCGAGCTAGAGAGCAAGATCGTCCCTCTGAGGGAAAGAATTGCCGCGCTGGAGGAGGCGAAGAAGACTGACGCTCAGAAGATGGCCAAACTGGAGAAGAGGTCAATTGAGAGAGATACCCTTCTGGGAAAGGTTGAGCAAGTATGAAACGGCCAGGGGCTGTAAATCGACTTCAGCTCTTCTGGGGGTGCCTTGTGCCAATCGGCGTGCTGCTGGTATTGCTTGCAACGCTCGGCGTATCTCTTGCAATCTTCTCTCATCGTGGGCCAGTAGTAGCCTGCACGGATAGTCCTTGTCGCCAGCGATCGACCTCCAATGTGGCTCCCGCAAATTCCCTCATGGAGCTCAGCCATAATCCTCGTGCACTTCTTCTCTCCGTGTATACATACAAGAAGAGGGTGTGTGAATCCAAACCTGTACAGCTCGCCCTCAATAAGGGTAAACTTGCTGGAGCTCTTCTTTATTTTTATGGCCTCAGTTGAGTCAACTGGAAGCACACCATCCACTAAATAACGTTGGTAAGGCGTTATCCACGTGTCTGGCTCGTGGACAGCGCAAACCTGCATCGATCTTGCCCCTTCCGCTGGGCGCGCTCTGACCCTCGGCGCCCTCAGAGTTTCCTGCGTTAGGGATCTATGACTTCTCGCCGGTCTTCCCATTGATCTACAAACGTGGAGAACTTAGTGGTCTGCCACGAATGCTCAAGGCGCTTTAAAAGTTTCTTGAATGAAAGTCCTCTGCCTGCCACCCTTGCCCGAACTGGCGAGCTTGGCTAGCAAGTCAGCTCGGGCATTCTGTTCTCTTGGCACGTGCACCACTTCAAATGAAGCGAAAGATCTTCTTAGCTCTTGCACGTACTCGAAGTAGGTTGCCATCTGCGGGTCCTTGGCTTGGAACTCGCCAGTTACTTGTCCTGTGACCAACAGCGAGTCGCTCTTGGCCATCAACACTCTCGCCCCCATTTCCTTAGCCAGCAGGATTCCAGCGATCAAAGCCTCATACTCTGCTTGGTTGTTGCTTGCTTTGAAAGCGAACCTCAATGACTGCTCTATCAACACTCCGTTGGGCCCTTCCAAAATGACCCCAGCCCCGCTGCCCAGCTGGTTGGACGACCCATCAACAGAGAGTACCCAGCGAAAGTCACCCTCGACGTCCTGTGCCACCTCGGAGGACAACTCGACCATGAAATCGGCGAAGACTTGCCCTTTGATCGATCCCCGGGGTTCATACTTGATGTCGAACTCCGAAAGCTCGACCGCCCACTTCACCATCCTCCCAGCCACATCGGGCTTCTTCAAAACCTTCTGGATTGGCAGATCAGTCATCACCAGTACCGTGAAGCTCTGGAAGTAATGGCACAATCTCCTTGCTGAGAATAGAACCGCCAATGCTGCCTTTTCTAGGGCCTGGTACCTTACCTCCGGGCCTTGCAGCACCTTGCTAACGAAATATATAGGCCTTTGGATCTGGTCCTGATCCTGCACTAGCACTGCGCTGATCGCCCTCTCAGTTATGGCAAAGTACAGCCTGAGGGGTGTTATGTCTTGGGGCTTGCACAGAACTGGCGGGCTCGCCAAATATTCCTTGAGCTTTACGAAGGCCTCCTCACACTCCTTTGTCCAAAAAAATCTGTTGTTCCTCTTCAAACATTGGAAGTATGGGTGGCCCTTCTCTCCGCTTGCCGATACGAATCGAGACAGGGTGGCCATCCGCCCCATGAGTTGATGCACCTCCTTCACATTGGCAGGGCTCCTCATTGCCAAAATGGCGGCGCACTTCTCGGGGTTAGCCTCAATTCCCCTCTCTGACAGGAGAAACCCCAGAAATTTCCCTGCTTCTACACCAAAAACGCACTTTTCAGGATTCAGTTTTAGCTTGTACCTGGCTATTGTGACGAACAACTCTTCCAAGTCTGTGACGTGCTTGTCTTTCTCCAGGGACGTCACGACCATGTCGTCGACGTATGCCTGCACATTCCTTCCGACCATGGGCGCGAGCACCTTGTCCATCAGCCTTTGGTATGTGGCCCCTGCATTCTTCAACCCGAAGGGCATTACCTTGTAGCAATAACATGACCTTTCCGTCATGAAGGCGGTCTTCTCTTCGTCCATGGGGTACATTTTGATTTGGTTGTACCCCGAGAAGGCATCCAGAAAACTGAGCAGCTTGCACCCTGATGCACTGTCTACTAGGGCGTCTATGCTTGGCAAAGGGTAAGAGTCCTTCGGGCAGGCCTTGTTCAAGTCTGTAAAGTCAACGCACATCCGCCATTTTCCGCTGCTCTTCTTGACCAGGACAACGTTAGCGAGCCATTCTGGATATTGGATTTCCCTGATGTGGCCCGTTGCAAGTAGTTTTTGCGTCTCTTCTTTGATCGCCTGTCTCTTCTCCTCATTGAATTTTCTTCTTCTTTGGCGGATGGGCCTGACTTGGGGGTCCATTGCCAAACGATGGGACAAGAAATCGGGGTCGATCCCCGGCATATCTGAAGCAGCCCACGCAAACGCATCCAAGTGTCTACTTATTACCTCGGCGATCTGGTCTTGTGTCTTGCTATCCAGGGTTCTTCCCAACTTAAGCACCTTACCGCTGATCTCCTTCTCGAGCCATTCCTCTACTGGCTGAGGTTTCCTCTCGCTGGCGATCAGCGCCCTCGTGATACCGGTTTCTCTGGCGGTCTCCGAGCAGTTTCTCTCCGACCTCGCCTCTGCATTCCCCATCGGCACATCGCCCTCGGCGACCACCTCTAACGCCGCATCCGAAACTCGCCGGGGTTCGCGCTACGGCTCCACGCTAGGGGGAGGCGTTGTGGTTACGTGGCACACAAACCTCTTGTTCTTGAGGCTGTTTTCGTAACACTTCTTCGCCTCCTTCTGGTCGGAGCAAATAGTGATGATCATTCCCTCCATAGACGGCAGCTTGACCTTCATGTGTCTTGTCGAAGGCACAGCTCCTGTTCTGTTGAGCGTTGGCCTTCCCAGCAGTATGTTGTACGCTGACGGGGCGTTTACAACAAGATACCTGATCTTCTCCGTTCGTGAGGCCAAGCCGTCAGTGAAAGTCGTCCTCAGCTCGATATACCCTCTCACCTCCACTTGGTCACCGGCAAAACCGTACAAGCAGCCCCCTTATGGTCTTAGTTGATCAGGGGACAGTTGTAACTTCTCAAAAGTTGGCCAAAACATCACATCTGCTGAGCTTCCTTGGTCGACCAGCACCCGGTGGACGGTCCTTCCCGCCGTGACAAGCGAGATCACAATAGGGTCGTTGTCGTGAGGCACCACGTCCCTAAGGTCCCCCTTGGTGAACGTCATGTCCACGTCGGGCGAGTGATCCTCAAAGACATCCACTGACATTATCGACCTCGCGTACCTCTTTCGTTGCGACGCTGTGCACCCCCCGCCGGAGAATCCGCCAGCTATGGTGTGCATCTCGCCGTGAATAGGCACCTCGTGCTGTTGCCCTCCACTGCTCGCCGGTTGAGGCCCTGATGCTTGGTCCGCTTGCTTCTCTAGCAAGTAATCCTTCAGGAAACCACATTTGACCAGCACGGCGAGCTGGTGTCTCAGAGCCAAACACGAGTTCATAGAGTGGCCAAAACTCTTATGGAACTCGCACCATGCGTCTGGCTTTGGCCCCAAAATCTTCTCCGCGGTTTTCTCAGGCACTTTGAGCCTGGCAGCTATGTTTGGGATGGCGATCAAATCAGCCAAACCCATCACAAACTCGTACCTCGGAGGGCGATTACTCTCCCTGGGGCGCCCTGGTCCCTTGCTCTTATTTTTCTTAGGGTCGTAAGGATGGCGCGTCCTTTGATCCCTCTTTCCCGCCGCCGCCTCCATTACCCTCTGTGGTTGTACCCTTGCTTGGGTGCACGGTTTAGTTGGGGCCACGTTTCCCCTCTTCTCGGTGAACTCGCTCTCGGCGGCGATGTGAGCCACAGCACGTCGCCGGATTTCGGCGAACGTGGCGGGGTGGCTCCTGATGAGCGACTCACTAAAAGGCTCAGGTAACACGCCCTTTTTGAAGGCGTGCACGAACATCTCTTCGTCCTTTCCTGGCAAACGGACTATCCGAGCTCCGAATCTGTTCAGGAAATCCTTCAAGGACTCCCCTTGGTACTGCCTTATATCAAACAAGTCGTAAGACACCAAAGGTGGTGCCTTGTTCACTAGGTACTGCTCAACAAACATCTTGGAAAACTGTTGGAACGTGGTAATGTGGCTAGTGGGTATACTGACGAACCAGTCCAACGTCGTTCCGCTCCAAGTGCTCATGAACACCTTACAATACACCGCGTCTGAGCCCCCTGAGAGAATCATCTGAGTATGAAACGCCGTGAGATGGGCTTCAGGGTCCTCCACCCCAGTGAAAGACGCTTTCACTGCCACAGTGTTAGCCGGGACCACCGAGTCCATGATCTCTTGGGAAAATGGCATGGGAAAGCTGCGTGGTGGGGATGGGGGTGCAGATCTGTCCCCCTGCCGCACGCTCCTCCTGCTCCTGAAGGGCTTTGCGCAGCTCTTCGTTGATCCTGTTGAGCTCTTCGTTCCTTGCTTGCGAGGCCACTAGCACCTCGTGCATCCTTTCCTGCTCAGAACGCGATGCAACCACGTTCTCCTGCAGCGTCCTCATCATGTCCATCACTTGCGCCATGGACACAGCATCTTCGTCTGTTGATGGCGCAACTGAACTGGAGCGTGTTGTCCTCATCCTTCCTCAACAAACTCAGCAGCTCAGAAAACTCCAAACAAACGGTGAAAACTCCAGGAGTCGACTGCGATAGCGAGCAGTCGAACAGAAAACACTCAAAGCACAACAAACACAAACTATGGTTGGGAATCAACTTTTATACGGCCCCACGGTGGGCGCCAGATGATCCTGCCGGTTGACTTGGCGCAAGAGCGTTGCCTCGTCACGATCTTCCTCACCAGCTTGACACCACGTGCCCTCCAAGTCCACTCCACAGATAGCCTCTCTGAGAACCTGAAAAACACACAGTGGCACCTCTGCGGCCGGTGGCGCTCCGACGCTCAAGTCAGTGACAAGAACACCCAAAAACTAAGAGAGAATATGCTCTGTAAGACCGTACTGCAGGCACACAACCCTAGCAGTATCAGCCGTAATGAAAAATGTACCTCTGCAGATTCTGTTAAGGTTACCTTTATAGCTAGGTTTCTTCTCTCTCCAGGCCGTTATGCTTTTGGACGCGTGGCTCGCATCCGGCCCTGCACGTGTCGCCATCTAAGCTAAGGCAACTCGAGCGTCATTTCTCCATTGCTCCCAACCCTACACGTGTCATCATCTAGGTTGGAGTAACTGGTGACATCCAACCCTACACGTGTCGTCATTTGGATTGGGGCAACTTGAACGTCATTCTTCTGTTGTAATCAGCCGCACAGCTAAGTCCTCAACTCAAGGAGCAACCTAGCACATAATGCGCTGTGAAACACCACCCGACAAGGCGAGTATCTGATGCAACAAAGTGCATCATCTCTGTGATATCGCTCATCGCGAATGGCACCCTCCTTACTGCTACGCCATGCATGTTCTAGCTGGGGAAACCTTGCCACCAACAAATGTCCACTATGGGAATCCTGTTGCTGATGAGCAAGGTGTTTCCCCCAACCCACTCGACCTTCATGCCCCATGTTGGTGCCACAATCGTCTTACTGAACTTACACGCTTGAAATTACCCTTCTGAGCCTTCAACAGCTTTTACTAAGTTTGCTGGGAGATCCGGCGATGTGCTCCTTGTGGCGGCGTGTAAACCACCCGATCTCCTAGCATTCCCGGGCGATCTCTGACCATCCGTTCTCCTAGCACTCTCATACGGCGACTGCGACGTAACCCTGTTGACCGCCGGTTACGCACACTAGAGATCGGAGAACGCCAATTCAGCGATCGGCGACTATGCCCACTTCTGAACCATTCATCTTTTCTAGGCTACGCGTTTCATTCACGCCTGATGACCTGGTCGGTACAGTAAGTAACCTATGTTAAAGTTTGTTGCCTTAAGTTCACAAGTTATATTAAATGTCATCGCTTGAAAGTTAATAGTTGCTCAAGTTTTACTTTGAGTTAACAGGTTGATAAGTGTTACGAGGTGAACAGTTTAATCAAGTTTAAAGCAGTGTGTGAATGGTTAAACCCGAAGCATCGCTGAGTTAATTCGTTTAAGCAAGCTTCACCTGTTATGTTGGTTAAACACACAGCAAGTAAGAAGCATTTAAAGCGAAGTATCAGAAAGCAGCATTTCAACAGTGAAAGTTATACAAAAGTGGCTATTTGAGTTTGAACACAAATATAAGCAAGTACATAAGCAGAAAAATTACAGATAAAGTTTTTACAAAAGACAAGGTGATGGAGGGAGGCAGCTAGTCTTCGGAGGGTACGATCTTCCCATCCACCACCTCGTTGCAGATTGACACCATAGAGAGGTCGAGCTCGGGGTATTGGCATGCAACCTGCTCCAGAGCGGCGTCGAACCCGACGGTGAGGACTTGGGCGGTGCTTTGCTCGAGCTATTGTGCTTGTTTCTTCAGCTCTTCCTTTTCCTCACGAGCTCGAGCTAGGTCTTCAGCAGCCTTTTTGCCTTCGTCCCGAGCCTGGGGCAACTCCGCAGCAATCTTCGTGGCCTCCTCTCGAGCTTTAGCGAGCTCAGGAATGGCATTGTCCCTCTCCTTTTCAACCTTCCCAAGGAGCACCTCCCGATCCGCCGACCTTTTCTCAAGGTTTTCCATCTTGGCCGCATCCGCCTTCCTTGCAGCCTCCAAGTCCGCCACCTTGAGCCTGTAAGGGACAAGTTTGCTTTCCAAGTCGATCTTCTCTTGGACTTGGAGGTGCAGTTTCTGGCGCAGGTCGGAGGCCTCCTTGCGCGTGCTTCTTAGCTCCGCGTCCATGGCATCCTCCAGCCTTGAGTGCTCCTGCTCGGTCATCAGCAGGTTGCATGAGAGCTTTTCAGCCTCAGCCCTCGTAATCAGATTTGACTCCTTGAGCGCTGAGTTCTCCTCTTGGAGTTTCTTGAGGGAGTCCTTCACGGCTTTCGATACAATCAAGGGGAGATCCTCCGCCATAATCTTCAGTTTAGCTGTGAAGGGCCCTAAGATTTCTTCGAGGGAGGTTGGGAGGCTTGAGGTTGTTCCTGGTGGAGGTGCTGGAGGAGTTTGGTGCTGACTTTCACCACCACCCTCTTGAGTTTGAAGGGCAAGGGGGGCTTCTTGGCGTGGTGGTGAGGTCGGAGATTCGGTTATGAGTATTGGCGAGTTATGAGCGCCCTCATCTCCTCCTGGTGCGGTCCCAGCAATAGACGTGGTAGAAGGAGGACCCTCTCCAACAGATACGAACGGTGTGGAGGCGCTTGGAGGGTTCTCTATGAAGTTGGGGTCGCTGCTTTCAACCACGGGGGGTGCGGCGGCCAAGGGTGTTGCTTGGACTGGTTGTGATGGAGCTGGAGGTGAGGGTGGTGTTGGTGTTGGGACTGCAGGTGGTGAAGAGGGAGCCGCCCTTGTTCTCTTGGTGACAAGGCCATTCTCAGTCCCCTCATCATCCTCTTCTTCCTCTTGCACCACTTGAGGAGCTTTCCTTTTTGGTTTCCTCAAGATCAGCTTTTTCCTTTGAGGAGCGGGTAATACCCCGGAAGAGGTTGCACCTCGGGGAGGAGTTTTGCCTTGAGCGGCGGCGATCGCCACCACCGGGTTGGGCGCAGCCTAGGAGCCCGCCGCTAGCTTGTGGGATCGGGCGATCGCCCTCAGTTCTGCCAATTTCCTTTTTCCCAGCATGTTATCTGCACAAGGTAAAGAATAAGTGAGCAACCAAAACAGAAGCAGAAAATACAAGCATATTTATGCAAAGACAACACAAGCAATACATGGATGAAAGATCAGGGTCAACACAGAATAATGGTATGCCAAAATATAGTGGTGAAGACGCTAAGTTAATGTTAACTCGAAGTGAAAAACTTGGTGCTGGGGCAGGAGCTAACCTATGTGAGCTTCGAGTTGGTCCACAAGGAACTCGAAGGTGATTATTGAGGCGGTGGGGAGGGTGATGTTGGCGGCAGCCACACTCTTCCAGAAGAGGCAGAGATCTTTGTCTAACTCCCCCATATTGTCAGGACTCCTTGGCCTCCTGAAGCTTTCTTTGGAGTCTTTGTTCCCCTTGTGTACCCAGTACAAGGGGAAGCCGTCGAGCAGGGAAGGGTCTTGGTCATTTTGGCACACCTTGACGAACTTCCCCTTCCAGTCTTTGTAAGATTGCTGGAAGATCGAGAGGATTGACCTCCCAGCAATCCCGTTCAAGCTAATCCAGAGGCGATATCCGGGATTCTTGGCCTCGAACAGGAAAAGAAAGACATCCACTGAAGCCGGCAGCCCCAAGTGTGTGCAGATGATTTGGAGCGCCTTCACGAATGCCCAGCTGTTGGGATGAAGCTGGGCAGGGACGACGTTGAGCTTGGTCAGTAGCTCTCTCTCGAAGCGGGTAAAAGGAAGCCTAAGCTTCACTTTCTTAAAGAATGTCGTGTAGATAAAGCAGAACAACTCGTCGTTGTTCCCCTTATTATCCGCGCAGATCGGTTCCCCTGGGAGGCAGGGCAGCACGGTCATTTTGTTGTCATGCTCTTTGTGGAAGGAGAGGTCGGATTGGTGTCCTTTCTGCAGTTGGTGCACGCCCAACTTGGTGTTTATTGAGGAGGTCTCTTTTAGCAAAGTTGGGGTGGCCCAAGGGTAGAGCTCCTTGTAGTCTTGCGGAGGAAGGGAAGCTCCTCCGGCGACTGGTGGAGTTGCCTGAGTGGGATTGGCGTGAGAAGAGGTAGGCCTCTCAGCCTGATTAGAAGGAGCACCAGAGGCTCGTGATGGATTGCGCGCTGGTGGAGGATTTGCCCCAGGGGCAACCCTACGCGCTTGGGGTGGAGGGTTTCGCGATGAAGGAGGAGGGTTCGCGGTGGACTTCGTGTGAGCCATCGCAGGAACTGCAAAGGAAAGAAAAAGGGATGATATGAGGATAACAGAGAACGACTCGATTGAGGACGAAGAAGACAAAGCGAACGAATAAGGGTTCGCTGGGATAAACGTTATGAAGGACGAAGCCCTAAGTTACGAGAAAAGGAGAAAAGAGAAAACAGCCCACAACGTATGCTTCAGACAGATAATGGATGATGCAAACCGATTAAAATGCAGCAAGTATCCATAGAAGGAGTGAAAGGGTTACCTTTTTGTGATCGGATGAGCGTTGAAGATTGAGAGAGACGAGAAGCTTCGTGGTTCGCAGAGAAAACGCTTGGAATGCTTGAGAGTGAAGAAAGATGATGGAACAATGGAAGCGCAAAGGGTTTAAGGGTTTTTCGAACGTTTTCGGAAGCGCAAATGACAGTTGAAGACGACCGTTGATGAAGCCACGTGTCGAGTGATGGAAAAAAAGGTTGGTGGAGCTTCAGAAAAGCAGAGTGTACGGACATACGGAAATCTGCACCAGTGCCACGCAGATCGATGATGACGTGACCTCTTAGTCTTTTCGCTGGTCAAGTCTCAGCTTAAGACTGGGGGGCTTGTGTACCGATCAGGTAGTCGAAAGTGATGACGTGGCAGCAAGCGATAATGTAGACGTGTTGAGCGGAGCACCTGGCTGACAGAAGGGAAGCACATCGGGAAGTTTGTGTAGTCGCCAATTGTTAGCTTGGCGTTCTCCGATCTCTGGTGTTTATAACCGGCGGTCACCAGGCTCGCGTCATAGTCGCGTGTGTGAGTTTTAGGCGACCAAGCGGTTAGAGACCGCCGAAAGGGGCACATCGCCGAAAGATCAAGAAGGCTTGCTTAAAGCTTTCATGAAGTACGAGCACGAAGGATGAGGTTGTCAGATGATCATTCCCTAGCCAGAGGTCGAGGCAAGGGAACAGTTTACCAGAACATGCACGATGTGCAAGTGAAGCAGATCGTGATAGCGGCAGGCGAGACCACAGAGAAGGTGTGCATGGTGACACCCCGTACTCGCCACTTAGAAGAGATCGCGCTCCAAGGAAGCTGTAGTTACTCCTCGCATGGGTAACTTGGTCGAATAGCTTGAAGAGTAGAGGTCACGCTCAAGTAGAAGGTGGCTCCAGATGGTGACACGTGTACAGCTGGATGCGAGCCACGTGTCCAGAGGTGTAACCGTCAGGAGAGAGAAAGTGCTCAGGTATATAAGGAACTCTAACGAACTTCTGAGGTACGCGCGTTTAGAACACTTCTTTACGCTTTTGAGAACACTTGAGTACGCTGAGAGAGCATTTGCACGGTTCCTTGAGTTTCGCTTTTCTCTCTTAGTATTTGGTGATTCCGTCACTGACTTGAGCGTCGGAGCCCGATCGGCCGCAGCGGCGCCATTCTGTGTCTTTGTTTTCTTCAGGTTCTCGAGAGGATTTGAGACGTGGAGATCGAGGGCTAGCATGGTGTGAAGCTGATCGAGAGAAGATACCTTTGACGTGGCAAGACTCTTGCACTCGAGTCAACCGGCAGGATCATTTTCTTTGTAGCTTGACTTCTTCTCCTTGCTTTCTTTGTTTGCGCAATCTGCCTTTATGTGCCCATACTCACTACAACCAAAACAAGTATAGTTATTGGAATTAAAATCATTGGATTTTTTGTTTCCATACCTTTCTTTGTTTGTGTCTTTGTTGCGGTTCCTTTTCAAGAATTTGCTAAACTTTCTAGATAGCAAACTAAGGTTCTCTTCATCACTGGATTCTAGCTTGCTTTTGTGCTTGACAGCTTTTAAGGCAATGCTTCTCACATGCTTATCTTCACTTTCTTGAACATTGAGTCCATTCCCTAAGCTTGCCAAACAAAGAAGCCATACTCAATGATGTTAGATCTTTTGATTCAGATATAGCAATTACCTAAGGTTGCCAAGACCTATCAAGACATTTGAGGATCTTGATGTTTAGCTCTTCTTTTTCAAAGGTTTTCTCAAGGCTCATGAGGTGATTGATGATGTGAATGAACCTCTTCTGAACTGCAGCATTTGTCTCACCCTTGAGCATTCTGAACATTTGATTGGATTAGAGTATGCTTTCTAGCTCTTTTCACGTAATTGGTACCTTCATGAGTTACCTCCAAGGTGTCCTACATTTCCTTTGCTGATTTGCATTGAGAGACCCTGAATAATTCATCTGATTTTAGCAATGCAATCACATTTGGCCTTCTTGCTTTCAGAATCAGTCCATTGAGACCAAGGTTTATCAATGGAAGATCCATCTTTTTCAAATTTTGGAACAAAGGGGCCATTTTCAATTGCATCCCAAATACCTTTGTCAAGGGATTCCTCAAAGATTTTCATTTTGACTTTCCAAAATTGGTAGTTCAAACCAAAAAACAGAGGTGGCCTGTTGATTGAAGCACCTTCCCCAAAAGGTAATCTATCAGCCATATAAAAACAGTTTTAGGATAACACTTGAATAAATTTCAAGAACCAAGCTCCTGATGCCAATATATGGCTTTAAACTAGAAGGGGGGGGGGGGGGGAGTGAATGGTTTAAAGAGGATTTTCGCAAACTTTTAAGTCTAGAATGAAATTCCTTTAAGAAAACTTGATTCAGAATTCAGTTTTCCAAAAACACAGCAATTTAGCACAACACCAGAAAAATAATCGGTTGTTTCTGTATCATCCTGTCATTGGGCATTGACCAAAGGTCAGAGTCAATGCATGGTGGGGGCCCCTCGAGGGTCCCAAGGAAGAGAAGTCAACAGGTTAACCGCTCGAGTCAGTGCCTCGCAGAGGCGTCGCCCAAGAGAGGCATCGCCCAAAAAAGACATCGCCTAAAGAGAGACATCGCCGAGTAAAGACATCGCCCGAGAGGCTTCGAGTCTCGACCATACAGAACAGAAGTAAGGTGAAGAGAAGGGTGGCTTCAAGGCCATAAGTCTAGCACCAGAAGGGGATATCCTGACTCGTGAAGTACCCATGCCACCGCTGGGAGACCCTGGAACAGATACGACCCATGGAAGGGCCATAACCAGGGGAGAACCATGTGCATGGTACGAGGGAAAGGTAGATCCACCCCAGGGCAAGTAACTAGTGATTGGGGCGCATGAGTTGGCACCCAGAAAGTCAACCCACGTGCCAGAAGCACTTCGTAGGAAAGAGGGCTCACATGATGGAATAACCCTAAGTTGGGCTGTGGCGTTGTGGGGCCCTCTGCACAGAATAACGATCAAGTCAGAAGGGCACGTGGCAAGGCACACGTGCTCATTAAAGGTTTCAGTGAAAGATTTCCAAGGTACGTGTTAATTCAGTTAAGATTCGAATGTTCCAAGGAATTTTTTATACGCTTTCAATGCGCTTTAACGCGCTTTAAAGATGAGAGGCGTATAAAAAGGGACCTTGGGAGCATTTGAAGGGGATTAGATTTTTACCCTAATACACACTGATACACAGAGCAAACCCTAGTTGTCTTCGCGGCGCACTCACAGTGAGCACAAGGCAATTAGGGCAACACAGTTCTAGTCACACGGTTTCAGTCATTCAGTACAGTTTTTTCGACCACCTCTCAAGGGTGTGTCCCTTTTGATGTTTCTCGCTAGCTGACTTGATCGTCGGAGTGCAAACGGCCACGAGGCCCTTTGTTCACTTTTTTCAGGTACCCACAGACGGAGCAAGACGAAGGTGCCCTAGCAAGCAGGGACAAGCCACGCGCAAAGACGATCCCGGTCAACCAACCGGAACATTTGGCGCCCACCGTGGGGCCGATCTAAAACATTAGTCCCACCATGCTAGTTTCTCAGTTCCAGTTTTTAAAATCTAGATAAGTTGAGAGAGTTTCCAGAAAGCCATGACCACGAGACCAGCACGCGCTAGGAGTGAAGAGATGACCATGCAACAACTCATGGGCATGATACAAGGGCTGCAGGACGCAATGGCAGCCTCGAAAGCAGAGCAAAAGCGCATGCAAGCGGATCTCACCGCTGCTAAGGCGAGAAACGATGAACTCCACCGAGCCAATGAGGAGTTACGTCGCGGATGGCGCGATGTAGACGAGCCTGAGACTGCCTCCCCACCTAGGGAATTCACAACACCGTTCTCACAGGCGATCTTAGGGACAGCAATCCCCAGCACGTTCACAGGGCCTAAGGCGACCTTCACAGGGATGGAGGATCCCGAGGCACACTTCACGGCGTTCCACACGCAGATGGTGTTGGTTGGCGGCTCTAATGCCGTAAAATGCAAGCTCTTCATGAGCACTTTTACGGGGATGGCCCTGGATTGGTTCATCAGCCTCCCAGAGGGTCACATCACGTCCTTCGCACAGCTCTCACGACTTTTTAGAGAACAGTATTTAGTCAACAGGGCCCTAGCCCCGGTCTCGTACGACCTTTTCGACGTAAAACAATTCCACGGGGAGACTCTGAAGGAATACATAAGTCACTTCGGAGCGCAGGTGGTAAAAGTGGGTACCACAGAAGAGCCCATGATCGTGTACGCATTTAGGAAGGGGCTGTGTCCCAGATCTTTTAGCAAATCGCTCAACCGCAGCCGCCCCAAAACTTTTGCTGAAGTGAGGCGTCGGGCGGTAGAGAACATTGCCTCGGAAGGCGAGGCATATGAGAAGTGTACGATTGCTGCACCTACGCGACCAAGGGCGCAGATACGCACACAACCCGCCAGGGTCCACGAAGCTACCACAGAGAAAAGAAACTCAGACAGGAAGCGCACTTACGAGACAAGAATGGCCCCGCCAAGGGGTCGAGCCGAAGGAAGGAGAGAGGGAAGTAGACCGCTAAGGCACAACTTTGTGGTGGAGCTCAAAGACCTCATCGTCGTGCCTAACATAGCTGACAGGTTGAGGCCACCAGTGAAGTCTGACAAAATTCTGGGGCCTCACAAGGAATCATGGTGCGAATTCCACGAGGCGTTTGGACACCACATTAACAACTGCTTGGCTCTGGGCTATCAGTTGGACGAGCTTGTGAAGAATGGTTTCTTGAAAGATTATCTCGCTGGGTCCACCATGACCACAGTCCCGGCGACACCTGAGGAAGGTCAAGCGCATGAAGTCCCAACTCACGGAGAAGTGCACACCATCTCTGGCGGCTTTTCTGGAGGAGGGCCCACTGCCTTTCAACGGAAGAAATATGTGAGGTCAGTGAGCACGAATGCAGAGGAATTTCCGGACGACCCATGGGAGTCAGATCTCGTTTTCACAAGGGCTGACCTGCAGGATGTGGTCCCACACAACAATGACCCAGTGGTCATTTCAGTAGTCACGGCAGGAAGGAAGGTGCATGGGGTTCTCGTTGACCAGGGCAGTTCCGCAGATGTCATGTTTTGGTCAACTTTCAACAAGCTACAGTTGTCCCCCGACCTATACAGGATGCTTGTACGGATTTGCAGATAATCCAGTCGAGGTACGAGATTACTTGGAGCTGAGGACAACGTTCACTGATGGAGCAGCATCACGCACCGAGAACATCCGGTACCTAGTGGTCAACGCCAACTCAGCCTACAACATTTTGTTAGGAAGACCTGTGTTCCGGCCGGTTGACCTGGGACGTCTTTGTGCGCAACCTTGCCCGCAGCTAGGGACACCTTCCCTCTGGCTACCTGTGAATACTTGCAAAGAAGGACAAAAGGGCGCCCTAGCGTCCGTTTGCACTCCGACGCTAAAGTCAGCTAGCGAGAAACACCAAAAACTCTACACCTCCGTATCGGAGCACCGTGAATGGCACTCTGAAGGTGGTAAACGAAACTGTGTATTGTGTATCTTTTCTCCTTCTGGCAAACAACCTTTCTCTAGTGCCTTGTGCGTAGCCTCAAGACTCGAGCAAGCAACTAGAGTGTATTCTGGGAAAATTCGCCAAAAGTCTGAACCCCGTTTCCCACGTCCAAGGTTCTATTTAAACTACTCTAGCATTTAAAGCGTCTTAAAGCGCATTTAAGGTTATGAAACGTTCAGCGCCTTTAAGACGTTTAAACCTCTTGGAGCATTTAAAGTACCTTAAACGCTCGAAACGTAAACTTTATTAAATAGCTTTAATTACCTTATACCTGACAAATTGATGTTTCTATTCTGACTTGGCTGCTATTACACGTGGAGGGCCTCAAAGCACCATGAGCCCTCCTTCCTGGGAGTGCATCTGCGCAAGGGGTGACTTTTTGGGTGCCAACTCATGCCCCCAAACCTCTAGTCACTCGCTTTGAGAGCATATCTACCTTCCTCTCGTACCCTGCACCTGGCTACCCCTGGGCTTGACCCTTCTCATGAGTCGTAACTATCCCAAGGGCTTCTCTGGGGCGACATGGGCACTTCAGGAGTCAGATTGCTCTCCACTGGCGCTAGTACTATGGCCTTGAAGCCACCTTTCTCTTCCCTTTATTGCTACCCCGAGTTATCGGGGTTTGAGGCCTTCCCATGGCGTCACTCCCTCCATGGTCTTTCCTACCCATGGGTATCGGGGAGCAACACTGTGGTTGCCTTGCTCTTGTGACATTTACCTTAGCGACACCCTACCTTGGCGACGCTTCCTCTTGGCGACGCCTTGCCTTGGCGATGCTTGCACGTGGCGTCGCCTCACCTAGGCGACGCCTTATGTTTACTTTGACCTTGACGCTGACTTTGACATTGACTTTGCCAATGCCCGGGTACGGGACGGTACACAAGCCCCCCAGTCTTAAGCTGATGACTTGTTTTCAGCGAAAAGACTAAGGCCACGCCCACGCCATCCACGTGGCATCCTGGTGACGTGTCATTCTTGCTGACGTGACACTCCTCAAACTATTGACGTGACATTCTCTGAACCATTGGGGTGCTCTTAATGGTTGATTGGACATCCTCTGAGACGGGGAAAGCACCACTTTTTGGGACCACACTTAATCGCTTGCCACGTGGTGTGGATGATAGACCTAGGGGTAGGGCCCCCTTTTTCTTCATGTACCAAACTGTATTCAAACGCGTTGGTGTGCGCCTTCCATTTACACCCTTCGAGAGGAAACTCCTCACGGAGATCAACACGGCCCCCGCCCAGCTACACCCTAATAGCTGGGCCTTCGTTCGAGCCTTTCAAATTCTCTGTGGATATCTAGGCGTTCTTCCTTCTGTGGACGTCTTTCTACATTTCTTCGAGGTGAAGAAGCAAGGGAAAAGCCTCTGGGTGAGCTTTTCCGGGATCGCCGGCAGGATCATCCTCTCCCTCTTCCAGAACTCATACAATGGCTGGAAAGGAAAATTCTTCAGGGTGTGCTGCGCCAAACAGGACCCCACAGCCTTGGATGGCTTCCCCCTATACTGGACAGAGCACCCCAAGCTGCTTAAGCCTAAGGCCCTGGATGAACTGTCTTCCGCTGATAGAGGGGTATGTGAGGCCTTGGCTGGCCTGGGGATTGTTTTTGACACGCAGAAGCTCACAGCGTGTGAGTACAACGCGCACACCCTGTCCAGCTATTTTGGTAGGGAGGCTTATTCCTTGTTGCCTTTTGTCCTTCCTTTCTTATCTTTGCTTTATTACATCATGCTTGTACTGTTGGCCTCCTCCACCTGTTTCCCTCGTTGCTAAGTGTTCATTTGTACTCTTTATATTTCATCTACCTGCGTGCCTTGTGGATCCGTATAACTGCGTTGGCGGTGGGATTAGCATTTTGTGCTTTGTGTGTAACTGACGCCTTGTGCTTGGTCTGGTGTGGCTTTAACTCCTGTTCTTTGGTTTGTTTGAATGCAGGATCAATGATGGATTCATCTAAGAGGATGGTCTTGGCGAGAGCACTGAAGGCTACTCGCGCCTCCAAGGCTGGCGCCTCCACCACCCCCACTGCTGACCCAAACCTCCCATTATCCTCACCCTCACCAACACCAACCACCACCGAAACTCCACTAGGCCCATCTTCACCACCCCCACGTAGCCCCCAAACACTTCAAACACCCAACTCACCTCCATCCATCGCCGCAGTCCCACTGGATGTGGCCTCATCACCTGCTCCAGCCCCCTTGACCAAGGGAAGAGGGTGTTGGAAGTCCTCTCCGATGACGAAGACTCTGACGGTGGGGTAGTCTTCAAGAGGAGAAAGGCTGCTAGGGTTCCCATCCTACCAGCAGCATCACCCCAGGGAGGGGATTCCTTCAGGGACAATCCCCCTAGCGCCACCTCTCCCCAACCTGCGATAGTCCAAGAGGAAAAAAGGCGAAGGGGCCGAGTCTGCTCCACCTCCACCACCAGCAGAGGTCTCTGCTGTTCCCGTCTCCGTTTCTGCTGCCCCCGATCTTATTGCCATTCCTCCTCCAATCATGCATCTGATGAGGGGCTTCAACGGAGGATTGATGTCAGAAGGCTCCGATAGGAGAGAAGGAATGCCCTTCTATTTGGAAGCCTTCTTGGCCGTGGCCCTTGATTGGCGCGCCCAAGCTAGAAATGCCGCTTCAAACACACAAGCCCTCCTGGCCCTGAAAGAAGAAGTGGCCGCTCTGAAGGAGGAGAAGGAAGCTTTGGGACGCCAAAATGTGGTCTATCAAGCTTCTCTGAAGTTGGCCCAAGAGGCCAAAAAGGAGGCTGACAGGCAACTGGGCGAGGCGATGGAATTTCAAGCTGATTTCTACGTCCCGGAAGTGTCTCTCCAAGTTCAAATAACGGATCTCCAAGATATGGCTGAGGCCTCCGAAGAGCTTCAGAAGGACTTGGAGGATCAGTGCTATGGGCAGGCGGAAAGACTGGAGTGGATGGAGGAGGAAATGGCTACCTAGGGCAAGGCATTGGGCCTTCTCTAGGTTGACCATGACAAGCTGTAAACTGAGGTCAACAGGCTCCGAGTGGAGAAGGAGGCTCTGGAGAAGCAGGTGGCCTCCGGGGACTCTACCATCGAGGAGTTGGAGAAGGTCAAGAAGGCACTCATGGATGACATGGCTGGCACCTTCGAGGAGGGATTCAAGGAGGCTTTGGCCCAAGCCGCCTGCGAGAACCCGGGGATCAATGTTTCTAATTGCGATCCCACCCACCATGTCGTTGACGGACGTGTCGTGCCCCTCGAATTGGATGACTGAAACGCCAACTTTCAGCCGCCACCTTTACCTTTTGTGCTTTATATTCGTTCTTGCCAACCTTTGATAAAGTTGTAAATCTTTTGAACCATTTGCACTTGTATAACGCTTGCATACTTCTGAGGCGTTGAGCACTGTTTGGCAGATCTTTTCACCTTCGTTCTTTAGTTTTGCATGCTTCAATTGCTTTACCTGTACTTGTACCGTCCCGTATCCGGGCGTTGACAAAGTCAAGGTCAAAGTCAACGCCTGGAGTCAAAGTCAACACAAGGTGTCGCCTAGGGGAAGAGACGCCAAGTACCAGCGTCGCCAAGAGGAAGCGTCGCCTAGGTGAAGGCGTCGCCAAGATCAAATATCACTAAGGCAAGGCAATCACAGTGCGGTTCCCCGATACCCATGGGTAGGAAAGACCATGGAGGGAGCGACGCCGTGGGAAGGCCTCAGTTCCCGATAATCCGGGGTAGTGATAAAGAGAAGAGAAAGGTGGCTTCAAGGCCATAGTGATAGCACCAGTGTAGGGGAGCCTGACTAGTGAAGCACCCCTGCCGCCCCAGAGACGCCTTTGGGACAGATACGACTCAAGAGGAGGGTCACGCCCAGGGTAGCCGGGTGCAGGGTACGAGAGGAAGGCAGATACGCTCTCAAAGTGAGTGACTAGAGGATTGGGAGCATGAGTTGGCACCCAAAAGGTCACCCCTTGCGCAGTAGCACTCCCAAACAGGAGGACTCACACGAAGAAACCTCCCCAGATGGGGTCATGGCGCTATGAGGCCCTCCACGTGTACGACAGCCAGGTCAGAATAGAAACACCATTTAGTCAGGTACCAGGTAATTAAAGTCATTTAATACAGTTTCTGTTTCGAGCGTTTAAGGTACTATAAAGGCTCCTAAGCGTTTCAACGTCTTAAATGCGCTACGTTTTCTAATTAGACGCGCTAATCAAATGCGTTACGTTTTATGATTAAAAGCGCTTTAAGGCGCTTTAAATGCTAGGGTAGTTTAAATAGCGCCGAGAATGTTGGGAACAGGGTTCGAACTTTTGGCAAATTTCCCAGAAACTCTCTAGTTGCTTGCTCGAGCCTTGAGGTTACGCACAAGGGACTAGGGACAGATCTTTGCTAAAAGGAGAAATACACACTAGACACACTTTCCTTTTGACCACCTTCAGAGTGCCATAAGAGGTGCTCCGATACGGAGGTGCTCAGTTTTTTTGGTGTTTCTTGCTGGCTGACTTGAGCGTCGGAATGCAAACGGCCGCTAGGGCGCCCTTTTGTCCTTCTTTGCAGGAATCCACAGGTAACCAGTGGGAAGGAGTCCCTAGCTGGCGGTTGAGGTCGTGCACGAAGACGTCCCAGGTCAACCGGACGGAACATTTGGCGCCCACCGTGGGGTCGATATAAAACATCAGTCCCATCGCAAGTTTGAGAAGATCTATCAAGTTATAGTAACATTGGAGGAGGTTTGAAGAGACCGTGAAAATGGCCACCACAAGACGAGGTACTGCACGCGCGGCCCCAGCAGAACTGTCCGTGCAACAAGTCCTGGAGATAATGCGGGGGGCTGCAAGATGATATGGCGGAGTCGAAGCAGGAACAGGAACGCATGCAAGCAGATCTCGAAGCCTCGCATGTGAGGAATGAAGAGCTCCATCGTATAAATGAGGAGTTGCGCCGGGGTTTGCAGAATAATCGGGGGCAGCGTGAACATGACGAGATGGAGAACCTCTCCCCGCCAAGGGAGTTTTCCACTCCCTTCTCGCAGGAGATTCTGGATGCAGTGATCCCAAACACGTTCGCGGGGCCCAAGGTGATCTTCACCGGGATGGAGGACCCTGAGACGCATCTCTCTGCATTTCACACACAGATGGTCCTGGTAGGCGGCTCCGACGCTGCCAGGTGCAAGCTCTTTATGAGCACCTAGACGGGATGGCTATGGATTGGTTTATCAGTCTCCCGGACGGCCATATCACCTCCTTCCGACAACTGTCACGATTGTTCAGGTGACAATACCTAGCAAACAAGGCCCCGCCGCCGGTTTCCTACGATCTGTTTGATGTGAAACAGTATCAAGGGGAGACCCTAAAGGAATACATCAGCCGCTTCGGGGCCCAGGTGGTAAAGCTTGGTACGTCAGAGGAGCCCATGACTGTGTACGCGTTCGTGAAAGGTGTATGCCCCGGCCCTTTTGGCGAATCCATCATTCGCAACCGCCCTAGGACTTTCGCTGAACTACGGCGTCGGGCGGTGGAACATACCGCTTCTGAGGGAGAGGTGTGTGTGAAGCGCACCAGCGTCGTGCCCTCGCGCCCGAGAGGACCGATGCGAACTCAACCCGCTAGGAACAATGAGACCACGACGGGAAGGAAGAAACCAGAGGGGAGACGCCCCTACGAGGCCAGAAAGCCCCAGCCCCGGGGTCCAGCGGGAGGCGATCGCCCGGCCAGAGAGAGGGCGAGGCCAGCGAGATACAATTTTGTGGTGGAACTGAATGACCTGATCGCCATGCCTAATATAGCTGAGAGATAGTCTTATAAGGTGTTGGGGCCTCGGAAAGACTCTTGGTGTGAGTTCCACGAGGCTTTCGGTCACCACATTGATAACTGCCTGTCGCTGGGTTACCAGGTTTTTGAAGGATTATGTCGCAGAACCCGCCACGACCGCCACCCTGCCGCCGCCAGCGGAAGAACAAGCACACGAGACGTAGGTTCTCGGCGAGGTCCATACCATAGCTGGAGGTTTTTCCGGCGGAGGACCCACCGCCTCCTAGCGAAAGAAATACGCGAGGGGGGTCAACTCGGTCGAAGAAAGGATCTCGGATGAGCCGTGGGAATCGAACCTCGTATTCACGAGAGGGGACCTTCAAGACGTGGTGCCGCATGACAATGACCCCGTGGTCTTTTCGGTTGTCACTGCTGGAAGAAAGGTGCACAAAGTTCTTGTCGACCAGGGAAGTTCAGCAGACGTCATGTTCTGGTCGACATTCAATAAGTTACGGTTGTCCCCCGACCTTTTGAGGCCCTACACAGGGTGCCTGTATGGGTTTGCGGATAACCAGGTGGAAGTCCGAGGCTACCTGGAGTTGAGGACTATGTTCACGGATGGAGAAGCCTCGCGTACCGAAAGCATTCGGTACTTGGTCGTGAACGCCAACTCCGCCTACAACATTTTGTTGGGCAGACCGGCGTTGAATCGGCTGAACGCAGTAGCCTCCACGCGCCATATGAAGATGAAGCTGCCGGACCTCAGTGGCAAGGTGATAGTCATCAAGTCAGACCAGGAGGAGGCAAGGAAATGTTATGAGAACAGCCTGAAAACGAAGAGAGGCGTGTTCATGGTGTATGAGCGTCCGTCGAGTGCAGACACGACGATGATTGAGGCGACGCCCGCCGGGACAACGCCCGATGAGGCCACACCCGTGAGGGCGATGCCCGAAGCAGATACACCAATGGAAGAAGGCCCTGACGACGTGGCGCCCATGGAAGAGGCGGCGCCCGTCAAGGATGATAACAGGGATCAACAGGCGGCTAATACCGTGGAGAGGGAGATTGGCGGCAAAACGTTTAAGCTAGGGCGTTTGCTGAGCCAGGAAGAGCAAGAGGGGGTGGCAGGGGTGATTTCACGCCACTTGGATGCTTTCGCATGGTCCGCCTCGGATATGCCCGGCATCGACCCGGATTTCCTATGTCATCACCTCAGCATGGACGCCACAGTCCGTCCCGTGCGCCAAAGGAGGAGGAAGTTTAACGATGAGAGGCAGCTGGTGGTAAGGGAAGAAACGCAGAAGCTGTTGAGTGTTGGCCACATCAGGGAGATTCAATACCCTGAGTGGCTAGCCAACGTCGTCTTGGTGAAGAAGGCGAATGGGAAGTGGAGGATGTGCGTGGACTTCACGGACTTGAATAAGGCGTGCCCGAAGGACTCGTACCCACTACCCAGCATCGACGCGTTGGTGGATAGTGCATCCGGCAGCAAGGTACTGAGCTTCTACACAAATCACAGAACGAATTACACTGTTACAAAATCTATGTCTCTTCTCTGACGACCTGAAGCCTTTCGTCATTGAACTTTTGTCTTTTCTGGCGAACAGGTTGGACCTGGGGGTCCATGGTGAGACAATGACATAGGAAGTCAGGATCTATGTTAGGCATGTCTGAGGCAGACCATGCGAAAGCATCAATGTGTCGGGCTATGACTTCGGTGATCTGATCCTGCGTCTCTTAGCCTAAGGATTTACCAAGCTTCTGTTAGAATGTATGGCTTTAAACTAGAGGGGGGGGGGGTGAATGGTTTAAAGGGGTTTTCGCAAACTTTTTAAGATAGAATGAAATTCTTTGCAAGAAACCAGATTAGGAATTCAATTTGCCAATGAACAAAGCTCAAAATAGTAAAGCACCAGAAAAACAATCGGTTGTTTATACAAGTAAAAATAACAACAACTGAAATTAAAGAGTTTAAGGAAGGGAGATATGCACAAACAGTTTATACTGGTTCACTCTTAACCCAAGAGCTACATCCAGTTTCCCAAAAACCACTGGGGAATCCACTAGGTAATCAAATCTAGATTACATACACACACCACCAAAGAAGTTACCTTGATCCCCTCAAAAAACACACTTCCTTTAGCTCATCACATACACATCAAGAATGTTGATCTTGACAACCTCAAGAGCACACAACCCTTCTTGGCTTTACAACACCAGAATGTACACAATTCTTTTTGAACGAATTACACTGTTACAGAATCAACTGAAATCAATACAGAGTAATCCTATTCCACTTCTCTCTTGAATAACCAAAGCTCAAAGTTCAAACTCAAATGCTTCAAAACTCTTTGAAAAACTCAAATTTGTTTTTCTTTCTTGTTGTTTGTTATAAAACATTAACAAACTATTGATAGTATTCAAATCTTGGTCAAAGCATTTAAAGCAGGAGTGTATTCAGTTATGAAATCAATTAAAGCTCTTTTAACAAACAAAATTATTTCTGTTAGGATTCCAAACAAACAATCGGTTGAAATAGCGAATCAATCAGTTGTTTGGGTTTGACCACAAGTCAACCAGCCAAAACAATTTTCAAACTTTTTCAAAAGCACCTAAGTATAAAACAATCTGTTATTTCGACAAAACAACAGGTTGTTGTTCACTTAGTTTGAAAAACACTTTAATCTTAAAAGATTTGAAAATACTTAAGCTTTAGATTCAACAAAGAGTGGATTACAAATATAATCTACCCCAGATCCTATTCTAAAGCACCTCAGCAACAACAAGCACATCCAGCCTTCCATCAAACACAAAGGATTTGGATTCTTCAAAGCTTGAACACACTTGATTCAACAAATCACACTCCGACGATCAAGTCAGTGAGAGCATACAAAAACAAAAGTAGTATTTAGGTTTAGTCTAGTATTCAGAAACAGTGTACCTTCACCTGAGGTCTCATGCCCCTTTTATAACTACTCTTGTAACAACTTTCTCTCATGAGAATCTTATCTCTACTGAAAGCATAAAATAATAACAGAAAAACCACCTGCTAATGGGACACCACTTATCTTCAGGTGCTAACTACAGGAAAATATTTTGTTTACGTGTGCACTCTTATTCATGTTGCAACATTATCTATTCATAATGCATGTGACTTAACCACCTCTTGCCCTAAAATACACACACTTAGGTTAAAAGTATATTTACATGACTTAGCCACTACGTGCATTAACACGTACCCTTAGGTTAAGAAATATCTTTTACTAATAACCTTATATTAGCATATAAAAGTATCACTTTAATTATTCTATAAGAGACTTACTAATATAACTTGGTCAAACTCATGACCTACTTTATGGGCCCAACAGCCGAACTGACCTACCCATACATGTGCACCAAGCTTCGATTATTGAGCACTAAGCACTTTGTCTAGTATATATATATATATATATATATATATATATATTAAATTGGATGCACATCTATAAAAGAAATATCAACATATTATTCTTGCATAATTTAAAATATATCACACTTCATTAAAAAAATTAATATTTAACAATGCCAAACAACATTCTAATTTTAATATTTTTTTAAAAAATCATATAAATTAAAAATATCCAACATAGTTACATAAACAAAACTACTACGTAAACAAAACTACTACGTTAAAATCAAACTATACATGGCAACCAATATATTCTTTTTCCATTACAAAATTTTATCATTTAAACACCTCATTTCTCACTTATAGGAAATTAAGCCTGAACATTCTTCTTTAATTGCATGTTAAACATTGACTTAAGTGACATTTTTTCAAAAATAAAACTTTAACTTTAACATTTATAAGTGAAACAAATTTTCACTACAAGAAAAAAAGGTTTTAATGGAGGTCATTTAGCGGAGGTTAATATAACTCTAGGAATTAATTAAATAACTGAGCTTTTTTAATCTTCGTTAAGTTCCAAATGTTATTCTAAAACCTCAGTAAAATAACGGATAATTTTTTAACGTTCATTAAATTTCAAAGGTTTATTTTAAAATCTCAGCAAAATAACACAGGTTTTTTAACCTTCGTTAAATTTCAAAGGGTTATTTTAACACCTCAGCAAAATAACGGAGATTTTTTTAACCTTCGCTAAATTCCAAAGATTCATTGTAGAACCTCAATAAAACACTCCAAATTTTTCATTCTTCAATAAATATAATTAAATCCATTTATAAATAAATAATTAAAAACTATATAGTTTTAGTATATTTATATATTTTATAACTAAATTCTCTAAAATTTTGAAAGTGTAACTTCTAAAGTTTCAAAAATTTAGTTTAAAAATTTAACAACATAATCTTGGATAATAAGCATTTCAACAACTAATCTTTGATAATAAGTATTTCAACAGTATTTGCATATTTCTTGTAATTTATGGTAGTTGATATTCCCGCCGGTTGACCGGATGCGTCTTCGTGTGTGGCTTGTCCTCGCGAGCTAGGGCACCTTCGTTCTGCTCCGTCTGTGAGTACCTGAAAAGAAGTGGACAAAGGGGCGCCCTCGCGGCCGTTTGCACTCCGACGATCAAGTCAGCTAGCGAGAAACATCAAAGGGACGCACCTCCGTATCGGAACACCGTGGCTGGATGTTCTGAAGGTGGTCCAAAAAACTGAGTAACTGAATAACCAGTGCTTTTCTGCCCTAACTGCCTGTGCATACAGTGGGTGCGCTAATGAGAAAACTAGGGTTTCTTTCTGTGTGTGTTGAAACTGAAAACTCGCCCCCCGTCTCAAACGCCTAAAGCCCCTCTTAAACACCTCCAGCATTCAAAGCGTCTTAAAGCGCATTTAAAGCATATAAAAACGTTCAACGTGTTTAAAACGTTTAAAGCATTTAAAGTGCTTTAAAGCATTCGAAACGTAAACTAAATTAATGCGTACCTTAGCAAACTTTCAGTGAAACTGTTATGCCATGATGTTTCAATGCTTTCTGCTATGTGTTCTTCTGACTTGATCGCTATTCTTCGTGGAGGGCCTTACAGCATCGTACCCCAACTTAGGGATAATCCATCGTGTAAGTCCTCCTTCTTGGAGTGCATCTGGGGCAAAGGGGTGACTTTCTGGGTGCCAACTCATGCGCCCCACTCTCTAGTCACTTGCCCTGGAAGTGTATCTACCTTTCTCTCGCACCATGCACGTGGTTCTCCCCTGGGCGTGGCCCTCTCATGCGTCGTATCTGTCCCAGGGTCTCCCAGCGGTGGCATGGGTACTTCACGAGTCAGGTTACCCCCTACTGGTACTAGAACTATGGCCTTGAAGCCACCTTTCTTTTTTCCTTATTACTGCTCTGAGGCACTGAGGCCTCTCGCGGTGTCGCCCCCCTCCACGGTCTTCCCTACCCATAGGTATCGGGGGTGGCACCGTCGATGCCTTAACTTTGGCGACGCCTACACCAGGCGACGCCTCATCTTGGCGACACCTCACCTTGGCGACGCCTCACCTTGGCGACACCTCATCTTGGCGACGCCTCACCTTGGCGACGCCTCACCTTAGCGACACCCCACTTTGGCGATGCCTCACCTTGGCAACGCCTCACCTTGGCAACGCCTCACCTTGGCGACGCCTTTAGCGGTCAACCTGTTGACTTTCTTCCCTTGGGCCCCCTTGAGGGGTTCTACAATATGTTGACTTTGACTTTGACTTTGGTCAACGCCCGGGGACAAGACGGTACACAAGCCCCCCAGTCTTGAGCTGACACTTGTTTCAGCAAAAAGACTAAGGCCTCGCCCTCACATCCACGTGGCATTCCTGCTAACGTGACATTCCCTTGATCAATTGACGTGACGCTATCTGAGCGTCTGACGAGACATTCTCTACGCTGAGGATGTGACACTTTAAGTTATGCTTTAATCTATTGACACGTGGCTTGATCGCACGGCCATCACTTAGTGCCTCTCGCACTCCTCAAGTTAACGTTATATCTTTCAAAAACGCGTGCTTCAAACCACTGTTTCATTCACTCTTTGCATTCCTTCTTACTATTCATCTTCTCTGTGATTTCTGCGACTCTTGCGCTCTTCCTCATCATGAAAGCTCGCATCTTTTCAACTTCCAAGCACAAAGGTATCGTTTTTCTACTCCGATCCTCCTTACACTTCACTGTATTGATCTCATAACTGTCTGGGACTGTTTATTTTTCTTGCATTTCTCTGTGTTTTCTCCTTTCCTCTACTTTCTTCATTCTTTCCTCTTTTCTGGATTTCTCGCGTGGGTAGGAGTCTTCTTAGGGTTTCGTCTCATTTGCTTGTTCGAACTTGTTAATCCTTTTCCTTCCTTCTTCAGATTTTCATCAATTATGGCGTGATCCTGCCGGCAACTCGAACGTGGAGGAATCGCTTTGTAGCACTCTCTGTCCCGTCTACGCGACTGCGTCCTCTGCAGAATCACCCTCAGAGCCTTCTCTTGGATCTCCAAACGTGACCTGCAAAACACACAGACGGCGCCTCTAGCGGCCGTTTGCACTCCGACGATCAAGTTAGACCACAGAACCACCAAATGAGAAAACTAGTGTGTGTGTAAAAACTCTTGCTCTCTATTTTCTCGTATCCCCCTCACTCTCTCCCTGATTCTCTTTTATGTCTCTCTCTGCTCCTGGGCATAACAGAATTATGTTATGCTTTTCTGAGACAGTGTACCTGCAGAATCAGTAGAGTGTGGGTGTCTGTGCGTGTCCGCGCGTCTCTGCGCTTGGCTGCGCTTGTCTGTACCTGTCTGTACCTTTAGTGGTACGGAGTGCACCTTTATCTGGATCGCACCCCTCTCAGATGACGACACGTGGAGGCATGCGACTCGCATCTAACCACACACGTGTCACTTACTGGAAGGGCCCTAGCGCTTCTCTTTGCGTGCTAAGTTATTCCCTTGCGGAGTAACTTAGCATATTTCTTTCATCTGGGTAAATCGCATACTCTCAGGAGAACGCCAGGTGTGGCCGGTCTAGGCACACTCACCAAGCGTTGCTCTCTGTGTAGATGACTTACCCTTCACGCACGTAATGGGTTGAGGGAGTCACCAATCACTGATCGGTTTACTAGCTCCCTCAGGCCACTCTCGTGCGCGATTCCCTGAGGTGTGCTCATGCGAGGTCCATGTATAACGCTCTCGCTGGGAACCTCAGTCCCAGTTTAACTGCGTGTAACACAAGACCCCGATGACAATGCACCCGATGACTGATCAGTGCTCTGTTGCTTCTCGCGTTCTGCCCCCAGGCGTTAGTCTGAGAACTGGTCTGTTGGTGGCCACTTGGCTACAGACCACCGATCACCGTTCTGGATCATCTGTCGATGGTCACTTGGTTACTGACCCCCGATGACCGCTCTCGGCGATCGTCTCCTTGATCTCTCTGTCACTTGGTCCACGTGTCGCCCTGCGAGTGGTCCACGTGGTCCTCTGCTGCTGACGTCATCGACTACCGATGACCGATCGGATCACAAGCCCCCCAGTCTCGAGTCGTGAACTCGTTCTCGGCGAAGAGACTAAGTGGTCGTGCCCTCAGTCCACGTGGCAAGTGGGACCGCATCACGTGCCATCTCACGTGTTGCTTCTTTAACGTTTGGACTTCTTTCCTTAATCTCGCGACACGTGGCCCCATCGACGACCAGCGTGGTGTGTCGCTAGCGCTTCTCTTATTCAAATTGGCGCGCGCCTTCACTGCTCCTCCATCTTCTTCAATCGACTCTCAGACTTCTTGCGAACTCTTTCTCTGCGCACCCATCTTTCTTCAAGTTTTCTGCTTCCAAACCTTTTGCGATCATCCAAAGGTATTGTTTTTCTTCTTCCTGGGTCTATTTAGGTTATTTCTATCGTTTGCATTTACCTTTCTCGTTATCATGCATTCATTTCCCCTGTTTTCCCTCTCTCGACCCGCGCTAGGGTTTTTCGCGCTCTTCCCCTGATTTCTGCTTCTCCTTCTTCCTTTTTTCACTTGGGCATCTCTTTCTCCTTTCCCTTCTCTGTTTTCACCGAACCATTCATCATTCCCTCTTCTTCCATTCATTCTGACCTTTCATTTTTCCTCCATTTGCAGCTATCTCGCGATGGCTCGCTTGAAACAAACCGCGCGTATTATTGCCCCATCTTCTGGTGCACAGCCTTCCGCGAGTGCGCCAGCTCTACCACCGCCTGTTGCTACCTCCTACCACGACAATGCCAGGGTCTACGACTGGGCCCCCCTGGCGTTGCTCGCTGAGACCTCCACTCTACTGCCCTAGGGTCATCTCACCTCTCTTCTGAGCCATGACCCGGATGAACCCTCGTGCGCCATAGACAGGGAAAATGATTTCAATATCCAAGTCCGCATCCCTCCTCGAGGGATGCCCATCTGTGCGGATGATAGGGCCACTAATGGGGTGCCCTTCGTCTTCGTCTACTTCGCCATTTTCAAAAGGTTGAAGCTGCGCCTCCCCTTCACCTTTTTCGAAAAGGAGCTGATGATGGAGTTGAACGTCGCGCCCTGCCAACTCCATCCCAATGCCTGGGCCTTCATCCGGGCATTTCAGATCCTCTACAATTACTTTGGGCACAACACCTCCGTGGATGTGTTCCTCTACTTCTTCGAGGCGAAGAATCCTGGGGACAGGTCCTGGGTTAGCCTGAACGGGGTTGCTGGACGGGTGCTCCTGGGCCTATACCAGCAATCCTTCAAAGACTGGAAGGGCAGATTCTACATGATATCTGCCACCCAACAAAGTCCAAATCTGCTAGAGGGATACCCCCTCTACTGGGTTCCTGGGGTTGAATTCAAGAAATCCAGGGACCTCGAAGCTATGGCCCCCTACGAGCGCGAGCTATGTGGGTTGTTCCTGGGGGCCAAGTACAACTCCGCTCGCCTCATCAAGGATGAGTTCGATGTGGTGGCCCTGAAAAAATACATAGGTAGCTCTTCTTCTACCTCTTAGGACACTTGCACCTTCTCATGCATGCTTTTATGTGTTTTGACTTACCTGCGTAACTTGAGCATCTAACTCTTCCCTTCCTCATCTGTGTAGATTTAATGTCGGGGAAAGACAGGAGGCTAGCCTTGCTGGAGCTTGCCAAGTGTCGGGGAGCCAAGGGAACTGGCTCCTCTTCTTCTACCACTGAGCCCATTGCAGCCCCTCCTCTCTCGGTCGCGCCAGCTGAAGGCCCCGAGCAAGGAAAGAAAAGGAAAAGACTGGTGAAGGCCCCCACTTCACTTGCTGCTGCTGCTGCAGCTTCAACCAAAGAGGAAAGCTCTGGCTCTCCTCTTATACACCGCCAGAGGAAAAGGCCAGCGGTCGAGGGGGCTTCGTCTCTCCAGCCTGGGGAGATCGAGGTGGTGGAGGTAGAGGAAGGTTCATCCCCTCCTCCCTCTACTCAACCTGCCTCAGAGCCCACATGCCTCCCTTCTCCCTGCCAACAGTTGCCTCCAACTTCTCAACCGCCAGCAGGCCAATCACCTGGTCCATCTGCTCATCCTGCTGGGGGTGCTTCTGCTCAACCTGGGGGTCCCCCACCACCACTGCCAATCTCCACTGCAACTGCTGAATGTGGTGGATCAAGCTCACGCCCAAGCGCCTTTGGGGCCAGCCATGAAAACTTCAGCAGGGTCATCACCTTAGTTCGACAGCTCATTAGCAACCGGGAGCTGGTTGAATGGAGCGGTGATAAGGTGGACATGCACCTGGCCAGGCAGATGGTGCTCTCTCTGGAGTTTTCCACCCAACATCGCAAGCAAATAGCCCTGGAGAAGAGGGTGAAGGAGCTTGAGCACGACAAGGAGTCACTGCGAAGTGACTTCGAAGCCGCTCAAGGGTCTGTGGAGCTGATGCGGGGCATGGTGGAAAAGGCTAGGAGGGAGTACCTAGCGCAGGTCCAAGAAACCATCAAGACGGAGATCTTGAGGGTTGAACTACGGGCCGAGACCTCCTCCCTACGCCAACTGAATTCTCAACTGGTGGGGGAGCTCGAGTCCACCAAAGAAGCAGCTGCTGCTGGAGAGAAGAGGCTTGAGGAGGTGGTGGGCAAGCTGTCTGAAGCTGCCTCCTCCCTTGCTACCCTTACCACTGAGAGAGATGCTGCGGAGGCCTCGAAGCAAAGACTGGAGGCGGAGAAAGCTGATCTGATGAACGTGGGTGTTGATGCCCTTACTGACGGATTCGAGCTAGCACTCGAGCAAATCCGATGCGTTCTCCCAGACCTGGACCTTTTGCAGTTCAGCATCTATCACGAAGTGGTAGATGGAAAGCTCATCCCTCCTGCCCCTTAATCTCTTCTCTTCTTTGTAAATTTTAACTTCTGCACAACTTTCCTTAGTACTCAAAATTTGTATAAGAATTGGTTGTGAACATAAACTCTCAATTTGTATGAACTTCTTCTCTTGTATTTTTCTTGAGCTTCACTTTTCTTTATGCTCACGGCTACCTGTTAGCTAGCTTAGGTTCAGCGTGATCTTAAGCTTTGTCTTTCCCTTTGCACACGACTAAGTGTTAACCAGCTTAGGCCTAGCGCGATCTGCCTCCCTTGTTCTTGGCCTCTACTTGATCACGACTAGCTATTCCCTTAGCTTGGTGTTTAACAGTCCTTGTGCGCTGCTTTGCACCACTAACCAATCACTGACGACTCATCAGTGATCGTTCTTTAGTCTACACTTAGCTTCTCTGTCGCTTTAGCGCTAAGTGTGTAGAAGACTTCGACATCATTCGCTCGAGGTGATGCCTCGTTTTGGGGAAAGAAAAGTGTTTCTCGCTAACCCCTCTTACTTTCCCCAAGGTCATCACCCTTCGGCGGGTTGAGTCGTTCATTCCCTGCCTCACTCCTGGGGTGAAGAGGGTTTCGGACTAAGAGCCTTACTGGGCCAATATTGGTGTATGCCAAGTGGGTAAGGACATTTTGTCAAAATCTTTCCTTTCCCTCCCTTGGTCTTACTAGCACCCCTGGCTTTTCAAACCCTTAACTGCTTGCGCTCACACCTGGGGTGAGGAAGACTTAGATCGGTGCCAGTACTTGCGCCTAGGGCAAGTAGGGCCTAACCAATCACCTGCACTTGCACCTGGGGCAAGGAGGATTTTAACTTTAATACTTGAGCACACTTGATATGCTGGAAATTTTTTCTTTAATTGGGTGGCCTCGTTAAAAACCCTCCTTAGGGAAAAGAGTGCCCCCTTGTTTGTTCAACTGTTTCCACCACATACAAAGAATGTATCTTTTAGCGCGAGAACGCAATTACTGTACAACTTTAACTGAAATAAAATTTTAAATGGGTGGCGTTCCACGTTCTGGGGATTGCTCCTCCCTTCAAAGTCTCTAGGCGATAGGCTCCGTTCTCCAACGTCTCAACCACTTTGTACGGGCCTGTCCACTTTGGAGACAATTTGTTCTGCATGTCATTCTGATGCGCCTTTCTCATCACCAGATCACCTTCCTGGAAGCGCCTGGGCCTCACTTTAGAGTTGTGCCTCCGCTCTACTCTTCTCTTTACGGCTTCAGCACTGACTCTGGCTTCTTCTTGCACTTCATCCAGCAGGTCTAGATTCACCTTACGTTCTTCATTGGACTCTTCAGCAATGAAGTTCAAGAATCTGGGGGAGCTCTCCTGTATCTCCACGGGAATCATGGCGTGTGTCCCATAGACAAGGCTGAAGGGTGTCTCATGGGTGCTGGACTGTGGGGTGGTATGATAAGACCATACAATTCTGGGGACCTCCTCTGCCCAGCCTCCTTTGGCCTTGTCTAGTCTTCGCTTCAGCCCCCTGAGCAATACTCGATTTGCTGACTCCACCTGCCCATTGTTTTGTGGGTGTTCCACTGAAGCGAAAACCTGCTGTATTTCTAACTCCTCACACATCTTCCTCAGCTGATGGCTGGTGAACTGGGTGCCATTGTCGGAGACCAACCTCTTGGGTATTCCGAAGCGGCAGACGATGTTCTTCCAGACGAAGTGCTCAACTTTCTGTGTGGTGATGTGTGCGACTGGTTCTGCCTCCACCCACTTGGTGAAGTACTCCATGGCCACGATGAGGAACTTCATCTGCCTTATCGCCAGGGGAAAAGGTCCTAGGATGTCGATCCCCCATGTGTGGAATGGCCACGGGCTATGGATGGACCTCAACTCCTCAGGAGGTGCCTTGTGCCAGTCTGCGTGCAGTTGACACTGTTTGCAGCGCTGAGCAAACCTTACGCAGTCTTCCTTCAGCTTTGGCCAGTAGTACCCCGCGCGGAGTATCCTACTTGCCAAAGCGCGACCACCTACGTGGCTACCGCACACCCCCTCGTGCAACTCAGACATGAGTCTGGTGCATTGCTCTCCGTGCACACAGATCTGCACAGGGTGAGAAAATCCAAATCTAAAGAGGTTTCCATCTATTAGAGTAAACTTACTTGAACTCCTCTTTATCCTTTTTGCCTCTGCCACGTCGAGTGGGAGTATACCATCTTCTAAGTACAACTGGTATGGCGTTATCCAGGTGTCGGGCTCCTTCTCCGCGCGGACCTCCATTGACTCATCGGTCTTCGACGGTCGCGATCTCACCCTTAGTGCTCTCAGCGTTTCTTGGGTCAACGACCGATGACCGATCGTCAGGCGTTCCAATGACTTGTATACATGAAGCACCTGGTTGTCTGACACGAACGCACGCGGTACCTTCAGGGTCTCCTGAATGACGGTCCTCTGCTTCCCCCCTTTGCCTGAACTGGCCAGCTTGGCAAGCAGGTCTGCTCTGGCATTTTGCTCTCTTGGCACGTGTACCAATTCAAACTCGGTGAAGGACGTCTTCAGGAGCAGTACATACTCCAGGTAGGCTGCCATCTGGGGATCCTTTGCCTGGAACTCCCCTGTAACCTGCCCCGTGACCAGCAAAGAGTCACTTTTGGCCAGCAGGCTTCTTGCTCCCATTTCTCTTGCCAGCAACATTCGTGCGATCAGGGCTTCATACTCCGCTTGATTGTTGCTAGCCTTGAAGACAAAGCGGAGGGACTGCTCGATCAGTACCCCGTTTGGGCCTTCCAGAATGACTTCAGCGCCGCTCCCCTGCTGATTAGAGGAGCCATCCACCGATAATACCCATTGGAAATCTAATCCTTCTGCAGGTGTCGCGATCGACGACAGCTCGACTACAAAGTCCGCGAACACCTGCCCCTTGATCGGTCCTCGGGGCTCGTACTGAATGTCAAACTCTGACAATTCCACCGCCCACTTGACCATCCTGCCTGCTACATCAGGTTTCTTCAGCACGTTTTGGATAGGCAGATCTGTCATCACCACCACTGTGAAGCTGTGGAAGTAATGCCTGAGTCTTCTGGCTGAAAACACCACCGCCAGGGCAGCCTTCTCGGGGGCTTGGTACTTTGTTTCAGGGCCTTGCAGCACCTTACTCACGAAGTAAACTGGCCTCTGGGTCTGGTCTTGCTCTTGCACCAGGACTGAGCTGACTGCTCTCTCCGTCACAGCGAAATATAGACGAAGAGGGATGCCTACCTGAGGTTTTCGCAAGACTGGTGGGCTCGCCAGATACTCCTTCAGTTTGATGAAGGCCTCCTCGCACTCCTGTGTCCAAAGGAATCTGCTGCTGCATTTGAGACACTGGAAGTATGGATGACCTTTCTCCCCTCCAGCGGACATAAACCGGGACAAGGCTGCCAAGCGACCGGTGCGTTGCTGCACCTCCTTCACCGTCGTTGGGCTCCTCATTGCCACGATTGCTGCACACTTCTCTGGGTTAGCTTCGATTCCTCGCTCTGTTAAGAGGAAACCCAAGAACTTCCCAGCCTCCACACCAAAAATACACTTCTCTGGGTTGAGCTTCAGCCTGTACTTGGCAATGGTGGTGAATAATTCCTCCAGATCAGTTGCATGATGCTTCTTCTCTCGGGACGTAACCACCATGTCATCTACATATGCATGTACGTTCCTTCCCAGCATGGGCGAGAGTACCCTATCCATGAGCCGCTGGTAGGTGGCCCCCCGCGTTCTTTAACCACCTCCACCACCTCAATCTCCCCAGGCTGAAGAGACGAGGCCCCCTCAACCACTGGCAGCTTCCTCTGGCGGTGTATAAGAGGAGAGCCAGAGCTTTCCTCTTCGGTTGAGGGAGTAGCAGCAGCAGCAACAGGTGAAGTAGAGGCCTTCACCAATCTTTTTCTCTTCCTTCCTAGCTCGGGGCCTTCAGCTGGCGCGACCGAGAGAGGGGGGGCTGCAATGGGCTCGGTGGTGGAAGAAGAGGAACCAGTTCCTTTGGTCCCCCAAAGCTTGGCAAGCTCCAGCAAAGCTTTCCTCCTGTCCTTCCCTGACATTGAATCTACATAGATGAGAAAAGGAAGAGTTAGATGGACTAGCTACGCAAGTAAGTTGATCCTGCCGGCAACTCGAATGTGGAGGAATCGCTTTGTAGCACTCTCTGTCCCGTCTACGCGACTGCGTCCTCTGCAGAATCACCCTCAGAGCCTTCTCTTGGATCTCCAAACGTGACCTGCAAAACACACAGACGGCGCCTCTAGCGGCCGTTTGCACTCCGACGATCAAGTTAGACCACAGAACCACCAAATGAGAAAACTAGTGTGTGTGTAAAAACTCTTGCTCTCTATTTTCTCGTATCCCCCTCACTCTCTCCCTGATTCTCTTTTATGTCTCTCTCTCTGCTCCTGGGCATAACAGAATTCTGTTATGCTTTTCTGAGACAGTGTACCTGTAGAATCAGTAGAGTGTGGGTGTCTGTGCGTGTCCGCGCGTCTCTGCGCTTGGCTGTGCTTGTCTGTACCTGTCTGTACCTTTAGTGGTACGGAGTGCACCTTTATCTGGACCGCACCCCTCTCAGATGACGACACGTGGAGGCATGCGACTCGCATCTAACCACACACGTGTCACTTACTGGAAGGGCCCTAGCGCTTCTCTTTGCGTGCTAAGTTATTCCCTTGCGGAGTAACTTAGCATATTTCTTTCATCTGGGTAAATCGCATACTCTCAGGAGAACGCTAGGTGTGGCCAGTCTAGGCACACTCACCAAGCGTTGCTCTCTGCGTAGACGACTTACCCTTCACGCACGTAATGGGTTGAGGGAGTCACCAATCACTGATCGGTTTACTAGCTCCCTCAGGCCATTCTCGTGCGCGATTCCCTGAGGTGTGCTCATGCGAGGTCCATGTATAACACTCTCGCTAGGAACCTCAGACCCAGTTTAACTGCGTGTAACACGAGACCCCGATGACAATGCACCCGATGACTGATCAGTGCTCTGTTGCTTCTCGCGTTCTGCCCCCAGGCGTTAGTCTGAGAACTGGTCTGTTGGTGGCCACTTGGCTACTGACCACCGATCACCGTTCTGGATGATTTGTCCCCTGACCTCTCTGCCGCCTGATCTATCGATGGTCACTTAATTACTGACCCCCGATGACCGCTCTCGGCGATCGTCTCCTTGATCTCTCTGTCACTTGGTCCACGTGTCGCCTTGCGAGTGGTCCACGTGGTCCTCTGCTGCTGACGTCATCGACTACCGATGACCGATCGGATCATGGCGTGTACGGAAACAACAGCCAATCCTCCCCCCCCAGGGTCAACTACAAGGCTCAGTATCCCTGGGCCTCTGATGAACTCCTAGCCGAGTGCACAACCCTGACCACTGTTGGAGACGTGGAGGACCACATCGGCGACCCACGATTATACAATTTCAATCCTTCTGCAGCGTCCACGACTCCCACGTCTCCATTCGTCATGGCACCGCCGGGGAGTCTGTTTGCATGGACGATAGGTCCAACGGTGGGAAGCCCTTTTTCTTTCTTTACTCAATAGTGTTCAAACGCGTCGGTTTGCGCCTTCCTTTTACAGCCTTCGAAAGGGAGCTGCTTACCGAAATCAACACAGCCCTTGCCTAGCTACACCCCAATAGATGGGCATTCATCAGGGCTTTCAAGATTCTGTGCGGGTATTTGGGCATTCTGCCCTCTGTGGATGTCTTCCTTCAATTCTTTGAAGTGAAGAAGCAGGGGAAAAGCCTTTGGGTAAGCTTTTCTGGGGTCGCTGGTAGGATACTCCTCACCCTTTTCCAGAACTCGTACAAGGGGTGGAAGGGCCAATTCTTCAGGGTGTGTTGCTCCAAACATGACCCCACAACCCTAGATGGCTTCCCCTTGTATTGGGCGGAAAAGCCAAAGCTGCTTAAGCCCAAATCTTTGGATAAACTAACCTCCGCTGATAGAGAGGTGTGCGTGGCTTTGGCTGGTCTGGGAGTCGTCTTCAGCACCGCAAAACTCATAGCTTGCGAGTTTCACGCGGACGCCCTTTCCGGGTACTTTGGTAGGAAAATCCACACCCCTACTTGTCTTCTTTACATTCGTCTCTTGATGTGTTTTGAGGTGTTTCATCTGATTGATGTGTGTGCCGTTTATCTGCCCAAACTTATGTATGTGATGCATGCGCTTTCTCGTTTAACTGGTGTTAGTTCTAACCCTTGCTCTCTTGTTTGTCTGGTGCAGCGTCGGTAATGGACTCCTCGAGGCGAATTGCACTAGCCAAGACCTTGAGGGCTCGCCCCAAGGCAACATCTGTGATGGCTGGCGCCTCCAGCACCCTCATCACTGAGTCCAACCCTCCCCCATCGCCAACACCACAAACCATCCAAACACCCAACTCTCCCCATTCTCTCCAAACACCTAACTCTCCCCCACCAATCGCTGCAATCCCACTGGATGTGGCTGCCGACCTTACCCCAGCCCCCCTGGACAAAGGAAAAAATGTCCTGGTGACCCCCTCTGATGACGAAGACTCTGGCGATGGGCAGGTCTTCAAGAGGAGGAGGACCAACAGGGTCATCTCTTCACGATCTCCTTCCCCCCAACATGGAGAATCGCTGAGGGACAACCCTCCCAGTGCAACATCTCCCCCACCACAAATGGGCCAAGAGGAGGGGGCTGAGTCCGCGCTCCCACAAATTCCTGCCCAAACTTCGGCCCCAGAGGTCTTGACGATTCCCCCGGCGATCATGCAACTAATGAGGGGGTTCAATGAGAGGTCGTCGGGGAGTTCTTCTGGCGAGGCTAAGAAGGAAGGCATGCCCTACTACATGGGGGCCTTCCTCGCTATTGCACTCGACTGGCGCGCTCAAGCAAAAACCAAAGCCATCGAGATGCAAACCCTTCAAGGCCTCAAGCGTGAGGTGGCCACCTTGAGGGAGGAGAAGCTAAAGCTCATGCAACTTTGGGAGCAAAATTGAAAATGCCTACAAAGCTTCTCTGGTGGAGAACCAGGAGGCAGTGGAGGCAGCCAACCTGAAGCTGCTCAAGGCTGATCAGAAACACACTGGCCTTCTGGGTTCCATGGCTTCCCTGCAGTCGGAAGCTGCTGAGATGAGGGTGGCTGCTGAAAGCTCTAAGGTCTTAGGAGCGAAGCTGAGCGAAACAGAGGAGAAACTGGCTGTGAAGATTGAAGCCTCCAACCTTCTCCAAGCTGAGGTGAACAAGCTACAGGTGGAGAAGGAATTTCTAGACAAGCAGCTACTCTCCCGAAACTCCAAGGTCAAGGAGTTGGAGAAGTCCAATAGGGAACTCCTTGAGGACATGGCCGGCACCTTCGACGAGGGGTTCAAGGAGGCTCTGGCCCAAGCTACGTGTGAGAACCCAGGGATCAACACCTCCAACTGTGACCCTGGCAATCATATCGATCAAGCACATCTCAGATCTTGAGGAGTTGTTTCACACGATTGCCAAGTATAAATTGAAGTTAAATCCCGAGAAGTGCATTTTTGGTGTGGAGGCGGGGAAATTCCTGGGTTTCCTCTTGACTGAGAGGGGAATTGAAGCAAATCCTGATAAGTGTGCTGCCATCTTGGCGATGAGAAGCCCGGCTACCGTGAAGGAGGTGCAGCAGCTTACAGGTCGGATGGCCGCCCTATCTCGTTTCGTGTCAGCTAGTGGAGAGAAAGGCCATCCGTATTTCCAGTGCTTAAAACGAAACAATAGGTTTGTCTGGACGAAGGAGTGTGAAGAGGCTTTCGTAAAGCTTAAGGAGTATCTGGCGAGCCCGCCGGTTCTGTGCAAGCCTTTGGTGGGAACGCCTCTCAGGTTGTATTTTGCTGTAACTGAGAGGGCGGTGAGTGCGGTGCTCGCCCAAGATCCAGAAACCTATTTATTTCGTTAGCAAGGTGTTACAAGGCCCAGAAGTAAGGTATCAGGCCTTGGAGAAAGCCGCGCTGGCAGTTGTATTCTCGGCGAGGAGGTTGCGCCACTATTTTCAAAAGCTTTACGGTGCTGGTGATGACCGACTTGCCTATCCAGAAAGTTTTAAAGAAGTCTGATGTAGCTGGGAGGATGGTAAAGTGGGCAGTGGAGCTGTCGGAGTTCGACATCAAATATGAACCCCGAGGACCGATCAAGGGGCAAATTTTCGCTGATTTTGTGGTCGAGCTTTCTTCAGAGGCAGCGCAAGTTGACGGGGACTATTTTCGTTGGGTGCTTTCGGTAGATGGATCGTCTAACCAGCAGGGCAGCGGTGCTGGAGTCATTCTGGAAGGGCCCAATGGCGTGCTGATAGAACAGTCCCTGTGATTTGCCTTCAAAGCCAGCAACAATCAAGCAGAATATGAGGTTTTGATTGCAGGTATCTTGTTGGCTAAGGAGATGGCAGATGGCGTTCTCCCGCTGGATCCAACGGAGCCTAGGAAGATAAAGAAGAACTCTAGCAAGTTCACACTGATCGATGGCGAGCTGTTCAGGTTTGGGTTTACACACCCACTCCTAGTATGTGTGCACGGAGAGAAATGCACAAGAATTATGGCCAAGCTCCATGAGGGTATATGTGGGAGTCACATCGGGGGTCGAGCTCTGGCTGCAAGAGCTCTCCGTGCAGGTTATTACTGGCCAACGATGAGGGAAGATTGCAAGAAGTATGCTCAATGTTGCAAGCAATGCCAGCAACACGCCGATTGCCACAAGGCACCCCCAGAAGAGCTGAAGTCAATTTACAGCCCCTGGCCGTTTCATACTTGGGGAATTGACATTCTGGGGCCCTTCCCATTAGCGGTCAAGCAGATGAAGTACTTGGTAGTGGCGATTGAATACTTCACCAAGTGGATCGAAGCGGAGCCAGTCGCCCAGATCACCGCACACAAGATCGAGAGCTTTGTATGGAAGAACATCGTGTGCCGATTTGGTGTGCCTAAACGCCTGGTGTCAAACAATGGGACTCAGTTTGCAAGTCACCTATTGAAAAAGCTGTGTGAAGAGGTGGGAATACAACAGGTGTTTGCATCCGTCGAGCACCCACAGACGAATGGCCAAGTGGAGTCTGCCAATCGGGTGTTGGTGAGAGGTTTAAAGAGAAGACTAAAGAAAGCTAAGGGGTCGTGGGCTGAAGAGGTACCCTGCATAGTTTGGGCGTACCATACCACTGAGCAGTCAGGAACCCACGAAACCCCGTTTAACCTGGTTTATGGATGTGATGCGATGATTCCAGTCGAAATCCAGGAAAGCTCGCCGAGATTCCAGAACTCTGTGGCGGAAGACTCGAACGAAGAAAGAAAAATGAATCTGGATTTGTTGGATGAGGTCAGGGAGGAGGCGAGAGTGAAGGCCGAAGCAATAAAGAGAAGGATTGAGCGAAGGTATAACTCTAAGGTAATGCCAAGGCAGTTTAGAAGTGGCGACCTGGTGATGAGGAAGGCCCATCAGTACGAGATGGAGAACAAGTTATCGCCTAAGTGGACGGGACCGTTCAGAATAACCGAGGTGCTCGAGAACGGCGCCTACCGCTTAGAGACGTTAGAAGGAGGGGCGATTCCTCGCACTTGGAACGCCACACATCTCAAATTGTATTACAGTTAAAGCCTTGTAAGTAGAGACGAACATGAAGAGATTTAAATAGTTTATGTTAAAACAGTTCCAAGGGGGCACTCTTTTTTCCCTAAGGAGGGTTTTTAATGAGGCCACCCAATAAAGAAGAGTTTTCAAGTTTAAAGTTTCTAAGATTGCATGCTTACTGTTTTGAAAGTTTTTAGAAAAAAGACCTTATCACTTGTACGTGATCTAAGGAAACTGTACCGTCCCGTACCCGGGCATTGACAAAAGGTCAAAGTCAACGTAAAGGTCAAAGTCAACGTAAAGCGTCGCCAAGGTAAGGCGTCGCCCAGGTAAGGCGTCGCCTAGCAGGGCATCGCCGAGATAGGGCGCCGCCCAACTGGGTGTCGCCAAGATGGAATGGCACAAGGGAAAGGTGACCACAGCGCTGCTCCCCGATACCCATGGGTAGGAAAGACCATGGAGGGGGCGACGCCGTGGGAAGGCCCAAACCCTGGATAACCAGGGAACAGTAATAAAGAGGAGAGAAAGGTGGCTTCAAGGCCATAGTAACAATACCAGTGTAGGGCAGCCTGACTCGTGAAGTACCCCTGCCGCCCAGAGACGCCTTTGGGACAGATACGACCCAAGAGGAAGGTCACGCCCAGGGTAGCCGGGTGCAGGGTACAAGAGGAAGGCAGATACGCTCTCAAAGTGAGTGACTAGATGATTGGGGGCATGAGTTGGCACCCAAAAAGTCACCCCTAGCGCAGTAGCACTCCCAGGCAGGAGGACTCACACGTAGAAACGTCCCCGGATGGGCAGAAACGCCCCCAGATGGGGTCATGGCGTCGTGAGGCCCTCCACGTGTACGACAGCCAGGTCAGAATAGAAACACCCTTTAGTCAGGTGCCAGGTAATTAAAGTCATTCAATACAGTTTCCGTTTCGAGCGTTCAGGTACTATAATGGCTCCCAAGCGTTTCAACGTCTTAAATGCGCTACGTTTTCTAATTAGACGCTTTAATTGAGCGTGTTACGTTTGTGATTAAAAGCGCTTTAAGGCGCTTTAAATGCTTGGGTAGTTTAAATAGCGCTGAGAATGTTGGGAACGGGGTTCGAACTTTTGGCAAATTGACCAGAAACTCTCTAGTTGCTTGCTCAAGCCTTGAGGTTACGTACAAGGGACTGGGGAAAGATCTTTGCCTGAGGGAGAAAACACACACACAATACACAGTTCTTTTTACCACCTTCAGAGTGCCACACGCGGTGCTCAGAGACGGAGCTGCACAGTTTTGGTGTTTCTTGCTGGCTGACTTGAGCGTCGGAGTGCAAACGGCCGCTAGGGCGCCTCTTTGTCCTCTTTTTTGCAGGAATCCACAGGTAACCAGTGGGAAGGAGTCCCTAGCTGACGGTTGAGGTCGCGCACGAAGACGTCCCAGTCAACCGGACGGAACAGAAACAGTAAAGTTATATTGCATGCTTTCTAGTAAAGTTTTAAGTCCCCATCGTTTTTCGGCGATCGGCGGCAATAGTTAAAAGTTTTAAAGACCTCATCGTCTTTCGGCGATCGGAGGCACCAGTAATGTTTAAAGCCCTCAACGCTCTCGTGCGTCTTGAGGCGAGAGAAGAAGTCCTCCTCGCCTTTGAGCGAGTGCAGGCGAGAAAGAGAAGAAGTCTTCCTCGCCTTTGAGCGAGTGCAGGCGAGAAAGAGGAGAAGCCCTCCTCGCCTTTGAGCGAGTGCATGCAAGAACAGATTGAAAGGCCTCTTTGCATAAGCAGATTGAGGCAAGATTAAAAGTCCTCAGTGCATCCAAGGGGGAGGAGATGTACACCCTGGGCAAGTTGAGGCACTAGAGAAAGTCCTTCTCACCTTAGAGTGAGTTCAGGCAAGATGAAACTGAAAAGTCAGGGGTGTTCATGACCTAAAACGGCGGGAAGGGAAGGTTGATGGAAAACGCATTTTCCCCTTTAAGTGAAACATCAATGTTGACCCAGTAAGACCAGATAAAGCTTCCACGCTTGCAGGCAGTGTGAAGATAGATAAAATCCTTCTCGTCTTGAGCGAGTTCAGGTACGGCGTGAGGGGTGGAAGAAGTCAAAGGACAGCTGAGATAGGTTCGCAGAGAACACCTCACTTTCCAGATCATTGTTCTAAAACTCAGGGAGGTAGAGAAGGATCTGAAAGGCGCCTCTGCCCCCAGATGAGGGAACAATGATCAAGTTATGCATAAAAGGGTAACATCGCCAGAACCCTATGGCGTGAAGGTTGAGATAGTGAGGGGGTTGTATGGCGAGTACCAAATCGGAGGAATTTCCGGCGATGACAGGAGAAGCGTGAACTTCACTTGGCAAATCAGGTAAGCTGTGTTTAGAATATTAGATTGAGTTAAAACCTGCTGCCTAGCAAGTGATTTTGCGATAAGGTTTTTTATCTTAAGTATAAGTATAAGTCATCGCCGATAATTGATGGTGGCTCAAATTTACTTTGAGTTAACAGTTTGTTAAGTGTGTTATAAGATTAACAGCTTGCTCGAGTTAAGGCAATGGGTGGAGGTTTAAAGTTCAAGTAATGCTGAATTAATTCAGTTGAGTAAGTTTCACCAGTTATGTTGGTCAACCACACAGCAAATAGAGGCAAAGGCGTATAAGGTGAAATAGAAAGACAATGTTCAAACAATAGAAGTTATATAAGCAGTGCCAATTGAAGTTTATACAAATATCGGTCATTACAAACAGAAGGTTCTACAAAAGGAGGCGATGGATGGAGGCGGCTAATCTTCAGAAGGAACGACCTTGCCATCCACCACCTCGTTACAAATCGACAGCATGGAAAGGTCGAGCTCAGGATATTGGCATGACATTTGCTCCAGAGCAGCGTCGATCCCAGAGGCGAGGATTGGAGCAGCACTCTGCTCGAGCTCATATATTTGGTTCTTCAGTTCTTCCTTCTCCTCATGAGCTCGAGCAAGTTCTTCAGTAGCTTTCTTACTCTCACCCCGAGCTTGGGCAAGCTCTGCAGCAACCTTTGTGGCTTCCTCACGAGCTTGGGAGAGCTCAGCGAGAGCCTTATCCCTGTCTGCCTTGACCTTCCCCAAGAGGACCTCCCTATCTGTTGATCTTTTTTCAATTTTCTCCACCCTAGAAGCTTCAGCCTTTTGTGCAGCCTCCAAATCTGCCACCTTGACCCTAAATGGGACCAATTTGCTCTCCAAGTCAATTTTCTCTTGGAGTTGGGTGTGCAGTTTTCGGCGCAGATCAGAGGCTTCCTTGCGTGTGTTCCTTAGCTCAACGTCCAGTGCATCCTCCAGCCTTGAATGTTCAATCTCCTTCATCAGAAGATTGCAAGTGAGCTTTTCAGCCTCAGCCCTTATTATGAGATTTGACTCCTTGAGCTTGAAGTTTTCCTCTTGGAGCCTCTTGAGCGAATTCGTCACAGCTCTTGTTACAAGCGAAGGGAAACCTTCCGCCATGGCCTTTAGCTGAGCTGCGAAAGGTCCCAAGGTCTCCTTGAAGGAATCTAGGAGACTTGAGGTTAATGCTGGAGGTGCTGGTGGAGTTTGATGTTGGCTTTCACCACCACCCTCTTGAGCTTGTACAGCAAGGGGGGCTTCCAGGCGTGGTGGTGAGGCTGGAACTTCTGTTATAGGCATTGGAGAAGCCTGAGCACCTTCATCTTCTCCTAGTGCGGCCCCAGCAATGGATGTGGTGGAAGGAGGACCCTCTCCAGCAGATACAAATGGTGTAGAGGCGCTCGGAGGGTTCTCTGCATAATTAAGGCTGCTACTTTCGATCACTATGGGCGCGGCGGCCAGTGGTGCTGCTTGGACTGGTTCTAGCGGAGATGGAGGTGATGGCGGCGTTGGTGTTGGGAGTGCAGGTGGTGTAGAGGTGGTTACCCTTTTCCTCTTGGTGATGAGACCATCCTCGGTGTCTTCATCGTCGTCTTCTTCCTCCGAAACCACCTGAGGGGTCTTCCTCTTTGGTCTCTTCAACGCCAGTTTTTTCCTTTCTAGGGCGGGTAGGGCCCCAGAAGGAGTTGGACCTCGGGGAGGAGTTTTTCCTTGGGCAGCGGCGATCTCCACAACCGAGTTGGGCACAGTTTGGGAGCCCGCCGCAAGTTTGTGGGATCGGGCGATCGCCCTCAATTCAGCCAGCTTTCCTTTTCCCAACATTGCGTATGCCCCAGAGCAGAAGCAGAACATACAAGTATATACATACATAAATGACATGAGCAAATAGCACATGGATGAATGATCAAGACCAGTACAAAACAAATAGAATGCCAAAGACAGAATGGTAGAAATGTTAAGACAGTTTCAACACAAAATGAGAGTCTTGGTGTTGGGGTAAGGGCTAACCTATGTACATTTCAAGTTGGCCCTCGAGGAATTCGAAGGAGATTATTGGAGCAGTGGGGAAGGTGATGTTGGTTAGAAGCCACACTTTTCCAGAAGAGACAAAGGTCTTTGTCCAAATCCCCCATGTTGTCAGGACTTCTTGCTCTCCTGAAGTTGTCCCTGGAATCCTTTTTCCCCTTGGTTACCCAATACAAGGGGAAGCCATCAAGCAACAAAGGGTCTTGGTCGTTCTGGCACACCTTGACGAATTTCCCCTTCCAGTCTTTGTAGGATTGCTGGAAGATGGAGAGGATTGACCTCCCAGCAATTCCATTCAAGCTGACTCAGAGGCGATCTCCAGGATTCTTTGCCTCAAATAGAAAAAGGAAGACATCAACCGAAACCGGCAACCCCAAGTGCACGCAGAGGATTTGAAACGCCCTCACGAATGCCCAGCTGTTGGGATGGAGCTGGGCAGGGGCGATGTCGAGCTCGGTCAACAGCTCCCTCTCGAAACGAGTGAAAGGAAACCTAAGTTTCACTTTCTTGAACAGCATGGCGTAGACGAAGCAGAACGACTCGCCGTTGTTCCCCTTATCGTCCGCACAAATTGGTTCTCCAGGGAGGCAAGGTAGCACCGTCACATTGTCATCGTGCTCCTTGTGAAATGAAAGGTTGGGTCGATCCCCTTTCTTCAGACGAAGCACCCCCACCTCAGTATTTATCGACGAGTTTTCCTTCAGTAGAGTTGAGGTGGCCCAAGGGTAGAGCTCTTGGTAGTCCCGTGGAGGAAGGGAGACTCCCCCGGCTTGTGGTGGAGTTGCTTGGGTAAGGTTGGCACGAGAAGAGGCAGGCCTCTCAGCCTGTGTGGAAGGAGCACCAGAGGCTCGTGGGGGGTTGCGTGTTGGTGGAGGGTTTGTCCCAGGGATAACCCTACTAGTTTTGGGAGGAGGGTTTCGCGATGAGGAAGGAGGATTGGCGGTGGACTTTGTGTGAGCCATCGCAGGAACTGCAAAGGAAAGAAAAGGGAAGAAATGAGGATAGCAAGAGAATGACTTGATTGAGGATGAAGAAGATAGAACGAACGAGTGAGAGTTCACTAGGGTAGATGTTATCAGGAATGAAACTCTAAGTTACGAGAAAAAGAGAAACAACCCACAACGTATGCTCCAGACAGTTAATGGATGATGCAAACCGATTAAAATGCAACAAATATCAATAGAAGGAGTAAAAGAGTTACCTTTTGATGATCGGGTAAATGTTGAAGGAAGTTGAAGATTGTGGGAGACGAAAGGTTTCGTAGTTGCAGAGAGAACGTCTAGAATGCTTGAAGATGAAGAAAGATAATGAAACAGTGAATAGCGCGAAGGGTTTAAGGGTTTCGAACGTTGTAGGAAGCGCAACCGACAATTAAAAACAACCGTTGATGAAGCCACGTGTCGTTTGATTAAAAAGGGGTTGGTGAAGCGTCAGAAAGGCAAAAGAGTACGAACGTACGGAAGTCCGTACAAGGGCCACGTAGATCGACGATGATTTGACTTCTTAGTCTTTTCGCTGGTCAAGTCTCAGCTTAAGACTGGGGGGCTTGTGTACCGATCAGGTCATCGGGTGTGATGACGTGGCAGCAAGCGACAATATAGGCGTGTTGAACGGGACACCTGGCCGACAGAAGGGAAGTAAATCGGGAAGTCAGTATAGTCGCCGATCGCTGAAGTGGCGTTCTCCGATCTCTAATGTGCGTAACCGGCGGCCACCAGAGTTGCGTCACAGTCACCGTATGTGAGTACTAGGAGATCAGGTGGTTAGAGATCGCCGGGGAACGCTGGGAGATTAGGTGGTTTACACACCGCCGAAAGGGGCACATCGCTGAACGACCAGGAGAGCTTATTTAAGGTTTCCAAGAGGTACAAGTATGGAAGACGAGTGATATGTTTGTCACGTAGCAGCGGAGGATAAGGTTATCAGATGATCACACCCTAGCCAGAGGTCGGGTCGAGAGAACAGTTTCCCAGAACATGCATGCTGTGCAAGTGAAGCAGATCGTGATGGCGGCAGGCGAGACCACAGAGATGGTGCACGTGGTGGCACCCGGTACTCGCCACTTAAGGGGTCGCGCTCCAAGGAAAGTCGTGCACCGAGTTACTCCCTGTATGGATAACTTAGTCGAATGGCAAGAAGAGTAGAAGTGACGCTCAAGTTGTGGAAGCTCCAGATGGTGACACGTGTACAGCTGGATGTGAGCCACGCGTCTAGAGGTGTAACCGTCAGGAGAGAGAAAAAGCTCAGGTATATAAGGAGCACTTAACAGACTTTTGAGGTACGCTTTCAGAACACTTTTCAGTACACTGAGATTCACTACGCACGATTCCTTGAGTTGAGATATTCTCTCTGAGTTTTTGGTGATTCTTCCACTGACTTGGGCGTCGGAGCGCGATCGGCCGCAGTGGCGCCACTTAGTTTTCTTCAGGTTCTTGCGAGGAATTAAGACGTGAAGAGCAAAAGCTAACGTGGTGCGAAGCTGATCCAAAGGAGATATCTTTGACGTGGCAAGACTCTTGCACTCAAGTCAACCGACAGGATCAATATTCATCCACATTTAGCGTGCCTTGTTGAAACCGTTGGAGTCTCAACATGAGGTCTTTCCTAAAATGTGGGGGCACAAATCTAGCGCGCATGTGATCCTTTAAAGAGTTCCAAGAGTCCACGGGAGGACCCTTGTGATAGATAATGTCCTTTACAACACCATGCCACCATTTCATGGCATAATCACTAAACTCTAAGGTGGCTAGCTTAAGCTTATGCTCATCTTGGATCTCATGGATCTCAAATATTTGTTCACACTTAGCCTCCCAATCTAAATATACATTAGGATCACTAGAGCCATTAAAACAAGGAAGCTTGACCGAAGGAAGCCTAGACTTTGCATCTTGATAGAAGCCATTGTCGTAGTGATGTCTTTCTCCTTGATGATGAGGTCTTTGTCCATGAAATTGTGGTGGATTCCTCCTTCTCCTATGCTCTTCTTCATGGCCAAAATCATTTGAAGAGGCTCTTGAAGATGGTCTATGAGAATGATGCCCATCATGGATAGAAGGAGATGGCCTAGCTTGTTGGACCTCCATCTTTTGCATTTTCTCTTCCAAGCGTCTAATAGTTCTCTGTGCTTCATGTAATTCACCAAGGATTGAAGCTTTGGAAGGAGAATTCTGCTTGTAGGATGCATCACTTGAAAATCCAGCCATTTGAAATTAAAAACAGCAAACACACAAAACAGCAAACAAGTCAAGAAACAAAATTAGCAAAAACAGTGAGTGTTTTAAGCAAAAATGCCGAAGTGAATTGAGGCAGAAAATAGGTCACTCTCAAAGAAATAATGTCCTTGCACCAATCTGATCTTTAGGTCTTGGAAACCTCAAATGAAATATGTCAAAGCAAGCACACCAATCTCCAAGCCAACCACCACAAAACCAATGAAGCAATAAAGACAAACAAGAAAAAGTATAAGCAAAGAAAGGCTGGAACAAAAGGAAAACTAGATATTTGACACACTCAAAGATTAATGAACAAAAGACAAGCAAGAAAATTAAAGAACTCAATGAGAAAGTAGGCACACAAAAGAATACTTAAGAAAAGCACTAGAGTAGATGAAGAAAACAAAAATTAGCTACTGGAAAATATTTTTTATGCAAATTGTGCTTGATGTTCACTGATTTAACTGGAATAATATAGAGCGAACTGGATTATGAAATTTAAACCACAGAAACTTCAAGATGTTAACTCAATAATGGCACTGGAATCACTTAAAAACAGTAAGCCAATTAATTGAGATAAATTTTTCAAAATCGCTGCCAGATTACCGTATTCTTTTCGGCACAATTGTACACTTTTTTTATTTTATTTATCATTTTTTGTGTACTTTTAATTTTTGAATAATTATTTTTTTCTACTCTTTTCTAACACTTTGAATATCACAAATCCAGAATTTCAGAATTTTCCAGTGAGTAAATCAATTGCAATAAGGAAAAGCACTAAGCACGTTTTCAGAAACAGAGGAATCCTAATAGAAATAAAAAAACAGAATTATGAACTAGCAAAGACATAATGGAAAATGATGTATAGGAACTTGTATAGGTCTAGAATACAAGTATGAACTCAATTCTAAAACAGAAAATGCACAAAGGATCAAAATCAAATTCAGAAAATTATATGACACTAAAGCAAGAAACAACAAAATCAATAAAAGTACTACAAGAAGTGATGACAATTATGGAAAAACAAGACTAAGACAAAACTTGTATGGATTCAAAAAGGAAAATACTCAAACATATGATAGGCAAAAGAATTAAAACAGCAAGCAATACTCAAATAAGCCTAAAACAGAAACTTAAATTGCAAGAAATTAAAAGAGCTCTTGAAATAAAGTGCTACACAACTCAACAATTAAACCAGAACACACCTAAACTCTTGATACCACATGATGTGATTCCAATAGCAAAGAAGAGAATGATTCTTGACATTCTTAGGAATCAACTTGAGTTGGACAATAGTTAGGCACTTTTTCTTAGAATTGGATCAATGTTCTAAGTCAAGAACTCACCAAAACTAGCACCAAATCCAAACTCATATGGAAGTTCCTCATATTGTCAAATTGAACCAACAAAAAGAGGTAAAAATCAAAAGCACCGTATAGAATTGAAAAGGAACAACAATGAACCGAACAAAATGAATTAAAAGACAAGGAAACTGAGTAAGAGTGCTGGAAATTAAAATGCACCGAACCAAACACAAAGAAGGAGAAGAACAGCTGCTGGAAAAACTAAAAGCCGAACCAAAAACTCAAGAACACAAACTCAAAACATGAATAACAAAAGAGAAGAAAGGAAGGAGAGGAGAAATCTCATGAAGATGGATGTATGGTTGGATGATCACGCCACTAGAAGGATGGATGCTCCTAGATGAGTGTGCAAGCCACCACTTGAGGAAACCATGGATCCATCAAGATAAGACTAGAGAAGAAGGCTCAAAGCTCTCCAATGTTCTCTCAAAATTTGAGTATAGTTTCTCTAATTAAAATTCAAATCTGAAATGTACAAGGGCAGCACCTATATTTATAGCCTAAGGGTGCTAAAAAACAAAGCTAAGAGAATTCAAAATTCCCTCCTAAAGCTGTGTACCGCCCTCGTAGTCGGAAGTGATGACGTGGCATCAAGCTACAGTATAGGCGTGTTGACAAGGCGCCAGGTTGGCAGAAGGGAAGGAAGTCGGGGGGCTCGTGAAGTCGCCAGTTATTAAGTTGGCGTGTTCCGATCTCCAGCATACCAGAACCGGCGATCACCAGGTTGGAGATGAAGTCGCCAGATGTAGACTCAGGCGACCTAGTGATTGGAGATCGCCAGAGCAAGCACATCGCCAGAGATGAAGGTGGTGCAGATTATGAAGGCGGCCGGCGAGACCACAGGGAAGGTGTATGAAGGCACCCTAACTCGCCAGTTCCAGTAGAGATCGCACTCCCAAGTTAGCTATGTACTGGGCAGCACCATGCATAAATAACTTAGCCAAAGAGAGAGTCAGGAGCAGCGCCCAAGTCAAGGAGGCTCCAGATGATGGCACGTGTACAATTGGATGCAAGCCACGTGTCCAAGTCTGTAACTGCCAGGAGAGAGAAAGTAACCAGGTATATAAGAGTTCTCAACGAACTTTCTGAGGTACGCACGTTCAGATTATACCCTTTACGCTTGCGAGTTCTAGAGCACACTGTGAGAGAGAATTTGCACGGTTCTTGTTCTCTTAGTATTTGGTGGTTCGGTCACTGACTTGGGCGTTGGAGTGCGATCGGCCGCAGCGGCGCCGCTCTGTTTCTTTGCAGGTTCTTGAGGTGGATCTCGAAGAGGAACGGAGGTTTGAAGCGATGCACGCGTCGATCCTTTGACGAGGCAGTTTCCAGCGTTCTGGTCAACAGGCAGGATCAAGCTATTAGAACCAGCGCCTAAACCAAGCATGAGGAAGGTGTGACCTCTTCCTTCACTTTGGCACCTCCTTTTCTACTCCTACACCTATCTACTAATGCACCCCCCCCCCTCCTAATGCTCCTAACTAAAGCCTAAAAGATGCTATAACAAAAGAGGTTTCTAATGTTTCCCTCTAAGCACCTTCAACCAAAGAAATTACAAAATGAGAAAATAATTGTCCCCTAGCTCCTAAAGCTTTGAACATGCTTCTTGTAAGCCTTTGAGGTGGGCTTTGACCTCCATGGGCGTCCTCTATTTGTGCCTCTACCTCTTCTTGATCTTGTTGATTGGCCTCCATGTCCACTTGAGCTTGATCTCCATCAGAAAGGCCCCAGAATATCAATTCCCCACGTGTGGAAAGGCCATGGCCTGTAGATCGATCTCAACTCCTCTGGGGGTGCCTTATGCCAGTCTGCATGCATCTGGCATTGCTTGCATTGCTGGGCGTATCTTACACAATCTTCCCTCACTAACGGCCAATAAAACCCTGCGCGAATCACCTTAGAAGCTAATGATCTTCCCCCCACGTGGCTTCCGCAAATCCCTTCGTGGAGCTCCGACATGATCCTCGTGCACTCATTGCCACTCACACATGTCAGAATTGGGTGCGTGAACCCATGCCTAAATAGCACTCCATCGACGAGGGTGTACCTTGCAGAGTTCTTCTTTGTCTTCTTCCCTTCTCCAGGCTCTGCTAGGAGAATTCCATCTGCAATGTATCACCTATAAGGCGTCATCCACGTGTCGCCTTCCTCCAAGGCGCATACATGCACGCCCTTCTCTCCTTCGGGCGAGGCCGCATAGGTGCTGATGCGGGGTGCCCTCGCTGTATCTTGAATCAAAGAGCGATGGCTCCTTGGTCTTCCTCTTGTTGTGCTAATGTGAAGGACATCCACCCTGTTGTCCACTATGAACTTTCACGGCGTTTTGAGCATCTCTTGGATGACTGTCCTCTACCTTCCCCCCTTGCCCGAACTGGCCAGCTTGGCGAGCAGGTCAGCTCTGGCATTTTGTTCTCTAGGGACATGCACCAACTCAAACATAGCAAAGGCTCCCTTCAACATTTCGACGTACCTTAAGTACGCAGCCATCTGCGGATCCTTCGCCTGGTACTCCCCTGTTACTTGTCCTGTGACCAACTGGGAATCACTCTTTGCCACGAGGCTTTGGGCGCCCATTTCTTTAGCCAAAAGCATCCTAGCAATCAGTGCCTTGTACTCCGCTTGGTTGTTGCTCGCTTTAAAGGAGAAGCGTAAGGCTTGCTCGATCAACACTCCGTTAGGCCCCTCCAAGATTATTCCAGCGCCACTCCCCTGCTGGTTGGAGGACCCATCCACTGAGAGCATCCACTGTGACCCTAACTCCACCTCCTGAGGGTCTCCTCCTGGTGATAGCTCTGCCACGAAATTTGCATAGACTTGCCCTTTGATGAACCCCCTGGGCTCATACTGGATGTCAAACTCTGACAGCTCCACTACCCAGCGAACCATCCTCCCGGCTACATCCGGCTTCTGCAGTACTTTCTGGATGGGGAGATTCGTCATCACCACTACTGTGAAACTGTGAAAATAATGGCGGAGCCTTCTGGCTGAGAACACCACTGCTAATGCCGCCTTCTCCAATGAGTGGTACCTCAATTCTGGGCCTTGCAAGGCCTTGCTTACGAAGTAGATGGGCCTCTGCACTTGGTCTTGCTCCTGAACCAGCACAGAGCTGATGGCCCACTCTGTTACTGTAAAGTATAATCGAAGGGGGGTCTCAGCCCGTGGCTTGCAAAGTACAGGTGGCGTCGCCAGGTACCCCTTTAACTTGAGGAATGCCGCTTCGCACTCCTCTGTCCATGCAAAACGGCTATTCCTCTTTAAGCACTGGAAGTAGGGGTGGCCCTTCTTCCCTCCAGCGGACACAAACCTTGACAGGGCCGCCATCCTCCCAGTCAATTGTTGAACTTCTTTAACTGAGGTTGGGCTCCTCATGGCGATGATAGCTGCACACTTGTCAGGGTTCGCCTCTATCCCCCTTTCAGTGAGCATAAATCACAAGAACTTTCCCGCCTCCACGCCAAAAACGCACTTCTCTGGGTTTAATTTGAGGCGGTACTTTGATATGGTAGCAAACAGCTCTTCCAGATCCACTATGTGTTGACCCCTCTCGTGTGAAGTCACCACCCTGTCATCTATATAGGCCTTCACGTTCCTTCCTAGCATAGGTGCAAGGACCTTGTCCATTAGCCTTTGGTAGGTGGCACCTGCATTCTTCAACCCAAATGGCATCACCTTATAACAGTAGCTGCATGTCTCCGTCGTGAACGCCGTTTTACTCTCATCCCTCGGGTGCATCTTGATCTGATTGTAACCCGAGAAAGCATCTAAGAAATTCAACATCTTGCAGCCCGAAGCTCTATCCACCAACGCGTCGATGTTGGGCAGCGGGGTATGAATCTTTGGGGCACGCCTTGTTCAAATCTGTGAAGTCAACGCACATCCTCCACTTCCCATTTGCTTTCTTTACTAGGACGACGTTGGCCAACCACTCAGGATATTGTATCTCCTTGATGTGGCCAACACTTAACAATTTCTGTGTCTCCTCCTTTACTACGAGGCACCTTTCCTCGTTGAACTTCCTCCTCCTCTATCGTATAGGACAGACCTGGGCGTCCATGGTGAGGTGGTGGCACAAAAAGTCTGGGTCGATGCTTGGCATGTCGGAGGCGGACCATGCGAACGCATTTAGATGGCGCGCAATCACCGCTGCTACTGCATCTTGTTCCTCCTAGCTCAACAAGCGCCCTAGCTTGAATATCCTGTCGCCAATCTGTCTCTCCACCACGTTGTTCTCGGGTTGGTCTCCGCTACCTTCTTTCGTAGTCGTCGCTTCGTTGGCTTTTCCAATAGAGGCCCCCTCTGCCACTTTCCGCCTAGGCGAGCCCCCCTCGAATACCTCCTTCATCGGCGAGGCGTCGCCACCTCCTTCCTCTATGGGCGAATCTTCTCTAATTCCATCGGGGTACCTGAAATGGGAGGCCTTTCAACCATCATGACCACCCCCCCCCTTCGTCTTTGCCTCCAGTGTTGGCTGTGAGAACGGCGCGGAAAACCCCCTTGGTGGAGTAAACTGCTCAGGCTCACTTATGTCGTAAGGCCCGAAATTGTTGCGCCCCCCACGGTGCAACTCCTCATTTGTGCAGTGGAGCTCTTCGTTTCTCGTCTGAGATGCCGCGAGCTCTGCTTGCATGTGCTCTTGCTCCGCTTTCGATGTTGCCATTGCTTCTTGCAATCCCTGCATCATACCCATGAGTTGCTGCATGGTCATCTCTTCACTCCTAGCGCGTGCGGGTCTCATTTTTTATGGAGACCTTCCTGATTGTCGTGCAACTTGAGAACTGGAACTGGTGAATTGTTCTTGTGATGGGACTGACGTTTTAAATCGGCCCCACGGTGGGTGCCAAATGTTCCCGCCGGTTGACCGAATGCGTCTTCGTGTGTGGCTTGTCCTCGCGAGCTAGGGCACCTTTGTTTTGCTCCGTCTGTGAGTACCTGAAAAGAAGTGGACAAAGGGGCGCCCTCGCGGCCGTTTGCACTCCGACGATCAAGTCAGCTAGCGAGAAACATCAAAGGGACGCACCTCCGTATCAGAACACCGTGGCTGGATGTTCTGAAGGTGGTCCAAAAAACTGAGTAACTGAATAACCAATGCTTTTCTACCCTAACTGCCTGTGCGTACAGTGGGTGCGCTAATGAGACAACTAGGGTTTCTTTCTACGTGTGTTGAAACTGAAAACTCGCCCCCCGTCTCAAACGCCTAAAGCCCCTCTTAAACATGTCCAGCATTCAAAACGTCTTAAAGCGCATTTAAAGCGTATAAAAACGTTCAATGCGTTTAAAATGTTTAAAGCATTTAAAGTGCTTTAAAGCATTCGAAACGTAAACTAAATTAATGCGTACCTTAGCAAACTTTCAGGGAAACTGATATGCCATGATGTTTAAATGCTTTCTGCTATGTGTTCTTCTGACTTGATCGCTATTCTTCGTGGAGGGCCTTACAGCATCGTACCCCAACTTAGGGATAATCCATCGTGTAAGTCCTCCTTCTTGGAGTGCATCTGGGGCAAAGGGGGTGACTTTCTGGGTGCCAACTCATGCGCCCCACTCTCTAGTCACTTGCCCTGGAAGTGTATCTACCTTTCTCTCGCACCATGCACGTGGTTCTCCCCTAGGCGTGGCCCTCTCATGGGTCGTATCTGTCCCAGGGCCTCCCAGCGGTGGCATGGGTACTTCATGAGTTAGGTTACCCCCTACTGGTACTATAACTATGGCCTTGAAGCCACCTTTCTCTTTTCCTTATTACTGCTCTGAGGTACTGAGGCCTCTCGCGGTGTCGCCCCCTCCACGGTCTTCCCTATCCATGAGTATCGGGGGGTGGCACCGTCAATGCCTTAACTTTGGCGACACCTACACTAGGCGACGCCTCATCTTGGCGACGCCTCACCTTGGCGACGCCTCACCTTGGCGACACCTCACCTTGGCGACGCCCCACCTTGGCGACGCCTTCAGCGGTCAACCTATTGACTTTCTTCCCTTGGACCCCCTTGAGGGGTCCTACCATATGTTGACTTTGACTTTGACTTTGGTCAACGCCCGGGGACGGGACGGTACAGTTGCTTTATATAATTCTTAGTTTTTTTTTGTTACGAGCTCATACTTCACAAAATATGACTTATTTTGTTTTAACTTTTGATGTACGTATATTTTATGCACAATTTTAGTTTTAGCTATAATTGTTAATATTTAATTCTCATAATTTTGAAATGTTTTAAATTAAGGCTTTTATTTTAAAATCCATCAAATAATTAATTCACTGTGAAAGTGAGAAGTGATAAAGTTAATTTCTCCTCACAATATGTTATTGAAATATTTGAAGCCCTCGTAGCTAAGAACACACATGGCTTTCAAGCCCACATCTGAGAGATAATGCAATTATTTAGGATATATAAAGAAGTGATAAACACTAATTGTTGTCGAGCTAGGTAATAGTGGCTTGTGACACGAGTTAGGACAGTAAGATGAAGGAAGAAGCAATATTGGTGTAAGAAGACGATAGTGCCTTATTTAGCATTTCTTCTCCTTAGATATAATAGACATAAGTGTGGCTAAATTGTGATTCCTTGCTAGAACTGCCATCGACGGCCATTGAGCCTGTGCCGGAGAGCAGTGTGTCTACGGTGGAAGAGAGAAGTCAAAAGGATCGTTAGAGATAGTGGAAAATGGGGTTGAAAGTTATTTCAGATGGCAAGTCATTTTATCGAAATTTTGAAACTTATGGTATTTTACGGTGGTTCTTAAACCTATGGTATTTAACAGAGGTTCTAATAGACTTTTCCTGAGGTTTAAAAAACTCTGGGGAACATGTTCCCTAAGGATGGTTTAGCGGGAAACTGCAATCGTGTATAAATGACTTAATAAAGATTTTAACCCTGAATAATGTAAAAATAAATCTTCGTTAAAACCATTTTTTCTTGTAGTGTAACAAAAATAAATAAGAAATTAATATTTTCTCTTCACTCTAGTGAGTACTTATTCATTTACATAAGCGAAAATGTTATTTATTAAGTTTTACCGATTAAAGAGACCATGATCAGCTTGCTTTGATTTAGTTCACTCAATTTTTATAAAACTCAAAATTTTCATTCACTTTAAATGAATTTTTAGTTTTGCTTAAGCACAACTAAATGAATTCTTATTTTTATTTAAACAAAATTAAATAGGTGAAGGATTTCTGAGGTACGCACGTTCAGATTATACTCTTTACGCTTGCGAGTTCTAGAGCACACTGTGAGAGAGAATTTGCACGGTTCTTGTTCTCTTAGTATTTGGTGGTTCGGCTACTGACTTGGGCGTTGGAGTGCGATCGGCCGCAGCGGCGCCGCTCTGTTCTTTTGCAGGTTCTTGAAGTGGATCTCGGAGAGGGACGGACGTTAGAAGCGGTGCGCAAGTCGATCCTGTGACGAGGCAAGCTCCTACGTTCTGGTCAACAGGCAGGATCATCAGGCGCCCACCGTGGGGCCGTGTAAAACTTGCTCCCATCCACAGCGTGAGTTCTTGAAGGTTTTCGAAGTTTTCTGCGTGGTTGTGTGCTGGTGCAACCATCGTTGCTTTTTGCTTGAAATTTGTTCGGTAAATTCGCGTTTTATACCGTTCGTTTGGGTTTCCGATCGGTGAAGAAAGGTTTTCCTGCTGTTTACGCGTAGTTTGTTCGGTGGAGTTGAGTTCTTCCGCTCGTTGGGTTATCCGTGGGAAGAGCAGTGGTTTCCGGTGGAGTTGCAGGTTTCTTTGAAGGTTGCGGTGTTCTTGAGTTTCCTTGCGGAGTTTCGCGCGGTTTCCTTCCGATTGATCGCTGAATCGATCGTAGCTGAAGCAAGTGTTGTTCGCTGGATTCTGTGATTCGTTAAGTTCATGAGAAAAATGAGAAGCAATCGTTCGAGCCCCGTGGCGCCTGTCGCTGCTGAAGGCGACGCCGCCATGACCATGGCGCAGATGGTAGACATTATGCACTCGTTGCAAGCGACTGTGGAAGCCTCGCGCATAGAGCAGGCGCGAATGCATGAGGACCTGGCCGCCTCCCGGGCCAGGAATGATGAGCTTACCAAGGTGACTGAGGAGCTGCGTCAAGCTCTTCAGGAGCAGCAAGGGCGTCCTATTGCTGAAGAGGTCGCGCCGTCGTCGCCACCTCGGGTTTTCCTATGCCTTTCGCTCAGGCGATTACTGACACGCCCATTCCTACGAGCGTGGTCCCTGTCAAAGCTGTCTTTACCGGCGTGGAGGATCTAGAGGCCCATCTGACCACGTTCCATACGCAGATGATGCTGTCGGGAGGGTCAGACGCCGTGTATTGCAAGATGTTCGTAAGCACGCTCCAGGGAACGGCGTTGGAGTGGTTTGTGAGCCTACCTAACGGTCACATAACCAGTTTTCAGCAGTTCTCGAAGGTTTTCGTCGAGCAATACATCGTGAACAAGGCACCGCCCAGGGTGTCTTATGATTTGTTTGATATAAGGCAGTACCAGGGAGAGTCCCTCAGAGACTACCTGAATCGCTTTGGAGCGCAGATGGTCAGATCGCCGGCCAAAGATGAAGAAATGCTGGTCTATGCATTCAAGAAGGGCGTGCTGCCAGGACCATTCTGCGAGGCCTTGATCAGGGCTCACCCTGCAACATTTGCTGAGGTCAGGCGACTTGCGGTGGCTCACATCGCCGACGAAAGTGAGGTCGCTGAGAAGAGAGGGAGCGTGGCTCCCGCTAGGCCACGCGCCCAGACCAGGATCCAGCCGCAAAGGGTGCTGGAAACAGCGGCGGCGGCTAGGAAGGACCAGAGGACTCGCCATCCTTATGATAGGAGGAACAAGGGGAGGGGCCAAGGACGCCAGCAACCAGCACGCCGGGAATACAATCGCCCGCCTAAGCACATGTTTGTTATGGGATTGGCGGACCTGATCGCCATTCGCAATATATCTGCCAGGTTGAAAGCGCCTGAGAAGGTGGGCGACAAGGTGCTGGGACCAAAGCCAGACGCCTGGTGTGAGTTTCACCAGGGCTTTGGCCACACTTTGGACTCGTGTTTGTCCTTAGGGTATCAGCTCGATGATCTGGTTAAGAGCGGGTTCCTAAATGACTATCTGCTGGACAGAAGAACGAGGGGAGCGTCGAGTTCCCAGCCAGCAGGTGGAGAAGCCCAGCAACACGAGATGCCCATCCACGGGGAAATCCACACCATCGTAGGAGGCTTCTCAGGTGGTGGATGCACCGCATCGCAGAGGAAGAAGTACGCGCGGTCGGTGATGACAGTGGATATGTTTGAAGATCACTCGCCGGAGGTGGACATTACGTTCACCAAGCAGGATCTTCGGGACGTTGTGCCCCATGACAACGATCCCATAGTCATTTCGTTGATTACGGCGGGAAGGAAGGTCCACAGAGTTCTGGTGGACCAGGGAAGCTCGGCAGACGTGATGTTCTGGTCGACTTTCACGCAGCTGGAATTGCCCCTTGACCAGCTAAGGCCCTATGGAGGGTGCCTATATGGGTTCGCTGGTGACCAGGTGGAGGTCAGGGGGTACATTGAGTTGAGAACCACGTTTACAGACGAGGCTGGTTCGAGGACGGAGAAAATCAAGTACCTCATGGTGAACGCCCCTTCAGCATACAACATCCTGTTGGGAAGGCCCACGCTTAACTGGATAGGCGTTATACCGTCGACTCGGCACATGAAGGTGAAGTTGCCGTCTATGGAGGGGGTGGTGATCACGATCAAGTCTGATCAGAAAGAAGCATAAAAGTGCTATGAGAATAGCCTGAAAAACAAGAGATCAGTGAGTTATGTAACAACCACCCCACCTCCCGGCGTGAAGCCCAGATCGACGGTAACGGAAGAGACCGCCGGGAGGGATGTGGAGATGGTGGACGCAGAGCTGGGAGAGGGGAACGCTGGTCTGGAGGAGGAAGAGGCGCGGAATCGCCCTGAGGAAGCAAGAGAACAGGGAATCGCCAGGGCGGTGATCGCCAGAGAATCCAGGCCAAAACCTGTCGAGCAGTGGCTCGAGAAAGAGATCGGGGGAAAAATCTTCAAGCTGGGAAGATCTCTGGAGGTCGAGCTCCAGGACTAGATCGCCAAGGTGATTGAGCGGCATCTGGACGCGTTTGCATGGTCTGCTTCGGACATGCCCAGAATTGCTTGCTACAGAAAGGAGGCTGGCGATTAGAGATGAGACACAGAAACTCCTTGCTACAGGTCACATCAGGGAAGTCTAGTACCCTGAGTGGCTGGCGAATGTCGTGCTGGTGAAGAAGAGTAACGGGAAATGGCGCATGTGCGTCGATTTCACCGACCTAAACAAAGCTTGTCCAAAGGATTCGTATCCTTTACCAAGCATAGACGCCCTGGTAGATAGTGTCGCAGGGTGTAAGTTGCTGAGTTTCCTGGATGCCTTCTCGGGGTATAACCAGATTAAGATGCATCCCATGGATGAAGAGAAGACAGCCTTCATGACGGAGAGATCGTGCTACTGCTACAAGGTGATGCCGTTTGGACTGAAGAACGCGGGGGCCACGTACCAGAGGTTGATGGATCGAGTACTTGCACCGATGCTGGGAAGGAACGTGCAAGCGTACGTCGATGACATGGTCGTGACCTCACTGGAAAAAAGCAAGCACGTTGCGGACTTGGAAGAATTGTTCACGACGATCGCCAAGTTCAGGTTAAAGCTTAATCCAGAGAAATGCATTTTCGGCGTGGAGGCTGGAAAGTTTTTGGGTTTTCTCTTAACTGAAAGAGGCATAGAGGCCAACCCTGATAAGTGTGCCGCCATCCTGGCGATGAGGAGCCCAGCTACGGTGAAGGAGGTTCAACAGCTAACAGGACGGATGGCAGCCCTGTCTCGCTTCGTGTCAGCTAGCGGAAAGAAGGGACATCCCTATTTTCAATGCTTGAGATGCAATAACAAGTTTGCCTGGACGAAGGAGTGCGAGGAAGCCTTCATCAAACTGAAGGAATATCTGGCGAGCCCGCCGGTCCTGTGTAAACCGCTGGTGGGAACCCCTCTTAGGTTGTATTTTGCTGTGACTGAGAGGGCGGTGAGTGCGGTGCTCGCCCAGGATCAAGATCAGGCTCAGAAGCCTATTTATTTTGTTAGCAAGGTGTTGCAGGACCCGAAACGAGATATCAGGCCCTGGAGAAGGCTGCGCTGGCTGTGGTGTTTTCGGCGAGGAGGTTGCGCCACTATTTCCATAGCTTCACCATACTAGTGATGACTGACCTGCCCATCCAGAAAGTTTTGAAGAAACCCGATGTTGCGGGAAGGATGGTGAAATGGGCAGTGGAGCTATCAAAGTTTGACATCAAGTATGAGCCCCGAGGCCCGATCAAGGGGCAAATCTTTGCAGATTTCGTGGTCGAGCTCTCGTCTGAGGCGACACGAGTTGAGGGGGACGACTTCCGTTGGGTACTCTCGGTTGATGGATCGTCGAACCAGCAGGGTAGCGGTGCTGGGGTCATTTTAGAAGGGCCCAATGGCGTGCTGATCGAGCAATCTTTGAGATTTGCCTTCAAAGCCAGTAACAATCAAGCAGAGTATGAGGCGCTGATCGCCGGAATTTTGCTGGCCAAGGAGATGGGAGCTAGGGTGCTGATGGCTAAGAGTGACTCGCTGCTAGTCACAGGGCAAGTAACAGGTGAGTTCCAGGCTAAAGATCCGCAAATGGCGGCCTATCTGGAATATGTGCAGGAGTTGAAGAGTTCTTTTGCCTCCTTCGAGGTAGTGCATGTGCCCAGAGAGCAGAATGCCCAAGCTGACTTGCTAGCTAAGCTCGCCAGTTCAGGCAAGGGGGGTAGGCAGAGGACGGTGATTCAAGAAACTCTGAAGACGCCGAGAGCGTTTGTGGCAGATCACCTGGTCCTTCAGATAAGCAAATCAATGGAGAAAGCAGCGAGAAGCCATAAGCCCCTGACACAAGAAACTCTGAGATCGCCGAGAATCAGAGCATGTCGGGGAGAGAAGGTGAACGTGGTGCAGGTCTGCCCTACCCATGAGCCAGACACTTGGATAACCCAGTACAAGCGGTGCCTGGAAGATGGCCTTCTCCCACTGGATCCGACTGAGGCTAGGAAGGTAAAGAAGAATTCTAGCAAGTACACCCTGATTGATGGCGATCTGTACAGGTTTGGGTTCACTCACCCGCTCCTGGAATGTATACATGGCAAGAGGTGCACGAGAATCTTGGCGGAGCTCCACGAAGGTATATGCGGAAGCCACGTCGGGGGTCGAGCTCTGGCCGCAAGGACTCTCCGTGCAGGCTACTACTGGCCAACGATGAGAGAAGACTGCAAGAAGTATGCGCAGTGTTGCAAACAGTGCCAACAGCACGCCGATTGGCACAAGGCGCCTCCCAAGGAGTTGAAGTCTATTTACAGCCCCTGGCCGTTTCATACATGGGGAATCGACATCCTGGGACCTTTCCCGATGGCGATCAGGCAGATGAAGTACTTGGTGGTGGCAATCGAGTATTTCACCAAGTGGATCGAAGCAGAACCAGTGGCCCAGATCACCGCACACAAAATCGAAGGTTTCGTGTGGAAGAACATTGTGTGCCGGTTTGGTGTGCCCAAGCGCCTGGTGTCGGACAATGGGACTCAGTTTGCAAGTCACCTGTTGAAGAAGCTTTGCGAAGGGGTGGGAATTCAACAAGTGTTTGCATCCGTCGAGCACCCTCAGACGAATGGCCAGGTGGAGTCAGCCAATCGGGTGTTGCTGAGAGGATTGAAGAGGAGGCTCGAGAAAGCCAAGGGAAGTTGGGCTAAGGAGGTACCCCGTATAGTCTGGGCATACCACACCACCGAGCAGTCAGGAACCCATGAGACCCCGTTCAGTTTGGTCTATGGGTGTGATGCGATGATTCCAGTAGAGATCCAGGAGAGCTCGCCGAGGTTCCAGAACTTTGTAGAGGAAGACTCGAATGAAGAGAGAAGGCTGAACCTGGACCTACTGGATGAGGTCAGGGAAGAGGCGAGACTGAAAGCTGAGGCGGTGAAGAGAAGGATTGAACGAAGGTACAACTCGAAGGTGATGCCAAGGCAATTTAGAGAAGGCGACCTGGTGATGAGAAAAGCCCACCAGTACGAGATGGAGAATAAGCTGTCGCCTAAGTGGACGGGACCGTTCAGAATAACCGAGGCGCTCGGGAACAGCGCCTACCGCTTAGAGACGCTGGAAGGAGGGGCGATTCCTCGCACCTGGAACGCCACGCACCTGAAGTTGTACTAAAGTTAAGAGCTTTGTAAGTAAAGACAAACACAAAAGTTACATTACAATGTCTCTGATGAAACAGTTTGAAGGGGGCACTCTTTTTTCCCTAAGGAGGGTTTTTAATGAGGCCACCCAATAAAAGAAGAGTTTTCGAAGTATAAGGCGTTTTCAGATTGCATGCTTGCTTTTTTCCAAAAAGTTTTGAAGAAAGACCTTGTCACTTATACGTGATTTAAGGCGAGTAAAGATATGTTGCATGCTTTCTAAAAAGTTTTTAAGTCCTCATCGTTTTTCGGCGATTGGAGGCATCAGTTAAAGTTTGTAAGTCCTCATCGTCTTTCGGCGATCGGAGGCACCAGTTAAAAGACCTCAACGCCCTCGCGCGTCCTGAGGCAAGTAAAAGACCTCCTCGCCGTCGAGCGAGTGCAGGCGAGAAAGAGTGAAAGTCCTCAGTGTTTCTGGGGGCGAGAAGATGTAACCCCTGGGGCAATGTAGAGGCAAGTAAAAGACCTCCTCGCCGTCGAGCGAGTGCAGGCGAGAAAGAGTAAAAGTCCTCAGTGTTTCTGGGGGCGAGAAGATGTAACCCCTGGGGCAATGTAGAGGCAAGTAAAAGACCTCCTCGCCGTCGAGCGAGTGCAGGCGAGAAAGAGTAAAAGTCCTCAGTGTTTCTGGGGGCGAGAAGATGTAACCCCTGGGGCAATGTAGAGGCACCAGTAAAAGTCCTCAGTGTTTCTAGGGGGGGAGGAGATGTAACCCCTGGGGCAATGTAGAGGCACGATTTAAAGACCTTCTCGCCTATGAGCGAGTTCAGGCGAGTTAAAGACCTTCTCGCCTATGAGCGAGTTCAGGCAAGATAAAATCCTTCTCGTCTTGAACGAGTCCAGGTATGGTGTATAGGGTGGAAGAAGTTCTGAGGGTGGCTAAGGCAGGTTCGAAGAGAACGCCTAGCCACCCAGTCTCTTGCTCTGAAGCACAAGGAGGTGGAGAAGGATCCGAAAGGCGCCTCTACCCCCAGATGAAAGAGCAATGGCCAAGGTGTGAAGGCAGGAAGAAGCTGGTGTTGCCAAGAGTCTCTGGCGACCAGGAAACGATCAAGCAATGGAGAGAAGTCAAAAACCCGCTTTGATGAAGCAGATCGGGTGCAACGGTGTTATAAAGCCAGGGGTTGAGTTAAAGTCCATTGCTTAAGGTATCATTTTACGTTAAGGTTTATTGCCTTAAGTTACGAGTTGATAAATGTGATTATTATTCGAAGTTGAGATGGTTCAAAACAGCCAAGTACAAGATCGTGCCTACGAGATTACTAAGTTATTTCGTTGAAAGTAAATCATGCAAGGAAAGTTAAAGGTAAACAAAGGGGTTACAAGAAGAAATGCGAAAGTAACTTCATTAAGCAAAGTATCAGTTCAAAAAAAATACACGCCAACTTGATAAATACATGTCCAAGAAAATGTGAGTTTATTACAGAAGTATATGCAAGGGAAAGGCACGAAGGTAGCAGATGGAGAGAATCGATTAATCTTCAGCAGGAACCACCTTTCCATCCACTACCTCGTTATCAAGAGACACCATGCTGAGGTCCAGGTCGGGGAACAAGCAGGCAAATTGTTCCCGCGCAGCTTCGAATCCAGCAGCTAGAATTTGAGCAGAATTCAACTTGAGTTCTTCAATCTGTTTCTGAAGTTCCTCAATCCGCTTCTTGAGATCTTCAGTTTGCTCTTTCAGCTCCTTATTCTGCTGCTCCAGCTCTTCAACTTGTTTCTTGAGTTGTTCATTGGTTTCTTGAGCCTGGAGAAGGTCTTCAGCAACCTTCTCGGATTCTGCTTGCGCTTGTCCCAATTCGGCGGCCAGCTCCCCATTTTTCTTGTTGGCTTCAGCAAGCTCAGCCATGGTGTCATCCCTCGCCTTTTCCACCTTTCCAAGGAGGGTCTCTCGGTCGGTTGACCTTTGCTCCAATTTCTTCACCTTGGCGGCGTCAGTTTTTATGAGAGCCTCCAGGTCAGCCACCCTGACGCGATAAGGCACAATCTTGCTCTCCAGTTCAATCTTTTCTTGAGCCAGTTGCTGCACCTTATGGCGGAGATCAGTGGCCTCCTTGCGCGCCAATCTGAGCTCAGTGCTCATTGCGTCTTCTACTCGGGAGTGTTCAATCTCCGCGAGCGTCAAGTTGAAGGACAACTTCTCCACCTCAACCTTCATGGTGCTGTTCTCTGTTTTGAGGTTGAAGAGGTCATCCTGGAGCTTCCTGGTGGAGCTCTGCACCGCCCTAGTTATGATGGCGGGAATGTCTTCCGCTATCGTCTTCAGCTTAGCGGACAAAAGCTCCCACATCCTCGTGACCTCGAGAGGGAGGTTTGCTGCTTGGAGAGGCGCTGGTGGGGCCTGTTGTTGGTTTCCGTTGCCACCCTCTTTGGTTGGTTCTTCAGTGGGTGCTTCTGCGCGTGGTGGCGACGTCGGGGACTCGGTGATCAGAATCGGAGAGGTATGGGCAACCTCATCCCCGGTTGGAGCGGCATCTGCAGCTGAGGCGTTAGAGGGAGGACCCCCTCCAGCTGATGCATGTGGCGTGGAGGCGCTTGGGGGGTCCTCCAAGAAGTTATCTTCGGCGGCCTCAACCGCGGGTGGCGCAGTCGCCAATGGAATGGCTTGGACTGGGGAGGCGGGAGCTGGTGGAGATGGCATTGTTGGAGGCGGAGCAGGTGTTGATGGCGGTGTTGAGGTTGGAAGAGGGGGCGGGGCAGGTGGTGAAGAAGGTGCCACCCTCTTCCTCTTTGTAACGAGGCCCTCTTCGGTGACCTCATCATCTTCTTCCTCATCCTCTTGGACTATCTGGGGAGCTTTCCTCTTAGCCCTCTTGAGGACAAGTTTCTTCCGCTGGGCGGCGGGTTGGACGTCGGAGGGTGCTGGGCCCTTAGGTGGCGATCGGCCCTGAGTGGCGGCGATCTCCACCATAGAATTTGGCACTGTTTGAGAGCCCGTCGCCAACCCGTGGGTTCGGGCGAGCGCCCTCAACTCAGCGAGCATACCCTTGCCCAGCATGTTATCTGCATAGAACGAAAATGCATGGGTTAACTCAGAAAGAAAATAAGTGCATAAGGCAGTGTGCAGCGAAGCAGATGATCGGTGCAAAAAAACAAAACCAAAGTCTTGCGCATAACGCACAAGACGCCCAGAAACAGTTAAACAGAAGCATTATTAAAACAACAGTTTAAATGTTCTAACCTATTCGAATTTCGAGTTGGTCCTCGTAGAATTCGAAGCAGATCAGGGTGGTGGTAAGGAAGGTGATGTTGGCATCCGCCACCCTTTTCCAGAAAAGGCAGAGATCTCTGTCCAACGCTCCCATGCTATCAGGACTTCTGGGTCTCCTGAAGCAGCTCTTGGACTCTTTTTTCCCCTTGTCCACCCAGTACAAGGGGAAGCCGTCGAGTAGGGAGTCGTCTTTGTCGTTAGGGCGCACTTGGACGAACTTCCCTTTCCAGTCCTTCTAGGATTGCTGGAAGATGGAGAAGATTGACCTCCCAGCAATCGCATTCAAGCTAACCCACAGGCGGTCTCCTGGGTGCTTGGCTTCAAAGAGGAATAGAAACACGTCTACGGATGCGGGCAACCCCAGATGGTCGCACATCACTTGGAACGCTCGCACAAACGCCCAGCTGTTGGGATGGAGCTGGGCGGCGGCAATGTTGAGCTCGGTAAGGAGCTCCCTTTCGAAACGGGTGAAAGGGAACTTGAGCTTCACCTTCTTGAATAAGGTTGTGTAGACGAAGCAGAAGGGCCCGTCAACGCTCACCTTATCGTCGGCGTAAACGGGCAGATCGGGGGGGCAAGGTAGCACTATCATCTTTTCATCGTGCTCTTTATGAAATGATTGATGAGGCTCATCCCCCTTAGTCAATCGCAAGACTGCTCCAGCAGTGTTCACGGAAGACGTTTCCCTCAACAGGGTCGAGTTGGCCCATGGGTAGAGTTTTTCGAAGTCTGGCGGGGAAACGGGGGCTCCTCCGGCGATAGGTGGAGTCGCCTGGGCCAGGTTGGGGCGGGAAGACGCAGGCCTCTCAGCCTGGGAAGATGAAGCGCCACGGACTCGTGGTGGGTCGTGTGCTTGTGAAGAAGGGTTTCGTGATGAAGGAGGAGGATTCGGGGTGATCTTTGTGCGAGTCATTGTTGCAGCTGCAAAGGAAAAAGAAAAGGAAAAAATGGTCAGGGGTCACAGAAGCTGACTCGATCATGGAAGGAAGGTGAAAAACGAACGAACGTAAGTTCGTTGCGATGATTGACGAAGCCCTAAGTTACGTAGAGGGAGAAATGGAAAAAGCAACCCACAGCGTATGCACCAGACAGTTACAGGATGATGCGAATCGGTTAAAATGCAAGAAAAACCAGCAGAAGAAGGAAAGTAGGTACCTTTTGATGATCAGGAAGACGATGAAGGATGATGGTGATTCAGAATGTTGGAGAGCGCTGAGAGTTTTTTGCAGAAGAAAGTTAGAGCGTTCGTGAATACGAGGGAAAGTGATGGAACAGTGTGGAGTGAAAATGGGTTTAAGAGTTTTTTCGAAATGGGTTTGGGAAGTGCAAACGGTAGCTGAAGGTAACTGTTGATGAAGCCACGTGTCGAACGATGGGTGAGGGGTTTGGTGGAGCGTGAGAGAAGCAGCAGGTACAACCGCTTGGAATTCTGCGTCAGTGCCACGTAGACCGGTGTTGACGTGACTCCTCTAGTCTTTTCACTGGACAAGTCTTCGCTTAAGACTGGGGGGCTTGTGTACCGCCCTGGTAGTCGGAAGTGATGACGTGGCATCCCGCTACAGTATAGGCGTGTTGACAAGGCGCCAGGTTGGCAGAAGGGAAGGAAGTCGGGGGGCTCGTGAAGTCGCCAGTTATTAAGTTGGCGTGTTCCGATCTCCAGCATACCAGAACCGGCGATCACCAGGTTGGAGATGAAGTCGCCAGATGTAAACTCAAGCGACCTTGAGATTGGAGATCGCCAGAGAAAGCACATCGCCAGAGATGAAGGTGGTGCAGATTATGAAGGCGGCCGGCGAGACCACAGAGAAGGTGTACGAAGGCACCCTAACTCGCCAGTTCCAGTAGAGATCGCACTCCCAAGTTAGCTATGTACTGGGCAGTACCATGCATAGGTAACTTAGCAAAACGAGAGTAGAAGCAGCGCCCAAGTCAAGGAGGCTCCAGATGAAGGCACGTGTACGACTAGATGCGAGCCACGTGTCCAAGTCTGTAACTGCCAAGAGAGAGAAAGTAACCAGGTATATAAGAGTTCTTAACGAACTTTCTGAGGTACGCACGTTCAGATTATACTCTTTACGCTTGCGAGTTCTAGAGCACACTGTGAGAGAGAATTTGCACGGTTCTTGTTCTCTTAGTATTTGGTGGTTCGGCTACTGACTTGGGCATTGGAGTGCGATCGGCCGCAGCGGCGCCGCTCTGTTCTTTTGCAGGTTCTTGAAGTGGATCTCGGAGAGGGACGGACGTTGGAAGCGGTGCGCAAGTCGATCCTGTGACGAGGCAAGCTCCTACGTTCTGGTCAACAGGCAGGATCAAAAAGTATTAGCCAACCAAGATAATATCTATATTTATGTACCGTCCTGGTAGTCGGAAGTGATGACGTGGCACCAAGCTACAGTGTAGGGGTGTTGACTAGGCGCCAGATTCGCAGAAGGGAAGGAAGTCGGGGGGGGGGGGGGGGGGGGGGGGGGGTTCGTGTAGTCGCCAGTTATTAAGTTGGCGTGTTCCGATCTTCAGCGATCGCCCAGTTGAAGGTGAAGTCGCCAGATGTAAACTCAGGCGACCAAGCGATTGGAGATCACCAGAGCAAGCACATCGCCGAAGATGAAGGTGGTGCAGATTATGAAGGCAGCCGGCGAGACCACAGGGAAGGTGTACGAGAGCCCCCTAACTCGCCAACTCCAGTAGAGATCGCGCTCCCAAGTTAGCTATGCACTGGGCAGTACCATGCATAAATAACTTAGCCAAAAAGAGAGTCAGAAGCAGCGCCCAAGTCAAGGAGGCTCCCGATGATGGCACGTTTACGACTGGATGCGAGCCACGTGTCCAGGTCTGTAACTGCCAGGAGAGAGAAAGTGACCAGGTATATAAGAGTTCTCAACGAACTTTCTGAGGTACGTGCGTTCAGATTATACTCTTTACGCTTGTGAGTTCTAGAGCTTACTGTGAGAGAGAACATTGCACGGTTCCTTGAGATTTCTTGAGTGTTCTTGCACTTAGTATTTGGTGGTTCGGTCACTGACTTGGGCGTTGGAGTGCGATCGGCTGCAGCGGCGCCGCTCTGTTGTTTTGCAGGTTCTTGAGGTGGATCTTGAAGAAGGACGGAGGTTTGAAGCGGTGCACACGTCGATCCTTTGACGAGGCAGGTTCCAACGTTCTGGTTAAAGACCTCCTCGCCGTCGAGCGAGTGCAGGCGAGGAAGAGCGAAAAGTCCTCAGTGTTTCTGGGGGCGAGGAGATGTAACCCCTGGGGCAATGTAGAGGCACCAGTAAAAAGTCCTCAGTGTTTCTGGGGGCGAGAAGATGTAACCCCCGGGGCAATGTAGAGGCAAGTAAAAGACCTTCTCGCCTATGAGCAAGTTCAGGCAAGGTAAAATCCTTCTCGTCTCGAACGAGTTCAGGTATGGTGTTAAGGGTGGACGAAGTTGGGAAGGTGGCTAAGGTAGGTTCGAAGAGAACGCCTAGCCACTCGGTCTTTTGTTCTGTAGTTCAGGAAGGTAGAGAAGGATCCGAAAGGCGCCTCTACCCCCAGATAAAAGCACAATGGCCAAGGCATGAAGCCAGAAAGAAGCTGATATCGCCAAGAGTCTTTGGCGACCTTTGGCGACCAGGAAAAGTTCAAACAGTGCCGGGAAAGTTAAAGACCCGTTTTAATGAAGCAGATCGGGTGAAGCAGTGCTTTAAGCCGGCAGTTGAGTTGAAGTTCGTTGCTTGAAGAGTAATTTTACGCTATGGTTAATTGCCTTAGGATTACGAGTTGTTAAATTGATTATTGTTTGAAGCTGAAATGGTTCGAAACAGTTAAGTATAAGATCGTGCCTACAAAATTACTAAGTCATTCCTCTGAAGTAAATTGCGCAAGGGAAGTTAAAGCAGCCAAGGAAGTTACAAGAGAAAATGCAAAGGCAATTTCGTTGAAATAAGTATCAGTTCAAAAACACGTATACAGGAAAGTATGAAATTTTTACAATTGCATACAAAGAAAAAGCATAAAGGTGGTGGATGAGGGGAATTTGATCAGTCTTCGACGGGAACCACCTTCCCATCCACCACCTCGTTGTTTAGGGACACCATGCTGAGATCCAGATCGGGGAACAAGCATGCAAACTGTTCCCGTGCAGCCGCGAATCCAGCAGCCAGAATTTGGGCAGAACTCAAATTAAGTTCTTCAATCTGTTTCTGGAGTCCTTTAGTTTGTTCCTTCAGCCCCTTATTCTGCTGCTCCAGCTCTTCGACTTGCTTCTTGAGTTTTTCGTTGGTTTCTTGAGCCTGGAGAAGGTCTTCAGCAACCTTCTTGGATTCTGCTTGCACTTGGCCCAATTCAGCAGTGATCTTCCCCTTCTCTTTGTTGGCCTCGGCAAGCTCAGCCATGGCGTCATCCCTCGCCTTCTCCACCTTACCAAGGAAGATCTCCCGATCAGCGGACCTCTGCTCCAGTTTCTTCACCTTGGCGGCGTCAGTTTTTATCGAGGCTTCTAGGTCAGCCACCTTAACGCGATAAGGCACAATCTTGCTTTCCAGCTCAATCTTCTCTTGAGCCAGAAGCTGCACCTTGTGGCGAAGATCGGTGGCCTCCTTGCGCGCCAACCGGAGCTCGGTGCTCATCGCATCTTCTACTCGGGAGTGTTCAATCTCCGCGAGCGTCAGATTGAAGGACAACTTCTCCACCTCAACCCTCATGGTGCTGTTCTCAGTTCTAAGGTTGAAGAGGTCGTCCTGGAGCTTCCTGGTGGAGCTCTCCACAGCTCTAGTTATGATGGCGGGGATGTCTTCTGCTATCATCTTCAGCTTGGCAGATAAAGGCTCCCACATCCTTGTGACCTCAAGAGGGAGGTTTGCTGCTTGTAGAGGCACCGGGTGGGCCTGTTGTTGGCTCTCGCCGCCACCTTCTTTAGTTGGTTGTTCAGCAGGTGTTTCTTGACGCGGTGGCGACGTCGGGGATTCAGTGATCAGAATTGGGGAGGTATGGGCAACCTCATCCCCGATTGGAGCAACATCTGCGGCTGAGGCAGTTGAAGGAGGACCCCCTCCAGCTGATACATACGGCGTGGAGGCGCTCGGGGGGTCCTCCATGAAATTTGGCTCGGGGGCCTCAACCGCAGGTGGCGCAGTTGCCAGTGGGATTGCTTGGACTGGTGAGCCAGGAGCTGGTGGAGATGGCAGTGTTGGAGGTGGAGCAGGTGTGGATGGCGGTGTTGATGTTGGAAGAGGGGGTGGTGCAGATGGTGAAGAAGGTGCCACCCTCTTCCTCTTCGTAACAAGGCCATCTTCGGTGGCCTCGTCGTCTTCCTCCTCTTCCTCGTGGACTACCTGGGGGCTTTCCTCTTGGGTCTTTTGAGGACAAGTTTCTTGCGTTGGGCGGTGGGTTGGACATCGGAAGGAGCTGGGCCCTTGGGTGGCGATCTGCCTTGAGCGGCGGCGATCTCCACCACAGAATTTGGCACTGTTTGGGAGCCTGTTGCCAACCTGTGGGTTCGAGCGAGAGCCCTTAATTCAGCAAGCTTGCCCTGGCCCAACATATTGTCTGCATAGAGCAAAAATGCATGGGTTAGTTCAGAGAGAAAATAAATGCATAGGACAGTATGCAATAAAGCAGACAAACAGTGCAGAAAAATAAAACCAAAGTCTTGCGCATAACGCACAAGATGCCCAGAAACAGTTAACAGAAGCAGTATCAAAACAAAAGCTTAAATGTTCTAACCTATTCGAATTTCGAGTTGGTCCTCGAAGAATTCGAAGCAGATCAGGGTGGTGGTGAGGAAGGTGATGTTGCCCATGCTATCAGGACTTCTGGGTCTCCTGAAGCAGCTCTTGGACTCTTTGCTCCCCTTGTTTACCCAGTACAAGGGGAAGCCGTCGAGTAAGGAAGCGTCCTTGTCGTTGGGGCGTATTTGGACGAACTTTCCCTTCCAGTCTTTATAGGATTGCTGGAAAATGGAGAAGATCGACCTCCCAGCAATCCCGTTCAAGCTTACCCACAGGCGATCTCCTGGGTGCTTGGCTTCGAAAAGAAATAAGAATACATCTACAGATGCTGGCAACCCCAGATGGTCGCACATAACTTGGAACGCCCGCACAAAAGCCCAGCTGTTGGGATGGAGCTGGGCGGCGGCGATGTTGAGCTCGGTTAAAAGCTCCCTCTCAAAGCGAGTGAAGGGAAACCTGAGTTTCACCTTCTTGAATAGAGTTGTGTAGACAAAGCAGAAGGGCCCATCGTTGCTCGCCTTGTCGTCGGCGCAAACTGGCAGATCGGAGGGGCAAGGTAGCACTGTCATCTTCTCATCGTGCTCCTTGTGGAATGATTGATAAGGTTCATCCCCCTTCGTCAACCGCAGAACTGCTCCGGCAGTGTTCACAGAAGACGTTTCCCTCAACAGGGTCGAGTTGGCCCAGGGATACAGTTTTTTGAAGTCTGGTGGGGGGACGGAGGCTCCTCCGGTGACAAGCGGAGTAGCCTGGGCCAGGTTGGGGCGGGAAGGTGCAGGCCTCTCAGTCTGGGAAGATGAAGCACCGCGTGCTCGCGGTGGGTTGAGTGCTTGAGAAGGAGGGTTTCGCGACGAAGGAGGAGGATTTGGGGTGATCTTGGAGCGAGTCATTGTTGCAGCTGCAAAGGAAGAAGAAAAGGAAAAATGATCAGGGGTCACAGAGGCTGACTCGATCATGGAAGAAAGGTGAAAAACGAACGAACGTAGGTTCGTTGTGACGTTGACAGAGCCCTAAGTTACGAAGAAGGAGAAAGCGCAAAAACAACCCACAACGTATGCACCAGACAGTTACAGGATGATGCGAATCGGTTAAAATGCAGGAAAAACCAGCAGAAGAAGGAAATGAGGTATTTTTTGATGATCAGGAAGACGATAAAGGATGCTGGTGATTCAGAATATTGGAGAACGCTGAGAGCTTTTTTGCAGAAGGAAGTTAGAGCGTTTTGCGAATACAAAGAAAAGTGATGGAACAGTGGAGTGAAAATGGGTTTAAGGGTTTTTCGAAATGGGTTTGGGAAGCGCAAACGGTAACTGAAGGTAACCGTTGATGAAGCCACGTGTCGAGCGATGGGTGAGGGGTTTGGTGGAGCGTCAGAGAAGCAGAAAGTACAGCCGCTTGGAATTCTGCGTCAGTGCCACGTAGGTCGGTGTTGACGTGACTCTTTCAGTCTTTTCGCTGGACAAGTCTTCGCTTAAGACTGGGGGGCTTGTGTACCGTCTTGGTAGTCGGAAGTGATGACGTAGCACCAAGCTACAGTGTAGGCGTGTTGACAAGGCGCCAGATTTGCAAAAGTGAAGGAAGTCGGGGGGGGGGGGGGTTCGTGTATTTGCCAGTTATTAAGTTGGCGTGTTCCGATCTTCAGCGATCGCTCAATTGAAGGTGAAGTCGCCAGATGTAAACTCAGGCGACCAAGCGATTGGAGATCGCCAAAGCAAGCACATCGCCGAAGATGAAGGTGGTGCATATTATGAAGGCGGCCGGCGAGACCACAGGGAAGGTGTATGAAGGCACCCTAACTCGCCAGTTCCAGTAGAGATCGCACTCCCAAGTTAGCTATGTACTGGGCAGTACCATGCATAAATAACTTAGCCAAAGAGAGAGTAGAAGCAGCGCCCAAGTCAAGGAGGCTCCAGATGAAGGCACGTGTACGACTAGATGCGAGCCACGTGTCCAAGTCTGTAACTGCCAGGAGAGAGAAAGTAACCAGGTATAAAGAGTTCTTAACGAACTTTTTGAGGTACGCACGTTCAAAATACATTCTTTACGCTTGCGAGTTATAGAGCTTACTGTGAGAGAGGATTTGCGCGGTTGTCAACACGCCTATACTGTAGCGGGATGCCACGTCATCACTTCCGACTACCAGGGCGGTACACAAGCCCCCCAGTCTTAAGCGAAGACTTGTCCAGCGAAAAGACTAGAGGAGTCACGTCAACACCGGTCTACGTAGCACTGACGCAGAATTCCAAGCGGTTGTACCTGCTGCTTCTCTGACGCTCCACCAAACCCCTCACCCATTGTTCGACACGTGGCTTCATCAACGGTTACCTTCAGCTACCGTTTGCGCTTCCCAAACCCATTTCGAAAAAACTCTTAAACCCATTTCACTCCACACTGTTCCATCACTTTCCCTCGTATTCACAAACGCTCTAACCTTCTTCTGCAAAAAACTCTCAGCGCTCTCCAACATTCTGAATCACCATCATCCTTCATCGTCTTCCTGATCATCAAAAGGTACCTACTTTCCTTCTTCTGCTGGTTTTCCTTGCATTTTAACCGATTTGCATCATCCTGTAACTGCCTGGTGCATACGCTGTGGGTTGCTTTTTCCATTTCTCCTTCTACGTAACTTAGGGCTTCGTCAATCATCACAACGAACCTACGTTCGTTCGTTTTTCACCTTCCTTCCATGATCGAGTCAGCCTCTGTAACCCCTGATCATTTTTCCTTTTCTTCTTCCTTTGCAGCTGCAACAATGACTCGCACAAAGATCACCCCGAATCCTCCTCCTTCATCACGAAACCCCCCTTCATAAGCACACGACCCACCACGAGTTCGTGGCGCTTCATCTTCCCAGGCTGAGAGGCCTGCGTCTTCCCGCCCTAACCTGGCCCAGGCGACTCCACCTATCGCCGGAGGAGCCCCCGTTCCCTTGCCAGACTTCAAAACCCTGTATCCCTGGGCCAACTCGACCCTTCTGAGGGAGACATCTTCTGTGAACACTGCTGGAGCAGTTTTGCGGCTGACAAAGGGGGATGAGCCCAACCAAACATTTCATAAGGAGCACGATGAGAAAATGATAGTGCTACCTTGCCCCCCCGATCTGCCCGTTTGTGCTGATGACAAGGTGAGTGCTGACGGGCCCTTCTGCTTCGTCTACATAACACTATTCAAGAAGGTGAAACTGAAGTTCCCTTTCACCCGTTTCGAAAGGGAGCTCCTCACCGAGCTCAACATTGCCGCCGCCCAGCTTCACCCCAACAGTTGGGCGTTCGTGCGAGCATTCCAAGTGATGTGCGACCACCTGGGGCTGCCCGCATCCGTGGACGTATTTTTGTTTCTCTTCGAAGCCAAACACCCAGGAGACCGCCTGTGGGTTAGCTTGAATGCAATTGCTGGGAGGTCAATCTTCTCCATCTTCCAGCAATCCTATAAGTACTGGAAAGGGAAGTTCGTCCAAGTGCGCCCTAACGACAAAGACGCCTCCCTACTCGACGGCTTCCCCTTGTACTGGGTGGACAAGGGGAAGAAAGAGTCCAAGAGCTGCTTCAGGAGACCAAGAAGTCCTGACAGCATGGGAGCGTTGGACCGAGATCTCTGCCTTTTCTGGAAAAGGGTCGCGGATGCCAACATCACTTTCCTTACCACCACCCTGATCTGCTTCGAAATCTACGAGGACCAACTCGAAATTTGAATAGGTTAGAACATTTAAACTGTTGTTTTAATACTGCTTCTATTTGACTGTTTCTGGGCGTCTTGTGCGTTATGCGCAAGACTTTGGTTTTATTTTTCCTGCACCGATCATCTGCTTTGCTGCATACTGCCTTATGCACTTATTTTCTTTCTGAGTTAACCCATGCATTTTCGTTCTATGCAGATAACATGCTGGGCAAGGGTATGCTCGCTGAGTTGAGGGCGCTCGCCCGAACCCACGGGTTGGCGACGGGCTCTCAAACAGTGCCAAATTCTATGGTGGAGATCGCCGCCACTCAGGGCCGATCGCCACCTAAGGGCCCAGCACCCTCCGACGTCCAACCCGCCGCCCAGCGGAAGAAACTTGTCCTCAATAGGGCTAAGAGGAAAGCTCCCCAGATAGTCCAAGAGGATGAGGAAGAAGATGACGAGGTCACCGAAGATGGCCTCGTTACAAAGAGGAAGAGGGTGGCACCTTCTTCACCACCTGCCCCGCCCCCTCTTCCAACCTCAACACCGCCATCAACACCTGCTCCGCCTCCAACAATGTCATCTCCACCAGCTCCCGCCTCCCCAGTCCAAGCGATCCCGCTGGCCACTGCGCCACCCGCGGTTGAGGTCCAAGAGCCAAACTTCATGGAGGACCCCCCGAGCGCCTCCACGCCACATGTATCAGCTGGAGGGGGTCCCCCTTCAAATGCCTCAGCCGCAGAGGTTGCTCCAATCGGGGATGAGGTCGCTCATACCTCACCGATTCTGATCACTGAATCCCCGATGTCGTCACCATGCCGAGAAGTGCCCACTGAAGAACCAGCTAAGGAAGGTGGCGACGAAAACCCACAACAGGCCCCCACAGCGCCTCTAGTGCCTCTACAAGCAGCAAACCTCCCCCTTGAGGTCACGAGGATGTGGGAGCCTCTATCTGCTAAGCTAAAGACGATAGCAGAAGACATCCCTGCCATCATCACCAGAGCTGTGGAGAGCTCCACCAGGAGGCTCCAAGACGACCTCTTCAACCTCAAGACAGAGAACAGCACCATGAAGGTTGAGGTGGATAAGTTGTCCTTCAACTTGACGCTCGCGGAGATTGAACACTCCCGAGTGGAGGACGCAATGAGCACCGAGCTCAGGTTGGCGCGCAAAGAGGCCACTTATCTCCGCCACAAAGTGCAACAACTTGCTCAAGAAAAGATCGAACTAGAGAGCAAGATTGTGCCTTACCGCGTCAGGGTGGCTGACCTGGAGGCTCTCATAAAGGCCGACGCCGTCAAGGTGCAGAAACTAGAGAAAAGGTCAGCCGAGCGAGAGACCCTCCTTGGGCAGGTGGAAAAGGCAAGGGACGACGCCATAGCTGATCTCGCCGAGGCCAACGAAGAGAAGGGAAAGGTAGCTGCTGAATTGGCCCAAGTGCAAGCGGAATCCAAGAAGGTTGCTGAAGACCTTCTCCAGGCTCAAGAGACCAATGAACAACTCAAGAAGCAGGTTGAAGAGCTGGAGCAACAGAATAAGGAGCTGAAAGAGCAAACTGAAGATCTCAAGAAGCGGATTGAGGAACTTCAGAAGCAGATTGAAGAACTCAAGTTGAACTCTGCTCAAATTCTGGCTGCTGGATTCGAAGCTGCACGGGAACAATTTGCCTGCTTGTTTCCCGACCTGGATCTCAGCATGGTGTCACTGAATAATGAAGTGGTGGATGGAAAAGTGGTGCCCGCCGAAGACTGATCAATTTAATCCATCCATTGCTTTTATACTTTCCCTTGTATACAGCTTGCAACAGACTTTATGCCTTTTCGTATATATGTTTTGAACTGATATTATTTGTTAATGACAAAGGTCTACGTTCTTCCTCTTATAACTTCTTTAATTGCTTCAACTTTCCTTGTTTGCTTAATTCCAAAGAAAAGACTTAGGAAAACTGTAGGCACGACCTTTGACTTAACTGCTTCGAATCACTTCAGCCCTAAACAACAATCATTTTAACAATTCGTAAACTTAAGGCAATTAACCTTATCGTAAAAAGATTCCTCAAGCAACAAACTCTGACTCAGCTACTGGCTTAAACACTGCTTCACCCGATCTGCTCCATTAAAACGGGTCTTTTAACCTTTTCGCCACTGTTTGAACTTTTCCTGGTCGCTAGAAACTCTTGGCGATCAGCTTCTTTCTGGCTTCACGCCTTGGCCATTGTTCTTTGATCTGGGGGTAGAGACGCCTTTCGGATCCTTCTCTACCTCCTTGTGCTTCAGAGCAAGAGACCGGGTGGCTAGGCGTTCTCTTCGAACCTACCTTAGCCACCCTCAGAACTTCTTCCACCCTCTACACCGTACCTGAACTCGTTCGAGACGAGAAGGATTTTATCTTGCCTGAGCTCGCTCATAGGCGAGAAGGTCTTTAACTCGCCTGAACTCGCTCATAGGCGAGGAGGTCTTTTACTCGCCTGAACTCGCTCACAGGCGAGAAGGTCTTTGAATCGTGCCTCTACATTGCCCCAGGGGTTACATCTTCTCGCCCCCAGAAACACGGAGGACTTTTACTTGCCTCTACATTGCCCCGGGGGTTACATCTTCTCGCCCCCAGAAACACTGAGGACTTTCACTTGCCTCTACATTGCCCCAGGGGTTACATCTTCTCGCCCCCAGAAACACTGAGGACTTTCACTTGCCTCTACATTGCCCCAGGGGTTACATCTTCTCGCCCCCAGAAACACTGAGGACTTTCACTTGCCTCTACATTGCCCAGGGGTTACATCTTCTCGCCCCCAGAAACACTGAGGACTTTCACTTGCCTCTACATTGCCCCAGGGGTTACATCTTCTCGCCCCTAGAAACACTGAGGACTTTCACTTGCCTCTACATTGCCCCAGGGGTTACATCTTCTCGCCCCCAGAAACACTGAGGACTTTCACTTGCCTCTACATTGCCCCAGGGGTTACATCTTCTCGCCCCCAGAAACACTGAGGACTTTCACTTGCCTCTACATTGCCCAGGGGTTACATCTTCTCGCCCCCAGAAACACTGAGGACTTTCACTTGCCTCTACATTGCCCCAGGGGTTACATCTTCTCGCCCCCAGAAACACTGAGGACTTTCACTTGCCTCTACATTGCCCCAGGGGTTACATCTTCTCGCCCCCAGAAACACTGAGGACTTTCACTCTTTCTCGCCTGCACTCGCTCGACGGCGAGGAGGTCTTTTACCTGCCTCGGAACGCGCGCGGGCGTCGAGGTCTTTTAACTGGTGCCTCCGATCGCTGATAAACGATGAGGACTTTAGCTTTAACTGGTGCCTCCAATCGCCGTAAGACGATGAGGACTTAAAACTTTTTTAGAAAGCGTACAATATATCTTTACTCGCCTTAAATCACGTATAAGTGACAAGGTCTTTCTTCAAAACCTTTTGGAAAATAGCAAGCATGCAATCTGAAAACGCCTTATACTTCGAAAACTCTTCTTTTACTGGGTGGCCTCATTAAAAACCCTCCTTAGGGAAAAAAGAGTGCCCCCTTCAAACTGTTTCATCAGAGACATTGTAATATAACTTTTGTGTTTGTCTTTACTTACAAAGCTCTTAACTATAGTACAACTTCAGGTGCGTGGCGTTCCAGGTGCGAGGAATCGCCCCTCCTTCCAGCGTCTCTAAGCGGTAGGCGCCGTTCCCGAGCGCCTCGGTTATTCTGAACGGTCCAGTCCACTTGGGCGACAGTTTATTCTCCATCTCGTACTGGTGGGCCTTCCTCATCACCAGGTCGCCTTCTCTAAACTGCCTTGGCATCACCTTCGAGTTATATCTTCGTTCAATCCTCCTCTTCACCGCCTCAGCCTTCAATCTCGCTTCCTCTCTAACCTCATCCAGTAGATCCAGGTTCAGCCTTCTCTCTTCATTCGAGTCTTCCTCTACAAAGTTCTGGAATCTCGGCGAGCTCTCCTGAATCTCTACTTGAATCATCGCATCACACCCATAGACTAGGCTGAACGGGGTCTCATGGGTTCCTGACTGCTCGGTGGTATGGTATGCCCAGACTATACGGGGCACCTCCTCAGCCTAGCTTCCCTTGGCTTTTTCTAGCCTTCTCTTCAAACCTCTCAACAACACCCGATTAGCTTACTCCACCTGGCCATTTGTCTGAGGGTGCTCGACGGATGCAAACACTTGTTGAATTCCCACCCCTTCGCAAAGCTTCTTCAACAGGTGGCTTGCAAACTGAGTCCCATTATCCGACACCAGGCGTTTAGGCACTCCAAACCGGCACACGATGTTCTTCCACACGAAACCTTCGATCTTGTGTGCGGTGATCTGGGCCACTGGTTCTGCTTCGATCCACTTGGTGAAATATTCAATCGCCACCACCAAGTACTTCATCTGCCTGATCGCCAGCGGGAAAGGTCCCAGGATGTCGATTCCCCAGGTATGAAACGGCCAAGGGCTATAGATCGACTTCAACTCCTCGGGAGGCGCCTTATGCCAATCGGCGTGCTGTTGGCATTGTTTGCAACATTGGGCATACTTCTTGCAATCTTCTCTCATCGATGGCCAGTAGTATCCTGCACGGAGAGTCCTCGCGGCCAGAGCTCGACCCCCGACGTGGCTTCCGCATATACCTTCGTGGAGCTCCGCCATGATTCTCGTGCACTTCTCGCCATGTATACATTCCAGGAGCGGGTGAGTGAACCCAAACCTGTACAGATCGCCATCGATCAGGGTGTACTTGCTAGAATTCTTCTTTACCTTCCTAGCCTCAGTCGGATCCAGCGGGAGAAGGCCATCTGCCAGGCACCGCTTGTACTGGGTTATCCAAGTGTCTGGCTCATGGGTAGCGCAGACCTGCATCACGTTCACCTTCTCTCCCCGACATGCTCTGATTCTCGGCGATCTCAGAGTTTCTTGCGTCAGGGACTTATGGCTTCTCGCGGCTTTCTCCGTCGACTTGCTTATCTGAAGGACCAGGTGATCTGCCACAAATGCTCTCGGCGTCTTCAGAGTTTCTTGAATCACCGTCCTCTGCCTACCCCCCTTGCCTGAACTGGCGAGCTTAGCTAGCAAGTCAGCTCGGGCATTCTGCTCTCTGGGCACATGCACTACTTCAAAGGAGGCAAAAGAACTCTTCAACTCCTGCACATATTCCAGATAGGCCGCCATTTGTGGATCTTTAGCCTGGAACTCGCCTGTTACTTGCCCTGTGACTAGCAGCGAGTCACTCTTAGCCATCAGCACCCTAGCTCCCATCTCCTTGGCCAGCAAAATTCCGGCGATCAGCGCCTCATACTCTGCTTGATTGTTACTGGCTTTGAAGGCAAACCTCAGAGATTGTTCGATCAGCACGCCGTTGGGTCCTTCCAATATGACTCCAGCACCGCTGCCCTGCTGGTTCGACGATCCATCCACCGAAAGTACCCAACGGAAATCGTCCCCTTCAACTCGCGTTGCCTCAGATGAGAGCTCGACCACGAAATCTGCAAAGATTTGCCCCTTAATCGGGCCTCGGGGCTCATATTTGATATCAAACTCTGACAATTCTACTGCCCACTTCACCATCGTCAGTCATCACCAGTATTGTGAAGCTATGGAAGTAGTAGCGCAACCTCCTCGCCGAAAATACCACAGCCAGCGCAGCCTTCTCCAGGGCCTGATATCTCGTTTCGGGGCCCTGCAACACCTTGCTCACAAAATAAATAGGCTTCTGAGCCTGACCTTGATCCTGGGCGAGCACCGCACTCACCGCCCTCTCAGTTACAGCAAAATACAACCTGAGAGGGGTTCCCACCAGCGGTTTGCACAGAACCGGCGGGCTCGCCAGATACTCCTTCAGCTTGATGAAAGCTTCCTCGCACTCTTTCGTCCAAACAAACTTATTGTTGCGCCTCAGGCACTGAAAATAGGGATGGCCCTTTTCTCCGCTAGCGGACACGAAGCGGGACAGGGCTGCCATCCGACCTGTTAGTTGTTGAACCTCCTTCACCGTAGCTGGGCTCCTCATCGCCAAGATGGCGGCACACTTATCAGGGTTGGCCTCTATGCCTCTTTCAGTCAAGAGGAAACCCAAAAACTTCCCAGCTTCCACGCCGAAAATACATTTCTCTGGATTCAGCTTCAATCTGAACTTGGCGATCGTCGTGAACAATTCCTCCAAGTCGACAACGTGCTTGCTCTTTTCCGACGAGGTCACGACCATGTCATCGACGTACGCTTGCACGTTCCTTCCCAGCATTGGTGCCAGTACTCGATCCATCAGCCTCTGGTACGTGGCCCCCGCGTTCTTTAGCCCAAACGGCATCACCTTGTAGCAATAGCACGACCTCTCCGTCATGAAGGTTGTCTTCTCTTCATCCATGGGATGCATCTTGATCTGATTATACCCCGAGAAGGCATCTAGGAAACACAGCAACTTACACCCTGCAGCACTGTCAACCAGGGCGTCTATACTTGGTAAAGGATACGAATCCTTTGGGCAAGCTTTGTTCAGGTCGGTGAAATCGAAGCACATGCGCCATTTCCCGTTACTCTTCTTCACCAGCACGACATTCGCCAGCCATTCAGGGTACTGGACTTCCCTGATGTGGCCTGCAGCAAGGAGCTTCTGTGTTTCATCTCTAATCGCCTGCCTCCTCTCCTCGTTGAACTTTCTTCTTCTTTGTCGCACTGGTCTCACCAAGTTGTCCATCGCCAGATGATGGCACAAGAAGTCGGGATCAATCCCGGGCATGTCCGAGGCGGACCATGCAAACGCGTCCAGATGCCGCTCAATCACCTTGGCGATCTGGTCCTGGAGCTCGACCTCCAGAGATCTTCCCAGCTTGAAGATCTTTCCCCCGATCTCTTTCTCGAGCCACTGCTCGACAGGTTTTGGCCTGGATTCTCGGGCGATCACCGCCCTGGCGATTCCCTGCTCTCTCGCTTCCTCAGGGGGATTCCGCGCCTCTTCCTCCTCCAGACCAGCGTTTCCCTCCACTAGCTCAGCGTCCACCATCTCCACGTCCCTTCCGACGGTCTCTTCCGCTACCGTCGATCTGGGCTTCACACCGGGAGGTGGGGTGGTTGTTACATAACTCACCGATCTCTTGTTTTTCAGGCTATTCTCATAGCACTTTTTCGCTTCTTTCTGATCAGACTTGATCGTGATCACCACCCCCTCCATAGACGGCAACTTTACCTTCATGTGCCGAGTCGACGGAATGGCGCCTATCCTGTTAAGCGTGGGCCTTCCTAACAGGATGTTGTATGCCGAAGGAGCGTTTACGATGAGGTACTTGATTTTCTCCGTCCTCGAACCAGCCTCATCTGTAAACGTGGTTCTCAACTCAATATACCCCCTGACCTCCACCTGGTCACCAGCGAACCCATACAGGCACCCTCCATAGGGCCTTAGCTGGTCAAGGGGCAACTCCAGCTGCGTGAAAGTCGGCCAGAACATCACGTCTGCCGAACTTCCCTGGTCCACCAGAACTCTGTGGACCTTCCTTCCCGCCGTAACCAACGAAATGACTATGTGATCGTTGTCATGGGGCACAACGTCCCGAAGATCCTGCTTGGTGAACGTAATGTCTACCTCCGGCGAGTGATCTTCAAACATATCCACTGTCATCACCGACCGCGCGTACTTCTTCCTCTGCGATGCGGTGCATCCACCACCTGAGAAGCCTCCTGCAATGGTGTGGATTTCCCCGTGGATAGGCATCTCGTGTTGCTGGGCTTCTCCACCTGCTGGCTGGGAACTCGACGCTCCCCCCGTCCTCCTATCCAGCAGATAGTCATTTAGGAACCCGCTCTTAACCAGATCATCGAGCTGATACCCTAAGGACAAACACGAGTCCAAAGTGTGGCCAAAGCCCTGGTGAAACTCACACCAGGCGTCTGGCTTTGGTCCCAGCACCTTGTCGCCCACCTTCTCAGGCGCTTTCAACCTAGCAGATATATTGGGAATGGCGATCAGGTCCGCCAATCCCATAACAAACTTGTGCTTAGGCGGGCGATTGTATTCCCGGCGTGCTGGCTGCTGGTGTCCCTGGCCCCTCCCCTTGTTCCTCCTATCATAAGGATGGCGAGTCCTCTGGTCCTTCCTGGCCGCCGCCGCTGTCTCCAGCACCCTTTGCGGCTGGATCCTGGTCTGGGCGCGTGGCCTAGCGGGAGCCACGCTCCCTCTCTTCTCGGCGACCTCACTCTCGTCGGCGATGTGAGCCACCGCAAGTCGCCTGACCTCAGCAAACATTGCAGGGTGAGCCCTGATCAAGGCCTCGCAGAATGGTCCTGGCAGCACGCCCTTCTTGAATGCATAGACCAGCATTTCCTCATCTTTGGCCGGCGATCTGACCATCTGCGCTCCAAAGCGATTCAGGTAGTCTCTGAGGGACTCTCCCTGGTACTGCCTTATATCAAACAAATCATAAGACACCCTGGGCAGTGCCTTGTTCACGATGTATTGCTCGACGAAAACCTTCGAGAACTGCTGAAAACTGGTTATGTGACCGTTAGGTAGGCTCACAAACCACTCCAACGCCGTTCCCTGGAGCGTGCTTACGAACATCTTGTAATACACAGCGTCTGACCCTCCCGACAGCATCATCTGAGTATGGAACGTGGTCAGATGGGCCTCTGGATCCTCCACGCCGGTAAAGACAGCCTTGACAGGGACCACGCTCGTAGGAATGGGCGTGTCAGTAATCGCCTGAGCGAAAGGCATAGGAAAAACACGAGGTGGCGACGACGGCGCCACCTCTTCAGCAGAAGAACGCCCTTGCTGCTCCTGAAGAGCTTGACGCAGCTCCTCAGTCACCTTGCTGAGCTCCTCATTCCTGGCGCAAGAGGCGACCAGGTCCTCATGCATTCTCGCCTGCTCTATGCGTGAGGCTTCCACAGTTGCCTGCAACGAACGCATCATCTCTGCCATCTGCGCCATGGTCATGGCAGCGGCGCCTTCAGCAGCGACGGGTGCAACTGGACTTGAGCGATTGCTTCTCATTTTTCTCATGAAACTCAGCGAATCACAGAATGCGGCGAACAACACTTACTTTAGCTACGATTGAGTCAGCGATCAATCGGAAAAACTGTGCGAAACTCCGCGAGAAAACTCAAGAACATCGCAAACCTTCAAAGAAACTTGCAACTTCACCAGAAACCACTGCTCTTCCCACGGACAACCGAACGAGCGAAAGAACTCAACTCCACCGAACAAATTACGCGTAAACAGCAGGAAAACCTCACTTCACCGATCGAAAACCCAAACGAACGGTGTAAAACGCGAATTCACCGAACAAATTTCAAGCAAACAGCGAACGATGGTTGCACCAGCACACAACCACGCAGAAAACTTCGAAAACCTCCAAGAACTCACGCTGTGGATGGGAGCAAGTTTTACACGGCCCCACGGTGGGCGCCTGATGATCATGCCTGTTGACTAGAACGCTGGAAACTGCCTCGTCAAAGGATCGACGTGTGCACCGCTTCAAACCTCCGTTCCTCTTCGAGATCCACCTCAAGAACCTGCAAAGAAACAGAGCGGCGCCGCTGCGGCCGATCGCACTCCAACGCCCAAGTCAGTGACCGAATCACCAAATACTAAGAGAACAAGAACCGCGCAAATCCTCTCTCACAGTAAGCTCTATAACTCGCAAGCGTAAAGAATGTATTCTGAACGTGCGTACCTCAGAAAGTTCGTTAAGAACTCTTATATACCTGGTTACTTTCTCTCTCCTGGCAGTTACAGACTTGGACACGTGGCTCGCATCTAGTCGTACACGTGCCTTCATCTGGAGCCTCCTTGACTTGGGCGCTGCTTCTACTCTCTCTTTGGCTAAGTTATTTATGCATGGTGCTGCCCAGTACATAGCTAACTTGGGAGTGCGATCTCTACTGGAACTGGCGAGTTAGGGTGCCTTCATACACCTTCCCTGTGGTCTCGCCGGCCGCCTTCATAATCTGCACCACCTTCATCTCTGGCGATGTGCTTGCTCTGGCGATCTCCAATCACTAAGTCGCCTGAGTTTACTTCTGGCGACTTCATCTTTAACCCGATGATCGCCGATTCTGGTATGCTGGAGATCAGAACACGCCAACTTAATAACTGGCGACTTCACGAGCCCCCCCGACTTCCTTCCCTTCTGCCAACCTGGCGCCTTGTCAACACGCCTATACTGTAGCGGGATGCCACGTCATCACTTCCGACTACCAGAGCGGTACAATAATGAAAATAAATTTTGTAAAATCACATTTTGTAAAATTAATTCGCAGAATTGAAAGGCAACGATGAATGTATTTGGAAAAATAGTAGGATTGAAAATGAAAAACAAGATTATGAAACTTTTTTGTGTTACATTATTATTGTAATGAAGAAACACAGGGATGCAATTATGCATTCTAAAGAGACCAAGCATATCTCTCGAAAAGTGAAGTACAAATTTGCAAACCCAAAAGAATATTCATGTGCTGCCTTATTTTCCCCAGTAATGTTGGGTGGCTAAAAACGCAATTAGTTCTTCTACGACCTTGACATGTGTATAGAAAATTACCTAAAATAAAAATAAAGGAAAAGGAATAATATTAAAGAAAATAATTATTAATTGTGTAACGTAAAAGAAGGGCACATATTCTCCTGCTTTTCATAAACAGAAGCATGTGGGTTCCTCTGTACAGGAATCCTAGATCTAACAGTGGTATTGGACAATTATTCCAATTTAATTATGCTATCTCTAACTAGTTCAATTTTTCACTTTACCATACTACCCTTTCTAACTACTAATTGCATATAATTAACCTTATGTTAATTGTTTTAGTTTACAAAATAAGCATTTTAGGATGTGTTGTAGCTTGATTTAAAATTGGACAGCCTAGTTATTAGTTGCTTAAGATATGAAAAAAATATGACAAAATATTATTTGCAAACCTTCAAATTGACAAGGGTGTATTTTTTTTCCATTACTTAATTACATTTATCAATCAGTTCTTAAACGTGTGTTTTCATTTCTAAAACATCTTACAAACTGTTATAAAAAAAATCATTAAATAACAATCAAATTTTTTTTAAAAAAATTAATCACTATATTTATTAATTAGTGAAAAAAATTATAAAACTATGTGAAAGAATTTTAAATCAGACAGGTATAATACATTCTTACAAAATACCTTTCTTTTTTCAAAATATTGCTAGTGTTTTTAATTAACTATGCTAATTAAGGTAGAGAGAGAGAGAGGGAGAGTGTTAATTTGTGGGGGGACCCCATGGAGTTTGAATTGGAATCTCACGAGGCCTTGAAAGTTGGAGTCTTTGGGTGAAGTGTTGAAGGGTAGAGAATATTCTAGTGCCACCAGAGTTCAACAACAAAAGTCCAAATATTTATGTTAAAAAATGTTAGAAAAGAAAACCATGATTAGATTATGATTAAGGATTAGGAAAATTAATAGTAAAAGTCAGCCCAGAAGGAGACGACTGCTCAAACTTCCAAAAATTCACTGCCTTTGTCAGCTGCCTGTCTCCTTCCATTTTTATATTAACTTCCTATTCTTTTTTTCCTCATTATGACCACCATCTACTATATTTCTATTAACTCAAACACTAGGCTAAATTGTATTTATTTTTTATAATTCACATTGATTAGAGATATTGATTAGAGATATTATTAGAGATGAAAACAATTCATTTTATATAAGTGGATTTAAGGGTGCAAACCTCAATCTCATAAGCTGATTTTATGAAATTGAGTTAGGCTTAAAATCAATTTTGTAATAGTTTTTAGTATATATCTATGAATATAACTATATGAATTTATTTTCATAAACTTTGTTTAATAGTTTCAATCTTATATATATAAAAGATTTTTCAAAATAGTAGCCGTATTTATCATCTATTGCATTCCTTCAAGAAAAAAATTTATATATATAAACGAGAAGAGGTAATGGACTAATTTAAGAAAACAGTTTTTGGAACTAAATTTAACTAAATAAAAGTTAAAAGTAATAAATACTTTCAAAATCATGTGAATCTACATTAAATATAGTTAGTTTAATTTTTTTGTTAAAAATTTTTATATTAGATATCATTAGACAACCTGACATTTTAGCTAGACTGACATCACATCTCAAATAACTAGTTAGTTTAGTTTTAATATAATATAAATATAAAAAAATATTATAACATTCAGTATAAGAAAATTATTAAAAAAATAATTTTAGAAATTAAAATAATTAATTATTATTTGACTAAATTAGAAACCATTTTATTCACTAAAAAAATATTGATATATAAAATAGTTTCTATTATGAATAAAAATTTATAAAATAGTTTCTAAATTGATATCTAACCGATGAACTACTAAAGATTTTAGTTATTTACTATTTTATATTCTAAATTAGTTTATATTAATTTTTTGCAAATTAATTTAAAATATAGAATATTAGTAGCTAAAATCTTGATAACTAATTTATATATCAATTTAGAAACTATTTTATAAATTTTTATTAATAATAAAAAATACTTTAAATACCAATAACTTTTTAGTATCTAAATAATATCTAGTTTAATGAATATAGTGACTAAATATTTTTATCTCTAAAATTTGGTTGTAATCTAATGATTTTTTTTATAGTGATTATTACATTACTTAATGAGTTAACTTATACATAAAATATTAAATTTAGTAAGTAAAATAAAATTTATTTACTAAATGATGGTATATTTTCTTACTCCCCAAATGAATTTCAATTGGATTTAAATGCCAAAGAAAGAGAGGGGGGAAAAAGAAGCATAGCGTTGAGGGTAAGCAAACTTCTTCCCCCTTTTTTTCTTCCTTTCGTGGTGGTATGGTTGACGATAGTGGGAAACTTTTGTTTCATTGATGCCTCCCTCCCATGGTCATCTTATAGTACTATATACCTTATTCATAAATGAACTAAAAAAAGCTATGTTCAGCCATTTTTCTTAACAATCAATGTGTTCTCTCTATAAATAAATGTTTATTATTAGAAAAATCATAGTTTTGTTTTTGCTTTTCTAAGCATTATATATATACATTAATACTCAGGTTAAAACATTTCCAGCTAACTAAGTTAAAACCTTTATTTAAAAGAAAAAGAAACAGTACGTTAAAGATGCTGAGAAAAAGCTAAAAAGTAAAAAACTGGTAGAAGAAAAGATAAGAAGTTTCATATTTGCAAGTTCATGTTAAGAAACTGATTACAAGTATGCCACACAATGACGTGATGACAGTAATAGTAAATGATAAAATATACAGAATCGATAGAATAAGAACAATAATATAAGAGTTATGGTTTGAACATAGAAACGTACAACGCATAAATATTTAAAAACATAAAATCCATTAATAAGACTAGAAATTGAGTGAAGTGAGACACGGTCATGTTATGATCTGGACGATTATTCCCTTTTCTGTGTGTTATTTTCGTCGTTTCCTTTGGATTTTCCTTTCCCTACACAGTTTGAGGAGTGCATGATCACGCGTGCATGGCTGTTTTCTAAGAATAGTTCAAAACAATGAACAGGGTAGCTTTATATCTAGCTGTTTCATGTTCATAATGTTTCCTTTCAGTCCTGTGGCATGCAATTGGTGTATTTCAATATATGGTATCTAATAACTACACCTGATCAATCTTCAACGTGACAAATGACCAGCACTTTCGTTTTCACCAGGTTCAAAAGAGACTCAATCTATGTTTTGCCTTTTGTGAAACATCAACGTTAAATTAATAAGGAAAGGTGTTTGTCACTGAGAAAGGCTTCGCTTTCCAAGTCACACTCATCACACATGATTTTTCTCTGCGGGATAGAACCTCTGATTTAAGTAACTGTAGTTTCAAGATTTCAGGCTGTCATATTAATCTAGCAGCACATGAGCACTTATGCAGAAAAAACTGCTTCATCAATAACAAGTTCTGTAGAAGCATGGTTATGTAACCTTATCTATAAAGTATGACCAAGGTAAAATTGTATGCCATCGACTTTTTTTTATAGGTTGTGTATTTTTGTCAGAAACAATTATAATATATATATGTTATTTTTGTTAGTATCAATTGGAATTTTATACTATTTAATAAATTAAAATAGTATTGTGAATTAATTCAATACTGCATCAACTTAAGGATCCACGAAAATCCTATCTTGAAGAACAAAAGTTTGGCATTGAGAAAAGACGTTTCAAATGTGATTCACATTGTAAAGTGTGTAAATTGTGTTGAATGAATAAAACAAACAGATCCTTAAATGGCGGTGCCAAATTAAGTTTTTCCTCTTTTTTTTTTTATTTCAATTCGAATGGAGACATCTACAGAACATTGTATAATTATTTTGGTGGTGCAACAAAATGTTCTAAGGTGAATAAACTTAAAAGAAAAGAATAATATGTTTCTTTCAAATCCATAATTTTCCACACTGTTTCAAGGGTGTTTAACACCTAAATTAATTGCTGATAAAAAAAAAAACTTAAATTAATTTCGATGGATTCGCCTTTTGCAATAAGATTTAGGCTGGCGTATTTTTGGGAATAAGTTTGGATTGCATTTCAATTACTCGTCCTAATTTACTTTTAATATCTTTTTATTTTCTGAATAGATTAAATTAAGAGGGATACTTTTAATTTCTTATAGTTATTACTTTAAAATATACATTTTAAATTACTATTATGATAATAAAGTAGATTTTACTAATGACGAGTAGAGATTAACTTTTTCTTTAACAAAATATATATAATTAAGTCTAATGCCACCTCGTTTCGAAACAAAATATATATATACTAAAAAAATTAAATAAAGACTAATTTTAAAAATTAAAAATAATTAAATATTATATTAAATAAATTAGATATTATTTTATAAATTAAAATAATTATTAATATTTAAAATATTTTTTTTATATTAAATAAATAATTTTTAAATTAGTATTTAATTAGTTATTAAAGTTTTAACTATCAAATAATTAGATTCTAAAATTAATAGTGAACTAGATACCAATTTATAAACTATTTAAAAAGAATAAAAACTATTTTAAATATAAATAATTTTTTTAGTATGTAAATAATATTTAATTTAGTTAATATAATAATTAATTATTTTTGTTTCTAAATTAATTTTTATTTAATTATTATTTTTATTGTATAAATAACTTGTATACATCTTGTGACAACTATACTAGTGCATACATAGTTTTACACATGCTAGTTAATTCTACCTACAATCTTGTTAGGAAGGACAAAGAGGTGGTTTCTTCGTCGGTTTTTGGTATGCTTTGGGAGTGCAAGGCAGTACCCTCTGCTGGGCTTATGGCTTGGAGGTTGTTGGAAAATAAACTTGCTACCAGGGTAGATTTAAGCAGAAGAGGGGTGTTAGTAGAAAGCTTGATGTGTTGTTTGTGTGGGAAGGAGGAAGAGTCTTGTGGTCACTTGTTCTTCGGGTGTAGCTTTGCTTGGCGAGTTTGGAGTTTATGTTTTAGATGGCTTGGGGTTTTGTTCGTATCACACATCGAGCCGAAGGCTAACTTCGTTCAATTTAGGATGAGTCCCCCTTTTGGGTCAGTTAAGTTTTGGAACACAATCTAGGTCGGGGTGGTTAGTGAGATTTGGAATCACAGGAATCAAATAATTTTCAAAAAATGAGTGGTTGACATGGATGAAGTTTTTGTTTTGGTTCAAGTTAAGGTATGGGCTTGGGTTTCTACAAAAGCCCGGTTTGCATCGTTTTCTTTTTCTGATTGGTGTCTGGAACCTATGGAGTGTATGAGGTTAGTTTCTTGATGTTTTTGCTAGGAGTAGTAAGAGATGGCTTTTTTAGTTAGTTTTGGTGGTGCTTAGGTCTAGTTTGATGCTTGAGTACCGTGTATAAGGGTTGAACCACCCCTGAAGTGGTTCCTATTTATTTATTTTTTATTGCCGATAAAAAAAACACTCATTCAATTGGTTAATCAATTCTTACACATAAGGCTAACAAACTCTACTTAACTTCCCATACTCTTAAATTTTAGTGAAATTATATGATCTTTTTAATGTTTAAGTATTTTTTTTATAAAAGTACACTTACAACTAAAAAATATAATGATGGATGAAAACAACTTATAATGATAATTTTAAATTGTGATTGATTATATCATTGTTAAAAGTTAAACAATATGAAATAATTATTACTACTATAGAGAATTATGAAAAAAAAAATTTCATAATTCTAATGATAATAAAAAATAATAATTTCATAGGAACATAGTGATGACATAATTTTTTTCTTGTGGAGGTTTCATAGCAGCACAATCTTTTTTTTTTCATGAAGTTATTATCATTTTTCTTTTCGTGGAGGTTTTTTTTTTATCAGCAAAGAATGAATAAAATAAAATGAGACACTTAAGTGGTGTCTCAACCCTTATACTTCTTGTGGAGGCGTAATAGTAATAACAACAACAAAATCATAATAGTAACAAGACAATCTTCTTCCCCTTCTCATGGAGGCACAACACCATTGGTATAATAAAGATAATTATTGGTGATGACGCATTGGACTACAAAGAGCTTTGAAACTGTGAAGAAAAATATAACAAGCATAAATAAGTAAAAGAACATTTTTTGGGGATATATCATAACAAAAAAAACCATTTTTGTGACCACATTTTTTGGTCGCTAAAACTCATAAATCAGTCGTAAATATATTTAGCAACCAAGATAGTAACCAAAACTATATGGTACGAAAACCCTCATCACAAAGCAGTTAACGACCATTTATTAATTTTGTCGCAACAAGTTTGTCATCCCAAGTATAAGAGATCAATTTAACAACACAAAATAATTGGTAAATTTGGACTCTAATTCAGTGGCATAGATAAAATAATATAGTAACGCATTGTTTCAATCACTAATGGAGTCAAATTGTTATTTAAATTAGAAAAAAATTGTGATTAATTCAGTGACTAAATTAGAAACAATTAGCAACAAATATTTTTTGGTCGCTAAATACTAGTTTTAGAAACTTTAACAACTAAAACATCAGTCGTTAATTTTATGTACAATACTTTGACATAATTTTAAATATTATTTTGACCTTCTTGTAAACAATTTTTTTGACCTGCTTATAAATGCTACAAAATTTAATCATGCTAAATAACAATCAACTCTAGTATATAATATAGTAAATAGTAGAATAAAAATTGATCCGATCGGTCATCGGTAGTCGATGACGTCAGCATCAGAGAACCACGTGGACCACTCGCAGGGTGACACGTGGACCAGGTGGCAGAGAGGTCAGGGGGACGATCGCCAAGAGCGGTGATCGGTGGTCAGTAACCAAGTGATCACCGACAGACCAGGCGGCAGAGAGGTCGGGGGACAGATCATCCAGAACGGTGATCGGTGGTCAGTAGCCAAGTGGCCACCAACAGACCGGTTCTCAGACTAACGCCTGAAGGCAGAACGCGAAGAAACGAATAAACACTGATCAGTCATCGGGTGTATTGTCATCGGGGTCTCGTGTTACACGCAGTTAAACTGGGACTGAGGTTCCCAGCGAGAGCGTTACGCATGGATCTCGCATGAGCACACCTCAGGGAATCATGCACGAGAATGGCCTGAGGGAACTAGTAAACCAGTCAGTGATTGGTGATTCCCTCAACCCACTACGTGCGTGGCATCGTGAAGGGTAAGTCGCCTACACAGAGAGCAACGTCTGGTGAGTGTGCCTAGACCAGCCACACCCGATGTTCTCCTAAGAGTATGCGATTTACCCAGATAAGAGAGATATCCTAAGTTACTCCGCAAGGGCGTGACTTGGGCACACAAAGAGAAGCGCTAGAGCCCTTCCAGTAAATGACACGTGGGTGGTTAGATGTGAGTTGCAGGCCTCCACGTGTCATCTTCTGAGAGGGGTGCGGTCCAGACAAAAGAGCACTCCGTACCACTAAAGGTACAGACAGGCGCAGCCAAGCGCAGAGACGCGCAGACATACACAGACTCTCACGCTCCCACTGCTGATTCTGAAGGTACGCTTTCTCTGAAAAGCATAACAAGTTTCTGACACATGCCAGAAAAGCATAACAGAATGCTGTTATGCCCAGAAGCAGGGAAAGAGACATAAAAGAGAGAATCAGGGTGAGAGTGAGGGGATACGAAAAACAGAGAGCAAGAGTTTTTCACACACACTACTAGTTTTCTAGTCTTTGGTGGTTCTGTGGACTAACTTGATCGTCGGAGTGCAAACGGCCGCTAGAGGCACCGTCTGTGTGTTTTGCAGGTCACGTTTGGAGATCCAAGAGAAGGTTCTGAGGGTGATCCTGTAGAAAACGCCAGTCGCGTAGGTGGGACCAAGAGTGCTGTGAAGCGATTCCTCCACGTTCGAGTTGCCGGCAGGATCATTTGGCGCCCACCGTGGGGCCCGAGTGAATCGTTGTCCCATATATACCGCAGTGTTAAAGACTTACCAGAGTCTTATCAGTTTCGTTGATAGAGAAAGATGCCTAGAAACAGACAACCATCACCTGCGCCATCCGCTGACGAAGGAGCTGTGACAATGGCGCAGGTCCTGGAAATGGTGCGCACGCTGCAGGATAACGCCGCAGCGTCAAAGGTTGAACAAGAGAGGATGCAGACGGAGCTAGCTGCGTCGCAAAGCAGGAACGACGAGCTGAATCGCGTCAACGAGGAGTTGAGAAGGACGCTGCAGGCGCAGAGGGAACACGTGGTTGACGAAAGGGTGTCTAGGATGCCCTCACCTCCAAGAGCGTTCCCCATGCCTTTCTCCCCTGAGATCATGGGAACCATGGTGCCTCCCAACCTGGTGGGGGTCAAGGCATCGTTCAAGGGGGTAGAAGACCCGGAGGCGCATCTGACGGGGTTCCACACCCAGATGATGTTGTCTGGGGGTTCAGACGCTGTCTACTGCAAAATGTTTATGAGTACGCTCAGCGGAATCGCCATGGAGTGGTTCGTAAGCCTACCAGAAGGACACATCACGTCTTTCTCTCAGTTCTCGAAGCTCTTCACTGAGCAATACATCGTCAACAAGGCACCTGCAGTGGTGTCCTACGATCTGTTCGACGTGCGCCAATACCAAGGGGAGTCGCTGAAGGACTACCTCAACCGCTTTGGGGCACAAGTTGTTAGATTGCCCAGCAAAGATGAAGATATGCTGGTGCACGCGTTCAAGAAGGGAGTGCTGCCTGGCCCCTTCAACGAGTCTCTCATCAGGAGCCATCCCAGCACCTTTGCAGAGATCCGACGACGTGCGGTGGCGTACATAGTGGCAGAAACAGAGGTTTCTAAGAAGAGAGGAAGTGCTGCACCACCCAGACCGGGTGGAGGGCAAGGAAAGCCACAGCAAGCAAGGGTGCATGAGGCCAAGGAGGGGAAGAAGGTGCGGGAAAAACCTCGTCCCTATGCACCAGGCAAAGACCAGAGCAGGGGGCGTGCAAGGGAGAATAACGCACCCCCGAGATACAACTTCATGGTAGGATTGGCGGATCTCATTGCCCTTCCTGCTGTAGCAGCAAGACTACGAGTACCAGAGAAGACAGATAAGGTACTTGGAAGGAAGAAGAATGAATGGTGTGAGTTTCATCAGGCCTTTGGCCATACACTTCATTTCTGTTTGGCGCTGGGACACCAACTGGCAGAGTTGGTGAAGTCTGGTTTCCTAGCAGATTACCTACGTGAGCCGCAGGGTGATCGCGCGTCAGGATCCCAGATCGAAGAACAACAGCATGAAGTCCCTGTGCATGGGGAAGTGCAGACGATCGCGGGAGGCTTCTCTGGTGGGGGATGCACAGCTTCACAAAGAAGGAGATACGCTCGATCGGTGATGGCGGTAGATGCAGTGAATGAGAGTCATTACCCTGAAGTGGACATTATCTTCAGGAAAGCTGACCTACGGGACGTTGTCCCGCACGACAACGACCCTGTGGTCATTTCTCTCATCACAGCAGGAAGACGAGTGCATAGAGTACTCGTAGATCAAGGAAGCTCGGCGGATGTCATGTTCTGGCCAACATTCAATAAGCTACAGTTATCCCCTGACCAGCTAAGACCGTATACTGGTTGTCTCTACGGTTTTGCGGGGGATCAGGTAGAGGTGCGGGGATACATCGAGCTGAGGACAACGTTCACTGACGGAACAACAGCCCGCACTGAAAAGATAAAGTACCTGGTGGTGAACGCCCCTTCTGCGTACAATGTCCTGTTGGGGAGGCCAACACTCAATAGACTGGGCGCAATACCATCGACAAGGCATATGAAGTTGAAGCTGCCGTCGATGGAGGGGACCGTGATAACCATCAAGTCGGATCAGGCTGAGGCAAGACGCTGTTATGAGAACAGCTTGAAGCAAAAGAGAAGTGTGTGCCACGTCACCACAAAACCACCACCAGGCGTGCGCGAAGAGCGATCGGTGGTCAGGGAGACACGGGGCACTCAGAGGATGGAAGATGTTGCGGTGGGGGGCTCCCAGGTAGCCCAAGTTGAAGAAGAAGAGGAAGGCGCGATCACTCCTCGCGAGTCAGGGATCGCGAGGACGGTCATCGCCAGTGAGAGAAGGCCCCACCCAGCTGAAGGATGGGTCGAAGTGGACATCGGGGGAAGAAAGTTCAAGTTAGGGGGATCCCTCGCTGAAGAAGAGCGAAGGCTGATCATGGGTGTGATTGAGAAGCACATGAATGCCTTTGCGTGGTCAGCATCCGACATGCCAGGGATCGACCCCGATTTCCTCTGCCATCGTCTGTCGATGGACCCCATGGTTCGACCTGTGCGACAGAGGCGAAGGAAATTCAACGAGGAAAAGAGGAAGGTGATCCACGACGAAGCGCAGAAGCTCCTTGCCGCAGGGCACATCAGAGAAATCCAGTACCCCGAGTGGCTAGCGAATGTGGTACTGGTTCAAAAGGCAAGCGGCAAGTGGAGAATGTGCGTGGACTTCACTGACCTCAACAAGGCGTGCCCCAAGGATTCTTACCCTTTACCCAGCATAGATGCTCTAGTTGATAGCGCCTCGGGGGGAAAGCTACTCAGTTTCTTGGACGCTTTCTCGGGGTATAACCAGATCAGGATGCACCCAATGGATGAATGCAAGACTGCGTTTATGACCGAACGGTCGTGCTATTGCTACAAAGTCATGCCATTCGGGTTAAAGAACGCGGGGGCTACCTACCAGCGGCTCATGGACAGGGTGCTCTCGCCCATGCTGGGAAGGAACGTACACGCCTATGTAGATGATATGGTGGTTACGTCCGAAGAGAAGAAGCATCATGCAGCTGATCTGGAAGAGCTATTCACCACCATTGCCAAGTACAGGCTGAAGCTCAACCCTGAGAAATGCATTTTCGGTGTGGAGGCTGGGAAGTTCTTGGGTTTCCTCTTGACAGAGCGGGGAATCGAAGCTAACCCGGAGAAGTGTGCGGCGATCGTGGCAATGAGGAGCCCAACGACGGTGAAGGAGGTGCAGCAGCTCACCGGTCGCTTGGCAGCTCTGTCCCGATTTATGTCCGCTGGAGGGGAGAAAGGTCACCCATACTTCCAGTGTCTCAAACGCAACAGCAGATTTCTTTGGACACAGGAGTGCGAGGAGGCCTTCATCAAGTTAAAGGGGTATCTGGCGAGCCCACCAGTCTTGCGAAAACCTCAGGTAGGCATCCCTCTTCGTCTATATTTTGCTGTGACGGAGAGAGCAGTCAGCTCGGTCCTGGTGCAAGAGCAGGACCAGGTCAGAGGCCTGTTTACTTCGTGAGTAAAGCGCTGCAAGGCCCTGAAACAAGGTACCAAGCCCTCGAGAAGGCTGCTCTGGCGGTGGTGTTTTCAGCCAGAAGACTCAGGCATTACTTCCACAGCTTCACAGTGGTGGTAATGACTGATCTGCCTATCCAGAACGTATTGAAGAAACCTGATGTAGCAGGCAGGATGGTCAAATGGGCAGTAGAATTGTCAGAATTTGATATTCAGTACGAGCCCCGAGGATCGATCAAGGGGCAGGTGTTCGCGGACTTTGTAGTCGAGCTATCATCAATCGCGACACCTGCAGAAGGGCTAGATTTCCGATGGGTGTTATCGGTGGATGGCTCCTCTAATCAGCAGGGAAGCGGCGCTGGAGTCATCCTGGAAGGACCAAATGGGGTACTGATCGAGCAGTCCCTCCGCTTTGCCTTCAAAGCTAGCAACAATCAGGCGGAGTATGAGGCCCTGATCGCAGGAATGTTGCTAGCAAGAGAAATGGGAGCAAGAAATCTGCTGGCCAAGAGCGATTCGTTACTGGTCACCGGGCAGGTTACGGGGGAGTTCCAAGCAAAGGATCCCCAGATGGCAGCCTACCTGGAGTATGTGCAGCTCCTGAAGACGTCCTTCACCGAGTTTGAGTTAGTGCACGTGCCAAGAGAGCAAAATGCCCGAGCAGACCTGCTTGCCAAGCTGGCTAGCTCAGGCAAGGGGGGGAAGCAGAGGACTGTCATTTAGGAGACCCTGAAGGTGCCGCGCGCGTTCGTATCTGACAACCAGGTGCTTCATGTATACAAGTCAATGGAGCGTCTAACGATCGGTCATCGGTCGTTGACCCAAGAAACGCTAAGAGCACCGAGGGTGAGATCGCGACCCTCAAAGACCGATGAGTTGATGGAGGTCCATGCGGAGAAGGAACCCGACACCTGGATGACGCCATACCAGCTATACTTAGAAGATGGTGTACTCCCGCTCGATCTGGCAGAGGCAAAAAGAATAAAGAGGGGTTCAAGTAAGTTCACTCTTATAGATGGAAGCCTATTTAGATTTGGATTTTCTCACCCTGTGCAGATCTGTGTACACGGCGAGCAATGCATCAGACTCATGTCTGAGCTGCACGAGGGGGTGTGCGGAAGCCACGTAGGTGGTCGAGCTTTGGCAAGTAGAGTACTCCGCGCGGGGTACTACTGGCCAAAGCTGAAGGAAGATTGCATAAGGTTTGCTCAGCGATGCAAACAGTGTCAACTACATGCAGACTGGCACAAGGCACCCCCTGAGGAGTTGAGGTCCATCCATAGCCCGTGGCCATTCCATACATGGGGGATTGACATCCTAGGACCCTTTCCCCTGGCGACAAGGCAGATGAAGTTCCTCATCGTGGCCATCGAGTATTTCACCAAGTGGGTGGAGGCAGAGCCAGTCGCACACATCACCGCGCAGAAAGTCGAACACTTTGTCTGGAAAAACATTGTCTGCCGCTTCGGAATACCCAAGAGGCTGGTTTCCGACAATGGCACCCAGTTCACAAGTCATCAGCTGAGGAAGATGTGTGAAGAGTTAAAGATACAACAAGTCTTCGCTTCAGTGGAGCACCCACAAACCAATGGGCAGGTGGAGTCAGCAAATCGAGTGCTGCTCAGGGGGCTGAAGCGAAGACTAGACAAGGCCAAAGGAGGCTGGGCAGAGGAGGTCCCCAGAATTGTATGGTCTTATCACACCACCCCACAGTCCAGCACCCATGAGACACCTTTCAGCCTTGTCTATGGGACAGACGCCATGATTCCTATGGAGATACAGGAGAGCTCCCCCAGGTTCTTGAACTTCGTTGTTGAAGAGTCCAACGAAGAGCGTAAAGTGAATCTGGATCTGCTAGACGAAGTGCGAGAAGAGGCCAGAGTCAGTGCTGAAGCTGTGAAGAGAAGAGTAGAGCGGAGGCACAACTCTAAAGTGAGGCCCAGGCGCTTCCGGGAAGGTGATCTGGTGATGAGAAAGGCGCATCAGAATGACATGCAGAACAAGTTATCCCCAAAGTGGACAGGCCCGTACAGAGTGGTGGAGACATTGGAGAACGGAGCCTATCGCCTAGAGACTTTGGAGGGAGGAGCAATCCCCAGAACGTGGAACGCCACCCATTTAAAATTTTATTTCAGTTAAAGTTGTACAGTAATGGCGTTCTCGCGCTAAAAGATACATGATTTGTATGTGGTGGAAACAGTTGAACAGACAAGGGGGCACTCTTTTCCCTAAGGAGGGTTTTTAACGAGGCCACCCAATTAAAGAAAAATTTCCAGCATATCAAGTGTGCTCAAGTATTAAAGTTGAAATCCTCCTTGCCCCAGGTGCAAGTGCAGGTGATTGGTTGGGCCCTACTTGCCCTAGGCGCAAGTACTGGCACCGATCTAAGTCTTCCTCACCCCAGGAGTGAGCGTAAGCAGTTAAAGGTTTGAAAAGCCAGGGGTGCTAGTAAGACCAAGGGAAGGAAAGGAAAGGTTTTGACAAAACGTCCTTACCCACTTGGCATGCACCAATATTGGCCCAGTAAGACTCTTAGTCCGAAACCCTTCTCACCCCAGGAGTGAGGCAGGGAACGAGCGACTCAACCCGCCAAAGGGTGATGACCTTGGGGAAAGTAAGAGGGGTTAGCGAGAAACACTTTTCTTTCCCCAAGACGAGGCATCACCTTGAGCGATCGATGTCAAAGTCCTCTATGCACTTAGCGCTAGAGAGACAGAGAAAGCTAAGTAAAGACTAAAGAACGACCACTGATGAGTCATCTGTAATTGGCTAGTGGTGCAAAGCAGCGCACGAGGACTGTTAAACACCAAGCTGAGGGAATAGCCAGTCGTGATCAAGTAGAAGCGAAAGAATAAGAGAAGCAGATCGCGCTAAGCCTAAGCTGGTTAACACTTAGTCGTGCGCAAAGTGAAAGACGAAGCTCAAGATCGCGCTAAGCCTAAGCTGGTTAACACTTAGTCGTGTGCGAAAAGAAAGGTAAAGCCCAAGATCGCGCTGAACCTAAGCTAGCTAACAGTTAGTCGCGCACATAAAGATAAGTGAAGTTCAAAGAAAATGCAAAAGAAGAAACTTATGCAAGAAAAGAAGCATTGAGATATTACATTCGTAGCCAAGTCTTATACAATTTTAAAGTACAAAGAAAAGTTGTGCAGAAGATAAATTTACAGAGAAGAGAAAGGTTTAAGGGGCAGGAGGGATGAGCTTTCCATCCACCACTTCATGGTAGATGCTGAACTGCGAGAGGTCCAGGTCTGGGAGAACGCATCTGATTTGCTCGAGTGCTAGCTCGAATCCATCTGTAAGGGCATCAGCACCCACGTTCATCAAATCAGCCTTCTCCACCTCCAGTTCTTGCTTTGAAGCCTCCGCAGCATCTCTCTCAGTGGTGACGGCAGCAAGGGAGGAGGCAGCTTCAGACAGTTTGCCCACCACCTCCTCAAGTCTCTTCTCCCCAGCAGCAGCTGGTTCTTTGGTGGACTCGAGCTCCCCCAATAACTGAGTGTTCTGTTGGCGCAGGGAGGAAGTCTCGGCCTTAAGCTCCACCACCTCGCAGTCCAAAGAGCTCACCATCTGCCCCATCAAGATCTCCGTCTTGATGGTCTCTTGGACCTGCGCTAGGTATTCCCTCCTAGCCTTCTCCACCATGCCCCGCATCAGTTCAACGGACCCTTGAGCAGCTTCGAAGTCACTTCGCAGTGACTCCTTGTCGTGCTCAAGTTCCTTCACCCTCTTCTCCAGGGCTATTTGCTTGCGATGCTGGGTGGAGAATTCTAGAGAGAGCACCACCTGCCTTGCCAGGTGCATGTTAACCTCATCACCATTCCACTCGACGAGCTCCCGGTTACTTATGAGCTGTCGAACTAGGGTGATGACCCTGCTGAAATTCTCGTGGGTGGCCCCAGAAGCGCTTGGGCGCGAGCTAGACCCACCACATTCAGCAGTGGCGGTAGGGATTGGCAGCAGTGGTGGTGGTGCACCCCCAGTTTGGGCAGAAGCACCCCCAGCAGGATGAGCGGATGGACCAGGTGATTGGCCTGCTGGGGGGGAAGATGGCAGTTTGGTAGTTGGAGGCAACTGCTGGCCTGGAGAAGGAAGGTTGATGGGTTCAGAGGCAGTTTGAGCGCAGGGAGGAGGGGAAGATCCTTCCTCTACTTCCACCACCTCAATCTCTCCAGGCTGGAGAGATGAGGCCCCCTCGACTGCTGCTCTCTTCCTCTGGCGGTGTACAAGAGGAGAACCTGAGCTCTCCTCTTCAGTTGAAGCAGCAGCAGCAGCAGCAGTTGAAGTGGAAGCCTTCACCAGCCTTTTCCTTTTCTTCCCTTGCTCGGGGCCTCCAGCTGGCGCGACCGAGAGTGGGGGGGCTGCGATGGGCTCAGTTGTAGAGGAAGAGGAGCCAGTGCCCTTGGCTCCCCTACGTTTGGGAAGCTCTAGTAAAGCTAGCTTCCTGTCCTTCCCCGACATTGAGTCTGCATAGATGGAAAAAGGAAGAGTTAGATGACCAAGGTATGCAAGTAAGTTAAAAAACACATAAAAGCATGCATGGAAAGGTGCAGGTATCCTAAGAGGGAAATGAAGGGCTACCTATATACTTCTTTAAGGCCACCACATCGAACTCGTCTTTGATGAGACGAGCAGAATTGTACTTGGCCCCCAGGAGCAGCCCGCACAGCTCGCGCTCATAAGGGGCCATAGCTTCGAGGTCCCTGGATTTCTTGAACTCAACTCCAGGAACCCAGTAGAGGGGGTACCCCTCGAGCAGACTTGGACTTTGAGGGGTAGCAGATATCATGTAGAATCTGCCCTTCCAATCTTTGAAGGATTCGTTCAGGCTGACCCAGGACCTGTCCCCAGGGTTCTTCGCTTCGAAGAAGTAGAGGAACACGTCCACAGAGGCGTTGTGCCCGAAATAGCTGCAGAGGATTTAAAATGCCCGGATGAAGGCCCAGGCATTTGGATGGAGTTGGCAGGGCGCGACGTTTAGCTCCATCATCAGCTCCTTTTCGAAGAAGGTGAAAGGGAGACGCAGCTTCAACCTCTTGAAGATAGCGGAGTAGACAAAGACGAAGGGCACCCCATTGGTGGCCCTTTCATCCGCGCAGATAGGCATCCCTCGAGGAGGGATGCGGATTTGAATGTTGAAGTCATTCTCCCTGTCGAAGGAGCAGGAAGGCTCATCAGGATTGCGACTTAGCAGGGACTTGAGATGGCCCTCGGGCAGTAGAGTGGAGGTTTCAGCGAGCAATGCCAGGGGAGCCCATTCGTAGACCCTGGCATTGTCGTGGAAGGAGGTAGCCACAGGCGGTGGTGGAGCTGGCGCACTCGCGGAAGGCTGTGCACCAGAAGAAGAGGCAATGATGCGCGCAGTTTGTTTCAAGCGAGCCATCGTGAGATAGCTGCAAATGGAGAAAAAACGAAAGGGTCAGAATGAATGGAAGAAGAGGGAATGATGAATGTTTCGGTGAAAACAGAGAGGGGAAAGGAGAAGGAGATGCCCAGGTGAAAAGAGAAAGAAGAAGAAGCAGAAGTCAGAGCGAGGGCATGAAAAAACCCTAGCGCGGGTTCGAGAGAGGGAAATAGAGAAGATGAATGCATGATAACCAGAATGATAAATGCAATCGGTAAAGATGACCAAAAAGGGGCAGGGAGAAGAAAAACCATACCTTTGGATGATCGCAAGAGTTTGGGAAGCAGAGAATTTGAAGAAAGATGGGTGCGCAGAGGAGAAGTTCGCAGAGAGTCTGGGAGTCGAATGAAGAAGATGGAGGAACAGTGAAAGGGCGCGCCAATTTGAATAAGAGAAGCGCTAGCGACGCACAGCGCTGGCCGTTGATGGGGCCACGTGTCGCGAGATTAAGAGAAGAGGTCCAAACGTTAAAGAAGTAGCACGTGAGGTGGCACGTGAGGCGGCCCCACTTGCCACGTGGACTGAGGGCACGACCACTTAGTCTCTTCGCTGAGAACGAGTTCTCGACTCGAGACTGGGGGGCTTGTGATCCGATCGGTCATCGGTAGTCGATGACGTCAGCATCAGAGAACCACGTGGACCACTCGCAGGGTGACACGTGGACCAGGTGGCAGAGAGGTCAGGGGGACGATCGCCAAGAGCGGTGATCGGTGGTCAGTAACCAAGTGATCACCGACAGACCAGGCGGCAGAGAGGTCGGGGGGCAGATCATCTAGAACGGTGATCGGTGGTCAGTAGCCAAGTGGCCACCAACAGACCGGTTCTCAGACTAACGCCTGAAGGCAGAACGCGAAGAAACGAATAAACACTGATCAGTCATCGGGTGTATTGTCATCAGGGTCTCGTGTTACACGCAGTTAAACTGGGACTGAGGTTCCCAGCGAGAGCGTTACGCATGGATCTCGCATGAGCACACCTCAGGGAATCATGCACGAGAATGGCCTGAGGGAACTAGTAAACCAGTCAGTGATTGGTGATTCCCTCAACCCACTACGTGCGTGGCATCGTGAAGGGTAAGTCGCCTACGCAGAGAGCAACGTCTGGTGAGTGTGCCTAGACCAGCCACACCCGATGTTCTCCTAAGAGTATGCGATTTACCCAGATAAGAGAGATATCCTAAGTTACTCCGCAAGGGCGTGACTTGGGCACACAAAGAGAAGCGCTAGAGCCCTTCCAGTAAATGACACGTGGGTGGTTAGATGTGAGTTGCAGGCCTCCACGTGTCATCTTCTGAGAGGGGTGCGGTCCAGACAAAAGAGCACTCCGTACCATTAAAGGTACAGACAGGCGCAGCCAAGCGCAGAGACGCGCAGACATACACAGACTCTCACGCTCCCACTGCTGATTCTGAAGGTACGCTTTCTCTGAAAAGCATAACAAGTTTCTGACACATGCCAGAAAAGCATAACAGAATGCTGTTATGCCCAGAAGCAGGGAAAGAGACATAAAAGAGAGAATCAGGGTGAGAGTGAGGGGATACGAAAAACAGAGAGCAAGAGTTTTTCACACACACTACTAGTTTTCTAGTCTTTGGTGGTTCTGTGGACTAACTTGATCGTCGGAGCGCAAACGGCCGCTAGAGGCGCCGTCTGTGTGTTTTGCAGGTCACGTTGGAGATCCTAGAGAAGGTTCTGAGGGTGATCCTGTAGAAAACGCCAGTCGCGTAGGCGGGACCAAGAGTGCTGTGAAGCGATTCCTCCACGTTCGAGTTGCCGGCAGGATCAAAAATTAAAAGTAAAACATATTACATGAATCCAACACAAAACATAGAATCATAATGGAAATAATTCTAAGCAAATATATGCAAGATTCAAAGTTATTATACAATTAAACATGCAACTGATGATCCTTTGGTCTATCATCAGTAGTATGGTCTCCTATATCATCTCCACTGGTAGTAGGATTAAAAGGCCTAACATAACATTTTTCTTGATGAACCACTAGAGCTTGGCTAGTAGTAGAATGAACATTTTTTGAAGTAGTAAACCTTTTTTCATTGAAACTAGTCCATACAATGGAGGCAACAAGAGAAATTTATCAAGATGAACCTTCAAGCATGAACATCAATGTTGGACTTCCTCTTAATATGGCTTTATTTCTCCTAAAATATTAAGTCAAAGGTGATTCTTGAGAACAAAACATATGACAAAAATTAAATTATAACTTAAAATTAAACATGTCACAAGCTCAGGAATCTTATCGTTGACCAATTCTCCAATCTGTAATTTCTTTGTTCTCTCTACGGCCTCCCAGACAATTGGTTGTTGTTGAAGCTCCTTAATATATATTTAAAGACAAGATAAAATTGAATACCTATGTCTAATATATTATATTTAAATTAAATATATATATATATATAAATATAAAAATATAATAATATTATCATTTTCTCAAAGTGAGTTGTAGTAGATTTGGAACCACCACAATAGATTGATACTCCTTTCTCAACAATCTGATTTTCCTTGACAATGACACTCTTGTTTATGAAATTCTATAAAACTCCAATGTCTGACCAAGGTTGCTTGAGAAGGGGTGGAATCCATGTCCCCTTATCTTGACCATTGATCCTGCCTGTTGACCGGAACACTGGAAACTGCCTCGTCAAAGGATCGACGTGCGCACCGCTTCAAACCTCCGTTCTTCTTCGAGATCCACCTCAAGAACCTGCAAAGGAACAGAGCGGCGCCGTTGCGGCCGATCGCACTCCAACGCCCAAGTCAGTGACCGAATCACCAAATACTAAGAGAACAGGAACCGTGCAAATTCTCTCTCACAGTAAGCTCTATAACTCGCAAGCGTAAAGAGTGTAATCTGAACGTGCGTACCTCAGAAAGTTCGTTGAGAACTCTTATATACCTGGTTACTTTCTCTCTCCTGGCAGTTACAGACTTGGACACGTGGCTCGCATCTAGTCGTACACGTGCCTCCATCTGGAGCCTCCTTGACTTGGGCGCTGCTTCTACTCTCATTTTGCTAAGTTACTTATGCATGGTACTGCCCAGTGCATAGCTAACTTGGGAGCGCGATTTCTACTGGAACTGGCAAGTTAGGGTGCCTTCGTACACCTTCCCTGTGGTCTCGCCGGCCGCCTTCATAATCTGTCCCACCTTCATCTCTGGCGATGTGCTTGCTCTGGCGATCTCCAATCACTAGGTCGCCTGAGTTTACATCTGGCGACTTCATCTTTAACCCGGTGATCGCCGATTCTGGTATGCTGGAGATCGGAACACGCCAACTTAATAACTGGCGACTTCACGAGCCCCCCGACTTCCTTCCCTTCCGCCAACCTGGCGCCTTGTCAACACGCCTATACTGTAGCTGGATGCCACGTCATCACTTCCGACTACCAGGGCGGTACAACCATTATGAACTTTTTTCATTGCAGTTTTAAAATATGCGAACATTTTGTATAAAAACTGGACCTTATGACTTGCTCTTGTTTCAGAGCTAACATATACTCTTTCTGCATGAAAAAATAGTTAGGAAACAAAGATAGTAGAGTAATAAAATAAAATTTTAAATGTAACAATAATTGATCTTATCTTAAACTCTTCAAACCATCTTTCTCAAGCCTCAAGTTGAACCTTCTTTCAAGTGGGACTAGGTTCATCAAACTTTTGCTTGATGATGTGTGAGATTACAGTAGAAGGATCATTTTCTGGTGTTAATATATGTTCAAACATATTGTCAAAATGACATATTGAAGGATAATAGTTAAAATAAAATATACTTACTCTCCTTTTTCTGCATGAAGTTGAGGTCTTTGATCAATTACATTGATAGACTCATATGCAAGTGTAAGTGACCTTTGTATCGACAAAGGTTGATTCTGAATTGAGTAGGAGTTTATTCTCCTACAAAATGTTCATCATGTTGATACTGAATTGTAGGAAGTGAGGGTCCTTCATAGATAAGACATGTAGACTCCATGGTTCTTGGAAGAACAAAAAGGAGAGATTGGTGTTGTGTGAAGCTTCCTCACCAACATGAACACCTCAACCACCATGATTAGGTAGTCCATGACCACCACCTCTACTCCTTGGGTGTCAAATGCAAGTGAAACTTATTGCATATATAACAAGTAATAGTGTAATCAAAGTGGAATGATCAATTTTCAATAAAGAAATAAACAAATCATGATAAAAAAAAAGTCTCAAACCTGATTGGGTTTTCTACATCCAAATGTGACTATTATCTGCCTTTCATTCAATATAATTATTACAAATCACAATCCTGTTCATGTAAAACATAATTAACACAAGGTATATAAGCAATTTTAACGCATGAATTACTGAAGAGGTATATGTGTCATTAAAATCACTATCAATGGCACCCTGACTTTAAATATATTCCTCCTCATACTTTTCATTTATGTTTGTTTGATTTATTAATTGTATATCTATTTCTTCTTCCCACCATCAACATTAGCAAGAGAATCATAAATGAAGTTTAGATCAACATGTATCATTGCTTGAAGTTGTAGAAGTTCATCATTTTGGTATGGAGTCTCATGCTTGACTTATTATATTATCAATTATTCTACTACGAGCTTGTAACCTTGGTATCTCTTTGGATATTTTGTGTCATAAACTTGCTCTACATGTTGTACAAATATGAATGGATCATATGATTTATATCCCTATGATTGTTTTACTTGAAGTATTTCATACTTATTATCTACTTTGGTTCTTGTTCTCGCCGACTGACCTATCGAACCTTGGTGGTGGACTCCGGGCTGACATTCTTTTTTCTTGTTCTTGCTTTGGAATGCTAATAATTCACAGTGAGGGGAGTTCCACTTGTTGACAAGACTCCGATGATCAAGTCACTAAGATCATATAACTATGAATATCTGAATATAGAGTATCTATATAAGTGTAGTTTCACCAGATTAAAACTTACCTCTCTTCAAGGTCTCGAGATCCCTTTTATATATTTATAGATTTCCCTTCAGGAGTTAACAAACATAAAAGTATTTTGTTAATATATCCCCTTATTCTAGAGGTGCGGGTAAAACATTATCTCAATACAAGTTAACAAGTTCATTTTTCTATTTTGAAAATGAGTATCGATGAAATTGTTAAATCATTACATAACATTATAATTACTTTTCTAACTTCTCAATATAACTTTATGTTTTCCCTCTCTTTTACTTCAGCTACAACTTTAACCATCTATAATCAAAATTTCTTTGTTAAAACTCATAAATAATAAAAAAGCGTATTTGGTTTAAGTAAAGATATTTGAATAATTGTTTAAATTATCAAATTATTATCTTTTCTCATATTAATTAAATTACTTAATTTTTTTATTTTACAAAAGATTATATATATATATATATATTTTGATTGTCAAATGACGTATGGTTCAACCAAACTCTTGGATAAGACACTATCACTAGCGCAAAAATGGTGTTTAGCGAAACTTGTACAACGTCTAAAAAAAATAATAATGAGTTATTATATATATAAAAATCATTAAATAAAAACTAATGTTTTATAAAAATAATAATTATTTATTATATTAATTAATTTAAATACTAATCTAAAAATTAATTTAATTTTTTTATTAATAATAATATGAATAAATTTTACTAATATATTTTTGTTCATCAATAATTAGCAATGGTTTTTTTTGAAAAATATAAAAATTAAAAAAATAATTAAATGTGAATCAACATCCGTCAATAAAATTTATCGGAAATAAAATACGAACACAATCTGTCAATAAATTATGTGAATAAATTTAATAATAGAAATTATTAATATTATAGTAATAATGTTAATATTAATAAAATTAATAATCATTACAATATTATTAGTAATAATAATTATAATGCTATTAATAATAGTTACAATAATATTAATAATTACAATAATAATAATATTATTTTTTATAATATTAACAATATTAATAATAATTAAAATAATAATAATAGTAATTACAATAATATTAAGAATAATAATAATAGTAATTATAATGAAAATAAAAATAGTAATATTAATATCAATAATAAAATATTTATAATAACATTAAAATTAAAAATAATCATAATACTAATAATATTACTAATAATTTTAACAATAATAATAATAATATTAATAATTAAAATAATAATATTAATAATTCTGTCGGTAAATTACCGATAAACATATTAATGTGAATTTTTGTCAATCAGAATTTTGTCGATAATTTTCATTCGATAGAATTTTTCATTACCGACCATCAAAATCTACTTTAATAATATAATAATATATATTAGAATTTTAAATTAAAAAATAAAATAAAAAATGTTAAAATATTATTTTAAATAATTAAGTTAATGGTTTTTTTAATTTGTCTGGAAATATCATAACCATTATAGAAATGAAAAAGCTAAAAGATAACTTTGCCAAAAAGAAAAGTTGAAAGACTTGTAAAACATACAAAATTTGGAATGATTTGGATGGGACAGTTTGATGGGTACATATTATACAAAGTGATGAAATACCATATACATTGCTTCTGCTTGTTTCTGGTTTCTAGCTAATTCAGCATTACCATATATATACTGCATACATACATATAAACTCTGGCTTCAGATACACACGATTTATATGTAGTAAAAGCATAGGGATATTTTCCTACTATAAAATAAACAAACAACCAGAAAAGCTTATTGGGTGAGAAAGGATTAAAGTAAACCATAGAACAACAGCAATTATGGGATAATCATTCCAAATGGAGATTAACTTTCTTCCAATCTCATCATATGTGTCATCATACACCTTTGCTTCACTTCTTCTCCCTTTCTTTGCCTCCTCCTTTATCTCTCTCTTTCCTCTTTAACTTTTCACCGCCTCCAACAGCATCTTGGTTTATTTTATTTTATTATATTCCACCTAAAAAGTAGATAATTAAATCAACTGAAATTACATGAGAGAGAGATCCCATCTTGCATATACCACTTTCTGCTGTTTAGGGTTGGAGGCATATATAATTAACAAGGCTACCTGCCCATTCTCTTGGGTTTTCTCTTAATTCATTCACTAATACTTCTTCCCTCACTCAACTCTGTGTGTCAGTTTCTTATTCTAATTTTAGTCAAACTCAGAATCTGATCAGAAACAGTTTCAAGATGCTGAGAAAGATGGATGAAGGAGAAATCATCACAAATGCTTTTCCTCAGAACCTAACTGCTTCTGCTGCATCAAATAGTAGCAATCCTCCTCCTGCTTTGAAGAGGAAGAGAAACCTCCCAGGAAACCCAGGCATGCTTGTTTCTTTCTTCTTCACCCTCTCTATTCTCTCTTCATTAGTATCTCTTGCATAAGCTTTACCATCATAGGTATTATCATTACAAGAAAATTTAAAATTAGCAATGAAAAGTTCTTTGTAATTTTTTTAAGCAATTCATTAGTTTTATTTTGACATGACAAAAAACAGCTTCCATCACCAATTCTTTGACGTTGCAGTGTATATTCAGAGTCAATTTGTTTTTTCATCAAAAGCAAATGGTTAGACAAATGATTTAATATGTGAATCTTTCTATTTGCACAGATCCTGAAGCTGAAGTTGTAGCCTTATCACCAAAGACACTCATGGCTACCAACAGATTCCTGTGTGAAACTTGTGGGAAAGGTTTCCAGAGGGATCAAAATCTTCAACTCCATCGACGAGGACACAACCTTCCTTGGAAGCTTAAGCAGAGAACGGGGAAGGAAGCAAGGAAGAGGGTTTATGTGTGTCCAGAGAAAAGTTGTGTCCACCACGACCCTTCAAGGGCTCTTGGGGATTTAACTGGGATAAAGAAGCACTTTTGCAGAAAGCACGGTGAAAAGAAGTGGAAGTGCGAGAAGTGCTCAAAGCGTTATGCGGTGCAGTCGGATTGGAAAGCACACTCCAAGACCTGTGGTACCAGAGAATACAAATGTGACTGTGGAACTATCTTTTCAAGGTAACTAGTTAACCTATTCATCTGAATTTTCTCATGGCAAATCTCTTACCAATCTTATAGGATCAAGCTTTTTTGGTTTGTAAAAGTGGTAACAGACTATATATAGTGGTCTAAAACCAATTCTCTTTCTCTCTCTCTCTGGGTTGATGCTTTGTATTTGGCTTTCTGGAGAGAAAGAGAGAACGAGGTTAGTTCAAAACAAAGGAAGCCACACAAGTTTTTGATAAGCCTTAGCCCTAAACGACAAAATTTCTTAATTTGGAATTATCTTACTTACCTATTATGTAATTATTAATTCAGTTTTTCCTTGGCAATATATATAGGGTAGTTAGTATCGCACAAGTTATAATGTCTTAGTCATGTTATCATGTTATATACTTCCATTTGTACTTTTGTTGAGTTAATGTTAGAGACGTTTCTTTTCACCTTCGTACGAATATTGCATTAAAATCCAAAACTAACTATCTGTTAGCCACGATGCTACCATATAGCATTATTTGAGTAATTACAAATTAGAAAATAAATAAACAAACCTATCTTAGTGAGATTAAGTCGTCACGAATTACAATGCACCAAAATGGAGAAGCAACATTTTATTACTATAAATTATACATTACATAACCTTTGAGCGTGTATTTAAGTTTTCAAGAAATAATCTAGCCAATAAATATTTACTTTGTTACTATTTTGTACTACACACTTGGTGTGGATAAACAAACACATCTAGATTTGCCTATTTAGATGATTATTATTATGACCTTTGGTTTTTGTTACCAATACTTTTGGTTGAGCAGGAGGGACAGTTTCATCACTCACAGGGCCTTCTGTGATGCTTTGGCAGAAGAAACAGCAAGGGTAAATGCATCGTCTGACATTAACGCTTCTTTAGGGCGTAACATTGGTTACAACGTAATTGGAACTTCCCTAGGCCCTAACATGGCTACCCATTTTTCTTCAATTTTCAAGCCAGTTTCAAGCACAGAAGAAACAAGCAATCAAACATCTAGGGGACTACCCCTTTGGATGGGTCAAACATCTCCTCAGGCTCAAGAAACAATGGTCAACAACAATTTGAGTGAGATTCATCAACTTGGGTCTGTCACAAGCTCAGAAACAGCATATGGTGGCAACTCACTAGTCCAATGCTCAAATTTTCCACCTTCAAACTATCAACTAAGTTGGGTGTTTGGAACTAAACTTTCCAATGACAGTAACATCCAAAAGCTAACAACCAGCACAACTACATCACTTCCCCTAGTCAACTCGAGTGTTCCTTCTTTGTATAGTTCCCAACACCAACCCCGTCAAACATGTTCAACAGCAAACATGTCAGCCACAGCTTTGTTGCAAAAAGCTGCTCAAATCGGATCAAGCTCAAGTGACCCTTCATGGCTTGAGAGCATAGGTTTGAAATGTGGTAGCAGTACCCAAGGTCAAGATGGGAATATCAGTAACAAGTTTAGTGGCATGTATGGTTCAAGTTTAGTTCTCAGCACTCTTGGGACTGAACCAGATAACTCTGCATCTGACTTGTCACAAATGCACCCTCCCAAACGTAGACACGTACTCAATGAAGAAAATGGAGGGGGGCAATTTAGGGATTTCCTTGGTGTTGGTGTGCAAAACCATTTGCCGCACTTCATCAATCAAAGGGTGGATTTGATTTGAGGACAAGTATTCAATGAAAATGGTTTTTTCCACACTCATTTGAGAATGTACACTTTGCAAGGAACACAAAGAGAATAATAATGTGTTGAAGAAAAGGAAAAAAAGAGAGAGAGAGATGTGTAAGTAAATCTAGTGTGAAAAAATCTTGAGTTGATATTTAATTGTGAAGTTTAAGTATCTTGATGTTTATTTTGTTCCTCTATGTGAAATGGGGAAATAGCAATAAAAGAAAAAGATGTATGATGTTGAAGTTGGAATTGGAGGAACAGAATTAGTATCTGGAAACTTTGCAGAGAGGAAAAGGTGGGTATTGAGTGCTTGATGAGGGCTAAAAGGTTTGCTGTTAGAAAACTATTGAAGGGTTGAAAGGAGAGATATCCATGCATATTCTTTTGAATGCTGAAAGCTGACCCCTTTTGAAAATGGTGGCTTTAATTTTTGATAAAAGGAGGGAGGGTTGTGGAGTAGTGGGGGCAAAGCAAAGGACAAGCTTTGGAGTCCATTATTGCACAGTTTGTTTCATCTCTGATGTGTTGTGCTTCATGCCTTTGGCTTAAAAAGGAGAATTTCCAGTGAAAAAAAAGCATATATATTAGTACAAATAGGCTTTTAGCCTTTAGGTTAAAATAAATTAATGCACACTTTTCACTCACCCTGCAATGCATATTTGTAGCACTACCCAATTGGCTAAGTTTTCTAAGCATGCAAAAAACTGGAGTTAATTTTTTCTCTTAATTTCTCTTACTTTTTCTTGGTTCCCTACCTTCCTCTTCTTTCCATGCATTCAGCGGAAAGTGCGGTATAGAGTTAATTTTATTATATCATGCAAGGTTTTTACAATGGCAGATTGTTTCAACTATTGTAAAAATAATATTTTATCATGGATGACAAATCATATCGACATATTTAAATAAACTTTTATTATGACACTAAAACTTATCTTTTTATTATTTTTTAAACACAATTACATATTCAATACTTGATTCAAAACTAGTGATTAAATTGAAACAAATTGCTAATTGATTCATGTGCATATCTTCCCTAATATCAAACTTTTAATTAATATATCTTTGTAGTTGTTTTACTATATATATATATATATATATATATATTTATCAGCAATAAAAAATAATTTTGTTTTACTATATATGAATACAGGAAAATGTCCGAAACTAATATGACTTGGTACTTTTAAATTAGTGTTTATTTCACACCATTTTAAAAAAATAAATGGTTTAAAATATGAAACACGTTAGTTTTTTCGCTCGATAGGGTTTTGTAAAATTTTGGAAGAATTATTATAAAGCATTCTATGAAAACACATCTTCCCTCCTAATTAGTTTATATATATATATGGTTGATTCTTGTTATTTCTAACTCTACCAAACTACGTTATTATATTTTGGTTTGATATTGATCCTGCCTGTTGACTTAGCGCAAGAGCGTTGCCTCGTCACGATCTTCCTCACCAGCTTGACACCACGTGCCCTCCAAGTCCGCTCCACAGATAGTCTCTCTGAGAACCTGAAAAAGACACAGTGGCGCCTCTGCGGCCGGTGGCGCTCCGACGCTCAAGTTAGATCACAAAATCACTAGAGAAAATAATGTGTGTAAAAACAGCGTGTGTAAAAAACTCTCTCCTCAATCTCCCCCTGATTCTCTTTTATGCCTCCCTCTATATCTGCGCCTAACAGAATTCTGTTATGCCTCTCTGGCATGTGTCAGAACCCTGTTGTGCTTTTCTGTGGCAACGTACCTCCAGAATCAGTAGAACGGGAGTGTCTGCGCGTGTCTGCGCTTGTCTGTACCTGTAGCGGTACGGAGTGCACCTTTGTCTGGACCGCGCCCCTCTCGGATGATGACACGTGGAGGCATGCAACTAACCACACACGTGTCACTACTTGAGGGGCTCTAGCACTTCTCTCTGTGTGCCTAAGTTATTCCCTTGCGGAGTAACTTAGCGCATTCCTTTTATCTGGGTAAATCGCATACTCTCAGGAGAACGCCAGGTGTGGCTGGTCTAGGCACACTCACCAAGCATTGCTCTCTGGCGTTGACGATTCCCCCTTCACGATGTCATGCACGTAACGGGTTGAGGGAGTCGCCAATCACTGACCGGCTCGCTAGCTCCCTCATGCCACCCTCATGCACAATTCTCTGAGATATGTTCATGCGAGGTCCGTGCGTAACGCTCTCGCTGGGAACCTCAGTCCCAGCTTAACTGTGTGTGACATGAGACCCCGACGACCATGCACTCGATGACTAATCGGTGCCCTACTGCTTCTCGCGTTCTGCCCCCAGGTGTTCATCTGGGAACTGATCTGTCGGTGACCGCTTGGTTACTGACCACCGATCACCGTTCTGGGTGATCTGTCCCCTGACTTCTCTACCGACTGATCTGTCGGTGGCCACTTGGCTACTGACCACCGATCACCTCTTTGGATGATCTGCTCCCTGATCTCTCTGTCACCCGGTCCACGCGTCACCCTACGGGTGGCCCACGTGATCATCTTCTGCTGACGTCATCAACCACCGATGACCGACCGGATCACAAGCCCCTCAGTCTCGAGCTGTGAACTCGTTCTCAGCGAAGAGACTAAGTGGTCGCGCCCTCGGTCCACGTGGCAAGTGGGGCCACATCACGTGCTACCTCACGTGCTGCCCTTTAACGTTACGACTACCTCCCTTAATCTCGCGACACGTGGGCGCATCAACGGTCAGCGTGGAGTGTCGCTAGCGCTTCCCTTCTTTCAAATAGGCGCGCGCCTTTACTGTTTCTTCATCTTCTTCAATCAACTCCCAAACTCTCTGCGAATCCTCTCTCTGCGCTTCCACCTTTCTTCCGGCTTTCTACCTTCAGAACTTTCGCGATCATTCTAAGGTATGGTTTTTCTTCTTTCTTGGTCCATTTTGGTTCTTTTCATCGATTGCATTCGTCTTCTCCGTTTTTCCTCTTCTCGACCCACGCTAGGGTTTTCGCATTCTTCACTCCGCTCTGTGCTTCTCCCTCTTCCCACCTGGACCTTTCTTTCTCCTTCCCCTCCTCTGTTTTTCACCGAACTATTCATCATTCCCTCACCTTCCATTCATTCTGACTTTTCACTTTTCCTCCACTGCAGCTATCTATCAATGGCTCGCTTGAAACAAACCGCTCGAATCATGGCCTCGTCTTCTGGTGCATAGCCTTCCGCAAGTGCTCCAGCTCCGCCACCACCCGTTGCCACCTCCTACCATGACAACGCCAGGGTCTATGACTGGGCTCCCCTGGCGTTGCTCGCCGAAACCTCTACCTTATTGCCGCAGGGGCACCTAAAATCCCTCCTGAGCAGCGACCCGGATGAGCCCTCTTGTGCCATTGATCGGGAAAATGACTTCAACATCCGCGTCTGCATTCCTCCTCGTGGGATGCCCATCTGCGCGGACGATAGGGCCACCAATGGGGTGCCCTTCACCTTCGTCTACTCCGCCGTCTTCAAGAGGTTGAAGTTGCGCCTGCCCTTCACCTTTTTCGAGAAGGAGGTGATGATGGAGCTGAACGTCGCACCCTGCCAACTCCATCCAAATGCCTGGGCTTTCATCCGAGCATTTGAAATTCTCTGCAATTACTTCGGGCATAACGCCTCCGTGGATGTGTTCCTCTACTTCTTCGAGGCGAAGAACCCTGGGGACAGGTCCTGGGTTAGTCTGAATGGGGTTGCTGGACGGGTGCTCTTGGGCTTGTATCAGCAATCCTTCAAAGATTGGAAAGGCAGGTTCTACATGATATCTGCCACCCCACAAAGTCCAACTTTGCCCGAGGGGTACCCCCTCTACTGGGTTCTTGGGGTTGAGTTCAAGAAACCCCGGGATCTTGAAGCCATGGCCCCCTACGAGCGCGAGCTATGTGGGCTGTTCCTGGGGGCCAAGTACAATTCTGCCCTTCTCATCAAACATGAGTTTGATGTGCTGGCATGAGTTTGATGTGCTGGCTTTGAAAAAATACATAGGTAGGCTCTTCCTCTTTCACCTCTTAGGGTACTTGCATATCCTCATGCTTGCTTGCATACATTTTGACTCACTTGTATAACCATGCCATCTAACTCTTCTCTTTTCCCTTCGATGTAGATACGATGTCAGGGAAGGAAAGGAGGAAAGCTTTGCTGCCCCTCCTCTCTCGGTCGCGCCAGCTGAAGGCCCCGAGCCAGGAAGGAAAAGAAGGAAGCTGGTGAAGGCCTTTCCTTCATCTGCTGCTGCTGCTGCTCCCGCTCCTTCAACTGAAGAGGAGAGCTCTGGCTCTCCTCTCGTTCACCGCAAGAGGAAGCTTCCAGCTGTTGGGGGGTCCTCATCTCTTCAGCCTGGGGAGATTGAGGTAGTGGAGGTAGAGGAAGGTTCACCCTCGCCCCCCTCTATTCAACCTGCCCCAGTGCCATCGTGCTTTCCCTCTCCCCAACAACTGCCATCCCCAACTCCCCGATCGCCATCTCCTTCCCCAGCAGGCCAACCACTTGGTCAATCCACTCCACCTGCTGGGGGCGATTCTGCTCGCTCGGGGGATCTCCCGGGACCTCTCGTGTCGCCACCACCACTGCCAACCTCCGCCGCTACCGCTGAAGGTGGGGGGGCCAGCTCTCGACCAAGCGGCTCTGGAGCAACCAATGAGAACTTCAGCCGGGTCATCGCTCTGGTTCGACAGCTCATTCGCAGCCGGGAGCTCATCGAGTGGAATGGGGAGGAGGTGGACATGCATCTGGAGAAGTAGATAGTGCTTTCCCTGGAGTTCTCCACCCAGCACCGCAAGCAGCTAATCATGGAGAAAAGGATTAAGGAGCTTGAGCATGACAAGGAGTCACTGCAAAGTGACTTTGAGGCTGCCCAAGGATCTGTGGAGCTGATGAGGGGTATGGTGGAGAAAGCCAAGGGAGAGTACCTAGCGCAGGTCCAAGAGACTATCAAGACTGAGATCTTGATGGGGCAAGCCATCAATGTCTTGGACTGCGAGTTCCGGGGCAAGGTGACCCACCTGGAGGCCGAGACTTCCTCCCTACGCAAACTGAACTCACAACTGGCGAGGGATCTCGAGTCTGCCAGGGAAACAGCCACTACTGGGGAGAAGAAGCTTGAGGAGGTGGTGAGCAAGCTGTCTGAGGCAAAGGGCCAATTGGAAGAAGCTGCTTCTTCCATTGCTTCCCTTACCGCCGAGAAGAATGCTGCAGAGGCCTCCAAGCAAAAGCTCGAAGTGGAGAAAGTTGACCTTTGGGCGTGGGCGCTGAAGCCCTTGCCGATGGGTTCGAGCTGGCCCTCGAGCAGATCAAATGCGTTCTTCCGGATCTGGACCTCTCCCAGTTCAGCATCTATCACGAAGTGGTAGATGGAAAACTCATCCCTCCTCCTTGAGTTCTTCCTCTTTTTGTAATTTTACACCTTTGCACCATTTGTTGCACTGGGAACTTGTATAAACTTTGTTGCATAATATATACTAGTTTCAGCCGCATACCTTTCTCTTCACATTTTCTTAAGCTTTGTCTTCCTCTTTGCACACGACTAACTGTTAACTAACTTAGGTTTAGCGCGATCTGGTACTCTTTGATCTTGGCCTTTACTTGATCACGACTAGCTACTCCCTTAGCTTTATACTTAACAGTTCTTATGCATAGCTTTGTACTAGATGACTGACTAGGCGTAGTCTGTCTGCCTCAGCTTGTTGTGTGAGAATTTGTTTGGAAAAGTTTCCTCCGACAACTCATCAGTCGTCGTTCTTCGGGCAGTGTACCCACCGACAACTAATCAGTCTTCGTACTTCACTTTGCTTCTCTGTCGCTCTAGCGCTAAGTGCGTAGAGGACATCGATCGTCAGAGGTGATACCTTGTTCGGTGAAACTCGCTCAACTGCGTGAACTCAACAATACTTGAACTTGACCCTCCATGTACTGCTTTTAACTCGAGCGAATTGTTTAGCCTTATAACAAACTTGGAAAACTGTTAACTCAAAGTAAACTTGAGCAACTATCAACTCTTCGGCGATGACGTTCAATGAAACTTGTGAACTTAAGGCAACAAACCTTAACATGAAATCACTTACTAGGCAGCAGGTTTTGACTCAAACTAGTATTAAAATACAGTTTACCTGATCTGCCAAGTGAAGTCCCCCCTACTTCTGTCATCGCCCGGAACTCTTCTGATCTGGTACTCGCCGCACAACCCCTTCACTGTCTCAACTTTCACGCCATAAGGTTTTGGCGACGTTACCTTTCTTCTTTTCCTGACCTGATCATTGTTCCTTCATCTGGGGATAGAGGCACCTTTCGGATCCTTCTCTACCTCCCCGAGTTTCAGAACAATGATCTAGTTTTACTGGGTCAACGTTGACGTTTCACTTAAAGGGGGAAAGGCACTTTCCTTCCCTTCCCACCATCTAAGGTCACAAACACCCCTGACCTTTCAGCTCATTTTGCCTGAACTCGCTCAACGGCGAGAAGGACTTTATCTGGTGCCTCTACTTTGCCCAGGGTTTACATCTCCTCTTCCCTGGATGCACTGAGGACTTTTTAATCTTGCCTCTATCTGTTGGTGCAGAGAGGTCTTTTAATCTGATCTCGCCTGCACTCGCACAAAGTCGAGGAGGACTTTATCTGGTGCCTCTACTTTGCCCAGAGGTTACATCTCCTCTTCCCTGGACGCACTGAGGACTTTTAATCTTGCCTCTATCTGCTGGTGCAGAGAGGTCTTTTAATCTGATCTCGCCTGCACTCGCACAAAGTCGAGGAGGACTTTATCTGGTGCCTCTACTTTGCCCAGGGGTTACATCTCCTCTTCCCTGGATGCACTGAGGACTTTTAATCTGTTCTCGCCTGCACTCGCACAAAGTCGAGGAGGACTTTATCTCTTTCTCGCCTCAAGACGCGCGAGGGCGTTGAGGTCTTTAATCATTGCTGGTGCCTCCGATCGCCGAAAGACGATGAGGACTTTAAAACTTTAACTGTGCCGCCGATCGCCGAAGAGCGATGGGGACTTTTAAACTTTTAACTGAGAGCATGCAATACGATTTTACTGTTGCCCTAGATCACATACGAATAATAAGGCCTTTTTCCTAAAACTCTCGAAGCCGTAAGCATGCAAACATAGAAGCTTTAAACTTTGAAAAACTCTTCTTTATTGGGTGGCCTCATTAAAAACCCTCCTTAGGGAAAAAAGAGTGCCCCCTTGAAATTGTTTTTACAGAAACTATTCGAATCTCTTCATATTCGTCTTTACTTACAAGGCTTTAATTGTAATACGACTTGAGATGTGTTGCGTTCCAAGTGCGAGGAATCGCCCCTCCTTCTAACGTCTCCAAGCGGTAGGCGCCATTCCCGAGCGCCTCGGTTATTCTGAACGGTCCCGTCCACTTGGGCGATAACCTGTTCTGCATCTCATACTGATGGGCCTTCCTCATCACCAGGTCGCCGCTTCTAAACTGCCTTGACGTTACCTTAGAGTTGTACCTTCGCTCAACTCTTCTCTTTACCGCTTCGGCTTTCACTCTCGCCTCCTCCCTGACCTCATCCAGCAAATCCAGATTCATTCTTCTTTCTTCGTTCGAATCTTCCGCCACGAAGTTCTGGAATCTCGGCGAGCTTTCCTGGATTTCGACTGGAATCATCGCATCACATCCGTAAACCAGACTAAAGGGGGTCTCGTGGGTTCCAGACTGCTCAGTGGTATGGTATGCCCAAACTATGCGGGGTACCTCCTCAGCCCACGATCCCTTAGCTTTCTCTAATCTTCTCTTTAAACCTCTCAGCAGCACCCGATTGGCAGACTCCACTTGGCCATTCGTCTGTGGGTGCTCGACAGATGCAAACACCTGTTGTATCCCCACCTCTTCGCACAGCTTTTTCAAGAGGTGACTTGCAAACTGAGTTCCATTGTCTGACACCAAGCGTTTAGGCACACCAAACCGGCACACTATGTTCTTCCATACAAAGCTCTCGACCTTGTGTGCGGTGATCTGGGCCACTGGCTCCGCTTCGATCCACTTGGTGAAGTATTCGATTGCCACCACCAAGTACTTCATCTGCCTGATCGCCAATGGGAAGGGTCCCAGAATGTCAATTCCCCAAGTATGGAACGGCCAGGGGCTGTAAATCGACTTCAGCTCTTCTGGGGCGCCTTGTGCCAATCGGCGTGCTGCTGGCATTGCTTGCAACGCTGGGCGTATCTCTTGCAATCTTCCCTCATCGTGGGCCAGTAATAGCCCGCACGGATAGTCCTTGTCGCCAGCGATCGACCTCCAATGTGGCTCCCGCAAATTCCCTCATGGAGCTCAGCCATAATCCTCGTGCACTTCTCTCCATGTATGCATACAAGAAGAGGGTGCGTGAATCCAAACTTGTACAGCTCGCCGTCAATAAGGGTAAACTTGTTGGAGCTCTTCTTTATTTTTCTGGCCTCAGCTGAGTCCACTGGAAGCACACCATCCGCTAAATAACGTTGGTAAGGCGTTATCCACGTGTCTGGCTCGTGGACAGCGCAAATCTGCATCGGTCTTCCCCCTTCTTCTGCTGGGCGCGCTCTGACCCTCGGCGCCCTCAGAGTTTCCTGCGTTAGGGACCTATGACTTCTCGCCGGTCTTCCCCATTGATCTACAAACGTGGAGAACTTGGTGGTCTGCCACGAATGCTCGAGGCGCTTTCAAAGTTTCTTGAATGACAGTCCTCTGCCTACCCCCCTTGCCCGAACTGGCGAGCTTGGCTAGCAAGTCAGCTCGGGCATTCTGTTCTCTTGGCACGTGCACCACTTCAAACGAAGCCAAAGATCTTCTTAGCTCCTGCACGTACTCCAAGTAGGCTGCCATCTGCGGGTCCTTGGCTTGGAACTCGCCAGTTACCTGTCCCGTGACCAACAGCGAGTCGCTCTTGGCCATCAGCACTCTCGCCCCCATTTCCTTGGCCAGCAAGATTCCAGCGATCAAAGCCTCATATTCTGCTTGGTTGTTGCTTGCTTTGAAAGCGAACCTCAATGACTGCTCTATCAACACTCCGTTGGGCCCTTCCAAGATAACCCCAGCCCCGTTGCCCAGCTGGTTGGACAACCCATCAACAGAGAGTACCCAGCGAAAGTCACCCTCGACGTTTGGTGCCACCTCGGAGGACAATTCGACCACGAAATCGGCGAAGACTTGCCCTTTGATTGATCCCCAGGGTTCATACTTGATGTCGAACTCCGAAAGCTCGACCGCCCACTTCACCATCCTTCCAGCCACATCGGGCTTCTTCAAAACCTTTTGGATCGGCAGATCAGTCATCACCAGTACCGTGAAGTCCTGGAAGTAATGGCGCAATCTCCTCGCCGAGAATACAACCGCTAATGTTGCCTTTTCCAGGGCCTGGTACCTTACCTCCGGGCCTTGCAACACCTTGCTAACGAAATATATAGGCCTTTGGGTCTGGTCCTGATCCTGCACTAGCACTGCGCTGATCGCCCTCTCAGTTATGCAAAGTACAGCCTGAGGGGTGTTATGTCTTGGGGCTTGCACAGAACTGGAGGGCTCGCCAAATATTCCTTGAGCTTTACGAAGGCCTCCTCACACTCCTTTGTCCAAACAAATCTGTTGTTTCTCTTCAAACATTGGAAGTATGGGTGGCCCTTCTCTCCGCTTGCCGACACGAATCGAGACAGAGCGGCCATCCGCCCCGTGAGTTGCTGCACCTCCTTCACATTGGCGGGGCTCTTCATTGTCAAAATGGCGGCGCAATTCTCGGGGTTAGCCTCAATTCCCCTCTCTGACAGAAGAAACCCCAGAAAATTCCCTGCTTCTACACCAAAAACGCACTTTTCAGGATTCAGTTTTAGCTTGTACCTGGCTATTGTGGTGAACAGCTCTTCCAAGTCTGCGACGTGCTTGTCTTTCTCCAGGGACGTCACGACCATGTCGTCGACGTATGCCTGTACATTCCTTCCGAGCATGGGCGCGATCACCTTGTCCATTAGCCTTTGGTACGTGGCCCCTGCATTCTTCAACCCGAAGGGCATCACCCTGTAGCAATAACATGACCTTTCCGTCATGAAAGCGGTCTTCTCTTCGTCCATGGGGTGCATTTTGATTTGGTTGTACCCCGAGAAGGCATCCAGGAAGCTGAGCAGCTTGCACCCTGATGCACTGTCTACCAGGGCGTCAATGCTTGGCAAAGGGTAAGAGTCCTTCGGGCAGGCCTTGTTCAAGTCTGTAAAGTGAACGCACATCCGCCATTTTCTGCTGCTCTTCTTGACCAGGACGACGTTGGCGAGCCATTCTGGATATTGGATTTCCCTGATGTGGCCCGCTGCAAGTAGTTTTCGTGTCTCTTCTTTGATCGCCTGTCTCTTCTCCTAATTGAATTTTTTTCTTCTTTGGCGGATGGGTCTGACTTGGGGGTCCATTGCCAAACGATGGCACAAGAAATCGGGGTCGATCCCCGGCATATCAGAAGCAGCACACGCAAACGCATCCAAGTGTCTACTAATTACTTCGGCGATCTGGTCTTGCGTCTTGCTATCCAGGGTTCTTCCCAACTTAAACACCTTACCACTGATCTCCTTCTCGAGCCATTCCTCTACCGGCTGAGGCTTCCTCTCGCTGGCGATCAGCGCCCTCGCGATATCGGTTTCTCTGGCGGTCTCTGAGCAGTTCCTCTCCGACCTCGCCTCTACATTCCCCATTGGCACGTCGTCCTCAGTGACCACCTCTAATGCCGCATCCGAAGCTCGTCGGTGTTCGCGCTCCGGCTCCATGCCAGGGGGAGGCGTCATGGTTACGTGGCATACGGACCTCTTGTTCTTAAGGCTATTTTCATAACACTTCTTTGCCTCCTTCTGGTCGGAGCAAATAGTGATGATCATACCCTCCATAGATGGCAGCTTGACCTTCATGTGCCTTGTCGAAGGCACAGCTCCTATTCTGTTGAGCGTTGGCCTCCCCAGCAGTATGTTGTATGCTGATGGGGCGTTTATAACGAGGTACCTGACCTTCTCCGTTCGTGAGGCCAAACCGTCAGTGAAGGTCGTCCTTAGCTCGATATACCCCCTCACCTCTACTTGGTCGCCGACAAAACCGTACAAGCAGCCCCCATATGGTCTTAGCTGATCAGGGGACAACTGCAACTTCTCAAAGGTTGGCTAAAACATCACGTCTACTGAGCTTCCTTGGTCAACCAGCACCCGGTGGACGGTCCTTCCCGCCGTGACAAGCGAGATCACAATAGGGTCGTTGTCGTGAGGCACCACGTCCCTGCGGTCCTCCTTGGTGAACGTGATGTCCACATCAGGCGAGTGATCTTCAAAGACTTCTACCGACATTATCGACCTCGCATACCTCTTTCGTTGCGATGCTGTGCACCCCCCGCCGGAGAATCCGCCAGCTATGGTGTGGATCTCGCCGTGGATAGGCACCTCGTGCTGTTGCCCTCCGCTGCTCGCTGGTTGAGACCCTGATGCTTGGTCCGCTTGCTTCTCTAGCAAGTAATCCTTCAGGAAACCACATTTGACCAGCTCGGCGAGCTGGTGCCCCAAAGCCAAACACGAATTGACAGAGTGGCCAAAACTCTTGTGGAACTCGCACCATGCGTCTGGTTTTGCCCCCAAGATCTTCTCCGTCGTTTTCTCAGGCACTTTGATCCTGGCAGCTATGTTTGGGATGGCGATCAAATCAGCCAAACCCATCACAAACTCATACCTGGGGGGGCGATTACTCTCCCTGGGGCGCCCTGGTCCCTTGCTTTTATTTTTCTTAGGGTCGTAAGGGTGACGCGCCCTTTGATCCCTCTTTCCCGCCGCCGCCTCCATTACCCTCTGAGGTTGTACCCTTGCTTGGGTGCGCGGTTTAGCGGGAGCCACATTTCCTCTCTTCTCGGTGACTTCGCTCTCGGCGGCGATGTGAGCCATAGCATGTCGCCGGATTTCGGCGAACGTGGCGGGGTGGCTCCTAATGGGCGACTCACTAAAGGGCCCAGGCAATACGCCCTTTTTGAAGGCGTGCACGAACATCTCCTCGTCCTTTCCTGGCAAACGGACTATCCGAGCCCCGAACCTGTTCAGGAAATCCTTCAAGGACTCCCCTTGGTACTGCCTTATATCAAACAAGTGGTAAGACACCAGAGGTGGCGCCTTGTTCACTATGTACCGCTCAACAAACATCTTGGAAAACTGTTGGAACGTGGTAATATGGCCAGTGGGTATACTGACGAACCAGTCCAACGCCGTTCCACTCAAGGTGCTCATGAACACCTTACAATACACCGCGTCTGAGCCCCCTGAGAGCATCATCTGAGTATGAAACGCCGTGAGATGGGCTTCAGGGTCCTCTACCCCAGTGAAAGACGCTTTCACTGCCACAGTGCTAGCCGGGACTACTGAGTCCATGATCTCTTGGGAAAATGGCATAGGAAAGCTGCGTGGTGGGGATGGGGGCGCAGATCTGTCCCCTGCCGCACGCTCCTCCCGCTCCTGAAGGGCCTTTCGCAGCTCTTCGTTGATCCTGTTGAGCTCTTCGTTCCTTGCCTGCGAGGCCACCAGCGCCTCGTGCATCCTTTCCTGCTCAGAACGCGATGCAGCCACGTTCTCCTGTAGCGTCCTCATCATGTCCATCACTTGCATCATGGACACAACATCTTCGTCGATTGATGGCGCAACTGAACTGGAGCGCGTTGTCCTCATCCTTCCTCAGCAAACTCAGCAGCTCAAAGAACTCCAAACAAACGGTGAAAACTCCAGGAGTCGACTGAGATAGCGAGCAGCTGAACAGAAAACACTCGAAGCACCACCAACACAAACTATGGTTGGGAATCACGTTTTATACGTGCCCCACGGTGGGCGCCAAATGATCCTGCCTGTTGACTTAGCGCAAGAGCGTTGCCTCGTCACGATCTTCCTCACCAGCTTGACACCACGTGCCCTCCAAGTCCGCTCCACAGATAGCCTCTCTGAGAACCTGAAAAAGACACAGTGGCGCCTCTGCGGCCGGTGGCGCTCCAACGCTCAAGTTAGATCACAAAATCACTAGAGAAAATAATGTGTGTAAAAACAGCGTGTGTAAAAAACTCTCTCCTCAATCTCCCCCTGATTCTCTTTTATGCCTCCCTCTGTATCTGCGCCTAACAGAATTCTGTTATGCCTCTCTGTCATGTGTCAGAACCCTGTTGTGCTTTTCTGTGGCAACGTACCTCCAGAATCAGTAGAACGGGAGTGTCTGCGCGTGTCTGCGCTTGTCTGTACCTATAGCGGTATGGAGTGCACCTTTGTCTGGACCGCGCCCCTCTCGGATGATGACACGTGGAGGCATGCAACTAACCACACACGTGTCACTACTTGAGGGGCTCTAGCACTTCTCTCTGTGTGCCTAAGTTATTCCCTTGCGGAGTAACTTAGCGCATTCCTTTTATCTGGGTAAATCGCATACTCTCAGGAGAACGCCAGGTGTGGCTGGTCTAGGCACACTCACCAAGCATTGCTCTCTGGCGTTGACGATTCCCCCTTCACGATGTCATGCACGTAACGGGTTGAGGGAGTCGCCAATCACTGACCGACTCGCTAGCTCCCTCATGCCACCCTCATGCACAATTCTCTGAGATATGTTCATGCGAGGTTCGTGCGTAACGCTCTCGCTGGGAACCTCAGTCCCAGCTTAACTGCGTGTGACATGAGACCCCGACGACCATGCACTCGATGACTAATCGGTGCCCTACTGCTTCTCGCGTTCTGCCCCCAGGTGTTCATCTGGGAACTGATCTGTCGGTGACCGCTTGGTTACTGACCACCGATCACCGTTCTGGGTGATCTGTCCCCTGACTTCTCTGCCGACTGATCTGTCGGTGGCCACTTGGCTACTGACCACCGATCACCTCTTTGGATGATCTGCTCCCTGATCTCTCTGTCACCCGGTCCACGCGTCACCCTACGGGTGGCCCACGTGATTATCTTCTGCTGACGTCATCAACCACCGATGACCGACCGGATCAGATATGAATATTGAAAGTTACTTTTTTATTATTCTGTAAAAGTTGGACAATTCTTGAAGTAAACCAATTTAATTTTATTGCTTCTTGTCGATAATATATATATATATATATATATATATATATATATTACCGACATGTCTTCGGATATCGACGTTAGGGATTGTACTGATCCGTCCCCAGGCGTTGACCTAAGTCAAAGTCAAAGTCAAACATATGGCGGGACCCACCAAGGGGGGTTCCAAGGAGGAAAGTCAGAGTTGACCGCTTTGAGCATCGCTAGGTGTGGGCATCGCCAGGTGTGGGTGTCGCCATGTGTGGGCGTCACCAGATTCAGGCGTCGATACTGCCATCCCCCGATACCCACGGGTAGGGAAGACCGTGGAGGGGACGACACAATAAGAGGCCACAGTACGGGCGAGGAGGCCTCGGGCCCCGGTACCACAGAACAGTAATCAAGAGAGGAGAAAGGTGGCTTCAAGGCCATATCCCCAGTACCAGTAGGGAGTAACCTGACTTGTGAAGTACCCACGCCACCTCTGGAGAATCCCTGGGATAGATAGGACCCGGGAGAGGGCCACACCCAGGGGTAATCCATGTGCATGGTACGAGAGGAAGGCTGATACACTCGCAGGGCGAGTGACTAGAGGCTGGGGCGCATGAGTTGGCACCCAGGTAGTCACCCCTTGCACCAGATGCACTTCGAGGAAGGAAGGCTTACACGCTGGGATTTCCCTAAGTTGGGTTACAGTGTCGTAAGGCCTTCCACGTGGAGTTGCGATTAAGTCAGAAAGGCCACGTGGCAGTAAGCACTGAAACCCAAGGTATATAAGCTTCTCTGAAAGCTTAGTAAGGTACGCTTTACACATTTTACACACACTCTAATCATTTGCTCGCTTACTCACTGTACGCACGAGTGATTGGAGAGAGAGAGAAGTTAGTTACAATTCAGTTACGCGCCTTCAGAGCATTCAGTTATGGTGCTCTGATACGAAGGTGTTTTGTGTTTTCTGCTTGCTGACTTGATCGTCGGAGTGCAAACGGCCGCAAGGGCGCCCTTTGTTCTCTCTGTTTCAGGTACTCACGGCGGAGTAGGGTGAAGATCTGGAACCAAGACGAAGGTGTCCTTGTTACACGAGTCGCAACTACGCACGAAGAACTTTTCGGTCAACCGGCAGGAACAGGGATCGACATCGAACCTCGTCAACAAAGGGAGAGATCGGACGTCGGTGGTTTGAGCAGCTATGATTGGCCACGTAAGGTTGGCCCCAGAATTACACTAGTTACCAGTTAAAACATCAGATATGAGAGGAAACCCTAAGACACGAGGGATCCATGCAGGTGGAGTGTATAGCGCATTCAGGCGCGACACGAGTAAACAGTCCTTGGAGGCGCTGAGGACCATTAGGGTCAGGGTTTCCAAGGGAAGCTGCATGCATGACACTTGAATACTTGGGGCACCCACAAAACAGATGGCCCTAGAGATTTGGTGCACAAGTTGGTACCCAGGTGGCCATTCTGTCAGTCGTTGCACTCCAGTTAAGGGAAGTCTTGTGTGCTAGATTACGCTAAGATTGTGTAAATAGCAGCGCAGGGACATTCCCCAAGGAACCATAGATATGGGTAACAGAACATAGGTAAACCCTAGTTTCAACCTATATAAAGGGTGCTAAGAGCCCTAGTAAGGTACACAATTTCTAAGACTGAAACTACTTTATACACTTGGTGTTTCTTTGCCCTAATACTAATTTGAGTGTTGGAGTGCAAACGGCCGTCAAGGCGCCCTTTGTCTTTGTAGGTGAGAGATTCTTCGATCAAGGAAGTTCGATTCTCAGGCGGAGATAGGAGGGCCAGGGACTGCCGTTCGAGTCAACAAGGTCCCACTCACAATCTTGATTAAGAGTTTTTACCAACGATATGAGGAGTACGAGGCAAGGATCTGCTGTGCCCCCAGGTGTTGCGCCCTCTGGAGGCGACAACGTCACCATGTAGCAACTCATGAAGACCATGCGCGCCCTCCAAGAGGCGGTAGCAGCGTCTAGGGTTGAAATTGCCGCATCACAGGGAGACAATGAAGAGTTGCGCAGGACCAATGAGGAACTACGCAGGGATTTGCAACAGGCAGGGGAGAGTGCAGTGGATGAGCATGCCCCACCCATACCATCCAGGGCACGCCCCATGCCGTCCTCTCAGGCGATTATGGATATTGCGTTACCAACCACGTCTCTAGGCCTGAAGGTCACCTTCACGGGTGTAGAGGACCCAGAGGCCCACCTTACAATGTTCCACACCCAGATGATGCTCACAATAGGATCTGAGGCTGTGTACTGCAAGCTGCTGATGAGCACATTGACAGGCACAACGTTGGAATGGTTCGTCAGTCTCCCTGATGGACACATCACTACCTTCAACCAATTTGCAACGCTGTTCAGAGAATAATATCTTATCAACATGGCTCCCCCTCGAATCTCTTATGATGTCTTTGACATAAAGCAGTATCAGGGAGAGTCCTTGAAAGAGTTCTTGAACAGGTTTGGAGTCTAGGTGGTAAGGCTGAAACCCACAGATGAGGCCATGAATGTGCACGCCTTCACTAAGGGAATGCTACCAGGACCCTTCAGTGAATCGTTGCTTAGATACTATCTGATCTTGCAGGTGATTCGAACGTCGAAGGATTCGCCACGTCAAACTCTGTCTTCCGCAAGAACGCTCCAAGCACTCCACAAGAACTTCAAGCAAACCTGCGAAACACAACAAACGGCGCCTCTAGTGGCCGATTGCACTCCGATGCTCAAGTCGGCCTTTGCAAAACCACCAAAGAACTACAGAACTAAGAATCTCAGCGAGACTCGTGTGCACTCTGTGATTCTCTCTCTCTCTCTGTGTAAACTAGTAACTTGCAAGAATGAATCTTATCTCCCTCTGCATGAGCGCGAAATGCCTTTATATACTCTGTTGCGCGCCTAAGTTATTCGTGTATGAAGTAACTTAGCGCGTTTCTTTCACTAGGTGTCTCGTGCAACCTCAGTGCGAGTACCAAGTGTGGCTTGGCTAAGCGCATGCACCAGGCATCACCTACTGTGTGAACGATCACCTCTGCTTTGCGTCATGCACGTTATGGGTTAAGAGAGCACCAATCACCGACTGGCTTACTAGCTCTCTTAGGCCACTCTCGTGCACGACACTACTAAACAGTTAACTTCTCCTTTCTCTGATACTCTGCCACACAAGGTTCGTATGTGATCTTGCCGGGGACTTAATTGTCAAAGAACTCACTACGTCAAACTTGTGCCTTCCGCAAAGAACCCCAAGCGTGCCTGCGAAACACAACAAACGGCGCCTCTAGCGGCCGATTGCACTCCGACGCTCAAGTCAGCCACACAAAACCACCAAAGAACTAAGTACGATGAATCTCTGGGAGACTCTTGTGCACTCTGTGATTCTCTCTCTCTCTCTTTCTCTGTGTTAACGGGTAAGTTGTACTAATGAAATCTTACCTCCCTTTGTTTGAGCGTGGAATGCCTTTATATACTCTGTTTGCGTGCCTAAGTTATTCGTGTACGAAGTAACTTAGCGTGTTTCTTTCACTAGGTGTCTCGTGCAACCTCAGCGTGAGTACTAGGTGTGGCTTGGCTTAAGCGCATGTACCAGGCGTCACCTATTGTGTGAACGATCACCTCTGCTTTGCTCCATGCACGTTATGGGTTAAGAGAGCACCAACCACCGACTGGCTGCTAGCTCCCTTAGGCCACTCTCGTGCGCAGTACTATGAAGCACCTGATCTTCTCCTTCTTCCACTACTCTGCCGTACAAGACTCATACGCAACACTCTCGCTGGGAATTGCCTCTCGCTCCTAGCTTGCCTGTGCGTGGCGCGACGACCGATCGTCTCATCTAAACGATGATCGCGCATTCCTTCTGACAACCGACCACCCCCTTAACACCGATCACCCCCGGGTAACCCTCTCAACGACACACCACACATCAGCTTCCCTGGCCCACGCGTGCCACTAAGAACGGTCCACGTGGCTATCTACTGCTGACGTCACCGCCAACCGACCACCGATCGAATCAGTATGCAACGCTCTCGCTGGGAAGCGTCCTTCGTTTCCAGCTTAACTGCGCGTAACACGAAAACCCGATGACCATCGCTCACACCAGATGACCGATCGGTGCACCATAGCGCCACGCCCTCGGCTTCTAGGCGCTTATCTAGGCGCTGATCGCGCATCCTCTCTGACCGCCATCCCGTGACGACCGATCACCCCCCTGGGTGACTCTCTCAAACACACATCTGCTTCCCTGGCCCACGTGTTCCCCTAAGAACGGTCCACGTGGCTATCTGTTGCTGACGTCACCGACTACCGATGACCGACCGGATCACAAGCCCCCAGTCTCGAGCTGTATACTTGTTTTCAGCGAAGAGGCTAAGTGATCGTCCTCATTGGCCACGTGGCAAGTGATGCCACGTCACGTGCCACATCACGTGCTGTGTTTTAAGTGACGTTACGCCTTCCTTCCTTAATCTTGCGACACGTGTACGCATCAACGGTTAGCATGAAACGTTGTTTGCACTTCTCATATTCAAAACTTACGCGCCTCCACTGTTCCATCACCTTCTCCAACACTTCTTCTCTGAAACTCTCGAACTTCCTCTCTGCGATTCGTCTTCCCCAACCTCAAGCTTCCAGAAACCGCTTGCGATCAACAAAAGGTACCCCTTTTCTTTATCTATGGCATATTTGACTACTTTCTACCGATTGCATCATCCAATAACTGCACTGTGCATACACTGTGGGCTGTTTTTCCTTTCTCTGCACTGTACCAGGGTTTCTTCTGGTTTTTCTGTGTTTTCACTTCTTCTTCGTCACTCTCGCTTCTCCCACTCCCTTTAAACCATAGCATTTTCGTTCTCCTCACCTTCCTCTTGTTTTTCGCTGAACCATGTTTTTCATTGGTCCCTCACTTCTTCTTTTTTTTCTCCATTGTAGTTACTGAGCAATGGCTCGCACAAAAACCACCGCACGTCTTGCTTCATCTTCTGGTGCACAGCCTTCCGCAAGTGCACCGCCATCGCCTTCGACGAGTGCGCCCCCCTCGGCGAGTGCGCACCCCCGAGTGACGCCTCTTCAACACGACTACGCGCAGATGTACCAGTGGGCTCCCCTCCACTTTCTCGCCGAGACATCTACCCAACTCCCCGACGACCATCTCACCAACCTGCTGAGCAGCGACGCAGACGAGCCCACGTGCGCCCTTGACAGGGAGGACGACTCACACCTGGGCGTGTGCATCGCCCCTCGAGGCATGCCAATATGCGTGGATGATAGGGCCACCAATGGGGTGCCCTTCACCTTCATCTACTCTGCCATCTTCAAGAGGTTGCGCCTATGAATTCCTTTCACCTTCTTCGAGAAGGATCTCCTCATCGAGCTGAACGTGGCTCCCTATCAACTCCATCTGAACGCTTGGACCAACGTCTTCCTCCACTTCTTCGAGGCCAAGAACCCCGGCGATAGGTCATGGGTAAGTCTGAACGACGTGTCAGGGAGGGTGATCTTGGGCCTATACCAGCAATCCTTCAAGGACTGGAAGGGTAGGTTTTACATGATCACCTCCAACGAGCACAGCCCGACCCTACTTGAGGGCTTCCCACTCTATTGGGTCCCCAAGGTAGGGTTCAAAAAACCCAGAGGCTTGGAGGCCATGGCACCCTACGAGCGCGAGCTGTGTGGCCTGCTCTCGAGCTTGGGTGCTAAGTTCGGTTCCTCCACTCTCATCAAGCATGAGTTCGACGCAGAGATGCTTAAGAAATACATTGGTTCGCATTCTCTTCTTCCCTTCAACTTGCTATTTCTCTGAGCATGCATTCTCGCGCTTAACTTCCTGTGTTGTTTTCACACTTTCTGCACCTTGCTTGCTTTCTTGGCTTCTTTGTGTACTAACCCTTTGCTTTGTTTAACTGGTGCATATATGACTTCCAACAAAGAACGACGACAAAAGCTGATCGCGCTTGCCAAGTGTCGACGAGCTGTCGGGTCGTCCACGGGAACTGAGGCCACCTCCGAGCCTATCTCTGCCTCCCCCATCTCGGTCGCGCCAGCTGAAGGCCCCGAGACCAGGGGTGAGAAAAAGAGGAAACGGTTTGTGAAGGCTCCCACCACCGTCGTATCCATCGAGGAGGAAAGCTCGGGGTCTCCTCTAGTTCAACGAAGGAGGAGGGGGGCCGAGGGCGCTGAGGGCGATGCCTCCCCCATACTGGTTTCTCCTACACACCCTCCCTCTCCAGCCCCTCTTCCTTCTTCAGCCCCCCTTCCTTCCCCGCCCCCAGCCAGCCAACCACTCACCTTGCCGTCTCAAACTGCTGGGAGCGGGGCTACTCGCTCGGAGGGAACCTCTCACCCTTCGAGCTCACCACGCCCTCAAGCCTCTGCCGCCACGACCGAGGGTGGTAGTGAGAGTTCCCACCGAGCCTCGGGTTCCAGCACCGATGGGCTCACTAGGGTCATCCAGCTGACCAGGCAACTGCTCCAGAACCGCGAGCTAGTCAAATGGAGTGGGAGCGAGGTGGACCTTCACCTGGCCTGTCAACTGGTGCTTTCTTTGGAATTCTCCACCCAGCATCGCCGTATCGAGAAGCTGGAGGGCAAGATGGGCGAGCTGATAAACCAGAAGGAGTCGCTTCAAAGCAACTATGAGGCCCTACAGAGCACCGACGACATGCTGAGGGGTATGGTGGAGGAAGCCAAGAGAGGGCGCGCCCTGCAAGTTCAAGAAACCATCAAGACGGAGATGTTAATGGGGGACGCTGTCGCCGATATGGCGAAGACCACGGGCAGGGCCATCCAACTTGAAGCTGAGAATGCCTTCTTGTGCCAACATATCTCAAATCTGGCGGAGGCTCTTGCAGCGAATGAAAGGCGTGCCAATGATCAAGGGTCCAAGCTTAAAGAAGCCGAGTCCACCATCGCCACCCTTGTCACCGAGAAGGTCGTGCTCGAGACCGACAAGGTTGAGCTCGAGGCTGAGAAGACCAAGCTTTGGGAAGAGGCTGCTGACACCTTTGCTGAGGGTATTGACTTGGCCCTCGAGCAAGTTAAGTGTGTCTTCCCAGACGCTGACTGCTCTCAGTTCGCCATCGACTTCGAGGTGGTGGATGGCCAGATCGTTTGCCCTTAATCGTTTGCTGTTTTGTCTTTACCTTCTTGTACATAAACTTTGAATGTAAAAACTCTTATTGCATATATAAAATGCCACTTTCCTCTTACTGTTTTTTTTTCTGCTGTGTATCTCTTAGTTTTTATCTCTTGCCATGCACGATTAACTGCTATCCTGCTTGAACTTGGCACAAATCTTCGTTGTTCTTGACTTCTCTTACTTCTGACTTCGATCACAACTAACGGCACTTGATAACTGATTTGGCGTGGCTTCGCTTGCTTAGGCCTGTCGCGCAGGAACTTGTCTAAGACTTCTTAAAGAATGCTCTAACCACCGATAACCGATCAAATTGCTACAGCTACCCACTCATCAGTCATCGCGCCTCTGCTTTTACCTTGTATCTCCCTATATTGCTTGTCGCTCCAACGCTAAGTGCATAGAGGACTCCCACACCGATCGGTCAAGGATGATGCCCTGTTTTGGGGAGAAGAGTGTTTCTCGGTAACCCCTCTTGCCTACCCCCAAGGTCATCGACCTTTAACACATCGGGCCGTACTTCCACCTTCTCGCTCCTGGGGTGAGAAGGGTTTTGACTAAGAGTTCTACTGTGCCAATATTGATGCTATGCCACTTGGGTAAAGGCGTTTCTCGAAATCCTTCCTTTCCCTTCTTGGGCTTACTAGCACCCCTGGCTTTCCGAACCTTAGCTGCCTGTACTCACACCTGGGGTGAGGAGGACTTTAAACCGGTTGCCATGCTCGCGCCTGGGGCGAGGAAGGCCTAACCGATTACCTGCACTCGCACCTGGGGCGAGGAGGATTTTAACTTTAAAACTTTGCAAACTCTTATATTGATAACTTCTTTTTTTATTGGGTGGCCTCCTTAAAACCCTCTTCTGGGAAAAAGAGTGCCCCCTGAACTGTTCAAACTGTTTATACTAGCGTGAAAGCGCGACTACTTTACATTTTCAACTAAAATAGAACTTCAAGTGTGTGGCGTTCCACGTTCTGGGGATCGCCCCCCCGTCCAAAGTCTCCAGCCGATAAGCACCATTCTCCAACGTCTCCACCACTCTGAACGGGCCAGTCCACTTGGGGGACAACTTATTCTCCATCTCGTGTTGATGTGCTTTCCTCATCACCAGGTTCCCTTCCTGAAACTGCCTCGGTCTCACCTTGGAGTTGTGCCTACGCTCCACCCTCCTCTTTACAGCTTCGGCACTGATCCTAGCCTCTTCTCGCACCTCATCCAAGAGGTCTAGGTTCACCTTCCTCTCCTCATTGGACTCCTCAGCAACGAAGTTCAGAAACCTTGGTGAGCTTTCTTGTATCTCCACAGGGATCATAGCGTCTGACCCATAGACCAGGCTGAACGGTGTCTCATGGGTGCTAGATTGTGGAATGGTGTGATAGGCCCACACGATCCTGGGAACCTCCTCTGCCCACGTTCCCTTGGCTTTCTCTAACCTTCTCTTCAGCCCTCTGAGCAGTACTCGGTTGGCCGACTCTACCTGCCCATTCGTTTGAGGGTGCTCCACCGAGGCAAACACCTGCTGTATCCCCACCTCTTCACACAGGTTCTTCAGTTGGTGACTCGTAAACTGGGTGCCACTGTTGGAAACCAAGCGCTTGGGCACTCCGAAACGGCACACAATGTTCTTCCACACGAACTGTTGAACCTTGTGCGCAGTGATCTGCGCGACCGGCTCTGCCTCTACCCACTTTGTGAAATACTCTATGGCGACGATTAGAAACTTCATCTGCCTTACTGCCAAGTGGAAGGGTCCCAAGATGTCAATTCCCCAGGTGTGGAACGGCCATGGGCTGTGAAATGACCTCAGTTCTTCAGGGGGCGCCTTGTGCCAATCCGCGTGTTGCTAGCACTGCTTGCAACGCTGAGCATACCCCACACAATCTTCCTTCAGCGTTGGCCAGTAGTACCCCGCACGGAGAACCCTGCTTGCCAAGGCGCGACCACCCACATGGCTCCCGCACACTCCCTCGTGGAGTTCTGACATAATTCTCGTGCACTGCTCCCCGTGCACGCACACCAACACCGGAAGGGTGAACCCAAATCTAAAGAGATCCCCATCAATAAGAGTGAACTTACTTGAGCTTTTCTTTACCCTCTTTGCCTCTGTCTGGTCCAGCGGAAGCACCCCATCTGCCAGATACCTCTGGTACGGCGTTATCCACGTATCAGCCTTCCCAACAGCGCAAACCTCCATCACCTCGTCAGACCTCACCGGTCGCGCTCTCACCCTAGGTTCTATCAATGTTTCTTGAGTAAGAGACCGATGACCGACCGCTATACGCTCCTTTGACTTGTACACTTGAAGTACCTGGTTGTCCGTCACGGACGCGCGAGGCACCTTCAAAGTCTCCTGGATGACGGTCCTCTGCCTTCCCCCCTTGCCTGAGCTGGCTAGCTCGGCAAGTAAGTCGGCTCTGGCATTCTGCTCTCTCGGCACATGGATCAACTCAAACTCTGCAAAGGACGTCTTCAGGGTGCATACATACTCGAGATATGCAGCCATCTGAGGGTCTTTGACCTGGAATTCTCCTGTTACCTGCCCAGTGACCAGCATAGAGTCGCTTTTGGCCATCAAACTCTTTGCTCCCATCTCTCTTGCTAGCAACATTCCAGCAATCAAGGCTTCGTACTCCGCCTGGTTGTTGCTAGCCTTGAAGGCGAAACGCAACGAATGCTCGATCAGCACTCCGTTTGGGCGTTCTAGGATTACTCCAGTGCCACTCCCTTGCTGATTGGAGGAACCAACCACTGATAAGACCCAGCGAAAGTCGAAACCCTCCGAAGGTGTAACGCCTGATGACAACTTGACGACGAAGTCCGCAAACACCTGTCCCTTGATCGGTCCTCGGGGCTCGTACCTGATATCAAACTCAGACAGCTCTACGACCCACTTCACCATTCTCCCGGCTACATCTGGCTTCTTCAGTACCTTCTGGATAGGCAGATCGGTCATCACCACCACCGTGAAGATGTGAAAGTAGTGGCGGAGCCTCCTCGCCGAAAACACCACCGCCAGAGCCGCCTTCTCCAGGGCCTGATACCGTACCTCAGGGCCTTGCAGCTCCTTACTCACGAAGTAAATAGGTCTCTGAGCTTGGCCCTGCTCTTGGACCAACACCGAACTTACCGCTCTCTCCGTCACAGCAAAGTACAAGCGGAGAGGGGTGCCCACCTATGGCTTGGACAGAACTGGTGGGCTCGCCAGATATTCCTTCAGCTTGACAAAAGCCTCCTCGCATTCCTTAGTCCAAACGAACTTGCTGTTTCGTTTGAGACATTGGAAGTAAGGGTGACCCTTCTCTCCCCCGGCGGACATGAATCGCGACAATGCCGCCAGCCGACCGGTGAGCTGCTGCACCTCCTTCACCGACGCTGGGCTCCTCATTGCCATGATCGCCGCGCACTTCTCGGGGTTCGCCACGATTCCCCGCTCTGTCAAGAGGAAGCCTAAGAACTTCCCAGCTTCTACGCCGAAAATACACTTCTATGGGTTGAGCTTCAACCCGTATTTGGCGATAGTCGTGAATAATTCTTCCAAATCAGCAACATGTTGTTCTTTCTCTCGTGAAGTCACCACCATGTCGTCCACGTAAGCTTGCACATTCCTTCCCAGCATCGGCGAGAGCACTCTATCCATCAGCCTTTGATAGGTGGCTCCCGCATTCTTCAGCCTGAATGGCATTACCTTATAACAGTAACAAGACCGCTCAGTCATGAACGCGGTCTTGCACTCGTCCATCGGATGCATCTTGATCTGGTTATAGCCTAAGAATGCGTCCAAGAAGCTCAGAAGCTTGCACCCCGACGCGCTATCCACCAGGGCGTCTATGCTGGGTAGGGAATAGGAGTCCTTGGGGCACGCTTTGTTCAAATTGGTGAAATCCATGCACATTCTCCACTTGCCGTTCGACTTCTTTACCAGTACCACATTTGCCAGCCATTCTGGGTACTGGATTTCTCTGATGTGCCCTGCGGCCAAGAGCTTGCGGGTTTCTTCGTGGATCACCTGCCTCCTTTCCTCATTAAACTTTCTCCTTCTCTGTCGCACCGGTCGGACCTGAGGGTCCATTGCAAGGCGATGACAGAGAAAGTCTGGGTCAATACCTGGCATGTTTGAGGCTGACCACGCAAACGCGTCCAGATGCCTCTCAATCACCCCCACGATCTGTCGCCGCGTGTCCTCGCCGAGCGGCCCTCCCAACTTGAACTTCTTTCCCTGGATCTCCGTCTCCACCCACCCCTCAGCAGGGTGGGGCCTCCTTTCACTGGCGATGACCGCCCTCGCGATCCCAGACTCGCGGGGCGCGACCATGCTTTATTTCTTAGCTTCTTCTTGGGCCACCCCCGAGCCCCCCGGCACCGCTTCCTCCATCTCCACATCACCTTGTGTACCTCTTACCATCTCCACCTCCGATCGCCTCTCGTCCGCACCCGGCGGTGGTGTCGAGGTAACATGGCACACACTCCTTTGCTGCTTGAGGCTGTTCTCATAGCAGCGCCTAGCCTCCTTCTGGTCCGACTTAATGGTGATCACCACCCCTTCCACCGATGGCAACTTCAACTTCATGTGCCTTGTCGACGGTACAACTCCCAACCTGTTGAGCGTCGACCTTCCCAACAGTATGTTGTAGGCGGATGGGGCATTGACCACGAGGTACTTGATTTTCTCAGTGCGGGCCACGGCTCCATCTGTGAACGTGGTCCTCAGCTCTATGTAGCCTCGCACCTCCACCTGGTCCCCTACGAAGCCATACAAGCACCTCGGGTATGGCCTCAGATGATCAAGGGACAGCTGCAGCTTGTTGAATGTCGGCCAAAACATCACGTCCGCCGAGCTTCCCTGGTCCACGAGGACCCTGTGCACCTTTCTCCCTGCCGTGACGAGGGAGATGACTATAGGATCGTTGTCGTGAGGCACAACATCCCGGAGATCCGCCTTTGTAAACGTAATGTCAGCATCGGGGGAATGATCTTCTTCCACCGAGTCGACAATCATCACCAACTGAGCGTACCTCTTCCTCTGAGAGGCTGTACACCCTCCTCCAGAGAAGCCCCTCGCGATCGTGTGCACCTCCCCGTGCACAGGTACCTCGTGCTGTGGATCTTCTGCTGGTGGCCCCGACGCCCGATCACCTTGCGTCTCCCGCAAGTAATCGCTCAGAAAGCCACTTTTTACCAACTTCGCGAGTTGGTGTCCCAACGCCAAACAAGTGTGGAGTGAGTGGCCATAAGCCTGGTGAAACTCACACCACACGTTCTTCTTCCTTCCGAGCACCTTGTCAGTCTTCTCTGGTGCTCGCAACCGTGCCACTATGATCATGGCTGGAACGACGATCAGCTCTGCCCGACAGAACCCCTTTCTTGAACGCATGCACCAGCATATCTTCATCTTTGCTGGGCACCCTCACTACCTGAGCTCCAAAACGACTAAGGTAATCCCTGAGGGACTCACCTTGGTTTTGTCGCATGTCAAACAAATCATACGACACCACTGGGGGTGCCCTGTTCACGATGTACTACTCCATGAACAACTTAGAGACCTGCTGAAACGAAGTGATGTGGCCGTCTGGTAGGCTCACGAACCACTCCAGAACAATCCCGCTCAGGGTGCTCATGAACAGCTTGCAATACACCGCATCCGAACCCCCAGAGAGCATCATCTGGGTGTGAAACACTGTCAGATGCGTCTCTGGGTCCTCCACCCTTGTAAACGAGGCTTTCACCCCCACCAAGTTTGGTGGCACCACTACACTCATAATCTCAGATGAGAAAGGCATGGGGAAAGTCCTGGGGGGAGACGGCGGTGCCACCCTTTCCTCCGCTGCGCGTTCCTTTTGCGCTTGAAGCGCCTTGCGCAACTTTTCATTCACTCTGTCCAACTCCTCGTTTCTGCTCTGTGATGCAGCTAAATCCGCCTGCATCCTTTCTTGTTCCATTCTTGACGCTGCAACTTTGTCTTGCAGCGTTCGCATCATTTCCAAGACCTGCACCATCGTCACAACTCCTTCTTCAGCTGATGGCGCGGGTGAAGCTTGCATTGTCTTTCTCATTTTCTCAGCAAAGAATCTCAAGAACAAACGAAGTCTGACAGCAAAGTGTGGATGGGATCACAAATTCACACGGGCCCCACGGTGGGCGCCAAATGATCTTGCAGGTGATTCGAACGTCAAAGGATTCGCCACGTCAAACTCTGTCTTCCGCAAGAACGCTCCAAGCACTCCACAAGAACTCCAAGCAAACCTGCGAAACACAACAAACGGCGCCTCTAGCGGCCGGTTGCACTCCGACGCTCAAGTCAGCCTTTGCAAAACCACCAAAGAACTACATAACTAAGAATCTCAGCGAGACTCGTGTGCACTCTGTGATTCTCTCTCTCTCTCTGTGTAAACTAGTAACTTGCAAGAATGAATCTTACCTCCCTCTGCATGAGCGCGGAATGCCTTTATATACTCTGTTGCGCGCCTAAGTTATTCGTGTATGAAGTAACTTAGCGCGTTTCTTTCACTAGGTGTCTCGTGCAACCTCAGTGCGAGTACCAAGTGTGGCTTGGCTAAGCGCACGCACCACGCATCACCTACTGTGTGAACGATCACCTCTGCTTTGCGCCATGCACGTTATGGGTTAAGAGAGCACCAATCACCGACTGGCTTACTAGCTCTCTTAGGCCACTCTCGTGCACGACACTACTAAACACTTAACTTCTCCTTTCTCTGATACTCTGCCACACAAGGTTCGTATGCAACGCTCTCGCTGGGAAGCATCCTTCGTTTCCAGCTTAACTGCGCGTAACACGAAAACCCGATGACCGATCGGTGCACCATAGCGCCACGCCCTCGGCTTCCAAGCGCTTATCTAGGCGTTGATCGCGCATCCTCTTTGACCGCCATCCCCTGACGACCGATCACCCCCCTGGGTGACTCTCTCAAAGACACATCTGCTTCCCTGGCCCACGTGTTCCCCTAAGAACGGTCCACGTGGCTATCTGTTGCTGACGTCACCGACTACCGATGACCGACCGGATCACTATCTGAAGACGTTATGCGAGATCAGGCGTCGGGCTACAGTGCACATCGTCACAGAAGATCAAGTCACAGAGAAATGTGGCTTCGTCGGTCCTGTCCGACCTCGAGCAGCAAGTCGACCTCAACCCATGAGGGTACATGAGGCGATGACAGAGAAGAAAGGCTCGGGAAAGCAACAACCTTACGAGAAGCCCCTGACTGGAGCACATGCACGGAGAGACCCGACCCCCAAGCACAATTTTCGTGTAGATCTCAAGGAGTTGATCGCTATTCCCAACATCGTGACAAGGCTGAAGGTGCCCCCGAAGACCGAAAAAAGGTTGGGGTCCAACAAGAACGCTTGGTGTGAGTTCCACCAAGCATATGGCCACCCCATACACAATTGCTTATCACTAGAGTACCAGTTGGATGAGCTTGTGAAGAACGGCTTCTTGAAGGACTATCTCCTAGAGTCGTAGGAGGATCAGGCGTCAGTGGTCGCGGGAATAAATCAGGGGCACGAGGTGCCCATTCATGGTGAGATCAACACAATCTCTGGAGGATTTTCAGGAGAAGGATGCACCGCCTCCTAAAAGAAGAAGTACGCACGAGAGGTGATGGCAGAAGAGGTACAAGAGGCAAATCATACTCCCGACGATGACCTCGTCTTCACCAAGGCCGACCGCCAAGACGTCATTCTGCATGATAATGACCCGGTGGTGATTTTGGTAGTCACGACAGGGAGGAGGGTGCATCGCGTCCTCGTGGACTAGGGAAGTTCGGCCGATGTGATGTTCTGGTCGACCTTCAACAAGTTGCAGTTATCCCTAAACCAGTTGAGGCCTTATACCGGTTGCTTGTATGGTTTCGCTGGAGACCAGGTGGAGGTGCGTGGACACATAGAGTTAAGGATGACCTTTACAGATGGCACAACTTCACGCATTGAAAACATCAGGTACCTTGTTGTTAACGCTCTGTCAGCCTATAATATACTTTTGGGCAGACCTGCTTTGAACAGGATTGGAGCGGTGGCCTCTACAAGGCACATGAAAATGAAGCTGCCTTCCCTCGAGGGTACGTTGATCACCATCAAGTCTGATCAGAAAGAGGCTAAAAAGTGCTACGAGAATAGCCTCAAGACGAAGAAAGGAGTGTTCGCTGTTACCACTCAGCCTCCAAGGGAAGAAGGGGTCACCCGTGTAGAGATCGCCCGAAAGAGACAGCCCGAACCTACCGAAGACGTGTTAGAGAGGGAGATCGACGGAAAGATGTTCAAGCTTGGAAAATCCTTAGGCCAAGAGACATAGGATCAGATTTCCGAAGTCATAGCTCGGCACCTTGATGCTTTCGCATGGTCTGCCTCAGACATGCCTGACATAGATCTTGTTCCCGCCGGTTGACCAGACTGTGCTTCGTGCGTGGCTTATACTCGCGAGCCAGGGCACCTTCGTCTTCAACTTCAGATTCCCGTCTTTTCCCGGCGTGAGCACCTGAAAAGAAGTGGAACATCAAAGAACACACCTCCGTATCGGAGCACCGTGAATGGATGCTCTGAAGGTGGTCAAATAACTGAATAACTGATTTCTCTCTAATTGCTTGTGCGTACAGTGGGTTCGCGAGCAAGCAACTGGAGTGTGTGTTTAAAAGTAGAGATGATTCCACTAGCAAAGTAGAGATGATTCTGTACCGTCCCGCCCCCGGGCGTTGACCAAAGTCAAAGTCAACGTCGGGGCCAAGGTCAACATGTGGTGAGACCATGCGAAGGGGTCAAAGAAAGGAAGTCAACAGAATAATTACACAAGGGCGTCGCCTTAACATGGCGTCGCCGAGATAAGGCGTCGCCTAGACAAGGTGCCGCCAACATACGACGTCGCCAAACAAGCCACCGGTAGTGTCACTCCCCGATACCCGTGGGTAGGAAAGACCAAAGAGGGAGTGACGCCATGGAGGCTTCGGGCCCGCCAAGTGCAGAAACAATGATAAAGTGAAGAGAAGGGTGGCTTCAAGGCCATAGTACTAGTGCCAGTAGAGAGCAATCTGACTCGTGAAGTGCCCGTGTCATCCCAGAGAGGCTCTTGGGATAGATACGACTCATGAGAGGGTCACGCCCAAGGGTAACCAGGTGCAGGGTACGAGAGGAAGGTAGATATGCTCTCAAAGCGAGTGACTAGAGGTTTGGGGGCATGAGTTGGCACCCAAAAACTCACCCCTTGCGCCAGATGCACTCCAAGGAAGGAGGACTCACATGACGAAATACCCCCAAGTTGGGTCACGGTGCTGTGAGGCCCTCCACGTGTAATAACAGCCAAGTCAGAACAGAAACATCCATTTGTCAAGTATAAGGTAATTAAAGCTATTTAAAGGTAATTAAAGGTTACGTTTCGAGCGTTTTAAGGTACTTTAAATGCTTCAGGCGGTTTAAACGTCTTAAAGGCGCTGAACGTTTCATAACCTTAAATGCGCTTTAAGACGCTTTAAATGCTAGAGGCGTTTAAATAGAACCTTGGATGTTGGAAACGGGGTTCGAACTTTTGGCAAATTTTCCCTAGGAAACACTCTAGTTGCTTGCTCGAGGCTTGAGGTTATGCACAACACACAATTCATTTTACCACCTTCAGAGTACCATCCACGGTGCTCCGATACGGAGGTGCAGAGTTTTGGTGTTTCTTGCCAGCTGACTTGAGCGTCGGAGTGCAAACGGCCGCTAGGGCGCCCATTTGTCCTTCTTTGCAGGTATTCACAGATTGCCAGAGGGAAGGTGTCCCTAGCTGACGGGTAAGGTTGCGCACAAAGACGTACCCAGGTTAACCGGCCGTAACAGATTCTTTGACATTTTATGGAATCAACTTGAGTTGGAGAATGAATAGGCACTTTTAATAGAATTGGATCAATGTTCTATGTTTCAAGAACTCACCAAAACTTGCACCAAACACCAAACTCACATGGAAGATCCATCTATTGCCAATTGAACCGATTAAATTGAACTAGAAAGCAATTGCACCGATTAAAAAGCTTAAGAAATGAAATGCACCGAACAATTCAAGCTAGAAAAGAGAAGAAACGATTGAATCCAGCAAAATTTCAAAAGAACCGAACAATACAAGAATTTAAGCTCAAAACACCGAATGAAAGAACCTAGACATGTTTTTGTAATCGGATGAACTTGGAAATGAAATGAAAAGATGAATGATAGAAGAACTTATGAAGATGGAGAGCTTGGTTAATGGTCACGCCACTTGAAGTGTGTAGGCTCCAAGATAAGTGAGCAAATGTCGCCACTTGAGAGAACCAAGGCACTCAAGATAAGACAAGGTGTAGGAGAAGACAAAGTTCTCACAATTCTCTCTCAATTTGAGTAGAGTTTCTCTATAGCCAAATTCCAATATGAATTGTGAAGGACCTAAGCCCTCCTCTTATAGGAGCAAGGGCCGGTCATATACAAGCTTATTCTAGAAGCTACCTACTCCTACAAACACGCCCCCTACTAAGCACACTCCTCAAGCTCACGCTCCTACTAAGCTCACACCCCCCAAGCTTCTATATTTTCCTAAACTAAGGCCTAAAGATGCTTTTAAAAAATAGGTGTCTAATGTTTCCCTCTAAGAACCTTTTATTACACAAGAAACTATAAAAAGAGAAAACAACCTCCCACTATTTCCTAATGCCTTGAACTTGCTCCTTGTAAGCCTATGTGGTGGGATAATGACTCCTTGAGCGTCTAACACTTGAGCCTCTACCTCTTCTTGTCCTTGATTATTGGCCTCCATTTCGTCTTGATCTTGATCTCCATCATACTCCCCGAGTTGGAGAGAATTCAACCACGAATTATGGAGACCTACAGAAAAAGGAGTTAGATCACTGATATTAAATGTATGACTACCAAGGTATGTATCAGGCAGATCTAACTCATAAGCCTTGTTATTAATCCTCTTTAGGACTTGGAAAGGTCCATCACCACGAGGCATTAGTTTGGACTTTCTTTGAGTAGGAAAAAGATCTTTCCTCAAGTGAAGCCAAACCCAATCACCCTCATCAAACAATAATGCTTTTCTCCTTTTATTGGCAAGTTCAACATACTTGCCAACCTTCTTCTCAATTCTCATCTTGATGTCTTTATGCAAAGTTTTCACAAAAGAAGCCTTTTCATCCCCATCTTTGCACAAGACATCCTCAAGTATGGGAATAGGAAGAAGATCAAGAGGTGTTAAGGGGTTAAACCCATAGACAACCTCAAAAGCAGAATGTGAGGTGGTAGAATTTACTGCACGGTTATAGGCAAATTCAACACGGGGTAGTAAATTCTCCCACACTCTAGGATTCCTGGAAATGAAGCATCTCAATAGTTGTCCCAAAGTTCTATTTACCACTTCGGTTTGACCATCGGTTTATGGGTGACAAGTGGTAGAAAATAAAAGCTTAGTACCAAGCTTACCCCACAAGGTCTTCCCAAAGTGACTCAAAAACTTGGGATCTCTATCGGACACAATAGTTCTAGGAATCCCATGCAAACGCACCACTTCTTGAAAGAAGAGGTTTGCAATATGACATGCATCATCCACTTTGTGGCAAGGAATAAAGTGAGCCATCTTTGAAAAACGATCCACTACCACAAAAATGGAATCCTTTCCCTTTGATGTCTTGGGTAATCCTAAGATGAAATCCATAGATATGTCAACCCAAGGCATTGAAGGGATAGGGAGATGAGTATATAAACCATGGGGATGCATCCTAGATTTAGCTTTATGGCAAGCTATGCATTTATCACACAAACTATGAACATGTTTATGCATATGAGGCCAATAGAAATGTTCATGGAACACATCCAAAGTTTTAGCAACCCCAAAAGTGACCCATTAAACCTCCCTCATGTGCTTCTCTAACAAGAGATAATCTAATTGAGCTTTGGGGGACACAAAGACGTTTTCCTTTAAAAAGAAAGCCATCTTGTATAAAAAAATCTTTGTGCCCTCCTTTAAGACACTCTTGATAGATAAGAGAAAAATCAAGGTCATCATGATAAAGATCCTTAATGTGATCAAAGCCAAGAAATTGAGAACCCAAAAGATTTAGCAAGGCATATCTTCTAGAAAGTGCATCGGCCACAACATTTATTTTGCCTTGCTTATATTTGATCACATAAGGAAATTGCTCAAGGAATTCCACCCACTTAGCATGCCTCTTGTTAAGTTTGTTTCGGCTTTTCAAATATTTAAGAGACTCATGATCACTATGAATCACAAACTCTTTAGGAAAAAGATAATGTTGCCAAGTAAACAAAGCTCTAACAAGGGCATATAATTCTTTATCATAAGTGGAATAGTTGAGATGACTCCCCTTCAATTTCTCACTAAAATAAGCTATGGGGTGGCACTCTTGAAGGAGAACAACCCCAATGCCTATACTTGATGCATCACACTCAATCTCAAAGGTTTTAGCAAAATTAGGAAGGGCTTAAATGGGACCATTAGTCAATTTTTCTTTTAAAATCTCAAAAGCTTTTTGTTGTGCTTCTCCCCATTGAAAAACCACATCCTTTTTCACTATATCATTGAGAGGTGCGGCTATTGTACCAAAGTTGGGTACAAATCTTCTATAAAAAGAAGCAAGTCGATGAAAACTTCGGACTTCATTCATACATGTAGGCGTAGGCCAATTTTGAATGGCCACCACCTTAGCTTGATCCACATGGACCCCTTTGCTACTCACAACAAACCCTAGGAATTCTATATGATCAAGTGCAAACATACATTTAGCAAGGTTAGCATACAAATGTTCCTTCCTAAGGGTTTCTAAGACTTGTCTAACATGCAACCTATGGTCATTCAAAGATAAGCTATAAATGAGGATATCATCAAAATAAACAACAACAAACTTACCAATGAAAGGTCTCAAAACATGATGCATGAGGCGCATGAAAGTACTTGGAGCATTAGTTAAACCAAAGGGCATAACTAACCACTCATATAAACCAAAGTTGGTCTTAAAAGCCGTCTTCCATTCATCACCCGGTTTGATACGGATTTGATTGTAGCCGCTTTTAAGATCAATCTTTGTAAAGATTTTAGAACCATGCAATTCATCCAACAAATCATCAAGCCTACGTATGGGATGCCTATACTTAATTGTAATGTTATTGATAGCCCTACAATCCGAACACATCCTCCATGTGCCATATTTCTTAGGGACAAGGATAGTAGGCATAGCACAAGGGCTCATGCTATCTTGGACCCGACCTTTTTCAATCAAAGCCTCTATTTGTTGGCGAATTTCCTTGGTTTCACTTGGATTGGTCCTATAGGCCGGACGATTGGGTAAAGAAGATCCCGGAATAAAATCAATTTGGTGTTCAATCCCTCTCAAAGGTGGAAGGCCTTTTGGAGGATCTTGAAACACATCTTGAAACTCCTTTACCAAATTATCCAAACAATGAGGACTATCAACAAGTGGTTCTAACTTAAGAGGTCTAGGGATAGCTAAGAATATAGGATTTTGAGCCACTATTTCCCTTTGAACCTCATGCCTAGACACAAGAAGCGTAGGCTTAGGATTTTTTCTTTTTCACTCTCCCTCTTTTTCTTCATAAGAATTTGGTCCTCATGGACTTCTCTTGGAGAGAGAGATTTCAAAGTAACCTTGTGACCATGGAAATCAAAAGAAAGTTTGTTGGTAAAGCCATCATGAAAAACTTTTCTATCATATTGCCAAGGCCTTCCCAAAAGAACATGGGTTGCTTCTGATCCTGCCTGTTGACTAGAACGCTGGAAACTGCCTCGTCAAAGGATCGACGTGTGCACCGCTTCACACCTCCGTTCCTCTTCGAGATCCACCTCAAGAACCTGCAAAGAAACAGGGCGGCGCCGCTGCGGCCGATCGCACTCCAACGCCCAAGTCAGTGACCGAATCACCAAATACTAAGAGAACAAGAACCGTGCAAATCCTCTCTCACAGTCAGCTCTACAACTCGCAAGCGTAAAGAGTATAATCTGAACGTGCGTACCTTAGAAAGTTCGTTGAGAACTCTTATATACCTGGTTACTTTCTCTCTCCTGGCAGTTACAGACTTGGACACGTGGCTCGTATCCAACTGTACACGTGCCATCATCTGGAGCCTCCTTGACTTGGGCGCTGCTTCTACTCTAGTTTTACTAAGTTACCTATGCATGGTACTGCCCAGTACATAGCCAACTTGGGAGTGCGATCTCTACTGGAACTGGCGAGTTAGGGTGCCTTCATACACCTTCCCTGTGGTCTCGCCGGCCGCCTTCATAATCTGCTTCTCCTTCACCTTCGGCGATGTGCTTTCTCTGGCGATCTCCAATCGCTTGGTCGCCTGAGTTTACATCTGGCGACTTCATCTTTAACCCGGTGATCGCCTATTCTGGTATGCTGGAGATCGGAACACGCCAACTTAATAACTGGCGACTTCACGAGCCCCCCGACTTCCTTCCCTTCTGCCAACCTGGCGCCTTGTCAACACGCCTATACTGTAGCGGGATGCCACGTCATCACTTCCGACTACCAGGGCGGTACACAAGCCCCCCAGTCTTTAAGCGAAGACTTGTCTAGCGAAAAGACTGAAAGAGTCACGTCAACACCGATCTACGTGAAACTGACGCAGAATTCTAAGCGGTTGTACTCTCTGCTGCTCTGACGCTCCACCAAACCCCTCGTCCATCACTCGACACGTGGCTTCATCAACGGTTACCTTCAGTTTCCGTTTGCGCTTCCCAAACCCATTTTCGAAAAAACTCTTAAGCCCATTTTCACCCTACTGTTCCATCACTCTTCTTCGTGTTCTCAAACGCTCTCACCTTCTCCTGCAAAAACTCTCTCTCAGCGCTCTTCAACATCCTGAACCATCATCAACCTTCATCGTCTTCCTGATTATCGAAAGGTACCTACTTTCCTTTTTCTGCTGGTTTTCCTTGCATTTTAACCGATTCGCATCATCCTGTAACTGCCTGGTGCATACGCTGTGGGTTGCTTTTTCCATTTCTCCTTCTACGTAACTTAGGGCTTCGTCAATCATCGCAACGAACCTACGTTCGTTCGTTTTTCACCTTCCTTCCATGATCGAGTCAGCCTCTGTAACCCCTTATCATTTTTCCTTTTCTTCTTCCTTTGCAGCTGCAACAATGACTCGCACAAAGATCACCCCGAATCCTCCTCCTTCATCAAGAAACCCCCCTTCTCAAGCACACGACCCACCACGAGTTCGTGGCGCTTCATCTTCCCAGGCTGAGAGGCCTGCGTCTTCCCGCCCTAACTTGGCCCAGGCGACTCCACCTATCGCCGGAGGAGCCCCCGTTCCCTTGTCAGACTTCAAAACCTTGTATCCCTGGGCCAACTCGACCCTTCTGAGGGAGACATCTTCTGTGAATACTGCGGGAGCAGTTTTGCGGCTGACAAAGGGGGATGAGCCCAACCAATCGTTTCATAAGGAGCACGACGAGAAAATGATAGTGCTGCCTTGCTCCCCCGATCTGCCCGTTTGTGCTGATGACAAAGTGAGTGCTGACGGGCCCTTCTGCTTCGTCTGCACAACACTATTCAAGAAGGTGAAACTGAAGTTTCCCTTCACCCGATTCGAGAGGGAACTCCTTACCGAGCTCAACATTGCCGCCGCCCAGCTTCACCCCAACAGTTGGGCGTTTGTTCGAGCTTTCCAAGTGATGTGCGACCACCTGGGGCTGCTCGCATCCGTGGACGTATTTTTATTTCTCTTCGAAGCCAAGCACCCAGGAGACCGCCTGTGGGTTAGCTTGAACGCGATTGCTGGGAGGTCCATGTTTGCTATTGATCCGATCGGTCATCGGTAGTCGATGACGTCAGCATCAGAGAACCACGTGGACCACTCGCAGGGTGACACGTGGACCAGGTGGCAGAGAGGTCGGGGGGACGATCGACAAGAGAGGTGATCGGTGGTCAGTAACCAAGTTACCACCGACAGATCAGGCGGCAGAGAGGTCGGGGGATAGATCACCCAGAATGGTGATCGGTGGTCAGTAGCCAAGTGACCACCAGCAGATCAGTTCCTAGACTCGCGCCTGGAGGCAGAGCGCGATAAGCGAATAAACACTGATCAGTCATCGGGTGCATTGTCATCGGGGTCTCGTGTTACACGCAGTTAAACTGGGACTGAGGCTCCCAGTGAGAGCGTTACGCATGGACCTCGCATGAACACACCTCAAGGAATCATGCACGAGAGTGGCCTGAGGGAACTAGTAAGCCAGTCGGTGATTGGTGATTCCCTCAACCCATTACGTGCGTGGCATCGTGAAGGGTAAGTCGCCTACACAGAGAGTAACGTTTGGTGAGTGTGCCTAGACTAGCCACACCCGACGTTCTCCTAAGAGTATGCGATTTACCCAGATAAGAGAAGCATCCCAGGTTACTCCGCAAGGGCGTAACTTAGGCAGACGAAGAGAGGCGCTAGAGCCCTTCCAGTAAGTGACACGTGTGTGGTTAGATGTGAGTTGCAGGCCTCCACGTGTCATCATCTGAGAGGGGTGCGGTCCAGACAAAAGAGCACTCCGTACACTAAAGGTACAGACAGGCGCAGCCAAGCGCAGACATGCGCAGACTCTCACGCTCCCCATCGCTGATTCTGAAGGTACGCTTTCTCTGAAAAGCATAGCAGGGTTCTGACACATGCCAGAAAAGCATAACAGAATTCTGTTATGCCCAGAAGCAGGGAAAGAGAGATAAAAGAGAGGATCGGAGGAGAGTGTGAGAGAGAGAAAAAAGAGAGACAAAAAACAGAGTGCAAGTTTTTTCTCACACACGCATTACTAGTTTCCAGTTTCTGGTGGTTCTGTTGGACTAACTTGATCGTCGGAGTGCAAACGGCCGCTAAAGGCGCCGTCTGTGTGTTTTGCAGGTCACATTTGAAGGTTTCTGAGAGAAAGTTCGAAAGGGTGATTCTGCAGGAGACGTAGTCGTGTAGACAGGGCAGAGAGTGCCACGAAGCGATTCCTCCACGTTCGAGTTGCCGGCGGGATCAGCTATCTTCCAGCAATCCTATAAAGATTGGAAAGGGAAATTCGTCCAAGTGCGCCCTAACGACAAGGACGCCTCCCTACTCGACGGCTTCCCTTTGTACTGGGTGGACAAGGGGAAGAAAGAGTCCAAGAGCTGCTTCAGGAGACCCAGAAGTCCTGACAGCATGGAAGCGTTGGACCGAGATCTCTGCCTTTTCTGGAAAAGGGTCGCGGATGCCAACATCACCTTCCTTACCACCACCTTGATCTGCTTCGAATTCTACGAGGACCAACTCGAAATTCGAATAGGTTAGAACATTTAAACTGTTGTTTTAATACTGCTTCTATTTGACTGTTTCTGGGCGTCTTGTGCGTTATGCGCAAGACTTTGGTTTTATTTTTCCTGCACCGATTATCTGCTATGCTGCATACTGCCTTGTGCACTTATTTTCTCCTTGAGTTAACCCATGCATTTTCGTTTCATTCAGATAACATGTTGGGCAAAGGTATGCTTGCTGAACTGAGGGCGCTCGCCCAAACCCACGGGTTAGCGGCGGGTTCTCAAACGGTGCCCAACTCGGTGGTGGAGACAGCCATCGTCCACGGGCGATCGCCACCTAAGGAACCTGCCCAACGCAAGAAACTGGTCCTCAAGAGGCCCAAGAGGAAGGCTCCCCAGATAGTCCAAGAGGATGAGGAAGAAGATGACGAGGTCACTGAGGATGGCCTCGTTACTAAGAGGAAGAGGGTGGCACCTTCTTCACCACCTGCACCACCCCCTCTTCCCTCGTCAACGCCACCATCCACACCTGCTCCTCCTCCATCATCGCCACCCCCACAAGCTCCTGTTTCACCAGTCCAAGCTATCCCGCTAGCCACTGCGCTGCCTGCGGTTGAGGCCCAAGAGCCAAACTTCATGGAGGACCCCCCGAGCGCCTCCACGCCACACGTATCAGCGGGAGGGGGTCCCCCTTCAAATGCCTCAGCCGCAGAGGTTGCTCCAATCGGGGATGAGGTTGCTCATACCTCTCCGATTCTGATCACTGAATCCCCGATTCCGTCGCCACGCCAACAAGCGCCCACTGAAGAACCTGCTAAGGAAGGTGGCGACGAAAACCCACAACAGGCCCCCACAGCGCCTCTGGTGCCTCTACAAGCAGCAAACCTCCCCCTTGAGGTCACGAGGATGTGGGAGCCTCTATCTGCTAAGCTAAAGACAATAGCAGAAGACATCCCAGCCATCATCACCAGAGCTGTGGAAAGCTCTACTAGGAGGCTCCAAGACGACCTTTTCAACCTCAAGACCGAGAACAGCACCATGAGGGTTGAGGTGGAGAAGTTGTCTTTCAGCTTGACGCTGGCGGAGATTGAACACTCCCGAGTGGAGGACGCAATGAACACCGAGCTCAGGTTGGCGCGCAAAGAGGCCACCGATCTCCGCCACAAAGTGCAACAGCTTGCTCAAGAAAAGATCGAACTAGAGAGCAAGATTGTGCCTTACCGCGTCAAGGTGGCTGACCTGGAGGCTCTCATGAAGGCCGACGCCGTCAAGGTGCAAAAATTAGAGAAAAGGTCAGCCGACCGAGAGACCCTCCTTGGGCAGGTGGAAAAGGCAAGGGACGACGCCATAGCTGATCTCGCCAAAGCCAACAAAGAGAAGGGAAAGGTAGCTGCTGAATTGGCCCAAGTGCAAGCGGAATCCAAGAAGGTTGCTGAAGACCTTCTCCAGGCTCAGGAGACCAACGAACAACTCAAGAAGCAGGTTGAAGAGCTGGAGCAACAGAATAAGGAGCTGAAAGAGCAAACCGAAGATCTCAAGAAGCGGATTGAGGAACTTCAGAAGCAAATTGAAGAACTCAAGCTAAACTCTGCTCAAATTCTGGCCGCTGGATTCGAAGCTGCACGGGAACAATTTGCCTGCTTGTTCCCCGACCTAGATCTCAGCATGGTGTCGCTGGATAATGAAGTGGTGGATGGAAAAGTGGTGCCCGCCGAAGACTGATTAATTTAATTCATCCATCACTTTCATACTCTCCTTTGCATTATAACTTGTAATAGACTTTATGTCCTTTCATATATATGTTTTGAACTGTTATTCATTGTTAATGACAAAGTCTACGTTTCTCCTCTTTTGACTTCTTCAATCGCTTCAACTTTCCTTGCGTGTTCAATCTCAAAGAAATGTCTTAGCAAAACCGTAGGCACGATCTTTGACTTAACTGCTTCGAACCACTCCAACCTTTAAGCAACAATCACTTCACCGATTCGTAAACTTAAGGCAATTAACCTTATCGTAAAAACATTCCTTAAGCAACAAACTTTGACTCAGCTGCTGGTTTAAACACTGCTTCACCCGATCTACTCCACCAAAAACGGGTCCTTTAACATTCTCGCCATCGTTTGAACTTTTCCTGGTCACCAGAAACTCTTGGCGATCAGCTTCTCTCTGGCTTCACGCCTTGGCCCTTGCTCTTTGATCTGGGGGTAGAGATGCCTTTCGGATCCTTCTCTGCCTCCTTGTGCTTCAAAGCAAGAGACCGGGTGGCTAGGCGTTCTCTTCGAACCTACCTTAGCCACCTTCAGAACTTCTTCCACCCTCTACACCGTACCTGAACTCGTTCGAGACGAGAAGGATTTTATCTTGCCTGAACTCGCTCATAGGCGAGAAGGTCTTTAACTCGCCTAAACTCGCTCACAGGCGAGAAGGTCTTTTACTCGCCTGAACTCGCTCACAGGCGAGAAGGTCTTTAAATCGTGCCTCTACATTGCCCCAGGGGTTACATCTTCTCGCCCCCGAAACACTGAGGACTTTTACTTGCCTCTACATTGCCCCAGGGGTTACATCTTCTCGCCCCTAGAAGCACTGAGGACTTTTTCTTGCCTCTACACTGCCCTAGGGGTTACATCTTCTCGCCCCCAAAAACACTGAGGACTTTTACTTGCCTTTACATTGCCCCAGGGGTTACATCTTCTCGCCCCCAGAAGCACTAAGGACTTTTACTTGCCTCTACATTGCCCCAGGGGTTACATCTTCTCGCCCCCAGAAGCACTGAGGACTATTCGTTCTTTCTCGCCTGCACTCGCTCGACGGCGAGGAGGTCTTTTACATGCCTCGGGACGCGTGCGGGCGTTGAGGTCTTTTAACTGGTGCCTCCGATCGCCGAAAAACGATGAGGACTTAAAAAACTTTAACTGATGCCTCCAATCGCCGAAAGACGATGAGGACTTAAAAACTTTAACTGATGCCTCCAATCGCCGAAAAGCGATGAGGACTTAAAAACTTTAACTGATGCCTCCAATCGCCGAAAAACGATGAGGACTTAAAAACTTTTTAGAAAGCATGCAAAATCTCTTTAACTCGCCTTAAATCACGTATAAGTGACAAGGTCTTCTTCAAAACTTTTCTGGAAAACAGCAAGCGTGCAATCTGAAAACGCCTTATACTTCGTAAACTCTTCTTTTATTGGGTGGCCTCATTAAAAACCCTCCTTAGGGAAAAAAGAGTGCCCCTTTCAAACTGTTTTATCAGAAACATCGTAAATAACTTTTTGTGTTCGTCTTTACTTACAAAAGTTCTCAACTGTAATACAACTTCAAGTGCGTGGCGTTCCAAGTGCGAGGGATCGCCCCCCCTTCCAGTATCTCTAAGTGGTAGGCGCCGTTCCCGAGCGCCTCGGTTATTCTGAACGGTCCCGTCCACTTAGGCGACAGCTTATTCTCCATCTCGTACTGGTGGGCTTTTCTCATCACCAGGTCGCCTTCTCTAAATTGCCTTGGCATCACCTTCGAGTTGTACCTTCGTTCAATCCTTCTCTTCACCGCCTCAGCTTTCAGTCTCGCCTCTTCCCTGACCTCGTCCAGTAGATCCAGGTTCAGCCTTCTCTCTTCATTCGAGTCTTCCTCTACAAAGTTCTGGAATCTCAGCGAGCTCTCCTGGATCTCTACTGGAATCATCGCATCACACCCATAGACCAAACTGAACGGGGTCTCATGGGTTCCTGACTGCTCGGTGGTGTGGTACGCCCAGACTATACGGGGCACCTCCTCAGCCCAGCTTCCCTTGGCTTTTTCTAGCCTTCTCTTCAAACCTCTCAACAACACCCGATTAGCTGACTCCACCTGGCCATTTGTCTGAGGGTGCTCAACGGATGCAAACACTTGTTGAATTCCCACCCTTTCGCAGAGCTTCTTCAACAGGTGGCTTGCAAACTGAGTCCCATTATCCGACACCAGGCGTTTAGGCACTCCAAACTGGCACACGATGTTCTTCCACACGAAACCTTCGATCTTGTGTGCGGTGATCTGGGCCACTGGTTCTGCTTTGATCCACTTGGTAAAATATTCAATCGCCACCACCATGTACTTCATCTGCCTGATCGCCAGCGGGAATGGTCCCAGGATGTCGATTCCCCATGTATGAAACGGCCAGGGGCTGTAAATCGACTTCAACTCCTCGGGAGGCGCCTTGTGCCAATCGGCGTGCTGCTGGCATTGTTTGCAACATTGGGCGTGCTGCTGGCATTGTTTGCAACATTGGGCATACTTCTTGCAATCTTCTCTCATGGATGGCAGTAGTATCCTGCACGGAGAGTCCTCGCGGCCAGAGCTCGACCACCGACGTGGCTTCCGCATATACCTTCGTGGAGCTCCGCCATGATTCTCGTGCACTTCTCGCCATGTATACATTCCAGGAGCGGGTGGGTGAACCCAAACCTGTACAGATCGCCATCAATCAGGGTGTACTTGCTAGAATTCTTCTTTACCTTCCTAGCCTCAGTCGGATCCAGCGGGAGAAGGCCATCCGCCAGGCACCGCTTGTACTGGGTTATCCAAGTGTCTGGCTCATGAGTAGCGCAGACCTGCATCACGTTCACCTTCTCTCCCCGGCAAGCTCTAATTCTCGGCGATCTCAGAGTTTCTTGCGGCTTTCTCCGTCGACCTGCTGATCTGAAGGACCAGGTGATCTGCCACAAATGCTCTCGGCATCTTCAGAGTTTCTAGAATCATCGTCCTCTGCCTACCCCCCTTGCCTGAGCTGGCGAGCTTAGCTAGCAAGTCAGCTCGGGCATTCTGCTCTCTGGGCACATGCACTACTTCAAAAGAGGCAAAAGAACTCTTCAACTCCTGCACATATTCCAGATAGGCCGCCATTTGTGGATCTTTAGCCTGGAACTCGCCTGTTACTTGCCCTGTGACTAGCAGCGAGTCACTCTTAGCCATAAGCACCCTAGCTCCCATCTCTTTGGCCAGCAAAATTCCGGCGATCAGCGCCTCATACTCCGCTTGATTGTTACTGGCTTTGAAGGCAAACCTCAGAGATTGTTCGATCAGCACGCCGTTGGGTCCTTCCAATATGACTCCAGCACCGCTGCCCTGCTGGTTCGACGATCCATCCACCGAAAGTACCCAACGGAAATCGTCCCCTTCAACCCGCGTTGCCTCAGATGAGAGCTCGACCACGAAATCTGCAAAGATTTGCCCCTTGATCGGTCCTCGGGGCTCATACTTGATATCAAACTCTGACAATTCTACTGCCCACTTCACCATCCTTCCTGCAACGTCAGGCTTCTTCAAGACCTTCTGGATGGGCAGGTCAGTCATCACCAGTATTGTGAAGCTGTGGAAGTAGTGGCGCAACCTCCTCGCCGAAAATACCACAGCCAGCGCAGCCTTCTCCAGGGCCTGATATCTCGTTTCGGGGCCCTGCAACACCTTGCTCACAAAATAGATAGGCTTCTGAGCCTGATCTTGATCCTGGGCGAGCACCGCACTCACCGCCCTCTCAGTTACAACAAAATACAACCTGAGAGGGGTTCCCACCAGCGGTTTGCACAGAACCGGCGGGCTCGCCAAATACTCCTTCAGCTTGACGAAAGCTTCCTCGCACTCTTTCGTCCAAACAAACTTATTGTTGCGCCTCAGGAACTGAAAATAGGGATGGCCCTTCTCCCCGCTAGCGGACACGAAGCGAGACAGTGCTGCCATCCGACCTGTTAGCTGTTGAACCTCCTTCACCGTAGCTGGGCTCCTCATCGCCAGGATGGCGGCACACTTGTCAGGGTTGGCCTCTATGCCTCTTTCAGTCAAGAGGAAACCCAAAAACTTCCCAGCTTCCACGCCGAAAATACATTTCTCTGGATTCAGCTTCAATCTGAACTTGGCGATCGTCGTGAACAATTCCTCCAAGTTGGCAACGTGCTTGCTCTTTTCCGGCGAGGTTACGACCATGTCATCGACGTACGCTTGCACGTTCCTTCCCAGCATCGGTGCAAGTACTCGATCCATCAGCCTCTGGTACGTGGCCCTCGCGTTCTTCAGCCCAAACGGCATCACCTTGTAGCAGTAGCACGACCTCTCCGTCATGAAGGCTGTTTTCTCTTCGTCCATGGGATGCATCTTAATCTGATTGTACCCTGAGAAGGCATCCAGGAAGCTCAACAGCTTACACCCCGCAGCACTATCCACCAGGGCGTCTATGCTTGGTAAAGGATACGAATCCTTTGGGCAAGCTTTGTTCAGGTCGGTGAAATCGACGCACATGCGCCATTTCCCGTTACTCTTTTTTACCAGCACGACATTCGCCAGCCATTCAGGGTACTGGACTTCCCTGATGTGGCCTGCAGCGAGGAGCTTCTGAGTTTCATCTCTAATCGCCTGCCTCCTTTCTTCGTTGAACTTTCTTCTTCTTTGTCGCACTGGTCTCACCAAGCTGTCCATCGCCAGATGATGGCACAGGAAGTCGGGATCAATCCCGGGCATGTCCGAAGCGGACCATGCAAACGCGTCCAGATGCCGCTCAATCACCTTGGCGATCTGGTCCTGGAGCTCGACCTCCAGAGATCTTCCCAACTTGAAGATTTTTCCCCCGATCTCTTTCTCGAGCCACTGCTCGACAGGTTTTGGCCTGGATTCTCGGGCGATCACCGTCCTGGCGATTCCCTGTTCTCTCGCTTCCTCAGGGCGATTCCGCGCCTCTTCCTCCTCCAGACCAGCGTTTCCCTCCACCAGCTCAGCGTCCACCATCTCCACGTCCCTTCCGGCGGTCTCGTCCGCTACCGTCGATCTGGGCTTCACACCGGGAGGCGGGGTGGTTGTTACATAACTCACTGATCTCTTGTTTTTCAGGCTATTCTCATAACACTTTTTCGCTTCTTTCTGATCAGACTTGATCGTGATCACCACCCCCTCCATAGAGCGCAACTTTACCTTCATGTGCCGAGTCGACGGAATGGCGCCTATCCTGTTAAGCGTGGGCCTTCCCAACAGGATGTTGTATGCCAAAGGAGCGTTTACGATGAGGTACTTGATTTTCTCCGTCCTCGAACCAGCCCCATTTGTAAACGTGGTTCTCAACTCAATGTACCCCCTGACCTCCACCTGGTCACCAGCGAACCCATATAGGCACCCTCCATAGGGCCTTAGCTGGTCAAGGGGTAACTCCAGCTGCGTGAAAGTCGACCAGAACATCACGTCTGCCGAACTTCCCTGGTCCACCAGAACTCGGTGGACCTTCCTTCCCGCCGTAACCAACGAAATGACTATGGGATCGTTGTCATGGGGCACAACGTCCCGAAGATCCTGCTTGGTGAACGTAATGTCCACTTCCGGCGAATGATCTTCAAACATATCCACCGTCATCACCGACCGCGCGTACTTCTTCCTCTGCGATGCGGTGCATCCACCACCTGAGAAGCCTCCTGCGATGGTGTGGATTTCCCCGTGGATAGGCATTTCGTGTTGCTGAGCTTCTCCACCTGCTGGCTGGGAACTCGACGCTCCCCCCGTCCTCCTATCCAGCAGATAGTCATTTAGGAATCCGCTCTTAACCAGATCATCGAGCTGATACCCTAAGGACAAACACGAGTCCAAAGTGTGGCCAAAGCCCTGGTGAAACTCGCACCAGGCGTCTGGCTTTGGTCCCAGCACCTTGTCGCCCACATTCTCAGGCGCTTTCAACCTGGCAGATATGTTGGGAATGTCGATCAGGTCCGCTAATCCCATAACAAACTTGTGCTTAGGCGGGCGATTGTATTCCCGGCGTGCTGGTTGCTGGCGCCCCTGGCTCCTCCCCTTGTTTCTCCTATCGTAAGGATGGCGAGTCCTCTGGTCCTTCCTGGCTGCCGCCGCTGTTTCCAGCACCCTTTGCGGCTGGATTCTGGTCTGGGCGCGTGGCCTAGCGGGAGCCACGCTCCCTCTCTTCTCAGCGACCTCACTTTCGTCGGCGATGTGAGCCACCGCAAGTCGCCTGACCTCAGCAAACGTTGCAGGGTGAGCCCTGATCAAGGCCTCGCAGAATGGCCCCGGCAGCACGCCCTTCTTGAATGCATAGACCAGCATTTCTTCATCTTTAGCCGGCGATCTGACCATCTGCGCCCCAAAGCGATTTAAGTAGTCTCTGAGGGACTCTCCCTGGTACTGCCTTATATCAAACAGATCATAAGACACCCTGGGCGGTGCCTTGTTCACGATGTATTGCTCAACGAAAACCTTCGAAAACTGCTGAAAGCTGGTTATGTGACCGTTAGGTAGGCTCACAAACCACTCCAACGCCGTTCCCTGGAGCGTGCTTACGAACATCTTGCCATACACGGCGTCTGACCCTCCCGACAGCATCATCTGCGTATGGAATGTGGTCAGATGGGCCTCTGGATCCTCCACGCCGGTAAAGACAGCCTTGACAGGGACCACGCTCGTAGGAATGGGCGTGTCGGTAATCGCCTGAACAAAAGGCATAGGGAAAACGCGAGGTGGCGATGACGACGCCACCTCTTCAGCAGAAGAACGCCCTTGCTGCTCCTGAAGAGCTTGATGCAGCTCCTCAGTCACCTTGCTGAGCTCCTCATTCCTGGCACGAGAGGCGACCAGGTCCTCATGCATTCTCGCCTGCTCTATGCGTGAGGCTTCCACAGTTGCCTGCAACGAACGCATCATCTCTGCCATCTGCGCCATGGTCATGGCAGCGGCGCCTTCGGCAGCGACGGGCGCAACTGGACTTGAGCGATTGCTTCTGATTTTTCTCATGAAACTCAGTGAATCACAGAATGCAGCGGAAAACACTTACTTCAGCGACGATTGAGTCAGCGATCAATCGGAAAAACTGTGCGAAACTCCGGGAGAAAACTCAAGAACACCGCAAACCTTCAAAGAAACTCGCAACTTCACCGAACAAATCGCGCGAAAACAGCAGGAAAACCTTTCTTCACCGATCGAAAACCCAAACGAACGGTGTAAAACGCGAATTCACCGAACAAATTTCAAGCAAACAGCGAACGATGGTTGCACCAGCACACAACCACGCAGAAAACTTCGAAAACCTCCAAGAACTCACGCTGTGCATGGGAGCAAGTTTTACACGGCCCCACGGTGGGCGCCTATGTTCCGACCTCAAGTCGTTGGACAGCATCGCTAGGGTCAATCACCGCATTCGAGGTATTGTCCGCTTTGGAGGTCGGTGCTCCGTCACGGTTTTGTCCTTAAAAGGCGCCTCGGAGGGTGAAGGGAGGAGGGAGTATATAAACTGCCCTTGGCCTCGATTCCTGAACGATGTGGGACTGTATTGGCATACGAGAACAAGCCCCCCAGTCGAGATGTGCCACGTCATCACTTCCGACTACCAGGGCGGTACAGCTTCCATGGGCACAAAATCACATAATACCTCATCTTTGTATTTTCCAATAGAGAAATGGATGAGGACTTGTTTATTCACAACTATTTCTCCTACTTCACTAAGCCATTGCAATTTGTAGGGCTTTGTATGAGAGATAGTAGGCAATCCAAGTTTATCTACTACTCTTGTACTAGCCACATTAGCACAACTACCCACATCCACTATTAAGGAACAAATGTTGTTTTGAATAAGACATCTTGTATGGAAAATATTTTCCCTTTGACTTTCATCAAAAGGTTGTGAAACTTGTCCAAGAAGTCTTCTCACAACTAACAAATCTTTTTCACGTGGACTCTCACTCTCATTCTCACTAGATGCTCTAGAATGTGAAGAATTCCTAGGTGAATCCGAATCATGCTCACTCATGACAATGCCATTATGCACAAACATATTCCTTTTAGAAGGACAATTAGCCGCAATGTGACCATAACCCATACACTTAAAGCATTTCTTACTAGACGATTTAGTTGGTGATTTAGGCATAGAAGTAGAAGGCTTAGATTCCTTTAGTTTGAAAGAAGAATCTTTAGAAGGAAATTTAGAAAAATACTTTTTGTTCTTCCAAGAATTGTTGTAGTAACCATCATTGGGAGCATTTTTAAAAGTATTTTTCTTAGCAAGTTGGGCTTCCACCTTCATTGCAAGATGAACCAAAGAACCCAATGATGAATACTCTTGAAGCTCAACAATATCTTGAATATCCTTCCTTAGACCACTCACAAACCTAGCTATCAAAGCTTCCTCACTCTCACGTCTATCTACCTTAAGCAAAAGCATTTCTAATTCCTTGAAATAAGCATCCACACTTAGTGTGCCTTGTTGAAATCGTTGGAGTTTCAACATGAGGTCTTTCCTAAAGTGTGGTGGCACAAACCTAAGGCGCATTTGATCCTGATCCTGCCTGTTGACCAAAACGCTGGAGCCTTGCCTCGTCAAACCTGGATCGACTTCTGCGCCGTGTTAGCCTCCGTCCTTCACCGCGATCCACCTCAAGAACCTGCAAAAGACAGAACGGCGCCGCTGCGGCCGATCACGCTCCGACGCCCAAGTCAGCGACTGAACCACCAATTACTAAGAGAAAAACTCAAGAACTCTAAGGAACCGTGCCAAGTTCTCTCTCAGCGTACTCTCGTTCTCGCAGTTGTAAAGAAGTAATCTAAACGCGTGCGTACCTCAAAGTTCGTTGGAAACTCTTATATACCTGGGCACTTTCTCTCTCCTGGCAGTTACACATCAGGGACACGTGGCTCGCATCTAGCTGTACACGTGTCATCATCTGGAGCATCCCTGACTTGGGCGCCACTTCTTACTCTTCAGGCTTTTGGCTAAGTTACTTACGCATGGCGCGCAAAGCTGCCTTGGAGCGTGATCTCTTCTGAGTGGCGAGTTCGGGTGCCTTCATATACACCTTCCCTGTGGTCTCGCCGACCGCCTTCATGATCTGCTCTACCTGCTTCGCCGTGTATGTTCAAGTAAGCTGTCTCCCGACCTCATCCTCTGGCTAGCTAGGAAATGACTATCTGACTTCATCTTTGGCGATGTCCTTGTTTCGGCGATCTCTACCCACGAGGTCGTCTGGGTTCGCATCAGGCGACTTCTTCTCAACACGAGCCCGGAGCACGCCAACTTTAATAATTGGCGACCACACGAGCCCCCCGACTTCCTTCCCTTCAGACAGCCATGGGCCCTACTCAACACACCTATGTAATAGCTCGCTGCCACGTCATCACTTCCGACTACCAGGACGGTACAGATCCTTTAAAGAGTTCCAAGAGTCCACGGGAGGACCCTTGTGATAGATAATTTCCTTTACAACACCATGCCACCATTTCATGGCATAATCACTAAACTCTAAGGTGGCTAGCTTAAACTTGTGTTCATCTTGGACCTCATGGATCTCAAAAATTTGTTCACATTTAGCCTCCCAATCTAGGTACACATTAGGATCATTATCCCCATTGAAACTAGTAATTTTGACCGAAGGAAGCTTAGCCTTTGCGTCTTGGTAGTATCCATCTTCACGGTGATGCCTATCTCCATGAGCATGAGGTCTATATCCATGAAAGTGGGGTTGAGGTCTCCTTCTTCTATGTTCCTCTTCACGGCCATGATCATTGGAAGAGCCTCTAGATGAAGGTCTATGATGATGACGCTCTCCATGGATAGAATGAGAGGACCTAGCTTGCTTCATTTTAATGCTTTGCAATTTTTCCTCCAACCGTCTAATAGCTTCATCTTGGAGTGTAATGGTTCACTTGGCCTCTTTTAATTCACCAAGAACAAAAGCTTTGCTAGGAGAATGCTGTTTGTAAGACTCACCACTGGAATATGAAGCCATTTATAAAAGAAAACAGCAAACAAAGTTAAGAAAACAAAGTTAGCAAAATAAATTGGAACCAAACTGCCGAAGTGAAGTTTCACTTAAATCACTCCAAAGAAAGAATACTCCCTTTACCAAGCTGATCTTGAGGCCTTGAGTAACCTCAAATGAAAGATGTCAAAGAAAGTGATGGAGATCAAGCCCAAGAGAACATGGAGGCCACTCATCAAGCTCAAGAAGAGGTGGAGGCACAAATGGAGGATGCCCATGGAGGTCAAAGTCCACCTCAAAGGATTACAAGAAGCATGTTCAAAGCCTTGGGAGCAAGAGGACATTTATTTTCTCTTTTTGTAGTGTCTTTAGTTGAAGGTGCTTAGAGGGAAACCTTAGAAACCTCTTTTGTTATAGCATCTTTTAGGTTTTAAATAGGACCTTTAGGGGGGTGTATTAGTAGATAGGTGTAGGTGTAGTTTTTGGGAGGTGTCATAGTAGAAAAAGGTCACACCTCCCATGTGACTTGTTTTTGGTGGGAATTTCAAATGAGTTTATTTGAAATTTCCCACCTATTTTTCAGCACCTTAGGCTATAAATAGAGGTGCTTCCTTTGTAAAATTCAGATTTGATTTTATCTAAAGAAACTATACTCAAAATTGGAGTGAGCATTTGGAGAGCTTTGAGCTTCTTCTCTAGTCTTATCTTGAAGGACCATGGTTTCCTCAAGTGGCGGCTTCCACACTCATCTAGGAGCATCCATTCTTCTAGTGGCGTGATCATCCAACCATTCCTCCATCTTCATGAGCATTCTCTTCTCCTTCCTTTCTTCTTCTTCAATTTGTTCTTGTTGCCTTGAGTTTTGAGTTGTTTTTGTTTCGGTTCCTATAATTTTCCAGCACCTTTATTCTGTTTAGTTTTTAAATTCTGTTCGGTTCTTTTGTTTTAAGTTCAATTCTGTTCGGTTTATTCTTTTCCTTCTCCTTTGTTGATTCAATTTGACAATATTTGGTTCATCCAAATGAGTTTGGGATTTGGTACTTGTTTTGGTGAGTTCTTGATCTTAGAACCATGATCCAACTTCTAAGAAAGTGCCTCTACATTTTCCAGCTCAAGGTGATTCCTCAAAGTGTCAAGAATCTTGTTCTATGTGGCTATTGGAATCACATCAGAAAGAGCACACAATCTTCAAAGCCAAACACCACAAAACCAATGAATAATGAAAGACAAGCAAGAAAAAGGTATAAGCAATAAAAGGCTATAACAAAAGGAATACTAGATGTAAGACAAACTCAAAGAGTAATGAATAAAAGACAAGCAAGAAAATAAGGTACTCAATGAAAAAGAAGGCACACAAAAGAGACCTAAAGAAAAGCACTAGAGTAGATGAAGAAAACAAAAACAGAGTTACTGGAAAATATTTTTGTGCAAACTGTGCTTGATGTTCACCGATTTATCTGGAATGATATAAAGCGAACTGGATTATGAAATTTTAACCACAGAAAGTTCAAGATCTTAGCTCAACAATGGCACTGTAATTACTTAAAAACAATAAGCCAATTAATTGAGATAAAATTTTTAAAATCGCTGCCAGATTACGGTATTTTTTTCGGCAGAATTGCACACTTTTTGTTTTTGATTTATCATATTTTTTGTACATGGAATTTTGAAGTACTTCTTTTTTCTACTTTTTTATAACACTTTAAAGAACACAAATCCAGAATTTCAGAAATTTCCAGTGAGTAAATCAATTGCAATAAATCGAAACAGTAAGCACGTTTTCAGAAAAACAGAAGAATCCTAACAGGAATGAAAAACAGAATTAAGAACTAGCAAAGATATAATGGAAATGATGTATAGGAACTTGTATAGATCTAAAATACAGGTATGAACTCAATACTAAAAAGAAAATGCACAAAGGATGAAGAAACAAGTTCAGAAAAACTATATTACACAAAAGCAAGAAACAAAAATTACAATAAAAGGAACACAAGGAATCGATAACATTCTTGGAAAAACACGTCTATGACAAAACTTAAACTCTAGATACCACATGATATGATTCCACTAGCAAAGTAGAGATGATTCTTTGACATTTTATGGAATCAACTTGAGTTGGAGAATGAATAGGCACTTTTAATAGAATTGGATCAATGTTCTATGTTTCAAGAACTCACCAAAACTTGCACCAAACACCAAACTCACATGGAAGATCCATCTATTGCCAATTGAACCGATTAAATTGAACTAGAAAGCAATTGCACCGATTAAAAAGCTTAAGAAATGAAATGCACCGAACAATTCAAGCTAGAAAAGAGAAGAAACGATTGAATCCAGCAAAAGATCAAAAGAACCGAACAATACAAGAATTTAAGCTCAAAACACCGAATGAAAGAACCTAGACATGTTTTTGTAATCGGATGAACTTGGAAATGAAATGAAAAGATGAAGGATAGAAGAACTTATAAAGATGGAGAGCTTGGTTAATGGTCACGCCACTTGAATTGTGTAGGCTCCAAGATAAGTGAGCAAATGCCGCCACCTGAGAGAACCAAGGCACTCAAGATAAGACAAGGTGTAGAAGAAGATAAAGTTCTCACAATTCTCTCTCAATTTAAGTAGAGTTTCTTTATGGCCAAATTCCAATCTGAATTGTGAAGGACCTAAGCCCTCCTTTTATAGGAGCAAGGGCCGGTCATATACAAGCTTATTCTAGAAGCTACCTACTTCTACAAACACGCCCCCTACTAAGCTCACTCCTCAAGCTCACGCTCCTACTAAGCTCACACCCCCCAAGCTTCTATATTTTCCTAAACTAAGGCCTAGAGATGCTTTTACAAAAGAGGTGTCTAATGTTTCCCTCTAAGCACCTTTTATTACACAAGAAACTATAAAAAGAGAAAACAACCTCCCACTGTTTCCTAATGCCTTGAACTTGCTCCTTGTAAGCCTATGAGGTGGGATAATGACTCCTTCAGCGTCTAACACTTGAGCCTCTACCTCTTCTTGTCCTTGATTATTGGCCTCCATTTCGTCTTGATCTTGATCTCCATCACATCTCAAACGTCTAAAGCCTCTTTTAAACGTCTAAAGCATTTAAACCATCTTAAAGCGCATTTAAAGCGTCTTAAAGCACATTTAAGGTGTTTAAAAATGTTTAACGCGTTTAAAACGTTCAAAGCATTTAAAGCGTTTAAAGTGCTTTAAAGCATTTGAAACGTAAACTGAATAAAAACGTACCTTAACACTTATATACCTTGATGTTTCAATGCTTACTGCCACGTGTTCTTCAGACTTGATCGCTATTCTACGTGGAGGGCCTTACAGCGCTGTAACCCAACTTAGGGATAATCCATCGCGTAAGGGGTGACTTCTGGGTGCCAACTCATGCCCCCAACCTGTAGTCACTCGCCCTAGGAGTGTATCTACCTTCCTCTCGTACCACGCACATGGTTCGCCCCTGGGCGTGGCCCTCTCATGGGTCGTATCTGTCCCAGGGGTCTCCTAGAGGTGGCGTGGGTACTTCACAATTCAGGTTACTCCTCACTGATACTGGGAATATGGCCTTGAAGCCACCTTTCTCTTCTCTTTATTACTATTCTGAGGTACTGTGGCCCCTCGTGGTGTCGCCCCCTCCACGGTCTTTCCTACCCGTGGGTATCGGGGGGTGACCCCGTCGATGCCTTATCCTGGCGATGCCTCATCCTGGCGACGCCTTAACCTGGCGACGCCTACACCTGGCGATGCCTTAAGCGTTCAACCTATTGACTTTCTTCCCCGGGCCCCCTGGATGGGTCCCACCATATGTTTGACTTTGACTTTGACTTTGACTTTAACTTTGACTTTGGTCAACGCCCAGGGACGGGACGGTACAGATCTAGACTTCCTGTGTCATCGTCTCACCATGGACCCCCAAGTCCAACTTGTTTGCCAGAGAAGACGAAAGTTCAACGACGAAAGGCATCAGGTCATCAGAGAAGAGATAGAGAAACTGCTGACTCCTTAGCTGCGTGTATCTGCACCAAGTGACCTGGTTCTCCACTGCTCCGAAACTTCTTACTGTCTGGTGCCCACGCTCGAAGGAAACGCCCCCCGCCACTTCCTTGTGAGGTGTCTTAAACATCAGACACCGGGGCTAGCTATTCCTACCTGAGGAGGGGGCGTCCCGAAGGAATCCATTAACCCTTGCTCAGGGACTAGGCGCCCGAATTTTAGCTTATACTGAACGTACCTTTTGTCTTGATCTCTGGGCATGAGCATGCGCTCCTGCTACTTGCTTCAAGTTTGACGCCTGCTCCCTTATCTGGCGATGCCTTAACCTGGCGATGCCTTAACCTGGCGACGCCTACGCCTGGCGACGTCTACACCTGGCGACGCCTACGCCTGACGACGCCTTAAGTCTCTGTTTTGTTTCTTAATCTTTGCTCTTACATCATGTGGGAGGGAAAAAATGAGACAAAGTTTTCTTGAACTTCTTTCTTACTTGGGTGACCTTATTAAAAAATCCCCGAGAGGGTAAAAGAGTGTCCCCTTTACAACTGTGTGCTTCATAATTTTCAACTGAAATAAAATTTTAATTTGGCCGCATTCCAGCTGCGTGGGATGGGCCCCCCTTCTAGAGTCTCTAACTTGTACGAACCATTTCCCTTGGCTTCGGTTATTCTGAAAGGTCCGGTCCACTTGGGAGACAACTTGTTCTCCAACTCGTAAGGATGAGCCTTCCTCATGACCAGGTCACCAACTTGGAATTGTCGTGGCTTCACCTTAGAGCTGTACTGACGCTCCACTCTTCTCTTCACGACTTCAGCCTTTATCCTCGCCTCTTCTCTGGCCTCGTCCAATAGGTCTAGATTCACCCTTCTTTCCTCATAGGACTCTTCTATCACAAAGCTCAGAAAGTGGGGTGAGCTCTCGTGAATCTCCACCGGGATCATGGCGTCTGACCCATATACCAGGCTGAACGGCGTCTCCATAGTGGACGATTGAGGCGTGGTGTGGTAAGCCCACATGATCCTTGGTTCTTCTTCTGCCCATGCCCCTTTAGCTTTCTCAAGCCTTCGTTTCAATCCCCTTAGCAAAACTCTATTTGCTGACTCTACCTGCCCATTCGTCTGGGGGTGTTCGACTGATGCAAACACCTGCTTGATTCCTTCTTCTGCACACAGCTTTCCCAACTGTTGGCTCGCAAACTGAGTGCCATTATCTGAGATGAGACGCCTTGGCACCCCGAAACGACACACAATGTTCTTCCAAACAAAGTGTTGTACCTTGTGCGTATTGATCTGTGCCACTGGTTCTGCCTCTATCCACTTCGTGAAGTACTCGATGGCGACTATGAAATACTTCATCTGCCTTATCGCCAGAGGGAAAGGCCCCAGAATTTCGATCCCCCATGTGTGGAAAGGCCATGGGCTGTAAATCGATCTCAGTTCTTTTGGAGGTGCCTTATGCCAGTCTGCATGCATCTAGCACTGCTTGCATCGCTGGGCGTATCTTGCATCGTCGATGCCTTATCCTGGCGATGCCTCATCCTGGCGACGCCTTAAGCGGTCAACCTATTGACTTTCTTCCCCATGCCCCATGGATGGGTCCCACCATATGTTTGACTTTGACTTTGACTTTGACTTTAACTTTGACTTTGGTCAACGCCCGGGGACGGGACGGTACAGATCTAGACTTCCTGTGTCATCGTCTCACCATGGACCCCCAAGTCCAACCTGTTTGCCAGAGAAGACGAAAGTTCAACGACGAAAGGCATCAGGTCATCAGAGAAGAGATAGAAAAACTGCTGAGGGCTGGCCACATTAGGGAGATTCAATACCCTGAGTGGCTGGCCAACGTGGTACTAGTAAAGAAGGCTAGCAGAAAATGGAGGACGTGCGTCGACTTCACAGACCTCAACAAGGTCTGTCCGAAGAACTCCTAGCCGTTGCCCAATATTGACGCTTTGGTGGATAGTGCGTCTGGTTGCAGATTGCTCAGCTTCCTGAATGCCTTTTCTGGTTACAACCAGATCATGATGCACCCTAAGAACGAGTGCAAGACAGCGTTCATGACAGAGTTGTCTTATTATTGTTAAAAGGTGATGCCTTTTGGGCTTAAGAATGTAGGGCGACTTACCAAAGGTTGATGGATAGAGTACTAGCGCCCATGTTAGGGCGGAATGTCCAAGCATATGTGGATGACATGGTGGTCACCTCCTAGCAGAGGGAGCAACATGTAGTAGACCTAGAAGAGCTATTCACCACAATAGCCAAGTACAGGTTAAAGCTGAACCTAGAGAAATGTGTGTTCGGGGTAGAGGCAGTCAAGTTCTTGGGGTTCCTACTCACAGAACGTGCGATAGAGGCGAATCCTGAGAAGTGTGCTGCGATAATAGCAATGAGGAGCCCGATCTTAGTTAAGGAGGTGCAACAGTTGACAGGGCACATGGCCGCTATGTCCATATTCGTAATAGCAAAAGGAGATAAGGGGCATCCTTATTTCCAAGGCCTGATGAGAAATAGCAGGTTTGTATGGAACAGAGAATGCGAAGAGGCATTCTTAAAGCTGAAGGAGTACCTGGCCAGTCCACCAGTACTGTGCAAGCCACAACTGGGTACTCCACTTCATCTATACTTCTCAGTTACAGAAAGGGTGATCAGTTCGGTACTGGTACAAGAGTAGGACCAGGTGCAGAAGCCAATTTACTTTGTCAGCAAAGTGTTGCAAGGGCCAGAGGTAAGATACCAGGCCATAGAGAAAGAAACCTTGGTAGTAGTGTTCTCAGCGCGAAGACTTCGCCACTACTTCCAGAGCTTCATCGTAATAGCGATGACAGACTTTCCAATTCGCAAGGTCTTAGAAAAACCAGATGTGGCAGGCAGGATGGTGCAATGGGCAGTAGAGCTATCAGAGTTTGACGTACAGTACGAGCCAAAAGGCCCTATTAAAGGTCAAGTCTACACTGACTTCGTGGTAGAGCTCTCCTCGGCAACCACGCACCAAGAAGGAGCACGCTTCAGATGGGTACTCTCTATAGACGGTTCCTTCAACCAACAGGGTAGTGGGGCTGGTGTTATCTTGGAAGGGCCAAATGTGTTGCTGATTGAGTAGGCCCTGCGGTTCGCTTTCAAGGCCAGTAACAACCAGGTAGAGTATGAGGCCTTGATCACTGGAATGTTGCTGGCTAAAGAGATGGGTGCGAAAGGTTTGCTGGCAAAGAGTGACTCCTTGTTAGTCACGGGAGAATACCAGGATAAAGACCCTCAGATGGCCGCATATCTAGAGTATGTCCAGGTTCTGAAGGAGACGTTTGAGGTGTTCGAGCTGGTCCACGTACCTAGAGAACATAATGCCCGAGCTGACTTGCTAGCAAAGCTCACCAGTTCGGGCAAGGGGGGCAGACAGAGGACCGTTATTCAGGAGACCCTGAGGACACCTCGAACTACCGGCGATAATACGGCAGAAGTCCAGCAAATCAGTACCTCGGAAGGGGTGACGAGGAGTCATCGGTCGTTGACTCAGGAGACGTTGAAAATGCCCAGAATAAGCGTGTACCCATTTGTTGGGGAAAGGTCGCTGCAGGTTGGCCTAGTTGAAGCAGGAGAAACTTGGACGAAACCCTACCAACGCTACTTGGATGATGGGGTACTCCCGCTAGAACCTACAGAGGCTAGAAAAATCAGGAAAAATTCGAACAAGTACACCTTGATCGATGGAAAATTGTTCAGGCATGGGTTTAGTCACCCTATCCTAGTGTGAGTAAGCAGTGAGCAATGCACGTGTATCATGGCAGAACTCCATGAGGGGAGATTGCACAAGGTATGCACAATGGTGCAAGCAGTGCCAGCAACACGTTGACTGGCACAAGGCGCCTCCAGAAGAGCTTAGGTCGATCTATAGCCCATGGTCTTTTCATACTTAGGGGATTGACATTTTGGGGCCTTTCCCTTTGGCAGTGCGGCAGATGAAGTACCTTGTGGTTGACATAGAATACTTCACAAAGTGGATAGAGGTTGAGCTAGTAGTGCAGATCACAACCCACACGATCCAACACTTTGTGTGGAAGAACATAGTGTGCCGCTTTGGAATCCCAAAACGGTTGGTGTCTGATAATGGCACCCAGTTTGCGAGCCAACAGTTGGGCAAACTATGTATGGAGCTGGGAATAAAGCAGGTGTTCACATCGGTCGAACACCCTAGACGAATGGGCAGGTTGAGTCTGCCAACCGAGTTCTGCTCAGAGGTCTGAAGAGAAGGCTAGATAAAGCCAAAGGGACCTGGGCAAAAGAAGTTCTTAGAATTGTGTGGGCTTACCACACTACTCCCTAGTCCACGACCAAGGAGACACCCTTTAGCTTGGTGTATGGTTTAGACACAAAGATTCCTATAGAAATCCAGGAGAACTCGCCACGTTTCCAGAACTTCGTGGTCGAAGAGTCCAATGAAGAAAGAAAGGTGAACCTAGATCTACTGGATGAAGTGAGGGAGGAAGCAAGAATCAAGGAAGGGTGGAGTACAAGTACAACTCCAAGCTGAGACCTCAGCAGTTTCAGGTTGCCGACCTGGTGATGCGGAAAGCCCACCTATATCAGCTAGAGAACAAGTTGTCCCCCAAGTGGACTGGTCCTTTCAGAGTGACAAAGGCCCTTGGGAATGGAGCATACAGGCTCAAGGCATTAGAAGGTGGAGCGATCCCTCGCACATGGAACGTGACCAACCTTAAATTTTATTTTAGTTAAGTTGTTTTCATTGTACACAGTTTTAGGGGACACTCTTTTTCCCTTATAAGGGTTTTTTTTAACGATGTCACCCAATGAAATAAATTATTCAGTTAAAAGAATATATCTTCAAGCATTTTTGTATAATGTAGTTACGAACCGTTCATTTGGGGTTAGAAGTCTCAAGACGGGGATAAAATGGTTCGTAGAGAAGACCTCCCCCTTTGAGTGAGAACGCCAAGGACGAACAGTGTGGTTCGTCAGTTAAACCTGTCCCTTGACATTATACAACAAGGATGAGGTCAGTTATCAAACCTGTCCCTTGACTTCGTACAACAAGGATGAGATCGATTATTAAGAACTTGTCCTTTGACTTTATACAGCAAGGATGAGGTTAGTTATTAAGGACCTGCCCCTTGACTTCGTACAACTAGGATGAGGTCAGTTACGAACCGTTCGCTTGGGTTAGAGGTCTTAAGATGGGAGTAGGGTGGTTCGTAAAGAACACCTCCCCCTTTTTGAGTGAGAACACCAAAGGTCAGACATTATGGTTCGCTAGTTAAATCCTCCCTTGCCCTAAGAGGCAAGGACAAGGTCAATTACGGACCATTCCCTTGGGTTAGATACCTCAAGATGGGAGTAGGGTGGTTCACAGAGAACACCTTCCCCCTTTGAGTGAGAACGCCAAGGTCGAACAGTATGGTTCGCCATTTAAGATCCTCCCTTGCCTTACAGGCAAGGACGAGGTCAATTACGAACCGTTCACTTGAGTTGGAAGCCCCGAGGTTGGGAGAAGATGATTCATAGAGAACACCTCCCCCTTGAGCAAGAGCGCTAAGGTTGAACCGTATGGTTCAAACAAATAAATCCTCTCTTACCTTCATAGAGCAAGGTCGAGGCCAGAAAGGAGAGATCGACGTCAGGGATCGACATCAGACCTTGCCAACAGAGGGAGAGATCGGACGTCGGTGGTCTGAACAACTATAGTTGGCCACGTAAGGTGGGCCCCAGAATCATACTAGTTACCGGTCGAAACAGTTTGCAAGCCAAGGAAGAGGACAACATGGTTCACCAATATCACTAGTAAGACATTCCCCTTGTCCTAACGGGCAGGGACGAGATCAGTAGGGAGACCTTTCCTTTACCTTACGAGTCGAAGGTCAGACACAACAAGTGTAGGGTTTTCCTTATCTTCGTGCAACGAGGGTAAGACCAGCTAAGGGGCACACACATCATCAACGCCTCAAAACTGTGAAGGTCGAAAGGAGATAGAACAGGTGGGAAGAAGCGTGCTACCTAGAGTATGAATGTTCGTCCAAGGGCATTATTAGTCAAAGTTAATACAAGTTGGTTGCCTTGCGCTTGGCAACCAACTCGACCAGTTTCTTCTTCTTTTCCTCATTAAGCACCATATCTGCACAAACACAACAAAGGATAAGAAACTAAACAACATGCAATTGGCAGCAAATGGTGTTGTTTTGGTTCTGGCCATCTTGAAGAAAGCTAAAAAGGAAGAACAGAAAGGAAGAAAACGAAGGTTCAAAAGAAAGCGATGGCGTAACTCAGTAAAGCCAGAAAGACAGATACTAGAGAACGGAGAACAGAGAAAACATAAAATGCAGAAAACCTAAAGAGAGGAAAATGTAAACAGTCCCAAAACAGTTATAGCATGTTATGAGCAGCGAAATCATAAAGTAAGAGCAAACAATAAGTAAAAATCATACCTTTGATCAAGTAGGGTTTGAAGGTATGAGTTTTGAAGAGGAAGAAAGAGCGTTTCGAGCGAAAGAAATGCTTGGGAAATGATTTGCTTAAGTGAAAGTAATGAAACAGTGAAGAGAGCGTAAGGGTTTAAAGGTTTAAACAGTATACGAAGAAGCGCAAGCGCCAACAAGTGATAGTCGTTGATCTTGCCACGTGTACGCTGATTTAAAAAGTATGGTAAAACATCACTTCGATGTGTTCACATCCTGTCATCCAGTGCCACATAGGTCGCCTAGGGCGATCATATAGTCTCTTCGCTGAAATACGTTATAGCTCGAGACTGGGTGGCTTGTGTACTGACTAGTCCTCAGACATCGACATCAGGGATCGACATCGGACCTCGCCAACAGAGGGAGAGATCGAACGTCGGTGGTACGAGCAGCTATGATTGGCCACGTAAGGTGGGCCCCAGAATTACACTAGTTACAAGTTAAAACATCAGATATGAGAGGAAGCCCTAAGACACGAGGGATCCATGTAGGTTGTGTGTATAGCGCATTTAGGCGCGACACGAGTAAATAGTCCTTGGAGGCGTTGAGGCCCATTAGGGTTAGGGTTTCCAAGGAAAATTGCATGCATGGCACGTGAATACTTGGGGCACCCACAAAACAGATGGCCCCAGAGATTTGGGGCACAAGTTGGTACCCAAGGGGCCATTCTGTTAGTTGTTGCACTCCAGTTATGGGAAGTCTTGTGTGCTAGATTACGCTAAGATTGTGTAAATAACGGTGCAAGGACATTCCTGATGTGAATGCAATAACAAGAATACATGATTCTTTGACATTATTAGGAGCAACTTGAGTTGGTCATGAAATGGCACTTTACTTAGAATTGGATCAATGTTCTAATGCAAGAACTCACCAAGACTTTGCACCAAACCAAAGCTCATATGGAAGTCCATATATTGTCAAATGGAATCAAACAACAAGGAATGAAGAACAACAATTGAGAACCGAACAGAATTGAAAGATAAAGCTACTGTACCGAACAGAAATTGAAAACAAAGCTAGAAAACACAAACTTAAACGGTGAAAATGAATGGAAAACACTAAACAATGGAAACTACCGAATGAATTTGAAAGAAATGGAAGAAAGAACACTTATGGAGTGAAGCTTGCTGGATTTGAGAATTTGGAACTGCATTCACGCCACTTGGAGTCTTGTTCCAAGATAAGTGAAAGGTTGCCGCCACTTGAAGCTCACCATTGGCACACAAGATAAGGCAATGGAAGAAGAAGAGAACAAGACTCACAATTTCTCTTTAAATTTGAGTATAGTCTCTCTACTTCTAATTTCCAAATCTGAATTTTACAAAGGCAAGCACCTTATTTATAGCCTAAGAGGTGCTGAAAAATAGGTGGGAAAATTCAAATGAAACTCATTTGAAATTCCCACCAAAAACAAGTCACATGGGAGGTGTGACCTTTTTCTACTATGACACCTCCTAAAAACTACACCTACACCCCCTACTAAGTCACATGGACAATGTGACTCTCTCTAATACATTCACACCTATTTATTTAATATCCACACCTCCTACAAGAGTCATTCAAATGATGCTCTTTTATTTAATGCTTGGCCTTGCCCCTCATGGTTTGGACTTGGGCTTCTTGGGCTTGGGCTTTGGGCTTGGGCCTCATCTTTTGCAAAGACTAATAAGAAGAACTTTAAATGCTTTGGCCCTTGTCCATTTCTTCTATTGATAACATCTTTTTGATTCTCATCATACTTCCCAAGTTGGAGAGAATTCGTCCACGAGTTCAGTACTCCTGCATAAAACAAAGTCAGTTTGCAATTAGATAAGAGAATACAAGAAGAAATAGGCAAACATGACTTAGTACGTTGAAATGTTGGGAGTTCAGAAAAAGATGTCCTATACATAGCCCATGTTGGAAAAGATTGTTTAGAAATGTTATTATTTGGAAAACTAGAAGGTATGAAAAAATCATCCTTAACATTCTTCATCCAATATGGTGTATAAGTAGGAACCTTGGGTAATGAACAAGACAAAGAAGAAGGATACCTTGTAGGCGTAGCACAGTCAACAAAATTGAATTAGTTGAGAAGGTATTATGACTCGGTTTATCATGTACTTCATTTGTTTTTTCATTTTCTCTTTTAGTTTCTTTGGGATTGGTCCTATATGCAGGGCTATTTGGTAAAGAAACCCCGGGCATGAAGTCGATTTGGTGTTCAATCCCTCTTAGAGGTGGTAAGCCTTTAGGAGGATCTTGAAACATATCTTCATATTTTTTTACCAAATTGTCCAAACATGTGGGACTATCCTTAGCCGACTCACATTCAATAGTCCTAGGAATAGCTAAAAAAATAGGCTTTTGAGTAACTATTACCTTTTTAACTTGTTGTGTGGACATGAGAAGGCTTCTCTTGGAATTTTTTATATCATTTTCTTTCTATCTCTTTTCTCTCATTTTAACTTGGTCCTCATGAACTTCCTTTGGAGAGAGAGACTTAAGAATGACTTTGTGCCCATGGAAGTTAAAAGACATTTTGTTGGTAAAGCCATCATGAAAAAATTTTCTATCAAATTGCCATGGCCTACCTAAAAGAATATGTGTGGCTTCCATTGGGACAACATCACCCAAGACCTCATCTTTATATTTACCAATAGAAAATGTAATGAGGACTTGCTTGTTAACAACTATCTCACCTACCTCACTTAACCATTGTAACTTGTAGGGCTTGGCATGAGAGATGGTAGGTAATCCAAGTTTGTCTACCACTCTTGTACTTACCACATTAGCACAACTCCCCCCATCCACAATCAAAGAGCATACCCTATCATTAATAAGACACCTTGAAAGAAAAATATTTTCTCTTTGAGTTTCATCAAAAGGTTTTAAAACTTGTCCAAGCATGCGTCTTATTACTAATAGGTCACCCTCATGTGGGCTCTCACTCTCACTCTCACTTGGGGATCTAGAAGGTGGGGAATGTATAGAAGATTCAGACTCATGCTCACTACCATCTACCCCATCATGCATATACATAGTTCACTTAGAAGGGCATTTAGAAGCAATATGTCCATAGCTTAAGCATTTAAAACACTTCTTACTAGACGATTTAGTGGTGATTTAGGCCTAGAAGTGGAAGTGGAAGGCTTAGAATCTCTAGGTTTGAAAGTAGAGTCCTTAGAAGGGATATTTGAAAAAGAGCTATTTTTATTTTTCCAAGAAGAGTGGTAGTAGTTATCCTTAGAAGAATTTTTGAAAGAATTTTTCCTTGCAAGTTGATTTTCAATTTTACTAGCAAGGTGAACCACATTTTCCAAAGAAGAATATTCTTGCAACTCTACCACGTCTTGAATGTCCCTTCGAAGGCCACTCACAAACCTAGTTATCTTAGCTTCCTCACTCTCATCCATATTAACTCGAATTAAAAGCGTGTCTAGTTGTTTAAAGTAATCATCCACACTTAGCGTGCCTTGATGAAACCGTTTGAGTTTCAACAATAGGTCTTTCCTAAAGTGTGGGGGTACGAATCTAGCGCGTAAACAAGCTTTCAAATCGTTCCAAGAGACCACGGGCGGCCTCTTTTGTAGGTCAATGTCCATGAGATATTGATGCCACCATTGCATGGCATAGTCTAAAAATTCTAAAGATGCTAATCTAACCCTATGCTCATCTCTAACCCCATTTACATCAAAAATTTGCTCAACCTTAGCCTCCCATCCTAAGTACACATTAGGATCACTTTCACCACTAAAGCTAGGAAGTTTTACATTGGGTGAATAAGGGCCAGCCACATGTTGGCGCCTCTCTTCATAGTGATGGTGCCTTGGCCGTGCATTGTCGTCATAATAACCATGAGAAGAATGAGAATGCCTTGAAGAATGCCGAAGAGGAGGATGATGTCTTCTCTCCCGGTTTTGATAGACTTCCTCACGGCTTAACTCCAAGCTTTGGAGCCTTGCCTCCATTTGTCTTATCACATCAAGATAGTGAGCATTTGATTGCTTAGTGTACCGCCCTGGTGGTCGGGTGCGATGACGTGGCACCCTGCTACAGTGTAGGCGTGTTGACAAGGCGCCAGGTTGGCAGTTGGGAAGGAAGTCGGGAGGCACGTGTAGTCGCCGATTGTTAAGTTGGCGTGTTCCGATCTCCAACTTACCAGAATAGGCGATCGCCAGGTTGAGGATGAAGTCGCCAGACGCAGACTCAGGCGACCAGGCAGTCGGAGATCGCCAGAACAAGCACATCGCCGAAGATAAAGGAGAAGCAGATTATGAAGGCGGCCGGCGAGACCACAGGGAAGGTGTATGAAGACCCTAACTCGCCAGTTTCAGTAGGGATCGCACTCCTGAGTTAGCTATGCACTGGGCAGTACCATGCATAGGTAACTTAGCCAAAATGAGAGTAGAAGCAGCGCCAAGTCAGGGAGCCTCCAGATGATGGCACGTGTACAGTTGGATACGAGCCACGTGTCCAAGTCTGTAACTGCCAAGAGAGAGAAAACCACCAGGTATATAAGAGTTCTTAACAGATTTTCTAAGGTACGCGCGTTCAGTTCATACACTTTACGCTTGCGAGTGATAGAGCTGTTTGTGAGAGAGAGTTTGCACGGTTCCAGTTCTTAGTATTTGGTGATACCGTCACTGACTTGAGCGTCGGAGTGCGATAGGCCGCAACGGCGCCGTTTCGTTTCGTTTGCAGTTTCTTTGAGTTTCGTTCGGTGAGTTTGTGTTTTGTACCGTTTGCTTGGCTTTCAATCGGTGGAGTGAGGTCTTTTGTTGCTTGCGCGCAATCTGTCTGGTGGAAGTTCGAGTTCTTTGGTGGTTTTCTGCGAAGGTTTGCGGTGTTCTTGGGTTCTTGCGCAGTTTCTTGAGTTTTCTCCGGTTGATCGCTGATTCGATCGTGGTTGAAGTGTTATTTGCTGTATTTCTGTGGTTCGCTGAAGTTAATGAGAAAGATGAGAAGCAATCGTTCCAGTCCCGTGGCTCCCGTCGCTGCTGAAGGCGACGCCGCCATGACCATGGCGCAGATGGCAGAAATGATGCGCTCGTTGCAGGCCACTGTAGAAGCCTCGCGCGTCGAGCAGGCAAGGATACATGAAGACCTGGTCGCCTCTCGCGCCAGGAACGAGGAGCTCAGCAAGGTAGCTGAGGAGCTGCGTCGAGCTCTTCAGGAGCAGCAGGTTCGTTCTTCTGCTGAAGAGGTGGCACCGTCGACGCCACCTCGTGTTTTCCCAATGCCTTTCATTCAGGCGATTACCGACACGCCAATTCCCACGAGCGTGGTCCCGGTTAAAGCTGTTTTTACCGGCGTGGAGGATCCAGAGGCTCATCTGACCACGTTCCACACACAGATGATGCTGTCGGGAGGGTCGGACGCCGTCTACTGTAAGATGTTCGTGAGCACGCTCCAGGGAACGGCGATGGAGTGGTTTGTGAGCCTGCCTAATGGCCACATAACTAATTTTCAACAATTCTCGAAAATCTTTGTCGAGCAGTATATTGTGAACAAGGCACCGCCCAGGGTGTCCTATGATCTGTTTGATATAAGGCAGTACCATGGGGAGTCCCTCAGAGACTACCTCAATCGCTTCGGCGCACAGATGGTCAGGTCGCCAGCCAAGGATGAAGAAATGCTGGTCTATGCCTTCAAGAAGGGCGTGCAGCCAGGGCCATTCTGCGAGGCCTTGATCAGGGCTCATCCAGCGACGTTTGCTGAGGTCAGGCGACTTGCGGTGGCCCACATCGCCGACGAGAGCGAAGTCGCCGAGAAGAGAGGCAGCGTGGCTCCCGCCAGGCCACGCGCCTAGACCAGGATCCAGCCACAGAGGGTGCTGGAAACGGCAGCGGCGGCCAGAAAAGACCAAAGGACTCGCTATCCTTACGATAGGAGAAATAAGGGAAGGAGCCAAGCGCGCCAACCGCCAGCACGCCAACAACCAGCACGCCGGGAATACAATCGCCCGCCTAAGCACAAATTCGTCATGGGACTAGCGGACCTGATCGCTATCCCTAACATATCTGCTAGGTTGAAGGCACCCGAGAAGGTGGGCGACAAGGTGCTGGGGTCAAAGCCGGACGTTTAGTGCGAGTTTCACCAGTGCTTTGGCCACAACCTGGACTCGTGTTTGTCTTTAGGATACCAGCTCGACGATCTGGTTAAGAGCGGGTTCCTAAACGACTATCTGCTGGACAGAAGGACCGGAGGAGCGTCGAGTTCCCAGCCGGCAGGTGGAGAAGCCCAGCAACACGAGATGCCTATCCATGGGGAGATCCACACCATTGCAGGGGGTTTCTCAGGTGGTGGATGCACCGCATCGCAAAGGAAAAAGTACGCGCGATCGGTGATGTCAGTGGACATGTTTGAAGATCACTCGCCGGAAGTGGACATTACGTTCACCAAGCAGGATCTTCGGGACGTTGTGCCTCATGACAATGATGCCATTGTTATTTCGTTGATCACGGCGGGAAGGAAGGTCCATAGAGTTCTGGTGGACCAAGGAAGCTCGGCAGACGTAATGTTCTGGCCGACTTTCACGCAGCTGGAATTGCCCCTTGACCAGCTAAGGCCCTATGGAGGGTGCTTGTATTGGTTCGCTGGCGACCAGGTGGAGGTCAGGGGGTACATTGAGCTGAGAACCACGTTTACCGATGAGGCTGGGTCGAGGACGGAGAAAATCAAGTACCTCATCGTAAACGCCCCTTCAGCATATAACATCCTGTTGGGAAGGCCCACTCTTAACAGGATAGGCGCAATTCCATCGACTCGGCACATGAAGGTGAAGCTGCCGTCCATGGAAGGGGTGGTGATCACGATAAAGTCTGATTAGAAAGAAGCGAAAAAGTGCTATGAAAATAGCCTGAAAAATAAAAGATCAGTGAGCTATGTAACGACCACCCCGCCTCCCGGTGTGAAGCCCAGACCGCCGGTAATAGAGGAGGCCGCCGGAAGGGACGTAGAGATGGTAGATGCTGAGCTGGGGGAGAGGAATGCTGGCCTGGAGGAAGAAGAGGCGCGGAATCCCCCTGAGGAAGCAAGGGAACTGGGGATCGCCAAGGCGGTGATCGCCAGAGAATCCAGGCCCAAACCCGTCGAGCAGTGGCTCGAGAAGGAGATCGGGGGGAAAGTTTTCAAGCTCGGAAGATCTCTGGAGGTCGATCTCCAGGACCAGATCGCCAAGGTGATTGAACGGCATCTGGACGCGTTTGCCTGGTCCGCTTCGGACATGCCCGGGATCGATCCCGACTTCTTGTGCCATCATCTGGCGATGGACAACATGGTGAGACCGGTGCGACAAAGGAGAAGGAAATTTAATGAAGAGAGGAGGCAGGCGATCAAGGACGAGACCCAGAAACTCCTCGCTGCAGGCCACATCAGGGAAGTCCAGTATCCTGAATGGTTGGCGAACGTCGTACTGGTGAAGAAGAGCAACGGGAAATGGCGCATGTGCGTCGATTTCACCGATCTGAATAAGGCTTGCCCAAAGGATTCGTATCCTTTACCAAGCATTGATGCCCTGGTTGATAGTGCTGCAGGGTGCAAGCTGCTGAGTTTCCTGGATGCCTTCTCGGGCTATAATCAGATCAAGATGCATCCCATGGATGAAGAGAAAACAGCCTTCATGACGGAGAGGTCGTGCTACTGCTATAAGGTGATGCTGTTTGGGCTGAAGAACGCGGGGGCCACGTACCAGAGGCTGATGGATCGAGTACTTGCACCAATGCTGGGAAGGAACGTGCAAGCTTACGTCGATGACATGGTCGTGACCTCGCAGGAGAAAAGCAAGCACGTTGCAGACTTGGAAGAATTGTTCACGACGATCGCCAAGTTCAAGTTGAAGCTCAACCCGGAGAAATGCATTTTCGGCGTGGAGGCTGGAAAATTTTTGGGTTTTCTCTTGACTGAAAGAGGAATAGAAGCCAACCCGGACAAGTGTGCCGCCATCTTGGCGATGAGAAGCCCGGCTACAGTGAAAGAAGTCCAGCAGCTGACAGGTCGGATGGCAGCCCTATCTCGCTTCGTGTCAGCAAGCGGAGAAAAGGGACATCCCTATTTCCAATGTCTGCGGCGCAATAACAAGTTCGCTTGGACGAAAGAATGCGAGGAAGCTTTCGTCAAGCTGAAGGAATATCTGGCGAGCCCGCCGGTTCTGTGCAAACCACTGGCGGGAATCCCTCTCAGGTTGTATTTCGCGGTGACTGAGAGGGCGGTGAGTGCGGTGCTCGCCCAGGACCAGGATCAGGCTCAGAAGCCTATTTATTTTGTGAGCAAGGTGCTGCAGGGCCCAGAAACGAGATATCAGGCCCTGGAAAAGGCTGCGCTGGCTGTGGTGTTTTCGGCAAGGAGGTTGCGCCACTACTTCCACAGCTTCACAATACTGGTGATGACTGACCTGCCCATCCAGAAGGTCTTAAAGAAACCTGACGTTGCAGGAAGAATGGTGAAGTGGGCAGTCGAATTGTCAGAATTTGACATTAAATATGAGCCCCGAGGCCCGATCAAGGGGCAAATCTTTGCAGATTTTGTAGTCGAGCTCTCATCAGAGGCGACGCGGGTTGAAGAAGACGGCTTCCGTTGGGTACTCTCGGTGGATGGATCATCGAACCAGCAGGGTAGCGGTGCTGGAGTCATATTGGAAGGACCCAACGGCGTGCTGATCGAACAATCGTTGAGATTCGCCTTCAAAGCCAGCAACAATCAAGCAGAGTATGAGGCGCTGATCGCCGGGATTCTGCTGGCCAAGGAGATGGGAGCCAGGGTGCTGATGGCTAAGAGTGACTCGCTGCTAGTCACAGGGCAAGTAACAGGCGAGTTCCAGGCTAAAGATCCACAAATGGCGGCTTACTTGGCGTATGTGCAGGAATTGAAGAGTTCCTTTGCCTCTTTTGAAGTGGTACATGTGCCCCGAGAACAGAATGCCCGAGCTGACTTGCTTGCTAAGCTCGCCAGTTCAGGCAAGGGGGGTAGGCAGAGGACAGTGATTCAAGAAACTCTGAAGACGCCGAGGGCATTTGTAGCAGATCACCTGGTCCTTCAGATAAGCAGGTCGAAGGAGAGAGCAGCGAGAATCCACAAGTCTTTGACGCAAGAAACTCTGAGATCGCCGAAAGTTAGAGCTTGTCGAGGAGAGAAGGTGGACGTGATGCAGGTCTGCGCCACCAATGAGCCAGACACTTGGATAACGCAGTACAAGCGGTGCCTGGCAGATGGCCTCCTCCCGCTAGATCCAGCAGAAGCTAGGAAGTTAAAGAAAAATTCCAGCAAGTATACATTGATTGATGGCGATCTGTACAGGTTTGGGTTCACTCACCCACTCCTGGAATGTATACACGGCGAGAAGTGCACGAGAATTATGGCAGAGCTCCACGAAGGAATATGTGGAAGTCACGTCGGGGGTCGAGCTCTGGCCGTGAGGACTCTCCGTGCAGGCTACTATTGGCCATCCATGAGAGAAGATTGCAAGAAGTATGCCCAATGCTGTAAACAGTGCCAGCAGCACGCCGATTGGCATAAGGCACCTCCCGAGGAGTTGAAGTCGATCTATAGCCCTTGGCCGTTTCATACTTGGGGAATCGACCTCCTGGGACCTTTTCCACTGGCGATCAGGCAGATGAAGTACTTGGTAGTGGCGATTGAGTACTTCACCAAGTGGATTGAAGCAGAACCAGTGGCCCAGATCACCGCACACAAGATCGAAGGCTTTGTATGGAAGAACATCGTGTGCCGGTTTGGAGTGCCTAAGCGCCTGGTGTCAGATAATGGGACTCAGTTTGCAAGCCACCTGTTGAAGAAGCTTTGTGAAGGGGTCGGGATTCAGCAAGTGTTTGCATCCGTCGAGCACCCTCAGACGATTGGCCAGGTGGAATTAGCTAATCGGGTGTTGTTGAGAGGTTTGAAGAGAAGGCTTGAGAAAGCCAAGGGAAGTTGGGCTGAGGAGGTGCCCCGTATAGTCTGGGCGTACCACACCACCGAGCAGTCCGGAACCCATGAGACCCCGTTTAGCTTGGTCTATGGGTGTGACGCCATGATTCCGGTGGAGATCCAGGAAAGCTCGCCGAGATTCCAGAACTTCATAGAGGAAGACTCGAATGAAGAGAGAAGGCTGAACCTGGATCTGCTGGACGAAGTCAGGGAGGAGGCAAGGCTGAAGGCTGAGGCGGTGAAAAGAAGGGTCGAGCGAAGGTACAATTCTAAGGTGATGCCAAGGCAGTTTAGGGAAGGCGATCTGGTGATGAGGAAGGCCCACCAGTACGAGATGGAGAATAAACTATCACCCAAGTGGACTGGACCGTTCAGAATAACCGAGGCACTCGGGAACGGAGCCTACCGCTTAGAGACGCTGGAAGGAGGGGCGATCCCTCGTACCTGGAATGCCACACACCTGAAGTTGTACTATAGTTAAGAGCTTTGTAAGTAAAGACAAACACAAATGTTATATTGCAATGTCTCTGTTAAAACAGTTTCAAGGGGGCACTCTTTTTTCCCTAAGGAGGGTTTTTAATGAGGCCACCCAATAAAAGAAGAGTTTTCGAAGTATAAGGTGTTTCCAGACTGCATGTGTGCTATTTTCGAAAGTTTGAAGAAAGACCTTGTCATTTGTACATGATTTGAGGCAAGAATATATATATATATCGCGTGCTTTCTAAAAAAAAGTTTTAAAGCCCTCATCGTTTTTCGGCGATTAGAGGCACCAGTTAAGTTTTTAAAGTCCTCATCGTTTTTTGGCGATTAGAGGCACCAGTTAAGTTTTAAGTCCTCATCGTTTATCGGCGATCGGAGGCACCAGACGAAAGACCTCCTCGCCGTCGAGCGAGTGCAGGTGAGAAAGAGGAAAAGTCCTCCGTGTTTTTGGGAGCGAGAAGATGTAACTCCTGGGGCAACGTAGAGGCAAGTTAAAGACCTCCTCGCCGTTGAGCGGGTGCAGGCGAGAAAGGTCCTCAGTGCATCCAGGGGGCAGGAGATGTACACCCTGGGCAAGTTGAGGCACCGGATAAAGTCCTTATCGCCGTTGTGCGAGCCAAGGCCAATTAAAGACCTCCTCGCCGTGGAGCGAGCGCAGGCGAGAGAAAGAAAAGATCCTCAGTGCATCCAGGGGGAGGAGATGTACACCCTGGGCAAGTTGAGGCATCAAGTGAAGTCCTTCTCGCCGTTGTGCGAGCTCAGGCGAGTTAGAGACCTTCTCGCTTATATGCGGGTATAGGCAAGACAAAATCCTTCTCGTCTTGAACGAGTTCAGGTATGGCGAAGAGGGCGGAAGAAGCTTGAAAGGTGGCTAAGGTAGGTTCGAAGAGAACGCCTAGCCAGCCGGTCTTCAGTTCTGAAGTTCAGGGGGGTAAAGGAAGATCCCAAAGGGCATTTCTGCCCAGATAAAGAAATGATTTCCAAAGCATGAGGCTGGGAAAAGCTGGTGTTACCAAGAGGTTTTGGCGATCGGGAAAAGTTCAAGCGACGGCGAGAGGGTCGAAAGACTTGTTTGATAAAGCAGGTCGAAGGGGACGTTGTTTGAACCGCGATTGAGTTATAGTTTGTTGCTTGGACACTTTTCTTATGATCAGGTTAGTGCCTCAAGGGTACAAGTTGTTTAAAGAGATCGTTGCTTAAGTTTGAATCGGCTCGAAGCAGTTACGCCAAAGGTCGTGTTTGCAAAATCGCTAAGTTGAACTCGGCAAAGTTAAACATACAAAGAAGGTGAAAGCGCTCAATAGAAGTCAGAAGAAAGAATATCCAAGTTTCGCTATTGAAATAAGTAACTGTTCAAAACACATATGCAAGAGTTTTTACAAGGTAAACACAAGTGAATTTATAAAGAAGCAGATGGGGTGGAATTGGTTGAGCCTTCGGCGGGAACGACCTCTCCATCTACTACTTCGTTGTTTAACGACACCATGCTGAGGTCGAGATCAGGGAATAGGCATGCGAATTGTTCCCGAGCGGCATCAAATCCAGCAACCAGAATCTGAGCGGAGCTTAGCTTAAGTTCTTCAATTTGCCTTTGAAATTCTTCAACCTGTTGCTTAAGCTCCTTGTTCTGTTGCTCCAGCTCTTCGACCTGTTTTCGGAGTTGTTTGTTGGTCTCTTGAGCACGAAGAAGGTCGTCGGCAACCTTCTCGGATTCCGCTCGAGCTCGGGTCAACTCGGCAGTCATCTTTTCTTTTTCCTTGTTCGCCTCGGTGAGATCAGCCATGGCGTCATCCCTTGCTTTTTCTACTTGCCCAAGTAGTTTTTCACGGTCGATTGACCTTTGCTTCAGTTTTTGTACCTTATCAGCATTAGCTTGAATGTGAGCTTCCAGGTCGCTCGCCTTGGTGCGCAGAGGCACGATTTTGCTTTCAAGTTCAACTTTTTCTTGGGCAAGTTCATGGACTTTGCGGCGAAGGTCAGCAGCTTCCTTGCGCGCAAGCCTAAGCTCGGTACTTAGGGCATCCTCTACTCGAGAATGTTCCATTTCCGCGAGCGTCAGGCTGAATGACACCTTCTCCACCTCAACCTTCATAGTGCTATTCTCGGTCTTGAGGTTGTAAAGATCGTCTTGAAGCCTCCTGGTGGAGCTCTCCACAGCCCTCGTTATAATTGATGGGATATCCTCTGCTATGGTTTTGAGTTTGGCAGTCAGAGGTTCCCACATCCTTGTGACTTCAAGGTTAAGGTTGGATGCCTGGAGAGGCGCCAGGGGGACTTGTTGGGGGTTCTCGTCGCCACCTTCCTTAGCAGGGTTTTCAGTGTTTGCTTCCTGGCGTGGCGACGCGACCGGGGACTCGGTAATTAGAATTGGGGAGGTGTGAGCAACCTCATTCCCGGTCGGAACGTTCTCTGCAGCTGAAGCATTTGAAGGAGGGCCCCCTCCAGCTGAGATATGGGGCGTAGAGGCACTTGGGGGGTCCTCCAGAAAGTTTGGCTCTTGAGCCTCGACTGCTGGTGGCGCAGTGGCCAGTGGAGTTGCTTGGACTGGTGGCGAAGGGGCTCGTGGTGTTGGCGATGAGGGAGGAGGAGCAGGTGTTGATGGTGGTGTTGAAGCTGGAAGAGGGGGTGGGGCAGGTGGAGAAGGTGGTGCCACCCTTTTCCTCTTTGTAACGAGGCCATCCTCAGTGACCTCGTCGTCCTCTTCCTCCTCCTCTTGGACGACTTGGGGGGCTTTTCGCTTTGGCCTTTTAAGGACCAGTTTCTTTCGTTGGGTGGGCTCCTTAGGCGGTGATCGCCCATGAATGATGGCCTTCTCGACCGCCGAGTTGGGCACCGTCTGGGAACCGGTCGCCAACCCGTGGTTGCGGGCGAGCGCCTTTAAGTCGGCGAGCATGTTCTTACCCAACATGGTGTCTGCATGAAATGAAAGTGCATAAGTTAGCTCAAAGGAGAAAGGAGTAAGTGTACAAGACAATGAGACAGCAAAAACAGGCATGTGCAGAAAAGATAAAACCAAAGTCTTGTGCGAACAAGACGCCCAGAAACAATATCAGAAGCAATGTCAAGACAAAAGTGTAGCGTCCTAACCTATTTGGAATTCCAACTGGTCCTCAAAGAACTCGAAGGAGATCAGGGTGGGGGTCAAGAATGTTATGTTGGCATCTGCCACCCTCTTCCAGAATAGGCAAAGGTCTCGGTCCAAAGCTCCCATGCTATCAGGACTTCTGGGCCTCCTGAAGCAGCTCTTGGACTCCTTTTTCCCCTTGTCCACCCAGTACAAGGGGAAGCCGTCGAGAAGGGAAGTGTCGTTATCGTTTGCGTGAACCTGGATGAACTTCCCCTTCCAATCTTTGTATGATTGCTGGAAGATGGTAAAAATGGATCTCCCAGCAATGGCATTCAGGCTGACCCACAGGCGGTCTCCTGGGTGTTTGGCCTCAAACAGGAACAGAAACACGTCCACCGACGCGGGCAACCCCAGGTGGGCGCACGTTATTTCGAAGGCTCGAACAAACGCCCAGCTGTTGGGGTGAAGCTGGGCGGCAGCAATGTTGAGCTCGGTCAAGAGTTCCCTCTCGAATCGGGTGAGGGGAAATCTGAGTTTGACTTTCTTGAAGAAAGTTGTGTAAACGAAGCAAAAGGGGCCGTCGGCGCTCACTTTGTCATCAGCGCACACTGGCAGGGCGACGGGGCAAGGCAGCACCATCATCCTCTCATCGTGCTCCTTATGAAATGATTGATAGGCCTGGTCCCCCTTTGTCAAACGCAGAACTGCTCCCGCAGTGTTCACCGACGAGGTTTCCTTTAAGAGGGTTGGGTTAGCCCATGGGTATAAAGCCTTGAAGTCTGGCAGAGGGATGGGGGCTCCTCCAGCGTTTGGTGGGGTCGCCTGGTCCAGAGCAGCTTGGGAAGATGCAGGCCTCTCAGCCTGCGAAGAGGAAGCGCCACGAACTTGGGGTGGGTCGTGTGCTTGCGAAGAAGGGTTTCGCGCTGATGGAGGGGGGTTCGGGGTGATCTTCGTGCGAGTCATGATAGCAACTGCAAACGAAGAAGAAAGGAAAAAAAAAATAATCAGGAGGGTTACAAAGGCTGACTCGATCATAGAAGGAAGGTGAAAGACGAACGAATGCGAGTTCGTTGCGACGATCGACAAAGCCCTAAGTTACGCAGAAGGAGAAATGGAAAAACAGCCCACAGCGTATGCACCAGACAGTTACAGGATGATGCAAATCGGTGAAAATGCAAGGAAACCCAGCAGATGAAGGAAAGTAGTTACCTTTCGATGATCAGGAGAACGTTGAAGGGAGGTGGTGATCTAGAGCGTCGAGGAACGTCAAGAGTTTTCGCAGAAGGAAATGAGAGCGTATGCAAGTGTGGAGAAAGTGATGGAACAGTAGGAGCGTAAGGGGTTTAAGGGTTTTCGAAATGGTTTTGGGAAGCGCTAACGGCAGATGAAGATAGCCGTTGATGAGAGCCACGTGTCGAACGATGCGCGAAGGGTTTGGTGGAGCGTCAGAGCAGCAGAAAGTACTATCGCTTGGAATTCTACGTCCATGCCACGTAGACCGGTGTTAACGAAGGCTTTTTCAGTCTTTTCGCTAGACAAGTCTTCGCTTAAGACTGGGGGGCTTGTGTACCGCCCTGGTGGTCGGGTGCGATGACGTGGCACCTTGCTACAGTGTAGGCGTGTTGACAAGGCGCCAGGTTGGCAGTTGGGAAAGAAGTCGGGAGGCACGTGTAGTCGCCGATTGTTAAGTTGGCGTGTTCCGATCTCCAGCTTACCAGAATAGGCGATCGCCAGGTTGAGGATGAAGTCGCCAGACGCAGACTCAGGCGACCAGGCAGTCGGAGATCGCCAGAACAAGCACATCGCCGAAGATAAAGGAGAAGCAGATTATGAAGGCGGCCGGCGAGACCACAGGGAAGGTGTATGAAGACCCTAACTCGCCAGTTTCAGTAGGGATCGCACTCCTGAGTTAGCTATGCACTGGGCAGTACCATGCATAGGTAACTTAGCCAAAATGAGAGTAGAAGCAGCGCCAAGTCAGGGAGCCTCCAGATGATGGCACGTGTACAGTTGGATACGAGCCACGTGTCCAAGTCTGTAACTGCCAGGAGAGAGAAAACCACCAGGTATATAAGAGTTCTTAACAGATTTTCTAAGGTACGCGCGTTCAGTTCATACACTTTACGCTTGCGAGTGACAGAGCTGTTTGTGAGAGAGAGTTTGCACGGTTCCAGTTCTTAGTATTTGGTGATACCGTCACTGACTTGAGCGTCGGAGTGCGATCGGCCGCAGCGGCGCCGTGTCGTTTCTTTGCAGGTTCTTGAGATAGATCCAGAGGAGGAACGGAAGTGAGAAGCGGCGCGCACGTCGATCCTTTGACGAGGCATTCTCCAACGCTCCGGTCAACAAGCAGGATCACTTAGCATTCTTTAAGTCTTCGAATAGGGCTGCCTTTTGAGGTGAGCAAGGTTTAGAGGATTCTCCACTAGAAAAATGAGCCATGATAAAAAAAAAACAAAAAAAAAACAGAAACAAACTGTTAAAGAAACTTGTTAGACAAATAAGTGAGATATAGGTTGCTGGAAAATGCCCAAGAAAGTACTCAAACCACTCCAAGAAAGTATTCTGTCCTCAACCAAGCCTTTCTTGTGGAATGGAGGAGCTTCAAATGAAACAATGTCAAAGCAAACCAACTCACTTAAGAACAAGTCTCCACAAAACTTTTAGAAGAACAAAAAGACAAGCAAGAAAAGGTATAAACAAGAAAAGCTAAACCAAAACAAAAAGCAATATATGACAAACTGGAAAAGAATATGAATGAAAGACAATCAAGAAAATAAGGAACTCAATGAATAAAGAAGGCACACCAAAAGAGTCCTAAAGAAAAAGTGCTAGAGTAGATTGAAGAAAACAGAAAACAAGCTACTGGAAAAAAAAATTTATGCAAACTGTGCTATGTTTACAGATTTAACTGGAATGATTGAAAGCTAACTGGAATGTGAAAAATTAACCACAGAAACTTCAATGTCTTAACTCAATAATGGCACTGGAATGAGGTAAAAACAGTAAGCCAATTGAGAGAAATAAATTTTTCAAAATTGCTGCCCAATTACCGTATTCTTTTCGGCAGTATTGTACACTTTTCGTATTTTATTTATCATTTTTTGTGTACTTGGAATTTTTGAATACTTCTTGTACCGCCCTGGTAGTCGAAAGTGATGACGTGGCATCAAGCTACAGTATAGGCGTGTTGACAAGACGCCAGATTGGCAGAAGGAAAGAAAGTCGGGGGGCTCGTGAAGTCGCCAGTTACTAAGTTGGCGTTCTCCGATCTCCAGCATACCAGAACCGGCGATCACCAGGTTAAAGATGAAGTCGCCAGATGTAAACTCAGGCGACCCAGGGATTGGAGATCGCCAGAGCAAGCACATCGCCGAAGATGAAGGTGGTGCAGATTATGAAGGCGGCCGGCGAGACCACATGGAAGGTGTACGAAGGCACCCTAACTCGCCAATTCTAGTAGAGATCGCGCTCCCAAGTTAGCTATGCACTGGGCAGTACCATGCATAAGTAACTTAGCCAAAAGAGAGTCAGAAGCAGCGCCCAAGTCAAGGAGGCTCTAGATGATGGCACGTGTACGACTGGATGCGAGCCACGTGTCCAGCTGCGTAACTGCCAGGAGAGAGAAAGTGACCAGGTATAAAAGGGTTTCCCAACGAACTTTTGAGGTACGCACGTTCAGATTCTCTTCTTTACGCTTGCGAGTTCTTGAGCATACTGTGAGAGAGAACATTGCACGATTCCTTGAGAGTTCTTGAGTGTTTGCTCTTGAAGTATTTGGTGGTTCAGTCACTGACTTGGGCGTTGGAGTGCGATCGGCCGCAGCGGCGCTGCTCTGTTCTTTTGCAGGTTCTTGAGGTGGATCGTGACGAAGGACGGAGGTTGAAGCGGTGCGCACGTCGATCCAAGTTTGACGAGGCAAGTTCCAACGTTCTGGTCAACAGGCAGGATCATCAGGCGCCCACCGTGGGGCCGTGTAAAACCTGTTCCCATCCACAGCGTGAGTTCTTGGAGGTTTTCGTAGTTTCCTGCGTGGTTGTGTGCTGGTGCAACCATCGTTCGCTGTTCGTTTGAGATTTATTCGGTGATTTCGCGTTTTCCCCCGATCGTTTGGGTTTTTGTTCGGTGAAGTGAAGTTTTCTGCTGTTTACGTGAGATTTGGTCGGTGTAGTTTGAGTTCTTTGGCGTTTGGTTTGTCGTGGGAGAAGCGGTGGTTTCTGGTGGAGTTGCAGGTTTCTGTGGAGGTTCGCTGTGTTCTTGAGTTTTCTTGCGGAGTTTCGCGCAGTTTTGACCGATTGATCGCTGAATCAATCGTCGCTGAAGGAAGTGTTGTTCGTTACTCTCTGTGATTTGCTGAGTTTTCATGAGAAAAATGAGAAGCAACCGTTTAAGTCCAGTTGCACCCGTTGCTGCTGAAGGTGCCGCCGCCATGACCATGGCGCAGATGGTAAAGATTATGCGCTCGTTGCAGGCAACTGTGGAAGCCTCGCGCATAGAACAGGCGAGAATGCATGAAGACCTGGCCGCCTCTCGGGCCAGGAATGATGAGCTTAGCAAGGTGACTGGAGAGCTGCGTCAAGCTCTTCAGGAGCAGCAAGGGCGTCCTATTGCTGAAGAGGTCGCACCGTCAACGCCGCCTCGTGTTTTTCCCATGCCCTTCGCTCAGGCGATTATTGACACGCCTATTCCTGCGAGTGTGGTACCTGTCAAGGCTGTTTTTACTGGCGTGGAGGATCCTGAGGCTCATCTCACCACGTTCCATACGCAGATGATGCTGTCAGGAGGATCAGACGCCGTATACTGCAAGATGTTCGTGAGCACGCTCCAGGGAACGGCGTTGGAGTGGTTTGTGAGCCTGCCTAACGGTCACATAACCAATTTCCAACAGTTCTCGAAGATTTTCGTCGAGTAGTACATCGTGAATAAGGCACCGCCCAGGGTGTCTTACGATTTGTTTGATATAAGGCAATATCAGGGAGAGTCCCTCAGGGACTACTTGAATCGCTTTGGGGCGCAGATGGTCAGATCGCCGGCTAAAGATGAAGAAATGCTGGTCTATGCATTTAAGAAGGGCGTGCTGCCGGGACCATTCTGCGAGGCATTGATCAGGGCTCACCCCACCACGTTTGCTGAGGTGAGGCGACTTGCGGTGGCCCACATCGCCGACGAGAGTGAAGTCGCCGAGAAGAGAGGAAGCGTGGCTCCCGCTAGGCCATGCGCCCAGACCAGGATCCAGCCACAGAGGGTGCTGGAAACAGCGGCGGCCAGAAGGGATCAGAGGACTCGCCATCCTTATGATCCAAGGAAGAACAAGGGCAGGGGCCAAGGGCGCCCTCAACCAGCACGCCGGGAATACAATCGCCCGCCTAAGCACAAGTTTGTCATGGGATTGGCGGACCTGATCGCCATTCCCAATATATCTGCTAGGTTGAAAGCGCCAGAGAAGGTGGGCGACAAGGTGCTGGGACCAAAGCCAGACGCCTGGTGTGAGTTTCACCAGGGCTTTGGACACACCGTGGATTCGTGCTTAGCTTTAGGATACCAGCTCGACGATCTGGTTAAGAGCGGGTTCCTAAATGACTATTTGCTGGACAGAAGGACGGGGGGCGCGTCGAGCTCCCAACCAGCAGGTGGAGAAGCCCAGCAGCACGAGATGACTATGCACGGGGAAATCCACACCATTGCAGGGGGTTTCTCAGGAGGTGGATGCACCGCATCACAGAGGAAGAGGTACGCGAGGTCTGTGATGACGGTGGATATGTTTGAAGACCACTCGCCGGAAGTGGACATTACATTCACCAAGCAGGATCTTCGGGACGTTGTGCCTCATGACAACGATCCCATAGTCATCTCGTTGATCACAGCAGGAAGAAAGGTCCACAGGGTGCTGGTGGACCAAGGAAGCTCGGCAGACGTGATGTTCTGGCCGACTTTCACGCAGTTGGAGCTGCCCCTTGACCAGCTGAGGCCCTATGGAGGGTGTTTGTATGGTTTCGCTGGTGACCAGGTGGAGGTCAGGGGGTACATAGAATTGAGGACTACGTTTACAGAAGAGGCGGGTTCGAGAACGGAGAAAATCAAATACCTTGTGGTAAACACTCCTTCAGCCTACAACATCTTGTTGGGAAGGCCCACGCTCAATCGGATAGGCGCTATACCGTCGACTCGGCACATGAAGGTGAAGTTGCCGTCTATGGAGGGGGTGGTGATCACCATCAAATCCGATCAGAAAGAAGCAAAGAAGTGCTATGAGAATAGCCTGAAAAACAAAAGATCGGTGAGTTACGTAACAACCACCCCGCCTCCCGGTGTGAAGCCCAGGTCGACAGTGATAGAGGAGACCGCCGGAAGAGACGTGGAGATGGTGGATGCTGAGCTGGAGGAGGGGAACGCCGGTCTGAAGGAAGAAGAGGCGAGGAATCGCCCTGAGGAAGCGAGAGAACTGGGAATCGCCAGGGCGGTGATCGCCAGGGAAACCAGACCAAAACCCGTCGAGCAGTGGCTCGAGAGAGAGATCGGGGGAAAAATCTTCAAGCTGGGAAGATCCCTGGAGGTTGAGCTCCAGGACCAGATCGCCAAGGTGATAGAACGGCATCTGGATGCGTTTGCATGGTCCGCTTCGGACATGCCCGGGATCGATCCCGACTTCTTGTGCCATCATCTGGCGTTGGACAACTTGGTGAGACTAGTGCGACAAAGAAGAAGAAAGTTCAACGAGGAGAGGAGGCAGGCGATTAGGGACGAAACACAGAAACTCCTCGCTGCAGGCCACATCAGGGAAGTCCAGTACCCTGAATGGTTGGCAAATGTCGTGCTGGTGAAGAAGAGTAATGGGAAATGGCGCATGTGCGTCGATTTCACGGATCTGAACAAGGCTTGCCCAAAGGATTCATATCCTTTACCAAGCATAGACGCCCTGGTGGATAGTGCTGCAGGGTGTAAGTTGTTGAGCTTCCTGGATGCCTTCTCGGGGTATAATCAGATCAAGATGCATCCCATGGATGAAGAGAAGACTGCCTTCATGACCGAGAGATCGTGCTACTGCTACAAGGTAATGCCATTTGGGCTGAAGAACGCGGGGGCCACGTACCAGAGGTTGATGGATCGAGTACTTGCACCGATGCTGGGAAGGAATGTGCAAGCGTATGTCGATGACATGGTCGTGACCTCGCCAGAGAAAAGCAAGCACGTTGCAGACTTAGAGGAATTGTTCACGACGATCGCCAAGTTCAAATTAAAGCTGAATCTAGAGAAATGCATCTTTGGCGTGGAGGCTGGGAAGTTTTTGGGTTTCCTCTTGACTGAGAGAGGCATAGAAGTGTGCCGCCATCCTGGCGATGAGGAGCCCAGCTACCGTGAAGGAAGTACAACAACTAACAGGTCGGATGGCCGCCCTGTCTCGCTTCGTGTTAGCTAGCGGAGAGAAGGGACATCCCTACTTCCAGTGCTTAAGGCGCAATAACAAGTTTGCTTGGACGAAGGAGTGCGAGGAAGCCTTCGTCAAGCTAAAGGAGTATCTGGCGAGCCCGCCGGTTTTGTGCAAACCGCTGATGGGAACCCCTCTCAGGTTGTATTTTGATGTAACTGAGAGGGCGGTGAGTGCGGTGTTCGCCCAGGACCAAGATCAGGTTCAAAAGCCTATTTATTTTGTTAGTAAGGTGCTGCAGGGCCCCGAAACGAGATATCAGGCCCTGGAGAAGGCTGCGCTGGCTGTGGTGTTTTCGGCGAGGAGGTTGCGCCACTACTTCCATAGCTTCACGATTCTGGTGATGACTGACCTGCCCATCCAGAAGGTCTTGAAGAAGCCCGACGTTGTGGGAAGGATGGTGAAGTGGGCAGTAGAACTGTCAGAGTTTGATATTAAGTATGAACCCCGAGGCCCGATTAAGGGGCAAATCTTCGCAGATTTCGTGGTCGAGCTCTCATCTGAGGCGACACGAGTTGAAGGGGACGATTTCCGTTGGGTTCTCTCGGTGGATGGATCGTCGAACCAGCAGGGTAGCGGTGCTGGAGTCATTTTGGAAGGACCCAACGGCGTGCTGATCGAACAATCTTTGAGGTTTGCCTTCAAAGCCAGCAACAATCAAGCAGAATATGAGGCGCTGATCGCCGGGATTTTGCTGGCAAAGGAGATGGGAGCGAGGGTGTTGATAGCTAAGAGTGACTCGCTGCTAGTCACAGGGAAAGTAACAGGCGAGTTCCAGGCTAAAGATCCACAAATGGCGGCTTACCTGGAGTATGTGAGGGAATTGAAGAGTTCCTTTGCCTCCTTTGAAGTGGTGCATGTGCCCAGAGAGCAGAATGCCCGAGCTGACTTGCTAGCTAAGCTCGCCAGTTCAGGCAAGGGGGGTAGGCAGAGGACGGTGATTCAAGAAACTCTGAAGACGCCGAGAGCCTTTGTGGCAGATCACCTGGTTCTTCAGATAAGCAGGTCGACGGAAAAAGCGGCAAGAAGCCACAAGTCTTTGACGCAAGAAACACTGAGATCGCCGAGAATTAGAACATGTCGAGGAGAGAAGGTGAACATGACGCAGGTCTGTGCTACCCATGAGCCAGACACCTGGATAACACAGTACAAGCGGTGCCTGGCAGATGGCCTTCTCCCGCTGGATCCGACAGAGGCTAGGAAGATAAAGAAGAATTCTAGCAAGTTCACATTGATTGATGGCGAGTTGTACAGGTTTGGGTTCACTCACCCACTCCTGGAATGTGTGCATGGCGAGAAGTGCGCGAGAATCATGGCAGAGCTCCACGAAGGGATATGCGGAAGCCACGTCAGGGGTCGAGCTCTGGCCGCAAGGACTCTCCGTGCAGGGTACTACTGGCCAACGATGAGAGAAGATTGCAAGAAGTATGCACAGTGTTGCAGACAATGCCAACAGCACGCCGATTGGCACAAGGCGCCTCCCGAGGAGTTGAAGTCGATTTACAGCCCTTGGCCGTTTCATACGTGGGGAATCGACATCCTGGGGCCATTCCCGCTGGCGATCAGGCAGATGAAGTACTTGGTGGTGGCGATTGAGTATTTCACCAAGTGGATCGAAGCAGAACCAGTGGCCCAGATCACCGCACACAAGATCGAAGGTTTCGTGTGGAAGAACATCGTGTGCCGGTTTGGTGTGCCCAAGTGCCTGGTGTCGGACAATGGGACTCAGTTTGCAAGCCACCTGTTGAAGAAGCTGTGCGAAGGGGTGGGAATTCAACAAGTGTTTGCATCCGTCGAGCACCCTCAGAAAAATGGCCAAGTAGAGTCAGCTAATCGGGTGTTGCTGAGAGGTTTGAAGAGAAGGCTAGAGAAAGCCAAAGGAAGCTGGGCTGAGGAGGTACCCCGTGTAGTCTGGGCGTACCACACTACCGAACAGTAAGGAACCCATGAGACCCCGTTCAGCTTGGTCTATGGGTGTGACGCAATGATTCCTGTAGAAATCCAGGAGAGCTCGCCGAGATTCCAGAACTTCGTAGAGGAAGACTCGAATGAGGAGAGAAGGTTGAACCTGGATCTACTGGATGAGGTCAGGGAAGAGGTAAGATTGAAGGCTGAGGCGGTGAAAAGAAGAATTGAACGAAGATATAACTCAAAGGTGATGCCGAGACAGTTTAGAGAAGGCGACCTGGTGATGAGGAAAGCCCACCAGTACGAGATGGAGAATAAACTGTCGCCCAAGTGGACGGGACCGTTCAGAATAACTGAGGCGCTCGGGAACGGCGCCTACCGCTTAGAGACATTGGAAGGAGGGGCGATTCCTCGCACTTGGAACGCCACGCACCTCAAGTTGTATTACAGTTGAGAACTTTGTAAGTAAAGACAAACACAAGGTTATGTTACAATGTCTCTGTCAAACAGTTTGAAGGGGGCACTCTTTTTTCCCTAAGGAGGGTTTTTAATGAGGCCACCCAATAAAGAAGAGTTTTCGAAGCTCAAAGTTGTTTTAGATTGCATGCTTATTGTTTTCAGAAAATTTTGAAGAAAGACCTTGTCGCTTATATGTGATTTAAGGCAAGTAAAGATATATTGCATGTTTTCTAAAAAGTTTTAAGTCCTCATCGTCTTTCGGCGATCGGAGGCATCAGTTAAAGTTTAAAGTCCTCATCCTCTTTCTGCGATCGGAGGCATCAGTTAAAGTTTTAAGTCCTCATCGTCTTTCGGCGATCGGAGGCATCAGTTAAAGTTTAAAGTCCTCATCGTCTTTCGGCGATTGGAGGCACCAGTTAAAAGACCTCAACGCCCTCGCGCATTCTGAGGCGAGATAAAGACCTCCTCGCCGTCGAGCGAGTGCAGGCGAGGAAGAGCGAAAAGTCCTCAGTGTTTCTGGGGGCGAGAAGATGTAACCCCTGGGGCAATGTAAAGGCACCAGTGAAAAGTCCTCAGTGTTTCTGGGGGCGGGAAGATGTAACCCCTGGGGCAATGTAGAGGCACCAGTGAAAAGTCCTCAGTGTTTCTGGGGGCGGGAAGATGTAACCCCTGGGGCAATGTAGAGGCACCAGCGAAAGTCCTCAGTGTTTCTGGGGGGGAGGAGATGTAACCCCTGGGGCAATGTAGAGGCACGATTTAAAGACCTTCTCGCCTATGAGCGAGTTCAGGCGAGTTTAAAGACCTTCTCGCCTATGAGCGAGTTCAGGCGAGTTAAAAGACCTTCTCGCCTATGAGCAAGTTCAGGCGAGTTAAAAGACCTTCTCGCCTATTAGCGAGTTCAGGCGAGTTAAAGACCTTCTCGCCTATGAGCGAGTTCAGGCAATATAAAATCCTTCTCGTCTCGAACGAGTTCAGGTATGGTGTAAAGGGTGGAAGAAGTTTGGAGGGTGGCTAAGGTAGGTTCGAAGAGAGCGCCTAGCCACCCGGTCTCTTGTTCTGAAGCTCAAGGAGGTAGGGAAGGATCCGAAAGGCGCCTCTACCCCCAGATAAAAGAACAATGGCCAAGGTATGAAGCCAGAAAGAAGCTGATATCGCCAAGAGTCTTTGGCGACCAGGAAAAGTTCAAACAGTGGCGAGAAAGTTAAAGACCCGTTTTTGATGAAGCAGATCGGGTGAAGCGATGTTTTAAGCCAGTAGTTGAGTTAAAGTTCGTTGTTTGAAGTATGGTTTTACGCTGAAGTTCATTGCCTTGAGATTACAAGTTGTTAAGGTGATTGTTATTTGAAGTTGAAGTGGTTCGAAGCAGTTAAGTATATGATCGCGCTTACGAAATCGTTAAGTTAATTTCTTGAAGCAAATTGTGCAAGGAAAGTTAACGCAGCTAAAGAAGTTATAAGAAGAAATACAAGGACTTTGTCATTAAAGTGAGTATCAGATTCAAGAACACATGTATAGGAAAATGTAAAGTTTACTACAATAATGTGAAAGGAAAAAGCATAAAGGTAGTGGATGAGGGGAAATCAATTAGTCTTCAGCGGGAACAACTTTCCCATCCACCACCTCGTTGTTGAGGGACACCATGCTAAGATCCAGATCGGGGAACAAGCAGGCGAACTGTTCCCGTGCGGCCTCGAATCCAGCAGCAAGAATTTGGGCAGAACTCAGATTAAGCTCTTCAATTTGTTTCTTGAGTTCTTCAGTTTGTTCCTTCAGCCCCTTGTTCTGCTGCTCCAGCTCTTCAGCTTGCTTCTTGAGTTTTTCGATGGTTTCTTGAGCTTGAAGAAGGTCTTCAGCAACCTTCTTGGATTCTGCCTGCACCTGGCCCAATTCAGCAGCGATTTTCCCCTTCTCTGTGTTGGCTTCAGCAAGCTTCGCCATGGTGTCGTCCCTTTCTTTTTCCACCGCCCCCAGGAAGACCTCCTGATCGGCTGACCTTTGCTCCAGTTTCTTCACCTTGGCGGCATCAGCTTTGATCAAGGCCTCCAGGTCAGCCACTTTCACGCGATAAGGCACCAGCTTGCTCTCTAGCTCGATCTTCTCTTGAGCCAAGAGCTGTACCTTATGGCGGAGATCGGTGGCCTCCTTGCGCGCCACCCGGAGCTCGGTGCTCATTGCATCTTCTACTCGGGAATGTTCAATCTCCGCGAGTGTCAGATTGCAGGATAACCTCTCCGCCTCAATCCTTATAGTGTTGTTCTCAGTTCGAAGGGCGTAGAGGTCATCCTGGAGCTTCCTGGTGGAGCTCTCCACAGCTCTAGAGATAATGGTGGGGAAGTCCTCTGCCATCATCTTCAGTTTGGCCGAGAAAGGCTCCCACATCCTCGTGACCTCGAGAGAGAGGCTTGCTGGTGGAGGCACCGGGTGGGTTTGTTGTTGGTTTTCGCCGCCACCTTCTTTAGTTGGTTGCTCAGCAGGTGCTTCTTGGCGTGGTGGCGACGTCGGGGATTCGGTAATCAGAATCGGAGAGTTGTGGGCAACCTCATCCCCGATTGGAGCAACGTTTGCGGTTGAAGCATTTGAAGGGGGACCCCCTCCAGCTGATACATAAGGCGTGGAGGCGCTCGGGGGGTCCTCCATGAAGTTTGGCTCGGGGGCCTCAACCGCAGGTGGTGCAGACGCCAATGGAATTGCTTGGACTGGTGAGGCAGGAGCTGGTGGGGGTGGCAATGTTGGAGGCAGAGCAGGTGTAGATGGTGGTGTTGATGTTGGAAGAGGGGGTGGAGCAGATGGTGAAGAAGGTGCCACCCTCTTCCTCTTCATGACGAGGCCATCTTCAGTTGCCTCGTCGTCTTCCTCTTCCTCCTCGTGGACTACTTGGGGGGCTTTCCTCTTGGGTTTCCTGAGGACAAGTTTTTTGCGTTGGTTGGCGGGTTGGACATCAGGAGGAGTTGGGCCTTTGGGTGGCGATCGACCCTGTGCGGCGGCGATCTCCACCACCGAGTTTGGCACGGTTTGTGAACCTGATGCCAACCCGTGGGTTCGGGCGAGCGCCTTCAGTTCAGTGAGCTTGCCCTGGCCCAACATATTATTTTCATAAGAGCAAAAATGCATGGGTTAGCTCAGAGAGAAAATAAATGCATAAGGCAGTATGCAGCAAAGCAGATAAATGGTGCAGAAAAATAAAACCAAAGTCTTGCGCACAACGCACAAGACGCCCATAAATAGTTAACAGAGGTAATGTTAGAATAAAGACTTAGACGTTCTGACCTATGCGAATTTCGAGTTGGTCCTCGAAGAACTTGAAGCAGATTAGCGTGGTGGTGAGGAAGGTGATGTTGGCATCTGCCATGCTCTTCCAGAAGAAGCAGAGGTCTCTGTCCAAGGCACCCATGCTATCAGGACTTCTTGGCCTCCTGAAGCTACTCTTGGACTCTTTGTTCCCCTTGTTTACCCAATACAAGGGGAAACCGTCGAGCAACGAAGCGTCCTTGTCGTTGGGGCGCACCTGGACAAACTTGCCCTTCCAGTCTTTGTAGGATTGCTGGAAGATAGAGAGGATCGACCTCCCGGCAATCCCGTTCAAGCTTACCCACAGGCGATCTCCTGGGTGCTTGGCTTCAAAAAGAAATAAGAAAACATCCACTGATGCTGGCAACCCCAGATGGTCGCACATGACCTGGAACGCCCGCACGAACGCCCAGCTGTTGGGATGGAGCTGGGCGGCGGTGATGTTGAGCTCGGTAAGAAGCTCCCTCTCAAAGCGAGTGAAGGGAAACCTAAGTTTCACCTTCTTGAACAGGGTTGTGTAAACGAAGCAGAAGGGTCCACCGTTGTTCCCCTTGTCGTCGGCGCAAACTGGCAGGTCGGGGGGGCAAGGTAGCACCGTCATCTGTTTGTCGTGCTCCTTATGGAATGATTGGTGAGGCTTGTCCCCTTTCTTTAGTCGCAGAACTGCCCCAGCAGAATTTACAGAAGACGTTTCCCTCAACAAAGTCGAGGTGGCCCAGGGGTACAGTTTTTTGAAGTCTGGGGAGGGAACAGAGGCTCCTCCGGCAACGGGTGGAGTGGCCTGAGCCAAGTTGGGGTGGGAGGGTGCAGGCCTCTCAGCCTGAGAAGACGAAGCACCACGTGCTCGCGGTGGGTCATGTGCTTGTGAGGAGGGGTTTCGTGATGAAGGAGGAGGGTTTGGGGTGATCTTTGAGCGAGTCATTGCAGAAGCTGCAAAGGAAAAAGAAAAGGAAAAATGATCAGGGTTCGCAGAGGCTGACTCGATCATAGAAGAAGGGTGAAAAACGAACGAACGTAGGTTCGTTGTGACGTTGACGAAGCCCTAAGTTACGAGAAAGGAGAAATGAAAAAAACAACCCACAACGTATGCACCAGACAGTTAAAGGATGATGCGAATCGGTTAAAATGCAGGAAAAACCAGCAGAAGAAGGAAAGGAAGTACCTTTTTGTGATCGGAAGAGTGATGAAGGAAGTTGGTGATTCAGGAAGTTGAAGAACGTTGAGAGCTTTTTTTGCAGAAGAGAGTTTGAGCGTTTGAGAATACGAAGAAAGTGATGGAACAGTGGAGCGAAATGGGTTTAAAGGTTTTTCGAAATGGGTTTGGGAAGCGCAAACGTTAACTGAAGGTAACCGTTGATGAAGCCACGTGTCGAGCGATGGGTGAGGTGTTTGGTGGAGCGTCAGAGAAGCAAAAAGTACAACCGCTTGAAATTCTGCGCCAGTGCCACGTAGATCGGTATTGACGTGACTCTTTTAGTCTTTTCGCTGGACAAGTCTTCGCTTAAGACTGGGGGGCTTGTGTACCGCCCTGGTAGTCGGAAGTGATGACGTGGCATCAAGCTACAGTATAGGCGTGTTGACAAGACGCCAGATTGGCAGAAGGAAAGGAAGTCGGGGGGCTCGTGAAGTCGCCAGTTACTAAGTTGGCGTTCTCCGATCTCCAGCATACCAGAACCGGCGATCACCAGGTTAAAGATGAAGTCGCCAGATGTAAACTCAGGCGACCCAGGGATTGGAGATCGCCAGAGCAAGCACATCGCCGAAGATGAAGGTGGTGCAGATTATGAAGGCGGCCGGCGAGACCACAGGGAAGGTGTACGAAGGCACCCTAACTCGCCAATTCTAGTAGAGATCGCGCTCCCAAGTTAGCTATGCACTGGGCAGTACCATGCATAAGTAACTTAGCCAAAAGAGAGTCAGAAGCAGCGCCCAAGTCAAGGAGGCTCCAGATGATGGCACGTGTACGACTGGATGCGAGCCACGTGTCCAGCTGCGTAACTGCCAGGAGAGAGAAAGTGACCAGGTATAAAAGGGTTTCCCAACGAACTTTTGAGGTACGCACGTTCAGATTCTCTTCTTTACGCTTGCGAGTTCTTGAGCATACTGTGCTTGCACGGTTCCTTGAGAGTTCTTGAGTGTTTGCTCTTGAAGTATTTGGTGGTTCAGTCACTGACTTGGGCGTTGGAGTGCGATCGGCCGCAGCGGCGCCGCTTTGTTCTTTTGCAGGTTCTTGAGGTGGATCGTGACGAAGGATGGAGGTTGAAGCGGTGCGCACGTCGATCCAAGTTTGACGAGGCAAGTTCCAACGTTCTGGTCAACAGGAAGGATCACTTCTTTTTGCTATGCTTTTGTAACACTTTGAAGAATGTAAATCCAAATTTTCACAAATTTCCAGTGAGCCAATTAATTGCAGTAAATTGAAAACAGTAGCACGTTTGTAAAAAACAGAGGAGCCTATTTAGGAATGAAAAACAGTATGATGAACTAGCAAAGACATAATGGAAATTATGTAAAGGAACTTGTATAGAATGAGAATACAAGCATGAACTCAAATCTAAAAATGAAAATGCACAAAGGATCAAGCAATAAACTCAAAAACAGAAAGTAAACCAAAGCAAGAAACAATCAAAGCAATAAAAGTACTACAAGAAGTAATGACAATTATGGAAAAACATGACTAAGACAAAACTTGACATGATTACAAAATTAAAAGACATATCACAAGATATAACAACAAGTGAAAGGAAGCTTAAGATCAGCTCTAGGAAGGAGAATGCCATTCCAAAAGAGCAGCCATACTCATATGAACAATGAGTGTCATAATCCTTTTCACAAACACTTGGTGTAACAAAAGAAAAACAGCAAGGAAACTCAAAATAAATCCTAAAAGAGAATGGTAAACAACTTGAATTAAAGAGCTCTTGAAAGTAAAGTGCAATACAACTCAAAATTTAAGCAATAACAAGCCTAGACTCTGATACCACATGATGTGAATGCAATAACAAGAATACATGATTCTTTGACATTCTTAGGAGCACTTGAGTTGGTCATGAAATGGCACTTTACTTAGAATTGGATCAATGTTCTAATTCAAGAACTCACCAAGACTTTGCACCAAACCAAAGCTCATATGGAAGTCCATATATTGTCAAATGGAATCAAACAACAAGGAATGAAGAACAACAATTGAGAACCGAATAGAATTGAAAGATAAAGCTACTGTACCGAACAAAAATTGAAAACAAAGCTAGAAAACACAAACTTAAAAGGTGAAAATGAATGGAAAACACTAAACAATGGAAAATACCGAATGAATTTGAAAGAAATGGAAGAAAGAACACTTATGGAGTGAAGCTTGCTGGATTTGAGAATTTGGAACTGCATTCACGCCACTTGGAGTCTTGTTCCAAGATAAGTGAAAGGTTGCCGCCACTTGAAGCTCACCATTGGCACACAAGATAAGGCAAAGGAAGAAGAAGACAACAAGACTCACAATTTCTCTCTAAATTTGAGTATAGTCTCTCTACTTCTAATTTCCAAATCTGAATTTTACAAAGGCAAGCACCTTATTTATAGCCTAAGAGGTGCTGAAAAATAGGTGGGAAAATTTAAATGAAACTCATTTGAAATTCCCACCAAAAACAAGTCACATGGGAGGTGTGATCTTTTTCTACTATGACACCTCCTAAAAACTACACCTACACCCCCTACTAAGTCACATGGACAATGTGACTCTCTCTAATACATTCACACCTATTTATTTAATATCCACACCTCCTACAAGAGTCATTCAAATGATGCTCTTTTATTTAATGCTTGGCCTTACCCCTCATGGTTTGGACTTGGGCTTCTTGGGCTTGGGCCTTCTTGGGCTTGGGCTTTGGGCTTAGGCCTCATCTTTTGCAAAGACTAATAAGAAGAACTTTAAATGCTTTGGCCCTTGTCCAGTTCTTCTATTGATAACATCTTTTTTATTCTCATCAATTCCACAAGGAACCCTAGATATGGGTAACAGAACAGAGGTAAATCCTATTTTCAACCTATATAAAGGGTGCTAAGAGCCCTAACAAGGTACACAGTTTCTAAGACTGAAACTACTCTATACACTTGATGTTTCTTTTCCCTAATACTAACTTGAGCGTCGGAATGCAAACGGCCGTCAAGGCGTTCTTTGTCTTTGCAAGTGAGAGATTCTTCTATCAAGGAAGTTCGATTCTCAGGCGGAGATAAGAGGGCCAGTGATTGCCGTTCGAGTCAATCAACAAGCTGAGTCAACCGGCGAGAACAATAATGAGATAGATATAGATCATCGTAATTTTTAATTTTTTTCAATGCGCAATATATTTACATATTTTGTAATTTTTATATATTGAAGATTTTCAATATCAAATAAAAATTGTTAGAATATATGGCCTTAAACGAGAGGGGGGTGAATTGTTTAAGAAAGATTTTAGTAAACTTTTAAGCTTAGAATGAAAATTACTTCAAGAAAACCTTGATTAAGAATTCAGTTTTTCAAAACATAAAGCAAAAGCACAATACTGGAAAAACAATCGGTTGTTTTACCGAAACAATCGGTTGTTTTACCGAAACAATCGGTTGTTTATACCAGTTATTAATTGACAAAACTGAATTTAAAGAGATAGGGATAGAGAAATTGTACATAGTTGTTTATACTGGTTCACTCCAAATCCAGAGCTACATCCAATCTTCTCAGAACCCTGAGGAAACCCACTAAGTAATCACCACTTTATCACTTACACCACAACCAAGAGAATGACCTTGAACACCTCAAGAAACACACTCTCCTTGGCCAACACTAAGATTGCTGATCTTGAACACCTCAAGAACACACAACCAATCTCAGCAAACACAGAAACGAAATTGTTCAACAGAGTACAAGGATTACACTTGTTACAGAAGATAATCTGAAATCAATACAAACAGAATTCTATTCCAACACTTTGATCAATCACAAACTCTTAGCAATCTCAGCACTTTGAAAAACTCTTTGGAAAAACTTTGTCAAAGATTCTTAATTGTCAAATCTGTTTTTCTGAATTTATTCAAAGATGTAGTTTGTTATCAAATCTTAACAAACTCTTAAATTGCATTAAAAGATTGGTCAAAGCATTTAATGACTGGAGCGTAAGCAGTTAAAACATTTAAAACTCAGTCAAAGAGAAAACAGTTTTTCTGTTATGGTCCCAAAACAAACAATCAGTTATTTCCTCGAATCAATCGGTTGTTTTGGTACTTTAACAGTTCAACCTTTCAAAACAGTTTTCAATCTTTTTCTCAAAACACCTAAGTATAAACAATCGGTTGTTTCGATAAAACAATCGGTTGTTTTAACTTAGTTTGAAAACATTTTACTTTCACAAAGATTGAGAATGGTAATGCTTTAGATTTAATCACAGGATGGATTGCAACATATAAACTACCCCAGAACGAAGCTTAAACCAGCACATCAACATCAAGCATAGCAGAGGCTTCAACATCCTTCAAAGGATTTGGATTCTTCAAAACATGAACACCACTTTGATGTGATTCCACTAGCCAAATAGAGAATGATTCTTGACATTCTTAGGAATCACCTTGAGCTGGACATTATAGAGGCACTTTTCTTAGAGTTGGATCATTGTTCTAAGACAAGAACTCACCAAAAACTAGTACCAAATCCCAAACTCATTTTGGATGCTCCACATATTATCAAATTGAATCAACAAAGAGAGGTAAAATTAAAAGGAACTGAACAGAATTGAATAAGCAAACATTTGAACCGAACAAAAGTGAAATTAAAAGGCAAGAACAAAACATAGGTGCTGGAAAAACAGAAAAGCCGAACCAAACAACTCAAGAACACAAGACAACATGAACAATTGAAAGAGAAGGAAGGAAGGAGAAGAGAGTGCTCATGAAGATGGAAGAATGTTGGATGATCTCGCCACTAGAAGTGTGGAATGCTCCTAGATGAGAGTGATGCCGCCACTTGAGGACTCCAATGATCCATCAAGATAAGACTAGAGAAGAAGGCTCCAAAAGCTCTCCAAAGTTCACTCAAAATTTGAGTAGAGTTTTCTTAGATTAATTCCAATCTGAATTTTACAAGGAAGGCACCTCTATTTATAGCCTAAGGTGCTGAAAAACAAATCTAAGAGAATTCAAAATTCCCTCCTAATCCTATTCAAAACCGGCACCTAAACCATGCATGAGGAAGGTGTGACTCTTTCCTTCACTTTGGCACCTCCTATTCTACTTCTACACCAATCTACTAACACACCCCCCCTAAAGCTCCTAACTAAAGCCTAAAAGATGCTATAACAATAGAGGTTTCTAAAGTTTCCCTCTAAGCACCTTCAACTAAAGAAATTACAAAAAGAGAAAATAAATGTCCTCTAGTTTCTAAAGCTTTAAACATACTTCTTGTAAGCCTTTGAGGTGGACTTTGACCTCCATGGGCGTCTTCTATTTGTGCCTCCACCTCCTCTTGATCTTGTTGATTGGCCTCCATATCCTCTTGAGCTTAATCTCCATCACACTTGGTTCAACAATCTCCCCCTATTTGATGAAGACAAATCCCTGGTGCTTGTGTTTGATCTGATTAAATCTGAAGCAGTTCCTGCAGAAAAAGCATTTATACTATCCAAAGCTTCTTACAGCAGCAAGTCAGTTTATTACTCTTTTAAAGCATGAAACATAATAAACAATTGGTTGTTTACAAGAAACAATCGGTTGTTTCTATCAGCAGCAGCAGAAAACACTTTTATATAAGAGATTTTAACATTTTATGCAGTATCAGACAAAGATATACAATTGTCCCCCTATTTGTCTTCACAAATAGACTTTAGCATGTACCAAAAACAGATTTAAGAGAGATTATTAAGATCAAGAATACCTAACTCATTTCTTAAGAAAAACCTCTCTTTTGGTAAAGGCTTTGTGAAAATGTCAGCTAACTGCAGTTTGGTCTCCACAAACTTCATTTCACAGTTCCCATTTTGTACATGATCCCTGATGAAATGTCTTATCTCAATATGTTTGGTCCTTGAGTGCTGAATCTGATTTTTGGTGAGATTGATGGCACTTGTGTTATCACACATCAAGGGAACCTTGTTGATTTGTAAACCAAAATCTGCAAGTTGTTGCTTGAGCCATAGAATTTGTGCACAACAGCTATATATTCAGCCTCAGCAGTAGAGAGAGCAACACATGCTTGCTTCTTGCTATGCCATTAGATTAGACTTGAGCCAAGAAGGTGACAAGTGTCACTTGTGCTCTTTCTATCTAGCTTACAACCTGCAAAGTCAGAATCTGAATAACCAATTAAATGTATTAGAGAGTGAGAAGGATACCATAATCCTACATATGATGTTCCTTTGAGATATTTCAGAATTCTTTTAGCAGCGTTGAAGTGTGACTCTTTAGGATTTGCTTGATATCTTGCACATAGACACACCGCAAACATGATGTCCGACCTACTAGTTGTTAGATATAGCAAAGATCCAATCAAACCTCTGTATTTTGTTTGATCTACACTCTTTCCAGCAGCATCAGCATCGATGTAACAGCTTGATGGCATTGGAGTGCTTGCTTCTTTGCAATTTTCCATTTCAAATTTCTTGAGAATCTCCTTGCAATACTTTGATTGACTTAAGAAGATCCCATCCTTCGTTTTCTTAACCTGCAATCCAAGAAAGAAAGATAGTTCTCCCATCATAGACATTTCAAACTCATCTTTCATTGCAGCCACAAATTCTTCACACAATCTATCTTGTGTAGCACGAAAGATGATATCATCAACATAGATTTGCACAAGAATTATTTCTGCATTTGACTTCTTGATGAAGAGAGTCTTGTCTACCATTCCTCTTTCATAACCATGAGATAGCAGAAAGTTGCTAAGCCTCTCATACCACTGCCTTGGAGCTTGTTTCAGTCCATACAAAGCTTTCTTCAACTTGAAGACATGGTTGGAATACTTGTGATCTTCAAAGCCCGGTGGTTGATCTACATAGACTTCCTCATTGATGTAGCCATTCAAGAAGGCACCCTTTACATCCATTTGGAAGAGGTTAAAACCACTCATACATGCAAAGGCCAGCAGCAGCCTCACAGCCTCCAATCTAGCAACAAGAGCAAAGGTTTCACCATAGTCTATGCCCTCTTCTTGATTGTAGCCTTTGGCAACTAGCCTTGCTTTGTTCCTTATGATCACACCATCCTCATCCAGCTTGTTCCTGAAAACCCATTTCGAACCAATAATATTCATTTCATTAGTTTTAGGAACAAGAAACCATACCTCATTCCTTTCAAACTGATTTAGCTCTTCATGCATAGCTTCAACCCACTTCTCATCCTTGAGAGCTTCCTCAGTTGACTTTGGTTCAATTTGAGAGACAAAAGTTGTGTGCCTGCAGAAGTTTAAGATGGAGCTATGTGTGGAGACACCTTCCTTTATCTGCCCTATGATGTTATCCACTGATAGATCTCTAGGAATCCTCCACTCTTTGGGCAGCTCACTCTGTTACAGAATTTCAATCGATTGTTTCTGCGAATCAACCGGTTGTTTTTCTGCACAGATTTCCAGCTTCTCCAAACTGATGCTCTGTTCATCTTCCTCAGCGCTGGTCTTTGGGATCTGACTAATTCTGCGATCTACCTCATCAAAGACAACGTGAACTGATTCTTCTACAGTCATTAACCTCTTGTTGTAGACTCTATATGCATGACTTGTGAGTGAATAACCAATGAATATACCAAGGTCCGCTTTCTCGTCAAACTTTCCCAAGCTTTCCTTTCCATTGTTGAGAATGAAACAGCTGCAGCCAAAGACTTTGAGGTGACTGATGTTGGGCTTCCTTCCATTGAAAAGTTCATATGGAGTTTTCTTCAAAATGGGCCTTATAAGCACCATATTCATCACATAACAAGAGGTGCTCACTGCATCTGCCCAAAAATACTTAGGAAGTGATGATTCACTAAGCATTGTTCTTGCAATCTCTTCAAGAGACCTGTTCTTCCTCTCTACAACTCCATTTTGCTGTGGTGTTCTTGGAGCAGAGAAATTGTGCAGAATTCCCAACTTCTCACAGAATTTGCCAAACTTCTCATTCTGAAATTCTCCGCCGTGATCACTCCTTAGAGAACCTATGTTGTTGCTCCTTGTGTTTTGTAGTCTTCTTGCTAGCTTTTTGAATGCAGCAAAGGCATCACTCTTTGATTCCAAGAACAAAGTCCAAGTGTACCTAGAGAAATCATCAACAATAACAATAGCATAATAATTTCCACCAAGACTCATAGTTCTAAAGGGTCCAAAGATATCCATGTGAAGAAGTTCAAGAGGTCTCAAAGAAGAGACAACATTTTTGGTTTTAAAAGAACTTTTCACTTGTTTCCCTTTTTGGCATGCTTCACAAATGTGATCTCTCTCAAACTTGCGTTTTGGCAGCCCAATCACAAGATCCTTTGATATTAGCTTGTTCAAATGATTCATGTGAATATGAGCAATTCTTCTATGCCAAAGCCAAGATTAATCTTGCTTGGATAGAAGACATCCAATTGAACATGGTGAAGAGATATTTAGAAGATACACATTATTAACTCTCTTACCTACCAACATTACCTCTTTGGTGTTGAGTAGACAGATTTCACATGTGTTTGACTTGAACATCACTTGATATCCCTTGTCACAAAGTTGGATAATGCTCAGCAGATTATGCTTTAGGCCTTCAACAGAGAGCACATCATGGATTACCAAGATGTTCTCATCTCCTATGGATCCTCTCCCAAGAATTCTTCCTTTGTTGTTGTCTCCATAGGTGACATGACCCTCTTGCTTAAAGGATATTCTCAGGAACTTTGATTTGTCCCCTGTCATATGCTTGGAGCATCCACTATCCAAGTACCATAGTTGCTTGCTCTCCTCCAAGATTTCCTACAAAAGAGATTTTCAAGTACAAAGATTTGGTCCCCTTATGAATGTGGGTCCATCTGGTTTATACTTATCAATTAAAGCTTTATTTCCCTTAGGAATCCACTTCATAAGCCCTTTAGGAACAGCATGTTTTCTGATTTTACAGAACCTCACAGAATGGCCTCTTTTCATGCAATAGAAGCATGTAACAATTGGTTGTTTCGATGGTCCAATCGATTGTTTTTCTGGCATTTTCGAAAATGATTTTGAAAATCTATCTTGTTTGTTTTGTGGATTAAAACCCAATCCAGATTTTCCAAAAACACAATTTTGAGATGCTAACACACTCTCAAAGTTGGATTGGCCTTTAGAAAGCTTATCCACTGTTTTAACAAGATAGTGGACCTTCTTTTCAAGATTTTCGCAATTTTCACAAACTAGAGTATCACACTTGCAAGAGGAGTTTTTGTAAATAATTTCCAAATTTTCAAAATCCATTTTTGAATGTTCTAAATCCTCTTCCAGTGTCTTTACTCTGTTTTCTAGCCAGCTGTTCTTTTCTTTTAACCAATTGTTCAAGAGAGCCAATCGGTTGGCTTCTTCATGCGTTTCTTGAAAGGCTTGAAGCAATTGACTATAATTTTCAGAGTTTGAAGAGTTTGATGAACTTACACTACTTGAGTCATCCTCCTTTCTGGCCATGAAGCAAAGGTTCAGACTTTTCTTATTTTGCCTTCTCTTCCTTCTTGCTTGACTTTTTGTCATTGCTTCCTTTGGTTCATGAGTAGCCTTGAGTGTCTCCCACATTTCCTTAGCAGTTTTGCACTTTGATATCCTGAAAAATTCATTAGTATCTAGTGCAGAAGCTATAATGTTTTGAGCAGACTGATCAAGCTGGGCCATCTTACATTCATCATTTGTCCATTTGGACAAAGGTTTTGCAATGAAAGAATTATCCTTTTTGAACTTTGGAATGTAAGGACCATTTCTCAATTGAATCCCAAATTCCTTGATCAATAGATTCAATAAAGATTTTCATTCTTGCTTCCCAAAACTTATAATTCAATCCACAGAATAAAGGTGGTTTGTAGATTGAAGCACCTTCCTAAAAAGATAGTTTTCAGCCATAACTTTCAAGAACCAAGCACTGATACCAATTGTTAGAATATATGGCCTTAAACGAGAGGGGGGGGGTGAATTGTTTAAGAAAGATTTTAGCAAACTTTTAAGCTTAGAATGAAAAATACTTCAAGAAAACCTTGATTAAGAATTCAGTTTTTCAAAACATAAAGCAAAAGCACAATACTGGGAAAACAATCGGTTATTTTACCGAAACAATCGGTTGTTTTACCGAAACAATCGGTTGTTTATACCAGTTATTAATTGACAAAACTGAATTTAAAGAGATAGGGATAGAGAAATTGTACACATTTGTTTATACTGGTTCACTCCAAATCCAAACCTACATCTAGTCTTCTTAGAACCCTGAGGAAACCCACTAAGCAATCACCACTTTATCACTCACACCACAACCAAGAGAATGACCTTGAACACCTCAAGAAACACACTCTCCTTGGCCAACACTAAGATTGTTGATCTTGAACACCTCAAGAACACACAACGAATCTCAGCAAACACAGAAACAAAATTGTTCAACAGAGTACAAGGATTACACTTGTTACAGAAGAAAATCTGAAATCAATACAAGCAGAATCCTATTCCAACACTTTGATCAATCACAAACTCTTAGCAATCTCAGCACTTTGAAAAACTCTTTGGAAAAACTTTGTCAAAGATTCTTAATTGTCAAATATGTTTTTCTGAATTTATTCAAAGATGTAGTTTGTTATCAAATCTTAACAAACTCTTAAATTGCATTAAAAGATTGGTTAAGGCATTTAATGACTGAAGCGTAAGCAGTTAAAACATTTAAAGCTCAGTCAAAGAGAAAACAGTTTTTCTGTTATGGACCCAAAACAAACAATCGGTTGTTTCCTCGAATCAATCGGTTGTTTTGGTACTTTAACAGTTCAACCATTCAAAACAGTTTTCAATCTTTTTCTCAAAACATCTAAGTATAAACAATCGGTTGTTTCGACAAAACAATCGGTTGTTTTAACTTAGTTTGAAAACATTTTACTTTCACAAAGATTGAGAATGCTAATGCTTTAGATTTAATCACAGGATGGATTACAACATATAAACTACCCCAGAACAAAGCTTAAACCAGCACAGCAACATCAAGCATAGCATAGGCTTCAACATCCTTCAAAGGATTTGGATTCTTCAAAACATGAACACCACTTGGTTCAACAAAAATAAAATTAATTTACAATATATAAGTAAGGAATATTGTTCTTACCAACTTATTTTATAAGATTGAGTTGTGTTTTAAATTTACATCTTAATATTTTGAATAACTAGAAAATTCATGTATAATTTTATTCAATTTAATACTATATATATTTTTCTTAAAATAGCATTACAATTTTTTTTTTAAAAAAAAAGTTATTTAGTTATTTAAAAAAAGTTATTCAACTATAAATTTATTAAATAAATAAATTAATTAATTTTATTTCTTAAAAAGTAAAATTTTCTAATTAAAAGTTGGCATCAAAGAAAGTTAACAAATGGTGTATAATTTTTATATAATGGTATAGTAATTTTCTTATTTTTTAGAAGTAATTATTTAAAAAGTAGAAAAACTATAAAATTTAAAATGTATATAATTTTGTAAAAATAATATTAAAAAATTATGTAATCATTATTTTTAAAAACAATATTTAGTTTTTTTGAATTAAAAAATTATTTAACTATTTATTTTATTAAATAAATCAATTATTGTTTATTTATTAAAAGATAAAATTATTTAATTAAAGATGAAGATAAAGAAAGTTATAAAATCATGAATAATGATATATATATATATATATATATATATATATATATATATATTGTTCTCACCGGTTGACCTAGTCGTCGGTTGACTTTGGGAACAGGTTGTGACTCCGTCTGCCTCTCCTGGATTTTGCTCTATCACTGCAACGCGACTCCGTTTGAAACAGAGGGGGCCCTACCTGTTGATTGCACTCCGACAATCAAGTCAGTACTGGGCTAAGAAATAAAGACTAAGTAAGCAAGTAGTTTCAGTCTTAGAAACGATGTACCTTTATCAGGGATCTTAAGTCCCTTTTATAGACTGCTTTTAGGTTACCTCTTGTAACAACCTTCTCTCACGAGAACCTTATCTCCAGTGAAATCATGTTTGATTAGTGCTGCAACTGCACAAAATCTTATCTCCTTGGAGTGCATAAAATCTTAACAGAATAACCACCAGGGTACCAACCCATGCACCAGCATCATGGGGCCTACCTGTTAGGCGTTCTAGCCTTCACATATCATGCATGCAACTTATCCCTAAAAAACCCTAGCGCTCTTGGGCCTAGGCTTCTTTAGGGAATATTTACTTGTGCTAGACCCAAATGTACTATACACACCACATGCACTTTTTCGCTGATCAGGCCTTATATGAATGAACCTCAACTCACGCATTTCTGGGGTCGTGGCCCATTAACTCGACCAGACAGTAGACCTGCTTGACCCAAGTGCCGATGTCCGATCACCGAGCACTGAGCCCAGCGCTCTGTTCCAATACACAACTCATGCATTCCTGGGGCCCACTTACGTGGCCCATTAACTCGACCAGACCATCGAGCTAACCTGCTTGATCCAGGTGTCGATGTCTGATCACTGAGCACTGAGCCTAGCGCTCTGGTCCTATACACACACACACACACATATATATATATATAATGATATAGATATATATTTAACATATAACTAAAAAAATAATTAGTGGACTTTGAAGTATTAACTTAGTTATGATATTTTTGGTTTTTATCAACAAAGAATTAAATAATAAAATGGAGCATTTTAGGAGTGTTCTAACCCTTTTAACCAAAGTGTTTAGAGGCTAAGATGTCTCAAAGGACTTTCAAATAACACATATAATAGCATACAATCCACTTCCAACAAAACATAACAGACTAACCAACTTTCGAGCCATACACACTATGTTTTATCCACAACCTACCAAAAATTTAGACACACGTGAAGAACTTCTGTAATTAGTACTTGTTTCAGTTCTATGTTTATCCCCAACCAGCCAACAAACCATTATGATTGGTTTTGTCTGCAATCCATGCCTCCATGCTTAGTTCAAAAAGTTATAGAGTTTGTGCCTCCCTAGGTAGCCTTCAACTAACACAAAGTTATTGTTACAAATCAAATGTTCTTTATCTCCTTGGTTATCCTGTTGAGTTGAGCCTACTATTGTTGATCTCCTTCCTTACCTCCTTGCACATTCTTATTGCTTCTGCTAGAAGGCCCCCTGCACCATGAATATACACATACCCCTTAACAGTTTTTGTCATCCTCCTATTGGAACATCCATGCTAGTATTGTCACAACAATAGACAAAATCCAAAATATACCAATTCATGACAATAAAACTCATATAAGGCATTGTATGCATTTAGGATAGAGTGTTAGTTCCTTAACCAAGTTCACAACATTTTCAAACATAGTTTTAGGCATTGTACCCAATCAAAGTAAGAAAATTGAGCTTTTGGTATCATATATCTTATCCATGACCAAACGTTCAATTGTGCCATACAAAATACTTCTTGTACATCTACCATACCTTGCTTAAAAACTATCATGTTCATATGATTTCAGATCATCCATATAATCCATATCCACATTCCCTTCCATACTCTATTTTGTCTTTTAGTCAAATCCATGAGATGAAAATGTTGGAAGTGTCCAGGGAGATGTTCACGATGTAGAAATTGTGTTCCAATCCAAGTATCACACATTATCCAAATACTATGTGACATTTTACAACCAATGAACATGTGAATAGCAGTTTCCAGTTCAAGCTGGCAAAACTCTCACAATGTGTTAGTTAACCCTCTCCCCTTATTAGTGAGATTAAGCTTGGTGGGTACTTTATCCTTAACCACTCTCCAAACTACATGTTGAACTGTTGGATAGGCACTTAAATGTCATAATAAGGTATACTAACTCTCCCTATTCACCCCTTCCCTTTCCAAGTCAGAATGTAAGCAACAGTAAGTTGACTTAACAATATGTTGTGGATGGTCATCTCCCCCCATTCCTACAGATCTTTTTGTTCCTTATTCAGGTTTGTGCTTCACAACATTTGCATTGGTTTGGCTTTGAGTATAGCTTCACATTTGTTACATCTCCAGGTTAACTTCCACTGGTATATTTGATCACACCATCCCATTACCTCTCTAATTGTTTTCTCCTTACGCTATGATGTTTTATAAAGTCTAGAAAAAGATGTTTTTTAATGGTGCCTTTGTTAACCATGCATCCTCCCATGATTTTGCTTTATTTCCTCTACCCATTTTCCATCGTACTTTCCTATTGAACTAGTTACCCTCCTGATGTTCTCCACAACCTCCCTCAAGTCTCTCCACCAAATTAATTCATCTCTTATCCTTACCCCTCATCCAGACTCTTCCACGAGTCATACTTAGATTGCAATACCTTTTTTCCACAAGCCTTGATTTTCCACCCCTAGCCTCCACTTCCATTTAGCTAAGAGAGAAATATTAAATTTGACAATATCCTTAAGCCCTAACCCTCCTTGCTCCTTTAGCCTAAGTAAGTCATCCCATTTAATCCCAACTATTTTTTATTCATCTGAATCACACCCCCATAAGAAATTCCTTTCTAGTTTGACAATTTCTATGCTAACTGACTTAGGCACTTTAAACATTGAAAGATAAAACAGAGGCATTGCAACCATGATATATTTAATTAGGCATACTCGACCAACAAAAGACAGTAGCCTACCACTAGTGCAGAAAAGGTAAAAGATAATGATTCTTTTAGCAATTAGATAGTTGTTTCGAAACTACTGTCTATCAGCACATAGTCTATTTTATTGAGGTATAGATGACGGTTCTAGAACCACCATCTATAAGTCACATATAAACAAAAAAATATTAAAAAAAATAACACCAACTCATATCACTCAAGGTGTTGGTAGCCGTGGCGGTGGAGGGCAGCGATGAAGGGCAGTGGTAATAGTGGTGGAGGGAAAGCGAATCGCGATGGTGGAGCAATGAAAAAGAACCTTAAACAATGAACCAATGGAAGAATGAGCAATGAACCAATGGAAGAATGAGCAATGAACCAATGGAAGAATGGTGGAAAAATAAGATGAGACGAAAGCGGAAGAATAAACAATGAGGGTAGGAAGAACTTATAAAGGCAGCGGCAGCAGCGATGGATGGAAAGCGGAGCACGATGGTGGAGTAATGAACAAGAATCTTAAACAATGAACCAATGGAAGAATGAGTAATGAACCAATACGAAGAATGGAGTGAGAATAAGTAATAAGGGTAAGAAGAACTTATAAAGACAATGAGTCAAGAGAACGCTGAAAAGAGTTGAAGAGAGAGTGTGAAGAAGAAGTAAGAAAACATAGAGAACGAAAGCGTAAGTGGCGTGGGGCTTCGAATTAGGGTAATAACGAGGGTATAGACTACGGTTGTAAGAGGAATCAATGTCTGTTTAAATCACAGAGGGAACAAATAGTGGTTGTTGGGTTAGAATCACTATAAATTCCCTATGTGATTTAAATAGACAGTGCTTCCTCTTAGAACCGTTGTCTATCTACCCATTTTAATTTAAAAAATTCCACCATGTTTTGGTAGACAACGTTTGATAGTGAAACGTTGTACATTAGTTGTCTTAAATAAGCATTTTTGCACTAACGTACCTGTACCGACCAGTCCTCGGACTTCAGCGCTGACCACAGTTATGGTGGGGCCCCAAAGGCTGGGTCCCACGATAAGCATGGGCCAGGCTCTCGCGAAGCACGCGAGGCGAGGTGGCCGAGGTGTGCTCGGCATCGGGGTGAAGGGCGACGAGGCCTCGGACCTCGATGACCCAAACAGTAAAGATAAGTCGAAAGAGGTGGTTTCCAAGACACATTCCAGTTATCAGTAAGGGAGAAGCCTAGACCACGGGGATCCGTGCATGGGATGTGAGTGACGCGGTCAGGGTGTAACACAGTTAAAGAGGCACTGGGAAAGAGACGACCGGGAGGGTCACGTTTCCAGAGGTGATCTGCATGCATGGCACGTGGACAGCTACGGGACTCCCAGGACGGATGATCCCAGAGATTGGGTGCATGAGTTGGTACCCAAGCGGTCATCTCGTCAGAGGTTGCACTCCAGTAAGGACGTCTTAAGTGCTAAGTTACCTTAGGGGAAGGTGACAACGATGCTAAAGGACACCAACAGTGGACATAGTTACAGTAAAAAAAAGAAATAGCGAAGACTCTGAAGTATATAAAGGGGTAATAACAAGCTTAACGAGGTACACATTCCTAGGGCCAGTAACACACACAGAGAGAATACACACACAAAGCTCTCAGAATTTGGAGTTTTTGGTGTTTCTTTGCCCGGTGTTTGACTTGAGCGTCGGTGTGCAAACGGCCGTGAGGGCGTCCATTGTCTCTTTGTTTTCAGGTGATCCACAAGGAGGAAAGCGTTGTTGAGGAGGAGGGATTCTTGGACGCACAACTATCGTAGACGCACAAGATACCTTAGGTCAATCGACGGGAACAGTACCCTTCCACTTGGTGAGACTTTTTCTAATTCCATTATGTATTATGTCCCAAAAGTGTGTTTTCTTTGGGTTACCACCCACAGTCATCCCTGGGTACTTGAAGGGGATATTCATACGATTGTAGTTCAGGATTCTAGAGATGTTTTCCAAATCGGCATTGCCTATACCTATAGGTCTTATGCTACTTTATGGAAATTAACCTAGCATTTCTCTCGAGGTTGCTATAATCATCCCGAATGTCTAATTCCTCAATTTCCTTCATAATCCTCTTCTTGTTAGTCTCCAAATGCCCAAATACATCACGATTCCAGACTTTGAGATCAACCTTCAGATATTTCAACTTGTCTTTGATATTTGTCATACCATTTCCTTGCACATAGTAGGAGTTCCATTTATTTTCCACCAACTCCCTGAACCCAGCCTCTAAAAGCCATGCATCAATGGTCCTGAAGGGCCTTGGAACCTAGTCTTTAACCAAAGATTTAACCACAATAGCACAGTGATCTGACACCTCTCTTGGTTGCACATATTGTTTGCACATTGGCCATTTTTTGAACCAGTTGTCAGAAACTAGCACTCTATCTAATTTGCTCTTTGCTGAACCATTTGATTAATACCAATTGCCAACAATTGGTAAATCCAACAGAACATTCCTTTCAATGAAGTTGTTAAAACACTAATCTCATTCGTTTGGTTGACGCTTTCTCTAGCACCTTTCCTTTCATTTACACTTTTAACAACATTAAAATCACCACAAATACACCAAACCATATTCTGATGTGCTCATTTGATGTTCGTCAATTCCTCCCATAAAGCAACCTTCTCATTCAAATTGCACGCTGCATACACACTGATCACCACATATTTCGTTTTAGATTTGAGGTGCTGCTCGAAAACTACAATAAACCCTTTTCCTATCACATGATTGATACAACATAACGCTTCTTTATGCCACATAGTTAGCATACTCTCAACACCATTCAAACCTTCATTTTGTACCCATCCAACATTACAGTCCCCTCCACAAAGAAAAGCATATGATATTCGACATATAGAAGTTTTTGTTTCTTGTAAGCACATAAATTTCGCTCCCTCTTTAGTAATAATATGTTTAAGATATCTAGCTTTAGTGCCCCCCCCCCCCCCCCAAGACCTCTAATAATTCAGATTTACAATTATCATAAAAACCCCTTTTTGTTACCCTCCTCATACCTCTTCATCACCTTGATATCCCTCTCTTCTATATGTTCTAATTCTTTGACAACCGCCTCCTCATCCCCACAAAACAAAATCCCTATTTGTTTACCCAACTCTAAAAATTTGATTGCTTTAGCTACATTTTCAAATCCCAAAATCTATTGTTACAGTAAACAATATCACCATCAGAGATCACATTAGAATTAATGCTTAACCTGGATGATCAGTTGTTCCCTAGATGAAAGTTCTTGTTCCAGATTTGGATTTCCATCGCGACTGCACACTTGACTCTTCCATCTCCCAAAAACTGTTATATACTAAAGTTTTGGGATTTGATTAATATTATTATTGGGTTGTTAAGATTTAATTAGTTAGGATTTTATCATTTATTTAATTAGTTAGGATTTTATTGGGATTTTATGATATTTAGTACTATATAAATAGAGTATTGAACTATTATTTGAGATATGAATAATATATGCAGTTTGTTTCTGTTCCGTCCGGTTGACTGGGACGTCTTCGTGCGCGACCTCAACCGTCAGCTAGGGACTCCTTCCCACTGGTCACCTGTGGATTCCTGCAAAAAGAGGACAAAGGGGCGCCCTAGCGGCCGTTTGCACTCCGACACTCAAGTCAGCCAACAAGAAACACCAAAACTGTGCACCTCCGTCTCTGAGCACCGCGTATGGCACTCTGATGGTGGTAAAAAGAATTGTGTGTTGTGTGTATGTTTTCTCCCTCAGGCAAAGATCTTTCCCCAGTCCCTTGTACGTAACCTCAAGATACGAGCAAGCAACTAGAGAGTTCTGGTAAATTTGCCAAGGGTTCCAACCCTCTTTCCAACATTCTCAGCGCTATTTAAACTACCCAAGCATTTAAAGCGCCTTAAAGCGCCTTTAATTACAAATGTAACGCACTCAATCAGCGTATCTAATTAGAAAACGTAGCGCATTTAAGACGTTGAAACGCTTGGGAGCCATTATAGTACCTGAACGCTCGAAACGGAAACTGTATTGAATGACTTTAATTACCTGGCACCTGACTAAAGGGTGTTTCTATTCTGACATGGTTGTCCTACACGTGGAGGGCCTCACGACGCCGTGACCCCATCTGGGGGCGTTTCTGCCCATCTGGGGACGTTTCTACGTGTGAGTCCTCCTGCTTGGGAGTGCTCCTGCGCTAGGGGTGACTTTTTGGGTGCCAACTCATGCCCCCAATCATCTAGTCACTTACTTTGAGAGCGTATCTGCCTTCCTCTCGTACCCTGCACCCGGCTACCCTGAGCGTGATCTTCCTCTTGAGTCGTATCTGTCCCAAAGGCGTCTCTGGGGCGGCAGGGGTACTTCATGAGTCAGGCTGCCCTACGCTGGCGCTATCACTATGGCCTTGAAGCCACCTTTTCCTTCCCTTTATCACTGCCCCGGGTTATCGGGACCTGAGGCCTTCCCACGGCGTCGCTCCCTCCATGGTCTTTCCTACCCATGGGTATCGGGGAACCACACTGTGATTGCCTTGCTTTAGTAATGTTTGATCTGGCGACGCCCTGGTTGGGCGACGCCTTCACCTAGGCGACGCTTTGCCTTAGCGACGCCTCTTCTTGACGACGCTGGCACTTGGCGTCTCTTCACCTAGGCAACGCCTTGTGTTGACTTTGACCCCTGGTGTTGACTTTGACGTTGACTTAGTCAACGCCCGGGTACGGGACGGTACACAAGCCCCCCAGTCTTAAGCCGAAGACTTGTCTTCAGCGTAAAGACTAAGGCCTCGCCCACGCTGTCCACGTGCCACCCTGATGACGTGTCGCTCCCTGCTGACTCAACAATTCTCGAATTATTGACGTGACACTCTCTGAACCATAGGAGCGCTCTTAATGACTGATTGGACATCCTCTGAAACGGGAATGATAACACCTTTCGGGGCTACCCTTGATCGCGCGCCACGTAGCCCATCGCACGGCCAGCCTCTAGAGACCCTTGCGTTTCCCTTGGGCGATTGATCCTTTGACACGTGGCACGATCTCACGGCTCTTAGTTAGCGCCTCTTGGGTTGCAGATGTAACGTTCAAGTTACCCCCAAACCCCGCGCTCACCCCATTGTTACATTCATTCCCTCCGCGTCTCTGCACTGTTCGTCGTCTTCAAACCCCTTTTCTCTGCAATTGTTGTTCCCTCCTTCCTGTGCTCTTCTTCTGCCTTCACTTTGACAGCAAAGGTATGATTTTTGAATACTCACGACTCTTCCCTTTCGTCGCATTGTATGATTTATTGAACTGCCTGGGACTGTTGACATTCATACATTATTGCGTTCTTCCGTTCCTCCTTCCTTCTCTGTTCCCTTCTCCTTTTTTCTGGGTTTTCTCGCGTGAGCGACGTTTCCTGGGGTTCACTCCCCTTCCTGTCATGGCTACACTTGTTAAAACCTTTTTCCTCTCTTCTTTCTCCAGCTATTTATTTACACCATGACGCTCACGAACGCGGAGCCTGATTCCTCCCCCAAGACCCCCAAGTCCAACTACAAAGCCTACTACCCATGGGCCCCCGATGAGCTCTTGAACGAGTGTACCAGCCTGACTACCTTCCAGGACCTGGAAGCTCACCGTGGGGATCCCCATTTGTATAACTTTAACGCTTTCTGCCGCACTCACGACGCCCACATATCCGTCCGTCCCGGCAGGCCTGAGGAACCTGTCTGCGTGGACGACAGACCTAGAAAGGGGAACCCTTTCTTCTTCATGTACCAGACGGTGTTTAAACGCGTAGGGGTGCGTCTCCCCTTCACCCCCTTTGAACGGGAACTCCTCACCGAAATCAATACCGCGCCCACCCAGCTCCATCCCAACAGCTGGGCATTCGTAAGGGGTTTTCAAATCCTTTACGGGCACTTGGGCATCATTCCCTCCGTAGACGTTTTCCTGCATTTCTTCGAAGTGAAGAAGCTGGGGAAAAGCTTCTGGGTAAGCTTTTCCGGGATCGCGGGCAGGATCCTCCTTTCCCTCTTCCAAAACTCTTACAAGAACTGGAAAGGGAAATTCTTCAGAGTGTGCAGCGCCAAGCACGACCCCACAGCCTTGGACGGCTTTCCCCTCTATTGGATGGAGCGCCCTAAGCAGCTTAGGGCCAAAGCCCTGGAAGAGCTCTCTCCTGCTGACAGGGAAGTAAGCAAGGCCTTGGCTGGGCTGGGGATCGTTTTTGATACTTTGAAGCTTGTTGCTAGCGAATACAATGCTCACGCCCTGACAACATACTTTGGTAAGGAGACTTTTCCCTCGTCCCCTTTGTTGTGAACACCCTGCTACCGGATGTTTGTTCCCACTGCTTCCTCCCCTGTTTCCCATGGTGCCATGTTACTTGCATCTCACGCATCTATGCGCTTTGTAATTTTGTATAGTTGCTTTGGCCCTAATTTCTGCTGTTTGGTCTGTTTTGATGTAGGATCGGTGATGGACGCCTCTAAAAGGAAGATGCTGGCGAAAGCAATGAAGGAGGCTCGTGCCGCCAAGGCGGGCGCCTCCTCTGCCCCTGCTGCTGATCCGATCCCCCCACCAACTCTGTCACCGCCACCTCCAATCACTGCCGAAGCTTCCCTAAGCTCATCTTCGTCATCTCCACATAGCCCCGAAGCACTTCAGGCTCCCAGGTCTCCTCTACCCATTGCCGCCGTTCCCCTAGCCGCGGCCTCGTCGCCGGCTCCAACCCCCCTTGACAAAGGGAAACGGGTCTTGGAGATTTTATCGGATGATGAGGACTCGGAAGGTGTGGCACCCTTCAAGAGGAGAAAATCTGCGTGGGTTCCTCTTCTGCTAGAGGCGTCACCCCAGGGAGGGAATCCCTTCATGGATGACCCTCCAAGCGCGACCTCACTTCCACCCACAACAGTCCAAGAGGAAGTGATGTGATTCCAATAGCCACATAGAACAAGATTCTTGACACTTTGAGGAATCACCTTGAGCTGGAAAATGTAGAGGCACTTTCTTAGAAGTTGGATCATAGTTCTAAGATCAAGAACTCACCAAAACAAGTACCAAATCCCAAACTCATTTGGATGAACCAAATATTGTCAAATTGAATCAACAAAGGAGAAGGAAAAGAACAAACCGAACAGAATTGAACTTCAAAACAAAAGAACCGAACAGAATTTAAAAACTAAACAGAAAATAGGTGCTGGAAAATTAAAGGAACCGAAACAAAAACAACTCAAAACTCAAGGCAATGAGAACAAATTGAAGAAGAAGAAAGGAAGGAGAAGAGAATGCTCATGAAGATGGAGGAATGGTTGGATGATCACGCCACTAGAAGAATGGATGCTCCTAGATGAGTGTGGAAGCCGCCACTTGAGGAAACCATGGTCCTTCAAGATAAGACTAGAGAAGAAGCTCAAAGCTCTCCAAATGCTCACTCCAATTTTGAGTATAGTTTCTTTAGATAAAATTCAAATCTGAATTTTACAAAGGAAGCACCTCTATTTATAGCCTAAGGTGCTGAAAAATAGGTGGGAAATTTCAAATAAACTCATTTGAAATTCCCACCAAAAACAAGTCACATGGGAGGTGTGACCTTTTTCTACTATGACACCTCCCAAAAACTACACCTACACCTATCTACTAATACACCCCCCTAAAGGTCCTATTTAAAACCTAAAAGATGCTATAACAAAAGAGGTTTCTAAGGTTTCCCTCTAAGCACCTTCAACTAAAGACACTACAAAAAGAGAAAATAAATGTCCTCTTGCTCCCAAGGCTTTGAACATGCTTCTTGTAATCCTTTGAGGTGGATTTTGACCTCCATGGGCATCCTCCATTTGTGCCTCCACCTCTTCTTGAGCTTGATGAGTGGCCTCCATGTTCTCTTGGGCTTGATCTCCATCATACTCCCCGAGTTGGAGAGAATTCGACCACGAATTCTGGAGACCTACAGAAAAAGGAGTTAGATCGCTGACATTAAAAGTATGACTACCTAAGAATGTATCAGGCATATCTAACTCATAAGCATTGTCATTAATCCTCTTGAGGACTTGGAAAGGTCCATCCCCTCGAGGCATTAGTTTGGACTTCCTTTGAGTAGGAAAACGATCCTTCCTCAAGTGAAGCCAAACCCAATCGCCCTCATCAAACAACAATGCTTTTCTCCTCTTATTGGCAAGTTCAGCATACTTGCCAACCTTCTTCTCAATTCTCTTCTTGATGTCTTTATGCAAAGTTTTCACAAAAGAAGCCTTTTCATCCCCATCTTTGCACAAGACATCGTCAAGAAGGGGAATAGGAAGAAGATCAAGAGGTGTTAGGGGATTAAACCCATAGACCACCTCAAAAGGAGAATGGGAGGTGGTAGAATTTACTACTCGGTTATATGCAAACTCAACATGGGGTAGTAAATTCTCCCACACTCTAGGATTCCCCGAAATAAAGCATCTCAATACTTGTCCCAAAGTTCTATTTACCACCTCGGTTTGACCATCGGTTTGTGGGTGGCAAGTGGTAGAAAATAAAAGCTTAGTTCCAAGCTTGCCCCACAAGGTCTTCCAAAAGTGACTCAAGAACTTAGGATCTCTATCGGACACTATAGACCTAGGAATCCCATGCAAGCGAACCACTTCTTGGAAGAAGAGGTTTGCAATGTGGCATGCATCATCCACTTTGTGGCAAGGAATAAAGTGAGCCATTTTTGAAAAACGATCCACTACCACAAAAATGGAGTCCTTTCCCTTTGATGTCTTGGGTAAGCCTAAGATGAAATCCATAGATATATCTACCCAAGGCATTGAAGGGATAGGAAGAGGAGTATAAAGACCATGGGGATGCATTTTAGATTTAGCTTTGCGGCAAGCTATGCATTTATCACACAAACTATGAACATGTTTATGCATATGAGGCCAAAAGAAATGTTCATGCAACACATCCAAAGTTTTAGCAACCCCAAAATGTCCCATTAAGCCCCCCTCATGAGCTTCTCTAACAAGAGATAATCTAATAGAGCATTGGGGAACACAAAGACGTTTTCCTTTAAAAAGAAAGCCATCTTGAATAAAAAAATCTTTGTGTCCTCCCTTAAGACACTCTTGATAGAGGAGAGAAAAATCAAGGTCATCATGATAAAGTTCCTTAATGTGATCAAAACCAAGATATTGAGAGGTTAAAAGATTTAGCAAGGTGTATCTTCTAGAAAGAGCATCCGCCACAATATTTATTTTGCCTTGCTTGTGTTTGATCACATAAGGAAATTGCTCAATGAATTCCACCCACTTAGCATGCCTCTTGTTAAGTTTGTTTTGGCTTTTCAAATATTTAAGAGATTCATGATCACTATGTATCACAAACTCTTTGGGAAAAAGATAGTGTTGCCAAGTAAACAAAGCCCTAACAAGTGCATATAATTCCTTATCATAGGTGGAATAGTTGAGATGACTTCCCTTCAATTTCTCACTAAAATAGGCTATGGGGTGGCCCTCTTGAAGGAGAACAGCCCCAATACCTATGCTTGAAGCATCACACTCAATCTCAAATGTCTTAGTGAAATTAGGAAGGGCCAAGATGGGAGCATTAGTCAATTTTTCTTTCAAAGTATCAAAAGCATTTTGTTGTGCTTCTCCCCAATGAAAGACCACATCCTTTTTCACTATGTCATTGAGTGGTGCGGCAATGGTACCAAAGTTTGGGACAAATCTTCTATAGAAAGAAGCAAGCCCATGAAAACTTCGGACCTCATTCAAAGATTTCGGTGTAGGCCACTTTTGAATGGCCACCACCTTGGTTTTGTCCACATGGACCCCTTTACAACTCACAACAAACCCTAGGAATTCTATATGATCAAGAGCAAACATACATTTAGCAAGGTTAGCATACAAATGTTCCTTCCTAAGGGTTTCCAAAACTTGCCTAACATGCAACCTATGGTCATTCAAAGATAAGCTATAAATGAGAATGTCATCAAAGTAAACCACAACAAACTTACCAATGAAAGGTCTAAGAACATGATGCATGAGGCGCATGAAGGTACTTGGTGCATTAGTTAAACCAAAAGGCATAACTAACCACTCATATAAACCAAAGTTGGTCTTAAAAGCCGTCTTCCATTCATCACCCGGTTTGATACGGATTTGATTGTAGCCGCTTTTAAGATCAATCTTTGAAAAGATTTTTGAACCATGTAATTCATCCAACAAATCATCTAATCTAGGTATGGGATGCCTATACTTAATGGTTATGTTATTTATGGCCCTACAATCCGAACACATTCGCCATGTGCCATCCTTTTTTGGCACTAAGATGATAGGCATAGCACAAGGACTCATGCTATCTTGCACCCACCCTTTTTCAATCAAAGCCTCAACTTGTTGGCGAATTTCCTTGGTTTCACTTGGATTGGTCCTATATGCGGGACGATTTGGTAAAGAAGAGCCCGGTATCAAATCAATTTGGTGCTCAATCCCTCTCAAAGGTGGAAGGCCATTTGGAGGATCTTGAAACACATCTTTGAACTCTTCTACCAAATTTTCCAAGCAATGAGGACTATCAACAAGTGTTTCTATGCTAAGAGTTCTAGGGATGGCTAAAAAAAGAGGATGATGAGCCACTATTTCCCTTTCAATGTCACGCCTAGACACAAGGAGTGTAGGCTTAGAACTCTTATCTTTTTTATCTTTTTTATCTTTTTCACTCTCCCTCTTTTTCTTCATGATAACTTGGTCCTCATGGACTTCTCTTGGAGAGAGAGATTTTAAAGTAACCTTGTGACCATGGAATTCAAAAGATAATTTGTTGGTAAAGCCATCATGTAAAACTTTTCTATCAAATTGCCAAGGCCTTCCCAAAAGAACATGAGTGGCTTCCATGGGCACAACATCACATAATACCTCATCTTTGTATTTTCCAATGGAGAAATGGATGAGGACTTGTTTATTAACAATTATTTCTCCTACTTCACTAAGCCATTGTAATTTGTAGGGCTTTGTATGAGAGATAGTAGGCAATCCAAGCTTATCTACTACTCTTGTACTAGCCACATTTGCACAACTACCCCCATCCACTATCAAGGAACAAATGTTGTTTTGAATAAGACATCTTGTATGGAAAATATTTTCCCTTTGACTTTCATCAAAAGGTTGTGAAACTTGTCCAAGAAGTCTTCTCACAACTAACAAGTCCCCTTCAAGTGGACATTCACTCTCTTCCTCACTAGATGCATGAGAATGCAATGAATGCTTTGAAGAATCCGAATCATGCTCACTAACTACAATGCCCTCATGCATGTACATACTTCGTTTTGAAGGACAATTTGCAGCAATATGACCATAACCCATACATTTAAAGCATTTAGTGTTAGATGTTCTAGTGGGAGACTTAGGTCTAGATGTTGATGGCTTAGATTCCTTGGGTTTGAAAGAAGAATCTTTGGAAGGATGTTTTGAAAAAGAAGTTTTGTTTCTCCAAGACTTGGAGTAGTATCCATTATTGGAAGCATTTTTAAAAGAGTTTTTCTTAGCAAGTTGGGCTTCCACCTTCATTGCAAGATGAACTAAAGAGCCCAATGATGAATACTCTTGTAACTCAACAATGTCTTGGATATCCTTCCTAAGACCACTCACAAACCTAGCAACCATGGCTTCTTCACTTTCTTCTAATTCAATTTTAAGCACAAGCGTCTCAAGCTCCTTATAATATTCATCCACATTTAGCGTGCCTTGTTGAAACCGTTGGAGTCTCAACATGAGGTCTTTCCTAAAATGTGGGGGCACAAACCTAGCGCGCATATGATCCTTTAAAGAGTTCCAAGAGTCCACGGGAGGACCCTTGTGATAGATAATGTCCTTTACAATCCCATGCCACCATTTCATGGCATAATCACTAAACTCTAGGGTGGCTAGCTTGAGCTTATGCTCATCTTGGATCTCATGGATCTCAAAAATTTGTTCACACTTAGCCTCCCAATCTAAATACACATTTGGATCACTAGAACCATTAAAACAAGGTAGTTTGACCGAAGGAAGCTTGGACTTTGCATCATGGTAGAAGCCATTGCCGTAGTGAATTCTTTCCCCTTGGTGATGATGTCTTTGTCCATGGACTTGGGGTGGAGGTCTCCTTCTCCTATGCTCATCTTCACGGCCAACATCATTTGAAGAAGCTCTTGAAGATGGTCTATGAGAATGATGTCCATCATGGATAGAAGGAGATGGTCTAGTTTGTTTGACCTCCATCTTTTGCAATTTCTCTTCCAACCTTCTAATTGTTCTTTGAGCTTCATGTAATTCACCAAGAATTGAAGCTTTGGAAGGAGAATTCTGCTTGGAGGATGCATCACTTGAAGATCCAGCCATTTGTAATTAAAAAACAGCAAACACACAAAACAGCAAACAAGTTAAAAATTAGCAAAAACAGTGAGCTTTCCAATTGAAACTGCCGAAGTGAATTTAAGGCTGAAAAGATATCACTCTCAAAGAAATAATGTTCTTGCACCAATCTGATCTTGAGGCCTTGGAATCCTCAAATGAAATATGTCAAAGCAAGCACACCAATCTTAAGAGCAAACCACCACAAAACCAAAGAAACAATAAAGACAAACAAGAAAAGGTATAAGCAAGGAAAGGTAATTGCAAAAGGAATACTATATGTAAGACAAACTCAAAGAGTAAGAATGAAAGACAATCAAGAAAATAAAGAACTCAATGAGAAAAGTAGGCACACAAAAGAATACCTAAGGAAAAGCACTAGAGTAGATGAAGAAAACAAAAAAAATTTAGCTACTGGAAAATTTTTTTTAATGCAAACTGTGTTTGATATTCACTGATTTAACTGGAACGTTGTAGAGCGAACTGGATTATGAAATTTATACCACAGAAACTTCAAGATGTTAACTCAATAATGGCACTGGAATCAATTAAAAACAGTAAGCCAATTGAGAGAAATAAAGTTTTTAAAATCACTGCCAGATTACCGTATTTTTTTCGGCAGGAATGTACACTTTTTTTATTTTATTTATCATTTTTTGTGTACTTCATATTTTTGAATGATTCTTTTTTCTATTCTTTTCTAACACTTTCAATATCTCAAATCCAGAATTTCAGAATTTTACAGTACGTAAATCAATTGCAATAAGGAAAAACAGTAAGCACTTTTTTCAGAAACAGAGGAATCCTAATAGGAATAAAAAAACAGGATGATGAACTAGCAAAGACATAATAGAAAATGATGTATTGGAACTTGTATAGGTCTAGAATACAAGTATGAACTCAATGCTAAAAAGAAAATGCTCAAAGGATCAACATCAATTCAGAAAAAATATATGACACCAAAGCAAGAAACAATCAAAACAATAAAAGTACTACTATAAGTAATGACATATATGGAATAACATGACTAAGACAAAACTTAACAAGATTCAAAAATTAAAAGACACAACACAAATTGTAACAAGTGGAAGGAAGCTTAAGGTAAACTCTAGGAAGGATAATGCCATTCCAAAAGAGCAACCATACTCATAAGAATTATGAGTGCCATAAACCTTTCCACAAACACTTGGAGCAAAAGAAAAACAGCAAGAATACTCAATTAAAATTCTAAAACAGAAACTTAAATTGCAAGAAAAATTAAAGAGCTCTTGAAATAAAGTGCACACAACTCAACAATTAAACAAGAATGAACCTAAGACTCATGATACCACATGATGTGATTCCAATAGCCACATAGAACAAGATTCTTGACACTTTGAGGAATCACCTTGAGCTGGAAAATGTAGAGGCACTTTCTTAGAAGTTGGATCATAGTTCTAAGATCAAGAACTCACCAAAACAAGTACCAAATCCCAAACTCATTTGGATGAACCAAATATTGTCAAATTGAATCAACAAAGGAGAAGGAAAAGAACAAACCGAACAGAATTGAACTTCAAAACAAAAGAACCGAACAGAATTTAAAAACTAAACAGAAAATAGGTGCTGGAAAATTAAAGGAACCGAAACAAAAACAACTCAAAACTCAAGGCAATGAGAACAAATTGAAGAAGAAGAAAGGAAGGAGAAGAGAATGCTCATGAAGATGGAGGAATGGTTGGATGATCACGCCACTAGAAGAATGGATGCTCCTAGATGAGTGTGGAAGCCGCCACTTGAGGAAACCATGGTCCTTCAAGATAAGACTAGAGAAGAAGCTCAAAGCTCTCCAAATGCTCACTCCAATTTTGAGTATAGTTTCTTTAGATAAAATTCAAATCTGAATTTTACAAAGGAAGCACCTCTATTTATAGCCTAAGGTGCTGAAAAATAGGTGGGAAATTTCAAATAAACTCATTTGAAATTCCCACCAAAAACAAGTCACATGGGAGGTGTGACCTTTTTCTACTATGACACCTCCCAAAAACTACACCTACACCTATCTACTAATACACCCCCCTAAAGGTCCTATTTAAAACCTAAAAGATGCTATAACAAAAGAGGTTTCTAAGGTTTCCCTCTAAGCACCTTCAACTAAAGACACTACAAAAAGAGAAAATAAATGTCCTCTTGCTCCCAAGGCTTTGAACATGCTTCTTGTAATCCTTTGAGGTGGATTTTGACCTCCATGGGCATCCTCCATTTGTGCCTCCACCTCTTCTTGAGCTTGATGAGTGGCCTCCATGTTCTCTTGGGCTTGATCTCCATCAGGAAGGGGGCGAAGGTGCCGAGTCTGCCCCGCCCCCGCCACCGGTAGAAGTCTCTGCTTCCCCTGCTCCCGTCGCTGCCGCTGCCGCCCCCGATCTCATCACCATCCCTCCTCCAATCATGCATCTGATGAGGGGTTTCAGTGGCGGAACTATGCCAGAGGGCACCGACAGGAAGGAAGGCATGCCTTTCTACTTGGGGGCCTTCTTGGCGGTGGCCCTTGAATGGCGCGCCCAGGCCAGGAATGCTGTCCTGCAAGCTCAAACTCTCCAGGCCTTGGAAACAAAGGTAACTGCTCTGGAGGAGGAGAAGAAAACCCTGGGATGCCAGAACGAAGCTTACCAAACCTCCCTGAAGCAAGCGCAAGAGTCCAAAGCAGAAGCTGAGGGACAACTGGCAGAGGCGTTGGAGCTCCAGACTAGGCATTCTGACACCTACTGTGCCCCTGACCCACTTTCGACGGCGCATCGTACCACTAGGCATTCTGTCGATACGACGTGTTCTGAGTTTAACCAGGGATGCCAGGGCCACCCTTCCATCTGCTGCCACGTGGCTCGATCGTGCGGTGCATCCATTCGCGTCGTTTGGCGCTCTAACCGCTTTATTTAACTCTTCAAACTCTGAAACTGTTCTCATCATTTATGCACTCTTCGTAACCTACTTACACTCTCTCTTCTTGCACCCTTTCTTCTTGCACCCTTTCTCTTCTCACGAAGGGTTCTCCCAGCATTCGCTCCCATCGCTCGACTCTTGCATTTCCGGCGGGCCATACGCCTTTGACAATCCCGGATCTTGTTAAAGAATGTCCTCTCATGCTACCTCCCCCAGGGTCAGTCCCAAGGACCTGTACCCTTGGGCTTCGAGTGAACTTCTTGACGAATGTTCATGCTTACTCGCTACCAGGGCCATAAGGGAACACAAAGGGGATTCATGTTCCTATGATCACCGGGCCTTCGCGAGGAGGCATGACGACGACATTGCTGTGCTCCCTTGCACTCTAGGGGAGCCAGTATGTGGAGACGAACGAGCCAACGAAGGAGTCCCCTTCTTTTACCTTTACCAGGTGGTTTTCAAGACCATCGGCGTGCGCCTGCCCTTCTCCCGGTTCGAGAAGGAACTGCTGACGGAGATCAATGCCGCTCCAGCCCAGTTATACCCCAACAGTTGGGCCTTTGTCAAAGCCTTTGACATCCTCTTCGGGTTTCTGGGTTGTGCGCCCTCGGTTTATCTCTTTCTTCACTTCTTTGAGGTGAAGAGGCAGAGGCACAACCTCTGGGTAACTCTCAGTAACGTTCCCGGGAGAGTTCTCCTCACACCCTTCCAAAACTCGTTCACTGGGTGGAAAGGCCGGTTCTTCAAGATCTACTGCACTGACCTTGTTCCCGACGCCCTGGACGGGTTTCCACTGTATTGGGTGAGAGAGGCGAGATCCCTCAAAACTAAACCCTTCAAGAAGCTGGCTCCAAGTGATCAAATAGCTTGCCGGATTCTTGCTGAAGCGGGAAATTTTGACTCCGCTACTTTGATCAGCTTGGAGTTCAGCGCTGGAACTCTCGAAAAGTATATAGGTATGAGTCACTGCCCTAGAGACTTCCGCTTTTATCGCTTTCTAACTGTGCATGTCTCGGTTCATGGTGTCTCTCACACATTTGTCTCCCTCAGGTTCGAAAATAAACCAAGAGAGGAGGACACGACTTACTCGAGCTCTGCGGGCTGGGATCAGGGCTTCGTCTTCCTCCAGTGCTGACTCCGATGGCCACTGAAAAGTGGCTCTTTTGTGATTTGCATGAGTTGTAATATTTGCCCTAACCGCATTACGCCCACTTGTATTGAACATTGCTTGTAACATCAACTTTTCTATGCCATACTTGATTTTTTGCAACGCCGCTTTACTTTGCATACGTTTCGCATATTGTGCACTTTTCCTTCGTCATGTTCCTCAACGGCGCCTGCATTCAGGCGACACCTTCACCTGGGCGACGCCTTCTTTCTTGGCGACGCCTCACATCACTTCAAACGGAGAAAAATAAAGGCTGAAAACCATGGCACGACTTTTTCTCAAACTTGTTTTTTTCTTTTATTCGGGTGACCTCATTAAAAAACCCCCGAAAGGGAAAAAGAGTGTCCCCTTCAACTAAACTGTTACATGGCTGCTTACATAAGGCAACTAAAATAAAATTTTAAGTTGGCTGCATTCCAGTTGCGCGGGATAGGACCTCCATCCAAAGTCTCTAGGCTGTACGAACCGTTGCCCTTAGCCTCAGTAACTCTGAAGGGTCCGGTCCACTTGGGAGACAGCTTGTTCTCCAGCTCGTATGGGTGAGCTTTCCTCAACACTAGGTCGCCGATCTGAAACTGTCGCGGCTTTACCTTAGAGCTATATTGCCGCTCTACTCTTCTCGTCATCGCTTCAGCTTTTATTCTGGCTTCTTCCCTGGCCTCGTCTAGTAGATCCAGGTTTACCCTCCTTTCTTCATTGGATTCCTCCACCACAAAGTTTTGAAAATGAGGTGAGCTTTCATATATTTCTACTGGAATCATCGCGTCCGACCCGTACACCAAACTGAAAGGCGTCTCCATGGTAGAGGATTGGGGCGTGGTGTGGTATGCCCATACGATCCTTGGTACCTCTTCGGCCCACGCCCCTTTGGCTTTCTCTAACCTTCTCTTTAACCCCCTCAGCAGAACTCTGTTTGCTGACTCCACTTGTCCGTTGGTCTGGGGGTGTTCAACTGATGCGACCACTTGTTTGATTCCTACCTCAGCGCACAGATTTCTCAATTGCTGACTGGCAAACTAGGTCCCGTTATCGGATATCAAGCGCCTAGGTACGCCAAAGCGGCACACAATGTTCTTCCACACAAAATGTTGTACCTTGTGCGCAGTGATCTGTGCTACGGGCTCTGCCTCTATCCACTTGGTGAAGTATTCGATGGCGACGATCAAATACTTCATCTGCCTAATTGCCAGTGGGAACGGGCCCAGGATGTCGATTCCCCATGTATGGAAAGGCCACGAGCTGTATATGGATCGCAATTCTTCTGGCGGCGCCTTGTGCCAGTCGGCGTGCTTTTGGCATTGCCTGCACCGCTGGGCGTGTCGTGCGCAGTCCTCTTTTACTGTTGGCCAGAAGAAACCTGCGCGTATTACCTTGGAGGCTAGGGACCTTCCCCCTACGTGGCTCCCGCAGATGCCTTCGTGTAGCTCCGCCATTATCCTGGTGCACTCGTCGCCACTTACGCACGCTAGGATAGGGTGAGTGAAACCGTGCCTGAACAACACCCCATCCACTAGAGTATATCTTGCGGCATTTCTTTTGACCTTTTTACCCTCTTCATGCTCCACTGGGAGAGCCCCATCCGCCAGGTATCGCTTGTAGGGCGTCATCCAGGTGTCTCCCTCGGTCAAAACGCATACCTGCATTTGCTCTCCCTCGGGCACATCCGCGTACGTGCTAATGCGGGGCACCCTCTGCGTATCTTGGGTCAAAGAGCAATGACTCCTCGGCCTTCCCCTTGTTGTATAAATCTGGAGGACATCCACCCTGTTGTCTTCCACGAATCTACGCAGAGCTTTGAGAGTCTCTTGGATCACTGTCCTCTGTCTACCCCCTTACCTGAGCTGGCCAGCTTTGCAAGCAGGTCAGCTCTGGCATTCTGCCCCCTTGGGACATGTATCAGCTCAAGAGCGTTGAATGCTCCCTTCAACAACTGGATGTATTTCAGATACGCCGCCATCTGTGGGTCCTTCGCCTGGAACTCACCCGACACCTGCCCCGTAATTAGCTGGGAGTCGCTTTTCACCAGGAGGTTTTGCGCGCCCATCTCCTTGGCCAGGAGCATTCCTGCTATCAGGGCTTCGTATTCTGCCTGATTGTTACTTGCCTTGAAGGCGAAGCGCAGGGCCTGCTCAATCAGTATGCCGTTGGGTCCCTCCAAGACTATTCCCGCTCCGCTCCCTTGTTGGTTGGAAGAGCCATCAACCGAGAGCAGCCACTGCGAGCCCACTTCCACCTCTTGCTCACCTCCGGGCATAAGTTCCGCTATAAAATCTGCGTATACCTGCCCTTTGATGGATCCTCTAGGCTCATACTGGATGTCGAACTCTGACAGTTCCACCGCCCAGCGCACCATTCTTCCCGCCACGTCAGGCTTCTGCAGCACCTTCTGTATAGGGAGGTTTGTCATCACCACCACCGTGAAGCTGTGGAAGTAATGACGGAGCCTCCTGGCAGAAAACACTACCGCTAGCGCTGCCTTCTCCAGCGCTTGGTATCTCGCCTCAGCTCCTTGTAATGCCTTGCTTACAAAATAGATGGGCTTCTGACTCTGGCCCTGCTCCTGGACTAACACAGAATTGATAGCCCGCTCCGTTACAGTAAAATATAACCGGAGGGGCACGCCCGTTACCGGTTTGCAGAGGACCGGTGGCGTCGCCAGGTACTCCTTTAGCTTAACGAAAGCCGCTACGCATTCATCAGTCCATGCAAAGCGACTGTTTCTCTTGAGGCACTGGAAATATGGATGCCCCTTCTCTCCCCCGGCGGAAACAAACCTCGAGAGCCCCGCCATCCGCCCTGTCAGCTGTTGCACCTCCTTTACCGACGTCGGGCTTCGCATGGCGATAATCGCCGCGCATTTGTCAGGGTTCGCCTCTATCCCCCTCTCTGTGAGCATAAAACCCAAGAACTTACCGGCCTCTACCCCGAAAACACACTTCTCAGGGTTTAACTTGAGGCGGTACTTGGATATTGTGACGAACAACTCCTCCAGATCCGCCATGTGCTGCGTCCTATCCTGCGATGCCACCACCATGTCGTCTACATAGGCGTACACATTCCTCCCGAGCATGGGCGCCAGGACCTTGTCCATTAACCTCTGGTACGTGGCGCCTGCGTTTTTCAGCCCAAAAGGCATCACCTTATAGCAGTAACTGCAAGTCTCAGTTATGAATGCAGTTTTGTTCTCATCTCTTGGGTGCATCTTGATCTGGTTGTACCCTGAGAAGGCATCCAGGAAACTCAGCACCTTGCTGCCGGACGCACTGTCTACCAAGGCGTCGATGCTGGGCAGCGGGTACGAGTCCCTTGGGCACGCCTTATTCAGGTCCGTGAAGTCCACGCACATCCTCCATTTTCCATTCGCCTTTTTCACCAAGACGACATTGGCAAGCCACTCAGGGTATTGAATCTCCCTAATGTGGCCAGCCCTCAACAGCTTCTGCGTTTCGTCCTTCACCACCTGTTGTCGCTCCTCATTGAACTTTCTCCTTCTCTGACGCACGGGGCGGACCGTGGCGTCCATGCTGAGGTGGTGACACAGGAAATCGGGGTCGATGCCGGGCATATCCGAGGCGGACCATGCGAAGGCATCCAGGTGGCGCGAAATCACTTCTGCCACCCCTTCCTGTTCTTCTAGGCTCAGCAAACTTCCTAACTTGAATGTCTTGCCGCCAATCTCCCTTTCTACGGCGTTAGCCGCTGGCTGTTCCCTGCTATCATCTTCGACGGGCGCCGCCTCTTCCACGGGCGCCGCGTCGTCAGGGCCTTCCTCCATGGGCGCATCTGCTTCGGGCGTCGCCCTCGCCGGTATGGCCTCCTTAGGCGTCGACCCCGCGGGCGTCGCCTCAATGATCGTCGTGTCCGCGCTCGGCGGACGTTCATATACCATGAACACGCCTCTCTTCATTTTCAGGTTGTTCTCATAGCATTTCCTTGCCTCCTCCTGGTCTAACTTGATGACTATCACCTTGCCACTGAGGTCCGGCAGCTTCATCTTCATGTGGCGTGTGGAGGACACCGCGTTCAAACGGTTTAACGCCGGCCTGCCCAGCAAAATATTGTAGGCGGAGTTGGCGTTCACAACCAGGTACCGGATGCTTTCGGTACGGGAGGCCTCTCCATCCGTGAACGTAGTCCTCAACTCCAGGTAACCCCGGACTTCCACCTGGTTATCCGCGAACCCATACAGGCACCCCGTGTAGGGCCTCAACAAGTCGGGGGACAACCGCAACTTATTAAAGGTCGACAAGAACATGACGTCTGCCGAACTTCCCTGGTCAACAAGCACTTGGTGCACCTTTCTTCCGGCTGTGACGACTGAGATGACAACGGGGTCGTTGTCGTGGGGCACCACGTCTCTGAGGTCCCCTCTCGTGAATACGATGTTCGACTCCCATGGCTCACCCGAGAGTCTCTCTTCGATTGAATTGACCCCCCTCGCGTATTTCTTCCGCTGGGAGGCGGTGGGTCCTCCGCCGGAAAATCCTCCATCTATGGTATGGACCTCGCCGAGCATGGGCATCTCATGTGCTGGTTCTTCCGCCGGCGGCAGCAAGGTGGCGGTCGTTGTGGGCTCCGCGACATAATCCTTCAAAAACCCAGTTCTCACCAGCTCATCTAGCTGGTAACCCAACGACAGGCAGTTATCAATGTGGTGCCCGAAAGCCTCGTGGAACTCGCACCAAGAGTCTTTGCGAGGCCCTAACACCTTGTCAGTTTTCGCCGGTCGCCTCAGCCTCTCAGCTATATTAGGCACAACCACGAAGTTGTACCTCGCCGGTCTCGCTCTTTCTCTGGCCGGGCGATCACCTCCCGCTGGACCCCGGGGCTGGGGCTTTCTGGCCTCGTAAGGGCGTCTCGCATCTGGCTTCTTTTTTCCCGTCGTGGTCTCATTGACCCTGACGGGTTGAGCTCGCGCCGGTCCCCTCGGGCGTGAGGGTACAACGCTGGTGCGCTTCACGCACACCTCCCCTTCAGAAGCAATATGTTCTACCGCCCTACGCCGTAGCTCAGCGAAAGTCTTAGGGCGGTTGCGGATGATGGATTCTCCAAAAGGACCGGGGCATACGCCTTTCACGAACGCGTACACGATGATAGGCTCCTCTGTCGTACCAACCTTCACGACCTGGGCCCCGAAGCGATTGATGTACTCCTTCAGGGTCTCCCCTTGATACTGCTTCACATCAAACAGATAGTAGGAGACCGGCGGCGGGGCCTTGTTTGCTAAGTATTGTTCCCTGAACAATCGTGACAATTGGTGGAAAGATGTGATATGACCGTCCGGGAGGCTGATGAACCAGTCCATAGCCATCCCAGTCAGGGTGCTCATAAAGAGCTTGCACTTGGCAGCGTCAGAACTGCCTACAAGGACCATCTGTGTATGAAATGCATCAAGGTGCGTCTTCGGATCCTCCATCCCGGTGAAGATCACCTTGGGCCCCGCGAACGTGTTCGGGATCACTGCATCTAGAATCTCCTGCGAGAAGGGAGTGGAAAACTCCCTTGGTGGGGAATGGTTCTCCATCTCGTCATGTCCATGCCGCCTCCGATCATTTCTCAGGCCCTGGCGCAACTCCTCATTTATGCGGTGGAGCTCTTCATTCCGCTCATGCGAGGCATCGAGATCTGCCTGCATGCGTTCCTGTTCCAGTTTCGACTCCGCCATATCCTGCTGCAGCCCCCTCATTATCTCCACGACCTGTTGCGTGGATAGTTCTGTTGGGGCTGCGCGTGCTGTACTTCGTCTGGTGGGGGCCATTGTCACTCCAACCTCCTCCAACATTACTGTAACTTGGTAGATTTTCTCGAACTTGTGATGGGACTGATGTTTTATATCGACCCCACGGTGGGCGCCAAATGTTCTGTCCGGTTGACTGGGACGTCTTCGTGCACGACCTCAACCGTCAGCTAGGGACTCCTTCCCACTGGTCACCTGTGGATTCCTGCAAAAAGAGGACAAAGGGGCGCCCTAGCGGCCGTTTGCACTCCGACGCTCAAGTCAGCCAGCAAGAAACACCAAAATTGTGCACCTCCGTCTCTGAGCACCGCGTATGGCACTCTGAAGGTGGTAAAAAGAACTGTGTATTGTGTGTATGTTTTCTCCCTCAGGCAAAGATCTTTCCCCAGTCCCTTGTACGTAACCTCAAGATACGAGCAAGCAACTAGAGAGTTCTGGTAAATTTGCCAAGGGTTCCAACCCTCTTTCCAACATTCTCAGCGCTATTTAAACTACTCAAGCATTTAAAGCGCCTTAAAGCGCCTTTAATTACAAATGTAACGCACTCAATCAGCGTATCTAATTAGAAAACGTAGCGCATTTAAGACGTTGAAACGCTTGGGAGCCATTATAGTACCTGAACGCTCGAAACGGAAACTGTATTGAATGACTTTAATTACCTGGGACCTGACTAAAGGGTGTTTCTATTCTGACATGGTTGTCCTACACGTGGAGGGCCTCACGACGCCGTGACCCCATCTGGGGGCGTTTCTGCCCATCTGGGGACGTTTCTACGTGTGAGTCCTCCTGCTTGGGAATGCTCCTGCGCTAGGGGTGACTTTTTGGGTGCCAACTCATGCCCCCAATCATCTAGTCACTTACTTTGAGAGCGTATCTGCCTTCCTCTCGTACCTGCACCCGGCTACCCTGAGCGTGACCTTCCTCTTGAGTCGTATCTGTCCCAAAGGCGTCTCTGGGGCGGCAAGGGTACTTCACGAATCAGGCTGCCCTACGCTGGCGCTATCACTATGGCCTTGAGGCCACCTTTTCCTTCCCTTTATCACTGCCATTGAAAACTAAGGACCAACCAAGACTCATATTGAAGTCCATGTATTGTCAAATTGAATCAAAACAAAAGGAAAGAAGAACAAGAATTAAAACTGGACAGAATTTAAATGATAGCTACTGAACCAAAACAGAATTAAGAACACAATGCTGGAAACACAAAAATAAACGGTAGAAAAAGAAGTAAACTCTAGGAATCAAAACTACCGAATGGAAAATTGAAGAAAAGGGAAGAAGAACACTTATAGAATAAGATGCTTGCTGGATTTTGAGAATTGGAAGAAGCCATTCACGCCACTTGGAACCTTGAACCAAGATAAGTGATGGAGTGCCACCACTTGAAGCTCACCATAGCTCACAAGATAAGGCAAAGAAGAGGAAGACTCAAAACTCACAAATTCTCTCCAAAATTGAGTATAGTCTCTCTACTATAAAATTCCAATCTGAATTGTACAAGCTAAGCACCTTTATTTATAGCCTAGAGGTGCTGAAAATGCAAGCTAAATGGCACACAAATGCAATGAAATTCGGTTTGGCACCCCCTAGGCTCCTATCTACACTCCCCCCTAGACTCCCTTACTACTTACACCTTTTTATTACATTCACACCCCTATTCTACAAAAGAAATAAGAAGAGCCATTTTATTATACTCTTGTCCCAAAGCTCTTGCCATGCTCCTAGTAATTCGTTGGGCTTGGGCCCCTTGTTGGGCTTGGACCCCTTGATGGGTTTGGGCCCCTTGTTGGGCTTGGGCTTCATGGCCTAGAGCATCCTCTACTTGGTTTCCATCAGACGCCTTCACCTAGGCGACGCCTTGCCTTAGTGACGCCTCTTCTTGACGACGCTGGCACTTGGCGTCTCTTCACCTAGGCAACGCCTTGTGTTGACTTTGACCCCTGGTGTTGACTTTGACCTTGACTTAGTCAACGCCCGGGTACGGGACGGTACAGTTTCCTTTTCTCAATTCTCTATCATTGTTCTTGTTCTTGGTATAATCGGAAGCCACCTAAAGGTTCCCTTTTTCCAAAGCCTAATCGTTCTTCGAAATCTCTTACGAGAGGACCTAGACGCTTCTACACACGATCGTTCATATCAATTGGTATCAGCTAGGACCTTCCAGTACTTTCAATGGCAGATTCAACATGCTTCGCTCAAGCTGCTAAGGAGATGGAAGATCGAATCTCCCAAAGGATGGATAATAAGTTTCGGGAACTCGCGAATACGTTGAAGGAAACCTTGACTCTTTCTATGAAAGACACCATGCAGGAATTACTTACTCAATCTCAAGAAGAAGGGCCCCATGGCCTCTCCAATGACAACATGGGGTTTGGTGCAATTGGCGATGATCCCATGGTTGAGTTGTTGCGTATACGACAAAAGACTTCAGTTGATGCCTATCATGAAGAGTTCAATTCAATCATTACAAGATTGAAGTTATCTGATGATCATATTCTAAGGTGCTTCCTTGGTGGATTAAAGAAAGAAATCCAGATGATGGTAAGCATGTTCCGACCTCAGTCTCTACAACATGCGTTTACCTTGGCCAGGACGTATGAAGGAAATAATTCAAGCAATTTGATGGCCAAATTCCACAGGGGAGTCTTGGATCCAACACCAGTCCCTATATCGTCGTCTGCTTCAATCAATGTGGAGATGGAGGAAGATGACTCATATGATAGTCCTCCCAGTGATGTGACTGAATTATTGCAAAGGAAGGAGCCACAAATCTCAGTCAACGCATTAACCATAGTGGTTGGGTTCAGAACTATGAGAATAGTTGGATATCATAAAAAACGACCTTTACATATTCTCATTGATAGTGGCAACACTCATAATTTCTTAGATACCCAAATGGAAAAAAAATATGGGTGCATAATTGATACGATTGCCCATTTGAATGTCATGGTAAGCTGGGCTCTACCACAAACCTTAAAATAATTAAGAGGGTTTTTGGGCTTAGTTGGATATTATAGAAGATTTTTCCGTGGGTATGACGTCATTGCTACACCTGATATGCTTAAGAAGGATAATTTCATTTGAAGACGGAGTACCCATTGTTCCATTCTTGAGGGCAAGAATGTTGTTGAGGGGAGGGCATTGTTATATTCTAAAGTTTTGGGATTTGATTAATATTATTATTGGGTTGTTAAGATTTAATTAGTTAGGATTTTATCATTTATTTAATTAGTTAGGATTTTATTGGGATTTTATGATATTTAGTACTCTATAAATAAAGTATTGAACTATTATTTGAGATATGAATAATATATGCAGTTTGTTTCCTTTTCTCAATTCTCTATCATTGTTCTTGTTCTTGGTATAATCGGAAGCCACCTAAAGGTTCCCTTTGTCCAAAGCCTAATCGTTCTTCGAAATCTCTTACGAGAGGACCTAGACGCTTCTACACACGATCGTTCATATCAAAAACCATGATGCCTCTAGATCCGTACGAGAGTGTAATAATTGCCAAAACACCATCCTCTGCCGATGGCACCGCGGGCATCACCGGACCATCAAAACCCCTATCTCCTTCATCTTCACCTCACCCATAATTGATAAGGTTGGTTTGGGGTCCCTCTTATAAAGCTGAAACATATCTGTGGTTGGCATTAGACAATGTGGGCATCGATTGTTTTTCCCCATCTCTGATGACATGAACGTTGCCTCTCCCCCTTCCCCTTTGTCACTTTCGTTTGCGAAGCTAGCTTCGATTTCGCAACTGTCACTGCCATTCTCCTCCTCACCGATGTATTTTGGGCCCTCCAACGTGACCCCTAGGCCCCATGCATCAGAATGGGCTTCTTAATTCACCTAATGGGTTGTGCACTCAATGGGCCTCACATAACATATATTAGAAGCCTCAATGGCTAAGACTAGGTTAGCCAAGGCTACTTGGACATGATAGCTAGAGCATGCAGAGTTGACCTTAGAAGAACTAGAGAAAGCTGCACCCATAGCAAAATTCTTTTGCCTAGACATTGCTTCATTCTTGATAGAAATTTCCTCGTTCACCTGCCTAATTTTTTTTACAATGAACATTCCTGAATATGCACCATTTTTGTCTCTTATGTATAGTTCGAATCCCCCCTCACCCCTTTTAGAGGCTCCACCGACCGCCTGGTCAGTCTGAAAAATTTTTCATCATCGTCATCACAACTCTTCACCAAAAACTGGATGTCCTCAACAAAACCTTTCTACTGTCTTATAATGCATAGTTGTTATATGTGCACTTGCACTTACCTCCCAGATGGCTAGGTATCTCCTCTTCGATAAAAATACTATAGACTTGGCAATTGATCCTCATATTCTTTGTCAACCTAACATTACATGACTTGAGAAGGCGGACTTGGATTCTTGCTTACTAAAGATTTCCCCACGACTTCGTGGCCTTATATTGGACCAATTAGAGTAGGGTGTAAATAGAAAAAGAAAGAGTCTAGCTAGAGTTACAATTGGACCTCCTTGGACCCAATGCAACTCTAGACCATCTAGGTTGCACAAATAAATTACTAAAGTGCAAATTGAAAGCATGGAGTGGCAGGGAAGGCATGAAGGTCATCTCCTTAATGGAGAGGATTCTCTCCAATTAGAGGAGGACACTTCTCAACCTCTAGTTTGAGAGGATTTGTTCCAACTAGAGAGAGTCACTTGTCCTTCTATGAGTGGAAAGTTTTTAGGGTTAAAGCTTGCACCTTGGCTGCTCATAGCACTATAAATACAAGTGCTAGCCCTCTTGTAAATTGGCTTTGAATAGACTTTTTAATTGCTACCAAAAACTTTTGGCTCAACTAGTCTCTTAGCTCACTCTTTGCTAGCCTTATTTCTAAGTGTTTTAGCAAGGGACCTTTTAGGATTTGACCTAACCTCTCTTATGCTTCATTATCACTCTCCATACCAAGTGGGGTACAAAAACTTTTAAAAGAATTTGATGATCTTTTTCCTAAGGAGGTTCCTAGTGGACTTCCACCTTTGTGTGGAATTGAACATTAAATAGATTTTGTTCCTGGAGTCAGGCTACCCAATAGGCTAGCTTATAGAACAAACCCCCAAGAAACAAAAGAAATAGAGAAACAAGTTACTGACTTGTTGAAGAAGGGTTGAGTTCAGAAGAGTCTCAGTCCTTGTACTGTGCCTGTGTTGTTGGTGCTCAAGAAAGACGGGTCTTGGAGAATTTGTACTGATTGTAGGGCCATCAACAATATAATTGTCAAATATAGGCACAATTCCAAGGTTAGATGATATGTTAGATGAATTGCATGGGGCAACTTTATTTTCTAAATTTGATCTTAAAAGTGGTTATCATCAAAATAGAATTAAAAAAGGAGATGAATGGAAAACTGCTTTTAAAACCAAGTTTGGATTATATGAAGTCATACCTTTCGGTTTGACCAATGCCCCTAACACTTTTATGAGATTAATGGATTTTGTACTAAGGGATTATATAGGTCATGTTGTGGTTGTCTACTTTGATGACATTTTAATTTACAGTAAGAATCTAGATGAGCACTTAGGCCATATTCGACAAGTTTTGATTATTCTCAGGAAACATCATCTCTTTGTCAGTCTTGAAAAATGTACTTTTTGTCAAGAAAATGTTGTTTTCCTAGGATTCATGGTTTGGGAAAGATGGTGTTCACATTGATACTGAGAAAATAAAGGGTATCCAAGAATGGCCCACCCCTACCACTGTAGGTGAAGTTCGCAGCTTCCATGGGTTAGCTGGGTTTTATAGGCGTTTTGTTTAGAACTTATCTACAATAACATCTCCTCTTAATGATTTAGTTAAGAAGGATATAGTTTTTGCTTAGGGTGAAAAGCAAGAAAAGGCTTTTGAAATTTTAAAAGATAAGTTAACACACGCACCCATTCTGGCTCTTCATAATTTTTCTAAAACTTTTGAGCTAGAGTGTGATGCTTCTGGTATGGGTATACGTGTTGTATTAATCCAAGGTGGTCATCCTATTGCATATTTTAGTGAAAAACTTAAATACCCATCATGAATTATCCCACCTATGATAAAGAGCTTTATGCTCTGATTCGTGCCCTCCAAACATGGGAACATTACTTAGTGACTAAAGAGTTTGTCATTCATACTGATCATGAGTCACTAACATACATAAAAGGGCAGGGAACATTAAATAAAAGACATGCAAAATGGGTAGAATATTTAGAGTAATTCCCTTATGTTATTAAACACAAGAAAGGGGTGAATAATGTGGTAGCTGATGCTTTATCTAGGGCCACAGCTTACTTAATACTTTGGGCTCACAAATTCTAAGGTTGATAACATAATGGAACTGTATGAGAAATATGAACAATTTGCATCCATTTTTGCATCATGTCTCAAGAAGCCTTGTGATGGGTTCTATCTGTCTGAGGGGTATCTTTTTAATAAAGGAAAACTTTGTATTCCCCAAGGATCCATCAAAAAGCTTCTTGTAACAAAAAGTCATGAAGGGGGTCTCATGGACCATCATGGAGTTGATAAAACTCTAACTATTTTAAAAGGAAAATTCTATTGGCCTCGTATGAGAGTATATGTTCAAAGGCATTGTTCTAAATGTATAGCTTGTTTGCAAGATAAGTCTAAAATTATGCCTCATGGACTTTATACCCTCCTTCTTATAGCTAGCGCCCCCTGGGAAGACATTAACATAGATTTTGTTCTAGGAATTCCAAGAACACAAAGGGGTTATGATTCTATTTTGGTGGTAGTGGATCGTTTTAGTAAAATGGCTCATTTCATTCCATGCCACAAGATAGATGATGCTAGTTACATTGCTAGAAGATTTTTTTCAAATAAGTTGTAAGGTTGCATGGTTTACCCAAAACTATTTTGTCTAATAGAGATGTGAAGTTCCTAAGTCATTTTTGGAAAACTTTATGGTCTAAATTAGGAACTACACTTATGTTTTCTACCACATGTAATCCTCAAACTGATGGAGAAACTGAAGTGGTAAACAGATCTCTGTTCACATTGTTGAGGGCACTTTTAAAGGGAAACAAGAAGTCCTGGGATGAATATCTTCCTGGAGTAGAATTTACTTTTAATAGAGTAGTTCACAGAATTACTAATCTTTCTCTTTTTGAGGTTGTTAATGGATTTAATCCTCTGACACCTTTTGATTTACTACCACTTCCAGAATATTCTTCTTTGATTCATAAAGAATGAGTTTCTAGAGCAAAGTTTATTAAGAAGTTCCATGAGAAGGTTAAAGCCCAAATTGAAAAACAAAATCACAAATATATTGAAAACAATAGCAAAGGGAGAAAGAAAATATTTTTTAAGGAATGACACTGGGTTTGGCTACATTTACGAAAAGAAAGATTTCCAAACCAAAGAAAGTCAAAACTAAGTCCCAGAGGAGATGCATATAAATTAGATCTCCCGACAGATTATGGAGTTAGCACTACTTTTAATGTTTGTGATTTCATTCCTTTTGCTGATGGTGCTGACAATATTGAAGAATTGGATCTGAGGACAAATCCTTTTCAAGAGTGAGGGTTTGATGAAGGACCATCCGAAAGGACACATATTGGGCCTTTAACTAGGGTCATGGCTAGAAGAATGGAAGAAGAAGAAGAAGGAGTTTAGAAAACTCTATTTTTATGGAGAATTAATTTTTAACTTTTCTTCCAAATTTCCCAGTCTTATAAAATTGTACAAAGTAGTATAGGCTTTATTTTGGGCTTATATTTCGGCCATTGTATTGGGCAATGTTTTGGGCAAATTTTCATGGGCCATGTATTGGGCCAATTAGAGTAGGGTGTAAATAGAAAAAGAAAGAGACTAGCTAGAGTTACAATTGAATCTCCTTGGACCCAATGCAAGTCTACACCATCTAGGGTGCACAAATAAATTACTAAAGTGCAAATAGAAAGCATGGAGTGGCAAGAAAGGCATGAAAGTGCAAATGTCATCTCCTTAATGGAGATTATTCTCTCCAAATAGAGGAGCACACTTTTCAACCTCTAATTTGAGAGGATTTGCTCCAATTAGAGAGTCACTTGTTCTTCTACGAGTGGAAACTTTTAGGGTTAAAGCTTGCACCTTGGTTGTCCATAGCACTATAAATACAAGTGCTAGCCCCCTTGTAAATTGGCTTTGAATAGAGTATTGAATTGCTGCCAAAATGCTCAGCCTCAACTAGTCTCTTAGCTCACTCTTTGCTAGCCTTATTTCTAAGTGTTTTAACAAGGAACCTCTTAGGAATTGGCCTAACCTCTCTTAAGTTTCATTATCATTCTCCATACACCAATACTTCACAATTTCTTTCACTCGTTTTAACCACTCAATCCCATCAAATTCCGCACCCCAAAATACAAAACAAAAGACTCATAGCAATGCAAGCTAGGATTGCATCACCACCACTTTTAGAAGCAGTCTTTATTCCATAGGGATATGGAAAGACCATAACATCTAACCCGGACAATTTTATGGCTAGCTACGCAGGATTTTGACCAAGGATCTATAACATCCAAAACACTTTCAAACCATTCTTTATTAAGCTTTATGAGGTCTTTCATCCGTTCACCTTCTCTTGGTGTTAAGAGAACCAAGTTATCACCCATATACCTCACTTTAATCATGTTCATCCCACCTGTAAAGAATTCTTCACACAGCTGATTGTAGTTCAAATCTGATAACATTTTACCAACCGCACTATTTTTCATCCATGGTAGAACATGTTGTTGTGTTTCGATAATGGGGCCTTTCCATATCTTTTGCGGAGGTTTTCTTATTGCATTAGCAAAGGACTGCTTCGCTTTGATAGCCCTCCCTACCTCCTTCCTCCTTTTCCTTTCATAGCTCCTTGCTTTTCTTCTTCAAAGGTTCAAAAATATGTTGTTTTCTTAGTATAACATCTTGTTGTTGACACTCAACTCTTCTGCATCTCGGTATGTTGACATACAGTTTCATGTTTCCTATGCAAATTTGATCCGACTCCTTCTCCCACCTATCCACACTTTCCACCTATTATTAAGCCGGTGTGATACAAACACTTTTTTCTTTTCTCTCCATCTCTTCTAGATTCCTTAGTACCTCTTCCTTGTCTTGTGAAAGCGTAATCGCTATTTCTATTCTAATTCCCATAGATTAATTACTTCGTTATTTTCATTTTTTTTTAAATGACCTATTTCAATTCCTAATATCATTATCATTCACATAATATTAACATGGTGTTTTTTCATTGATCTACCTAACTTTTTTTAAAGGTGAATATATATTGATTGAACTTAACTAGAAAAAACATTTATATCATTGCACTTGTTAACTCGTAAAAAGTAATGTATTTAGAAATATTTGGCACATATTAATTAATAAATTTTCTATTTGTTTCAATTAAAGAAGTATTTAGGAGGTAAGAGATTTTTATTTTTAAATGTAAGGTTTTATAAATATCAAGAACATAAATTCATTTATAAAATTTAATTTTTTATACATTACTAATGTAAAACATAATTGATTGGAAATAACCTTAATTATATAAATTAAAATAATTATGTAAAAAATAATATTTTTTAATTATATAGTAATGTCATAATTAAATGGAATGAGAGCCACTATAAATTTTCTACACACTATTTCTAGTGTACCCTAATTAAGTTTTATTAATTTTTTACGATAGATTTTCAATGTTAAATGATTTTATTTAATTGATAAGAAGATCTAATTGTATCTTCTTCTTCTTAGGTTTTTTCAATTTTTATGTAGCAAGTAACTTAAGTACCTTACTAATACTTTTTGCAGTGTTTCCTCTTTACAATTTGGTTCGTTTTTAAGATTTTTTTATTTATCTGTAGCTTTAGTCTCTTTATTTATTTTTAAATAATTTTAGTATTTGCATTTTATAAAAATTTGTAAACTTATATTTAATTTTTATATATTTACACTACTATAACACCATTAAATAGAAACTAAATTTAGAGAAAAAAATAATTAATTATTATATTGATTAAATTATATATTATCAAGACTAAAAAAAATATTTATATTTAAATTAATTTTTATTATTGATAAATTGATAAATAGTTTACAAATCAATATCTAATTAATTTAGAAACTATTTATCAATAATAAAAATTAATTTAGATATTAATATATTTTTAAACCATATGACAATTAATTATTTTTTATTTTTAAAATTAATTTTTATTTAATGATTTTTGTAGTGTTATTTATTTAATTAATTCAATTATTCATTGGTATTCCTTAAATGATTTTGTTAAATGTAGGATTATTTAAAATAAAAAAATATACAAAATTAAAGATAAGATTAAAATTATAATTTTTTATAATGGAGAGGATTAAAAGAAAATTCAGAAATAAAATATAAAAATAAAATATGAATCAAAATTACAAAGTATGTAGAAGGTGCCTTTCGGCTAAGGAATCTTACCACCAACAAGAAAACAACTTCCTATATGCATAAGTTAGTACTCCTAGAAGAGAGAAAGATAAATAATAAATTTAAATTAAAGAGAAAATAGAATCAAAAATTAACTTTTACTTTATTTTAAAATAATTGTCATTATAACACTTCTCAAATTATACAAAATGATTAATCCTTTTAACTCCCCCAATTTTAAAAGACCGACAAATATCGGATGTTTGAGTGGTAAACATATCATTTTTAGTGGATATTGAATTTTTTATAAGGATTCATGATATATTTTTTAATAAACATTCCTAAAATATTTTTTACTTATTTTTTTATAAAACAAATATATAAAGAAAGGGAGAAAAGGAGCAATAAAGAATTATAATAAAAAAAATGTATAGATGATTACTCATTAAACTTTTATGTGATGGATTTAACAGTGAGCACTATATAGAGATGGATTTATTTGATTAGGAATGAAAAGGTAAAGAAAACATAAGTATGAAAAGGAAAAGCAAAAGAGAAGTCATATTCTGCAGTCTTGACGACCGTACACTGTTGTTTGATTTTGCTTTTACTTTTGGCTACGTTATTATGGGTGGGACAAGTTATCAAATGATTGTTCAGGAGTACACCTCAAAAACTATTTCATCAATAATATGGAAAATATTTGAAGATCTGCAAAATAATCAGATAGGTATATATAAGGAAGGAATATGGGTGGAGGAATGATGATTGTGTAGGTTGTAAAAGCTTCTTCTTGTCACCATTCACATTTTTCTTTTCATCTGACAACACCAATTATGAGTTTCGCCTGTGAGTACCAAGTGTAAATTCATTCAACACTGTTTCCTGTCTTTTCTTTTTCTTATTCTTTCATTATAATAACTTTTTAATCTACACTCACTTCATGATTATGGTTTAAACCAAAACTAAAAATGGATTAGTTTAATATAGTACTAAACACACAAAAATGACTATATACAGTTAAAATTTCAAATTTCGACTGTTATAAACAAAGGTAAAATGATATTCACAGTGTAACTATTTGTCATAAATATGTTTTGACGTTGGTATTATATTTTGTAAAAGCTTCTTCATGTCACCACAAAATATACTTTTATACTTATTTACATTTTCTGAGAGTTTGAAACTGATCCGGTCGGTCATTGGTAGTCGATGACGTCAGCAGAAGATAACCACGTGGACCCTTCGCAGGGTGACACGGACCAGGTGACAGATAGATCGGGGTGAACGTGATCGATTGTCACTGATCGAATGACCACCGACAGATCAGGTGGCAGCGAAGTCAGGGGACAGACCACCCAGAACGGTGGTCGGTGGTCAGTAACCAAGTGGCCGCCAACAGACCAGTTCCCAGATGAACGCCTGGGGGCAGAACGCGAGAAGCAATAGAGCACCGATCAGTCATCAGGTGCATGGTCATCGGGGTCCCGTGTTACACGCAGTTAAACTGGGACTGAGGTTCCCAGCGAGAGCGTTACACACGGACCTCGCATGAGCACATCTCAGGGAATCGTGCACGAGAGTGGCCTGAGGGAGCTAGTAAACCGGTCAGTGATTGGTGATTCCCTCGACCCATTACGTGCGCGACACCGTGAAGGCTAGGCTGTTACGCATAGAGCAACGCTTGGTGAGTGTGCCTAGACCAGCCACACCCGGCGTTCTCCTGAGAGTATGCGATTTACCCAGGTGGAAGAAATATCCTAAGTTACTCCGCAAGGGAATGACTTAGGTGCACAAAGAGAAGCGCTAAAGCCCTTCAAGTAGTGACACGTGTATGGTTAGATGTGAGTTGCATACCTCCACGTGTCATCATCTGAGAAGGGCGCGGTCCAGATAAAGGTGCACACCGTACCACTAAAGGTACAGACAAGCGCAGCCAAGCGCAGAGACGCACAAACACTCACACTCTACTGATTCTGGAGGTACGTTGTCGCAGAAAAGCATAACAGGGTTCTGACACATGCCAGAAAGAATAACAGAATTCTGTTAGGCCCAGATACAGGGAGTGGCATAAAACAGAATCAGGGGAGAGGAGAAAAGAGGGAGCAAGAGTTTTTCACACACACTACTAGTTTTTCTCATTTGGTGGTTCTGTGATCTGACTTGATCGTCGGAGTGCAAACGGCCGCTAGAGGCGCCGTCTGTGTGTTTTGCAGGTCGCGTTTGGAGATCCTAGAGAAGGTTCTAAGGGTGATTTTGCAGACAACACTGTCGCGTAGACGGGGCAGAGAGAGAGCTACGAAGCGATTCCTCCACGTTCGAGTTGTAGGCAGGATCATTTGGCGCCCACCGTGGGGCCCGAGTGAATCGTGGTCCCATATACACCACAGTTTTTGAAGCTTACCAAAGTTTTGCCAAGTTCTTTGCTAGGGAAAGATGCCAAGAAACAGACAACCATCACCTGCGCCATCTGCTGACGAAGGAGCTGTGACAATGGCGCAGGTCCTGGAGATGGTGCGCACGCTGCAGGACAACGCCGCAGCAACGAGAGTTGAACAAGAGAGGATGCAGACGGAGTTGGCTGCATCGCAGAGTAGGAACGACGAGCTGAATCGCGTCAATGAAGAGCTAAGGAGGACGTTGCAGGCATAGAAGGAGCGTGCGCTTGAAGAAGGGGTTTCGAGGCCACCGTCGCCTCCAAGAGCGTTCCCCATGCCATTCTCTCCTGAAGTCATGGGAACCATGGTGGCTCCCAACCTGGTGGGAGTGAAGGCGTCGTTCACAGGGGTAGAAGATCCGGAGGCGCATCTGACGGCGTTCCACACCCAGATGATGTTGTATGGGGGCTCACACACTGTGTACTACAAAATGTTCATGAGCACGCTAAGCGGAATCGCCATGGAGTGGTTCGTGAGCTTACCAGAAGGACATATCACGTCTTTCCCTCAGTTTTCAAAGCTTTTCACTGAGCAGTACATCGTCAACAAAGCACCCGCAGTGGTGTCATACGATTTGTTCGATGTACGACAGTACCAAGGCGAGTCGCTGAAGGACTACCTCAACCGCTTTGGAGCACAAGTGGTTAGACTGCCCAGCAAGGATGAGGATATGCTGGTGCACGCGTTTAAGAAGGGAGTGCTGCCTGGCCCCTTCAGTGAGTCCCTCATCAGGAGCCATCCCAGCACCTTTGCAGAGATTTGACGATGCGCGGTGGCGCACATAGTGGCAGAAACAGAGGTTTCTGAGAAAATAGGGAGTGATGCACCGCCAAGACCGCGTGGAGGGCAAGGGAAACCGCAGCAGCAAGCAAGGGTGCATGAGGCCAAGGAAGGGAAAAAGGTGCGGGAAAAACCTCGTCCCTACGCACCAGGCAAGGACCAGGGCAGAGGGCATGCAGGGGAGAACAATGCACCCCCAAGATACAATTTCATGGTGGGATTGGCGGATCTCATCGCCCTTCCTGCTGTAGCAGCGAGACTACGCGTACCGGAGAAGACAGATAAGGTACTTGGTAGGAAGAAGAATGAGTGGTGTGAGTTTCACCAGGCCTTTGGCCACACACTCCACTCCTGTTTGGCGTTGGGACACCAACTGGCAGAGTTGGTGAAGTCTGGATTCCTGGCAGATTACCTGCGTGAGCCGTAGGGTGATCGCGCGTCGGGATCCCAGGCTGGAGAACAGCAGCATGAAGTCCCTGTGCACGGGGAAGTGCAAACAATTGAGGAAGGCTTCTCTGGTGGGGGATGCACCGCGTCACAGAGAAGGAGGTACGCTCGATCGGTTATGGCGGTAGACTCGGTAGACGAGAGCCATTACCCTGAAGTAGATATTGTCTTCAGGAAAGCTGACCTACGGGACGTTGTCCCGCACGATAACGACCCTGTGGTCATTTCCCTCATCACGGCAGGAAGACGAGTGCACAGAGTGCTCGTAGATCAAGGAAGCTCGGCAGACGTCATGTTCTGGCCGACGTTTAACAAGTTGCAGTTGTCCCCTGATCAACTGAGGTCGTATACCGGGTGTCTCTACGGCTTTGCAGGGGATCAGGTAGAGGTGCGGGGGTACATTGAGCTGAGGACAACATTCACTGATGGAGCGACAGCCCGCACCGAAAGGATAAAGTACTTGGTGGTGAACGCCCCTTCTGCGTACAACATTTTGTTGGGGAGGCCAACACTCAATAGGTTGGGCGCAATACCATCAACGAGGCACATGAAGCTGAAGCTGCCGTCGATGGAGGGGACCGTAATAACCATCAAGTCGGATCAGGCTGAGGCTAGACGCTGTTATGAGAACAGCCTCAAGCAAAAGAGAAGTGTATGTCACGTCACCACGACACCACCACCAGGCGTGCGCGAAGAGCGATCGGTGGTTAGGGAAACACAGGGCGCTCAGAGGATGGAGAACGCTACGGTGGGGGGCTCCCAGGTAGCTCAAGTTGAAGAAGAAGAGGAAGGCGCGATCGCTCCTCGCGAGTCAGGGATCGCGAGGGCGGTCATCGCCAGCGAGAGAAGGCCCCACCCAGCTGAAGGATGGGTCGAAGTAGACATAAGGGGGAAAAAGTTCAAGTTGGGGGGATCCCTCGTTGAAGAAGAGCGAAAACTGATTGTCGGTGTTATCGAGAAGCACATGGGTGCCTTTGCATGGTCGGCGTCCGACATGCCAGGAATAGACCCCGATTTCCTTTGCCATCGTCTGTCAATGGACCCTAAGGTTCGACCTGTGCGACAGAGGCGAAGGAAATTCAACGAGGAAAAGAGGAAGGTGATCCACGACGAGGCGCAAAAGCTCCTTGCCGCAGGGCACATCAGGGAGATCCAGTACCCAGAGTGGCTAGCGAACGTGGTGCTGGTGCAGAAGTCAAATGGCAAATGGAGGATGTGTGTGGACTTCACCGACCTCAACAAGGCATGCCCCAAAGACTCTTACCCCTTACCCAGTATAGATGCTCTGGTGGATAGCGCGTCAGGGGGGAAGCTGCTCAGCTTCTTGGATGCATTTTCAGGATACAACCAGATCAAAATGCACCCGATGGATGAATACAAGACCGCGTTCATGACTGAACGGTCTTGCTATTGTTACAAGGTCATGCCATTCGGACTAAAGAACGCAGGGGCTACCTACCAACGACTCATGGATAGGGTTCTCTCTGGGAAGGAATGTGCATGCATATGTAGATGACATGGTGGTCACGTCCCAAGAAAAGAAGCACCATGCAGCCGATCTGGAGGAACTATTCACCACCATCGCCAAGTACGGGCTGAAGCTCAACCCTGAGAAGTGCATTTTTGGCGTGGAGGCTAGGAGTTCTTGGGTTTCCTCTTAACAGAGCGGGGAATCGAAGCTAACCCAGAGAAGTGCGCAGCAATCGTGGCAATGAGGAGCCCGACGACGGTGAAGGAGGTGCAGCAGCTCACCGGTCGCTTGGCAGCCTTATCCCGGTTTATGTCCGCTGGAGGGGAGAAAGGTCATCCGTACTTCCAGTGTCTTAAAAGCAACAGCAGATTCCTTTGGACACAGGAGTGCGAGGAGGCCTTCATCAAACTGAACGAGTATCTGGCAAGCCCACCAGTCTTGCGTAAACCTCAGGTAGGCATCCCTCTTCGTCTATACTTCGCTGTGATGGAGAGAGCAGTCAACTTAGTCCTGGTGCAAGAGCAAGATCAGGCCCAGAGGCCTGTGTACTTCGTGAGTAAGGTGCTGCAAGGCCCTGAAACAAGGTACTAGACCCTCGAGAAAGCTGCCCTGGCGGTGGTATTTTCAGCAAGGAGACTCAGGCATTACTTCCACAACTTCACAGTGGTGGTAATGACAGATCTGCCCATCCAAAACGTGCTGAAGAAACCTGACGTAGCAGGAAGGATGGTCAAGTGGGCAGTGGAATTGTCAGAATTTGACATTCAGTATGAGCCCCGAGGACCGATCAAGGGGCAGATGTTCGCGGACTTTGTAGTCGAGCTGTCGTCGATCGCGACACCTGCAGAAGGTTTAGATTTCCGATGGGTGTTATCGGTGGATGGCTCCTCTAATCAGCAGGGGAGCGACGCTGGAGTCATTTTGGAAGGCCCGAACGGGGTACTGATCGAGCAGTCCCTCCGCTTTGCCTTCAAGGCTAGCAACAATCAGGCGGAGTATGAAGCCCTGATCGCAGGAATGTTGCTAGCAAGAGAAATGGGAGCAAGAAACCTGTTGGCCAAAAGCGACTCTTTGCTAGTCACCGGGCAGGTTACAGGGGAGTTCCAGGCAAAAGATCCCCAGATGGCAGCCTACCTGGAGTATGTACAGCTCCTGAAGACGTCCTTCACCGAGTTTGAATTGGTGCACGTGCCAAGAGAGCAAAATGCCAGAGCAGACCTGCTTGCCAAGCTGGCCAGCTCAGGCAAGGGGGGGAAGCAGAGGACCGTCATTCAGGAGACCTTGAAGGTACCGCGAGCGTTCGTGTCAGACAACCATGTACTTCATGTGTGCAAAACAATGGAGCGTCTGACGATCGGTCATTGGTCGTTGACTCAAGAAACGTTGAAAGCACCGAGGGTGAGAGCGCGACCGTCAAAGATCGATGAGTCGATAGAGGTCCGCGCGGTGAAGGAGCCCGACACCTGGATAACGCCATACCAGTTATACTTAGAAGATGGTGTACTCCCACTTGACGTAGCAGAGGCAAAAAGGATAAAGAGGAGCTCAAGTAAGTTTACCCTAATTGATGGAAACCTCTTTAGATTTGGATTTTCTCACCCTGTGCAGATCTGCGTGCACGGCGAGCAATGCACCAGACTTATGTAGGTGGTCGCGCTATGGCAAGTAGGATACTCCGCACGGGGTACTACTGGCCAAAGCTGAAGGAAGACTGCGTGAGGTTTGCTCAGCGTTGCAAACAGTGTCAACTTCACGCGGACTGGCACAAGGCACCTCCTGAGGAGTTGAGGTCCATCCATAGCCCGTGGCCATTCCGCACATGGGGGATCGACATCCTAGGACCTTTTCCCCTGGCGATAAGGCAGATGAAGTTTCTCGTCGTGGCCATCGAGTACTTCACCAAGTGGGTGGAGGCAGAACCAGTCGCACACATCACCGCACAGAAAGTCGAGCATTTCGTCTGGAAGAACATCGTCTGTCGCTTCGGCATACCCAAGAGGTTGGTCTCCGACAATGGCACCCAGTTCACGAGTCATCAGCTGAGGAAGATGTGTGAGGAGTTAAAGATACAACAGGTTTTCGCTTCAGTGGAACACCCACAAACCAATGGGCAGGTGGAGTCGGCCAACCGAGTACTGCTCAGGGGGCTGAAGTGAAGACTAGACAAGGCTAAAGGAGGCTGGGCAGAGGAGGTCCCCAGAATTGTATGGTCTTATCATACCACCCCACAGTCCAGCACCCATGAGACACCCTTCAGCCTTGTCTACGGGACCGACGCCATGATTCCCGTGGAGATACAGGAGAGCTCCCCCTGATTCTTGAATTTCATTGCTGAAGAGTCCAATGAAGAGCGAAAGGTGAATCTCGACCTACTGGACGAAGTGCGAGAAGAAGCCAGAGTCAGTGCTGAAGCCGTAAAGAGAAGAGTAGAACGGAGGCACAACTCTAAGGTAAGGCTCAGGCACTTCCAGGAAGGTGATCTGATGATGAGAAAGGCGCATCAGAATGAGATGGAGAACAAGTTGTCTCCAAAGTGGACAGGCCCGTACAGAGTGGTTGAGACGTTGGAGAACAGAGCTTATCGGCTAGAAACTCTGGAGGGAGGAGCAATCCCCAGAACGTGGAACGCCACCCACTTAAAATTTTACTTCAGTTAAGTTGTAAAGTAGTTGCGTTCTCGTGCTAAAGATACATGCTTTGTATATAGTGTGAACAGTTGAACAGACAAGGGGGCACTCTTTTCCCTAAGGAGGGTTTTTGACGAGGCCACCCAATGAAAAAATTTCCAGCATATCAAGTGTGCGCAAGTATTAAAGTTAAAATCCTCCTTGCCCCAGGCGCAAGTGCAGGTGATCGGTTAGGCCTTACTCGCCCTAGGCGCGAGTACTGGTACTGATCTAAGTCCTCCTCGCCCCAGGTGCGAGTGCAGGCGACTAGGGTTTGAAAAGCCAGGGGTGCAAGTAAGACCAAGAAAGGGAAAGGAAAGATTTTGACAAATGTCCTTACCCACTTGGCATACACCAATATTGGCCCAGTAAGGCTCTTAGTTCGAAACCCTTCTCACCCCAGGAGTGAGGCAGGGAATGAACGACCCGATCCGCCGAAGGGTGATGACCTTGGGGAAGGCAAGAGGGGTTAGCGAGAAACACTTTTCTTTCCCCAAAACGAGGCATCACCTCGAGCGATCGATGTCAAAGTCCTCTATGCACTTAGCGCTAGAGCGACAGAGAAGCAAAGTGAAACCCGAAGAGCGATGACTGATTAGTTGTTGGTGGGTAAATGCCAAAAGAGCGATCAGTTGTCTGGGGATGCGCTAGTGGATAATGCCTTGCCGGAGGAGGCCTTTTCAAACAAGCTCTTACACGACAAGCTGTGGCAGACAGACTGTGCCTGGTCGGTCATCTAGTACAAAGCAACACACAAGAGCTGTTAAAGACAAAGCTAAGGAAGTTGTTGGTCGCGTTCAAATTAGAGGCCAAGATCAAAGAGTACAAGATCGTGCTAAACCTAAGCTAGCTAACAGTTAGTCGTGTGCATAAAGAAAGGTGAAGCTCAAGAAAGTACAAGAGAAGAAGCTTATAGCTGAAACGAGTATGTATTCACACCAGAGTTTATACAGATTCAAATACAAAGATCATGCAGAAATGTAAAATTACAAAGAGGGAAAAGAGAAAGGGCTCAAGAAGGAGGGACGAGCTTTCCATCTACCACTTCGTGGTAAATGCTGAACTGGGAGAGGTCCAGATCCGGGAGAATGCACTTGATCTGCTCGAGGGCCAGCTCGAACCCATCAGCAAGGGCCTCGGCGCCCACGCCCATAAGGTCAGCCTTCTCCACTTCGAGTTTTTGCTTGGAGGCCTCCACAACATTCTTCTCGGCGGTAAGGGAAGCGATGGAAGAAGCAGCTTCCTCCAATTGGCCCCTCGCCGCGGATAGCTCGCTCGCCACCTCCTCGAGCTTCTTTTCCCTGGTAGCGGCCACTTCTTTGATGGACTCGAGCTCCCCCGCTAGGTGTAAGTTCTGTTGGTGTAGGGAGGAGGTCTCGGCCCCCAGGTGGGTCACCTTGCCCCGCAGCTCCACTACCTCGTAGTCCAAGGCAGTAATGGCTTGTCCCATCAAGATCTCAGTCTTGATGGTCTCTTGGACCTGCGCCAGGTACTCACCCCTGGATTTCTCCACCATACCCCTCAGCAGGGCTGTGGACTCTTGGGCAGCTTCGAAGTCACACTGCAGCGACTCCTTATCATGCTCAAGTTCCTTTACCCTCCTCTCCAGGGCTAGTTGTTTGCGGTGCTGGGTGGAGAACTCCAAGGAGAGCACTATCTGCTTTGCCAGGTGCAGGTCCACCTCGTCCCCATTCCACTCAACGAGCTCCCGGCTGCGAAGGAGCTGTCGGACCAAGGCTATGACTCGGCTGAAGTTTTCGTTGCTGGCTCCAGAGCCACTTGGTCGCGAGCTGCCCCCACCTTCGGCGGTAGCAGCGGAGGTTGGCGGTGGCGGTGGTGATGCAAGGGGCCCTGGGAGACCCCCCGAGGGAGCAGAATCATCCCCAACAGGTGAGGTAGATTGGCCAAGAGCTTGGCCTGCTGGGGGAGGTGATGGAAGTGGAGTTGGAGAGGGAAGCCGTGGATTGGAGAGGGAAGTCGGGGGGTTGGAGAGGGCAGTTGTTGAGCAGAGGGAGGCGAGGCTGAGCCTTCCTCTATCTCCACCACCTCGACTTCCCCAGGTTGAAGAGATGAAGCCCCCCTAACCGCTGGAAGTTTCCTCTTGCGGTGTACGAGAGGAGAGCCAGAGCTCTCCTCTTCGGTTGAGGGAGCAGCAGCAGCAGCGGCAAGTGAAGCAGAGGCCTTCACCAATCTCTTTCTCTTCCTTCCTAGCTCGGGGCCTTCAGCTGGCACGACCGAGAGGGGAGGAGCAGCAATGGGATTGGTGGTGGAAGAAGAGGAGCCAGTCCCCTGGGCCCCTCTGAGCCTGGCAAGCTCCAGCAAAGCCTTTTTCCTATCTTTCCCCGACATCGTATCTGCATTGAAGAGGAAGGAAGAGTTAGATGGGGTAGTTGTGCAAATAAGTCGGAATATATGCAAGCATGCATGAAAATGTGCAAGTATCCTAAGAGGTGAAAGAAGAAGAACCTACCTATGTACTTTTTCAGGGCCAACACATCGAACTCAAGTTTGATGAGGCGAGCAGAGTTGTACTTGGCCCCCAAGAACATCCCACATAGCTCGCGCTCGTAGGGGGCCATGACTTCGAGACCTCGGGGCTTTTTGAACTCAACCCCAGGAACCCAGTAGAGGGGGTACCCCTCGAGCAAGGTTGGACTTTGTGTGGTGGCAGATATCATGTAGAACCTGCCTTTCTAGTCTTTGAAGGATTGCTGGTACAGGCCCAAGAGCACCCGTCCAGCAACCCCATTCAGACTCACCCAGGACCTGTCCCCGGGGTTCTTCGTCTCGAAGAAGTAAAGGAACACGTCCACGGAGGCATTAAGCCCTAAGTAATTGCAGAGAATCTGAAATGCCCGGATGAAAGCCCAGGCATTTGGATGTAGTTGACAGGGCGCGACGTTCAGCTCCATCATCAGCTCCTTCTCGAAAAAGGTGAAGGGCAGGCGTAGCTTCAACCTTTTGAAAATCGCAGAGTAGACAAAGGTAAAGGGCACCCCATTGGTGGCCCTGTCATCTGCGCAGATGGGCATCCCACGAGGAGGAATGCGTACGCAAATGTTGAAGTCGTTCTCCCTGTCTATGGCGCACGAAGGCTCATCCGGGTCATGGCTCAGAAGAGAGGTGAGATGACCCTGCGGTAGTAGGGTGGATGTTTCGGCCAGCAACACCAGGGGAGCCCAGTCGTAGACCCTGGCGTTGTAATGGTAGGAGGTTGCAACGGGTGGAGGTGGAGCTGGCGCACTTGCGGAAGGCTGTGCACCAGAAGACGAGGCAATAATGCGAGCGGTTTGTTTCAAGCGAGCCATCGCGAGATAGCTGCAATGGAGGAAAAACGAAAAGTCAGAATGAATGGAAGAAGAGGGAATGATGAATGGTTCGGTGAAAACAGAGAAGGGGAAGGAGAAAGAAATGCCCAGGTGAAAAGAGGAAGAAGGAGAAGCAGAAATCAGAGCAAGAACGCGAAAAACCCTAGCACGGGTCGAGAGAGGGAAAACAGAGAAGATGAATGCATGATAACGAGAAAGATGAATGCAATCGGTAAAAGTAACCTAAGTGGACCAAGGAAGAAGGAAAACCATACCTTTGAATGATCGCAAGAGTCTTGTAGGTAGAAAGTGGGAAGAAGGATGGAAGCGCAGAGAAAGAGTTCGCAGGGAGTCTAAGAGTTGATTGAAGAAGATGAAGAAACAGTGAAGGCGCGCGCCTATTTGAAAAAGGAAGCGCTAGTGACACTCCACGCTGACCATTGATGCGTCCACGCGTCGCAAGATTAAGGGAGGAAGTTGTAACTTTAAAAGGGGCCGCACGTGAGGTGGCACGAGATGTGGCCCACATGCCACGTGGACCGAGGGCACGACCACTCAATCTCTTCACTGAGAACGAGTTCACAGCTCGAGACTAGGGGACTTGTGATCCGGTCGGTCATCGGTAGTCGATGACGTCAGCAAAAGATAACCACGTGGACCCCTCGCAGGGTGACACGGACTAGGTGACAGATAGATCGGGGTGAACGTGATCGATTGTCACTGACCGAATGACCACCGACAGATCAGGTGGCAGCGAAGTCAGGGGACAGACCACCCAGAACGGTGGTCGGTGGTCAGTAACCAAGTGGCCGCCAACAGACCAGTTCCCAGATGAACGCCTGGGGGCAGAACGCGAGAAGCAATAGAGCACCGATCAGTCATCAGGTGCATGGTCATCGGGGTCCCGTGTTACACGCAGTTAAACTGGGACTGAGGTTCCCAGCGAGAGCGTTACACACGGACCTCGCATGAGCACATCTCAGGGAATCGTGCACGAGAGTGGCCTGAGGGAGCTAGTAAACCGGTCAGTGATTGGTGATTCCCTCGACCCATTACGTGCGCGACACCGTGAAGGCTAGGCTGTTACGCATAGAGCAACGCTTGGTGAGTGTGCCTAGACCAGCCACACCCGGCGTTCTCCTGAGAGTATGCGATTTACCCAGGTGGAAGAAATATCCTAAGTTACTCCGCAAGGGAATGACTTAGGTGCACAAAGAGAAGCGCTAGAGCCCTTCAAGTAGTGACACGTGTATGGTTAGATGTGAGTTGCATACCTCCACGTGTCATCATCTGAGAAGGGCGCGGTCCAGATAAAGGTGCACTCCGTACCACTAAAGGTACAGACAAGCGCAGCCAAGCGCAGAGACGCACAAACACTCACACTCTACTGATTCTGGAGGTACGTTGTCGCAGAAAAGCATAACAGGGTTCTGACACATGCCAGAAAGAATAACAGAATTCTGTTAGGCCCAGATACAGGGAGTGGCATAAAACAGAATCAGGGGAGAGGAGAAAAGAGGGAGCAAGAGTTTTTCACACACACTACTAGTTTTTCTCATTTGGTGGTTCTGTGATCTGACTTGATCGTCGGAGTGCAAACGGCCGCTAGAGGCGCCGTCTGTGTGTTTTGCAGGTCGCGTTTGGAGATCCTAGAGAAGGTTCTAAGGGTGATTTTGCAGACAACACTGTCGCGTAGACGGGGCAGAGAGAGAGCTACGAAGCGATTCCTCCACGTTCGAGTTGTAGGCAGGATCAGAAACCGTCACAAATTTAATTATATTTTAACAATTAAAAGCGGGTTTAAGAAATTGTCAAAAATATTTTAGCCGATATTTATAATTATTTTATTAAATTATTGGAAATTCTAACAGTTCTTTATAATTACTTTCAATTTAATGAATAATTAAATTATCTATGTTATTTTAAGTAATCTAGAAAGAACTATCTTTTGTCACCTTTTTATATGGTTATAATTTTGTCACTTTAGAACAAACTTACATCAGGAGTTTTAATGCATATATATAGGTTGCAAAAACTTGATCTTATAAAATTTTATTGAAATATTTAAGACTTTAGTGATAAAAATAAAAGTATTATTTTTTTATCTTCAAAATATCTCTTTCAACTAAAAACTTTGGAGAGAAAATCCAAAATTATTCTAGAACAAAATAAACATTGAAATAAAAATAACCAATATAGTAAAAAAATAATATTAAAATTAATAAAAAATATTAACAAAACAAATATGAGAAACAACATCAGAATAACAAAGAGGTAAACTAAATCAAAACAAACAAAGGTAAAAGAAAACAAAACAAACAAATTTGAATAACTGGAAGTTGAAAAAAAAAATATTATATCTTTATATTTTGGTATAATTACCTTATTGGTCCTTACATTTATGGTTAATATTCAATTTAGTGCAGTGATTTTAAAAACAAAATCAATTTGATCCCTATGTTTTTAAAAAAATACCCAAATTGGTCATTTCTGTTAAGTCTCGCCAAAAGACGTCAAATGTTGTTTATGTGACAGAGAGAAGTGGGATTGAGTGTTGTGTGAGATGACAAGTGGAATGGATTGACAAGTTAGTAAAAAATCAATAGGTTAGAATTTTTTGAATTGCAATCAGTGAGTGGACAATTGGGATGATTAAGGGCAATGTATACATTGCGCCAATTGGATTTGGCGAAGTGAGACATGACACGAGTTCCAAAGACAATGTCGAGGCCATTCTTGGCATGGTTGAAGGACTGCAACATGGCAATGAGAGCAGAGTGAGCATCACCCTCTTCGTAGACGCTGGTGCAGTAGCTGTGGAGCTCGATCACCTTCCTTTGATCCTCTTCTGCCATCTCGTTCATCACCCCTTTAGACCAGTCGAAGGAACCTTGCTCTTTGGTCACCTAGTAGAAGTATGCCCTCCTTGTCTTGAACTCACGACCACTCTTTATTGCCCACTCACTGATTACAATTAAAAAACCATAACCCCAATCGCCCACTACCTAATTGCAATTCAAAAAACCCTAACCTCTAATTGATTTTTTACTAATTTGTCAATTCACCCCACTTGCCACCTCACATAACACCCAATGCCACTTCTCTCTGCCACATAAGCAGTACTTGATGTTGTTGGGTGAGACTTACAAAAAGGACCAATTTGAGTACTCTTTTAAAAACATAGAAACCAAATTGATTTTTAAAAACCACGGTACTAAATTGAATATTGACCCTAAATGTAGGGAACAATGATGTAATTATATATTATATGTTTATTTTTTTGTTAAAATGTTATTTATATTGGTTAGTATTTAGAATTTTATTTTATTTTTGTAAAAGCTTTCATGTTAAGCATCACTATGTAACTTGACATCCCAGTTAGGCTGACACCTCAAGTAACAACAATCATCTGCCATCACATGAAAAAAAATATTATTTAAAAAAGAAAACTAAAGGAAAATACAAAAATATGGGGGGGATTAAACTAAAACCCATATGTTAACAAAAACGATACATATATAGACTATACCTATTCATATAAAATTCTAAGTGCATGCTAGATGGAAACCTATTATACCAATTAAATGATTCTCTATGAATAAATCTTAAATTAGCCAACTTATCAGCACACGCATTCCCTTCACGAAAAATATGAGAAAATCTAAATTTGATTTTCCCACAGTAATTAAGACAAGTATTCCATTGATTACGAAGCATCCACGGAACATTAGTCATAGCAGTAAACGCAACACAAACCAATGCAAAATCACATTCAAGCCAAACATTAGTATGACCATCTTTTGAGCTTCCTCCATAGCATGTATAACTCCATAAAACTCAGCAATCATAGCAATTTGAACTTCAAGAAATGTAGAGAAAATACCAATAAATTCCCCCATACTCCCACAGAAAATACCTCCATAAGTAGCAAGACCAGAATACCCCCTAACAGCCCCATCAATGTTAATTTTAACCTAGCCTGGTGAAGGAAACTCCCATTTAACAGAAAGAGGATGAAGAACTTTACCACTACGAGTATTAATACCAAAAAACTTAATTACGTTGAAATCCAACATATCATTCTTCATTGAAGCTTTAAACAAATTTCCCACTAGAAAAGTTAAATATTTAATTACCGAAATATCTCTAGAAACCTCAATCTTATCCTGAAATCTAGCATAATTCCTTATACGACATATCATCCAAATAGAAAAAGTTATCACAGCAAGCTTAATCAATTTAACCAAAGGACTACTATCACTTTTAATAAAAGAAAGAAAATCATCCTTATTAGAGAAATGAGAAGTAAGAAAAATCTTCCGAGCCAACTCCAAATATGCAAAGCATTAGAACATTCAAACAATAAACATAGAATATATTCCTCATGTTTTTCACAAAGCGTACATATAGAACATATATGCAAACCTTTATTCTGAATATTTTGATCTGTAGGAAGCTGCTCATGAAAAACTTTCCAGAGTACTAGAGTTTTGGAAGGCCACTACAAGAAACTAGGTAAATAGTGTAGGTTATAAACGAACACAAACAACTAAAAGCCAACAAAAAATTATTGTTAGCACAGGTTTAACGTCATAAACAAATTGGAACCTAATATCTTGGATGCTAACACTTTAGCGTGAGCCTCAACAAGGGACGCAATTTGAGTAGACTAAACCTTCGCAATTTGGACAAGGTAGACACACTAGCGTCACCTAGGCCACCACAAAGTTAAAATTATTATTTTATAAGTTTAAGCTAGCGTGGGTGTAACCTACGCTTCTTGGATGCTAATTAAAAATAATGAATGGGTTAACTAACGCTATAGAAAAATAATTTAAAATGTTAGTGTAGGTTAAGCCTACGCTAAAAGTGAAATAAAATATAATAGGACGTTATTATTAAAAAAAAATATACAGTAGAAGTTATATATATATATATATATATATATATATATATATAATCGTGCACTAATCTTCCATAAAGTTGGCTTCATTAAAATTAAAATTGGTGTGAATGTTCCTTTATCTTTTAACAATCACCGTCATTGGTGGATTTCAACCGGGTATGGGAGCAGAATAATCCAAATTAATATTGTTGGACATCATTAAATTAAATGAGTTATTTCTTCTCTCAAGTTGTGACTCAAATAATCTCTAGATCTATTTTGAAAAATTAAAATCCATCATATAATTATAATTGTAATAATAAATTCTAAAATAAAAAATCCACAATGTAGTATATATTTCTAATTGAGTTCAAAAATCCAAATAAAAATTCAAATTCAAGTCAATATCTAATGCAATTGAATGTAAACAATATTTGAAAACTAAAATGAATACAAACAAATAAGTAAGAAAATAACATGTCTATGATCATCATCATCAGAGTGAATACAAAATTAATAGGACCTGTGAAAAAAATGAAACGATCAGTAAATAAATAGAACAATTAGTACATAAAAAGAAATATATAAACCTTAAGTTAATAAAAGGCCAACTTTTATTTCTTACAGTAACATACTGTAAATTGAAAGCTAGGGAGAGAGAGAACTTCAATCACATGATTTCTCATATTCTCCAAAGCATCAAGTTAATTGGACTAAAATACAATTTGTTAACATAAATGAAAAAAGATTGACTGAATCACTACATTTTAGCAAATTTAATTTGAACTTCCTTAATAAGTAAATCACCTGATTTGTGTTACGAAAACAACAATCCTTTGACAGTAGCCTGAACATTTTGTACTTCCATATCTTTTCAACACAATTGACTCAACCTGCAACATGGAACATAAAATAATTTTATAAACAACACAAAGATTAAAACCTCCTCATTTTGAGCCCCTTCAATAATTTTCTTCAAATCTGAAAAAGGGAAGACTTCTAAATTACAAAGTATTAAAGGAATCATAAACCAAGACTGTGAAAAGAGTTCTTCGACATAATAAAATAAGAAAATAAAATTATAAATATTTTATATCACAACACAAGTAGTACTTAAGATATTTCATGAATAAAATGTTGTTTGAGAGGCATGGATTCGCATAACCTTTCTCACCACTACAAGTATTTCGCAACTATAATGTTGAATGAATACTAGTGTGTCTTTGTGCATGTGTGATTATTTAAGAGCAAAATATTAATCTGGTGAGAATATATATATATAAGAGTCTTCTGAAATCCTGAGCAAAAGCTACACTGACATACACGGACTATTTCACTTGTGTTTTATAAATTTTTTTTAAAAAATAAATATACAAAAAAGCTAGTATTAGGCCATAATAAAATATATTCATTGTGCAATTTTAAATTAAGAGATTTAAGAGATATTTTAATCCGTGTAAAAAAACAAAAACAAGTAAGGTTAATGAACCTAATATCATCAATCTCTTACAAAATATTCCAATATCAAAATATATATATTCTTTCGTAACACTAACCAACTTGTATTCCACCCAATTCAAAATGACCCCCTGTTCTAATTACAAGCACTGACATGTTGACTCTGTTTTGATATACATCTGTGTGAATATTAAACCTTTAGTGTAACATCTGCCATTTTACATCTACTATTTCTCACCTCCATTAGCTATCCAGCACATTTTCTGCAAATGCTCAAACTTAGTCAAATATCTTTGTCGGTACTTTCGTTGTTCTAGAAACCTGCATCTGTATGCCACTAACCTACATAAAACACCGTTGTACATGTTGTCCAGTTCTCAAATACTAATTCCCCCTAAATTGACATTGACTACACTCTTATTTGCTAGTCTAAACTTATCCTAAAACTTTTTGAACTAGTCAAAAAATTATGCCCTAAGTTTAAAGTGATTTTGGATTGGACAGAGAAACCAATCAGAGAACGAATGAGAATGAAACATCACATGAACTGCATCAACACAAAGTATGCCCAACAAAAGAACAAATTTTGAGCATTAAACTTCTCAACCTATTAATCAAAAAAGGAAAGATAGAAACCTATACCTCAAAATTACATTAACATTAATTAAATATAGCACCTCATAAACATTTACTTAAATAAACATATTGAGTTCTAATATCAGTCCACTTAAGCAATTATTTCCCTTTACTTTCTGATTTATGCTTCAAGCACCATTAAAGTAAATAACATAGTATATATAAGTGCTAATATTATATATAAGGTAAGTTTATTATGAGTATGAAAAATATTTCATACTGTGCAATAACAGATAAGGAACCTAAAATATCCATAATAACATAGTGCAATAACAGATAAGGAACTGATTCTTAGCAAGTACCATACATTATATATATATATATATATATATATATATATATTGATCCTGCCTGTTGACTGGAACGCTGGAGAATGCCTCGTCAACGGATCGACGTGCGCACCGCTTATCACCTTCGTTCCTTTCCGGGATCTACTTCAAGAACCTGCAAAGAAACGATACGGCGCCGCTGCGGCCGATCGCACTCTGACGCTCAAGTCAGTGACGGTATCACCAAAAACTAAGAGAACTAGAACCGTGCAAATCCTCTCTCACAATCAGCTCTATCACTCGCAAGCGTAAAGTGTATGAACTGAACGTGCGTACCTCAGAAAGTTTGTTAAGAACTCTTATATACCTGGTGGCTTTCTCTCTCCTGGCAGTTACAGACTTGGACACGTGGCTCGCATCCAACTATACACGTGCCATCATCTGGAGGCTCCCTGACTTGGCGCCGCTTCTGCTCTCATTTTGGCTAAGTTACTTATGCATGGTACTGCCCAGTGCATAGCTAACTTAGTGGTGCGATCTCTACTGGAACTGGTGAGTTAGGGCCTTCATACACCTTCCCTGTGGTCTCGCCGGCCGCCTTCATAATCTGCTTCTCCTTCATCTTCGGCGATGTGCTCGCTCTGGCGATCTCCGACCGCTTGGTCGCCTGGGTCTACATCTGGCGACTTCATCTTCAACCTGGCGATCGCCTATTCTGGTAAGCTAGAAATCGGAACACGCCAGCTTAACAACTGGCGACTACACGTGCCCCCCGACTTCCTTCCCTTCTGCCAACCTGGCGTCTTATCAACACGCCTACACTGTGGCAGGATGCCACGTCATCACACCCGACCACCAGGGCGGTACACAAGCCCCCCAGTCTTAAGCGAAGACTTGTCTAGCGAAAAGACTGAAAGAGCCTTCGTTAACACCGATCTACGTGGCACTGACGCAGAATTCCAAGCGATTGTACCTTCTGCTGCTCTGACGCTCCACCAAACCCTTCACCCATCGCTCGACACGTGGCTTCATCAACGACTCTCTTCATTTGCCGTTTGCGCTTCCTAAACCCATTTCGAAAAACCCTTAAACCCATTTCGTTCCACTGTTCCATCACTTTCTTCGCGCTCGCAAACGCTCTAACTTCCCTCTGCGAAAACTCTCAACGCTCTTCAACGCTCCAGATCACCATCTTCCTCCATCGTCTTCCTGATCATCGAAAGGTAATTACTTTCCTTCATCTGCTGGTTTTCCTTGCATTTTCACCGATTCGCATCATCCTGTAACTGCTTGGTGCATACGCTGTGGGTTGTTTTTCCATTTCTCTTTCTGCGTAACTTAGGGCTTTGTCGATCGTCGCAACGAACCCACATTCGTTCGTCTTTCACCTTCCTTCTATGATCGAGTCAGCCTTCGTAACCCCCCTGATCATTTTTCCTTTCTTCTTCCTTTGCAGCTGCCATCATGACTCGCACCAAGATTACCCCGAACCCCCCTCCATCAGCACGAAACCTTCCTTCACAAGCACACGACTCAACGCAAGTTCGTGGCGCTTCCTCTTCGCAGGCTGAGAGGCCTGCATCTTCCCAATCTGCCCTGGCCCAGGCGACTCCACCTAATGCTGGAGGAGCCCCCGTCCCTCTGCCAGACTTCAAAACATTATATCCCTGGGCCACCCCGACCCTTCTAAAAGAGACGTCCTCTGTGAACACCGCAGGAGCAGTCTTGCGGCTGACTAAGGGGGACGAGATCTACCAATCGTTTCACAAGGAGCACGACGAAAAGATGATGGTGCTGCCTTGCCCCGCCGACCTGCCCGTGTGTGCTGATGACAAAGTAAGCGCCGACGGGCCCTTCTGCTTTGTCTATACGACTCTGTTCAAGAAGGTCAGGCTCAGGTTCCCCTTCACTCGATTCGAGAGGGAACTTCTGACTGAGCTCAACATTGCTGCCGCCCAGCTTCATCCCAACAGCTGGGCGTTTGTTCGAGCCTTCCAAGTGACATGCGCCCACCTGGGGTTGCCCGCGTTGGTGGACGTGTTTTTGTTCCTGTTCGAAGCCAAGCACCCAGGAGACCGCCTGTGGGTCAGCTTGAACGCGATTTCTGGGAGGTCCATCTTTACCATCTTCCAGCAATCGTACAAAGATTGGAAGGGGAAGTTTGTCCAAGTACGTGCAAACGACAAGGACACCTCCCTTCTTGATGGTTTCCCCTTGTACTGGGTGGACAAGGGGAAAAAGGAGTCCAAGAGCTGCTTCAGGAGGCCCAGAAGTCCTGATAGCATGGGAGCTTTGGACAGAGACCTTTGTCTCTTCTGGAAGAAGGTGGCGGACACCAATGTATCATTCCTCACCGCCACCTTGATATGCTTCGAATTCTACGAAGACCAGCTAGATATCCGAATAGGTTAGGACATTACACCCTCGTCTTGATATTGCTTCTGTTTTAGCTGTTTCTGGGCGTCTTGTGCGTTGTGCGCAAGACTTTGGTTTTATTTTTCCTGCATATACTACCTGCTTTGCTGCTTTATCACCTTACGCACTTATTCATTTCCCTTGAGTTAACTCGAGCATTTTCATTCCATGCAGACGACATGTTGCCCAGGAACATGCTCTCCGAGTTGAAGACACTCGCCCGAAACCACGGGTTGGCGAGCGGTTCCCAAACAGTGCCAAACTCAGTGGTGGAAGCCGCCATTGTCCATGGGCGATCACCACCGAAGGAACCTGCCCAACGCAAAAAATTGGTACTTAAAAGACCCAAAAGGAAAGCCCCCCAAGTCATCCAAGAGGAGGAAGAAGAGGACGACGAGGTCACCGAAGATGGCCTCGTTACGAAGAGGAAAAGGGTGGCACCATCTTCACCACCTGCCCCACCCCCTCTTCCAACCTCATCACCACCATCAACGCCTGCTCCTCCTCCCTCATCGCCAACACCACAAGCTCCTTCATCACCAGTCCAAGCGGTTCCACTGGCCACTGCGCCACCTGCAGCTGAGGCCCAAGAGCCAAATTTCTTGGAGGACCCCCCAAGCGCCTCTACGCCGTACGTGTCAGCAGGAGGGGGCCCCCCTTCAAACGCTTCAGCTGCAGAAAATGCTCCAATCGGGGATGAGGTGGCTCATACCTCTCCAATCCTGATTACCGAATCCCCGATTGCGTCGCCACGCCATGAAGCAACCACTGAAGATATTGCTAAGAAAGGTGGCGGCGAGAACCCTCAACAAGCCCCCCTGGCGCCTCTCCAAGCAGCAAACCTTTCCCTCGAAGTCACAAGGATGTGGGAACCTCTAACTGCCAAGTTGAAAACCATAGCAGAGGATATCCCCGCGATCATAACGAGGGCTGTGGAGAGCTCCACCAGGAGGCTTCAAGACGATCTCTTCAACCTCAAGACCGAAAACAGCACTATGAAGGTCGAGGTGGAGAAGTTATCCTTCAACCTGATGCTCGCAGAAATCGAACACTCCCGAGTGGAGGATGCAATGAGTACCGAGCTCAGGTTGGCGCGCAAGGAAGCTGCTGACCTTCGCCGCAAAGTTCATGATCTTGCCCAAGAGAAAGTTGAGCTAGAAAGCAAAATTGTGCCCCTTCGTGCCAAGGCGGTCGACCTGGAGGCTCGCATTCAAGCTGACGCCGCCAAGGTGCAAAAACTGGAGCAAAGGTCGATGGACCGAGAGAAGCTACTTGGGCAAGTAGAAAAGGCGAGGGACGACGCCATGGCTGATCTCACCGAGGCAAACAAGGAGAAAGGAAAGATGGCTGCTGAGTTGGCCCAAGCTCAAACGGAATCCAAGAAGGTTACTGACGACCTTCTCCATGCTCAAGAGACCAACGAACAACTCCGAAAACAGGTTGAAGAGCTGGAGCAGCAGAACAAAGAGCTCAAGAAACAGGTTGAAAAACTTCAAGGGCAAATTGAAGAACTTAAGCTAAACTCTGCTCAGATTCTGGCTGCTGGATTCGAAGCCGCTCGGGAACAATTCGCATGCCTATTCCCCGATCTTGACCTCAGCATGGTGTCGTTGAACAACGAAGTAGTAGATGGAAAGGTCGTTCCTGCTGAAGACTAATCAACTCCACCTCATCTGCTACTTTATGATTTCCCTTGTATGTATCTTGTAATAAACTCGCGCCTATGTATTCTTAACAGATACTCATTTCAATCACAAGGCTTGGATATTCTCTCCCCTGACTCCTTTTAAGCGCTTTAACCTTCTTTGCATGTTTAACTTTGTCGAATTTAACTTAGTGATTTTTTCAAACACAACCCTCTGACTTAATCGCTTCGAACCACTTCAAACTTAAGCAATAATCACTTTAAACAACTTGTACTCTTAAGGCAACTAACCTTATTGCAAGAATACCCTTCAAGCAACGAACTGTAACTCAATCATTGGCTCAAACAACGTCCCACTCGACCTGCTTTATCAAACAAGTCTTTCAACCTTCTCGCCGTCGTTTAAACTCTTCCCGATCGCCAAGACCTCTTGGTAACATCAGCCTTTCCTAGCCTCATGCTTTGGCAATCGTTTCTTTATCTGGGGTAGAAGCGCCCTTTGGGATCTTCCTTTGCCCCCCTGAACTTCAGAGCAAAAGACCGGCTGACTAGGCGTTCTCTTCGAACCTACCTTAGCCACCTTTCAAGCTTCTTCCACCCTCTTCACCATACCTGAACTCGTTCGAGACGAGAAGGATTTTATCTTGCCTATGCTCGCACGTAAGCGAGAAGGTCTTTTAACTCGCCTGAACTCGCTCAACGGCGAGAAGGACTTTATCTGGTGCCTCAACTTGCCCAGGGTGTACATCTCCTCCCCCCTGGATGCACTGAGGACCTTTTCTTTCTCTCGCCTGCACTCGCTCGGCGGCGAGGAGGTCTTTAACTGGCCTTAGCTCGCACAACGGCGATAAGGACTTTATCTGGTGCCTCAACTTGCCCAGGGTGTACATCTCCTCCCCCCTGGATGCACTGAGGACCTTTTCTTTCTCTCGCCTGCACTCGCTCGGCGGCGAGGAGGTCTTTAACTTGCCTCTACATTGCCCCAGGAGTTACATCTTCTCGCTCCCAGAAACACGGAGGACTTTTTCTCTTTCTCGCCTGCACTCGCTCGACGGCGAGGAGGTCTTTTAACTTGCCTCTACATTGCCCCAGGAGTTACATCTTCTCGCTCCCAGAAACACGGAGGACTTTTTCTCTTTCTCGCCTGCACTCGCTCGACGGCGAGGAGGTCTTTTAACTTGCCTCTACATTGCCCCAGGAGTTACATCTTCTCGCTCCCAGAAACACGGAGGACTTTTTCTCTTTCTCGCCTGCACTCGCTCGACGGCGAGGAGGTCTTTACTTGCCTCAGGACGCGCGAGGGCGTTGAGGTCTTTCATCTGGTGCCTCCGATCGCCGAAAGACGATGAGGACTTTAAAACTTAACTGGCGCCTCCAATCGCCGAAAAACGATGAGGACTTAAAACTTAACTGGTGCCTCCAATCGCCGAAAAACGATGAGGACTTAAAACCTTTTAGAAAGCCCGCGATATATCTTTTCTTGCCTTAAATCATGTACAAATGACAAGGTCTTTCTTCAAAACTTTTGAAAATAGCACTCATGCAATCTGGAAACGCCTTATACTTCGAAAACTCTTCTTTTATTGGGTGGCCTCATTAAAAACCCTCCTTAGGGAAAAAAGAGTGCCCCCTTGAAACTGTTTTAACAGAGACATTGTAATATAACACTTGTGTTTGTCTTTACTTACAAAGCTCTTAACTATAGTACAACTTCAGGTGTGTGGCGTTCCAGGTGCGAGGGATCGCTCCTCCTTCCAGCGTCTCTAAGCGGTAGGCCCCGTTCCCGAGCGCCTCAGTTATTCTGAACGGTCCAGTCCACTTGGGTGACAGTTTATTCTCCATCTCGTACTGGTGGGCCTTCCTCATCACCAAGTCGCCCTCTCTAAACTGCCTTGGCATCACCTTCGAGTTGTATCTTCGTTCAACCCTTCTCTTCACGGCCTCAGCCTTCAACCTCGCCTCTTCCCTGACCTCATCCAGCAGATCCAGGTTCAGCCTTCTCTCTTCATTCGAATCTTCCTCTACGAAGTTCTGGAATCTCGGCGAGCTCTCCTGGATCTCCACTGGAATCATGGCATCACACCCATAGACCAAGCTAAACGGGGTCTCATGGGTTCCTGACTGCTCGGTGGTGTGGTACGCCCAGACTATACGAGGCACCTCCTCAGCCCAACTTCCCTTGGCTTTCTCAAGCCTTCTCTTCAAACCTCTCAACAACACCCGATTAGCTGATTCCACCTGGCCATTTGTTTGAGGGTGCTCGACGGATGCAAACACTTGTTGAATTCCCACCCCTTCGCAAAGCTTCTTCAACAGGTGGCTTGCAAACTGCGTCCCATTATCTGACTCCAGGCGCTTAGGCACTCCATACCGGCACACGATGTTCTTCCATACAAAACCTTCGATCTTGTGTGCGGTGATCTGGGCCACTGGTTCTGCTTCAATCCACTTGGTGAAATACTCAATCGCCACCACCAAGTACTTCATTTGCCTGATCGCCAGCGGGAAAGGTCCCAGGATGTCGATTCCCCAAGTATGAAACGGCCAAGGGCTATAGATCGACTTCAACTCCTCGGGAGGTGCCTTATGCCAATCGGCGTGCTGCTGGCATTGTTTACAACATTGGGCATATTTCTTGCAATCTTCTCTCATGGATGGCCAGTAGTAGCCTGCACGGAGAGTCCTTGCGGCCAGAGCTCGACCCCTGACGTGGCTTCCACATATACCTTCGTGGAGCTCTGCCATAATTCTCGTGCACTTCTCGCCGTGTATACATTCTAGGAGTGGGTGAGTGAACCCAAACCTGTACAGATCGCCATCAATCAATGTGTACTTGCTGGAATTTTTCTTTACCTTCCTAGCTTCTGTTGGATCCAGCGGGAGGAGGCCATCTGCCAAGCACCGCTTGTACTGTGTTATCCAAGTGTCTGGCTCATGGGTGGCGCAGACCTGCATCACATTCACCTTCTCTCCTCGACATGCTCTAATTCTCGGCGATCTCAGAGTTTCTTGCGTCAAGGACTTATGGCTTCTCGCTGCTCTCTCCGTCGACTTGCTTATTTGAAGGACCAGGTGATCTGCTACGAATGCTCTTGGCGTCTTCAGAGTTTCTTGAATCACCGTCCTCTGCCTACCCCCCTTGCCTGAGCTGGCGAGCTTAGCAAGCAAGTCAGCTCGGGCATTCTGCTCTCGGGGCACATGTACTACTTCAAAAGAGGCAAAGGAACTCTTCAATTCCTGCACATACGCCAAGTAAGCCGCCATTTGTGGATCTTTAGCCTGGAACTCGCCTGTTACTTGCCCTGTGACTAGCAGCGAGTCACTCTTAGCCATCAGCACCCTAGCTCCCATCTCCTTGGCCAGCAGAATCCCGGCGATCAGCGCCTCATACTCTGCTTGATTGTTGCTGGCTTTGAAGGCAAATCTCAACGATTGTTCGATTAGCACGCCGTTGGGCCCTTCCAAAATGACTCCAGCACCGCTACCCTGCTGGTTCGACGATCCATCCACCGAGAGTACCCAACGGAAATCGTCTCCTTCAACCCGCGTCGCCTCTGATGAGAGCTCAACCACAAAATCTGCAAAGATTTGCCCCTTGATCGGGCCTCGGGGCTCGTATTTAATGTCAAACTCTGACAACTCCACTGCCCACTTCACCATTCTTCCCGCAACGTCAGGTTTCTTCAAGACCTTCTGGATGGGCAGGTCAGTCATCACCAGTATTGTGAAACTGTGGAAGTAGTGGCGCAACCTCCTCGCCGAAAACACCACAGTCAGCGCAGCCTTCTCCAGGGCCTGATATCTCGTTTCTGGGCCCTGCAACACCTTGCTCACGAAATAAATAGGCTTCTGAGCCTGATCTTGATCCTGGGCGAGCACCGCACTCACCGCACTCACCGCCCTCTCAGTCACAGCAAAATACAAACTGAGAGGGATTCCCGCCAGCGGTTTGCACAGAACCGGCGGGCTCGCCAGATACTCCTTCAGCTTGACGAAAGCTTCCTCGCACTCTTTCGTCCAAGCAAACTTATTATTGCGCCGTAGACATTGAAAATAGGGATGCCCCTTTTCTCCGCTAGCTGACACGAAGCGAGATAGGGCTGCCATCCGACCTGTTAGCTGCTGGACTTCTTTCACCGTAGCCGGGCTTCTCATCGCCAAGATGGCGGCACACTTGTCTGGGTTAGCTTCTATTCCTCTTTCAGTCAAGAGAAAGCCCAAAAATTTTCCAGCCTCCACGCCGAAAATGCATTTCTCCGGGTTGAGCTTTAACTTGAACTTGGCGATCGTCGTGAACAATTCTTCCAAGTCTGCAACGTGCTTGCTTTTCTCCTGCGAGGTCACGACCATGTCATCGACGTAGGCTTGCACGTTCCTTCCCAGCATTGGTGCAAGTACTCGATCCATCAACCTCTGGTACGTGGCCCCCGCGTTCTTCAGCCCAAACGGCATCACCTTATAGCAGTAGCACGACCTCTCCGTCATGAAGGCTGTTTTCTCTTCATCCATGGGATGCATCTTGATCTGATTATAGCCCGAGAAGGCATCCAGGAAACTCAGCAGCTTGCACCCTGCAGCACTATCAACCAGGGCATCAATGCTTGGTAAAGGATACGAATCCTTTGGGCAAGCTTTGTTCAGATCGGTGAAATCGACGCACATGCGCCATTTCCCGTTACTCTTCTTCACCAGCACGACGTTTGCCAACCATTCAGGGTACTGGACTTCCCTGATGTGGCCTGCAGCGAGGAGTTTCTGTGTTTCGTCCCTGATCGCCTGCCTCCTCTCCTCATTGAATTTTCTTCTCCTTTGTCGCACCGGTCTCACCATGTTGTCCATCGCCAGATGATGGCACAAGAAGTCGGGATCGATCCCGGGCATGTCCGAAGCGGACCAAGCAAACGCGTCCAGATGCCGCTCAATCACCTTGGCGATCTGGTCCTGGAGATCGACCTCCAGAGATCTTCCGAGCTTGAAGATTTTCCCTCCGATCTCCTTCTCGAGCCACTGCTCGACAGGTTTGGGCCTGGATTCTCTGGCGATCACCGCCCTGGCGATTCCCTGTTCCCTTGCTTCCTCGGGGCGATTCCGCGCCTCTTCCTCCTCCAGGCCAGCATTCCTCTCCCCCAGCTCAGCATCCACCATTTCCACGTCTCTTCCGGCGGCCTCCTCGGTTACCGGCGGTCTGGGCTTCACACCGGGAGGCGGGGTGGTTGTTACATAACTCACTGATCTTTTGTTTTTCAGGCTATTCTCATAGCACCTTTTCGCTTCTTTCTGATCAGACTTTATCGTGATCACCACCCCTTCCATGGACGGCAACTTCACCTTCATGTGCCGAGTCGACGGAATGGCACCTATCCTGTTAAGAGTGGGCCTTCCCAACAGGATGTTATATGCTGAAGGGACGTTTACGATGAGGTACTTGATTTTCTCCCTCCTCGATCCAGCCTCATCTGTAAACGTGGTTCTCAGCTCAATGTACCCCCTGACCTCCACCTGGTCGCCAGCGAACCCATATAAGCACCCTCCATAGGGCCTTAGCTGGTCAAGGGGCAACTCCAGCTGCGTGAAAGTCGGCCAGAACATCACGTCTGCCGAGCTTCCCTGGTCCACCAGAACTCTGTGGACCTTCCTTCCCGCCGTAACCAACGAAATAACTATGGGATCGTTGTCATGAGGCACAACGTCCCGAAGATCCTGCTTCGTGAACGTAATGTCCACTTCCGGCGAGTGATCTTCAAACATGTCCACTGCCATCACCGATCGCGCATACTTTTTCCTCTGCGACGCGGTGCATCCACCACCTGAGAAACCCCCTGCAATGGTGTGGATCTCCCCATGGATAGGCATCTCGTGTTGCTGGGCTTCTCCACCTGCTGGCTGGGAACTCGACGCTCCCCCCGTCCTTCTCTCCAGCAGATAGTCATTTAGGAACCCACTCTTAACCAGATCGTCGAGCTGGTATCCTAAAGACAAACACGAGTCCAGGTTGTGGCCAAAGCACTGGTGGAACTCGCACCAGGCGTCCGGCTTTGACCCCAGCACCTTGTCGCCCACCTTCTCGGGCGCCTTCAACCTAGCAGATATGTTAGGGATAGCGATCAGGTCCGCTAGTCCCATGACGAATTTGTGCTTAGGCGGGCGATTGTATTCCCGGCGTGCTGGTGGTTGGCGTGCTGGTTGTTGGCGCACTTGGCTTCTTCCCTTATTTCTCCTATCGTAAGGATAGCGAGTCCTTTGGTCTTTTCTGGCCGCCGCCGCCGTTTCCAGCACCCTCTGCGGCTGGATCCTGGTCTGGGCGCGTGGCCTGGCGGGAGCCACGCTGCCTCTCTTCTCGGCGACTTCACTCTCGTCGGCGATGTGGGCCACCGCAAGTCGCCTGACTTCAGCAAACGTCGCTGGATGAGCCCTGATCAAGGCCTCGCAGAATGGCCCTGGCTGCACGCCCTTCTTGAAGGCATAGACCAGCATTTCTTCATCCTTGGCCGGCGATCTGACCATCTGCGCTCCGAAGCGATTGAGGTAGTCTCTGAGGGACTCCCCATGGTACTGCCTTATATCAAACAGAACATAGGACACTCTGGGCGGTGCCTTATTCACAATGTACTGCTCGACAAAGATTTTCGAGAATTGTTGAAAATTTGTTATGTGGCCGTTAGGCAGGCTCACAAACCACTCCATCGCCGTTCCCTGGAGCGTGCTCACGAACATCTTGCAGTAGACGGCGTCTGACCCTCCCGATAGCATCATCTGCGTGTGGAACGTGGTCAGATGAGCCTCTGGATCCTCCACGTCGGTAAAAACAGCTTTAACCGGAACCACGCTCGCGGGAATTGGCGTGTCGGTAATCGCCTGAACAAAAGGCATTGGGAACACACGAGGTGGCGTCGACGGCGCCGCCTCCTCCACAAAAGAACGTCCTTGCTGCTCCTGAAGAGCTCGACGCAGCTCCTCAGTTACCTTGCTGAGCTCCTCGTTCCTGGCGCGAGAGGTGACCAGGTCCTCATGTATCCTAGCCTGCTCTACGCGCGAGGCTTCCACAATTGCCTGCAACGAGCGCATCATCTCTGCCATCTGCGCCATGGTCATGGCGGCGTCGCCTTCAGCAGCGACAGGAGCCACGGGACTGGAACGATTGCTTCTCATCTTTCTCATTAACTTCAGCGAACCACAGGAATACAGCGAACAACACTTCAACCACGATCGAATCAGCGATCAATCGGAGAAAACTCAAGAAACTGCGCAAGAACTCAAGAACACCGCAAACCTTCGCAGAAAACCACAAAAGAACTCGAACTTCCACCAAACAGATTGCGCGCAAGCAACAAAAGACCTCACTCCACCGATTGAAAACCAAACAGACGGTACAAAACGCAAACTTACCGAACGAAACTCAAAGAAACTGCGAACGACGGTTGCACCAGCACACAACCACGCCGAAAACCTCGAAAACTTCCACGAACTCACGTTGTGGATGGGAGCAAGTTTTACACGGCCCCACGGTGGGCGCCTGATGATCCTGCCTGTTGACCGGAGCGCTGGAGAATGCCTCGTCAACGGATCGACGTGCGCACCGCCTCTCACCTTCGTTCCTTCCCGGGATCTGCTTCAAGAACCTGCAAAGAAACGATACGGCGCCGCTGCGGCCGATCGCACTCCGACGCTCAAGTCAGTGACGGTATCACCAAAAACTAAGAACTAGAACCGTGCAAATCCTCTCTCACAAACAGCTCTGTCACTCGCAAGCGTAAAGTGTATGAACTGAACGTGCGTACCTCAGAAAGTATGTTAAGAACTCTTATATACCTGGTGGTTTTCTCTCTCCTGGCAGTTACAGACTTGGACACGTGGCGCGCATCCAACTGTACACGTGCCATCATCTGGAGGCTCCCTGACTTGGCGCTGCTTCTGCTCTCATTTTGGCTAAGTTACTTATGCATGGTACTGCCCAGTGCATAGCTAACTTAGGAGTGCGATCTCCACTGGAACTGGCGAGTTAGGGCCTTCATACACCTTCCCTGTGGTCTCGCCGGCCGCCTTCATAATCTGCTTCTCCTCCATCTTCGGCGATGTGCTTGTTCTGGCGATCTCCGACTGCTTGGTCGCCTGGGTTTGCATCTGGCGACTTGATCTTTAACCTGGCGATCGCCTATTCCGGTAAACTGGAAGTCGGAACACGCCAGCTTAACAACTGGCGACTACGCGTGCCCCCCGACTTCCTTCCCTTTTTGCCAACCTGGCGCCTTGTCAACACGCCTTCACTGATGCCACGTCATCATACCCGACCACCAGGGCGGTACACTTATCATTCACAAGCTTAGAGATACCAATTTAATATTTATTAGTTAATTTAATAACATTTTAATATCAATTTTTTTATGCTATTATTTTTATGTAATCAAAGTAGCATTACAATAATATTTAAATATAATAACTAAATCAAATTTTTAAGTTCTAAATGTTAAAATATAAATACAAAATTATTACAATTTAGATTTTATAACGTTCTTATAAAATTATTTATTAATTAATTTTCAATTTAATAAATAATTCAATTATTTATTTTATTTCAAATAATTTTAGAAAAAATTACCTTTTGTCACCTTCTTATATGACGATAATTTTGTGACTTTATAACAATGTTACATTAACTTAAATTTATAAAACTTTATTGAAATATATTGACATGATATAACATTTAAAATCTTAATTATAAAAATAAAAATCAATTTTCTATTTAAAAAATATATTTTTCCCAACAACTTTAAAGAAAAAATAAAAATTTCTACAACAATAAACACCAAAGAATCATTTTACAAAGCAACAATAAAATGCAACATTAAAATTGAAACATTTAATAATAAATGTTAAATGAAATTCTCGTATCTATCTATAATGGGTTCACAATTTTCGTACAAAATACTTTGACCATGTTGTCATCACGTATTCCAATGCTTATGAAGATAGCGACGGGTTGTCATTAAAAAACTGTGACTTTTGAATTTTTTTTGAATTAGTGCTTGAATAATAAACCCCGAATTTTAAAGTGTGTTATATCTAGAGTACGTACTGAAATAAGAAGATTTAATGTTAGAATACATAATATTGTATAATATATCATTAATAATAAATGTTAAATGAAATTTTCGTACCTATTTATAATGGGTTCAAAATTTTCGTACAAAATACTTTGACCATGTTGTCATCACCTATTCCAATGTTTATGAAGTTAGCAACTGCTGGTCATTAAAAAACTTTGAATTTTGAATTTTTTTTGAATTAGTGCACAAATAATAAACCCCGAATTTTAAAGTGTGTTTTGTATTGAGGTATTTACCTAATCCCAACCTATATCAATTGTAGTTCGCACAATAGTAGACATCCAATGCATAACATAATAACCGCACTCATAACTTCCAGATTGTCTGTTGAACTGCATGTGTAAATAAATGTATTAAATGAATGAATGAGACACATTAAATTGAGTAAACATATATAGTTTAAATACCTTAAGGTACTTCTAAGTGATTTATTGTGTGTTTGCATTTCCCCGCCCACATAACATGTTATATCTAGAGTAAGCACTGAAATAAGAAAATTTCATGTTAGAATACTTAATATTATATAATATATAATTAATAATAAATGTGAAATGAAATTTTCTTACCAATCTATAATGGATTCAAAATTTTCGTACAAAATACTTTGACAATGGTTTCATCACGTATTTTAATGCTTATGAAGTTAGCGACTATTGGTCATTAAAACGCTGTGACTTTTGAATTTTTTTTTTAATTAGTGCATGAATAAGAAACCCTAAATATTAAAGTGTTTTTTGTATTGAGGTATTTACCTGATCCCAAACTCTATCAATTATAGATCGCACAATAGTCGACATGCAATGCATAACATAATAACCGCGCTCATAACTTCCAGATTGTCTGTTGAACTGCATGTGGAAATAAATGTATTAAATGAATGAATGAGACACATTAAATTGAGTGAACATATATACTTTAAATAGCTTAAGGTACTTCCAAGTGGTTTTTTTGTGTGTTTGCACTTCCCCTCCCATGTTATATCTAGAATAAGCACTAAAATAAGAAGATTTCATGTTAGAATACTTAATATTATATAATATATAATTAATAATAAATGTTAAATGAAATTTTCGTACCTATCTATAATGGGTTCAAAATTTTTGTACAAAATACTTTGACCATGGTTTCATCACGTATTCTAATGCTTATGAAGTTAGCGACTATTGGTCATTAAAACGCGGTGAGTTTTGAATTTTTTTTGAATTAGTGCATGAATAATAAATCCCGAATTTTAAAGTGTTTTTTGTATTGAGGTATTTACCTGATCCGAACCTCTATCAATTGTAGTTCGCACAATAGTCAACATCCAATGCATAACATAATAACCGCATTCATAACATCAAGATTGTCTGTTTAACTGCATGTGAAAATAAATGTATGAAATGAATGAATGAGACACATTAAATTGAGTGAACATATACACTTTAAATATCTTAAAGTACTTCCAAGTGATTTTTTGTGTGTTTGCACTTCCCTTCCCACTCAACATGTTATATCCAGAGTAAGCACTGAAATAAGAAGATTGCATGTAAGAATACTTAATATTTATAATATATTATAATATATAATTAATAACAAATTTAAAATGAAATTTTCATACCTATCTTTAATGGGTTCAAAATTTTCGTACAAAATACTTCGACCATGTTGTAATCACGTCTTCCAATGCTTATGAAGCTAGTGACCTTGGTCATTAAAAAGCTGTTACTTTTGAATTTTTTTTAATTAGTGCATGAATAATAAACCCCGAATTTTAAAGTGTTTTTTGTATTGAGGTATTTACCCGATCCCAACCTCTACTAATTGTAGTTCGCACAATAGTCGACATTCAATGCATAACATAATAACCGCACTCATAACTTCCAGATTGTCTGTTGAACTGCATGTGAAAATAAATGTATTAAATGAATGAATGAGAAACATTAAATTGAGTGAACATATATACTTCAAATACTTTAAGGTACTTTCAAGTGATTTTTTATATCTTTGCACTTCCCCTACCACTCAACATGTTATATCTAGAGTAAGCACTAAAATAAGAAAATTTCATGTTAGAATACTTAATGTTATATAATATATAATTAATAATAAATTTTAAATGAAATATTCGTTCCTATCTATAATGGGTTTAAAATTTTCGTACAAAATACTTTGACCATGTTGTCATCACGTATTCCAATGCTTATGAAGGTAGCGACTGTTGGTCATTAAAATGCTGTGATTTTTGAATTTTTTTTGAATTAGTGCATGAATAATAAATCCCGAATTTTAAAGTGTTTTTTTGTATTGAGGTATTTACCTGATCCCAAACTGTAATTGTAGTTCGCACAATAGTCGACATCCTATGCATAACATAATAACTGCACTCATAACTTCCAGATTGTCTGATGAACTGCATGTGGAAATAAATGTGTATTAAATGAATGAATGAGACAAATTAAATTGAGTGAACATATATACTTTAAATACTTTAAGGTACTTCCAAGTGATTTTTTGTGTGTTTGCACTTCCTCTCCCACTCAACATGTGATATCCAGAGTAAGCACTGAAATAAGAAGATTTCATGTTAGAATACTTAATATTATATAATATATAATTAATAATAAATATTAAATGAAATTTTCGTATCTATCTATAATGGGTTTAAAATAGGTAGGGTGTTTCTTATGTAAGGAGCAAAATCATGCAGTGGTATGATCTTGAACAAATATTATTAACAGTTGCCAATGACGCCTATATAACAAATCAGTTAGTTTCTCTTATTTCAATAATTTAGTGTAACTTATTTAATTAATATGGACATATTCATGGATGTATAGAGCAAAATAAATTTGTTTTCCTCCATTCTTTAAGGTAGTGTTGATGTATGTTTGTGTTTTTGACTTCTTGTTTCCAAGTGATTGAATGAGTTTAGGGTTTAACAACCCATATATATTTTGTTTCCCTTCATTGAAGCATAATCCACAAATATAGCTAAATTTCAACAAGTTAGTAATAATATATTTTATATTTGAACTTACATCATCCATAAATTGCAGAACTGTTATGTTAATCTCTAAATTTATGTATGCAAGGTCCAACAAATCAGACATGTGAAAGTACAAGAGTACATCATTATGTCTTCCAAAAACATTGACATCCCATGGAACCTCTACAACGGTTGTATTTAAAGTTGTAGCAACTTCCACCAATGCCGCTACAGGATCATCAGTGGAGAATTTTTTCTTCTTTCGAAGAGGCAGTTTTGTCTTAGGTTTCTACACTACTCATCAACAAACAAACAAATAATTAAATTACTTACAATGTAATATATCTGATCCTGCTTATTGACCAGAACGTTGGAACCTGCCTCGTCAAAGGATCGACGTGTGCACCGCTTCAAACCTCCGTCCTTCTTCAAGATCCACCTCAAGAACCTGCAAAAGAACAGAGCGGCGCCGCTGCGGCCGATCGCACTCCAACGCCCAAGTCAGTGACCAAACCACCAAATACTAAGAGCAAGAACACTCTAGAACTCTCAAGGAACCGTGCAATGTTCTCTCTCACAGTATGCTCAAGAACTCGCAAGCGTAAGAGTATAATCTGAACGTGCGTAACTCAGAAGTTCGTTGAGAACTCTTATATACCTGGTCACTTTCTCTCTCCTGGCAGTTACAGACCTGGACATGTGGCCCGCATCCAGTCGTACACGTGCCATCATCTGGAGCCTCCTTGACTTGGGCGCTGCTTCTGACTCTCTTTTTGGCTAAGTTATGTATGCATGGTACTGCCCAGTGCATAGCTAACTTGGGAGCGCGATCTCTACTGGAATTGGCGAGTTAGGGTGCTCTCGTACACCTTCCCTGTGGTCTCGCCGGCCGCCTTCATAATCTGCACCACCTTCATCTTCGGCGATGTGCTTGCTATGGCGATCTCCAATCACTTGGTCGCCTGAATTTATCATCTGGCGACTCCATCTTCAACTGGGCGATCGCCTGTCCTGGTATGCTGGAGATCGGAACGCGCCAACTTAATAACTGGCGACTACACGAACCCCCCGACTTCCTTCCCTTCTGCAAATCTGGCGCCTTGTCAACACGCCTACACTGTAGCTTGATGCCACGTCATCACATCCGACTACCAGGGCGGTACAATATCTAATATATAATCCTATTAGTGCAAAGATATACCGTATAGTCTATAGGTCTAACGAGATGTCTAGGCCAGGCAATGAAAGTATGTAATGCCTCTGCTACAATTGTCACCTCTGATGTCGGCATAGGAACTACAACATCACCATAAAGGACCTTCTCCACCGTGACCTTTATGAAATTAGAAGGAAGAGGCACATTGTGTAACATTGTGACCCCTTCATAACATAACACTTACCCAGAGAAACAAATCGGGTCAAAGAATTATACTCAACATATAACTCACATTGGCTAGTTGAGCCAAAGTCATCCCCCGATAGATAAACCGTCGAACAACTCCCTTTAGTGTTGACTTTCTTAATAGGAGGCAGAGGTGGTTCATCTTGTACTGTAGTAAGTGGTTGCTACGAGAGTCCTAAACCCTCCCACCGCTTTTCAAACTCCCTATCCATTCGGTTATTAAATTCCTCCATTAAACTTTATCTGTTCACGTAACTGTAGTAAATACTTCTGGCTAGGTTGACTAGACGATTGTTCCTTGCTATGTGATGAAGGTCCAAAGTATGACTGAATCCCAACCCCATATCCAGCTACACGAACACGTCCAGGGTGCTCAAGTCGTCTGATAGCAACATTAAGAATATCTTCGCGACCACATGGAATAAAAGTCCCCTGTGTTGATTGCTCATAACGAGAATCCTAAAAAAATTTAAAAGAAATTGTCAAACTTGAACACATTGAATTTAGAATAACACATAGAGAACATATTTCTTACAATTCATTCAGTTGTTTGTTCTGAAGACTTAGAACTCCATGTCCCTGATGTTTTTATGCAGGCACCCTTCCACATCTCATGTCGGGTTGGCGGGGATGGAGGCCTAAAAGAATCTACACTATTCCCTTCCTCAATGGAAGTAGAATGTGCTTTAATTTTTTCTTCAAGCATCTTCTGCGCTAACATCTTATAACCACCACAGGACACTAAGTCTAGGGTTTCATTATGTGCCTGATTGGTTTTTTCTGTCTTCCGAATATCCTATCATCAACATTCAAAAGTTAATAATACGTTAATATAAACTACATCCAAATATAACAAGTGATATTAACCTACCATTTCTCAGTTTCTTGAATCTTCATAAATTGCTGCCAAGTTTTGTCATCAAGGGATACGTATTTTGTACAAGGATTTCTCCTTTCCTTTCACCATATATATAATTTGTTGTCAATTTTGATTTAAACTGACGAAACTTGACATTCACATTAGAAAGAACCTTCGCTCTCAAGGTTTCCACATTCGGGATCTCATAATGCATCTACATTATTTGGGATAATTAGTTCATAAGTAAAGTTCATATTGAACAAAGTAAAAAAAAAATTACATACCAGAATATCTTGCCAAATAATGTTTCTCTCGTTCTCGGTCACGTGATCCCAAGAATCAATTAAGATAGAAATCCTGATGTGAGTTGATTTTTAGATAGTTCCATTTTATGGTGACACTTTACTTAGGCTTTGTTTGGATTGGGGAGTGGAAAGTTGAGGGTGTGGGAGAGTAAGAGTGTGAGAAGAAAGTGTGAAAAAAGTGATTGTGTTTGGATTATGGTATGTGATCCTGCCGGCAACTCGAACGTGGAGGAATCACTTTGTAGCACTCTCTGTCCCGTCTACGCGACTGTGTTCTCTGCAGAATCACCCTCAGAACCTTCTCTTGGATCTCCAAACGTGACCTGCAAAACACACAGACGGCGCCTCTAGCGGCCGTTTGCACTCCGACGATCAAGTTAGACCACAGAACCACCAAATGAGAAAACTAGTAGTGTGTGTGAAAAACTCTTGCTCTCTATTTTTCGTATCCCCTCCATCTCTCCCTGATTCTCTTTTATGTCTCTCTCTCTGTTTCTGGGCATAACAGAATTCTGTTATGCTTTTCTGGCATGTGTCAGAACCCTGTTATGCTTTTCTGAGACAGTGTACCTGCAGAATCAGTAGAGTGTGGGTGTCTGTGCGTGTCCGCGCGTCTCTGCACTTGGCTGCGCTTGTCTGTACCTGTCTGTACCTTTAGTGGTACGGAGTGCACCTTTATCTGGACCGCACCCCTCTCAGATGATGACACGTGGAGGCATGCGACTCGCATCTAATCACACACGTGTCACTTATTGGAAGGGCTCTAGCGCTTCTCTTTGCGTGCTAAGTTACTCCCTTGCGGAGTAACTTAGCATATTTCTTTCATCTGGGTAAATCGCATACTCTCAGGAGAACGCCAGGTGTGGCCGGTCTAGGCACACTCACCAAGCGTTGCTCTCTGCGTAGACGACTTACCCTTCACGCACGTAATGGGTTGAGGGAGTCACCAATCACTGATCGGTTTACTAGCTCCCTCAGGCCACTCTCGTGCGCGATTCACTGAGATGTGCTCATGCGAGGTCCATGTATAACGCTCTCTTTGGGAACCTCAGTCCCAGTTTAACTGCGTGTAACACGAGACCCCGATGACAATGCACCCGATGACTGATCAGTGCTCTGTTGCTTCTCGCGTTCTGCCCCCAGGCGTTAGTCTGAGAACTGGTCTGTTGGTGGCCACTTGGCTACTGACCACTGATCACCGTTCTGGATGATCTGTCCTCTGACCTCTCTGCCGCCTGATCTGTCGATGGTCACTTGGTTACTGACCCCCGATCACCGCTCTCGGCGATCGTCTCCTTGATCTCTCTGTCACTTGGTCCACGTGTCACCCTGCGAGTGGTCCACGTGGTCCTCTGCTGTTGACGTCATCGACTACCGATGACCGATCGGATCACAAGCCCCCCAGTCTCGAGTCGTGAACTCGTTCTCGGCGAAGAGACGAAGTGGTCGTGCCCTCAACCCACGTGGCAAGTGGGACCGCATCACGTGCCACCTCACGTGTTGCTTCTTTAACGTTTGGACTTCCTTCCTTAATCTCGCGACACGTGGCCCCATCCACGGCCAGCGTGGTGTGTCGCTAGCGCTTCTCTTATTCAAATTGGCGCGCGCCTTCACTGTTCCTTCATCTTCTTCAATCGACTCTCAGACTTCTTGCGAACTCTTTCTGCTTCCAAACCTCTTGCGATCGTCCAAAGGTATGGTTTTTCTTCTTCCTGGGTCTATTTAGGTTATTTCTACCGTTTGCATTTACCTTTCTCGTTATCATGCATTCATTTCCCCTGTTTTCCCTCTCTCGACCCGCGCTAGGGTTTTTCGCGCTCTTGCCCTGATTTCTGCTTCTCCTTCTTCCTTTTTTCACTTAGGCATCTCTTTCTCCTTTCCCTTTTCTGTTTTCACCGAACCATTCATCATTCCCTCTTCTTCCATTCATTCTGACCTTTCGTTTTTCCTCCATTTGCAGCTATCTCGCGATGGCTCGCTTGAAACAAACCGCGCGTATTATTGCCCCATCTTCTGGTGCACAGCCTTCCGCGAGTGCGCCAGCTCCACCACCGCCTGTTGCTACCTCCTACCACGACAATGCCAGGGTCTACGACTGGGACCCCCTGGCGTTGCTCGCTGAAACCTCCACCCTACTGCCCCAGGGCCACCTCACGTCCCTGCTGAGCCACAATCCCGATGAGCCTTCCTGCGCCATCGACAGGGAAAATGACTTTAACATCCAAATCCGCATTCCTCCTCAAGGGATGCCCATCTGTGCGGACGATAGGGCCACCAATGGGGTGCCCTTCGTTTTCATCTACTCCACCATCTTCAAAAGGTTGAAGCTGCGCCTCCCCTTCACCTTTTTCGAAAAGGAGCTGATGATGGAGTTGAACGTCGCGCCCTGCCAACTCCGTCCAAATGCCTGGGCCTTCATCCGGGCATTTCAGATCCTCTGCAATTATTTCGGGCACAACGCCTCCGTGGATGTGTTCCTCTATTTCTTCGAGGCGAAGAATCCTGGGGACAGGTCCTGGGTTAGCCTGAACGGGGTTGCTGGACGGGTGCTCCTGGGCCTGTACCAGCAATCCTTCAAAGACTGGAAGGGCAGGTTCTACATGATATCTGCCACCCCACAAAGTCCAAATCTGCTCGAGGGGTACCCCCTCTACTGGGGTCCCGGGGTTGAATTCAGGAAATCCAGGGACCCCGAAGCTATGGCCCCCTACGAGCGCGAGCTATGTGGGTTGTTCCTGGGGGCCAAGTACAACTCTGCTCGGCTCATCAAAGATGAGTTCGATGTGGTGGCCCTGAAAAAGTACATAGGTAGCTCTTCTTCCACCTCTTAGGATGCTTGCACCTTCTCATGCATGCTTTTATGTGTTTTTACTTACCTGCGTAACTTGAGCATCTAACTCTTCCCTTTCTCATCTGTGTAGATTCAATGTCGGGGAAAGACAGGAGGCTAGCCTTGCTGGAGCTTGCCAAGCGTCGGGGAACCAAGGGAACTGGCTCCTCTTCTTCTACCACTGAGCCCATTGCAGCCCCTCCTCTCTCGGTCGCGCCAGCTGAAGGCCCCGAGCAAGGAAGGAAAAGGAAAAGACTGGTGAAGGCTTCTACTTCACTTGCTGCTGCTGCTGCTGCCTCAACCGAAGAGGAAAGCTCTGGCTCTCCTCTTATACACCGCCAGAGGAAAATGCCAGCGGTCGATGGGGCTTCGTCTCTCCAGCCTGGGGAGATCGAGGTGGTGGAGGTAGAGGAAGGTTCACCCCCTCCTCCCTCTACTCAACCTGCCTCAGAGCCCACATGCCTCCCTTCTCCCTGCCAATAGTTGCCTCCAACTTCTCAACCGCCATCTCCCCCCCCAGCAGGCCAATCACCTGGTCCATCTGCTCATCCTGCTGAGGGTGCTTATGCTCAACCTGAGGGTCCCCCATCACCACTGCCAATCTCCACTGCAACCGCTGAAGGTGGTGGATCCAGCTCACGCCCAAGCGCCTCTGGGGCCAGCCATGAAAACTTCAGCAGGGTCATCACCTTGGTTCGACAGCTCATTAGCAACTGGGAGCTCGTCGAATGGAATGGTGATGAGGTGGACATGCACCTGGCCAGGCAGATGGTGCTCTCTCTGGAGTTTTCCACCCAGCATCGCAAGCAAATAGCCCTGGAGAAGAGGGTGAAGGAACTTGAGCACGACAAGGAGTCACTGCGAAGTGACTTCGAAGCTGCTCAAGGGTCTGTAGAGCTGATGCGGGGCATGGTGGAAAAGGCTAGGAGGGAGTATCTAGCGCAGGTCCAAGAGACCATCAAGACGGAGATCTTGATGGGGCAGACTGTGAGCTCTCTGGACTGCGCGGTGGTGGAGCTACAGGCCGAGACCTCCTCCCTACGCCAACTGAACTCTCAACTAGTGGGGGAGCTCGAGTCCACCAAAGAAGCGGCTGCTGCTGGAGAGAAAAAACTTGAGGAGGTGGTGGGCAAACTGTCTGAAGCCAAGGGCCAACTGGAAAAAGCTGCCTCCTCCCTTGCTGCCCTTACCACTGAGAGAGATGCTGCGGAGGCCTCAAAGCAAAAACTGGAGGCGGAGAAGGCTGATTTGACGAACGTGGGTGCTGATGCCCTTACTGACGGATTCGAGCTAGCACTCGAGCAAATCCGATGCGTTCTCCCAGACCTAGACCTCTCGCAGTTTAGCATCTATCACGAAGTGGTAGACGGAAAGCTCACCCCTCCTGCCCCTTAATCTCTTATCTTCCTTGTAAATTTTAACTTCTGCACAACTTTTCTTAGTACTCAAAATTTGTATAAGACTTGGTTGTGAATATAAACTCTCAATTTGTATGAGCTTCTTCTCTTGTATTTTTCTTGAGCTTCACCTTTCTTTATGCACATGACTAACTGTTAGCTAGCTTAGGTTCAGCGCGATCTTAAGCTTTGTCTTTCCCTTTGCACACGACTAAGTGTTAACCAACTTAGGCCTAGCGCGATCTGCCTTCCTTGTTCTTGGCCTCTACTTGATCATGACTAGCTACTCCCTTAGCCTTGTGTTTAACAGTTCTCGTGCGCTGCTTTGCACCACTAACCACTCACTGACGACTCATCGGTGATCGTTCTTCGATCTTCACTTAGCTTCTCTGTCGCTCTAGCGCTAAGTGCATAGATGACTTTGACATCAATCGCTCGAGGTGATGCCTCGTTTTGGGGAAAGAAAAGTGTTTCTCGCTAACCCCTCTTACTTTCCCCAAGGTCATCACCCTTCGGCGGGTTGAGTCGTTCATTCCCTGCCTCACTCCTGGGGTGAAGAGGGTTTCGGACTAAGAGCCTTACTGGGCCAATATTGGTGTATGCCAAGTGGGTAAGGACATTTGCCAAAATCTTTCCTTTCCCTCCCCTGGTCTTACTAGCACCCCTGGCTTTTCAAACCCTTAACTGCTTGCGCTCACACCTGGGGTGAGGAAGACTTAGATCGGTGCCAGTACTTGCGCCTAGGGCAAGTAAGGCCTAACCAATCACCTGCACTTGCACCTGGGGCAAGGAGGATTTTAACTTTAATACTTGCGCACACTTGATATGCTGGAAATTTTTCCTTTAATTGGGTGGCCTCGTTAAAAACCCTCCTTAGGGAAAAGAGTGCCCCCTCGTCTATTCAACTGTTCCCACTATATACAAAGCATGTATCTTTAGCGCGAGAACGCAACTACTTTACAACTTAACTGAAGTAAAATTTTAAATGGGTGGCGTTCCACGTTCTGGGGATTGCTCCTCCCTCCAGAGTTTCTAGCCGATAAGCTCCGTTCTCCAACGTCTCAACCACTTTGTACGGGCCTGTCCACTTTGGAGACAATTTGTTCTGCATGTCATTCTGATGCGCCTTTCTCATCACCAGATCACCTTCCTGGAAGCGCCTGAGCCTCACTTTAGAGTTGTGCCTCCGCTCTACTCTTCTCTTTACGGCTTCAGCACTGACTCTGGCTTCTTCTCGCACTTCGTCCAGCAGGTCTAGATTCACCTTACGTTCTTCATTGGACTCTTCAGCAATGAAGTTCAAGAATCTGGGGGAGCTCTCCTGTATCTCCACGGGAATCATGGCGTCTGTCCCATAGACAAGGCTGAAGGGTGTCTCGTGGGTGCTGGACTGTGGGGTGGTATGATAAGACCATACAATTCTGGGGACCTCCTCTGCCCAGCCTCCTTTGGCCTTGTCTAGTCTTCGCTTCAGCCCCCTGAGCAGTACTCGATTTGCCGACTCCACCTGCCCATTGGTTTGTGGGTGTTCCACTGAAGCAAAAACCTGCTGTATCTTTAACTCTTCACACATCTTCCTCAGCTGATGACTCGTGAACTGGGTGCCATTGTCGGAGACCAACCTCTTGGGTATTCCGAAGCGGCATACGATGTTCTTCCAGACGAAGTGCTCGACTTTCTGTGCGGTGATGTGTGCGACTGGTTCTGCCTCCACCCACTTGGTGAAGTACTCAATGGCCACGATGAGAAACTTCATCTGCCTTATCGCCAGGGGAAAAGGTCCTAGGATGTCGATCCCCCATGTGTGGAATGGCCACGGGCTATGGATGGACCTCAACTCCTCAGGGGGTGCCTTGTGCCAGTCTGCATGTAGCTGACACTGTTTGCAACGCTGAGCAAACCTTATGCAGTCTTCCTTCAGCTTTGGCCAGTAGTACCTCGCGCAGAGTATCCTACTTGCCAAAGCGCGACGACCTACGTGGCTTCCGCACACCCCCTCGTGCAGCTCAGACATGAGTCTGGTGCATTGCTCGCCGTGCACACAGATTTGCACAGGGTGAGAAAATCCAAATCTAAAGAGGTTTCCATTTATTAGAGTAAACTTACTTGAACTCCTCTTTATCCTTTTTGCCTCTGCCACGTCGAGCGGGAGTACACCATCTTCTAAGTATAACTGGTATGGCGTTATCCAGGTGTCGGGTTCCTTCTCCGCGTGGACCTCCATCGACTCATCGGTCTTCAACGGTCACGATCTCACCCTCGGTGCTCTCAGCGTTTCTTGGGTCAATGACCGATGACCGATCATCAGGCGCTCCATTGATTTGTACACATGAAGTACCTGGTTGTCCGACACGAACGCTCGCGGTACCTTCAAGGTCTCCTGAATGACGGTCCTCTGCTTCCCCCCTTTGCCTGAGCTGGCCAGCTTGGCAAGCAGGTCTGCTCTGGCATTTTGCTCTCTTGGCACGTGCACCAATTCGAACTCGGCGAAGGACGCCTTCAGGAGCTGTACATACTCCAAGTAGGCTGCCATCTGGGGATCTTTTGCTTGGAACTCCCCTGCAACCTGCCTGGTGACCAGCAAAGGGTCGCTTTTGGCCAGCAGATTTCTTGCTCCCATTTCTCTTGCTAACAACATTCCTGCGATCAGGGTTTCATACTCCGCCTGATTGTTGCTAGCTTTGAAGGCAAAGCGGAGGGACTGCTCGATCAGTACCCCGTTTGGGCCTTCCAGAATGACTCCAGCACCGCTCCCCTGCTGATTAGAGGAGCCATCCACCGATAACACCCACCGGAAATCTAATCCTTCTGCAGGTGTCGCGATCGACGACAACTCGACTACAAAGTCCGCGAACACCTGTCCCTTGATCAGTCCTCGGGGCTCGTACTGAATGTCAAACTCTGACAATTCCACCGCCCACTTGACCATCCTGCCTGCTACATCAGGTTTCTTCAGCACGTTTTGGATAGGCAGATCAGTCATCACCACCACTGTGAAGCTGTGGAAGTAATGCCTGAGTCTTCTGGCTGAAAACACCACCGCCAGGGCAGCCTTCTCGAGGGCCTGGTACCTTGTTTCAGGGCCTTGCAGCACCTTACTCACGAAGTAAACAGGCCTCTGGGTCTGGTCTTGCTCTTGCACCAGGACTGAGCTGACTGCTCTCTCCGTCACAGCGAAATATAGACGAAGAGGGATGCCTACCTGAGGTTTTCGCAAGACTGGTGGGCTCGCCAGATACTCCTTCAGTTTGATGAAGGCCTCCTCGCACTCCTGTGTCCAAAGGAATCTGCTGTTGCGTTTGAGACACTGGAAGTATGGATGACCTTTCTCCCCTCCAGCGGACATAAACCGGGACAAGGCTGCCAAGCGACCGGTGAGCTGCTGCACTTCCTTCACCGTCGTTGGGCTCCTCATTGCCACGATTGCTGCACACTTCTCTGGGTTAGCTTCGATTCCCCGCCCTGTTAAGAGGAAACCCAAGAACTTCCCAGCCTCCACACCAAAAATACACTTCTCTGGGTTGAGCTTCAGCCTGTACTTGGCAATGGTGGTGAATAGTTCCTCTAGATCAGCTGCATGATGCTTCTTCTCTCGGGACGTAACCACCATGTCATCTACATATGCATGTACGCTCCTTCCCAGCATGGGCGAGAGTACTCTATCCATGAGCCGCTGGTAGGTGGCCCCCGTGTTCTTTAACCCGAATGGCATGACCTTGTAGCAATAGCAAGACCATTCCGTCATAAACGCGGTCTTGCACTCATCCATGGGGTGCATCCTGATCTGGTTATACCCCGAGAAAGCGTCCAAGAAGCTGAGTAACATTCCCCCTGACGCGCTATCAACTAGGGCGTCTATACTGGGTAAGGGGTAAGAATCTTTGGGGCACACCTTGTTGAGGTCAGTGAAATCCACGCACATTCTCCACTTGCCGCTTGCCTTCTGAACCAGCACCACATTCGCTAGCCACTCGGGGTACTGGATCTCTCTGATGTGCCCTGCAGCAAGGAGCTTCTGCGCTTCGTCGTGGATCACCTTCCTTTTCTCCTCGTTGAATTTCCTTCGCCTTTGTCGCACAGGTCGAACCTTGGGATCCATCGACAGACGATGGCAAAGGAAATCGGGGTCGATTCCTGGCATGTCGGATGCTGACCATGCAAAGGCACCCATGTGCTTTTCGATCACACCAACGATCAGCTTTCGCTCTTCTTCAACGAGGGATCCCCCCAATTTGAACTTTTTCCCCCCGATGTCCACTTCGACCCATCCTTCAGCTGGGTGGGGCCTTCTCTCGCTGGCGATGACCGCCCTCGCGATCCCTGACTCGCGAGGAGCGACCGCGCCTTCCTCTTCTTCTTCAACTTGGGCTACCTGGAAGCCCCCCACCGCAGCGTTCTCCATCCTCTGAGCGCCCTGTGTCTCCCTAACCACCGATTGCTCTTCGCGCACACCTGGTGGTGGTTTCCTGGTGACGTGACATACACTTCTCTTCTGCTTCAGGCTGTTCTCATAACAGCGTCTTGCCTCAGCCTGATCCGGCTTGATGGTTATCACGGTTCCCTCCATCGACGGCAGTTTCAACTTCATGTGCCTCGTTGATGGTATTGCGCCCAACCTATTGAGTGTTGGCCTCCCCAACAAAATGTTGTACGCAGAAGGGGCGTTCACCACCAGGTACTTTATCCTTTCAGTGCGGGCCGTCGTTCCGTCAGTGAACGTTGTCCTCAGCTCAATGTATCCCCGCACCTCTACCTGATCTCCTGCAAAACCGTAGAGACACCCGGTATACGGCCTCAGCTGATCAGGGGACAACTGCAACTTGTTGAATGTTGGCCAGAACATGACGTCTTCCGAGCTTCCTTGATCTACGAGTACTCTGTGCACTCGTCTTCCTGCTGTGATGAGGGAAATGACCACAGGGTCGTTGTCGTGCGGGACAACGTCCCGTAGATCAGCTTTCCTGAAGATAATATCTACTTCAGGGTAATGACTCTCATTTACCGCATCTACCGCCATCACCGACCGAGCGTACCTCCTTCTCTGTGACGTTGTGCATCCCCCACCAGAGAAGCCTCCCGCGATTGTTTGCACTTCCCCGTGTATAGGGACTTCATGCTGCTGTTCTTTGGTCTGGGATCCCGACGCGCGATCACCCTGCGGCTCACGCAGGTAATCTGCTAGGAACCCAGACTTCACCAACTCTGCCAGTTGATGACCCAACGCCAAACAAGAGTGAAGTGTGTGGCCAAAGGCCTGGTGAAACTCACACCACTCATTCTTCTTTTTACCAAGTACCTTATCAGTTTTCTCCGGTACACGTAGTCTTGCTGCTACAGCAGGAAGGGCGATGAGATCCGCCAATCCCACCATGAAATTGTATCTTGGGGGCACATTGTTCTCCCTTGCATGCCCCCTGCTCTGATCTTTGCCCGGTGCATAGGGACGAGGTTTTTCCCGCACCTTTTTCCCCTCCTTGGCCTCATGCACCCTTGCTTGCTGCGGTTTCCCTTGCCCTCCACGCGGTCTTGGTGGTGCAGCACTTCCTCTCTTCTCAGAAACCTCTGTTTCTGCCACTATGTGCGCCACCGCGCGTCGTCGGATCTCTGCCAAGGTGCTGGGATGGCTTCTGATGAGAGACTCGCTGAAGGGGCCAGGCAGCACTCCCTTCTTAAACGCGTGCACCAGCATATCTTCATCTTTGCTGGGCAGTCTAACCACTTGTGCTCCAGAGCGGTTGAGGTAGTCTTTCAGCGGCTCACCTTGGTATTGACGTACGTCGAACAAATCGTATGACACCACTGCAGGTGCTTTGTTGACGATGTATTGCTCAGTGAAGAGCTTTGAAAACTGAGAGAAAGACGTGATATGCCCTTCTCGTAAGCTCACGAACCACTCCATGGCGATTCCGCTTAGCGTGCTCATGAACATTTTGCAGTACACAGCGTCTGAGCCCCCAGACAACATCATCTGGGTGTGGAACGCCGTCAGATGTGCCTCCGGGTCTTCTACCCCCTTGAACGACGCCTTCACCCCCACCAGGTTGGGAGGCACCATGGTTCCCATGATTTCAGGGGAGAATGGCATGGGGAACGCTCTTGGAGGTGACGACTGCCTAGACATCCTTTCGTCAACCACGTGTTCCCTCTGCGCCTGCAACGTCCTCCTCAACTCTTCATTGACGCGATTCAGCTCGTCGTTCTGCTTTGCGACGCGGCCAACTCCGTCTGCATCCTTTCTTGTTCAGCTTTTGACGCTGCGGCATTGTCCTGCAGCGTGCGCACCATCTCCAGGACCTGCGCCATTGTCACAGCTCCTTCGTCAGCAGATGGCGCAGGTGATGGTTGTCTATTTCTTGGCATCTTTCCCTATCAAAGAAGTTGGTAAAACTCTGGTAAGCTTCAAAACTGTGGTGTATATGGGACCACGATTCACTCGGGCCCCACGGTGGGCGCCAAATGATCCTGCCGGCAACTCGAACGTGGAGGAATCGCTTTGTAGCACTCTCTGTCCTGTCTACGCGACTGCGTTCTCTGCAGAATCACCCTCAGAACCTTCTCTTGGATCTCCAAATGTGACCTGCAAAACACACAGACGGCGCCTCTAGCGGCCGTTTGCACTCCGACGATCAAGTTAGACCACAGAACCACCAAATGAGAAAACTAGTAGTGTGTGTGAAAAACTCTTGCTCTCTATTTTTCGTATCCCCTCCATCTCTCCCTGATTCTCTTTTATGTCTCTCTCTCTGTTTCTGGGCATAACAGAATTCTGTTATGCTTTTTTGGCATGTGTCAGAACACTGTTATGCTTTTCTGAGACAGTGTACCTGCAGAATCAGTAGAGTGTGGGTGTCTGTGCGTGTCCGCGCGTCTCTGCGCATGGCTGCGCTTGTCTGTACCTGTATGTACCTTTAGTGGTACGGAGTGCACCTTTATCTGGACCGCACCCCTCTCAGATGATGACACGTGGAGGCATGCGACTCGCATCTAACCACACACGTGTCACTTATTGGAAGGGCTCTAGCGCTTCTCTTTGCGTGCTAAGTTACTCCCTTGCGGAGTAACTTAGCATATTTCTTTCATCTGGGTAAATCGCATACTCTCAGGAGAACGCCAGGTGTGGCCGGTCTAGGCACACTCACCAAGCGTTGCTCTCTGCGTAGACGACTTACCCTTCACGCACGTAATGGGTTGAGGGAGTCACCAATCACTGATCAGTTTACTAGCTCCCTCAGGCCACTCTCGTGCGCGATTCACTGAGATGTGCTCATGCGAGGTCCATGTATAACGCTCTCGCTGGGAACCTCAGTCCCAGTTTAACTGCGTGTAACACGAGACCCCGATGACAATGCACCCGATGACTGATCAGTGCTCTGTTGCTTCTCGCGTTCTGCCCCCAGGCGTTAGTCTGAGAACTGGTCTGTTGGTGGCCACTTGGCTACTGACCACCGATCACCGTTCTGGATGATCTGTCCTCTGACGTCTCTGCCGCTTGATCTGTCGATGGTCACTTGGTTACTGACCCCCGATCACCGCTCTCGGCGATCGTCTCCTTGATCTCTCTGTCACTTGGTCCACGTGTCACCCTGCGAGTGGTCCACGTGGTCCTCTGCTGCTGACGTCATCGACTACCGATGACCGATCGGATCAGTATGTTAGAGTGGATGTGTGAAGAAAGTTTGTTGAGATACGTGAGTGATGTGATGGTTGTAAGAGTATTTTAAATTATTTTGAATAGGGTAAATTGCAAGATTACAAGTTTTCCCTTATATATAAAAAAATTATTAATTTTGTGCACATTTTAGTTAATTAAAATAATTTAAAGTTTCATTTATAAAAAAAATAAAAAATAAAAATAAACAATTAAATATAATTTTAAATGTAAGTATAATTTTTTTATTTTTCATTTTATTAATTTAATATAATTTTGGTACTCAAGTTAATTTATTTAGATAATTTTAATATTATTTATGATTCTTTAAATTATGTTATGTTATATATATATATATATACACACACAAAATTATTATTAATAATAATTTCCATTATTAATATTATTGTATGAAGGGCACCATGGTCTTTTCATCTCATCTCACTCTGCTTTCTCTTCAATTATGAGAGGATCCTAAATACCCTCAACTTTCCATTCACTCTCACCCTCAACCTCTCCCTCTCATAGAAGCAAACAAGGGTGACACCCATCACCCTCACCCTTAACCTCCATCACCCCCAAAAGCAAGCACACACTTAGAGTTTGGATTTTAGCAATTTATGGTGGAACCTAAGGAAGATTCCCACTGGACACGAACTGAACCAAATGGTTAAGTAAGTGTGAAGGTTCACTTCGCAAAGGCAAAGATGAAAAATAAATATAAAGTGATTGATGGAATGCAATGTCGAATGGAAATGGCATTAAGGTAAGCATCAATAAAGGTCATGGCCGAACCAAATGATGGACCATAAGCATATAACAAAAGCTAAACCAAGAGCAAGAATTCAAGACAAAGACATATATGAAATGGAAATGAATTGAAAAGAGTGGAGGAAGAGAAGCTTATGGAGTGGTTGTAAGAGTGGTTCAAGCCACTTGGGGTGTGGTAGCCACCAAGGTGAGTGAAGGGCCGCAACTTGAGAGTCTCACACTCCTCAAGATAAGACCTAGCCAAGAGGATTCAAACCTCACAAACTTTTCACACAATTTGTGCAGAGTAACTTTTCTAATCAAAATTAACATGTAATACATGGAGTAAAGTGTTGAAGATGGTTGATGCCCCTTCAAGACATGTTTTTGATGATGCCATTTGTGTAAATTTCATTTGTATTTACATTTGCTTTAAGAATGTCTTAGGTATTAGAGGTTGTTTAGAGTAGGCTTTTTGCTAGGTAACCCCTGACCATGTGATAAGAGCAAGCACAAGTTTTCTCAAACTGTTTTTCACATGTTTTGCAAAAATATCCTTACTACATAAAAAATGAATACGTTCTTTTCTAAATGAATAGATTCTTTTTCTTAAGCTGATGCATTGATTTAGTGTTTCTGAAAATCATGGTTTGTGCATCAAGTATTTTAACTAAATCTTCATTCCATCAAAATGACTGTGTTCCACTTGTTAAGAAGTTTTTGTTATCATTTTGAAAATAAATCTGTTCATCTGTAAATGAATAGATTCTTTTTAGTCTGGTGCCATGTTTACCATTAAAAGGCTTTTTACGTGTTATCCTTGCACTAGGGTGTTTGACTAAGTCTCCTTCACATAACAGATTCACTAACTGCTTTTGCAAATAAATCTGTTCATTTTATTTTCAATCTGTTCTTTTTATAACAGCTTTAACTATTTTTTTAAAAATCTGTTATAAGATGTTTTTCTATAAAAGGAGATTTTGTTCCTGCGTTTAAATGTTAATAAGACAATTGAGAAAACAAGTTTACAACAGAGAAATAAGGATTTTTCAGAGGATTAGCATGTGTTCTTGAAAGATTTTCCAAATCACAAAATGTGCTTGTTCTTGGTTGGTTCTAAGGCTTGTTTAGAGGTGTTGTCACTGTGTGAGCAATCTGTTCTACTGGTCTAAGGCAAATTTCTGCAATCTCTATCAAGTGTATTCGTTTCATATTTCAATTTCTTGTAAAGTGTGGTTGTAAACTCTTCTTGATAGTGTTTCTTGAAGAGTGTGTGTGTTGGAATAGTGTTTTTCAGCTAGTGTGTCAAGTTTCTTGTAGGGTTCAAGAACCGTGGCTGTGTAAGTGTGTTTGGTACGTTTGTTTAGTGGATTTCACCTTGGATTAGGTGAGACTGGATGTAGCTCATTTGAATGAACTAGTATAATTATTGTGTGTTCAATTTCTCTTCTTCCCTACAGTCGGTTATTGCTTTATCTATTAAAAATTGAATCTATTCAATTACAAATAAATATGTTCTTTCTGGGCTTGTTCATTCTGTTCTTATTTTCTCGAAAATTTGTTTGGTTGTGTTAAAAAGATATATGAACTGTTGAATACAACTGGAACAGGTTGATTGTGAAAGGTTACCCAATTGATTGTCAAGGTAGTAATTGAACCTTTATCACTTGCTTAAGAAGTTGGAGGTCACTGATTCTGTTTTTCATAATTTCTTCTTAAAATCAGTGTGTGTAGCTTGCAAATTAATCTGCATAACTTCAAGAATTACTTGGCTGATATAAACGTTTTGAATACATAAACAGTGTAAAAATAAATCTGTTCATTGCTAAATAAATCGATTTATTTTCTGTGTACTGTGATAAAATCTGAATATGTGCGAAAATTTTAAAAGGTCAATTCACCCCCTCTCTTGAACTTTGACACTATTGAACCCAACAATTGGGATCAAGAGCTAGGACTTGTATTTTAATCAAGTTTGTTTGCAATAATGTCTGAGTTTAAAGTGATTTTTGCTGAGGGATCATCTGTCAGTAGACCCCCTATGTTCAATGGGATGAATTATGCTTTTTGGAAAATTAGAATGAAAATTTTCGTGGAATCTATTGACTCGTTTATTTGGGAGGTTGTGGTCCATGGACCCTATGTGCCAATGCAAGTTGTCAAGGATGAAGAAGTGACAAAGCCAAGATCTGAATGGAATGAGATTGAAAAGAAGAAGGCTCAATATGATCTTGTAGCCAAGAACATCATAACTTCATCATTAACAATGGATGAGTTCTTCAGGATATCCCAATGCAGTTCTGCTAAGGAGATATGGGAGGTCTTGGAAGTTACTCATGAAGGTACTGAAGATGTGAAGAGATCAAGAAAACATTCTCTCATCCAAGAATATGAATTGTTTAGAATACATTCTCTCTGTGTACTGTGATAAAATTTGAATTTGTGCGAAGATTTTAAAAGGTCAATTCACCCCCCCTCTTGAACTTTGACACTATTGAACCCAACATAAGGCACCCTATCTATAGGAATGGGTGCCTTGGTGGCCAAGAAGGGCAAGGGTAGTTTGGGAAATAAGGGAGGGGCGGCCAATGAGGGTTGACTAAGGTCAAGATCGCACCTGTAGGCTCTTCTTATAGAAACTAGGTCAAAAACCCTACTTCTATGTGCCTTGTCTTGAAAAAGTGGGCTTGGATCAAGCCCATTTCACTATAATCACTCCTATTTATGCTAAAGGAACCTATTCTATCTTATCTTGCTATTTGGACCCCTAAAGAGCCTAATTTATTTACAACTTTTTTTATTCTTAAGAAGACCATCAGGAAGAACATTAGATGCTCTGGTTTTTGTCCATTTCTCCCTCTGGTGAGATCTGCTAAATCCTTTGTGAGGTCTTCACTTAAATGTTGAGATGACTTCTTATAGTGTGAATGGTAACATGCATCCTTGGTCATCTCCTTGTTGGCTTGGTTTGTATCAGATCCTTTCACGAGAAAGTACTTTGAGATAATTGCTAAACTCCTTTGCATATGGCCCAGTGGCCACACCAGTGTTGACATCAATAGTCAGTGGTTTTTTTTACCATCATTTATCTTCTTAAACATATTCTTTAATCTTGTAAGTTCTCTACCAGTTCTTGAATGAGGAACTTTTTCATCTGTCATTTTCTTGTTATCAAACAAATATGATAAGCATCAAGAATATGAAATATAATAAAAATTATATATTGTAAAACTAAATGTGAAACGCGTGCACATACAAATGTATATTCCTTCGTCATGATCATTTCGAGTTGCATGTACAACATCCTCGTACTCCTTATTGATTGTTGTTCTTGTAACTGATTCAATCTCACAAATGTCATTGTTTGTATCTTCTGCGTCATTATGTTGGTTTTTTCCATGTAGCACAACAAACCAGTGTTCAAATGTAGGTTCTTGGATATAGAAAACTTGGGAAGCTTGATATGCCATTATGAATGATAACCTTTCGTTGGAAAGCCAACAAAAGTCATTCCTGATTCATCAATTTGACACCAATCTTATTGTCAACCCACTTGCCTTTTAAAACAGGTACAATAAACTTGGTATAATTACCTTCCCAAATGTCTACTATGAGATAACAATTATTTCTTCTTCAAGTTCATCCAACTTCTGAGAATGAATCTCTTTATTACATATGAAATTGAAAAACGAACATAGTCGAGTGATTGTATGCCTAACATTTTTCGATAAGATTCCACAAATAGGCACTGCTAGTAATCGTTGCATTAAAACGTGACAATCATGAGACTTTATGCCAATTAGTTTCAAATCATTCATAGATACAAGACTCTTCATGTTTGAAGAGTAGCATTGTGGTACCTTAACACCTTTAAGACATTCATAAAAACTTGTTTTCTCTTTCTTTGACAAAGTGTAACATGCTACAGACAAGTATGTACGTTTACCAACTTCTCGCGGTGCCAATTCCTCTCGTATATTCATCTCAATCAAATCTAGATGTGCATTCACACCATCCTTTGTTTTGCCTTTAATGTTCAAAAGTCTTCCTATTAGACTGTCACTCACATTCTTTTCTACATGCATTACATCTATATAGTGTCTGACATCTAACTTACACCAATACGGAAGATAAAAAAAGATTGATCTTTTATTCCATATTTCATTCACAGTTTGCTTCTTCTTCATTTTTTCAAAAGTCACATTAACATTTTTTATCTTTTCATAAATTTCAAGGCCATTTAAGGGAGTAGGACAAATTTCATATTCTTCGTATCCGTTAAAAGCTTTTCTCAATCTACGATATGGATGGTATTTCTTTAAAAATCTACGATGCCCAAGATACACGCTTTTTCTTCCGTGTTTCAACTGCTCATATGATGTCTTCTCTTCACATATTGGACATGCTCTATGGCCTTTCACACTATAACCTGACAACTTTCCATATGCAGGGAAGTCATTGGTAGTACAAAATAACATCAGATGCAATCGGAAAGATTCATTCTTAAACGCGTCAAAGACATCAACCCCTTCATTCCACAGTAATTGTAAATCTTCAATTAATGGATTAAGATAATCATCTATGTCATTTCTAGGTTGTTTTGGACCAGAGATCATTATAGATAACATCATGTATTTGCGCTTCATACACAAAGCAGGAGGTAAGTTGTAAATCACTAACAAAACAGGCCATGAACTATGATTACTATTTAAATTTCCAAAGGGATTCATTCCATCAGTTGTCAATCCAAGTCTTAAGTTTCTGGATTCTTTTCCAAATTCAGGAAATTATTTATCAATCTTCTTCCACTGCAAATAATCAATTCGATGATGAAGTAGTCCATCACACTTTTTATTATCTGCATGCCACCTAAGATTTTTAGCGTCATCTGTATTTGCAAACAAATGCTTAAGCCTTGGAATTATTGGAAGATACCAAAAAACCTTAGCAGGAGGACCTTCCTTTGTGAACTCATCAATTTCATCATTATGATCAACTTTAACCTTATAACGTGACAACCCACACCTGAGACATCTTCTTAAATCTTCATACTTATATTTGTATAAAATACAATCGTTAGGACATGAATGTATTTTTTTATATTCCATACCTAATGGAGTTGTGCCTTCATTCCGATTGGATTTTCTTGGTGGAGAGATGTGGAAGCTTCATGGGTGGATTTTCTTTGTGGATTTTCTTAAAACAACAACACAAAAACAGCATGGAATTCTACAAAAAATTGCACATGGATTGCTAAAGAACAATTGAACAAGATGCACCGATTAAAATTTCCAAACATCACACCAAATAAATTTGAAAATTAAGAAAGCAAGACAATATGGAAGTAATGAACAACAAGGAATCAAGAATTAACACAAAAATTTAATATGAAAAGAAGAAGACACACTTAGCTCTTGAAGAACCTTGCCTCTAGATACCACTTGATGGAGTTGTGCCTTCATTCCAATTGGATTTTCTTGGTGGAGAGATGCGAAAGCTTCATGGATTGAAATGGACAAGGAGCTCATGTAGAGCTTGTGGATTCCTTGAAGGTGAATGCTAAGTGTGGAGAGTGATAGGTGAGGCCTAATCACTTAATCTAGTGGAAATTTGAAGACTAAGTGTCTATCCTAAAAAGGTAGAGAGCAAAGTGAAATTGGCTAACAATTTGGGCAACAATTCACTCATTCATTAATCTTGAAAATACATGAACCAAGCACCTCTTTATATAGCATGAGAGGGCTGGATTTGAACAAGTAGAAATACTGGGAAAATTCAAATGAAATGGGTTTGAATTTGGCGCCTAAAATGAGCTCACATGGAAGGTGGACATGGTGTGTAGCATGTGCTCATTTTTTAGATCTAATAGGCCAGCCCGAGTTAATTATGAGTTTTCTAGAAACCCTAATTTAACCTAGGTTGGTCTTTTAGATGCCTAATCCCATCCTAATTACAATTTAGAAAAATATTACAAGTAAAATTCTTACTCTACTTTTGACAAGAAAATAAATTCTACTACAATATTTAAACTAGGATCTTGGCTTCTTCAAACATGTAGAGAAATGTTTCTCTGCCATCAATAGCAGCATCCCAGTCCTCTTGTATCTCCTTTACCATAGACGTAGTTGTGGGCTCTGATCTTCTAGTTGTTGGGCTTGCACTTGGGCTTGGGCTTGGGCCTCTTGATTGGGCCTACAAAAATAAACAAAAGCCCAATTAGACCTATATTTGCAATTAAATCAATAAACAACCTTTAGGTCTTCATCCTCCTTATTATATGGTTGTGTGAGGCTGAACGGTTTCCATCAATACCCATCCGATAAAGAATTTTTGTTGCCTCATAATTTCGATTGGGTAATGTATTTCTTTCTAGAAGCATGTCCTTCAGCAATTGGAGCTATTCTGTAAAGCTTTTTTTGGTTCATCCATTCATTGCCTTCAAATTCATCAACCTTAACACTGCTGATAATTGTGTGAACTTAGTTGAACCAGGTTACAAATGAGTCTTTGCATCATTAGACATATTTTTAAAAACAGCATTAGCAAAAGATTATGCTCCCACATCACGAATCGTGTCTTCTAATCTATCGTCCATTGAGAAATCAACATCCTCCGAAGCTCCATGCACACTTGACAAGTCTAACAATTCACCATGCCACATCCATGTTGTATAATTTTTCAAAAATCCATCACACAAAAGATGTTCTCTAATTTTGGAAACACTCAATATCCTTCCATTCAAACAATTGACACAAGGACACCTTATTCTTACTCCTTTATTACTACTAACGACATTATGTTGTGCAAACTATAAGAATTCTTCGACCCCTTTTTCATAAGCATCACTTATCCGAGGTGTATTAATCCAACTCCGATCCATAGAACTACTAAACTAAGAAAATCTAAATCAATATTGTCAAATCAAATGTACTATCTAATTCATTATAAAACTAAATCAAAATTGTCAAAGGTCAGACACCTTCGGACTCATAACCAATGCGTTCAATATGTAAAAAAAATATCTAATCATTAAAAACTAAATCAAAATTGCTAAATGTCGGATACCTCCAGACTCAGAATCAGGATGTTCAATATGTAAAAAAAATCTAATCATTAAAAACTAAATTCAGATTGTCGAATGTCGGACACCTACGAACTCAGAATAAATAAATTATATATAAAGATAATAAAATTTAATATATTATTAAATAATAAATAAAAACACGCTAACCTCAAAGTAGAGTGTACCGTCCCGTCCCCGGGCATTGACCGAAGATCAACGTCAACACATGGTGGGACCCCTCAAGGGACCCAAGGAAGAAAGTCAACAGATTGACCGCTCGAGTCACCGCCTCGCTAAGGCATCGCCCAAGAAAGGCATCGCCCAAGAGAGGCATCGCCAAGCAAAGACGTCGCAAGAAGGCTTCGGGCCTCGACAGTCCAGAACAGTAGCAAGGAGAAGAGAAAGGTGGCTTCAAGGCCATAAGTTCTAGCACCAGTAGGGGATATCCTAACTCGTGAAGTATCCACGCAACTGCTGGGAGACCCTGATACAGATACGACCCATGAGAGGGCCATGACCAGGGGAGAACCACGTGCGTGCTACGAGAGAAAGGTAGATACACCCCTAGGGCGAGTGACTAGTTATTGGGACGCATGAGTTGACACCCAAAAAGTCAACCCACGTGCCAGAAGCACTTCGAAGGAAGGAGGGCCCACACAATAGAATAACCCTAAGTTGGGTTGCGGCGCTATGGGACCCTCCGTGCAGAATAACGATCAAGTCAGAAGGGCACGTGGCAATGCACACGTGCGCATTAAAGGTTTCAGTGAAAGTTTGCCAAGGTACGCATTAACTTAGTTTACGTATCAAATGTTTTAAGGCACATTTTTATACGCTTTCAATGCGCTTGCACGCGCTTTAAATGCAGAAGGTCTATAAAAAGGGGCCTTGGGTCATTTGAAAGGGGACCCGAGTTTTGACCTAATTCTCACAGTTTAGACAGAACACAAACCCTAGTTGCTTTTGTTGCGCACCCACTGTGAGCACAAGACAATTAGGGCAACCCAGTTTTAGTATTCCAGCACAGTTATTTTCGACCACCTTCAGAGGGTGTGTCACCTTTGATGTTTCTTGCTAGCTGACTTGATCGTCGGAGTGCAAACGGCCGCGAGGGCACCCCTTTGTTCACTTCTTTTCAGGTATCACAAACGGAGCATAACGAAGGTGCCTTAGTTCGCGAGGACAAGCCACGCACAAAGACGACCCTGGTCAACCGGCGGGAACATTTGGCGAGGAGTTCCCAGCCTAGGGGTCAAGCAGAAGGAAGGAGGGAGGGAAATAGACCACTAAGGCACAACTTTGTGGTAGAACTCAAAGACCTCATCGTTGTGCCCAACATAACTGACAGGTTGAGGCCGCCAGTGATATCTAACAAGGTACTGGGATCTCACAAGGAATTATGGTGCGAATTTCACGAGGCATTTGGGCACCATATTAACAACTGCTTGGCGCTGGGCTATCAGTTGGATGAGCTTGTGAAGAATGGTTTCCTGAAAGATTATCTCGCTGGGTCCACCACGACCACAGTCCCGGCGACGCCAGAGGAGGGCCAGGCACACGAGGTGCCAGTCCATGGGGAGGTTCACACCATTTCTGGTGGATTTTTTGGAGGAGGGCCCACTGCCTCTCAACGTAAGAGGTATGTGAGGTCAGTAAGTTCAGTTGCAAAGGAATTTCCAGACGACCCTTGGGAATGAGACCTCGTGTTCACGAAGGCTGACCTACGGGATGTCGTCCCACACGACAATGATCCCGTGGTCATCTCAGTGGTCACAACAGGAAGGAAGGTACATAGGGTCCTCGTCGACCAGGGCAGTTTCGCAGATGTCATGTTCTGGACGACCTTCAACAAGCTACAGTTATCCCCTGACCTCTTGAGATCCTATACTGGATGCTTGTATGGATTTGCAGATCCAGTAGAGGTACGTGGCCACTTGGAGCTGAGGACGACGTTCACTGATGGAACGACGTCGCATACCGAAAGCATCCGGTACTTGGTGGTTAACGCCAACTCAGCTTATAACATTTTGTTGGGCAGACCCGCCCTAAACAGATTGAGGGCAGTACCGTCCACTCCCCACATGAAGATGAAGTTGCCAGATCTTAGCGGCAAGGTGATAGTCATCAAGTCAGACCAGGAAGAAGCCCGAAAGTGCTATGAGAATAGTTTAAAAACAAAGAGAAGCGTGGTCATGGTGATTGAACGACCAGCTGTCTCAGATTCTCCAGTAGAATTAGAATCATTGGAAGAGGCGACGCCCGCAGAGTCCACGCCTGTCGATGCCTTACCTATAGGGGCGATGCCTGTGGAGGATGCACGTACAGAAGGAAGATACCGTGACGCCTCGCCCGCAGAAGAAGAGCCAGAGGAGGCGATGCCTGATGCATCCGTTGGGGCGACGCCTATGGAAGAGGACTCCACGAACAAGTCTCTTGCAGAGAATGTGCAGAACGAGCAACCCCGACCAGAAGGTAACATAGTAGAAAGACAAATAGGGGGTAAGGTGTTCAAATTAGGACGCTTGCTAAGCCCAGGTGAACAAGAAGAGGTAGCTGTAGTGATCTCGCGCCACCAAGATGCTTTCGCGTGGACGGCGGCGGATATGTTGGGTATTGACCCGGATTTTTTGTGCCACCGTCTTACCATGGACGCAAAGGTTCGCCCTGTGAGACAAAGAAGGAGGAAGTTCAACGAAGAGCGATGCCTCGTCGTGAAGGAAGAAACATAGAAGCTGCTCACCGCTGAACACATAAGGGAGATACAATACCCCGAGTGGTTAGCCAATGTAGTTTTAGTGAAGAAGGCGAATGGGAAGTGGAGGATGTGCATTGACTTCACAGATTTGAACAAAGCATGCCCCAAAGATTCGTACCCACTGCCCAACATTGACGCATTAGTGGATAACGCCTCGGGTTGCAAGATATTGAGTTTCTTGGATGCGTTCTCAGGTTACAATCAGATCAGGATGCATCCCAGGGACGAGAGCAAAATGGCGTTCATGACAGAGACGTGCAACTACTGTTATAAGGTGATGCCGTTTGGTTTGAAAAATGCAGGCGCCACCTACCAAAGGCTGATGGAAAAGGTCCTTGCCCCCATGCTGGGAAGGAACGTGCAGGCCTACGTAGATGACATGATGGTAACTTCACACGAGAGAGGACAACACACAACTGATCTGGAAGAACTGTTTGCTACCATATCGAAGTATCACCTCAAGCTAAACCCAGAAAAGTGCGTTTTTGGTGTGGAGGCAGGGAAGTTCTTAGGTTTCATGCTCACGGAAAGGGGGATAGAAGCAAATCCTGACAAGTGCGCAGCCATCATCGCCATGAGGAGCCCAACCTCAGTGAAAGAAGTTCAACAACTAACGGGGCGAATGGCAGCATTATCGAGATTCATATTAGCCGGAGGAGAGAAGGGCCACCCTTACTTCCAGTGCCTCAAAAGGAATAGCCGTTTCGCATGGACAGACGAGTGTGAAGCAGCATTTCTCAAGTTGAAGGAGTACTTGGCGACGCCACCTGTGCTTTGCAAGCCACAAGTAGGCATCCCCCTCCGCTTGTACTTTGCAGTGACTGAGTGGGCCATTAGCTCTGTACTTGTCCAGGAACAAGACCAGGTGCAGAAGCCTATCTACTTCGTGAGCAAGGCCTTACAAGGCCCAGAACTGAGGTACCAGTCACTAGAGAAGGCGGCGCTAGCAGTGGTATTCTCAGCACGAAGGCTTCGCCACTATTTCCACAGCTTCACAGTGGTGGTAATGACAAACCTTCCCATCCAGAAGGTGCTCCAAAAGCCAGACGTGGCCGGGAGGATGGTTTGCTTGGCAGTGGAACTGTCGGAGTTTGACATTCGGTACGAGCCCAGGGGATCCATCAAAGGGCAAGTCTATGCAGATTTCGTGGCAGAGCTATCACCAGGGGGAGACCCCCAAGAAGGGGAATTAGGGTCGCAGTGGATGCTCTCCGTGCATGGGTCCTCCAACCAGCAGGGGAGCGGTGCTGGGATCATCTTGGAGGGGCCTAACGGAGTGTTGATCGAGAAAGCTTTACGCTTCGCCTTCAAAGCAAGCAACAACCAAGCGGAGTGCGAGGCGCTAATCGCTGGGATGCTTTTGGCCAAGGAGATGGGGGCGCAAAGCCTCTTGGCAAAGAGTGACTCACAATTGGTCACAGGGCAAGTAACAGGGGAGTATCAAGCGAAGGACCCGCAAATGGCCGCTTACTTAAGGTACGTCGAGGTGTTGAAGAGAGCCTTTGCTGCGTTTGAGTTGGTGCATGTCCCCAGGGAGCAAAATGCTAGAGCTGACTTGCTTGCCAAGCTGGCCAGCTCAGGCAAGGGGGGAAGGCAGAGGACCGTAATACAGGAGACCCTCAAGACGCCACGAAAGTTCGTTGCAGACAACAGGGTGGACGTCCTTCAGGTTAGTACAACAAGAGGAAAACCAAGGAGTCATCGCTCTCTGAGTCAAGATACGGCGAGGGCACCCTGCATCAGTACTTATGCGGCGTCGCCAGAAGAAGAAAGGGGCGTACAGGTATGTGCTTTGGAGGAAGGCGACACATGGATGACCCCTTACAGGCGATACCTAGCGGATGGAATTTTCCCAGCGGAACCAGAAGAGGGCAAGAAGATTAAGAGGAACGCCGCAAGGTACACCCTGGTAGACGGGATATTGTTCAGGCTTGGGTTTACGCACCCTATCTTGACATGTGTAAGTGGCGATGAGTGCACCAGGATAATGGCTGAGCTCCACGAAGGTATTTGTGGGAGCCACGTGGGAGGAAGATCATTGGCATCCAAGGTAATACGTGCAGGGTTTTTCTGGCCAACAGTAAGAGAGGATTGCGTGCGATACGCCCAACATTGCAAGCAGTGTCAGATGCACGCTGATTGGCACAAGGCGCCGCTAGAGGAACTGAGATCCATATACAGCCCATGGCCTTTCCATACTTGGGGGATTGACATCCTAGGCCCATTCCCATTGGCGATAAGGCAGATGAAGTACTTGATCGTTGCCATCGAGTACTTCATCAAGTGGATAGAAGCCGAACCAGTGGCACAGATCACCGCGCACAAGGTACAACATTTTGTTTGGAAGAACATTGTGTGTCGTTTCGGGGTACCAAGGCGTCTCATTTTAGACAATGGCACCCAGTTCGCGAGCCAACAGTTGGGGAAGCTATGTGCAGAAGTAGGAATCAAGCAGGTGTTTGCATCGGTCGAACACCCCCAGACAAATGGGCAGGTCGAGTCAGCAAACAGAGTTTTGTTGAGGGGTTTGAAACTCAGATTAGAGAAGGCTAAATGGGTGTGGGCAGATGAAGTACCAAGGATTGTATGGGTTTACCACACCACGCCTCAATCCTCCACTATGAAGACACCTTTCAGCTTAGTGTATGGATTGGACACCATGATCCCAGTGGAGATCCACGAGAGCTCGCCCCGTTTCCTGGGCTTCGTGGCGGAAGAATCCAACGAAGAAAGGAGGGCGAACCTGGACCTGATAGATGAAGCTAGAGAAGAAGCGAAAATTAAGGTTGAGGCCGTGAAGAGAAGAGTGGAGCGTCAGTACAGCTCCAAGGTGAAGCTGCGACAGTTCCAGGTTGGTGATCTGGTCATTAGGAAGGCCCAGCCCTACGAATTAGAAAACAAGTTGTCTCCCAAGTGGACTGGACCGTTCAGGATAACCAAGGCCAAAGGGAATGGTTCGTATAAGCTAGAGACTTTAGAAGGGGGCCCCATCCCATGTAGCTGGAATGCGGCGAATTTAAAGATTTATTTCAGTTGATGTTATTCCAATTGAAGTTTGTAAAGGGGACACTCTTTTTCCCTCCCGGGGGTTTTTTAATGAGGTCACCCAAATAAAGAAAAGAAAAGTTTAAGATATTTTTGCCCTAGTTTTTCTCTCATTCGAATGTAAGATCAAAGGTTAAAGAAACAAAGACGAAAACTTGAGGCGCCACCAAGATAAGACGTCGCCAAGATGAGTCGTAGCAAAAACCAGTCGTCGCCAAGATGAGGCGTTGCCAAGATGAGGCGTCGCCAAGAAGAGGCGTCGCCCAGATGAGGCAATGCCAAGATAAGGCGTTGCCAAGATAAAGCGTCGCCAAGATAAGGCATCGCTAAGATAAGGCGTCGCCAAGATAGCGATGCCAAGACAAGGTGTCACTAGAACAGGGCGTCGCCAGCACAAGGCGTCGCCACCAGATAATCAAGCAGAAGTCAAGATAACAGGTATGTCTAGTATAAGTTAAAATCTGGGAGCCTAGTCCTTGATCAGGGGTTAAGGGATTTGATCCTGCCTGTTGACCAAAACGCTGGAGCTTTGCCTCGTCAAACTTGGATTGACTTCTGCACCGTGTTAGCCTCCGTCCTTCACCACGATCCACCTCAAGAACCTGCAAAAGACGAAACAGTGCCGCTGCGGCCGATCACGCTCCGACGCCCAAGTCAGCGACTGAACCAACAATTACTTAAGAGTAAAAACTCAAGAACTCTAAGGAACCGTGACCAGTTCTCTCTCAGCGTACTCAAGACTCGCAAGCGTAAAGAAACAATCTGAACGTGCGTACCTCAGAAGTTTGTTGGAAACTCCTATATACCTGGGCACTTTCTCTCTCCTGGCAGTTACACATCTGGACACGTGGCTCGCATCCAGCTGTACACGTAACATCATCTGGAGCATCCTTGACTTGGGCGCTATTTCTTACTCTTCAGGTTTTTTGGCTAAGTTACTTATGCATGATACAACTCAGTGCATAGCTGCCTTGGAGCGTGATCTCTTCTGGGTGGCGAGTTCGGGTGCCTTCGTACACACCTCCCCTGTGGTCTCGCCGGCCGCCTTCATGATCTGCCCTACCTGCTTCACTGTGCATGTTCAAGTAAGCTATCCCCCGACCTCATCTTCTGGCCAGCTGGGAAGTGTCTATCTGCCTTCATCTTCGGCGATGTCCTTGTTTCGGCGATCTCTAATCACTTGGTCGCCTAGGTTCACATCTGGTGACTTCATCTTCAACCCGGAGACCGCCGGTTTAGGTGTGCTGGAGATCGGAGCACGCCAACTTAATAACTGGCGACTACACGAACCCCCCCCCCCCCCCCGACTTCCTTCTCTTCTGCCAACCAGGTGTCCCATCCAACACGCCTATATAATAGCTCGAAGCCACATCATCACTTCCGACTACCAGGGCGGTACACAAGCCCCCCAGTCTTAAGCGAAGACTTGTCCAGCGAAAAGACTAAAGGAGTCACGTCACTACCGATCTACGTGGCGCTGGCGCAAAATTCCAAACGTTCGTACTTTCTGCTTTCTTGACGCTCCACCAAACATTCTCCCAATCGCTCGACACGTGGCTTCATCAACAGTTATCTTTAGTTGTCATTTACGCTTCCAAAAACCATTTGAAAAACCCTTAAACCCATTTCACTTCTACTGTTCCATCACTTCTTTGCCTTCTCAAACGCTCTGAGTTTCTTCTGCGAAAACCCACGACGCTCTTCAACCTTCTGAATCCTCAACTTCCTTCAGCGTTCATCCGATCATCGAAAGGTACTCCCTTTACTTCTTCTGCTGAGTTTTCCTGCATTTTAACCGATTCGCATCATCCATTAACTGCCTGGTGCATACGCTGTGGGTTGTTTCTTCTGCTTCTTCCTTCTCGTAACTTAGGGCTTCGTCCCCATTACAACGAACCTCCATTCGTTCATTTTTTCATCCTTCTTTCACAATCGAGTCAGCCTCTGCAAACTTCGTTCACCCTTCCCTTTCTTTTTCCTTTCCAGTTTCCGCGATGGCTTGCTCAAAGATCACCCCAAATCCTCCTCCCTCGTCACAAAACCCTCCGTCTCAAGCTCATAACCCACCACGAGCACCTGGTGCTTCTTCTTCCCAGGCTGAGAGGTCTGCAACCTCTCGCCCTAACCTGGCTCAGGCTACTCCACCGGTCGCCGGAGGAGCCTCCGTCCCTACTCCAGACTATAAAAAGCTTTACCCCTGGGCCAGCTCGGCTTTGCTGAAAGAAACTTCTTCAATAAACTCTGCGATGGCGGTGCTCCGACTGAGGAAAGGGGACCAGTCGGATCTTTCTTTTCACAAGGAGCACGATAGTAAAATAGTTGTGCTGCCTTGCCACCCTGAGGAGCCGATCTGCGCTGATGACAAAGCGAGCGATGGCGAGTCGTTCTGCTTTCTCTACACGACGTTTTTCAAGAAGGTGAAGCTCCGACTTCCCTTCACTCGTTTCGAGCGAGAGCTGCTGACCGAGCTCGACATCGCCCCTGCCCAGCTTCATCCCAACAGCTGGGCGTTCGTGCGGGCGTTTCAAATCATATGCGCACATCTGGGACTGCCAGCGTCAGTGGACGTTTTCCTTTTCCTTTTTGAAGCTAAGCATCCGGGAGATCGCCTTTGGGTGAGTCTGAACGGGATTGCTGGGAGGTCGATCCTCTCTATCTTCCAGCAATCCTACAAGGATTGGAAGGGGAAATTCATCCAAGTACGCCAAAACGACCAGGACGCTTCGCTGCTCGACGGCTTTCCCTTGTACTGGGTAAACAAGGGAAACAAAGACTCTAAAGGAAGCTTCAGGAGGCCAAGAAGCCCTGACAACATGGGCGCTTTGGACAAAGATTTGTGCCTCTTCTGGAAGAGCGTGGCAGACGCCAACATTACCTTCCTTACCTCTACAATCATCTCCTTCGAATTCTTCGAAGGCCAACTCGAGGCTCGCATAGGTTAGAGCTCACCTAAATATCTAAGTTATTGCTCTTGGCGATACCTCTGTTAACTGTTGCTAGGCGTCTTATCTGTTGTGCACAAGACTTGAGTTTTATTTTCTGCATCACTTGTTTGTCTCATCTGCATACTTGCTCATGCGTTTATCTTTCTCTTTGAGCTGACCTGTATACCTTTGTATTATGCAGATCTCATGTTGGGTAAGGGAAAACTGGCTGAATTGAGGGCGCTCGCCCGAGCCCATGGGTTGGTGTCGGGCTCCCAGACCGTTCCCAATTCAGTGGTGGAGATCACCGTTGCCCAGGGCAGATCGCCCCCTAAAGGCCCAGCCCCTTCAGAGGCCCAGCCCGCCCCACAACGCAAAAAACTCGTCCTCAGAAAGCCAAAGAGGAAAACCCCTCAAGTGGTTCATGAGGACGAAGAAGAAGACGATGAGGCGACTGAGGACGGTCTCATCACGAAAAGAAGGAGGGTGGCGCCTTCTTCACTACCTGATCCACCTCCTCTTCCAACATCAACACCGTCCTCACCACCAGCTCCAACTACGACACCGCCTCCTCCCTCGGCTCCCACATCGCCAGTCCAAGCAGTTCCCTTGGCAGCTGCATTCCCCGTGATTGAGGCTGCTGAGGCTAACTTCATGGAAAACCCCCCAAGTGCCTCCACGCCATATGTATCTGCTGGAGGGGGTCCTCCTTCAACCGCCTCAATCGCCGAAACTGCGGCAGGTGGGGATGAAGGGGCTCACAACTCGCCCATTATCATCACCGAGTCCCCCTCGTCACCACCACGTCAAGAAGCTCCAACTCAACAGCCAACTCAAGAAGGTGGTGGCGAGAACCAGCAACAGGCTCCCCCGGTGCTTCCACGAGCAAACCTCTCCCTTGAGGTCAAAAGGGTGTGGGAACCCTTCTCAACAAAACTCAAGATGATGGCAGAGGATTTCCCCTCCATCATATCAAAAGCTGTGGAGAGTTCCAGCAAGAAACTCCAGGATGACATCTCCGTGCTCCAAGAGGAGAATCGCCTAATAAGGATCGAGGCGGAGAAGTTGTCCTGCAACCTTATGCTCGCGGAGATCGATCATTCCCGAGTGGAGGATGCCATGAGCATCGAGCTGCGGGTGGCGCGCAAGGAGGCCACCGATCTACGCCATAGGGTGCACCTCTTAGCTCAAGAGAAGATCGAGCTGAAGAGCAAGTTGGTCCCCTATCGTCTCAAGGTGGCTAGCCTGGAGGCGTCAATTAAAGCAGATGCCGCCAAGGTAGAAAACGTTGAGAAGAGGTCCGTAGATCGGGAGGTCCTCTTGGGGAAAACTGAGAAAGAGAGAGACGACACCATGGCCAAACTCGCCGAGGCCAAAAAGGAAAACGAAGGGGTCGCCGCAGAGCTGGTCCAAGCGCAGGCGGAGAACAAGAGGGTTACTGAAGACCTTCTTCAAGCTCGGGAGAGGGCTGAAGAACTGAAGCAGCAGAATGAGGGGCTCAAGAAGCAAATTGAAGAACTCGAGCTGAGCTCTGCCCAAATCCTCGCTGCTGGGTTCGATGCTGCCTTGGAACAATTCGCCTGCCAGTACCCTGATTTGGATCTCTCCATGGTGTCGCTGAACAACGAAGTGGTGGACGGGAAGATCGTTCCTTCTGAAGACTAGCTGCTTGCTGCTTCCCTCCATCACTTACTTACCTGTCTCTTTCTTACACAATTCACTTGTAATAAATTTTTCTCTTCTCTGTGCACGTATTTTGAACTGTTGCCACTATGTTATGACCTTTCTTGCTTCTTTACATGATCTTTCTGTTGACTTTATTTTCCTTGTATAACTCTCTTAGACGAAATTAACTTAACAACTCCGCGAGCGCAACTTGTTTACTCGCTGCTTAAACTATCAACTTTCGAGCGATAATACTCTAACAACTTGTAACCTTAAGGTAATGAACCTCAGCGCGAAACCATTTTTTCAAGTAACGAGCTTCAACCCAACTAACAGCTTAAGATGCAGCTTACCTGATCTGCCTTATCAAAACGGGCCTTGGCTTCTTGCCATCGCTTGAATTTCTCCTGGTCGCCAAAGAGTCTTAGCGAGACTAGCTTCCTCTTGCCTTCACAACTTGGCCATTGTTCCCTCATCTGGGGGTAGAGGCGCCTTTCGGATCCTTCTCTACCTTCCTGAGCTTCAGAACAAGGAACCGGGTGGCTGGGCATTCTCTTTGAACCTACCTTAGCCACCCTCTGAACTTCTTCCACCCTTCACTCCATACCTGAACTCGTTCAAGACGAGAAGGATTTTATCTTGCCTGAACTCGCTCGACGGCGAGAAGGTCTTTAACTCGCCTGAACTCGCTCGACGGCGAGAAGGTCTTTAACTCGCCTCTACATTGCTCCAGGGGCTACATCTTCTCTCCCCTAGAAACACTGAGGACTTTTTGCTAGTGCCTCTACATTGCCCCAGAGGCTACATCTTCTCTCCTCTGGAAGAACTGAGGACTTTTTACTGGTGCCTCTACATTGCCCCAGAGGCTACATCTTCTCTCCTCTGGAAGCACTGAGGACTTTTTACTCTTCCTCGCCTGCACTCGCTCGACGGCGAGGAGGTCTTTATCTCGCCTCAGGACGCGCGAGGGCGTTGAGGTCTTTTAACTGGTGCCTCCGATCGCCGAAAGACGATGAGGACTTTAAACTTTAACTATGCCGCCAATCGCCGAAAGACGATGGAGACTTAGAAACTTTTTAGAAAGCATGCAACATAACTTCAACTCGCCTTAATTCACATATAAGTGACAAGGTCTTTCTTCAAAACTTTCGGAAAACAACAAGCATGCAATCTAAAACACTTTAAACTTTGAAAACTCTTCTTTATTGGGCGGCCTCATTAAAAACCCTGCTTAGGGAAAAAAGAGTGCCCCCTCCAAACTGTTTTAACAGAAACATTGTAAAGCTCTTCGTGTTTGTTTTTACTTACAAAGTTCTTAACTGTAATATAACTTGAGGTGCGTGGCGTTCCAAGTGCGAGGAATCGCCCCTCCTTCCAACGTTTCTAAGCGGTAGGCGCCGTTCCCGAGCGCCTCGGTTATCCTGAACGGTCCCGTCCACTTAGGCAACAGCTTGTTCTCCATCTCGTACTGGTGGGCCTTCCTCATCACCAGGTCGCCTTCTCTGAACTGTCTTGGCATCACCTTCGAGTTATTTCTTCGTTCAATCCTTCTTTTCACTGCCTCAGCTTTCAATCTCGCCTCCTCCCTGACCTCATCCAGCAAATCCAGATTCAGCCTTCTTTCCTCACTCGAGTCTTCCGCTACAAAGTTCTGGAATCTCGACGAGCTCTCCTGGATCTCTACTGGAATCATTGCGTCGCACCCGTAAACCAAACTGAACGGGGTCTCATGGGTTCCTGACTGCTCGGTGGTGTGGTACGCCCAGATTATACGAGGTACCTCCTCAGCCCAACTTCCTTTGGCTTTCTCTAGCCTTCTCTTCAAACCTCTTAGCAACACCCGGTTGGCTGACTCTACTTGGCCATTCGTCTGAGGGTGCTCGACGGAAGCAAATACTTGTTGAATTCCCACCCCTTCGCACAGCTTCTTCAACAGGTGACTTGCAAACTGAGTCCCGTTGTCCGACACCAGGCGCTTGGGCACACCAAATCGGCACACAATGTTCTTCCACACGAAACCCTCGATCTTGTGTGCGGTGATCTGGGCCACTGGTTCTGCTTCGATCCACTTGGTGAAATACTCAATTGCCACCACCAAGTACTTCATTTTCCTTATCGCCAATGGAAAGGGTCCCAGAATATCGATCCCCCACGTGTGAAACGGCCAAGGGCTGTAAATCGACTTCAAATCCTCGGGAGGCACCTTGTGCCAATCGGCGTGCTGCTGACACTGCTTGCAGCACTGCGCATACCTCTTGCAGTCTTCTCTCATCATAGGCCAGTAGTAACCTGCACGGAGGGTCCTTGCGGCCAGAGCTCGACCCCCGACGTGGCTCCCACATATCCCTTCATGGAGCTCTGCCATAATTCTTGTACATTTCTCGCCATGCACACATTCCAGGAGTGGGTGAGAGAACCCAAACCTATACAGCTCGCCATCAATCATTGTGAACTTGCTAGAATTCTTCTTTATCTTCCTAGCCTCCGTCGGATCCAACGGGAGGAGGCCATCCGCCAGACATCGTTTGTACTGCGTTAGCCAGGTGTCTGGCTCATGGGTAGCACAAACCTGTGCCACGTTCACCTTCTCTCCCCGACATGCCCTTATTCTTGGCGACCTCAAGGTCTCTTGAGTCAAAGACCTGTGGCTCCTCGCCGCTTTCTCCGTCGATTTGCTTATCTGAAGAACCAGGTGATCTGCCACAAATGCTCTAGGCGTCTTCAGAGTTTCTTGAATCACCGTCCTCTGCCTACCCCCCTTGCCGGAACTGGCGAGCTTAGCTAGCAAGTAAGCTCGGGCATTCTGCTCTCTAGGCACATGCACCACCTCGAAGGAGACAAAGGAACTCTTCAATTCCTGGACATACTCCAGGTAAGCCGCCATTTGTGGATCTTTAGCCTGGAACTCGCCTGTTACTTGTCCCGTGACCAACAGCGAGTCACTCTTAGCCATCAACACCCTAGCTCCCATCTCCTTGGCCAGCAAGATACCGGCGATCAGCGCCTCATACTCTGCTTGGTTGTTGCTGGCTTTGAAGGAAAACCTCAGGGACTGTTCAATCAGCACGCCGTTGGGCCCTTCCAAGATGACTCCAGCACCGCTACCCTGCTGGTTCGACGATCCGTCCACTGAAAGCACCCAACGAAAGTCATCCCCCTCAACTCGTGTTGCTTCTGACGAGAGCTCGACCACGAAATCTGCGAAGATCTGCCCCTTAATCGGACCTCGGGGTTCATACTTGATGTCGAACTCCGACAGCTCCACCGCCCACTTCACCATCCTCCCAGCGACGTCGGGCTTCTTCAAGACCTTCTGGATGGGCAAGTCGGTCATCACCAATATTGTGAAGCTATGAAAATAGTGGCATAACCTTCTTGCCGAAAAGACTACTGCGAGTGCAGCTTTCTCCAAGGCCTGATATCTTACTTCGGGGCCTTGCAGCACCTTGCTGACAAAATAAATAGGTTTTTTAGCCTGATCTTGGTCTTGGGCGAGCACCGCACTCACCGCCCTCTCAGTCACAGCAAAATACAACCTGAGAGGGGTCCCCATCAACGGTTTGCACAAAACCGGCGGGCTCGCCAGGTACTCTTTAAGCTTGACGAAGGCTTCTTCACACTCCTTCGTCCAAGCAAATTTGTTATTCCGCCTTAAACACTGGAAATATGGATGGCCCTTCTCTCCGCTAGCCGACACGAAGCGAGACAGGGCGGCCATCCGACCCGTGAGCTGCTGCACCTCCTTCACGGTCGTGGGGCTCCTCATCGCCAAGATGGCGGCACACTTATCAGGGTTGGCTTCTATTGCTCTCTCAGTTAAGAGGAACCCCAAGAACTTCCCAGCCTCCACGCCAAAGATGCACTTCTCGGGATTCAGCTTTAACCTGAACTTGGCGATCGTAGTAAACAATTCCTCCAAGTCCGCAACGTGCTTGCTCTTCTTTGGCGAGGTCACGACCATGTCATCTACGTAGGCTTGCACATTCCTTCCCAACATTGGCGAAAGTACCCGATCCATCAACCTCTGGTATGTGGCCCCCGCGTTCTTCAGCCCAAATGGCATCACCTTGTAGCAGTAGCACGATCTCTCGGTCATGAAGGCAGTCTTGTCTTCATCCATGGGATGCATCTTGATCTGGTTATACCCCGAGAAGGCATCCAGGAAACTCAACAACTTACACCCTGCAGCACTGTCCACCAGGGCGTCTATGCTTGGCAAAGGATACGAATCCTTTGGGCAGGCCTTGTTCAGATCAGTGAAGTCGACGCACATGCGCCACTTCCCATTGCTCTTCTTTACCAGCACGACATTGGCCAGCCACTCAGGGTACTGCACCTCCCTAATATGGCCTGCAGCGAGGAGCTTCTGGGTTTCGTCTCTAATCGCCTGCCTCCTCTCCTCATTGAACTTCCTTCTCCTCTGTCGTACTGGTCTCACCTGGCTGTCCATCGCCAAATGATGGCACAAGAAGTCGGGATCGATCCCGGGCATGTCCGAAGCGGACCACGCGAACGCATCCAGATGCCGCTCTATCACCTTGGCGATCTGGTCCTGGAGCTCAGCCTCCAGGGATCTTCCCAGCTTGAAGATCTTTCCCCCGATTTCCCTTTCGAGCCACTGCTCGACGGGTTTTGGTCTGGTTTCTCTGGCGATTACCGCCCTGGCGATTCCCAGCTCCCTCGCTTCCTCAGGGCAATTCCTCGCCTCTTCTTCCTCTAGACCGGCGTTCCCCTCCCCCAGCTCAGCATCCACCATCACCACGTCACTTCCGGCGGTCTCCTCCATTACCGTCGGCCTGGGCTTCACACCGGGAGGCGGGGTGGTTGTCACGTAACTCACTGACCTCTTGTTCTTCAGGCTATTCTCATAGCACTTCTTCGCTTCTTTCTGGTCGGATTTGATGGTGATCACCACCCCCTCCATAGATGGCAACTTCACCTTCATGTGCCTAGTCGAGGGTATAGCACCTATTCTGTTGAGCGTGGGTCTTCCCAGCAGAATGTTGTATGTTGAAGGAGCGTTCATGACAAGGTACTTGATTTTCTCCGTTCTCGAACCCGCCTCATCTGTAAACGTAGTCCTCAACTCAATGTACCCCCTGACCTCCACCTGGTCACCAGCGAAACCATACAAACACCCTCCATAGGGCCTCAGCTGGTCAAGGGGTAGCTCCAACTGCGTGAAAGTCGGCCTGAACATCACGTCTGCTGAACTTCCTTGGTCCACCAGAACCCTGTGGACCTTCCTTCCCGCCGTAATCAGCGAGATGACTATGGGGTCGTTGTCATGAGGCACAACGTCCCGAAGATCCTGCTTTGTGAACGTAATGTCCACATCCGGCGAGTGGTCCTCGAACATGTCCACCGTCATCACAGACCTCGCATACTTCTTCCTCTGTGATGCGGTGCATCCAGCACCCGAGAAACCTCCTGCGATGGTGTGGATTTCTCCGTGGGTAGGAATCTCGTGCTGCTGAGCCTCACCACCTGCGGGCTGGGAGCTCGACGCACCCCCCGTCCTTCTATCCAGCAAGTAGTCGTTTAGGAACCCGCTCTTGACCAGGTCGTCGAGCAGGTATCCTAAAGCCAAACACGAGTCAACGGTGTGACCAAAGCCCTGGTGGAACTCGCACCAGGCGTCTGGCTTTGGATCCAACACCTTGTCGCCCACCTTCTCGGGCGCCTTCAGCCTAGCTGATATATTGGGAATGGCGATCAGGTCCGCCAATCCCATGACAAACTTGTGCTTTGGCGGGCGATTGTACTCCCGGCGTGCTGGTTAAGGGCGCCCCGGGCCCCTGCCCTTATTCTTCCTTGGATCATAAGGATGGCGAGTCCTCTGATCCCTCTTGGCCGCCGCTGTCTCCAGCACCCTCTGTGGCTGGATTCTGGTTTGGGCACGTGGCCTAGCGGGGGCCACGCTTCCCCTCTTCTCGGTGACCTCACTTTCATCGGCGATGTGGGCCACCGCGAGTCGCCTAACCTCAGCAAACGTGGCGGGGTGAGCCCTAATCAACGCCTCACAGAAGGGTCCCGGCAGCACGCCCTTCTTGAAAGCGTATACCAGCATCTTTTCGTCCTTGGCCGGTGAGTGGACCAAAACGATTCAAGTAGTCCCTGAGGGACTCTCCATGGTACTGCCTGATGTCGAACAGATCATAAGACACCCTGGGCGATGCCTTGTTCACTATATACTGCTCGACGAAGATCTTCGAAAACTGTTGGAAGTTGGTTATGTGACCTGTAGGCAGGCTCACAAACCACTCCAGCGCCGTTCCCTGGAGTGTGCTCACAAACATCTTGCAGTACACGGCATCCGACCCTCCTGACAGCATCATCTGCATGTGGAAGGTGGTGAGATGTGCCTCGGGATCCTCCACGCCGGTAAAAACAGCCTTCACGGGTACCACACTCACAGGGATTGGCGTGTCCGTAATCGCCTGAGCGAAAGGCATAGGGAAAACGCGAGGCGGCGTTGACGGCGCGACCTCTTCAGCGACTGGACGCCCTCGCTGCTCCTGAAGAGCTTGACGCAGTTCCTCAGTCACTCTGCTAATCTCTTCATTCCTGGCCCGAGAGGCGACCAGGTCTTCGTGCATTCTCGCCTGCTCTATACGCGAGGCTTCCACGTTCGCCTGCAGCGAACGCATGATTTCCACCATCTGCACCATAGTCATGGCGCCTTCAGCAGCAACGGGCGCAACTGGACTTGAACGGTTGCTTCTCATCTTTCTCATGAACCGAACAAAACCTAGATGAACAGCGGACAATGGTTGCACCAGCACACAACCACACAGAAACCGCAGAAACTTCCAAGAACTCACGCTGTGGATGGGAACAGGTTTTACACGGCCCCACGGTGGGCGCCTGATGATCCTGCCTGTTGACCAAAACGCTGGAGCTTTGCCTCGTCAAACTTGGATCGACTTCTGCGCCATGTTAGCCTCTGTCCTTCACCGCGATCCACCTCAAGAACCTGCAAAAGATGAAATGGCGCCGCTGCGGCCGATCACGCTCCGACGCCCAAGTCAGCGACTGAACCACCAATTACTTAAGAGTAAAAACTCAAGAACTCTAAGGAACCGTGACCAGTTCTCTCTCAGCGTACTCAAGACTCGTAAGCGTAAAGAAACAATCTGAACGTGCGTACCTCAGAAGTTCGTTGGAAACTCTTATATACCTGGGCACTTTCTCTCTCCTGGCAGTTACACATCTGGACACGTGGCTCGCATCCAGCTGTACACGTGCCATCATCTGGAGCATCCTTGACTTGGGCGCTATTTCTTACTCTTCAGGTTTTTTGGCTAAGTTACTTATGCATGATACAACTCAGTGCATAGCTGCCTTGGAGCGTGATCTCTTCTGGGTGGCGAGTTCGGGTGCCTGCGTACACGCCTCCCCTGTGGTCTTGCCGACCGCCTTCATGATCTGCCCTACCTGCTTCACCGTGCTTGTTCAAGTAAGCTATCCCCCGACCTCATCTTCTGGCCAGCTGGGAAGTGTCTATCTGCCTTCATCTTTGGCGATGTCCTTGTTTCGGCGATCTCTAATCACTTGGTCGCCTGGGTTCACATCTGGCGACTTCATCTTCAACCCGGAGACCGCCGGTTTAGGTGTGCTGGAGATCGGAGCACGCCAACTTAATAACTGGCGACTACACGAACCCCCCCCCCCCCCGACTTCCTTCTCTTCTGCCAACCAGGTGTCCCATCCAACACGCCTATATAATAGCTCGAAGCCACGTCATCACTTCCGACTACCAGGGCGGTACAGGATTCCTTCGGGACGCCCCCTCCTCAAGTATGAACAACTAGCCCTGGTGCCAGATATCAGTATAAGTTAAAATCCGGGAGCCTAGTCCTTGATCAGGTGTTAAGGGATTCCTTCGGGATGCCCCCTCCTCAAGTATGAACAACTAGCCCCGGTACCAGATATCAGTATAAATTAACATCTGGAAGCCTAGTCCCTGAGCAGAGGCTAAGGGATTCCTTCGGGACGCCCCCTCCTCAGGTATGAACGGCTGGCCCCGGTGTCAGATGCTAGACATAAGTTAAAAACTCGGGCGCTTAGTCCTTGAGCAGGCGTTAAGGGATTCCTTCGGGACGCCCCTCCTCAGGTATGAATGGCTGGCCCCGGTATCAGACTATAGATGCAAGCTAAAATCTGGGTGCCTAGTCCTTGAGCAGGGGTCAAGGGATTCCTTCGGGACGCCCCCTCCTCAGGTAGGAACAACTAGCCCCAGCGTCTGATGTTTAGAACGTTACACCTCGGTGTTTTCAGACACCCTGAGGATGATACGGTGTTGCGGTAGCAGGCCTCTCCTCAGTCGTGGGCACCAAATGCAAAAAGATAAGGGTTGAGTTGCCCTGGTGTTTTAGACACTCCATGGACGATACGGTACTATGGTTTAGATTTCTCCATGGGCGTGGGCACCAGAGCGCGACTTTTGTCCCAAAGTATTTAGACACATTGAGAACACCCAAAGCAGGTCCCTCCTTGAGTGTAGACACCCAGCACAGGTGAGATAAGTCCTCCTCGCCCTCGAGTGTCGCTAAGGCGCCAGAGAGGAACAAATATAGTCCTCCCTCGCCTTTAAGCAATGTTGAGGCCCTAGTAAAGACCAAATCCTTCCTTGCCTTTGGGCAATGACGAAGCAGGCGACGCTTTCATGAGAAAGATTCGTCGCAGATACGAAGGCCAAGTAAGTTTCTTGGTGGAGAGACCAAGGGAAGGGTACGCCTCACGACTTAAAAAGGGAGAGTAGGAGAGGAGATCACGTGTTACCTAAAGAGTTAGAGTTGAACATGATGAAGGGGAGTATGTAACGCACGCGATATAGCAAAGAAAGCAGAAGCAGACACAAGTGTGCAAAGATAAAGCGATAGCATTTAAGCATAAATCAAGAGTTATAATTACAGATAAGGTTCATGGCAGTTGCAAGTTAAGCAAAAGGAAATTTTACACACATCCAATGTTTGTGGGAAACACAAAATCAGGCTACGCTTCAGGGGCCTCCGGAGGTTGAGCGGGGCCACGTTGAGGCCCCATCTTTGGACCTCAACACTTGATCCAGCCGTAACCTTCGTTGCCTGTCCATCTTCGAATCTGCGTCAAGAGGACAAACATAGTAAAGGACGGGCACAAACTAAGGTACTACGCAAGGAGACAAGATAAATCATGCATCAAGCAAGAATCCAGCAAAAGCAAAGAATAGAATGTTATAAAGGGAAGCTCTCATACTTATATATTTTTCCAGAGCCTCCGTGTTATGCTCTAGGCTTATCAAGGCGGCAGCGTCAAAGCCCCTCACACTAACCAGAATCCGACAAGCCTCTTGATCGTTCGAAGGCAGCACATTAAGAGATTTGGACTTCAGGGTTTTTGCCCCCTTCACCCAATACAGAGGAAAGCCGTCAAGGGCGGAGGGTACGAGGTCGGAGCAGCTAACCTTGAAGAATTTGCCTTTCCACCCCTTGAAGGAGTGCTGGAATAGGGTTAAGAGGACCCTCCCAGGAATGTTGCTGAGAATCACCCAAAGGTTATTCCTTTGTCTCTTCACTTCGAAGAAATGAAGGAAGATATCAACAAAAGGTGCACACCCGAAGAACCCGCTTAGTATGTCGAAAGCCTTGACAAAGGCCCAGCTGTTAGGGTATAGCTGGGCTGGGGCAATATTGATCTCCGTTACCAATTCCCTCTCAAACCTGGAGAAAGGCAAGCGCACGCCTACACACTTGAAGACCACCTGATAGAAGTAGAAAAAGGGGACCCCGTTGTTGGCTCGCTCATCCTCGCACACCGGCCCCCCTCGAGTGCAAGGGAGCACTGCGATGTCATCATCGTGCCTTTTCGCGAAGGCGCGATGATCATAGGTGCTTGGATCCCCTATATGGTCCTTCCAAGCTTTAGTGGAAACTAGACTTGAGCATTCGTCGAGCAGCTCGTCCGGAGCCCATGTGTAAAGGTCCCTATGATTAACTCTGGGGAGGAGGGTTGGCCGTCATTTTGGCACGTACCGTTAACGAGGAAAGTGAAGATTGAAGAAGAGAAAAGGGTTCAGCAATATGGTAAAGGAAAAGAGTCGTCAAAGAAGAAAAACCATACCTTTAAGTGATCTGAACAATGAAAGTTGGAGGCGCGAAGAGAGAATGCAGAGAAAGTTCTTTGGAAAAGAAGGTGAACAGTATGAAGAAATGCAAAAGAGTGAAAACAGTAAGTCGAAGCGCGGGATTTCGAAGACTTAAACGTTGCAACTGAAGCACAGAAGGCGCTAAATGGGCACCGTGCGATTGAGCCACGTGTCAGGAGATTAAAGTACGACCCAAGGCATCACCTTTCTCGCTCAGAGAGTGTCACATCGTCAGAGTCCTCGAAGGTACGTCGCGTCGGCGGTGCCGAGAATGTCACGTCAACCGGTCAGAAAGTGACATGTCATCAAAATGCAACGTGGACAATAGGGCGAAGCCTTAGTCTTTTCGCTAAAACAAGTGTCATCTCAAGATTGTGGGGCTTGTGTACCGTCCCGTCCCCGGGCGTTGACCGAAGATCAACGTCAACACATGGTGGGACCCCTCAAGGGACCCAAGGAAGAAAGTCAACAGATTGACCGCTCGAGTCACCGCCTCGCTAAGGCATCGCCCAAGAGAGGCATCGCCAAGCAAAGACGTCGCAAGAAGGCTTTGGGCCTCGACAGTCCAGAACAGTAGCAAGGAGAAGAGAAAGGTGGCTTCAAGGCCATAAGTTCTAGCACCAGTAGGGGATATCCTGACTTGTGAAGTATCCACGCCACTGCTGGGAGACCCTGATACAGATACGACCCATGAGAGGGCTATGACCAGGGGAGAACCACGTGCGTGGTACGAGAGAAAGGTAGATACACCCCCAGGGCGAGTGACTAGTGATTGGGACGCATGAGTTGGCACCCAGAAAGTCAACCCACGGGCCAGAAGCACTTCGAAGGAAGGAGGGCCCACACAATGGAATAACCCTAAGTTGGGTTGTGGTGCTATGGGACCCTCTGCACAGAATAACGATCAAGTCAGAAGGGCACATGGCAATGCACACATGCTCATTAAAGGTTTCAGTGAAAGTTTGCCAAGGTACGCGTTAACTTAGTTTACGTATCAAATGTTTCAAGGCACATTTTTATACGCTTTAAATGCGCTTCCACGCGCTTTAAATGCAGAAGCTCTATAAAAAGGGGCCTTGGGTCATTTGAAAGGGGACTCGAGTTTTGACCTAATTTTCACAGTTTAGACAGAACACAAACCCTAGTTGCTTTTGCTGCGCACCCACTGTGAGCACAAGACAATTAGGGCAACCCAGTTTTAGTATTCCAACACAGTTATTTTTGACCACCTTCAGAGGGTGTGTCACCTTTGATGTTTCTCGCTAGCTGACTTGATCGTTGGAGTGCAAACGGCCGCGAGGGCGCCTCTTTGTTCACTTCTTTTTAGGTATCACAGACGGAGCATAACGAAGGTGCCTTAGCTCGCGAGGACAAGCCACGCGCAAAGACGACCCTGGTCAACCGGCGGGAACATAGAGCAAAGCACAAGTGGCAGCACAATGGAAGAATTCTACTGAGTTAGGGCAGTGACGCGCACAGGAGTCCTCGCGGGCGTAATAGTTGGGCAGTAACGGCGGTGGTGTGCGGAGGTAACTGACGCCCACAGGTTGTTGGCGAAATGGAGGAGTGAAAGCGTTGTCGGCCTCAGCAACATGCGAAGACGAAGTCGCAGTCTGGGCGGCGCTGGCGAGTGGGCGTCGCAGGGGCAGAGGGAGAATGGGTTCGGCGTGGCCTGAAGGGAGAATGGGTTCGGCGAATAAGAGGGCGCAGGGGCGTTGTGACTAGTGCGCAACTCTCGTGAAGAGCAGAGAAGCAGGGAAACAAAGATTTCAGAGTGAAGAAGTGAACAGAGCAAGTGAATAGCGCATTGGCGCGCGAGAGTAGAAATAACAACCATATAAGGACGATTCTGCTTTGAACCGTCTTTGTTTTGGCCTTGAACAATCATGTAACGAAGGTTCCTCATGGAACCGTCTTTGTTTGGCCCCTGCGCACTCATTTAACGATGGTTCTGTCTAGAATCGACTATATAAAGGTCAAAAATATTACAAAATTGCTACTATAAGGTCAAAAATATTACAAATATCACATGGTCTGAAGTCACCAAACCATGTGGAGCAATGGTGTGATGTAATGGTACTACTATATGAAGATAGTTGAAAAAAAGAAAAACTTTTTTCCTTAAATAACAATGTTTTTAATTTTAAATCCCCAACTAACACTATTTTATTTATTTTCCCTTCTAGTATTCTTTTTGACCATGATGAGAATTCGGTTCCCCATGAACTGAATTCTTACCTTCATTTTCTATTCCCAAAAAAAAATCCCTCTTAGAATTTGCTTTTCAGATAATCGAATTCTAAGAGTGTTTTGTTTTCTATAATAATGAACATGAGCAGAAAATAGTTTGGAGGATGATCGAAATTCAATCTGTGAAAAATATAATTTTGACCTTGGCGTATGAATGTTCATTTGAAACTAATTATACGATAACTGAATGTTCTTGGAAATTGGTTACTAGACCAAATTTTGGGGCGATTTTTATTTCTTATTTCCAGTATTGGAGTGAAAGAGATTTTAGTTTTTCGGTGAATGATCAAAATTCGACTTTCAATTTTTGACTTTGGCGTATGAATGTTCATCCGAAATTAATTATGTGGCGATTGAATGTTCATTGGAATTGGTTACTGGTGGGCCGAAATTTGAGGACGATTTTCGATTTTTATTTCTTATTTTCAATATTGGAGTGAAAATGATTTTGGTTTTCCGTTGGATGTTCAAAATCTGGTTTCCAATTTTCGACTTTGGCGTATGAATGTTCATCTAGAATTAATTATGCAGTGACTGAATGTTCGTGAGAATTGGTTGCCGATAGACCGAAATTTGGGGACAGTTTCCAATTTTTATTTCTTATTTCTAGTGTTATAGTAAAAGAGATGTGGGTTTTCCGGTGGTGGGTGACCTGTACGAACTTAATTTTTTTATTTCCTGCATTGGAGTAGAGTGGAACATATGAGTGTGGTCCAGTAAGTGATCATAATTTGAATATGTATTTTTTTTGATTTTGATATACGCATTATCCGGAATGAACTCTCTGGTGGATGCATTATCCAGAATTATAAAATTATTAGTTGTTATATCTTTTTAAAATTAAAGTTATCATTATTATTTGGTTGAAAATAAAAAGGAATTAATAAATTAAAAAGAATTGATATTTTTAATTTTGGATGCATTAAAAATATGTATTGGTTGTAAAAATAAAAGAAATATTTGTAATGTTTAAAAACTTAGAAATATAACTATTGAAAAAAGAAATGAGTTTTTACAAAAGAAAAAGTAATAAACTAAAAATGTTTAGTTTAAATTTTTTTTTTTGTAAGAATGAAGAAAATAAAAAATTAAAACCTACAACAACATAAAAGTTGAATCTATAAACATAAATTAGTATTTTTTTAATTATTATTGATTATCTAATCTTGTTAATTTGAAGTATAAAATACAATACATAATTATAAAATAAACAAAGTCAATTAGAATTAATTAGTAATGGAAACACGTATAATATTGAGATGAGAAATTGAAGTTCTTTATTAATAACTTAAATTTTTGTAAACAATAACTTTAGTGTCATGAGAATATATTAGTCTCCAAAATGGTGACCAGTTCCACCGTGGCGACGACGTCTGTTACGTGGTGCGTTGCATCGTGGTGATTATGATTGTTATGGTTTTGGTTGGTCATTGGATATAAATTGTGGGGGTGCTTATTCATTTTGAATGCATTGGAAGAACTTCATGCTTCATTGTACAAGTGTGTTGGATGCATATATTGCATGTAATCATTAGCAGAAGGTGGTATACTCAGATTCGCTCCAAACAAGTTAGATAAGAAATCAGTTGAACTAGACGCAAATGATTGTCTTCTATCGTCCATTACAGGTTATGGTTGAGGTGTATTGAATTTTTCAACTGCGTACTAATGTCGGTAAGGTTCTTGTAGTGGCTGAAAATAACCTGTTGCTTCTGCAAATAAATGTCGATAAGCATTGTTCCCGCCGGTTGACTGGGATCGTCTTTGCGCGTGGCTCGTCTTTGCGAGCTAGGGCACCTTCGTTCTGCTCCGTCTGTGATACCTGAAAAGGAAGTGAACAAAAGGGGCCCTCGCGGCCGTTTGCACTCCAACGATCAAGTCAGCTAGCGAGAAACATTAAAGGTGACACACCTCCGTGCCGGAACACCGTAAAACGAATGCTCTAAAGGTGGTAAAAAATAAATGAATGGCTAAAACTGTGTTGCCCTAATTGTCTTGTGCGCACAGTGGGTGTGCAGCGAAACAACTAGGGTGTGTGCTCTGTGCAAACTGTGAGAATTAGGTCAAAACTCCTCCTCTTCAAACGTCCCAAGGCCCCCTTTTTATACACCTCCCGCATTATAAAGCGCGCTAAAGCGCATTGAAAGCTTATAAAAATGTGCCTTGAAACATTTGATACGTAAACGCGAATATTGATATTTGTGTGCTTATTGCCACCTGTCCTTCTGACTTGATCGCTATTCTACGTAGAGGGCCTCACACCGCCGTAACCCAACTTAGGGTTATTCCATTGTGTGAGTCCTCTTTCTAAAAAGTGCATCTGGCGCAGGGGGTGACTTTCTGGGTGCCAACTCATGCGCCCCAGCTTTTAGTCACTCACCTTGGGAGTGTATATACCTTTCTCTCGTACCACGCACGTGGTTCTCCCCTGGACGTGGCCCTCTCATGGTTCGTATCTATCCCAGGGTCTCCCAGCGGTGGTGTGGGTACTTCACGAGTTAGGTTTCCCCCTACTGGTACTAGAACTATGGCCTTGAAGCCGCCTTTCTCTTCTCTTTGTTACTGTTCTAAACTGTCGAGGCCCGAGGCCTCCTTGCGATGTCTTATCCTGGCGACGCCTTAACCCGGCGACGCCTTTGCTTGGCGATGCCTTAACCTGGCGACGCCTTTACTAGGCGACGCCTCAGCAAGGCGGCGCCTTAACCTGGCGATGCCTAAGCGGTCAATCTGTTGACATTTTTTCTTGGGTCCCTCGAGGGATCCCACCATGTGTTGACTTTGACCTTTGGTCAACGTCCGGGGATGGGACGGTACACAAGCCCCCCAGTCTTGAGCTGACACTTGTCTCAGCGAAAAGACTAAGTCCTCGCCCCATTATCCACGTGGCATTCTTGCTAACGTGACATTCCTTTGCACAGTTGACGTGACACTCTCTGAGCACCTGACGCGACGTTCTCTACACTGAGGATGTGACGTTTTAAGTGCGCTTATCTTTCGACACGTGGCATGATCCTATGGCCGGGGATGAGTGTCGTTAGCGCTTCGAGTTAACGTTACATCTTTCAAAACGCGCGCGCTTCAAACCACTGTTTCATTCACTCTTTGCATTTCTTCTTACTGTTCATCTTTTCTGTAACCTCTGCATCTCTTGCGCTCTTCCTCCTTGTGAAAGCTCGCGTCTTTCTCACTTCCAACCACAAAGGTATGGTTTTTCTACTCCGATCCTACTTACACTTTACTGTATTGATCTCATAACTGCCTGGGACTGTTTATTTTTCTTGCATTTCTCTATGTTCTTCCCCTCTTCCCCACACTTCCTCATCCTCCCCTTCTCTCTGGGTTTCTCGTGGGTAGGGGCTTTCTTAGGGCTTCTTCCCCCTTTTCTTCCTAACCTTATTTGCTAAACCTATTCTCCTCTTCATTCTTCAGTTTCTTCATCAATGGCATGTACTAAAACAACGACCAACCCTCCACCCCCCAGAGTCAACCATAGGGCCCTTTACACATGGGCTCCAGACGAGCTGCTCGATGAGTGCTCGAGCTTGGTCTCCTCAAAAGCTTGGAGGGATCACGTAGGAGAGTCAAGCACCTACGCTCATCGTGCCTTCGCGAAAAGGCACGATGACGACATTGCAGTGCTCCCTTGTACCCTAGGGGAGCCTGTTTGTGGGGATGAGCGGGCCAACAACGGGGTCCCCTTCTTCTATTTCTACCAAGTGGTCTTCAAGCGTATAGGGACACGCTTGCCCTTTTCCAGGTTTGAGAGGGAACTGCTAACGGAGATCAATATCGCCCCAGCTCAGCTGCACCCCAACGGCTAGGCCTTAGTCAAGACCTTTGACGTATTGTGCGGGTTCTTCGGGCGCGCACCCTCCGTCGACATCTTCCTACATTTCTTCGAAGTGAAGAAACAGGGGAAGAGCCGCTGGGTGAGTCTCAGCAACATCCCTGGAAGGGTCCTCCTGACTCTATTCCAGCAATCCTTTAAGGGGTGGAAGGGCAAGTTCTTCAAGGTTTGCTGCTCCGACTTCGACCCCTCTGCCCTCGACGGCTTTCCACTGTACTGGGTGAAGGAGGTGAAGACCGTAAAGCCCAAATCCCTAGACGAGTTGCCCTCGAATGATCGAGAGGCCTGTCAAATTCTGACTAGCGCGGGGGGCTTCGACACCGCCACCCTGATAAGTCTAGAGTAAAATGTTGAGGCTCTAGCCACATACATAAGTACGAGAGCTTCCCCTTATAACCTTCCATTCTCTGCTTCTGCTTGGCTCTTGCTTGATGTATGATTTATCTGTTCCTTTGGTGTGGTAACCTAACTTGTGCCTAACCTTTACTATGTTTATCCTCTTGGTGCAGAATCTAAAATGGACAGACAACGAAGGCTGAGACTGGCTCACGTCCTGAAGTCCAATGATGGGGCTTCGACGTCTCCCCTTTCAACCTCTGCTACCCCCCCCCATCTTCTCCCAACCTTCACCCTTAGTCTGCCACGACACCATCAACTCCATCAATCCAACCTTCTCCCAATCAAACTCCAAGCTCACCACCTCCTATTGCGGCCATGCCTCTTGCGCTGGCCGCGGCTGGTGCTCCCTCAGCCCCCCTTGACAAGGGAAAAAGGGTAGTGGAGGTGGTTTCTGACGATGAAGACTCCGCTGAGGGGCAAGTCTTCAAACGACAAAGAACCCAACACCCCCCTCAGCAAGTTACTTCCGCCACCTCTTCCTCGCATGGTGCCGAATCTCTGAGGGAGGACCCTCCAAGTGCCACTTCCCCTCCTCAACCAATGGCCTTGGAGGGTGGTGTTGAAGCTGATTCCTCAACCGTCCCCCCACCTGCCCCAGAACTTCCACTCCCGATGCAAGACTCACTGAGGGGCTTCTTGGGCAGGGCGTCCTCGCGGGGCCAGGCTGAAGGGCCCCAAAAAGAAAGCATCTACTACTACATGGGCGCCTTCATGTCCTGCACCCACACCTGGCATGCACAGGCCAGGGCTAAGGTCGTTGAAGCCTCTTCCTTCCAAGTGCTGGAGAAGGAAGTTACCTCTCTGAAGGAGAGGCTAGCCACCCACTGGGGACGCCAAGAGGAAGCGTACAAAACTTCTCTGAGGGTGGCACAAAAAGCAAAAGAGAAGGCCAACAAACGGTTGCATGAGGTGGCTCAAGCCAACGCTGAGCTCCTCAATCAGGTGGTGCCCCTTCGAACGAAGATTGCTGATCTTGAAGCGGCGGTGGAAACCTCCAAGGCGTAGCAAAAGAAACTTGAGAACCAGTGTGTTGATCGGGAGCAAACACTGGGAAGAACCGAAGCTGCGCTCGAGGAAAAGACTAGCGAATGCTCTCGACTAGCCGCCGAGAGCGCCACCCTCCAAACCAAAGTCCAAGAGCTAACTTCTACCTTGGTCTCTAAGGACCACGAGATGGCCACTCAAAACGCCAACTTCAAGGTTGCTGAGGAGAAGCTGGTCGAGGAGGCCGCCGCTAGGTTCGCGGATGGGTTTGCGGAGGCCTTAGTCCAAGCGGCTTGTGCCAACCCAGGCATCGACATCTCCAAGTGTAGCCCTCTGAACGAGGTGGTTGGTGGGGAAATCGTGCCATTAGAGGCCTCTAGGGAATAGCCTCTACTTTGCACCTTCAACGACGTATTTGATGTATATATGGTTACCTTTTGTACTTGCCATGAACCTCGTTTGTAATTATAACTTTTTGAATTTGCTTAAATGCTTTCTCGAATTTGAGCCTCACGTTCTCGTTTTCTAACTTCTCTTACACTTTTATCTGTTTCTGCTTTCCGTTCTATATCGAAGGCACTACTGGTGCTTGTCTTCGATGCATTTATTTGTTGTTTTGCCCTCAATTCTTTAGGTAGCACGTGACTTTCCCTCTCATTCTTTCTTCTTAAGGTGTGAGGCACACACTTTAATGACTCACGCTCCTACGCTTCTTCTTTTTCATCTTCGAATTTCTTTTTCCCTCTGAACTTGTAAAATCTTCAACCTGCTTTTTACTTACCTTTCTTGGGCCCGAGGCACTCGTAGCCGTAGGCAGTACTGACTTTCTCATCGCTTTAGGATGAAAAGGGGAGTCTCTTCATTTTTGGCCTCGACATCGCTCGAGGGCGAGGAGGACTTATCTATTCTTTTGTGGCCTCGACATCACTCAAAGTCATGGAGGACTTATCCTACCTGTACTGGGTATCTACGCTCAAGGAGAGACCTGGTTTGGGTGTCCTCAGTGTCGCATAAATACTTGGGATAAAAGTCGCGCTCTAGGGCCCACGCCCATGGAGAGGCTTATGCAAAGTGTCGTACCGTCCATGGGGTGTCTAAAACGCCAAGGCGACTTAGCCCTTACTTCTTTGGGCTTGGTGCCCACACCTGAGGAGAGGCCTACCACATCAGCGTCGTATCGTCCTCTGGGTGTCTAAAAACACCAAGACAGCGTGTCTAAACATCAGATGCTGGGGCTAGCTGTTCCTACCTGAGGAGGGGGTGTCCCGCGGGAATCCCATAACCCCTGCTCAGGGACTAGGTACCCAGGTTTTTAACTTACATATAACATCTGATACCGAGGCTAGCTATTCATACCTGAGGAGGGGGTGTCCCGAAGGAATCCCTTAACCCCTGCTCAAGGACTAGGCGCCTGGATTTCTAACTTATGTTTAATATCTGATGCCGGGGCTAGCTATTCATACCTGAGGAGGGGGCGTCCCGAAGGAATCCCTTAACCCCTGCTCAAGGACTAGGCTCCCGGACTTTAACTTATACTTAACGCACCTGATTTCTCGTTTTGAACTTGACCTTCGCTTCTTTATCTGGCGATGCCTACTTCTGGCGACGCCTTGTCACGGTGACGCCTTATCTTGGCGATGCCTCATTTTGGCGACGCCCTATCTTGGCGACGCCTCATCTTGGCGACGCCTTGAATCTTTGTCTTTGTTTCTTTAATTTTTGATCTTACATGAGAGGGAAAAACTAAGACAGGAATATCTTAAAATTCTCTTTTCTTTATTTGGGTGACCTCATAAAAAAACCCCCGAGAGGGAAAAAGAGTGTCCCCTTTACAAAACTTCAACTGAAATAAAATCAACTGAAATAAAACTTTAAATTCGCCGCATTCCAGCTATGTGGGATGGGGCCTCCTTCAAGAGTCTCTAACTTATATGAACCATTCCCCTTGACTTTTATTATTCTGAACGGTCCAGTCCACTTGGGAGACAACTTGTTTTCCAATTCGTAAGAGTGAACCTTCCTCATGACTAGATCACCAACCTGGAATTATCGCAGCTTCACCTTAGAGTTGTATTGAGGTTCCACTCTTCTCTTCATAGCCTCAACCTTTATTCTCGCCTTTTCTCTGGCTTCGTCTATCAGATCCAAGTTCACTTTTCTTTCCTCGTTGGATTCTTCTGCCACGAAGCCTAGGAAACGGGGCGAGCTCTCGTGGATCTCCACTGGGATCATGGCGTCCGACCCATACACTAGGCTGAAAGGCGTCTCCATGGTGGAAGATTGGGGCGTGGTGTGGTAAGCCCACACAATCCTCGGCACTTCTTCTGCCCACGCCCCTTTAGCTTTCTCTAATCTGCGTTTCAGACCTCTCAACAAAACTCTATTCGCTGACTCGACCTGCCCATTCGTCCGGGGATGTTCGACTGACACAAACACCTGCTTGATTCCTACTTCTGTACACAGCTTCCCCAACTGTTGGCTCGCAAACTGGGTGCCATTGTCAGAAATGAGACGCCTCAGCACCCCAAAGTGTTGTACCTTGTGCGCAGTGATCTGTGCCACTGGTTCAGCCTCTATCCACTTGGTGAAGTACTCGATGGCAACGATTAAGTACTTCATCTGCCTTATCGCCAGTGGAAAGGCCATGGGCTGTGTATGAATCTCAGTTCCTCTGGCGGCGCCTTGTGCCAGTCAGCGTGCATCTGACACTGCTTGCAGCTCTGGGCGTATCGAACGCAGTCTTCTCTTACCGTCGGCCAGAAAAAACCTGCACGTATCACCTTGGATGCCAAGGATCTTCCTCCCACATGGGTCCCACAAATACCTTCGTGGAGTTCAACCATTATTCTGGTGCACTCGTCGCCACTTACGCACGTCAGGATAGGGTGCGTAAACCCATGTCTGAATAATATCCCATCCACTAAGGTGTACCTTGCGGCGTTCCTCTTGACCTTCTTTCCTTCCTCTGGTTTCGCTGGGAGGATCCCATCCGCGAGGTATCGCCTGTAAAGGGTCATCCAGGTGTCTCCTTCCTCCAAGGTGCATACCCGTATGCCCTTCTCTCCTTCCGGCGAGGTTGCGTAAGTACTGATGCAAGGTGCCCTCGCCCTATCTTGACACAAAGAGCGATGGCTCCTTGACTTTCCTCTTGCTGCACTAACGCGAAGGACATCCACCCTGTTGTCTGCCACAAACTTTCGCGGCGTCTTGAGGGTCTCTTGGATGACAGTCCTCTGCCTTTCCCCCTTGCCTGAGCTGGCCAGCTTGGCAAGCAGGTCAGCTTGGCAAGCAGGTCAGCTCTGGCATTTTGCTCCCTAGGGACATGCACCAGCTCAAACGCGGCGAAGGCTCCCTTCAACATGTCGACGTACTTCAAGTATGCGGCCATCTGTGGATCCTTTGCCCGGTACTCCCCTGTTACTTGCCCTGTGACCAATTGTGAGTCACTCTTTTCCAAAAGGCTTTGAGCACCCATTTCTTTAGCCAAAAGCATCCCAGCAATCAACGCCTCATACTCCGCTTGGTTATTGCTTGCTTTGAAAGCAAAGCGTTAGGCTTGCTCGATCAACACTCCGTTAGGTCCCTCTAAGATTATTCCAGCGCCACTCCCCTGTTGGTTGGAGGACCCATCCACTGAGAGCATCCACTTTGACCCCGACTCTACCTCTGGGGCGTCTCCTCCTGTGAGAGCTCCACCACGAAATCAGCATAGACTTGCCCCTTGATAGATCCCCTGGGTTCATACTGGATGTCAAATTCTGACAGCTCCACCGCCCAGCGAACCATCCTCCCCGCTACATCTGGCTTCTGAAGTACTTTCTGGATGGGGAGGTTCGTCATCACCACCACTGTGAAACTGTGGAAATAATGGCGGAGCCTTCTGGCTGAGAACACCACCGCTAATGCTGCCTTCTCTAGCAACTGGTACCTCAATTCTGGGCCTTGCAAGGCCTTGCTTACGAAGTAAATGGGCTTCTGTACTTGGTTTTGCTCCTGGACCAGCATAAAGCTAATGGCCCACTCTGTTACCGCAAAGTATAATCGGAATGGGACGCCTACTTGTGGCTTGCAAAGCACAGGTGGTGTCGCCAAGTACTCCTTTAATTTGAGAAACGCTACTTCACACTCATCTGTCCATGCAAAACGACTATTCCTCTTGAGGCATTGGAAGTAGTGGTGGCCCTTCTCCCCTGCAGCAGACACGAACCTTGACAAAGCTGTCATCCTCCCAATCAATTGTTGGACTTCTTTAACTGATGTTGGGCTTCTCATGGCGATGATAGCTGCACACTTATCGGGGTTCGCCTCTATCCCCCTCTCGGTGAGCATAAACCCCAAGAACTTCCCTGCCTCCACACCAAAAACGCACTTTTCTGGGTTTAATTTGAGACGATACTTTGATATGGTAGCAAACAGCTCTTCTAGATCCGCTGCGTGCTGCCCTCTCTCGTGGGAGGTCACCACCATGTCATCTACGTAGGCCTGCACGTTCCTTCCCAACATAGGCGCAAGGACCTTGTCCATTAGCTTTTGGTAGGTGGCGCTTGCATTCTTCAACCCAAATGGCATCACCTTGTAACAGTAGTTCCATGTCTCCGTCATGAACGCTGTTTTACTCTCATCCCTTGGATGCATCTTGATCTGATTGTAACCTGAGAATGCGACCAAGAAACTCAGCATCTTACAGCCCGAGGCGCTATCCACCAATGCGTCAATGTTGGGCAGCGGATACGAATCTTTCGGGCACGCCTTGTTCAAGTCTGTGAAGTCAACGCACATCCTCCACTTCCCATTTGCCTTCTTTACCAGAACTACATTGGCCAGCCACTCAGGGTATTGTATTTCCCTGATGTGTCCGACACTTAACAGCTTCTGCGTCTCTTCTTTAACGACGAGGCATCGTTCCTAGTTGAACTTTCTCCTTCTCTGCCGCACAGGGCGAACCCTGGCGTCCATGGTAAGATGGTGGCACAAGAAATCTGGGTCGATGCTCGGCATGTCCGCCACAGTCCACGCGAATGCATCTAGGTGGCGCGAGATCACTGCAGCTACCTCTTCTTGTTCTTCCTGGCTCAAGAAGCGTCCTACTTTGAACACCTTACCCCCTATCTGCCTTTCCACGACGTTGTCTCCTGGTTGGGGTTGCTCACTCTGCACGCTCTCTGCACGAGAGTCATTCATGTGGTCCTCTTTTATAGGTGTCGCCCTATCGAATGCGTCGGGCATCACCTCCACTGACTCTTCTTCCATGGGTGAGGCCTCTTCGCATACCTCTTCCATTGGCGAGGCGTGACCACATCTTCCTTCTGAGCGTACGTCTTCTATAGGCGTCGCCCCTGCGGGTGTAGCCTCGACAGGCATGGACTCCGCGGGCGTCGCTTCTTCGAATGGTTCCAACTCCATTTGCGAATCTGATATGGGCGATCGTTCTATTACCATGACCACGCCTCTCTTTGTCTTCAGGCTATTTTCATTGCACTTTCGGGCCTCTTCCTGATCTGACTTGATTACGATTACCTTGCCACTAAGATCTAGTAGCTTCATCTTCATGTGGTGCGTGGAGGATACTGCTCTTAACCTATTCAGCGTTGGTCTGCCTAATAAAATGTTGTAGGCTGAATTGGTGCTTACCACCAAGTACCGAATGCTCTCGGTACGGGACGCCGCTCCATCAGTGAACGTCGTCCTCAGCTCCAGATAGCCACGTACCTCCACTTGGTTATCTGCAAACCCATACAAGCATCCAGTATAGGGCCTCAGCAGGTCAGGGGATAACTGTAGCTTGTTGAAGGTCGACAAAAACATGACGTCTGCAGAACTGCCCTGGTCGACGAGAACCCTGTGTACCTTTCTTCCTGCTGTGACTACTGAAATGACCACGGGGTCATTATCGTGTGGGACGACATCCCGCAGGTCAGCCCTTGTGAAAACGAGGTCCGACTCCCACGGGTCATCCGAAAACTCCTCAGCAACTGAACTCACTGACCTCACATATTTCTTACGTTGAGAGGCAGTGGGTCCTCCTCCGGAAAAGCCACCAGAAATGGTGTGAACCTCCCCATGAACTGGCATCTCATGCGCCTGACCTTCCTCTGGTACCGTCGGGACTGTGGTCGTAGTAGACCCAGCGAGATAATCTTTCAGGAACCCATTCTTCACGAGCTCATCCAACTGATAGCCCAGTGCTAAGCAATTGTTAATATGGTGCCCGAATGCCTCATGGAACTCGCACCACAAATCTTTGTGAGGTCCCAGTACCTTATCAGACTTCACTGTTGGCCTCAACCTGTCAACTATGTTGGGCACAACGATGAGGTCTTTAAGCTCTACCACAAAGTTGTGCCTCAACGATTTACGTCCTTCTCTCTTTCTCTCTGCTTGACCCCTGGGCTGGGTCCTTCTTGCCTCGTAGGGCAACTTCCTGTCTTGGTTCTCCCTCTCTGTCGTGGCCTCGTGGACCCTAGCAGGTTGCGCGCGTATATGCGCTCTCGGGCGCGCGGGCGCAACAGTTGGGCGTTTCTCGTACACCTCACCCTCAGAGGCAATGTGCTCTACTGCACGATGCCTTATCTCAGCGAAAGTCTTGGGGCGGTCACGAAAGAGTGACTTGCTGAAAGGCCCAAGACTCACCCCTTTCCTGAATGTGTACACAATCATGGGTTCGTCTGTGGTACCCACTTCCACCACCTGCGCCCCAAAACGGCTTATGTACTCTTTCAGGGTCTCATCTTGATACTGCTTCACGTCAAATAGGTCGTATGAAACTGGGGGTGGGGCCCTGTTGGCTAGGTACTGCTCTCGGAATAGCCGCGAAAGATGTGATGTGACCCTCTGGGAGGCTAATGAACCAGTCCATGGCCATCTCAGTCAACGTGCTCATGAAGAGCTTGCACTTTACAGCATTAGAACCGCCCACCAGCATCATCTGCGTGTAGAACGCAGTGAGGTGCACCTCAGGGTCTTCCATCCCTGTGAAGGTTGCTTTGGGCCCCGTGAACGTGTTGGGAATTGCTGTCTCTAGGATCGCTTGTGAGAACGGCGTTAAGAATTCTCTTGGTGGGGTGACAGCCTCAGCTTCGTCTATGTTGTGCCGCCCGCGGCTCAACTCCTTGTTTGTACGGTGGAACTCTTCGTTTCTCGCCTGGGACGCAACGAGATCTGGCTGCATGCGTTCTTGCTCCACCTTCGACGCTGCCATTGCTTGTTGTAACCCCTGCATCATACACATGAGTTGTTGCATGGTCATCTCTTCACTCTCAGCGCGCGTCGCGCCTTGTCTCGTGGATCTCATCATTTGAAACCGCTCCTACCTCTCGTGCAACTTCAATGGGTAAAGACTTGGATTCGAATGAACGTGAGCGTACAACGACTCAACCAAAGAAATCGGTGAAACTGCACCAATTCTTCTTTGGTAAAATCGCGAGAGAAAAACTGCAACTGGAACTGGAAAACTGGGTGGTGGGACTGATGTTTTATATCGGCCCCACGGTGGTCGCCAAATGTTCCCGCCGGTTGACCGAGATCGTCTTTGCGTGTGGCTCGTCTTTGGGAGCTAGGGCACCTTCGTTCTGCTCCGTCTGTGATACCTGAAAAGGAAGTGAACAAAAGGGGCGCCCTCGCGGCCGTTTGCACTTCGACGATGAAGTCAGCTAGCGAGAAACATCAAAGGTGACACACCTCCATGCCGGAACACCGTAAAACGAATGCTCTGAAGGTGGTAAAAAATAACTGAATGGCTAAAACTCTGTTGCCCTGATTGTCTTGTGCGCACAGTGGGTACGCAGCGAAACAACTAGGGTTTGTGCTCTGTGTAAACTATGAAAATTAGGTCAAAACTAAGGCCCCCCTTTTTATACACCTCCCGCATTTTAAAGCGCGTTAAAGCGCATTGAAAGCGTATAAAAATGTGCCTTGAAACATTTGATACATAAACGCAAATATTGGTATTTGTGTGCTTATTGCCACGTGTTCTTCTGACTTGATCGCTATTCTACGTAGAGGGCCTCACACCGCCGTAACCCAACTTAGGGTTATTCCATTGTGTGAGTCCTCTTTCTTCGAAGTGCATCTGGCAAAGGGGGTGACTTTCTGGGTGCCAACTCATGCGCCCCAGCTTTTAGTCACTCACCTTGGGAGTGTATCTACCTTTCTCTCGTACCACGCACGTGGTTCTCCCCTGGACGTGGCCCTCTCGTGGGTCGTATCTGTCCCAGGGTCTCCCAGCGGTGGCGTGGGTACTTCACGAGTTAGGTTACCCCCCTACTGGTACTAGAACTATGGCCTTGAAGCCGCCTTTCTCTTTTCTCTGTTACTGTTCTAAACTGTCGACGCCCGAGGCCTCTTTGTGATGTCTTATCTTGGCGACGCCTTAACCCGGCAACGCCTTTGCTTGGCGATGCCTTAACCTGACGACGCCTTTACTGGGCGACGCCTCAGCAAGGCGACGCCCCCTATTGGCGACGCCTTAACCTGGCGATGCCTCAAGCGGTCAATCTGTTGACTTTCTTTCTTGGGTCCCTCGAGGGGTCCCACCATGTGTTGACTTTGACCTTTGGTCAATGCCCGGGGATGGGACGGTACAAGCATCATGTTGTTCATTGTTGTAATTAGTTGCAGCTGGGAATGTGGACTTCGATGGGGGCTTTTGTTGTGTGCGTGGATCATTTAGTAACTGTGGCATTGACAAGAAATATATTGAATTTTCCATGTACCATTCCATGTATTCTCTACTGTGTAACAAAGGTCCATGCATTGGATGACCAGTTAACTTTAGTTCGTGACGGTTGTTCCACATGTTTATCCACTTTGCATGTTTAGTTTGCCAGTTTTCGTCAGATCATCCCCACATGTGAATTTTGTGTATTTTATCCAAGTTGTTAAGCGAGGTTGGGTCCTCTTGAAACAGACCAAATTGCAACCGAACTTTCTCATATTGATGTCATTCCACTATTGCAAAGAAAATAATAGGAGTGCATGTTGTCCAAAGTTCAGCATCCATATATGCTTCTAGTGGGGTGGATGCCTCGAAGTCCTTGTATGGATTCCATTTAAACTGTAGTAAAGCATTCTTATTATATAAGATTTGTATTGAATTTTAAAATTTTAAATGAAATTTCAAATGAATATTTTTTTCCATTACCTGATCACCTTGTATGTGGTCAATCGTAGACCTATACTCAGTAGACCATTGTGAGGGACATTTTGGAAGTTAAGAACCCTGCCACCACTCCATTTACAAACTAGGAGGTACAAAGCCTGTTGTCTGGAAAGAGCCACGATGTATGGCATGCAACAACGGTCAAAGGTGGGGACATATGACAACCAATCTGGCTGAGTCGATCAACTTTATTTTGAAGAAAACAATTTTAGAATTATAGGCCTTAAACAAGAGGGGGTGAATTGTTTTTGAAAGATTTTCACATGTATTGAAGGTAGAGTGAAAAGCAATGAATAATTAATCAATTTAAAATTTGTACAGCTAAATAGAAAACTGTTTTTAACTTGATTCTCGAAAATCAACCAGTTGTTTTCACGAAACAACCGGTTGTTTATACCAACAAATTTGAAAAAAAAAAGTTAAAACAGTTTAATGAGTCTAGGGATAGAAAGATTCACACAAGATGTTTATACTAGTTCACTCTTAACTAAGAGTTGCATCCAGTCCTCATCTAACCACTGAGAATTTACTATGTAATCAAACCTACATTACAAAACACACACCAAAAGTGATTACTTGAACCCCTCAAGAACACACACCACTTTTGGCAAACCACAAAATTTCGATAAACACCTTCTGAAACTACACCACACCAGAACACAGAGAAATACAATGCTCAAGGAAGAAGGGAAGAGAATACATCTGGGTAAATCAAAGCTTAAGGTTCATAATTACAAGACTCAATCCTATCCCGCACTTAAGATGATCCAAAAGCTCTTTGAACTATTGAAAACTATTTTTTGATTAATCTATCTTTCTTAGTTAATGCATAGGAGCGTAAAACAACCTTTTTATACTCCAATCAAGTGGTTAAAACAGTTAAATCAAAAACCAAAAGGTTTTAGAATCATTTAAAACAAATTGGAACAACTTAATAGAATTATGTTAAGGTTCAGAAAAACAACCAGTTGATTTCTTGAAACAACCGGTTGAATCTATTAGACAGCAAAGCCAAAACAAAGCCAAGCTTTTCAAACTCATTTTAATAGCCACTAAGGGTCAAACAACCGGTTGAATCGACATTTCAACATGTTGAAATTTCACACTCTTTAGAAAACTCATCTTTTCAAAAAGATTAAGATTCAATTAACCTTAAATCATCTTAAAGAGTGACTTAACACTTCAAAGACTACAAGACACACATATCTCATCGGTTGCAACAACAAGCTTACCCTTTGATCTGTCTTTTTCACACCCTTTTTCCTTTTCTACTATCCCGACCAGTCCTCAGTCATCGACCCAGGGACTGACTTCAAACATCGCACACCGATGCTTGGTAATGGAAGGGGGGCACATAAGGTGGGCCCCAGACGCACCTACCAGAAGATTGGTTAGTTTTCGTACATTGATATCATAAATCCTGATGTTGGAAATCGACATCGGACCTCGCCGACAGAGGAAGAGATCGGGCATCGGCGGTCTGAACGTTGTAATGGGCCACGTAAGGTGGGCCTAGAATTATGACAAGTTCATAGTTAAGACATCTGATATGTGGGAAGCCTGAGTCACGAAGGATCCATGCACATGGTGTGTATAGCGCATGAAGGCGCGAAACAAGTAAATAATCCTAAGAGGCGATAAGCCCATTCGGTACTTGGTCGTGAACGCCAGCTCCGCTTACAATATTTTGTTGGGCAGACCGGCATTGAACCGGCTGAACGCAGTAGCCTCCACGCGCCATATGAAGATGAAGCTATCGGACCTCAATGGCAAGGTGACAGTCATCAAGTCAGACCAGGAGGAGGCAAGGAAATGCTATGAGAACAGCCTGAAAACGAAGAGAGGTGTGTTCATGGTGTATGAGCGTCCGCCGAGTGCAGACACGACGATGGTTGAGGCGACGCCCGCTGGGTCGACGCCTAACAAGGCCATACCCGCGAGGGCGACGCCCGAAGCAGATGCACCCATGGAAGAAGGCCCTGACGACGTGGCGCCGAAGGAGGCGGCACACGTCGAGTATGGTAGCAGGGAACAACCGGCGGCTAACGCCGTGGAGAGGGAGATTGGCGGCAAAACGTTTAAGTTAGGAAGTTTGCTGAGCCCAAAAGAACAGGAAGGGGTGGCAGAAGTGATTTCACGCCACTTGGATGCTTTCGCATGGTCCGCCTCGAATATGCCCGGCATCGACCCTGATTTCCTGTGTCACCACCTCAGCATGGACGCCACGGTCCGCCCCGTGCGCCAAAGAAGGAGAAAGTTTAACGAAGAGAGACAGCAGGTGGTAAAGGATGAAACGCAGAAGCTGTTGAGTGTTGGCCACATCAGGGAGATTCAATACCCCGAGTGGCTGGCCAACGTCGTCTTGGTGAAGAAGGCGAATGGGAAGTGGAGGATGTGCGTGGACTTCACGGACTTGAATAAGGCGTGCCCGAAGGACTCGTACCCATTGCCCAGCATCGACGCGTTGGTGGATAGTGCATCCGGCAGCAAGGTGTCGAGCTTCCTGGACGCATTCTCGGGGTACAACCAGATCAAGATGCACCCGAGAGATGAGAGTAAAACTGCATTCATGATTGAGACTTGCAGTTACTGTTATAAGGTGATGCCTTTTGGGCTGAAAAACGTGGGCACCACATACCAAAGGCTAATGGACAAGGTCCTGGTGCCCATGCTAGGGAGGAATGTGTACCCCTATGTGGATGACATGGTGGTGGCGTCGCAGGATGGGGCACAGCACACGGCAGAATTGAAGGAGTTGTTCGTCACAATATCCAAGTACCGCCTCAAGCTAAACCCTGAAAAGTGTGTCTTCGGGGTAGAGGCCGGTAAATTCTTGGGTTTTATGCTCACAGAGAGAGGGATAGAAGCGAACCCTAACAAATGCGCAGCGATCATCGCCATGCGAAGCCCGACGTCGGTAAAGGAAGTGCAGCAGCTGACAGGGCGGATGGCGGCACTCTCAAGGTTTGTTTCCGCCGGGGGAGAGAAGGGGCACCCATATTTCCAGTGCCTCAAGAGAAATAGTCGCTTTGCATGGACTGACGAATGCGAAGCGGCTTTCATTAAGTTAAAAGAGTACCTGACGACGCCACCGGTCCTCTGCAAACCAGTAACAGGTGTGCCCCTCCGGCTATATTTCACGGTAACGGAGCGGGCTATTAGCTCTGTGTTACTCCAGGAGCAGGACCAGAGTCAAAAGCCCATCTATTTCGTGAGGAAGGCATTACAAGGCGCTGAGACGAGATACCAGGCGCTGGAGAAGGCAGCGTTAACAGTGGTGTTTTCAGCCAGGAGGCTCCGTCATTACTTCCACAGCTTTACGGTGGTAGTGATGACAAACCTCCCTATACAGAAGGTGCTTCAGAAGCCTGACGTGGCGGGAAGAATGGTGCGCTGGGCAGTGGAGCTGTCAGAATTCGACATTCAGTATGAGCCTAGAGGATCCATCAAAGGGCAAGTGTACGCAGATTTTATAGCGGAACTCTCGCCCGGAGGTGAGCAAGAGGTGGAGGTGGGCTCGCAGTGGTTGCTCTCGGTTGATGGCTCTTCCAACCAACAAGGGAGTGGTGCGGGAATAGTCTTGGAGGGACCCAACGGCGTACTGATTGAGCAAGCTCTGCGCTTCGCCTTTAAGGAAAGTAATAATCAGGCGGAATACGAAGCCCTGATAGTAGGAATGCTCCTGGCCAAGGAGATGGGCACACAGAACCTCCTGGTGAAAAGCTATTCCCAGCTGATTACGGAGCAGGTGTCGGGTGAGTTCCAGGCGAAGGACCCACAGATGGCGGCGTATCTAAAATACGTCCAGTTATTGAAGGGAGCATTCAACGCTTTTGAGCTGATACATGTCCCAAGGGAGCAGAATGCCAGAGCTGACCTGCTTGCCAAGCTGGCCAGCTCAGGCAAGGGGGGTAGGCAGAGGACAGTGATCTAAGAGACGCTCAAAGCTCCGCGTAAATTCGTGGAAGATAACAGGGTGGATGTCCTCCAGATCTGTACATCAAGAGAGAGTCCAAGGAGTCATCGCTCTGAAGACGCCCCGCATCAACACGTACGTGGATATGCCTGAAGAAGGAAGGCAAATGCAAGTATGTGTCCTGGCCGAGGGAGACACCTGGATGACGCCATACAAACGGTACCTGGCGGATGGGGCTCTCCCAGTGGAGCCGGAAGAGGGTAAGAAGGTCAAGAGAAATGCCGCAAGATATACTCTGGTGGACGGAGTGTTGTTCAGGCACGGTTTCACTCACCCTATCCTAACGTTTGTAAGTGGCGACGAGTGTACGAGGATAATGGCGGAGCTCCACGAAGGCATTTGCGGGAGCCACGTGGGGGGAAGGTCCTTAGCCTCCAAGGTGATACGCGCAGGGTTCTTCTGGCCAAAAGTAAAAGAGGACTGCGCGTGACACGCCCAGCGCTGCAGGCAATGCCAAAAGCACGTTGACTGGCACAAGGCGCCGCCAGAAGAACTACGATCCATATATAGCCCGTGGCCTTTTCATACCTGGGGAATCGACATCCTGGGTCCGTTCCCACTGGCGATAAGGCAGATGAAGTATTTGATCGTTGCCATCAAGTACTTCACCAAGTGGATAGAGGCAGAGCCCATGGCACAGATCACTGTGCACAAGGTACAGCACTTTGTGTGGAAGAACATTGTGTGTCGCTTTGGCGTACCTAGGCGCTTGATATCCGATAATGGGACCCAGTTTGCCAGTCAGCAGTTGAGAAATTTGTGCGCTGAGGTAGGTATCAAGCAAGTGTTCGCATCAGTCGAACACCCCCAGACCAACGGGCAAGTGGAGTCAGCAAACAGAGTCCTGCTGAGGGGGTTAAAGAGGAGGTTAGAGAAGGCCAAAGGGGCGTGGGCGGAGGAAGTACCAAGGATCGTGATCCTGCCTGTTGACCGGAACGCTGGAAACCGCCTCGTCAAAGGATCGACGTGCGCACCGCTTCTCACTTCCGTTCCTCTCCGGGATCTACCTCAAGAACCTGCAAAGAAACAGAGCGGCGCCGCTACGGCCGATCGCACTCCAACGCTCAAGTCAGTGACGGTATCACCAAAAACTAAGAGAACAAGAACCGTGCAAATCCTCTCTCACAGTCAGCTCTATCACTCGCAAGCGTAAAGTGTATAAACTGAACGTGCGTACCTCAGAAAGTTTGTTAAGAACTCTTATATACCTGGTAGCTTTCTCTCTCCTGGCAGTTACAGACTTGGACACGTGGCTCACATCCAACTGTACACGTGCCATCATCTGGAGGCTCCCTGACTTGGCGCTGCTTCTACTCCCATTTTGGCTAAGTTACTTATGCATGGTACTGCCCAGTGCATAGCTAACTTAGGAGTGCGATCTCTACTGGAACTGGCGAGTTAGGGGCCTTCATAAACCTTCCCTGTGGTCTCGCCGGCCGCCTTCACAATCTGCTTCTCCTTCATCTTCGGCGATGTGCTCGCTCTGGCGATCTCCAATGACTAGGTCGCCTGAATCTACATCTGGCGACTTCATCTTCAACCTGGCGATCGCCGATTCTGGTAAGCTGGAAATCGGAACACGCCAACATAACAACTGGCGACTACACGAGCCCCCCGACTTCCTTCCCTTCTGCCAACCTGGCGCCTTGTCAATACGCTTATACTGTAGGAGGATGCCATGTCATCACACCCGACCACCAGGGCGGTACACAAGCCCCCCAGTCTTAAGCGAAGACTTGTTTAGCGAAAAGACTGAAAGAGCCTTCGTTAACACCGATCTACGTGGCACTGACGCAGAATTCCAAGCGGTTGTACCTTCTGCTGCTCTGACGCCCCACCAAACCCCACACTCATCATCAACGGCTCTCTTCATTTGCCGTTTGCGCTTCCTAAAACCATTTCGAAAACCCTTAAACCCATTTCGCTCCACTGTTCCATCACTTTCTTCGTGCTTGCAAACGCTCTAACTTCCTTCTGCGAAAACTCTCAACGCTCTTCAACGCTCTAGATCACCATCTTCCTCCATCGTCTTCCTGATCATCGAAAGGTAACTACTTTCCTTCATCTGCTGGTTTTCCTTGCATTTTCACCGATTTGCATCATCCTGTAACTGCTTGGTGCATACGCTGTGGGTTGTTTTTCCATTTCTCCTTCTGCGTAACTTAGGGCTTTGTCAATCGTCGCAACGAACCTACATTCATTCATTTTTCACCTTCCTTCTATGATCGAGTCAGCCTCTGTAATCCCCTGATCATTTTTCCTTTCTTCTTCCTTTGCAGCTGCTATCATGACTCGCACAAAGATTACCCCGAACCCTCCTCCTTCAGCACGAAACCTTCCTTCACAAGCACACGACTCAACACAAGTTCGTGGCGCTTCATCTTCGCAGGCTGAGAGGCCTGCGTCTTCCCAACCTGTCCTAGCCCAGGCGACTCCACCTAACGCTGGAGGAGCCCCCGTTCCCCTGCCAGACTTCAAAACTTTATACCCCTGGGCTAACTCAACCCTTCTGAAAGAGACATCCTCCGTGAACACTGCGGGAGCAGTCTTGCGGCTGACTAAGGGGGACGAGATCTACCAATCGTTTCACAAGGAGCACGACGAAAAGATGATGGTGTTGCCTTGCCCCGCCGACCTGCCCGTGTGTGCTGATGACAAGGTAAGCGCCGACGGGCCCTTCTGCTTTGTCTATACGACTTTGTTCAAGAAGGTCAGGCTCAGGTTCCCTTTCACCCGATTCGAGAGGGAACTTCTTACCGAGCTCAACATTGCTGCCGCCCAGCTCCACCCCAACAGCTGGGCGTTTGTTCGAGCTTTTCAAGTAATGTGCGCCCACCTGGGGTTGCCCGCGTCGGTGGACGTGTTCTTATTCCTTTTCGAAGCCAAGCACCCAGGAGACCGCCTGTGGATCAGCTTGAACGCGATTGCTGGGAGATCCATTTTTACCATCTTCCAGCAATCGTACAAAGACTGGAAGGGGAAATTCGTCCAAGTACGTGCAAACGACAAGGACGCCTCCCTTCTCGATGGCTTCCCCTTGTACTGGGTGGACAAGGGGAAAAAGGAGTCCAAGAGCTGCTTCAGGAGGCCCAGAAGTCCTGATAGCATGGGAGCATTGGACAGAGACCTCTGTCTCTTCTGGAAGAAGGTGGCGGACGCCAATATAACTTTCCTCACCACCACCCTAATATGCTTCGAATTCTACGAAGATCAGCTAGAAATTCGAATAGGTTAGGACATCAAACTCTTGCTTTGATACTGCTTCTTGTTTAGCTGTTTCTGGGCGTCTTGTGCGTTATGCACAAGACTTTGGCTTTACTTTTTCTGCACATATCATCTGCTTTGCTGTTTATTACCTTATGCACTTATCTGTTTTCCTTGAGTTAACCCATGCATTTTCGTCCCCTACAGACAACATGTTGCCCAGGAACATGCTCGCCGAACTAAAGGCGCTCGCCCGAAACCACGGGTTGGCGACCGGTTCCCAAACGGTGCCCAACTCGGTGGTGGAGGCCGCCATTGTCCAAGGGCGATCACCACCCAAGGAGCCCGCCCAACGCAAAAAATTGGTCCTTAAGAGACCTAAAAGGAAAGCCCCTCAAGTCATCCATGAGGAGGAAGAAGAGGATGACGAGGTCACCGAGGATGGCCTCGTTACGAAGAGGAAGAGGGTGGCACCTTCTTCACCACCTGCTCCACCCCCTCTTCCATCCTCAACATCACCATCAACGTCTGCTCCTCCTCCAACATCGCCAACACCACAGGCTCCTTCCTCACCAGTCCAAGCGGTTCAACTGGCCACTGCGCCACCTGCAGCTGAGGCCCAAGAGCCAAATTTCCTGGAGGACCCCCTAAGCGCCTCTACGCCATACGTGTCAGCCGGAGGGGGCCCCCCTTCAAACACTTCAGCTGCAGAAAATGTTCCAATCGGGGATGAGGTTGCTCATACTTCTCCGATTCTGATTACCGAATCCCCGATTGCGTCGCCACGCCAGGAAGCAACTACTGAAGAACCTGCTAAGGAAGGTGGCGACGAGAACCCACAACAAGCCCACCTGGCGCCTCTCCAAGCAGCAAACCTTCCCCTTGAGGTCACAAGGATGTGGGAACCTCTAACTGCCAAACTGAAAACCATAGCAGAGGATATCCTAGCGATCATAACTAGGGCTGTGGAAGGCTCAACCAGGAGGCTCCAAGACGACCTCTTCAACCTCAAAACCGAGAACAGCACCATGAAGATCGAGGTGGAGAAGTTGTCCTTCAGCCTGACGCTCGCAGAAATCGAACACTCCCGAGTGGAGGATGCAATGAATACCGAGCTCAGGCTGGCGCGCAAGGAGGCTACTGACCTTCGCCGCAAAGTTCACGAACTTGCCCAAGAGAAAGTCGAGCTGGAAAGCAAAATTGTGCCTCTTCGCGCCAAGGCGGTCGACCTGGAGGCTCTCATGAAAGCTGACGCCGCTAAGGTGCAAAAACTGGAGCAAAGGTCGATCGACCGAGAGAAACTTCTTGGGCAAGTTGAAAAGGCGAGGGACGACGCCATGGCTGATCTCGTCGAGGCCAACAAAGAGAAAGGAAAAGTGGCTGCTGAGTTGGCCCAAGCACAATCGGAATCCAAGAAGGTTACTGAAGACCTTCTACAGGCTCAAGAGACCAACGAACAACTCAAAAAACAGGTTGAAGAGCTGGAGCAGCAGAATAAAGAGCTAAAAGAGCAAACTGAAGACCTCAAGAAGCGGATTGAGGAACTTCAGGGGCAAATTGAAGAACTCAAGCTAAATTCTGCTCAGATTCTGGCTGCTGGATTCGAAGCTGAGCGGGAACAATTCGCTTGCCTATTCCCCGATCTGGATCTCAGCCTGGTGTCGCTGAACAACGAAGTAGTAGATGGAAAGGTCGTTCCTGCTGAAGACTAATCAACTCCACTTCATCTGCTACTTTTATGATTTCCCTTGTATATACCTTGTAATAAACTCGTGCATATGTGCTTTGAACAGATACTTATCTCAATGACAAAGTTTGGATATTCCCTCTCCTGACTTCTTTAAGCGCTTTAACCTTCTTTGCATGTTTAACTTTGTCGGATTTAACTTAACGATTTTGCAAATACGACTTTTGACTTAACTGCTTCGAACCGCTTCAAACTTAAGCAATAATCACTTTAAACAACTTATACTCTTAAGGCAACTAACCTTATTGTAAGAATACCTTTCAAGCAACGAACTGTAACTCAGTTATTGGCTCAAACACCGTCCCACTCGACCTGCTTCATCAAACAAGTCTTTTAACCTTCTCGCCGCTGTTTGAACTCTTCCCGATCGCCAAGAACTCTTGGTAACATCAGCTTTTCCTAGCCTCATGCTTTGGCAATTGTTTCTTTGCATGGGGGCAGAGACGCCTTTTGGGATCTCTTTTTACCCTCCTGGACTTCAGAACAAAGACCGGCTGACTAGGCGTTCTCTTCGAACCTACCTTAGCCACCTTCCAAACTTCTTCCACCCTCTGCGCCATACCTGAACTCGTTCGAGACGAGAAGGATTTTATCTTGCCTAAGCTCGCACGTAAGCGAGAAGGTCTTTAACTCGCCTGAACTCGCTCATCGGCGAGAAGGTCTTTATCTGGTGCCTCAACTTGCCCAGGGTGTACATCTCCCCCCACCCTGGATGCACTGAGGGCCTTTCTCTTTCTCGCCTGCACTCGCTCGACGGCGAGGAGGTCTTTAACTGGCCTTAACTCGCTCGACGGCGAGAAGGACTTTATCTGGTGCCTCAACTTGCCCAGGGTGTACATCTCCTCCCCCCTGGATGCACTGAGGACCTTTCTCTTTCTCGCCTGCACTCGCTCGACGACGAGGAGGTCTTTAACTGGCCTTAACTCGCTCGACGGCGAGAAGGACTTTATCTGGTGCCTCAACTTGCCCAGGGTGTACATCTCCTCCCCCCTGGATGCATTGAGGACCTTTCTCTTTCTCGCCTGCACTCGCTCGACGACGAGGAGGTCTTTAACTTGCCTCAAAACGCGCGAGGGCGTCGAGGTCTTTCATCTGGTGCCTCCGATCGCCGAAAGACGATGAGGACTTTAAAACTTTAACTGGTGCCTCCAATCGCCGAAAAACGATGAGGACTTAAAAACTTTAACTGGTGCCTCCAATCGCCGAAAAACGATGAGGACTTAAAAACTTTAACTGATGCCTCCAATCGCCGAAAAACGATGAGGACTTAAAAACTTTAACTGATGCCTCCAATCGCCGAAAAACGATGAGGACTTAAAAACTTTATCTGATGCCTCCGATCGCCGAAAGACGATGAGGACTTAAAAACTTTGACTGAAAGCATGCGATATATCTTTTCTTGCCTTAAATCACTTACAAGTGACAAGGTCTTTCTTCAAAACTTTTGGGAAACAGCAAACATGCAACCAGAAAACGCCTTATACTTCGAAAACTCTTCTTTTATTGGGTGGCCTCATTAAAAACCCTCCTTAGGGAAAAAAGAGCGCCCCCTTGAAACTGTTTTAACAGAGACATTGTAATACAACCTTTGTGTTTGTCTTTACTTACAAAGTTCTTAACTATAGTACAACTTCAGGTGTGTGGCGTTCCAGGTGCGAGGGATTGCCCCTCCTTCCAGCGTCTCTAAGCGGTAGGCCCCGTTCCCGAGCGCCTCGGTTATTCTGAACGGTCCAGTCCACTTGGGTGACAGCTTATTCTCCATCTCGTACTGGTGGGCCTTCCTCATCACCAAGTCGCCTTCTCTAAACTGCCTTGGCATCACCTTTGAGTTGTATCTTCGTTCAACCCTTCTCTTCACAGCTTCAGCCTTCAACCTCGCCTCTTCCCTGACCTCATCCAGTAGATCCAGGTTCAGCCTTCTTTCTTCATTCGAGTCTTCCTCTACGAAGTTCTGGAATCTCGGCGAGCTCTCCTGGATCTCCACCGGAATCATGGCATCACACCCATAGACCAAGCTGAACGGGGTCTCATGGGTTCCTGACTGTTCGGTGGTGTGATATGCCCAGACTATACGGGGCACCTCCTCGGCCCAACTTCCCTTGGCTTTCTCAAGCCTTCTTTTCAAACCTCTCAACAACACCCGATTAGCTGACTCCACCTGGCCATTTGTCTGAGGGTGCTCGACGGATGCAAACACTTGTTGAATTCCCACCCCTTCGCAAAGCTTCTTCAACAGGTGGCTTGCAAACTGCGTCCCATTATCTGACACCAGGCGTTTAGGCACTCCAAACCGGCACACGATGTTCTTCCATACAAAACCTTCGATCTTGTGTGCGGTGATTTGGGCCACTGGTTCTGCTTCAATCCACTTGGTGAAATACTCAATCGCCACCACCAAGTACTTCATCTGCCTGATCGCGAGCGGGAAAGGTCCCAGGATGTCGATTCCCCAAGTATGAAACGGCCAAGGGCTATAGATCGACTTCAACTCCTCGAGAGGTGCCTTATGCCAATCGGCGTGCTGCTGGCATTGTTTACAACATTGGGCATATTTCTTGCAATCTTCTCTCATGGATGGCCAGTAGTAGCCGGCACGGAGAGTCCTCGCGGCCAGAGCTCGACCCCCGACGTGGCTTCCGCATATACCCTCGTGGAGCTCTGCCATGATCCTCGTGCACTTCTCGCCATGTATACATTCCAGGAGCGGGTGAGTGAACCCAAACCTGTACAGATCGCCATCAATCAACGTATACTTGCTGGAATTTTTCTTTACCTTCCTAGCTTCTATCGGATCCAACGGGAGGAGGCCATCTGCCAGGCACCGTTTGTATTGTGTTATCCAAGTGTCTGGCTCATGGGTGGTGCAGACCTGCATCACATCCACCTTCTCTCCTCGACATGCTCTAATTCTCGGCGATCTCAGCGTTTCTTGCGTCAAGGACTTATGGCTTCTCGCTGCTCTCTCCGTCGACTTGCTTATTTGAAGGACCAGGTGATCTGCTACAAATGCCCTTGGCGTCTTCAGAGTTTCTTGAATCACCGTCCTCTGCCTACCCCCCTTGCCTGAGCTGGCGAGCTTAGCAAGCAAGTCAGCTCGGGCATTCTGCTCTCTGGGCACATGTACTACTTCAAAGGACGCAAAGGAACTCTTCAATTCCTGCACATACGCCAAGTAAGCCGCCATTTGTGGATCTTTAGCCTGGAACTCGCCTGTTACTTGCCCCGTGACTAGCAGCGAGTCACTCTTAGCCATCAGCACCCTAGCTCCCATCTCCTTGGCCAGCAAAATCCCGGCGATCAGCGCCTCATACTCTGCCTGATTGTTGCTGGCTTTGAAGGCAAATCTCAACGATTGTTCGATCAGCACGCCGTTGGGTCCTTCCAATATGACTCCAGCACCGCTGCCCTGCTGGTTCGACGATCCATCCACCAAAAGTACCCAACGGAAATCGTCTCCTTCAACCCGCGTCGCCTCTGATGAGAGCTCAACCACGAAATCTGCAAAGATTTGCCCCTTGATCGGGCCTCGGGGCTCGTACTTAATATCAAACTCTGACAACTCCACCGCCCACTTCACCATCCTTCCCGCAACGTCGGGTTTCTTCAAGACCTTCTGGATGGGCAGGTCAGTCATCACCAATATTGTGAAACTGTGGAAGTAGTGGCGCAACCTCATCGCCGAAAACACCACAGCCAGCGCAGCCTTCTCCAGGGCCTGATATCTCGTTTCTGGGCCCTGCAACACCTTGCTCACAAAATAAATAGGCTTCTGAGCCTGATCTTGATCCTGGGCGAGCACCACACTCACCGCCCTCTCGGTCACAGCAAAATACAACCTGAGAGGGATTCCCGCCAGCGGTTTGCACAGAACCGGCGGGCTCGCCAGATACTCCTTCAGTTTGACGAAAGCTTCCTCGCATTCTTTCGTCCAAGCAAACTTATTATTGCGCCGCAGACATTGAAAATAGGGATGCCCCTTTTCTCCGCTAGCTGACACGAAGCGAGATATGGCTGCCATCCGACCTGTTAGCTGCTGGACTTCTTTCACTGTAGCTGGGCTCCTCATCGCCAAGATGGCGGCACACTTGTCTGGGTTGGCTTCTATTCCTCTTTCAGTCAAGAGGAAACCCAAAAACTTTCCAGCCTCCACGCCGAAAATGCATTTCTCCGGATTGAGCTTTAACTTGAACTTGGCGATCGTCGTGAACAATTCTTCCAAGTCTGCAACGTGCTTGCTTTTCTCCTGCGAGGTCACGACCATGTCATCGACGTAGGCTTGCACGTTCCTTCCCAGCATCGGTGCAAGTACTCGATCCATCAGCCTCTGGTACGTGGCCCCCGCGTTCTTCAGCCCAAACGGCATCACCTTATAGCAATAACACGATCTCTCCGTCATGAAGGCTGTCTTCTCTTCATCCATGGGATGCATCTTGATCTGATTATAGCCTGAGAAGGCATCCAGGAAACTCAGCAACTTGCACCCTGCAGCACTATCAACCAGGGCATCAATGCTTGGTAAAGGATATGAATCCTTCGGGCAAGCTTTGTTCAGGTCGGTGAAATCGACGCACATGCGCCATTTCCCGTTACTCTTCTTCACCAGCACGACATTTGCCAACCATTCAGGGTACTGGACTTCCCTGATGTGGCCTGCAGCGAGGAGTTTCTGTGTTTCGTCCCTGATCGCCTGCCTCCTCTCCTCGTTGAACTTTCTTCTCCTTTGTCGCACCGGTCTCACCATGTTGTCCATCGCCAGATGATGGCACAAGAAGTCGGGATCAATCCCGGGCATGTCCGAAGCGGACCATGCAAACGCGTCCAGATGCCGCTCAATCACCTTGGCGATCTGGTCCTGGAGATCGACCTCCAGAGATCTTCCTAGCTTGAAGATTTTTCCTCCGATCTCCTTTTCGAGCCACTGCTCGACAGGTTTAGGCCTGGATTCTCTGGCGATCACCGCCCTGGCGATTCCCTATTCCCTTGCTTCCTCGGGGCGATTCCGCGCCTCTTCCTCCTCCAGGCCAGCATTCCTCTCCCCTAGCTCAGCGTCTACCATCTCTACATCCCTTCCGGCATCCTCCTCTGTTACCAGCGGTCTGGGCTTCACACCGGGAGGCGGGGTGGTTGTTACATAACTCACTGATCTTTTGTTTTTCAGGCTATTCTCATAGCACCTTTTCGCTTCTTTCTGATCAGACTTGATCGTGATCACCACCCCTTCCATGGACGGCAACTTTACCTTCATGTGCCGAGTTGACGGAATGGCGCCTATCCTGTTAAGCGTGGGCCTTCCCAACAGGATGTTATACGCTGAGGGGGCGTTTACGATGAGGTACTTGATTTTCTCCGTCTTCGACCCAGCCTCATCTGTAAACGTGGTTCTCAGCTCAATGTACCCCCTGACCTCCACCTGGTCACCAGCGAACCCATATAAGCACCCTCCATAGGGCCTTAGCTGGTCAAGGGGCAATTCCAGCTGCGTGAAAGTCGGCCAGAACATCACGTCTGCCGAGCTTCCTTGGTCCACCAGAACTCTGTGGACCTTCCTTCCCGCTGTAACCAATGAAATAACTATGGGATCGTTGTCATGAGGCACAACGTCCCGAAGATCCTGCTTTGTGAACGTAATGTCCACTTCCGGCGAGTGATCTTCAAACATGTCCACTGTCATCACCGATCGCGCATACTTTTTCCTCTGCGATGCGGTGCATCCACCACCTAAGAAACCCCCTACAATGGTGTGGATCTCCCCGTGGATAGGCATCTCGTGTTGCTGGGCTTCTCCACCTACTGGCTGGGAACTCGACGCTCCCCCCATCCTCCTGTCCAGCAGATAGTCATTTAGGAACCCGCTCTTAACCAGATCGTCGAGCTGGTATCCTAAAGACAAACACGAGTCCAAAGTGTGGCCAAAACACTGGTGGAACTCACACCAGGCGTCCGGCTTTGACCCCAGCACCTTGTCGCCCACCTTCTCAGGCGCTTTCAACCTAGCAGATATGTTAGGAATGGCGATCAGATCCGCTAATCCCATGACAAATTTGTGCTTAGGCGGGCGATTGTATTCCCGGCGTGCTTGGCTTATTCCCTTGTTTCTCCTATCGTAAGGATGGCGAGTCCTTTGGTCTTTCCTGGCCGCCGCCGTTTCCAGCACCCTCTGCGGCTGGATCCTGGTCTGGGCGCGTGGCCTTGCGGGAGCCACGCTGCCTCTTTTCTCGGCGACTTCACTCTCGTCGGCGATGTGAGCCACCGCAAGTCGCCTGACTTTAGCAAATGTCGCGGGGTGAGCCCTGATCAAGGCCTTGCAGAATGGTCCTGGCTGCACGCCCTTCTTGAATGCATAGACTAGCATTTCCTCATCCTTGGCCGGCGATCTGACCATCTGCGCCCCAAAGCGATTCAGGTAGTCTCTGAGGGACTCTCCCTGGTACTGCCTTATATCAAACAGATCATAAGACACCCTGGGCGGTGCCTTATTCACGATGTACTGCTCAACGAAGATCTTCGAGAACTGTTGAAAACTGGTTAGGTGGCCGTTAGGCAGGCTCACAAACCACTCCATCGCCGTTCCCTGGAGCGTACTCACGAACATCTTGCAGTAGACGGCGTCTGACCCTCCTGACAGCATCATCTGCGTATGGAACGTGGTCAGATGAGCCTCTGGATCCTCCACGCCGGTAAAGACAGCCTTAACCGGAACCACGCTCGTGGGGATTGGCGTGTCGGTAATCGCCTGAACGAAAGGCATTGGGAAAACACGAGGTGGCGTCGACGGCGCCGCCTCTTCAACAGAAGAACGTCCTTGCTGCTCCTGAAGAGCTCGACGCAGCTCCTCAGTCACCTTGCTGAGCTCCTCGTTTCTGGCGCGAGAGGCGACCAGGTCCTCATGTATCCTCGCCTGCTCTACGCGCGAGGCTTCCACAGTTGCCTGCAACGAGCGCATCATCTCTGCCATCTGCGCCATGGTCATGGCGGCGTCGCCTTCAGCAGCGACAGGCGCCACGGGACTGGAACGATTGCTTCTCATTTTTCTCATTAACTTCAGCGAATCACAGGAATGCAGCGAACAACACTTCAGCCTCGATCGAATCAGCGATCAATCGGAGAAAATAGCGCGAAACTTGCGCAAGAAAACTCAAGAACACCGTAAGCCTTCAAAGAAAACCACAACTTCGCCAGAAACCACCGCTTTTCCGCGAACAATCCAAACAAGCGAAAGAACTCGAACCTCCACCAAACAGATCACGTGCAAACAGCAGGAAACCTTACTCCACTGATCGAAAAGCCAAACGAACGGCACAAAACGCAAATTCACCGAACGAAACTCAAGCAAACAGCGAACGATGGTTGCACCAGCACACACTAGTACAAAATATCTCATTAACGACAGTCTTTAAAGACGGTTTTGAAAGAACCATCGTAATAAACGAGGCGGTGGCAACTTCGTAAATTTTTTGAAATTTTTTTACACTTTTAACGACGGTTGCCGCCTAAACCGTCGTTAAAAGCGGAGCGTATAGGAATTGACGACGGTTCTCCCTGGAACCGTCGTTAAAAGCAGATATTCCACGACGGTTCACACTGAACCGTCATTAAAAGTGGGTCCCCTTTTCAAAATTCCAGCGCTGAACTTTGCTTCTTCACTCTTCTTCTTTCACACAGCTATTCCTTTCTTCCCTCTTACCAAATCTGCTGCCGCGACTTTGCCCTGCACCGCGACCACCACGACCGACGCCGCGCGACCTCCACTACCGCACGACCTCCACCACCGTGCGACCTCCACCACCGCACGACCTCCATACTGTGCGACCTCCACCACCGCACAACCTCCACCACCGTGCGACCTCCGCCACCGTTTGACCTCCGCCACTGCTCCGTGCGACCTTCGCGACCCACACCCCACTGCACGACCCCGCGCAACCGCCCCCGACCGTCGTCCCGCTCGCATTGACCTTCGATAGGCGCGACCGCCCAACCCCTGCTTCCAGTGACCGCTGACCCACGCCCTGCGACCGCCGAGGAGCAATCCGTGACCTCTAAGGCGTGCCACCGTTCCCACCGTGCCCTCCAAGCCGCGACATTGTGACCTTCGACCGCGACCGCCACCCATTTTGAGGTTAGTATATTTTTATTTATTTTTTACTATATTTTTGAAGTGTTTGTTTGGAGTTATTGATTCTATATATTGAACAAACTGATTCTGAGTCCAAAGGTGTCTGACCTTCGGCAGTTTTGATTTAATTTTCAATGATTATATAGTGTTTTGAGATATTGAACGCATTGGTTCTGAGTCCGGAGGTATCCGACCTTCGGCAAATTTGATTTATTTTTTAATGGTTCTATATTGTTTTAACATATTGAACGCCCTGGTTCTGAGTCCGGAGGTGTCCGACCTTCGGCAATTTTGATTTATTTTTTAATGATTACATATTGAGCGTATTGATTCTGAGTTCACACTGGTTCTTAGTTTAGTAGTTCTATGGATCGAAGTTGGATTAATACACCACGAATAAGTGATACTTACGAAAAAGGGGTGGAAGAATTCATACAATTCGCAGAACATAATTCCGTTAGTTGTAAGAATGGAGTAAGGATAAGGTGTCCTTGTGTCAATTGTTTAAATGGAAGGATATTGAGTGTTTCCGAAATTAGAGAACATCTTTTATGTGATGGATTTTTGAAAAGTTATACAACATGGACGTGGCATGGTCAATTGTTAGACTTGCAAAGTGTGCCCGGAGCTTCGGAGGAAGTTCATTTCTCAATGGATGATAGATTAGAAGACATGATTCGTGATGTGGGAGTAGAATCTTTTGCTAATGCAGTTTTTGAAAATATGTCTAATGATGCAGAGACTCCTTTGTATCCTGGTTCAACTAACTTCACACGATTATCAATAGTGTTAAGGTTGATGAATTTGAAGGCAATGAATGGATGGACCGATAAAAGTTTTACAGAATTGCTTCAATTGCTTAAGGACATGCTTCCAGAAGGAAATACCTTGCCCAATCGAAATTATGAGGCAAAAAAAATACTTTGTCCAATGGGTATGGAGTATATAAAAATACATTCATGTCCTAACGATTGTATTTTATACAGAAATGAGTATGAAGATTTAAGAAGATGTCCCAGGTGTGGTTTGTCACGTTATAAGGTTAAAGTTGGTCAGAATGATGAAATTGATGAATTCACAAAGGAAGGTCCTCCTGCTAAGGTTGTTTGGTATCTTCCTATAATTCAAAGGCTTAAGCGTTTGTTTGCAAATGCAGATGACGCTAAAAACCTTAGGTGGCATGCAGATAATAGAAAATATGATGGAGTACTTCGTCATCCTGCTGATTCTTTGCAGTGGAAGAATATTGATAAAGAATTTCCTGAATTTGGAAAAGAATCAAGAAACTTAAGACTTGGATTGGCAACTGATGGAATGAACCCCTTTGGAAATTTAAGTAGTAATCATAGTTCATGGCCCGTTTTGTTAATGATTTACAACTTACCTCCTGCTTTGTGTATGAAGCGTAAATACATGATGTTATCTATGATGATCTCTGGTCCAAAACAACCTGGAAATGACATAGATGTTTATCTTAATCCATTGATTGAAGATTTGAAGTTATTGTGGAATGAAGGGGTTGATGTGTTTGACGCGTTTAAGAATGAATATTTTCGATTGCATGCGATGTTGTTTTGTACTATCAATGACTTCCCTGCATATGGGAACTTGTCAGGTTATAGTGTGAAAGGCCATAGAGCATGTCCAATATGTGAAGACAAGACATCTTATGAGCAGTTGAAACACGGAAGAAAAACCGTGTATCTTGGGCATCGTAGATTTCTAAAAAAATATCATCCGTATCGTAGATTGAAAAAAGCTTTTAACGGATACCAAGAACATGAAATTTGTCTCACTCCCTTAAGTGGTGTTGAAATTTATGAAAAAATAAAAAATGTTGATGTGACTTTTGGAAAAATGAAGAAGAAGCAAACTGTGAGTGAAATATGGAAGAAGAGATCAATCTTTTTTGATCTTCCGTATTGGTGTAAGTTAGATGTCAGACACTGTCTAGATGTAATGCACGTAGAAAAGAATGTGTGTGACAGTCTAATCGGAACACTTCTGAACATTAAAGGCAAAACAAAGGATGGTGTGAATGCACGTCTGGATTTGATTGAGATGAATATACGAGAGGAATTGGCACCGAGAGAAGTTGGTAAACGTACATACTTGCCTGCAGCGTGTTACACTTTGTCAAAGAAAGAGAAAACAAGTTTTTGTGAATGTCTTAAAGGTGTTAAGGTACCACAAGGCTACTCTTCAAATGTGAAGAGTCTTGTATCTATGAATGATTTGAAACTAATTGGCTTAAAGTCACATGATTGTCACGTTCTAATGCAACAATTACTACCGGTGGCTATTCGTGGAATCTTGCCCAAAAATGTTAGGCATACAATCACTCGACTATGTTCATTTTTCAATTCCATGTGTAGTAAAGAGATTGACTCTCAGAAGTTGGATGAACTTGAAGAAGAAATAATTGTTATCTTGTGTCAACTCGAGATGTTTTTTCCTCCATCTTTTTTTGATATTATGGTACACTTGGTTGTTCATCTTGTAAGAGAAATCAGATTGTGTGGGCCAGTTTATATGCGATGGATGTATCCAGTTGAACGATACATGAAGATTTTGAAGGGATATGTGAAGAATCAATGTCGTCCAGAAGCTTCCATTATTGAAAGATACATTTCAGAAGAATCTATTGAGTTTTGTTCCGAGTACATGTCAAAAGCCAAATGTATAGGAGTTCCTGAAAAAGGTTGGCACTCTTGTAGATTCATAAGTAAATCTTCAAGAGGTGTACATGTCATAAGCAAATCTAGAGAAGAGGTTCTGCAAGCACACTTGTATATCTTGAATAACACTGATGAGGTGTTACCATACTTAGATACACACAAAGACATTGTCAAATATAAAAATCCAAGACAATCAGAAAAATGGGTGTTAATTGAGCATAACAAAACTTTCATGTCATGGTTTAAGCAACAAATAATGAATGATCCATCAGCATCTGAAACATTAACATGGCTTGCAAACGGTCTCAAATTTGATGTTTTATGTTGTTCTGGCTATGAAGTAAATGGTTGTTTGTTTTACACAAAGTCTCGAGATGATAGGAGTACAGTGCAAAATAGCGGAGTCACCTTGGAGGCAGAGTCTATGCAGTTTTCAACTGCAAAGGATCAAAATCCTGTTGTGGGATCAATGCCTTATTATGGTGTCATAGTAGAGATTTGGGAAGTTAATTATACCAAGTTTACTGTACCTGTTTTCAAATGCAAGTGGGTTGACAATAAGACTGGTGTCAAAGTTGATGAATCAGGAATGACTTTGGTTGACTTTCGAAAGATAGGTTATCATGACGAACCATTTATAATGGCACATCAAGCTTCCCAAGTTTTCTATATCCAAGATCCTACGTCTCACCACTGGTCTGTTGTGCTACATGGAAAAAAACAACATAATGACCCAGAAGATACAAACAATGACATTTGTGAGATTGAATCACTTACAAGAACGACCATCAATAAAGAGTACGAGAATGTTGCTGATGTTGTACATGCAACTCGAAATGATCATGATGAAGGAATATATATTTGTATGTACATGTGATTCATGTTTAGTTTTACAATATATTTCATTTTCATTATATTTCATATTCTTGATGCTTATTATATTTTTTTGATAACAGGAACATGGCAGATGATAAAGTTTCCCATTCAAAAACTGGTAGAGGACCTACAAGATTGAAGAATATGTTTAAGAAGATAACTAAAGATGACAAAATACCTTTGTCTATTGATATCCACACTGGTGTGCCCACTGGGCAACATGCAAAGAAATATAGGACTTATCTCGGAGTACTATCTCGTGAAAGGATCTCTATCTTAACTCAGTCCTGGGATCACGTGACTGATCACGAGAAAAACATGATTTGGCAAGATATTCTGGTATGTAACTGTTTTTACTTTGCTAAATCTAAAGTTCTTTTATACTTTGTTTTTGTTTATGAACTAATTCTTTCAAACAATGTAGACGCATTACAACATCCCGAATGTGGAAACCTTGAAAGCGAAGGTTCTTTCAGATGTGGGTGTCAAGTTTCGTCAGTTTAAATCAAAATTGACAACAGATTATATATATGGGAAAAGGAAAGAAGAAAATCCTTATGCAAAATATGCATCCATTGATGAAGAAACTTGGCAGCAGTTTGTCAATATTCGACAAACTGAAAAATGGCAGGTTAGTATCACTTTTATATTTGAATATAGTTTATATTAACGTATTACTAAATTTTGAGTGTTATGATAGGAGGTCCGGAACAAAGCAAAAGCCAATCAGGCACATAATGATACCCCACACTTATTGTCTCGTGGTGGTTATAAGTTGCTAGAGCAGAAGATGCTTGAAGAAAAGATTAAAGCACGTTCTACTTCCATTGAGGAAATGAATAGTGTAGATTCTTTAAGACCTCCATCCCCACCACTCCGACATGAGATGTGGAAGGGTGCCCGTATAAACACATTAGGGACATGGAGTTCTAAGTCTACAGAACAAACAGTTGAACGCATTGTAAGTTTGACAATTTCTTTTCAATGTGTTATTTTAAATTCTATGTGTTATTTTAAATTCAATGTGTTGAAGTTTGTCAATTTCTTTTCATTTGTTTTAGGATTCTCTTAATGAGCAATCAACACAGGGGACTTTTAAACCATATGGTCGCAATGATATTCTTAATGTTGCTCTCGGACGACCTGAACACCCTGGACGTGTTCGTGTAGCTGGATATGGGGTTGGGATTCGGTCATACTTTGGACCTCCATCACACAGCAAGGAACAATTGTCCAATGAACCTAGCCAAGAGTATTTACTACAACTACGTGAGCAGTTAAAGGCTGAGGTAACTCAAGAGCTTAAAGAAAGCTTCATGGAGGAGTTTAGTGCGCGAATGGAAATGGAGTTCAAAAAGCGGTTGGAGGGTTTAGGACACTCACAGCAACCACCTACTATGGTAGAAGATGAACCACCTCAGCCTCCTATTAAGAAAGTCAGTACTAAGGGGAGTTGTTCGGCAGTTGATCTATCAGGGGATGACTTTGGCTCAACTAGCCAATGCGAATTATATGTTGAGTGTAATTCTTTGACCCGATTCGTTGCCTTGGGTAAGTGTTATGAAGGGGTCACAATGTTACACAATGTGCCTCTTCCTTCTAATTTCATGAAGGTCACGGTGGAGAAGGTCCTTTATGGTGATCTTGTAGTTCCTGTGCCGACATCAGAGGTGACAATTGTGGCAGAGGCATTACATACTTTCGTTGCCTGGCCTAGACATCTCGTCAAACCTATAGACTCTATGGTATATATTTGCACTAATACTAATACAATTATATATCAGATATATTACATTCTAACTAATTTAAGTATTTGTTTGTTTTGATGAGTAGCAGGAACCTAAGACAAATTTGCCTCTGGGAAAGAAGAAAATAGTCTCCATTGATGATCCTCTGGCGGCATTGGTGGAAGTTGCTACAGCTTTAGATACAACCGTCTTAGAGGTTCCATGGGATGCCAATGTTTTTGGAAGGCATAGTAATCTACCGTTGTACGTTCACATGTCTGATTTGTTGGAGCTTGCATCCGGAGATCAAGAGATTAACATAAAAGTTCTGCAATTATGGATGATGTAAGTTCAAATTTTAAAATCTTTATACTTTTGATTTATTAAATATATTAGTACTAACTTATTGAAATTTAGGTATCTTTCTGGATTATGCTTTGATGAGGGGAAACACAATATATATGGGTTTTTAGACCCTCAAATCACTCAATCAATTGGAAATAAGAAGTCGGAAACACAAACATACATCACCACTGCCTTAAAGAATGGTGGAAAACACATTTATTTTGCTCCGTACATCCATGAGTAAGTTCTTATTTATTAAATAAGTTTTAATAAATTATTGAAATAAGAGAAATTAATTAACTGATTTGTTATACAGGCGTCATTGGCAACTATTGATCATATCTGTTCAAGATCATACCGCTGCATGGTTTTGCTCCTTGCATAAAAAACCTCCTGCCTATTTTAAAAACATTATAGATAGGTACGACAGTTTCATTTAACATTTATTATTACTTATATATTATATAATGTTATGTATTCTAACATGAAATCTTATTATTTTAGTGCTTACTCTGGATATAATATGTTGTGTGGGAGGAGAACTTCAAACGCACAAAAACTCACTTGGATGTACCTTAAGGTATTTAAAGTATATTTGTTCACTTAATTTAATGTGTTTCACTCATTCATTTAATACATTTATTTTCACATGCAGTCCAACAGGCAACCTCAAAATTATGAGTGCGGTTATTATGTTATGCAGTGGATGTTGACTATTTTGCAAGCTGAAATTAAGAAAGGTTGGGATAAGGTAATACCTCAATACAATAAACACTTTAAAATTTGAGATTTATTATTCATGCACTAATTCAAAATATTTCAAATGTCACAGTTGTTCAACGACCAACACCCGCTAGATTTAGAAGCATTGGAGTATGTGAGAACAACATGGTCAAAGTACTTTGTAACCATATATAACACTCTAGAATAGATAAATCATTACAATGACAAATTTTTTCATATATTACCAAACTTTTTTGTATTATGTTATAATTTGTTGTATGTAATTTTTATATTTAAATTATGATTTGAAATGTTTTTATTTTCTGGAATTGAAAACTTTATGCAGGTTGTTTGAGATTTTTTTAAAAATCAAATTTTTTATTTTTTTTAATCAATACATATAACGACGGTTCCACTTGGAACCGTCTTTAAAAATCGCGTAATTTTTTTTTAAAAACTCACAAACCACCTTTAACGACGGTTTTCACAACCGTCGTTATAAGTCCAAACCTTTTAACGACGGTTCCCAGAACCGTCGTTATAAGTTCATACCTTTTAACAACGCCTATAATAACGACGGTTCTGGAACCGTCTTTAAATGTTGATTTTAACCGTCGTTAATCTACCTTTTTGTACTAGTGACACAACCATGCAGAAAACTTCGAAAACTTCCAAGAACTCACGCTGTGAATGGGAGCAAGTTTTACACGGCCCCACGGTGGGCGCCTGATGATCCTGCCTGTTGACCGGAACGCTGGAAACCGCCTCGTCAAAGGATCGACGTGCGCACCGCTTCTCACTTCCGTTCCTCTCCGGGATCTACCTCAAGAACCTGCAAAGAAACAGAGCGGCGCCGCTGCGGCCGATCGCACTCCAACGCTCAAGTCAGTGACGGTATCACCAAAAACTAAGAGAACAAGAACCGTGCAAATCCTCTCTCACAGTCAGCTCTATCACTCGCAAGCGTAAAGTGTATAAACTGAACGTGCGTACCTCAGAAAGTTTGTTAAGAACTCTTATATACCTGGTAGCTTTCTCTCTCCTGGCAGTTACAGACTTGGACACGTGGCTCACATCCAACTATACATGTGCCATCATCTGGAGGCTCCCTGACTTGGCGCTGCTTCTACTCCCATTTTGGCTAAGTTACTTATGCATGGTACTGCCCAGTGCATAGCTAACTTAGGAGTGCGATCTCTACTGGAACTGGCGAGTTAGGGGCCTTCATACACCTTCCCTGTGGTCTCACCGGCCGCCTTCACAATCTGCTTCTCCTTCATCTTCGGCGATGTGCTCGCTCTGGCGATCTCCAATGACTAGGTCGCCTGAATCTACATCTGGCGACTTCATCTTCAACCTGGCGATCGCCGATTCTGGTAAGCTGGAAATCGGAACACGCCAACATAACAACTGGCGACTACACGAGCCCCCCGACTTCCTTCCCTTCTGCCAACCTGGCGCCTTGTCAATACGCCTATACTGTAGGAGGATGCCATGTCATCACACCCGACCACCAGGGCGGTACAGATCGTATGGGCATACCACACCACGCCCCAATCTTCTACCATGGAGACGCCTTTCAGTTTGGTGTATGGGTCGGATGCGATGATCCCCGTAGAAATACATGAAAGCTCGCCACGCTTTCAAAACTTTGTGGTTGAGGAATCCAACGAAGAAAGGCGGGTAAACCTGGATCTACTAGACGAAGCTAGGGAGGAAGCCAAAATAAAAGCCCAAGCGGTAAAGAGGAGAGTATAGCGGCAATATAACTCTAAGGTAAAGCCACGATAGTTCCAGATTGGCGACCTAGTTATGAGGAAAGCCCACCCATACGAGATGAGAATAAGCTGTCTCCCAAGTGGACCGGACCCTTCAGAGTTACCGAGGCTAAGGGCAACGGTTCGTACAACCTATAGACCTTGGAAGGGGGTCCTATCCCGCGCAGTTGGAATGCAGCCAACCTGATGTTTTATTTTAGTTGACTTATGTAAAGCAGCTATGTAACAGTCTTGTTAAAGGGGACGCTCTTTTTCCCTTTCCGGGGTTTTTTAATGAGGTCACCCAAATAAAAGAAAAATAATTTGAGAAAAAACCTTGCTTTGGTTTTCAGTCTTTATCTTTTCCACGTTTGAAGTGGCGAGAGGCGTCGCCAAGAAAGAAGGCGTCGCCAAGAAGTAAGGCGTCGCCAAGAAGAAAGGCGTCGCCGAGAAAGAAGGCGTCGCCAAGAAGAAAGGCGTCGCCCAAGCGCAGACGCCGCTGAGAAACATGACGGATGAAAAACGCACAATATATGAGATGTATGCAAAAGTAAAGCGGCGTTACAGAAACCAAGTATGGTATAGTAAAGTTCATTTTACAAGCAGTGTTCGATACAAATGGGAGAAACACGAGTAGGGCAAACATTACAACTCATACAAAAACACAAACGAACCACTTCTCAGTGGCCATCAGAGTCAGCACGGGAAGAAGACGAAGCCCCGCTCTCAGCCCGCAGAGCTCGGGTAAGTCGTGTCCTCCGCTCTTGGTTTATTTTCGAACCTGCACCAAGGAAGATGAATGTGTCAGAGACACCATGAAGCAAAACACACCCAGATAGAGAACGATAAAGGCGGAAGTTTCTAGGGCAGTGACTCATACCTATTTACTTTTCGAGAGTTCCAGCGTTGAACTCCAAACTGATCAGGGTGGCGGAGTCAAAACCTCCCGCCTCAGTGAGAATCCGGCAAACCACCTGGTCATTTGGGGCTAACTTCTTGAAGGGCTTGGATTTGAGGGCCCTCGTCTCCCTCACCCAGTACAGTGGAAAACCATCCAGGGCGGAGGGAGTGAGGTCCGAGCAGCAGATCTTGAAGAACCGGCCTTTCCACCCAGTGAACGAGTTTTGGAAGGGGATCAGGAGAACTCTGCCAGGAACGTTACTAAGGCTTACCCAGAGGTTTCTCCTTTGCCTCTTCACCTCAAAGAAGTGAAGAAAGATGTCAACCGAGGGTGCACAACCCAGAAACCCGAAAAGGATCTCAAAGGCCTTGACAAAAGCCCAGCTGTTGGGATATAACTGGGCCGGAGCGGCATTGATCTCCGTCAGCAGTTCCTTCTCAAACCTGGAGAAGGGCAGGCGCACGCCGATGGTTTTGAAAACCACCTGATAGAAGTAAAAGAAGGGGACCCCGTCGTTGGCCCGTTCATCTCCACATACTGGCTCCCCTAGAGTGCAAGGAAGCATAGCAATGTCGTCGTCGTGCCTCCTCGCGAAGGCACGGTGATTATAGGAGCATGAATCCCCCTTGTGTTCCCTTATGGCCCTGGTGGAGAGTAAGCAGGAGCATTTGTCAAGAAGCTCGCTCGAAGCCCAAGTATACAGGTCCTTGGGGTTGACCCTGGGGGGAGTGGCACGAGAAGACATTCTTGAACAGAAACAGGGAGGTTTGAAGGCGTGTGGCCTACTGGTAACGCAAGGTTAAAACGCTGGTGGGAACAAACACTGGAAGAACCCTTCGTGAGAAGAGAAAGGGTGCAAGTAGGCTACGAAAAGCGCAGAAATGATGAGGGCAGTTTCAAAGTTTTGAAGAATTAAATACTGCGGTTAGAGCGCCAAACGACGCAAATGGAAGTATTGCAGTTATAGCGCTAAACGACGCAAATGGAAGTATTGCAGTTATAGCGCTAAACGACGCGAATGGATGCACCACACGATCGAGCCACGTGACGGAGGATGGAAGGATGGCCCTGGCACCCCTGGTTAAACTCAGAAAACGTCGTATCGACATAATGCCCAAGGGTACGATGCGCTGTTAAGAACGGGTCAAGGGCACAGTAGGAGTCAGAACCAAGTCGAGTGACTGAACGTCCCATCAGCCATGCAAGAAGCGCGACGTGGATAGCACAGGCGAAACCTTAAGCTCTTCGCCATCCTCAGGCGTCGACCAGGGCCAAGGTCAAAGTGAATGCCAAGGTAAAGATAACGCCCAAGGCGACGCCAGCATGAGACGCTCGAGGCGTCGCCAGGAAAGGCGCAAAAGGCGACACCAGTGTGAGACGTTGCGGGCGTCGCCAACCCAAGTATCAGCAGTGCCGCCTCCCCGATACCCACAGGTAGGAAAGACTGTGGAGGGAGACGAAATCGAAGAGGTCAAAGCTAGTTTAGTGGCATCGCCTCCCCGATACCCACAGGTAGGAAAGACTGTGGAGGGAGACGAGATCGCCAAACGCCAGCGGATCACTGGCAGGGTTGTTCCCCGATACCTATGGGAAGGAAAGACCATTGAGAGAACGACCCCCCCCAGAGCACTCGGCATTTTTAGACACCCTGGGACGATACGGCGCTGCTGTAGCAGGCCTCTTCTTAGGCGTGGGCGCCGGACACTAAGAATCAAGGGACGGATCACTTTGGTGTTAGAGACACCCCGTGGACGATACGGCCCCATTAGGCAAGCCTCTCCATGGGCGTGAGCATCGACGCGTGACCTTCCCCGGGCATACAAGGCCGCCCGACGCAGTGAAAGAAACGGGTATAGTACAGGCAAAACAACCGAAGCACGTGAAGGCAAAGAACGAAAGTAAAATCACACAGGCGGAATTCTATATCTCAATGGCACGAAAGTAGTCATGCAAAAACCCAAAGTTGTAACGAAAGTGCAGACAATTCAAAGAATTACAAGTTTATCAAAGAGGGTTAAAAACAAGTGTAAAGGAATAAAGTGATGGTCGAGGGTGGCGGTTCAATCGTCCAGCTCCAGGGGCACGACTTTTCCATCAACAATGTGGTGAGTGGAATCGCAGTTGGAAATGTCGATCCCCGGATTCATGCAGACAGCTTGGGCCAGAGCCTCCTGGAATCCCTCCTCGAAAGTGCCCGCCATGTCCTGGATGAGGGTCCTTTTGTCCTTCTCTAGCTCCTCAATGGTGGCGTCCCCAGAAGCTACCTGCTTCTCCAAAGCCTCCTTCTCCATGCGGAGTCGGCTAACCTCGACCTGCAGTTTGTCGTAGTCGACCTGGAGAAGGCCCATAGCTTTGGCCTGGGTAGCCATTTCCCCCTCCATCCGCTCCATTTCGTCCGCTTGCTCTCAGCATCGGTCCTTCAAGTCCTTTTGAACTTCTTCGTAAGCTTCGACTATGTCTTGAAGGCTCGTTACCTGAACTTTAAGGGCGACTTCCCGAGCGTAGAAGTCGGCCTGGAGCTCCACCGCCTCTGCCAGTTGTTTTTCAGCCTCTGCTTTGGACTCTTGCACCTGCCTCAGGGTGGTTTGGTAAGTTTCGTTTTGGCGGCCCAGAATCTTCCTTTCCTCCTCCAGGGCAGCTACCCTTGTTTCCAAGGCCTAGAGGGTTTGGGTTTGCAAAGCAGCGTTTCTGGCCTGGGCGCGCCATTCAAGGGCCACCGCCAAGAAGGCCCCCAAGTAGAAGGGCATGCCCTCCTTCCTGTCGGAGCCCTCTGGCATTGTTCCACCACTGAAGCCCCTCATCAGATGCATAATTGGAGGAGGGATGGCAATAAGATCGGGGGCGGCAGCGACGGGGGCAGGAGAAGCAGAGACCTCTGCCGGTGGCGGAGGTGGAGCAGACTCGGCGCCTTCGCCTATATCCTCTTGGACGATTGTGGGGGGAAGGGAAGTAGCGCTTGGAGGGTTGTCCCTGAAAGAATCCTCTCCCTGGGGCGACGCCGCTGGTAGGAGGGGAACCCTTGCAGATTTCCTCCTCTTGAAGGGTGCCACGCCATCCGAGTCTTCATCGTCGGATACGATCTCCAAGACCCGTTTCCCTTTGTCGTGGGGGGTTGGGGTCGGCGATGAGGCCACGGCCAGAGGAACGGCGGCAATGGGCAGAGGAGAGCCGGGAGTTTGAAGCGCCTCGGGGCTATGTGGGGACGGTGAAGATGAGCCTAGTGGGGCTTCGGTAGTGGCCGGTGGTGACAGAGGCAGGGTTGATGGGGGGTTCGGGTCAGCAGCAGGTGCTACCAAAGAATGTGGTCAGGGCGTGAGCGTTGTATTCGCTCGCGATAAGCTTCAATGTATCGAAGACAATCCCCAGGCAAGCCAAGGCCTTGCATACCTCCCTATCAGCAGGGGATAGCTCATCCAGGGCTTTGGCCTTGAGCAGCTTAGGGTGCTCCGTCCAGTACAGGGGAAAGCCGTCTAAGGCTGTGGGGTCGTGCTTGGCGCTGCACACCCTAAAGAATTTTCCTTTATAGTTTTTGTAGGAGTTCTGGAAGAGGGAAAGGATGATCCTGCCCGCGATCCCGGAGAAGCTTACCCAAAAGCTTTTCCCCTGTTTCTTCACTTCGAAGAAATGCAAGAAAACATCCACGGAAGGAAGGATGCCCAGGTGCCCGCAGAGGATTTGAAAACCCCTTACAAATGTCCAGTTGTTGGGATGGAGCTAGGCGGGGGCTGTGTTAATCTCGGTGAGGAGTTCCCTCTCAAAGGGCGTGAATGGGAGGCGCACCCCGACGCGTTTAAACACCGTCTGGTACATGAAGAAGAAGGGACTCCCCTTTCTAGGTCTGTCATCCACACACACAGGTTCCCCCGGTCGGCCGGGACGGACGGAGATGTGCGCGTCATGAGTGCGGCAGAAAGCATTAAAATTATACAAGTGGGGATCCCCACGATGATTCTCCAGGTCCTGAAAGGATGCCAGGCTGGTACACTCGTTCAAAAGCTCGTCGGGGGCCCATGTATAGAAGGCTTTATAGTTGGACTTGGGGGTCTTGGGGGGAGAACCAGACTGGGAGTTCGGGCTCGTCATGGTGTGAATAAATAGCTGAAGAAAGAAGAAAGGAAAAAGGTTTTTAACAAAGTGATGCCAAGACAGAAAAGGGGGTAAAACCCCAGGAAATACCACCCACGCGAGAAAACCCAGAAAGAAGGAGAAGGGAACAGAGAAGAAAGGAGAAGCGGAAGAACACAGTAATGCATAAACGTAAACAGTCCCAGGCAGTTCAATAAACTATGCAATGCGACGAAGGAGAAGAGTCGGGATGTGCGAAAATCATACCTTTGTTGTCGAAGTAAGGGAGGAAGGAGAGCACGAAGGAAAGAGCAGGAGTTACAGGGAAAGGGTTTGAAGGCGATGAACAGTGCGGAGATGCAGAGAGAATGGATGTAACAGTGGTGTGAGCACGGGGTTTGGAGGAACTTGAACGTTACATTTGCAACCCAAGACGCGCTAATCAGGAGCCGTGAGATCGTGCCGCGTGTCAAAGGATTAAGCGCTCAAGGGGAGCGCAAGAGACTCTAGAGGCTGGCCGTGTGATGAGCCACGTGGCGCACGATTAAGCGTAGCCCCAAAAGGTGTTATTTTCCCCGCTTTAGAGGATGTCCAATCAGCCATTAAGAGCGCCCCTATGGTTCAGAGAGTGTCACGTCAATAATTCGAGAATTGTTGAGTCAGCAGGGAATGACACGTCATCAGGGTGGTACGTGGACGGCGTGGGCGAGGCCTTAGTCTTTGCGCTGAAGACAAGTCTTCGGCTTAAGACTAGGGGGCTTGTGTACCGTCCCGTATCCGGGCGTTGACAAAGTCAAGGTCAAAGTCAACGTCAGGAGGCAAAGTCAACACAAGGCATCGCCTAGATGAAGAGACGCCAAGTACAAGCGTCGCCAAGAGGAAGCGTCGCCAAGGCGAGGCGTCGCCTAGGTGGAGGCGTCGCCCAACCAGGGCGTCGCCAAGATCAGATATCATTAAGTCAAGGCAGTCACAGCGCGGTTCTCCGATACCCATGGGTAGGAAAGACCATGGAGGGAGCGACGCCGTGGGAAGGCCTCAGGTCCCGATAATCCGGGGTAGTGATAAAGAGAAGGAAAAGGTGGCTTCAAGGCCATAGTGATAGTGATAGCACCAGTGTAGGGCAGCCTGACTCGTGAAGTACCCCTGCCGCCCCAGAGACGCCTTTGGGACAGATACGACTCAAGGGGAGGGTCACGCCCAGGGTAGCCAGGTGCAGGGTACGAGAGGAAGGCAGATACGCTCTCAAAGTGAGTGACTAGATGATTGGGGGCATGAGTTGGCACCCAAAAAGTCACCCCTTGTGCAGTAGCACTCCCAAGCAGGAGGACTCACACGTAGAAACGTCCCCAGATGGGGTCATGGCGCTGTGAGGCCCTCCACGTGTACGACAGCCAGGTCAGAATAGAAACACCATTTAGTCAGGTACCAGGTAATTAAAGTCATTTAATACAGCTTCTGTTTCGAGCGTTTAAGGTACTATAAAGGCTCCCAAGCGTTTCAACGTCTTAAATGCGCTACGTTTTCTAATTAGACGAGTTAATTAAGTGCGTTACGTTTCATGATTAAAAGCGCTTTAAGGCGCTTTAGATGCTTGGGTAGTTTAAATAGCGCCGAGAATGTTGGGAACAGGGTTCGAACTTTTGGCAAATTTTCCAGAAACACTCTAGTTGCTTGCTCGAGCCTTGAGGTTACGCACAAGGGACTAGGGAAAGATCTTTGCCAGAACGAGAAAATATACACTAGACACAGTTTTCCTTTTGACCACCTTCAGAGTGCCATACGCGGTGCTCCGATACGGAGGTGCATAGTTTTTGGTGTTTCTTGCTGGCTGACTTGAGCGTCGGAGTGCAAACGGCCGCTAGGGCGCCCTTTTGTCCTTCTTTGTAGGAATCCACATGTAACCAGTGGGAAGGAGTCCCTAGCTGACGGTTGAGGTCGCGCACAAAGACGTCCCAGGTCAACCGGACGGAACAGGTTAGGGTTTCCAGGGAAAGCTGCATGCATGGCACGTGAATGCTTAGGGCACCCACGAAGCAGATGGCGCTAGAGGTTAGGTGCACAAGTGGTACCCAAGCGGCCATTCTGTTATTCGTTGCACTCCAGTTAAGGGAATTTTATGTGCCAGATACGCTAAGATTCTGTAAGTAGCAGCGCAAGGACGTTCCCCAAGGAACCCTAGACAAGGGTAACCGAATAGAGGTAAACCCTAGTTTCAACCTATGTAAAGGGTGCTAAGAACCCTAGCAAGGTACACAGTTTCTAAGAGTGAAGCTAATATACACTTTTAGTGTTTCTTTGCCCTAATACTGACTTGAGCGTCAGAGTGCAAACGACCGCTAGGGCGCCCCTTTGTCTTTGCAGTTGAGACGTTTCTTGATCAAGAAGGTAAACCCTAGTTTCAACCTATGTAAAGGGTGCTAAGAACCCTAGCAAGGTACACAGTTTCTAAGAGTGAAGTTAATATACACTTTTAGTGTTTCTTTGCCCTAATACTGACTTGAGCGTCAGAGTGCAAACGACCGCTAGGGCGCCCCTTTGTCTTTGCAATTGAGACGTTTCTTGATCAAGAAGGTACGATTCTCAGGCAGAGATAGAAGGGCCCAAGGCTACCGTTGTTGTCAACCGGTAGGAACATTTGGCGCTCACCGTGGGGCCCATTAAAGAAAAGTCCCACTCACAATCACATTAGGAGTCTTTACCAGAAAAATGAGGAGTACGAGGCAAGGAACTGCTGGACCCATAGGAGTTGTGCCCCCCGGAGGGGACAGCGTTACCACACAACAATTCTAGGAGACAATGCATGCCCTCCAAGCAGAGGTGGCGACATCTAGGGTTGAAATTGTCGCGTCACGAGCGGACAACGCGGAACTTCGCAGAGCCAATGAAGAACTACGCAGAGATTTGCAACAAGTAGGGGAGCGCGCGGCGGACAAACGTGCCCCACTTGTACCACTCCGGGCACGTCTCATATCGTTTTTACAAGCAATCATGGACACAGTGTTGCCAACCACGTCTCTAGGCCCGAAGGTCACCTTCACAGGAGTAGAGGACCCAGAGGCCCATCTCACAACGTTCCACATTCAGATGATGCTCACAGGAGAATCTGACACTATGTACTGCAAGTTGCTTATGAGCACGTTGGCAGGCGCGATGTTGGAGTTGTTCGTTAGCCTTCCCAACGGACACATCACCACCTTTGACCAGTTCGCGATGCTGTTCAGGGAGCAACACCTTGTTAACAAGGCCCCCACCTGGCTTTCCTATGATGTCTTCGACATTAAACAGTACTAGGGGGAGTCCATGAAGGACTATTTGAATAGATTTGGGGTCCAAGTGGTGAGGTTGAAACCCACTGATGAGGCCATGACGGTGCATGCCTTTGTCAAGGGAATGTTGTCAGGACCTTTCAGCGAATCGCTGCTAAGGTTCTATCGAAAGACGTTCACTGAGATTAGACGTCGAGCGTTGGCACACATCACTGCAGATGATCGAGTAAGAGAGAAACAAGGTCTTGTCGGTCCTATCCGACCTCGAGCGGAAGGACGACCTCAACCGATGAGGGTGCATGAGGCGACCACAGAGAAAAAGGGAGCGAGAAAACCCTACGAACGGACCCAAAGCATAATTTTCGAGTGGAGCTCGAGGAGTTGATCGCTATCCCGAACATAGCGGCAAGGCTGAAGGTGCCCGCAAAAACCGACAAGAAGATGGGGCCCAACAAGAACGCTTGGTGTGAGTTTCACCAAGCAAATGGGCACTACATACGCAATTGCTTGGCCCTAGCACACCAACTAGATGAGCTGGTAAAGAGCGGGTTCTTAAAGGATTATCTTCAAGAGCCGCAGACGATCAAGCAATGGTGACAACAAGGGTAGATCAGGGGCGCGAGGTGTCCATTCACGGGGAGGTAAACACAATCTCAGGAGGATTTTCAGGGGGAGGGTGCACTGCCTCCTAGAGAAAGAAGTACACATGGGAGGTAATGGCGGTAGAAGTACAACAGGTGGATCAAACTCCCGATGTCGACCTCGTCTTCACCAAGGCCGACCTCTAGGATGTCATACCCCATGACAATGACCCGGTAGTGATTTCGCTAGTCACAACAGAAAGGAAGGTGCACCGCATCCTCGTGGATCAAGGAAGTTCGGCCGATGTGATGTTCTGGACGACCTTCAATAAGTTACAATTGTCCACAAACTAGTTAAAGCCCTACACCGGATGTTTGTATGGTTTCGCTAGAGACCAGGTGGAGGTGCGTGGGCATATAGAGTTGAGGACGACCTTCACGGATGGCACGACTTCGCGCACTACCAACATCCGGTATCTTGTTGTTAATACTCCATCGGCCTACAACATACTGTTAGGTAGACCAGCTTTAAACAAGATCGGAACAGTCGCCTCCACGAGGCATATGAAGATGAAGTTGCCTTCCCTTGAGGGTGCAGTGATCACCATCAAGTCTGACCAAAAAGAGGTTAAGAAGTGCTACGAAAATAGCCTCAAGATAAAGAGAGGGGTGTTCGTTGTTACAACCCAACCTCCAAGGGAAGAAGGGATCACCCGTGCAGAGATCGCCTGGGAGAAACGACCTGAACCCACTGGAGACATAGTAGAAAGAGAGATCGGTGGAAAGATGTTCAAGCTTGGCCAATTTGAGCCATGAGTCGCAGTTGTTGAGGACATAGCGCGACACCTTGACGCTTTCACATGGTCTGCCTCTGACATGCCCGACATAGACCCTGACTTCCTGTGTCACCGCCTCACCATGGACCCCCCAGGTCCGACCTGTTCGCCAGAGAAGGAGAAAATTCAATGAAGAAAGGCGACAGGTTGTACGCGAAGAGACGGAGAAGTTGTTGAAGGCTGGCCACATTAAGGAGATTTAGTACCCCGAATGGTTAGCCAATGTGGCATTAGTGAAGAAGGCCACCGGGAAGTGGAGGATGTGCATTGACTTCACGGACCTCAACAAGGCCTGTCCGAAGGATTCCTACCCGCTGCCCAGTATTGATGCCTTGGTAGACAGTGCCTCTGGGTGTAGACTACTCAACTTCTTGGATGCCTTCTCTAGCTACAATCAGATCATGATGCACCCAGGGACGAGTGCAAGACAACATTTATGACAGAGTTGTCTTGTTCTTGCTACAAGGTAATGCCCTTTGGACTAAAGAACGCAGGTGCCACCTACCAGCGGTTGATGGACAGAGTACTAGTGCCCATGTTAGGGCAGAATGTCCAAGCATACATGGATGGCATGGTGGTCACCTCCCAGTAGAAGGAGGAACATGTAGCAGACCTGGAAGAGCTGTTCACCACGATAGCAAAGTACAGGTTGAAGCTGAACCCAGAGAAGTGCGTGTTCGGGGTTGAGGCAGGAAAATTCTTGGGTTTCTTACTCACTGAACGAGGAATAAAGGCGAATCCTGAGAAGTGCGCCGCGATAATAGCCATGAGGAGCCCGATCTCGGTGAAAGAGGTGCAGCAGTTGGCAGGGCGCATGGCCGCTCTGTCTAGATTCGTATCGGCAGGAGGAGACAAGGGGCACCCTTATTTCCAGTGCCTGAAGAGAAACATCAGGTTCGTATGGACCCAGGAGTGCGAAGAAGCGTTTTTAAAGTTGAAGGAGTATCTAGCTAGTCCACAAGTGCTTTGCAAGCCAGAGTCAGGTGCTCCATTCCACCTATGCTTCGCAGTCACAGAGAAGGCAATCAGTTCAGTCCTATTGCAAGAGCAAGACCGGGTGCAGAGGCCGATCTATTTCGTCAGCAAGGTGTTGCAAGGGCCAGAGGTGGGATATCAGGCCTTAGAAAAAGAAGCTATGGCAATAGTATTCTCAGCGCGAAGACTTCACCACTACTTCCAGAGCTTCCCCGTGATAGTAATGACTGACCTTCCAATCCGCAAGATCTTACAAAAGCCAGACGTGGCAGGCAGAATGGTGCGATGGGCAGTAGAGCTGTCTGAGTTTGACGTACAGTATGAGCTTAGAGGCCCCATTAAGGGTCAGGTTTACGTTGACTCTATGGTAGAGCTCTCCTCGGCAGCCAGGCACCAAGAAGAGCGAATTTCAGATGGATGCTTTCTTTAGATGGTTCCTAGAACCTACAGGGTAGTGAGGCTGGCGTCATCTTGGAAGGACCAGATGGGTTGCTGATTGAGCAGGCCCTACGGTTTGTAATGGCATTATTTGCATAATTTTTTTTTATTTTCCTAATTTTATTTTCTGCATATTTAAATTTTGTTTTCTTCTTATTAGTTTTTATTTATTTAGTATACCCTAAAAAATGAAAAAAAAATAAAAATAAAAACTAAAAAAATCTAATATTCAACATTTTTTTTCTTATTTCTTTTATAAACGAAAAAAATAAAAAACGAAAAAAAAAAAGATAATATTCAGGATATCTTTTTATTTTTTATTTTATTTTATCTCTTATATATCCTATCTTTATTTTGTTTTGATTTGTTTTTTTTTATTTTATCTCCTATATCTTTTGTCTTTATTTTGTTTTGATTTGTTTTGATTTTATTTTATCTCCTATATCTCTTGTTTTTATTTTGTTTTTTTTTTTTTTTTCATTCCTTTATATCTTTTATCTTTATCTTATTTTGTATTGTCTTTATTTTATTTTATTTTTCTTCTTCTTCTTTCTGCCATTTTATTTATTTATGTTTTTGGTTTAATTATTATTATTATTTTCTATATTTTATTTATTTATTTTTGCATAATTTTTTTTCTCTAACTAGTTTTTAAAAAAACATTAAGGGCAACATTTCCATTAGTTTTTATTTTTATAGGATTTTGCATTTAGGGTAGATACTTTAGTTGCTACTCTTTAAGTTTTTAAATTGAAAGAAATTCAGGGAAGACTCTGGCTAGGAAAGACTTGGTTTTTAAGTTTGTCCGCTTGTGACTCACCTCTCTTTCCTGGGAGTTTACTTGGTTTGCTTTTCAATTAAAAAAAAAGTTTGCCCTGAGGCGTCTAATAGGTATTGGTGTCAGTTACATATCGTTGTTTTCAATTCCAAAATGGAAGAGAAATTAGCTAAAGAAATTTACGATTATGATATTCATTATGAGCCATATTTGCAGCAATCTTCACAGTTTTATAATATAAGCAACTTTTACAACAATGTGAACCCTACTTTCAACAGCCTCAACATTATAATTCATATTATCAACAATGTGAGCAGCCTCTGCAGCAATGTGAACCCTACTTTCAACAGCCTCAACATTATAATCCATATTGTCAACAGTCTTATGAGCAACCTCAACAACAACCTTATTATCAGCAAAACTATTTTGATGAAAGTCAAACACCTTTTCAACCATTTGTGCAAACTGGTAATACTCCTCATAATCTTGAAGAACCAACTTTAGAGGAGTTGATGAGGGAAATGATGGAGATTAACATAAAATTTCAAGAATGGGCGGCTAACAAAATTGCAATTCAAAAGGAAGAACCAACTTTAGAGGAGTTGGTGAGGCAGATGGAGAAGATGAACACGAAATATGATCAAGAATGGGAGGCTAAAAAAATTGTAATGCAAAAGGAGCCTGATGTTCCAACCTCTACTGATGGAGGAGAAATCATTTGCTAAATCATGAGGAATTAAAAGTTGTGACATGTGAAGATCATTTAGTGCATAAACCCTGAGGATGAAATAGTGCTTGAGTTTCTAGGAGATTTTAACTTTTCCAATCCAATTGAATGTATAGATGCTGAGATAGATGAGTTCTTAGAATGCACTAACCCTTGTGATGTCTTGATACAAAAGTTGTTGATGTTGCTATACTTTCTGAATCTACTGAAAAAGATTGTGCACTAGCAAATGGCTCTGACATGGTTTTGGAGGTAATACAAGAAAAGGAAGAGCAGACATTACCCATCTTTCAAGTAGACGCTGCTAGTGGAGAAGAAGATGATATTATTCTTCCATCCTTGAAACTTCAAATAGTACAACCTCCACTAATTAAGGTGAAGCCCATATCACTCATTCCATCATCTCCACTGGCTACACCTTTTATCATAGTTGGAACATTTGAAAGCACCCTCTACCGACCACCGCCACCTCCTAACTTACATTTCATTCCATTTCCCACCCCAACTAGACCGTTTACCCTAGTTAGACTATCTAGCCTTAGACCACTACCCTTAGATGATCCCCAAATAGCTAACCATATCAGATCGTCTATGATGAATAAATTTTTGTCTTCCATCTATACTCTAGAAAGTACCATCATCCATTCATGGAAGAAACTATACCATTTCACACGCCCTCCAGACCTACCCCAGTTCCATCCACTATTTCAAGGCTTCTTTATCATAATATTTTTGTTACATAGTTTACCAAGGTATTGCATGCTTTGGTTAGACGCTTCAGCTGATAGTGTTTCTACACCACTGTGGATGAAGAGTCTTGACTTCTACTGTAGAGGGGATGGTTGAAACAGCTGCAATTATCACTTCCCTCAAGCTGAATGAGGGAGTACTTCTTCTCGCACTTTTATCGTACACATTTATTTATTGATTTTACATTGAGGACAATGTGTGATTTAAGTGTGGGGGAGGAGAATCATAGTTTAGGATTTATCTTTTGTTGAATTGTTTTTGTGTTTTTTGTTTTTCTTTTATTTATTTGAATTTCTTTTTGCTTCTATTAAAATAAATAAGCTTTTTACGATTGTCTAATGGCTGACATGTTTTATAATTCTTGAAAATCTTGGTTTCTTGATCTTTGTTGTTTGGATTTTCTTAAAAATTGATAAATAAGTTGGTTATGATAAATTTTGGGTTGAATCTTTTGATAGAATGTCCCTAGTGAATTTTGAGCCTTAATTGATATATCATTTAATACTTTTTTTTAGTGTGTTTTCACTCATGTTTACTTATATTCTAGAACTTAACTTGATTTTTTGTTTTACCACTGTGATTTACGTGCATGAACTGATATGATAGAGGCATTCTTTGAGTAAATTAACCCACTAGCCATATTAGCCTACCTTCATGATAATCCATTTGTTAGCCCTTTGAGCCTATAACCTTTTTCTTATTTTTAACCCTCATTACAAGCCTCAAAACAGAAAACCATGTTTGTCCCTACCTTAGAAGATGAAAGAGCTTTGAAATTATTTGAGAATAGGTTTTTTAATAAGTGTGGGGGTGTATCTCATTTTCATAGTTTACCTCTTCAGTTTTTATTTTTATTTTTGAAAAAAGAAAAAAAAAGGATAGAAAAAAAGAGGAATACAACAAGAAAAAGAAAAGCAAAGCAAAATAAAGAAAATAAGAGTGGATCCTTTAATACATAGGATTTAGTGTCTACTATATGAAAATAAAAAAGGAGTTGAATTGTCATAATACTTACACTTGTTTTAAGACCTATCGTCCATTGCTCCTTTGTTTTTCTATGGTTTTTAAGCCTATTTTCCCACTTTTACCTACCTTTACCTTAGCCTCATTATATCCCTTATGGAGACCTCTTGATCTTTGATTGCATGTTTTTTTTTCGATTGTTATGAATATTAGAGTCTTGCTAAGTATATGGTAGTGTTTGCCTGCATGGGTGCTGAGTGTACATACAAACCCTAAACACTTGAGAGTAGAAGAGTGTACAGTGAAGTTTTGTCAATTTTGATTCAACCTTGGATTTCAATTACTTTCTTGTACATTAAAATATAGGAATTTCCATTCACATTTTTCTTGATTCCTTGATTTCTTGAAATTATATCATGTTTGTCATTATGCATTCTTAGAATTTGCTATTTGTTATTTGCACTGTTTTTCTTTTCTTTTTAAACCTTAGAATGTTTTGCCCAGGAGTGCAAAAGGATAAGTGTGGGGGTATTTGATGAGCATATATTTATTTGCACACAATAGCCTTAATCATAGATTATTGGACTATAAATAATAAATAAATTCATTGTTTTAATTTTAATATTCTTATAATTGGGTTTATTTGGACCTTAACTATTATTTTTGTTAATTTTGTGTTTTTAGGGTAAATGATTTGAAGTTTTCTACCTTTGTGAATGGGCCAAATATGCAAAAGTCCAAGTTGTTTCTTTGAATCAAAACAAAAAACAAATTCTGAGGAGAAGAAACAGAAAAAAAAAAGCTACCAGATCCCAGAAACAGAATTGGAAGCAAATCTTCTGCAAAATAAAAAGAATTATGGAAAGTGGAAATTGTTAACAAAATATAAACTACAATATTTTTCCAAGATCCTTGGAGCAGAAAAGCCTATAAAAGGACACAAGCATCAAGGAGAAGAGGAGAGAGCTTCATAGGGTTTTCTTAGTTTCTTTTCTTCTTTTTAATTATTTTGTTTTGCCTCCTCATGGAAGGCTAAACCTTTTTGGTTGATTTTTTTGTAATTCCCCATTGAGTTCTAAGGTTTTGTTCAATAAAAGTATTGATTTTTAATTCTCTATAGCAGTTGTTTTTATTGTCTAATCTCTTGGAAAACTAGTTTTTGTGAGAGGTTGTACTTGAACGCATGATTGAGAGTCTTCCTTATCTTAAACTTTGGTTTCTTAGTTAGTTCACATTGTTCTAATTAATTTCTTGGGCGCATGATTCAAGAGAGAGGAGGTAAGCATTCCCATGGAGTATACACATGGAACAAAGTGGGTATTGATTAAACCAGTAGACGCATGTTTTACTGGTAAGTTTTAGTTGAATTAGATTGGCGCATGTTCAATCTGATTTAACTCTGTTGGAGGATTAAGAAAAGATTAATCTTTAGAGAACCTGTGAAGAATTCAATGGTGAAATAACTTGGGATCAATCGCTTTTTATTTGTTGTTTCAAACCTCTTTCATATTTTCTGCATAACTCTCTTAACCCTCTTTTTATTATTATTGTTATTGCTAACTTTTATTGCTTGCAGATAGATTCTAAACACTAATCTATTGATTTTACTATTGGATTCGTTGGGAGACGATTTGGGGTCATCTGACCACAATTATACTATCATCTCTCTAGTGTTAGACAAGTCTACACTATAATCATATTAATTTGATAGCAAAACGACAGCTATCAGTTTGCTTTCAAGGCTAGTAACAACCAAGCAGAATATGAGGCCCTGATCGCTGGAATATCTTGGCTAAGGAGATGGGAGCGAAAGGTTTGCTGGCAAAGAGTGACTCTTTGTTAGTCACAGGTCAAGTCACGGGGGAGTACCAAGCTAAAACCCTCAAATGGCTACATACCTAGAATACGTCCAGATCCTGAAGGAATTGTTCGAGGTGTTCGAGTTAGTCCACGTACCCAGAGAATAGAATGCCCGAGCATACTTGCTTGCAAAGCTCGCCAGTTCGGGTAAGGGGGACAGGCAGAGGACCATAATTCAGGAGACCCTGAAGACACCTCGAACTACTACAGACAACGTGGCGGAAGTCCAACAGGTTAGCACATTGGAAGGGGTGAGGAGGAGTCATCGGTCGTTAACATAGGAGACGGTGAAAACGCCCAAAATAAGCGTGTGCCCGGTCGCAGGGATGATGTCGTCGCAAGTTTACCAAGTTGAATCTGGAGAAACTTGGATGACATCCTACCAACGCTATTTGGATGATGATGTACTCCCGTTAGAACCCACAAAAGCTCGAAAAATCAAGAAAAATGTGAGCAAGTACACCGTAATCGATGGGAAGTTGTTTAGACATGGATTCACCAATCCTATCTTGGTGTGTGTAAGTGGCGAACAATGCACGCGTATCATGGCAGAACTACATGAATGAATATGCGGCAACCACATCGGCGACCGATCTCTCTCGTCGAAATCCATTCGTGCAGGATATTACTGGCCAACCATGAGGGAAGACTGCACAAGGTACACCCAGTGGTGTAAACAGTGCCAACAACATGCTGACTGGAACAAGGCGCCTCTAGAGAAGCTGAGGTCGATCTACAGCCCATGGTCGTTTCATACTTGGGGGATCGACATCTTGGGGCCTTTCCCTTTAGCAGTACAACAAATGAAGTACCTCGTGGTTGCCATAGAATATTTCACAAAGTGGATTGAAGCTGAGCCAGTGGCACAGATCACAACCCATAAGGTCCAGCACTTCGTATGGAAGAACATAGTGTGCCGTTTCGAATTCTGAAGAGGTTGCTATCTGACAATGGTATCCGGTTTGCAAGCCAACAATTGGGCAAGTTATGTACAGAGCTGGGAGTGAAGCAGGTGTTCACATCGGTAGAACACCCCTAAACGAACGGACAGGTCGAGTCTGCCAACCGAGTTATGCTCAGAGGTCTAAAGAGAAGGCTAGACAAAGCCAAGGGGACCTGGGCGGAAGAAGTTCCTAGAATTGTATGGACCTACCACACTACTCCCAGTCCACAACCAGGGAAACACCCTTCAGCTTGGTGTATGGTTCGGACGCTATAATTCCAGTAGAAATCCAAGAGAACTCGCCGCGTTTCCAGAACTTTGTGGTCGAGGAGTCCAACGAAGAAAGATAGGTGAACCTAGACCTACTAGATGAAGTAAGGGAGGAAGCAAGGATTAAGGCTGAAGCCTTGAAAAAGAGGGTGGAGTACAAGTACAGCTCCAAGTTGAGACCTCGGCAGTTCCAGGTTGCCGACCTGGTGATGCGAAAGGCCCACCCGTACCAGTTGAAAAAAAAGTTATCTCCCAAGTGGACTTGCCCTTTCAGAGTAACGGTGGCCCTTGGAAATGGAGCGTACAGGCTCGAAACGTTAGTTGGTGGCGCGATCCCTCGTACTTGGAACACGACCAATCTTTGGTTTTATTTTAGTTAAAAATATTTTGCATTGTACACGTTTTAAAGGGACACTCTTTTCCCTCATAAGGGTTTTTTAACGAGGTCACCCAAATAAAATTTCAGTTAAGAATATGTGTGCGTTGCAGATTAGTGAACCTCTCCCTTGAAGTGATACACCAAGAGCAGAGGTAGTTTAGTTTCCCTAAGGAGCCCCTCTTGTGTAAGTTCACCAAGGGGAAGAATAGTATGGTTCTCCAGTTAATGAACCTCTCCCTTGAAGTAATGTGCCAAGGTCGGGAATAGTATGGTTCGATGGTGAACCTCCCTCTTACGCAAGTTTACCAAGGCTGAGAACAGTATGGTTCAAACGTTAAAGGCTTGCCCCTTGACTTTTACAGCAAGGTCGCGGTCAGTTATGATAGAATATATGGCCTTAAACGAGAGGGGGGTGAATTGTTTAAAAGGGGTTTTTGAAATCTTTTTTATCTTTAACAAAATTCTTTGTATGAATCCAAAACAAAAATTAGGTTAGCCAAGAACAAGATCAATAAAGCAGCAGAAAAACAATTAGTTGTTTCTGCGAAACAATCGGTTGTTTATACCAGTAAAGCTAAAGAAAATGTAAATGAGTTTAAGGGTAAGAGAAAGATACACCAACAGTTTATACTGGTTCACTCTTAAACCAAGAGCTACATCCAGTCCCCAGAAAACCACTGGGTAATCCACAAAGTAATCAAACCAGATTACAAAACATAATCCACCAAAGCAGTGACCTTGAACCCTTCAAGAAACACACTCACTTTGGCAATTCACACACCAAGAGTATTGATATTGATCCCCTCAAGAGCACACAACACTCCTTGGCAACACAACACCAAAAATACAGAAGGTTGAGAAGAGATTACACTTGCTAACAGAACAATCTGAAATCAATACAAATGCAATCCTATTCCACTCTCTTAGAAAACCCAAAACTTTGATGTGAATGTTCAAATCTTGAATCAATTCTTTCACAACTGCAAAACTCAAATCTGTTTCACTTTTACGTTTGAAAACAAACAAACTATTTATATTTTCCAAAGATTGGTCAAAGCATTTAATGAAGGAGCGTATTCAGTTGGAAATCATTTAAAGCACATTCAACCACCAAAACAGAATTCTGTTAGGATTTTCAAAGAAACAATCGGTTGAAACCATGAAACAACCGATTGTTTGGTTTGGCAGTTTAGTCAACCAAACTTAAACAATTTTCAACCTTTTCAAAAACTCCTAAGAGTAAAACAACAAGTTGATTCGACAAAACAACAGGTTGTTTTTCACTTAGTTTGAAAAACACTTTATTTTAAAAAGGATTTTAAAACACAATAGCTTTAGATTCAACAAAGGAGTGGATTACATATTGATCCTGCCGGCAACTTGAACGTGGGTGAATCGCTTCGTAACACTTTCTGCCCTGTCTTCGCGACTGCGTCTCCTGAAGAATCACCTTCTGAACTATCTCTCTCAGATGTCTTCAAAATGTGACCTGCAAAATACACAGACGGCGCCTCTAGCGGCCGTTTGCACTCCGACGATCAAGTTAGTTCAACAGAACCACCAGAAACTGGAAACTTAGTAAAAATGTGTGTGTGAGAAAAACTTGCACTCTGTTTTTCCTCTCACCATTTCTCTCACTCTGATTCTGCCTTTTATCTCTCTTTCCCTGCTTCTGGGCATAACGGAATTCTGTTATGCTTTTCTGGCATGTGTCAGAACCCTGTCATGCTTTTCAGAGAAAGCGTACCTTCAGAATCAGCAATGGGGAGCGTGAGAGTCTGCGCATGTCTGCGCTTGGCTGCGCCTGTCTGTACCTTTAGCGGTACAGAGTGCTCTTTTGTCTGGACCGCACCCCTCTCAGATGGTGACACGTGGAGGCCTGCAACTCACATCTAACCACACACGTGTCACTTACTGGAAGGGCTCTAGCGCCTCTATTTGTCTGTCTAAGCTACGCCCTTGCGGAGTAACTTAGGATGCTTCCCTTATCTGGGTAAATCGCACACTCTTAGGAGTGGTCGTCGGGTGTGGCTGGTCTAGGCGCACTCACCGAACGTTACTCTCTGTGTAGGCGACTTACCCTTCTGGATGACACGCACGTAATGGGTTGAGGGAATCACCAATCACTGACTGGCTTACTAGTTCCCTCAGGCCACTCTCGTGCATGATTCCTTGAGGTGTGCTCATGCGAGGTCCATGCGTAACGCTCTCGCTGGGAACCTTAGTCCCAGTTTAACTGCGTGTAACACGAGACCCCGATGACAATACACCCGATGACTGATCAGTGTTTATTCGCTACTCGCGCTCTGTCTCCAGGCGCGAGTCTGGGAACTGGTCTGCTGGTGGTCACTTGGCTACTGACCACCGATCACCATTCTGGGTGATCTATCCCCCGACCTCTCTGCCGCCTGATCTGTCGGTGGTAACTTGGTTACTGACCACCGATCACCTCTCTTGGCGATCGTCCCCCTACCTCTCTGCCACCTAGTCCACGTGTCACCCTGCGAGTGGTCCACGTGGTTCTCTGATGCTGACGTCATCGACTACCGATGACCGATGGGATCACAAGCCCCCCAGTCTCGAGTCGAGAACTCGTTCTCAGCGAAGAGACTAAGTGGTCGTGCCCTCAGTCCACGTGGCAAGTGGGGCCGCCTCACGTGCCACCTCACGTGCTGCTTCTTTAACGTTTGGACTTCCTTTCTTAATCTCGCGACACGTGGCCCCATCAACGGCCAGCGCTGTGCGTCGCTAGCGCTTCTTTCATTCAAATTGGCGCGCCCTTCCACTGTTCCTTCATCTTCTTCATTTGACTCCCAGACTCTCTGCGAACCTCTCTTCTGCGCACCCATCTTTCTTCAAATTCTCTGTGATCCTAAACTCTTACGATCATTCAAAGGTATGGTTTTTCTTTTCCCTGGCCCCTTTTTGGCCATCTTTACCGATTGCATTTATCATTCTAGTTATCATGCATCCATCTTCCCTGTTTTTCTTCTTCTCAACCCGCGCTAGGGTTTTTCTCATGTTTCCGCTTTGACTTCTGCCTCCCCTTCTTTCTCCTTTACCTGGGCGTTTCTTCCTCATTCCCTCTCTCTGTTTTTCACCGAACCATCCATCACTCTCTCCCTTTCTATTTCTGACCCTTCGTTTTCCTCCATTGCAGCTATCTCTCGATGGCTCGCTTGAAGCAGACCGCTCGTGTCATTGCCTCTTCTTCTGGTGCACAGCCCTCCGCGAGTGCACCAGCTTCGCCACCGCCTGTTGTCACCTCATTCCATGACAACGCCAAGGTCTATGACTGGGCCCCTCTGGCGTTGCTATCTGAAACGTCCATCTTGCTACCTGAGGACCATCTTAACTCACTTCTGAGCCACGACCCGGACGAACCCTCGTGTTCCATAGACAGGGAAAACGACTTCCACATCCGAGTCCGCATCCCTCCCCGAGGGATGCCCATTTGCGCTGACGACAGGGCCACCAATGGGGTGCCCTTCGTTTTTGTTTACTCCGCGATCTTCAAAAGGTTGAAGCTGCGACTCCCCTTCACCTTCTTCGAGAAAGAGCTGATGATGGAGTTGAACGTCGCGCCCTGCCAACTCCACCCCAATGCCTGGGCCTTCATCCGGGCGTTTCAGATCCTGTGCAACCACTTTGGGCACAACGCCTCGGTGGAGGTGTTCCTTTAGTTCTTTGAGGCGAAGAAACCAGGGGATAGGTTTTGGGTCAGCCTGAACGGGGTTGCTGGACGGGTGCTTCTGGGCCTGTACCAGCAGTCCTTCAAAGACTGGAAGGGCAGATTTTATATGATATCCGCCACCCCACAAAGCCCTCATCTGCTCGAGGGGTACCCCCTCTACTGGGTCCCCCAGGTCCAATTTAAAAAACCCAAGGACCTCGAGACCATGGCCCCCTACGAGCGCGAGCTGTGTGGGCTGCTCCTGGGGGCTAAGTATGACTCCGCTCGCCTCATCAAGGATGAGTTTGATGTGGTTTCCCTGAAGAAATACATAGGTAGTTCTTTCTCTGCCGCCCCTTAGGACATTTATACCTCCTCATGCATGCTCTTATACCTTTCACCTTGCTTGCGTCTCTTAGCTGTCTAATTTTCCTCTTTCTTGCCTATGCAAATTCAATGTCAGGGAAAGATAGGAGGTTGGCGGTGTTAGAGCTCGCTAAACGCCGAGCGGCCAAAGGGACTGGCTCTTCCTCTTCCACCACTGAGCCAATTGAAGCCCCTCCGCTCTCGGTCGCGCCAGCCGAAGGCCCCGAGCAAGGGAAGAAAAGGAAAAGACTGGTGAAGGCTTCTTCGCTGGTACCTGCTGCTGCTGCTGCCTCAGTGGAAGAGGAAAGCTCAGGCTCCCCCCTCATTCACTGCCAGAGGAAGAAAACAGTGGTTGAGGGGGTCTCGTCTCTCCAGCCTGGAGGGATAGAGGTGGTAGAGGTAGAGGAAGGTTCACCACCTCCCTCTCCCTCTACTCGACCTGCCCCAGAGCCCGCATGCCCACCTTCTCCTAGCCAAAAATCGCCCCCAATCTCTCAACCGCCAACTTCCCCCCCAGCAGGCCAATCACCTGGTCCATCCGCTCACCCTGCTGGGGGTATTTCTGCTCAAAACGAGTGTGCCCCGCCTCCAATAACAATCTCCACCGCCAATGCTGAACATGGTGGGTCTGGCTCGCGCCCAAGCAACACTGGAGCCAACCATGAGAACTTCAGCAGAGTTATCTCCATGGTGCGACAGCACATCAGCAACGGGGAGCTCGTCGACTGGAGCGGGGAGGAGATAGATGCACACCTTGCCAAGCAGGTGGTGCTCTCGCTGGAGTTCTCCACCCAGCATCGCAAGCAGAAAGCCCTGGAAAAAAGGGTGAAGGAACTTGAGCACGACAATGAGTCGCTGCACAGTGACCTTGAAGCCGCTCAGGGTCTGTTGAGCTGATGCGAGGCATGGTGGAGAAGGCCAGGAGGGAGTATTTGCTGCAGGTCCAGGAGACCATCAAGATGGAGATCTTGATGGGGCAGACTGTTGGTCCTCTGGACTGCAAGGTGGCAGAGCTACAGGCTGAGAATTCTTCCTTGCGCGAACAGAGTCAGATGGTGGAGGAGTTACAGGCTGAGAACGCCTCCCTACGCCAACAGGATTCTCAGCGGGTGGAGATGCTCAAGGCCGCCAAAGAGGCAACTGCTGCTGCTGAAAAGAAGCTTGAGGAGGCAGTGGGCAAGCTGTCTGAGGCTGCCTCCTCCCTTGCTGCCCTTACCACGCAGAGGGATGCTGCAGAGGCTTCGAGGCGAAGTCTGGAGGCGGAGAAAGAGGACTTGATGAACGTGGGCGCCGATTCCCTCATTGATGGATTCGAGCTGGCGCTCGAGCAAGTCCGCTGCGTCCTCCCAGAACTGGACCTTGCGCAATTCAGCATTCATCACTCGGTGGTAGATGGAAAACTTAGGCCTCCTACTCCCTGAATCTCTTCCTTTTTGTAAATTTGACTTCTTCTGTACAAAGCTTCATTCTGTAACCTTATGTTTCTGCACCATTCAACTCTTTGTAACTGACAATTGTATGAACATCTCTGGTGATATACCTTGGTTTCAACTGCTCAATTTCTCTTTGTATTTTCTTTGGACTTCACTTATCTTTATGTGCGCGACTAACTGTTAGCTAGTTTAGGTTCAGCGCGATCTTGGGCTTTACCTTTCCTTTCGCACACGACTAAGTGTCAACCAGCTTAGGCTTAGCGCGATCTGCTTCTCTTACTCTTTGCGCACGACTAAGTGTTAACCAACTCAGGCTTAGCACGATCTGCTTCTCTTACTCTTTGCGCACGACTAAGTGTTAACCAACTCAGGCTTAGCGCGATCTGCTTCTCTTACTCTTTGCGCACGACTAAGTGTTAACCAGCTTAGGCTTAGCGCGATCTGCTTGATCACGACTGGCTATTCCCTCAGCTTGGTGTTTAACAGTCCTCGTGCGCTGCTTTGTACTACTAGCCAATTACCGACAACTCATCAGTGATCGCTCTTTAGTCCTTACTTAGCTTTCTCTGTCGCTCTAGCGCTAAGTGCATAAAGGACCTTGACATCGATCGCTCAAAGTGAGGCCTCGTCTTGGGAAAAGGAAGTGTTTCTCGCTAACCCCTTTCCCTTTCCCCGAGGTCATCACCCTTTGGCGGGTTGAGTCGCTCACTCCCTGTCTCACTCCTGGGGTGAGAAAGGTTTTCTGACTGAGAGTCTTACTGGGCCAATATTGGTGCATGCCAAGTGGGTAAGGACGTTTTGTCAAAACCTTTCCTTTCCCTCTCTTGGTCTTACTAGCACCCCTGGCTTTTCAAACCTTTCTGCTTGCGCTCACACCTGGGGTGAGGAAGACTTAGATCGGTGCCAGTACTTGCGCCTAGGGCAAGTAGGGCCTAACCAATCACCTGCACTTGCACCTGGGGCAAGGAGGATTTTAACTTTAATACTTGAGCACACTTGATATGCTGGAAATTTTTCTTTAATTGGGTGGCCTCGTTAAAAACCCTCTTTAGGGAAAAGAGTGCCCCCTTGTCTGTTCAACTGTTTCCACCACATACAAAGCATGCGTCTTTTAGCGCGAGAACGCCATTACTGTACAACTTTAACTGAAATAAAATTTTAAATGGGTGGCGTTCCACGTTCTGGGGATTGCTCCTCCTTCCAAAGTCTCTAGGCGATAGGCTCCGTTCTCTAATGTCTCCACCACTCTGTACGGGCCTGTCCACTTTGGTGATAACTTGTTCTGCATGTCATTTTGATGCGCCTTTCTCATCACCAGATCACCTTCCTGGAAGCGCCTGGGCCTCACTTTAGAGTTGTGCCTCCGCTCTACTCTCCTCTTCACAGCTTCAGCACTGACTCTGGCCTCTTCTCGCACTTCGTCCAGCAGGTCCAGGTTCACCTTACGCTCTTCATTGGACTCTTCAGCAACGAAGCTCAAGAATCTGGGGGAGCTCTCCTGTATCTCTACAGGAATCATGGCGTCTGTCCCATAGACAAGGCTGAAGGGTGTCTCATGGGTGCTGGACTGTGGGGTGGTGTGATAAGACCACACAATTCTGGGGACCTCCTCTGCCCAGCCTCCTTTGGCCTTGTCTAGCCTTCGCTTCAGCCCCCTGAGCAGCACTCGATTTGCTGACTCCACCTGCCCATTTGTTTGTGGGTGCTCCACTGAAGCGAAAACCTGTTGTATCTTTAACTCTTCACACATCTTCCTCAACTGATGACTGGTGAACTGGGTGCCATTGTCGGAAACCAGCCTCTTGGGTATTCCGAAGCGGCAGACAATGTTCTTCCAGACGAAGTGTTCAACTTTCTGTGCGGTGATGTGTGCAACTGGCTCTGCCTCCACCCACTTAGTGAAATATTCGATGGCCACAATGAGAAACTTCATCTGCCTTGTCGCCAGGGGAAAAGGTCCTAGGATGTCAATCCCCCATGTATGGAATGGCCACGGGCTATGGATGGACCTCAACTCCTCAGGGGGTGCCTTGTGCCAATCTGCATGCAGCTGACATTGTTTGCATCGCTGAGCAAACCTTATGCAATCTTCCTTCAGCTTTGGCCAGTAGTACCCCGCGCGGAGTACTCTACTTGCCAAAGCGCGACCACCTACATGGCTTCCGCACACCCCCTCGTGCAGCTCAGACATGAGTCTGGTGCATTGCTCGCCGTGTACACAGATCTGCACAGGGTGAGAAAATCCAAATCTAAATAGGCTTCCATCTATGAGAGTAAACTTACTTGAACCCCTCTTTAGTCTTTTTGCCTCTGCCAGATCGAGCGGGAGCACACCATCTTCTAAGTATAGCCGGTATGGCGTCATCCAGGTGTGGGGTTCCTTCTCCGCGTGGACCTCCATCGACTCACCGATCTTTGAGGGTCGCGATCTCACCCTCGGCGCTCTCAGCGTCTCTTGAGTCAACGACCGATGACCGATCGTTAGACGCTCCATTGACTTGTATACATGAAGCACCTGGTTGTCTGATACAAACGCGCGCGGCACCTTCAGGGTCTCCTGAATGACAGTCCTCTGCTTCCCCCCTTTGCCTGAGCTGGCCAGCTTGGCAAGCAGGTCTGCTCGGGCGTTCTGCTCTCTTGGTACATGCACTAACTCAAACTCGGCGAAAGACGTCTTCAGGAGCTGCACATACTCCAGGTAGGCTGCCATCTGGGGGTCCTTTGCTTGGAACTCCCCGGTAACCTGCCCGGTGACCAGTAACGAATCGCTCTTGGCCAACAGATTTCTTGCTCCCATTTCCCTTGCTAGCAACATTCCCGCGATCAGGGCCTCGTACTCCGCCTGATTGTTGCTAGCTTTGAAGGCGAAACGGAGGGACTGCTCGATCAGTACTCCGTTTGGCCCTTCCAGGATGACCCCAGCGCCGCTTCCCTGCTGATTAGAGGAGCCATCCACCGATAACACCCATCGGAAATCTAGCCCTTCTGCAGGTGTCGCGATGGATGATAGCTCGACTACGAAGTCTGCGAACACCTGCCCCTTGATCGGTCCTCGGGGCTCGTACTGAATATCGAATTCCGACAATTCTACTGCCCACTTGACCATCCTTCCTGCCACATCAGGTTTCTTCAATACATTCTGGATAGGCAGATCAGTCATCACCACCACTGTGAAGCTGTGGAAATAATGTCTGAGTCTTCTGGCTGAGAATACCACCGCTAGGGCAGCCTTCTCGAGGGCCTGGTACCTGGTTTCAGGGCCTTGCAACACCTTACTTACGAAGTAAACAGGCCTCTGGGCCTGGTCCTGCTCTTGCACCAGGACTGAACTGACTGCCCTCTCCGTAACAGCAAAGTATAGACGAAGAGGGATGCCTACCTGGGGCTTTCGCAAGACTGGGGGGCTTGCCAGATACCCCTTCAACTTAATGAAGGCCTCCTCGCACTCCTGCGTCCAGAGAAATCTGCTGTTGCGCTTGAGACACTGGAAGTATGGGTGACCTTTCTCCCCACCAACAGACACAAATCGGGACAGTGCTGCCAAGCGACCGGTGAGCTGCTGCACCTCCTTCACCGTCGTTGGGCTCCTCATCGCCACGATCGCCGCACACTTCTCCGGGTTAGCTTCGATTCCTCGCTCTGTCAAGAGGAAACCCAAGAACTTCCCAGCCTCCACACCGAATATGCATTTCTCAGGGTTGAGCTTCAGCCTATACTTGGCAATGGTGGTGAATAGCTCTTCCAGATCAGCTGCATGATGCTTCTTCTCTTGGGACGTAACCACCATGTCATCTACATAGGCGTGTACATTCCTTCCCAGCATGGGCGAGAGCACCCTATCCATGAGCCGCTGGTAGGTAGCCCCCGCATTCTTCAACCCAAATGGCATGACCTTGTAGCAGTAGCAAGACCGTTCCGTCATAAACGCGGTCTTGCATTCGTCCATTGGGTGCATCCTGATCTGATTATACCCTGAGAAAGCGTCCAAGAAGCTGAGTAGCTTTCCCCCCGAGGCGCTATCGACTAGAGCATCTATACTGGGTAAGGGGTAAGAATCCTTGGGGCACGCCTTATTGAGGTCAGTGAAGTCCACGCACATTCTCCACTTGCCGCTTGCCTTCCGCACCAGTACCACATTCGCTAGCCACTCGGGGTACTGGATTTCTCTGATATGCCCTGCGACGAGGAGCTTCTGCGCTTCGTCGTGGATCACCTTCCTCTTCTCCTCGTTGAATTTCCTTCTTCTCTGCCGCACCGGTCGAACCATGGGGTCCATTGATAGACGATGGCAGAGGAAATCGGGGTCGATTCCTGGCATGTCGGTTGATGACCATGCAAAGGCATTCATGTGCTTCTCAATCACACCCATGATCAGCCTTCGCTCTTCTTCAACGAGGGATCCCCCCAACTTGAATTTTCTTCCCCTGATGTCCACCTCGACCCATCCTTCAGCTGGGTGGGGCCTCCTCTCACTGGCAATGACCGCTCTCGCGATCCCTGACTCGCGAGGAGTGATCGTGCCTTCCTCCTCTTCCTCGACTTGGGCCACCTGGGAGCCCCCCACCGCAGCGTTCTCCATCCTCTGAGCGCCTTGTGTCTCCCTGACCGCCGATCGCTCTTCGCGCACGCCTGGTGGTGGTTTTGTGGTGACATGGCACACACTTCTTTTTTGCTTCAAACTGTTCTCATAACAGCGTCTTGCCTCAGCCTGATCCGACTTGATGGTTATCACGGCCCCTTCCATCGACGGCAGCTTCAACTTCATATGCCTTGTCGATGGTATTGCGCCCAGTCTATTGAGCGTTGGCCTCCCCAACAGGACATTGTACGCAGAAGGGGCGTTCACCACCAGGTACTTTATCTTTTCCGTGCGGGTTGTCGTTCCGTCAGTGAACGTTGTCCTCAGCTCGATGTATCCCCGCACTTCTACCTGATCCCCTGCAAAACCGTAGAGACAACCAGTATACGATCTCAACTGATCAGGGGACAACTGTAGCTTGTTGAATGTTGGCCAGAACATGACGTCCGCCGAGCTTCCTTGATCTACGAGTACTCTATGCACTCGTCTTCCTGCTGTGATGAGAGAAATGACCACAGGGTCGTTGTCGTGTGGGACAACGTCTCGTAGGTCAGCTTTCCTGAAGACAATGTCCACCTCAGGGTAATGACTCTCATTCACTGCATCTACCGCCATCACAGATCGAGTGTATCTCCTTCTTTGTGAAGCTGTGCATCCCCCACCAGAGAAGCCTCCAGCGATCGTCTGCACTTCCCCATGCACAGGGACTTCATGCTGTTGCTCTCCAGTTTGGGAACCTGACGCGCGATCACCCTATGGCTCACGCAGGTAATCTGCTAGAAAACCAGACTTCACCAACTCTGCCAGTTGGTGTCCCAGCGCCAAACAGGAATGAAGTGTATGTCCAAAGGCCTGATGAAATTCACACCATTCGTTCTTCTTCCTTCCGAGTACCTTGTCTGTCTTCTCTGGTACTCGTAGTCTTGCTGCTACGGCAGGAAGGGCGATGAGATCCGCCAACCCCACCATGAAGTTGTATCTCGGGGGTGCGTTATTCTCCCTTGCACGCCCCTTACTCTGGTCTTTGCCTGGTGCATAGGGACGAGGTTTTTCCCGCACCTTCTTCCCCTCTTTGACCTCATGCACCCTTGCTTGCTGTGGTTTTCCTTGCCCTCCACGCGGTCTGGGTGGTGCAGCACTTCCCCTCTTCTCAGAAACCTCTGTTTCTGCCACTATGTGCGCCACCGCACGCCGTCGGATCTCTGCAAAGGTGCTGGGATGGCTCCTGATGAGAGACTCACTGAAAGGGCCAGGCAGCACTCCCTTCTTAAACGCGTGCACAAGCATATCTTCATCTTTGCTGGGTAGTCTAACCACTTGTGCTCCAAAACGGTTGAGGTAGTCTTTCAGCGACTCCCCCTGGTATTGGCGCACGTCGAACAGGTCGTAGGACACCACTGCAGGTGCCTTGTTGACGATGTATTGTTTAATGAAGAGCTTCGAGAACTGAGAGAACGACGTGATATGCCCTTCCGGTAAACTCACGAACCACTCCATGGCGATTCCACTCAGTGTGCTCATGAACATCTTGCAGTATACAGCGTCTGAGCCCCCAGACAACATCATCTGGGTGTGGAATGCCGTCAGATGCGCCTCCGGGTCTTCTACCCCTTTGAACGACGCTTTTACCCCCACCAGGTTGGAAGGCACCATGGTTCCCATAATCTCAGGGGAGAATGGCATGGGAAATGCCCTTGGAGGTGAAGGCTGCCTAGACACCCTTTCGTCAACAACGTGCTCCCTCTGCGCCTGCAGCGTTCTTCTCAACTCTTCGTTGACACGATTCAGTTCGTCGTTCCTGCTTTGCGACGCAGCCAACTCCGTCTGCATCCTTTCTTGTTCGACTTTCGACGCTGCAGCGTTATCCTGCAGCGTGCGCACCATTTCCAGGACCTGCGCCATTGTCACAGCTCCTTCATCAGCGGATGGCGCAGGTGATGGTTGTCTGTTTCTAGGCATCTTCTCTATCAGAGAAACTGATAAAAAACTCTGGTGAGCTTTAAAAGTGTGGTATATATGGGACAACGATTCACTCGGGCCCCACGGTGGGCACCAAATGATCCTGCCGGCAACTTGAACGTGGGTGAATCGCTTCGTAACACTTTCTGCCCTGTCTTCGCGACTGCGTCTCCTGAAGAATCACCTTCTGAACTATCTCTCTCAGATGTCTTCAAAATGTGACCTGCAAAATACACAGACGGCGCCTCTAGCGGCCGTTTGCACTCCGACGATCAAGTTAGTTCAACAGAACCACCAGAAACTGGAAACTTAGTAAAAATGTGTGTGTGAGAAAAACTTGCACTCTGTTTTTCCTCTCACCATTTCTCTCACTCTGATTCTGCCTTTTATCTCTCTTTCCCTGCTTCTGGGCATAACGGAATTCTGTTATGCTTTTCTGGCATGTGTCAGAACCCTGTCATGCTTTTCAGAGAAAGCGTACCTTCAGAATCAGCAATGGGGAGCGTGAGAGTCTGCGCATGTCTGCGCTTGGCTGCGCCTGTCTGTACCTTTAGCGGTACGGAGTGCTCTTTTGTCTGGACCGCACCCCTCTCAGATGGTGACACGTGGAGGCCTGCAACTCACATCTAACCACACACGTGTCACTTACTGGAAGGGCTCTAGCGCCTCTATTTGTCTGTCTAAGCTACGCCCTTGCGGAGTAACTTAGGATGCTTCCCTTATCTGGGTAAATCGCACACTCTTAGGAGTGGTCGTCGGGTGTGGCTGGTCTAGGCGCACTCACCGAACGTTACTCTCTATGTAGGCGACTTACCCTTCTGGATGACACGCACGTAATGGGTTGAGGGAATCACCAATCACTGACTGGCTTACTAGTTCCCTCAGGCCACTCTCGTGCATGATTCCTTGAGGTGTGCTCATGCGAGGTCCATGCGTAACGCTCTCGCTGGGAACCTTAGTCCCAGTTTAACTGCGTGTAACACGAGACCCCGATGACAATACACCCGATGACTGATCAGTGTTTATTCGCTACTCGCGCTCTGCCTCCAGGAGTCTGTGAACTGGTCTGCTGGTGGTCACTTGGCTACTGACCACCGATCACCATTTTGGGTGATCTATCCCCCGACCTCTCTGCCGCCTGATCTGTCGGTGGTAACTTGGTTACTGACCACCGATCACCTCTCTTGGCGATCGTCCCCCTACCTCTCTGCCACCTGGTCCACGTGTCACCCTGCGAGTGGTCCACGTGGTTCTCTGATGCTGACGTCATCGACTACCGATGACCGATCGGATCACATATAAAATTACCCAAATCCCTCCCAAAATACAACAGCAACACAGCCTTGCATCAAGCACAGAGGATTTGGATTCTTCAAAGCATAAAATGAATTCTTCAAAGCACTTGATCGCTCTTGATCAACAAGTTATTCAGACCTGTCCCTTAACTTTGTACAACAAGGATGAGGTCGCTAAGAGTCGTTCACTCAAGTTAGAAACACCAAGATAGGGGAAGTATGGTTCCTTAGGGGACCTCCCTCTTGCGTAATAACTCCAGGGTCGAACAGTATGGCTCACCGAGGTTGAAAGGGGTATGTTTGCCCAACATTGCCAGCAAGGCATTCCTGTCGATCTAAGGAGGGTACGAATGAGATCAATGGAGACGCCTTACTTTGTAAGAAGAAAATCAAGAACAGCAAGAGGAGCGTACCCTCGAACAGAGATCGAGCCAGCTAAGGGGTTGCGCGCAAAGTTAAAACGTGCTACCTAAAGGGCGAACCTAGGTCGAGGGCGCTGTTAGTAGAAGTCAAGACAAGTAAAGGTAGAAAAACGCAAGCTAAAACAAACAGTTAAACAAAAGATAAATATTTATAAAGTTATATGCACAGAGAGAAAATTGTCCTTCAAGAAGATAAAGTTACAGAATAATCACTCTCGCGGCACGAGTTGCCCATCAACAACGTACTTGGACTCACTAAAAGGGGCAAGATCCACCTCAGGATGCACACAAGCAAACTGAGCGATGGCATCTTGGAACCCCTCGCCGTAAGCATCGGCGACATCATTGGTGAGTTCCTCCTTTGTCTTCTTGAAGAGCTCAACCTTTTCGGCCAGTTCCCCTTCAACCTGCCCCAGCAAGACCTCCCATTGGGTGGCCCTCTCCTCCAGCTTGGTCATTTTTGCTTTCATCTCCTCGACCTGCCCCTCCAGTTTGACTGTGTTGTTGCGAATAGGCAAGATCTTCACTTCCAGTTGGACAGCCTCATGGCTCTTGTCAAAAAGAGCTTTCTTGACGTCCTTCTCAGATTAGCGAAGGCTTGCCAGCTCGTTGTACATAGCGGTCTCGTGGTTGGCGAAGGTCTTGGTCTTGAGGGACAATTCTTCCTCCAGCTCTGCCATCCTAGCCTTGAGTTCTTCCGCCTCTTGGGCCCTACTTAGCGCAAGGTTAGATGCGATTAGGAAGTCCCCAAGGCTGTCCAAGCTCTCCAACACTTCCTTGTCTTGGAAGCGCTTGAGGATTTGTTGAAGCAGCATGGGAAGCTCGGGAGCGGCCCGTGCACGTCTCCTCGTCATCCGAGTCAACGGCCACCACCCCTTTCTGCCTGTCATCAACAGGGGCTGGTTCGATTGGGGCAGAAGTAGCTGAGGTTGGAGAGACTCTGGGTGAAGTGCCCACCCCGGCAGCGGCCGCCCTACGCTTGGCAAGCAGGTCGGCCAATTTCTTCTTCTTATCCTTGTTGAAGCCCATATGTACACGAAAACAACAAGTCAACATATGCAACATGGATAAAGCAAATAAAATACAGGCAAACGTAAGACAGGACTAAGAAGGGTACCAATATATTTCTTAAGATACTTAGGGCTAAACTCAAGCTTGAGCAACTCCAAGGTGCTGAATGGAGTATGGAGTCCAGAGAGGAGCTCGCATACTTCCCGATCCTGAGGGAGAAGGTCCTCGAGACACCTGAGCCTCTAAAGGTTTGGTTTCTCTGCCTAGTATAGGGGGAACCCATCTAAAAGTGTGGGGTCCCTCCGATTGCTCCGAACCTTGAAGAAGTTCCTCTTGAACCCCTTGTAGGATTGCTGGAAGAGCGTTAGGAGCACCCTCCCAGCAACACTGTTGAAACTAACCCACAACTTCTTCCCAGGACTCTTTGCTTTGAAGAAGAAGAGGAACACATCCACCGATGGCGTATGGCCAAGACAGTGGCAAAGGATCGTAAAGGACCTTACGAATGCCCAACTGTTGGGGTGCAGTTGGGCAGGGGCGACATTCACCTCTGTCAGGAGTGCAAGCTTGAAGGGGGTGAAGGGTAGTCGAAGCCCAAGCCTTTGAAAAACGGTGGAATAAATAAAACAGAAGGGTCCTTCGGGGTTTGAAGATTCGTCAGCACACACTGGCTCTCCTTCCCAACAGGCCACCATCCTCACGTATTTATCATGGTCTTTCCCAAAGACCCGCGATTTGTGACAGGTATGTTTCTTCCTATAGGGGGCTATACTCTTGAGGGAAGTAAAGCTGGAAATCTCGTTTAGAAGGGCAGTCAGAGCCCAACGATATAAGGACTTATAGAAGGAGGCGGAAGGAGGAGGGATCGGTGACGTAGATGGAACAGGGGACGAAGACATAACAGAGTTAGAATCCAAAGGAAGAGCTGAAGTGGGTTCTCATTAGGTCATCTTAGATAAGGAAGCTAAAAAGGAAAGAAAAAGAGAAACTTTAGAGAAAGAAGGTGGCGTAACTCGACAGAACCAGAGAAAACCATAAAACAGAGACTCAACGCGTGAGTAGAGAAAATGAATGCACAGAAAAATGCAGAAAATCATAAACAGTCTCAGGCAGTTATATATGTTACAAGCAGCGAAATCATAAATCGCAAGCAATCGGTGAATAAAAATCATACCTTTGAATATTGAGGTTTGAGGGTTTGGAGTTTTGGAAGAGAGAGGGAAGAGCGTTTTTCGCATAAATGCTTAAGAGAAGGTTCGCGTAAGTGAGAGTAATGGAATAGTGAAGAAAGCGTTAGAGTTTTAAGTGTTTGAACAGTGCACGAAGAAGTTCGAGCGCCAACAAGTCCTAGTCGTTGATCTTGACACGTGTACGTTGATTAACGAAGTATGGTGACACGTCGCATCGATGTACTATTCACACCCGTTACCCAGCGCCACGTAGGTCGCCCAGTGCAATCACTTAGTCTCTTCGCTGAAACAAGTTACAGCCCGAGACTAGGGGGCTTGTGTCCCGACCAGTCCTCTGTCATCGACCCAGGGACTGACCTCAGACATCGCACACCGATGCTTGGTAATGGAAGGGGGCCACGTAAGGTGGGCCCCAGACGCACCTATCAGGAGATTGGTTAGTTTTCGGACATTGATATCATAGATCCCGATGTTGAAAATCAACATCAGACCTCGCCGACAAAGGAAGAGATCGGGCATCAACGGTCTGAACGTTGTAATGGGGCACGTAAGGTGGGCCCTAGAATTATGCCAAGTTCACAGTTAAGCCATTAGATATGTGGGAAGCCTGGGTCACGAAGGATCCATGCATGTGGTGTGTATAGCGCATGAAGGCGCGACACAAGTAAATAATCCTGAGAGGCGATAAGGCCCATTAGGGTTAGGGTTTCCAGGGAAAGTTGCATGCATGGCACGTGAATGCTTAGGGCACCCACGAAGCAGATGGCGCTAGAGGTTAGGTGCACAAGTGGTACCCAAGCGGCCATTCTGTTATTCGTTGCACTCCAATTAAGGGAAATTTTATGTGCCAGATACGCTAAGATTCTGTAAATAGCGGCGTAAGGACGTTCCCCAAGGAACCTTAGACAAGGGTAACAGAACAGAGGTAAACCCTAGTTTCAGCCTATATAAAGGGTGCTAAGAACCCTAGCAAGGTACACAGTTTATAAGACTGAAGCTAATATACACTCTTGGTGTTTCTTTGCCCTAATACTGACTTGAGCGTCGGAGTGCAAACGGCCGCTAGGGCGCCCCTTTGTCTTTGCAGGTGAGAGGTTTCTTGATCAAGAAGGTACGATTCTCAGGCGGAGATAGAAGGGCCCAAGGCTACCGTTGGAGTCAACCGGCGAAGCGAGTCAACCAGCAGGAACATCTACAATCCAACTTATTTTTTTGTTTGGCCCCATTTTCTTTATTATCTCCAAACTTTTCTCTTTGTGTTGCTTACTACACGTGCCTAACCTACTAGTTATTCCTATAACTAAATTTGAATGTGAATATGCAAGGATTTGACCCTACTATTGGTCATTATCCTGTTTCCTAAGATCCCTCTGAAATTGCGATCCTTCCATGACAAGTTTCTCTAGTTCCTATTATCCAATGGGTCTTATACTATTTTTCATTCCTGGTGATTTGTCGAACGACTATTTCCCTTTTTTGTTTAGGCAGGATGGCCCCTAATCTAATATTGTGCTCATTCTTCATTGCAATTAGACCATTCCAAATATTTCCATACGCCTTCTCGTTGTCACTAAACGATCCTTTATACCTGACAACCTTTGTTATACTTGATACATTCCTAGTGAGCAATGGAATTCTATAACATCAGATCCCAACTACTAATGTTGTTGAAGAATATATTTAGTTCCCTGTTAGGTCTTTTTGAAGGGATTTATCAGAGTGATTTAAGAACAATGAGACCTGAGTCAAATTTACATTAGGGATTAACACGATCTCTAACCTAAAACCTTAAGGCAATAGTTTTACATGTCTTTTTTTCTTATAGATTGCTCAACTTTCTCTTTTCTACTTAATGTGAGACTTGGACTCACTTGGATTATTAATTATCTTCTTCTCAAAAGTGAGTCCTTTTATATTGGTACACTCTCTCAAGGAGAAACATTTCAACCTTGAATACCTAAACTATAACTTTTACTTGTATCGTTCTTTTATTAGCACAACAGGACAAACTAGTTTGAAATCATTAAAAAGATTTTTTATACAAGAATCCTCACATATAATTTTTCACCTATTACAAAATAAAATTACATTTACCTGAAAAAAAATTCATAAGAAAATACAAAATTAAGTACAATTAAGGTGTAGGTAAATTTCCCATAAATTTTTATCCATGCTAATCAAAATTTTATGTCTTCCCACTAATAATCATTCGTAGATAAATGTCATGATTATTATTATAAAATTTATTAATTACTATTATTTTTAATAATAATAATATCATAAAGAATGTTAAGAGGAGGTTGATAAGACTCCCACGATCAAGTCAGTAAGAACATATTAATGTCTAACTGATTCAGTTACACATTCAATTGTTTGACACATAATTAGGCCTATTATTGTTTTTGATTGAGTTAAGTATTTGCCTTTGTACCGTCCCGTCCCCGGGCGTTGACCAATGGTCAGAGTCAACGCATGGTGGGGCCCATCAAGGGACCCGAGGAAGAGAAGTCAACAGGTTGATCGCTCGAGTCATCGCCTCGCTGAGGCATCGCTTAAGTGAGGCGTCACCTAAGTGAGGCGTCGCCCAAGAGAGGCGTCGCCCAAGAGAGGCATCGCCCAAGAGAAGCATCGCCCAGAAGAGGCATCGCCGAGTAAAGACATCGCCAGAGAGGCTTCGAGCCTCGACCATACAGAACAGTAGTAAGGAGAAGAGAAAGGTGGCTTCAAGGCCATAAGTTCTAGTACCAGTAGGGGGTAACCTGACTCGTGAAGTACCCACGCCACTGCTGGGAGACCCTAGGACAGATACGACCCATGAGAGGGCCATGACCAGGGGAGAACCACGTGCATGGTACGAGAGCAAGGTAGATACGCCCCCCAGGGTGAGTGACTAGTGATTGGGAAGCGTGGGTTGGCACCCAGAAAGTCAGCCCATGTGCTAGAGAATACTTCTAAGGGAAGCTCACACAATAGAATAACCCTAAGTTGGTTTGCGGCGCTGAGGGACCCTCTGCACAGAATAAACGGTCAAGTCAGAAGGCCACGTGGCAATGCACACGTGCTCATTACAGGTTTCAGTGAAAGTTTGCTAAGGTACGCGCTAATTTAAGATTACGTATCAAATGTTTCAGGGGACATTTTTAGCCCTTCAGTACAGTTTTTCGACCACCTCCCAAGGGTGTGTCACCTTTGATGTTTCTAGCTAGCTGACTTGATCGTCGGAGTGCAAACGGCCGCGAGGGCGCCCCTTTGTTCACTTCTTTTTCAGGTATCACAGACGGAGCGTAACGAAGGTGCCCTAGCTCGCAAGGACAAGCCACGCGCAAAAGACGATCCCGGTCAACCAGCGGGAACATTTGGCGCCCACCGTGGGGCTGATATAAAACATCAGTCCCACCACACAAGTTTTCCATTCCCAGTTCTCAAGACCTAGGCAAGTTAAGAAGGTTTTCAGAGAACCATGATCACGAGGCTTGCACGCGCTAGGAGTGAAGAGATGACCATGCAACAACTCATGGGCATGATGCAAGGGCTGCAGGAAGCAATGGCGGCATCCAAAGCGGAGCAAGAGCGCATGCAGGCGGATCTCGCAGCTTCTCAGGCAAGAAACGATGAGCTCCACCGTGCCAACGAGGAACTACGCCGTGGTTGGCGTGATGTAGACGAACCTGAGACTACCACCCCACCTAGAGAATTCACAACACCATTCTCACAGGCAATCTTAGAGACAGCAATCCCCAACATGTTCACAGGGCCTGTACCGCCCAGGTAGTCGGAATTGATGACGTGGCCGCAAGCAATAGTATAGGCGTGTTGAACGGGACACCTGGCTGGTAGAAGGGAAGGACGTCGGGAGGCTCGTGTGATCGCCAGTCGTTAAGTTGGCGTGCCCCGATCTCTAGCGTACCTAAAACGGCGGTCACCAAGTTTGTGTTGTAGTCGCCGGGTGCGAACCCAGGCGACAAGGCGATCGGAGATCGCCGAGAGGATGACATCGCCGAAGGATCAGGAAAGCTTGTTCCAGGCTTTCGAAGCAAAGGATGAAGTCGTCAGATGGTCATTCCCTAGCTGGCCAGAGGTTGAGGTCGGGGAACAGCTTACCCGAGCATGCACAGTGAACTAAGAAAAGTAGAATATAATGGCGACCGGCGAGACCACAGGGAAGGTGTGTATGAAGACACCCGTACTCGCCACGCAGAAGAGATCGCGCTCCAAGGCAGTTATACACTGAGTTGCTTCCTGCATAAGTAACTTAGTCGAAAAGCCTGAAGAGTAAGAGATGATGCTCAAGTCAAGGATGCTCCAGATGGTGACACGTGTACAGCTGGATGCGAGCCACGTGTCCAGATGTGTAACTGTCAGGAGAGAGAAAATGCATAGGTATATAAGGAATCCTAACGAACTTCTGAGGTACGCGCGTTTTAGAATACTTCTTTTACGCTTGCGAGAACTGGAGTACGCTGAGAGAGAATATTGCACGGTTCTTGAAGTTCTTAGTTTTCTCTTAGTATTTTGGTGGTTCAGTTGCTGACTTGGGCGTCGGAGCGTGATCGGCCGCAGCGGCGCCGTTCTGTCTTTTGCAGGTCCCTGAGGTGAATCAAGGCGAAGGACGGAAGCTAGCACGGTGCAAAGTCGATCCAGATTTGACGAGGCAAGGCTCTTGCGTTCTGGTCAACAGGCAGGATCATCAGGCGCCCACCGTGGGGCCGTGTAAAACGTGTCCCCATCCACAGCGTGAGTTCTTGAAGTTTCGGTAGTTTCTGTGTGGTTGTGTGCTGATGCAACCATTTTCCGCCGTTCGTTCAAGCTGTTGTTCGGTAAACTCGTGTTTTTCACCGCTCGTTTGAGTCTTGTCCGGTGAATTCGAGGTTTCTACCGTTGTTCGAGTTTTAATCGGTGGAGTGAGGTTTTCCACCGTTCATTCAAGCTTTCGATCGTTTTTCTTGGAGTTTCTTGCCGTTCGCGCGGTGTTCAATCGGCCATTCAGTGTGTTTCTGTTTGATTGCGTTTCTGGTTAGGGGATCGGGGGCTTGTTGAAGAAGTGGAGGATCTGAGGTGAAGTTGCAAGTTTCTGCGAAGGTTTCGACGTCCGAATCTATCAGCGTGCTGTTGTAGTTGTGTTTGCGAAGGCCTTAGGGAGTTTGGGGACTTCTGGCCGGTTGTTCGTTGGACCGATCGTTGCTAAAGGAGATTTTGTTCGTCGAACTTTGGTTTGCTGAGTTTTCATGAGAAAGATGAGAAGCAACCGTTCAAGTCCAGTTGTGCCAGTTGCTGCTGAAGGCGTCATGACCATGGCGCAAATGATGGAGATCATGCGTGCACTACAGGCGAACGTGGAGGCCTCGCGCGTAGAGCAGGCAAAGATGCATGAGGACCTAGTTGCCTCTCAGGCCAGGAATGAAGAGCTCAGCAAAGTGACTGAGGAGTTGCGCCAAGCTCTTCAGGAGCAGAGAGGCCGCCCAGTCGCTGAAGAGGTCGCACCGTTGTCGCCACCTCGCGTTTTCCCTATGCCATTTGCTCAGGCGATCACAGACACGCCTATCCCTGCGAGCGTGGTACCCGTGAAGGCTACTTTCACCGGCATGGAGGATCCTGAGGCACATCTCACCATGTTCCACACGCAGATGATGCTGTCAGGAGGCTCGCATGCTGGGTATTGCAAAATGTTTGTGAGCACACTCCAGGGAACAGCGCTGGAATGGTTTGTGAGCCTGCCTACAGGTCACATAACCAATTTCCAGCAGTTTTCGAAGATTTTCGTCGAGCAGTACATTGTGAACAAAGCGCCACCAAGGGTGTCTTACGACCTGTTCGACATAAGGCAATACCAGGGAGAGTCCCTCAGGGACTATCTGAATCGTTTTGGGGCACAGATGGTCCGCTCGCCTGCGAAAGACGAGGAGATGCTGGTATACGCCTTCAAAAAGGGCGTGCTGCCGGGACCTTTCTGTGAGGCACTGATCAGGGATCACCCCGCCACGTTTGCTGAGGTTAGGCGACTTGTGGTGGCCCACATCGCCGATGAGAGTGAGTTCGCCGAGAAGAGAGGGATCGTGGCCCCCGCTAGGCCACGTGCCCAGACCAGGATCCAGCCACAGAGGGTGCTGGAGACAGCAGCGGCCAAGAGGGATCAAAGGACTCGCCATCCTTATGATCCGAGGAAAAACAAGGGCAGGGGCCCAGGGCGCCCCAGGGAGTACAATCGCCCGCCAAAGCATAAGTTTGTCATGGGGTTGGCGGACCTGATCGCCATCCCCAATATAACAGCCCGGCTCAAAGCACCCGAGAAAGTGGGCGACAAGGTGTTAGGACCAAAACCAGACGCCTGGTGCGAATTCCACCAGAGTTTTGGTCACACCGTCGATTCATGTTTGGCACTGGGATACCAGCTCGACGACCTGGTCAAGAGCAGTTTCCTGAATGATTACCTGCTGGACAGGAGGACAGGGGGCGCGTCGAGCTCCCAGCCGGCGGGTGGTGAGGCTCAGCAGCACGAGATGCCCACTCATAGAGAGATTCACACCATCGCAGGAGGTTTCTCAGGTGGTGGATGCACCGCATCACAGAGGAAGAAGTATGCAAGGTCTGTGATGACGGTGGACATGTTCGAGGACCACTCGCCAGATGTGGACATCACGTTCACAAGAGAAGATCTCAGGGACGTTGTGCCTCATGACAACGATCCCATAGTTATCTCGCTTGTCACAGCGGGGAGGAAGGTCCACAGGGTACTGGTGGGCCAAGGAAGCTCGGCAGATGTGATGTTCTGGCCGACTTTCACACAGCTGCAATTACCCCTTGACCAGCTGAGGCCCTATGGAGGGTGCTTATACGGTTTCGCTGGTGACCAGGTGGAGGTTAGGGGGTACATCGAGTTAAGAACTACATTCACAGATGAGGCGGGCTCGAGGACGGAGAAAATCAAGTACCTCGTCGTGAATGCTCCCTCAGCATATAACATTCTGTTGGGAAGACCAACACTCAATAGAATAGGAGTTGTGCCCTCGACCAGGCACATGAAGGTGAAGTTGCCGTCTATGGATGGGGTGGTGATCACCATCAAATCTGACCAGAAGGAAGCGAAAAAGTGCTATGAGAATAGCCTGAAAAATAAGAGGTCAGTAAGTTACATCACTACCACCCCGCCTCCCGGTGTGAAGCACAGGTCGACGGTAGTGGAGGCGACCGCCGGTAGCGATGTCGTCATGGTAGATGCTGAAGCAAGGGAGGAGAACGCCGATCGGGAAGAAGAGGCGAGGAACCGCCCAGAGGAAGCGAGGGAGCTGGGAATCGCCAAGGCGGTGATCGCCAAGGAAACCCGACCCAAACCCGTCGAGGAGTGGCTCGAGAGGGAGATCGGGGGAAAAGTCTTCAAGCTGGGAAGATCTTTGGAGGCTGAACTCCAAGACCAGATCGCCAAGGTGATAGAGCGGCATCTGGATGCTTTCGCATGGTCTGCTTCAGACTTGCCGGGAATCGACCCCGACTTCTTGTGCCATCGTCTAGCAATGGACAACCAGGTCAGACCAGTGCGGCAGAGAAGAAGGAAGTTTAACGAGGAGAGGAGGCAGGCGATCAGGGATGAAATACAGAAGCTCCTCGCCGCAGGCCATATCAGAGAAGTTCAGTACCCTGAGTGGTTGGCCAATGTCGTGCTGGTGAAGAAAAGCAATGGGAAGTGGCGCATGTGCGTCGACTTCACTGATCTAAACAAGGCTTGCCCAAAGGACTCATATCCTTTGCCAAGCATAGATGCCCTGGTCGACAGTGTTGCAGGGTGTAAGATGCTGAGTTTCCTGGACGCCTTCTCGGGGTACAACCAGATAAAAATGCATCCTATGGACGAAGAGAAGACCGCCTTCATGACCGAGAGATCGTGCTACTGCTACAAAGTGATGCCCTTTGGGCTGAAGAACGCAGGGGCCACGTACCAAAGATTGATGGATAGGGTACTTGCACCAATGCTGGGAAGGAATGTGCAAGCGTATGTGGATGATATGGTCGTGACCTCGCCGGAAACGAGCAAGCACGTTGCGGACCTGGAGGAGTTGTTCACCATAATCGCCAAGTTCAGGTTAAAGCTGAATCCCGAGAAGTGCATTTTCGGCGTGGAGGCAGGGAAGTTCTTGGGATTCCTCTTAACTGAAAGAGGAATAGAGGCAAATCCTGATAAGTGTGCTGCCATCTTGGCGATGAGGAGTCCGGCTACCGTGAAGGAGGTGCAGCAGCTTACAGGTCGGATGGTCGCCCTGTCTCGTTTCGTGTCGGCTAGCGGAGAGAAAGGCCATTCGTACTTCCAGTGTTTAAGGCGAAACAATAAGTTTGCCTGGACGAGGGAGTGTGAAGAGGCCTTCGTCAAGCTTAAAGAGTACCTGGCGAGCCCGCCGGTTTTGTGCAAACCGTTGGCGGGAACCCCTCCCAGGTTGTATTTTGCTGTGACTGAGAGGGCGGTGAGTGCGGTGCTCGCCCAAGACCAAGACCAGGCCCAGAAGCCTATTTATTTCGTCAGCAAGGTGTTGCAGGGCCCGGAGGTCAGGTATCAGGCCTTGGAGAAAGCTGCACTGGCTGTGGTGTTTTCGGCGAGGAGGTTGCGCCACTATTTTCACAGTTTTACAATACTGGTGATGACCGACTTGCCTATCCAGAAAGTCCTGAAGAAGCCTGATGTAGCTGGGAGGATGGTGAAATGGGCAGTGGAGCTATCGCAGTTCGACATCAAGTATGAGCCCCGAGGACCGATCAAGGGGCAAGTTTTCGCCGATTTCGTGGTCGAACTCTCGTCGGAGGCAGCACGAGTCGAAGGGGATGGCTTTCGTTGGGTGCTCTCGGTGGACGGATCGTCGAACCAGCAGGGTAGCGGTGCTGGAGTCATCCTAGAAGGGCCCAACGGTGTGCTGATTGAACAGTCCCTGAGGTTTGCCTTCAAAGCCAGCAACAATCAAGCAGAATATGAGGCGCTGATCGCCGGAATCTTGCTGGCCAAGGAGATGGGAGCTAGGGTGCTGATGGCTAAGAGTGACTCGCTGTTGGTCACGGGACAAGTAACGGGCGAGTTCCAGGCCAAGGATCCACAAATGGCGGCTTACTTAGCGTACGTGCAGGAATTGAAGGTTTCCTTTGCCTCCTTCGAAGTGGTGCATGTGCCCAGAGAGCAGAATGCCCGAGCAGACTTGCTAGCTAAGCTCGCCAGTTCAGGCAAGGGGGGTAGGCAGAGGACGGTGATCGAAGAAACTCTGAAGACGCCTAGAGCATTTGTGGTAGACCACATGGTCCTTCAAATAAGCAAGTCGACGGAGAAAGCAGTGAGGAGTCACAGGTCTTTGACTCAGGAAACCTTGAGATCACCAAGAATAAGAGCATGTCGGGGGGAGAGGGTGAACATGACGCAGGTCTGCGCTACGCATGAGCCAGACACATGGATAACACAATACCAGCGATGCCTGGCAGATGGCCTTCTCCCGCTGGATCCGACGGAGGCTAGGAAGATAAAGAAGAACTCCAGCAAGTTCACAATGATTGATGGCGAGTTGTATAGGTTTGGGTTCACACACCCACTCCTGGAATGTGTGCACGGAGAGAAATGTACAAGAATTATGGCCGAGCTCCATGAAGGGATATGCGGAAGTCACGTCGGGGGTCGAGCTCTGGCCGCAAGAACCCTCCGTGCAGGTTACTACTGGCCAACAATGAGGGAGGACTGCAAGAAGTATGCACAGTGTTGCAAACAATGTCAGCAGCACGCCGATTGGCACAAAGCGCCTCCAGAAGAGTTAAAGTCAATTTACAGCCCTTGGCCGTTTCATACGTGGGGAATCGACATCCTGGGACCTTTCCCATTGGCGATCAGGCAGATGAAGTACTTGGTGGTGGCAATCGAATATTTCACCAAGTGGATCGAAGCAGAACCAGTAGCCCAGATCACCACACACAAGATTGAGAGCTTTGTGTGGAAGAACATCGTGTGCCGGTTTGGTGTGCCTAAGTGCCTGGTGTCAGACAACGGGACTCAGTTTGCAAGTCACCTGTTGAAGAAGTTGTGCGAAGAGGTGGGAATTCAACAAGTATTTGCATCCGTCGAGCACCCTCAGACAAATGGCCAAGTAGAGTCCACCAATCGGGTGTTGCTAAGAGGCTTGAAGAGGAGGATGGAGAAAGCCAAGGGATTGTGGGCTGAGGAGGTACCCCGCATAGTTTGGGCATACCACACCACCGAGCAGTCAGGAACCCATGAGACCCCGTTTAGCCTGGTCTATGGATGCGACGCAATGATTCCAGTGGAAATCCAGGAGAGCTCGCCGAGATTCCAGAACTTTGTAGTGGAAGACTCGAATGAGGAAAGAAGGTTGAATCTGGATTTGCTGGATGAGGTCAGGGAGGAGGCGAGAGTAAAAGCCGAGGCAGTGAAAAGGAGGATTGAACGAAGATATAACTCGAAGGTGATGCTGAGGCAGTTTAAAGAAGGCGACCTGGTGATGAGGAAGGCCCACCAGTACGAGATGGAAAACAAGTTGTCGCCTAAGTGGACGGGACCGTTCAGAATAACCGAGGCGCTCGGGAACGGCGCCTACCGCTTAGAAACATTGGAAGGAGGGGCGATTCCTCGCACTTGGAACGCCACACACCTCAAGTTATATTACAGTTGAAGCTTTGTAAGTAAAAACAAACACGAAGATATTTGCAAGCTTTCTGTTAAAACAGTTTGAAGGGGGCACTCTTTTTTCCCTAAGGAGGGTTTTTAATGAGGCCACCCAATAAAGAAGAATTTTCAAAGTTTAAAGTTTCTAAGATTGCATGCTTGTTGCTTCGAAAGTTTTAGAAAAACACCTTGTCACTCGTATGTGATTTAAGGCAAGTTTGAAGATATGTTGCATGCTTTCTAAAAGTTTTAAAGTCCTCATCGCTTTTTGGCGATTGGCGGCATCAGTTAAAGTTAAAAGTCTTCATCGTCTTTCGGCGATCGGAGGCGCCAACAACGTTTAAAAGACCTCAACGCCATCGCGCGTCTTGAGGCGAGAAAGAGATTAAAGTCCTCCTCGACTTTGTGCGAGTGCAGGCAAGAACAAGTTAAAAGCCCTCAGTGCATCCAGGGAAGAGGAGATGTAATCCCTGGGCAAAGTAGAGGCACCAGATAAAGACCTTCTCGCCGTCGAGCGAGTTCAGGCAAGATAAAGACCTTCTTGCCGTCGAGCGAGTTCAGGCAAGATAAAGACCTTCTCGCCGTCGAGCGAGTTTAGGCAAGATAAAGACCTTCTCGCCGTCGAGCGAGTTCAGGCAAGATAAAATCCTTCTCGTCTCAAACGAGTTCAGGTATGGTGTGGAGGGTGAAAGAAGTTTAAAGGGTGGCTAAGGTAGGTTCAAAGAGAACGCCTAGCTATCCGGCTTATTGTTCTGAAACTCAGGGAGGTAGAGAAGGATCCGAAAGGCGCCTCTACCCCAGATGAGGGAACAATAGCCAAGTTATGAAGGCAAAAGGAAGCTTACATCGCCGGGACCCTATGGCGATCAGAAGAAGTCCGGGCGATGGCAAGAGTAAGGGCCCGTTTCGATGGAGCAGATCAGGTGAACTATATCTTAAACTATCAGTTGGATTGAAACTTGCTGTTTAGTAAGTAGTTTCACGCTGAAGTTCGTTGCCTTAAGTTCACAAGTTATTAAAATGCCATCGTTTGAGAGTTGATAGTTTGCTCGAGTTTGAAGCACTAAGTAAACGATTGAGCCCGCAGAATCGCTAAGTTAATTTGTTTAAGCGGTTTCTACAAGGAAAAGCGAAGTAAACAGAGAGACCATGTGCAGAAGCGGGAGAAGTTATAATAAAGGTGGTATTAGTTTGAATGCATAAGAAGAAAAGAAAAAGTTATTACAGGTAAAGTTTGTGCAAAAAGGGACAAGCATTAGTTCCCAGGGAATAAGTGATGGAGGGAGACGACTAATCTTCAGAAGGCACGATCTTCTCATCCACCACTTCATTACATATCGACACCATGGAGAGGTCGAGCTCGGGGTACTGGCAGGCGACTTGCTCCAGGGCGGCGTCGAATCCGGCGGCAAGGACTTGGGTGGAGCTTAGTTCGAGCTCTTCGTTTTGTTGTTTGAGCCCCTCGGTTTGCTGCTTTAGCTCGTCAGCTCGTTTCTTCAGTTCTTCGTCCCGCGCCTGGGCCAGCTCTGCAGCAATTTTCTCGTTTTCCTCTCGAGCCTTGACGAGCTCGTCCACGGCATCGTCCCTCTCCTTCTCGACCTTTCCAAGGAGAACCTCCCGATCAGCCGACCTCTTTTCAAGGTTCTCTACCTTGGCTGCATCCGCTTTCATCGATGCCTCCAAGTTGGCAACCTTAAGCCTATAGGGAACCAGCTTGCTCTCCAGCTCGATTTTCTCTTGAGCTAGGAGGTGCAGTTTCTGGCGCAGATCGGAGGCCTCCTTGCGCACAACCCTCAACTCGGCACTCATGGCGTCTTCCACCCTTGAGTGATCGATCTCTGCCATCATCAGGTTGCAAGACAGCTTTTCCGCCTCGATCCTTATCAGGCGATTCTCCTCCTGGAGTGTGGAGATCTCGTGATGTGATTCACAATTGAAATAAAGTGCTACACAACTCAAAAATTAAACAAGAAGAACCTAAGACTCATGATACCACATGATGTGATTCCACTAGCCAGAATTTCAGAATTTTCCAGTAAGTAAATCAATTGCAATAAGGAAAAACAGTAAGCACTTTTTTTCAGAAACAGAGGAATCCTAATAGGAATAAAAAAACAGGATGATGAACTAGCAAAGACATAATAGAAAATGATGTATTGGAACTTGTATAGGTCTAGAATACAAGTACGAACTCAATTCTAAAAAGAAAATGCACAAAGGATCAACATCAATTCAGAAAATTATATGACACTAAAGCAAGAAACAATCAAAAACAATAAAAGTACTACTAGAAGTAATGACAATTATGGAATAACATGACTAAGACAAAACTTGACATGATTCAAAAAGGAAAATACTCAAACATATGATAGGCAAAAGAATTAAAACAACAAGTAAACTCAAAATAAGCCTAAAACAGAAACTTATATTGCAAGAAAATTAAAGAGCTCTTGAAATAAAGTGCTACACAACTCAAAAATTAAACAAGAAGAACCTAAGACTCATGATACCACATGATGTGATTCCACTAGCCACATAGAGAAAGGTTCTTGACCTTCTTAGGAATCACCTTGAGTTGGACATTATAGAGGCACTTTTCTTAGAGTTGGATCATTGTTCTAAGACAAGAACTCACCAAAAACTAGTACCAAATCCCAAACTCATTTGGATGAACCAATTTTAGTCAAATTGAACCGAACAAAAGAGTAAGAAAAGCAAAGGAATAAGATGAATGGACTGAAATATAAAACTGCCGAACCAAAACTCATAAAAAAACAGCAAGAACACCAAACCAAAACTCAAGAACACAAGCTAACAAAAACAATAGAAAGAGAAGAAAGGAAGGAGAAGAGAAATGCTCATGAAGATGGAAGGAGGATGGATGATCTCGCCACTAGAAGTGTGGAATGCTCCTAGATGAGAGTGATGCCGCCACTTGAGGACTCCATCGATCCATCAAGATAAGACTAGAGAAGAAGGCTCAAAGCTCTCCAAAGTTCACTCAAAATTTGAGTAGAGTTTTCTTAGATTAATTCCAATCTGAATTTTACAAAGAGAGCACCTCTATTTATAGCCTAAGGTGTTGAAAAGTAAGCTACACAAATTGAAAAAAACTCCCTCCTAAAAAGCTTCTAGAATTTGCGCCTAAAACAAAGCATGAGGAAGGTGTGATCCCTTCTCTCACTTTGGCACCTCCTTATTTACTCCTACACCTATCTACTAACACACCCCCCCTAAGACTAAAAGATGCTTTAACAATAGAGGTTTCTAATGTTTCCCTCTAAGCACCTTTCTAAACAATATTTATTTAAAACTTGGCTTTGCCCTTCATGGGATGGTCTTTGGGCTTTTGTGGGCTTTGGCCTTCTTGGGCTTGGGCTTGGGCTTTATCTTTTGCAAAGATTAACAAGAAAAACTTTAAATGTGAAGGCGAATGATCTTGTTCTTCATTATAAAAAGCCACCTTTAGTTGATTCTCATCATCTCGTCCTGAAGCTTTTTGTTGGAGCTCTTCACAGCCTTTGTTATGATTGAGGGAAGGTCCTCTGCCATCATCTTTAGCTTAGCTGTGAAAGGCCCCCAGACTTCTTTGACCAAGGGGGGAAGGCTTGCAGCTTCTGTTGGTGGAGGTGCTGAAGGAGCCTGGTGCTGACTCTCACCACCACCCTCTTGAATTGGTTGAGCAAGGGGGGCTTTCTGGCGTGGTGGTGAAGTGGGGGACTCGGTTATGAGTATCGGTGAGTTGTGAGCGCCTTCATCCCCACCTGGTGCGGCTTCAGCAATTGAGGCGGTTGAAGGAGGACCCTCTCCAGCATATACGAACGGCGTGGAGGCACTAGGAGGGTTCTCCATGAATTTGGGCTCGTTGCCTTCAACCGCAGGAAGCGCGACTGCCAAGGGTGTTGCTTGGACCGGCGGTGTTGGAGCTGGGGGAGAGGGCGGTGTTGGTGTTGGGAGAGCGGGTGGTGAAGAAGGTGCCACCCTTTTCCTTTTGGTGACAAGGCCGTCCTCAGTCGCCTCATCATCCTCATCCTCATCTTCTTGAACCACTTGAGGAGTTTTCCTCTTTGGTTTCCTTAAGATGAGCTTTTTTCGTTGAGGGGCGGGCAGTGTCTCTGGAGGAGCTGGGCCTCGAGGAGGCGATCTACCCTGGGCGGCGGCGATCTCCACCACCGAGTTGGGCACGGTTTGGGAACCCGTCGCCAACTTATGAGTTCAGGCGAGCGCCCTCAGTTCAGCTAATTTGCCTTTGCCCAACATGAGGTCTGCACAGGGTAAAAATATACAAGTAAGCACAACAGCAAAAGCAAAATATACGAGTACGTGTGCGAATGATGCAAACAAATGGCGCATGAATTAAAAACCAAGTCCAGTGCGCAACAAGCAGGACGCCCGATGGTAGATAACAGAGATGCGAAATCAGTTCCAACACAAGACGAAAACCTAAATGTCGAGGTAAGTGCTAACCTATGTGAGCTTCGAGTTGGTCCTCGAGGAACTCGAAGGAGATTATTGCGGAGGTGGGAAAAGTGATGTTGGCGGCTGCTACTTTCTTCCAAAAAAGGCATAGATCTTTATCTAGCTCGCCCATGTTGTCGGGACTTCTAGGCCTCCTAAAGCTCTCTTTGGCATCTTTGTTCCCCTTGTGCACCCAGTACAAGGGGAAGCCGTCGAGCAGGGAAGGATCTTGGTCGTTGGCGCGCACCTTTATGAATTTTCCTTTCCAATCTTTGTAAGATTGCTGGAAGATGGAGAGGATTGACCTCCCAGCGATCCCGTTCAGGCTAATCCAGAGGCGGTCTCCTAGATTCTTAGCTTTAAAGAGGAAGAGGAAAACCCAGGTGTGCGCACATGATCTGGAACGCCCTTACGAACGCCCAGCTGTTGGGGTGAAGCTGGGCGGGGGCGATGTCGAGCTCAGTTAGTAACTCCCTCTCGAAGCGAGTGAAGGGAAGTCGGAGCTTCACCTTCTTGAAGAACGTCGCGTAGAGAAAGCAGAACAACTCGTCGTTGCTCGCTTTATCGTCAGCACAGATTGGTTCATCCGGGTGGCAGGGAAGCACGGCCATTTTGCTGTCATGCTCCTTATGGAATGAAAGATCAGATTGGTCCCCTTTCCTTAGTCGGTGCACGCCCAACGTTGTGTTTATGGAAGAGGTTACTTTCAACAAAGCTGAGGTGGCCCACGGATAAAGCTTCTTGTAGTCTTGTGTGGCAACGGAGGCTCCTCCGGCGACTGGTGGAGTTGCCTGAGCGAGATTGGGGTGAGAGGTTGCAGGCCTCTCAGCCTGGGAAGAAGGAGCACCAGATGCTCGTGGTAAGTTATGCGCTTGGGGTGGAGGGTTTCGTGATGAAGGAGGAGGATTCGCGGTGGTTTTCGTACGAGCCATCGCGGGAACTGCAAAGGAAAAAGGAAAAAGGATGAACAAAGGTTACAGAGATCGACTCGATTGTGGACGAAGAATGGAGAACGAACGAACGGGAGTTTGTTGTGATGAATGTAATGGAAGACGAAGCCCTAAGTTACGAGAAGGAAGAAGAAGAGGAAACAACCCACAGCGTATGCACCAGACAGATAATGGATGATGCGAATCGGTTAAAATGCAGCAAGTATCAACAGAAGAAGTAAAAGAGGTACCTTTCGATGATCAGATGAGCGTTGAAGGGAGTTGGAGATTGAGGGAGCTGAGAAGCGTTGTGGGTTTGCAGAGAAAACTCAGAGCGTTTTGAGAATGCAAAGAGATGATGAAACAGTAGAAATGAAGGGGTTTAAGGGTTTTTCAAACGTTTTTGGAAGCGCAAACGACAGCTGAAGATGACCGTTGATGAAGCCATGTGTCGAACGATTGGAAAAAGGGGTTTGGTGGAACGTCAGAAAAGCAGAGGGTACGAACGTTTGGAATTCCGTGCCAGCGCCACGTAGATCGGCAGTGACGTGACCTCTTAGTCTTTTCGCTGGACAAGTCTTCGCTTAAGACTGGGGGGCTTGTGTACCGCTCAGGTAGTCGGAATTGATGACGTGGCCGCAAGCAATAGTATAGGCGTGTTGAACGGGACACCTGGCTGGTAGAAGGGAAGGACGTCGGGAGGCTCGTGTGATCGCCAGTCGTTAAGTTGGCGTGCCCCGATCTCTAGCGTACCTAAAACGGCGGTCACCAAGTTTGTGTTGTAGTCGCCGGGTGCGAACCCAGGCGACAAGGCGATCGGAGATCGCCGAGAGGATGACATCGCCGAAGGATCAAGAAAGCTTGTTCCAGGCTTTCGAAGCAAAGGATGAAGTCGTCAGATGGTCATTCCCTAGCTGGCCAGAGGTTGAGGTCGGGGAACAGCTTACCCGAGCATGCACAGTGAACTAAGAAAAGTAGAATATAATGGCGACCGGCGAGACCACAGGGAAGGTGTGTATGAAGACACCCGTACTCGCCACGCAGAAGAGATCGCGCTCCAAGGCAGTTATACGCTGAGTTGCTTCCTGCATAAGTAACTTAGTCGTAAAGCCTGAAGAGTAAGAGGTGACGCTCAAGTCAAGGATGCTCCAGATGGTGACACGTGTACAGCTGGATGCGAGCCACGTGTCCAGATGTGTAACTGTCAGGAGAGAGAAAATGCACAGGTATATAAGGAATCCTAACGAACTTCTGAGGTACGCGCGTTTTAGAATACTTCTTTTACGCTTGCGAGAACTGGAGTACGCTGAGAGAGAATATTGCACGATTCCTGAAGTTCTTAGTTTTCTCTTAGTATTTTGGTGGTTCAGTCGCTGACTTGGGCGTCGGAGCGTGATCGGCCGCAGCGGCGCCGTTCTGTCTTTTGCAGGTCCCTGAGGTGAATCAAGGCGAAGGACGGAAGCTAGCACGGTGCAAAGTCGATCCAGATTTGACGAGGCAAGGCTCTTGCGTTCTGGTCAACAGGCAGGATCAGGGCCCAAGGTAACCTTCATAGGGATGGAGGATCCTTAGGCGCACCTCACTGCGTTCCACACACAGATGATGCTGGTTGGCGGTTCTGATGCCGTGAGATGCAAGCTCTTTATGAGCACTTTGACTGGGATGGCTATGGATTGGTTCATCAACCTCCCAGAGGGTCACATTACGTCTTTCGCACAACTCTCACGACTATTCAGAGAGCAGTATTTAGCCAACAGGGCCCCAGCCCCAGTTTCGTATGACCTTTTCGACGTAAAGCAATACCAAGGGGAAACATTGAAGGAGTACATAAGCCGCTTCGGGGCACAGGTTGTGAAGGTGGGTACCACAGACGAGCCCATGATCGTGTATGCATTTAGGAAGGGAGTGTGTCTTGGATCTTTTAGCAAATCGCTCAACCACAGCCGCCCCAAAACTTTTGCTGAAGTGAGGCGTCGGGCGGTAGAGCACATTGCCTCGGAGGGCGAGGCATACGAGAAGTGCATGATTGCTGCACCTGCGCGACCAAGGGCACAGATACGCACACAACCTGCTAGGGTCCACGAAGTTGCCACAGAGAAAAAGAACTAAGACAGGAAGCACACTTACGAGACAAAGGAAGGAGGGAGGGAAATAGACCACTAAGGCACAACTTTATGGTGGAACTCAAAGTCCTCATCGTTGTGCCCAACATAGCTGACAGGTTGAGGCCACCAGTGAAGTCTGACAAAATACTGGGGCCTCACAAGGAATCATGGTGCGAGTTCCACGAGGCGTTTGGGCACCATATTAATAACTGCTTGGCGCTGGGCTATCAGTTGGACGAGCTTGTGAAGAATGGTTTCTTGAAAGATTATCTCGCTGGGTCCACCACGACCACAGTCCCAGCGACGCTAGAGGAAGGTCAAGCGCATGAAGTCCCAACTCACGGAGAAGTGCACACCATCTCTGGCGGCTTTTCTGGAGGAGAGCCCACTACCTCTCAACGGAAGAAATATGTGAGGTCAGTGAGTACGGTTGCAGAGGAATTTCCAGACGACCCATGGGAGTCAGATCTCGTTTTCACAAGGGCTGACCTGCGGGATGTGGTCCCACACGACAATGACCCAGTGGTCATTTCAATAGTCACGGCAGGAAGGAAGGTGCATAGGTTTCTCGTCGACCCTGGGCAGTTCCGCAGATGTCATGTTTTGGTCAACTTTCAACAAGCTACAGTTGTCCCCCGATCTTTTGAGACCCTATACTGGATGCTTGTATGGGTTTGCAGATAATCCAGTAGAGGTACGAGGCTACTTGGAGCTGAGGACAACGTTCACTGATGGAGCAGCCTCACGCACCGAGAACATCCGGTACTTGGTGGTCAATGCCAACTCAGCGTACAACATTTTGTTAGGCAGACCTGCTTTGAACGGATTGAGGGCGGTGTCCTCCACGTGCCACACGAAGATGAAACTACCAGATCTTAGTGGTAAGGTAATTGTGATCAAGTCGGATCAAGAAGAAGCCCGTAAGTGCTATGAAAATAGCCTAAAAACAAAGAGAGGCGTGGTCATGGTGATTGAACAACCATTCGTTTCAAATTCGCAAATGGAGTTAGAACCGTTGGAAGAGGCGACGCCCGCGAAGCCCACGCCGATCGAAGCCACCTCAGGGGCGACGCCTATAGAAGAGGCACATACAAAAGGAAGAAACTGCGATGCCTCGCCGATGGAAGGGGTACACGGAGAGGCCTCGCCCGCAGAAGGAGAGCTGGAAGAGGCGATGCCCGATGCATCCGTTGGGGCAATGCCTATGGAAGAGGACTCCACGAACGAGTCTCTAGCAGAGAATGTACAGAATGAGCTACCCCGACCAGAAGATAACATAGTAGAAAGACAAATAGGGGGTAAGGTGTTCAAATTAGGACGCTTGCTGAGCCAAGGAGAACAAGAAGAGGTAGCTGCAGTAATCTCATGCCACCTAGATGCTTTCGCGTGGACTGCGGCGGATATGCCAGGTATTGACCCAGATTTTTTGTGCCACCATCTCACCATGGACGCAAAGGTTCGCCCTGTGAGACAAAGAAGGAGGAAGTTCAACGAAGAGCGATGCCTCGTTGTGAAGGAGGAAACACAGAAGCTGCTCAGCGCCGGACACATCAGGGAGATACAATACCCTGAGTGGTTAGCCAACGTAGTTCTAGTGAAGAAGGCGAATGGGAAGTGGAGGATGTGCGTTGACTTCAGAGATCTGAACAAGGCATGCCCCAAGGACTCGTACCCATTACCCAACATCGATGCATTAGTGGATAGCGCCTCGGGTTGCAAGATGCTAAGTTTCTTGGATGCATTCTCAGGTTACAATCAGATCAAGATGCATCCCAGAGACGAGAGCAAGACAACGTTCATGACAGAGACATGTAGTTATTGTTATAAGGTGATGTCGTTTGGTTTGAAAAATGCAGGCGCCACCTACCAGAGGCTGATGGACAAGGTCCTTGCACCCATGCTGGGAAGGAACGTGCAGGCTTACGTAGATGACATAGTGGTAACTTCCCACGAGAGAGGGCAGCATGCAGCTGATCTGGAAGAGCTGTTTGCTACCATATCGAAGTATCACCTCAAGTTAAACCCAGAGAAGTGCGTTTTTGGCGTAGAAGCGGGAAAGTTTTTAGGTTTCATGCTCACAGAGAGGGGGATAAAAGCAAATCTTGACAAGTGTGCAGCCATCATCGCCATGAGGAGCCCAACCTCAGTGAAAGAAGTTCAACAACTAACGGGGCGAATGGCAGCATTATCGAGATTCGTATCAGCCGGAGGAGAAAAGGGCCACCCTTACTTCCAGTGCCTCAAAAGGAATAGCCGTTTCGCATGGACAGACGAGTGTGAAGCAACGTTTCTCAAGTTGAAGGAGTACTTGGCAACGCCACCTGTGCTTTGCAAGCCACAAGTAGCGTCCCCCTCCGCTTATACTTTACGGTGACTGAGTGGGCCATCAGGTCTGTACTTGTCCAGGAACAAGACCAGGTGCAGAAGCCCATCTACTTCGTGAGCAAGGCCTTACAAGGCCCAGAATTGAGGTATCAGTCACTAGAGAAAGCGGCGCTAGCGGTAGTATTCTCAGCACGGAGGCTCCGCCACTATTTCTACAGCTTCACAGTGGTGGTAATGACAAACCTCCCTATCCAAAAGGTACTTCAGAAGCCAGATGTGGCAGGGAGGATGGTTTGATGGGCGGTCGAGTTGTCAGAGTTCGATATCCAATATGAGCCCAGGGGGTCCATCAAAGGGCAAGTCTATGGCGACTTCGTGGCAGAACTTTCACCAGGAGGAGACCCTGAAGAGGTGGAGTTAAGAGCATAGTGGATGCTCTCAGTGGATGGGTCTTCCAACCAGCAAGGGAGCGGTGCTGGAATTATTTTGGAAGGGCCTAATGGAGTATTGATCGAGCAGACTTTACGCTTCGCCTTCAAGGCAAGCAACAACCAGGCAGAGTACGAAGCGTTGATTGCTGGGATGCTCTTGGCTAAAGAAATGGGCGCTCAGAGCCTATTGGCAAAGAGTGACTCGCAATTAGTCACAGGGCAAGTAACGGGAGAATATCAAGCAAAGGATCCACAGATGGTCGCGTACTTAAGGTATGTCGAGATGTTGAAGAGGGCCTTCGCTGCGTTTGAGCTAGTGCACGTCCCCAGGGAGCAAAATGCCAGAGCTGACCTGCTTGCCAAGCTGGCCAGCTCAAGCAAGGGGGGAAGGCAGAGGACTGTAATCCAACAGACCCTCAAAACGCTGCAAAAGTTTGTTGCAGACAACAGGGTAGATGTCCTTTACGTTAGCACAACAAGAGGAAATCCACGTAACCATCGCTCCCAGAGTCAAGACACGGCGAGGGCACCCTGCATCAGTACTTACGCAGCCTCGCCAGATGAGGAAATGGGTGTACAGGTATGCACTTTGGAGGAAGGCGACACTTGGATGACCCCTTACAAGCGATACCTAGCGGATGGAATCCTCCCAGCAGAGCCAGAGGAGGGCAAGAAGATCAAGAGGAACGCCGCCAGGTACACCTTAGTGGATGGGATATTGTTCAGGCATGGGTTTACACACCCTATCTTGACGTGCGTAAGCGGCAACGAGTGCACCAGGATAATGGCCGAACTTCACGAAGGTATTTGTGGGAGCCACGTGGGAGGAAGATCCTTGGCGTCCAAGGTGATACGTGTAGGGTTCTTCTGGCCAACGGTAAGAGAGGATTGCGTACGATACGCCCAGCATTGCAAGCAGTGCCAGAGGCACGCTGATTGGCACAAGGCGCCGCCAGAGGAATTGAGATCCATATACAGCCCCTGGCCTTTCCATACTTGGGGAATTGACATCCTAGGTCCATTCCCATAGGCGATAAGGCAGATGAAGTATTTGATCGTTGCCATCGAGTACTTCACCAAGTGGATAGAAGCCGAACCAGTGGCACAGATCATCGCCCACAGGGTACAACACTTTGTTTGGAAGAACATTGTGTGTCGTTTCGGAGTACCAAGGCATCTCATTTCAGACAATGGCACCCAGTTCGCAAGCCAACAGGTGGGGAAGCTATGTACAGAAATGGGAATCAAGTAGGTGTTCGCATCAGTTGAACACCCCCAGACAAATGGGCAAGTCGAGTCAGCAAACAGAGTTTTGTTGAGGGGTTTGAAAGGCAGACTAGAGAAGGCTAAAGGGGGTGGGCAGATGAAGTACCAAGGATCGTATGGGCTTACCACACCACGCCTCAATCCTCCACCATGGAGACACCCTTCAGCTTAGTGTATGGATCGGACGCCATGATCCCAGTAGAGATCCACGAAAGCTCGCCCCGTTTCCTGGGTTTCGTGGCGGAAGAATCCAACGAAGAAAGGAGGGTGAACCTGGACCTGATAGACGAGGCTAGGGAAGAAGCGAAAATTAAGGCCGAGGCCGTGAAGAGAAGAGTGGAGCGTTAGTACAACTCCAAACTGAAGTTGCGACAATTCCAGATTGGTGATCTGGTCATGAGAAAGGCCCACTCCTACGAATTAGAAAACAAGTTGTCTCCCAAGTGGACTGGACCGTTCAGAATAACCAAAGCCAAAGGGAATGGTTCGTATAAGCTAGAGACTTTAGAAGGGAGCCCCATCCCACGTAGCTGGAATGCGGCAAATTTAAAGTTTTATTTCAGTTGATGTTATTCCAGTTGAAGTTTGTAAAGGGGACACTCTTTTTCCCTCCCAGGGTTTTTTAACGAGGTCACCCAAATAAAGAAAAGAAAAGTTAAAATATTTTTGCTCTAGTTTTTCTCTCATTCGAATGTAAGATCAAAGGTTAAAGAAACAAAGACGAAAACTTGAGGCACCACCAAGATAAGGCGTCGCCAAGACAAGGCGTCGCCAAGATGAGTCGTCGCCAAGATGAGTCGTCGCCAAGATGAGTCATCGCCAAGACAAGGCGTCACCAAGATGAGTCGTCGCCAAGATGAGGCGTCGCCAAGATAGCAATGCCAAGATAAGGTGTTACTAGAACAGGGCGTCGCCAGCACAAGGCGTCGCCACCAGATAATCAAGCAGAAGTCAAGTTCAGAGCAAGATAACAGGTATGTCAGTATAAGTTAAAATTCGGGAGCCTAGTCCTTGATCATGGGTTAAGGGATTCCTTCGGGACACCCCCTCCTCAAGTATGAACAACTAGCCCCTGTGCCAGATGTCAGTATAAGTTAAAATCCGGGAGCCTAGTCCTTGATCAGGGGTTAAGGGATTCCTTCGGGACACCCCCTCCTCAAGTATGAACAACTAGCCCCATTACCAGATATCAGTATGAATTAAAATCCGGAAGCCTAGTCCTTGAGCAGGGGCCAAGGGATTCCTTCGGGACGCCCCCTCCTCAGGTATGAACAGCTGGCCCCGGTGTCAGATGTTAGACATAAGTTAAAAACCCGGGCGCTTAGTCCTTGAGTAGGGGTTAAGGGATTCCTTCGGGACGCCCCCTCCTCAGGTATGAATAGCTGGCCCCGGTATCAGGCGATAGATGCAAGCTAAAATCTGGGTGCCTAGTCCTTGATCAGGGGTTAAGGGATTCCTTCGGGACGCCCCCTCCTTAAGTATGAACAGCTAGCCCCGCATCTGATGTTTAGAACGTTGCACCTTGGTGTTTTTAGACAATCCATGGACGATACGGTACTATTGTTTAGACCTCCCCATGGGCGTGGGCACCAGAGCGCGACTTTTGTGCCAAGTGTTTAGACACGCTAAGGACACCCAGAGCAGGGCTCTCCTCGAGCGTAGACACCCAGCACAGGTACGATAAGTCCTCTGTGCCTTCGAGCGATGTCGAGGCCACAGAAGAACAGATAAGACCTCCTCGCCCTTGAGCAATGTCGAGGCCAAAAAAGAAGAGACTCCCCTTTTCATCCTAAATCGATGAGAAAGTCAGTACTGCATTCGGCTACGAGTGCCTTGGGCCCAAGAAAGGTAAGTAGGAAGCAGGTTGAAGATTTCACAAGTTCAAAGGGAAAAAGAAATTCGAAGATTAAGAAGAAGAAGCGTAGAAGCGTGAATCATTAAAGGGTGTGCCTCATGCCTTAAGAAGAAAGAATAAGAGGGGGAGACACGCGCTACCTAAAGAGTAAAGGCGAAGCGACCAAGAAATACGTTGAAGGCAAGTACCAGTTGGGCCTTTGATATAGAAAAGAAAGCAGAAACAGACAAACGTGCGAGAGAAGCTAAAAGTGCACAACTATGCGAAGATGAAGCAAATAGGCATTTAAGAAAAAGTAAAGAGTTATAATTACAGAGGAAATCCATGACAGTTGCGAATTAAACAGAGGATCATTACGTTATATACACATCAAATGTCCGGGTGAGACGCAAAGGAGAAAGGCTATTCGTCAGAAGCCTCTAGTGCCACGAGCTTACCATCAACCACCTCGTTCAAAGGGCTGCACCCGGAGACATCAATACCAGGGTTGGCGCATGCCGCCTAGACCAGAGCCTCCGCGAACCCCTCAGCAAATCTGGAGGCAGCCTCCTCGGCCAGCTTCTCTTCAGCAACTTTGAAGTTAGCAGCTTGGGCGGTCATCTCTTAGTACTTGGAGGCTAGGGCAGAAGTCAACTCTTGGACTTTGGCTTAAAGGGAGGCGTTCTCAGTGGATAACCAGGAACACTCATCAGTTTTGTTCGCAAGCGCGACCTCCGTCTTCCCCAGTTTCTGCTCCCGGTCCACACACTGGTCCTCGAGCTTCTTCTGGTATGCCTTGGAGGTTTCTGCAGCCGCCTCAAGATCAACAATCTTTGTGCGAAGGGGGACCACCTCATTGCGAAGCCCTGTCTGGGCTTGAGCCACCTCGTGCAGCCGTTTGTTGGCCTCCTCCCTCGCCTTCTGCGCCACCCTCAGTGACTCTTTGTAGGCTCCCTCTTGACGCCCCCAATGGGCAGCCAGCCTCTCCTTCCCCTCTTTCAGAGAAGCAACTTCCTTCTCTAAAGCTTGGAAGGCAGAAGCTTGGGCGATTTTGGCCCTGGATTTTTTGTGCCAGGTGTAGGCGCAAGACATGAAGAGGCCCATGTAATAGTACATGCTCTCCCTCTGGGGCTCTTCAGTTTGGCTACCAGGAGATCCCATGCTCAGAAATCCCCTTAATGACTCTTGCATGGGAAGAGGAAGTTCTGGGGCAGGTGGAAGAACGCCTACGGGCTCAGCTTCAAACCCTCTCTCCTGATGCACTGATTGAGGAGGGGAAGTGGCGCTCGGTGGATCCTCCCTTAAGGACTCAGCCCCATGAGAGGAGGAGGTAGCGGAGGTAACCATCTGAGGGGCATGCTGGGTTCTTTGTCGCTTGAAGACTTGCCCCTCAGCAGAGTCCTCATCATCAGAAACGACCTCCACCACCCTCTTACCCTTGTCAAGGGGGGCTGAGGAAGCACCCGCCTCGACCAGCGCGAGAGGCACGGCTGCGATAGGAGGTGGTGAACTTGGAAGTGGAGGGTGAGAAGCTTGGTTTGTTGGAGTTGTTGGTGTTGTTGCAGGTTGAGGTTGGGGGTTAGGAGAAGATGGAGGTGCGGAAGAGGTTGAGGGCGGAGACGCCAAAGCCCCATCTTTGGACTTCAGCACCTGGGTCAGTCGCAACCGTTGTTGCCTATCCATCTTAGAATCTACACCAAGAAGACAAATATATCAGAGGTTAGGCACATGCTAAAGTTAAAGAACAAAGGAGCAGACAAATCATGCATCAAGCAAGAATCCAACAAAAAAAAAGGCCAGAAAGTTATAGGGAAGGACATTCATACTTATATATTTTGCTAGAGCATCGGCATTAAACTCTAGATTTATCAGAGTGGCGGTTTCGAAGCCCCCCACGCTGGTCAAGATCTGACAAGCCTCTCGAACGTTCGAGGGCAGTTCGTCCAGCGATTTAGACTTCATGGTCTTAACCTCCTTCACCCAGTATAGGGGAAAGTCGTCGAGAGCAGAGGGGTCGTAATCAGAGCAGCAAACTTTGAAGAACTTTCCCTTCCACCCCTTGAAGGATTGCTGGAAGATCGAAAGGGCGAGAGAGAAAGCAAGGGTTGCAAAGAGAGCTTGGGAAGATGAACAGTGGAGAGAATGCGAAGAGTGAATGAAACAGTGGCTTGGAGCGCGCGTTTTTGAAAGATGCAACGTTAACTTGAGAAGCGCTAGAAGCGCTAAGTGATAGTCGTGCGATCAAGCCACGTGTCAAGATTAGAACATAACTTAAAACGTCACATCCGCAAGCGCAGAGAACGTCACGTCAAATGTTCAGAGAGTGTCAAGTCAAACTGAACAAAGGAATGTCACATCAGCAAGAATGCCACATGGATAATGGGGCGAGGCCTTAGTCTTTTCGCTGAAACAAGTGTCAGCTCAAGACTGGGGGGCTTGTGTACCGTCCCGTCCCCGGGCATTGACCAAAGGTCAGAGTCAACGCATGGTGGGGCCCATCAAGGGACCCGAGGAAGAGAAGTCAACAGGTTGACCGCTCGAGTCATCGCCTCGCTGAGGCGTCGCCCAAGAGAGGCGTCGCCCAAGAGAGGCATCGCCCAGAAGAGGCATCGCCCAAGAAAGGCGTCGCCCAAGAGAGGCATCGCCCAGAAGAGGCATCGCCCAAGATAGGCATCGCCCAGAAGAGGCATCGCCGAGTAAAGACATCACCAGAGAGGCTTCGAGCCTCGACCATACAAAACAGTAGTAAGGAGAAGAGAAAGGTGGCTTCAAGGCCATAAGTTCTAGTACCAGTAGGGGGTAACCTGACTCGTGAAGTACCCACGCCACTGCTGGGAGACCTGGGACAGATACGACCCATGAGAGGGCCATGACCAGGGGAGAACCACGTGCATGGTACGAGAGCAAGGTAGATACGCCCCCCAGGGTGAGTGACAAGTGATTGGGAAGCGTGGGTTGGCACCCAGAAAGTCAGCCCACGTGCCAGAGAGTACTTCGAAGGGAAGCTCACACAATAGAATAACCCTAAGTTGGGTTGCGGCGCTGAGGGACCCTCTGCACAGAATAAACGGTCAAGTCAGAAGGCCACGTGGCAATGCACACGTGCCCATTAAAGGTTTCAGTGAAAGTTTGCTAAGGTACGCGCTAATTTAAGATTACGTATCAAATGTTTTAGGGGACATTTTTATACGCTTTCAATGCGCTTCAGCGCGCTTTAAATGTTGGATGTGTATAAAAAGGAACCTGGGGACATTTGAAAGGGATGAGAATCTTAACCTAATACACAGATATACACAGATAAAACCCTAGTTGTCTTCGCAACGCACTCACAGTGAGCACAAGGCAATTTGGGCAACACAGTTTTAGCCCTTCAGTACAGTTTTTCGACCACCTCCCAAGGGTGTGTCACCTTTGATGTTTCTCGCTAGCTGACTTGATCGTCGGAGTGCAAACGGCCGTGAGGGCGCCCCTTTGTTCACTTCTTTTTCAGGTATCACAGACGGAGCGTAACGAAGGTGCCCTAGCTCGCAAGGACAAGCCACGCACAAAAGACGATCCTGGTCAACCGGCGGAAACAACCTTTATAGACTAGGCAAGTCAACGTAGTGCGTATAAGTGCTCGGGTCGGGCCCTGGGCATGTCTGACCAGTACACAATGTTCCGACCTCAAGTCCGAGATAACATCGTTAGGGTCAATCACCACATCTGAGGTATTGTCCGCTTTGGAGGTCGGTGCTCTGTCATGGTTTTGTCCTTAAAAGGTGCCTCGGTGGGTTAGAGGAGGAAGGAGTATATAAACTTCTATTGACCTCGACTCTTGAGCGATGCGGGACTATATTGGTATCAGAACAAGCCCCAGTCGAGGTTTAAGGGGACTGGTTTCCCCCTAGCTGAAGGGCTTGGGACACATTTTCGTTCCCACAAACGACACTAATGGGCCAACCTCAAGTCTGAGATAACATCGCTAGGGTCAATCACTGCACTAGAGGTATTGTCCACTTTGGAGATTGGTGTTCTGTTATGGAAGTATATAAACTACCATTGGCCTCGACTCCTGAGCTGTGTGGGACTATATTGGTACCAGAACAACTAATATTTATATAGTAATAAAAAAAATAATGTTCATAATAATATTAATATTTATTAATATTTTTTATAATATTATTAACATTATCTATATTGTAATTAATATTATTAACATAATTAGTAATATTACCATTTTTAATATTTTAATTAATATTATAGCTAATGTTATTAATATTATTAGTATTAATAATATTACTATTTTTAATATAATTATTAATAATGTGACTATTATTATTAATTACAATGTTAATAGTATTAATAAAACTATTGACATTAATAAAAATATTCATATATTATTATTTTTAATTAATTAATAATAATATTAATATTAATAATCATAATAATAATATTAATATAAATATTTAATGTTCATAATGTTAGTAGAAAAATTAATAATATTAATTACAATATTAATAATATTAATAAAAATACTAATATCTATTAATATTATTGTTAATAAATTAATATTCTTATTAATAAATTTTAAAAAGTGTTAATAATATTATTAATATAATTACTATTTTTAATATTACCTATCTACATATATCCATAAATAATACATACCAATCAATACTTTTTTGATAATATTAAAAATATTAATAATAATTTAGTAATAATATAAATAATATTAAAAATATTAATTTATTATTATTATTATTATTATTATTAATGAGTGAATAATATTTTGTATAAAATATTAAATTTATCGATAAATACATATTTGTAACTAGTAATTTATATGTATTTTGAGGATCTTTCTTTTTTTCATATCTTGCTCAACATTTTTATTTCTACAAACTTATACTTACACTTAGATTCGTAATATTTCTACAACTGGATTGACTTGAACATTTTGGTCATGCCATATAGACCTTGTACTTCCAAATCTTAGACACACTCCTTCTCTTTGTATCTCCTTATTTATTCTTCTTAGTATGAACACCTCTCAAACTCTCCTTGCTCTTCAAAATATTTACAAAATTCCCCTCTATTCTTGCACAATCCTAAAATAAAAGTTAACACACATCCCAAATTAATCAATCTCCCTTTCTCCATTTCGCAACTCATGAGTCCATTTTTGTTTGCAAATCTTTTTATGTAGGTTTTTAACTAAAAACCTCACCCAAAAAATTATTTACCTGCATGTTTTGGTGGCATATGGGGAATATTTACCATTATGGTTTAGTTCCTTGAAGAAATTACTAGAATGAAAAACTTGTAGAAAAAATATAAAACTGATAAGTCGAGCTTGGAAAATACAAATTCATCTTCAAAACGCCGTGTTCCACAAACATAAATTTTATTTTTAATAATATAAAATTTGTCTTTGATATACTTAATTTTATTTCAACTTTTTTATTAAAGATGATTTAATAAACACAATTTTGTTGTTTACAACTTCTAATTTTTTTTATACTAAATTCGTGTTGATAAGTATAATTTTTATTTTTTTTATTAGTGTCGTATTTTGATAAGCACGACTTTAGTAAAAAAACTATATAAATCAAATTAGTGTAGACCATAAACTTACCTAATTTTTATGTTGTAAAAAATAAATAAAAAAGTTATAATTGTGCTTATAAAGCACGTTTTACTCAATTTTATAATTTTTTACAATTTTTCAAATATGATAATTACTTTGAGAAAATATATTACATTGGTAAAAATATTTAGGTATAGTACAAGATCCTTATGCTTTGTTTGGATTAGGAAGGAGATATGTGATGATTTGAGAGAGTGTATTTAAAGTGATTTGAGAAGAAAATTTTCATAAAATTAAATTTTGTCAATTATAAATTAAATTTTAATATTAAAAATTGTAAAAAATACATTTGAAAATAATTTGAAATACATTAAAACTACATAATCTGAAATTTATGAAAATATTTAAAAGCTACACAAGTTTGGAATCTTAAAAAACACATAAAAGTCCTAACATACCAAAACAAAATCTGCAACATCTCTATCTATCCCAATATATGTAATCCATAACCAATTATGAGACACTTACAAAGATTGACGTGATCGATTATCAACTCAAAATATAAGAATAATCGATTATAAAACACGTATAAAGATTAACATAATTGATTATCAACTTAAAAACATAATACAAATATTAAAATAAGCTATTATTAATAATATAAGTCTATTATGCATTCATAACAAATCCTGGGATAATGGTTGTAAAAATAGAGCAAAGTCAATGTTGGTAAATGAAGACCACTCTAATAAATGCACCGCAGGTGCATGCTGAGAAAAAAAAATAGGGGCCTTTGTGTAAGTTCACTTAATCCTTCTTTGGTAATCTTTGTAAGTGAGAGAGGAAGAGCTTTATACGTGCGTCAACACCTTTTCTCGCATTCATCCTAATCCAAACAAAGTAAATACACGTTCTTCCTTTCTCTGCAACTTACTTGATCCAAACGAAGTGTTAATGTGTCATCAAAGATGATTCAACAATTTTATTGTATAGAGAATATTTTATTCCAACAGACAAAACGTACTTCATTAATTTTTTGCAATTCTAAGATAATTAATGTTCAACTATTTAGTGGATATTTTAGTACAAACTAAATCAAGTCTTCATAGTTGAAAGAATTTTGCTTTTGACAATTGGATAGAAAAAAATTAAGGAAGTTTTTTTTATCAAATCTGATCCGGTCGGTCATCGATAGTCGGTGACATTAGCAAAGGATAGACACGTGGACCGTTCTTAGTGGAACACGTGGGCCAGGGAAGCAGATGAGTCATTGAGAAAGTCACCCAGGGTGGTGATCGGTGATCAGGGAGCGGTGGTCAGAGAGGATGCGCGATCAGCGCCTAGATAAGCGCCTGGAAGTAGAAGGCGTGGCGCTATGGGGCACCGATCGGTCATCTGGGTGAGCGATGATCGATCGGGTTTTCGTGCTGCACGCAGTTAAGCTGGAAACGAAGGACGTTTCCCAGCGAGAGCATTGCATGCGAGTCTGGCGTGGCAGAGTATTCGAGAAAGGAGAAGTTATGAGCTTTGTAGTGACATGCACGAGAGTGGCCTAAGAGAGCTAGTAAGCCAGTCAGTGATTGGTGCTTCTTAACCCATGACGTGCATGGTACAAAGCAGAGGTGATCGTTCACACGGTAGGTAATGCCTGGTGCGTGCGCTTAGCCAAGCCACACTTGGTATTCACACTGAGGTTGCACGAGCCACCTAGTGTAAGAAACGTGCTAAGTTACATCATGCACAGATAACTTAGGCGTGCAACAGAGTATATAAAGGGCATTCCACGCTCATACAAAGGGGGTAAGATTCATTCTTGCAAGTTACCAGTTTACACACACACAGAGAGAATCACAGAGTGCACACGAGTCTCGTAGAGATTCTTAGTTCTTTGGTGGTTTTGTAAGGCTAACTTGAGCGTCGGAGTGCAATCGACCGCTAGAGGCGCCGTTTGGTGTGTTTTGCAGGTTTGCTTGGAGTTCTTGTGGAGTTCCTGGAACATTCTTGCACTTGTCGCGGTTGAGGAGGTGGAAGATAGAGTTTGACGTGACGAATCCTTCAACGTTTGAATCCCCTGCAAGATCAAAATCTAATAACATCAAAAAATTTGATACAATTTTCAACAAAAAAAATTGTGAGTCTCTTCACTAATATATTATTTAACTCATTTACTTTTTACCCAATATGTGATTTCTAACATTTTTTATATAACACATTCATAGAAGACAGGAGAGTTCTTTACTATGATCGATTGTTATCAAATCACATTTCATCAAATGCTTAATAGAAGAAACGAACAAAAGCATCTATCTGTGCTTTGGCGTTCACTTATCAACAAGACGAATGGAACAAATGGGAGCACGTACTTCTCGGAACTTGTGTTCATTGGTGCAAAATAGAAATACAAGTTCTCATCCTTTACACTCTATATTTTATCAAACAAAACTTCTCAAACTCGTCATCTTAATTAACAATTATGTTACTTTCTTTGGTCAACCTACAAAAGTATTTTATTTTTTTTCATTTAATTAATGTTTTATACATGAATCCAGTATTTCCTTATTTAACATAATTTTTGTACATACACCCAATGTCTCCTTATCTAATATATTTTTTATGACTTATAAAAAATTGTTACTTTCTTTGCTAATGACAAAAAATTGAAACTCTTCGGCCTTCAACATGATTCATTCCCATTTCGTCGTAATTAAAAAAAAAGGAAAAAAAGTTCAACTTGAACACAAAAACACTATATATACATATGAAGGTTTCATTGTTTTTGCGACATAGCATATATTTACTAAAAAGCAAACCTCTATTGCCTTAGGCTTTTCTATATGGCAGCGAAAACTAAGATATCGTTAATTGTATCTCTTATTTATTTGGCTTTAAATTGCATGCGACAATATGTACATGGAGAATCACGAGTGCCTTGCCTTTTCATCTTTGGGGACTCTCTATCTGATGATGGAAATAACAACAATCTTCAAACAACTGCAAAGACAAATTACATCCCATATGGTGTTGACTTCCCATTAGGCCCAACTGGAAGATTTACCAATGGACGAACTTCGATTGACCTAATTGGTACGTAACACTCTTATCCATGCTTTAAGATGAGTACGATTAATTCAGTGTAAAAACATTTATATTATGAACATTATCGAATAACCACAAATTTATATTATGAACATTGTACCGCCCTGGTGGTCGGGTGTGATGACGTGGCATCCTGCTACAGTATAGGCGTGTTGACAAGGCGCCAGGTTGACAGTTGGGAAGGAAGTCGGGAGGCACGTGTAGTCGCCGATAGTTAAGTTGGCGTGTTCCGATCTCCAGCGTACCAGAATAGGCGATCGCCAGATTGGGGATGAAGTCGCCAGATGTGGACTTAGGCGACCAGGCAGTCGGAGATCGCCAGAACAAGCACATCGCCGAAGTTAAAGGAGAAGCAGATTATGAAGGCGGCCGGCGAGACCACAGGGAAGGTGTATGAAGGCCCTACCTCGCCAGTTTCAGTAGAGATCGCACTCCTGAGTTAGCTATGCACTGGGCAGTACAATGCATAGGTAACTTAGCCAAAATGAGAGTAGAAGCAGCGCCAAGTCAGTGAGCCTCCAGATGATGGCACGTGTACAGTTGGATACGAGCCACGTGTCCAAGTCTGTAACTGCCAGGAGAGAGAAAACCACCAGGTATATAAGAGTTCCTAACAGATTTTCTAAGGTACGCGCGTTCAGTTCATACACTTTACGCTTGCGAGTGACAGAGCTGTTTGTGAGAGAGATTTGCACGGTTCCAGTTCTTAGTATTTGGTGATACCGCCACTGACTTGAGCGTCGGAGTGCGATCGGCCGCAGCGGCGCCGTATCGTTTCTTTGCAGGTTCTTGAGATAGATCCGGAGGAGGAACGGAGGTGAGGAGCGGCGCGCACGTCGATCCTTTGACGAGGCATTCTCCAGCGCTCCGGTCAACAGGCAGGATCATCAGGCGCCCACCGTGGGGCCATGTAAAACGTGCTCCCATCCACAGCGTGAGTTCGTGGAGGTTTTCGAGGTTTTCTGCGCGGTTGTGTGCTGGTGCAACCGTCGTTCTTGGTTTCTTTGAGTTTCGTTCGGTGAAGTTTGTGTTTTAAACCGTTCGTTTGGTTTTTCGGTCGGTGGATTCGAGTTCTTTCGAGTGGTTGTTTGGTTCGCGGGGAAACGGTGGTTTTTGGGTGAAGCTGCGATTTTCTTCGAAGGTTCGCGGTGTTCTTGAAGTTCTTGCGCAGTTTCTTGAATCTTCTCCGATCGGTCGCTGATTCGTTCGTGGTTGAAGTGTTATTTGCTGTACTTCTGTGGTTCGCTGAAGTTAATGAGAAAGATGAGAAGCAATCGTTCCAGTCCCGTGGCTCCCGTCGCAGCTGAAGGCGACGCCGCCATGACCATGGCGCAGATGGCAGAAATGATGCGCTCATTGCAGGCCACTGTAGAAGCCTCGCGCGTCGAGCAGGCAAAGATACATGAAGACCTGGTCGCCTCCCGCGCCAGGAACGAGGAGCTCAGCAAGGTAGCTGAAGAGCTACGTCGAGCTCTTCAGGAGCAGCAGGGTCGTTCTTCAGCTGAAGAGGTGGCACCGTCGACGCCGCCTCGTGTGTTCCCAATGCCTTTCACTCAGGCGATTACCGACACGCCAATTCCCACGAGCGTGGTTCCGGTTAAAGCTGTGTTTACCGGCGTGGAGGATCCAGAGGCTCATCTGACCACGTTCCACACGCAGATGATGCTGTCGGGAGGGTCGGATGCCGTCTACTGTAAGATATTTGTGAGCACGCTCCAGGGAACGGCGATGGAGTGGTTTGTGAGCCTGCCCAACGGCCACATAACTAACTTTCAACAATTCTCGAAAATCTTTGTCGAGCAGTATATTGTGAACAAGGCACCACCCAGAGTGTCCTATGATCTGTTTGACATAAGACAGTACCATGGGGAGTCCCTCAGAGACTACCTCAATCGCTTCGGAGCACAGATGGTCAGATCGCCGGCCAAGGATGAAGAGATGCTGGTTTATGCCTTCAAGAAGGGCGTGCAGCCAGGGCCATTCTGCGAAGCCTTGATCAGGGCTCATCCAGCGACGTTTGCTGAAGTCAGGCGACTTGCGGTGGCTCACATCGCCGACGAGAGTGAGGTCGCCGAGAAGAGAGGCAGTGTGGCTCCCGTCAGGCCACGCGCCCAGACCAGGATCCAGCCACAGAGGGTGCTGGAAACGGCGGCGGCGGCCAGAAAGGATCAAAGGACTCGCTATCCTTACGATAGGAGAAATAAGGGAAGAAGCCAAGCGCGCCAACCGCCAGCACGCCAACAACCAGCACGCCGGGAATACAATCGCCCGCCTAAGCACAAATTCGTCATGGGACTAGCGGACCTGATCGCTATCCCTAACATATCTGCTAGATTGAAGGCGCCTGAGAAGGTGGGCGACAAGGTGCTAGGGTCGAAGCCGGATGTCTGGTGCGAGTTCCACCAGTGCTTTGGCCATAACCTGGACTCGTGTTTGTCTTTAGGATACCAGCTCGACGATCTGGTCAAGAGCGGGTTCCTAAACGACTATCTGCTGGACAGAAGGACCGGAGGGGCGTCGAGTTCCCAGCCGGCAGGCGGAGAAGCCCAGCAACATGAGATGCCTATCCATGGGGAGATCCACACAATTGCAGGGGGTTTCTCAGGTGGTGGATGCACCGCATCGCAGAGGAAAAAGTACGCGCGATCGGTGATGTCGGTGGACATGTTTGAAGATCACTCGCCCGACGTGGACATTACGTTCACCAAGCAGGATCTTCGGGACGTTGTGCCTCACGACAACGATCCCATTGTTATTTCGTTGATCACGGCGGGGAGGAAGGTTCACCGAGTTCTAGTGGACCAAGGAAGTTCGGCAGACGTGATGTTCTGGCCGACTTTCACGCAGTTGGAATTGCCCCTTGACCAGCTAAGGCCCTATGGAGGGTGCTTGTATGGGTTCGCTGGCGACCAGGTGGAAGTCAGGGGGTACATTGAGCTGAGAACCACGTTTACCGATGAGGCTGGGTCGAGGACGGAGAAAATCAAGTACCTCATCGTAAACGCCCCTTCAGCATATAACATCCTGCTGGGAAGGCCCACCCTTAACAGGATAGGCGCAATTCCATCGACTCGGCACATGAAGGTGAAGTTGCCGTCCATGGAAGGGGTGGTAATCACGATAAAGTCTGATCAGAAGGAAGCGAAAAGGTGCTATGAGAATAGCCTGAAAAATAAAAGATCAGTGAGCTATGTCACAACCACCCCACCGCCCGGTGTGAAGCCCAGACCGCCGATAATGGAGGAAACTGCCGGAAGGGACATAGAGATGGTAGATGCTGAGCTGGGGGAGAGAAATGCTGCCCTGGAGGAGGAAGAGGCGCGGAATCACCCGGAGGAAGCAAGGGAACTCGGAATCGCCAAGGCGGTGATCGCCAGAGAATCAAGGCCCAAGCCCGTCGAGCAGTGGCTCGAGAAGGAGATCGGGGGGAAAGTTTTCAAGCTCGGAAGATCTCTGGAGGTCGATCTCCAGGACCAGATCGCCAAGGTGATTGAACGGCATCTGGACGCGTTTGCCTGGTCCGCTTCGGACATGCCCGGGATCGATCCCGACTTCTTGTGCCATCATCTGGCGATGGATAACATGGTGAGACCGGTGCGGCAAAGAAGGAGGAAATTTAATGAAGAGAGGAGGCAGGCGATCAAGGATGAGACCCAGAAACTCCTCGCTGCAGGCCACATCAGGGAAGTCCAGTACCCTGAGTGGTTGGCGAATGTCGTGCTGGTGAAGAAGAGCAACGGGAAATGGCGCATGTGCGTCGATTTCACCGATCTGAATAAGGCTTGCCCAAAGGATTCGTATCCTTTACCAAGCATTGATGCCCTGGTTGATAGTGCTGCAGGGTGCAAGTTGCTGAGTTTCCTCGATGCCTTCTCGGGTTACAATCAGATCAAGATGCATCCCTTGGATGAAGAAAAAACAGCCTTCATGACGGAGAGGTCATGCTACTGCTATAAGGTGATGCCGTTCGGGTTGAAGAACGCGGGGGCCACGTACCAGAGGCTGATGGATCGAGTACTTGCACCAATGCTGGGAAGGAACGTGCAAGCCTACGTCGATGACATGGTCGTGACCTCGCAGGAGAAGAGCAGGCACGTAGCAGACTTGGAAGAGTTGTTCACGACGATCGCCAAATTTAAGTTGAAGCTTAACCCGGAGAAGTGCATTTTCGGCGTGGAGGCTGGGAAGTTCTTGGGTTTTCTTTTAACTGAAAGAGGAATAGAGGCCAACCCGGACAAGTGTGCCGCCATCTTGGCGATGAGAAGCCCGACTACAGTGAAAGAAGTCCAACAGCTAACGGGTCGGATGGCGGCCCTATCCCGCTTCGTGTCAGCGAGCGGAGAAAAGGGACATCCCTATTTCCAGTGTCTGCGGCGCAACAACAAGTTCGTTTGGACGAAAGAGTGCGAGGAAGCTTTCGTCGAGCTGAAGAAATATTTGGCGAGCCCGCCGGTTCTGTGCAAACCACTGGCGGGAATCCCTCTCAGGTTGTATTTCGCTGTGACTGAGAGGGCGGTGAGTGCGGTGCTCGCCCAGGACCAGGATCAGGCTCAGAAGCCTATTTATTTCGTGAGTAAAGTGTTGCAGGGCCCGGAAACGAGATATCAGGCCCTGGAGAAGGCTGCATTGGCTGTGGTGTTTTCGGCGAGGAGGTTGCGCCACTACTTCCACAGTTTCACAATACTGGTGATGACTGACCTGCCCATCCAGAAGGTCTTGAAGAAACCTGACGTCGCAGGAAGAATGGTGAAGTGGGCAGTCGAATTGTCAGAATTTGACATTAAATATGAGCCCCGAGGCCCGATCAAGGGACAAGTCTTCGCTGATTTCATAGTTGAGCTCTCTTCAGAGGCGACGCGGGTTGAAGGAGACGATTTCCGTTGGGTACTCTCGGTGGATGGATCGTCAAACCAGCAGGGTAGCGGTGCTGGAGTCATATTGGAAGGACCCAACGGCGTGCTGATCGAACAATCGTTGAGATTCGCCTTCAAAGCCAGCAACAATCAAGCAGAGTATGAGGCGCTGATCATCGGGATTCTGCTGGCTAAGGAAATGGGAGCCAGAGTGCTGATGGCTAAGAGTGACTCGCTGCTAGTCACAGGGCAAGTAACAGGCGAGTTCCAGGCTAAAGATCCCCAAATGGCGGCTTACTTGGCGTATGTGCAGGAATTGAAGAGTTCCTTTGCCTCTTTTGAAGTGGTGCATGTGCCCCGAGAACAGAATGCCCGAGCTGACTTGCTTGCTAAGCTCGCCAGCTCAGGCAAGGGGGGTAGGCAGAGGACAGTGATCCAAGAAACACTGAAGACGCCGAGGGCATTCGTAGCAGATCACCTGGTCCTTCAGATAAGCAAGTCGACGGAGAAGGCAGCGAGAAGCCATAAGTCTTTGACGCAAGAAACTCTGAGATCGCCGAGGGTCAGAGCTTGTCGAGGAGAGAAGGTGGATGTGATGCAGGTCTGCGCCACCCATGAGCCAGACACGTGGATAACACAGTACAAGCGATGCCTGGCGGATGGCCTCCTCCCGTTAGATCCAACAGAAGCTAGGAAGGTAAAGAAGAATTCCAGCAAGTATACACTGATTGATGGCGATCTGTACAGGTTTGGGTTCACTCACCCACTCCTGGAATGTATACACGGCGAGAAGTGCACGAGAATTATGGCAGAGCTCCACGAAGGAATATGTGGAAGTCACGTCGGGGGTCGAGCTCTGGCCGCCAGGACTCTCCGTGCAAGCTACTATTGGCCATCCATGAGAGAAGATTGCAAGAAGTATGCCCAGTGCTGCAAGCAATGCCAGCAGCACGCCGATTGGCACAAGGCGCCTCCCGAGGAGTTGAAGTCGATCTATAGCCCTTGGCCGTTTCATACTTGGGGAATCGACATCCTGGGACCTTTTCCACTGGCGATCAGGCAGATGAAGTACTTGGTGGTGGCGATTGAGTATTTCACCAAGTGGATTGAAGCAGAACCAGTGGCCCAGATCACCGCGCACAAGATCGAAGGCTTTGTATGGAAGAATATTGTGTGCCGGTTTGGAGTGCCTAAGCGCCTGGTATCAGATAATGGGACTCAGTTTGCAAGCCACCTGTTGAAGAAGCTTTGTGAAGGGGTTGGAATTCAGCAAGTGTTTGCATCCGTCGAGCACCCTCAGACGAATGGCCAGGTGGAATCAGCCAATCGGGTGTTGCTGAGAGGTTTGAAGAGAAGGCTCGAGAAAGCCAAGGGAAGTTGGGCTGAGGAGGTACCCCGTATAGTTTGGGCGTACCACACCACCGAGCAGTCAGGAACCCATGAGACCCCGTTTAGCTTGGTCTATGGGTGTGATGCCATGATTCCAGTCGAGATTCAGGAGAGCTCGCCGAGATTCCAGAACTTTGTAGAGGAAGACTCGAATGAAGAGAGAAGGCTGAACCTGGATCTGCTGGACGAAGTCAGGGAGGAGGCAAGGCTGAAAGGCTGAGGCGGTGAAGAGAAGGGTCGAGGGAAGGTACAACTCGAAGGTGATGCCAAGGCAGTTTAGAGAAGGCAATCTGGTGATGAGGAAGGCCCACCAGTACGAGATGGAGAATAAGCTATCACCCAAGTGGACTGGACCGTTCAGAATAACCGAGGCACTCGGGAACGGAGCCTATCGCTTGGAGACGCTGGAAGGGGGGGCGATCCCTCGTACCTGGAACGCCACACACCTGAAGTTGTACTATAGCTAAGAGCTTTGTAAGTAAAGACAAACACAAGTGTTATATTGCAGAGTTTCTGTTAAAACAGTTTCAAGGGGGCACTCTTTTTTCCCTAAGGAGGGTTTTTAATGAGGCCACCCAATAAAAGAAGAGTTTTCGAAGTATAAGGTGTTTTCAGATTGCATATGTGTTATTCCCAAAAGTTTCGAAGAAAGACCTTGTCATTCGTACATGATTTAAGGCACGAAAAGATATGTCGCGTGTTTTCTAAAGTTTTAAAAGTCCTCATCGTTTTTCGGCGATTAGAGGCACCAACTAAAGTTTTAAAGTCCTCATCGTTTTTCGGCGGTTAGAGGCACCAGCTAAGTTTTTAAAGTCCTCATCGTTTATCGGCGATCGGAGGCACCAGATCAAAGACCTCCTCGCCGTTGAGCGAGTGCAGGCGAGAAAGAGAAAAAGTCCTCCGTGTTTCTGGGAGCGAGAAGATGTAACTCCCGGGGCAACGTAGAGGCAAGTTAAAGACCTCCTCGCCGTTGTGCGGGCGCAGGCGAGAAAGGTCCTCAGTGCATCCAGGGGGGAGGAGATGTACGCCCTGGGCAAGTTGAGGCACCGGATAAAGTCCTTATCGCCGTTGTGCGAACTAAGGCCCATCAAAGACCCCCTCGCCGTCGAGCGAGTGCAGGCATGAGAAAGAAAAGGTCCTCAGTGCATCCAGGGGGGAGGAGATGTACACCCTGGGCAAGTTGAGGCACCAGACAAAGTCCTTCTCGCCGCTGAGCGAGTTAAGGCCATTTAAAGACCTTCTCGCCGATGAGCGAGTTCAGGCGAGTAAAAAGTCCTTCTCGCCGATAAGCGAGTTCAGGCGAGTAAAAAGACCTTCTCGCCGATGAGCGAGTTCAGGCGAGTTAAAGACCTTCTCGCTTACATGCGAGCGTAGGCAAGATAAAATCCTTCTCGTCTTGAACGAGTTCAGGTATGGCGAAGAGGGTGGAAGAAGCTTGAAAGGTGGCTAAGGTAGGTTCGAAGAGAACGCCTAGTCAGCCGGTCTTTTGCTCTGAAGTTCAAGGGGGCAAAGGAAGATCCCAAAGGGCGTTTCTACCCCAGATAAAGAAACGATTGCCAAAGCATGAGGCTGGGAAAAGTTGGTGTTGCCAAGAGGTCTTGGCGATCGGGAAAAGATTGAAAGACTTGTTTGATAAAGCAGGTCGAGCGGGACGATGTTTGAACCAATGGTTGAGTTACAGTTCATTGCTTGGAAGGTATTCTTATGATAAAGTTAGTGCCTCAAGAGTACAAGTTGTTTAAAGTAATTATTGCTTAAGTTTGAATCGGCTCGAAGAAGTTACGCCAAAGGTCATGTTTGCAAAATCGCTAAGTTAAACGTAGCAGAGTTAGGCATACAGAGAAAGTAAAGCGCTCAAGAGAAGTCAGAAGGCATATCCGAATTTCGCTATTGAAATAAGTAGCTGTTCAAAATACATGTGCAAGAGTTTTTACAAGGTAAATACAAGTGAATTCATAAAGAAGCAGATGGGGTAGAATTGGTTGAGCCTTCGGCGGGAACGACCTTCCCATCTACTACTTCGTTGTCTAACGACACCATGCTAAGGTCAAGATCAGGGAAGAGGCATGCAAACTGTTCTCGAGCGGCATCAAACCCAGCAACCAGAATCTGAGCAAAGCTTAGCTTAAGTTCTTCAATTTGCTTTTGAAATTCTTCGATTTGCTGTTGAAATCCTTCAACCTGCTGCTTAAGCTCCTTGTTCTGCTGCTCCAGCTCTTCGACCTGTTTTGGAGTTGTTTGTTGGTCTCTTGAGCTTGAAGAAGGTCGTCAGCCACCTTCTTAGATTCTGTGTGAGCCTGGGCCAACTCGGCAACCATCTTCACCTTCTCTTTGTTTGCCTCAGAGAGATCAGCCATGGCGTCGTCTCTTGCTTTCTCTACTTGCCCAAGTAGTTTCTCGCGGTCGATCGACCTTTGCTCCAGCTTCTGTACCTTATCGGCATTGGCTTGAATTTGAGCCTCCAGGTCGCTCGCCTTGGTGCGTAGAGGCACGATTCTGCTTTCAAGTTCGACTTTTTCTTGGGCAAGTTCATGGACTTTGCGGCGAAGGTCAACAGCTTCCTTGCGCGCAAGCCTAAGCTCGGTGTTTAGGGCATCCTCCACTCGAGAATGTTCCATTTCCGCGAGCGTCAGGCTGAATGACACCTTCTCCACCTCGACCTTCATTGTGCTGTTCTCGGTCTTGAGGTTGTAGATGTCATCCTGTAGCCGCCTGGTGGAGCTCTCCACAGCTCTCGTTATGATTGATGGGATATCCTCTGCAATGGTTTTGAGCTTAGCAGTCAGAGGTTCCCACATCCTCGTGACCTCAAGAGAAAGATTTGCAGCTTGGAGAGGCGCCAGCGGGGCTTGTTGAGGATTCTCGTCGCCGCCTTCCTTAGCAATATTTTCGGTGTTTGCTTCTTGGCGCGGCGACGCAATCGGGGACTCGGTGATTAGGATTGGAGAGGTGTGAGCGACCTCATCCCCGATTGGAACGATTCCTGCAGCTGAGGTGTTGGAAGGAGGGCCCCCCCTGCTGATATGTGCGGTGTAGAGGCGCTCGGGGGGTCCTCTAAGAAGTTTGGCTCCGGGGCCTCAGTTGCAGGTGGCGCAGTGGCCAATGGAACTGCTTGGACTGGTGGTGAAGGGGCTTGTGGTGCTGGTGGTGAAGGAGGAGGAGCGGGTGTTGATGGTGGTGTTGAAGCTGGAAGAGGGGGCGGGGCAGGTGGGGAAGATGGTGCCACCCTCTTCCTTTTCGTGACAAGGCCATCCTCTGTGACCTCGTCGTCCTCTTCCTCATCCTCTTGGACAACTTGGGGGGCTTTCCGTTTTGGCCTCTTAAGGACCAGTTTCTTTCGTTGAGTGGGCGCCTTAGGCGGTGATCGCCCCTGGATGATGGCCTTCTCGACCGCCGAGTTGGGAACCGTCTGGGAGCCGGTCGCCAACCCGTGGTTGCGGGCGAGCGCCTTTAGATCGGCGAGCATATTCTTACCCAACATGGTATCTGCGTAAAATGAAAGTGCATAAGTTAGCTTAAAGGAGAATGGAGTAAGTGTACAAGGCAATGAAACAGCAAAAGCAGGCATATGCAGAAAAGATAAAACCAAAGTCTTGTGTGTGTCGCACAAGACGCCCAGAAACAATATCAGAAGCAATGTGAAGACAAGGGTATAGCGTCCTAACCTATTTGGAATTCCAGCTGGTCCTCAAAGAACTCGAAGGAAATCAAGGTGGGGGTCAAGAATGTTATGTGGGCATCTGCCACCCTCTTCCAGAAGAGACAAAGGTCTCTGTCCAAAGCTCCCATGCTATCAGGACTTCTGGGCCTCCTGAAGCAGCTCTTGGACTCCTTCTTCCCCTTGTCCACCCAGTACAAGGGGAAACCGTCGAGAAGGGAAGCGTCTTTGTCGTTTGCGCGAACCTGGACGAACTTCCCCTTCCAATCCTTATACGACTGCTGGAAGATGGTGAAGATGGATCTCCCAGCAATGGCGTTCAGACTGACCCACAGGCGATCGCCTGGGTGTTTGGCCTCAAACAGAAATAAAAATACGTCCACTGACGCAGGCAGCCCCAGGTGGGCGCACGTTACCTCAAAAGCTCGGACAAACGCCCAGCTGTTGGGGTGAAGCTGGGCGGCAGCGATGTTGAGCTCGGTTAAGAGTTCCCTCTCAAATCGAGTAAGAGGGAACCTGAGTTTAACCTTTTTGAAGAGAGTGGTGTAGACGAAGCAGAAGGGCCCGTCGGCGCTCACTTTATCGTCGGCACACACTGGCAGAGTGGCTGGGCAAGGCAGCACCATCATTCTCTCATCGTGCTCCTTGTGGAATGATTGGTGGGCCTCGTCCCCATTGGTCAATCGCAGAACCGCTCCTGCGGTGTTCACCGACGACGTTTCCTTTAAGAGGGTTGAGTTAGCCCATGAGTATAACGTCTTGAAGTTTGGCAGTGGGGTGGGGGCTCCTCCAGCGTTTGGTGGAGTCGCCTGGGCCAGAGTGGTTTGAGAAGACGCGGGCCTCACAGCCTGCGAAGAGGGGGCACCACGAACTTGCGTAGAGTCGTGTGCTTGAGAAGGAGGGTTTCGCGCTGACGGAGGGGGGTTCGGGGTGATCTTCGTGCGAGTCGTGGTAGCAAACTGCAAACGAAGAAGAAAGGAAAAATAATCAGGAGGGTTACAAAGGCTGACTCGATCAGGGAGGGAAGGTGAAAGACGAACGAATGTGAGTTCGTTGCGACGATCGACAGAGCCCTAAGTTACGCAGAAGGAGAAATGGAAAACAGCCCACAGCGTATGCACCAGACAGTTACAGGATGATGCAAATCGGTGAAAATGCGAGAAAACACAGCAGATGAGGGAAAGTAGTTACCTTTCGATGATCGGGAGAATGTTGAAGGGAGGTGGTGATCTAGAGCGTCGAGGAACGTCGAGAGCTTTCGCAGGGGGAAATAAGAGCGTATGCAAGTGTGAAGAAAGTGATGGAACAGTAGGAGCGTAAGGGGTTTAAGGGTTTTCGAAACGGTTTGGGGAAGCGCTAACGGCAGATGAAGATAGCCGTTGATGAGAGCCACGTGTCGAGCGATGCGCGAAGGGTTTGGTGGAGCGTCAGAGCAGCAGAAAGTACTATCGCTTGGAATTCTGCGCCCCATGCCACGTAGACCGATGTTAACGAAGGCTTCTTCAGTCTTTTCGCTAGACAAAGTCTTCGCTTAAGACTGGGGGGCTTGTGTACCGCCCTGGTGGTCGGGTGTGATGACGTGGCATCCTGCTACAGTATAGGCGTGTTGACAAGGCGCCAGGTTGACAGTTGGGAAGGAAGTCGGGAGGCACGTGTAGTCGCCGATAGTTAAGTTGGCGTGTTCCGATCTCCAGCGTACCAAAATAGGCGATCACCAGATTGGGGATGAAGTCGCCAGATGTGGACTTAGGCGACCAGGCAGTCGGAGATCGCCAGAACAAGCACATCGCCGAAGTTAAAGGAGAAGCAGATTATGAAGGCGGCCGGCGAGACCACAGGGAAGGTGTATGAAGGCCCTACCTCGCCAGTTTCAGTAGAGATCGCACTCCTGAGTTAGCTATGCACTGGGCAGTACAATGCATAGGTAACTTAGCCAAAATGAGAGTAGAAGCAGCGCCAAGTCAGTGAGCCTCCAGATGATGGCACGTGTACAGTTGGATACGAGCCACGTGTCCAAGTCTGTAACTGCCAGGAGAGAGAAAACCACCAGGTATATAAGAGTTCCTAACAGATTTTCTAAGGTACGCGCGTTCAGTTCATACACTTTACGCTTGCGAGTGACAGAGCTGTTTGTGAGAGAGATTTGCACGGTTCCAGTTCTTAGTATTTGGTGATACCGCCACTGACTTGAGCGTCGGAGTGCGATCGGCCGCAGCAGCGCCGTATCGTTTCTTTGCAGGTTCTTGAGATAGATCCGGAGGAGGAACGGAGGTGAGGAGCGGCGCGCACGTCGATCCTTTGACGAGGCATTCTCCAGCGCTTCGGTCAACAGGCAGGATCAAACATTATCGAATCACCACAAACAGAACAAAGAATAAAAAATAAAGAAAATAAAACAACTTCAATGTCCCAATCCTTATACAAATATTTCAGAAATTTTTCAATACTTATACTTAAAGTGGCAAAAATCAACTTGCACAACACCGACCAATCAGACTTTCCATATCTTCAAATCAAACCTCAAAAATAAAAATGAAAAACCAAAAAAAAAAAAAAAAGTCTCTGCTACCCTCTCCGGATTCATACAACCAGTCTATACTATAAATAATACAAACAAAACCAGCCCTAAACAAAATACCGATAAAATAGACACCGACACACTTTTGGATTTAGCTCACTAATTAATTAGTGTTTAACTGTTAATGCAGCTCAACATCTGGGATTTGAGGATTTCATCCCACCATTTGCAAACACTAGTGGCTCAGACATACTTAAGGGTGTGAACTATGCATCTGGATCAGCTGGTATTCTCCCTGAGAGTGGCACACATATGGTATTATAACATCAACAGAAATGTTTTCAATACTCAGTTTTTTTAAAAATAGTTTTGTTTATTACTTATTATGATCAAATTGTTATGGATATGCAGGGTACGAATGTGAATTTGGGAGTACAGATGCAAAACCACAGAGCCACATATTCGAGAATTGGCATGAAACTTGGAGATTCTGACAAAGCTAAGGAACATCTTAACAAGTGTTTGTATTACATCAACATAGGCAGCAATGATTATATAAACAATTACTTCCTTCCCCAAATTTACAAATCAAGTACCACCTATACCCTAGACCAATATTCCAACATTCTTATTGATCAGTTATCTCAAAATATTCAGGTATTTACTTTTTTTTCTATTTTTTTTCTCTTTACTCTCACAAATTCACACTTTTAGGAATATGTAAATATAAATATCTATTAAAGATAATAATATCTCCTATACTTTTAAAATAAATTATTTTTTATTTATATATTGATTGGATTTAAATGTAATTTATTTACACTAGAACATGTTTGTATTTGAATTGAGAACTTTTTTATAGAATATTTTTTCTGAATTTTATAAAAGAAATTTTTTCATGACTGTGTGTGTGAACTCGATTATAAACTTTATTTCCCGAGATTAATTTGATTATTACAGAACTCATACCCAATAACAAAAACTGTCTTCAAATAAAAAAATTTTAAAAAAAAAGATAAACTAATGTCCCATGTGACGACGCGAACATGGGGTGGGGTGTAAATAGAAGACCTTAATGAAATATACAAGCCTAAGCCCGGCCCAGAAACTTCAACATACTTTGAAAACATTACAGTCGTGTTAATTACACAAAATTGGTGCAATTATATTTAGTTTTAGGAAATTTGAAATTTCTTATTTAGTTTCAATTTCCAAAATTAGATTTAGTAAAAAATTATATTTTTTAATCTTTTTATTGTACTTACCAATTTTTGTTTTGGTTTTCATTTAATTTCAATAAATATCATCATTTTTTTTATCTTTTCCAATATATGATTTTTTATTTCATCCTTTAAAATATCATGATAAAGAATGTTGCGATCTCAAAGAAATATTAAATAACAAAAGATGATAAAAAACAATAAAAGGATATTTTATAAAAGATTTGTTCATGATAAAAAAAATAAAAGATTTGTTTTATAGATTAAAAAACAAAGGACAACTCAAAAAATTAAAAAAAAATAGAAGTAAAAAACTTGATTAAGAGAATAAAATTATAGCAAAGGTTTTGAACAATTAATTTATACACTCTTGCTATATCTTTGTTACCTTTCTACCATCTCATTCATCAGGTTTACTTAGTTAATTTTACCTTCTACAACTCAAACAATCATTTGGGGTTCAAAATGCTAAAAACCCTAACACTTTGAATTACAAATCCACTTTATAGTGTTCATTTGGATCCAACTAATTAGCCATCATTTCACCTCCCAAATATGATTTACACCTATATATTGGATACATTTTTATAACTATAATTTATTTATTATAAAAATGAATAATTTTATGATTTGGTACAGTTATTATAAAAGTATTGTTTTTGGTGACAGGCACTGCATGAGGAAGTTGGGGCAAGAAAATTTGTCTTAGTTGGAATAGGTCTTATTGGTTGCACTCCAAATGCCATCTCTAATCAAAGCAGAAATGGATCTTATTGTGATGAAGAGAAAAACAATGCTGCGTTTATGTTCAACGTTAAGCTCAAATCTCTTGTGGATAATTTCTATAACAACTATTCTGATTCCAAATCCATCTTCATTAACAGCACTGCAGGAACCCTAGACAGTTCCCTTGGTATAATAACTCATTATTTGGCTCTCAAATTCAATAAAAAAAATTAAAAACATAGAGATATTCAGAACTTGTTTTCAGAAATTATCCTTCTTATGATATTTCAGGTTTCACTGTTTCAAATGCTTCTTGTTGCCCATCAGGGACGAATGGGTTGTGTGTTCCTAATGAAACACCATGCGAGAACAGAACCAAATACGTGTTTTGGGATCAATTCCATCCCACAGAGTCTGTCAATCAAATCACTGCAATAAGTTCATACAATGGTTCTAATCCAGCTTTTACTTATCCCATGGATATCACGCACCTTGTTCAGTCCTGAATCATTGTGATGAACAAACAACCCCTTTCATGCAATATTATTTTGTACTGTGATGAATAATTGTGTTGTTAAACACATTAATTACATATATTTTATAGTCCCTTATTATCTTACTTTGTTCCTGCTTCCAACAAAAAGTATTTACAACTTAATCTTTTTGTCCTCAAATTATAACTACATTAAACTTTCGAGTAAGTTATATTCTCCTTCTTTAAAAGATTTGAATTTTACATTATTATTTTTTATGTTAAAACGTAGCATTTAACGTAATCAAGTTAACTGCATTAAGTACTGTACTTTTCATATTATGTTAAAATATACAATTTATTGCATGCATTAATGTCGAAAAAGTGTCATCTAAAAGTTTCTTCTGATAAAAAAAATGGTCTTTGAAAATATTTTAGGTTTATCTAGCTACTCTATCCTCACTCAATCTATTGTTTTCTTTCTACACGTCAACTTTATCATTTAATTAAATTTGTGCTAAAGTATAATGTATAAAACGCTAATTAGGAGGAAGAAATTAACTTGTGGTATTGAAAATATTTTTAAAGACAATTAATTTAATAAAGGGTTAAATATTTTTTTAATCATGGAAAATATGTAAGTTTTGATTTTTATTTCATGAAAAAAATTATTTTCCAAAAAAAGAAATATAAAATAATTTTAATTCCTTTTATCTATTGATCTAAATCTAGTATTAATCGGTTTAGTTTGAATTTAATAAAAAAATATCATATATCAAACCCAAATTACTTTAATCTAGTTGGTCAAGTTTGATGAAACTAAGTCTAACCCATAAACACCTATTATATAAAGCTTAAGTTATTAAACTTATTTAATTAATATAAAATTTAATATTTTGTATTTATTTTTATTTATAATTATTTACTAAAACAAAATATCGAGAATTATATTAAATTTAACTATATATGTTTTAAAACTTTTAATTTTGTTACTGTATATATTATTCATGAGATATATGTTTAAGAAATGCATTTAAAAAAGATTAACTATAAATAATAATATATAAATAGTTAATGATATTACTTGAAAGTCATTGAATTAATGATAGATTTACTTGTAACTATTAATGATAGTAAATAGAATTAATGTAAGTAATTGAATTTTTTATTAAATACAATTAAATTTAATTACATACATTTAATAAAACAATATTACATAATGAAAGATTTGATATTATTTTTTTAAATATATATATATATATATATATATATATATATCCAGAATTAGTGACAACAAATTTATGTTAGGAAGACAATAAGTATAATTAAATTTTCAATAAATTAAAATTTTCGGGAAAATAGGCATGAAAACAGATTCTGTAGTTCAAGAAGGTGAAAGTCATGTTTTGTACAGGTTGATGGTTAGTCTTTAAGTACACAAGGACATGATGCCTTTCACTCTACTGTACAAAGCATGTATGTAGAAGCTAAGTACCCTAAAAAAATATAGAGAGGGAAGAAAAGAGAAAAAAAAGTTTACATCTAAATCTTCTTCTTTACTTCCCAACCTCTTACTGCCTTAATATGAGTATCTATGCATTAGTTTTCAAATGAAGCAATTTCTCTCCTTATTCTTGCCACCTTTCCTCTCCTCCTAACTACAGTAGGTTAATTAACTTGTTTTATTTATGCATAATATATAATTGAAATGCCTCAACATGATGAATTCTATGTATATATTTAATATAGTTGCTCTCATGGCCTCTTACCTTTCACCTTATAATTCTTCACTGCTTCATTCAAGGAATGTTGAAAGGAGCAGCTTCATGGACAGGAAAGTGGGGAATTACTTGAGCAGTGGTAGGTCTATGTTGAGCTCCTTGATCAAATGAGATGAAATTTGAATGGTAGTACTCAACAAAGCCGTTGTTTTTGTTTTTGTTATTGATCACCTCATGCACACTTTGACCCTTCATATGTTTCCCAGGAACTGATGAGTCTTTGATGAGAGAACTACATTGTCTAGGCTGTGTTTGGTAAAAAACTTTAGACACCACTAACTCTCCTTCTTTTTCCTCTTCATCACTGCCAAGATGGTATTGGTGCATGACCCAGTTTGTTTTCTCTGGCTTTCTTTGCTTTCCATAGTTTGTGTAAAGTACAAGGATTTTCTTGTACCCTTTCAACTTGGCACTGTTGTAGACTGGCCTAGTTTTACCTGTTTTGTGCCAACGTGTCTCACTGCCATCTTCATCTGAGTTCACCTTTCTCCTTTTCCTTGTTCCTGTGGTGTATGCCTTGGAAGGCCGGTGAAAGAAATGGCGGATCAGACCATCTTTGCTAACTCCTGCACACAATTTTCAATCAAGAAAGTAGATATGTTAATCCATATGCTCAAACATATTTTCCTGTCAAAATCATGTCTCTTCAAAATTCAACTTTTAGAAACAATATTATGTATTTCTTTTTTTATTCTCACGTGCATGTGTTCTTTCAGAATTTATATTGTTCGAGACACAATAAACATTTTTTTTAATAAAGATTTGATATTGGTTTTTCATGTGCAACTAATAATGTGTTGTTTTTATTCAACCTCAGGACTCTAATAGAATAGTATTTAAATAGATAGAATTTTATAATAAAACTATGACGTGTACGTCTTCAGTGAGACTATAATGCATAATTACGATAAGGAAAAGAAAATAAGAAGGATGTACTGTGTAATAGCTAGGTTAGTTGAAGGGTAATATCACCCTCAAAAGGTTTAATTCTTAAAATTTATGCATAAAAAGTACTTATGGACACCCCTGAAAAAGAAGAAAGACAGGTTGATATCTACTGTTCTACATCCGCCACTTGTCCAGAGGATAAGATAATATAAATAGTTTAAATTTAAAATTAATAATGTAAATGGTGCCACAAAGTTATTACTTCAACAAAACTGATGTTTCAATTTAATGTTATTGAGTCAAAACTAGTGACCATGTTACTGATGAATTATTTAGCTATATATGTGTTGCAAGTCAATATAAATTGCATAACAGTGAGGCTTAAATGTAAGTTATTTGACATAATTAAAGACAAATTTTTCTCAGAGAATAAAAGAGTAAGGGTATTAAGCACTTAAGAGAAGAGAATAAGAAAAAAGTAAATTAAATTAATTTAGTGATAAGTCTCTCTTTACATGGAGAGAAATTTATCCAAATAAAATGTAAAATTTTAAAGATTAATTGGACTCATCATAAATTAAGAAACATTTGAAACAGGATCTTAGAGATTGAGAATGTATATCTATATATTTTATTTGACCTGGCAACTTCTCTGGATGAGTATAGCAGATTCCATTCTCGCCTTCAAGTGTGGGAATGAACTCATCAATTAGAGGATGAAGCTTATGAATATCAGATCGCACCTTGGCTTCCAAATGTTCAAGAATCTCTTGATCTGTAGGATCAAACTTCACACCAGCAGGAAGTCCAGGTAGGTCATGAATTCCACCTCCCTAACAAATCAACACCACCAAAAAAAATGAAAAATGAATCAAACTAGATAAAAGCCAACAAGAAGGATAATAGTTTTTTATAGGAGTAATAAGAAGAAGAACCTGTTCTTGGCATTTGATATGATGACCACATGTAGGACAAGTTCTAATTAAGCTATCCTTTCGTCCCTCCGCTATGATGTTATGATGATTGTTTTCAGGGTCACTGCACTGAGTCATTTTCTTTTTTTTTTCTCTTCTTTTCGTCACTCATTCCATTTATGGACACCCTCTTTCTGTTGTTTGGTTTCCCTCTCTTCTGCTGCTATAAAACAAAAAGGAACACAGACTAAAGGAGAGAGAGAGAGAGAGAGAAACGTTTGAGTTAAGAGAGGGATTGAAAGTAGTAATAATTAAAAAAAGGGAGAAAAGGGAAACTTGTCTCTTCTAAAGCTTGTTCCCCTCATGCCATTACTTGTAAAGGAGTAGTGGGAAGGAATTAAATTCTCCCTCACTTTTGCATGAGTCGTGAATAATATTGCAGTGCTTCCCCAACCTCTGTGCTTGCACTTAACAAGAAAGTGAGAAAGAGATGCCCAAAAATCTAAATAGAGAATGAGATTAACAATTAGGGAGAGGGTTGGTTGCACAGGGAACATATAAGAATAAAAAAATGGGATTACTTTGATCTCAAGTTTAGTTCTGCTTTGTACATGGTATATGTGAAAACTTGTAGAAGAATAAATGTAGGTTTTTCGTCCCCTTTTGTTTTTGCAAGTGTTTTTGTCCCTTTTACTCTGACTAAAGGTAGCTCTTACGAGTTTCTTAAACAAATCAGGTTTATATTTGGAAAAGAAACAATCATAATATGGATAGAGAGTTGAGTGGGATTAGGGCAACCTAATGTATAAGCACAAAGAATTTAGGTCCAATGTCACCCTGGAGTGTAGATAAAGTTAAAAATTATATAAATACCAGAAAAAAGAAAAAAGAAATTAAATAGAAGTGAAACATTTTCAACCAACCATAACTCCATTTCTTCACGTAGACTTCTCAAGCATACTAAGAAACCCTTATCTCTCTCTTTCATGTCTTAGATCTCAATGTCAACAATGGTTGTAGGGATACATTATCTTTTGCCATATGGCCAAAGCAAACGTGATCTTGTGTCAAGAGAGTATAATTATAATACTGGAAAATTGTCTCCAACAATTTTCAACATTTCTTTAACCAATAAGATCTTTACTTCCCAAGTTCATTCTGCACAAGCGATGAACAAGACAGGTTTTGTAAATTAATGACTTTTCCTAAGATTGGAAGTACTGTCCCTACGTTTGTTTATGTGGTGGCAGTTAAGCTTATTTTTCTTAAATCTTGTCTATACTATATATAAATCCGTACGTCTAACCACTACAAACGTGCAGATTGTTTGTTTTGAAAAAAAGTTTTCCACTAAATTGGTTGGAATGTAATTTTCCTTGCAATGATAAGTGTTTTGAATAGGGCAGATTTTGCCGTGCGAATGCACATCATAAGCTGATACTCTAGTTCATCTTAAAAGCAATAATATTATGCCTTTCTAGTCATAAACTACACGAGAAAGGTGAAGAACTAGTTTTTCTTTTCACTTATTCTTTACATATTTTATGCATTTCATCTAGTGATTATTTACAACTTTATATTTTAGTTGTATGGTTTAGTACATTGATGGTACCATGGATATTCAAAATTCAATTGTATATGTTATAAGGGTGTTTTTAGTATTATATAAACGTGTATGCAAAATGCAATTCCGTATTTAGCACCATTTACACTTTTATTTTCTTATCTAGCACCCTTTTGTTTTTATTTTTCTATCTAACACCCTTTTGTTTTCATTTCCCTATCTAGCACCTTTTTATTTTTTATTTCCCTATCTAGCACCATTTCAAAAATAAATAAATAAATAATAAATTAATTTTTTTTGATAATTTTAATTTTGAATGCATGAAAAATAAATATTTGCAATGTTTAAAATAGTTAGAAATATAATTAATGAATAAAGAAATGAGTTTTTACAAAACAAAAATAGAAAAGTAATAAATTAAAAAATGTTTAGTTTAAAATTATTTTTTTTAAGAATGAAGAAAATAAAAAATTAAACTCTACAAGAACATAAAAGTTGAATCTATAAACATAAATTAGTATTTATTTTTATTTAGTGTTAGATAGGGAAATAAAAAATAAAAGGGTGCTAGACAGAGAAATAAAAACAAAAGGGTGCTAAATAGGAAAATAAAAACAAAAGAGTGCTAGATGGAGAAATAAAAGTATAAATGGTGCTAGATAGGAAATTCAGTCGTCGCATATGGAAGAAGAAAGTTTATTTAGTAATCGGAGATGACTTATTAATTAAATAGGCTACGGTTTTAAATTAAAATAGTCTAGTAATTCTCATGGTTTATTATTTAAAAATATAATTAATAATTTATTGTTTATAATGATTAATTATAAAGTGCGTTTGAGAAGCTTATAAGCTAATTTCTAATTTATTAATTTGACTAGTTTAAAAAAAAATTATTCACCAAATTAGGCATGTTTGACAAATGAGCTTATTTTGTTTTAATAACTTGTATTATTTTGGAAGGTAGTGTTTAAACTCTAAACTTATGTTTTTATTCGTACTTTTACCATTTTATCATAATTATTTCTTTTTTATCTATCCTTAAAAAAAATTATCAATATAAAAATAAATTAATTAGAACATTGTTATAATTCTTATATAAAAGTGCCAAAAACCCTCCTAACCAACCAACCATCTTCAACTATCCATATAATATAACGACATATGAACCTATAGATATCTATTATTCCAATTAGAACAAGTATTGGGTGTATGGGTAATTCCAAAAAAACACATAAACCAGAATTGTGTCCCCTGACTACACCGTTGTTGCTAAAGTAAAAGCATCAATCTTTTTGCTCCATTTGCCAACCTGCTACGGCCATCATCAAGTGTAAACATACAGATATCGATTAATCCTAAAAAACGTGATTTGGCTTCAAAGCTTGCCCAAAATATACAGGAGATACATAAATCAAAGAGTGCTCGAATGCTAAAGGCGGGTTCTGCACTAGCACCATTTCTTTTGTCAGATTGCCATTCTGCATTCCAATCTGATTTTCAAGATACATCCCATATGTGTTTTTATGCACCCCGTTGCGTTGCTGCATAAAAATATCCTCCTCCATCCACTGGTTGCATTGATTATGCAGTGTGATTTGCCTTGTTCCACTTCTCCTCCATCACTGAAAATGCATTTAATTATGCAGTTTGATTTGCATTGTACCCCCTGCATATAGAAAACACTATCTGCCCCAGTCTTACATTACATCTACTAATTGAAAAATAACAAAAGGAAAAACAACATTTGCTGCTATTTTTTATTTAAAATTTGCCTACAGCTAATAGGATCCATTCACCAGCTGGGATATGAAAAAGAGAACACATTTCAATTCCTGGTTATTCATGACCACGCTTTCAATTTAGTCATAGTAAAGATTTCTATAAGATCGGACCTACGATTTCTCTGCCTCCAAATTTCCCACACAATTGCAATCCACAAAACCTCCAAGCACTATATATTCTACACCTTAGAATCTTGAACCGCCAAAAAATGATTTTTAACATTGTGGTGTTGAACATTATGTTCCTCAGTCCATCTATAACATAAATTCCATATCACCAAAGCCACTTCACATGTTAAAATAGGTGAGTTATGGATTCTCCCTCTTTTCCACACATTACACATAACATATTAGCTAATTTTACTCCCCTTTCGTCCAAATTAACTTTCGTAGTTACTTTGTTCTTAACTAACTTCCAAGCGAACGACTGAGCAGATGGAAGTGCTTTAGATTTCCAAAACCTATCGTAAAGGAGTCTCTCCTCACCACTTGAGACACTCAACAAAATATTATAGGTTGACTTTACAATATAAACAATTGCCTTGTTGCCCTTCCATTACCATACATCCTCCCCATCTCTGTTTAATTTATTCCTTCTAATAGTTCTAGTAAATAGCCTCCTCCTCCATTCAAAACACCACTCCCATATGTTATTTGTCCAGTTTCCTATTTCACATAACTTTTCCTCTTTGTTACATGCTAAATCATACAGCCTAGGACATGTATTTATACTACAAAAAAATCATGAAATAAAAATCAATTTTAGAGACAAAAAAGAATTAGTTGTTATAGTGACTAAATTAGGGATCATTTTAGAGACTAATTTTTTTTTTGGTTTCTAAATTAGTTTCTATTATTGTTAAATAGTTTCTAAATTGGTATCTAATTAGCTACCAAGGTTTTAACTACCAATTATTTAGATTCTAAATTTGGTAGCAAAAACTTTGGTAGCTAATTAGATACCAATTTACAAACCATTTAACAATAATAGAAACTAATTTAGAAACCAATTTTTTTTTTAGTTTTTAAAATGTTCTCTAATTTAGTCACTATAGCAACTGTATAGGCCATCGGCCTGAGAGAAAGACATCGGACATCGAACGTCGATGGTCTGATAGTAATGGTGGGCCACGTAAGCTAGGTCCCACAAATAGTATTAGTTAACATGAAGTTAACACCCAGATACTAGAAAAAGACCTAAGTCATGAGAGGATCATGCATGGGGTGTGTGTGGTACATTCGGGTATGGAACAAGCAAGTGTTCCTTGGAGGCACTAAGGCCCGTTAGGATTAGGGTTTCCAGGGAAAGACTGCGTGCATGACACGTGAATACTTAGACCACCTACAAAACAGATGATGTCGCAACGCTGGTGCCTGAGTAGGTACCCTGGCGGCTACGTTGTTAGTTCTATGCACTCCAAAAAAAGGGAAGTCCTATGCGCCAAATTATGCTGAGATTGTTTAATAGCGGCGTAAGGACATTCTCCCAGGAACCCTAAGCTCACTAAGAGATGTGGGAGCAACACAAAAGTAACCCTAGATACAACCTATAAAGAGGGTGGTAAGAACCCTAACAAGGTACGCCGTTTCTAAGACTGAAACTGCTTTACACACATTACTGTTTCTTTAACCCTTACTGACTTGAGCGTCGGAGTGCAAACGACCGTAAGGGCACCCTTTTGTCTTTACAGGTGAAGCGTTCTTCTACCCAAGGAAGTTCGACTCCAGGAGGAGACAGGTGGGCCTGAGGCTGCCGTTCGAGTCAATCGGCGAGAACAACAACTAATTATTTTTGGTTTCTAAAATTGGTTTCTATTTCATGATTTTCTTGTAGTGAGGCGTACCACCCATAGTTGTCTTCCCAAGCCTTTTATAACCTTTCCTTCACCTAGCTTCCACTATATTTGTTGTTCAAAACAAGTTTCCCAGTCTTCCTTACCAGCTATAATCTTGATATCTCTCCAACACAAAGATACTTCTCTATTTAATTACCTGTACTGTCCCGTCCCTGGGCGTTGACCAAAGTCAAAGTCAAAGTCAAACAAGTGGTGGGACCCATCTAGGGAGCCCAGGGAGGAAAGTCAACAGGTTGACCGCTTAAGGCGTCACCAGGTGTAGGCGTCGCTAGGGGTAGGCGTCGCCAAGGTGAGGCGTCGCCAGGTCGACGATGTCACCCCCCGATACCCATGGGTAGGAAAGACCGTGGAGGGGGCGACACCACGAGAGGTCTCAGTACCTCAGAACAGTAATAAAGAGAAGAGAAAGGTGGCTTCAAGGCCATATTCCCAATACCAGTGAGGAGTAACCTGACTTGTGAAGTACCCACGCCACCTCTAGGAGACCCCTGGGACAGATACGACCCATGAGAGGGCCACGCCCAGGGGCGAACCATGTGCGTGGTACGAGAGGAAGGTAGATACACTCCCAGGGCGAGTGACTAGAGGTTGGGGCGCACGAGTTGGCACCCAAAAAGTCACCCCTTGCGCCAGATGCACTTCGAGGAAGGAGGACTTAGACGTTGGATTATCCCTAAGTTGGGTTACGGCGCTGTAAGGCCCTCCACAGAGAATAGCGATAAAGTCAAAAGAACACGTGGCAGTAAGCACTTAAACATCAATGTTTTCCTGAAAGTTTGCTAAGGTATGCTTTAACTTAGTTTACGTTTCGAACGCTTTAAAGCACTTTAAACGCTTTAAATGCTTTGAACGTTTTAAACGCGTTGAATGTTTTTATATGCTTTAAGACGCTTTAAATGCTTTAGACGTCTAAAAGGGGCTTTAGACGTTTGAGACAGGGATCGAAACCAGTTTTCAGTTACACACACACACCCTAGTTGTTTTGCTCGCGAACCCACTGTACGCACATGCAATTAGGGGGAAAACCAGTTACTCATTTATTTGACCACCTTCAGAGCATCCATTCACGGTGCTCCGATGCGGAGGTGTGTCACCTTTGATGTTTCTCGCCTGCTGACTTGACAGTCGGAGTGCAAACGGGCGCGAGGGCGCCCCTTTGTTCACTTCTTTTCAGGTATCCACAAAGACGGGAATCTAGGTTGAAGACGAAGGTGCCTTAGCTCGCGAGTTTAAGCCACGCATGAAGACGCACCCGGTCGACCGGCGGGAACATTTGGCGCCCACCGTGGGGATGATTTAAAATATCAGTCCCACCGCAAGTTTTGAGTTTTCCAGTCGCAGTTTCTAATTCAGTTCCTGCGAGATTTTGCAAGGAGCAACTGTTCGTTGAGGAATTGGTGCAGTTCTCATCGATTACTTTTGGCTGAGTTCGCTGTTTGATCGTGTTCGTTCGAGTTTGAAGTTCCCAGCGTTTCCCTTGGGGTTGCACGACAGCTACAAAAAGTTCCAGATGATGAGGTCCACGAGACAAGGTTCGACGCGCGCTGAGAGTGAAGAGATGACCATGCAGGAGCTCATGGGTATGATGCAGGGATTGCAAGAAGCAATGGCAGCGTCGAAGGCTGAACAAGAGCGCATGCAGGAGGATCTCGCGGCCTCTTAGGCGAGAAATTAGGAGCTCTGTCGCATGAATGAGGAGTTGCGCCGCGGGTGGCGCAACCACACAGGACAACGCGACATAGATGAGCCTGAGCATTTCACTCCACCAAGGGAGTTCTCTACGCCGTTCTCGCAGCAGATCCTGGAGACGGTGATCCCCAACACATTCACTGGGCCCAAGGTGACGTTCACAGGGATGGAGGACCCTGAGGCGCATCTCACTGCGTTCCTCACACAGATGATGCTGGTAGGCGGCTCCGACGCCATAAAGTGCAAGCTCTTCATGAGCACCTTGACTGGGATGGCCATGGACTGGTTCATCAGCCTCACAGAGGGTCATATCACGTCTTTCGCACAACTTTCGCAATTATTCAGAGAGCAGTACCTAACACTACCTTGAAGGAATACATAAATCATTTCGGGGCACAAGTGGTGAAGGTTGGCACCACAGAAGAGCCCATGATCGTGTACGCGTTCAGAAAGGGGGTGTATCCTGGGCATTTTTGCGAGTCAATCATCTGCAACCGCCCCAAAACTTTTGCTGAGATAAGGCGTCGCGCGGTGGAACACATCACCTTTGAGGGTGAAGTGTTTGAGAAACGCACAAGTGTTGCGCCCGCGCGCCCAAGAGCGCAGTCGCGCGCACAACCCGCCAGGGTCCACGAGGTCGCGACAGGGAAGAAGAACCAAGACAGGAAGCGCCCCTACGAGGCAAGGATGCCCCAGCCCAGGGGTCGAGCGGAGGGAAACAGGCCAGTAAGGGAAGGGAATAGACCGCTGAGGCACAATTTTGTGGTGGAGCTAAAAGACCTCATCGTTGTGCCCAATATAGCTGACAGGTTGAGGCCACCGGTGAAGTCTGACAAGGTGCTAGGACCTCACAAAGAGTCGTGGTGCGAGTTCCACGAGGCGTTCGGGCATCATATCAACAACTGCTTGGCGCTGGGCTATCAGTTGGATGAGCTTGTGAAGAATGGTTTCCTGAAGGACTATCTTGCTGGGTCTACTACGACCACAACCCTGACAGTACCAGAGGAGGATCAGGCACATGAAATGCCAATCCATGGAGAGGTGCACACCATTTCAGGTTGCTTTTCTAGAGGAGGGCCCACTACCTCTCAGCGTAAGAGGTATGTGAGGTCAGTGAATTCAGTTGTTGAAGGGGGTTCAGATGATCCGTGGGAGTCAGACCTTGTGTTTACAAGGGCTGACCTACGAGATGTTGTCCCACATGACAATGACCCCGTGGTCATTTCGATTGTCACAGCTGGGAGAAAGGTGCATAGGGTTCTCGTCGACCAGGGCAGTTCTGCAAATGTCATGTTCAGGTCGACGTTCAACAAGTTGCAATTGTCCCCTGACTTGCTGAGGCCCTACACTAGCTGCTTGTATGGGTTCACAGGGGACCAAGTTGAGGTGCGTGGCTACCTGGAGCTGAGGACGACGTTTACTGATGGAACGGCGTCGCGTACCGCAAGCATCCGGTATCTAGTGGTGAACGCCGATTCAGCCTACAACATCTTGTTGGGAAGACCAGCGCTGAATAGGCTGAGAGCAGTGGCCTCAACGTGCCACATGAATATGAAGGTGCCAGATCTTAGTGGCAAGGTAATTGTGATCAAATCTGATCAAGAGGAGGCCCGGAAATGCTATGAAAATAGCTTGAAGACAAAGAGAGGCGTGTTCATGGTACTGGAACGATCGCCCGTTTCGGATACGCTAATGGAGGTAGAGCCCTTGGAAAAGGCGACGCCCGCGGAGTCGACGCCTGTTGAGGCCTCACACGCGGAGGCGACGCCCATGGAAGAAGCGTCAGAGGAGGCGACGCCCGAAGCACTCGATAGGGCGACGCCTATAGAAGATCACAGAAATGAGTCTCGTGCAGAGAGCGTGCAGGATAGGCGACCCCAACCAGTAGACAATGTGGTGGAAAGGCAGATAGGAGGTAAGGTGTTCAAGTTGGGACGTTTATTGAGCCTAGAAGAACAAGATGAAGTGGCAGTCGTGATCTCACGCCACTTAGATGCATTCGCGTGGACTGCCTCAGACATGCCAGGCATCGACCCAGATTTTTTGTGCCACCACCTTACCATGGACGCCAAGGTTCGCCCTGTACGACAGAGAATAAGGAAGTTCAACGAAGAGAGGTGCCTCGTCGTGAAAGAAGAAACGCAGAAATTGCTAAGTGCCGGACACATCAGGGAGATACAATACCCTGAGTGGCTGGCCAACGTCGTTTTAATGAAGAAGGCGAATGGGAAGTGGAGGATGTGCGTCGACTTCACAGATTTGAACAAGGCGTGCCCTAAAGATTCGTACCCACTGTCCAAAATTGACGCATTGGTGGACAGCGCCTCGGGCTGCAAAATGCTGAGTTTCTTGGACGCATTCTCAGGTTACAATCAGATCAAGATGCACCCAAGGGATGAGAGTAAAACGAAGTTCATGACGGAAACATGCAGTTACTGTTATAAGGTGATGCCTTTTGGGCTGAAGAATGCAGGCGCCACCTACCAGAGGTTAATGGACAAGGTCCTTGCACCCATGTTGGGAAGGAACGTGCAGGCCTACGTAGATGACATGGTGGTGACTTCGCATGAGAGAGGGCGACACCCAGCCGACCTGGAGGAGCTGTTCGCCACAATAGCCAGATACCGCCTCAAGTTAAACCCGGAGAAATGCGTTTTTGGTGTCGAGGCGGGGAAGTTCTTGGGATTTATGCTCACTGAGAGGGGGATAGAGACGAACCCTGACAAGTGCACAACTATCATCGCCATGAGAAGCCCAACCTTAGGGAAAGAAGTACAGCAGCTTACTGGGAGGATGGCGGCCCTGTCAAGGTTCGTGTCTGCTGGAGGGGAGAAGGGCCACCCCTATTTCCAGTGCCTCAAGAGGAATAGCCGTTTTGCATGGACAGATGAGTGTGAAGCAGCGTTCCTCAAGTTGAAGGAGTACTTGGCGACGCCACCTGTGTTTTGCAAGCCACGGGCAGGTGTCCCCCTTCGATTGTACTTTGCAGTAACAGAGTGGGCCATCAGCTCTGTGCTGGTCCAGGAGCAAGACCAAGTGCAGAGGCCCATCTACTTCATAAGCAAGGCCTTGCAAGGCCCAGAATCGAGATACCAGTCGCTAGAGAAGGCGACATTAGCAGTAGTGTTCTTAGCCAGGAGGCTCCGCCATTATTTTCACAGTTTCACAGTGGTGGTGATGACGAACCTCCCCATCCAGAAAGTACTTCAGAAGCCAGATGTAGCTGGGAGAATGGTTCGCTGGGCGGTGGAGCTGTCAGAGTTTGATATCCAGTACGAACCCAGGGGATCCATCAAGGGGCAAGTCTATGCAGATTTTGTCGTAAAGCTCTCACCAGGAGGAGGCACTCAAGAGGTGGAGTTAGGATCACAGTGGATGCTCTCAGTGGATGGGTCCTCCAACCAGCAGGGGAGTGGCGCTGGAATAATCTTGGAGGGGCCTAACAGAGTGTTGATCGAGCAAGCCTTACGCTTCGCCTTCAAAGCAAGCAATAACCAAGAGGAGTACGAGGCGGTGATTGCTAGAATGCTCTTGGCCAAAGAAATGGGCGCTCAAAGCCTCTTGGCGAAGAGTGATTCCCAGTTGGTCACAGGACAAGTAACAGGGGAGTACCAGGCAAAGGATCCATAGATGGCTGCGTATTTAAGGTACGTCGAAGTATTTAAGGGAACTTTCGCTGCGTTTGAGCTAGTGCATGTCCCTAGAGATCAAAATGCCAAAGCTGACCTGCTCGCCAAGCTGGCTAGCTCAGGCAAGGGGGGAAGGCAGAGGACAGTCATCCAAGAGACGCTCAAAACGCCGCGAAAGTTTATGGCAGACAACAGTGTGGATGTTCTTCACATTAGCACAACAAGAGGAAAGCCAAGGAGCCATCTCTCTTTGATTCAAGATACGGCGAGGGCACCCTGCATCAGCACCTATGCGGCCTCGCCCAAAGGAGAGAAGTGTGTGCAAGTATGTGCCTTGGAGGAAGGCGACACGTGGATGACGCCTTACAGGCGATACATTGCGGATGAGATTCTTCCAGCAGAGCCTGGAGAGGGAAAAAGGATAAAGAAGAATTCTGCAAGGTACAATCTCGTTGATGGAGTGCTTTTTAGACATGGGTTCACACATCCAATTCTGACATGTGTGAGTGGCGACGAGTGTACGAGGATCATGTCAGGGCTTCACGAGGGGATTTGCGGAAGCCACGTGGGGGGAAGATCATTAGCTTCCAAGGTGATTCGTGCAGGGTTTTATTGGCCATCAGTGAGGGAAGATTGTGTAAGATACGCCCAGCGATGCAAGTAGTGCCAGATGCATGCAGACTGGCATAAGGCGCCTCCAGAGGAACTGAGATCGATTTACAGCCCATGGCCTTTCCACACATGGGGAATCGATATCCTAGGGCTTTTCCCTCTGGCTATAAGGCAGATGAAGTATTTGATAGTCGCCATCGAGTACTTCACGAAGTGGATAGAGGCAGAACCAGTGGCACAGATCACTGCGCACAAGGTACAACACTTTGTTTGGAAGAACATTGTGTGTCGTTTCGGGGTACCGAGGCGTCACATCTCAGATAATGTCACTCAGTTTGCGAGCCAACAGTTGGGGAAGCTGTGTGCAGAAGTGGGAATCAAGCAGGTGTTCGCATCAGTCGAACACCCCCAGACGAATGGACAGGTAGAGTCAGCGAATAGAGTTTTGCTGAGGGGATTGAAGCGAAGGCTTGAGAAGGCTAAAGGGGCGTGGGCAGAAGAAGTACCAAGAATAGTGTGGGCTTATCATACCATGCCTCAATCTTCCACCATGGAGACGCCTTTCAGCCTAGTATATGGGTCAGACGCCATGATCCCGGTGGAGATTCACGAGAGCTCACCCCGCTTTCTGAGCTTTGTGACAGAGGAGTCCAATGAGGAAAGAAGGGTAAATCTAGACCTATTAGACGAGGTCAGAGAGGAAGCAAAGATAAAGGCAAAAGCTGTGAAGAGGAGAGTGGAGCATCAGTATAGCTCTAAGGTGAAACTGCGATAGTTCCAAGTTGGCGACCTGGTCATGAGGAAGGCTCATCCTTACAAGTTGGAGAACAAGTTGTCTCCCAAGTGGACCGGACCCTTCAGAATAACCGAAGCCAAGGGAAATGGTTCGTACAAGTTAGAGACTCTAGAGGGGGGTACCATCCCACGCAGTTGGAATGCAGCTAATTTAAAATTTTATTTTAGTTGAAAGTTATGAAACACACAGTTGTAAAGGGGACACTCTTTTTCCCTCTCGGGGGGTTTTTTAATGAGGTCACCCAAGTAAAAAAGAAGTTCAAGAAAACTTTGTCTAAATTTTTCCCTCTCACAAAGTATAAGAGTAAAGATTAAGAAACAAAAGACAAAGACTCAAGGCATCGCCTGAGGCAGGCGTCGCCAAGATGAGGCGTCGCAAGGATGAGGCGTCGCCAAGATGAGGCATCGCCAAGACAAGGCGCCGCAAAGATGAGGCGTCGCCAAGATAAAGCGTCGTCAAGATGAGGCGTCGCCAAGTGTAGGCATCGCCAGATGAGGGAGCAGGCGTCAAATTCAAAGCAAGTAGCAGGAACGCATGCTCATGCCCAGAGATCAAGACAAAATGTACGTTCAGTATAAGCTAAAATCCGGGTGTCTAGTCCCTGAGCAAGGGTTAAGGGATTCCTTCGGGGCGCCCCCTCCTCGGGTAGGAATAGCTAACCCCGGTGTCTGATGTTTAGACACATCGCAAGGAAGTGGCGGGGGACCTTTCCTTCGAGCGTGGGCACCAGACAGTGAGAAGTTCGGAGCAGTGGAGAACCAGGTCACTTGGTGCAGATACACGCAGCTGAGGAGAAACGCCATCCTTCAGGAAACCTTTTCCTTGAGCGTAATCGCCAAAATCCCTGGTCATCTGGGTGTTTAGACACACCAGGGACGATATGGCGATGTTTCCAACACGCCTCTCCCTGGGCGTGGGCACCAAGAACATTGATCGCCTTGGTGTTTTCAGACACCCTGGAGACGAAACGGCACTACCCCCGGGTGGGCCTCTCCTCAGGCGTGGGCACCAAGCGCGAAGAGATAAGGGCTAAGTTGCCTTGGTGCTTTAGACACCCCATGGACGATACATCGTTGTTGTAATAGGCCTCTCCACGGGCGTGGGCACCGAAGCGTGACTTTGTCCCAAGTGTTTGGACACGCTATGGACGATACGACCCCGCGTTTAGCAGGTCTCTCGTCGAGCGTGGACACACAGTACAGATCAGATAAAGCCCTCCCTCGCCCTCGAGCGACGTCGAGGCCCCAGAAGAACAGATAAGTCCTCCTCGCCCTAGAGCGATGTTGAGGCCATAGAAGAGATCAAGTCCTCCTCGCCCTTGAGCGATGTTGAGGTCACAGAAGAGATCAAGTTCTCCCTCGCCCTTGAGTGATGTCGAGGCCATAAAAGAAGATGAGACCCCTTTTCATCTTAAGCAATGATAAAGCTAGCAATGCCTTTCGCAGTAAGTGCCTGGGGACTCAGGACAGGTAAGTAAAGATCAAGTTGAAAACTTTTCTAAGTTCAGAACGCAAGATAAATTCGAAGAGCAAGAAGAAGAAGCATAAAAACACGAGTCATCAGAGAGAAGAAAAATACGTGAAGTTAAATCCTCCTTTGCCTTTGAGCAATGACGAGGCATGCGATGCCTTCATGAGGAAGATTCCTCGCAGATACGAAGGCCAGGTGAAGTTTTAAGTGAAAGGACCAGGAGAAGGGTATGCATCGCGACTCAGAAGGGAAGAGTAAGAGGAAAGGTCACGTGCTACCTAAAGAGTTAAAGTCAAACGCGATGAAGAGATGTATCGAAGGTAACACGCTCGATATAGTAAAGAAAAGAGAAGCGAATAAAGGTGCAAGAAAAGTTGAGATCGCACAAGAATTTGAAGGTAACATCCCAAATGGCATTTAAATAAATAAGATCAAGAGTCAGAGTTACATACAAGTTCAGAAGTTACAGATAAAATTCAAAATATTGCAAATACGAATTTACAAGCAAGATAGAAGTCTATTGAGGGCAGTTCATTCTCCAAGGTCGAGGGGCACCACCTTCCCGTCGACGATATGATTGCCAGGGTCACATCTCGAGGTGTTGATCCCTGGGTTTTCACATGTGGCTTGGGCCAGAGCCTCTTTGAACCCCTCATCAAAGGTGCCGGCCATATCATCGAGGAGGTCTTGGTTGGCTTTCTCCAACTCCTCGATCTTGGAGTCCTTGGTTGCTAGTTGCTTTTCCAGGAATTCCTTCTCCACTTGAAGCTTGTTCACTTCAGCTTGGGATTTGTCATATTCAGCTTGGAGAAGGTTGAAGGCTTCAGTCTTTGCAGCTAGCTCCCCCTCAATTTCATTCAGCTTTACCCCAAGGGCCTTGGAGGTCTCAACCACCTCCCTCAGTTCAGCCACCTCCGCCTGCAGAGGGGCCATGGAGCCCAGAAGGTCAGCGTGCTTCTGGTCAACCTCGCGCAGCCTCAGGGTGGCCGCTTCCTCCACCTTCCGGGTCTCCGCCAGGGAGGGTTGGTAAATGATCCTGCCTGTTGACCAAAACGCTGGAGCTTTGCCTCGTCAAACTTGGATCGACGTATGCGCCGTGTTTGCCTCCGTCCTTCGCCGCGATCCACCTCAAGAACCTGCAAAAGACGAAACGACGCCGCTGCGGCCGATCGCACTCCAACGCCCAAGTCAGTGACTGAACCACCAATTACTAAGAGTAACACTCAAGAACTCTAAGGAACCGTGAACCAGTTCTCTCTCAGTATACTCAAGAATTCGCAAGTGATCCTGCCTGCTGACCAAAACGCTGGAGCTTTGCCTCGTCAAACTTGGATCGACGTATGCGCCGCGCTTGCCTCCGTCCTTCACCGCGATCCACCTCAAGAACCTGCAAAAGACGAAACGGCGCCGCTGCGGCCGATCGCACTCCAACGCCCAAGTCAGTGACGGAACCACCAATTACTAAGAGTAACACTCAAGAACTCTAAGGGAACCGTGAACCAGTTCTCTCTCAGTATACTCAAGAACTCGCAAGTGTAAAGAAGACAATCTGAACGTGCGTACCTCAGAAATTCGTTGGGAAACCCTTATATACCTGGACTCTTTCTCTCTCCTGGCAGTTACACATCTGGACACGTGGCTCGCATCCAGCTGTACACGTGCCATCATCTGGAGTCTCCTTGACTTGGGCGTTGCTTCTGACTCTCTTTTGGCTAAGTTACTTATGCATGATACTACTCAGTGCATAGTTTCCTTGGAGCGCGATCTCTACTGGATTGGCGAGTTAGGGTGCCTTCGTACACACCTTCCCTGTGGTCTCGCCGGCCGCCTTCATGATCTGCACCACCTGTTTCACCGTGTATGCTCAAGCAAGCCGTCCCCCGACCTCATCCTCTGGCCAGCTAGGAAATGTCTATCTGCCTTCATCTCCGGCGATGTCTTTGTTTCGGCGATCTCTAATCACTTGGTCGCCTGGATTCATATCTGGCGACTTCATCTTTAACCTGGTGACCGCCGGTTCTGGTGTGCTGGAGATCGGAGCACGCCAACTTAATAACTGGCGACTACACGAGCCCCCCGACTTCCTTCCCTTCTGCCAGCCAGGCGTCCCATCAACACGCCTATACAATAGCTTGGTGCCACGTCATCACTTCCGACTACCAGGGCGGTACAGCAAGCGTAAAGAAGACAATCTGAACGTGCGTACCTCAGAAGTTCGTTGAGAACTCTTATATACCTGGGCACTTTCTCTCTCCTGGCAGTTACACATCTGGACACGTGGCTCGCATCCAGCTGTACACGTGCCATCATCTGGAGCATCCTTAACTTGGGCGCTACTTCTGACTCTCCTTTGGCTAAGTTACTTATTCATGATACTACTCAGTACATAGTTGTCTTGGAGCGCGATCTCTTCTGGATTGGCGAGTTAAGGTGCCTTCGTACACACCTTCCCTGTGGTCTCGCCGGCCGCCTTCATGATCTGCACCACCTGTTTCACCGTGTATGCTCAAGCAAGCTGTCCTCCGACCTCATCCTCTGGCCAGCTGGGAAGCGTCCATCTGCCTTCATCTTCGGTGATGCCCTTATTTCGGCGATCTCGAATCACTTGGTCGCCTGGATTCATATCTGGCGACTTCATCTTTAACTCGCTGACCGCCGGTATAGGTATGGTGGAGATCGGAGCACGCCAACTTAATAACTGGCGACTACGCAAACCCCCCGACCTCCTTCCCTTCTGCTAACCAGGTGTCCCGTCCAACACGCCTATATAATAGCTCGACGCCACGTCATTACTCCCGACTACCAGGGCGGTACACAAGCCTCCCAGTCTTAAGCGAAGACTTGTCCAGCGAAAAGACTAGAGGAGTCACGTCAATACCGATCTACGTGGCGCTGGCGCAGAATTCCAAACGGTTGTACTTTCTGCTTTCCTGACGCTCCACCAACCACTTTTCCAATCGCTCGACACGTGGCTTCATCAACGGTTACCTTTAATTGTCGTTTGCGCTTCCAAAACCCATTCGAAAAACCCTTAAACCCATTTCACTTCTACTGTTCCATCACTTCTTTGCTTTCTCAAACGCTTCAAGTTTCTTCTGCAAAAGCTCACGACGCTCTTCAACCCCCTGAATCCTCAACTTCCTTCATCGTTCTTTCGATCATAAAAAGGTACTCCCTTTACTTCTTCTGCTGATTTTTCCTGCATTTTAACCGATTCGCATCATCCATTAACTGTCTGGTGCATACGCTGTGGGCTGTTTTTTCTGTTTCTCCTTTCTCGTAACTTAGGGCTTCGTCTTCGTTACAACGAACCTTCATTCGTTCGTTTTTCACCCTTCTTTCATGATCGAGTCAGCCTCTACGAACCCTGATCACCTTTTCTTTTCTTCTTCCTTTGCAGTTTCCGCGATGGCTCGCTCAAAGATCACCCCAAATCCTCCTCCCTCATCACGAAACCCTCCATCTCAAGCACACAACCCACCGCGAGCACCTGGTGCTTCTTCTTCCCAGGCTGAGAGGCCTGCACCCTCCCGCCCTAACCTGGCTCAGGCTACTCCACCTGTCGCCGGAGGAGCCTCCGTTCCTTCCCCAGACTTCAAAAAAGTATACCCATGGGCCACCCCGACCTTGTTGAAGGAAACCTCCTCAGTAAACTCTGCTGGGGCAGTTCTTCGATTGAAGAAAGGGGACGAGCCTCACCTGTCGTTCCACAAGGAGCATGAAGACAAGATGATGGTGCTACCTTGCCCCCCCGACATGCCAGTGTGCGCCGATGACAAAGGGAACAACGGCGGGTTGTTCTACTTCGTATACTCCACCCTGTTCAAGAAGGTGAAACTTAGGTTTCCCTTCACTCGCTTTGAAAGGGAGCTACTGACCGAGCTCGACATCGCCGCTGCTCAGCTTCATCCCAACAGCTGGGCATTCGTGCGGGCGTTCCAGATCATGTGCGACCATCTGGGGCTGCCAGCATCAGTGGACGTTTTTCTTTTCCTTTTCGAAGCCAAACACCCGGGCGATCGCCTGTGGGTGAGTCTGAACGGGATTGCTGGGAGGTCGATCCTCTCTATCTTCCAGCAATCCTACAAAGATTGGAAAGGCAAGTTTGTCCAGGTGCGCCCAAACGACAAGGACGCCTCGCTGCTCGACGGCTTCCCCTTGTATTGGGTAAACAAGGGGAACAAAGAGTCCAAGGGAAGCTTCAGGAGGCCAAGGAGTCCTGACAGCATGGGTGCTTTACACAAGGATCTGTGCTTCTTCTGGAAAAGCGTGGCAGACGCCAATATTACTTTCCTCACCACTATGCTCATCTCCTTCGAGTTCTTCGAAGATCAACTCGAAGTTCGCATAGGTTAGAACTCACCTCAACGTCTAAGTCATTACCTTGACATTACCTCTGCTAACTGTTTCTGGGCGTCTTGTCTATTGTGCACAAGACTTTGGTTTTATTTTCTGCACCACTTATCTGCTTTTGCTGCATACTGACTTATGCGTTTATCTTTTTCTCTAAGCTAACCCATGTATCTTTGCATTATGCAGATCGTATGTTGGGCCAGGGAAAACTAGCTGAACTGAGGGCGCTCGCCCGAGCCCACGGGTTGGCGTCGGGTTCCCAGACTGTGCCAAACTCAGTGGTGGAGATTGCCGCTGCACAGGGCAGATCGCCACCCAAAGGCCCAACTCCTTCTGAGGCCCAGCCCGCCAATCAGCACAAGAAGCTTATCCTCAGGAAACCAAAGAGGAAAACCCCTCAAGTGGTTCATGAGGAAGAAGAAGAAGACGATGAGGCGACTGAAGATGGCCTCATCATCAAGAGGAAGAGGGTGGCGCCTTCTTCACCATCTGCTTCACCTCCTCCTCCAACATCAACACCACCTTCCACACCCGCTCCGCCTCCAACACAGCTTCCTCCACCAGCTCCCACCTTGCCAGTCCAAGTGGTTCCTCTGGCGTCCGCACTTCCTGTGGTTGAGGCCGCCGAGCCTAACTTCCTCGTGGAGGCCGCCGAGCGCCTCCACGCCCTATGTATCAGCTGGAGGGGGTCCTCCTTCAAACGCCTCAACCGCAAACGCTGCACAAGTCGGGGATGAAGGTGCTCACAACTCTCCAATCCTCATCACTGAATCCCCGACGTCGCCACCACGCCAAGAAGCACCCATTCCACAACCAACTCAAGAAGGTGGCGGCGAGAACCAACAACAAGCCCCCCCGGTGCCTCCATAAGCAAACCTCTCTCTTGAGGTCAAGAGGGTGTGGGAGCCCTTCTCAGCAAAACTGAAGATGATGGCGGAGGATTTCCCCTCCATCATATCCAAAGCTGTGGAGAGTTCCACCAAGAAGCTCCAGGATGACATCTTCACACTCCGAACGGAGAATCGGTCCATAAGGATTGAGGCGGAGAGGTTATCCTGCAATCTAACGCTCGCCGAGATCGATCACTCCCGAGTGGAAGATGCTATGAGCACTGAGCTCCGGGTGGCACGCAAGGAGGCCACCGATCTACGCCATAAGGTGCAGCTCTTGGCTCAAGAGAAGATCGAGCCGGAGAGCAAACTGGTACCCTATCGCGTCAAAAGTGGCTGACCTGGAGGCGTTGATCAAAGCAGACGCCGCCAAGGTAAAGAACCTCGAGAAAAGGTCAGCCGATCGGGAGGTCTTCTTGGGGAAGGTGGAGAAGGAGAGAGACGACACCATGGCCAAGCTCGCCGAAGCCAACGAAGAAAACGGGAAGATCGCCGCAGAGCTGGCCCAGGTGCAGGCGAAATCCAAGAAGGTTACTGAAGACCTTCTTCAAGCTCGGGAAACAATTGAAGAACTCAAGAAACAAGCTGAAGAGCTGAAGCAGCAGAATGAGGGGCTAAAGAAACAGATTGAAGAACTTGAGCTGAGCTCTGCCCAGATTCTCGCTGCTGGATTCGAGGCCGCCCGGGAACAGTTCGCCTGCTTGTACCCCGACTTGGATCTTTCCATGGTGTCTCTCAACAACGAGGTGGTGGACGGGAAGGTTGTTCCTTCTGAAGACTGATTGCTTCCCTCCATCCACGATTCTTATGCTTTTTCCTTACACATAATTGTAATAGACTTTCCCTTTTTCTGTATATGTACCTTGAACTGATCGTACTTTATGATAAAGTCTTTGTACTTCTTCTTATAACTTCTCTGTCTGCTTTATCTCTTCTTGTATAATTTACTTCAAAGAAATTAACTTAGTAACTCCGTAAGCGCAATTATATGCTACCCGCCACGAACCATCAGCTTTCGAAAAATAATACTCTAACAACTTGCAACCTCAAGGTAATGAACCTTAGCGTAAAATCGCTCTTCAAATAACGAACTTCAACTCAACTAATGGCTTAAGACACCGCTCATCTGATCTGCCTTATCAAAACGGGTCTTGACTTTCTCGCCATTGCTTGAATATCCCCTGGTCGCCAAAGACTCTTGGCGATATCAGCTTCCTCCTACCTTCACAACTTGGCCATTGTTCCTTTGTCTGGGGGTAGAGGCGCCTTTCGGATCCTTCTCTACCTCCCTGAGCTTCAGAACAAGAGACCGGGTGGCTAGGCGTTCTCTTCGAACCTACCTTAGCCACCCTCCAAACTTCTTCCGCCCTATACACCATACCTGAACTCGTTCGAGACGAGAAGGATTTTATCTTGCCTGAACTCGCTCATCGGCGAGAAGGTCTTTAACTCGCCTGAACTCGCTCATCGGCGAGAAGGTCTTTAACTCGTGCCTCTACATTGCCCCAGGGGTTACATCTTCTCTCCCCCAGAAACACTGAGGACTTTTCGCTGGTGCCTCTACATTGCCCCGGGGGTTACATCTTCTCTCCCCCAGGAACACTGAGGACTTTTTACTCTTCCTCGCCTGCACTCGCTCGACGGCGAGGAGGTCTTTATCTCGCCTCAGTACGCGCGAGGGCGTTGAGGTCTTTTAACTGGTGCCTCCGATCGCCGAAAGACGATGAGGACTTTAACTTTAACTGATGCCGCCAATCGCCGAAAGACGATGGGGACTTAGAAACTTTTTAGAAAGCATGCAATATATCTTTAACTTGCCTTAAATCACATATAAGTGACAAGGTATTTCTTCAAAACCTTTGGAAAACAACAAGCATGCGATCTGAAACACCTTAAACTTCGGAAACTCTTCTTTATTGGGTGGCCTCATTAAAAACCCTCATTAGGGAAAAAAGAGTGCCCCCTCCAAACTGTTTTAACAGAAACATTGTAATATAACTTCGTGTTCGTCTTTACTTACAAAGTTCTCAACTGTAATATAACTTGAGGTGCGTGGCGTTCCAAGTGCGAGGAATCGCCCCTCCTTCCAATGTTTCTAAGCGGTAGGCGCCGTTCCCGAGCGCCTCGGTTATCCTGAACGGTCCCGTCCACTTAGGCGACAGCTTATTCTCCATCTCGTACTGGTGGGCTTTCCTCATCACCAGGTCGTCCTCTCTGAACTGTCTTGGCATCACCTTCGAGTTATATCTTTGTTCAATCCTTCTCTTCACCGCCTCAGCTTTTAATCTCGCCTCTTCCCTGACCTCATCCAGTAGGTCCAGGTTCAACCTTCTCTCCTCATTCGAGTCTTGCTCCACGAAGTTTTGGAATCTCGGCGAGCTCTCCTGGATCTCTACTGGAATCATTGCGTCGCATCCATAGACCAAGCTGAACGGGGTCTCATGGGTTCCTGACTGCTCGGTGGTGTGGTACGCCTAGACTATACGGGGTACCTCCTCAGCCCAACTTCCTTTGGCTTTCTCTAGTCTTCTCTTCAAACCTCTTAGCAACACCCGATTGGCTGACCCTACTTGGCCATTCGTCTGAGGGTGCTCGACGGATGCAAACACTTGTTGAATTCCCACCCCTTCACACAGTTTCTTCAACAGGTGACTTGCAAACTGAGTCCCATTGTCCGACACCAGGCGCTTGGGCACACCAAACCGGCACACAATGTTCTTCCACACGAAACCTTCGATCTTGTGTGCGGTGATCTGGGCCACTGGTTCTGCCTCGATCCACTTGGTGAAATATTCAATCGCCACCACCAAGTACTTCATCTGCCTGATCGCCAGCGGGAATGGTCCCAGGATGTCGATTCCCCATGTGTGAAACGGCCAGGGACTGTAAATCGACTTCAATTCCTCAGGAGGCGCCTTGTGCCAATCGGCGTGCTGCTGGCATTGTTTGCAGCACTGCGCATACCTCTTGCAATCTTCTCTCATTGTTGGCCAATAGTAACCTGCACAGAGAGTCCTTGCGGCCAGAGCTCGACCCCTGACGTGGCTTCCGCATATCCCTTCATGGAGCTCTGCCATAATTCTTGTACATTTTTCCCCGTGCACACATTCCAGGAGTGGGTGAGTGAACCCAAACCTGTACAACTCGCCGTCAATCATTGTGAACTTGCTAGAATTCTTCTTTATCTTCCTAGCCTCCGTCGGATCCAGCGGGAGAAGGCCATCCGCCAGGCACCGCTTGTACTGTGTTACCCAGGTGTCTGGCTCATGGGTCGTGCAGACCTGCGTCATGTTCACCTTCTCTCCCCGACATGCTCTTATTCTTGGCGACCTCAAGGTCTCTTGAGTCAGGGATCTGTGACTCCTCGCCCCGCTTTCTCCGTCGACTTACTTATCTAAAGGACCAGGTGATTTGCTACAAATGCTCTCGGCGTCTTCAGAGTTTCTTGAATCACCGTCCTCTGCCTACCCCCCTTGCCTGAACTGGCGAGCTTAGCTAGCAAGTCAGCTCGGGCATTCTGCTCTCTGGGCACATGCACCACTTCAAAGGAGGCAAAGGAACTCTTCAATTCCTGTACATACTCCAGGTATGCCGCCATTTGTGGATCTTTAGCCTGGAACTCGCCTGTTACTTGTCCCGTGACTAACAGCGAGTCACTCTTAGCCATCAGCACCCTAGTTCCCATCTCTTTAGCCAGCAAGATACCGGCGATCAGCGCCTCATATTCTGCTTGATTGTTGCTGGCTTTGAAGGCAAACCTCAAGGATTGTTCGATCAGCACGCCGTTGGGTCCCTCCAAGATGACCTCAGCACCGCTACCCTGCTAGTTCGACGATCCATCCACTGAAAGCACCCAACGAAAGTCATCCCCCTCAACTCGTGCTGCTTCAAACGAGAGCTCGACCACGAAATCTGCGAAGATCTGTCCCTTAATCGGACCTCGGGGCTCATACTTAATATCAAACTCCGACAGCTCCACTGCCCACTTTACCATCCTCCCAGCAACGTCAGGCTTCTTCAAGACCTTCTGGATGGGCAAGTCGGTCATCACCAGTATCGTAAAACTGTGGAAATAGTGGCGCAACCTCCTCGCCGAAAATACCACAGCCAGTGCAGCCTTCTCCAGGGCCTGATACCTCGTTTCGGGGCCCTGCAGCACCTTACTAACAAAATAAATAGGCTTTTGAGCCTGATCTTGGTCCTGGGCGAGCACCGCACTCACCGCCCTCTCAGTTACAGCAAAATACAACCTGAGAGGGGTTCCCACCAGCGGTTTGCACAAAACTGGCGGGCTCGCCAGATATTCCTTAAGCTTGACGAAGGCTTCCTTACACTCCTTCCTCCAGGCAAATTTGTTATTGCGCCTTAAACACTGGAAATATGGATGACCCTTCTCTCCGCTAGCCGACACGAAGCGAGACAGGGCGGCCATCCGACCCGTAAGCTGTTGTACTTCCTTCACGGTGGCCGGGCTCCTCATCGCCAAAATGGCGGCACACTTGTCAGGGTTGGCTTCTATTCCTCTTTCGGTTAAGAGGAAACCCAAGAACTTTCCAGCCTCCACGCCAAAGATGTACTTCTCAGGATTCAGCTTCAACCTAAACTTGGCGATCGTAGTGAACAACTCCTCCAAGTCCGTGACGTGCTTGCTTTTCTCTGGCGAGGTCACGACCATGTCGTCCACGTATGCTTGCACATTCCTTCCCAGCATTGGTGCAAGTACCCGATCCATCAACCTCTGGTACGTGGCCCCCGCGTTCTTCAGCCTAAACGACATCACCTTATAGCAGTAGCACGATCTCTCGGTCATGAAGGCAGTCTTCTCTTCATCCATGGGATGCATCTTGATCTGGTTATACCCCGAGAAGGCATCCAGGAAACTCAACAACTTACACCCTGCAGCACTATCCACCAGGGCGTCTATGCTTGGTAAAGGATATGAGTCCTTTGGGCAAGCCTTATTCAGATCAGTGAAATCGACGCACATGCGCCATTTCCCATTACTTTTCTTCACCAGTACGACATTTGCCAGCCATTCAGGGTACTGGACTTCCCTGATGTGGCCTGCAGCGAGGAGCTTCTGGGTTTCGTCTCTAATCGCCTGCCTCCTCTCCTCGTTGAACTTTCTCCTCCTCTGCCGCACTGGTCTCACCAAGTTGTCCATCGCCAAATGATGGCACAAGAAGTCGGGATCGATCCCGGGCATGTCCGAAGCGAACCATGCAAACGCATCCAGATGCCGCTCTATCACCTTGGCGATCTGGTCCTGGAGCTCGACCTCCAGAGATCTTCCCAGCTAGAAAATCTTTCCTCCGATCTCTCTCTCGAGCCACTGCTCGACGGGTTTTGGCCTGGTTTCTCTGGCGATCACCGCCCTGGCGATCCCCAGCTCCCTCGCTTCCTCAGGGCGATTCCTTGCCTCTTCTTCCTCTAAACCGGCGTTCCCCTCCCCCAGCTCAGCATCCACTATCACTACGTCACTTCCGGCGGTCTCTTCTATTACCGTCGATCTGCGCTTCACACCAGGAGGCGGGGTGGTTGTCACGTAACTCACAGACCTTTTGTTTTTCAGGCTATTCTCATAGCACTTTTTCGCTTCTTTCTGGTCGGATTTGATGGTGATCACCACCCCTTCCATAGACGGCAACTTCACCTTCATGTGCCGGGTCGACGGTATAGCGCCTATTCTGTTGAGCGTGGGTCTTCCCAGCAGAATGTTGTATGCTGAAGGGGCGTTTACGACAAGGTATTTGATTTTCTCTGTTCTCGAACCTGCCTCATCTGTAAACGTAGTCCTCAACTCGATGTACCCCCTGACCTCCACCTGGTCACCAGTTAAACCATACAAACACCCTCCATAGGGCCTCAGCTGGTCAAGGGGTAGCTCCAACTGCGTGAAAGTCGGCCAGAACATCACGTCTGCCGAGCTTCCTTGGTCCACCAGAACCCTGTGGACCTTCCTTCCTGCTGTGATCAGCGAGATGACTATGGGGTCGTTGTCATGAGGCACAACGTCCCGAAGATCTTGCTTTGTGAACGTAATGTCCACATCCGGCGAGTGGTCTTCAAACATATCCACCGTCATCACAGACCTCGCGTACTTCTTTCTTTGTGACGCGGTGCATCCACCACCCGAGAAACCCCCTGCAATGGTGTGGATTTCCCCGTGTGTAGGCATCTCGTGCTGCTGAGCCTCTCGACCTGCTGGTTGGGAGCTCGACGCGCCCCCCGTCCTTCTGTCCAGCAAGTAGTCGTTTAGGAACCCGCTCTTGACCAGATCGTCGAGCTGGTATCCTAAAGCCAAGCACGAATCCACGGTGTGGCCAAAGCCCTGGTGAAACTCACACCAGGCGTCTGGCTTTGGTCCCAGCACCTTGTCACCCACCTTCTCGGGCGCTTTCAACCTAGCTGATATATTGGGAATGGCGATCAGGTCCGCCAATCCCATGACAAACTTGTGCTTTGGCGGGCGATTGTACTCCCGGCGTGCTAGTCGAGGGCGCCCTGGGCCCCTGCCCTTGTTCTTCCTAGGATCATAAGGATGGCGAGTCCTCTGATCCCTCTTGGCCGCCGCTGTCTCCAGCACCCTCTGTGGCTGGATCCTGGTCTGGGCACGTGGCCTGGCGGGAGCCACGCTTCCCCTCTTCTCGGCGACTTCACTCTCATCGGCGATGTGGGCCACCGCAAGTCGCCTGACCTCAGCAAACGTGGCAGGGTGAGCCCTGATCAATGCCTCGCAGAATGGTCCCGGCAGCACGCCCTTCTTGAATGCGTAGACCAGCATCTCTTCATCTTTGGCTGGCGATCGGACCATCTGCGCCCCAAAACGATTCAGGTAGTCCCTGAGGGACTCTCCCTGATACTGCCTTATGTCAAACAAATCATAAGACACCCTGGGCGGTGCCTTGTTCACGATGTACTGCTCGACGAAGATCTTTGAAAACTGTTGGAAGTTGGTTATGTGACCTGTAGGCAGGCTCACAAACCATTCCAACGCCGTTCCCTGGAGCGTGCTTACAAACATCTTGCAGTACACGGCGTCCGATCCTCCTGACAGCATCATCTGCGTATGGAACGTGGTGAGATGAGCCTCAGGATCCTCCACGCCGGTAAAAACTGCCTTAACAGGTACCACACTCGCAGGGATAGGCGTGTCAGTAATCGCCTGAGCGAAAGGCATAGGAAAAACACGAGGTGGCGTTGACGGCGCGACCTCTTCAGCGACTGGACGCCCTCGCTGCTCCTGAAGAGCTTGACGCAGTTCTTCAGTCACTCTGCTAAGCTCATCATTCCTGGCCCGAGAGGCGACCAGGTCCTCGTGCATTCTCGCCTGCTCTATGCGCGAGGCTTCCACATTCGCCTGCAACGAACGCATAATTTCCACCATCTGCGCCATAGTCATGGCGCCTTCAGCAGCAACGGGCGCAACTGGACTTGAACGGTTGCTTCTCATTTTTCTCATGAAAACTTGACGAATCACAGAGTGCAATGAACAACACCTCCTTTAGCGACGATCGATTCCGCGATCAATCGGTCAGAACCTCGCGAAACTTCGAAAGAAACCTCAAGAACACAGGAAACCTCCACAGAAAACCGCGACTTCACCAAAAACCAGCACTTCTTCCACGAAAATCCAAACGAGCCAAAGAACTCAGATCTCACCGAACAAATCTCGCGTAAGCAGCGGAAAACTTCACCTCACCGAACAAAAACCCAAACGAACGGTGGAAAACGCGAAATTACCGAACAAAACCTAGATGAACAGCGGACAATGGTTGCACCAGCACACAACCACACAGAAAACTGCAAAAACCTCCAAGAACTCACGCTGTGGATGGGAACAGGTTTTACACGGCCCCATGGTGGGCGCCTGATGATCCTGCCTGTTGACCAAAACGCTGGAGCTTTGCCTCGTCAAACTTGGATCGACGTATGCGCCGTGTTTGCCTCCATCCTTCGCTGCGATCCACCTCAAGAACCTGCAAAAGACGAAACGGCGCTGCTGCGGCCGATCGCACTCCAACGCCCAAGTCAGTGACTGAACCACCAATTACTAAGAGTAACACTCAAGAACTCTAAGGAACCGTGAACCAGTTCTCTCTCAGTATACTTAAGAACTCGCAAGCGTAAAGAAGACAATCTGAACGTGCGTACCTCAGAAGTTCGTTGAGAACTCTTATATACCTAGGCACTTTCTCTCTCCTGGCAGTTACACATCTGGACACGTGGCTCGCATCCAGCTGTATACGTGCCATCATCTGGAGCATCCTTGACTTGGGCGCTACTTCTGACTCTCCTTTGGCTAAGTTACTTATGCATGATACTACTCAGTACATAGTTGTCTTGGAGCGCGATCTCTTCTGGATTGGCGAGTTAAGGTGCCTTCGTACACACCTTCCCTGTGGTCTCGCCGGCCGCCTTCATGATCTGCACCACCTGTTTCACCGTGTATGCTCAAGCAAGCTGTCCTCCGACCTCATCCTCTGGCCAGCTGGGAAGCGTCCATCTGCCTTCATCTTCGGTGATGCCCTTATTTCGGCGATCTCGAATCACTTGGTCGCCTGGATTCATATCTGGCGACTTCATCTTTAACTCGCTGACCGCCGGTATAGGTATGGTGGAGATCGGAGCACGCCAACTTAATAACTGGCGACTACGCAAACCCCCCGACCTCCTTCCCTTCTGCTAACCAGGTGTCCCGTCCAACACGCCTATATAATAGCTCGACGCCACGTCATTACTCCCGACTACCAGGGCGGTACAGTAAACATCTTCCAGCTTCAGCTTTTCTTCCTTCAGGGTGGCCACCTCTCGCTTGAGAGCCTGAAGGGTTTGCATCTCGATGGCCTTGGTTTTTGCTTGTGCACACCAATCGAGTGCAATAGCCAGGAAGGCCCCAATGTAGTAGGGCATACCTTCCTTCTTAGCCTCGCCAGAAGAGCTCCCGGGCGACCTCTCATCGAACCCCCTCATTAGTTGCATGATCGCAAGGGGAATCGTCAAGACCTCCGGGGCGGGAGCTTGTGGAGCAGTTTGTGTTGGTGGGGGTGTGGATTCTATAACACACCCTGAAGAACTGTCTTTCCATCCCTTGTAGGAGTTATGGAAGAGGGTTAGGAGTATCCTTCCAGCAACCCCAGAAAAGCTTACCTAGAGGCTCTTCCCCTGTTTCTTCACCTCAAAGAAGTGGAGGAAGACGTCCACTGAGGGTAGAATGCCCAAGTACCCACACAGAATCTCGAAGGCCCTGATCAATGCCCAGCTGTTGGGGTGTAGCTGGGCAGGGGCTACGTTAATCTCGGTGAGCAGCTCCCTCTCGAAGCTTGTGAAGGGCAGCGCAGACCGGTGCGTTTGAACACCGTCTGGGAAAGGAAGAAAAAGGGCTTTCCACCATTGGACCTATTGTCCACGCAGACCGGCTCCCCGGGGGTTCCGTGACGAACGGAAACGTGGGAGTCGTGGCTACTGCAGAAGGCATTGAAGGTGTAGGTTCGTGGATCACCTTGATGGTCCTCCACGTCTACGACGGTAGTCAGGGTCGAGCACTCAGCTAAGAGTTCATCAGGGGCCCAGGGGTATTGAACCCTATAGTTGATCCCAGGGCGAGGAGGATTGCCGGTTGTTTTGGTGCGTGCCATAGATTGATGAAGAAGCTGGAGAATGGAGAAGAGGAAAGGTTCAGTGAATAGGGTTAAGGCGAGAAAGGGGAAAGAAACCCTAAGAAGACCCTTACCCACGCGAGAAATCCAGAAAAGAGGGGAGAACGAAGAAATGCGAAGGAAAAGAGTAGAACATAAGAAATGCATGAATGTAAACAGTCCCAGGCAGTTATGAGATCAATACAGTAAAGTGTAAGGGGAATCAGAGTAGAAAAACCATACCTTTTGTGGTTGGAAGTTGAAAAAATGTGAGCTTTCGTGAAGAGGAAGAGCGCAAGAGTCGCAAAGATCACAGGGAAGATGAACAGTGCAGAGAATATGAAAAATGATGGAACAGTGCCTCGAGCGCGCTTTTTTGAAAGGTTATAACGTTAACTCAAGAAGCGCTAACGACACTCACCCCCAGCCGTAGGATCATGCCATGTGTCGACAGATTAGCGTGCAACTTAAAGCGTCACATCTTCAGCGCAGAGAATGTCGCGTCAGACACTCAGAGAATGTCACATCAGCAGGAATGCCACGTGGATGATAGGGTGAGGCCTTAGTCTTTTTGCTGAAACAAGTGTCAGCTCAAGACTGGGGGGCTTGTGTACCGTCCCGTCCCCGGGCGTTGACTAAAGTCAAAGTCAAAGTCAAACATGTGGTGGGACCCATCTAGGGAGCCCAGGGAGGAAAGTCAACAGGTTGACCGCTTAAGGCGTCGCCAGGCGTAGGCGTCGCCAGGGGTAGGCGTCGCCAAGGTGAGGCGTCGCCAGGATAAGACATCGACGGTGTCACCCCCCGATACCTATGGGTAGGAAAGACCGTGGAGGGGGCGACACCACGAGAGGTCTCAGTACCTCAGAATAGTAATAAAGAGAAGAGAAAGGTGGCTTCAAGGCCATATTCCCAATACCAGTGAGGAGTAACCTGACTTGTGAAGTACCCACGCCACCTCTAGGAGACCCCTGGGACAGATACGACCGATGAGAGGGCCACGCCCGGGGGCGAACCATGTGCGTGGTACGAGAGGAAGGTAGATACACTCCCAGGGCGAGTGACTAGAGGTTGGGGCGCATGAGTTGGCACCCAAAAAGTCACCCTTTACACCAGATGCACTTCGAGGAAGGAGGACTTACACGTTGGATTATCCCTAAGTTGGGTTACGACGCTATAAGGCCCTCCACAGAGAATAGCGATAAAGTCAAAAGAACACGTGGCAGTAAGCACTGAAACATCAATGTTTTCCTGAAAGTTTGCTAAGGTATGCTTTAATTTAGTTTACGTTTCGAACGCTTTAAAGCACTTTAAACGCTTTAAATGCTTTGAACGTTTTAAACGCGTTGAATGTTTTTATACGCTTTAAGACGCTTTAAATGCTTTAGACGTCTAAAAGGGGCTTTAGACGTTTGAGACGGGGATCGAAACCAGTTTTCAGTTACACACACACACTCTACTTGTTTTGCTCGCGAACCCACTGTACGCACATGCAATTAGGGGGAAAACCAGTTACTCATTTATTTGACCACCTTCAGAGCATCCATTCACGGTGCTCCGATGCGGAGGTGTGTCACCTTTGATGTTTCTCGCCTGCTGACTTGATCGTCGAAGTGCAAACGGGCGCGAGGGCACCCCTTTGTTCACTTCTTTTCAGGTATCCACAAAGACGGGAATCTAGGTTGAAGATGAAGGTGCCCTAGCTCGCGAGTTTAAGCCACGCACGAAGACGCACCCGGTCGACCGACGGGAACATTACCTATTGTACCGCCCTGGTGGTCGGGTGTGATGACGTGGCACCCTGCTACAGTATAGGCGTGTTGACAAGGCGCCAGGTTGGCAGTTAGGAAGGAAGTCGGGAGGCACGTGTAGTCGCCGATTGTTAAGTTGGCGTGTTCCGATCTCCAGCTTACCAGAATAGGCGATCGCCAGGTTGAGGATGAAGTCGCCAGATGCAGACTCAGGCGACCAAGCAGTCGGAGATCGCCAGAACAAGCACATCGCCGATGATAAAGGAGAAGCAGATTATGAAGGCGGCCGGCGAGACCACAGGGAAGGTGTATGAAGACCCTAACTAGCCAGTTTCAGTAGGGATCGCACTCCTAAGTTAGCTATGCACTGGGCAGTACCATGCATAGGTAACTTAGCCAAAATGAGAGTAGAAGCAGCGCCAAGTCAGGGAGCCTCCAGATGATGGCACGTGTACAGTTGGATACGAGCCACGTGTCCAAGTCTGTAACTGCCAGGAGAGAGAAAATCACCAGGTATATAAGAGCTCTTAGCGAACTTTCTGAGGTACGCACGTTCAGTTCATACACTTTACGCTTGCGAGTGACAGAGCTGTTTTGTGAGAGAGTTTTTGCACGGTTCCAGTTCTTAGTATTTGGTGATACCGTCACTGACTTGAGCGTCGGAGTGCGATCGGCCGCAGCGGCGCCGTATCGTTTCTTTGCAGGTTCTTGAGATAGATCCAGAGGAGGAACGGAAGTGAGAAGCGGCGCGCACGTTGATCCTTTGACGAGGCAATCTCCAGCGCTCCGGTCAACAGGCAGGATCATCAGGCGCCCACCGTGGGGCCGTGTAAAACGTGCTCCCATCCACAGCGTGAGTTTGTGGAAGTTTTCGAGGTTTTCTGCGCGGTTGTGTGCTGGTGCAACCGTCGTTTGCAGTTTCTCTGAGTTTCGTTCGGTGAGTTTGTGTTTTGTACCGTTTGTTTGGTTTCCAATCGGTGGAGTGAGGTCTTTTGTTGCTTGCGCGCAATCTGTCTGGTGGAAGTTCGAGTTCTTTTGTGGTTTTCTGCGAAGGTTTGCGGTGTTCTTGGGTTTTTGCGCAGTTTCTTGAGTTTCTCCGATTGATCGCTGTTTCGATCGTGGTTGAAGTGTTGTTTGCTGTACTCCTGTGGTTCGCTGAAGTTAATGAGAAAGATGAGAAGCAATCGTTCCAGTCCCGTGGCTCCCGTCGCTGCTGAAGGCGACGCCGCCATGACCATGGCACAGATGGCGGAAATGATGCGCTCGTTGCAGGCCACTGTAGAAGCCTCGCGCGTCGAGCAGGCAAGGATACATGAGGACCTGGTCGCCTCTCGCGCCAGGAACGAGGAGCTCAGCAAGGTAGCTGAGGAGCTGCGTCGAGCTCTTCAGGAGCAGCAGGGTCGTTCTTCTGCTGAAGAGGTGGCACCGTCGACGCCGCCTCGTGTTTTCCCAATGCCTTTCATTCAGGCGATTACCGACACGCCAATTCCCACGAGCGTGGTTCCGGTTAAAGCTGTTTTTACCGGCGTGGAGGATCCAAAGGCTCATCTGACCACGTTCCACACACAGATGATGCTGTCGGGAGGGTCGGACGCCGTCTACTGTAAGATGTTCGTGAGCACGCTCCAAGGAACGGCGATGGAGTGGTTTGTGAGCCTGCCTAATGGCCACATAACTAATTTTCAACAATTCTCGAAAATCTTTGTCGAACAGTATATTGTGAACAAGGCACCGCCCAGGGTGTCCTATGATCTGTTTGATATAAGGCAGTACCATGGGGAGTCCCTCAGAGACTACCTCAATCGCTTCGGAGCGCAGATGGTCAGATCGCCGGCCAAGGATGAAGAAATGCTGGTCTATGCCTTCAAGAAGGGCGTGCAGCCAGGGCCATTCTGCGAGGCCTTGATCAGGGCTCATCCAGCGACGTTTGCTGAAGTCAGGCGACTTGCGGTGGCCCACATCGCCGACGAGAGTGAAGTCGCCGAGAAGAGAGGCAGCGTGGCTCCCGCCAGGCCACGCGCCCAGACCAGGATCCAGCCGCAGAGGGTGCTGGAAACGGCGGCGGCAGCCAGAAAAGACCAAAGGACTCGCTATCCTTACGATAGGAGGAATAAGGGAAGAAGCCAAGCGCGCCAACCACCAGCACGCCAACAACCAGCACGCCGAGAGTACAATCGCCCACCTAAGCACAAATTCGTCATGGGACTAGCGGACCTGATCGCTATCCCTAACATATCTGCTAGGTTGAAGGCGCCCGAGAAGGTGGGCGACAAGGTGCTGGGGTCAAAGCCGGACGTTTGGTGCGAGTTCCACCAGTGCTTCGGCCACAACCTGGACTCGTGTTTGTCTTTGGGATACCAGCTCGACGATCTGGTTAAGAGCGAGTTCCTAAACGACTATCTGCTGGACAGAAGGACCGGAGGAGCGTCGAGTTCCCAGCCGGCAGGTGGAGAAGCCCAACAACACGAGATGCCTATCCATGGGGAAATCCACACCATTGCAGGGGGTTTCTCAGGTGGTGGATGCACCGCATCGCAGAGGAAAAAGTATGCGCGATCGGTGATGTCGGTGGACATGTTTGAAGATCACTCGCCGAAAGTGGACATTACGTTCACCAAGCAGGATCTTCGGGACGTTGTGCCTCATGACAACGATCCCATCGTTATTTCGTTGATCACGACGGGAAGGAAGGTCCACAGAGTTCTGGTGGACCAAGGAAGCTCGGCAGACGTGATGTTCTGGCCGACTTTCACGCAGCTGGAATTGCCCCTTGACCAGCTAAGGCCCTATGGAGGGTGCTTATATGGATTCGCTGGTGACCAGGTGGAGGTCAGGGGGTACATTGAGTTGAGAACCACGTTTACAGATGAGGCTGGGTCGAGGACGGAGAAAATCAAGTACCTCATCGTAAACGCCCCTTCAGCATATAACATCCTGTTGGGAAGGCCCACTCTTAACAGGATAGGTGCCATTCCGTCGACACGGCACATGAAGGTGAAGTTGCCATCGATGGAAGGGGTGGTGATCACGATAAAGTCTGATCAGAAAGAAGCAAAAAGGTGCTATGAGAATAGCCTGAAATGCATAGTATAAGTTAAAATCCGGGCGTCTAGTCCCTGAGCAGGGGTTAAGGGATTCCTTTGGGACGCCCCCTCCTCAGGTGAGAACGGCTAGCCCCGGTGTCTGATGTTTAGACACCTCGCAAGGAAGTGGCGGGGGGCATTTCCTTCGAGCGTGGGCATCAAACAGTAAGAAGCTTCAGAGCAGTGGAGAATCAGGTCACTTGGTGCAAATACACGCAATTAAGGAGAAGCGTCATCCTTCGGGAAACCTTCTCCTTAGGCGTAATCACCAAAATCCCTGGTCATCTTGGTGTTTAGACACACCAGGGACGATACGACGATGTTTCCGACACGCCTCTCCCTGGGCGTGGGCACCAAGAACACTGATCGCCTTAGTGTTTTCAGACACCCTGAGGACGAAACGGCACTACCCCCGGGCAGGCCTCTTCTCAGGCGTGGGCACCAAGCGCACAGAGATAAGGGCTAAGTTGCCTTGGTGTTTAGACACCCCGTGGACGATACGGCGTTGCTGTAATAGGCTTCTCCACGGGCGTGGGCACTAAAGCGTGACTTTGCCCCAAGTGTTTAGACACGCTGAGGACGATACGGCCTCGCACTCAGCGGGTCTCTCCTCGAGTGTGGACACCCAGTGCAAGTAAGATAAGCCCTCCTCGCCTCGAGCGATGTCGAGGCCACAAAAGAAGAGATAAAGTCCTCCCTCGCCCTTGAGCGATGTCGAGGCCATAGAAGAGATAAAGTCCTCCCTTGCCCTTGAGCAATGTCGAGGCCATAGAAGAGACGAGACCCCTTCTCATCTTAAGCGATGACAAAGCCAACAATACCTTTGGCAGTAAGCGCCTTAGGGCTCAAGAAAAGTAATTAAAAGAGCAAGTTGAAGATTTTTTATAAGTCAAGAAGGCGAGAGAAATTCGAAGAGTGAGAAGAAGCATAGAGAACGCGAGTTATCAAAAGCAGTAAGAGCAGAAAGGGAAACACAAGAGCATAAGGCCAGAGCAATCAGTCATATACAAAGAGTGCAGAAAAAAGAGTTCACAACAGATGAAACCAAAGATTAGTTATATTAAGAAACATAGGGAACAAAGGTGTTCATAGTAATTACAAAAAGAGCAATTATGTTCAAAGTGTTACAAAGGAAAAGCTAATCTTCAGGAGCAGTCAAAGGCACGATTTTGCCTTCGACCACTTCGGTGAAGGGACTACACTCCGAGACGTCGATGCCAGGGTTCGCGCAAGCCGCTTGAACAAGGGCCTTAGCAAACCCATCAGCGAACCCCGTCGCAGCCTCTTCGATTAACTTTTCCTCTGTGGCCTTGAATTTCTCGACTTGAGAAGCCATCTCTTGCTCTTTGGCCGCTAAAGCAGCAACCAGCTCCTGAACCTTGGCTTGCAGAGTGGTGTTTTCGGCAGCTAGCAAGCTGCAATCGTTGGTTTTGGCCTCTAGGGCTGCCTCAGCTTTTCCCAGTTTCTGCTCCCGGTCAACGTAGTGGTCCTCAAGCTTTTTCTGTTACGCCTTAGAAGCCTTCGCCGCGTCTTCGAGCTCCACGAATTTAACTCGAAGGGGCACGACCTGGTTAAGAAGTTCAGCATGGGCTTGCCCCGCCTCATGCAGTCGCTTGCTGGCCTCCTCCTTAGCCTTTTGTGCCACCTTCAAAGAGACCTTGTAGGCCTCCTCTTGGCGTTCCCAGCGACGGGCCAAGGTCTCCTTCTCCTCTTTCAATGAGGCGTTCTCCTTCTCCATGGCTTGAAGAGCAGAGGCTTCGACCGCTCTGTTTTAGCTTGGGCGCGCCAGGTGTTGGCACAGGCAATAAAGGCGCCCATGTAATAATTCATGCCTTCCTTGTTGGGCCCTTCAGTTTGGCTACTTGGAGACATTTTCTCTAAGTAGCCCCTCAGAGTTTCTTGGATTGGTAGGGGAAGTTTTGGGGCAAGTGGTGGAGCTGATATGGGCTCAGTTTCAGTCCCACCCTCCAAGGTCGTTGGTTGTGAGGGTGAGGTGGTGCTTGGAGGGTGCTCCCTTAGTGAGTCGGCGTCGTGGTTGGAAGAGGATGTGGAGGTAACGGCTTGGGGGGCCGCCCGGGTGGTCCTTCTTCTCTTGAAGACTTGTTCTTCAGCAGACTCGTCTTCGTCCTAAGAAGGAACCACCACCACCCTTTTACCTTTATCAAGGGGGACTGGTGCATCAGTGGATTCGGCCAATGCAAGAGGCATGGCTGCTATGGGAGGCGGTGAGTTTGGGGGGTGAGTTGGAAAGGGTAGAGCTTGGGGAGTTGAGGTTAGAGGTGGACTTTGGGGGCGAGGGGTGGGGGAGGTTGGAATGTTTCCAGATGTTGGAGGTGTGGAGACCCCACCCCCTTTTGACGAAGCCCCGCCTTTGGACTTCAAAGCCTGAGCGAGCTTCCATCTCCTTTCTTTATCCATTTTTTAATCTACATTGAGAAGACAAGTACTGTTAGAATAAGGCACAAGCTAAGTGACACATAAGGAAAGCAAATAACTCAAATACAAGCTAAAACAAGCAGAAGCAGAGAATAGATGGTTAGAAGGGGTGATTCCCATACTTATGTAACGAGCAAGAGCTTCAGTGTCGTATTCACGATTTATCAAGATGGAGGTGTCAAAGGCCCCCACGCTAGCCAGGATTTGGCAAGCCTCTCGATCAGTCGAGGGCAACTTGATGAGAATCAAATAAAGGAGGCTTTTATTAATGGAGGAAGAGGACATCCACCCTTACATTTGAAGTTCTTCCTTCTAGTCTTCTCAAAATTAAAAGAAGACATAAAATAAAGATGAGGCCCAAGCCCAAAGCCCAAGCCCAAGCCCAAGAAGGCCAAAGCCCAAAGAGCCCAAGTCCATCCCATGAGGGGCAATGCCAAGCTTTGAAATACTCTTGTATAGTTTTAGGAGGTGTGGTTATTAAATAAAGGAGTGTGAAAATGTAAAATAAAGTCACATTACCCATGTGACTTAGGAGAGTGGTGTAGGTGTAGTTTTTGGGAGGTGTCATAGTAGAAAAAGGTCACACCTCCCATGTGACTTGTTTTTGGTGGGAATTTCAAATGAGTTTATTTGAAATTTCCCACCTATTTTTCAGCACCTTAGGCTATAAATAGAGGTGCTTCCTTTGTAAAATTCAGATTGGAATTAATCTAAGAAAACTCTACTCAAATTTTGAGTGAACTTTGGAGAGCTTTTGGAGCCTTCTTCTCTAGTCTTATCTTGATGGATCAATGGAGTCCTCAAGTGGCGGCATCACTCTTATCTAGGAGCATTCCACACTTCTAGTGGCGAGATCATCCAACATTCTTCCATCTTCATGAGCACTCTCTTCTCCTTCCTTCCTTCTCTTTCAATTGCTTTTGTTGTCTTGTGTTCTTGAGTATTTTTTGGTTCGGTTTTTCTGTTTTTCCAGCACCTATTGTTTCTGTTCTTGCCTTTTAATTTCAGTTTTGTTCGGTTCATTTGTGTGCTTAAACATTTCTGTTCGGTTCCTTTTAATTTCACCTCTTTTGTTCGGTTCAATTTGACTAAAATTGGTTCATCCAAATGAGTTTGGGATTTGGTACTAGTTTTTGGTGAGTTCTTGTCTTAGAACAATGATCCAACTCTAAGAAAAGTGCCTCTATAATGTCCAACTCAAGGTGATTCCTAAGAAGGTCAAGAACCTTTCTCTATATGGCTATTGGAATCACATCATGTGGTATCATGAGTCTTAGGTTCATTCTTGTTTAATTGTTGAGTTGTGTGCACTTTATTTCAAGAGCTCTTTAATTTCTTGCAATTTAAGTTTTTGTTTTAGAATTTTACTTGAGTATTCTTGCTGTTTTTCTTTTACACCAAGTGCTTGTGAAAAGGTTTATGGCACTCATTCTTCTTATGAGTATGGTTGCTCTTTTGGAATGGTATTATCCTTCCTAGAGTTAACCTTAAGCTTCCTTTCACTTGTTGTTAAAATTTGTGATGTGTCTTTTAATTTTGTAATCATGTCAAGTTTTGTCTTAGTCATGTTATTCCATAATTGTCATTACTTCTAGTAGTACTTTTCTTGTTTTGATTGTTTCTTGCTTTAGTGTCTATTATTTTCTGAATTGATATTGATCCTTTGTGCATTTTTCTTTTTAGAATTGAGTTCATACTTGTATTCTAGACCTATACAAGTTCCAATACATCATTTTCTATTATGTCTTTGCTAGTTCATAATCCTGTTTTTTATTCCTATTAGGATTCCTCTGTTTCTGAAAAAAAGAGCTTACTGTTTTTCCTTATTGCAATTGATTTACTCACTGGAAAATTCTGAAATTCTGGATTTGTGATATTCAAAGTGTTAGAAAAGAATAGAAAAAAGAATCATTCAAAAATTCAAAGTACACAAAAAATGATAAATAAAATAAAAAAAAGTGTACAATTCTGCCGAAAAGAATACGGTAATCTGGCAGCAATTTTAAAAAATTTATCTCAATTAATTGGCTTACTGTTTTTAATTGATTCCAGTGCCATTATTGAGTTAACATCTTGAAGTTTCTGTGGTTTAATTTTCATAATCCAGTTCGCTCTACATCATTCCAGTTAAATCAGTGAATATCAAGCACAGTTTGCTTTTTTAAAAAAAAAATTTCCAGTAGCTAATTTTTTGTTTTCTTCATCTACTCTAGAGCTTTTCCTTAAGTATTCTTTTGTGTGCCTACTTTTCTCATTGAGTTCTTTATTTTCTTGATTGTCTTTCATTCTTACTCTTTGAGTTTTGATCCTGCCTGTTGACCGGAACGCTGGAAACCGCCTCGTCAAAGGATCGACGTGCGCACCGCTTCTCACTTCCGTTCCTCTCCGGGATCTACCTCAAGAACCTGCAAAGAAACAGAGCGGCGCCGCTGCGGCCGATCGCACTCCAACGCTCAAGTCAGTGACGGTATCACCAAAAACTAAGAGAACAAGAACCGTGCAAATCCTCTCTCACAGTCAGCTCTATCACTCGCAAGCGTAAAGTGTATAAACTGAACGTGCGTACCTCAGAAAGTTTGTTAAGAACTCTTATATACCTGGTAGCTTTCTCTCTCCTGGCAGTTACAGACTTGGACACGTGGCTCACATCCAACTGTACACGTGCCATCATCTGGAGGCTCCCTGACTTGGCGCTGCTTCTACTCTCATTTTGGCTAAGTTACTTATGCATGGTACTGCCCAGTGCATAGCTAACTTAGGAGTGCGATCTCTACTGGAACTGGCGAGTTAGGGGCCTTCATACACCTTCCCTGTGGTCTCGCCGGCCGCCTTCACAATCTGCTTCTCCTTCATCTTCGGCGATGTGCTCGCTCTGGCGATCTCCAATGACTAGGTCGTCTGAATCTACATCTGGCGACTTCATCTTCAACCTGGCGATCGCCGATTCTGGTAAGCTAGAAATCGGAACACGCCAATATAACAACTGGCGACTACACGAGCCCCCCGACTTCCTTCCCTTCTGCCAACCTGGCGCCTTGTCAATACGCCTATACTGTAGGAGGATGCCACGTCATCACACCCGACCACCAGGGCGGTACACAAGCCCCCCAGTCTTAAGCGAAGACTTGTCTAGCGAAAAGACTGAAAGAGCCTTCTTTAACACCGATCTACGTGGCACTGACGCAGAATTCCAAGCGGTTGTACCTTCTGCTGCTCTGACGCCCCACCAAACCCCTCACTCATCGTCTGACGCGTGGCTTCATCAACGGCTCTCTTCATTTGCCGTTTGCGCTTCCTAAAACCATTTCGAAAACCCTTAAACCCATTTCGCTCCACTGTTCCATCACTTTCTTCGTGCTTGCAAACGCTCTAACTTCCTTCTGCGAAAACTCTCAACGCTCTAGATCACCATCTTCCTCCATCATCTTCCTGATCATCGAAAGGTAACTACTTTCCTTCATCTGCTGGTTTTCCTTGCATTTTCACCGATTTGCATCATCCTGTAACTGCTTGGTGCATACGCTGTGGGTTGTTTTTCCATTTCTCCTTCTGCGTAACTTAGGGCTTTGTCAATCGTCGCAACGAACCTACATTCGTTCGTTTTTCACCTTCCTTCTATGATCGAGTCAGCCTCTGTAACCCCCTGATCATTTTTCCTTTCTTCTTCCTTTGCAGCTGCTATCATGACTCGCACAAAGATTACCCCGAACCCTCCTCCTTCAGCACGAAACCTTCCTTCACAAGCACACGACTCAACACAAGTTCGTGGTGCTTCATCTTCGCAGGCTGAGAGGCCTGCGTCTTCCCAACCTGTCCTGGCCCAGGCGACTCCACCTAACGCTGGAGGAGCCCCCGTTCCCCTGCCAGACTTCAAAACTTTATACCCCTGGGCTAACTCAACCCTTCTGAAAGAGACATCCTCCGTGAACACTGCGGGAGCAGTCTTGCGGCTGACTAAGGGGGACGAGATCTACCAATCGTTTCACAAGGAGCACGACGAAAAGATGATGGTGCTGCCTTGCCCCGCCGACCTGCCCGTGTGTGCTGATGACAAAGTAAGTGCCGACGGGCCCTTCTGCTTTGTCTATACGACTCTGTTCAAGAAGGTCAGGCTCAGGTTCCCTTTCACCCGATTCGAGAGGGAACTTCTTACCGAGCTCAACATTGCTGCCGCCCAGCTCCACCCCAACAGCTGGGCGTTTGTTCGAGCTTTTCAAGTAATGTGCGCCCACCTGGGGTTGCCCGCGTCGGTGGACGTGTTCTTATTCCTTTTCGAAGCCAAGCACCCAAGAGACCGCCTGTGGATCAGCTTGAACGCGATTGCTGGGAGATCCATTTTTACCATCTTCCAGCAATCGTACAAAGACTGGAAGGGGAAATTCGTCCAAGTACGTGCAAACGACAAGGACACCTCCCTTCTCGATGGCTTCCCCTTGTACTGGGTGGACAAGGGGAAAAAGGAGTCCAAGAGCTGCTTCAGGAGGCCCAGAAGTCCTGATAGCATGGGAGCATTGGACAGAGACCTCTGTCTCTTCTGGAAGAAGGTGGCGGACGCCAATATAACTTTCCTCACCACCACCTTGATATGCTTCGAATTCTACGAAGATCAGCTAGAAATTCGAATAGGTTAGGACATCAAACTCTTGCTTTGATACTGCTTCTTGTTTAGCTGTTTCTCGGCGTCTTGTGCGTTATGCACAAGACTTTGGCTTTACTTTTTCTGCACATATCATCTGCTTTGTTGTTTAGTACCTTATGCACTTATCTGTTTTCCTTGAGTTAACCCATGCATTTTCGTCCCCTGCAGACAACATGTTGCCCAGGAACATGCTCGCCGAACTAAAGGCGCTCGCCCGAAACCACGGGTTGGCGACCGGTTCCCAAACGGTGCCCAACTCGGTGGTGGAGGCCGCCATTGTCCAAGGGCGGTCACCACCCAAGGAACCCGCCCAACGCAAAAAATTGGTCCTTAAGAGACCTAAAAGGAAAGCCCCTCAAGTCATCCATGAGGAGGAAGAAGAGGATGACGAGGTCACCGAGGATGGCCTCGTTACGAAGAGGAAGAGGGTGGCACCTTCTTCACCACCTGCTCCACCCCCTCTTCCATCCTCAACATCACCATCAACGCCTGCTCCTCCTCCAACATCGCTAACACCACAGGCTCCTTCCTCACCAGTCCAAGCGGTTCAACTGGCCACTGCGCCACCTGCAGCTGAGGCCCAAGAGCCAAATTTCCTGGAGGACCCCCCAAGCGCCTCTACGCCATACGTGTCAGCCGGAGGGGGCCCCCCTTCAAACACTTCAGCTGCAGAAAATGTTCCAATCGGGGATGAGGTTGCTCATACTTCTCCGATTCTGATTACCGAATCCCCGATTGCGTCGCCACGCCAGGAAGCAACTACTGAAGAACCTGCTAAGGAAGGTGGCGACGAGAACCCACAACAAGCCCACCTGGCGCCTCTCCAAGCAGCAAACCTTCCCCTTGAGGTCACAAGGATGTGGGAACCTCTAACTGCCAAACTGAAAACCATAGCAGAGGATATCCCAGCGATCATAACCAGGGCTGTGGAAGGCTCAACCAGGAGGCTCCAAGACGACCTCTTCAACCTCAAAACCGAGAACAGCACCATGAAGATCGAGGTGGAGAAGTTGTCCTTCAGCCTGACGCTCGCAGAAATCGAACACTCCCGAGTGGAGGATGCAATGAATACCGAGCTCAGGCTGGCGCGCAAGGAGGCTACTGACCTTCGCCGCAAAGTTCACGAACTTGCCCAAGAGAAAGTCGAGCTGGAAAGCAAAATTGTGCCTCTTCGCGCCAAGGCGGTCGACCTGGAGGCTCTCATGAAAGCTGACGCCGCTAAGGTGCAAAAACTGGAGCAGAGGTCGGTCGACCGAGAGAAACTTCTTGGGCAAGTTGAAAAGGCGAGGGACGACGCCATGGCTGATCTCGTCGAGGCCAACAAAGAGAAAGGAAAAGTGGCTGCTGAGTTGGCCCAAGCACAATCGGAATCCAAGAAGGTTACTGAAGACCTTCTCCAGGCTCAAGAGACCAACGAACAACTCAAAAAATAGGTTGAAGAGCTGGAGCAGCAGAATAAAGAGCTAAAAGAGCAAACTGAAGACCTCAAGAAGCGGATTGAGGAACTTCAGGGGCAAATTGAAGAACTCAAGCTAAATTCTGCTCAGATTCTGGCTGCTGGATTCGAAGCTGCGCAGGAACAATTTGCTTGCCTATTCCCCGATCTGGATCTCAGCCTGGTGTCGCTGAACAACGAAGTAGTAGATGGAAAGGTCGTTCCTGCTGAAGACTAATCAACTCCACTTCATCTGCTACTTTTATGATTTCCCTTGTATATACCTTGTAATAAACTCGTGCATATGTGCTTTTAACATATACTTATCTCAATGACAAAGTTTGGATATTCCCTCTCCTGACTTCTTTAAGCGCTTTAACCTTCTTTGCATGTTTAACTTTGTCGGATTTAACTTAACGATTTTGCAAATACGACTTTTGACTTAACTGCTTCGAACCGCTTCAAACTTAAGCAATAATCACTTTAAACAACTTGTACTCTTAAGGCAACTAACCTTATTGTAAGAATACCTTTCAAGCAACGAACTGTAACTCAGTTATTGGCTCAAACACCGTCCCACTCGACCTGCTTCATCAAACAAGTCTTTTAACCTTCTCGCCGCTGTTTGAACTCTTCCCGATCGCCAAGAACTCTTGGTAACATCAGCTTTTCCTAGCCTCATGCTTTGGCAATTGTTTCTTTGCATGGGGGCAGAGACGCCTTTTGGGATCTCTCTTTACCCTCCTGGACTTCAGAACAAAGACCGGCTGACTAGGCGTTCTCTTCGAACCTACCTTAGCCACCTTCCAAACTTCTTCCACCCTCTGCGCCATACCTGAACTCGTTCGAGACGAGAAGGATTTTATCTTGCCTAAGCTCGCACGTAAGCGAGAAGGTCTTTAACTCGCCTGAACTCGCTCATCGGCGAGAAGGTCTTTATCTGGTGCCTCAACTTGCCCAGGGTGTACATCTCCCCCCCCCTGGATGCACTGAGGACCTTTCTCTTTCTCGCCTGCACTCGCTCGACGGCGAGGAGGTCTTTAACTGGCCTTAACTCGCTCGACGGCGAGAAGGACTTTATCTGGTGCCTCAACTTGCCCAGGGTGTACATCTCCTCCCCCCTGGATGCACTGAGGACCTTTCTCTTTCTCGCCTGCACTCGCTCGACGGCGAGGAGGTCTTTAACTGGCCTTAACTCGCTCGACAGTGAGAAGGACTTTATCTGGTGCCTCAACTTGCCCAGGGTGTACATCTCCTCCCCCCTGGATGCACTGAGGACCTTTCTCTTTCTCGCCTGCACTCGCTCGACAACGAGGAGGTCTTTATCTTGCCTCAAAACGCGCGAGGGCGTCGAGGTCTTTCATCTGGTGCCTCCGATCTCCGAAAGACGATGAGGACTTTAAAACTTTAACTGGTGCCTCCAATCGCCGAAAAACGATGAGGACTTAAAACTTTAACTGATGCCTCCAATCGCCGAAAAACGATGAGGACTTAAAAACTTTAACTGATGCCTCCAATCGCCGAAAAACGATGAGGACTTAAAAACTTTAACTGATGCCTCCAATCGCCGAAAAAAGATGAGGACTTAAAAACTTTAACTGATGCCTCCAATCGCCGAAAAACGATGAGGACTTAAAAACTTTAACTGAAAGCATGCGATATATCTTTTCTTGCCTTAAATCACTTACAAGTGACAAGGTCTTTCTTCAAAACTTTTGGGAAACAGCAAACATGCAACCAGAAAACGCCTTATACTTCGAAAACTCTTCTTTTATTGGGTGGCCTCATTAAAAACCTTCCTTAGGGAAAAAAGAGTGTCCCCTTGAATCTGTTTTAACAGAGACAATGTAATATAACCTTTGTGTTTGTCTTTACTTACAAAGCTCTTAACTATAGTACAACTTCAGGTGTGTGGCGTTCCAGGCGCGAGGGATCGCCCCTCCTTCCAGCGTCTCTAAGCGGTAGGCCCCGTTCCCGAGCGCCTCGGTTATTCTGAACGGTCCAGTCCACTTGGGTGACAGCTTATTCTCCATCTCGTACTGGTGGGCCTTCCTCATCACCAAGTCGCCTTCTCTAAACTGCCTTGGCATCACCTTTGAGTTGTATCTTCGTTCAACCCTTCTCTTCACAGCTTCAGCCTTCAACCTCGCCTCTTCCCTGACCTCATCCAGTAGATCCAGGTTCAGCCTTCTTTCTTCATTCGAGTCTTCCTCTACGAAGTTCTGGAATCTCGGCGAGCTCTCCTGGATCTCCACCGGAATCATGGAATCACACCCATAGACCAAGCTGAACGGGGTCTCATGGGTTCCTGACTGCTCGGTGGTGTGATACGCCCAGACTATACGGGGCACCTCCTCGGCCCAACTTCCCTTGGCTTTCTCAAGCCTTCTCTTCAAACCTCTCAACAACACCCGATTAGCTGACTCCACCTGGCCATTTGTCTGAGGGTGCTCGACGGATGCAAACACTTGTTGAATTCCCACCCCTTTGCAAAGCTTCTTCAACAGGTGGCTTGCAAACTGCGTCCCATTATCTGACACCAGGCGTTTAGGCACTCCAAACCGGCACACGATGTTCTTCCATACAAAACCTTCGATCTTGTGTGCGGTGATCTGGGCCACTGGTTCTGTTTCAATCCACTTGGTGAAATACTCAATCGCCACCACCAAGTACTTCATCTGCCTGATCGCCAGCGGGAAAGGTCCCAGGATGTCGATTCCCCAAGTATGAAACGGCCAAGGGCTATAGATCGACTTCAACTCCTCGGGAGGTGCCTTATGCCAATCGGCGTGCTGCTGGCATTGTTTACAACATTGGGCATATTTCTTGCAATCTTCTCTCATGGATGGCCAGTAGTAGCCGGCACGGAGAGTCCTCGCGGCCAGAGCTCGACCCCCGACGTGGCTTCCGCATATACCCTCGTGGAGCTCTGCCATGATCCTCGTGCACTTCTCGCCGTGTATACATTCCAGGAGCGGGTGAGTGAACCCAAACCTGTACAGATCGCCATCAATCAACGTATACTTGCTGGAATTTTTCTTTACCTTCCTAGCTTCTATCGGATCCAGCGGGAGGAGGCCATCTGCCAGGCACCGTTTGTATTGTGTTATCCAAGTGTCTGGCTCATGGGTGGTGTAGACCTGCATCACATCCACCTTCTCTCCTCGACATGCTCTAATTCTCGGCGATCTCAGCGTTTCTTGCGTCAAGGACTTATGGCTTCTCGCTGCTCTCTCCGTCGACTTGCTTATTTGAAGGACCACGTGATCTGCTACAAATGCCCTTGGCTTCTTCAGAGTTTCTTGAATCACCGTCCTCTGCCTACCCCCCTTGCCTGAGCTGGCGAGCTTAGCAAGCAAGTCAGCTCGGGCATTCTGCTCTCCGGGCACATGTACTACTTCAAAGGAGGCAAAAGAACTCTTCAATTCCTGCACATACGCCAAGTAAGCCGCCATTTGTGGATCTTTAGCCTGGAACTCGCTTGTTACTTGCCCCGTGACTAGCAGCGAGTCACTCTTAGCCATCAGCACCCTAGCTCCCATCTCCTTGGCCAGCAAAATCCCGGCGATCAGCGCCTCATACTCTGCTTGATTGTTGCTGGCTTTGAAGGTAAATCTCAACGATTGTTCGATCAGCACGCCGTTGGGTCCTTCCAATATGACTCCAGCACCGCTGCCCTGCTGGTTCGACGATCCATCCACCGAAAGTACCCAACGGAAATCGTCTCCTTCAACCCGCGTCGCCTCTGATGAGAGCTCAACCACGAAATCTGCAAAGATTTGCCCCTTGATCGGGCCTCGGGGCTCGTACTTAATATCAAACTCTGACAACTCCACCGCCCACTTCACCATCCTTCCCGCAACGTCGGGTTTCTTCAAGACCTTCTGGATGGGCAGGTCAGTCATCACCAGTATTGTGAAACTGTGGAAGTAGTGGCGCAACCTCCTCGCCGAAAACACCATAGCCAGCGCAGCCTTCTCCAGGGCCTGATATCTCGTTTCTGGGCCCTGCAACACCTTGCTCACAAAATAAATAGGCTTCTGAGCCTGATCTTGATCCTGGGCGAGCACCGCACTCACCGCCCTCTCGGTCACAGCAAAATACAACCTGAGAGGGATTCCCGCTAGCGGTTTGCATAGAACCGGCGGGCTCGCCAGATACTCCTTCAGTTTGACGAAAGCTTCCTCGCATTCTTTCGTCCAAGCAAACTTATTATTGCGCCGCAGACATTGAAAATAGGGATGCCCCTTTTCTCCGCTAGCTGACACGAAGCGAGATAGGGCTGCCATCCGACCTGTTAGCTGCTGGACTTCTTTCACTGTAGCCGGGCTCCTCATCGCCAAGATGGCGGCACACTTGTCTGGGTTGGCTTCTATTCCTCTTTCAGTCAAGAGGAAACCCAAAAACTTTCCAGCCTCCACGCCGAAAATGCATTTCTCCGGATTGAGCTTTAACTTGAACTTGGCGATCGTCGTGAACAATTCTTCCAAGTCTGCAACGTGCTTGCTTTTCTCCTGCGAGGTCACGACCATGTCATCGACGTAGGCTTGCACGTTCCTTCCCAGCATCGGTGCAAGTACTCGATCCATCAGCCTCTGGTACGTGGCCCCCGCGTTCTTCAGCCCAAACGGCATCACCTTATAGCAATAACACGATCTCTCCGTCATGAAGGTTGTCTTCTCTTCATCCATGGGATGCATCTTGATCTGATTATAGCCTGAGAAGGCATCCAGGAAACTCAGCAACTTGCACCCTGCAGCACTATCAACCAGGGCATCAATGCTTGGTAAAGGATACGAATCCTTCGGGCAAGCTTTGTTCAGGTCGGTGAAATCGACGCACATGCACCATTTCCCGTTACTCTTCTTCACCAGCACGACATTTGCCAACCATTCAGGGTACTGGACTTCCCTGATGTGGCCTGCAGCGAGGAGTTTCTGTGTTTCGTCCCTGATCGCCTGCCTCCTCTCCTCGTTGAACTTTCTTCTCCTTTGTCGCACCGGTCTCACCATGTTGTCCATCGCCAGATGATGGCACAAGAAGTCGGGATCAATCCCGGGCATGTCCGAAGCGGACCATGCAAACGCGTCCAGATGCCGCTCAATCACCTTGGCGATCTGGTCCTGGAGATCGACCTCCGGAGATCTTCCTAGCTTGAAGATTTTTCCTCCGATCTCCTTTTCGAGCCACTGCTCGACAGTTTTAGGCCTGGATTCTCTGGCGATCACCGCCCTGGCGATTCCCTGTTCCCTTGCTTCCTCGGGGCGATTCCGCGCCTCTTCCTCCTCCAGGCCAGCATTCCTCTCCCCTAGCTCAGCGTCTACCATCTCTACATCCCTTCCGGCGGCCTCCTCTGTTACCGGCGGTCTGGGCTTCACACCGGGAGGCGGGGTGGTTGTTACATAACTCACTGATCTTTTGTTTTTCAGGCTATTCTCATAGCACCTTTTCGCTTCTTTCTGATCAGACTTGATCGTGATCACCACCCCTTCCATGGACGGCAACTTTACCTTCATGTGCCGAGTTGACGGAATGGCGCCTATCCTGTTAAGCGTGGGCCTTCCCAACAGGATGTTATACGCTGAGGGGGCGTTTACGATGAGGTACTTGATTTTCTCCGTCCTCGACCAAGCCTCATCTGTAAACGTGGTTCTCAGCTCAATGTACCCCCTGACCTCCACCTGGTCACCAGCGAACCCATATAAGCACCCTCCATAGGGCCTTAGCTGGTCAAGGGGCAATTCCAGCTGCGTGAAAGTCGGCCAGAACATCACGTCTGTCGAGCTTCCTTGGTCCACCAGAACTCTGTGGACCTTCCTTCCCGCTGTAACCAATGAAATAACTATGGGATCGTTGTCATGAGGCACAACGTCCCGAAGATCCTGCTTTGTGAACGTAATGTCCACTTCCGGCGAGTGATCTTCAAACATGTCCACTGTCATCACCGATCGCGCATACTTTTTCCTCTGCGATGCGGTGCATCCACCACCTGAGAAACCCCCTGCAATGGTGTGGATCTCCCCGTGGATAGGAATCTCGTGTTGCTGGGCTTCTCCACCTACTGGCTGGGAACTCGACGCTCCCCCCGTCCTCCTGTCCAGCAGATAGTCATTTAGGAACCCGCTCTTAACCAGATCGTCGAGCTGGTATCCTAAAGACAAACACGAGTCCAAAGTGTGGCCAAAACACTGGTGGAACTCACACCAGGCATCCGGCTTTGACCCCAGCACCTTGTCGCCCACCTTCTCAGGCGCTTTCAACCTAGCAGATATGTTAGGAATGGCGATCAGATCCGCTAATCCCATGACAAATTTGTGCTTAGGCGGGCGATTGTATTCCCGGCGTGCTGGTTGCTAACGTGCTTGGCTTCTTCCCTTGTTTCTCCTATCGTAAGGGTGGCGAGTCCTTTGGTCTTTCCTGGCCGCCGCCGCCGTTTCCAGCACCCTCTGCGGCTGGATCCCGGTCTGGGCGCGTGGCCTGGCGGGAGCCACGCTGCCTCTTTTCTCGGCGACTTCACTCTCGTCGGCGATGTGAGCCACCGCAAGTCGCCTGACTTCAGCAAATGTCGCGGGGTGAGCCCTGATCAAGGCCTCGCAGAATGGTCCTGGCTGCACGCCCTTCTTGAATGCATAGACCAGCATTTCCTCATCCTTGGCCGGCGATCTGACCATCTGCGCCCCAAAGCGATTCAGGTAGTCTCTGAGGGACTCTCCCTGGTACTGCCTTATATCAAACAGATCATAAGACACCCTGGGCGGTGCCTTATTCACAATGTACTGCTCAACGAAGATCTTCGAGAACTGTTGAAAATTGGTTATGTGGCCGTTAGGCAGGCTCACAAACCACTCCATCGCCGTTCCCTGGAGCGTACTCATGAACATCTTGCAGTAGACGGCGTCTGACCCTCCCGACAGCATCATCTGCGTATGGAACGTGGTCAGATGAGCCTCTGGATCCTCCACGCCGGTAAAGACAGCCTTAACCGGAACCACGCTCGTGGGAATTGGCGTGTCGGTAATTGCCTGAACGAAAGGCATTGGGAAAACACGAGGTGGCGTCGACGGCGCCGCCTCTTCAACAGAAGAACGTCCTTGCTGCTCCTGAAGAGCTCGACGCAGCTCCTCAGTCACCTTGTTGAGCTCCTCGTTTCTGGCGCGAGAGGCGACCAGGTCCTCATGTATCCTCGCCTGCTCTACGCGCGAGGCTTCCACAGTTGCCTGCAACGAGCGCATCATCTCTGCCATCTGCGCCATGGTCATGGCGGCGTCGCCTTCAGCAGCGACAGGCGCCACGGGACTGGAACGATTGCTTCTCATTTTTCTCATTAACTTCAGCGAATCACAGGAATGCAGCGAACAACACTTCAGCCTCGATCGAATCAGCGATCAATCGGAGAAAAAAGCGCGAAAGTTGCGCAAGAAAACTCAAGAACACCGTAAGCCTTCAAAGAAAACCACAGCTTCGCCAAAAACCACCGCTTCTCCGCGAACAATCCAAACAAGCGAAAGAACTCGAACCTCCACCAAACAGATCACGTACAAACAGCGGGAAACCTTACTCCACCGATCGAAAAGCCAAACGAACGGCACAAAACGCAAATTCACCGAACGAAACTCAAGCAAACAGCGAACGATGGTTGCACCAGCACACAACCATGCAGAAAACTTCGAAAACTTCCAAGAACTCACGCTGTGGATGGGAGCAAGTTTTACACGGCCCCACGGTGGGCGCCTGATGATCCTGCCTGTTGACCGGAACGCTGGAAACCGCCTCATCAAAGGATCGACGTGCGCACCGCTTCTCACTTCCGTTCCTCTCCGGGATCTACCTCAAGAACCTGCAAAGAAACAGAGCGGCGCCGCTGCGGCCGATCGCACTCCAACGCTCAAGTCAGTGACGGTATCACCAAAAACTAAGAGAACAAGAACCGTGCAAATCCTCTCTCACAGTCAGCTCTATCACTCGCAAGCGTAAAGTGTATAAACTGAACGTGCGTACCTCAGAAAGTCTGTTAAGAACTCTTATATACCTGGTAGCTTTCTCTCTCCTGGCAGTTACAGACTTGGACACGTGGCTCACATCCAACTGTACACGTGCCATCATCTGGAGGCTCCCTGACTTGGCGCTGCTTCTACTCTCATTTTGGCTAAGTTACTTATGCATGGTACTGCCCAGTGCATAGCTAACTTAGGAGTGCGATCTCTACTGGAACTGGCGAGTTAGGGGCCTTCATACACCTTCCCTGTGGTCTCGCCGGCCGCCTTCACAATCTGCTTCTCCTTCATCTTCGGCGATGTGCTCGCTCTGGCGATCTCCAATGACTAGGTCGTCTGAATCTACATCTGGCGACTTCATCTTCAACCTGGCGATCGCCGATTCTGGTAAGCTGGAAATCGGAACACGCCAATATAACAACTGGCGACTACACAAGCCCCCCGACTTCCTTCCCTTCTGCCAACCTGGCGCCTTGTCAATACGCCTATACTGTAGGAGGATGCCACGTCATCACACCCGACCACCAGGGCGGTACAAGTTTGTCTTACATATAGTATTCCTTTTGCAATTACCTTTCCTTGCTTATACCTTTTCTTGTTTGTCTTTATTGTTTCATTGGTTTTGTGGTGGTTGCTTTTGAGATTGGTGTGCTTGCTTTGACATCTTTCATTTGAGGATTCCAAGGCCTCAAGATCAGATTGGTGCAAGGACATTATTTCTTTGAGAGTGACCTCTCTTTTCTGCCTCCATTCACTTCGGCAATTTCATTGCCAAGCTCACTGTTTTTGCTAATTTTGTTTCTTAACTTGTTCGCTGTTTTTTATTTGCAAAATGGCTGGCTATTCAAGTGGTGCATCTTACAAACAGCATTCTCCTTCCAAAGCTTCAGTCCTTGGTGAAGAAGAACATAGAATAAGGAGGCATCACCATCATTCTCATGAAGAGAGCTATAACCGTGACCAAAGATATCACCAAGTGTTCAACATTGCTTGTAAAAAAGTCCTTAGTTTTAATGGTGATAGTGATCCTAAGGTGTATTTAGATTGGGAGACTAAGGTTGACCATTATTTTCATGTGTATAAGGTCCAAGATGACGATAAACTTAGGCTAGTTTCTTCATCCTTTGTGGGCTATGCCAAAGAATGGTGGCATAAAATTGCAATGGACTTTATATATCGCAAGAAACCTCCCGTGGTTTCTTGGAATGCTTTGAAAGAGTGTATGCGCGCGAGGTTTGTTCCTCTTTCTAGGAAGGAACACTTGTTGAAGTTCCAAAGGCTTCCTCAAGGACATAGGATGGTAGATGAATACTTTAAAGATTTTGAAACAACTTTGACTAAAATGAATATGCATGCTAATGAAGAGTCAAAGATTAAATGGTTTGTACGTGGTTTAAGAAGAGAAATTAGAGACTTTGTAGAATTAAATGAGTATTCTTCTTTAAAGAAAGTGTTTCACAAAGCCATCAAAGTAGAATTATATCTTTTGAAAAAAACTTTCAAAAATACTCATGATGATGATTTCTACAACTCTTCTAGGAAGGATGCAAACAAAATTTCTACTCAAATTTCTCCTTCCAATTTTTCCAAACAAACCATGTTTCCAAAAAAAGTTTCTACTACAAATCCTTCTACTCCTAAGTCACCTACCAAAACTTCAAATATCAAATGTTTTAAATGTTTAGGTTTTGGGCACATAGCTCTTCATTGTCCACAAAAGCAAATCTTAAAAATAAACAAGGTAAAACAAGACCTAACTCACCCACGTACCACAAGTAAAAATGAAAAAGACAAAGAAGGCCAAGTTGACATGGGTCTTATCCTTCCACATCCAAGGTGTTTTCCTTCCTTATCTTTTTCATTACCAAAGCTTCTTACTTCACCACCATCTTGGTTAAAAAATGTTAGGGATGATTTGTTCATACCTCCTAATGGTTGTCACCATTTAAGAGGCCTTTTTCCAAAAGATATCATCATTCCCAAACAAATTTTTCCAATTTGGTCGATTTCTAGAACCTCCTTTTCTGATATCCCATTGTTTCCAAATGCTAAGTCATGTTTACCTTTTTCTTCCACTTTTAATTGTAAAAATAAACTGACTTTGTTATATGCAGGGATTCAGAATTCGTGGATGAATTCTCTCCAACTCGAGGAGTATGATGAGAATCAAATAAAGGAGGCTTTTATTAATGGAGGAAGAGGACATCCACCCTTACATTTGAAGTTCTTCCTTCTAGTCTTCTCAAAATTAAAAGAAGACATAAAATAAAGATGAGGCCCAAGCCCAAAGCCCAAGCCCAAGCCCAAGAAGGCCAAAGCCCAAAGAGCCCAAGTCCATCCCATGAGGGGCAATGCCAAGCTTTGAAATACTCTTGTATAGTTTTAGGAGGTGTGGTTATTAAATAAAGGAGTGTGAAAATGTAAAATAAAGTCACATTACCCATGTGACTTAGGAGAGTGGTGTAGGTGTAGTTTTTGGGAGGTGTCATAGTAGAAAAAGGTCACACCTCCCATGTGACTTGTTTTTGGTGGGAATTTCAAATGAGTTTATTTGAAATTTCCCACCTATTTTTCAGCACCTTAGGCTATAAATAGAGGTGCTTCCTTTGTAAAATTCAGATTGGAATTAATCTAAGAAAACTCTACTCAAATTTTGAGTGAACTTTGGAGAGCTTTTGGAGCCTTCTTCTCTAGTCTTATCTTGATGGATCAATGGAGTCCTCAAGTGGCGGCATCACTCTTATCTAGGAGCATTCCACACTTCTAGTGGTGAGATCATCCAACATTCTTCCATCTTCATGAGCACTCTCTTCTCCTTCCTTCCTTCTCTTTCAATTGCTTTTGTTGTCTTGTGTTCTTGAGTATTTTTTGGTTCGGTTTTTCTGTTTTTCCAGCACCTATTGTTTCTGTTCTTGCCTTTTAATTTCAGTTTTGTTCGGTTCATTTGTGTGCTTAAACATTTCTGTTCGGTTCCTTTTAATTTCACCTCTTTTGTTCGGTTCAATTTGACTAAAATTGGTTCATCCAAATGAGTTTGGGATTTGGTACTAGTTTTTGGTGAGTTCTTGTCTTAGAACAATGATCCAACTCTAAGAAAAGTGCCTCTATAATGTCCAACTCAAGGTGATTCCTAAGAAGGTCAAGAACCTTTCTCTATATGGCTATTGGAATCACATCACAACTCATCTAGGGACTTAGGCTTGGTGAGCTTGACCTTCTCCGCCCAGTACAAGGGGAAGTCGTCAAGAGCGGTGCGGTCGTAGTCAGAGTAGCATACTCTGAAGAATTTGCCCTTCCACCCCTTATAGGATTGCTGGAACAAAGTTAGAAGGACCCTCCCTGCAATGCTGCTGAAGCTCACCCAGAGGCTCTTTCCCTACTTTTTCACCTAAAAAAAGTGAAGGAAGATGTCGACGGAGGGAGCTTGTCCAAAGTATCCGCACAAGATGCCGAATGCTTTGACAAAAGCCCAGCTGTTGGGGTGAAGCTGGGCGGGGGCAACGTTGATCTCTGTTAAGAGTTCCCGCTCAAACCCAGAGAAAGGCAAGCGCATCCCAATGCGCTTGAAGACCGTCTGATAGAAGAATAAGAAGGGGATCCCGTTGTTGGACATCTCACCCCCACACACAGGCTCACCTGGGGTGTAGGGAAGCACAGAAATGTCCTCATCGTGCCTCCTCGCAAAGGCACGATGCTGATAGACGTTGGGTCCGTCAATGTGATCCCTCCAATCCTTCATGGAGGTCAGGCTCGAGCACTCATCGAGCAGCTCATCGGAGGCCCAGGGGTAAAGGGCTTTGTAGTTGACCCTTGGGGGAGGTGGATTGGTTGTCGTTTAGTACGCGCCATTGATGAAAGTTGGAGAATGAAGAAGGAAAAAAGGTTTAGCAAACGAGGGTTAAGGCGAAAAGGGAAAGGAAACCCTAAGAGAGACCCTACCCACGTGAGAAACTGAGAGGAAGGGAAACAGAGAAATGAGGAAGAAGAAGTGCAAATGCGAAAAAAAAAATAAACAAGCCCAGGCAGTTATATCAGTGAAAAAGTTAAAGGGAAGAGCCATTGAAGGAGAAAAATCATACCTTTCGAGTATCGGGTTTGGTGGAGATTGGAAGTGCGAAGAGGAGAACGAAGATTGCAGAGAAAGCTTGGGAAGATGAACAGTAGAGGGAATGAGAAGAGTGAATAAAACAGTGGTTTGGAGCGCGCGTTTTCGAAAGGTATAACGTTAACTTGAGGAGCGCGAGAGGCGTTAAGTTGTGGCCGTGCGATTGGGCCACGCGTCAAGAGATTAAAGCATAACTTAAAGTGTCACATCCCCAGCGCAGAGAATGTCACGTCAGCTGCTCAGAGAATGTCACGTCATCAGGAGTGCCACGTGGATGGTGGGGCGAGGCCTTAGTCTTTTTGCTGAAACAAGTGTCAGCTCAAGACTGGGGGGCTTGTGTAACGTCCCGTCCCCGAGCGTTGACCAAATTCAAAGTCAAAGTCAAAGTAAAACACGTGGTGGGACCCGCCAGAAGTGGGCGTCGCCAGAGGTAGGTGTCGCCAAAGGTAGGTGTCGCCAATAGGTTGACCACTTTGGGCGTCGCCAGAAGTGGGCATCGCCAGAGGTAGGTGTCGCCAGGTGTGGGCGTCGCCATGTTGAGGCGCCGCTGACGTCACCCCCCGATACCCACGGGTAGGGAAGACCGTGGAGGGGGCGACACAATCAGAGGTCACGGTATAGGCGAGGAGGCCTCGGGCCCTAAGACCTCAGAATAGTAATGAAGAAAAGGGTGGCTTCAAGGCCATAGTCCCAGTATCAGCAGGGGGTAGCCTGCCTCGTGAAGTACCCACGCCACCTCTAGAGAATCCCTGGGACAGATACAACCCAGGGGCGAACCATGTGCATGGTACGAGAGGAAGGCAGATACACTCCCAGGGCGAGTGACTAGAAGCTGGGGCGCATGAGTTGGCACCCAGGTAGTCACCCCTCGCGCCAGATGCACTCCAGAGAAGGAGGACTTACACGTTGGAGTTTCCCTAAGTTGGGTTACAGCGTGGTAAGGCCCTCCACGTGGAATGGCGGTTAAGTCAGAAGGACACGTGGCAGTAAGCACTGAAACATCAAGGTATATAAGCTTCTCTGAAAGTTTACTAAGGTACGTTTTTCAGTTGCACGCTTTACTCAGTTTACACACTCACTCAATATCAGCAATCTTAGTGTTGGTGTGTTGGCCAAGAAGAGTGTGTGTCTTGAGGTGTTCAAGGTCACTTTCTTGGTTGTGTTCTAAGTGATCAAGTTGTGATTGCTTAGTGGATTTCCTCAAGGTTTCTGAGAAGACTGGATGTAGCTCTGGATTTGGAGTGAACCAGTGATAAGTGTCTAATTTTCGTAACATTTCATATTAAAATATAGACACTTATGAAGATTTATTGCTAATTTACAAAAAAAATAATCCCTAATTTATGAATTTATACCTTTTTACATTTTTTATGATGTTTATTTGAATAAGAGCATTTTATTCCCAAATTTGGTGTTAATTGCAGATTTCTAGGGAGGATTGAAGATTTAGAGCAAAGGATAATAATTTGAGCTAAAAAGAAAAAGATAGAAGGTCCCAGAATGGAAAAAGATGCAAAGAAAGATTGGGCCTTTTTTTATGTTTTATCACTTAGCCCATTAGCGCGACACAAGAAGGAACCTAACCCTAGAAAATTAGGATAAATAGGGGGCTAGAGGTTCAACCCTAGTGTGCCAGATTGAGAGGAAAACACCATAGAGTGAATTGTAACCCAATTGGGAGAATGGAAGGTGATAGAAGTATGCGTGGCTAATTCTACCCTTTGGGATTGGGAGTAATCTACTCAAACTCTTATGTATTGAGGTGATATTTTATATATTAATATTCAGTTCTTGATTGATTATTGGTATTGTTGTTTTACTTTTAATTTTCCGTGACAAATTGAGAATCTTAAATCTGACCGGGAGGTATTTTTAGGGTTCGGACCTAAACAACAATACTTAACATATTTGAGTCCTAGGAATAGACTTGAAATGTTAATTGCTATTAAACGTCTGAGCTTCGTTCTAAGTTGTTCTTATAATTATGCGAGGGATCGATAGTTAGGGAACATTCTTAAGGATTTTATATGCGAGGAATCAATATAAATGATTTTTATACGGGCATCAATTTCAATTAAAGAACTTAATATTGACATGCTAATCAAAATACATGAGAGTGAGAGAGATGAAACCTAATCCCTATTTTTCCAATTGAAACAATTAATTTTTTGTCTGTTTTCTTATTGATCATCACCAACACAACCACTTTCAATACACTTTTAATTTTTTTGTTCTATATTTAGCGATTATTGTACTTGATAATTCATTGTTCCTTGTGGGATCGATATCCGTCCTTAGGAACAATTATTACTTCTGACAAACGCGGTGCACTTGCCGTAAAAAGTCATCAAGTTTAGCCTGAATAAAAAATCTTATATGCCTCCTAATCATTTTGCAGGTTATGTATTTTTGACCTGGGGACAGGTTCTATTATTCAGGGGGCAGATCCAGCAAATGAAGCAAGACTGTAGATAAAAATTTTAACAAAATGCTAGATGACTTCTTAAGAAGAGAGGATTGAACAAAAATATGATTTTATCTCTCTGATTCTCTTTACTTTTCAGTTATTTGATTTTTTTATTTTTATTTTTTATTTTTCGTTTGCTGATTTGCTGTTATTATTTTAATTCTTATTTTGATTTTAGTTATTTCTATTTATTTTCAGATTTAGTTTGATTTTTGTTTTGATTTTATTTTAGTTCTTTTTAGGTTTAGGTAGTTTTTATTTATTTGTTTTAATTATTTATCTATTACTAGTTTTAGCTTTTATTTTTACGTTAGTTTACGTAGTATCTTTAAAATAAGTTAGTTGTTTACGTTTTGTTTTATTTGTTTTATTCTATTTTTTTTTTATTTCTAGTATTTATTTTATTCTGTTTTTATTTCTTGATTTTAGTTATTTCTCGTCTTCATTGTTTCCTTCTATTCTGTTTTAGTTTTTATTTTATTTTATTTATATAATTTTATTTTTATTTTTATTTTTGTAATATTTTTTATTTTATTTCTTTTTTTTTAATATCTTTGTTTTATTTTCTTAGTGTCATTTTAGTGTTTTGTTTTATTTTATTTTAAGTTTTAATTTATAGTTTAAGCAGTTATTGATTTTATTTTAGTTAGCAATTTAAATTTCTGTTTATTTGTTAAAATAAAAATAAAAATAAATAAATAAAAAATTAAAATTAAAATATACTCTATTTTTTTTTTCTTCTTTCCCACTACTATTTTAGGAAAGCAACATGGCAGAAGAATAAGCCAAGAAGACACTTGGAGATTATGTCATATACCAAGGACCACGGCATTATTCTAGTATCGCAATACCTGCTACCGCTAACGCCTTGGAAATAAATCCCAATTTTCTTACTCTTATCAGTGCCCATCAATTCACAGCAATGGAGCATGAAGATCCATATTCACATTTGAATACATTTTAAGAATTGGTGGGAGTAATGAGCTTTGAATCAGATGATGTTGATAATGTTTGTATGCGCTTGTTTCCTTTTTCATTGGCAGGAAAAGCTAAGGATTGGCTTAGTTCACTTCCAAATCAGAGCCTGACGAGCTGGGAGGATGTAGAAGAAAAATTTCTGCAAAGATTTATTCCAATCTCTCGCTACATTAAAGCTAAGTCTGAAATCTCTATGTTCAGACAAGGAGCAGAGGAGTCTTTTTGTGAGACATGGGAAAGATTTAAGATGATATTGAGAAAATGCCCAAATCATGGGTTTGAAGATATTGCTCAACTGATGCCGCAGCTGGTGGCACAATGATGACTCTTGATGCCGAACAAGCAACGAGGATTTTTAATGGATTGGCATCAACAGATTCTCAAGACCAGTATGATGGACGAAGTACTCGGAAGAAAGGATGGATTGAAGATACATTATTGGCTCAAAATCAAATTTTGACACAACAGGTTGAGCAGTTAACCACACAAATGGCGAAATTGTCTCAACAATTACATGTTATTCAAAGGCAGAATCAAGAATTAAGGTGCGAACTGTGTGGAGGTGAGCATTCCAGTGAGCAATGTGCTTACCAAAATAATTCTTTTGAAGAAAAAGCTTTTTACATGGAAGATCAAGGAAAGCAAGGAACTTTTCAACAACTCCAACTATTAGATCATGTGTCCCAAGAGAGAATGAGCAAAATGGAAGATTCTACAAAAAAATTTACACACACCATGTTGGTTGTGCAGAAGAACGTTGAGAATTTTGAGACACAAATTAAGCAACTTACACAAGAGTTGAGGGAACTCATGGAGAAATGTAAGTCAATCACTACAAGAAGTGGAGTAGTTGTAGGAAAGGGGATTTGTGATAATCTACAAAGTAAGGAAAGAGACATAGAGAGTGAGGAAAGAAAAATTGACAGGGAAGAAAAAAAAGAAGAGGAAGAAAAAAACAAGAGTGAAGAGGGAGAAGTGAAAGAAAAAAATGATAGGGTACAGGAAGAAAAGAAAAAAAGGAAAAAGAGAATGAAAAAAGAAGTGTTCCAATTGTAGATTTACCTTATCCACATGCTCCCTCCAGAAAGAATATAGAAGGACAGTTTATCAGATTCTGTGAAATTCTAAAACAACTAGAGATAAGTATTCCATTCACTGAAGCTTTGGAACAAATGCCTACTTATGCCAGATTTATGAAGGATTTGTTGACCAAGAAGAGAAGATTAAAAGAACAAGGAATTGTGGAGCTAGAAGCAGGATGTTGTGCCATTATTCAAAAATCATTGCCACAAAAATCTAAAGATCCTGGGAGTTTTACTTTGCCAGTCACAATAGGAAATTTTACAGTGGCCAAAGCATTACTAGATCTTGGGGCAAGCATAAATCTGATGCCACTATCTATGTTGAAGAAAATCGGGGATGTTGAAATTCTGCCTACAAGGATGACACTGCAATTAGCTGACAGATCAATAAAATATCCACATGGGATAGTAGAGGATCTTTTGGTGAAGGTAGACAAATTTTACTTCCCAGTTGATTTTGTGATCATGGACATAGAGGAAGATGTTGAAGTACCTCTTATTCTTGGACGCCCATTTATGAAGACTGCAAAAATTATGATTGATGTGGATGAAGGAAAGTTGAAGGTTCGAGTGCAGGATGAAGAAGTTAGCTTTGATGTATTTGAAGCAATGAAACATCTGATTGATCAGAATGATTGTTTTAGGATGGATGCACTGGATGAACTGTATTTGGAAAATCACAAAGAAGTATTTATAGATGATTCATTGATGAAAGCAGTCTTAAATGATAATGAAAATTGTGAGGACTGTGGGGAAAAGGAAGTCAAGGAATGTTTGTTAGAGCTGGGAAAGACAAAAGAAGTTCAACAAGGGATTTTTGATGAATTAGAACTGAACAAAGCCAACACCCCTCAGAAAATAGAGTTGAAACAGTTGCCAACTCATTTGAAATATGTTTTTCTTGAAGAAAATGGGGAGAAGCCAGTTATCATAAGCAACCATTTATCCAAAGAGGAACAACAAAAGTTGATAAAAGTGTTGATGGCAAATAGAGAAGCTATAAGATGGACATTTGCTGACTTGAAAGGTATAAGCCCAACATATTGCATGCATAAAATTCACATGGAGCAAGATTTCAAACCTGTGGCTCAACCACCAAGGCGCTTAAATCCTTCCATGAAGGAGGTTGTTAGAAAGGAGGTACAAAAGCTTTTAGAAGCAGGAATGATTTATCACATTTCAGACAGTGCGTGGGTTAGTCCGGTACAGGTGGTACCTAAGAAAGGAGGTATGACAGTTATTTATAACGAAAAAAATGAATTAATTCTTACAATAACTGTTACAGGATGGAGGATGTGCATTGATTATAGGAAACTGAATCAAGCTACGCGGAAAGATCATTACCTTTTATGGATCAAATGTTAGAAAGATTGGCAGGTAAAGAATATTATTGTTTTTTGGATGGTTATTCAGGATATAATGAAATTGTGGTTAATCCAGAAGATCAAGAGAAGACAGCATTTACTTGCCCATTTGGCGTTTTTGCTTATCGAAAAATGCCATTTGGTTTATGTAATGCGCCAGCAACTTTCCAAAGGTGTATGTTTGCTATTTTCGCAGATATGATTGAGAAATGCATTGAAGTTTTTATGGATGACTTTTCTGTGTTTGGATCTTCTTTTGATGATTGTTTAGCTAATCTTGATCTCATACTGAAGCGATGTGTGGAGACAAATCTTGTGCTAAATTGGGAGAAATGTCATTTCATGGTCACTGAAGGAATTGTCTTAGGCCATAAAATTTCTCATAAAGGGCTGGAGGTAGATAAAGCAAAAGTTGAAGTCATTGAGAAGTTACCTCCACCAGTCAACATCAAAGGAATCAGAAGTTTTCTAGGGCATGCTGGATTTTACAGAAGATTTATTAAAGATTTCTCCAAGATTTCAAAGCCCCTATGCAACCTTCTCAATAAGGATACTCCTATTAAATTTGATGATAATTGTTTAACTGCTTTTAATATCTTGAAAGAAAAACTCATTTTTGCACCTATCATAACTGTTCCTGATTGGAAACTTAATTTTGAGATAATGTGTGATGCTAGTGATTATGCAATAGGAGCAGTTTTAGGACAGAGGAAAGAAAGAATTTTTCAAGTAATACACTATGCAAGTAAAGTGTTGAATGAAACTCAAAGTAATTACACTACAACAGAAAAAGAACTACTAGCTATAGTGTATGCACTTGAGAAATTTAGATCTTATTTGATAGGTTCTAAAGTCATTGTTTTCACTAATCATGCTGCAATAAAATATTTATGGAATAAAGCAGATTCTAAGCCAAGACTTATACGATGGATACTTTTGTTGCAGGAATTTGATTTGGAGATCAAAGATAAGAAAGGATGTGAGAACAATGTAGCAGATCATTTATCAAGACTAGCAAATGATGAGGTAACCACATTAGAGCCGGAGGTTCTTGCTGAATTTCCAGATGAGAAGCTACTGATAATAAAAAAGAGGCCATGGTTTGTAGACATGGCCAATTTTAAAGCTACTGGAACAATCCCGGAGAATTTGGACTGGCATCAAAAAAGAAAATTTTTTAAGGATGCCAATCATTATGTGTGGGATGATACTCATTTGTTTAAAATGGGTGCAGATAATTTGCTGAGAAGATGTGTTTCTTCAGATGAAGCCAATAAAATTATATGGCAATGCCATAATTCAGCATATGGAGGACATTTTAATGGGGAAAAGACAGCTGCAAAAATTCTTCAATCAGGCCTTCGTTGTTTAAAGATACACATGCATTAGTACAAAGATGTGATAGGTGTCAAAGGACAGGAAGCATTTCTAGAAGACATGAGATGCCATTACAAAATAGTCAAGAAATTGAAGTCTTTGATTGTTGGGGCATTGATTTTATAGGGCCTTTGCCATCTTCTTTTTCAAATGAATATATACTAGTGGTAGTTGAGTATGTTTCTAGATGGGTGGAAGCAATTCCAGCACAACATGCAGATTCCAAGACAGTCATCAAATTTCTTAAAAGGAATATTTTTTGCAGATTTGGCACTCCAAGAGTATTGATAAGTGACAGTGGGTCTCATTTTTGTAATATCCAATTGAAGAAAGTGTTAGAGCATTATGGGGTTAGTCATAAAGTAGCATCAGCCTACCACCCACAGACAAATGGGCAAGCAGAAGTTTCTAACAGAGAAATCAAGAAAATATTAGAGAAAACAGTGGTTGCATTAAGGAAAGATTGGTCAATCAAACTTGATGAAGCTCTGTGGACGTATAGAACGACATTTAAAACTCCTATTGGCCTTTCCCCATTTCAGCTGATTTATGGGAAAGCTTGTCATCTTCCGGTGGAATTAGAGCATAAAGCATTTTGGGCATTAAAAACACTAAATTTAGATGCTAAAGCGACTGGGGAAAAGAGAAAACTGCAAATCCATGAACTTGAAGAGATGAGGTTAAACGCATATAGTTCCTCAAAGCTTTATAAGGAACGCACAAAGAAATATCATGACAAGAAGATTGTGGAAAGAAATTTTTACCCTGGGCAATCTGTGCTTTTATTCAACTCTAGATTGAAACTTTTTCCTGGAAAGTTAAAATCTAAATGGTCAGGTCCTTATGTTGTGAAAGAGGTAAAGCCTTATGGAGCAATAGAGTTAGAAGAACCAAAATCACACAGAAGTTGGGTTGTAAATGGTCAGAGGGTAAAGCCTTACTTGGGTAATGAACAGGAAACACTCACTATGGTAATCCTTTTAGATGACCCATAAAGACATAGGCATCAAGCTATATGACGTTAAAAGAGCGCTTACTGAGAGGCAACCCAGTCCACATTTTAGTTTTATGTTGTTTTATTACCTTTGCTGATTTTATATAAAAAAAAGTAAATAATAATAAAAAAAAATCCTATATGCCTCCTAATCATTTTGCAGTTTATGTATTTTTGACCTAGGGACAGGTTCTATTATTCAGGGGGGCAGATCCAGCAACTGTAGATAAAAATTTTAACAAAAATGTTGGATGACTTCTTAAGAAGAAAGGATTGAACAAAAATATGGTTTTATCTCTCTAATTCTCTTTTCTTTTCAGTTATTTGAATTTTTTCTTATTTTATTTATTTTATTTTTCGGTTATTTTGTGTTCTGTTTATTTGCTTATTTGTTTGGTTTGTTTTTATTGCTTATTTTGAATAAATTTCCTGTTTTATTAGTTTGGTAATTTTAAGTTTTGAATTATCTTTCTTGACTAAATTTTAGTTTTAATTTGTTTGTTTTCTAGTTTATTTTTTTTCAAATAAAAAAGAACTAGAATGTTAATTTTGAATTGTGGAAAAAAGAATTTGTGTTTAAATATTAAATAGTGAGATGAATTAGACACAGGTTAGAAAAGAAAATATGATTGAATCCCTATTCAAATGTAGTTAAAATTATGATACATGAAAATTTAACAGGATGATTGATTAGGACAGATAATGACAAGACAAAAAGGAATGAGACCATTTAAACCAAGTGAGTGTGTGAACCTTAAACAGTTTTGAGAGTTTTACTGATGAATTGACAGTTGTGGTTGCTTAATTTTTATTTTTGTTGCATCATAAAAGAGCATGAAGATGATTGAGGCATTTGTTTGTGTTAATTAGGAGCCAGGGCCAAAAAGCCAACCTTTATATTAGAATTCCATTTTTTTTATATCCCCTTTGGGCCAAGAAATTTTTTGTTAATATTGCACCTTAACCTTTATTGATATAATTTTCTACCCTTTAGCATGTCTAAGGAAGGAGAACATAGATGCAATACATATAGAAAAGGGAATGGTTGGTTCTGATTTTGAAAGTTCAAAAAGTTGAAAATAGGAAGAATCTTTTCCTATTATTGAAAAAAAAAAAAAGAAGGAGAAACAGAAGAAGAAAAAGAAATAAAAAAAAGAAAGATAGAAAAAAAATTCATGAAAATCATGAAAAGAAAGAAAATGAGGAAAAAGGTGACATCGAAAGAAAGTGGTAATTAGATAACATATATGTTCTCTATAATTGAATTGTAGGTATGTTCTTCTTCTTTAAGATGTGCATTTTGTTATCTAAGAAAAACCAATATTTTTTGGAAGCCCAGCCTCATTACAACCCTGTAAAAGACCTCAAGATTCATGTTTCTAATATGTTTGTGATTTGAAGATGAAATGAAAAGCAACTGTGATTTGTTATGATTCAGTGAAAATAGAGAGAAACACTTAACCGTGAGCATATGAGAAGATATTCCTTGATGAATTGTCATTTGTTTGTTTTGATTTGATCCTGGAAGTTGATTGTGTCTATATTTTTCTAGATTTGAATTTTGAAGCATCATAAGTTTCTAATTTGATTTGTTGTTTAGTGAATTAAGCTGTTTGATATTTAAATTCAAATATATTCATATACTTTGCTTGAGGACAAGCAAGATTCTAAGTTGGGGAGAGTGATAAGTGTCTAATTTCCGTAACATTTCATATTAAAATATAGACACTTATGAAGATTTATTGCTAATTTACAAATAAAATAATCCCTAATTTATGAATTTATACTTTTTTACATTTTTTATGATCTTTATTTGAATAAGAGCATTTTGTTCCCAAATTTGGTGTTAATTGCAGATTTCTAGGGAGGATTGAAGATTTAGAGCAAAGGATAATAATTTGAGCTAAAAAGAAAAAGCTAGAAGGTCCCAGATTGGAAAAAGATGCAAAGAAAGATTGGGCCTTTTTTATGTTTTATCACTTAGCCCATTAACGCGACACAAGAAGGAACATGTTCCGTCCGGTTGACTGGGACGTCTTCGTGCGCGACCTCGACCGTCAGCTAGGGACTCCTTCCCACTAGTTGCCTGTGGATTCCTGCAAAAAGAGGACAAAAGGGCGGCCTAGCGGTCGTTTGCACTCCGACGCTCAAGTCAGCCAGCAAGAAACACCAAAACTGTGCACCTCCGTCTCTGAGCACCGCGTATGGCACTCTGAAGGTGGTAAAAAGAACTGTGTATTTGTGTGTATGTTTTCTCCCTCAGGCAAAGATCTTTCCCCAGTCCCTTGCACGTAATCTCAAAGCACGAACAAGCAACTAGAGAGTTCTGGTAAATTTGCCAAAAGTTCGAACCCCGTTTCCAACATTCTCCGTGCTATTTAAGCTACCCAAGCATTTAAAGCGCCTTAAAGCGCTTTTAATCACAAACGTAACGCACTCATTAAAGCGTTTAATTAGAAAACGTAGCGCATTTAAGACGTTGAAACGCTTGGGAGCCATCATAGTACCTGAACGCTCGAAACGGAAACTGTATTGAATGACGTCAATTACCTAGCACCTGACTAAAGGGTGTTTCTATTCTGACCTGGCTGTCGTACACGTGGAGGGCCTCACGACGCCTTGACCCCATCTGGGGGCGTTTCTACCCATCTGGGGACGTTTCTACGTGTGAGTCCTCTTGCCTGGGAGTGCTACTGTGCTAGGGGTGACTTTTTGGGTGCCAACTCATGCCCCCAATCATCTAGTCACTCACTTTGAGAGCGTATCTGCCTTCCTCTTGTACCCTGCACCCGGCTACCCTGGGCGTGACCTTCCTCTTTGAGCCGTATCTGTCCCAAAGGCATCTCTGGGGCGGCAGGGGTACTTCTCGAGTCAGGCTGCCCTACACTGGTGTTGTTGCCATGGCCTTGAAGCCACCTTTCTCTCCTCTTTATTACTGTTCCCTGGTTACCCAGGGTTTAGGGCCTTCCCACGGCGTCGCCCCCTCCATGGTCTTTCCTACCCATGGGTATCGGGGAGGGCGCCGTGGTCACCTTGCCCTTGTACCATTCCACCTTGGCGACACCCAGTTGGGCGGCGCCCTATCTCGGCGATGCCCTGCTAGGCGACGCCTTACCTGGGCGACGCCTTACCCTGGCGACGCTTTCGTTGACTTTGACCTTGACGTTGACTTTGACCTTGACTTTGTCAACGCCCGGGTACGGGATGGTACAGAACCTAACCCTAGAAAATTAGGATAAATAGGGGGCTAGAGGTTCAACCCTAGTGTGCCAGATTGAGAGGAAAACACCATAGAGTGAATTGTAACCCAATTGGGAGAAAGGAAGGTGATAGAAGTATGCGTGGCTAATTCTACCCTTTGGGATTGGGAGTAATCTGCTCAAACTCTTATGTATTGAGGTGATATTTTATATATTAATATTCAGTTCTTGATTGATTATTGGTATTGTTGTTTTACTTTTAATTTTCCGTGACAAATTGAGAATCTTAAATCTGACCAGGAGGTATTTTTAGGGTTCGGACCTAAACAACAATACTTAACATATTTGAGTGCTAGGAATAGACTTGAAATGTTAATTGCTATTAAACGTATGAGCTTCGTTCTAAGTTGTTCCTATAATTATGCGAGGGATCGATAGTTAGGGAACATTCTTAAGGATTTTATATGCGAGGAATCAATATAAATGATTTTTATACGGGCATCAATTTCAAGTAAAGAACTTAATATTGACATGCTAATCAAAATACATGAGAGTGAGAGAGATGAAACCTAATCCCTATTTTTCCAATTGAAACAATTAATTCTTTGCCTGTTTTCTTATTGATCATCGCCAACACAACCACTTTCAATACACTTTTTATTGTTTTGTTCTATATTTAGCGATTATTGTACTTGATAATTCACTGTTCCTTGTGGGATCGATATCCATCCTTAGGGACAATTATTACTTCTGACAAACGCGGTGCACTTGCCGTAAAAATTCATCAACCAGTATAAACATCTGTGTACATTTTCTCTATCCCTAACTCTTTAAATTCAGTTTTGTTATTTGTTAACTGGTATAAACAACCGATTGTTTCGGTAAAACAACTGATTGTTTTTACTAGTGTTGTGCTTTTTGCTTTATGTTTCTAAAAACTGATTCCTTAATCAAGGTTTTCTCGAAGTAATTTCGTTCAAGGCTAAAAAGTTTGCGAAAACTCTCTTTAAACAATTCACCCCCCCCTCTAGTTTAAAGCCATATATTCTAATAGTTTGGGCATCACATCAACAACTGCTTGGCGCTGGGCCATCAGTTGGATGAGCTGGTGAAGAACGGTTTTCTGAAGGATTATCTGGCCGGGCCTTCTACGGCCGCGACCCTAACGGTGTCGGAGGAGGATCAGGCGCATGAGATGCTGATCCACGGAGAAATGCACACCATCTCTGGTGGTTTCTCAGAAGGAGGGCCCACTTCCTCTCAGCGCAAGAGGTATGTGAGGTCAGTTAATTCCATAGCTAAGGAAGGGTTGGATGACCCGTGGGAGTCAGACCTTGTGTTCACGAAGGCTGACCTGCGCGATGTCGTCCCACATGATAATGACCTTGTGGTCATTTCGATCGTCACCGCTAGGAGAAGGGTGCACCGGGTTCTCGTGGACCAGGGAAGTTCCGCAGATGTCATGTTCTAGTCCACCTTCAACAAGCTGCAGTTGCCACCTGACCTGTTGAGGCCATACACTGGATGTTTGTATGGGTTCGCAGGGGACCAAGTGGAGGTACGTGGCTACCTGGAGCTAAGGACGACGTTTATTGATGGAACGGCGTCACGTACCGAGAGCATTCGATACTTAGTTGTGAATGCCAATTCAGCCTACAACATTTTGTTGGGAAGGCCTGCGCTGAATAGGCTAAGGGCAGTGGCATCCACACGCCACATGAAGATGAAGTTGCCAGATCTTAGTGGCAGGGTGATCGTGATCAAGTCAGATCAGGAGGAGGCCCGAAAATGCTACGAGAATAGCCTAAAAACGAAAAGGGGAGTGATCATGGTGATGGAACGCCCGCCCACTTCAGATACGCATATGGAGGTAGAGCCCCTGGAAGAGGCGACGCCTGTGGAGGTAGAGCCCCTGGAACAGGCGATGCCTGTCGAGGTGACGCCTGTCGAAGCCATACCCGCGGGGGAAATGCCCGAGAACGCCGCATCCTTAGAAGAAGCACAAGGGGAGGCCTCGCCCATGGAAGAAGTATCCGAGGAGGCCTCGCCCATGGAGGGAGTATCAGAGGAGGCCTCGCCTGAAGTAACCGATAAGGCGACGCCTAGGAGAGAAGGCCACAAAAGCGAGTCTCGTGCAGAGAGCGCTAGACAATGTGGTCGAGAGGTAGATTGGTGGTAAGGTATTCAAGTTGGGACAATTATTGAGCCAGGAAGAGCAGGATGAATTGGCGGCGGTAATCTCGCGCCACCTAGACGCATTCGCATGGTCCGCCTCGGACATGCCAGGCATCCACCCAGATTTTCTATGCCACCATCTCACCATGGACCCCAAGGTCCGCCCTGTACGACAGAGGAGAAGGAAGTTCAACGAGGAGAGGCGCCTCGTCGTGCAGGAAGAAACGAAGAAATTGTTGAGCGCTGGGCACATCAGGGAGATCCAATACCCTGAGTGGCTGGCCAATGTCATCTTAGTGAAGAAGGCGAATGGAAAGTGGAGAATGTGCGTCGACTTCACAGATTTGAACAAGGCGTGCCCCAAAGATTCGTATCCATTGCCCAGCATCGACACGTTGGTGGACAGCGCCTCGGGTTGCAAGATGCTGAGTTTCTTGGAACACAAGTTATCAAAAGCAGTAAGAGCAGAAAAGAACACACAAGAGTATGAAGCTAGAATAATCGATTATATTTAAGTATGCAGAAGAAGGTGTTCACAGCAATTACAAAGTTACAAAAGAGGCTAATCCTCATGAGCTTCTAAAGGCACAAGTTTGCCTTCTACTATTTCGTTCATCGGGCTGCACTCGGAGACGTCGATCCTCGGGTTCGCGCAAGCCGCTTGGGCAAGGGCCTCAGCAAACCCGTCGGCAAACGCACCCGCGGCGTCTTGGACCAGATCTTCTTCCGTTTTCTTGAAGTGTGCAGCTTGGGAGGCCAACTCCTCATCTTTGGTCGCGAAGGCTTTGACCAACTCTGCCCGCAGCTCGGCTTCAAGCAGGTCAAAGGCCTTAACCTTGGCTTCAAGAAGCTTTTTGGTCTTAACCTCAAGTGCTTTCTTCGCCGCTCCCAGCTTCAGCTCTCGATCGACGCAGTGGTCTTCGAGTTTTTTCTGTTACGCCTTGGAAGCTTCAACGACGTCTTTGAGATTCGCGACCTGCACACGAAGAGGCACGACCTGCCCCAGAAGTTCGACATGGGCCTGCCCTGCTTCGTGTAGTCTCTTGCTGGCCTCCTCCTTAGCCTTCTGAGCCACCTTCAAGGAGTCCTTGTAGGCCTCCTCTTGGCGCTCCCAGCGGCGTTTCTCCTCCTTCAGGGAGGCACACTCCTTCTCTAGAGCTTGAAGGGCAGAAAGCTCACTAGCCTTGGCCCTGGCCTAATCGCGTCAAGAGTTGGCACAGGCCATGAAGGCACCAAGGTAGAAGTTCATACCCTCCTTCTTAGCCCCCTTGGATTGGCCCCCCGGAGACACCTTGTGAAGGTAACCCCTTAGCATTTCTTGGACTGGTTGTGGAAGCTCTGGTGCAGGTGCGGCTTGAGCAGGTTCAGACTCGACCCCACCCTCCAAGGCCAGTTGTTGTGGAGGTGAGGTGGCGCTTGGAGGGTGCTCCCTTAGTGAATCAGCACCGTGGTTGGAAGAGAAGGTGGAGGTGACGACCTTGGCGGTTCTCCTCCTCTTGAAGACTTGCCCTTCATTAGAGTCCTCTTCGTCGTCTGAAGGCAACACCACCACCCCTTTGCCTTTGTCCAGGGGGGCTGGTGTTGCGGTAGTCTCGGCCAAGGCAAGGGGAACGACCGCTATGGGAGGTGGGGAGTTTGGAGTGCGAGTTGCAGAGGGAAGAGTTTGTGGAGGTGTTTTATGAGATGGGTTTTGGAGGCAAGAGGTTAGGGAGGTGGGAGCAGGTTCGAAGGTTGGGTGTGTGGAGTCCCCAGCTCCTTTGGACGTAGCTTCGCCCTTGGTTTTCAAAGCTTGGGCGAGCCTCAGTCTTTTATTCCTATCCATTTTAGAATCTGCACCAAAAAAGCAAACAGAGCAAAGGTTAAGCACGAGCCAAGTTAAAGCATGAGGAAACAGATAATTCACATACAAGCAAGAATGAAAAAGAAGTAGAAGCAGAAAGCAAACAGTTAAATGGGAATGGTTCTCATACTTATGTATTTGGTGAGGGCCTCAGCATCGTATTCACGAGCTATCAGCGCAGAGGTATCGAGGACCCCCACGCTAGCCAGAATCTGACAAACCTCTCGATCAATCGAGGGCAACTCATCTAAGGTCTTAGGCTTGGTCAACTTTACTTCCTGCACCCAGTATAGGGGGAAGCCATCTAGCACAGAGTGGTCGTGCTCAGTGCAGCACACCCTGAAGAACTTTCCCCTCCAGCCTTTGTAGGATTGCTGGAATAGAGAGAGGAGGACTCTTCCAGCAATACCGTTGAAGCTCACCCATAGGCTTTTCCCTTGCTTCTTCACCTCAAAAAAGTGGAGGAAGATGTCCATGGAGGGGGCTGGCCAAAGTACCCGCAAAGGATTCCAAACGCCTTGACGAAGGCCCAACTATTAGGGTGTAGTTGGGCAGGGGCGACGTTTATCTCGGTCAAGAGCTCCCTCTCGAACCCAGAGAAGGGCAAACGTATCCCAATGCGTTTGAACACCATTTGGTAAAAGAAGAAGAAGGGCACCCCATTGTTTGACCTATCGTCTACGCAGACAAGCTCGCCTGGAGTGCAAGGTTGCACAGAGATGTACGCGTCATGCCTCCTAGCGAAGGCGCTGTGCTGGTAAACGCTTGGGTCGCCAACGTGGTCCTTCCAATCCTTCATGGAGGTTAAACTTGAGCACTTAGAGAGCAACTCGTCAGGCGCCCAAGGGTATAGGGCTCTGTAGTTGACCCTGGGAGGTGGAGGGTTGGCAGTCGTTTTAGTACGCGCCATGGAGAAAAGATGAAGAATGAAGAAGAGAAAGGGTTTAGCAAATGAGGGTTAAGGTGAAAAAGGGGAAGAAACCCTAGGAAAAACCCTACCCACGCGAGAGATTGAGAAGAGAGGGAACGAAGAAATGAAGAAGAAAAAGTGCGAATGCAAGGAAAATAAACAGGCTCAAGCAGTTATTTCAATAGAAAAAGCCAAGAGGAAGAGCCATCAAAGGAGAAAAATCGTACCTTTGAACGATCGGGTTGATGAAGGTCTGAGGTGTGAAGAGAGAACGTAGAGAAAGCTTCGAGAAGATGAACAGTGTTGAGGAATGCGAAAAGTGATGAAACGGTAACTGGGAGCGCGCGTTTTTGAAAGATATAACGTAAACTTGATGAGCGCGAGAGGCGTTAAGTGTTGGCCGTGCGATTGGGCCACGTGTCAAGAGATTAAAGCGTGACTTAAGGTTTCACATCACCAGCGCAGAGAGTGTCACGTCACCAGCTCAGAGAATGTCACGTCATCAGAGCGCCACGTGGATGGTAGGGCGAGGCCTTAGTCTTAGTCTTTTCACTGAAAACAGTTGTCAGCTCAAGACTAGGGGGCTTATGTACCGACCCGTCCCCGGGCGTTGACCAGAGTCAAAGTCAAACATATGGTGGGACCCACCGAGGGGGCCCCAAGGAGGAAAGTCAGCATGTTGACCACTTTGGGCGTCGCCAGGCGTGGGCGTCGCCAAGCATGGGCGTCGCCAGGTATGGGCGTCGCCAGGTTTGGGCGTCGACAGGTTGGAGCGTCTTCCATCCTAAAGGCACAACCCGTTATTCTAAGGGTATGTTTCGGCTCAGATGGTGACACCCTCTGATACCCACGGGTAGGGAAGACCGTGGAGGGGGCGTCCCAGCAAGAGACCACGGTATGGACGAGGAGGCCTCGGGCCCCGGTACCTCAGAACAGTAACAAGGGAAAGAGAAAGGTGGCTCCAAGGCCATATCCCCAGTACCAGTAGGGAGTAACTTGACTCATGAAGTACCCACGCCACCTCTGGAGAATCCCTTGGGATAGATACGACCCGGGAGAAGGCCACGCCCAGGGGTAATCCATGTGCATGGTACGAGAGGAAGGTTGATACACTCCCAGGGCAAGTGACTAGAGGCTGGGGTGCATGAGTTGGCACCCAGGTAGTCACCCCTTGTGCCAGATGCACTTCGAGGAAGGAAGACTTACACGTTGGAATTTCCCTAAGTTAGGTTACAGCGTCGTAAGGCCTTCCATGTGGAGTTGCGATTAAGTCAGAAAGGCCACGTGGCAGTAAGCACTGAAACCCAAGGTATATAAGCTTCTCTGAAATCTTAGTAAGGAACGTTTTACACAGTTTACACACACTCTAATCATTTTGCTCGCTTACTCACTGTACGCACGAGTGATTGGAGAGAGAGAGAGAGAAGTTAGTTACAATTCAGTTACGCGCTGTACCGTCCCGTCCCCGGGCATTAACCAAAGTCAAAGTCATAGTCAAAGTCAAACATATGGTGGGACCCATCCAGGGAGCCCAGGGAGGAAAGTCAACAGGTGGACCTCTTAAGGCGTCGCCAGGCGTAGGTGTCGTCAGGTTAAGGCGTCGCCAAGATAAGGCGTCGCCAGGATCAGACGTCGCCAGGTTGAGGCGTCGCCAGGTTAAGGCATCGACGGTGTCACCCCCCGATACCCACGGGTAGGAAAGACCGTGAAGGGGTCGACACCATGAGAAGCCTCAGTACCTCAGAGCAGTAAGCGACATGTGGCTTCAAGGCCATAGTCCTAGTACCAGTAGAGGAGTAACCTGACTTGTGAAGTACCCACGCCACCTCTGGGAGACCCCTGGGACAGATACGACTTCAAATGCTTTAAAGCACTTTAAACGCTTTAAATGCTTTGAACGTTTTAAACGCGTTAAACGTTTTTAAACGCCTTAAATGCGCTTTAAGACGCTTTAACTGCACTTTAAGACGTTTTGAATGCTTTAGACATTTAAAGGAGGCCTTGGACCTTTGAGACGGGGGGATCGAGTTTCAGTTTACACACACACCCTAGTTGCTTGCTCGCGAACCCACTGTACGCACCGGCAATTAGGGAGAAATAGTGACTCAGTTATTTGACCACCTTCAGAGCATCCATTTACGGTGCTCCGATACGGAGGTGTGTCACCTTTGATATTTCTCGCTTGCTGACTTGATCGTCGGAGTGCAAACGGCCGCGAGGGCGCCCCTTTATTCACTTCTTTTCAGGTGCTCACAACGGGAAAAGAAGGGAATCTGAAGTTGAAGACGAAGGTGTCCTAGCTCGCGAGTAGAAGCCACGCACGAAGACTTTCCCGGTCAGCCGGCGAGAACACGCGCCTTCAGAGCATTCAGTTACGGTGCTCCGATACAAAGGTGTTTGGTGTTTTCTGCTTGCTGACTTGATCGTCGGAGTGCAATCGGCCGCGATGGCGCCCTTTGTTCTCTATGTTTCAGGTACTCACGATGAAGTAGGGTGAAGATCTGGAACCAAGACGAAGGTGTCCTTGTTACGTGAGTCACAGCTACGCACGAAGAACTTTTCGGTCAACCGGCAGGAACAGAAAGGATGACTGAAGCCAATCAGGCGATGTTGCTGCTATCTCTGCAGAGAGAGATGGCCGAGATGAAGAGGAGGACAGAAGATGTTGTCCAAAAGAACGAACAAGAGATGCAGGCTCTCCGAAGTGAGAATGAAGAGATGAAGAAGAAGCTGATGGAGGGAGGACCTTCTGCTAGACCGACCAATGTTCTTGGCAGGTCCTATACCTCCCCTCCCAACCTGAGACTGGTGGAAGAGACAAGAGACAAGGTCCCCACCCATGAGATGGATGGTGAATTTTGTCTCAACAAGTCGGCCAGGACGACTGCCACCATGGACTCAACCCTCCGACACCCTTTCACCAATGCCATTATCGAAGCTCCACTGCCGGATAAGTGGAAAGGTTTCAACAAAGACCAATATGATAGGTCTACTGACCCGGACGAGCATATGGATGCCTACACTACCCACATGAGTCTCTACACCTCAGACGATGAAGTGTTGTGTCAAGTGTTTCCTACATCGCTAAAGGGAGCAGCCCTTGGCTGGTTTACCAAGCTACCACCCAATTTCATTGATAGCTTCGCCACACTTGTTGTGAAGTTTGAGACTCAGTTTGCCACCAGCATGCCACACCACCTTACCTCCATCGCCCTCATGTAGTTGGAAGAACTCAGGGAGTTTCGCAACCAGACCCTTGTCGAGGCCAACGGAGAGAAGAGCAAGGATGAGAAGGACTGCCAAGGCTGATCAAGCCAACGGGGCGACAGGCCTAGAGATAATCGAGACCGAGGTAGTCGGTTCTCAAGATACACGCCCCTGACAACCGAGAGGGGAAGAATACTGGACGAGGCACTCAACGCCGAGTTGATCCCTCCTCCCAGGAAGATGGCCAGCCCAAACAATGCCAACCGAAGGAAGCAGTGTAGATATCATCAGAACAGCGGGCACTCCACTGAGGAATGTCAGGCTTTGAAGGACAAGATTGAAGAGCACATTCAAGCCGCACACCTACGTCGTTTCGTCATAAACGATCGAGACGCAGGGCGCTCGCCTCGTAGAGAAGAGCCCTCTAAGAGAAGAAGATCGCCTCCACGAACCCGAGATGATCGAGACCGCCGGTCTCGGAGAGATGACCTTCCTCACAGGGATGACTCTCCCCGGGAGGCCAAAAGAAGAGGAAACTAAGAGGTTATCAACACCATAGTCGGTGGCTTTGCTGGTGGAGGAAGTACAAACAGCGCCCGAAAGAAGCACCTTCGGGCAGTCCACCAGGTGAATGCAGTGACATTTCGACCGAGGATGCCACTCATCACCTTCATAGAAGACGACTTTAAAGGTGTGGACTATCGACAGGACAATCTCATGGTGATATCAGTCGATATAGACCAATTTATCATCAGAAAAAACTATTGTGGATCAAGGAAGCTCAGTAAACATCCTCTACTAGAAAACATTCAAAGCCATGAGAATACCCGAGGCTGAGATGGTGCCTTACGAAAACCACGTGGCCGATTTCTCGGGCGAGAGGGTGGGAACCAAGGGTTACATCGAGCTCTACACCACCTTCGGTCAAGAGAAACACTGCAAAACGATAAGGATCTGGTATCTGGTTATTGATGCCAGCCAGCTGATGGCGATCGTATCAACACCCCACCTTGCAATGAAATTCCCTTCACCAACAGGGGATATTCTCACGGTCCATGTCGACCAGAAGGAGGCAAGAAAATGCTATACCGAAAGCCTTAGAGTGGAGCCCTTGAGGAGTGATCCCTCTCCCAAGAGAAAATCCTCTCGGAAGGACCGCTCATCTCGAGAGGCCCGGCCGATGTCAGTAAAGCCAACCGTTGCGTTGGTAGACTTAGACCCCCGGGCGACCGAGGACAGGTTGGAGGCCAAAGAAGAGCTGAGGCGAGTACCGCTTCTAGACGAATAACGCAGTATCGCTGTGGGAACAACCATGGCAGCAGTCGAGGCCAAGATAATGCATGCCACGCTAAAGAAGAATGTAGATCTATTTGCGTGGACACCATCCGACATGCCGGACATAAGCCTGGACATCATCACTCAAAAGTTATCAGTGTTTAAGGAAGCATGGTCGATTACCTAGAAGAAGAGGGATTACGGTGATGAGAAGCGCCTAACAGCAAAAGCAAAAGCCTAGAAGCTCCTGTCGGCTGGGTGGACACTCTATGTGGATGGCTCGTCCAACAAGACAGCCTATGGAGCAGGAGTCGTCTTGGAAGGACCGGGCGATCTCCTCCTGGATCAAGCACTCCAGTTTGGATTCAAGGCGACCAACAACCAGGCCGAGTATGAGGTCTTGCTCGTTGGGCTAAACCTGGCCTACGACATGGGAGCACGCGAGGTCGTGTGAAAAAGCGAATCCCAGGTTATGGTCGGCCAAATCAAGGGAGAGTTTGAAGTGAAGGAACCCCTACTACAACGCTACTACCATGCTGCCCGAAACAGCATCACCCGGTTCCACAAGGCACCTATGGAGCACATATCGAAGCAGGAGAACAAAAGGGTCGATGCCTTGTCTAGGCTATCGGTCACAAAGAAGAGGAGGCACTAACGATCAGTCATACAGATATGGCTAAGACACCCTAGTGTGCCAGAAACCGAATGTCTTGCAATTGCCGAGACTAAAGCGGACAACTGGATGACCCCTATAATCCAATACATTGAGGACGACACATGTAAGCCAAAAGAAGAAAAAGAAATAAAGCAACAATGTGCTCGGTACACTATGATAAACGAAGATTTATACCGAAGAGGCTACTCGACCCCCCTGCTGAAGTGCATCACCATCGAGCAGGTCGAGTATGTTCTGACCGAGATACACCAAGGAGTCTGCGGAAACCATTTGGGGGCACAAACAATGGCCTCTAAGGTCCTGAGAGCAAACTATTATTGGTCGACCGTCCAGGGAGACTGTGCTGAATACATGAAAAATTGTACCAAATGACAGGAGTTCAACCCCCTCCATCATACTAGACCATAAATGTTGCACAATCTCATCTCCCCATGGTCGTTCGCCATATGAGGGATGGACATCATCGACCCCTTCGCGCCAGGAAAAGGGTAGACCAAGTTCCTCCTAGTTGGAGTCGACTATTTTACAAAATGGATCAAGGTCGAGCCACTCGCGTCCATCTCGGCCAAAAACATTCAAAACTTTGTCTAGCGGAGTGTGTCTATTTGGCGTTCCGAACACGATAATAACTGACAATGGTTGATAATTTATTGACCAAGGGCTGCAAACCTTCTACGCCAACCTCGACATCATGTCAATCACCACCTCGGTTGAGCACCCACAAACCAACGAGCAGGCCGAGGCCGCAAACAAGGTCATATTGAACGAGTTTTAGAAGCGACTAGGCAAGGCAAAAGACCGATGGACAGAGGAGCTGATAGAGGTACTATGGGCGTACTGATGCACCCCCTAGACAACCACACAAAAAATACCATACAGCTTGACATACGGGACCGAGGCGATGATCCCGGTCGAGGTGGGCGAGCCCACCTAACGAAGGCAAATGTTCGACCTCACCCTAAACGAAGAAAGCCTAGCGGTTAACCTCGACTTGGTAAGTGACCTTCGAGACAAAAGCAAGACCCGAGAGACCGCATGCAAGCTTCGGGCATCAAGGCGTTACAACATGAAAGTCCGACCGAGGACTTTTCAGAAGGGAGACCTCGTCTGGAAGATGCGCAGCGATGCAAGAAGAAATGAAGGGAAGTTCTCGTCCAACTGGGAAGGACCATTCCGAGTCCGAAAAGTCGCAAAGGGGGGAGCTTATCACTTAGAATGGCTTCCGGGAAAAATTGTACCAAGGACGTGGAATGCCACGCACCTTAAGTTTTATTACAGCTGAAAGAAATAAAATCATGCACTTTTTCCCTTTACCAGGGAAGTTTTAACGAGGCATTTTTCTTAAAGTACTAGCAATGGTCTCCTTCAAAGCCTCGGTTCGGTCTGGATGAAGCCTTAACCGGCATACCCTGCCGACACCGCTTAGCTAGGTTTGGTATGGATGTAGCCCTAACCGGCATACCCTGCCAACACCTCTCACTCTGTTCGGTCTGGATGAAGCCTTAACTAGCATACTTTACTGATATTGCTCAACTAGGTTTGGTCTGGACGTAGCCCCAACCGGCATACCCTGCCAACATCTCTCACTCAGTTCGGTCTGGATGAAGCCTTAACTGGCATACGCTGTCGATACCGCTCAACTAGGTTTGGTTTGGACGTAGCCCTAACCAGCATACCCTGCCAACACCTCTCACTTGGTTCGGTCTGGATGAAGCCTTAACCGACATACCCTGCCGATACCACTCAACTAGCTGGACGTAGGCCTAATCGGCATACCCTGCCAACACCTCTCACTCGGTTCGGTCTGGATGGAGCCTTAACCGACATACCCTGCCGAAACCACTCAATTTGGTTTGGTCTGGACGTAGCCTTAACCGGCATACCCTGCCAAGACTGATCAGCACACCCAACTCGACCCAAATAAACTTAAAATCAAATTATTGATTAACAAGAGGTTGATCGCCCATTCAACTTGTTCAATTAAACATTCACATGGAAGGTCGATCGCCCATTTAACTTGTTCGATTAAACATTCACATTAAAAGGTTGATCGTCAATTCAACCTGTTCAATTAAAGACTCACATTCAAGGTCGATCGCCCATTCAAATAAAGAACAACATTTTAACTTGTGAAAATTTTGCTTAAATTCATTTAGACCGAATGTGCAATGTAAAAGAAAAGGTTCATATATTAATAGCAAAAGGGGAGACCACACCACGGCCTTAGAGGAGAGAGATTAAAAAAGCAAAAAGGCCACAACCCGGCCGAAGGCGAAACTAATCTTCATTGTCTTCATCAACTTCGTGGTTAAGATCGAAGGTACCAGAGGCCGACGACCCCCCATAAAGTACATGGGCCTGGCGGACAGCTCAGAGGAAACTTTGCTTCAGCAACTCCTCGGTCTAGTCGAAGTTGCGACCCAGCTCTGCCTAGACCTCGTCCCTAGCAGCTTGTAGGGTGGCCAGCTCGATCGCCGAGGATGAAAGCTTCTCGTCTCTCTCCTCGACCATCTTCTTCAGCTGGGTGTTCTCAGCCACCACCCTCGCTTAGAAGCCTCTTGCTGAGCCTTCTCCTTCTCGACCACCTCCGAGTCTAGCCTCTTCGAGAGGTCGGAGTTAGCAGGCAAAGACCGTTTCAGATGACCGGACGCCTCGATCAACTCATGATCCAACCGAGATATCTACTCGACATGGCGGTCTCGTTCTTGAGATCCCAGCTGGATCATGACCACCGAGCGGCACAACATTTCCAAGCCGCCCCTCAACAAGTTCGATGAGGGGACGACTCGGATGACCTCCCGGGTGGCTTCGGGAAGCGCCAGGCACACCCCCCCGAGTGAACTGTACGTCACCCCCAGAAGGGCCAAGGGCAACATCGAGGCCTCCATTGTACCCTCAGTCTCGGGAGGATCAACCGCTTTCGTCGCACGTTTGGGTGAGAGCGAGTCCACCTCGACCATGTCCCGATGAGGAGGAGGTGTCAACAGGGAGCCAGGGGAGCGGGTGGTGGTAGCAATGTTACCACCCTCCCTTGACCTCTTCTTGGACTTGCTGGAAGGGCCGGTTAAGCCCTTGTCAGCACGGGCACCCGAGCCCTTTGTCGTGTCCAGTGCGTCAATGTTGTGACGCCCCTTTCTCTCGGCCGCCCGTTTTCTATAAGCGTCCAACACGTCAGCACCAGCGGGCGATTCTTGTGCCATGATTTCTACAAAAAAGAACAAGTGTTAGAAGGCGAAACATAAGACCGACCAATAGCAGAAGTAAAGACTCATACCCTTAACGGCCGCCCATCGCGTCGACTCAGTATAAGCACCGATCAGCTTCCTGGTGGGAAGCTTCCTCGGGAGTGCATTGAAGATATGTCATTGGCACTCCCCATCAGCCTCTACAACTCCTTAAAATCGCGAGATTTGCTAGTCCAATAAAGAGGAAACCTCGACCGACCGTTATCCTCGAAGTAAAAGGTCGTTGCCTCCTACCGAATGACAACCTTAACAAACCTCTCTTTGAATCTTTTATAAGAGACAGCGAAGGACGTCCATGGTGAACTCGTCAAAAGGAAGAGAAACATGTAAGTTTGAAAAAAGACATGTATACATGTAAAAGAAGGGGGATCGGTGCCTGGTCTCCCCAAACAAACGCTCTCGGTGGACGAGCAAGGCACAACACTAAAGAAGCTAGAATGCCCGCTCGCCTTTAAAACCGGGCACTTATCCAAAAACTTGGATACAAAAGCCTCGGTCTTATAGAAAGACGAGATCCTAACCACCTTAGGGTCTACCCAGGTAAGATCCACCAAGGGAACACCTTGTAGGGGAGAGCCCGACTGGTCAACAGCATTGGCCGAGTCATCCCCCCTAACAACCTCTACCTGGAGTGGCACATCGGCCACCCCGACCGACAACGAGTCGGTTGTAGAGGACCCAGAAGAAGACGAAGAAGAAAGAGTAAGAAGAGGAAGGACGGGTGAGAGAAGGAGAAAGGGGATCAGAAGAATATATGGGTTGAGACAAGGTTGACATAACTAACCTTAAACAAAGCCGAAGACTGAGGCAAAGTAGAAGGGCGAGAGAGCACTCGGTTATCAGAACAAGGGCAAGAGATCACTCGGCTATCAAAACACTCAAACAAAGAAGTAGCACAGTATCTCGACACTATTGACCCCTATTTATAGGACTCAAGGACCTCGGAATATGAAACGTCGAAATGATCTCAACCGTTAGATCTCTCAGATCCCACGGTCCACAACGCTTCGCGCCCAAAAAACCCCTCATTAATGCAGGTCATGTCACGCCGCCTGAGGTCACGTCATACCTCGGGAAGTCCAACAGTCGCATGCCTAAAGGGAACCAACTGACACCCATCATCAAAGACTCAGCGGATACATCTATCCTCGAGCCTAGGGGGCAAGTCTACTGGTATGGACCGACTGGTCACTACCATTACTCAGTCTGGACTAACTGAGCTGACCGAGACCCCCACGGACGGCCAGGCCAACCGACACACTTCACCATTAACGCTCAAACCAAGGTCGGTGAAGCTAAACTACCATTAAGAATTAGGTAATACAACCATAAGTGTGATCCATTCCACTAATCAGACCTAATAAGGTAAGCTCATTAAAATAATATAAATAGCGCACATTCCAAGAAGAAAGGCATGTCATTATTACTGTACACACCCGAGTGCCAAGTACTCTCTTTACTGACTTGAGCGTTGGAGTGCCTTCTGTAGGTACTTCCCCCATTTGGCATTCACCCGAGATAGAGAGGCGAAGGAGTAGTGCGAAGACCAGGAGGATCACAGTAAAGCATTAACAACCTGCCTGAAAGAAGAAAGAAGACGAAGCCTTCAATAGTTCTCTAGGTCTCATCTCCCTAACAGGAACAAGTACTTATATGTTTATGATTTTATTAGTTGAATCTAAAGTTATTGAAAATATTCAAAATCTCTAGTTTATCCTATTTCTTGTGTGTTTGTTTAAAATCTGTGATAATCGTGTGTTACACGGTATCAGAAAATGTTACAAGTGATCAAACTTTAGAGTAAATGAATAGATTTTTCTATTTCTTTATTTTTTTTATTTTAATATATGTCTATATTTGAAAATTCCTATAAAAAAATATTTTTTACCATACTATTTGATGATGATGTAAATGATAATATATATATATATATATATATATATATTATGTAACTTTAACTAGGGGTGTTACAAATATTACGGAGGTTAATATTTCTACATCAAAAAAATATCCAACGACTACATTTATATTTCCCAATGAACTTGCTTTTGTCCTAGGAAATAGGTGAGGCCCCTCCTAATGGTGAGAAAGAAAAACAGAGACCGATATTACATTTATAATTTATGATATGTTTAGCAATTAATCACTACTCACAAATTTATTGGTATGTCAAAATTGGGAGTTCATTTATTAATAACTATTCTCGATGAATTTGACTAGTATTGTATAAGTAATTTTGTCAAAATAATTAATGTTATTATTTTATATTGTTAATTACTTCAATAATTTCTCTAAGTATTCGTTTAAGGTTCTCTTAAAAAATTAATAAAATTTAATAAGTTTTTTAATTTTAGTAAATATTTATAATTTTTTCTATTTTAATTATACTAAATATACAAAATCTTTCTCATATATATCCAATCTACATGTATACATTTTTGTTGAGTAAAACTAACTTCACCTTTAACTTAACTTTATTTTCAATTTAATGTGAGAAATTTTTATTAACTTTTTTGACGCATGATATATTTGTTTATCTTATTTATTCTATCCTAAAATTTGAATATTTTATCAAATCTCCTACCCCTAATAGTTTGCAGCACACGAATAACACAATAGTAGTAGTATTTAGATTACAACCTATTACATTTATCACAATAATAATATCATGTAAATATTATTTATTCACGTCATAAAGCTTTCAATTCATCTTTCTTCATACAAGAAACCATAATGACAATATACAATCAAGTATTAATTCACTGTATTAAGAGAAGGAATATTGAGAAAGATAAATGTAAAATACATAAATATCACTAAAAAAAACTCATTAAATAAAAATTAATTTTAAAAATAAAATAATAATTAATTATTATATTAATTAAATTAGATACTATTTTAGAAATATAAATTATTTTATATACTAAATTGTTTTAGTATCTAATTTAGTTAATATATTAATTAATTATTTTTTATCTTTATAATTAATTTTTATTTAATATTTTTCTTGAATGTATGTTTCATATTTCCTAACTTATACTCTTAGTGTCATCTTGCTTAGAAAAATTAATTACTTAACAAAAATCTCAACTTAAAATCATCCCAAAACTCAACCAAAACTTATTTTATCGGTTCAAACATGCTTAATAAGTTTAAAGCCTTCATTCAACACTACAAAATAAATTTAGAATTTATATATATATATATATATATATATATATATATCAGTATCCTAGTTCAACATGAGTACTTCAGACTCAAATATAACAAAACATCATCATAACTCAAATCACGCAAATAAATAGAAATTTATTTCAAATTTAACAAAATCAAATATAGTAAAAATTTGAAATTCATATGTTTGTTCTATCCTCAAAACATTCCATATAAATAACCAATTGTAAATTTCATTTATCATTATTCGCCATATATTACTTCAAAAATCCAAGATCTATTATAGAACCTCCTATCATCTTCAAATATTTAATTATCACTTCCCTTATTTAATGGACTAACCTTTCAAACTATAGAAATAACAAGGTTAACTTGGACAATTTAGATAATGAATCTACTTCTAAAAATTCAAAACACTTAGCAGACACTCAAAAGAATAAAACATCAAAATTATTCAAATAATGATCTTGGTGAAACATCACTCAAGAATTAAAGTAAAAGTAGTATGAGTTGAAAGTCTCGTTGAATGTTTTAAGATTATAAATCGAAAATGATGTTATAATTTCTTGCAACATTTTATATTGTTTGCTCGTAACTCGATAATATTGAAAAAAATTTCCATTATATTCCCATACAGAGTAATATAGTATCAGAATTGATGGTGGTTTGTCTTGGAGATTGAATATGTGGTTAAAGTCCCGATGCAATCACTAATTAAAGGTTTTAGCTAAACTGAAATCAAATACCTATACACAAAAAATTGCTTCAATGTTAAGGTGGCTAAAATGAAAGGTTAACGTAATTAATGTTATGAGCTTATAACGTAATTTAAAATATTTTCTTTTATAATTTTTCTTTTTAAGTAATGGTTATGAACAACTTAGCTTTATATAAGCAAATGTCGCTTCGTTTGCTTTAAAATTTGTAAAAAAGAGCTTTTATATATTTATATATAAAAGAAATGTGATATTTTGATATTTATGAAAAAAATAAATCTAGATAATAAAAATATTAATATTTTAATTATATATTTTTTATTTTTAACTTAAAATATTAATACAAATTATTATAATAATATTATTAAAGTGGATTATAATTGAGGGTTTTTTTAGCTCTGAAACTATCATTTTCCATACATAAGACACAGTTATGTAGCATTTGGTAAAGGATTTGTTAGAATTGCTGAATGATACAACTACTATAACCATAAGCAAAAGCAAAAGCAAAAGGGAACCTACACTATAAGACGAGCTTCAATATTTCATCGCTGTAATATAAAAGATGAAACTGAGCCGTTAATGTCTTCAACATTTCAGCCTTTTCACAAATAGAGAAATTAAAATTAAGCTGTCTATATTTTAGCACATTGCTCAAACTAGTCTTCAGTGATACAATGAGACGAGTCTTCATGGTAAGAAGGGTCATTTCCATCGTTTACACTTGTGCATTTGGGCACTGTTGTTACCTCACGAAGCATTTTAACCACTTTTCTCATTGTAGGGCGAGTTATTGAGATGGAGCTGGTGCAATGCAGACCCACACTCAATACCTTGCTTATTTCTTCCCTGTGTTTGGAGTCCAATGTAGGATCAATTACATGATCCAGTCCTTCATGTTCCAATGCAGAGGAAACCCATTTCACCAAATCATTTTCACTATACTCTGGATCAATGGGGGGTCTCCCAGTTACCAACTCCAAAATCACCACTCCAAAGCTGTATATGTCACTCTTCTCATTCACCCTCATTGTGTATGCGTATTCTGCACAACAATAAAGTACCACATGTCCAAGTAAATTCATGCATCTTGCAAAACTTTGTCAGCTTAGTATATTGTTGTGTTACAGAGTTTAAACTGACATTTAGGATTTATGTCTTTAAAGTCAGTCATGTCAATTATTGATGGGAAAATTAACTACAGATGGATAACAAATCATAATAAATATGTTAGAATATAGACAGTTAGTTTTTCATCAATAGGAGATTACTTATTTAAACAAAGAAGACAGATTCTAACATTTATGGGCCAGCTTTAAGGTTTAAGATTTGTCTCCTTGTAAACTCACTTTGGAGGAAACTTTAATGGTCTTAATTGATAATGGTTGATGTTAAATTCAGATGCAAAACAAATCTAAATATGTTGGATACAAAGCATTCCTTTTTCATCACTAAAATTATCCATGTAGCATCCAATAAAAGGTAACCAAACAGAAAAATAAAATCTAACATTCAAGTGCCATGTTGATTAAGAATTCAAGTAGAATGCAACGAGAAAGTGGATATTTTTTAAATGTGTTTCTCAAATTAATTTCTCAAACCTGGTGCAATGTAGCCATATGATCCTGCAATAATAGACATTGATTCTGTCCCTTGGCCGGCTCTTGCAACCATTTTGGCAACTCCAAAATCTGCAACTTTTGCCACAAACTCATCATCAACCAATATATTGTTAGATTTCACATCCCTGTGGACAATGGGTGGGACACAATCATGATGCAAATAACAAAGCCCCTCAGCAGCATCAACAACAATTTTATACCTAGTAGGCCAATCCAATAAGCTCTTCTTGCTACCCTGTAACAGATCAGCCAAGCTCCCATTTGGCATGTATTCGAAAACCAATAGCTTATGGTCCCCACTGTTGCAGCAACACCACAATCTCACAATATTCTTGTGCCTAATCCTCCCTAGTGTTTCTACTTCAGCATCAAATTCATCTTTTCTAGAACCAACATTTTCATCCACTTTCGCTGGGACTCCACTCAATTTTTTCACTGCCACCACCTCACCATTGCTAAGCACCACCTTGTACACCTTCCCAGATGCTCCCCTTCCTATCACATTGGCCTCATTCAGCAACTTAGTAACCTCAAACCCACTAAACCGCAGCTTGTGAAATGATTTCCAACTTGAAGTGTAAAACCCTTTCTTCAATTTCTTCACCTTCCTGTACCTAAAGTAAAACCATGCCACCCCCATAACGAACACAACTCCAGCAAGCACAAAAATGGACCACAAAATCCACATATACCTCCAGTTCTTATTCCTACCATAACAATTACTAAGCCCAGGGAGATGACTACAGAGGCCAGGATTCCCTATAAAACTCGTCTTATACTTGGCATTGGCATAAAGAGGAGGAATATCCCCTGAGAGCTTGTTGTAAGACAAATTCAGCTCAGATAGCCTCAAATTTTGCAACTGCAATGGAATCTCCCCAGAGAAATTGTTCCAAGAAAGATCAAGAGAATTAAGCACAAGGAATCTTCCTAATTCACTTGGAACATTTCCATCCAACCTATTATGTGACAAATTAAGGTCAGTGACCTTATTCAAGTAACCAATTCCACCAAATTTAAGATCACTAGAAAGTTGATTACAACTGAGATCGAGATTAACCAACTGCTTCATCTTTACCATACTCCCCGGAATCTGACCCGAGAGATTATTATTACTAGCAGCAAACTCCACAAGACTGTCCAATAACCCAATTTCCTGAGGAATCGACCCAGAAAACCGGTTATTAGAAAGCAACAAATTTGACAAGCTGGAAGAGCCAGAAATCCCCTTAGAAATGTGCCCAGAAAAATAATTTTCCAAAAGCTCAAGCAAATGCAAACGGGGCAAACTCCAAACCCCTTCAGGAACACTTCCCGAGAGATTATTGTTCCTTAACCGAACCCTCGTTAAACTCTTGCATTTCCCGAGACTCTCGGGAATTTCACCCGAAAACGAATTGTATATCAAGATTAGCTGCTCAAGCTGCCCCCGCCGGCAAATATTCGCGGGAATTTCGCCAGAAAACCGGTTAAACGAAACGTCAATCTGGTTCAACGGTGAGTTACTCCCCAAGTCACTCGGCAACGTTCCGATGAGTCTGTTACTGAAAAGTTTGAGTTCACTGAGGTTCGGAGAACGCGCAATGGCCCCCGGCAAAATCCCTTCGAGTTTGTTCTCATTTAAATTCAGTGACTCGAGTGGCAACTCGCACAACTCGGTCGGAATGGTCCCAGTCAACTCGTTCCTGGACGCGTCGAATAATTTCAAACTCGTCATCTTCGACATTCCTCTGGGTAGCTTCCCGGAGAGCGAATTATTGTAAAGCTCAATTTGGGTGACGCGCGTGAAACGCGTGAACCATTGCGGAATGTGACCGGTGATGCTGTTCTGAGACAAGTCGAGGCTTATCAAGTTAACGAGATTGCTAAAGGTGTCAGGAATGGGACCTTCCAGGTTGCACAGAGCGAGATAAAGCGTTTCAAGGTTTCCAAGGTTACCCAGTTCTCTCGGTATGGGACCCGGCTTGAAGGGGTTGTAAGCGAGTTGAAGGCGTTTCAGCAAAGTGAGGTTACCGAGTGAAGCAGGGATGGTGCCGGTGAAAAGATTGCTAACGAGGTTGAGCGTTTCGAGGTGGGGTAGGGCGGCGAGGCTCTCCGGAATTTCGCCGGTGAGGTTGTTGCCTGAGAGGTCGAGGTAGCGGAGGGAGGTGAGTGTGGCGAGGGAATCGATGGGGCCCACGAGGGCGTTTTGAGAGAGGTCGAGATAGAGGAGGAAGCGGCAGAGGGAGACCGTGGAGAGGGTGGAGTTGATAAGGTTGTAGGAGAGGTTGAGGGAGGAGAGGGAGGGGAGGCGGCAGAGGGCGGCGGGGAAGGGGCCGGAGAGGAAGGAGAAGGAGAGATCGAGGGCAGTCACTGCTGCTGAATGATGGTCGCAGGTGACGCCCCTCCAGCGGCACGGGGTGGAGGCGGCGGCGTTCCAGGAGGAGAGTGAGTTGTTGGGGTCGGAGAGGCAACTGCGCGCCTGGAGGAGGAAAAGACCGTCTTGGGTTAGAGAGAGAGAGAGTCCCGGAGGAGAGAGAAGGAAGAGGAAGTAAAGAAAAAACAGGAACATTCTGCTGAACATAGAAAGATTTTGAGTTCGGAGTGGTCGTTTGTTCCACTTTTTCACCTCTGAATTTGCATGGCATTATATTGCTACAAGTAAGTAAGCATTTGAGAAATGATTAAAATAATATATTGTACTCTACTTGATCCAACCCATACAAAATATTTAAACTAATTATAATTTAATTAGAATTCATTATTTATGGATCATAAAACAATCTTGTAACAGTTTAAAAGCTCTGGCAGTGGCAACAGAGGTGGGTCCCATCTGGGATTTGAAAATGGATTACAGAGACGTGTAACACTGCACCAACACGAGAAGTCTTTAGTCCATGCTCTGTCACGTTTTCTGTGCATGAGTATGGTTCATACTAGAAAAGAGAATACACATTTTTCATATACTTACATTACAATTCCTAATAATATTATTTTAATATTATTTTATATTATTTAATTTTAAATCTACTCTTTATTATATATATTTATTTTCAAAACCTATTATACTAAAATTATATATAATTATATAGATTGTTAAAGTATCACTCTCTTAATAAAAAATATGTTAATTCTCGTAACTCACCACCTGTTATTTTATTTTAAATAATAGATCTCCTGCGTTATATTATAAATCTCTTTCTTTTATATTTTTATTTATATTTTAAGCTTGTAATTTCAGTTTTTATTCCTAATATTTACTTAGTATATGAAACTTTAATTTTAAATTCTCACACTACCACCTTATCTGATGTTTCTGTGAAGTTTCTTAGATATTAAATTTAATATAGATTTGCATGGACCTCACTTTCCCGAAAAGAGTTCCTGTTCACTATATCTGGTTTGTTATTCACGATACAAGTTCCACTTTTTTAAAAACAAATTACGTTTAAAGAAATCATGTTTGTTTGGGATGAAATAGTGGGAGGAAAAACCAAAGAGAATAAATGAGAAAATTGAAAAGAAATGTTAAAAATTTAGTGAAATTTACATTTAACGAAAAAGTGTATAGAAATATAGTTTAGGTTTAATTATCTTTTAGTTTTTTAGTCTTTATATTAAGATCACAATTCAATCTTATCTCTTACATTTTTAAAAGTTTAATATTGTTTCAATTTCTTAAAAAAAAATCAATTTAGTATAACTTTGTAAAGAAAGTTCAATGTGAACAATTCAATCTGGTGATACTAACTTTATTTAAAACACTTGAATATAGTAACAACACACATAAATAAAATTTAATAAATAGTAAAAGAATCGTTGTTAAGATACATTTATATAAAATAGAAACAATTTAATAGAAGAAATCACATTAAATAATTTTAAAAAAATTAAGATCATGGTGAACTTTTTAAAAAACTTGAAACTTATTTAATTTTTTATTCTTAATATAGAGAGTAAATGGATAGTTAAGTTTATTTATTACAGGACAGACATAAAGATAGATTTATGTTCCGTCCGGTTGACCTGGGACGTCTTTGTACGCGACCTCAACCGTCAGCTAGGGACTTCTTCCCACTGGTTACCTGTGGATTCCTGCAAAGAAGGACAAAAGGGCGCCCTAGCGGCCGTTTGCACTCCGACGCTCAAGTCAGCCAGCAAGAAACACCAAAAACTCTGCACCTCCGTATCGGAGCACCGTGTATGGCACTCTGAAGGTGGTAAAAAGGAACTGTGTCTGGTGTCTATTTTCTCGTTCTGGCAAAGATCTTTCCTTAGTCCCTTGTGCGTAACCTCAAGGCTCGAGCAAGCAACTAGAGTGTTTCTAGAAAATTTGTCAAAAGTTCGAACCCCGTTCCCAACATTCGAGGCGCTATTTAAACCACTCTAGCATTTAAAGCGTCTTAACGCGCATTGAATTATGAAACGTTCAGCGCATTTAAGACGTTTAAACCGCTGGGGAGCATTTATAGTACCTTAAACGCTCGAAACGGAAACTGTATTAAATAACTTTAATTACCTTGTACCTGACAAAATGGTGTTTCTATTCTGACCTGGCTGTTGTACACGTGGAGGGCCTCACAGCGTCGTGACCCCATCTGAGGGTATCTCCTCGTGTGAGTCCTCCTACCTGGGAGTGCATCTGCGCTAGAGGTGACTCTTTGGGTGCCAACTCACGCCCCCAAACATCTAGTCACTCACTTTGAGAGTGTATCTACCTTCCTCTCGTACCTTGCACCCGGCTGCCCTGGGCGTGACCCTTCTCATGAGTCGTATCTATCCCAAGGGCGTCTCTGGGGCGGCTGGGGCACTTCACGAGTCAGGTTGCTCTACACTGACGCTATTACTATGGTCTTGAAGCCACCTTTCTCTTCTCTTTATTACTACCCCAGATTATCGGGATTTGAGGCCTTCCCACGGCGTCGTTCCCTCCATGGTCTTTCCTACCCATGGGTATCGGGGAGCGACACTGCGATTGCCTTACTTTTGTGACACTTGGCCTTGGCGACGCCTTCTTTTGGCGACGCCTTCTTTCTTGGCGACGCCTTCTTCTTGGCGACGCCCTGCCTTGGCGATGCTTGCACTTGGCGTCTCCTCACCTAGGCGGCGCCTTATGTTGACTTTGACCCCGGCGTTGACTTTGACCTTGACTTTGTCAAAGCCCGGATACGGAACGGTACAATTTATTTAATTATTATTGCATTTTAATATGATATTTATATATGGTAAGAATAAGACTATCAAACACTTAAACTATAAAACCTCTTTAACCAGTTTAATATTTGTTCTTGAATGGGAGTTGGGACCCAGAGAACTATTGAGATCACTCTTCTTCTATAATTGTCGATCGGTCGTACTGCACTCCAACTTTCCTCCTTGCTAGCTCCTTCATTCCCTCTACTTGTCGTATCTTTCAGTTTTTTCGTAACACATGCTTGGATGGTACTTGCATAAGACACTCCGACGCTCAAGTCAGTAAAAGTATTCGGCGTTCAGTTGTCAGAGCACTGTATATGATGACGTACCTGGATCTTGGAATATGTCCTATCAATATTATCTTTGGTGAGTTTTTCTTATTGGGTCATATTAGAGTGTTAGACCGCGTTTAAGGATGCATTACCTAATTCTTAATCGCAGATTAATTTTACTGGCTCTGTTTAAGCATAACTGGATTTGAGGTATTGATCAACTCATTGAGGTGGACCACGATATCGATCGATCCATTGATGAAAACCGAAATATGTAATCAGTCGTACGATCCTCACTATTACAATATTTGATAAAGGAAAGTATTACAGGAGCATCTTTTTATTTGTTTACATCCCTTGAGATACTCAATAAAATAATTTTTTTCAGTTTATTTTTTAAATGATTTTATATTTTAAAATAAAATTGTCATATCATTAGTGTTTTGGATGGGTGTGAATTCAAAAATAGGGTGTTTGTGTATAATCATCATTTTTGTAAATTTGAATCACACAAGTAACCTTTTGAATAGCAAATTTGTGGAAATTTAAATAGTTTGTACACAATTAATAATAGATAGTGAATTTCTGATTTTAAACCTTTTGAAAATATTAATATAGATCTGATTTTTTTTTTAAATATTTAAGTTCAAAAAAATAAAGGAAATATATATATATATATATATATATATATATTATCAGAGAAAAATATATAAACAAATTGAAAAATAAAAGATAAGGATGAAAAGAAAGACAAAGTTATTTTTGTATTAGTTTCATTATTTAAATTTACATTTAGTTACAATCATCTCAACTTTAGAGATATTAATTTTATTATCCGGATAAAGTTTAATTACAACCACACTTTTCATGGATACGTATATTTACTCAAGATATTAATGAAAGTTCCGAAACTCTATCCAGAATGATACAAACCGAAATGTAGAAACGTGCTCCTAAGAAACATCAAACCTAGATACAAAAAGATTTGGAAACATTTTTGGAGCACATTATTACTCAAGCAAAGGAGTGTATAAAATGTGTTTGAAAATAACTTCTATGAAAACAAACAAAGAACGAATTTATAGAAGATTGATTATATTATTATTTTTAATTCTCAAAACACAATTTTAAAAATTTAATAAATTATTCTTATAATTAATCCATTAAATACAAATCCTTTTTTTTCAAGTTTCAGATAATTAGTTACGTGATGACTGATAAATTATTTTAATAAATTATTTTGAATGTTGATTGATGTCAAGTACCGAGCCACAACTCTAAAAACTTCTCTTTTTGCTCATATCGTGCATAGAGAATGTGGTTTATTAACATGGTTTACAAATATGTTGATGGTCAAGATGTTTATAATGTGTTTCAGTTTTATGTTCTCTTTTAGTTGGATTGTGGTTAATATGAGTCTGTTTTATGTATGCCTTTTGTTTAGATGACTTTTTTCACTCTCAAGTTTGGTATGTGAAGGAGGTCCATATTTAAATTAGGTGGTAGAATTTTATGTGATGTTTGTAAATAGGTTGGAGTACTCTAGTATTTTTTTTTGGCTATAAAAAAATATTATTTTGATAGTTAACTAATTAAATGCAAACTTTGTGTATCCATTATATCAGATAATTAATTATATTAAATATTAATAAATTATTTTGTTTATTATTAAATTTGGAAACTCAATAGCAACATTATAACGAAAGTTGTTCGTGCACAACGAAATGATACCATATATAAAAATAATTAAATAGAAACTAATTTTAAAAATAAAAAATAATTAATCTTTATATTTACTGTACTGACCAGGTCATCGGGTATGATGACGTAGACAAAAGAAAGGTAGGTAGTCAAGAAGTCAACATAGTCGCCGTATGTAAAAGCGACGTTCTTCAGTATAAATAATCGGTTATCGCCGAGATGTGTCACCACCGAGATGGATCATCGCCCATCGCCCGAGTAAGACGTCGCCCGAAGGGTCAACCTGCATGACGTAAGCATTTCACAGAAAGGGGGCCCACACGATGGGATAACCCTAAGTTGGGTGGTGGCACTGTGGGTCCCTATGCACAGAATAAATGATCAAGTCAAAAGGGCACATGGCAATGCCCACGCGCTCACTGAAGGTATCCAGGGAAGGCTGCATGCATGGCACGTGTTTAATTAGGGCATTCGAGCGGTATGATGGCGGGATAAATACAGCGCTCAAGTTAGAGCCCAAGCGGCCATAAGGTTATACATTGCACTCCAGATAAGGGAAGTCCATGGGCCAGATACGCTAAGATTCTAAAGATAGCGGCGCAAGGACCTTCTCCAAGGAACCCTAGATAATAGCAAGCAACGCAGAGGTAAACCCTAGTTTTTCACCTATATATAGGGCACGAATAAGCCCTAGAGAGGTACGCTTTTCACAGTTGCATGAGTCTTAACCTAGTTCTCAGATAGACATACAGAGGGAAAACCCTAATTGTTCTTGACGGCGCATCCGCTAAGAACACAAGACAATTAGGGCAACACAGTTTTAGCCATACAGTTTCAGTCATTGAGAGTGTTACACAGTTTCTAGTTACTTTGGTGTTTCTCGCTAGCTGACTTGATCGTCGGAGTGCAAACGGCCGCGAGGGCGCCCCTTTGTTCTTCTTTTTCAGGTACACACAGACGAGGCAGAACGAAGGTACCCTAGCTCGTTAGAACAAGCCACGCATAAAGACGACCCAGGTCAACCGGCCGGAACATCTAAATTATATATTATTTTATAGATTAATATTGATAGTTAAAACTTTAGATATCAATTTAAAAATTATTTATTAATAATAAAAACCATTTTAAATACCAATAATTTTTTTAGTGTCTAAAATAAAATTTAATTTAGTCAATATAGTGACTAATTTTTTTTTGTCTCTAAAATTAATTTATATTTAATAGTGACTAATTTTTTTTGTCTCTAAAATTAATTTATATGTAATGATTTTTTTTTAGTGATAATAATTATGTTTAATTATAATCAATTATTTTATTATTAAATTTATTTTAGAAATATTTTTAAAATATAATTAAGTAGAAAAGTAATTAATACATGATACATAGTATAGTAGAAACCTATTAAAATGCAAAAGTATTCAATCAGTCATATTAATAGTAACAAACAAGATCATAATGAAGAAGGAGCATTCAATTTTTCTGTCCGCCAATCAATCAACAAAACATGTTTAAAAACTGGTCAATGGTTTTCTAAAGAATATTATTGTTATTTTGAATTTTTTTTCTTAAAGAAGTATTAAGTATATGTCATTTTTAGATAAATTTGTTATTTAAAAAAAAGTATTAGTATGTATTTTTATGATATATTTGATTTTTAAGTTTTTTTTTAGTGTTAATAAGTTTTTTCTAACTTTTAATAGTATTGTTATAATATTATTCTTTGTATTATTTGATTATTTGTATTATTTTAATAATACTAATTCATTACGGTAGAATCTCCAATTTGACCAATAAATTTTCAAGCAATATGAGTCAGCTTAATAACTCAACTTGTTTTAAAATAAAGATATTTATGCTTGTTTGACTAGACCAAGAATCAAGATAAGACTACCTTAGTCTCTTTCGATGCTGAAGATAAGAAGTCACTAACTTTTTTGAGAACTGAAATAAAATATTTTGTACAATCATTTATATAAAAATATTATTATTCATTTCATTCTTTAATACTATTTTTTATTGGACCAAAGATGTCTTTGTGCATCTACGTCACTCTCACGTTCAAGAATCCCTACGTTTGCACGTGTTTTCCCTTCCGTTTGAATGTCTAAAAACACAAAAGACATAGGGCGTCCTAGCGGTCGTTTGCACTCCGACGCTCAAGTCAGTATTAGGGCAAAGAAACACCAAGTGTGTATATTAGTTTCAGTCTTAAAAACTGTGTGCCTTACTAGGGTTTTGGGCACCCTTTATATAGGCTGAAACTAGGGTTTACCTTTGTGTTGTTACCCTTGACTAGGGTTCCTTGGAGAATGTCCTTGCGCTGCTATTCATAGGATCTTAGCGTATCTGGCACATGAACTTCCCTTAATTGGAGTGCAACGAATGATAGAGTGGCCGCTTGGGTACCAACTTGTGCACCTAATCTCTAGCGCCATCTATTTCGTGGGTGCCCTAAGTATTCATGTGCCATGCATGCAGCTTTCCCTGGAAACCCTAACCCTAATGGACCTTAACGCTTCCTAGGATTACCCATACGTGTTGCACCTTCATGCGTCATACACACCACGTGCATGAATCCCTCGTGACTTAGGCTTCCCACTTATCTTATGTCTTTAGCTGTTAACTTGTCATGGCTGTTAGGCCTACCTTACATGACCTTCTACAACGTTCAGACGACCGATGTCCGATCCTCTCCCTCTACTGGCGAGGTTCGATATCAATCTCTGAAATCGGACTTAGAATATCAATATCCAAAGACTAACCAATCCCCTGGTAAGTGCGTCTCGGGTCCATCTCGTGGCCCTCCTTTCATCACCAGACATCGGTGCGCGATGTCTAAGGTCAGCCTCTGGGTCGATGACCGAGAACGGGTCGGGACAATTACTATTATATAAAAGAAGATAATGAAAACAAGAATTTGAACAAATAAAATTAATCATAAAATCATATGATAATCTATTAGAGTTGCTACTAATTACTATGAAGTGATTACTTCTTGCTTCCTTTTTAATTACAGACTTTTTAATAAATTTGTTGCGCTTTAAAATCGTTGTTTTAGACTTGTAAAATATATCTCATCTTTATGTCACGGTTTAAGAAACATATTTTATCACAACTTTAGGCAACTATTTACTAAGCGTTGCATTTACATTTGGGCAATAATTATTTAATTATGACACTAATAAAGTCATGTTTTAGGAAAAACATCATAGTCATGAAACAAATATGTGAGTTATTGATAGTGATGGCAATGTGGGGCGGATTATGAGAGTCGGTCCGCAACCCGCTACCAAAAAGTATAGAGCGGACTCACTAATCTATCTTGCTTTGACCTGCAGAACTTGTAGTCCGCGCAGGCCAACAACGGGACGAGACGGATTGACCCGCTAGCCCCATAAATAAATAAAAAATAATTATTATTTTAAAACAAACCATACCCCATTTACCCCTTATTGCAGTGTGACCTTTATTTTATTTTATTTAAAAAAAATTGAATTTAATGTACTAAAAAAAGGAATGTTTTATTTTAATCATCTAAAGGAGTTAGTATTAAGAGTGATAATGGATTTAGTTTCAAGTAAAGTCTTATATTTAAAATTTATTAATAAAAAAATAATATAAAGAAGAGATTTCAATAGGATAGTTAAAAAAATAGTCATCTTCATTAAAATATTTTTGTAGCAAAACATTGATAAGATACTCTCATACATTTACATACATCTATAGGACAAACATAGATGCAAAGTAAAACTTTAATTATTTTTTGTACTGACTAGTACTCGGTTCTCGGTAGTATTTTAGTATGCTTGGTTATTTTGTAGCGTGGGAGGTCAGCTCGGTTGTTGGGCCTAAGTAAGACCCGTGTAGATGGCCCCTTTTCAGGGAAGGCCCAAAGCACGCGGTAGGGTCATTACGCAAAGTAGTTTTATATATACATATGCTTATAGATATGTTTGGGGCAGTGAATATAATATTGTTGTTATTTTATATGTTTGCTGTGAGTATGTGGTAACATTTTCTGTTGCATATCTGTTACACGTGGCTAGTTGCTATTAACCCTAGAAAGATAGGGAGATGCACTGGAAACAGAAAGTGGGCCTGCGGATAGCACCTGAAGATCATCGGTGCCCGTGGCAGGTGGTTTTTCTGTCAGAGATAAAAAATTAATGTGCTTAGTATATTTTCAGTTAAGATTTGCTTATCTCCAGGAAGAATGGTTGCATGTGTGACAATAAAAGGAGAGTAAGTCTCCAGGTAAAGGTAGAATGTTTTTGATACACTTTCTTAACTGGTTACTTTTGGTGAGTCCTAATTGACTTGATCGTCGGAGTGTGATAATAGGTAGGGCACCCTCTGTCTCAACGGAGCCTTATTCTAGTGCAACAAGGAGACGCGAAATCGGTTCCAGAAGTGGTAGATACAGAAAGGGTTATTCAACCTGAAGTCAACCGGCGAGAACATTTGGCGCCCACCGTGGGGCCTGCTAAAATCTGATCCCATCCACATTCGTGTTCGAGTTTACAAAAGGAGATTAGGAATGCGAGGCAAGTGTTGTCGAGACCAGAAGGAGGTGAGGCTCCCACATTGCAACAACTTATGGAGACCATCAGGAATATCCAAGAAGCCAACGAGCAGTCCAAACAGGAGCATGAGAGATTACGAGAAGAGTTACGCAAAACCAATGAGGATTTGCATAGAGACCAACGTATCCCAAGAGAACGAGAGTCAAATCCGCCAGAGAGAGACTGCCCCGAGCCTTTCTCGCGTGCTATTATGGATGAGCCTGTGCTTGTGCATTATGTGGCACCTAAGATTACTTTCACAGGGGTCAATGACCCTGAAAGTCACCTCACATCGTTCAATGCCTAGATGATTATCTCGGGTGGGTCATATGCAGTACGGTGCAAGATGTTCATTGGCACCTTCACAGGCACGGCAATACAGTGGTTCAATGGACTCCCGGATGGCCATATTACCTCTTTTGCACAGTTCTCCAAATTGTTTTGAGATTAGTTTAATGGTAACCAGACCAAGCCCCCAATCCTATATGATCTCTTCAATGTACGCCAAAGGGAGGGGGAGACACTGAAGGATTATCTAAACCGATTTTGGGCTCTCACTGCGAAACTCTGAACTCATGATGAGAGCTGTAGAGCATGAGAGCTTTGATGTTTCAAATCCATGATGAAGCTTGAAGTTGTACTGCTTTTGGTTTAGGTTTAGATTAGAGTGTTTAGAATCTATGTAAAGATCATTTCTTGACATTTGCATAAAACATGCTCAATCTGTTTTAAAAGGAAAAGTGTTTTTCTAAGCAAAGAGAAAACAACTGGTTGAATTATCGAAATAATCGGTTGTTTGTCACTTGGCTTTTTAAAGGTTTTAAAACTGTTTTTGATTTGGTTATGTAACTGCCTAACCAATTCAACTGGTTAAATAGAATTTTCAACCAGTAAATTGTGACATTTCCTAACAGTTTTTTGAAAACCTGTTATTCTATTTTGAGTGTGATCAAAACTACTTTGACTCATTAATGTTGCCTTGAACGACTAATTTTTTAAGTGCTATAAATATAGCCTTTCTTACAAAACAAATGACACAAGTTTTACACAGTTTGAAATCAAAGTGACATTGAGATTAGTTTTGAAAGAAGTTTTCAAAAGTTTGCAAGATTGTTGTTTAGCTTTGCACTAGTACAAGATCTGATCATAGGACTTCCTGGTTTCTGTAATCTCAGGTGTTTTCTATTCCTTTCATGATTCTTGTAATTGTACTTTCATAAACTTGTAAATGTTTCTGAAATCCTGCAAAGTCAAAGGGTGTTCTGACTTGAGGTGTGTAGTTGCAAAGAGGGTGAGTGGGTCTTGTGGTTTTCAAGGTCACCTCTTTGTGGTTGTGTTATTGTAATCTGTAAGTGATTACTAGTGGAACTGAGTGGTTGTTCTGGGAACTGGACGTAGCTCAAGGTTGAGTGAACTAGTATAAAATTGGTTGTGTAAATCTCTCTCCCTCTCTCACTCCTTATAACTGTTTGTTTTAATTTTGCTTTTGCTGCTGATATAAACAACCGATTAAAACGTACTTTTAACCGATTAAAGTTCAGTAAACAGTTTCTGTATCATTGTTTGATTGCTTTCCTTAATTGCTTATTTGTGATTGTTTGATAAAGGTTCATTCTTAATCAATATTTGCGAAATTTTTTGATAAACAATTCACCCCCTTGTTATTTAAGCCATCGATTCTTATAAGAACGTCATAGTGTCTGCCTTTGAGCAAGGGGTCACTCTGGGATCGTTCTGCGATTCTCTTATCAGAAGCCCTGCAGAATCTTTCTCCAAAATCAGACGAAGAGTGGTTGCCCACATTAATTTGGGGGGAAGAAAAGATATTTGGTGTGAATTCCATAAAGGATTCGAGCATGGTATTGAGCAGTGCATGGCTTTAGGCTACCAGTTTGGCGAGCTTTTGAGGGAAGGTTTCTTGAAGGAGTATCTCGAAGCCGACCAAGGAGAACCACAAAAGGAAGTTATTCTAAGGGACTAGGCACACGAGATAGCACAACTACCAAACGCAAGAGATACGCAAGGGCAGTGATGTTGCTGGAGGCGAGAGGTCATGATGACACGCCAGATCCAGATCTCAATTTCACGAAGGCAGACTTGGTAGGTGTAGTCCCTCACGACAACGACCCTGTAGTGATATCCGTTGTTATGGTGGGGAGAAAGGTGCATCGGGCTCTCATTGACCAAGGGAGCTCAGCTGATGTATTGTTTTGGTCCACGTGTGTCAACTTGCGGCTATCCCTCGATCAGATGAGGTCGCATGATGGATGCTTAGTTGGCTTTGCAGGGGACCAAGTGGAGGTTCAAGGCTACATTGATTTAAGGACGACTTTTATGGATGAGGAAGCAACCAAGATTTCTTCATCAGGTATGTTGTGGTTAATACTCCCTCTACTTATAACTTGTTGTTAGGGAGGCCCTCACTAAACAGGTTAGGAGCGGTAGCTTCTACGAAGCACATGAAAATGAAGCTACCATCCCTTAAGGGAAAGGTGATTACGATAAGGTCCAACTAGAAAGATGCTTAGAAGTGTTATGAAAGCAGCTTAAAGAACAGAAGGAGTTACTAAGACTATTTGTCATGAGGGAAAGGTTGTCGAGGTCTTGGAAGCCGAGTTAGGCCATAGACAACGACCGGGACCAGCTGGTGACATCCGAGAATGGGAAATCGAAGGAAAGTTGTTCAAGCTCAGTGCCTCGCTAGGTCAGGAGTTGCAGGACCAAATAGTTGGGGTGATAGCCAGGCACCTGGACATGTTCGCGTGGTCCTCCACTGACATGCCTGGGATAATCCCTGATTTCCTATGCCACATGCTCACTATGGACAACAGGGTTCGGCCAATAGTACAGAGGAGGAGGAAATTTAATGAAGAAAGGCGCCTAATCATCAAAACAGAGACTTAGAAGCTGTTGAGCGCTGACCATATCAGGGAGATCCGGTACCTTGAATGGTTGGCGAACGTGGTGCTGGTTTAGAAGGCCAATGGCAAGTGGAGGATGTGCGTAGACTTCACAGACCCGAATAAGGCATGCCCAAAAGATTCATACCCGTTGTCGAGCATTGACTCCTTGGTGGATAGCGCCTCAGGGTGCCGACTACTGACTTTTTTGGATGCATTCTCGGGGTACAATTAGATTCGGGGCACCCCAAGGATGAGAGTAAGATTGCTTTCATGGCGGAGCTTGCCAACTATTGTTACAAGGTCATGCCCTTTGGCCTCAAAAATACTGGCACCACTTACCAGCGTCTGATGGACAGGATTCTCACCCCCATGCTCGGCCAAAATGTGCAAGCGTACGTAGACGAGATGGTCGTTACCTCCAAGGAGCAAGAACAACATGTGACAGATATTAAGGAACTGCTTGCGATCATCGACAAGTATAACCTGAAGTTAAACCCCGAAAAATGTGTGTTTGGGGTAGAGTTAGGCAAGTTCCTTGGGTTCATGCTAACCGAGAGGGGCATAGAAGCCAACCCTGATAAGTGTGCCGCCATCATCAAGATGAGGAGCCCTGCCACTGTCAAGGAAGTCCAACAACTGACTGCACGAATGGCAGCTCTATCTTGTTTTTTTATTGACTAGTGGAGACAAGGGTTACCCGTATTTCTAGTGCTTAAAGAAGAATAATCGCTTTCGTCCAGTTGAAGGAAGCTTTCGTCCAGTTGAAGGAGTATTTCTCCAGACCCCCTGTTCTCGACAAGCCATCACAGACCGGGCGATTACCTCAGTGATAGTGCAAGACCAGGACCAGATGCAGAAGCCAATTTACTTCATCAGCAAGGTGCTATAGGGGCTTGAGGAGCGTTACCAGGCGATCGAGAAAGTTGCGCTAGCAGTAGTGTTCACAGCTAGGAGGCTACGACACTATTTTCACAGCTTTATTGTGATAGTGATGATTGATCTGCCTATCCGCAAGGGTTTACAGAAACTCGACATAGCAGGGTGTATGGTGCGGTGGTCGGTCAAGCTGTCTGAGTTTGACATCCATTATGAGCCAAGAGAGTCGATTAAAGGGCATGTATATGCTGATTTTGTGGTTGAGTTGATGTTTGGGGGTCCTCACCCAAATCCCAGGGGTTTTTGGTGGATATTGTCAGTAGATGGTTCTTCCAATCAACAAGGCAGTGAAGTTGGGGTTATCCTAGAAGGGCCCAATGGTCTGCTGATCGAACAGTCTTTGAAGTTCACATTTAAAGCTAACAACAATCAGGCCGAGTATGAGGTGTTAATAGATGGGATGTTGTTATCTCAGGAGTTGGGAGCTCAGAACCTACTGGTGAAGAACGACTCGTTACTTTTACCGAGCAGGTGACAGGTAGATGTCAAGCCAAGGACCCGCAATTGGCCGCATACCTCAAGTATGTCATGTTGCTGAAAGAAGCCTTCATTGAGTTTGAGCTTGTGCACGTCTTGAGAGAGCAGAATTCCCGAGCCGACCTCTTGGCCAAACTGGCCAGCTCGGGAAAGGGAAATCGACAAAGGTCAGTGATCCAGGAAAACTTAAAGGCCCCTAGTACGCAAAGTAATTTTATATATACACCTGCTTATAGATATGTTTGGGGATGTGAATATAATATTGTTGTTATTTTACATGTTTGTTGTGAGTATGTAGTAATATTTTCTGTTGCATATATATTACACGTGGCTAGTTGTTATTAACCCTAGAAAGATAGGGAGATGCACTGGTAACAAAAAGTGGGCTTGCGGATAGCACCTGAAGATCATTGGTGCCCGTGGCAGGTGGTTTTTCTATTAGAGATAAAAGATTAATGTATTTAGTATATTTTCAACTAATATTTTTTTATATCCAGGGAGAATGGTTGCATGTGCGACAATAAAAGAAGAGTAAGTCTCCAGGTAAAGGTAGACTGTTTTTGATACACTTTCTTAACTGGTTATTTTTGGTTAGCCCTAGCTGACTTGATTGTTGGAGTGTAATCAACAGGTAGGGCACCCTCTGTCTCAACGGAGCCTTAGTGCAACAAGGAGATGCAAAATCGGTTCCAGAAGAGGTAGATACAGAAGGGGTTATTGTACCATCCCGTCCCCGGGCGTTGACCAAAGTCAAAGTCAAAGCCAAAGTCAACGTATGGTGAGGCCCCTCGAGGAACCCAAGGAAGAAAGTCAACGAATTGACCGCATGAGACGTCGCCAAGGTAGGCGCCGCCAGGTGTGTGCGTCGCCAAGATAAGGCGTCGCCAGATAAGGCGTCGCCAGGTTAAGGCATGGCCCAGAGCAATAACAAAGAGAAGAGAAAAGTGGCTTCAAGGCCATAATTCTAGTACCAGTAGGGAGTAACCTGGCTCGTGAAGTACCCACGCCACCTTAGGGAGACCCCCAGGATAGATACGACCCATGAGAGGGTCATGCCCAGGGGTGAACCAGGTGCATGGTGCGAGAGGAAGGTAGATACACTCCCAGGGCGAGTAACTAGGGGTTGGGGGGCATGAGTTGGCACCCAGAAAGTCAGCCCACGCGCCAGATGCACTTCGAGGAAAGAGGACTCACACAATGGAATAACCCTAAGTTGGGTTACGGCGCTACGAGGCCCTATGCGTAGAATAACGATCAAGTCAGAAGAACACGTGGCAATAAGCACGTGTTCATCAATGTTTTAGTGAAAGTTTGATAAGGTACGCGTTTTACGTATCAAATGTTTCGAGCACATTTTTATACGCTTTCAATGCGCTTTAACGCGCTTTAAATGCAGAAGGTGTATAAAAAGGGGCCTTGGGACATTTGAAAGGGGGCCGAGTTTTAACCTAATTCTCGTAGTTCTACACACACGTAAACCCTAGTTGTTTCGCGGCGCACCCACTGTACGCACAAACAATTAGGGCAACACAGTATTAGTTACTCAGTATTTTCGACCACCTCCAGAGCATCCAGTCACGGTGTTCGATAGGAGGTGTATCACATTTGATGTTTCTCGCTAGCTGACTTGATCGTCGGAGTGCAAACGGTCGCGAGGGCGCCCCTTTGTTCACTTCCTTTCAGGTACTCCCATACGGAGCAGAACGAAGGTGCCCTAGCTCGTGAGGACAAACCACGCATAAAGACAACCCAGGTCAACCGGCGGGAACATTTGGCGCCCACCGTGGGGCCGATATAAAACGTCAGCCCCATCACACTGTTTTCCAGTTCCAGTTGCAGCTTCCAACTCAATTCCGGTTCTCAAATCACAGATAGTCAAGAAAGCTTCCAGAAACCACGAACATGAGACCTGCACGCGCTAGGAGTGAAGAGATGACCATGCAACAACTCATGGGCATGATGCAAGGGCTGCAAGAAGCAATGGCAGCCTCAAAAGCGGAGCAAGAGCGCATGCAGACGGATCTCACAGCATCCCAGGTGAGAAACGATGAACTCCACCGCGCTAACGAGGCTGAGACTGCCACTCCACCCAGAGAATTCTCAACACCATTCTCACAGGCGATCCTAGAGACAGCAATCCCCAACACATTCACGGGGCCCAAGGTAACCTTCACAGGGATGGAGGATCCTGAGGCGCACCTCACTGCGTTCCACACGCAGATGATGCTGGTAGGCGGTTCTGATGCCGTAAGATGCAAGCTCTTCATGAGCACTTTGACTGGGATGGCCATGGATTAGTTCATCAGCCTCCCAGAGGGTCACATCATGTCTTTCACACAGCTCTCGCGGCTATTCAGAGAGCAGTATTTAGCCAACAGGGCCCCAACCCCAGTTTCGTACGACCTATTCGACGTGAAGCAGTATCAAGGTGAGACCTTGAAAGAGTACATAAGCCGCTTCAAGGCGCAGGTGGTGAAGGTGGGTACCCCAGACGAACCCATGATCGTGTACGCATTCAGGAAATGGGTGTGTCCTGGGTCTTTTAGCAAGTCGCTCAATCGCAGCCGCCCCAAAACTTTTGCTGAAGTAAGGCGTCGGGCGGTAGAACACATTGCCTCTGAGGGCGAGGCATACGAGAAGTGCACGACAGCTGCACCTACACGCCCAAGAGCGCAGATGCGCACACAACCCGCCACAGAGAGAAAGAACCAAGACAGGAAGCGCACCTACGAGACAAGGAGGACCCCGCCTAAGGGTCGAGCAGAAGGAAGGAGAGAGGGAAATAGACCTCTAAGGCACAATTTTGTGGTGGAACTTAAAGACCTCATCGTTGTGCCCAACATAGCTGACAGGTTGAGGCCACCGGTGAAGTCTGACAAGGTACTGGGACCTCACAAGGAATCATGGTGCGAGTTTCACGAAGCATTCAGACACCATATTAACAACTGCTTAGCGCTGGGCTATCAGTTGGATGAGCTTGTGAAGAACAGTCTCCTAAAAGATTACCTCGCTGGGTCTACTACAACCACAGCCACGACAACTCCAGAGGAAGGTCAAGCGCATGAAATGCCGACTCACGGGGAAGTACACACCATTTCTGGCGGCTTCTCCGGAGGAGGACCCACTGCCTCTCAACGGAAGAAATATGTGAGGTCAGTAAGTTCAGTTGCTGAGGAATTTCCAGATGACCCGTGGGAGTCGGACCTTGTTTTCAGAAGGGCTGACCTGCGGGATGTCGTCCCCCACGATAATGACCCCGTGGTCATTTCAATAGTCACAGCGGGAAGAAAGGTACATAGGGTTCTCGTCGACCAAGGCAGTTCCGCAGACGTCATGTTTTGGTCGACCTTCAATAAGCTACAGTTGTCCCCCGATCTGCTGAGACCCTATACTGGATGCTTGTATGGGTTTGCAGATAACCCAGTGGAGGTACGCGACTACCTAGAGCTGAGGACGACGTTCACTGATGGAGCGACGTCACGCACCGAGAGCATCCGGTACTTGGTGGTTAACGCCAACTCAGCTTACAACGTTTTGTTAGGCAGACCTGCTTTGAACAGATTAAGGGCAATGTCCTCCACACGCCACATGAAGATGAAGTTACCAGACCTTAGTGGTAAAGTAATCGTAATCAAGTCAGATCAGGAAGAGGCCCGAAAGTGCTATGAAAATAGCCTAAAAACAAAGAGAGGCGTGGTCATGGTGATTGAACGACCACCCGTTTCAGATTCGCAATGCAATTAGAACCATTGGAAGAGGTGACGCCCACAGAGTCCACGCCTGTCGAGGTCACACCTGCAGGGGCGAAACCTCTAGAAGATGCGCGCGCGGAAGGAAGGTACTATGACGCCTCGCCCACGGAAGAAGAGTCAGAGGAGGCGATGCCCGATGCATTCGAGAGGGCGACGCCTATGGAAGAGGACTCCGCCTATGGAAGAGGACTCCATGAATGAGTCTCGCTCAGAGAACGTGCAGAGTGAGCAACCCCAACCAGTAGACAACGTGGTGGAAAGACAGATAGGGGGTAAGGTGTTCAAATTAGGACGCTTCTTGAGATAGGAAGAACGAGAAGAGGTAGCTGCGGTGATCTCGCGACACCTAGACGCATTCGCGTGGACTGCGGCAGACATGCCAGGCATTGACCCAGATTTTTTGTGCCACCATCTTACCATGGACGCCAAGGTTCGCCCTGTGCGACAGAGAAGGAGGAAGTTCAACGAAGAACGATGCCTTGTCGTGAAGGAAGAGACGCAGAAGCTGCTAAGCGCTGGGCACATCAGGGAGATACAATACCCTGAGTGGCTAGCCAACGTAGTTTTAGTGAAGAAGGCGAATGGGAAATGGAGGATGTGCGTTGACTTCACAGATCTGAACAAGACATGCCCCAAAGATTCGTACCCGCTACCCAACATCGACGCATTAGTGGATAGAGCCTCAGGCTGCAAGATGCTGAGTTTCTTGGACGCATTCTCAGGTTACAATCAGATCAAGATGCATCCAAGGGATGAGAGCAAAACGACGTTCATGACGGAGACGAGCAGCTATTGTTACAAGGTGATGCCGTTTGGGTTGAAAAATGCGGGCGCCACCTACCAGAGGTTGATGGACAAGGTCCTTGCACCCATGTTAGGAAGGAACGTGCAGGCCTACGTAGATGACATGGTGGTGACTTCACATGAGAGAGGGCAGCACACAACTGATCTGGAAGAGCTGTTTGCTACCATATCAAAGTATCGCCTCAAATTAAACCCAGAAAAGTGCGTTTTTGGCGTAGAAGCAGGGAAGTTCTTGGGATTTATGCTCACTAAAAGGGGAATAGAGGTGAACCCCGATAAGTGTGCAACTATCATAGCCATGAGGAGCCCAACCTCAGTTAAAGAAGTCCAACAATTAACTGGGAGGATGGAAGCTTTGTCTAGGTTTGTGTCTGCTGGAGGGGAGAAAGGCCACCCTTATTTCCAATGCCTCAAGAGGAATAGCCGTTTTGCATGGACGGATGAGTGCGAAGCAGCGTTCCACAAGTTGAAGGAGTACTTGGCGACGCCACCGGTGCTTTGCAAGCCACAGGTAGGCGTCCCCCTCCGATTATACTTTGCGGTAACAGAATGGGCCATTAGTTTTGTGCTGGTCCAGGAGCAAGACCAAGTGCAGAAGCCCATTTACTTCATAAGTAAGGCCTTGCAAGGCCCAAAATTGAGGTACCAGTCACTAGAAAAGGCGGCACTAGCAGTGGTGTTTTCAGCCCGAAGGCTCCGCCACTATTTCCACAGTTTCACAGTGGTGGTGATGACGAACCTCCCCATCCAGAAACTACTTCAAAAGCTAGATGTAGCAGGGAGGATGGTTCGCTGGGCGGTAGAGCTGTCGGAGTTTGATATCCAATATGAACCCAGGGGGTCCATCAAAGGGCAAGTCTATGCTGACTTCGTGGCAGAACTCTCACCAGGAGGAGACCCTCACGAAGTGGAGTTAGGGTCACAGTGGATGCTCTCAGTGGATGGATCTTCCAACCAGCAAGGGAGTGGCGCTGAAATAATCTTGGAGGGGCCTAATGGAGTGTTGATCGAGCAAGCTTTACGCTTCGGCTTCAAAGCGAGCAACAACCAGGCGGAGTACGAGGCGTTGATCGCTGGGATGCTGTTGGCCAAAGAAATGGGTGCTCAGAGCCTCCTGGCAAAGAGTAACTCACAATTGGTCACAGGGCAAGTAACGGGGGAGTACCAGGCAAAGGATCCACAGATGGCCGCATACTTGAGGTACGTCGAGGTGTTGAAGAGGGCCTTCGTTGCATTTGAACTGGTGCATGTCCCTAGGGAGTAGAATGCCAGAGCTGACCTGCTTGCCAAGCTGGCCAGCTCAGGCAAGGGGGGGAGGCAGAGGACTGTAATATAAGAGACCCTCAAAACGCCGCGAAAGTTTGTTGCAGACAACAGGGTGGATGTTCTTCACGTTAGTACAGCAAGAGGAAAACCAAGGAGTCATCGCTCTTTGAGTCAAGATACGGCGAGGGCTCCCTGCATCAGTACCTACACAACCTCGCCGGAAGAAGAGAAAGGTGTACAGGTATGCGCCTTGGAGGAAGGCGACACCTGGATGACCCCTTACAGGCGATACCTCGCGGATGGGATCCTCCCAGCGGAACCAGAAGAAGGCAAGAAGGTCAAGAGGAACGCCGCAAGGTACACCTTAGTGAATGGGATATTATTCATACATGGATTTACGCACCCTATCTTGATGTGCGTAAGCGGCGACGAATGCACCAGGATAATGGCTGAACTCCACGAAGGTATTTGTGGGAGCCACGTGGGAGGAAGATCCTTGGCATCCAAAGTAGTACGTGTGGGTTTTTACTGACCGACGGTAAGAGAAGAGTGCGTTCGATACGCCCAGCGTTACAAGCAGTGTCAGATGCACGCTGATTGGCACAAGGCGCCGCGAGAGGAGCTGAGATCCATACACAGCCCATGGCCTTTCCATACTTGGGGTATTGATATCCTAGGTCCGTTCCCTTTGGCGATAAGGCAGATGAAGTACTTAATTATTGCCATCGAATACTTCACTAAGTGGATAGAGGCAGAACCAGTGGCACAGATCACTGCGCACAAGGTACAACACTTTGTTTGGAAGAACATTGTGTGTCGTTTTGGGGTGCCGAGCCGGCTCATTTCAGATAATGGCACCCAGTTCGCGAGTCAACAGTTGGGGAAGCTATGTACAGAGGTAGGAATCAAGCAGGTGTTTGCATCAGTCGAACACCCCCAGACGAATGGGCAGGTCGAGTCAGCAAACAGAGTTTTGTTGAGAGGTTTGAAGCGCAGATTAGAGAAGGCTAAATGGGCGTGGGCAGAAGAAGTACCAAGAATTGTATGGGCTTACCACACCACACCTCAATCTTCCACCATGGAGACGCCTTTCAGCCTAGTGTATGGGTCGGACACCATGATCCCAATAGAGATCCACGAGAGCTCGCCTCGTTTCCTAGGTTTCGTGGCAGAAGAGTCCAATGAAGAAAGGAAGGTGAACCTGGATCTGATAGACGAAGCTAGAGAAGAGGCGAGAATTAAAGCCGAGGCTGTGAAGAGAATAGTAGAGCGTCAGTACAGCTCTAAGGTGAAGCTGCGACAATTTCAGATTGGTGATCTGGTCATGAGGAAGGCTCATCCTTACGAGTTGGAAAATAAGTTGTCTCCCAAGTGGACTGGACCGTTCAGAGTAATTAAAGCCAAAGGGAATGGTTCATATAAGTTAGAGACTTTAGAAGGAGGCCCCATCCCACGTAGTTGGAATGCGATGAATTTAAAGTTTTATTTCAGTTGAAATTTTGTAAAGGGGACACTTTTTTTCCCTCCCGGGGGTTTTTTAATGAGGTCACCCAAATAAAGAAAAGAAAAGTTTAAGATATTCTTGCTTTAGTTTCCCCCTTTCATGTAAGATCAAAGATCAAAGATCAAAGGAACAAAGACAAAGATGAGGCGTCGCCAAGATGAGGCGTCGCCAAGATAAGGCGTCGCCAAGATAACGTGTCGCCAGAAGCAGGCATCGCCAGATAAAGAGGTGGAGGTCAGACGCAAAGCAAGATAACAGGTATGTGGAGTGTAAGTTAAAACCCGGACGCCTAGTCCTTGAGCAGGGGTTAAGGGATTCCTTCAGGACGCCCCCTCCTTAAGTATGAATAGCTAGCCCCGGTACCAGATGTCAGTGTAAGTTAAAACCCGGATGCCTAGTCCTTGAGCAGGGGTTAAGGGATTCCTTTAGGACGCCCCCTCCTCAAGTATGAATAGCTAGCCCCGGTACCAGATGTCAGTGTAAGTTAAAATCCGGGTATCTAGTCCCTGAGCAGGGGTTAAGGGATTCCTTCAGGATGCCCCCTCCTCATGTATGAATAGCTAGCCTCGGTGTTTGGTGCTTTAGACACCCTGAGGAACGATACGGCGCTACTGTAGTAGGCCTCTCTTTAGGCGTGGGCACCAAACGTAAAGAGATAAGGGCTAAAACTGCCCTGGTGTTTTAGACACTCCATTGATGATGCAGTGTTGTTGTATAGGCCTCTCCATAGGCGTAGGCACCAGGGCACGACTTTTGTCCAAAGTGCATAGATACGCTGAGGACACCCAGAGCAGGTCTCCCCCCGAGCGTGGACACCCAGTACAGGTAAAGATAAGTCCTCCTCCCCCTTGAGCGATGTCGGGGCCAGAAAAGAGGTGAGAGTGAGACCTTTGGTAGTAAGCGCCTAAAGTACGTGAAATTAAATCCTCCTTTGCCTTTTTGGGCGATGGCAGGGCAAGCGACGCCTTCATGAGGAAGACTCCTCGCAGATACGAAGGCCAAATCCAGTTTCTGGGCAAAGAAACCAAGAGAAGGGTAGGCGATTCGACTTAGAAAGAAAAAACAAGAGAAGAAGTCACGTGCTACCTAGAGAGTTAAAGGTGAAGCGATGAAGGGATGTATCGAGGGAAACACATTCGATATAGTAAAAAAGACAGAAATAGATAAAGGGCGCAAGAGAAGTTAAAGCAAACAAGGATGTAAAGACAAAGGTTGAATAAGTATTTAAACAAGAGCCAATTGTCAGAGTTATAGGTAAATTCAAATGTATATACCAAATTATAGTGAAGGGGTTCAAGATATGCATAAGTTCACTCCACAAGGTTGAAGAGGATAACCTTCCCATCAACAATATGGCTGAAAGGGCTGTAGTTGGAGATGTCAATCCCCAGGTTTTCAAAAATGGCTTGAGCTAGGGCCTCCTTGAAACCCACTGCAAAGGTATCGGCCATATCGTCGATAAGTTTCCCCCTGACCTGCTCTAGTTTTTTGACGGTGGAGTCCTGAATCTCCCTCTCTGCAATAAGCCCTTTCTTGGCCCTCTCCAGCTCCTCGATCGCGGAATCCCCGGAGGCTAGCTGCTTTTCAAGAACCTCCTTCTCCACCTAGAGCCTGTTCAATTCAGTCTGGAACTGACCATGCTCAGTTTGAAGAAGGTTGAGCTTTTCCATCTTTTCAGCTAACTCCCCCTCGGTCTTCTTCAGCGATTGCTCCCGGGCAGCGCATTGATCGGCAAGTCGTTTCTGTTGTGCCTCGGAAGCTCGCATCGCCGCTTCAAGAGCAACGATTTTGGACTGAAGAGACGCCACCTGTGCAAGGAGCTCAGTGAGCCGTTTGCAGGCTTCTGCATTGGCCTCTCGGGCACTTCTCAAAGAGGCTTTATAGACCTCCTCTTGGCACGCCCAGCTGCGGCACAGACTCTCTTTTTCTTCCTTCAGGGTAGCCACCTCCTATCGGAGAGTTTGGAGGGTGCGTGCCTCGTCAGTCTTGGACTTTGCTTGGGCGCGCCACTCAAGTGCAACGGCCAAGAAGGCCCCCAGATAGTAAGGCATGCCTTCTGACCGTGGCACTCCGGAAGACTCCCCTGGCGACCGCCTCTCATTGAAACCCCTCATCAGCTGCATGATGGGAGGGGGAATCGCTATAAGCTCTAGGGCAGATGCTGGGGCGGCTGAGGTCGGAGTTGGTGTTGGATTTGGTGTTGGAGCTGGTGTTGGAGTTGGTGTTGGTGTTGGTATTGGTAAAGGAACAGACTCCACCACCCCCTCTTCTTGGACTGTTAGTGGTGAGGGAGATGGCGAGGGGGACGTGGCACTAGGAGGGTTGTTCATCAAAGACCCCCATGCAGAGGCGAAGGGGAGCGCGAGTAAACAACACGATTTGCCCTCCTCCTCTTATAGGCAGGTCCCACATCCGATTCTTCATCCTCGGAGGAGATGGTCAGCGCCCTCTTGCCTTTGTCAAGAGGGGCTGTAGGAGGAGTGTCGGCTATCGCCAGGGGGACTACAGCAATGGGAGGGGGTGATTTGGGTGTTTGGAGTGAGAGAGGAGAGTTTGGTGTTTGTAGGGAACGGGGAGAGCTGGGCGTTTCGGCAGTTTGGGGTAGTGGAGATGGTGGCAACAGATTGGGCTCGATGGGGGAGGTGCTGGAGGCGCCACCCTTTGCAGACTTCGCGTCAAGACGAGCCTTCAAGGACCTAGCCAGTTCAACTTGCGTTGTGGGGTCCATCACTGATGCTGCACCAAACAAACCAGGTAACAGAGGTTAGGACTGATATCAATGAAGAACGAAGCTCCAAATGCATATGGCAATACGCAGAAATTCGAAGTACAGGACGTCAACTCTACCACTCAGGCAAATCCTCAGATCAACAGCAAGTATAGAAATTAAAGCAGACAAGCATTGCATGCATGAATCAAAGAAAGCACGATTAAAAAATAAACAAAGATAAGGCAAGCAAAGGGCGATTTTCCCTACCAAAGTATGAAGAAAGGGTGTGTGCATTGAACTCACAAGCTATGAGTTTCGGCGAGCTGAAGGCAATCTTCAGGCCAGCCAAGGCCTCGCACACCCCCCTGTCAGAGGAAGATAGCTCGTCTAAAGATTTGGGTTTGACCAGTTTGGGCTTTTCCGTCCAATACAGGGGGAACCCATTAAGAGCCGTGGGGTTGCGTTTGTTCGCACACACCCTGAAAAAAAGGCCTTTCCAGCCTTTGAAGGAGTTCTGGAAGAGGGTTAGGAGGATCCTTCCGGCGATTCCAAAGAAACTTACCCAGAGGCTCTTCCCCTACTTCTTCACTTCAAAGAAATGAAGGAAAACGTCCACTGAAGGTGGGACGCCTAGGTGCCCACATAGTATTTGAAAGGCCCTGACGAAGGCCCAGCCGTTGGGGTGTAGCTGGGCGGGGGCTGTGTTGATCTTGGTGAGTAACTCCCTCTCAAAGGATATGAAAGGCAGGCGTACACCAACGCGCTTGAAAACCGCTTGGTACATAAAGAAAAAGGGTTTCCTGCCGTTAAGCTGGTTGTCCACACAGACTGGCTCCCCAGGGGTGCCATGGCGAACAGAGATGTGTGAGTCGTGGGTGCTACAAAAGGCGTTAAAGTTGTATAGATGTGGGTCACCTTGGTGCTTCACCACGTCTTCTATGGTGGTTATGCTAGTGCACTCAGCCAGGAGCTCATCTGAGGCCCAAGAGTACTGAGCCTTATAATCGACCTGTGGGGGAGGATTGGGCGTTGTTTTTGTACGCGCCATAGATTGATAAAGAAGCTGAAGAAGGAAGAAAAAAGCAAAGGCTTAGTGAAGGAGTTTTGAAGAAGCAAATGGGACGAAACCCTAGGAATCCCCTACCCACGCAAGAAGTTCAGAAAAGGGGGACAGAGAAATGGGGAAGAAGAGCACGAATGCAACAGAAATAAACAGGCCCAGGCAGTTATATCAGCACAAGAGTTAAAGGGAAGAGCCGTCAAAAGAGAAAGATCATACCTTTGAGTATTTTGTTTGATCGGAAGTGCGAAGAAGAGAGCAAAGATCGCAGAGGAAGCTTGAGAAGATGAACAATAGAGGGAATGAGAAGAGCAAATGAAACAGTAGTTGGAGCGCGGGATTTCGAAGACTTAAACGTTACGACTGAAGAGCAAGAGGCGATAGATCGGGACCGTGCGATTAAGCCACGTGTCGAGGGATTAAGCGTTAACTTGAAGTGCAAGAAGCCCCAAGCGCTGGCCGTAAGATGGAGCCACGCGTCAAGAGATCAGAGCATAACCCAAAGCGTCACTTTTCCCGCTCAGAGAATGTTACGTCGTCAGATGCTCAGGAAGTGTCACGTCCACTGCTCAAGGGAATGTCACGTCAGCCGCTCAAGGGAATGTCACGTCAGCCACTCAGGAAACGCCACGTCATTAGAGTGCCACGCGGATAATAGGGCGAGGCCTTAGTCTTTTTGCTGAAAACAAGTATCAACTCAAGACTGGGGGGCTTGTGTACCATCCCGTCCCAGGGCGTTGACCAAAGTCAAATTCAAAGTCAAAGTCAAAGTCAACGTATGGTGGGGCCCCTCGAGGAACCCAAGGAAGAAAGTCAATGAATTGACCGCATGAGGCGTCGCCAAGGTAGGCGCCGCCAGGTGTGGGTGTCACCAAGATAAGGCGTCGCCAGGTTAGGCGTCGCCAAGATAAGGCGTCGCCAGATAAGGGGTCGCCAGGTTAAGGCATGGCCCAAAGCAATAACAAAGAGAAGAGAAAGGTGGCTTCAAGGCCATAGTTTTAGTACCAGTAGGGAGTAACCTGGCTCGTGAAGTACCCACGCCACCTCAGGGAGACCCCCGGGATAGATACGACCCATGAGAGGGTCATGCCCATGGGTGAACTAGGTGCATGGTGCGAGAGGAAGGTAGATACACTCCCAGGGCGAGTAACTAGGGGTTGAGGGGCATGAGTTGGCACCCAGAAAGTCACCCCACGCGCCAGATGCACTTCAAGGATAGAGGACTCACACAATGGAATAAACCTAAGTTGGGTTACGGCACTGCGAGGCCCTCTGCGTAGAATAACGATCAAGTCAAAAGAACACGTGGCAATAAGCACGTGTTCATCAATGTTTTAGTGAAAGTTTGATAAGGTACGCGTTTTACGTATCAAATGTTTCAAGGCACATTTTTATACGCTTTCAATGCGCTTTAACGCGCTTTAAATGTAGAAGGTGTATAAAAAGGGGCCTTGAGACATTTGAAAGGGGGTCGAGTTTTAACCTAATTCTCGTAGTTCTACACACACATAAACCCTAGTTGTTTCGCGGCGCACCCACTGTACGCACAAACAATTAGGGCAACACAGTATTAGTTACTCAGTATTTTCGACCACCTCTAGAGCATCTAGTCACGGTGTTCGATACGGAGGTGTGTCACCTTTGATGTTTCTCGCTAGCTGACTTGATCGTCGGAGTGCAAACGGCCGCGAGGGCGCCCCTTTGTTCACTTCCTTTCAGGTACTCCTAGACGGAGCAGAACGAAGGTGCCCTAGCTCGTGAGGACAAGCCACACATAAAGACAACCCAAGTCAACCGGCGGGAACAATTATTCAACCTGAAGTCAACCGGCAACCCAATCAACCGACAAGAACATTTTTAATCAAATCTTCTAACAACCCTCATACTTGAATTTATAGTTTTATCTTAATTGAATGAATTGAAACACGGATAAAATTTTAATTTTTTAGTAATAGGAATAAGGTTTTGTACAATTAATGAAATTTTAATTTTTGTTTTTTTTTTTCTTATGCAGGTTGGATTGCAGGCCCGCGGGTTACCTCTTATGCAGGGCAGGCCAGTGAAATGAGCTCGCACTCCTTACGCGGGGTGGGTGAACTCGACCCATGTTTTGCGGGCTAAACATGGAGCGGACCTATACAAGGCGTGCCAGCTCGCATTGCCACTACTAATTATTTAATCTCACAAGTGCCACTAGCAAGAGCACCATACTCGGCCTCAGAAGAACTTCACGAAACTATGAGTTGCTTATTAAATTTCCATGATACAAGAGAAGAACCAAGGCATATAGAGAATCCATATATAAATTTATTAGTATCAATACAACCAGCCCAATCGAAATACTAAAAGCTTTGAGCTAAAGTTTAGTAGTAGAAGATAAGAACATTCCCAGTCCAGGAGCAACTCTAAAATAGTTGCTTTAGACTGGTAGAATAGACCCTATTTTTTTCCCAATGTTTAGGCAACATATTTTATCATAAATTTACGCAAAAAATTTCTATGTATTACATTTACATTTTAGGCCACAATTATTTAATTGTGACACTAACAAAGTCATGTTTTAAGAGAAATACCAAAGTCATGAAGCAAATATGTGAGTCGTTGAATTTCACAAGTGCCACTAGCCAGAGCACCATACTCATTCTCAGAGAAGAACTTCACGAAACTATGAATTACATCTTAAATTTCCATAATATAAGAGAAGAACCAAGGCATACATAGAACCCGTATATAGATTTCTTAATATCAATAACCAACTAAATCAGAATCACTACAATGTTTGAGCTAAAGTTTACTAGTAGAAGGAAAGAAAATTCCCACTCTAGGAGTAACTTTATAATTGTTGCTTTAGATTTGTAGATTTGTAGAATTGACCACACTTTTTTTTGCCAACATTTAGGCAACACCTTTTATCATAATTTTAGGCAACATTTTAGGCCACACTTTTTTAATGTGATTTATTATTTGTTTAAAGGTCATTCTCACAAAACTGTGGCTTAAAGATTCATGACCCGATTCATAAGGATTCATAAGCCAAATTTTGTAAAAGTGTTGCTTTAGATTTGTAGAATTGGATTCAGAAATTAAAATGACTAAAACAACAATGAATTAATCGAACAATTAAAAGAGACTTAAAGCAAAATACACAAAAGTTTCACGATTTACTCAAAAGAGGTTACTAAATTCAAGATATGGGTGGTTCAAGAAGAATAGGTAAAATTGAACCAAACAAATAATTAAAAACACAATGTAATCGATGAAACAAATTCAAGACATGAAGTAAATATAATGAACAACAAGGAATTCAACAACTAACAACACAAACACAATAAAAATTTAAGAACACTTAGCTTTGAATTGTAAGCTAGCTCTTATACCAAATGATAGCTTGAAACCTCCATGGATTGACTTGGTTCTTCAAATATAGAATGGATTGGCGAAAGCAATAAAGAATAGAGGTCAAGGAGGAGCTGCAAAGAACTCTCGGAGCCTTGGAGTGTCGTGAGGTGTATGGAGGGTGATAGGTTAGGCCTAATCATTTGGAGAAAATGAGAGATATCAAACAAGGTTACCCTAGAGAGAGATGACAAGGAGAGTTTGATTAGAAATTTTAGCAGCATAACTCAATTATATTTGATCTGAATTTTAATGAGCCAAACACCTTCATTTATAGGTTAAGGGTCAGACCAAATTACTAGCAAAACGGTGGGAGATTTGAATATAAAACTAGGCGCCAAAGCTAGTCACATTAAAAGTGTGACGACAATGTGAACTATGTGTTTACCTAGGCGTGCAAGGTCTCATGTGACCAACCTAAGGTTTAAGATAGGCCAAAATTGAGCTCAATTAAACCCCAGTTAGAATTAAAAACCCTAATCCTAGTCTAATTGAAGGCAAATACAAGCCTAAAATCTACACCACTTGACCTAATTTTGTAGGTCCAATTTATTTTACAAGAAATGAAATACTATTCTAATTTTTAATAACTAGATTAAGGTCTAAGAAATGTAAGAATGTCCCTTTGATAGTCCATGTTGAGTTCCATTTTTCTTTAAGTCTTTGGATCTTGCCCTAGTAGAGTTTGTGGCTGGCAGGTTTCATTCCTCTTAAATAGTTGGGTCCTTTGTTTAAAGATACACCACAGTCTAAATTCTTCATGGATATGAAGGATAACATTCATGTGAAGTTGGTTGAATAGAAGGGAAGGCTTCTTTCCATTATGAGGTAGGTTCAAGTTTTCAACTTAGTTAAGTATAATTTTGTATCAATTTTAGATATATTTTTGGCTAATTACCCTTCTCGGTGAGTTGTAAACTTTGTTGAGGATTTTTGTTTGATTTTAGGACATTAACTAAAGAAAGCTCATCACAGTTAAATCAGTTATAGAGTTTATCCCGCTAGATGGAAACATGTTAACCACACTACTATTCTTAAGTTAACATGGGACTTTATTCACTCTAATAATAGTTGGGCAAAGTTTATACGAGTTAGATGTCTTGATAAATATTTTTATGTTATAACCAACTATAAGTCATCTTCGATATGTCTTGGTATTATTATGAGGTTTATGATATAGTAATTCAACATATTGGATGGATCTTCAACAATCGTAAGATAATGGATTGTTGGTATCTAACTCTTAAGGACTTTAATTTCTACAAATTGTATAGAAAAAATTAGAATAAGAAGAAAATTATTTATGATTTTTATTTTGATTATTCCCTTTCCTTTTGCTGTGGTTACATTCTATTGCATATTCAAAGATATTTGAAAAACTAAAAAATAACTTGTAGATATAGTAGTATTCTAAGAGTTACAAATAAAAAAAGGCCTTCAATACACGAGTACTACTAAATACTCTTAAAAGGCCTTCAATAAGTATTCAATCCTCATTGAGCACTTATTACAACACATTATTCAACATCCTTCGGTGTTATTCTTGACTCTTAAAAGCTTCTCTTATTTTCTGAAACTTTTGTCTATGCAAAGCTTTCATGAAAATATTATCAAGTTAATAATTTGACTTGTGAATCTCTAGTTTAATATTTTTAAAGTTGTTCAGTTTCACAAAACAATAACTGCACCTTGCATAAATATCTCTCAAACTCCTCCTTAATTTTGGAGAAGTGGAGTTTATAGATGAAAAAGTTGAGCTTGAAGAACTGGATAAGGGTGAGGAACTTGGTGTGTTGGGTTAATTCCTCATTTTAGGTGCCAAATTCTTATGCAAGATAGTTATTGAAATTTCTACTTGTCTACTCTTTTTGCCAATCTTTCTTGCCAAATCCAACAAGCCTTCTTATCAAATATCACATCTTGACTAATTATCACATTCTTTGTCTTTAAGTTGTAACTTCCTCCTATGAATCGACTTTTGAGGTATTTAGAAAACAAATTCCTTAAATTTTGTTTGGAGTTTAAGATTGATTTAAACATAAAGATGTCTTAGCATCTATGAGAAGATTAGAATGAAACAAACAAAGAACAACAACAATAACTCAATAAATTCTAAAGAACATAGGCGAAATCATGAAGAACAAAATAACATAAGAACAAAAATAATTGAAAATAAAAGTTGGAGTGAAAAAGACTTAGGAGTATGGAAGAAAAAAAGGTCACTAAGAAGATGGATAATTCTTCATTATGTTGATAAACTCCAATGGAAAATAGCCACTTATCTCTCCAAGATAATCTTAATTTTTTACACTTAATCTTTATTATAATTTTCCTCTTTTACCATACATATAATCTCACCATCCCTTCTCAATCACCATAAGCTTCTCACTAACTCTATGCAGAATTACCAAATGTACTTTATATAATTCTCAATTATCCTTACTCCTTGTTTAATCTTCTAGTTTCCTCGATTGAAACTGATAAATTGTAACCATTTACTTATTAAGTTAAACAAATTTTTCACCCTCTCTTGAGCAATTAGATAATTTTTTTCATACATAAAATAGAGAAAAAAATATTTCAAAAAATAAAAAATATGAGATTACACCAAAAAAGAATCAAGTGAAAAAAAATTAAAAAAGAAAAAAACAAGGAAAAATATAATTCAATACAAAGTTCATACCAAATAATAACAAATTTGCTTGTATTTTTATTTTTGATTTTTGTTCTTGAAGATGTCTCATCTCATAAGTTATTATTTGATATCCAACCTAACCTGACAACAAGGCTTTCAAATACTAGATTAACAAAATACATACGATGAACGAGTAATAAAATATTTGTTTAAGTGTTTAACCTTGAAAGAAAGAGAGAGAAAATAGGAAACAATATTCCAAGTATAATAAAACAAATAAATAGAAGAAAAAAGGGTAAAAAAAGAATTTTTTTTCTAGAAATAAATACATTTTAGTAAAAGTCTTATCTTATATGATAAACTTGCAAGATCAAAAGTTAATTAAATAATTAGAAGTTCTAATACTATGTCTCTCTTTGTTTTACTTTTGCCATAGATTTTGAAAATTCTTAGGTGCTTGTAGTGTAACGTTGTTCAATCCAAATTGGGAATTTTCGTCTCAATAAGAAATCTTTAATATATATGACGATGAATTTTGCATTAACCCAAGCATGCACGAGAATTCTCCAATCCAATGCTCCATTCATTTCTCTTTCACGTTTTCTTCCCTGCATGTGTTGGGTTCATCAACACATGTACAATACTTTTTTTTATCAATTGATAATAAGAAAATAACATTAAATTGTTACAAGCAAGACCACACAAAAGTTTGCCATAAATAGAACCAACACATTGTTAACAGTACATTCACCCTATATCATACACTGCTGCATAACTTTTGCAAAAAGTAAATTGCATAACTATTGCAAAAAGTAAAGCTTACATAACTTTTGCAAAAAGTAAAGCCTTGGGTGCTATTTGTGAATGGATATAAGATCAACAATTCTCTTTGTCATTTTCCATCGTTGTTAGTATTCTGATTAATAGAGGTGCCAAAATGGATTGACCCATTTTGGTCCGTTAAAAGTAGGATGGTGAGCTGAATTATTACGGTTGTGTGGGTTAAAAATAATAATTGGTGTTATAGGATGAGTTTGAGGATTGACCTCTTACTTTTCAATTTTTTTTTAATATTTATTTAGATTGATTTATTTTGTTATAATAATTGATATTATTTTTTAACAATAAAAATATAAAAAAATAATTAAATTAAATTAAATTTTAATATTATAATATAAAAAGATTTAATACCTAATAAAATAAAAATAAAGTAAATATAAAAAATACTTTAATAAATTAAATAATATATAAATAAATTCATATAAATAAAGTTTTATATAAAATATTTATACTACGATTATTCTTGCTAGCCTCCCGATTCTTTTCTCCTAAGTGCCTGCATCAAACAATTTTATTTTGGCATTTTTTAGTTTGATATATGCCAATTTCTGTATTAACTACTTTTTTTTTCACAAAAAATTAATAAAATTAAAATTAAAAATGAGATAGTTGAAGAGTGTCCCGATCCATATATATCAGTTAAGAAAAATAAAACCTTTAGTTCTTGAACACCTTAGAACACACAAAAAGCTCACAAAAAACCTGCAGAACAATGCAGTTTCACATCCTAAAAAAACTACTTACTGTATTAACTACCTATGTCTACAAAACCATCTCTGGTTAGTTCAAAGAATAACCTATGATACTTTTTATAGTAAGATTCTTTTCCATTCGACTATATCATCAAAATATTATATCTTTGCCGCGACCTCACCAATAACTTATTTCATTAAACCAATACTCCTTAACCAACCACCTACACTTCTCTTTCATCTTAAGACCATTCTTTAAGTTTCTCCAATTCTGCTATTTAGATTCCAAGCTTTCTTCCACTACTATCACTCTATGTAGCTACCTTCCATTTTCACTCTGCTAAAAACAGTTTCATTAAAAAAATTTGATATATTTGTCTTTTAAACCATCTATGTCTTTTCCCTCTGCATATCCCAACTATTCTAAGTTACTTTTCTCCCAGGGGTCGTGCTATGACCTCAGCCACCTGATCCTGTGACTCCTTGCTCAAGGGCTGCCCCAGTTTGAACATCTTTCCACCGATCTCCTTCTCCACCACACCTCTTGCGGGCTCGGGTCGGTTTTCTCGAGCGATCTCTTCGCGGGTCACTCCGTCTTCCCTTGGTGGCATGGTAGTAACAGAAAACACTCCTCTCTTTGTCTTGAGGCTAATTTCATAGCACCTCTTCGCCTCCTCCTAGTAAGATTTGATGGTGATCACTGCCCCCTCAAGGGAAGGCAGTTTCACCTTCATATGCCTTGTGGAGGGGAGTGCTCCTAACCTGTTTAAAGCTGGTCTCCCCAACAATATGTTATAGGCAGAAGGAGCGTTAACAACGAGGTACCTGATGCTTGCAGTGCATGAAGACGCGCCATCCGTGAACGTTGTCCTCAACTCTATGTGCCCACAAACCTCCACCTCGTCCCCTGCAAAACCATACAAACATTCGGTGTAGGGCCTCAACTGGTCTGTGGACAACTGTAACCGGTTGAAGGTTGTCAAGAACATTACGTCGGCTGAACTTCCTTGGTCCACGAGGACGCGGTGCACCCTTCTCTCGGCTGTAACCAGTGAAATCACCACCGGATCATTATCGTGAGGTACGACATCCCGGAGGTCGGCCTTCGTGAAGGTGAGGTCGACGTCAGGGATCAGGTTTGCCTGTTGTACCTCCACCGCCATTACCCCTCGTGCGTACTTCTTTCGTTGGGAGGCAGTGCACCCTCCTCCTGAGAATCCTCCCGAGATAGTGTTTACCTCCCCGTGGATAGGCACCTCGTGCCCCTAATCTGATCCCACAGCTACTATTGCCTGGTCGTCTTGTGGCTCTTGAAGATAGTCCTTCAAGAAACCGCTCTTCACCAGTTCATCTAGTTTATGCACCAAGGCCTAACAATTACGTATGTAGTGGTCATTTGCCTGGTGAAATTTACACCAAGCGTTCTTGTTGGGCCCCATCCTCCTATCGGTCTTTGTCGGTACCTTCAATCTTGCCGCTATGTTTAGGATAGCGATCAACTCCTTGAGCTCCACTCGAAAATTATGTTTTGGGGGAGGATCCCTTCGTGCGCATGCCCTGGCCTGGGCGCGTTCGTAGGGTTTTTCCGCTCCCCTTTTTCTCTATAGCCGCTTCGTGAACCCTCAAAGGCTGAGGCCGACCGGCTGCTCGAGGTCAGATAGGACCGACGAGACCTTGCTTCTACGTTACTCGATCATCTGTGGCAATGTGCGCTAACGCTCGACGTCGAATCTCCGTGAATGTTTTCGGGTAGAATAGGCAAGCAGCCGCTGGATCGACGGGAAGGGTACCCTCCAGATGAGACAACGTTACCATGCAGCAAATATTGGATACGATGCGTGCCCTCCAAGCAGAAGTGGCGGCATCACGAGCGGACAACACAGAATTGCGCAGAGCCAATGACGAACTGCGTAGGGATCTACAACAGGTAGGGGAGCGCGCAACGGATGAACGTGCACCACCAGAACCCTTTAAGGCACGTCCCATGCCGTTCTCACGAGCGATCATGAATACGACATTACCAACAACGTCTCTGGGCCCGAAAGTCTCCTTCACAGGAGTAGAGGATCCAGAGGCCCATCTCACAGCGTTCCACACCTAGATGATGCTCACTGGAGGATCTGATGCCGTGTACTGCAAGATGCTTATGAGCACACTGTCAGGCGCGACGTTAGAATGGTTCGTTAGCCTTCCCGACGGACACATCACCAACTTCGACCAGTTTTCTACGTTGTTCAGGGAACAGTAACTGATAACAATTAACTGACCTCAGCTTCGCTCGAGGGCGAGGAGGATTTAACTGATAACTATTACGTTTAACCTTAGCGCTTTCACTCGAGAGGGGAGGTGTTCTCTACGAACCTACCTTTCCGCCCACGAGGCTTCTAACGCGAGGAAAACAAATGCTTAACTGACCTCAACTTCGCTCAAGAGCGAGGAGGATTTATCTGGCGAACTATTTCGTTTAGCCTTGGCGTTTTCACTCGAGAGGGGAGGTGTTCTCTACGAACCTACCTTTCCGCCCGCGAGGCTTCTAACGCAAGGAAAACAAGTTCTTAACCGAATTGTACATAAAGCGAGAAAATATTTCAATCGTACTTATCTGGTGACCTCATTAAAAAACCCTTGTAAGGGAAAAAAAGTGTCCTCTAATACCACGTACAATATTCCTGCTTAACTGAAATAAAACTTGTAGTCGGTTGTGTTCCATGTGCAAGGAACCGGACCCTGCTTCAGCGCCTTAAACCTGCATGCTTCGTCCTGAAGATCTTTGTTCTTCTGAGAGAATCGGTCCACACAAGAGAGACCGGGTGTGAAACTAACGGGGCTGCATTCCTTGGTACCTGGTGTTTCTCTCCAGGCTCTTAGCATACTCTACTTCCCCTGTGTGTAAGGCCTTGAAACTGATCCTATTTCTATCGGACCGATAGCCTAGTCAATCTTCACTGGGTACCTCGGTTCTAGACTCTACGGTCTTCTTAACCGAGGTTTGCCCCGTTTGGCTGGGAATGTTGCTTAGGTTGGAGACTTTCTCTCCAATCTCTCTTTCCCCGGAGTTGCCAAACGGATCAGATTTGGTCTTGCGAGTGATTTCTGCTACGGTCCTGTCGGGTTTGGAGCAACTGACCTTGGGCAGGTGATATGATTCCAATAACAAGATATAGATGTTTCATAGACATGTTATGGAGTCAACTTGAGTTGGAATATGAATAGACACTTTTCTAGAGTTGGATTAATGTTCTTTCATTCAAGAACTCACCAAAACTTAAGCCACCAAACCAAAACTCATGTAGAAACCCATTTCTTGTCAAATGAACCGATTGAAATGCACAAGAATGGAAAATCACCGATTAAAACTACCTAGAAAGCAAATAAACTGAAAAAAGCATGAAAGAAAGCTATTGAACCGATTAAAATTGCTAACAATTGAAAAGAACCGAACAAAACAAGAATTGGAACAATTGAACCGAACAAAAGTGCTAGAAAAGCCTAATACATGTTTCTAGAGTTTATGTGGACATGGAAGTGGATGAATTAAGATGAAAAGAAGGGAGAACTTATGTGGTTGAAGTCCTTGGAGAGGAACACTCCACTTGGAGGATGCAAGGCTCCAAGATGAGTGGAGATGCCGCCACTTGAGGCTCCAAGATTGCTCTCAAGATAAGACTAGGTAGGAGAAGACACAAGTCTCTCAAGCACTCACCAATTTGGGAGAATTTCGGTAGTCAAAATATCAATTCTTTATTTAGAAGGACTCAATCCCTCATTTAATAGGAGAAAGGCCGGTCATGAAGTACAAGAAGCTTACACAAGAAGCTATCCAAAAGTCCCTTGCATATCTCCCACTTCTAGCGCCTATAGTGAGGAATGAAGGGTCATCTACTAGAATGTTCTAAAAACTAATATCTAAAGATGCTATACATAAGAGGTATCTTTAGGTTTCCCTCTTAGCACCTTCCTAAAAACTATATATATAAGCATTTTACATTTTATACAAAAGATACTACAAAAAGAGAAAATATTTGACCACTACTTCCTAATTCTTTAAATTTGCTCCATGTAATCCTTTGAGGTAAAAAGGATGATGAGCTAATTTCCTTTTGAGCATCTTCATCTTCGGCTTCTTTCTCTTCTTGAGCTTGACCACAGATACCCCTCGCCGTGTTTTGAGGTTGTTCTCGTAGCATCGCCTGGCCTCCTTCTGATCTGATTTGATGGTAATCACCTTTCCTGTCAGGTCCGGTAGCTTCATCTTCATGTGCCTTGTCGATGGTACCACCCCTAACCTATTCAGCGTTGGTCTACCCAACAACATATTATAAGCAGAGAAGGCGTTGACGACAAGGTACCTGATGCTCTCCGTTCGTGACACGGTGCCATCTGTGAAGGTGGTCCTCAGCCCCGCACCTCTACCTGGTCTCCTGCGACCGTAGAGACAGCCGCCATAGGGCCTTAGCATGTCGGGGGATAGTTGCAGTTTGTTGAAAGTCGTCAAGAACATTACGTCTGCCGAGCTTCCCTGATCTACTAGCACACGGTGCACCTTCCTTCCTGCGGTTACCGCTGAGATTACCACCGGATCATTGTCATGGGGAATAACATCCTCCAGGTCGGCCTTGGAAAAGATCAGGCCAACGTCGAAGGCGTCGTTGGTCCTCTGTGCTTCCACCGACAACACTGTTCACGTGTATCTCCTTCGTTGAGAGGCGGTACAGCCTTCTCATGAGAACCCTCCTGCAATGTTGTGGACCTTACCGTGCACGGGGACTTCATGCCCCGGGCCACCCCCTGTTGTCGTCGGGTCCTCGGTCCCCTGTTTTTCTTGGAAATAATCTCTTAGGAGACCGTTCTTTACCAATTTGTCTAGCTGGTGTCCCAGCGCTAAGCAATTGCATATGAGGTGGCTGAATGCTTGGTGGAACTCACACCAGGCGTTCTTGTTGGGCCCGAGCCTTTTGTCGGTCTTGGGAGGTACTTTCAGCTTCTCAGCTATGTTTGGGATAGCGATCATGTCCTTCAATTCCACCATGAAGTTGTGCCTTGGCGGCACGTTATCTCTCACGCGCCCCCTTGCATTTGGCTTTCTTGGCTGATAGGGTTGCTTCTTCATGAGGGTCTTCATCTCTGTCGTTGCGTCGTGCACCCTTAGGGTTTGAGGACAACTTGTCGCGTGCGGCCGCGTGGGGACCACGCATGTGTGCTTTTCACTAACTTCTTCCTCCGCCGCAATATGGGCCACCGCGCGGCGCTTTATCTCGACGAAGGTCTTGGGGTGGTTCCGGATGAGTGACTCGCTGAAGGGTCCCGACACGATGCCCTTCCTAAACGCGTGCACCATCATCTTTTCTTCTATGAGGTTCAACCTCACCACTTGCGCTCCGAAACGGTGGAGGAACTCCTTCAAAGACTCCACTTGATACTATCTTACATCAAAGAGATCATAGGAGACTGACGGGGGGACTCGATTCGCGATGTCCTGCGCCCTGAACAACTTTGTGAGTAGTGGGAACGACGTCACATGGCCATCAGGGAGGCTGATGAACCAGTCCATCGTTGTTCCTTCCAAAGTGCTCATGAACAACTTGCATTGCACTTCATCGGAGCCCCCAACCAGCATCATCTGTGTATGGAAGGCCATAAGGTGGGCCTCCGGGTCTTCCACCCCAGTGAAGGTCACCTTGGGCCCTACGAGCGTGGCTGGTATCACTGCATCACGATCTCCGGCGAGAACGATGTTGGGAACTCTCTAGGTGGAGTCCCAGGCTCCTGATCTGCACCCTCACGTTCAGTCGCATGGGTTTGCAGGTCTCTGCGCAGTTCCTCGTTTGAATGACGAAGTTCTTCGCTCGTAGCTTACGACGCTACCAAGTCAGCTTGGATGCGCTCTTGGTTTGCTCTTGACGCGGCCATCTCTTCCTGAAGGGCTCGCATCATTCCCATAACCTGTTGCAGGGTGAGGGCCTCACCCCCTTTGGTGCAACAGGCCCTTGCCTCGTACTTCTCATCTCTTGGGTTTTCCTAGTTCTTGCTGGTGGGATAGTGTTTGTATCGTGCCCCACGGTGGGTGCCAAATGTTCCTGCCGGTTGACCCGAAACGCCTTCGTGCGCCTACGTCACTCTCACGCTCAGAGTCCTTGCGTTCGCGTGGTCCTTTCCTGTGATGAACACCTGAAACACAAAGACAAAGGGCACCCTTACGGCCGTTTGCACTCCAACGTTCAAGTTAGTATTAGGGCTAGGAAACATCGAAAAACTGTGTAACAATTATTGTGTGTGTGTTTAGCGACGCAAGAGAGTTCTCCCTTGTCAAGTTCATTACCTTGCTATTTATAGACTGAACTAGGGTTTCCTTTTTACCCAAAATGGGCTTTTTCTGATGGGGTTGGTCCAGCACTATTGTTACCTTACTCTTAGGATAACCTAGCGTGTGGGGTCCCTAACTGGAGTGCGACCTCTGACGGGTGATCACCTGGGTGCCTCCTCGTGCACCTAATCTCTGGGGTCACCCGCCTCTGGGAGTGCCCTAGCTGTTCACGTGTCATGCATGCAGCTCACCCTTGGAACACGACCCTTATGAACCATATCTTTCTACTCTTTGTGTTACGCCTGAACGCGTCATCCACTCTACACGCGTGGGCCTTCGTGATCTAGGCTTCTCCCTTACTGATAACTGGTGCGTGATCTGGGATCCACCTCTCCTAGCCCATCTCTACTGTTTAGATTTCCGATGTCCGATCTCTCCACACTATCTAGTGGCACGTCGGTACATCCTGATGACTGATGTCTGATGTCTGACCATTCATGACTCCTTGGCGCACGTGCTTTGCTAGTACTGGCCCATGATGCTCGTGGGACCCGCTTACGTGGCACCAACATTACCAGTGGTCAGTTAATGCCCAGGGACTGGTCAGTCAGTATTAATAATAATAATATAAATTATATTAATAATAATAATAATAATAGTAATATAAATTATATTCATAATAATAATATATATTATATTAATAATAATAATAATAATAATAATATAAATTATATTAATAATAATAATATAAATTTTATTAATAATAATTATAATATAAATTATATTAATAATAATAATAATAATAATATAAATTATATTAAAAATAATAATAAATTAAATCATACTACTAATAATAATAATATAAATTATATTAAAAATAATAATAATAATAATAATATAAATTATATTAAAAATAATAATAAAATAAATCATACTAATAATAATAATAATGTAAATTATATTAATAATAATGCTAATAATATAAATTATATTAATAATAATAATATAAATTATATTAATAATACTAATAATATAAATTATATTAATAATAATAATATAAATTATATTAATAATAATGATAATATAAATTATATTAATAATAATGATAATATAAATTATATTAATAATAATAATAATATAAATTATATTAATAATAATAATATAAATTATATTAATAATAATAATAATATAAATTATATTAATAATAATAATAATATAAATTATATTAATAATAATACTAATAATATAAATTATATTAATAATAATACTAATAATATAAATTATATTAATAATAATACTAATAATATAAATTATATTAATAATAATAATAATATAAATTATATTAATAATAATAATAATATAAATTATATTAATAATAATAATAATATAAATTATATTAATAATAATAATAATAATATAAATTATATTAATAATAATAATAATATAAATTATATTAATAATAATAATATAAATTATATTAATAATAATAATATTATAAATTATATTAATAATAATAATTTAATTTATATTAATAATATTATAAATTATATTAATAATAATATAAATTATATTAATAATAATATAAATTATATTAATAATAATAATATAAATTATATTAATAATAATAATATAAATTATATTAATAATAATAATATAAATTATATTAATAATAATAATATAAATTATATTAATAATAATAATATAAATTATATTAATAATAATAATAATATAAATTATATTAATAATAATAATTTAAATTATATTAATAATATTATAAATTATATTAATAATAATATAAATTATATTAATAATAATAATATAAATTATATTAATAATAATAATATAAATTATATGAATAATAATAATTAAATTATATTAATAATATTATAAATTATATTAATAATAATAATATAAATTATATTAATAATAATAATATAAATTATATTAATAGTAATAATATAAATTATATTAATAATAATAATATAAATTATATTATTAATAATAATATAAATTATATTAGTAATAATAATATAAATTATATTAATAATAATAATATAAATTATATTAGTAATAATAGTATAAATTATATTAATAATAATAATAATAATATAAATTATATTAATAATAGCAATAATAAAAATTTCATTAATAATAATAATAATAATATAAATTATATTAATAATAATAATATAAATTATATTAATAATAATAATTAAATTATATTAATAATATTATAAATTATATTAATAATAATAATATAAATTATATTAATAATAATAATATAAATTATATTAATAGTAATAATATAAATTATATTAATAATAATAATATAAATTATATTATTAATAATAATATAAATTATATTAGTAATAATAATATAAATTATATTAATAATAATAATATAAATTATATTAGTAATAATAGTATAAATTATATTAATAATAATAATAATAATATAAATTATATTAATAATAGCAATAATAAAAATTTCATTAATAATAATAATAATAATATAAATTATATTAATAATAATAATATAAATTATATTAATAATAATAATATAAATTATATTAATAATAATTATAATATAAATTATATTAATAATAATAATACAAATTATATTCATATTATTTATATTAGAGGGAACAAGTGCCTCTTTATCTATATTTTTCATTTTTATTATTTATATATTCATGTAATTTTAATAAATATTAAATTATATGAGAAGACATGTAAATGATCTAAGTGTACCATTGATAATATTTTTATTAAGATTTTGCATTAATTTTTTATGTTTTCATTTTATTGTTTTTGAATATTAAATTTTGATTTGACTTGAATGCAATGTTGAACTTTGTAAGGTTATCAAGATTAAGATTAAGGCTTAAAAATATAGTAGCAACAAACAATGTCAAAACATAATGCAGATGGTAAAGTTCTTCAAGATCTTTCCATTTCAAGTTTAGAGTAACTTTCATGTTCATCAATCGCCTTATGCAAGGGTGGTATATTGGAAGTTGTAGAATCTATCACCATATCAATTGAATCCGCGTCTTCCATGGCAAAGAAGTTGAAAAAATAAAATAATAAACTAAATACAAATTACCAAACTTTCAACTTATGTAATATATAATAGATCAAAGCAACAGTGGGCATAAAAGCTTTGCTTGGGCTTAGGATTCACTAAATTTAGCATCTTATTTAAAAAGTATTATTCACCAAATTATCCATTATTAATTTTTTAACAATATCTTTGGTGGCTTGATTTATCACTAAGATTAAGGAAGTGAATGTAACCGCTGAAAACTACTCATCTGTAACCGCTCAGTAATTATTGCTGCTCACGTTTGACCACTACTCATAATATTTATTTCTCTCTCAGAAAACAGACACTCCCTCTTATTATGCAATTAATTTTCAAAATAAATTATCTGTTTTAATTCAAAATGGTTGCTCAATTTATTTCAAATATTTTTTAAATTTATTTCTGTCTCATAAAATAGACACTACCTCTCATTATGCAATTATTTTTCAAAATAAATTATCTCTTTCAATTCAAAACGGTTGCTCCATTTATTTCAAATATTTAAAAAAAAAATGACGCAATGCACAAAATAATGAAATAAAATCAAATATTAATCTAAGGATAAAATAGGAAAAAATTGAGAGCAGTTAAAGTGGGGAATCCCTTTATATATATATATATGTGTGTGTGTTTGTATGTATGAGAGATATGTTATTGAGTTTCAAGATATATGAGGAAGGAGAGAGATAAAATAAGAGAAAAAAAATTCAAAAATTGTTCTACATTCAAAACTAATTCTGATAATTGTTTTAAATAGGATAATCAATCTCTCCACTCTGTTAGTTAAGTGACCACAAATAAAATAAAATTAACTACCAATCTCTCCACTTTCCTTGCAAGTTAAGTGAGAACAAATAAAATAAAATTTTAAAATTAAAAAACTACTTATTTAATAAAGAAGAATATCAGTTTAAAACAGAAAAATAACTTACTAAATTCTCAACTATCCTACCAGTTAAATGACAATAAATAAATAAAAAATTAAAATTAAAAAATTGTTTTATTAACTTCTAAAATTATAAAATGTCCAAATAACCAAAAAAAATTAATAAAATAAAATATGAAGTAAGGATAAAATAGGAAAAAAATTAGAACATTTAAAGTGGAGAATCCCCTTTATATATAGGTATAGATTATATTCATATTAATAATATTATTTTTAATTAAAAAAATTTATATAATTATTTTTAATATTTACTTAAATATAATTGTGGTTTATGTTTGATTGTCTTGTGTTGCACAAAGGCAAATAAGGTAAAATTTTCTTACTTGATGTCAAATCCTTTTAGTGACCAAAGAAGCATTCACCACTAGACCAGCCAAGTTCTTCGGACATATTATGATTTTTTTATACTTATTATTATTAATATAATTTATACTTATTATTATTAACAATAATTATATTAATAATAATAATATAAATTATATTAACAATAATAATATAAATTATATTAATAATAAGAATAATAATATAAATTATATTAATAATAATAATAATATAAATTATACTTATTATTATTAATAATAATTATAAAATAATAATAATAATAATTGTAACACTCCACTTTTATCAGTTTCAATACAAACTTTGAGTTTTTTCAAAACATTCCTAATACATGATTAGGATTTATAAAAATAAAAATATTTACATATCCATAGCTCAAAATAAAACTTTGAAACTTCTAAGGCTCTCCTGCACCTGTATTGTCATCTGCTCGTGTACATAGTACAATCATCGCAGTTCAAACACAAGACAAAAAGCAAGAGTAAGCTAATGCAAAGAAAATTCATAACATAATTCATGGAAATAGAACCAATTTAGACTAATAATTTATAAACATTTCTTTAAATGATTTCATGTAAAATTTCAATACAAATTCCATCATTCATATAGACCACACATGGATCTATTTTCAATCATAATCATTGGATTTCATTTCAATCCCACTTCGTCTTCCGGAAGACTCATTAAGTATGCCCCTACCAGAGACTAACTCATGACCCAAAGATTACCAACGAATCCAATAGAAAGGATCAGGGTAAGTTCAAACATCCAATACTGAGTGTCTACAGTGGGACCCGGTGTGTATGAACTCCCTCTCAGCTTCTCACCACCTGATATCTTAGTCTTCATGACTTAGATCATCAGTGAAGCCAGAGGATCTCCGTTAAACATAGGCTTTTCATACTTAATGTACCATCAAATAACAACTCATACATTATCCCAAATGTATGACATCAATTTCATACAATTTTCATCAAACAATATCATTCAAAAAGTGATCCACAATATTCAAAAGTCTATATAAAAAATAACACTTTAATACTAAATCATCAAAACCTAATATTTCCACAAATTTAAATAATATATAAACAAACAACCCAATATATATAAACACACAACATCCCTGCAAGAGAAATTGAATATTGGGACCACGTCCCTTCCACATCCAGATCTTCTAGCCTAGGGTTCTATTAAAAAATAAATTTAGCTTCCCTTACCTTAATTGCTTGCTTTCCAAACAACTTCTAGAATTTTATTCCCCACAGTCTGGATAAGCTTCAAGATTTACGGGCCTAATGCAAGTTATCCAAACATAACAAGAATTTAGTATATAGTACAATAAGTTGAGAGGATTAATCTTCTCAACTGACCCACCAAGATTGATGACTAAATCCTAAGAAAAAACAGAGAACAAAGGATATTTAGAGCAAAAATGAACTTACTCTATTTGAAAATCTGATCGAGTAGAAATGTTCCTTAACTCACCAGCTACGACGTGGTCCGATCAGATTCAAAAAGAGATGAATAATGACAGAGTAAATTAAGAGAGAAGAGACTATGAAGAGAGAAAGAAAGAAAAGTTTTGTGCGTGACCGGGGGCTTTGGCTTGTGCTTCATCACTTTTTTTTATACTGTTACAATAATAATATAATTTATACTTATTATTATTAACAATAATTATATTAATAATAATAATGTAAATTATATTAATAATAATATAAACTATACTTATTATTATTAACAATAATTATATTAATAATAATAATAATAATATAAATTATATTAATAATAATAAAAATATAAATTATATTAATAATAATAAAAATATAAATTATATTAATAATAATAAAAATATAAATTATATTAATAATAATAAAAATATAAATTATATTAATAATAATAATATAAATTATATTAATAAAAATAATAATATAAATTATATTATTAGTAATAATAATATAAATTATATTATTAGTAATAATAATATAAATTATATTAATAATAATAATATAAATTATATTATTAGTAATTGTTCCGTCCGGTTGACTTGGGACGTCTTTGTGCGCGACTTCACCCGTCTGCTAGGGACTCCTTCCCACTAGTTACCTGTGGATTCCTGCAAAGAAGGACAAAAGTGCGCCCTAGCGGCCGTTTGCACTTCGACGCTCAAGTCAGCCAGCAAGAAACACCAAAAACTCTGCACCTCCGTATCGGAGCACCGTGTATGGCACTCTGAAGGTGGTAAAAGGAACTGTGTCTAGTGTATATTTTCTCATTCTGGCAAATTGCTTTGGGCCCCGCGAACGTGTTGGGGATTGCCGCATCCAGAATCTCCTGCGAGAAGGGAGTGGAAAACTCCCTTGGCGGGGTGAGGTGCTCCATCTCATCATGTTCGCGCTGCCCCTGATTGTTCCTCAAACCCCGGCGCAACTCCTCATTTATACGGTGGAGCTCTTCGTTCCTCACATGCGAGGCTTCGAGATCCGCTTGCATGCGTTCTTGTTCTATCTTCGACTCCGCCATATCATCCTGCAGCCCCCGCATTATCTCCAGGACCTGCTGCATGGACATTTCTCCACTCGCAGCGCGTGCGGTACCTTGTCTAGTGGTTGCCATTCTTCACTGTTTCCTCAAACTTGTGATGGGACTGATGTTTTATATCGGCCCCACGGTGGGCGCCAAATGTTCCGTCCGGTTGACCTGGGACGTCTTTGTGCGCGACCTCACCCGTCTGCTAAGGACTCCTTCCCACTAGTTACCTGTGGATTCCTGCAAAGAAGGACAAAAGGGCGCCCTAGCGGCCGTTTGCACTCCGACGCTCAAGTCAGCCAGCAAGAAACACCAAAAACTCTGCACCTCCGTATCGGAGCACCGTGTATGGCACTCTGAAGGTGGTAAAAGGAACTGTGTCTAGTGTATATTTTCTCGTTCTGGCAAAAACCTTTCCCTAGTCCCTTGTGCGTAACCTCAAGGCTCGAGCAAGCAACTAGAGTGTTTCTGGAAAATTTTCCAAAAGTTCGAACCCCGTTTCCAACATTCAAAGCGCTATTTAAGCTACTCCCTCATTCAAAGCGCCTTAAAGCGCATTTAATTATAAAACGTAGCACATTTAAGACGTTTAAACCGCTTGGGAGCATTTATAGTACCTTAAACGCTCGAAACGGAAACTGTATTAAATAACCTTAATTACCTTGTACCTGACAAAATGGCGTTTCTAATCTGACCAGGCTGTTGTACACGTGGAGGGCCCCACAACGCCGTGACCCCATCTGAGGGTATCTCCTCGTGTGAGTCCTCCTACCTGGGAGTGCGTCTGCGCTAGGGGTGACTCTTTGGGTGCTAACTCATGCCCCCAACATCTAGTCACTCACTACGAGAGCGTATCTACCTTCCTCTCGTACCCCGCACCTAGCTACCCTGGGCGTGACCCTCCTCATGAGTCGTATCTATCCCAAGGGCGTCTCTGGGGCGGCAGGGGCACTTCACGAGTCAGGTTGCTTTACACTGGCGCTATTACTATGGCCTTGAAGCCACCTTTCTCTTCTCTTTATTACTACCCCGGATTATCGGGATTTGAGGCCTTCCCACGGCGTCGCTCCCTCCATGGTCTTTCCTACCCATGGGTATCGGGGAGCCACACTGTGATTGCCTTGCCTTTGTGAAATTTGACCTTGGCGACGCCCTAGTTGGGCGACGCCTTAACTGGGCGATGCCTTCACCTAGGCGACACCTTACCTTGGCGACGCTTCCTCTTGGCGACGCTGGCACTTGGCGTCTCTTCACCTAGGCGACGCCTTATGTTGACTTTGACCCCCGACGTTGACTTTGACCTTGACTTTGTCAACGCTCGGATACGGGACGGTACAGTAATAATAATATAAATTATATTAATAATAATAATAATAATAATATAAATTATATTATTAGTAATAATAATATAAATTATATTAATAATACTAATATAAATTAAATTAATAATAATAATATAAATTATATTAATAATAATAATATAAATTATGTTAATAATAATAATAATATAAATTATATTATTAATAATAATATAAATTATATTAATAATAATAATAGTATATGTAACACCCCATAATTTACATATAACTATTACAATAAAAGTTCTACCCGTTTCTATACAAACTTGGAGTTTTTCAAAACATTTGTAATACATGATTAGGATTTATAGAAATACAAATATTTACATATCCATAGCTCAAAATAAAACTCTGAAACCTCTAAGACTCTCCTGCACCTTATGGTCATCTGCTCGTGTACATAGTACAGTCATCGCAGTTCAAACACAACAAGAAAAGCAAGGGTAAGGTAGTGAAAATAGAATTTTATAATATACACACTTAAATCCAAAGAGAAAACCAAATTACATGATCAATTTCTCAAATTATTCAATTTTCTTCAAATCTCAACAATAAAACAATCACATGGATCTACACATCCAAAATATTCAACAAACAATGTCTTCCGGAAGACCCGTATTAAGTAAGTCCTACCAGAGACTAACACCTGATCCAAAGATTACCAGCGAATCCAACAGAAAGGATCAGGGTAAGTTCAATACAACCCAAGCCGTGCATTACATATGTCACGGTGTGCATCAACTCCCCCATCAGCTTCTTACCACCTGATATCTTAGTCTATGTGACTTAGAACATCAGTGAAGCTTGAAGATCTCTATTACCACATAAGCATCAATACTTAATACACAACAACATCAGTCCATACATTATCCCAAATGTATGAATTCAATTCCACACCACTTCATCATACAATATCATTAACATAAAAAAAAACTACACTTAAATATTAAACCATCAAAATATAATATTTTTACAAATTTAAATAATATATAAACAAACAACCCAATATATAAACACACAACATCCCTGCAAGAGAAATTGAATATTGGGACCACGTCCCTTCCTCATCTAGATCTTCTACCCTAGGGTTCTATTATAAATTAAATTTAGCTTCCCTTACCTTAATTGCTTGCTTTTCAAGCAACTTCTATAATTTTATCTCCCACTGTATTGATAAGCTTCAAGATTTACGGGCCTAATGCAAATTATCCAAACGAAACAAAAATTCAGTATATAGTAGAATAAGTTGAGAAGATTAAACTTCTCAACTGACCCACCAAGATTGATGACTAAATCCTAAGGAAAAATAGAGAACAAAGGATATTTAGAGTAAAAGTGAACTTACTCTGTTTGAAAATCTGATGGGATAGAAATGTTCCTTAACTCCTCATCTACAGCGTGGTATGATCAGATTCTAAAATAGATGAAGATTGGGAGGGAAAATAGAGAGAGAAGGGAGAGAAGAGAATATAGAGTGTACCGACCAGGTCATCGGGTGTGATGACGTGGACAAAAGAAAGGTAGGTAGTCAAGAAGTCAACGTAGTCGCCGTATGTAAAAGCGACGTTCTTCAGTATAAATAATCGGTTATCGCCGAGATGTGTCACCACCAAGATGGATCATCGCCCATCGCCCAAGAGAAGCATTGCGCAGAAGTAAGACGTCGCCGAGAAAAGACGTCGCCTAAGTAAGACATCGCCTGAGTAAGGCATCGCCCGAAGAGTCAACCCGCATGACGTAAGCATTTCACGGAGAGGGGGCCCACACGATGGGATAACCCTAAGTTGGGTGGCGGCACTGTGGGTCCCTATGCACAGAATAAATGATGACCCTACAACAGCTCATGGGCATGGTGCACGGGCTACAAGACGCAGTGGCAGCCTCGAAAGTAGAACAAGAACGCATGTAGGCGGACCTGACAGCTTCTCAAGTAAGAAGCGAGGAACTCTGATAAGTGTCTAATTTCAGTAATATTTCATATTAAAATATAGGCACTTATGAGGATTTATTGCTAATTTACATATAAAATAATCCCTAATTTATGAATTTATACCTTTTTACATTTTTTATGATCTTTATTTGAATAAGAGTATTTTATTCTCAAATTTGGTGTTAATTGCAGATTTCTAAGGAAGATTGGAGATTTGGATTAAAGATGAATGATTTGAGCTAAAAAGATAAAGATAGAAGGTCCCAGAATGGAAAAAGATGCAAAGAAAGATTGGGCCTTTTTTATGTTTTATCATTTAGCCCATTAGCGCGACATAGGAAACAACCTAACCCTAGAAAACTAGGATAAATAGAGGGCTAGAGGCTCAACCTTAGTGTGCCAGATTGAGAGGAAAACACCATAGAGTGAATTGTAACCCAATTGGGAGAATGGAAGGTGATAGAAGTATGCGTGGCTAATTCTATCCTTTGGGATTGGGAGTAATCTGCTCAAACTCTTATGTATTGAGGTGATATTTTATATATTAATATTCAGTTCTTGATTGATTATTGGTATTGTTGTTTTACTTTTAATTCTCCGTGACAAATTGAGAATCTTAAATCTGACCGGGAGGTATTTTTAGGGTTCGGACCTAAACAACAATACTTAACATATTTGAGTGCTAGGAATAGACTTGAAATGTTAATTGCTATTAAACGTCTGAGCTTCGTTCTAAGTTGTTCTTATAAGTATGCGAGGGATCGATAGTTAGGGAACATTCTTAAGGATTTTATATGCGAGGAATCGATATAAATGATTTTTATACGGGCATCAATTTCAATTAAAGAACTTAATATTAACATGCTAATCAAAATACATGAGACTGAGAGAGATGAAACTTAATCCCAATTTTTCCAATTGAAGCAACTAATTCTTTATTTGTTTTCTTATTGATCAGTGCCAACATAATCACTTCACACTCTTTTTTATTGTTCTGTTGTTATATTTAGCGAATATTGTACTCGATGATTCACTGTTCTTTGTGGGATCGATATCCGTCCTTAGGGACAATTATTACTTCTGACAAACGCGGTGCACTTGCCGTAAAAAGTCATCAAGTTTTTGGCGCCGTTGCCGGGGACAGGTTTGATTTGTTGAGTATAATTTCCTAAATATTGTGAATATACTAACTATTTTTTTTTTTATGTGAATAATTTTTTTTTTAGTTTTTATTTTTTTTAATTTGAATATTTTTGTAAATATTTTGTTTTTCTTTTTAGATGTGAATAATTTTGTTTTTTTGTTTTCTAGATTTTTTTATTATTTTGTAAAGATTTTGTTTTTTTCTCTAGTTTTGAATACGTACAAAGTTTTTTTTTAATATGAATATGTTTGTTTTTTTTTTTTTTTTGTAAAACTGTTATTTTTATGTTAATATTTTTTCTTTTAAGTTTTTTTTTATTTGTTTACTTTATTTATTTTATTTTATTTGTATTTTGTTTTGTTATATTTTATTTTATTCTTTATTTTTTTGTTTTTATATTGTTTACGTAGTTTTTTTACTGTAATTATTATTTTTTTATTTATTTTTGTTTTGATTATATTTTTATTTTATTTTGATTTGGATTTTGTTTGATCATATTTTATTTTTACGTTTAGCTTAAGTTGTTTATTTAGAGTTTACATAGTTCTTATTTATTTATTATTTATTACTATTAGTTTCTGTTTTATTTTTGTTTCATTTTTTTTAATAGTTATTTATTTTATTTTTATTTTTATTTTTAGTTTTATTATTTTCTTTGATTTTGTACCGCCCTGGTGGTCGGGTATGATGACGTGGCACCCTGCTACAGTGTAGGCGTGTTGACAAGGCGCCAGGTTGGCAGTTAGGAAGGAAGTCGGGAGGCACGTGTAGTCGCCGATTGTTAAGTTGGCGTGTTCCGATCTCCAGCTTACCAGAATAGGCGATCGCCAGGTTGAGGATGAAGTCGCCAGATGCAGACCCAGGCGACCAAGCAGTCGGAGATCGCCAGAACAAGCACATCGCTAAAGATGAGGGAGAAGCAGATTATGAAGGCGGCCGGCGAGACCACAGGGAAGGTGTATGAAGGCCCTAACTCGCCAGTTCCAGTAGAGATCGCACTCCTAAGTTAGCTATGCACTGGGCAGTACCATGCATAAGTAACTTAGCCAAAATGAGAGCAGAAGCGGCGCCAAGTCAGGGAGCCTCCAGATGATGGCACGTGTACAGTTGGATGCGAGCCACGTGTCCAAGTCTGTAACTGCCAGGAGAGAGAAAACCACCAGGTATATAAGAGTTCTTAACAGACTTTCTGAGGTACGCACGTTCAGTTCATACACTTTACGCTTGCGAGTGATAGAGCTGATTGTGAGAGGATTTGCACGGTTCTAGTTCTTAGTATTTGGTGATACCGTCACTAACTTGAGCGTCGGAGTGCGATCGGCCGCAGCGGCGCCGTGTCGTTTCTTTGCAGGTTCTTGAAGTAGATCCCGGAGAGGAACGGAAGTGAGAAGCGGTGCGCACGTCGATCCTTTGACGAGGCATTCTCCAGCGTTCCGGTCAACAGGCAGGATCATCAGGCGCCCACCGTGGGGCCGTGTAAAACTTGCTCCCATCCACAGCGTGAGTTCGTGGAAGTTTTCGAGGTTTTCGGCGTGGTTGTGTGCTGGTGCAACCGTCGTTCGCAGTTTCTTTGAGTTTCGTTCGGTGAGTTTGCGTTTTGCACCGTCTGTTTGATTTTCAATCGGTGGAGTGAGGTCTTTTGTTGCTTGCGCGCAATCTGTTTGGTGGAAGTTCGAGTTCTTTTGTGGTTTTCTGCGAAGGTTTGCGGTGTAACGGAGGAGCTGCGTCGAGCTCTTCAGGAGCAGCAAGGACGTTCTTCCGCTGAAGAGGTGGCACCGTCGACGCCACCTCGTGTGTTCCCAATGCCTTTTGTTCAGGCGATTACCGACACACCAATTCCCACGAGCGTGGTTCCGGTTAAAGCTGTTTTTACCGGCGTGGAGGATCCGGAGGCTCATCTGACCACGTTCCACACGCAGATGATGCTGTCGGGAGGGTCAGACGCCGTCTACTGCAAGATGTTCGTGAGCACGCTCCAGGGAACGGCGATGGAGTGGTTTGTGAGCCTGCCTAATGGCCACATAACCAATTTTCAACAATTCTCGAAAATCTTTGTCGAGCAGTACATTGTGAATAAGGCACCGCCCAGGGTGTCCTATGATCTGTTTGATATAAGGCAGTACCATGGGGAGTCCCTCAGAGACTACCTCAATCGCTTCGGAGCGCAGATGGTCAGATCGCCGGCCAAGGATGAAGAAATGCTGGTCTATGCCTTCAAGAAGGGCGTGCAGCCAGGGCCATTCTGCGAGGCCTTGATCAGGGCTCATCTAGCGACGTTTGCTGAAGTCAGGCGACTTGCGGTGGCCCACATCGCCGACGAGAGTGAAGTCGCCGAGAAGAGAGGCAGCGTGGCTCCCGCCAGGCCACGCGCCCAGACCAGGATCCAGCCGCAGAGGGTGCTGGAAACGGCGGCGGCGGCCAGAAAAGACCAAAGGACTCGCTATCCTTACGATAGGAGAAATAAGGGAAGAAGCCAAGCGCGCCAACAACCAGCACGCCAACCACCAGCACGCCGGGAATACAATCGCCCGCCTAAGCACAAATTCGTCATGGGACTAGCGGACCTGATCGCTATCCCTAACATATCTGCTAGGTTGAAGGCGCCTGAGAAGGTGGGCGACAAGGTGCTGGGGTCAAAGCCGGACGCCTGGTGCGAGTTCCACTAGTGCTTTGGCCACAACCTGGACTCGTGTTTGTCTTTAGGATACCAGCTCGACGATCTGGTTAAGAGCGGGTTCCTAAATGACTATCTGCTGGATAGAAGGACGGGGGGAGCGTCGAGTTCCCAGCCAGCAGGTGGAGAAGCCTAGCAACACGAGATGCCTATCCACGGGGAGATCCACACCATTGCAGGGGGTTTCTCAGGTGGTGGATGCACTGCATCGCAGAGGAAAAAGTATGCGCGATCGGTGATGGCAGTGGACATGTTTGAAGATCACTCGCCGGAAGTGGACATCACGTTCACAAAGCAGGATCTTCGGGACGTTGTGCCTCATGACAACGATCCCATAGTTATTTCGCTGATCACGGCGGGAAGGAAGGTCCACAGAGTTCTGGTGGACCAAGGAAGCTCGGCAGACGTGATGTTCTGGCCGACTTTCACGCAGCTGGAATTACCCCTTGACCAGCTAAGGCCCTATGGAGGGTGCTTATATGGGTTCGCTGGCGACCAGGTGGAGGTCAGGGGGTACATCGAGCTGAGAACCACGTTTACAGATGAGGCTGGGTCGAGGACGGAGAAAATCAAGTACCTCATCGTAAACGCCCCCTCAGCGTATAACATCCTGTTGGGAAGGCCCACTCTTACCAGGATAGGTGCCATTCCGTCGACTCGGCACATGAAGGTGAAGTTGCCGTCCATGGAAGGGGTGGTGATCACGATCAAGTCTGATAAAAAAGAAGCGAAAAAGTGCTATGAGAATAGCCTGAAAAACAAAAGATCAGTGAGTTATGTAACGACCACCCCACCTCCCGGTGTGAAGCCCAGACCGCCGATAACAGAGGAGGCCGCCGGAAGAGACGTGGAAATGGTGGATGCTGAGCTGGGGGAGAGGAATGCTGGCCTGGAGGAGGAAGAGGCACAGAATCGCCCTGAGGAAGCAAGGGAACAGGGAATCGCCAGGGCGGTGATCGCCAGAGAATCCAGGCCCAAACCTGTTGAGCAGTGGCTCGAGAAGGAGATCGGAGGGAAAATCTTCAAGCTCGGAAGATCCCAGGAGGTCGATCTCCAGGACCAGATCGCCAAGGTGATTGAGCGGCATCTGGACGCGTTTGCTTGGTCCGCTTCGGACATGCCCTGGATCGATCCCGACTTCTTGTGCCATCATCTGGCGATGGACAACATGGTGAGACCAGTGCGACAAAGGAGAAGAAAATTCAACGAGGAGAGGAGGCAGGCGATCAGGGACGAAACACAGAAACTCCTCGCTGCAGGCCACATCAGGGAAGTCCAGTACCCTGAATGGTTGGCAAATGTCGTACTGGTGAAGAAGAGTAACGGGAAATGGCGCATGTGCGTCGATTTCACCGATCTGAATAAAGCTTGCCCAAAGGATTCGTATCCTTTACCAAGCATTGATGCCCTGGTTGATAGTGCTGCAGGGTGCAAGCTGCTGAGTTTCCTGGATGCCTTCTCGGGCTATAATCAGATCAAGATGCATCCCATGGATGAAGAAAAGACAGCCTTCATGACGGAGAGGTCGTGCTACTGCTATAAGGTGATGCCGTTTGGGCTGAAGAACGCGGGGGCCACGTACCAGAGGTTGATGGATCGAGTACTTGCACCAATGCTGGGAAGGAACGTGCAAGCCTACGTCGATGACATGGTCGTGACCTCGCAGGAGAAGAGCAAGCACGTTGCAGACTTGGAAGAATTGTTCACGACGATCGCCAAGTTCAAGTTAAAGCTCAACCCGGAGAAATGCATTTTCGGCGTGGAGGCTGGAAAATTTTTGGGTTTTCTCTTGACTGAAAGAGGAATAGAAGCTAACCCAGACAAGTGTGCCGCCATCTTGGCGATGAGAAGCCCGGCTACGGTGAAAGAAGTCCAGCAGCTAACAGGTCGGATGGCAGCCCTATCTCGCTTCGTGTCAGCTAGCGGAGAAAAGGGGCATCCCTATTTTCAGTATCTGCGGTGCAATAACAAGTTCGCTTGGACGAAAGAGTGTGAGGAAGCTTTCGTTAAGCTGAAGGAGTATCTGGCGAGCCCGCCGGTTCTGTGCAAACCGCTGGCGGGAATCCCTCTCAGGTTGTACTTCGCTGTGACTGAGAGGGCGGTGAGTGCGGTGCTCGCCCAGGATCAAGATCAAGCTCAGAAGCCTATTTATTTTGTGAGCAAGGTGTTGCAGGGCCCAGAAACGAGATATCAGGCACTGGAGAAGGCTGCGCTGGCTGTGGTGTTTTCGGCGAGGAGGTTGCGCCACTACTTCCACAGCTTCACAATACTGGTGATGACTGACCTTCCCATCCAGAAGGTCTTGAAGAAACCTGACGTTGCGGGAAGAATGGTGAAGTGGGCAGTGGAGTTGTCAGAGTTCGACATTAAATATGAGCCCCGAGGCCCGATCAAGGGGCAAATCTTTGCAGATTTTGTGGTCGAGCTCTCATCAGAGGCGACGCGGGTTGAAGGAGACGATTTCCGTTGGGTACTCTCGGTGGATGGATCGTCGAACCAGCAGGGCAGCGGTGCTGGAGTCATATTGGAAGGACCCAACGGCGTGCTGATCGAGCAATCTTTGAGGTTTGCCTTTAAAGCCAGCAACAATCAAGCAGAGTATGAGGCGCTGATCGCCGGGATTTTGCTGGCCAAGGAGATGGGAGCTAGGGTGCTGATGGCTAAGAGTGACTCGCTGCTGGTCACAGGGCAAGTAACAGGCGAGTTCCAGGCTAAAGATCCACAAATGGCGGCTTACTTGGCGTATGTGCAGGAATTGAAGAGTTCCTTTGCCTCTTTTGAAGTAGTACATGTGCCCCGAGAGCAGAATGCCCGAGCTGACTTGCTTGCTAAGCTCGCCAGCTCAGGCAAGGGGGGTAGGCAGAGGACGGTGATTCAAGAAACTCTGAAGACGCCGAGGGCATTTGTAGCAGATCACCTGGTCCTTCAGATAAGCAAGTCGACGGAGAGAGCAGCGAGAAGCCATAAGTCTTTGACGCAAGAAACTCTGAGATCGCCGAGAATTAGAGCATGTCGAGGAGAGAAGGTGGACGTGATGCAGGTCTGCGCCACCCATGAGCCAGACACTTGGATAACACAGTACAAGCGGTGCTTGGCAGATGGCCTCCTCCCGCTGGATCCAACAGAAGCTAGGAAGGTAAAGAAAAATTCCAGCAAGTACACATTGATTGATGGCGATCTGTACAGGTTTGGGTTCACTCACCCACTCCTGGAATGTATACACGGCGAGAAGTGCACGAGAATTATGGCGGAGCTCCATGAAGGAATATGTGGAAGCCACGTCGGGGGTCGAGCTCTGGCCGCGAGGACTCTCCGTGCAGGCTACTATTGGCCATCCATGAGAGAAGATTGCAAGAAATATGCCCAGTGCTGCAAACAATGCCAGCAGCACGCCGATTGGCACAAGGCACCTCCCGAGGAGTTGAAGTCGATCTATAGCCCTTGGCCGTTTCATACTTGGGGAATCGACATCCTGGGACCTTTCCCGTTGGCGATCAGGCAGATGAAGTACTTGGTGGTAGCGATTGAGTATTTCACCAAGTGGATTGAAGCAGAACCAGTGGCCCAGATCACCGCACACAAGATCGAAGGTTTTGTATGGAAGAACATCGTGTGCCGGTTTGGAGTGCCTAAGCGCCTGGTATCAGATAATGGGACGCAGTTTGCAAGCCACCTGTTGAAGAAGCTTTGTGAAGGGGTTGGAATTCAACAAGTGTTTGCATCCGTCGAGCACCCTCAGACGAATGGCCAGGTGGAATAAGCTAATCGGGTGTTGTTGAGAGGTTTGAAGAGAAGGCTTGAGAAAGCCAAGGGAAGTTGGGCTGAGGAGGTGCCCCGTATAGTCTGGGCGTACCACACCACCGAGCAGTCAGGAACCCATGAGACCCCGTTTAGCTTGGTCTATGGGTGTGACGCCATGATTCCAGTGGAGATCCAGGAGAGCTCGCCGAGATTCCAGAACTTCGTAGAGGAAGACTCGAATGAGGAGAGAAGGCTGAACCTGGATCTGCTGGATGAAGTCAGGGAAGAAGCGAGGTTGAAAGCTGAAGCTGTGAAGAGAAGGGTCGAACGAAGATACAACTCTAAGGTGATGCCAAGGCAGTTTAGAGAGGGCGATCTGGTGATGAGGAAGGCCCACCAGTACGAGATGGAGAATAAATTGTCACCCAAGTGGACTGGACCGTTCAGAATAACCGAGGCGCTCGGGAACGGGGCCTACCGCTTAGAAACGCTGGAAGGAGGGGCGATCCCTCGCACCTGGAACGCCACACACCTGAAGTTGTACTATAGTTAAGAGCTTTGTAAGTAAAGACAAACACAAATGTTATATTACAATGTCTCTGTTAAAACAGTTTCAAGGGGGCACTCTTTTTTCCCTAAGGAGGGTTTTTAATGAGGACACCCAATAAAAGAAGAGTTTTCGAAGAATAAGGTGTTTTCAGATTGCATGTGTGCTATTTTCGAAGGTTTTGAAGAAAGACCTTGTCATTTGTACATGATTTAAGGCAAGAAAAGATATATCGCGTGCTTTCTAAAAAGTTTTAAGTCCTCATCGTTTTTCGGCGATTAGAGGCACCAGTTAAGTTTTAAGTCCTCATCGTTTTTCGGCGATCGGAGGCACCAGTTAAGTTTGAAGTCCTCATCGTTTTTCGGCGATTGGAGGCACCAGTTAAGTTTTAAAGTCCTCATCGTCTTTCGGCGATCGGAGGCACCAGTTAAGTTTGAAGTCCTCATCGTTTTTCGGCGATTGGAGGCACCAGTTAAGTTTTAAAGTCCTCATCGTCTTTCGGCGATCGGAGGCACCAGATGAAAGACCTCCTCGCCGTCGAGCGGGTGCAGGCGAGAAAGAGAAAAAGTCCTCCGTGTTTCTGGGAGCGAGAAGATGTAACTCCTGGGGCAATGTCGAGGCAAGTTAAAAGACCTCCTCGCCGTTGAGCGAGCGCAGGCGAGAAAGAGAAAGGTCCTCAGTGCATCCAGGGGGGAGGAGATGTACGCCCTGGGCAAGTTGAGGCACCATATAAAGTCCTTATCGCCGTTGTGCGAGCTAAGGCCAGTTAAAGACCTCCTCGCCGTCGAGCGAGTGCAGGCGAGAGAAAGAAAAGGTCCTCAGTGCATCCAGGGGGGAGGAGATGTACACCCTGGGCAAGTTGAGGCACCAGATAAAGTCCTTCTCGCCGTTGAGCGAGTTCAGGCGAGTTAAAAGACCTTCTCGCTTACGTGCGAGCATAGGCAAGATAAAATCCTTCTCGTCTCGAACGAGTTCAGGTATGGCGCAGAGGGTGGAAGAAGCTTGAAAGGTGGCTAAGGTAGGTTCGAAGAGAACGCCTAGTCAACCGGTCTTTTGCTCTGAAGTTCAGGGGGGCAAAGGAAGATCCCAAAGGGCGTTTCTACCCCAGATAAAGAAACGATTGCCAAAGCATGAAGCTAGGAAAGGCTGATGGTACCAAGAGTTCTTGGCGATCGGGAAAAGTTCAAACAGCGGCGAGAAGGTTGAAAGACTTGTTTGATAAAGCAGGTCGAGTGGGACGTTGTTTGAGCCAATGATTGAGTTACAGTTCGTTGTTCGAAGGGTATTCTTGCGATAAGGTTAGTTGCCTTAAGAATACAAGTTGTTTAAAGTGATTATTGCTTAAGTTTGAATTGGCTCGAGGCAATTACGTCAAACGTCGCGTTTGCAAAATCACTAAGTTAAATCCGACAAAGTTAAACATGCAAAGAAGGCTAAAGCGCTTAAAAGGAGTCAGGGGAGAGAATATCCAAGCTTTGTCATTGAGATAAGTATTTGATAAAAGCACGCATACAAGAGTTTTTACAGAAAAATACGAGCGAAATTATAAAGTAGCAGACGGGGTGGAGTTGGTTGAGCCTTCGGCGGGAACGACCTTTCCATCTACTACTTCGTTGTTCAACGACACCATGCTGAGGTCGAGATCGGGGAATAGGCATGCGAATTGTTCCCGAGCGGCTTCGAATCCAGCAACCAGAATCTGAGCAGAGCTTAGCTTAAGTTCTTCAATTTGCCTTTGAAGTTCTTCAACCTGTTTCTTGAGCTCCTTGTTCTGCTGCTCCAGCTCTTCGACCTGTTTTCGGAGTTGTTCGTTGGTCTCTCGAGCATGAAGAAGGTCGTCAGTAACCTTCTTGGATTCCGTTTGAGCTTGGGTCAACTCGGCAGCCATCTTTCCTTTTTCCTTGTTGGCCTCGGCGAGATCAGCCATGGCGTCGTCCCTCGCTTTTTCTACTTGCCCAAGTAGCTTCTCGCGGTCGATCGACCTCTGCTCCAGTTTTTGCACCCTGGCGGCGTCAGCTTGAATGTGAGCCTCCAGGTCGCTCACCTTGGTGCGCAGAGGCACGATTTTGCTTTCTAGCTCAACTTTCTCTTGGGCAAGATCATGAACTTTGCGGCGAAGGTCAGCAGCTTCCTTGCGCGCCAGCCTGAACTCGGTATTCAGGGCATCCTCCACTCGGGAGTGATCAAGTTCTGCGAGCGTCAGGCTGAATGACATTTTCTCCACCTCGACCTTCATAGTGCTATTTTCGGTCTTGAGGTTGTAAAGATCGTCCTGAAGCCTCCTGGTGGAGCTCTCCACAGCCCTCGTTATGATCGATGGGATATCCTCTGCTATGGTTTTGAGTTTGGCAGTCAGAGGTTCCCACATCCTTGTGACTTCGAGGGAAAGGTTCGCTGCTTGGAGAGGCGCCAGGGGGGCTTGTTGAGGGTTCTCGCCGCCACCTTCCTTAGCAGGATTTTCAGTGTTTGCTTCCTGGCGTGGCGACGCAATCGGGGATTCGGTAATCAGGATTGGAGAGGCGTGAGCAACCTCATCCCCGATTGGAACGTTTTCTGCAGCTGAAGTGTTTGAAGGGGGGCCCCCTCCAGCTGAGATGTGTGGCGTAGAGGCACTTGGGGGGTCCTCCAGAAAATTTGGCTCTTGAGCCTCAGCTGCTGGTGGCGCAGTGGCCAGTGGAGTCGCCTGGACTGGTGATGAAGGGGCTTGTGGTGTTGGCGATGAGGGAGGAGGAGCAGGCGTTGATGGTGGTGTTGAGGTTGGAAGAGGGGGTGGAGCAGGTGGAGAAGATGGTGCCACCCTCTTCCTTTTCGTGACTAGGCCATCCTCTGTGACCTCGTCGTCCTCTTCTTCCTCCTCTTGGACGATTTGAGGGGCTTTTCGCTTAGGCCTCTTAAGGACCAGTTTCTTGCGCTGGGTGGGTTCCTTGGGCGGTGATCGCCCATGAACGATGGCCTTCTCGACCTCCGAGTTTGGCACCGTTTGGGAACCGGTCGCCAACCCGTGGTTTCGGGCGAGCGCCTTTAAGTCGGCGAGCATGTTTTTACCCAACATATTGTCTGCATGAAACGAAAACGCATGAGTTAGCTCAGAGAAGAAAACGACAAGTGTATGAGGTAATAAAACAGCAAAACAGGTAGTATATGCAGAAAAGGTAAAACCAAAGTCTTGTGCGTATCGCACAAGACGCCCAGAAGCAATATCAGAAGCAGTATCAAAGCAACAGTTTGGATGTCCTAACCTATTTGGAATTCTAGCTGGTCCTCAAAGAATTCGAAGGAGATCAAGGTGGGGGTCAGGAATGTTATGTTGGCATCCGACACCCTCTTCCAGAATAGACAGAGGTCTCTGTCCAAAGCTCCCATGCTATCAGGACTTCTGGGCCTCCTGAAGCAGCTCTTGGACTCCTTTTTCCCCTTGTCCACCCAGTACAAGGGGAAGCCATCAAGAAGGGAGGTGTCTTTATCGTTTGCGCGTACTTGGATGAACTTCCCCTTCCAGTCTTTCTACGATTGCTGGAAGATGGTAAAAATGGATCTCCCAGCAATTGCATTCAGGCTGACCCACAGGCGGTCTCCTAGGTGCTTGGCCTCAAAAAGGAACAAAAACACGTCCACCGACGCGGGCAACCCCAGGTGGTCGCACGTTATTTCAAAGGCTCGAACAAACGCCCAGCTGTTGGGGTGAAGCTGGGCGGCAGCAATGTTGAGCTCGGTCAAAAGTTCCCTCTCGAATCGGGTGAGAGGGAACCTGAGCTTGACCTTCTTGAAGAAAGTTGTATAGACAAAGCAGAAGGGCCCGTCGGCGCTTACTTTGTCATCAGCACACACTGGCAGAGCGACGGGGCAAGGCAGCACCATCATCCTCTCGTCGTGCTCCTTGTGAAACGATTGATAGGCCTCGTCCCCCTTAGTCAACCGCAAAACTGCTCCCGCAGTGTTCACCGACGAGGTCTCCTTCAGAAGGGTTGGGGTGGCCCAGGGGTATAGAGTTTTGAAGTCTGGCAGAGGGACGGGGGCTCCTCCAGCATTAGGTGGAGTCGCCTGGGCCAGAGCAGATTGGGAAGATGCAGGCCTCTCAGCCTGCGAAGAGGAAGCGCCACGAACTTGGGTTGAGTCGTGTGCTTGTGAAGGAGGGTTTCGTGCTGATGGAGGGGGGTTCGGGGTAATCTTGGTGCGAGTCATGATGGCAGCTGCAAAGGAAGAAGAAAGGAAAAATGATCAGGAGGGTTACGAAGGCTGACTCGGTCATGGAAGGAAGGTGAAACGACGAACGAATGTGAGTTCGTTGCGACGATCGACAAAGCCCTAAGTTACGCAGAAGAGAAATGGAAAAACGACCCACAGCGTATGCACCAGGCAGTTACAGGATGATGCAAATCGGTGAAAATGTAAGGAAACCCAGCAGATGAAGGAAAGTAATTACCTTTCGATGATCGGGAAGACGATGGAGGAAGATGGTGATCTGGAGCGTTGAAGAGCGTTGAGAGTTTTCGCAGAGGGAAGTTAGAGCGTTTGCAAGCACGAAGAAAGTGATGGAACAGTGGAGCGTAATGGGTTTAAGGGTTTTCGAAATGATTTTAGGAAGCGCTAACGGCAGATGAAGAGAGCCGTTGATGAAGCCACGTGTCGAACGATGAGTGAAGGGTTTGGTGGAGCGTCAGAGCAGCAGAAAGTACTATCGCTTGGAATTCTGTGTCAGTGCCACGTAGATCGGTGCTAACGAAGGCTCTTTCAGTCTTTTCGCTAGACAAGTCTTCGCTTAAGACTGGGGGGCTTGTGTACCGCCCTGGTGGTCGGGTATGATGACGTGGCACCCTGCTACAGTGTAGGCGTGTTGACAAGGCGCCAGGTTGGCAGTTAGGAAGGAAGTCGGGAAGCACGTGTAGTCGCCGATTGTTAAGTTGGCGTGTTCCGATCTCCAGCTTACCAGAATAGGCGATCGCCAGGTTGAGGATGAAGTCGCCAGATGCAGACCCAGGCGACCAAGCAGTCGGAGATCGCCAGAACAAGCACATCGCCGAAGATGAGGGAGAAGCAGATTATGAAGGCGGCCGGCGAGACCACAGGGAAGGTGTATGAAGGCCCTAACTCGCCAGTTCCAGTAGAGATCGCACTCCTAAGTTAGCTATGCACTGGGCAGTACCATGCATAAGTAACTTAGTCATAATGAGAGCAGAAGCGGCGCCAAGTCAGGGAGCCTCCAGATGATGGCACGTGTACAGTTGGATGCGAGCCACGTGTCCAAGTCTGTAACTGCCAGGAGAGAGAAAACCACCAGGTATATAAGAGTTCTTAACAGACTTTCTGAGGTACGCACGTTCAGTTCATACACTTTACGCTTGCGAGTGATAGAGCTGATTGTGAGAGGATTTGCACGGTTCTAGTTCTTAGTATTTGGTGATACCGTCACTGACTTGAGCGTCGGAGTGCGATCAGCCGCAGCGGCGCCGTGTCGTTTCTTTGCAGGTTCTTGAAGTAGATCCCGGAGAGGAACGGAGGTGAGAAGCGGTGCGCACGTCGATCCTTTGACGAGGCATTCTCCAGCGTTCCGGTCAACAGGCAGGATCAGATTTCATTCTTAGTTTTTATTTTACGCAAGTTGTTTTTCTATCTATATATTCTGTTTTAGTTTTCTTAGTTAGTTATTTAATTTTGTTTATTTTGTATATTTTTAGTTTTTATATATTATTCTTGTTTTTATTTATTTTATTTTTCTTTTTGTTAAAAATTATAGTTTTATTATTTTATTTATTTTTTAGTTTTTATTTAAGTAAGTTTTTGTTTTTCTTGTTCTGTTTTTCATTTACTATTTATTTCTCTTTCTCTTGTTATTTTAAATTTTCTGTTTTCTTTATTTCATTTAAAAAAAAAAAAACTATTTACTTGTTATACTAATCTTTGCTTGAGTTGTCTTATGATATTAAGAAAACAAGTTTTTATACAATTGAGAAGACAACCCAGAAGAATAGAAGTTAAAAATAAAGAAAAAAGAAGCAAGGAGAGAAGTTAGAAAAGACTGAGAGATGATGATGACGGTACCTATCACCAGTTGAGGGAGAACATATGGTTTTAATAATGAAGTGGCTAGGAAATTCTGTCTAGCCAATCACTTCTATCAAATAAGACCAACTGGTAAACCATGGAGAATTTCAAGGGAAACCCAACCTATGTTATGTATTTTGACCTGGGGACAGGTTTTATTATTTAGGGGGCAGATCCAGCAAATGAAGCAAAGACTGTAGATAAAGATCTTAACAAAAAGCTAGATGATTTCTTAAGAAGAGAGGATTGAGCAAAAATATGGTTTTATCTTTCTAATTCTCTTTTCTTTTCAGTTATTTGAATTTTGTCTTATTTTGTCTATTTTATTTTTCGGTTATTTTGTTTTCTGTTTATTTTCTTATTTGTTTAGTTTGTTTATATTGCTTATTTTGAATAAATTTCTTATTAGTTTGGTAATTTTAAGTCTTGAATTATCTTTCTTGACTAAATTTCAGTTTTAATTTGTTTGTTTTCTAGTTTATTTTTTTTTCAAATAAAAAAGAACTAGAATATTAATTTTGAATTGTGGAAAAAAGAATTTGTGTTTAAATATTAAATAGTGAGATGAATTAGAAACAGGTTAGAAAAGAAAATATAATTGAATCCCTATTCAAATGTAGTTAAAATATGATACATGAAAAGTTAACAGGATGATTGATTATGACAGATAATGACAAGACAAAAAGGAATGAGACCATTTAAACAAAGTGAGTGTGTGAACCTGAAACAGTTTTTGAGAGTTTTACTGATGAATTGACAGTTGTGGTTGCTTAATTTTTATTTTTTTTGCATCATAAAAGAGCATGAAGATGATTGAGGCATTTGTTTGTGTTAATTAGGAGCCAGGGCCAAAAAGCCAACCTTTATATTAGAATTCCATTTTTTTTTATATCCCCTTTGGGCTAAGAAATTTTTTGTTAATATTGCACCTTAACCTTTATTGATATAATTTTCTACCCTTTAGCATGTCTAAGGAAGGAGAATATAAATGCAATACATATAGAAAAGGGAATGGTTGGTTCTGATTTTGAAAGTTCAAAAAGTTGAAAATAGGAAGAATCTTTTCCTATTATTGAAAAAAAAAGAGAAACAGAAGAAGAAAAAGAAATAAAAAAAAAAGAAAGATAGAATTTTTTTTTTCATGAAAATCATGAAAAGAAAGAAAATGAGGAAAAATGTGACATAGAAAGAAAGTGGTAATTAGATAACATATATGTTCTCTATAATTGAATTGTAGATATGTTCTTCTTCTTTAAGATGTGCATTTTGCTATCTAAGAAAAACCAATATTTTTTGGAAGCCCAGCCTCATTACAACCCTGGAAAAGACCTCAAGATTCATGTTTCTAATATGTTTGTGATTTGAAGATGAAATGAAAAGCAACTGTGATTTGTTATGATTCAGTGAAAATATAGAGAAACACTTACCCGTGAGCATATGAGAAGATATTCCTTGATGAATTGTCATTTATTTGTTTTGATTTGATCCTGGAAATTGATTGTGTCTATAATTTTCTATATCTGAATTTGGAAACATCATAAGTTTCTAATTTGATCTGTTGTTTAGTGAATTAAGCTGTTTGATATTTAAATTCAAATATATTCATTTACTTTGCTTGAGGACAAGCAAGCTTCTAAGTTGGGGAGAGTGATAAGTGTCTAATTCAGTAATATTTCATATTAAAATATAGGCACTTATGAGGATTTATTTCTAATTTACATATAAAATAATCCCTAATTTATGAATTTATACCTTTTTACATTTTTTATGATCTTTATTTGAATAAGAGTATTTTATTCTCAAATTTGGTGTTAATTGCAGATTTCTAAGGAAGATTGGAGATTTGGATTAAAGATGAATGATTTGAGCTAAAAAGATAAAGATAGAAGGTCCCAGAATGGAAAAAGATGCAAAGAAAGATTGGGCCTTTTTTATGTTTTATCATTTAGCCCATTAGCGCGACATAGGAAACAACCTAACCCTAGAAAACTAGGATAAATAGAGGGCTAGAGGCTCAACCTTAGTGTGCCAGATTGAGAGGAAAACACCATAGAGTGAATTGTAACCCAATTGGGAGAATAGAAGGTGATAAAAGTATGCGTGGCTAATTCTACCCTTTGGGATTGGGAGTAATCTGCTCAAACTCTTATGTATTGAGGTGATATTTTATATATTAATATTCAGTTCTTGATTGATTATTGGTATTGTTGTTTTACTTTTAATTCTCCGTGACAAATTGAGAATCTTAAATCTGACCGGGAGGTATTTTTAGGGTTCGGACCTAAACAACAATACTTAACATATTTGAGTGCTAGGAATAGACTTGAAATGTTAATTGCTATTAAACGTCTGAGCTTCGTTCTAAGTTGTTCTTATAAGTATGCGAGGGATCGATAGTTAGGGAACATTCTTAAGGATTTTATATGCGAGGAATCGATATAAATGATTTTTATACGGGCATCAATTTCAATTAAAGAACTTAATATTAACATGCTAATCAAAATACATGAGACTGAGAGAGATGAAACTTAATCCCAATTTTTCCAATTGAAGCAACTAATTCTTTGTTTGTTTTCTTATTGATCAGTGCCAACATAATCACTTCACACTCTTTTTTATTGTTCTGTTGTTATATTTAGCGAATATTGTACTCGATGATTCACTGTTCTTTGTGGGATCGATATCCGTCCTTAGGGACAATTATTACTTCTGACAAACACAGTGCACTTGCCGTAAAAAGTCATCAAACTCCACCGCACCAACGAGGAGTTACGCCATAGATGGCGTGGCAGAGACGAACCGGAGGCTGCCTCCCCACCCAGGGAATTCACAACACCATTTTCACAGGCAATCTTGGAGACGGCAATTCCCAATACGTTCACAGGACCCAAAGCGACCTTCACGGGAATGGAGGATCCCGAAGCACACCTCACGGCGTTCCACACATAGATGCTGCTGGTAGGTGGTTCAGACGCCGTTAGGTGCAAGCTTTTCATGAGCACCCTGACAGGGATGGCCATAGACTGGTTCATCAGCCTCCCAGAGGGCCACGTCACGTCCTTCACCCAACTTTCACAACTATTTAGAGAACAGTACCTAGCCAACAGAACTCCCGCCCCAGTCTTGTACGATCTCTTCGACGTCAAGCAGTTCCAAGGCGAAACCCTAAAGGAGTACATAAGCCGCTTTAGGGCGCAGGTAGTGAAAGTAGGCACCAAGGAGGAACCCATGATTGTATACGCATTCAAGAAGGGGGTGCGTCCCGGATCTTTCAGTAAAACGCTTAATCGCAGTCGCCTCAAAACCTTCGCTGAGATAAGGCGACAAGCGGTAGAACATATTGCCTCGGAAGGTGAAATGTACGAGAAATGCACAACCACTGTGCCAGTACGCCCCAAGGCACAGATACGCACACAACCTGTTCGGGTTCACCAAGCCGTCACAGAAAGGAAACATTTTGACAGGAAACGCGCTTACGAGCCACGAAGGACCCAACCTAAGAGTCGAGTAGAGGAAGGGAGAGAAGCAAGCAAGCCGCCGAGGCACAACTTCGTGATGGAACTTAAAGATCCGATTGCGATACCCAGCATAGCCGACAGGTTAAGGCCGCCGGTTAAAGCCGACAAGGTGCTGGGGCCTCGCAAGGAGTCATGGTGCGAATTCCACGAAGCATTCGGACACCATATTAACAACTGTCTGGCGCTTGGCTATCAGTTGGATGAGCTCGTGAAGAATGGTTTCCTGAAGGATTACTTGATGGAGAAACAGGCGGGACGACCGTCAGGCTCGCAACCGGGGGGCAGTGAGAGGCATCAGCACGAGGCGCCCGTCCTCGGTGAAATCCACACCATAGCCGGTGGGTTCACGACAAGGTATTTGATTTTCTCTGTGCGCGAGGCGGCCCCATCTGTGAACGTTGTTCTTAACTCGATGTATCCCCTGACTTCGACTTGATCACCCGCAAAACCATATAAGCAGCCCCCTCAGCATATAATATCCTATTGGGAAGGCCAACACTCAATAGGATAGGAGCTATACCCTCCACGAGGCACATGAAGGTCAAATTACCTTCAATGGAAGGGGTGATCGTCACCATCCGATCTGACCAAGAAGAGGCAAAGAGATGTTACAAAAACAGCCTCAAGAACAGGCGATCAGTGTGCCATGTGACCACAACGCCACCTCCTGGTGCGGGGAATGCGCAGGACAGCCGACGGCAGTATCGGAGGGGACCGCTGAAGGCAACGTGGGTATGGACGTGGCATTGGAAGCAGCCACCAAGGGTGACGTAACCATGGAAGATGTCGGGCCGAAGCCTGAGAGCATCGCTGGAGTAGAGGAAGAGGAAAGCTGCCCGGAAGTCGCCAGGGAGTCAAGCATTGTGAGAGCATTGCTCGCTAGTGAGAGGAGGCCTCGCCCAGTTGGAGATTGGCTCGAGAGGGAGATCGGCGGCAAAACTTTTAAGTTGGGGAAAACTTTAGACGGTGAGACACAGGAACAGATCGCCAAGGTGATAGGCAGGCATCTGGACGCGTTCGCGTGGTCTGCCTCGGATATGCCAGGAATCGACCCCGATTTTTTATGTCATCGTCTAGTAATGAACCCGGAAATCAGAACGTTTGCAGCGCTGAGGTCGAGTTCTTCACTTTGTTTCTTCAGCTTTTCGTTTTCCTCAAGCGCCTGGGCAAGCTTTGCTGCAGATTCGTTCAGTTCCTTATCTTTCTCGCTCAGTTCCTTGGCTTTTTGATCCACGTCAGCTTTGATTTTACCCAGCAGATCTTCCCTCTCAATTGACTTGGCCTCGAGCTCATCCGCTTTGGCCCCTTTGGCCTTGAGAGTCTCCTCAAGGTCCGTTATCTTCTCCTGCTGATGCACGAGTCTGCCCTCGAGTTCGGTGACCTCTAAGAGTTTGGCGTTGAGCTTTTTGTCTAGTTCAGCGCTGTTTTTACGTTCGCTCCGCAACTCTTCCTTCAGAGCATTTTCTAACCGCGAAAACTCCAATCCCCGCATTGTGAGATCACGCTTAAGTTGTTGGACTTGGTCCTTCGCAGCACTGGCTTCGGATTCATACTGGCTCAAGGAGTCCCTTAAAGCCTCGCCCATCATTCGGTAAAGGCGTTTCTCTACGCACTCGGTAGTCATAGCGCTAAGATAAGCGGCGTGGGCTTTCAAGACCTCCTCGACAGGGGCTGGAAGAGCAGGGATTGGAAGAGGAGTCGGGGATTGGTTCTCGCAGCCGCCTTCATAAGTATGGACAACCAGGGGAACATCAGGACATGGCGGCGGCACGTCTGACTCCACTACAGGCTGGGGAAACCACTGAATGTCCGCAGTCTGCCCAGAACGCCTCCAGCAGTTGAGGTGTTTGATGGTAGAGCATCCCCAGCACTCTCAAAAGGTGTAGAGACGCTGGGGGGATTCTCTGCATAATCTGGGCCCGTACTCTCGTTTGCGGGTAGCTCGGTGACGGTTGCCCTTTTCCTTTTACAGATAAGCCCATCTTCAGTGCTCTCGTCATCCTCCTCATCCGACACCATTATGGGATTCTTTCTCTTAACCCTCTTTGGCGGCAGCTTCTTTCTCGCAGGGACAGGAGGGGCGATAAGGGAAGATGAGCCCACGGGAGGAAGCTCGCCTCGGGCAACAGCAGCTTCCGCTACAGAATTCGGGACGGTTTGAGAACCCGCAGCGAGTTTGTGGCGTTTGACTATAGAACGCAGTCTGGCCATATGATCTCCTCCCAGCATTGTGTCTGCGCGAAGTGATCAATGTTCACAAATCAATCCAATTACAGATAAGGGCAATTAGCAATACAAGAGTGAGCGCAGGATAGTGTAATACGAACAAATTTGATAAAGAAGTAAAACAGACTTGGCATAAGAAGAAAAATCCAGGTGGAGTGGAGGGATAGACCTATGTAAAAGTCTAGTTGATCCTCATAGAATTCGAACTTGATAATTGAAGAGGTGGGTAAGGTGGTATTGGTGGAGGCAACTTCCTTCCAGAAGTTGCACAAGTCTCTATCGAGCTCCCCCATCTTCTCTGGACTCCTAGCTTTCCGAAAATGATCCTGGGAATCCTTTTTTCCCTTGTCGACCCAGTACAAGGGGAACCCATCAAGAAGTGTGGGACTCTGATCATTACAGCAAACACGAACAAACTTACCCTTCTAATCTTTATAAGATTGTTGGAAAATGGAAAGGATGGATCTCCCAGCAATCCCATTGAAGCTTACCCATAGGCGGTCCCCCGGGTTTTTGGCCTCAAACAGAAATAAGAACACATCTACAGAGGCTGGATGGCCTAGGTGCGCACAAACAATTTGATATGCCCTGACAAACGCCCAGCCGTTGGGATGCAGCTGGGCAGGGGCAATATCAAGCTCGGTCAGGAGCTTCCTCTCAAAGCGAGTAAAGGGGAACCTGAGCTTAACCTTCTTAAACACGGTTGCATAGACAAAGCAGAAAGGGTGGCCATCGTTGCCATCGTTATCAATACAAACAGGTTCCCCGGGAGGACAAGGACGAATAACAACCTTGTCGTCATGCTCCTTATGGAATGTGAGGTGGGTCTTATCTCTCAAGCGAAGAATATCGGCCTCAGAGTTAATCAAGGAAGTCTCGTTCAGCAGAGCTGGAGGAGCCCATGGGTACAACAGTTTGTAGTCAGGAATGGGGCGTGTGGTGGCACTAGTTTGTGGGGGAGTTGATTGCGATTGGTTAGGACGAGAGGGCGCAGGCCTCTGAGCCCAGTTTGAAAGGATGGCAGGATCCCTAGGTGGGTTACGAGATGTGGAGGGGTTTCCTGACGAAGGTTGTTTGCGAGATTTTGGAGGAGGGTTTCGGGAGGGGGCAGGTATGGCCCCTGTACGAGCCATCGAAAATTGTAGGAAAGAAGAAAGGAGAGTAAGAAAAGGAAAGCGGAGGGTCGATAAAAGAATGATTTGATTCGAAAACAGGAAGCATGAACAAAGGGGGTCGCAGCAAGGGAAAGAAAAACCTAAAACGCAGGAAAAAGCAAAACAGAGAACAAACAGCCCACAACGTATGCTTCAAGCAGTTAAGGGATGATGCAAGCCGATTAAAATGCGGTGAGCACCAACGAAAGTGATAAAAGGTTTTACCTTTTTTGATGATCGAAGGAGCGTGCGAGGAAATGATGATTAGGGAGACGGAGCGTTCACCAGAGTGTATCGAAAGTTTGAAAGTGAAGAAGAAAGATAATGTAACAGTGGAGTGGCGCGAGGAGTTTAGAGGTTCGAAAGTTACGGGAAGTGCAAACGACACGAAATAACAACCATCGATGAGTCCACGTGTCACTTGATGGGAGGGGGTTGGTGAACTGTCAAGTCAGTAACCAGCGTGGGCCTTAGCGCGCGAGGCCACGTAGATCGCCGTAGTTAACTTATCCCTCCGCCAAAAGAATCGTAACCCGCACGCCAGTCGAGTCATCAAGGGCGATAACGGGACCACAAAGTACGCATAGTCGCCGGTCGCGCAGAGGCGGTCTTCAACATGTGCGACCACCGGCAGTATCGTCGCCAAAGTAGAAACCAGGCGATCTGACACTGCTACAAGCAAGACATCGCCGACTGTCCCGATGAGCTTGGGGGGCGAAAACGCCAAGGGTTCGAAATAAGAAAACTCAAACGAGGGTCGAGCAGAGCCATGAATGAAGTGATCATAAGTAAGGCATTTAAGGAGTAAGGAAATAAGCAAACGCTATCTAAAGAATTCACGCCAAGCATAACGAAGGGAATGTCAGAGGTAACGCGCGCAATGTGGCAAAGAACGTAAGCATGCAAAATAAGTCGAACAACATTTAACGTAAAGGAAAGGTAAACCAGCGTTAAGGTTACAAACGAAGTTTATGACAAGTGCAACATAAAATATATAACCCTACGCACACATCCTAATGTTGTACGAGAAGCGAAAAACATGTCGCTCATCAGTGGCCCCCAGAGTTTGAGCAATATGACGAAGAAGCCTCGTCTCCGAACCGCAAAGCCCGAGTCAGAAGCGTCCTCTGATGGTCGTTTATCTTTGAACCTGCGTGAAAGAAAGGAGTAAAGTTTAGAAAAATCATACAAGAGGTCCAACAAGAAGTGGGAAGGTCATAAGGAAAGCCTCACGCACATATATATCTTTCCAGAAGCTCGGCATTATACTCCAAGCTTATTAAAGCAGCCGCATCAAATCCTCCAACACCCGCCAGGATCTTGCAAGCTTCCTGATCCCTTGAAGACAGTTTCTTAAGGGATTTAGATTTCAAGGCCCTGGCGTCCTTTGTCCAGTACAAAGGAAAGCCATCTAGAGCGGAAGGCGCCAAGCTGGAACAGCATACCTTAAAGAACCTGCCTTTCCACCTTGTGAAGGCTTGCTAGAAAGGAGTCAAAAGAATCCTACCAGGGACATTGCTAAGAGTTACCCAAAGGTTGTTTCTCTGCCTCTTCACCTCAAAGAAGTGAAGAAAAATGTCTACAGAAGGTGCACATCCAAGGAAGCCAAACAAAATGTCAAAGGCCTTCACGAAGGCCCAACTGTTAGGGTACAGTTGGGCTGGAGCGGTGTTCATCTCCGTTAACAGCTCCCTCTCGAATCTGGAAAAGGGAAGGCGTACGCCGACGCACTTAAAAACTACTTGGTAAAAATAGAAAAAGGGGACCCCGTTATTGGATCGTTCATCCCCGCACACCGGTTCCCCCATGGAACAAGGGAGCACGACGATGTCATCATCGTGCCTCTTTGCGAAGGCACGATGGTCGTAGGAGCACGCCTCCCCCACGTGCTCCCTTAGGGCCCTAGTAGAAAGTAAGGAAGAGTACTCGTCGAGGAGTTCACTTGAAGCCCAGGGATAAAGGTCCTTGTGACTCACTCGGGAGGAAGATGGGTTGGTGGACATCTTGGTGTGTGCTGGCAGTAAGGAAACTGGAAGTCAAGGGCTAAGTAACGCAACAAAAGGAAAGGTCGCAAAGAAAGAACGTGGAGCAAGGAGTTCTTGGGAAGAAGATGAATAGTGCAAGAAAGATACGAAAGAAGTAGAGACAATAAGTTGAGATGCGGGGTTTCAAGATTCGAGCCTCATGATTGAAGCGGTAAGGCAAGCGCCTCATGAGTGGGCCACGTGTCGCGGGGTAAAAGTACGAATTAAAGTGTCATCTGTCTCACTCAGAGAATATCACATCGTCAGAGTCCTTGAGGGTACGTTGCGCCGGCTATACAGAAATGTCACGTCAATTGATCGGAAGATGACATGTCAACAAAACGCCACGAGGGCAGTAGGGGGGCAAGCTTTAGTCTTTTCGCTGAAAGCAAGTTATCAGCTCAAGACTGGGGGGCTTGTGTACCGACCAGGTCATCGGGTGTGATGACGTGGACAAAAGAAAGGTAGGTAGTCAAGAAGTCAACGTAGTCGCCGTATGTAAAAGCGGCGTTCTTCAGTATAAATAATCGGTTATCGCCGAGATGTGTCACCACCAAGATGGATCATCGCCCATCGCCCAAGAGAAGCATCGCGCAGAAGTAAGACGTCGCCTAAGTAAGACATCGCCTGACTAAGGCATCGCCCGAAGAGTCAACCCGCATGACGTAAGCATTTCACGGAGAGGGGTCCACACGATGGGATAACCCTAAGTTGGGTGGCGGCACTGTGGGTCCCTATGCACAGAATAAATGATCAAGTCAAAAGGGCACGTGGCAATGCCCACGTGCTCACTAAAGGTATCCAGGGAAGGCTGCATGCATGACACGTGTTTAATTAGGGCACTCGAAAAGCATGATGGCATGATACCTTAGAGCCCAAGCGGCCATAAGGTTATACATTGCACTCCAGATAAGGGAAGTCCATGGGCCAGATACGCTAAGATCCTAAAGATAGCGGCGCAAGGACCTTCTCCAAGGAACCCTAGATAATAGCAAGCAACGCAGAGGTAAACCCTAGTTTTTCACCTATATATAGGGCACGAATAAGCCCTAGAGAGGTACGTTTTTCACAGTTGCATGAGTTTTAACCTAGTTCTCAGATAGACATACAGAGGAAAAACCCTAATTGTTCTTGACGGCGCATTCGCTGAGAGCACAAGGCAATTAGGGCAACACGGTTTTAGCCATACAGTTTCAGTCATTGAGAGCATTATACAGTTTCTAGTTTCTTTGGTGTTTCTCGCTAGCTAACTTGAGCGTCGGAGTGCAAACGGCCGCGAGGGCGCCCATTTGTTCTTCTTTTTCAGGTAAAGGTGCTCTAGCTCGTGATTAGAAGCCACTCGTAAAGACGACCCAGGTCAACCGGCTCGAACATAGAGAGAGAGAAAAAGAAAAGAAAAATGAAGGCACAGGGGGTCTGTAGCTTTTTTTAAAAAAAGCGCTGTTACATTATCTCCAACTACAAAAATTTTCGTCCTCGAAAATGAACTTACCAAAAAAGAGTTTAAGGTATGATGCTTGTATCTCCTCATCAATTTCCCAAGTGGAGTCACCAGAGATGAGATCCCACAATACTTTCACTAGGGGAATACTTCTTCCACGAAGTTGTTTCACTTGTGAATCTAAAATTCTGATTGGCTTCACTTCAAATGACAGATTTTCTTCCACTTGGATGGAATCAGACTCTAGAATGTGGCTAGGATCAGGTACATACTTTCTTAGCTAGGATACATGGAAAATATTGTGAATGTTAGCTAAAGGAGGAGGCAAAGCAATTTCATAAGCCATAGGTCCTATTCTCCTGAGAATTTGATAAGGTCCTATGAACTTAGGAGTCAATTTCTGGGATTTGAGTGCTCTTCCTACACCAGTGAACGGTGTAACTCTCAAAAAGACATGCTCATCCGTAGAGAATTCTAAAGGTCTTCTTCTTTGATTTGCATACGACTTTTTCCTGTTGAGAGATGTTTTCAATCTTTCTTGAATCATTTTGACTTTCTCATTGGTTTGTTGTATTAATTATGGTCCAATTAACACACTTTCACCATCCTGAAACCAACACAGAGGTGTCCTGCACTTTCTTCCGTACAATGCCTCGATAAGAGCCATTCCTATGCTAGCTTGGTAACTGTTATTGTAAGTGAACTCTACCAGTGGTAGAATTTCATCCCAACTGCCCAAATGATCTAACACACAAGTCTTAAGCAAATCCTCTAAGGACTGGACAGTTCTCTCTGATTGTCCATCAGTTTGAGGATGGTATGCTGAACTAAGTCTGAGTTTAGTCCCCAAAGCTTCTTGAAGTGTTTGCCAGAATCTAGAGGTGAATCTGGGATCTTTATCTGAAACTATGCTGGAGGGTACACCATGCAATCTGACTATTTTATCTATGTAAATCTGGGCCAACTTCCGCATAGAGATTCTCAAGTCTATAGGTAGGAAGTGTGCCGTCTTTGTCAACCTGTCCACTATGACCCAAACAGAGTCATGCTTCCGCAAAGTACGTGGTAAGTGGGTAACAAAATCCATTGAGATACTGTCCCACTTCCACACTGGAATGTCTAACTGAGTTAACATGCCTCCAGGTCGTTGATGTTCAATCTTTGATTTCTGACAAGTCAAGCAAGCAACTACAAACATAACTACATCATTCTTCATGCCTTGCCACCAATAAGACTTCTTGAGATCTTGATACATCTTGGTCATTCCTGGATGTAAACTGAGTTTGCTTTTATGACCTTCAGATAACACTGTTTGCTTTAGTTCATTATCCTCTGGTATGCATATTCTATTTCTGAATCTCAAAATACCATCCACTCCTAAAGAGAAGTCTTTAGCTTTGTCAGTATTTAATAAGCCCATGAAGTTCTTCAATTTTGAATCTTCCACAACTGCTTCTCTTTCACCTTCTCCAGAAAATCATTAGTTATAACAAGTGTATTACAACTAATGCAATTTGAAGACATAGAAACCTCCAAATTCATACTCTTGAAATCTTCAATCAATGCTATCTCTCTAATCATAAGCGACGAAATTTGTATCTTTTTACGACTCAACGAATCTGCAACAACATTTGCCTTCTCAGGATGGTATATTAGCTGAAAATCATAGTCCTTTAAAAATTCAATCCATCTCCTCTGCCTCATATTTAACTCCTTCTGATCAAACAAATACTTCAAGCTTTTATGATCACTAAATGATCCTGCCTGTTGACCGAAACGCTGGAGCCTTGCCTCGTCAAACCTGGATAGACTTCTGCGCCGTGTTAGCCTCCGTCCTTCACCGCGATCCACCTCAAGAACCTGCAAAAGACAGAACGGCGCTGCTGCGGCCGATCATGCTCCGACGCCCAAGTCAGCGACTGAACCACCAAATACTAAGAGAAAACTCAAGAACTCTAAGGAACCGTGCACAAATTCCCTCTCAGCGTACTCTCGTTCTCGCAGTTAAAAAGAAGTAATCTAAACGCATGCGTACCTCAGAAGTTCGTTAGAAACTCTTATATACCTGGGAACTTTCTCTCTCCTGGCAGTTACACATCTGGACACGTGGCTCGCATCCAGCTGTACACGTGCCATCATCTGGAGCATCCTTGACTTGGGCGCTACTTCTTACTCTTCAGGTTTTTTTGGCTAAGTTACTTATGCGTGATACAACTCAGTGCATAGCTGCCTTGGAGCGTGATCTCTTCTGGGTGGTGAGTTCGGGTGCCTTCATACACACCTTCCCTGTGGTCTCGCCGGCCGCCTTCATGATCTTCCCTACCTGCTTCACCATATACGTTCAAGTAAGCTGTCTCCCGACCTCATCCTCTGGCCAGCTGGGAAATGACTATCTGCCTTTATCTTCGGCGGTGTCCTTGTTTCGGCGATCTCTAATTACTTGGTCGCCCGGGTTCACATCTGGCGACTTCATCTTCAACCCGGTGACCGCCGGTTTAGGTATGCTGGAGATCGGAGCACGCCAACTTAATAACTGGCGACTACACGAACCCCCCGACTTCCTTCCCTTCTGCCAGCCAGGTGTCCCATCCAACACGCCTATATAATAGCTCGATGCCACGTCATCACTTCCGACTACCAGGGCGGTACACAAGCCCCCCAGTCTTAAGCGAAGACTTGTCCAGCGAAAAGACTAAAGAAGTCACGTCACTACCGATCTACGTGGCGCTGGAGCAGAATTCCAAACGTTCGTACTTTCTGCTTTCCTGACGCTCCACCAAACATTCTCCCAATCGCTCGACACGTGGCTTCATCAACGGTCATCTTCAGTTGTCATTTACGCTTCCAAAAACCATTTGAAAAACCCTTAAACTCATTTCACTTCTACTGTTCCATCACCTCTTTGCCTTCTCAAACGCTCTGAGTTTCTTCTGCAAAAACCCACGACGCTTCTCAACCTTCTGAATCCTCAACTTCCTTCAGCGTTCTTCTGATCATCGAAAGGTACTCCCTTTACTTCTTCTGTTGAGTTTTCCTGCATTTTAACCGATTCGCATCATCCATTAACTGCCTGGTGCATACGCTGTGGGTTGTTTCTTCTGCTTCTCCCTTCTCGTAACTTAGGGCTTCGTCTCCACTACAACGAACTTTCGTTCGCTCGTTTTTCACCCTTCCTTCACAATCGAGTCAACCTCTGCAACCTTCGCTCACCTTTCCCTTTCTTTTTCCTTTGCAGTTTCCGCGATGGCTCGTTCAAAGATCACCCCGAATCCTCCTCCCTCGTCACGAAACCCTCCATCTCAAGCTTATAACCCACCGCGAGCACCTGGTGCTTCCTCCTCCCAGGCTGAGAGGCCTGCAACCTCTCATCCCAACCTTGCTCAGGCAACTCCACCCATCGCCGGAGGTGCCTCCATTCCTTCCCCCGACTACAAGAAGCTATACCCCTGGGCCACCTCGACTTTGCTGAAGGAGACTTCTTCAGTAAACTCTCCCCTGGCGGTGCTTCGATTGAAGAAAGGGGACGAGCCCAACCTTTCATTCCACAAGGAGCCTGACGACAAGCTGATGGTGCTACCTTGCCCCCCCGACGTGCCAGTTTGTGCAGACGACAAAGGGAACAACGACGAGTTGTTCTGCTTTGTGTACACCACTTTATTCAAGAAGGTGAAACTTAGGTTTCCCTTTACTCGTTTCGAAAGGGAGCTACTAACCGAGCTCGACATCGCCGCCGCCCAGCTCCATCCCAACAGCTGGGCATTCGTGCGGGCGTTTCAGATCATATGCGCGCACTTGGGACTACCGGCCTCGGTAGACGTGTTCCTCTTTCTGTTCGAGGCCAAGAACCCTGGGGATCGCCTTTGGGTGAGCCTGAACGGGATTGTTGGGAGGTCGATCCTCTCTATCTTCCAACAATCCTACAAGGATTGGAAAGGCAAATTTGTCCAAGTCCGCCAAAACGACCAGGACGCTTCGCTGCTCGACGGCTTTCCCTTGTACTGGGTAAACAAGGGAAACAAAGACTCCAAGGGAAGCTTCAGGAAGCCAAGAAGCCCTGACCACATGGGCGCCTTGGACAAGGACCTGTGCCTCTTCTGGAAGAGCGTGGCAGCCGCGAACATTACCTTTCTTACCTCCGCAATCATCTCCTTTGAGTTCTTCGAGGGCCAACTCGAGGCTCGCATAGGTTAGAGCTTACCTTAACATCTAAGTCATTGCCCTGTGCTGTACCTCTGTTAACTGTTGCTAGGCATCTTGTCTGTTGTGAACAAGACTTGGTTTTTATTTTCTGCATCACTTGTTTGCCTCATTTGCATATCTACTCATGTGTTTATCTTTCTCTTTGAGCTGACCTGTATACCTTTGTATTATGCAGATCTCATGTTGGGCAAAGGAAAACTGGCTGAATTGAGGGCGCTCGCCCGAGCCCATGGGTTGGCGTCGGGCTCCCAGACTGTGCCCAACTCGGTGGTGGAGATCGCCGCTGCCCAGGGCAGATCGCCCCCTAAAGGCCCAGCTCCTTCAGAGGCCCTGCCCGCCCCACAACGTAAAAAACTCATCCTTAGGAAGCCAAAGAGGAAAACCCCTCAGGTGGTCCATGAGGATGAAGAAGAAGACGATGAGGCGACTGAGGACGGCCTCATTACCAAGAGAAGAAGGGTGGCGCCTTCTTCACCACCTGCTCCACCTCCTCCTCCAACATCAACACCGTCCCCACCACCAACTCCCACTCCGATACCGACTTCTCCGCCAGCTGCAACACCGCCGGTTCAAGCAGTTCCCTTGGCGGCTGCACTCCCCGTGATTGAGGCTACTGAGCCTAACTTCATGGAGAACCCCTCAAGCGCCTCCACGCCATTTGTATCTGCTGGAGGGGGTCCTCCTTCAACAGCCTCAACTGCGGAAGCTGCACCAGGCGGGGATGAAGGGGCTCACAACTCACCCATCATCATCACCGAATCCCCCTCGTCACCACCACGCCAAGAAGCTCCAACTCACCAACCAATTCAAGAAGGTGGTGGCGAGAACCAGCAACAGGCTCCCCTAGTGCTTCCACGAGCAAACCTTTCCCTCGCGGTCAAAAGGGTGTCGGAACCCTTCTCAGCAAAACTCAAGATGATGGCAGAGGATTTCCCCTCCATCATATCAAAAGCTGTGGAGAGTTCCAGCAAGAAACTCCAGGATGACATCTCCGTGCTCCAAGAGGAGAATCGCCTAATAAGGATCGAGGCGGAGAAGTTGTCCTGCAACCTTATGCTGGCGGAGATTGATCATTCGCGACTGGAGGATGCTATGAGCACCGAGCTGCGGGTGGCGCACAAGGAGGTCACCGATCTACGCCATAGGGTGCACCTCTTAGCTCAAGAGAAGATTGAGCTGGAGAGCAAATTGGTCCCCTACCGTCTCAAGGTGGCGGGCCTGGAGGCGTCGATTAAAGCAGATGTCGCCAAGGTAGAAAACCTTGAGAAGAGGTCCGTAGATCGGGATGTCCTCTTGGGGAAAACTGAAAAAGAGAGAGATGACACCATGGCTAAGCTCGCCGAGGCCAAAAAGGAAAACGAAGGGATCGCCGCAGAGCTGGCCCAAGCGCAGGCGGAGAACAAGAGGGTTACTGAAGACCTTCTTCAAGCTCGGGAGAGGGCTGAAGAACTAAAACAGCAGAACGAGGGGCTCAAGAAGCAGATTGAAGAACTCGAGCTGAGCTCTGCCCAAATCCTCGCTGCTGGGTTTGACGCCGCCCTGGAGCAGTTCGCCTGCCAATACCCTGATATGGACCTCTCCATGGTGTCTTTAAACAACGAAGTGGTGGAGGGGAAGATCATTCCTTCTGAAGACTAGCTGATTCCCTCCATTCACTTATTCATCTGTTTTCTCTTTGCGCAAACTTCTTGTAATAACTTTCCTCTTTTGTATATGTGTTTTGAACTGATACCACTTTATTATAAAGTTTTTTATGCCTCTTCTACAATTTCTCCGTTTGCCTTATCTCTCCTTGTACAATTCGCTTCAAACGAAATTAACTTAGCAATTCTGCGGGCACAACTTGTTTACTTGCTGCTCAAACTATCAACTTTCGAATAACAACATTCTAATAACTCATAAACTTTTAAAAGCAGCGAACTTCGTCGTAAAAGTACTCACTAAACAGCAAGTTTCACTTCAACTAACGGCTTAAGGCATAGCTTACCTCATCTGCTCCATCAAATGGGCCTTTGTTCGTGCCACCGCCCGAATCCGAGCGCCAGAGGGTCTTGGCGATGTAGGCTTCCTCTTGCCCTCACAACTTGGCCATTGTTCCCTCATCTGGGGGTAGAGGCGCCTTTCGGATCCTTCTCTACCTCCTTGAGCTTCAGAACAAAGAACCGGGTGGCTGGGCGTTCTCTTCGAACCTACCTTAGCCACCCTCTGAACTTCTTCCACCCTTTACACCATACCTGAACTCGTTCAAGACGAGAAGGATTTTATCTTGCCTGAACTCGCTCATCGGCGAGAAGGTCTTTAACTCGTGCCTCTACATTGCCCCAGGGGCTACATCTTCTCTCCCCTAGAGACACTGAGGACTTTTCACTGATGCCTCTACATTGCCCTAGAGGTTACATCTTCTCTCCCCTGGAAGCACTGAGGACTTTTTGCTGGTGCCTCTACATTGCCCCCAGAGGTTACATCTTCTCTGCCCTGGAAGCACTGAGGACTTTTTACTCTAATTCGCCTACACTCGCTCGGCGGCGAGGAGGTCTTTATCTCTTTCTCGCCTCAAGACGCGCGAGGACTTTAAACTTTAACTGATGCCGCCAATCGCCGAAAAACGATGGGGACTTAGAAACTTTTTAGAAAGCATGCAACATAACTTCAAAACTTGCCCTAAATCACGTTCGAGTGACAAGGTTTTTTCCTCTTCCAAACTTTCGCAATAACAACAAGCATGCAATCTAAACAACTTTAAACTTCGAAAACTCTTCTTTTATTGGGTGGCCTTATTAAAAACCCTCCTTAGGGAAAAAAGAGTGCCCCCTTCAAACTGTTTTAACAGAAAGCTTGCAAACTCTACGTGTTTGTTTTTACTTACAAAGCTTTTAACTGTAACATAACTTGAGGTGCGTGGCGTTCCAAGTGCGAGGAATCGCCCCTCCTCCCAACGTTTCTAAGCGGTAGGCACCGTTCCCGAGCACCTCGGTTATCCTGAACGGTCCCGTCCACTTAGGCGACAGCTTGTTCTCCATCTCGTACTGGTGGGCCTTCCTCATCACCAGGTCGCCTTCTCTGAACTGCCTTGGCATCACCTTCGAGTTATACCTTCGTTCAATCCTTCTCTTCACCGCCTCAGCCTTCACTCTCGCCTCCTCCCTGACTTCATCCAGCAAATCCAGATTCAGCCTTCTTTCCTCATTCGAGTCTTCCGCTACAAAGTTCTGGAATCTCAGCGAGCTCTCCTGGATTTCTACTGGAATCATTGCGTCGCATCCATAGACCAGGCTGAATGGGGTCTCATGGGTTCCCGACTGCTCGGTGGTGTGGTACGCCCAGACTATACGGGGTACCTCCTCAGCCCAACTTCCTTTGGCTTTCTCTAGCCTTCTCTTCAAACCTCTCAGCAATACCCGATTGGCCGACTCTACTTGGCCATTCGTTTGAGGGTGCTCGACAGATGCAAATACTTGTTGAATTCCCACCCCTTCGCACAGCTTCTTCAACAGGTGACTTGCAAACTGAGTCCCATTATCTGACACCAGGCGCTTGGGCACACCAAACCGGCACACGATGTTCTTCCACACAAAACTTTTGATCTTGTGCGCGGTGATCTGAGCCACTGGTTCTGCTTCGATCCACTTGGTAAAATATTCAATCGCCACTACCAAGTACTTCATCTGCCTGATCGCCAGTGGAAAGGGTCCCAGAATGTCGATCCCCCATGTATGAAACGGCCAAGGGCTGTAAATTGACTTCAACTCCTCGGGAGGCGCCTTGTGCCAATCGGTGTGCTGTTGACTTTGCTTGCAACACTGCGCGTACTTTTTGCAGTCTTCCCTCATTGTTGGCCGGTAGTAACCTGCACGGAGAGTCCTTGCAGCCAGAGCTCGACCCCCGACTTGGCTTCCGCAAATCCCTTCATGGAGATCGGCCATGATTCTTGTACATTTTTCTCCGTGCACACATTCCAGGGGTGGGTGTGTGAACCCAAACCTATACAGCTCGCCATCAATCATTGTGAACTTGCTGGAGTTCTTCTTTATCTTCCTAGCCTCCGTCGGATCCAGCGGGAGAAGGCCATCCGCCAGGCATCGCTTGTACTGTGTTACCCAGGTGTCTGGCTCATAGGTCGTGCAGACCTGCGTCATGTTCACCTTCTCTCCCCGACATGCTCTTATTCTTGGCGACCTCAAGGTCTCTTGAGTCAAAGACCTGTGACTCCTTGCCGCTTTCTCCGTCGATTTGCTTATCTGAAGAACCAGGTGATCTGCCGCAAATGCTCTGGGTGTCTTCAGAGTTTCTTGGATCACCGTCCTCTGCCTACCCTCTTTCCTGAACTGGCGAGCTTGGCTAGCAAGTCAGCTCGGGCATTCTGTTCTCGGGGCACATGCACCACTTCAAAGGAGACAAAGGAACTCTTCAACTCCTGGACATACTCTAGGTAAGCCGCCATTTGTGGATCTTTGGCCTGGAACTCGCCTGTTACTTGTCCCGTGACCAACAGCGAGTCACTCTTAGCCATCAACACCCTAGCTCCCATCTCCTTGGACAGCAAGATTCCGGCGATCAGCGCCTCATACTCTGCTTGGTTGTTGCTGGCTTTGAAGGCAAACCTTAGGGACTGTTCAATCAGCACTCCGTTGGGCCCTTCCAAGATGACTCCAGCACCGCTACCCTGCTGGTTCGATGATCCGTCCACTGAAAGCACCCAACAAAAGTCATCCCCTTCAACTCGCGTTGCTTCTGACGAGAGCTCGACCACGAAATCTGCGAAAATATGCCCCTTAATCGGACCTCGGGGCTCGTACTTAATATCGAACTCCGACAGCTCCACCGCCCACTTCACCATCCTCCCAGCGACGTCGGGCTTCTTCAAGACCTTCTGGATGGGCAAGTCGGTCATCACCAGTATTGTGAAGCTGTGGAAATAGTGGCGTAACCTTCTCGCCGAAAAAACCACTGCCAGTGCAGCTTTCTCCAAGGCCGGATATCTTACTTCGGGGCCTTGCAGCACCTTGCTGACAAAATAAATAGGCTTTTGAGCCTGATCTTGGTCTTGGGCGAGCACCGCACTCACCGCCCTCTCAGTCACAGCGAAATACAACCTGAGAGGGGTCCCCATCAGCGGTTTGCACAAAATCGGCGGGCTCGCCAGGTACTCTTTAAGCTTGACGAAGGCTTCTTCACACTCCTTCGTCCAGGCAAATTTGTTATTCCGCCTTAAACACTGAAAATACGGATGACCCTTTTCTCCGCTGGCCGACACGAAACGAGACAGGGCGGCCATCCGACCTGTAAGCTGTTGCACTTCCTTCACGGTAGCCGGGCTCCTCATCGCCAAGATGGCAGCACACTTATCAGGATTGGCTTCTATTCCTCTCTCAGTTAAGAGGAACCCCAAGAACTTCCCAGCCTCCACGCCAAAGATGCACTTCTCGGGATTCAGCTTTAACTTGAACTTGGCGATCGTAGTAAACAATTCCTCCAAGTCCGCAACGTGCTTGCTCTTCTCTGGCGAGGTCACGACCATGTCATCTACGTAGGCTTGCACATTCCTTCCCAGCATTGGTGCAAGTACCCGATCCATCAACCTTTGGTACGTGGCCCCCGCGTTCTTCAGCCCAAATGGCATCACCTTGTAGCAGTAGCACGATCTCTCGGTCATGAAGGCGGTCTTCTCTTCATCCCTGGGATGCATCTTTATCTGGTTGTACCCCGAGAAGGCATCCAGGAAGCTCAACAACTTACACCCCGCAGCATTGTCGACCAGGGCATCTATACTTGGCAAAGGATATGAATCCTTTGGGCAGGCCTTGTTCAGATCAGTGAAGTCGACGCACATGCGCCACTTCCCATTGCTCTTCTTTACCAGCACGACGTTGGCCAGCCACTCAGGGTACTGCACCTCCCTGATATGGCCTGCAGCGAGGAGCTTCTGGGTTTCGTCTCTAATCGCCTGCCTCCTCTCCTCGTTGAACTTCCTTCTCCTCTGTCGTACCGGTCTGACCTGGTTGTCCATCGCTAAACGATGGCACAAGAAGTCGGGATCGATCCTGGGCATGTCCGAAGCGGACCATGCGAACGCATCCAGATGTCGCTCTATCACCTTGGCGATCTGGTCCTGGAGCTCAGCCTCCAGAGATCTTCCCAGCTTGGAGATTTTTCCCCCGATCTCCCTTTCGAGCCACTGCTCGACGGGTTTTGGTCTGGTTTCTCTGGCGATTCCCAGCTCCCTCGCTTCCTCAGGGCGATTCCTCACCTCTTCTTCCTTTAGATCGGCGTTCTCCTCCCCCAACTCAGCATCCACCATCACCACGTCGCTTCCGGCGGTCTCCTCGATTACCGTCGGCCTGGGCTTCACACCGGGAGGCGGGGTGGTTGTCACGTAACTCACGGACCTCTTGTTCTTCAGGCTATTCTCATAGCACTTCTTTGCTTCTTTCTGGTCGGATTTGATGGTGATCACCACCCTCTCCATAGATGGCAGCTTCACCTTCATGTGCCGGGTCGAAGGTATAGCGCCTATTCTGTTGAGCGTGACAGAATGTTGTATGCTGAAGGAGCGTTTACGACAAGGTACTTGATTTTCTCTGTTCTCGAGCCCGCCTCATCCGTAAACGTAGTCCTCAACTCAATGTACCCCCTGACCTCCACCTGGTCGCCAGCGAAACCATACAAACACCCTCCATAGGGCCTCAGCTGGTCAAGGGGTAGCTCCAACTGCGTGAAAGTCGGCCAGAACATCACGTCTGCCGAGCTTCCTTGGTCCACCAGAACCCTGTGGACCTTCCTTCCTGCCGTGATCAGCGAGATGACTATGGGGTCGTTGTCATGAGGCACAACGTCCCGAAGATCTTGCTTTGTGAACGTAATGTCCACATCCGGCGAGTGGTCTTCGAACATGTCCACCGTCATCACAGACCTCGCATACTTCTTCCTCTGTGACGCGGTGCATCCACCACCTGAGAAACCTCCTGCAATGGTGTGGATCTCCCCGTGAGTGGGCATCTCGTGTTGCTGAGCCTCACCACCTGCGGGCTGGGAGCTTGACGCGCCCCCCGTCCTTCCATCCAGCAAGTAGTCGTTTAGGAACCCGCTCTTGATCAGGTCGTCGAGCTGGTATCCTAAAGCCAAACACGAGTCCACAGTGTGGCCAAAGCCCTGGTGGAACTCACACCAGGCATCTGGCTTTGGTCCCAATACCTTGTCGCCCACCTTCTCGGGCGCCTTCAGCCTAGCTGATATATTGGGAATGGCGATCAGATCCGCCAACCCCATGACGAACTTATGCTTTGGTGGGCGATTATACTCCCGACGTGCTGGCTGAGGGCGCCCTGGGCCCCTGCCCTTGTTCTTCCTTGGATCATAAGGATGGCGAGTCCTCTGATCCCTCTTGGCCGCCGCTGTCTCCAGCACCCTCTGTGGCTGGATCCTGGTCTGGGCACGTGGCCTAGCGGGGGTCACGCTTCCCCTCTTCTCAGCGACCTCACTTTCATCGGCGATGTGGGCCACCGCAAGTCGCCGAACCTCAGCAAACGTGGCGGGGTGAGCCCTAATCAACGCCTCACAGAAGGGTCCCGGCAGCACGCCCTTCTTGAATGCATAGACCAGCATCTCTTCGTCCTTGGCCGGCGAGCGGACCATCTGCGCCCCAAAACGATTCAAGTAGTCCCTGAGGGATTCTCCCTGGTACTGCCTTATGTCGAACAGGTCATAAGACACCCTAGGCGGCGCCTTGTTCACTATATACTGCTCGACGAAGATCTTCGAAAACTGTTGGAAGTTGGTTATGTGACCTGTAGGCAGGCTCACAAACCATTCCAGCGCCGTTCCCTGGAGTGTGCTCACAAACATCTTGCAGTACACGGCATCTGATCCCCCTGATAGCATCATCTGTGTGTGGAACGTGGTGAGATGTGCCTCAGGATCCTCCACGCCAGTAAAAACAGCCTTCACGGGTACCACACTCGCAGGGATTGGCGTGTCTGTAATCGCCTGAGCGAAAGGCATAGGGAAAACGCGGGGCGGCGTTGACGGCGCAACCTCTTCAGCGGCTGGACGCCCTCGCTGCTCCTGAAGAGCTTGACGCAGTTCCTCAGTCACTCTGCTAAGCTCTTCATTCCTGGCCCGAGAGGCGACCAGGTCCTCGTGCATTCTTGCCCGCTCTATACGCGAGGCTTCCACATTCGCCTGCAGCGAACGCATGATTTCCACCATCTGTGCCATAGTCATGGCGCCTTCAGCAGCAATGGGCGCAACTGGACTTGAACGGTTGCTTCTCATCTTTCTCATGAAAACTTGACAGATCACAAAGAGCGACGAACAACACCTTTCTCAGCGACGATCGATTCAGCGAACAATCGGTCAGAACTTCGCTAAACTCTGAAGAACTTCAAGAACACAACTTCGACAGCAAAACCTTCACAAAAACTCGCGACTCCACCACAAACCACCGCTTCCTCCGCGAAAATCCAAACGAGCGGCGAAACTCAGATCTTCACCGATTGAAATTCGCGTAAGCAGCGAAAAACCTCACCTCACCGAACAAGAAGTCAAACGAACGGTGGAAAACGCGAAGCTACCGAACAAAACGTAGATGAACAGCGGAAAATGGTTGCACCAACACACAACCATACAGAAACCGCAGAAACTTCCAAGAACTCACGCTGTGGATGGGAACAGGTTTTACACGACCCCACGGTGGGCGCCTGATGATCCTGCCTGTTGACCGAAACGCTGGAGCCTTGCCTCGTCAAACCTAGATCGACTTCTACGCCGTGTTAGCCTCCGTCCTTCACCGCGATCCACCTCAAGAACCTGCAAAAGACAGAACGGCGCCGCTACGGCCGATCACGCTCCGACGCCCAAGTCAGCGACTGAACCACCAAATACTAAGAGAAAACTCAAGAACTCTAAGGAACCGTGCACAAATTCCCTCTCAGCGTACTCTCGTTCTCGCAGTTAAAAAGAAGTAATCTAAACGCATGCGTACCTTAGAAGTTCGTTAGAAACTCTTATATACCTAGGCACTTTCTCTCTCCTGGCAGTTACACATCTGGACACGTGGCTCGCATCTAGCTGTACACGTGCCATCATCTGGAGCATCCTTGACTTGGGCGCTACTTCTTACTCTTCAGGTTTTTTGGCTAAGTTACTTATGCGTGATACAACTCAGTGCATAGCTGCCTTGGAGCGTGATCTCTTCTGGGTGGCGAGTTCGGGTGCCTTCGTACACATCTTCCCTGTGGTCTCGCCGGCCGCCTTCATGATCTGCCCTACCTGCTTCACCGTATACGTTCAAGTAAGCTGTCTCCCGACCTCATCCTCTGGCCAGCTGGGAAATGACTATCTGCCTTTATCTTCGGCGGTGTCCTTGTTTCGGCGATCTCTAATTACTTGGTCGCCCGGGTTCACATCTGGCGACTTCATCTTCAACCCGGTGATCGCCGGTTTAGGTATGCTGGAGATCGGAGCACGCCAACTTAATAACTGGCGACTACACGAACCCCCCGACTTCCTTCCCTTCTGCCAGCCAGGTGTCCCATCCAACACGCCTATATAATAGCTCGATGCCACGTCATCACTTTCGACTACCAGGGCGGTACACTAAACACATTAAAACTAACTCCATAAAGAAAATGTCTCCATATTTTTAAAGCAAAGACAACTGCGGCCAATTCTAGGTCATGAATTGGATAGTCTCTTTCATGCGCCTTTAACTGACGAGAAGCGTAGGCAACAACTTTCTTATTTTGCATCAGAACACAACCCAATCCCTGATAGGAAGCATCACAAAAAACTTCAAAAGACTGATTGGTATAAGGGATTGTCAATACAAGAGCATTAGTCAACCTTATTTTCAACTCTTCAAAGCTTCTCTCACATTGTTCAGTCCATGCAAAAGGATGATCCTTTCTAGTCAATTGGGTCAAAGGAGCCACTATTTTAGAAAAGCCTTCTATAAATCTCCTGTAATATCTTGCTAACCCCACAAAGCTTCTAATTTTTGTAACAGTTTTAGGACGTTCCCACTGAATTACAACCTCCACTTTAGAAGGATCTACTGATATTCCCTGTGCAGAGATGACATGTCCTAAAAATTGTATTTCTGACATCCAGAAGTCACATTTTGAAAGTTTAGCATATAACTGTTTTTCTCTCAAAATGTTCAGGACAGTTCTAAGATGTTCTGCATGTTCTTCCCTTGTATGAGAATGTATCAAGATATCATCTATGAACACTACCACAAACATATCAAGAAAAGGTCTGAATATCCGATTCATATAATCCATGAAAATAGTTGGAGCATTAGTCACAACAAATGGCATAACCAGAAATTCATAGTGACCATACCTTGATCAAAAAGTAGTCTTCTGAACATCTTCCGCTTTCACTAAAATTTGGTGATAACCTGAGCGCAAATCTATCTTAGAAAAGACAACTGCCCCATGCAACTGATCCATCAGGTCATCAATTCTAGGAAGAGGATATTTATTCTTTATTGTTAACTTCTTTAATTGTCTATAATCTATGCATAGGCGTGACGAACCATCATTCTTCTTCACTAATATCACTGGAGCTCCCCATGGAGAAACATCAGGTCGAATGAATTGCTTCTCCAATAAGTCTTCTAGTTGTTTCTTCAATTCAGCTAACTCTACTGGTGCCATTCAATATGGAGAAATTGACACAGGGCCTGCTCCAAGAATCAAATCTATTGCAAACTTTATCTCTCTTTTAGGTGGAAGTCTAGAAATCTGATCAGGAAATACATCTATAAACTCCTAAACTACAAACATATCTTTTTGTACTTTATCAGTAACTATAGAACAATCCATGAGCATAAAACATTTTGTACCTTCTTGTATCTCTCTCTCAAACTGATGAGCTGAGATAACTTGCATTCTTTCTAATTTAGGGAAAATTAACTTCTTCCGACCACAATCTATAAGGATATGATTATCTGACAACCAATCCATCACCAATATAACCTCCAAATCTTTTAGAGGTAAACAAATCATGTCGATTTTGTATCTCCGCCCATCTATAATTACTGGACACTCAACACACATGGAAGAAGTTACTATAATACCTTCTGTTGGTGTAGATACCACCAACTCAATTTCTAATTCTCGGACTGGTAACTTAAGTTTCTTAGCACAATCAAAAGATATAAAAGAATGGGTTGCCTCAGAATCAAACAATACAGATAACTGTGTTCCAAGGATAGAACAAATACCTCTAACAAGGCTATCAGACTGTGAAGCTTCAGCTCCACTAATAGCAAAAACTCTGCCAATAGCTTTGGGTTTTTAATTATTATTTTGCTGCACTCCAGTAATATTTGGGACTAGAACTCTGGCACGACAGTCCTTCATAGCATGACAATATCTATGGCATCTATCACATGTAACGTTTGGCACTGAATGAGGGCAAAATCTAACAACATGTGGCCCACCGCATCTAAAACATTTGAAACTAGGTGGTGATTGAGAACTGGGTCTTCCGCTGCTATAAGATTGAGGCCTGAAATAAGGTTTCTTTCTATCTTCATATTTAGGCATGCTTGAGGCTTAGCAAGTCTGCTACTATTTTTCAAACTCTCCACTACTTTTGCTTTCTCCACTAGAGCAAGGAAATCTCTAATGGACATAGGAATCACCACTTCTTTAAGTTCTTGCTTCAACCCAAACTCAAATTTTCTACATCTCCAAGCCTCAATCATGGTCAGGGTGTAGAATCTAGCTAGGTGTTTGAACCTAGTAGCATATTCAGTGACTGAAAGATTTCCTTGTTTCAGCTGTATGAATTCAATTTCTTTTGCATACCTGACACTATCAGGAAAATACTCCTCCAGGAATCTTACTTTGAAGTTCTCCCAAGTGGCATGTTCTCCTTTATCTTCCATCATTTGCTTCATGCCTATCCACCAAAACTCAGCTTCTTCAATAAGCATATAGATGGCATAAGATAACTTTCTCTCTTCAGGGCATTGAGTAGCTTCAAAGATTCTTTCTATGTCTCTCACCCACTGGTTTGCTCCATCTGGATTTACCTTGCCATTAAATTTGGGTGGATTGTGTCTCAGAAAATCCTCCATACTAAAGGTATGGGTTTGTTGATGAAGTTGAGATGCTTCAGCTACTAATCTAATTGTTTCTAATTCATGAAGGGCGGTCTAATGTTGTTGTGCCATAGTAGCACTCTGTTGTTGCAAGGCTGTTGCCATCATCTCTACGTGCCATCTACTAAGCACATAAAGAATTGGGTTAGAAATTACTAAAATTTTCCAACTACATCTTTAAGACAAATTAACTTCAATGAAATAATCACACGAAAGAGGTAAAAAAAACAATCAAAACTTATCTCTAAAATGTACTCTAGCTACTTAGAATTAAGATAGAAAATAATCTTGATCTAGTCATGAGTGTGCACCCTCACCACTCTATCAAGATTCTTTTCATTCTTAATACTTCCATCTTTATTCATAACAATTAACTTGACTCGAACACAAACAAGATTTCAAGAAAAACAATTTTGTCAAACATCTTATTAGAAACTTTTAACTAAGTTTTGAGGCTAGACTTAAACAAAAATCTACACGCAGGAGAAAGAGAATAAACCCACTACCCTCAGGTTATCCTAAGGATGAACTGCTCTGATACCATTAAATGTAACACCCCATAATTTACATATAACTATTACAATAAAAGTTCTACCCGTTTCTATACAAACTTGGAGTTTTTCAAAACATTCCTAATACATGATTAGGATTTATAGAAATACAAATATTTACATATCCATAGCTCAAAATAAAACTCTGAAACCTCTAAGGCTCTCTTGCACCTGTATGATCATCTGCTCGTGTACATAGTATAGTCATCGCAGTTCAAACACAGCAAGAAAAACAAGGGTAAGCTAGTGAAAATAGAATTTTATAATATACACACTTAAATCCAAAGAGAAAACCAAATTACAAGATCAATTTCTCAAATTATTTAATTTTCTTCAAATCTCAACAATAAAACAATCACATAGATCTCACATGGATCTACACATCCAGAATATTCAACAAACAACGTCTTCCGGAAGACCCGTATTAAGTAAGTCATACCAGAGACTAACACCTGATCCAAAGATTACCAACGAATCCAATAGAAAGGATCAGGGTAAGTTCAATACAACCCAAACCATGCATCTCATATGTCACGGTGTGCATGAAATCCTCCATCAGCTTCTCACCACCTGATATCTTAGTCTATGTGACTTAGATCATCAGTGAAGCTCAGAGATCTCTGTTACCACATAGGCATCAATACTTAATACACAACAACATCAGTCCATACATTATCCCAAATGTATGAATTCAATTCCACACCACTTCATCATACAATATCATTCCAAACACGATCTACAACATTCAAAAGCGTAATTAACATAAAAAAAACAACACTTAAATATTAAACCATCAAAATATAATATTTTTACAAATTTAAATAATATATAAACAAACAACCCAATATATAAACACACAACATCCCTACAAGAGAAATTGAATATTGGGACTATGTCCCTTCCACTGGAGGCGCCACCCTTTGCAGACTTCGCGTCAAGACGAGCCTTCAAGGACCTAGCCAGTTCAACTCGCGTTGTGGGGTCCATCACTGATGCTGCACCAAACAAACCAGGTAACAGAGGTTAGGACTGATATCAATGAAGAACGAAGCACCAAATGCATATGGCAATACGCAGAAATTCGAAGTACAGGACGTCAACTCTACCACTCAGGCAAATCCTCAGATCAACAGCAAGTATAGAAATTAAAGCAGACAAGCATTGCATGCATGAATCAAAGAAAGCACGATTAAAAAATAAACAAAGAGAAGGCAAGCAAAGGGCGATTTTCCCTACCAAAGTATGAAGAAAGGGTGCGTGCATTGAACTCACAAGCTATGAGTTTCAGCGAGCTGAAGGCAATCTTCAGGCCAGCCAAGGCCTCGCACACCCCCCTGTCAGAGGAAGATAGCTCGTCTAAAGATTTGGGTTTGACCAGTTTGGGCTTTTCCGTCCAATACAGGGAACCCATCAAGAGCCGTGGGGTTGCGTTTGTTCGCACACACCCTGAAAAAGAGGCCTTTCCTGCCTTTGAAGGAGTTCTGGAAGAGGGTTAGGAGGATCCTTCCGGCGATTCCAGAGAAACTTACCCTTAGGCTCTTCCCCTGCTTCTTCACTTCAAAGAAATGAAGGAAAACTTCCACTGAAGGTGGGACGCCCAGGTGCCCACATAGTATTTGAAAGGCCCTGACGAAGGCCCAGTCGTTGGGGTGTAGCTGGGCAGGGGCTGTGTTGATCTCGGTGAGTAACTCCCTCTCAAAGGATGTGAAAGGCAGGCGTACACCAACGCGCTTGAAAACCGCTTGGTACATAAAGAAAAAGGGTTTCCTGCCGTTAAACTGGTTGTCCACACAGACTGGCTCCCAAGGGGTGCCATGGCGAACAGAGATGTGTGAGTCGTGGGTGCTACAAAAGGCGTTAAAGTTGTATAGATGTGGGTCACCCTGGTGCTTGACCACGTCTTCTATGGTGGTTATGCTAGTGCACTCAGCCAGGAGCTCATCTGAGGCCCAGGAGTACTGAGCCTTATAATCAACCAGTGGGGGAGGATTGGGCGTTGTTTTTGTACGCGTCATAGATTGATAAAAAAGCTGAAGAAGGAAGAAAAAAGCAAAGGCTTAGTGAAGGAATTTTGAAGAAGCAAATGGGACGAAACCCTAGGAATCCCCTACCCACGCAAGAAGTTCAGAAAAGGGGGACAGAGAAATGGGGAAGAAGAGCACGAATGCAACAGAAATAAACAGGCCCAGGCAGTTATATCAGCACAAAAGTTAAAGGGAAGAGCCGTCGAAAGAGAAAGATCATACCTTTGAGTATCTGGTTTGGTGGAGATCAGAAGTGCGAAGAAGAGAGCAAAGATCGCAGAGGAAGCTTGAGAAGATGAACAATAGAGGGAATGAGAAGAGCAAATGAAATAGTAGTTGGAGCGCGGGATTTCGAAGACTTAAACGTTACGACAGAAGAGCAAGAGGCGGTAGATCGGGACCGTGCGATAAAGCCACGTGTCGAGGGATTAAGCGTAAACTTGAAGCGCAAGAAGCCCCAAGCGCTGGTTGTAAGATGGAGCCACGCGTCAAGAGATCAGAGCATAACCCAAAGCGCCACTTTTCCCGCTCAGAGAATGTTACGTCGTCAGATGCTCAGGAAGTGTCACGTCCACTGCTCAAGGGAATGTCACGTCAGCCGCTCAAGGGAATGTCACGTCAGCCACTCAGGAAACGCCACGTCATTAGAGTGCCACGCGGATAATAGGGCGAGGCCTTAGTCTTTTTGCTGAAAACAAGTATCAGCTCAAGACTGGGGGGCTTGTGTACCGTCCCATCCCCGGGCGTTGACCAAAGTCAAATTCAAAGTCAAAGTCAAAGTCAACGTATGGTGGGGCCCCTCGAGGAACCCAAGGAAGAAAGTCAATGAATTGACCGCATGAGGCGTCGCCAAGGTAGGCGCCGCCAGGTGTGGGTGTCGCCAAGATAAGGCGTCGCCAGGTTAGGCGTCGCTAGGTTAGGCGTCGCCAAGATAAGGCATCGCCAGATAAGGCGTCGCGAGGTTAAGGCATGGCCCAGAGCAATAACAAAGAGAAGAGAAAGGTGGCTTCAAGGCCATAGTTCTAGTACAAGTAGGGAGTAACCTGGCTCGTGAAGTACCCACGCCACCTCAGGGAGACCCTCAGGATAGATACGACCCATGAGAGGGTCATGCCCAGGGGTGAACCAGGTGCATGGTGCGAGAGGAAGGTAGATACACTCCCAGGGCGAGTAACTAGGGGTTGGGGGGCATGAGTTAGCACCCAGGAAGTCACCCCACGCGCCAGATGCACTTCGAGGATAGAGGACTCACACAATGGAATAAACCTAAGTTGGGTTACGGCACTGCGAGGCCCTTTGCGTAGAATAACGATCAAGTCAGAAGAACACGTGGCAATAAGCACGTGTTCATCAATGTTTTAGTGAAACTTTGATAAGGTACGCGTTTTACGTATCAAATGTTTCAAGGCACATTTTTATACGCTTTCAATGCGCTTTAACGCGCTTTAAATGCAGAAGGTGTATAAAAAGGGGCCTTGGGACATTTGAAAGGGGGTCGAGTTTTAACCTAATTCTCGTAGTTCTACACACACGTAAACCCTAGTTGTTTCGCGGCGCACCCACTGTACGCACAAACAACTAGGGCAACACAGTATTAGTTACTCAGTATTTTCGACCACCTTCAGAGCATCTAGTCACGGTTTTCGATACGGAGGTGTGTGACCTTTGATGTTTCTCGCTAGCTGACTTGATCGTCGGAGTGCAAACGGCCGCGAGGGCGCCCCTTTGTTCACTTCCTTTCAGGTACTCCCAGACAGAGCAGAACGAAGGTGCCCTAGCTCGTGAGGACAAGCCACGCATAAAGACAACCCAGGTCAACCGGCGGGAACAGTTATTCAACCTGAAGTCAACCGACAACCCAATCAACCGGCAAGAACATTTTTAATCAAATCTTCTAACAAGCCTCATACTTGAATTTATAGTTTTATCTTAATTGAATGAATTGAAACACGGATAAAATTTTAATTTTTTAGTAATAGGAATAAGGTTTTGTACAATTAATGAAATTTTAATTTTTGATTTTTTTTTATACAGGTTGGATTGCAGGCCCGCGGGTTACCTCTTATGCAGGGCAGGCCAGTGAAATGAGCTCGCACTCCTTACGCGGGGTGGGTGAACTCGACCCATGTTTTGCGGGCTAAACATGGAGCGGACCTATACAAGGCGTGCCAGCTCGCATTGCCACTGCTAATTATTTAATCTCACAAGTGCCACTAGCAAGAGCACCATACTCGGCCTCAGAAGAACTTCACGAAACTATGAGTTGCTTATTAAATTTCCATGATACAAGAGAAGAACCAAGGCATATAGAGAATCCATATATAAATTTATTAGTATCAATACAACCAGCCCAATCGAAATACTAAAAGCTTTAAGCTAAAGTTTAGTAGTAGAAGATAAGAAAATTCCCAGTCCAGAAGCAACTCTAAAATAGTTGCTTTAGACTGGTAGAATAGACCCTATTTTTTTTCCAATGTTTAGGCAACATATTTTATCATAAATTTACGCAAAAAAAATTCTATGTATTACATTTACATTTTAGGCCACAATTATTTAATTGTGACACAAGCAAAGTCATGTTTTAAGAGAAATACCAAAGTCATGAAGCAAATATGTGAGTCAATGAATCTCACAAGTGCCACTAGCCAGAGCACCATACTCAGTCTTAGAGAAGAACTTCACGAAACTATGAATTACATCTTAAATTTCCATAATATAAGAGAAGAACCAAGGCATACATAGAACCCATATATAGATTTCTTAATATCAATAACCAACTAAATCAGAATCACTACAATGTTTGAGCTAAAGTTTACTAGTATAATGAAAGAAAATTCCCACTCTAGGAGTAACTTTATAATTGTTGCTTTAGATTTGTAGATTTGTAGAATTGACCACACTTTTTTTTGCCAACATTTAGGCAACACCTTTTATCATAATTTTAGGCAACATTTTAGGCCACACTTTTTTAATGTGATTTATTATTTGTTTAAAGGTCATTCTCACAAAACTGTGGCTTAAAGATTCATGACCCGATTCATAAGGATTCATAAGCCAAATTTTGTAAAAGTGTTGCTTTAGATTTGTAGAATTGGATTCAGAAATTAAAATGACTCAAACAACATTGAATTAACCGAACAATTAAAAGAGACTTAAAGCAAAATACACAAAAGTTTCACGATTTACTCAGAAGAGGTTACTAAATTCAAGATATGGGTGGTTCAAGAAGAATAGGTAAAATTGAACCAAACAAATAATTAAAAACACAATGTGATCGATGAAACAAATTCAAGACATGAAGGAAATATAATGAACAACATGGAATTCAACAACTAACAACACAAACACAATAAAAATTTAAGAACACTTAGCTTTGAATTGTAAGCTAGCTCTTATACCAAATGATAGCTTGAAACCTCCATGGATTGACTTGGTTCTTCAAATATAGAATGGATTGGCGAAAGCAATAAAGAATGAAGGTCAAGGAGGAGATGCAAAGAACTCTCGGAGCCTTGGAGTGTCGTGAGGTGTATGGAGGGTGATAGGTTAGGCCTAATCATTTGGAGAAAATGAGAGATATCAAACAAGGTTACCCTAGAGAGAGATGACAAGGAGAGTTTGATTAGAAATTTTAGCAGCATAACTCAATTATATTTGATCTGAATTTTAATGAGCCAAACACCTTCATTTATAGGTTAAGGGTCCGACCAAATTACTAGCAAAACGGTGGGAGATTTGAATATAAAACTAGGCGCCAAAGCTAGTCACATGAAAAGTGTGATGACAATGTGAACTATGTGTTTACCTAGGCGTGCAAGGTCTCATGTGACCAACCTAAGGTTTAAGATAGGCCAAAATTGAGCTCAATTAAACCCCAGTTAGAATTAAAAACCCTAATCCTAGTCTAATTGAAGGCAAATACAAGCCTAAAATCTACACCACTTGACCTAATTTTGTAGGTCCAATTTATTTTACAAGAAATGAAATACTATTCTAATTTTTAATAACTAGATTAAGGTCTAAGAAATGTAAGAATGTCCCTTTGATAGTCCCTGTTGAGTTCCATTTTTCTTTGAGTCTTTGGATCTTGCCCTAGTAGAGTTTGTGGCTGGCAGGTTTCATTCCTCTTAAATAGTTGGGTCCTTTGTTTAAAGATACACCACTGTCTAAATTCTTCATGGATATGAAGGATAACATTCATGTGAAGTTGGTTGAATAGAAGGGAAGGCTTCTTTCCATTATGAGGTAGGTTCAAGTTTTCAACTTAGTTAAGTATAATTTTGTATCAATTTTAGATATATTTTTGGCTAATTACCCTTCTCGGTGAGTTGTAAACTTTGTTGAGGATTTTTGTTTGATTTTAGGACATTAACTAAAGAAAGCTCATCACAGTTAAATCAGTTATAGAGTTTATCCCGCTAGATGGAAACATGTTAACCACACTACTATTCTTAAGTTAACATGGGACTTTATTCACTCTAATAATAGTTGGGCAAAGTTTATACGAGTTAGATGTCTTGATAAATATTTTTATGTTATAACCAACTATAAGTCATCTTCGATATGTCTTGGTATTATTATGAGGTTTATGATATAGTAATTCAACATATTGGATGGATCTTCAACAATCGTAAGATAATGGATTGTTGGTATCTAACTCTTAAGGACTTTAATTTCTACAAATTGTATAGAAAAAATTAGAATAAGAAGAAAATTATTTATGATTTTTATTTTGATTATTCCCTTTCCTTTTGCTGTGGTTACATTCTATTGCATATTCAAAGATATTTGAAAAACTAAAAAATAACTTGTAGATATAGTAGTATTCTAAGAGTTACAAATAAAAAAAGGCCTTCAATACACGAGTACTACTTGATCCTGCCTGTCGACCGGAACGCTGGAAACTGCCTCGTCAAGGGATCGACGTGCGCACCGCTTCAAACCTCCGTTCCTCTTCGAGATCCACCTCAAGAACCTGCAAAGGAACAGAACGGCGCCGCTGCGGCCGATCGCACTCCAACGCCCAAGTCAGTGACCGAATCACCAAATACTAAGAGAACAGGAACCGTGCAAATTCTCTCTCACAGTAAGCTCTATAACTCGCAAGCGTAAAGAGTGTAATCTGAACGCGCGTACCTCAGAAAGTTCGTTGAGAACTCTTATATACCTGGTTACTTTCTCTCTCCTGACAGTTACAGACTTGGACACATGGCTCACATCTAGTCGTACACGTGCCTTCATCTGGAGCCTCCTTGACTTGGGCGCTGCTTCCACTCTCATTTTGCTAAGTTACTTATGCATGGTACTGCCCAGTGCATAGCTAACTTGGGAGTGCGATCTCTACTGGAATTGGCGAGTTAGGGTGCCTTCGTACACCTTCCCTGTGGTCTCGCCGGCCGCCTTCATAATCTGCACCACCTTCATCTCTGGCGATGTGCTTGCTCTGGCGATCTCCAATCACTAGGTCGCCTGAGTTTACATCTGGCGACTTCATCTTTAACCGGGTGATCGCCGGTTCTGGTATGCTGGAGATCGGAACACGCCAACTTAATAACTGGCGACTTCACGAGCCCCCCGACTTCCTTCCCTTCTGCCAACCTGGCGCCTTGTCAACACGCCTATACTGTAGCTGGATGCCACGTCATCACTTCCGACTACCAGGGCGGTACACAAGCCCCCCAGTCTTAAGCGAAGACTTCTCCAGCGAAAAGACTAGAAGAGTCACGTCAACACCGGTCTACGTGGCACTGACGCAGAATTCCAAGCGGTTGTACCTTCTGCTTCTCTGACGCTCCACCAAACCCCTCACCCATCGTTCGACACGTGGCTTCATCAACGGCTACCTTCAGTTATCGTTTGCGCTTCCCAAACCCATTTCGAAAAAACTCTTAAACCCATTTTCACTCCACACTGTTCCATCACTTTTCTTCATATTCACAAACGCTCTAACTTCCTCCTGCAAAAAACTCTCAGCGCCCTCCAACATTCTGAATCACCATCATCCTTCGTCGTCTTCCTGATCATCAAAAGGTACCTACTTTCCTTCTTCCACTGGTTTTTCTTGCATTTTAACCGTTTCGCATCATCCTGTAACTGTCTGGTGCATACGCTGTGGGTTTCTTTTTCCATTTCTCCTTCTGCGTAACTTAGGGCTTCGTCAATCGTCGCAACGAACCTTCGTTCGTTCGCTTTCCACCCTTCTCCCACGATCGAGTCAGCCTCTGCGAACCCTGATCATTTTTCCTTTTCTTCTTCCTTTGCAGCTTCGAGAATGACCCGCTCAAAGATCACCCCGAATCCTCCTCCTTCATCGCGACACCCCTCTTCTCAAGCACTCATCCCACCGTGAGCACGCGGTGCTTCATCTTCCCAGGCTGAGAGGCCTACACCTTCCCGCCCCAACCTGGCCCAGGCGACTCCAACTTGCCCCCCCGATCTGCCCGTGTGTGCTGATGATAAGGTGAGCGCTGACGGGCCCTTCTGCTTCGTCTACACAACCTTATTCAAGAAGGTGAAGCTCAAGTTCCCTTTCACCCGTTTCGAAAGGGAGCTCCTTACCGAGCTCAACATCGCCGCCGCCCAGCTCTATCCCAACAGCTGGGCGTTTGTGCGAGCGTTCCAAGTGATGTGCGACCATCTGGGGTTGCCCGCATCTGTAGACGTATTTTTGTTTCTCTTTGAAGCCAAGCACCCAGGAGACCGCCTGTGGGTTAGCTTGAATGCGATTGCTGGGAGGTCAATCTTCGCCATCTTCCAGCAATCGTATAAAGACTGGAAAGGGAAGTTCATCCAAGTGCGCCCTAACGACAAAGACGCCTCCCTACTCGATGGCTTCCCCTTGTACTGGGTGGACAAGGGGAAGAAAGAGTCCAAGAGCTGCTTCAGGAGACCCAGAAGTCCTGATAGCATGGGAGCGTTGGACAAAGATCTCTGCCTTTTTTGGAAAAGGGTGGCGGATGCCAACATCACTTTCCTTACCACCACCCTGATCTGCTTCGAATTCTACGAGGACCAACTCGAAATTCGAATAGGTTAGAACATTTAAACTGTTGTTTTAATACTGCTTCTGTTTAACTGTCTCTGGGCGTCTTGTGCGTTATGCGCAAGACTTTGGTTTTATTTTTCTGCACTGATCATCTGCTTTGCTGCATACTGCCTTATGCACTTATTTTCTCTCTGAGTTAACCCATGCATTTTCGTTCTATGCAGATAACATGTTGGGCAAGGGTATGCTCGCTGAATTGAGGGCGCTCGCCCGAACCCACGGGCTGGCGACGGGCTCTCAAACAGTACCGAATTCGGTGGTGGAGATCGCCGTCACCCAGGGTCGATCGCCACCTAAGGGCCCAGCTCCCTCCGATGTCCAGCCCGCCGCCCAACGTAAGAAGCTTGTCCTCAAAAGGCCTAAGAGAAAAGCTCCCCAGATAGTCCACGAGGAGGAGGAAGAAGATGACGAGGTCACCGAAGATGGCCTCGTTACAAAGAGGAAGAGGGTGGCACCTTCTTCACCGTCTGCCCCACCCCCTCTTCCAATCTCAACACCGCCATCCACGCCTGCTCCACCTCCAACAATGCCATCTCCACTAGCTCCCGCTTCCCCAGTCCAAGCCATTCCGTTGGCAACTGCGCCACCCGCGGTCGAGGCCGCTGAAGACAATTTCTTGGAGGACCCCCCAAGCGCCTCCACGCCATATGTATCAGCTGGAGGGGGTCCTCCTTCTAACGCCTCAGCTGCGGATGCCGCTCCAATCGGGGATGAGGTTGCCCACATCTCTCCGATTTTGATCACCGAGTCCCCGACGTCGCCACCACGAGCAGAAGTACCCATTGAAGAACCAACTAAAGAAGGTGGCGACGGAAACCAACAACAGGCCCCACCAGCGCCTCTCCAAGCCGCAAACCTCCCTCTCGAGGTCACGAGGATGTGGGAGCCTCTATCTGCTAAGCTGAAGACAATAGCAGAAGACATTCCCGCCATCATAACTAGGGCGGTGCAGAGCTCCACCAGGAAGCTCCAGGACGACCTCTTCAACCTCAGAACAGAGAACAGCACCATGAAGGTTGAGGTGGAGAAGTTGTCCTTCAACTTGACACTCGCGGAGATTGAGCACTCCCGAGTAGAAGACGCAATGAGCACTGAGCTCAGATTGGCACGCAAGGAGGCCACTGATCTCCGCCATAAGGTGCAGCAACTGGCTCAAGAAAAAATTGAACTGGAGAGCAAGATTGTGCCTTATCGCGTCAAGGTGGCTGACCTGGAGGCTCTCATAAAAACTGACGCCGTCAAGGTGAAGAAATTGGAGCAAAGGTCAGCCGACCGAGAGACCCTCCTTGGAAAGGTGGAAAAGGCGAGGGATGACGCCATGGCTGAGCTCGCTGAAGCCGAATTGGGACAAGCGCAAGCAGAATCCAAGAAGGTTGCTGACGACCTTCTCCAGGCTCAAGAAACCAATGAACAACTCAAGAAACAGGTTGGAGAGCTGGAGCAACAAAATAAGGAGCTGAAAGGGCAAACTGAAGATCTCAAGAAACGGATTGAGGAACTTCAGAAGCAGATTGAAGAACTCAAGCTGAACTCTGCTCAAATTCTGGCTGCTGGATTCGAAGCTGCGCGGGAACAATTTGCCTGCTTGTTCCCCGACCTGGACCTCAACATGGTGTCTCTTGATAACGAGGTAGTGGATGGAAAAGTGGTTCCCGCTGAAGACTAATCGATTCTCTCCATCTGCTACCTTCGTGCCTTTCCCTTATATTTTCTTGTACGCGTATTTTCCAGCTGATACTTTACTTAATGAAATTACCTTTGCATCTTTTCTTGTAACCTCTTCGTCTACCTTTAACTTTCCTTGCGTAATTTGCGTCGAAGAAATAACTTAATAATCTCGTAGGCATGATCTTGTACTTAGCCGTTTCGAACCATCTCAACTTCGAATAATAATCACATTTATCAACTCGCAAACTTAAGGCAATGAACCTTAGCGTAAAATGATACTCCAAGCAATGGACTTTAACTCAACCCCTGGCTTTATGACGTCGTTACACCCGATTTGCTCCATCAAGCGGGTCTTTGACTTCTCGCCATTGCTTGAACGTTTCCTGGTCGCCAGAGACTCTTGGCGACACCAGCTTCTTCCTGCCTTCACACCTTGGCCATTGCTCTTTCATCTGGGGGTAGAGGCGCCTTTCGGATCCTTCTCTACCTCCTTGTGCTTCAGAGCAAGAGACCGGGTGGCTAGGCGTTCTCTTCGAACCTACCTTAGCCACCCTCCGAACTTCTTTCACCCTCTACACCATACCTAAACTCGTTCGAGACGAGAAGGATTTTATCTTGCCTGAACTCGCTCATAGGCGAGAAGGTCTTTAACTCGCCTGAACTCGCTCATAGGCGAGAAGGTCTTTAACTCGTGCCTCTACATTGCCCCAGGGGTTACATCTTCCCGCCCCCAGAAACACTGAGGACTTTTACTGGTGCCTCTACATTGCCCCAGGGGTTACATCTTCTCGCCCCCAGAAACACTGAGGACTTTTCACTGGTGCCTCTACATTGCCCCAGGGGTTACATCTTCTCGCCCCCAGAGACACTGAGGACTTTTCGCTCTTCCTTGCCTGCACTCGCTCAGTGACGAGGAGGTCTTTAACTTGCCTCAGGACGCGCGAGGGCGTTGAGGTCTTTCATCTGGTGCCTTCGATCGCCGAAAGACGATGAGGACTTAAAAACTTTAACTGATGCCTCCAATCGCCGGAAAACGATGAGGACTTAAAAACTTTAACTGCTGCCTCCAATCGCCGAAAAACGATGAGGACTTAAAAACTTTTTAGAAAGCATGCAATATATCTTTAACTCGCCTTGAGTCACGTACAAGTGACAAGGTCTTTCTTCAAAACTTTTTGGAAAACAGCAAGCATGCAATCTGAAAACGCCTTATACTTCGAAAACTCTTCTTTTATTGGGTGGCCTCATTAAAAACCCTCCTTAGGGAAAAAAGAGTGCCCCCTTCAAACTGTTTTATCAGAGACATTGTAATATAACTTTTGTGTTTGTCTTTACTTACAAAGCTCTTAACTATAGTACAACTTCAGGTGCGTGGCGTTCCAGGTGCGAGGAATCGCCCCTCCTTCCAGCGTCTCTAAGCGGTAGGCGCCGTTCCCGAGCGCCTCAGTTATTCTGAACGGTCCCGTCCATTTAGGCGACAGCTTATTCTCCATCTCGTACTGGTGGGCTTTTCTCATCACCAGGTCGCCTTCTCTAAATTGCCTTGGCATCACCTTCGAGTTGTACCTTCGTTCAATCCTTCTCTTCACCGCCTCAGCCTTCAAACTTGCCTCTTCCCTGACTTCGTCCAGTAGATCCAGGTTCAGCCTTCTCTCTTCATTCGAGTCTTCCTCTATAAAGTTCTGGAATCTCGGCGAGCTCTTCTGGATCTCTACTGGAATCATCACATCACACTCATAGACCAAACTTAACGGGGTCTCATGGGTTCCTGACTGCTCGGTGGTGTGGTATGCCCAGACTATACGGGGCACCTCCTCAGCCCAGCTTCCCTTGGCTTTTTCTAGCCTTCTCTTTAAACCTCTCAACAACACCCGATTAGCTGACTCCACCTGGCCATTTGTCTGAGGGTGCTCGACGGATGCAAACACTTGTTGAATTCCCACCCCTTCGCAAAGCTTCTTCAATAGGTGACTTGCAAATTGAGTCCCATTGTCCGACACCAGGCGCTTAGGCACTCCAAACCGGCACACGATGTTCTTCCACACGAAACCTTCGATCTTGTGTGCGGTGATTTGGGCCACTGGTTCTGCTTCGATCCACTTGGTGAAATATTCAATTGCCACCACCAAGTACTTCATCTGCCTGATCGCCAGCGGAAAAGGTCCCAGGATGTCGATTCCCCACGTATGAAACGGCCAAGGGCTGTAAATCGACTTCAACTCCTCGGGAGGCGCCTTATGCCAATCGGCGTGCTGTTGGCACTGTTTGCAACACTGCGCATACTTCTTGCAGTCTTCTCTCATCGTTGGCCAGTAGTAGCCTGCACGGAGAGTCCTTGCGGCCAGAGCTCGACCCTCGACGTGGCTTCCACATATACCTTCGTGGAGCTCCGCCATGATTCTTGTGCACTTCTCGCCATGTATACATTCCAGGAGCGGGTGAGTGAACCCAAACCTGTACAGATCGCCATCAATCAGGGTGTACTTGCTAGAATTCTTCTTTACCTTCCTAGCCTCAGTCGGATCCAGTGGGAGAAGGCCATCTGCCAGGCACCGCTTGTATTGTGTTATCCAAGTGTCTGGCTCATGGGTAGCGCAGACCTGCATCACGTTTACCTTCTCTCCCCGACATGCTCTAATTCTCGGCGATCTCAGAGTTTCTTGCGTCAGGGACTTATGGCTTCTCGCTGTTTTCTCCGTCGACTTGCTTATCTGAAGGACCAGGTGAACTGCCACAAATGCTCTCGGCGTCTTCAGAGTTTCTTGAATCACCGTCCTCTGCCTACCCCCTTGCCTGAACTGGCGAGCTTAGCTAGCAAGTCAGCTCGGGCATTCTGCTCTCTGGGCACATGCACTACTTCAAATGAGGCAAAGGAACTCTTCAACTCCTGCACAAATTCCAGATAGGCCGCCATTTGTGGATCTTTAGCCTGGAATTCGCCTGTTACTTGCCCTGTGACTAGCAGCGAGTCACTCTTAGCCATCAGCACCCTAGCACCCATCTCCTTGGCCAGTAAAATTCCGGCGATCAGCGCCTCATACTCTGCTTGATTGTTACTGGCTTTGAAGGCGAATCTCAAAGATTGCTCGATCAGCACGCCATTGGGCCCTTCTAAAATGACTCCAGCACCGCTACCCTGCTGGTTCGACGATCCATCCACCGAGAGTACCCAACGGAAGCCGTCCCCCTCAACTCGTGCCGCCTCAGTCGAGAGCTCGACCACGAAGTCAGCAAAGATTTGCCCCTTGATCGGGCCTCGGGGCTCATACTTGATGTCAAACTCTGACAGCTCCACTGTCCATTTCACCATCCTTCTCGCAACGTCGGGCTTCTTGAAAACTTTCTGGATGGGCAGGTCAGTCATCACCAGTATGGTGAAGCTATGGAAATAGTGGCGCAACCGCCTCGCCGAAAACACCACAGCCAGCGCAGCCTTCTCCAGGGCCTGATATCTCGTTTCGGGGCCCTGCAACACCTTACTGACAAAATAAATAGGCTTCTGAGCTTGATCTTGGTCTTGGGCGAGCACCGCACTCACCGCCCTCTCAGTTACAGCAAAATACAACCTGAGAGGGATTCCCACCAGCGGTTTGCACAAAATCGGCGGGCTCGCCAGATACTCCTTCACCGTAGCTGGGCTCCTCATCCGACCTGTTAGCTGTTGAACCTCCTTCACCGTAGCTGGGCTCCTCATTGCCAAGATGGCGGCGCACTTATCAGGGTTGGCCTCTATACCTCTTTCAGTCAAGAGGAAACCCAAAAACTTCCCAGCTTCCACGCCGAAAATGCATTTCTCTGGATTCAGCTTTAATCTGAACTTGGCGATCGTTGTGAACAATTCTTCCAAGTCCGCAACGTGCTTGCTCTTTTCCGGCGAGGTCACGACCATGTCATCGACATACGCTTGCACGTTCCTTCCCATCATCGGTGCAAGCACCCGATCCATCAGCCTCTGGTACGTGGCCCCCGCGTTCTTCAGCCCAAACGGCATCACCTTATAGCAATAGCACGACCTCTCCGTCATGAAGGCTGTCTTCTCTTCATCCATGGGATGCATCTTGATCTGGTTATACCCCGAGAAGGCATCCAGGAAACTCAGCAACTTACACCCTGCAGCACTGTCCACCAGGGCGTCTATACTTGGTAAAGGATACGAATCCTTTGGGCAAGCTTTGTTCAGGTCAGTGAAATCGACGCACATGCGCCATTTCCCGTTATTCTTCTTCACCAGCACGACATTCGCCAGCCATTCAGGGTACTGGACTTCCCTGATGTGGCCTGCAGCAAGGAGTTTCTGTGTTTCATCTCTAATCGCCTGCCTCCTTTCCTCGTTGAACTTTCTTCTTCTTTGTCACACCGACCTCACCAAGTTGTCCATCGCCAGATAATGGCACAAGAAGTCGGGATCAATCCCGGGCATGTCCGAAGCGGACCATGCAAACGCGTCCAGATGCCGCTCAATCACCTTGGCGATCTGGTCCTGGAGCTCGACCTCCAGAGATCTTCCCAGCTTGAAGATCTTTCCCCCGATCTCTTTCTCGAGCCACTGCTCGACAGGTTTTGGCCTGGATTCGCTGGCGATCACCGCCCTGGCAATTCCCTGCTCTCTCGCTTCCTCAGGGCGATTCCGCGCCTCTTCCTCCTCCAGACCAGCGTTCCCCTCCCCCAGCTCAGCGTCCACCATCTCCACGTCCCTTCCGGCGGTCTCTTCTGTTACCGTCGATCTGGGCTTCACACCGGGAGGTGGGGTGGTTGTTACATAACTCACTGATCTCTTGTTTTTCAGGCTATTCTCATAGCACTTTTTTGCTTCTTTCTGATCAGACTTGATCGTGATCACCACTCCCTCCATAGACGGCAACTTCACCTTCATGTGCCGAGTCGACGGTATAGCGCCTATCCTGTTAAGCGTGGGCCTCCCCAACAGGATGTTGTATGCTGAAGGAGCGTTTACAATGAGGTACTTGATTTTCTCCGTCCTCGAACCAGCCTCATCTGTAAACGTGGTTCTCAACTCAATGTACCCCCTGACCTCCACCTGGTCACCAGCGAACCCATACAGGCACCCTCCATAGGGCCTTAGCTGGTCAAGGGGCAACTCCAGCTGCGTGAAAGTCGGCCAGAACATCACGTCTGCCGAGCTTCCCTGGTCCACCAGAACTCTGTGGACCTTCCTTCCCGCCGTAATCAACGAAATGACTATGGGGTCGTTGTCATGGGGCACAACGTCCCAAAGATCCTGCTAGGTGAACGTAATGTCCACCTCCGGCGAGTGATCTTCAAACATATCCACTGTCATTACCGACCGCGCGTACCTCTTTCTCTGCGATGCGGTGCATCCACCACCTGAGAAGCCTCCTGCAATGGTGTGGATTTCCCCGTGGATAGGCATCTCATGTTGCTGGGCTTCTCCTCCTGCTGGCTGGGAACTCGACGCTCCCCCTGTCCTCTTGTCCAGCAGATAGTCATTTAGGAACCCGCTCTTAACCAGATCATCGAGCTGATACCCTAAGGACAAACACGAGTCCAAAGTGTGGCCAAAGCCCTAGTGAAACTCACACCAGGCGTCTGGCTTTGGTCCCAGCACCTTGTCGCCCACCTTCTCAGGCGCTTTCAACCTAGCAGATATATTGGGAATGGCGATCAGGTCCGCCAATCCCATAACAAACTTGTGCTTAGGCGGGCGATTGTATTCCCGGCGTGCTGGTTGCTGGCGTCCCTGGCCCCTCCCCTTGTTCCTCCTATCATAAGGATGGCGAGTCCTCTGGTCCTTCCTGGCCGCCGCCGCTGTCTCCAGCACCCTTTGCGGCTGGATCCTGGTCTGGGCGCGTGGCCTAGCGGGAGCCACACTCCCTCTCTTCTCAGCGACCTCACTCTCGTCGGCGATGTGAGCCACCGCAAGTCGCCTGACCTCAGCAAACGTTGCAGGGTGAGCCCTGATCAAGGCCTCGCAGAATGGTCCTGGTAGCACGCCCTTCTTGAATGCATAGACCAACATTTCTTCATCTTTAGCCGGCGATCTGACCATCTGCGCTCCAAAGTGGTTCAGGTAGTCTCTGAGGGACTCTCCCTGGTACTGCCTTATATCAAACAAATCATAAGACACCCTGGGCGGTGCCTTGTTCACGATGTATTGCTCACCGTAAACCTTCGAGAACTGCTGAAAATTGGTTATGTGACCGTTAGGTAGGCTCACAAACCATTCCAACGCCGTTCCCTAGAGCGTGTTCACGAACATCTTGCATTACACGGCGTCTGACCCTCCCGACAGCATCATCTGCGTATGGAACGTGGTTAGATGAGCCTCTGGATCCTCCACGCCGGCAAAGACAGCCTTGACAGGGACTACGCTCGTAGGAATAGGCGTGTCAGTAATCGCCTGAGCGAAAGGCATAGGAAAAACACGAGGTGGCGACGACGGCGCAACCTCTTCAGCAGAAGAACGCCCTTGCGGCTCCTGAAGAGCTTGACGCAACTCTTCAGTCACCTTGCTGAGCTCCTCATTCCTGGCGCGAGAGGCGACCAGGTCCTCATGCATTCTCGCCTGCTCTACGCGCGAGGCTTCCACAGTTGCCTGCAACGAACGCATCATCTCTGCCATCTGCCCCATGGTCATGGCGGCGTCGCCTTCAGCAGCGACAGGCGCCACGGGGCTTGAACGATTGCTTCTCATTTTTCTCATGAACTTCAGCGAATCACAGAATGCAGCGAGCAACACTTACTTCAGCTACGATCGACTCAGCGATCAATCGGAAAAACTGTGCGAAACTCCGCAAGAAAATTCAAGAACACCGCAACCTCCAAAGAAACCTGCAACTCCACCAGAAGCCACTGCTCTTCCCACGGATAACTAATCGAGCGAAAGAACTCAACTCCACCGAACAAATTACGCGTAAACAGCAGGAAAACCTCCCTTCACCGATCGAAAACCCAAACAAACGGTATAAAACGCGAATTCACCGAACAAATTTCAAGCAAACATCGAACGATGGTTGCACCAGCACACAACCACGCGGAAAACTTCGAAAACCTTCAAGAGCTCACGCTGTGGATGGGAGCAAGTTTTACACGGCCCCACGGTGGGCGCCTGATGATCCTGCCTGTTGACCGGAACGCTGGAAACTGCCTCGTCAAGGGATCGACGTGCGCACCGCTTCAAACCTTCGTTCCTCTTCGAGATCCACCTCAAGAACCTGCAAAGGAATAGAACGGCGCCGCTGCGGCCGATCGCACTCCAACGCCCAAGTCAGTGACCGAATCACCAAATACTAAGAGAACAGGAACCGTGCAAATTCTCTCTCACAGTAAGCTCTATAACTCGCAAGCGTAAAGAGTGTAATCTGAACGCGCGTACCTCAGAAAGTTCGTTGAGAACTCTTATATACCTGGTTACTTTCTCTCTCCTGACAGTTACAGACTTGGACACGTGGCTCGCATCTAGTCGTACACGTGCCTTCATCTGGAGCCTCCTTGACTTGGGCGCTGCTTCTACTCTCATTTTGCTAAGTTACTTATGCATGGTACTGCCCAATGCATAGCTAACTTGGGAGTGCGATCTCTACTGGAATTGGCGAGTTAGGGTGCCTTCGTACACCTTCCCTGTGGTCTCGTCGGCCGCCTTCATAATCTGCACCACCTTCATCTCTGGCGATGTGCTTGCTCTGGCGATCTCCAATCACTAGGTCGCCTGAGTTTACATCTGGCGACTTCATCTTTAACCGGGTGATCGCCGGTTCTGGTATGCTGGAGATCGGAACACGCCAACTTAATAACTGGCGACTTCACGAGCCCCCCGACTTCCTTCCCTTCTGCCAACCTGGCGCCTTGTCAACACGCCTATACTGTAGCTGGATGCCACGTCATCACTTCCGACTACCAGGGCGGTACACTACTAAATACTCTTAAAAGGCCTTCAATAAGTATTCAATCCTCATTAAGCACTTATTACAACACATTATTCAACATCCTTCGGTGTTATTCTTGAATCTTAAAAGCTTCTCTTATTTTCTGAAACTTTTGTCTATGCAAAACTTTCATGAAAATATTATCAAGTTAATAATTTGACTTGTGAATCTCTAGTTTAATATTTTTAAAGTTGTTCAGTTTCACAAAACAATAACTGGACCTTGCATAAATATCTCTCAAACTCTTCCTTAATTTTGGAGAAGTGGAGTTTATAGATGAAAAAGTTGAGCTTGAAGAACTGGATAAGGGTGAGGAACTTGATGTGTTGGGTTAATTCCTCATTTTAGGTGCCAAATTCTTATGCAAGATAGTTATTGAAATTTCTACTTGTCTACTCTTTTTGACAATCTTTCTTGCCAAATCCAACAAGCCTTCTTATCAAATATCACATCTTGACTAATTATCACATTCTTTGTCTTTAAGTTGTAACTTCCTCCTATGAATTGACTTTTGAGGTATTTAGAAAACAAATTCCTTAAATTTTGTTTGGAGTTTAAGATTGATTTAAACATAAAGATGTCTTAGCATCTATGAGAAGATTAAAATGAAACAAACAAAGAACAACAACAATAACTCAATAAATTCTAAAGAACATAGGCGAAATCATGAAGAACAAAATAACATAAGAACAAAAATAATTGAAAATAAAAGTTGGAGTGAAAAAGACTTAGGAGTATGGAAGAAAAAAAGGTCACTAAGAAGATGGATAATTCTTCGTTATGTTGATAAACTCCAATGGCAAATAGCCATTTATCTCTCCAAGATAATCTTAATTTTTTACACTTAATCTTTATTATAATTTTCCTCTTTTACCATACATATAATCTCACCATCCCTTCTCAATCACCATAAGCTTCTCACTAACTCTATGCAGAATTACCAAATGTACTTTATATAATTCTCAATTACCCTTACTCCTTGTTTAATCTTCTAGTTTCATCCTCGATTGAAACTGATAAATTGTAACCGTTTACTTATTAAGTTAAACAAATTTTTCACCCTCTCTTGAGCAATTAGATAATTTTTTTCATACATAAAATATTTCAAAAAAATATTTCAAAAAATAAAAAATATGAGATTACACCAAAAAAGAATCAAGTGAAAAAAAATTAAAAAAGAAAAAAACAAGAAAAAATATAATTCAATACAAAGTTCATACCAAATAATAAAAAATTTGCTTGTATTTTTATTTTTGATTTTTGTTCTTGAAGATGTCTCATCTCATAAGTTATTATTTGATATCCAACCTAACCTGACAACAAGGCTTTCAAATACTAGATTAACAAAATACATACAATGAACGAGTAATAAAATATTTGTTTAAGTGTTTAACCTTGAAAGAAAGAGAGAGAAAATAGGAAACAATATTCCAAGTATAATAAAACAAATAAATAGAAGAAAAAAGGGTAAAAAAAGAATTTTTTTTCTAGAAATAAATACATTTTAGTAAAAGACTTATCTTATATGATAAACTTGCAAGATCAAAAGTTAATTAAATAATTAGAAGTTCTAATACTATGTCTCTCTTTGTTTTACTTTTGCCATAGATTTTGAAAATTCTTAGGTGCTTGTAGTGTAACGTTGTTCAATCCAAATTGGGAATTTTCGTCTCAATAAGAAATCTTTAATATATATGATGATGAATTTTGCATTAACCCAAGCATGCACGAGAATTCTCCAATCCAATGCTCCATTCATTTCTCTTTTCACGTTTTTTTCCCTGCATGTGTTGGGTTCATCAACACATGTACAATACTTTTTTTTATCAATTGATAATAAGAAAATAACATTAAATTGTTACAAGCAAGACCACACAAAAGTTTGCCATAAATAGAACCAACACATTGTTAACAGTACATTCACCCTATATCATACACTGCTGCATAACTTTTGCAAAAAGTAAATTGCATAACTATTGCAAAAAGTAAATTGCATAACTATTGCAAAAAGTAAAGCTTACATAACTTTTGCAAAAAGTAAAGCCTTGGGTGCTATTTGTGAATGGATATAAGATCAACAATTCTCTTTGTCATTTTCCATCGTTGTTAGTATTCTGATTAATAGAGGTGCCAAAATGGATTGACTCATTTTGGTCCGTTAAAAGTAGGATGGTGAGCTGAATTATTACGGTTGTGTGGGTTAAAAATAATAATTGGTGTTATAGGATGAGTTTGAGGATTGAACTCTTACTTTTCAATTTTTTTTTAATATTTATTTAGTTTGATTTATTTTGTTATAATAATTGATATTATTTTTTTAACAATAAAAATATAAAAAAATAATTAAATTAAATTAAATTTTAATATTATAATATAAAAAGATTTAATACCTAATAAAATAAAAATAAAGTAAATATAAAAAATACTTTAATAAATTAAATAATATATAAATAAATTCATATAAATAAAGTTTTATATAAAATATTTATACTACGATTATTCTTGCTAGCCTCCCGATTCTTTTCTCCTAAGTGCCTGCATCAAACAATTTTATTTTGGCATTTTTTAGTTTGATATATGCCAATTTCTGTATTAACTACTCTTTTTTTTCACAAAAAATTAATAAAATTAAAATTAAAAATGAGATAGTTGAAGAGTGACCCGATCCATATATATCAGTTAAGAAAAATAAAACCTTTAGTTCTTGAACACCTTAGAACACACAAAAAGCTCACAAAAAACCTGTAGAACAATGCAGTTTCACATCCTAAAAAAACTACTTACTGTATTAACTACCTGTACCGCCCTGGTGGTCGGGTGTGATGACGTGGCATCCTGCTACAGTGTAGGCGTGTTGACAAGGCGCCAGGTTGGTTGACAAGGCGCCAGGTTGGCAAGAAGGGAAGGAAGTCGGGGGGTACGCGTAGTCGCCAGTTGTTAAGCTGGCATGTTCCGACTTCCAGCTCACCAGAATGGGCGATCGCCAGGTTGAAGATGAAGTCGCCAGATGTAGACCCAGGCGACTAAGCAGTCGGAGATCGCCAGAACAAGCACATCGCCGAAGATGAAGGAGAAGCAGATTATGAAGGCGGCCGGCGAGACCACAGGGAAGGTGTATGAAGGCCTTAACTCGCCAGTTCCAGTAGAGATCGCACTCCTAAGTTAGCTATGCACTGGGCAGTACCATGCATAAGTAACTTAGCCAAAATGAGAGCAGAAGCGGCGCCAAGTCAGGGAGCCTCCAGATGATGGCACGTGTACAGTTGGATGCGAGCCACGTGTCCAAGTCTGTAACTGCCAGGAGAGAGAAAGCCACCAGGTATATAAGAGTTCTTAACAAACTTTCTGAGGTACGCACGTTCAGTTCATACACTTTACGCTTGCGAGTGATAGAGCTGTTGGTGAGAGAGGATTTGCACGGTTCTAGTTCTCTCAGTTTTTGGTGATACCGTCACTGACTTGAGCGTCAGAGTGCGATCGGCCGCAGCGGCGCCGTATCGTTTCTTTGCAGGTTCTTGAAGTAGATCCCGGAGAGGAACGAAGGTGAGAAGCGGTGCGCACGTCGATCCTTTGACGAGGCATTCTCCAGCGTTCCGGTCAACAGGCAGGATCATCAGGCGCCTACCGTGGGGCCGTGTAAAACTTGCTCCCATCCACAGCGTGAGTTCGTGGAAGTTTTCGAGGTTTTCGGCGTGGTTGTGTGCTGGTGCAACCGTCGTTCGCAGTTTCTTTGAGTTTCGTTCGGTGAATCTGCGTTTTGAACCGTTCGTTTGGCTTTTTGATCGGTGGAGTAAGGTTTTCTGCTGTTTACGCGTAATCTGTTCGGTGGAAGTTCGAGTTCTTTCGTTTGTTTGGCTGTTCGCGGGGAAACGGTGGTTTTTGGTGAAGTTGTGGTTTCTTCGAAGGTTTGCGGTGTTCTTGAGTTTTTGTGCAGTTCTTGAGTTTTCTCCGATTGATCGCTGATTCGATCGTGGTTGAAGTGTTGTTTACTGTATTCTTGTGGTTCGCTGAAGTTAATGAGAAAAATGAGAAGCAATCGTTCCAGTCCCGTGGCGCCTGTCGCTGCTGAAGGCGACGCCGCCATGACCATGGCGCAGATGGCAGAGATGATGCGCTCGTTGCAGGCAACTGTGGAAGCCTCGCGCGTAGAGCAGGCGAGGATACATGAGGACCTGGTCGCCTCTCGCGCCAGGAACGAGGAGCTCAGCAAGGTAACCGAGGAGCTGCGTCGAGCTCTTCAGGAGCAGCAAGGACGTTCTTCTGCTGAAGAGGTGGCGCCGTCGACGCCACCTCGTGTTTTCCCAATGCCTTTTGTTCAGGCGATTACCGACACGCCTATTCCCACGAGCGTGGTTCCGGTTAAGGCTGTCTTTACCGGCGTGGAGGATCCAGAGGCTCATCTGACCACGTTCCACATGCAGATGATGCTGTCGGGAGGGTCAGACGCCGTCTACTGCAAGATGTTCGTGAGCACGCTCCAGGGAACGGCGATGGAGTGGTTTGTGAGCCTGCCTAACGGCCACATAACCAATTTTCAACAGTTCTCGAAAATCTTTGTCGAGCAGTACATTGTGAATAAGGCACCGCCCAGGGTGTCCTATGATCTGTTTGATATAAGGCAGTACCATGGGGAGTCCCTCAGAGACTACCTCAATCGCTTCGGAGCGCAGATGGTCAGATCGCCAGCCAAGGATGAAGAAATGCTGGTCTATGCCTTCAAGAAGGGCGTGCAGCCAGGGCCATTCTGCGAGGCCTTGATCAGGCCACGCGCCCAGACCAGGATCCAGCCGCAGAGGGTGCTGGAAACGGCGGCAGCGGCCAGAAAAGACCAAAGGACTCGCTATCCTTACGACAGGAGAAATAAGGGAAGAAGCCAAGCGCGCCAACAACCAGCACGCCGGGAATACAATCGCCCGCCTAAGCACAAATTTGTCATGGGACTAGCGGACCTGATCGCTATCCCTAAGATATCTGCTAGGTTGAAGGCGCCTGAGAAGGTGGGCGACAAGGTGCTGGGGTCAAAGCCGGACGCCTGGTGCGAGTTCCACCAGTGTTTTGGCCACAACCTGGACTTGTGTTTGTCTTTAGGATACCAGCTCGACGATCTCAGCTTCGCTCGAGGGCGAGGAGGATTTAACTGATAACTATTACGTTTAACCTTAGCGCTTTCACTCGAGAGGGGAGGTGTTCTCTACGAACCTACCTTTCCGCCCACGAGGCTTCTAACGCGAGGAAAACAAATGCTTAACTGACCTCTACTTCGCTCAAGAGCGAGGAGGATTTATTTGGCGAACTATTTCGTTTAGCCTTGGCGTTTTCACTCGAGAGGGGAGGTGTTCTCTATGAACCTACCTTTCTGCCCGCGAGGCTTCTAACGCAAGGAAAACAAGTTCTTAACTGAATTGTACATAACGCGAGAAAATATTTCAATCGTACTTATCTGGTGACCTCATTAAAGAACCCTTGTAAGGGAAAAAAAGTGTCCTCTAATACCACGTACAATATTCCTGCTTAACTGAAATAAAACGTGTAGTCGGTTGTGTTCCATGTGCAAGGAACCGAACCCTGCTTCAGCGCCTTAAACCTGCATGCTTCGTCCCGAAGATCTTTGTTCTTCTGAGAGAATCGGTCCACACAGGAGAGACCGGGTGTGAAACTAACGGGGCTGCATTCCTTGGTACCTGGTGTTTCTCTCCAGGCTCTTAGCATACTCTACTTCCCCTGTGTGTAAGGCCTTGTTACTGATCCTATTTCTATCGGACCGATAGCCTAGTCGATCATCACTGGGTACCTCGGTTCTAGACTCTACGGTCTTCTTAACCGAGGTTTGCGCCGTTTGGCCGAGAATGTTGCTTAGGTTGGAGACTTTCTTTCCAATCTCTCTTTCCCCGGAGTTGCCAAACGGATCAGATTTGGTCTTGCGAGTGATTTCTGCTACGGTCCTATCGGGTTTGGAGCAACTAACCTTGGGCAGGTGATATGATTCCAATAACAAGATATAGATGTTTCATAGACATGTTATGGAGTCAACTTGAGTTGGAATATGAATAGACACTTTTCTAGAGTTGGATCAATGTTCTTTCATTCAAGAACTCACCAAAACTTAAGCCACCAAACCAAAACTCATGTAGAAACCCATTTCTTGTCAAATGAACCGATTGAAATGCACAAGAATGGAAAAGCACCGATTAAAACTACCTAGAAAGCAAATAAACTGAAAACAAAGCATGAAAGAAAGCTATTGAACCGATTAAAATTGCTAAAAATTGAAAAGAACCGAACAAAACAAGAATTGGAACAATTGAACCGAACAAAAGTGCAAGAAAAGCCTAATACATGTTTCTAGAGTTTATGTGGACATGGAAGTGGATGAATTAAGATGAAAAGAAGGGAGAACTTATGTGGTTGAAGTCCTTGGAGAGGAACACTCCACTTGGAGGATGCAAGGCTCCAAGATGAGTGGAGATGCCGCCACTTGAGGCTCCAAGATTGCTCTCAAGATAAGACTAGGTAGGAGAAGACACAAGTCTCTCAAGCACTCACCAATTTGGGAGAATTTCGGTAGTCAAAATATCAATTCTTTATTTAGAAGGACTCAAGCCCTCCTTTTATAGGAGAAAGGCTGGTCATGAAGTACAAGAAGCTTACACAAGAAGCTATCCAAAAGTCCCTTGCATATCTCCCACTTCTAGCGCCTATAGTGAGGAATGAAGGGTCATCTACTAGAATGTTCTAAAAACTAATATCTAAAGATGCTATACATAAGAGGTATCTTTAGGTTTCCCTCTTAGCACCTTCCTAAAAACTATATATTTAAGCATTTTACATTTTATACAGAAGATACTACAAAAGGAGAAAATATTTGACCACTACTTCCTAATTCTTTAAATTTGCTCCATGTAATCCTTTGAGGTAAAAAGGATGATGAGCTAATTTCCTTTTGAGCATCTTCATCTTCGGCTTCTTTCTCTTCTTAAGCTTGACCACAGATACCCCTCGCCGTGTTTTGAGGTTGTTCTCGTAGCATCGCCTGGCCTCCTTCTGATCTGATTTGATGGTAATCACCTTTCCTGTCAGGTCCGGTAGCTTCATCTTCATGTGCCTTGTCGATGGTACCACCCCTAACCTATTCAGCGTTGGTCTACCCAACAACATATTATAAGCAGAGAAGGCGTTGACGACAAGGTACCTGATGCTCTCCGTTCGTGACACGGTGCCATCTGTGAAGGTGGTCCTCAGCCCCGCACCTCTACCTGGTCTCCTGCGACCGTAGAGACAGCCGCCATAGGGCCTTAGCATGTCGGTGGATAGTTGCAGTTTGTTGAAAGTCGTCAAGAACATTACGTCTGCCGAGCTTCCCTGATCTACTAGCACATGGTGCACCTTCCTTCCTGCGGTTACCGTTGAGATTACCACCGGATCATTGTCATGGGGAATAACATCCTCGAGGTCGGCCTTGGTAAAGACCAGGCCAACGTCGAAGGCGTCGTTGGTCCTCTGTGCTTCCACCGACAACACTGTTCGCGTGTATCTCCTTCGCTGAGAGGCGGTACAGCCTTCTCATGAGAACCCTCCTGCAGTGTTGTGGACCTCACCGTGCACGAGGACTTCATGCCCCGGGCCACCCTTTGTTGTCGCCGGGTCCTCGGTCCCCTGTTTTTCTTGGAAATAATCTCTTAGGAGACCGTTCTTTACCAATTTGTCTAGCTGGTGTCCCAGCGCTAAGCAATTGCGTATGAGGTGGCTGAATGCTTGGTGGAACTCACACCAGGCGTTCTTGTTGGGCCCGAGCCTTTTTTCGGTTTTGGGAGGTACTTTCAGCCTCTCAACTATGTTTGGGATAGCGATCATGTCCTTCAATTCCACCACGAAGTTGTGCCTTGGCGGCACGTTATCTCTCACGCGCTCCCTTGCATTTGGCTTTCTTGGCTGATAGGGTTGCTTCTTCATGGGGGTCTTCATCTCTGTCATTGCGTCGTGCACCCTTAGGGTTTGAGGACAACTTGTCGCGTGCGGCCGCGTGGGGACCACGCATGTGCGCTTTTCACTAACTTCTTCCTCCGCCGTAATATGGGCCACCGCGCGGCGCTTTATCTCGGCGAAGGTCTTGGGGTGGTTCCGGATGAGTGACTCGCTGAAGGGTCCCGACACGATGCCCTTCCTAAACGCGTGCACCATCATCTTTTCTTCTATGAGGTTCAACCTCACCACTTGCGCTCCGAAACAGTGGAGGAACTCCTTCAAAGACTCTCCTTGATACTATCTTACATTAAAGAGGTCATAGGAGACTGACGGGGGGACTCGATTCGCGATGTACTGCGTCCTGAACAACTTTGTGAGTTGTGGGAACGACGTCACATGGCCATCAGGGAGGCTGATGAACCAGTCCATCGTTGTTCCTTCCAAAGTGCTCATGAACAACTTGCATTGCACTGCATCGGAGCCCCCAACCAACATCATCTGTGTATGGAAGGCCGTAAGGTGGGCCTCCGGGTCTTCCACCCCGGTGAAGGTCACCTTGGGCCCTACGAGCGTGGCTGGTATCACTGCATCACGATCTCCGGCGAGAACGGTGTTGGGAACTCTCTAGGTGGAGTCCTAGGCTCCTGATCTGCACCCTCACATTCAGTCGCGTGGGTTTGCAGGTCTCTGCGCAGTTCCTCGTTTGAATGACGAAGTTCTTCGCTCGTAGCTTACGACGCTACCAAGTCAGCTTGGATGCGCTCTTGGTTTGCTCTTGACGCGGCCATCTCTTCCTGAAGGGCTCGCATCATTCCCATAACCTGTTGCAGGGTGAGGGCCTCACCCCCGTTTGGTGCAACAGGCCCTTGCCTCGTACTTCTCATCTCTTGGGTTTTCCTAGTTCTTGCTGGTGGGACAGTGTTTTGTATCGTGCCCCACGGTGGGCGCCAAATGTTCCTGCCGGTTGACCCGAAACGCCTTCGTGCGCCTACGTCACTCTCACGCTCAGAGTCCTTGCGTTCGCGTGGTCCTTTCCTGTGATGAACACCTGAAACACAAAGACAAAGGGCACCCTTACGGCCGTTTGCACTCCAACGCTCAAGTTAGTATTAGGGCTATGAAACATCGAAAAACTGTGTAACAATTATTGTGTGTGTGTTTAGCGACGCAAGAGAGTTCTCCCTTGTCATGTTCATTACCTTGCTATTTATAGACTGAACTAGGGTTTCCTTTTTACCCAAAATGGGCTTTTCTGATGGGGCTGGTCCAGCACTATTGTTACCTTACTCTTAGGATAACCTAGCGCGTAGGGTCCCTAACTGGAGTGCGGCCTCTGACGGGTGATCACCTGGGTGCCTCCTCGTGCACCTAATCTCTGGGGTCACCCGCCTCTGGGAGTGCCCTAGCTGTTCACGTGTCATGCATGCAGCTCACCCTTGGAACACGACCCTTATGAACCATATCTTTCCAGTGGCTCTACTCTTTGTGTTACGCCTGAACGCGTCATCCACTCTACACGCATGGGTCTTCGTGATCTAGGCTTCTCCCTTACTGATAACTGGTGCGTGATCTGGGATCCACCTCTCCTAGCCCATCTCTACTGTTTAGATTTCCGATGTCCGATCTCTCCACACTATCTAGTGGCACGTCGGTACATCCTGATGACTTATGTCTGATGTCTGACCACTCATGACTCCTTGGCGCACATGCTTTGCTAGTACTGGCCCATGATGTCCAGGAACTGCTTACGTGGCACCAACATTACCAGTGGTCAATTAATGCCCAGGAACTGATCAGTCAGTATTAATAATAATAATATAAATTATATTAATAATAATAATAATAGTAATATAAATTATATTCATAATAATAATATATATTATATTAATAATAATAATAATAATAATAATAATATAAATTATATAAATTATATTAATAATAATAATATTATATTAAAAATAAAAATAAAAATAATAATAATATAAATTATATTAAAAATAATAATAAATAAATCATACTAATAATAATAATAATAATATAAATTATATTAATAATAATACTAATAATATAAATTATATTAATAATAATAATATAAATTATATTAATAATAATAATATAAATTATATTAATAATAATGATAATATAAATTATATTTATAATAATGATAATATAAATTATATTAATAATAATAATAATATAAATTATATTAATAATAATAATAATATAAATTATATTAATAATAATAATAATATAAATTATATTAATAATAATAATAATATAAATTATATTAATAATAATAATAATAATATAAATTATATTAATAATAATAATAATATAAATTATATTAATAATAATACTAATAATATAAATTATATTAATAATAATAATAATAATATAAATCATATTAATAATAATAATATAAATTATATTAATAATAATAATATAAATTATATTAATAATAATAATATAAATTATATTAATAATAATAATATAAATTATATTAATAATAATAATATTAATATAAATTATATTAATAATAAAAATAATAAAAATTTCATTAATAATAATAATAATATAAATTATATTAATAATAATAATAATAATATAAATTATATTAATAATAATTATAATATAAATTATATTAATAATAATAATAATAATATAAATTATATTAATAATAATTATAATATAAATTATATTAATAATAATAATAAAAATTATATTAATAATAATAATAATACAAATTATATTCATATTATTAATACTAGAGGGAACACAGGCACGTGCATTTTTCATTTTTATTATTTATATATTCATGTAATTTTAATAAATATTAAATTATATGAGAAGACATGTAAATGATCTAACTGCACCATTGATAATATTTTTATTAAGATTTTTCATTAATTTTTTATGTTTTCATTTTATTGTTTTTGAATATTAAATTTTGATTTGACTTGAATGCAATGTTGAACTTTGTAAGGTTATCAAGATTAAGATTAAGGCTTAAAAATATAGTAGCAACAAACAATGTCAAAACATAATGCAGATGGTAAAGTTCTTCAAGATCTTTCCATTTCAAGTTTAGAGTAACTTTCATGTTCATCAAACGCCTTATGCAAGGGTTGTATATTGGAAGTTGTAGAATCTATCACCATATCAATTGAATCCGCGTCTTCCACGACAAAGAAGTTGAAAAAATAAAATAATAAACTAAATACAAATTACCAAACTTTCAACTTATGTAATATATAATAGATCAAAGCAACAATGGACATAAAAGCTTTGTTTGGGCTTTGGATTCACTAAATTTAACATCTTATTTAAAAAGTATTATTCACCAAATTATCACTAAGATTTCGAAGAACACTACTAAATACATAAATTTGACATGAAAACAAAATAACTTGCCAAAAATAATTCAAGATCCAAAAATTTCATATAAAAGAAAAAAAAAACTCAAAAATCTTCCATTGCTTGGTTAGGTGTGTACTTTTGGAGTGCGTATCAAGGAAATCACTCAAATTAAACCAGAATTGAGAGAGAATTGAATGGTAAATAAAAACTCAAATCTGCCTTGAATAAACATTTTCATACAAAAATATAAAAAAAAATTTAAGAAAGCAATAGAAACAAAAATGTTCAAATCCTATAACAGTGAATGAAATGAAACTTTGAAACTTCTTTTATAAAACTCTGAATCTGTACTAATTATCCCGTTCATTTTCATCTCAAATCTCAAGAGCCATTGAAACATTTCAATGATTTTATTCCCAAACGAATGGCTTTCGCATCATAATCTCTACCTAAGCGATGTGGCTTTGGTGACTACTGCCAGCGAAGAACCTTCCAAAACTTCAAAACAACACCGAGAGTCCTTGAAACATTTCACCGATTTTATCCCCAAACGGTTGACTTCCGCATCGTAATCTCCACTTAAGTGATGTGACACGTCTATTGCCAGTGAAGAACCTTTTAGAACTTCAAAACGATATAGTATTTGAAAAAACATTCTATTAAATAATATTACTTTTAAATAATAAAATTAAAAAGTAACCAAATATGAACAAAAAAACGGGTATAACTTGCTCATATCCTTTTTCTTTCTCTTACACTTGTAACCATTTGTTTCGGTAGTTCCTCTCTCTTTGGGTATTGTTGATTCTCTTTAACTTTAGGTGTTCTCTGACTTCGAGACACACTGCTGAACTCTTTGGTGAATATTTGTGATTCCAATTTGATTGCTTCCATGTCGAACTCGCGGTGCCTTCTTGCGTCCTGGATCTCTCGTTGGCTTCGTCTCCTCTTAGTTACCTTATAAAATGAGACGCGTCTCTACTTCTTTGGGAAGTGTGAGGAGGAGGAAGCAATGGTGGTTGTTGTTGTACAAGTGAGAGTAGGAGAAGAACATGGAACGTGAAGGAAGAGGGTTCAAGATGTGTCAAAATTTATGAACATTTTTTTTCTTTGTCGGAATATAAAAGAGAAAAGGAAGTGAATGTAACTGGTGAAAACTACTCATTAAGGAAGTGAATGTAACCGCTAAAAACTACTCCTCTGTAACCGCTCAGTAATTATTGCTGCTCACGTTTGGCCACTACTCATAATATTTATTTCTCTCTCAAAAAACAGACACTCCCTCTTATTATGCAATTAATTTTCAAAATAAATTATCTGTTTTAATTCAAAATGGTTGCTCAATTTATTTCAAATATTTTTTAAATTTATTTCTCTCTCATGAAACAGACACTCCCTCTTATTATGCAATTAATTTTCAAAATAAATTATCTCTTTCAATTCAAAACGGTTGCTGCATTTATTTCAAATATTTTTTAAATTTATTTCTCTCTCATTAAATAGACACTACCTCTCATTATGCAATTGTTCCGTCCGGTTGACCGGGACGTCTTCGTGCGCGACCTCAACCGTCAGCTAGGGTCTCCTTCCCACTGATTACCTGTGGAATCCTGCAAAAAAGAGAGGACAAAGAGGCGCCCCAGCGGCCGTTTGCACTCCAACGCTCAAGTCAGCCAACAAGAAACACCAAAACTATTCACCTACGTCTCTGAGCACCGCGTATGGCACTCTGAAGGTGGTAAAATGAACTGTGTATTGTGTGTGTGTTCTCTCCCTCAGGCAAAGATATTTCCCAGTCACTTGTACGTAACCTTGAAGCACGAGCAAGCAACTAGAGAGTTCTGGTAAATCTGCCAAAAGTTCCAACCAACCCTGTTTCCAACATTCTCCGCGCTATTTAAACTACCCAAGCATTAAAGCGCCTTTAATCACAAATGTAACGCACTCAATCAGCGTACTTAATTAGAAAACGTAGCGCATTTAAGACGTTGAAACGCTTGGGAGACATTATAGTACCTGAATGCTCGAAAGGGAAACTGCATTGAATGACTTTAATTACCTGGCACCTGACTAAAGGGTGTTTCCATTCTGACATGGCTGTTGTACACGTGGAGGGCCTCACGACGCCGTGACCCCATCTGGGGGCGTTTCTGCCCATCTGGGGACGTTTCTACGCGTGAGTCCTCCTGCTCGGGAGTGCTACTGTGCTAGGGGTGACTTTTTGGGTGCCAACTCATGCCCCCAATCATCTAGTCACTTACTCTGAGAGCGTATCTGCCTTCCTCTCGTACCCTGCGCCCGGTTACCCTGGGCGTGACCTTCCTCTCGGGTCGTATCTATCCCAAAGGTGTCTCTGGGGCGGCAGGGGTACTTCACGAGTCAGGCTGCCGTACACTAATGCTATCACTATGGCCTTGAAGCCACCTTTTCCTTCTCCTTATCACTGCCCCGGGTTATCGGGACCTGAGGCCTTCCCACGGCGTCGCTCCCTCCATGGTCTTTCCTACCCATGGGTATCGGGGAACCACACGGTGATTGCCTTGCTTTAGTACTGTTTGATCTGGCGACGCCCTGGTTGGGCGACGTCTTGTCTTGGCGACGCTTCCTCTTGGCGATGCTGGCACTAGGCGTCTCTCCACCTAGGCGACGCCTTGCGTTGACTTTGACTCTCCAGTCGTTGACTTTGACCTTGACTTAGTCAACGCCCGGATACGGGACGGTACACAAGCCCCCCAGTCTTAAGCCGAAGACTTGTCTTCAGCGCAAAGACTAAAGCCTCGCCCACGCCGTCCACGTGCCATCCTGATGACGTGTCATTCCCTGCTGACTCAACAATTCTCGAATTGTTGACGTGACGCTCTCTGAACCCTAGGAGCGCTCTTACTGACTGATTAGACCTCCTCTGAAATGGTGATAATAACACCTTTTGGGGCTACCCTTGATCGCGCGCCACGTGGCCCATCGCGCGGCCAGCCTCCAGAGACCCTTGCGTTTCCCTTGGGCAATTGATCCTTTGACACGTGGCACGATCCCACGGCTCTTAGTTAGCGCCTCTTGGGTTACGAAATGTAACGTTTAAGTTATCTCCAAACCCCGCGCTCACCCCACTGTTTCATTCATTCTCTCTGTATCCTCGCACTGTTCGTCTTCTTCAAACCCCTTTTCTCCGCGATTGCTGTTCTTCCCTTCCTGTGCTCTTCTTCCATCTTCCCTTCGATAGCAAAGGTACGATTTTCGAACACTCACGACTCTTCCCTTTCGTCGCATTGTATGATTTATTGAACTTCCTGGGACTGTTGTTATTCATGCATTACTGCGTTCCTCCACTTCTCCTTCCTTCTCTGGGTTTTCTCGCGTGGGTGATGTTTCCTGGGGTTCACTCCCCTTCCTGCCATGGCTACACTCGCTAAACCCTTTTTCCTCTCTTCTTTCTCCAGCTATTTATTTACACCATGACACGCACGAACGCGGAGCCTGATTCCTCCCCCAAGACCCCCAAGTCCAACTACAAAGCCTTCTACCCATGGGCCCCCGACGAGCTCCTGAGCGAATGTACCAGCCTGACTTCCTTCCAGGACCTGGAAGCTCATCGTGGGGATCCCCATTTATACAACTTTAACGCTTTCTGCCGCACACACGACGCCCACATATCCGTCCGTCCCGGCAGGCCTGGGGAACCTGTCTGTTTGGATGACAGACCTAGAAAGGGGAAACCCTTCTTCTTCATGTACCAGACAGTGTTCAAACGTGTAGGAGTGCGTCTCCCCTTCACCCCCTTTGAACGGGAACTCTTCACTGAAATCAATACCGCCCCCGCCCAGCTCCATCCCAACAGCTGGGCATTCGTGAGGGGTTTTCAAATTCTTTGCGGACACCTGGGTATCCTCCCTTCTGTAGACGTCTTCCTGCATTTCTTTGAGGTGAAAAAGCAGGGGAAAAGCTTCTGGGTAAGCTTTTCCGGGATTGCGGGCAGGATCCTCCTCTCCCTCTTCCAAAATTCTTACAAGAACTGGAAGGGGAAGTTCTTTAGGGTGTGCAGCGCCAAGCACGATCCCACAGCCTTGGATGGCTTCCCCCTTTACTGGACGGAGCGCCCTAAACTGCTCAGGGCCAAAACCCTGGAAGAGCTATCTTCTGCCGACAGGGAGGTAAGCAAGGCCTTGGCTGGGCTGGGGATCGTTTTTGATACCCTGAAGCTTGTTGCTAGTGAGTACAATGCTCACGCCCTGACAACATATTTTGGTAAGGAGATGCTCCCCTTCTCCCCTTTTGCTGCGAACACCGTGTTTACCAAACGTTTGTTTCCCCAGACTATTCTACTCGTTTTATACTGTGCCACGTTACTTGCATCTCATGCTTCCATGTGTATCGTAATTTTGCATAGCTGCTTTGGTCCTAATTTTTGCTGTTTGGTCTGTTTTGATGTAGGATCGGTGATGGGCGCTTCTAAGAGAATGATGCTGGCGAAAGCAATGAAGGAGGCTCGCGCTGCCAAGGCGGGCGCCTCCTCCACTCCTGCTGCCGATCCGGTTCCCCCACCGACTCTGTCACCGCCTCCTCCGATCACCGCCAAAGCTCCTCTTAGTTCACCTCCGTCATCTCCACATAGCCCTGCAGCACTTCAGACTCCCGGCTCTCCTCCACCCATCGCCGCTGTTCCCCTAGCCGCGGCCTCGTCACCGGCTCCAACCCCCCTTGATAAAGGGAAACGGGTCTTGGAGATTCTATCAGATGATGAGGACTCAGAAGGCGTGGCACCCTTCAAGAGAAGAAAATCTGCGCGGGTTCCTCTTTTGGTAGAGGCATCGCCCCAGGGAGGGAACTCTTTCATGGACAATCCCCCAAGTGCGACCTCACTTCCTCCCACGACACTCCAAGAGGAAGGGGGCGAAGGCGCCGAATCTGCCCCGCCTCCGCCGTCGGCAGAAGCCATTGCTTCCCCTGCTCCCGTCGCTGCCGCCCCCGATTTCATCGCCATCCCTCCTCCAATCATGCATCTAATGAGGGGCTTCAGCGGCGGGACTCTGCCAGAGGGCACCGACAGGAAGGAAGGCATGCCTTTCTACTTGGGGGCCTTCTTGGCGATGGCCCTTGAATGGCGCGCCCAGGCCAGGAACGCTGCCTTACAAACCCAAACTCTCCAGGCCTTGGAAACAAGGGTGACTGCTCTAGAGGAGGAGAAGAAAACCCTGGGATGCCAGAATGAAAGCTACCAAACCTCCCTGAAGCAGGCGCAAGAGTCCAAAGCAGAAACTGAGAGGCAACTGGCAGAGGCATTGGAGCTCCAGGCTGGCTTTTATACTCGGGAAGTCGCCCTCCAAGTTCAGATAACGGGCCTTCATGAATTGGTCAAAGCTGATGCAGAAGTTCAAAAGGACCTGAAGGACCGTTGCTGTGAGCAGGCTGACAAGTTGGAGCGGATGGAGGGGGAAATGGCCTCCCAAGCCAAGGCTATGGGCCTTCTCCAAGCTGACCACGACAGACTACAGGCCGAGGTCAGTCGGCTTCGTGTGGAAAAGGAGGCTTTGGAGAAGCAGGTAGCCTCGGGGGACGCCGCCACCAAGGAGCTAGAAAAGGACAAAAAGGCCCTCATCCAGGAGATGGCGGGTACTTTCGAGGAGGGGTTCCAAGAAGCTTTGGCTCAAGCAGCCTGCACGAATCCGGGGATTGACATTTCCAGTTGCGATTCCACTCACCACATTGTTGATGGAAAGGTCGTGCCCTTGGAAATAGACGACTGAGCCGCCACCCCCCGATCATCAGCCCATTTCTTTACACTTGTTTTAAGCTTCTCTGACAAATTTGTAATTCTTTGAATCATCTGCACTCTCGACGCAACTCTGGATCTTTGTTACAATTACTTTCATGTCCTCGCTATATAGAATTCTGCCTGTGCGATTTTATTCTCATCCTTTGCCTTCGCGTGCTTCGGTTGTTTTGTTTGTATTATACTCGTTTCTTTCGCTTCGTTGGGCGACCTTGTAGGCCAGGGAAAGGTCACGTGCCGATGCCCACGCCCATGGAGAGGCTCACCCAGTGAAGCCATATCGTCCACGGGGTGTCTCTAACACCGAAACAGTTCTTTCCTTGATCTTTAGCACCCGGCGCCCACGCCTAAGGAGAGGTCTGCTACAGCAGCGCCGTATCGTCCCCGGGTGTCTAAAACGTCGAGTGCTTTGGGGGGGGTCGTTCCCTCTATGGTCTTTCCTTCCCATAGGTATCGGGGAACACCCTGCCAGCGATTCGCCGGTGTTTGGCGGTCTTATCTCCCTCCACAGTCTTTCCTACCCGTGGGTATCGGGGAGGCGACGCCAGCGACTAACTCTGCCCCCTTCAATTTCGTCTCCCTCCACAGTCTTTCCTACCTGTGGGTATCGGGGAGGCGACCCTGTTGATATTTGGGTTGGTGACGCCCGCGACGTCTCGCGCTGGTGTCGCCCTTCACGTCCTTCCGGGCGACGCCTCGGGCGTTACCTTTACTTCGACATTGACTTTGATTCTTGCCTTGGTCGACGCTTGATGACAGCGAAGAGCTCAAGGTTTTGTCCGTGCCATCCACGTGGCGCTTCTTGTATGGCTGATGGGACGTTCCTTCATTCGACTTGATCCACGTGGCGCTGCTTGTATGGACGATGGGACATTCAGTCATTCCACTGAGTCCTGACTCCTGCTGCGCCCCTGACCCACTTTCGACGGCGCATCGTACCACTGGATACTCTGTTGATACGACGTTCTCTGATTTTAACCAGCGGTGCCAGGGTCATCCTTTCATCTTCTGCCACGTGGATCAATCGTGCGGTGCATCCACTCGCGTCGTTTGGCGCTCTAACCGCTTTATTTAACTCTTCAAGCTCTGAAACTATCCTCATCATTTTCTCACTATTCATAACCTACTTACGTTCTTTCTTCTTGCACCCTTTCTCTTCTCACGAAGGGTTGTTCCAGCCTCCCCTCCCCTCGCTCAATCCTTGCATTTCCGGCAGTCCCTACACCCTTGACTATCGCTGATCTTGTTAAAGAATGTCTTCTCATGCTGCTTCCTCCAGGGTCAATCCCAAGGACTTGTATCCTTGGGCTTCGAGTGAACTTCTTGACGAGTGTTCATGCTTACTCTCTACCAGGGCCATAAGGGAGCATAAAGGGGATTCGTGTTCCTATGACCATCGGGCGTTCGCGAGGAGGCATGACGGCGACATCGCCGTGCTCCCTTGCACTCTAGGGGAGCCAGTATGTGGAGACGAACGGGCCAACGAAGGGGTCCCTTTCTTTTACTTTTACCAGGTGGTGTTCAAGACCATCGGAGTACGCCAACCCTTCTCCTGGTTCGAGAAGGAACTGCTGACGGAGATCAACGTTGCTCCGGCCCAGTTATACCCCAACAGCTGGGCCTTTGTCAAAGCCTTCGACATTCTCTTCGGGTTTCTAGGTTGTGCACCCTCGGTTGACCTCTTTCTTCACTTCTTCGAGGTGAAAAGGTAGAGACACAACCTCTGGGTAACTCTCAGTAACGTACCCGGGAGAGTTCTCTTCACACCCTTCCAAAGCTCGTTCACCGGGTGGAAAGGCCGGTTCTTCAAGATTTGCCGCACTGACCTTGTCCCCGACGCTCTGGATGGGTTTCCAATGTACTGGGCGAGAGAGGCGAGGGCCCTCAAAACCAAACCCTTCAAGAAGCTGGCTCCAAGTGATCAAATAGCTTGCCGGATTCTTGCTGAGGCGGGAGGTTTTGACTCTGCCACTCTTATCAGCCTGGAGTTCAACGCTGCGACTCTTGAAAAGTACATATGTAAGAGCTACTGCCTTAGAAACTTCAGCCTTCATTGCTTTCTAACTGTGTATGTCTTGCTTCATGGTGTCTGTGACACGTTTATCTCCCTTGGTGCAGGTTCGAAAATAAACCAAGAAAGGAGGACACGACTTACTCGAGCTCTGCGGGCCGGGAAAGGGGCTTCGCCTTCCTCCAGTGCTGATTCTGATGGCCACTGAGAAATGGCTTGTTCGTGTTTTTGCATGATCTGTAGTGTTTGCTCCATTTGTGCTACTCCCATTGTATTGAACATTGCTTGTAACAACAACTTTTCAATATCATACTTGATTTTTTGCAACGCCACTTTACTTTGCATATGCTTCGCGTACCGCGCGCTTTTCTTTCGTCCTGTTCTTCCAACGGTGCGCGCCTTCACCTGGGCGATGCCTTCACATGGGCGACGCCTCTATCTAGGCGACGCCTTCTTTCTTGGCGACGCCATGACCTAGGCGACGCCTTCTTTCTTGGCGACGCATCACATTACTTCAAACGGAGAAAGATAAAGGCTGAAAACCACGACACTTCTTTTTCTCAAACTGGTTTTTCCTTTTATTAGGGTAACCTCATTAAAAAACCCCCGAGAGGGAAAAAGAGCGTCCCCTTCAACTAAATTGTTACATACTGCTTACATAAGTCAACTGAAATAAAATTTTAAGTTGGCTGCATTCCAACTGCGCGGGATAAGACCTCCATCTAAAGTCTCCAGGTTGTACGAATCGTTGCCCTTAGCCTCAGTAACTCTGAAGGGTCCGGTCCACTTGGGAGACAACTTATTCTCCAACTCGTATGGGTGAGCTTTCCTCATCACTAGGTCGCCGACCTGAAACTGTCGCGGCTTTACCTTAGAGCTATATTGCCGCTCTACTCTTCTCTTCATCGCTTCAGCTTTTATTCTAGCTTCTTCCCTGGCCTCGTCTAGCAGATCCAGGTTTACCCGCCTCTCTTCATTGGATTCCTCCACCACAAAGTTTTGAAAACGTGGTGAGCTTTCATGTATTTCTACTGGAATCATCGCGTCCGACCCGTAAACCAAACTGAAAGGCGTCTCCATAGTAGAGGATTGGGGCGTGGTGTGATATGCCCATACAATCCTTGGTACCTCTTCCGCCCACGCCCCTTTGGCTTTCTCTAACCTTCTTTTTAACCCCCTCAGCAGAACTCTGTTTGCCGACTCCACTTGTCCATTGGTCTGGGGGTGTTCAACCGATGCGAACACTTGTTTGATTCCTACTTGAGCACACAGATTTCTGAACTGCTGACTGGCAAACTGGGTCCCGTTATCAGATATCAGGCGTCTAGGTACGCCAAAATGGCACACAATATTCTTCCACACGAAATGCTGTACTTTGTGCGCAGTGATCTGTGCAACGGGCTCTGCCTCTATCCATTTGGTGAAGTATTCGATGGCGACAATCAAATACTTCATCTGCCTGATCGCCAGTGGGAAGGGGCCCAGGATGTCGATTCCCCATGTATGGAAAGGCCACGGGCTGTATATGGATCGCAATTCTTCTGGCGGCGCCTTGTGCCAGTCGGCGTGCTTTTGGCATTGCCTACACCGCTGGGCGTGCCGTGCGCAGTCCTCTTTCACTGTTGGCCAGAAGAAACCTGCGCGTATTACCTTGGAGGCTAAGGATCTTCCCCCTACGTGGCTCCCGCAGATGCCTTCGTGCAGCTTCGCCATTATCCTGGTGCACTCATCGCCACTGACGCATGTTAGGATAGGGTGAGTGAAACCGTGCCTGAACAGCACCCCATCCACCAAAGTATATCTTGCGGCATTTCTCTTGACTTTTTTACCCTCTTCAGGGTCCACTGGGAGAGCCCCATCCGCCAGGTATCGCTTATAGGGCGTCATCTAGGTGTCTCCCTTGGACAAAACGCATACCTGCATCTGCTCTTCCTCAGGCACGCCTGCGTACATGCTGATGTGGGGCGCCCTCTGCGTATCTTGGGTCAAAGAGCAATGACTCCTCGGCCTTCCCCTTGATGTATAAATCTGGAGGACATCCACCCTGTTGTCTTCCACGAATCTACGCGGAGCTTTGAGAGTCTCCTGGATCACTGTCCTCTGTCTACCCCCCTTGCCTGAGCTGGCCAGCTTTGCAAGCAGGTCAGCTCTGGCATTCTGCTCCCTCGGGACATGTATCAGCTCAAGAGCGTTGAATGCCCCTTTCAACAACTGGACGTATTTCAGATACGCCGCCATCTGTGGGTCCTTCGCCTGGAACTCACCCGACACCTGCCCTGTAATCAGCTAGGAGTCGCTCTTCACCAGGAGGTTCTGCGCGCCCATCTCCTTGGCCAGGAGCATTCCTGCTATCAAGGCTTCATATTATGCCTGATTGTTACTTGCTTTGAAGGCGAAGCGCAGGGCCTGCTCGATCAGTATGCCGTCGGGTCCCTCCAAAACTATTCCCGCACCGCTCCCTTGTTGGTTGGAAGAGCCATCAACCGAGAGCAGCCACTGCGAACTTACCTCCACCTCTTGCTCACCTCCGGGCGACAGTTCCGCTATAAAATCCGCGTACACCTGCCCTTTGATGGATCCTCTAGGCTCATACTGGATGTCGAATTTCGACAGTTCTACCGCCCAGTGCACCATTCTTCCCGCCACATCAGGCTTCTGCAGCACTTTCTGTATAGGGAGGTTGGTCATCACCACCACCGTAAAGCTGTGGAAGTAATGACGGAGCCTCCTGGCGGAAAATACTACCGCTAGCGCCGCCTTCTCTAGCGCTTGGTACCTCGTCTCAGCTCCCTGTAACGCCTTGCTTACGAAATAGATGGGCTTCTGACTCTGGTCCTGCTCCTGGACTAACACAGAACTGATGGCCCGCTCTGTTACAGTAAAATATAACCGGAGGGGCACGCCCGTTACCGGCTTGCAGAGGACCGGTGGCGTCGCCAGGTACTCCTTCAGCTTAATGAAAGCCGCTTCGCATTCCTCAGTCCATGCAAAGCGACTGTTTCTCTTGAGGCACTAGAAATATGGGTGCCCCTTCTCTCCTCCGGCGGAAACAAACCTCGAGGGCGCCGCTATCCGCCCTGTCAGCTGTTGCACCTCCTTTACCGACGTCGGGCTCCGCATGGCAATAATCGCCGCGCATTTGTCGGGGTTCGCCTCTATCCCCCTCTTTGTGTGCATAAAACCCAAGAACTTTCCGGCCTCTACCCCGAAAACACACTTCTCCGGGTTCAACTTGAGGCGGTACTTGGATATTGTGACGAACAACTCCTCCAGATCCGTCATATGCTGCGCCCTATCCTGCGACGCCACCACCATGTCGTCGACATAGGCGTACACATTCCTCCCGAGCATGGGCGCCAGGACCTTATCCATTAGCCTCTGGTATGTGGCGCCCGCGTTTTTCAGCCCAAAGGGCATCACCTTATAGCAGTAACTGCAAGTCTCAGTCATGAATGCAGTCTTGCTCTCGTCTCTTGGGTGCATCTTGATTTGGTTGTACCCTGAAAAGGCGTCCAGGAAACTCAGCACCTTGCTGCCGGACGCACTGTCTACCAAGGCGTCGATGCTGGGCAGCAGATACGAGTCCTTTGGGCATGCCTTGTTCAGGTCCGTGAAGTCAACACACATCCTCCACTTTCCGTTCGCCTTTTTTACCAAGACGACGTTGGCAAGCCACTCAGGGTATTGAATCTCCCTGATGTGGCCAGCACTCAACAGCTTCTGCGTCTCGTCTTTCACCACCTGCTGTCGTTCCTCATTGAACTTTCTCCTTCTCTGACGCACGGGACGGACCGTGGCATCCATGCTAAGGTGGTGACATAGGAAATCGGGATCAATGCCTGGCATATCCGAGGCGGACCATGCGAAGGCGTCCAGGTGGCGTGAAATCACTTCTGCCACCCCTTCCTGTTCTTCTGGGCTTAGCGAACTTCCTAACTTGAAAGTCTTGCCGCCAATCTCCCTTTCTACGGCGTTAGCCGCGGGCTGTTCCCTGCTATCATCTTCGATAGGCGCCGTCTCTTCCATGGGCGCCGCGTCGTCAGGGCCTTCCTCCATAGGCGTCTGCTTCAGGCGTTGCCCTCTCCGCTATGGCCTCTTTAGGCGTCAACCCCGCGGGCGTCGCCTCAATCATCGTCGTGTCCGCGCTCGGCGGACGTTCATACACCATGAATACGCCTCTCTTCGTTTTCAGGCTGTTTTCATAGCATTTCCTTGCCTCCTCCTGATCTGACCTGATGACTATCACCTGGCCATTGAGGTCCGGCAGCTTCATCTTCATGTGGCGTGTGGAGGACACCGCGTTCAGACGGTTTAACGCCGGTCTGCCCAGCAAAATGTTGTAGGCAGAGTTGGCATTCACGACAAGGTACCAGATGCTTTCGGTTCGGGAAGCCTCTCCGTCCGTGAACGTAGTCCTCAGCTCCAGGTAACCCAGGACTTCCACCTGGTTATCCCCGAACCCATACAGGCACCCCTATAGGGACTCAACAGATCGGGGGGCAACCGTAGCTTATTAAAGGTCGACAGAAACATGACATCTGCCGAACTTCCTTGGTCGACAAGCACTCCGTGCACCTTCCTTCCGGCTGTGACGACTGAGATGACAACGGGGTCGTTGTCGTGGGGTACCACATCTCGGAGGTCTCTTCTTGTGAACACGAGATCCGACTCCCATGGCTCCCCCGAGAGCCTCTCTTTGATTGAATTTACCCCCCTCGCGTATTTCTTCCGCTGGGAGGCAGTGGGTCCCCCGTCGGAAAAACCTCCAGCAATGGTGTGGACCTCGCCAAGCACAGGCATCTCGTGTGCTGGTTCTTCCGCCGGCGGCGGCAAGGTGGCGGTCGTTGTGGGCTCTGCGACATAGTCCTTCAAGAACCCAGTTCTCACCAGCTCATCTAGCTGGTAGCCCAACGACAGGCAGTTGTCAATGTGGTGCCCGAAAGCCTCGTGGAATTCGCACCAAAAGTCTTTACGAGGCCCCAACACCTTGTCGGTCTTCGCCGGTCGCCTCAGCCTCTCAGCTATGTTAGGCACGGCGATCAAATCCTTCAACTCGACCACGAAGTTGTACCTTGCCGGTCTCGCTCTTTCTCTGGCCGGGCGATCGCCTCCTGCTGGACCCCGGGGCTAGGGCTTTCTGGCCTCGTAGGGGCGCCTCGCCTCTGGCTTCTTTCTCTCCGTCGTGGTCTCATTGACCCGGACGGGTTGAGCTCGCGCCGGTCCCCTCGGGCGTGAGGGCACGACGCTGGTACGCTTCACACACACCTCCCCTTCAGAAGCGATATGTTCTACCGCCCTACGCCGTAGTTTAGCGAAAGTCCTAGGGCGGTTGCGGATGATGGATTCTCCAAAAGGACCGGGGCATACGCCTTTCACAAATGCGTACACGATCATAGGCTCCTCTGTCGTTCCAACCTTCACGACCTGGGCCCCGAAGCGATTGATATACTCCTTCAGGGTCTCCCCTTGATACTGCTTCACATCGAATAGGTCGTAAGAGACCGGCGGCGGGGCCTTGTTTGCTAAGTATTGTTCCCTGAACAACCGCGACAATTAGCGGAAAGATGTGATATGACCCTCTGGAAGGCTAATGAACCAGTCCATAGCCATCCCGGTCAGGGTGCTCATGAAGAGCTTGAACTTGGCAGTGTCAGAACCGCCTACCAGGACCATCTGTGTGTGAAATGCAGCAAGGTGCGTCTCTGGGTCCTCCATCCCGGTGAAGATCACCTTGGGCCCCGCGAACGTGTTCGGGATCACTGCATCTAGGATCTCCTGCGAGAAGGGAGTGGAAAACTCCCTTGGTGGGGAATGGTTCTCCATCTCGTCATGTCCAGGCCGCCTCCGGTCATTTCTCAGGCCCTGGCGCAACTCCTCATTTACACGGTGGAGCTCTTCATTCCGCTCATGCGAGGCGTCGAGATCTGCCTGCATGCGTTCCTGTTCCATTTTCGACTCCGCTATGTCCTGCTGCAGCCCCCTCATTATCTCCAGGACCTGTTGCATGGATAGTTCTGCTGGGGCTGCGCGTGCGGTGCTTCGTCTGGTGGGGGCCATTGTCACTCCAACCTCCTCCAATGTTACTGCGACTTCGTAGATTTTCTCGAACTTGTGATGGGACTGATGTTTTATATCGGCCCCACGGTGGGCGCCAAATGTTCCGTCCGGTTGACCGGGACGTCTTCGTGCGCGACCTCAACCGTCAGCTAGGGTCTCCTTCCCACTGATTACTTGTGGAATCCTGCAAAAAAGAGAGGACAAAGAGGCGCCCTAGCGGCCGTTTGCACTCCGACGCTCAAGTCAGCCAGCAAGAAACACCAAAACTATTCACCTACGTCTCTGAGCACCGCGTATGGCACTCTGAAGGTGGTAAAATGAACTGTGGATTGTGTGTATGTTCTCTCCCTCAGGCAAAGATATCCCCCAGTCACTTGTACGTAACCTTGAAGCACGAGCAAGCAACTAGAGAGTTATGGTAAATCTGCCAAAAGTTCCAACCAACCCTGTTTCCAACATTCTCCGCGCTATTTAAACTACCCAAGCATTAAAGCGCCTTTAATCACAAATGTAACGCACTCAATCAGCGTACTTAATTAGAAAACGTAGCGCATTTAAGACGTTGAAACGCTTGGGAGTCATTATAGTACCTGAATGCTCGAAAGGGAAACTGCATTGAATGACTTTAATTACCTGGCACCTGACTAAAGGGTGTTTCCATTCTGACATGGCTGTTGTACACGTGGAGGGCCTCACGACACCGTGACCCCATCTGGGGGCGTTTCTGCCCATTTGGGGACGTTTCTACGCGTGAGTCCTCCTGCTCGGGAGTGCTACTGTGCTAGGGGTGACTTTTTGGGTGTCAACTCATGCCCCCAATCATCTAGTCACTTACTCTGAGAGCGTATCTGCCTTCCTCTCGTACCCTGCGCCCGGTTACCCTGGGCGTGACCTTCCTCTCGGGTCGTATCTATCCCAAAGGTGTCTCTGGGGCGGCAGGGGTACTTCACGAGTCAGGTTGCCCTACACTGATGCTATCACTATGGCCTTGAAGCCACCTTTTCCTTCTCCTTATCACTGCCCTGGGTTATCGGGACCTGAGGCCTTCCCACGGCGTCGCTCCCTCCATGGTCTTTCCTACCCATGGGTATCGGGGAACCACACGGTGATTGCCTTGCTTTAGTACTGTTTGATCTGGCGACGCCCTGGTTGGGCGACGCCATCACCTAGGCGACGCCTTGTCTTGGCGACGCTTCCTCTTAGCGATGCTGGCACTTGGCGTCTCTCCACCTAGGCGACGCCTTGCGTTGACTTTGACTCTCCAGTCGTTGACTTTGACCTTGACTTAGTCAACGCCCGGATACGGGACGGTACAACAATTATTTTTCAAAATAAATTATCTCTTTCAATTCAAAACGTTTGCTCCATTTATTTCAAATTATTTTTAAAAAAATAAGAAATGACGCAATGCCCAAAATAATGAAATAAAATCAAATATTAATCTAAGGATAAAATAGGAAAAAAAATTCAGAGCAGTTAAAGTGGGGAATCCCCTTTATATATAGGTGTGTGTATATATATATATATATATATATATATATATATATATATATATATATGTGTGTGTGTGTGTGTGTGTGTGTATTTGTATGTATGAGAGATATGTTATTGAGTTTCAAGATATTTGAGGAAGGAGAGAGATAAATTAAGAGAAAAAAATTCAAAAATTGTTCTACATTCAAAACTAATTCTGATAATTATTTTAAATAGGATAATCAATATCTCCACTCTGTTAGTTAAGTGACCACAAATAAAATAAAATTAACTACCAATCTCTCCACTTTCCTTGCAAGTTAAGTGAGAACAAATAAAATAAAATTTTAAAATTAAAAAACTACTTATTTAATAAAGAAGAATATCAGTTTAAAACATAAAAATAACTTACTAATTTCTCAACTATCCTACCAGTTAAATGACAATAAATAAATAAAAAATTAAAATTAAAAAATTGTTTTATTAACTTCTAAAATTATAAAATGTCCAAATAACCAAAAAAAAAATTAATAAATAAATAAAAAATTAAAATTAAAAAATTGTTTTATTAACTTCTAAAATTATAAAATGTCCAAATAACCAAAAAAAAAATTAATAAAATAAAATATGAAGTAAGGATAAAATAGGGAAAAAAAATAGAACAGTTAAAGTGGAGAATCCCCTTTATATATAGGCATAGATTATATTCATATTAATAATATTATTTTTAATTAAAAAAATTTATATAATTATTTTTAATATTTACTTAAATATAATTGTGGTTTATGTTTGATTGTCTTGTGTTGCACAAAGGCAAATAAGGTAAAATTTTCTTACTTGATGTCAAATCCTTTTAGTGACCAAAGAAGCATTCACCACTAGACCAGCCAAGTTCTTCGGACATATTATGATTTTTTTTATACTTATTATTATTAATATAATTTATACTTATTATTATTAACAATAATTATATTAATAATAATAATATAAATTATATTAACAATAATAATATAAATTATATTAATAATAAGAATAATAATATAAATTATACTTATTATTAATAATAATAATTATAAAATAATTATAATTATAATTGTAACACTCCATAATTTACATATAATTATTACAATAAAACTTTTATCAGTTTCAATACAAACTTTGAGTTTTTTCAAAACATTCCTAATACATGATTAGGATTTATAGAAATAAAAATATTTACATATCCATAGCTCAAAATAAAACTTTGAAACTTCTAAGGCTCTCCTGCACCTGTATTGTCATCTGCTCGTGTACATAGTATAATCATCGCAGTTCAAACACAAGACAAAAAGCAAGAGTAAGCTAGTGCAAAGAAAATTCATAACATAATTCATGGAAATAGAACCAATTTAGACTAATAATTTATAAACATTTCTTTAAATGATTTCATGTAAAATTTCAATACAAATTCCATCATTCATATAGACCACACATGGATCTATTTTCAATCATAATCATTGGATTTCATTTCAATTCCACTTCGTCTTCCGGAAGACTCATTAAGTATGCCCCTACCAGAGACTAACACATGACCCAAAGATTACCAGCGAATCTAATAGAAAGGATCAGGGTAAGTTCAAACATCCAATACTAAGTGTCTACAGTGGGACCCAGTGTGTATGAACTCCCTCTCAGCTTCTCACCACCTAATATCTTAGTCTTCATGACTTAGATCATCAGTGAAGCCAGAGGATCTCCGTTAAACATAGGCTTTTCATACTAAATGTACCATCAAATAACAACTCATACATTATCCCAAATGTATGACATCAATTTCATACAATTTTCATCATACAATATCATTCAAAAAGTGATCCACAATATTCAAAAGTCTATATAAAAAAATAACATTTTAATACTAAATCATCAAAACCTAATATTTCCACAAATTTAAATAATATATAAACAAACAACCCAATATATATAAACACACAACATCCCTGCAAGAGAAATTGAATATTGGGACCACGTCCCTTCCACATCCAGATCTTCTAGCCTAGGATTCTATTAAAAAATAAATTTAGCTTCCCTTACCTTAATTGCTTGCTTTCCAAACAACTTCTAGAATTTTATTCCCCACAGTCTGGATAAGCTTCAAGATTTACGGGCCTAATGCAAGTTATCCAAACATAACAAGAATTCAGTATATAGTACAATAAGTTGAGAGGATTAATCTTCTTAACTGACCCACCAAGATTGATGACTAAATCCTAAGGAAAAACAGAGAACAAAGGATATTTAGAGCAAAAATGAACTTACTCTATTTGAAAATCTGATAGAGTAGAAATGTTCCTTAATTCACCAGCTACAATGTGGTCCGATCAGATTCTAAAATAGATGAAGAATGACAGAGTAAATTAAGAGAGAAGAGACTATGAAGAGAGAAAGAAAGAAAAGTTTTGTGCGGGGGCTTTGGCTTCTGCTTCATTACTTTTTTTTATACTGTTACAATAATAATATAATTTATACTTATTATTATTAACAATAATTATATTAATTATAATAATGTAAATTATATTAATAATAATAATATAAACTATACTTATTATTATTAACAATAATTATATTAATAATAATAAAAATATAAATTATATTAATAATAATAAAAATATAAATTATATTAATAATAATAAAAATATAAATTATATTAATAATAATAAAAATATAAATTATATTAATAAAAATAAAAATAAAAATAATATTATTAGTAATAATAATATAAATTATATTAATAATAATAATATAAATTATTAGTAATAATAATATAAATTATATTAATAATAATAATAATAATATAAATTATATTATTAGTAATAATAATATAAATTATATTATTAGTAATAATAATATAAATTATATTATTAGTAATAATAATATAAATTATATTAATAATACTAATATAAATTAAATTAATAATAATAATATAAATTATATTAATAATAATATAAATTATGTTAATAATAATAATAATATAAATTATATTAATAATAAATAATAATATAAATTATATTAATAATAATAACAATAATATGAATTATATTAATAATAATAATATAAATTATATTAATAATAATAATAGTATATGTAACACCCCATAATTTACATATAACTATTACAATAAAAGTTCTACCCGTTTCTATACAAACTTGGAGTTTTTTTCAAAACATTCGTAATACATTATTAGGATTTATAGAAATACAAATATTTACATATCCATAGTTCAAAATAAAACTCTGAAACATCTAAGACTCTCCTGCACCTTATGGTCATCTGCTCGTGTACATAGTACAGTCATCGGAGTTCAAACACAACAAGAAAAGTAAGGGTAAGCTAGTGAAAATAGAATTTTATAATATACACACTTAAATCCAAAGAGAAAACCAAATTACATGATCAATTTCTAAAATTATTCAATTTTCTTCAAATCTCAACAATAAAACAATCACATAGATCTCACATGGATCTACACATCCAAAATATTGAACAAACAATGTCTTCCAGAAGACCCGTATTAAGTAAGTCCTACCAGAGACTAACACTTGATCCAAAGATTACCAGCGAATCCAACATAAAGGATCAGGGTAAGTTCAATACAACCCAAGCCGTGCATTTCATATGTCACGGTGTGCATGAACTCCCCCATCAGCTTCTCACCACCTGATATCTTAGTCTATGTGACTTAGAACATCAGTGAAGCTTGGAGATCTCTATTACCACATAAGCATCAATACTTAATACACAACAACATCAGTCCATACATTATCCCAAATGAATGAATTCAATTCCACACCACTTCATCATACAATATCATTAACATAAAAAAAAATACACTTAAATATTAAACCATCAAAATATAATATTTTTACAAATTTAAATAATATATAAACAAACAACCCAATATATAAACACACAACATCCTTGCAAGAGAAATTGAATATTGGGACCACGTCCCTTCCTCATCCAGATCTTCTACCCTAGGGTTCTATTATAAATTAAATTTAGCTTCCCTTACCTTAATTGCTTGCTTTTCAAGCAACTTCTATAATTTTATCTCCCACTGTATTGATAAGCTTCAAGATTTACGGGCCTAATGCAAATTATCCAAACGGAACAAAAATTCAGTATATAGTAGAATAAGTTGAGAAGATTAAACTTCTCAACTGACCCACCAAGATTGATGACTAAATCCTAAGGAATAATAGAGAACAAAGGATATTTAGAGTAAAAATGAACTTACTCTGTTTGAAAATCTGATGGGATAGAAATGTTCCTTAACTCCTTAGCTACAGCGTGGTATGATCAGATTCTAAAATAGATGAAGATTGGGAGGGAAAATAGAGAGAGAAGGGAGAGAAGAGAATATATATGGAGAGAGAGAGAGAGAAAAAAAAAAAGAAAAATGAAGGCAAAGGGGGTCTGTAGCTTTTTTTTAAAAAAAGCGTTGTTACATTATCTCCAACTACAAAAATTTTCGTCCTCGAAAATGAACTTACCAAGAAAGAGATTAAGGTATGATGCTTGTATCTCCTCATCAATTTTCCAAGTGGAGTCTCCAGAGATGAGATCCCACAATACTTTCACTAAGGGAATACTTCTTCCACGAAGTTGTTTCACTTGTGAATCTAAAATTCTGATTGGCTTCACTTCAAATAACATATTTTCTTCCACTTGGATGGAATCAGACTCTAGAATGTGGCTAGGATCAGGTACATACTTTCTTAGCTAGGATACATGGAAAATATTGTGAATGTTAGCTAAAGGAGGAGGCAAAGCAATTTCATAAGCCATAGGACTTATTCTCCTGAGAATTTGATAAGGTCCTATGAACTTAGGAGTCAATTTCTTGGATTTGAGTGCTCTTCCTACACCAGTGAACGGTGTAACTCTCAAAAAGACATGCTCATCCGTAGAGAATTCTAAAGATCTTCTTCTTTGATTTGCATACGACTTTTGCCTGTTGAGAGATGTTTTCAATCTTTCTTGAATCATTTTGACTTTCTCATTGGTTTGTTGTATTAATTATGGTCCAATTAACACACTTTCACCATCCTGAAATCAACACAGAGGTGTCCTGCACTTTCTTCCGTACAATGCCTCGATAGGAGCCATTCCTATGCTAGCTTGGTAACTGTTATTGTAAGTGAACTCTACCAGTGGTAGAATTTCATCCCAACTGCCCAAATGATCTAACACACAAGTCTTAAGCAAATCCTCTAAGGACTGGATAGTTCTCTCTGATTGTCCATCAGTTTGAGGATGGTATGCTGAACTAAGTTTGAGTTGAGTCACCAAAGCTTCTTGAAGTGTTTGCCAGAATCTAGAGGTGAATCTGGGATCTTTATCTGAAACTATGCTGGAGGGTACACCATGCAATCTGACTATTTCATCTATGTAAATCTGAGCCAACTTCCGCATAAAGATTCTCAAGTCTATAGGTAGGAAGTGTGCCGTCTTTGTTAACCTGTCCACTATGACTCAAACAGAGTCATGCTTCTGCAAAGTACGTGGTAAGTGGGTAACAAAATCCATTGAGATACTGTCCCACTTCCACACTGGAATGTCTAACTGAGTTAACATGCCTCCAGGTCGTTGATGTTCAATCTTTGATTTCTGACAAGTCAAGCCAGCAGCTACAAACTTAGCTACATCATTCTTCATGCCATGCCACCAATAAGACTTCTTGAGATCTTGATACATCTTGGTCATTCCTGGATGTAAACTGAGTTTGCTTTTATGACCTTCAGATAACACTGTTTGCTTTAGTTCATTATCCTCTGGTATGCATATTCTATTTCTGAATCTCAAAATACCATCCGCTCCTAAAGAGAAGTCTTTAGCTTTGTCAGTATTTAATAAGCCCATGAAGTTCTTCAATTTTGAATCTTCCACAACTGCTTCTCTTTCACCTTCTCCAGAAATTCATTAGTTATAACAAGTGTATTACAACTAATGCAGTTTGAAGACATGGAAACCTCCAAATTCATACTCTTGAAATCTTCAATCAATGTTATCTCTCTAATCATAAGCGACGAAATTTGTATCTTTTTACGACTCAACGCATCTGCAACAACATTTGTGTTCTCAAGATGGTATATTAGCTGGAAATCATAGTCCTTTAAAAATTCAATCCATCTCCTCTGCCTCATATTTAACTCCTTCTGATCAAACAAATACTTCAAGCTTTTATGATCACTAAACACATTAAAACTAACTCCATAAAGAAAATGTCTCCATATTTTTAAAGCAAAGACAACTGCGGCCAATTCTAGATCATGAATTGGATAGTCTCTTTCATGCGCCTTTAACTAACTAGAAGCGTAGGCAACAACTTTCTTATTTTGCATCAGAACACAACCCAATCCCTGATAGGAAGCATCACAGAAAACTTCAAAAGACTGATTGGTATCAGGGATTGTCAATACAAGAGCATTAGTCAACCTTATTTTCAACTCTTCAAAGCTTCTCTCACATTGTTCAGTCCATGCAAAAGGATGATCCTTTCTAGTCAATTGGGTCAAAGGAGCCACTATTTTAGAAAAGCCTTCTATAAATCTCCTATAATATCTTGCTAACCCCACAAAGCTTCTAATTTTTGTAACAGTTTTAGGACGTTCCCACTGAATTACAACCTCCACTTTAGAAGGATCTACTGATATTCCCTGTGCAGAGATGACATGTCCTAAAAATTGTATTTCTGACATCTAGAAGTCACATTTTGAAAGTTTAGCATATAACTGTTTTTCTCTCAAAATGTTCAGGACAGTTCTAAGATGTCCTGCATGTTCTTCCCTTGTATGAGAATGTATCAAGATATCATCTATGAACACTACCACAAACTTATCAAGAAAAGGTCTGAATATCCGATTCATATAATCCATGAAAATAGTTGGAGCATTAGTCACAACAAATGGTATAACCAGAAATTCATAGTGACCATACCTTGATCTAAAAGTAGTCTTCTGAACATCTTCCGCTTTCACTAAAATTTGGTGATAACCTGAGCGCAAATCTATCTTAGAAAAGACAACTGCCCCATGCAACTGATCCATCAGGTCATCAATTCTAGGAAGAAGATATTTATTCTTTATTGTTAACTTCTTTAATTGTCTATAATCTATGCATAGGCGTGACGAACCATCCTTCTTCTTCACTAATATCACTGGAGCTCCCCATGGAGAAACACTAGGTCGAATGAATTGCTTCTCCAATAAGTCTTCTAGTTGTTTTTTCAATTCAGCTAACTCTACTGGTGCCATTCAGTATGGAGAAATTGACACAGGGCCTGCTCCAGGAATCAAATCTATTGCAAACTTTATCTCTCTTTTAGGTGGAAGTCTAGGAATCTGATCAGGAAATACATCTATAAACTCCTAAACTACAAACATATCTTTTTGTACTTTATCAGTAACTATAGAACAATCCATGAGCATAAAACATTTTGTACCTTCTTGTATGTCTCTCTCAAACTGATGAGCTGAGATAACTTGCATTCTTTCTAATTTAGGGATAATTAACTTCTTCCGACCACAATCTATAAGGATATGATTATCAGACAACCAATCCATTCCCAATATAACCTCCAAATCTTTTAGAGGTAAACAAATCATGTTGATTTTGTATCTCCGCCCATCTATAATTACTGGACACTCAACACACATGGAAGAAGTTACTATAAATACCTTCTGTTGGTGTAGATACCACCAACTCAATTTCTAATTCTCGGACTGGTAACTTAAGTTTCTTAGCACAATCAAAAGATATAAAAGAATGGGTTGCCTCAGAATCAAACAATACAGATAACTGTGTTCCAAGGATAGAACAAATACCTCTAACAAGGCTATCAGACTGTGAAGCTTCAGCACCACTAATAGCAAAAACTCTGCCAATAGCTTTGGGTTTTTAATTATTATTTTGCTGCACTCCAGTAATATTTGGGACTAGAACTCTGGCACGACAGTCCTTCATAGCATGACCATATCTATGGCATCTATCACATGTAACGTTTGGCACTGAATGAGGGCAAAATCTAACAACATGTGGCCCACCGCATCTAAAACATTTGAAACTAGGTGGTGATTGAGAACTGGGTCTTCCGCTGCTATAAGATTGAGGCCTGAAATAAGGTTTCTTTCTATCTTCATATTTAGGCATGCTTGAGGCTTAGCAAGTCTGCTACTATTTTTCAAACTCTCCACTATTTTTGCTTTCTCCACTAGAGCAGGGAAATCTCTAATGGACATAGGAATCACCACTTCTTTAAGTTCTTGCTTCAACCCAAACTCAAATTTTCTACATCTCCAAGCCTCAATGATGGTCTGGGTGTAGAATCTAGCTAGGTGTTTGAACCTAGTAGCATATTCAGTGACTGAAAGATTTCCTTGTTTCAGCTGTATGAATTCAATTTCTTTTGCATACCTGACACTATCAGGAAAATACTCCTCCAAGAATCTTACTTTGAAGTTCTCCCAAGTGGCATGTTCTCCTTTATCTTCCATCATTTGCTTCATGCCTATCCACCAAAACTCAGCTTCTTCAATAAGCATATAGATGGCATAAGATAACTTTCTCTCTTCAGGGCATTGAGTAGCTTCAAAGATTCTTTCTATGTCTCTCACCCACTGGTTTGCTCCATCTGGATTTACCTTGCCATTAAATTTGGGTGGATTGTGTCTCAGAAAATCCTCCATACTAAAGGTATGGGTTTGTTGATGAAGTTGAGATGCTTCAGCTGCTAATCTAATTGTTTCTAATTCATGAAGGGTGGTCTAATGTTGTTGTGCCATAGTAGCACTCTGTTGTTGCAAGGCTGTTGCCATCATCTCTACGTGCCATCTACTAAGCACATAAAGAATTGGGTTAGAAATTACTAAAATTTTCCAACTACATCTTTAAGACAAATTAACTTCAATGAAATAATCACACGAAAGAGGTAAAAAAAACAATCAAAACTTATCTCTAAAATGTACTCTAGCTACTTAGAATTAAGATAGAAAATAATCTTGATCTAGTCATGAGTGTTCACCCTCACCACTCTATCAAGATTCTTTTCATTCTTAATACTTCCATCTTTATTCATAACAATTAACTTGACTCGAACACAAACAAGATTTCAAGAAAAACAATTTTGTCAAACATCTTATTAGAAACCTTTAACTAAGTTTTTGAGGCTAGACTTAAACAAAAATCTACACGCAGGAGAAAGAGAATAAACCCACTACCCTCAGGTTATCCTAAGGATGAACTGCTCTGATACCATTAAATGTAACACCCCATAATTTATATCTAATTATTACAATAAAAGTTCTACCCGTTTCTATACAAACTTGGAGTTTTTCAAAACATTCCTAATACATTATTAGGATTTATAGAAATACAAATATTTACATATCCATAGCTCAAAATAAAACTATGAAACCTCTAAGGCTCTCTTGCACCTGTATGTTCATCTGCTCGTGTACATAGTACAGTCATCGCAGTTCAAACACAACAAGAAAAACAAGGGTAAGCTAGTGAAAATAGAATTTTATAATATACACACTTGGTTTAAGAGAAAACCAAATTACATGATCAATTTCTCAAATTATTTAATTTTCTTCAAATCTCAACAATAAAACAATCACATAGATCTCACATGGATCTACACATCCAGAATATTCAACAAACAACGTCTTCCGGAAGACCTGTGATCCTGCCTGTTGACCGGAGCGCTGGAGAATGCCTCGTCAAAGGATCGACGTGCGCGCCGCTTCTCACTTCCGTTCCTCCTCTGGATCTATCTCAAGAACCTGCAAAGAAACGATACGGCGCCGCTGCGGCCGATCGCACTCCGACGCTCAAGTCAGTGACGGTATCACCAAATACTAAGAACTGGAACCGTGCAAAAACTCTCTCACAAAACAGCTCTGTCACTCGCAAGCGTAAAGTGTATGAACTGAACGTGCGTACCTCAGAAAGTTCGTTAAGAGCTCTTATATACCTGGTGATTTTCTCTCTCCTGGCAGTTACAGACTTGGACACGTGGCTCGTATCCAACTGTACACGTGCCATCATCTGGAGGCTCCCTGACTTGGCGCTGCTTCTACTCTCATTTTGGCTAAGTTACCTATGCATGGTACTGCCCAGTGCATAGCTAACTTAGGAGTGCGATCCCTACTGAAACTGGCGAGTTAGGGTCTTCATACACCTTCCCTGTGGTCTCGCCGGCCGCCTTCATAATCTGCTTCTCCTTTATCATCGGCGATGTGCTTGTTCTGGCGATCTCCGACTGCTTGGTCGCCTGAGTCTGCATCTGGCGACTTCATCCTCAACCTGGCGATCGCCTATTCTGGTAAGCTGGAGATCGGAACACGCCAACTTAACAATCGGCGACTACACGTGCCTCCCGACTTCCTTCCTAACTGCCAACCTGGCGCCTTGTCAACACGCCTACACTGTAGTAGGGTGCCACGTCATCACACCCGACCACCAGGGCGGTACACAAGCCCCCCAGTCTTAAGCGAAGACTTGTCTAGCGAAAAGACTGAAAAAGCCTTCGTTAACACCGGTCTACGTGGCATGGACGCAGAATTCCAAGCGATAGTACTTTCTGCTGCTCTGACGCTCCACCAAACCCTTCGCGCATCGTTCGACACGTGGCTCTCATCAACGACTATCTTCATCTGCCGTTAGCGCTTCCCAAAACCATTTCGAAAACCCTTAAACCCCTTACGCTCCTACTGTTCCATCACTTTCTTCACACTTGCATACGCTCTCATTTCCTTCTGCGAAAGCTCTCGACGTTCCTCGACGCTCTAGATCACCACCTCCCTTCAACGTTCTCCTGATCATCGAAAGGTAACTACTTTCCTTCATCTGCTGGGTTCCCTTGCATTTTCACCGATTTGCATCATCCTGTAACTGTCTGGTGCATACGCTGTGGGCTGTTTTTCCATTTCTCCTTCTGCGTAACTTAGGGCTTTGTCGATCGTCGCAACGAACTCACATTCGTTCGTCTTTCACCTTCCTTCTATGATCGAGTCAGCCTTTGTAACCCTCCTGATTATTATTCTTTCTCTTTCTTCTTCCTTTGCAGTTGCTACCATGACTCGCACCAAGATTACCCCGAACCCCCCTCCATCAGCGCGAAACCCTCCTTCACAAGCACACGACTCAACGCAAGTTCGTGGTGCTCCCTCTTCGCAGGCTGTGAGGCCTGCGTCTTCCCAAACCGCTCTGGCCCAGGCGACTCCACCAAACGCTGGAGGAGCCCCCATCCCTCTGCCAGACTTCAAGACTTTATACCCATGGGCTAACCCAACCCTCTTAAAGGAAACCTCGTTGGTGAACACTGCGGGAGCGGTTCTGCGATTGACCAATGGGGACGAGGCCCACCAATCGTTTCACAAGGAGCACGATGAGAGAATGATGGTGCTGCCTTGCCCCGCCGCTCTGCCAGTGTGCGCCGATGACAAAGTGAGCGCCGACGGGCCCTTTTGCTTCGTCTACATCACTTTCTTCAAGAAGGTCAAACTCAGGTTCTCTCTTACTCGATTTGAGAGGGAACTCTTAACCGAGCTCAACATCGCTGCCGCCCAGCTTCACCCCAACAGCTGGGCGTTTGTCCGAGCTTTCGAGATAACGTGCGCCCACCTGGGGTTGCCCGCGTCAGTGGACGTGTTTTTATTCCTGTTTGAGGCCAAGCACCCAGGAGATCGCCTGTGGGTCAGCTTGAATGCCATTGCTGGGAGATCCATTTTCACCATCTTCCAGCAGTCGTACAAGGATTGGAAGGGGAAGTTCATCCAGGTTCGCGCAAATGACAAAGACACTTCCCTTCTCGACGGTTTCCCCTTGTACTGGGTGGACAAGGGGAAAAAGGAGTCCAAGAGCTGCTTCAGGAGGCCCAGAAGTCCTGATAGCATGGGAGCTTTGGACCGAGACCTTTGCCTATTCTGGAAGAGGGTGGCAGATGCCCACATAACATTCTTGACCCCCACCCTGATTTCCTTCGAGTTCTTTGAGGACCAGTTGGAATTCCAAATAGGTCAGGACGCTACACTCTTGTCTTGACATTGCTTCTGATATTGTTTTTGGGCGTCTTGTGCGACACGCACAAGACTTTGGTTTTATCTTTTCTGCATATGCCTGTTTTTGCTGTCTCATTGCCTTGTACACTAATCTTTTTCCCCTTTGAGCTAACTCATGCACTTTCGTTTCATGCAGATACCATGTTGGGTAAGAACATGCTCGTCGACTTGAAGGCGCTCGCCCGCAACCATGGGTTGGCGACCGGTTCCCAGACGGTGCCCAACTCGGCGGTCGAGAAGGCCATCATTCATGGGCGATCACCGCCTAAGGAGCCCACCCAACGAAAGAAACTGGTCCTTAAAAGGCCAAAGCGAAAAGCCCCCCAAGTCGTCCAAGAGGAGGAGGAAGAGGACGACGAGGTCACTGAGGATGGCCTCGTTACAAAGAGGAAAAGGGTGGCACCACCTTCTCCACTTGCCCCACCCCCTCTTCCAGCTTCAACACCACCATCAACACCTGCTCCTCCTCCCTCATCGCCAACACCACGAGCCCCTTCACCACCAGTCCAAGCAACTCCACTGGCCACTGCGCCACCAGCAGTCGAGGCTCAAGAGCCAAACTTTCTGGAGGACCCCCCAAGTGCCTCTGTGCCTCTACACCCCATATCTCAGCTGGAGGGGGCCCTCCTTCAAATGCTTCAGCTGCAGAGAACGTTCCGACCGGGAATGAGGTTGCTCACACCTCCCCAATTCTAATTACCGAGTCCCCGGTCGCGTCGCCACGCCAGGAAGCAAACATTGAAAACCCTGCTAAGGAAGGTGGCGGCGAGAACCCTCCACAAGCCCCCCTGGCGCCTCTCCAGGCATCCAACCTTTCCCTTGAAGTCACAAGGATGTGGGAACCTCTGACTGCCAAACTCAAAACCATAGCAGAGGATATCCCATCAATCATAACGAGGGCTGTGGAGAGCTCCACCAGGAGGCTTCAAGATGATCTCTACCACCTCAAGACTGAAAACAGCACAATGAAGGTTGAGGTGGAGAAGGTGGCCTTCAGCCTAACGCTCGCGGAAATGGAACACTCCCGAGTAGAGGATGCCCTGAGTACCGAGCTTAGGCTTGCGCGCAAGGAAGCTGCTGACCTTCGCCGCAAAGTCCATGAACTTGCCCAAGAAAAAGTTGAACTTGAAAGCAAAATCGTGCCTCTGCGCACCAAGGCGAGCGACCTGGAGGCTCACATTCAAGCTAATGCCGATAAGGTACAAAAACTGGAGCAAAGGTCAATCGACCGCGAGAAGCTACTTGGGCAAGTAGAGAAAGCGAGAGACGACGCCATGGCTGATCTCGCCGAGGCAAACAAGGAGAAAGGGAAGATGGCTGCCGAGTTGGCCCAAGCTCAAACAGAATCCAAGAAGGTTACTGACGACCTTCTCCATGCTCAAGAGACTAACAAACAACTCCAAAAACAGGTTGAAGAGCAGGGGCAGCAGAACAAGGAGCTCAAGAAACAGGCTGAAGAGCTTCAAGGACAATTTGAAGAACTTAAGCTAAATTCTGCTCAGATTTTGACTGCTGGATTCGAAGCCGCTTGGGAGCAATTCGCATGCCTATTCCCTGATCTCGACCTCAGCATGGTGTCGTTAAACAACGAAGTAGTAGATGGAAAGGTCGTTCCCGCCGAAGGCTCAACCAATTCCACCCCATCTGCTTCTTTATAAATTCACTTGTACTTACCTTGTAAAAACTCTTGCATATGTGTTTTGAACAGTTACTTATTTCAATAGCGAAACTTGGATATTCTTTCTTCTGACTTCTTTTGAGCGCTTTCACCTTCTTTGTATGTTTAACTTTGCCGAGTTTAACTTAGCGATTTTGCAAACACGACCTTTGGCGTAACTGCTTCGAGCCGATTCAAACTTAAGCAACAATCGCTTTAAACAACTTGTACCCTTGAGGCACTAACCTGATCATAAGAAAAGTTTCCAAGCAACGAACTGTAACTCAATCATCGGTTCAAACAACATCCCACTCGACCTACTTTATCAAACAAGTCTTTCAATCTTCTCGCCGTGTTTGAACTTTTCCCGATCGCCGAAACCTCTTGGTAACACCAGCTTTTCCCAGCTTCATGCTTTGGAAGTCATTTCTTTATCTGGGGCAGAAATGCCCTTTGGGATCTTCCTTTACCCCCCTGAACTTCAGAGCTGAAGACCGGCTGGCTAGGCATTCTCTTCGAACCTACCTTAGCCACCTTTCAAGCTTCTTCCACCCTCTTCGCCATACCTGAACTCGTTCAAGACGAGAAGGATTTTATCTTGCCTATACCCGCACATAAGCGAGAAGGTCTTTAACTCGCCTGAGCTCGCACAACGGCGAGAAGGACTTTATTTGATGCCTCAACTTGCCCAGGGTGTACATCTCCTCCCCCTGGATGCACTGAGGATCTTTTCTTTCTCTCGCCTGCACTCGCTCAACGGCGAGGAGGTCTTTAATTGGCCTTGGCTCGCACAACGGCGATAAGGACTTTATCCGGTGCCTCAACTTGCCCAGGGTGTACATCTCCTCCCCCCTGGATGCACTGAGGACCTTTCTCGCCTGCACCCGCTCGACGGCGAGGAGGTCTTTAACTTGCCTCTACGTTGCCCCGGGAGTTACATCTTCTCGCTCCCAGAAACACGGAGGACTTTTCCTCTTTCTCGCCTGCACTCGCTCAACGGCGAGGAGGTCTTTTAACTTGCCTCGACATTGCCCCAGGAGTTACATCTTCTCGCTCCCAGAAACACGGAGGACTTTTTCTCTTTCTCGCCTGCACTCGCTCAACGGCGAGGAGGACTTTTAACTTGCCTCAAAACGCGCGAGGGCGTTGAGGTCTTTCATCTGGTGCCTCCGATCGCCGAAAGACGATGAGGACTTTAAAACTTAACTGGTGCCTCCAATCGCCGAAAGACGATGAGGACTTTAAAACTTAACTGGTGCCTCCAATCGCCGAAAGACGATGAGGACTTAAAACCTTTTAGAAAGCACGCGATATATCTTTTCTTGCCTCAAATCATGTACAAATGACAAGGTCTTTCTTCAAAACATTCGAAAACAGCACACATGCAATCTGGAAACACCTTATACTTCGAAAACTCTTCTTTTATTGGGTGGCCTCATTAAAAACCCTCCTTAGGGAAAAAAGAGTGCCCCCTTGAAACTGTTTTAACAGAGACATCGTAATATAACATTGTGTTTGTCTTTACTTACAAAGCTCTTAACTATAGTACAACTTCAGGTGTGTGGCGTTCCAGGTGCGAGGAATCGCCCCTCCTTCCAGCGTCACTAAGCGGTAGGCTCCGTTCCCGAGCGCCTCGGTTATTCTGAACGGCCCAGTCCACTTGGGTGATAGTTTATTCTCCATCTCGTACTGGTGGGCCTTCCTCATCACCAGATCGCCTTCTCTAAACTGCCTTGGCATCACCTTAGAATTGTACCTTCGCTCGACCCTTCTCTTCACCGCCTCAGCCTTCAGCCTTGCCTCCTCCCTGACTTCATCCAGCAGATCCAGGTTCAGCCTTCTCTCTTCATTCGAGACTTCCTCTACGAAGTTCTGGAATCTCGGCGAGCTTTCCTGGATCTCCACCGGAATCATGGCGTCACACCCATAGACCAAGCTAAACGGGGTCTCATGGGTTCCAGACTGCTCGGTGGTGTGGTACGCCCAGACTATACGGGGCACCTCCTCAGCCCAACTTCCCTTGGCTTTCTCAAGCCTTCTCTTCAAACCTCTCAACAACACCCGATTAGCTGATTCCACCTGGCCATTCGTCTGAGGGTGCTCGACGGATGCAAACACTTGTTGAATTCCAACCCCTTCGCAAAGCTTCTTCAACAGGTGGCTTGCAAAATGCGTCCCATTATCTGACACCAGGCGCTTAAGCACTCCAAACCGGCACACGATGTTCTTCCATACAAAGCCTTCGATCTTGTGTGCGGTGATCTGGGCCACTGGTTCTGCTTCAATCCACTTGGTGAAGTACTCAATCGCCACCACCAAGTACTTCATCTGCCTGATCGCCAGTGGAAAAGGTCCAGGGATGTCGATTCCCCAAGTATGAAACGGCCAAGGGCTATAGATCGACTTCAACTCCTCGGGAGGTGCCTTATGCCAATCGGCGTGCTGCTGGCACTGTTTACAGCATTGGGCATACTTCTTGCAATCTTCTCTCATGGATGGCCAATAGTAGCCTGCACGGAGAGTCCTCGCGGCCAGAGCTCGACCCCCGACGTGACTTCCACATATTCCTTCGTGGAGCTCTGCCATAATTCTCGTGCACTTCTCGCCGTGTATACATTCCAGGAGTGGGTGAGTGAACCCAAACCTGTACAGATCGCCATCAATCAATGTATACTTGCTGGAATTTTTCTTTACCTTCCTAGCTTCTGTTGGATCCAGCGGGAGGAGGCCATCTGCCAAGCACCGCTTGTATTGCGCTATCCAAGTGTCTGGCTCATGGGTGGCGCAGACCTGCATCACGTCCACCTTCTCTCCTCGACATGCCCTAATTCTTGGCGATCTCAGAGTTTCTTGCGTCAAAGACTTATGGCTTCTCGCTGCTCTCTCCGTCGACTTGCTTATCTGAAGGACCAGGTGATCTGCTACGAATGCCCTCGGCGTCTTCAGAGTTTCTTGAATCACCGTCCTCTGCCTACCCCCCTTGCCTGAACTGGCGAGCTTAGCAAGCAAGTCAGCTCGGGCATTCTGTTCTCGGGGCACATGGACCACTTCAAAAGAGGCAAAGGAACTCTTCAATTCCTGCACATACGCCAAGTAAGCCGCCATTTGTGGATCTTTAGCCTGGAACTCGCCTGTTACTTGCCCTGTGACTAGCAGCGAGTCACTCTTAGCCATCAGCACCCTAGCTCCCATCTCCTTGGCCAGCAGAATCCCGGCGATCAGCGCCTCATACTCTGCTTGATTGTTGCTGGCTTTGAAGGCGAATCTCAACGATTGTTCGATCAGCACGCCGTTGGGTCCTTCCAATATGACTCCAGCACCGCTACCCTGCTGGTTCGACGATCCATCCACCGAGAGTACCCAACGGAAGTCATCTCCTTCAACCCGCGTCGCCTCTGATGAGAGCTCGACTACAAAATCTGCAAAGATTTGCCCCTTGATCGGGCCTCGGGGCTCATATTTAATGTCAAACTCTGACAACTCCACTGCCCACTTCACCATTCTTCCCGCAACGTCAGGTTTCTTCAAGACCTTCTGGATGGGCAGGTCAGTCATCACCAGTATTGTGAAGCTGTGGAAGTAGTGGCGCAACCTCCTCGCCGAAAACACCACAGCCAGCGCAGCCTTCTCAAGGGCCTGATATCTCGTTTCTGGGCCCTGCAACACCTTGCTCACAAAATAAATAGGCTTCTGAGCCTGATCCTGGTCCTGGGCGAGCACCGCACTCACCGCCCTCTCAGTCACAGCGAAATACAACCTGAGAGGGATTCCCGCCAGTGGTTTGCACAGAACCGGCGGGCTCGCCAGATATTCCTTCAGCTTGACGAAAGCTTCCTCGCATTCTTTCGTCCAAGCGAACTTGTTATTGCGCCGCAGACATTGAAAATAGGGATGCCCCTTTTCTCCGCTAGCTGACACGAAGCGAGATAGGGCTGCCATCCGACCTGTTAGCTGTTGGACCTCTTTCACCGTAGCCGGGCTTCTCATCGCCAAGATGGCGGCACACTTGTCTGGGTTGGCTTCTATTCCTCTTTCAGTCAAGAGAAAACCCAAAAATTTTCCAGCCTCCACGCCGAAAATGCATTTCTCCGGGTTGAGCTTCAACTTGAACTTGGCGATCGTCGTGAACAATTCTTCCAAGTCTGCAATGTGCTTGCTTTTCTCCTGCGAGGTCACGACCATGTCATCGACGTAAGCTTGCACGTTCCTTCCCAGCATTGGTGCAAGTACTCGATCCATCAGCCTCTGGTACGTGGCCCCCGCGTTCTTCAGCCCAAACGGCATCACCTTATAGCAGTAGCACGACCTCTCCGTCATGAAGGCTGTTTTCTCTTCATCCATGGGATGCATCTTGATCTGATTATAGCCCGAGAAGGCATCCAGGAAACTCAGCAGCTTGCACCCTGCAGCACTATCAACCAGGGCATCAATGCTTGGTAAAGGATACGAATCCTTTGGGCAAGCCTTATTCAGATCGGTGAAATCGACGCACATGCGCCATTTCCCGTTGCTCTTCTTCACCAGTACGACGTTCGCCAACCATTCAGGGTACTGGACTTCCCTGATGTGGCCTGCAGCGAGGAGTTTCTGGGTTTCGTCTCTGATCGCCTGCCTCCTCTCTTCGTTGAATTTCCTTCTCCTTTGTCGCACTGGTCTCACCATGTTGTCCATTGCCAGATGATGGCACAGAAAGTCGGGATCAATCCCGGGCATGTCCGAGGCGGACCATGCAAACGCGTCCAGATGCCGCTCAATCACCTTGGCGATCTGGTCCTGGAGATCAACTTCCAGAGATCTTCCCAGTTTGAAGATTTTCCCTCCGATCTCCTTTTCGAGCCACTGCTCGACAGGTTTGGGCCTGGATTCTCTGGCGATCACCGCCCTGGCGATTCCCTGTTCCCTTGCTTCCTCAGGGCGATTCCGCGCCTCTTCTTCCTCCAGGCCAGCATTCCTCTCCCTCAGCTCAGCATCTACCATCTCTACATCCCTTCCGGCGGCCTCCTCTATTACCGGTGGTCTGGGCTTCACACCGGGAGGCGGGGTGGTCGTTACATAGCTCACTGATCTTTTATTTTTCAGGCTATTCTCATAGCACCTTTTTGCTTCTTTCTGATCAGACTTTATCGTGATCACCACCCCTTCCATCGATGGCAACTTCACCTTCATGTGCCGTGTCGACGGAATGGCACCTATCCTGTTAAGAGTGGGCCTTCCCAACAGGATGTTATATGCTGAAGGGGCGTTTACGATGAGGTACTTGATTTTCTCCGTCCTCGACCCAGCCTCATCTGTAAACGTGGTTCTCAGCTCAATGTACCCCCTGACCTCCACCTGGTCACCAGCGAATCCATATAAGCACCCTCCATAGGGCCTTAGCTGGTCAAGGGGCAATTCCAGCTGCGTGAAAGTCGGTCAGAACATCACGTCTGTCGAGCTTCCTTGGTCCACCAGAACTCTGTGGACCTTCCTTCCCGCCGTGATCAACGAAATAACGATGGGATCGTTGTCATGAGGCACAACGTCCCGAAGATCCTGCTTGGTGAACGTAATGTCCACTTCCAGCGAGTGATCTTCAAACATGTCCACCGACATCACTGATCGCGCATACTTTTTCCTCTGCGATGCGGTGCATCCACCACCTGAGAAACCCCCTGCAATGGTGTGGATTTCCCCATGGATAGGCATCTCGTGTTGTTGGGCTTCTCCACCTGCCGGCTGGGAACTCGACGCTCCTCCGGTCCTTCTGTCCAGCAGATAGTCGTTTAGGAACCCGCTCTTAACCAGATCGTCGAGCTGGTATCCCAAAGACAAACACGAGTCCAGGTTGTGGCCGAAGCACTGGTGGAACTCGCACCAAACGTCCGGCTTTGACCCCAGCACCTTGTCGCCCACCTTCTCGGGCGCCTTCAACCTAGCAGATATGTTAGGGATAGCGATCAGGTCCGCTAGTCCCATGACGAATTTGTGCTTAGGCGGGCGATTGTACTCTCGGCGTGCTGGTTGTTGGCGTGCTGGTGGTTGGCGCGCTTGGCTTCTTCCCTTATTCCTCCTATCGTAAGGATAGCGAGTCCTTTGGTCTTTTCTGGCCGCCGCCGCCGTTTCCAGCACCCTCTGCGGCTGGATCCTGGTCTGGGCGCGTGGCCTGGCGGGAGCCACGCTGCCTCTCTTCTCGGCGACTTCACTCTCGTCGGCGATGTGGGCCACCGCAAGTCGCCTGACTTCAGCAAACGTCGCTGGATGAGCCCTGATCAAGGCCTCGCAGAATGGCCCTGGCTGCACGCCCTTCTTGAAGGCATAGACCAGCATTTCTTCATCCTTGGTCGGCGATCTGACCATCTGCGCTCCGAAGCGATTGAGGTAGTCTCTGAGGGACTCCCCATGGTACTGCCTTATATCAAACAGATCATAGGACACCCTGGGCGGTGCCTTGTTCACAATATACTGTTCGACAAAGATTTTCGAGAATTGTTGAAAATTAGTTATGTGGCCATTAGGCAGGCTCACAAACCACTCCATCGCCGTTCCCTGGAGCGTGCTCACAAACATCTTACAGTAGACGGCGTCCGACCCTCCCGACAGCATCATCTGTGTGTGGAACGTGGTCAGATGAGCCTCTGGATCCTCCACGCCGGTAAAAACAGCTTTAACCGGAACCACGCTCGTGGGAATTGGCGTGTCGGTAATCGCCTGAATGAAAGGCATTGGGAAAACACGAGGCGGCGTCGACGGTGCCACCTCTTCAGCAGAAGAACGACCCTGCTGCTCCTGAAGAGCTCGACGCAGCTCCTCAGCTACCTTGCTGAGCTCCTCGTTCCTGGCGCGAGAGGCGACCAGGTCCTCATGTATCCTTGCCTGCTCGACGCGCGAGGCTTCTACAGTGGCCTGCAACGAGCGCATCATTTCCGCCATCTGCGCCATGGTCATGGCGGCGTCGCCTTCAGCAGCGACGGGAGCCACGGGACTGGAACGATTGCTTCTCATCTTTCTCATTAACTTCAGCGAACCACAGGAGTACAGCAAACAACACTTCAACCACGATCGAAACAGCGATCAATCGGAGAAACTCAAGAAACTGCGCAAAAACCCAAGAACACCGCAAATCTTCGCAGAAAACCACAAAAGAACTCAAACTTCCACCAGACAGATTGCGCGCAAGCAACAAAAGACCTCACTCCACCGATTGGAAACCAAACAAACGGTACAAAACACAAACTCACCGAACGAAACTCAGAGAAACTGCAAACGACGGTTGCACCAGCACACAACCGCGCAGAAAACCTCGAAAACTTCCACAAACTCACGCTGTGGATGGGAGCACGTTTTACACGGACCCACGGTGGGCGCCTGATGATCCTGCCTGTTGACCGGAGCGCTGGAGAATGCCTCGTCAAAGGATCGACGTGCGCGCCGCTTCTCACTTCCGTTCCTCCTCTGGATCTATCTCAAGAACCTGCAAAGAAACGATACGGCGTCGCTGCGGCCGATCGCACTCCGACGCTCAAGTCAGTGACGGTATCACCAAATACTAAGAACTGGAACCGTGCAAAAACTCTCTCACAAAACAGCTCTGTCACTCGCAAGCGTAAAGTGTATGAACTGAACGTGCGTACCTCAGAAAGTTCGTTAAGAGCTCTTATATACCTGGTGATTTTCTCTCTCCTGGCAGTTACAGACTTGGACACGTGGCTCGTATCCAACTGTACACGTGCCATCATCTGGAGGCTCCCTGACTTGGCGCTGCTTCTACTCTCATTTTGGCTAAGTTACCTATGCATGGTACTGCCCAGTGCATAGCTAACTTAGGAGTGCGATCCCTACTGAAACTGGCGAGTTAGGGTCTTCATACACCTTCCCTGTGGTCTCGCCGGCCGCCTTCATAATCTGCTTCTCCTTTATCATCGGCGATGTGCTTGTTCTGGCGATCTCCGACTGCTTGGTCGCCTGAGTCTGCATCTGGCGACTTCATCCTCAACCTGGCGATCGCTTATTCTGGTAAGCTGGAGATCGGAACACGCCAACTTAACAATCGGCGACTACACGTGCCTCCCGACTTCCTTCCTAACTGCCAACCTGGCGCCTTGTCAACACGCCTACACTGTAGCAGGGTGCCACGTCAACCTGTATTAAGTAAGTCCTACCAGAGACTAACACCTGATCCAAAGATTATCAGCGAATCCAATAGAAAGGATCAGGGTAAGTTCAATACAACCCAAACCGTGCATGTCATATGTCACGGTGTGCATGAAATCCTCCATCAGCTTCTCACCACCTGATATCTTAGTCTATGTGACTTAGATCATCAGTGAAGCTCAGAGATCTCTGTTACCACATAGGCATCAATACTTAATACACAACAACATCAGTCCATACATTATCCGAAATGTATGAATTCAATTCCACACCACTTCATCATACAATATCATTCCAAACACGATCTACAACATTCAAAAGCGTAATTAACATAAAAAAAACAACACTTAAATATTAAACCATCAAAATATAATATTTTTACAAATTTAAATAATATATAAACAAACAACCCAATATATAAACACACAACATCTCTACAAGAGAAATTGAATATTGGGACTATGTCCCTTCCACATTCAGATCTTCTAGCATAGGGTTTTATAAAAAATTAAATTTAGCTTTCCCTACCTTAATTGCTTGCTTTCCAAGCAACTTCTACAATTTTATCTCCCACAGTCTGGATAAGCTTCAAGATTTACGGGCCTAATGCAAATTATCCAAACAGAACAAAAATTCAGTATATAGTAGAATAAGTTGAGAGGATTAAACTTCTCAACTGCCCCACCAAGATTGATGACTAAATCCTAAGGAAAAATAGAGAAAAAAAAGGATATTTAGACTAAAAATGAACTTACTATGTTTGAAAATCTGATCGGGTAGAAATATTCCTTAACTTCTCAACTACAGCGTGGTATTATCAGACTCTAAAATAGATGAAGATTGGGAGAGAAAATAGAGAGAGAAGGGAGATAACAGAAAATGCAGAGAGGGAGAGAGAAAAAAAAATGAAGGCACAAGGGGTCTGCAGTTTCTTTTTAAAAAAAGCGTTGTTACCGTATAAATTATATTAATAATAATAATATAAATTATATTAATAATAATAATATAAATTATATTAATAATAATAATATAAATTATATTATTAATAATAATAATACAAATTATATTAATAAAAATAATAAAAATTATATTAATAATAATAATAATACAAATTATATTAATAATAATAATATTAATTATATTAATAATAATAATATAAATTATATTAATAATAATAAAATAACTTATAATAATAATAATTATTATTATATTGATATTAATAATAATAATTGATCCTATCGCCAACTCTAACGTGGAGGAATCCCTTTGTCGCTTCCTTACCCCGCCTATGCGACTGTGTTATCCGCAAGAATGCTCTTAGAACCAACGCAACCTGCAAAACACACAGACGGCGCCTCTGGCGGCCGTTTGCACTCCGACGCTCAAGTTAGGTCACAGAATCACCAACAAAAATAATGTGTCCCAATCTCTCTCTGATTCTCTCTTTTTATTCTCTCTCTGTGTCTGTGCCTAACAGAATTCTGTTACGCTATTCTCTGCGTGTGTTAGAATTCTGTTATGCTTTTGTGCGGAAACGTACCACAATCAGTAAAGACGTGGGTGTCTGTGTTTTCTGTGTGTACCTTTCACGACGCCGAGTGCACCTTTATCTTGGCCGCGCCCCTCTCAGATGGTGACACGTGGAGGCATGCAACTCACATCTAACCGTACACGTGCCTCTACCTTAAGGGCTCTAGCGCATCTCTTTGTGCGCCTAAGTTATTCCCTTGCGAAGTAACTTAGCGCGTTTCTTCCATCTGGGTGAATCGCGCACTCCCAGGAGAACGCCAGGTGTGGCTGGACTAGGCACACTCACCAAGCATTGCTCTCTGCATACGCGATTTCCCCTTCACGATGTCATGCACGTAATGGGTTGAGAGAGTCACCAATCACTGACTGGTTTACTAACTCACTCAGGCCACTCTCGTGCACAATTCTACCGGCGAGGAACTCCTCTTTCTCTGAGGTATGATCATGTGAGGTCCATGCGTAACGCTCTCGCTGGGAATCTCAGTCCCAGTTTAACTGCGTGTAACACGAGACCCCCGATGACCATGCACCCGATGACTGATCGGTGCTCAATTGCTTCTCGCGTTCTCCCCCCGGGTGTTTATCTTGGAACTGATCTGTCGGTGGCCACTCGGTTACTGACCACCGATCACCATACCGGATGATCTCCTCCCTAATTTCTCTGCCACCTGATCCACGTGTCACCCTGCGGGTGGTCCACGTGGTTATCTTCTGCTGACGTCATCGACTACCGATGACCGACCAGATCACAAGCCCTCTAGTCTCGAGCTGTGAACTCGTTCTCAGCAAAGAGACTAAGTGGTCGCGCTCTCGGTCCACGTGGCAAGTGGGGCCACATCACGTGCCACCTCATGTGTTGCCTTTTGACGTTATGACTTCCTCCCTTAATCTCGCGACACGTGGACGCATCAACGGCCAGCGTGGAGTGTCGCTAACGCTTCCCTTATTCAAATAGGCGCGCGCCTTCACTGTTTCATCATCTTCTTCAATACTCCAACTCTCAGACACTTCAAATCTCCTCTTTGCGCGCCCAACTTTCTTCGAGCTTTCTACCTCAAGACCTTCCGCGATCATCTAAAGGTATGACTTTTCTTCTTCCTTGGTCCATTTAGGTTCTTTTCACCGATTGCATTCATCTCTTTCACTACCATGCATTCATCTTCTCTGTTTTTCTTCTTCTCAACCCGCGCTAGGGTTTTTTGCGTTTCTCATTCCGCTTTCTACTTCTCTCTCTTCCTCTTCTTCGCTTGGACCTTTCTTTCTTCTTCCCTTCCTCTGTTTTTCACCGAACCATTCATCATTCCCTCTTCTTCCGTTCATCTGACCTTTTGCTTTCCTCCATTGCTGTTACCTCGCAATGGCTCGCTTGAAGCAAACTGCTCGCATCGTTACCCCATCCTCTGGTGCACAGCCTTCAGCAAGTGCACCAGCGTCACCTCCACCTGATGCAGCTCCCTATCAGGACTATGCTAGGGTTTACGACTGGGTTCCCCTGGCATTGCTGGCCGAAACTTCCACTCAACTACCTAAAGGCCATCTCAAGACCCTTCTGAGCAACGACCCTGATGAGCCCTCCTGCGCCATCGACAGGGAGAACGACTTCAACGTTCGTATACGCATTCCTCCTCAAGGGATGCCAATCTGTGTGGACGATAGGGCTACCAATGGGGTGCCCTTCACCTTCTTATACTCCGCCATCTTCAAAAGGTTGAAGTTGCGCTTGCCCTTCACCTTCTTTGAGAAGGAGCTGATGATGGAGCTAAACGTAGCCCCTTGCCAACTCCACCCGAATGCCTGGGCTTTCATACGGGCATTCGAGATCCTCTGCAATTACTTTGGGCATAACGCCTCAGTAGACGTCTTCCTACATTTCTTCGAGGCGAAGAACCCTGGGGATAGGTCTTGGGTCAGCCTGAATGGAGTGGCTGGACGAGTGATCTTGGGCCTGTACCAGCAATCGTTTAAAGATTGGAAGGGCAGGTTCTACATGATCTCTGCTACTCAGCAAAGCCCAACGCTGCTCGAGGGGTTTTATTGGGTTCCTGGAGTCGAGTTCAAGAAACCCCGGGGCCTTGAAGCCATGGCCCCCTACGAGCGCGAGCTGTGTAGGTTGCTCCTAGGGGCAAAGTATAACTCGGCCCTTCTCATCAAACACGAGTTTGATGTGGTGTCTCTGAAGAAGTACATAGGTAGGCTCTTCTTCTTGCACCCCTTAGAATACTTGCACACCCTCATGCATACTTGCATAACATTTTATCAACTTGCATAATTATGCCATCTAACTCTTCCTTTTACCCTTGATGTAGACATGACTTCAGGGAAAGATAGGAGGAGGGCATTACTGGAGCTTGCCCGGACCAGGGGAGCCAATGGGACTGGTTCTTCCTCCTCTACCACCGAGCCCATCGCAGCTCCCCCTCTCTCGGTCGCGCCAGCTGAAGGCCCCGAGCCAGAGAAGAAAAGGAGAAGGCTAGTAAAGGCCTTTCCCACCACTGTGGCGGTCGCTGCTGACCCTACCCCCTCAACCGAGGAGGAGAGTTCTGGCTCTCCTCTCATACATCGCAAGAGGAAACACCAAGAGGTTGGGGGGCTTCTTCTCTCAGGCCTGAGGAAATTGAAGTGGTACAGATCGAGGAGGGTTCACCCCCACCTCCTTCTACTCAACCTGCCTCAGCACCAACTTTCTCTTCCTCCCCTCAGCGCCTACCATCTCCGACGCCTCAACCTCTGTCTCCAGCATCACTTCCACCTGCACCCCCAGCGGGCCAAGCTATTGGTCAACTCACTCCACCTGCTGGTAGTGATTCTGCCCATTCAGGGGGTCTCTCAAGACTTCCTGCATCACCACCACCGCCAACCTCTGCTGCTATTGCTGAAGGTGGTGAGGCCAGCTCGCAGCCAAGCAGCTCTGGCGCTAGTAATGAGAATTTCAGTCGGGTCATTGCCTTGGTTCGAAATTTCATACGCAGCGGTGAGCTTCTCGAGTGGAGTGGGCAGGAGGTGGACATACACTTGGCCAAGCAGATAGTGCTTTCCCTAGAGTTTTCCACCCAGCACCGCAAGCAACTAGTCCTGGAGAAGAGGATCAAGGAGCTTGAGCACGACAAGAAGTCACTGTAGAGTGACTTTGAGGCTGCCCAAGGGTCTGTAGACCTGATGAGGGACATGGTGGAAAAGTCCAGGAAAGAGTACCTATCGCAGGTCCAAGAGACCTTCAAGACTGAGATTTTGATGGGACAAGCTGTCAACGCTCTGGACAGCGAAGTGGTGGAGCTGGGGAGCAAGGTAATCAACTTGGAGGCTGAGACTTCCTCCCTACACCAACTGAACTCACAACTAGCGGGGGATCTCAAGTCCACCAAGGAGGAGGCCATTGAAGGGGGGAGGAAACTTGAGAAGGCAGTGGATAAGCTTTCTGCGATGAAGGTCGAGCTTGCCGAAGCAAAGGGCAAACTGGGAGAAGCTACCTCTTCCATTGCTTCCCTCACCATTGAGAAGAACGCCTTGGAGTCTTCAAAGCAAAAGCTCGAAGCTGACAACGCCGAACTTATGAACGTGGGTGCTGACGCCCTTGCTGATGGGTTCGAGTTGGCATTCGAGCAGATTCGTTGCGTTCTTCCTGACGTGGACCAGTCGCAATTCAGCATCTACCACGAAGTGGTAGATGGCAAGCTCATTCCTCCTTCTTAAGTTTTCTTCTTGTAATTTCATATTTCTGCACAATTCCTGTACTTGAAACTTGTATATAAACCTTGGTGTGAATACATACTTGCTTCAGCTATATGTTTCTTCTCTCGTACCTTCTTAAGCTTCATCTTTCTCTTTGGACACGACTAACTGTTAACTAGCTTAGGTTTAGCGCGATCTGTACTCTTTGATCTTGACCTCTACCTTGATCACGACTAACAACTCCCTTAGCTTTGTCTTTAACAGTTCTTATGCAGCGCTTCGTACTAGATGACTGACTAGGCATAATCTGTCTGCTTCGGCTTGTTGTGTAAGAACTTGTTTGGAAAAGCTTCCTCCAACAAGACACTACCCACTAGCATATCCACCGACAACTCATCAGTCATCGTTCTTCGGTCTTCACCTTGCTTCTCTGTTGTTCTAGCGCTAAGTGCATAGAGGACTTTGACATCGATCGTCAGAGGTGATGCCTTGTTTTGGGGGAAGAAGAGTGTTTCTCGATAGCCCCTCTTATCTTCCCCAAGGTCATCAACCTTGAGCGGATCGGGTCGTTATTTCCCTTCCTCACTCCTGGGGTGAGAAGGGTTTAAACTAAGGGCTTTACTGGGCCAATATTGGTATATGCCAAGTGGGTAAGACGTTTGTCGAAATCCTTCCTTTCCCTCTCTTGGTCTTACTAGCACCCCTGGCTTTTCGAACCCTAGTCGCCTGCACTCACACCTGGGGTGAGGAGGACTTAGATTAGCGCCCATATTCGCGCCAAGGGCGAATAAGGCCTAACCGATCACCTGCACTCGCGCCTGGGGCGAGGAGGATTTTAACTTGAAAACTTTCGCACACTTGATATGCTGATAATCTTTTCATTGGGTGGCCTCGTTAAAAACCCTCCTTAGGGAAAAGAGTGCCCCCTTATCTGTTCAACTGTTTTCAGTATATACACCGAGTGTGTCTTTAGCGCGAGAACGCAACTACTTTCCAACTTAACTGAAATAAAATTTCAAGTGGGTGGCGTTCCACGTTCTGGGGATTGCTCCTCCTTCCAGAGTTTCCAGCCGATAAGCTCCATTCTCCAATGCCTCAACCACCCTGTATGGACCTGTCCACTTTGGAGACAACTTGTTTTCCATTTCATTCTGATGCGCCTTTCTCATCACCAGATCACCTTCCTGGAAGCGCCTGAGCCTCACCTTGGAGTTGTGCCTCCGTTCTACTCTTCTCTTGACGGCTTCAGCACTAACTCTGACTTCTTCTCGCACTTCGTCCAGTAGGTCGAGATTCACCTTTCGCTCTTCGTTGGATTCTTCGGCAATGAAATTCAAAAACCTGGGGGAGCTCTCCTGTATCTCTACGGGAATCATGGCATCTGTCCCATAGACAAGGCTAAAGGGTGTCTCATGGGTGCTGGACTGTGGAGTGGTATGGTAGGACCATACGATTCTGGGGACCTCCTCTGCCCATTTTCCTTTAGCTTTCTCTAGTCTTCGCTTAAGCCCCCTGAGCAGTACTCGGTTGGCTGACTCCACCTGCCCATTGGTTTATGGGTGTTCCACCGAGGTGAAAACCTGTTGTACCTTTAACTCCTCGCACATCTTCTTTAGCTGATGACTTGTGAATTGGGTGCCATTGTCGGAGACCAGCCTCTTGGGTACTCCGAAACGGCAGACAATGTTCTTCCAGACAAAGTGCTCGACTTTCTGTGCGGTGATGTGCGCGGCTGGTTCTGCCTCCACCCACTTGGTGAAATACTCGATGGCCACGATGAGGAACTTCATCTGCCTTATCGCCAGGGGAAAAGGTCCCAGGATGTCGATTCCCCATGTGTGAAATGGCCACGGGCTATGGATGGACTTCAACTCTTCGGGAGGTGCCTTATGCCAATCTGTGTGAAGTTGACACTGTTTGCAACGTTGGGCATACCTCACGCAGTCTTCCTTCAGCGTTGGCCAGTAGTAACCCGCGCGGCGGATCCTACTTGCCAAAGCGCGACCACCTACATGACTTCCGCACACCCCCTCGTGTAGCTCTGACATAAGCCTAGTGCATTGCTCGCCATACACGCAGATCTGCACAGGATGAGAAAACCCAAATCTAAACAGGTTTCCATCAATCAAAGTAAACTTACTCGAGCTCCTCTTTATTCTTTTTGCCTCTGTCGGGTCCAGTGGGAGTACACCGTCTTCTAAGTACAACTGGTACGGTGTTATCCACGTGTTGGGCTCCTTAGCAGCGCAGACATCCATCACCTCATCGGTCTTTGCCGGTCGCGCTCTAACCCTTGGCGCTTTCAACGTCTCTTGAGTCAGTGAACGATGACCGATCGCCAGACGCTCCATCGATTTGTACACCCGAAGTACCTGGTTGTCTGACACGAACGCTCGCGGTACCTTCAAGGTCTCCTGAATGACGGTCCTCTGTTTTCCCCCCTTGCCTGAGCTGGCCAGCTTGGCAAGCAGGTCTTCTCTGGCATTTTGCTCTCTCGGCACATGAACCAGTTCAAACTCGGTGAAGGACGTCTTCAGGAGCTGTACGTACTCCAGGTAAGCTGCCATCTGGGGATCTTTCGCCTGGAACTCCCCTGTAACTTGCCCGGTGACTAGCAAAGAGTCACTCTTAGCAACCAGACTTCTTGCTCCCATTTCTCTTGCTAGCAACATTCCTGTGATCAGTGCTTCATACTCCGCCTGATTGTTGCTAGCCTTGAAGGCAAAGAGGAGGGACTGCTCGATCAGCACTCCGTTCGGGCCTTCCAAAATGACCCCAGTGCCGCTTCCCTGCTGATTGGAAGAGCCATCCACTGATAATACCCATCGGAAGTCTAACCCTTCTGAAGGTGTCGCGACCGACGACAGCTCGACCACAAAGTCGGCGAACACCTGCCTCTTTATCGGTCCTCGGGGCTCGTACTGAATATCGAACTCTGACAATTCCACCGCCCACTTGACCATCCTTCCCGCTACGTCTGGTTTCTTTAGCTCCTTTTGGATGGGCAGATCTGTCATTACCACTACTGTGAAGCTGTGGAAATAATGTCTGAGTCTTCTTGCTGAAAATACTACCGTCAGGGCAGCCTTCTCAAGGGCTTGGTACCTTGTTTCAGGGCCTTGCAGAACCTTACTCACAAAGTACACAGGCCTCTGGACCTGATCTTGCTCTTGCACCAGGACTGAACTAACTGCTCTCTCCGTCACAGCAAAGTATAGACGAAGAGGGGTGCCCACTTGTGGTTTACGCAAGACCGGTGGGCTTGCCAGGTACTCCTTCAACTTGATGAAGGCCTCCTCGCACTTCTGTGTCCAAAGGAATCTGCTGTTGCGCTTAAGACACTGGAAATACGGATGACCTTTCTCCCCTCCAGCGGACATAAACCGGGATAATGCTGCCAGCCGACCGGTGAGTTGTTGCACCTCCTTCACCGTCGTTGGACTCCTCATTGCCACAATTGCTGCGCACTTCTCTGGATTAGCTTCGATTCCACGCTCTGTCAGGAGGAATCCCAAGAACTTCCCTGCCTCCACGCCGAAAATACATTTCTCAGGGTTGAGCTTCAACCTGTACCTGGCGATGGTGGTGAATAATTCCTCCAGATCGGCCACATGATGCTCTTTCTCTCGGGATGTGACCACCATGTCATCTACATATGCATGCACGTTTCTTTCGAGCATGGGCGAGAGCACCCTATCCATAAGTCGCTGATAGGTAGCCCCCGCATTCTTCAGCCCGAACGGCATCACCTTGTAGCAGTAGCAAGACCGTTCAGTCATGAATGCTGTCTTGCATTCATCCCTGGGGTGCATTCTGATCTGGTTGTATCCTGAGAATGCATCCAAGAAACTGAGTAGCTTCCCCCCTGATGCGCTATCCACTAGAGCGTCTATATTGGGTAGGGGGTAGGAATCTTTGGGGCATGCCTTGTTGAGGTCAGTGAAGTCCACGCACATCCTCCACTTGTCGTTTGGCTTCTGAACCAGTACCACGTTCGCTAGCCACTCTGGGTACTGGATCTCCCTGACGTGCCCTGCGACAAGGAGCTTTTGCGCCTCGTCGTGGATCACTTTCCTCTTCTCTTCGTTGAATTTCCTTCGCCTCTGACGCACAGGTCGGACTTTAGGATCCATCGACAGGCGATGGCAAAGGAAGTCAGGGTCGATTCCTGGCATGTCAGATGCTGACCATGCGAACGCGCCCATGTGCTTCTCGATCACCCCGACGATCAACCCTCGTTCTTCTTCGCCGAGCGATCCTCCCAACTTGAACTTTTTCCCCCTTATATCTACTTCTACCCACCCCTCAGCTGGGTGGGGTCTTCCCTCGCTGGCGATGACCGCCCTCGCGATCCCTGACTCGCGAGGAGTGATCATGCCCTCCTCCTCTGCTTCCACCTGAGCTACCTGGGAGCCCCCCAGCGTAGCAGCCTCCATCTCCTGATCGCCATGCGTTCCCCTAACCACCGATCGCTCTTCGAGCACACCTGGTGGTGGTGTTGAGGTGACATGGCATATGCTCCTTTTCTGCCTGAGGCTGTTCACATAACAGCGCCTAGCCTCAGCCTGATCTGACTTGATGGTTATTACGGTCCCCTCCATCGACGGCAGCTTCAGCTTCATGTGCCTCGTCGATGGCACTGCACCCAACCTATTGAGTGTTGGCCTTCCCAGCAAGATGTTGTATGCAGAAGGGGCGTTCACCACCAAGTACCTTATCTTTTCGGTGCGGGCTGTTGTTCCATCGGTGAACGTCGTCCTCAGCTCAATGTACCCCTGCACCTCTACCTGATCCCCTGCAAAGTTGTAAAGACATCCGGTATACGGCCTTAGTTGATCGGGGGACAGCTGCAACTTGTTGAACGTCGGCCAGAACATGACGTCTACCGAGCTCCCTTGGTCTACGAGCACTCTGTGCACTCGCCTTCCTGCTGTGATAAGGGAGATGACCACAGGATCGTTGTCGTGCGGTACAACGTCCCGTAGATCAGCTTTCTTGAAAGTGATATCTACCTCGGGGAAATGGCCCTCGTCCACCGAGTCCACAGCCATTACCGATCGAGCATACCTTTTTCTTTGTGATGCGGTGCATCCCCCACCGGAGAAGCCCCCCGCAATCGTTTGCACCTCCCCGTGCACAGGGATTTCATGCTGCTGTTCTCCTGCCTGGGACCCCGATGCGCGATCACCCTGCGCCTCCCGCAGGTAATCTGCTAGGAATCCAGACTTTACCAACTCCGCCAGCTGGTGCCCCAACGCCAAACAGGAGTGGAGTGTGTGACCAAAGGCTTGGTGAAACTCACACCACTCGTTCTTTTTCCTCCCTAGTACCTTGTCTGTCTTCTCTGGTACTCGGAGTCTCGCGGCTATGGTAGGAAGGGCGATCAGATCCGCCAACCCTACCATGAAATCGTATCTTGGGGGTGCATTATTCTCCCTTGCACGCCCCCTGCCCTGGTCCTTCCTGGGTGCATAAGGACGAGGTTTCCCCTGCACCTTCTTTCCCTCCTTTGCCTCATGCACCCTCATGTGCTGCTGTTGTTTCCCCTGTCCTCCACACGGCTTCAGCGGTGCAGCACTTCCTCTTTTCTCATAAACCTTCGTCTTTGCCACTATGTGCGCCACCGCGCGTCGCCGGATCTCCGCAAAGGTGCTGGGATGGCTTCTGATGAGCGACTCACTGAAGGGACCAGGCAGCACTCCCTTCTTAAACGCATGCACCAGCATATCCTCGTCCTTGCTGGGCAATCTAACCACTTATGCTCCGAAGCGGTTGAGGTAGTCTTTCAGCGACTCACCTTGATATTGGCGCACATCGAACAGATCGTACGACACCACTGAAGGTGCTCTGTTAACGATGTACTGCTCAGTGAAGAGCTTCGAAAACTAATGGAAGGACGTGATATGACCCTCTGGCAGACTCACGAACCATTCCATGGCCATTCCACTCAGTGTGCTCATGAACATCTTGCAATACACGGCATCTGAGCCCCCAGACAGCATCATCTGAGTGTGGAACGCCGTCAGGTGCGCTTCTGGATCTTCTACCCCTGTGAATGACGCCTTCACTCCCACTAGGTTAGGAGGTACCACGGTTTGCATGATTTCAGGGGAGAATGGCATAGGGAACGCTCTCGGAGGCGATGGTGGCATCGACATCCCCTCTCCAACAGCGCGTTCCTTCTGTGTCTGTAACGTCCTTCTCAGCTCCTCATTAACGCGATTCAGCTCATCGTTCCTACTCTGCGATGCAGCCAACTCCGCCTGCATCTTCTCTTGTTCAGCTCTCGACGCTGCGACATTGTCCTGCAGCGCACGCATCATCTCCAGGACCTGTGCCATTGTCACAGCTCCTTCCTCAGCAGATGGCGCAGGTGATGTTTGTCTTGTTCTCCTCATTTTCTCAGCAAAAACTCAGAAAAGACTTTGAGAAACTCGAAAAACTTTGGTGTGGATGGGACCACGATTCACACGGACCCCACGGTGGGCGCCAAATGATCCTGTCGCCAACTCTAACGTGGAGGAATCGCTTTGTCGCTTCCTTACCCCGCCTATGCGACTGTGCTATCCGCAAGAATGCTCTTAGAACCAACGCAACCTGCAAAACACACAGACGGCGCCTCTGGCGGCCGTTTGCACTCCGACGCTCAAGTTAGGTCACAGAATCAACAACAAAAATAATGTGTCCCAATCTCTCTCTGATTCTCTCTTTTTATTCTCTCTCTGTGTCTGTGCCTAACAGAATTCTATTACGCTATTCTCTGCGTGTGTTAGAATTCTGTTATGCTTTTGTGCGGAAACGTACCACAATCAGTAAAGACGTGGGTGTCTGTGTGTACCTTTCACGACGCGGAGTGCACCTTTATCTTGGTCGCGCCCCTCTCAGATGGTGACACGTGGAGGCATGCAACTCACATCTAACCGTACACGTGCCTCTACCTGAAGGGCTCTAGCGCATCTCTTTGTGTGCCTAAGTTATTCCCTTGCGAAGTAACTTAGCGCGTTTCTTTCATCTGGGTGAATCGCGCACTCCCAGGAGAACGCCAGGTGTGGCTGGAGTAGGCACACTCACCAAGCATTGCTCTCTGCATACGTGATTTCCCCTTCACGATGTCATGCACGTAATGGGTTGAGAGAGTCACCAATCACTGACTGGTTTACTAACTCCCTCAGGCGACCATACCGGATGATCTCCTCCCTAATTTCTCTGCCACCTGATCCACGTGTCACCCTACGGGTGGTCCACGTGGTTATCTTCTGCTGACGTCATCGACTACCGATGACCGACCGGATCAATAATAATATAAATTATATTAATAATAATATAAATTATATTCATAATAATATAAATTATATTCATAATAATATAAATTATATTAATAATAACAATAATAGAAATTATATTAATAATAATAATATAAATTATATTAATGAAAATAATAATGAAAATTATATTAATACTAATTATATTCATATTAATAATATTAATATTATTTTTAATTACAAAATTTATATAATTATTTTTAATATTTACTTAAATATAATTGTGGTTTGTGTTTGATTGTCTTGTTTTGCACAAAGGTAAATAAGATAAAATTTTTCTACTTATGCTTCTACAATAGTCTTACCAACTGTTGAAATTAATTGAAGGAAATAGTAGAATACAAAAAGTTGTAGAAATCGATTATACGAAAATGCACGAAATATATTTGATCTTGCCGGTTGACCTAGCGCAAGAGCGTTGCCTCGTAACGATCTTCCTCACCAGCTTGACACCACGTGCCCTTGAAGTCCACACCACAGATAATCTCTCTGAGAACCTGAAAACACAAGATGGCGCCTCTGCGGCTGGTGGCGCTCCGACGCTCAAGTCAGTAACAAGAACACCCAAAAACTGAGAGAAAACTATACTTTGTAGAACCGTACTAAAGTGCACTCAACCCAAAACAATGAGCCGTAATCAAAACGTACCCCTGCAAATTCTGTTAAGTTTACCTTTATACCTAGGTTTTTTCTCTCTCCAGGCAGTTACGCTTTGGACGCGTGGCTCGCATCCAACCTTGCACGTGTCACCATCTTGGCTGGGGTAGTAGGTAGTACCCAACCCTACACGTGTCACCATCTGAGCTAGGATAACTCGAGCGTCACTCCTATGTAGCACCCAACCCTACATGTGTCATCATCTGGGTTGGAGTAACAGGTAGCATCCAACCCTACACGTGTCGTCATCTGGGTTGGGGTAACTTGAGCGTCTTTTCTGTGTAGTAACCAGTCGCGCGGCCAAGTCTCCTAATCAAGGAGTAATCTAGCACATAATACGCTGCGAAACACCACCTGACAAGGCGAGTATCGGATGCAACAAAGTGCACCATCTCTGTGATATCGCTTGTCGCAAGTGCCACTCTCCTTATTGCTATGCCATGCATGTTCTAATTGAGGAAACCTTGCCACCAACGAATGTCCACTCTGGGAATCCTGTCGCTGATGAGCAAGGTGTTCCCTCCAACCCACTCGACCTTCACGCCCCATGCTGGCGCAAAAATCATCTTACTGAACTTACACGCTTGAAATTACTCTTCTGAGCCTCCAACAACTTTAACTAAGTTTACTGGGAGATTCGGCGATGTTCTCCTTGTGGCGATGTCAGACCACCTGATCTTCCATTATCTAACACGTCGATGACACACAAACCCGACGACAACTGACTATGTACACTGTAGAACGCTAGTTCCACGAATCGGCGACTATGCTCACTTCTGAACCATTCATCTTTCTCTTGTCCACGTGTTCTGCTGAGCACGTCCCACACAGTCACGTGCTAGACACATCATCACACCCGATGACCTGGTCGGTACACAAGCCCCCCAGTCTTGAGCTGCGACTTGTTCAGCGAAAAGACTAAAGGGTTGAATTTTCGGCGATCTACGTGGCCTTACGCGTTGGCGCTCATACTATTCACTGATTTGATACTTCACCAACCCCTTCGATCATACAACACGTGGACTTATCAACGACCCTTATTCATTGCCGTTTGCGCTTCTCGAAACTCTTAAGAACTTCGCGCCACTTCACTGTTTCATTATCTTCTTCCTCACTCCAAACTCCCGAAACGCTTCGTCTCCTTCAATCACCATCTTACTGAACGCTCTTCTGATCATCAAAAGGTAACTTTTTTATCACTCCCACTGATATTTGCTGCATTTTAATCGGTTTGCATCATCCATTAATTGTCTGGAGCATACGTTGTGGGATGTTTTCTTTGCTTCGCTTTTTCCTGCGTTTAGGGTTTCTAGCCTTTCTCTGCGAGCCCCCCTTGTCCTCTCTGTCTTCTTCTTTTCTGTTGGGTCCCTCTGTTTTCAAACTCTCATCTCTTCCCTTTTCATTTTCTTTGCAGCTCTTCTGATGGTTCGCTCCAAAGTCACTCCAAACCCTCCTCCATCTCCTCAAAACCCTCCTCCATCTCCTCAAAACCCTCCGACGAAAACTCGTAGGGCCAACCCTTCCTCCTCTTGCAATCCTCCAAGGGATCCTAATGTCCCTTCGAGCCAGGTCGTGAGGCCTGCGTCTTCTCGACCCAACCAACCGCAACCAAACCCACCTCACACCAACACGGTCATGAGACCCCTCCCAGACTATAAGCAACTGTACCCCTGGGCCTCTTCAGCTTTGCTGGGTGAGACCTCCTCCATTAACACCAACGTCGACGTCCTCCACCTCAAGAAAGGTGATCAAGCTCACCATTCTTTCAGTAAAGAACACGACGACAAGGTGTCCATTCGTCCTTGTCCTCCCGGAGAACCCATTTGCACTGATAACCGGGGAAGAGACGGCGAACCCTTTTGCTTTGTCTACGCCACGATGTTCAAGAAAGTCAAGCTCCACTTCCCCTTCACTCGCTTCGAGAAGGAGCTTTTGACTGAGCTTGACATAGCCCCCGCCCAGCTTCATCCCAACAGCTGGGCGTTCGTCAAGGCATACCAAATCATCTGTGCGCACTTGGGGCATCCAGCTTCGGTCGACGTGTTCCTTTACCTGTTGGAGGCCAAGAACCCAGGCGATCGTCTATGGGTTAGCCTCAATGGGGTTGCTGGGAGGTCCATCCTCTCCATCTTCCAACAATCCTATAAAGATTGAAAGGGAAGTTCGTGCGCGTCTGCTGCAACGACCAAGACCCCACTCTCCTCGACGGATTTCCCTTGTATTGGGCAAACAAGGGAAAGAAAGAGACTAGCTTCAGGAGGGCTAGGGGGCCAGAGAAGATGGGGGAGCTCGACAAGGACTTGTGCAACTTCTGGAAAGGAGTTGCCTCCTCCAACATGACTTTGGCCACCTCCTCCATCACCGCCTATGAGTTCCACGAAGGTCAACTGGACGTTCACAAAGGTTTGTCTTTAAGTCCTACCTCCGAGTCTCCTTAGCTTGAATTCGCACTCCCCTGTCTTTTACATTGATGTTGCCATTCTGATTCGCGCATAGTCTTAACTAGCTATTCCATGCATTGACTTACACTGCTTACTTTCTTGTGCATTATCAACTGCTCGAATTGGACTGGTTCTTGATTGTTGGCCTCTTTGTGCAAATATGATGCTGGGGAAAGGAAGGATGGCTGAGCTGCGCTCCATAGCCAAACTCCACAATCTGGCGGCGGGATCTCAAACCGTCCCAAACTCTGTTGCAGAGATCTCCGCCGCCCAAGGCAACTCTCCACCAGTTGGCCCGTCCAACGCCGCTGCTCTTCCTACCCCTAAACGGAAGAAATTACTACCCAAAAGGGCTAAGAGGAAGGCCCCTAGGGTTGTATCGGACGATGAAGCAGATGAAAGCACCAAGGACGAGCTGATCTACAAGAGAAAGAGGGGAGCTGCAACTGAACCACCAGCAGCTGAGGGCGCCCCTCTTGACTACATCGAGAACCCCCCCAGCGCCTCCACGCCCTTCGAGTCCGCTGGGGATGTTCTTGCTTCAAACGCCTCGGCTGCTGAAGCTGCACCTGAACAGCTTGCTGATACGCAAGCTTCCTCTCAAGCTGCAACAGAACTCCCCGCCTCACCACCACGCCTCGAGGCTCCCCTCGCCATCCAACCTTGCAAGGGTGGTGGTGAGCACCAACCTTCACCTCCTCCCTCAACTCCAGTCCTTCCAGCTCCTCTCCAGGAGGCCTTGAAGTCTTTCACTCCGTGCCTGAACGCCATGGTCGACGAGTTTCTTCCTCAAATCGTCGGTGAAGGGCTAAAAGACTCCTTGGACAAGTTCGAACTCGATAACCGCGTCCATCAGGAGGTGGCGAGCACCGCGAGAGCCGAAGCTGAGAAAGTCAAGTGCGACATGATGATGCAAGGCTTAGAGTTCTCGCGGGTGGAAAACGCTCTCAACGAAGAGCTCCGAAGTTTGTGTAAGGACAAGACTGAATTGCGTCGGAAACTACACGACAAACTTCAGGACACCGTCGAGTTGGAGAGCAAGCTCGTCCCTATGAGGGAGAAAATTGCAGAGTTGGAGGAGGCCCGAAAAACCGACGCCGAAACGATGGCCAAGCTGGAGAAGAGGTCGTCCGAGAGGGAAACCCTTATGGGGAAAGTTTAACAAGATTGGGACAAGGCCTCCAAAGAGCTGAGTGAAACTGCTGGCGAGCTTGCCAAAGTTCGCGAAGAGAACAGCGGGTTCAAGAAGAAGGTTGACGAGCTCAAGCTTGAAATTACCCAGGTTTGTGAAAAGAACAATGGGTTCAAGACGAAGATCGACGAGCTTCAGCTTGAAGCTGCCCAAGTTCTTACCTCCGACTTTGGAGTGGCTTTGGAGCAGTTCGCTTGCAAATTTCCCGATCTTGACCTCTCCGAGTTTTCGGTGTACAACGAAGTGGTGGATGGCAAGATCATGCCTCCGACTTAACTGCTGCTCCCATCTGCCACTCCAACTTTACCACCTTTGAAACTCTTGTATTTAATTTTGATTTGTATGTAATAACTTTCATTCTGCTCAAACTGTTTGATATACATGCGTATATATATATGGCTTCTAATTTTATCTGTTGTGCGATCACCTGGTATGACTGGCTGGTTTTTACTTGTACCGATCGGGTAGTCGGAAGTGATGACGTGGCAGCAAGCTATAATATAGGCGTGTTGAGCGGAACACCTGGTTGACGGAAGGGAAGCACATCGGGAAGCTCGTGTAGTCGCCAATTGTTAGCTTGGCGTTCTCCGATCTCTGGTAAGTATGACCGGTGGTCACCAGGCTCGCGTCATAGTCGCCGTACGTGAGTTTTAGGCGACCAAGTGGTTAGAGACCGCCGAAAGGGGCACATCGCCGAAAGATCAAGAAGGCTCGCTTAAAGCTTTCATGAAGTACGAGCACGAAGGATGAAGTTATCAGATGATCATTCCCTAGCCAGAGGTCGAGGCAAGGGAACAGTTTACCAGAACATGCACGGTGTGTAAGTGAAGTAGATCGTGATAGCGGCAGGCGAGACCACAGAGAAGGTGTGCATGGTGACACCCCGTACTCGCCACTTAGAAGAGATCACGCTCCAAGGAAGCTGTCGTTACTCCTCGCATGGGTAACTTAGCCGAATAGCTTGAAGAGTAGAGGTGACGCTCAAGTAGAAGGTGGCTCTAGATGGTGACACGTGTACAGCTGGATGCGAGCCACGTGTCCAGAGGTGTAACCGTTAGGAGAGAGAAAGTGCTCAGGTATATAAGGAACTCTAACGAACTTCTGAGGTACGCGCGTTTAGAACACTTCTTTACGCTTTTGAGAACAGTTGAGTACGCTAAGAGAACATTTGCACGGTTCCTTGAGTTTAGCTTTTCTCTCTTAGTATTTGGTGATTCAGTCACTGACTTGAGCGCCGGAGCGCGATCGGCCGCAGTGGCGCCACTCTGTTTCTTTCAGGTTCTTGCGAGGAATTGAGGCTTGAAGGACAGAAGCTAACGTGGTGCGAAGCTGATCGAGAGAAGATACCTTTGACGTGGCAAGACTCTTGCACTCGAGTCAACCGGCAGGATCATCAGGCGCCCACCGTGGGGCCGTGTAAAGCGTGTTTCCCATCCACAGCGTGAGTTTTTGAAGTTTCTGAGATTTTTGTGTGGTTGTGTGCTGGTGCAACCATTTTCGGCGTTTTTCACCGATTGTTTGAGTTTTCATTCGGTGTATCGGCGTTTTTCACTGTTCGTTCGAAGTTTTGATCGGTAGTTTGAGGTTTTCCACCGTTTGTTCGAGTTTTGTTCGGTGAATTGAAGTTTTTCTCCGTTCGTTTGAGTTCTTGTTCGGTGAAATTGACGTTTTTACCGTTCGTTCGTGTTTCTGACCGGTGAATCGGGAGTTCTGGAGGAGAAGCAGTAGTTTCGTGTCAAGGTTGCAAGTTTTTGTGGGGGTTTTGGCATCCGAATCTATCGGCGTGTTGTTGTGGTTGCGTTCTTGGAAGTTCTTTGGAGTTTGAGAGTTTTTGACCGATTGATTGTTGGATCGATCGTTTCGCTGGTGAAGCTTTTGTTCGCCGAAACTTGATTCGTTGTTTTTTCATGAGAAAGATGAGAAGTACGCGTTCCAGTCCCGTTGTGCCAGCTGCTGCAGAAGGCGCCATGACCATGGCGCAAATGATGGAGATCATGTGCGCGTTGCAAGAAAATGTGAAGGCATCGCGCATAGAGCAAGCGAAGATGCATGAAGACCTGGTCGCCTCCCAGGGCAAGAAATGAGGTGCTCAGCAAGGTCACGGAGGAATTGCGTCAAGCTCTTCAGGAGCAGAGAAGACGCACAGTTGTTGAAGAAGTTGCGCCGTCATCGCCACCGCGCGTTTTCCCAATGCCGTTTGCTCAGGCGATCACGGACACGCCGATCCCTGCGAGCGTGGTACCTGTGAAAGCCTTTTTCACCGGCGTGGAGGATCCTGAAGCACATCTCACTACGTTCCACACGCAGATGATGCTGTCAGGAGGCTCAGATGCTGTATATTGCAAGATGTTTGTGAGCACGCTCCAGGGAACAGCGCTGGAATGGTTTGTTAGCCTGCCTACAGGTCACATAACCAATTTCCAGCAGTTTTCGAAGCTTTTCGTCGACCAGTACATTGTGAACAAGGCGCCACCTAGGGTGTCTTATGATTTGTTCGACGTAAGGCAGTATCAGGGAGAGTCCCTCAGGGACTATCTGAATCGTTTTGGGGCACAGATGGTCCGCTCGCCTGCCAAAGACGAGGAAATGTTGGTATACGCCTTCAAAAAGGGCGTGCTGTCGGGACCTTTCTGTGAGGCGCTGATTAGGGCCCACCCCGCCACGTTTGCTGAACTTAGGCGACTTGTTGTGGCCCACATCGCCGACGAGAGTGAGGTCGCCGAGAAGAGAGGGAGCGTGGCCCCTGCTAGGCCACCAGCCCAGACTAGAATCCAGCCGCAGAGGGTGCTGGAGACGATGGGAGCTAAGAAGGATCAGAGGACTCGCCATCCTTATGATCCAAAGAAAAACAAGGGAAGGGGCACTAGTGCAAAAAGAAGAAAAGGATACGCTTTATTTAGTGCGGCTTTTGTGCTACCCGCTTTCGAAAAAAACGCGGTGGCATTTTTGAAATTATTTTGATTTACGAATGCGGTTATTTGAATAACCGCATTCATAAATCAAAGCGCTTGATTTACGAATGCGGTTATTTGAATAACCGCACTTGTAAATCAAAGCGCTTGATTTACGAATGCGGTTATTTGAATAACCGCATTCGTAAATCAAAATTCTTTGATTTACGAATGCGGTTTTACCTTTAACCGCATTCGTAAATCCTTTTTTACCTTAAATTTTGAAGCGCGCCACACACAATTTCAAACTTTATTTCTCGTCTTTGCCTTCGTTTCGCGTTTGCACTCTGAGTTCGTCTCCTTCTACTGCATCTGCATTCCATTTGTGCAATGTAAGTTTCTTGAACTCTCTTTTTTCCTCTTCATCTTCACAAATATATGCATAAATGTTTTTCGTTTTTCTTATATATGTTTTTTTCCTTGCATTAGTGGTCTCGAAGCACTCGTTCATTGTCTTCGTGGTTTCTAGTGGATTTTTTGGTTTGCTCCGTTGTTGCTTCCCTGTCCGTCGTCGCTTCTGCTGCCGCCACCGTTGTTCGCTCCCATGACTCTTCATCAATCTTGGCTTCACACAAGATTGACGATGTTTTAAAATTTTTAATTTTTTTTAATGATTCCGCATATACAAGTGCGGTTAAAGCAAATAACCGCACTTGTAAATGGTATTTATAAATGCGGCTATATAGCCGCATTTATATTTCTTGATTTACAAGTGCGTGTTGATCAAATGCGGTTATAAAACCGCATTTATAAATTCAAAACAACCGCATTTGTTTTATGTTTCTGCACTAGTGGGGCCCAGGGCGCCCCAAGGAGTTCAATCGCCCACCAAGGTACAAGTTTCTCATGGGGTTGGCGGATTTGATCGCCATTCCCAACATAGCAGCCAGGCTTAAAGCGCCTGAGAAAGTTGGCGACAAGGTGTTAGGACCAAAGCCAAACGTCTTATATGGGTTCGCTGGCGACCAGGTGGAGGTCAGGGGGTACATTGAGCTGAGAACAACGTTCACGGATGAGGTGGCCTCGAGGACGGAGAAGATCAAGTACCTCGTTGTGAACGCCCCCTCAGCGTATAACATTCTGTTGGGAAGGCCAACCCTCAACAGAATAGGAGTTGTGCCCTCAACCAGGCACATGAAGGTTAAGTTACCATCAATGGAGGGGGTGGTGATCACCATCAGATCTGACCAGAAGGAGGCGAAGAAGTGCTATGATAATAACCTCAAGAATAAAAGGTTAGTAAGTTACATCACCACGACGCCGCCTCCCGGTGTGAAGCCCAGGCCAACAAAATGGCGAGTTGTTGATGCGGCGATGGAAGTGGCCGCCGGAGGCGATGTCACCATGATAGACGCCGAGGTTGAGGGAAAGACCGCCGGACGGGAAGAAGAAGCGAGAAACCGCCCAGAGGAAGCGAGGGAGTCGGGAATCGCCAGAGCGGTGATCGCCAGGGAAACCAGACCCAAACCCGTTGAGGAGTGGCTCGAGAGGGAGATCGGGGGCAAGGTCTTCAAGTTGGGAAGATCTTTGGAAGGTGAGCTCCAAGACCAGATCGCCAAGGTGATAGAATGACATCTGGATGCTTTTGCATGGTCTGCTTCAGACATGCCGGGAATTGACCCCGACTTCTTGTGTCACCATTTGGCAATGGACACACTGGTCAGACCAGTGCGACAGAGAAGAAGGAAGTTTAATGAAGAGAGGAGACAGGCGATTAGGGATGAAACGCGGAAGCTCCTCGCCGCAGGCCATATCAGGGAGGTCCAGTACCCTGAATGGTTAGCGAATGTCGTACTGGTGAAGAAGAGCAACGGGAAGTGGCGCATAGCAGGGTGCAAGTTGCTGAGTTTTCTGGACGCCTTCTCGGGGTACAACCAGATAAAGATGCATCCCATGGATGAAGACAAAACTGCCTTCATGACTGAGAGATCGTGCTACTGTTACAAGGTGATGCCCTTCAGGCTGAAGAACGCGGGGGCCACGTACCAAAGGTTGATGGATAAGGTACTTGCACCGATGCTGGGAAGGAATGTGCAAGCGTACGTAGATGATATGGTCGTGACCTCGTTAGAGAAAAGCAAGCACGTCTCAGATCTGGAGGAGCTGTTTACCACGATTGCCAAGTTCAGATTAAAGCTAAACCCCGAGAAGTGCATTTTTGGCGTGGAGGCGGGGAAGTTCTTGGGTTTCCTTTTAACTGAAAGAGGAATAGAGGCAAATCCTGATAAGTGTGCTGCCATCTTGGCGATGAGGAGCCCGGCTACCGTGAAGGAAGTGCAGCAGCTTACAGGTCGGATGGCCGCCCTGTCTCGTTTCGTGTCAGCTAGTGGAGAGAAGGGCCATCCGTATTTCCAATGCCTGAGGCGAAACAACAAGTTTGTCTGGTCGAAGGAATGCGAAGAAGCGTTCGTAAAGCTTAAAGAGTACCTGGCGAGCCCGCCGGTTTTGTGCAGACCTTTGGTGGGAACCCCTCTCAGGTTGTATTTTGCTGTAACTGAGAGGGCGGTGAGTGCGGTGCTCGCCCAAGATCAAGATCAGGCCCAGAAGCCTATTTATTTCGTCAGCAAGGTGTTGCAAGGCCCAGAAGTAAGGTATCAGGCCTTGGAGAAAGCTGCGCTGGCTGTAGTATTTTCAGCGAGGAGGTTGTGCCACTATTTCCACAGTTTTACAGTGCTGGTGATGACTGACTTGCCTATCAAGAAAGTCTTGAAGAAGCCTGATGTAGCTGGGAGAATGGTGAAGTGGGCGGTGGAGCTGTCGGAGTTCGACATCAAATACGAGCCCCGAGGACCACTCAAGGGGCAGATTTTCGCTGATTTCGTGGTCGAGCTCTCGTCGGAAGTAGCGCGAGTTGAGGGGACGATTTTTGTTGGGTGCTTTCGGTGGACGGATCGTCTAACCAGCAGGGTAGCGGTGCTGGAGTCATTCTAGAAGGGCCCAACGGCGTGCTGATAGAACAGTCCCAGAGGTTTGCCTTCAAAGCTAGCAACAATCAAGCAGAATATGAGGCGTTGATCGCCAGAATTTTGTTGGCTGAGGAGATGGGGGCTAGGGTGTTGATGGCCAAGAGTGACTCATTGTTAGTCACGGGACAAGTAACAGGCGAGTTCCAGGCCAAGGATCCACAAATGGCGGCTTACTTGGAGTATGTGCAGGAGTTGAAGAGTTCCTTTGTCTCATTTGAAGTAGTGCATGTGCCCAGAGAGCAAAATGCCCGAGCTGACTTGCTAGCCAAGCTCGCCAGTTTGGGCAAGGGGGGTAGGCAGAGGACAGTTATCCAAGAAACTCTGAAGACGCCTAGAGCGTTTGTGGTAGACCACCTGGTTCTTCAGATAAGCAAGTTGACGGAGAAAGCGGCGAGGAGTCACAGGTCCTTGACCCAGGAGACCTTGAGATCGCCGAGAATAAGAGCATGTCGAGGGGAGAGGGTGAACATGACGCAGATCTGCGCTACGCATAAACCAGACACATGGATAACGCAATACCAGCGCTGCCTGGCAGATGGCCTTCTCCCGATGGATCCGACGGAGGCTAGGAAGATAAAGAAGAACTCCAGCAAGTTCACCATGATCGATGGTGAGTTGTACAGGTTTGGGTTCACACACCCACTCCTAGAATGCGTGCACGGAGAAAAATGCACTAGAATTATGGCCGAGCTCCATGAAGGTATATGTGGGAGTCACGTCGGGGGACGAGCTCTGGCTGCAAGAACTCTCCGTGCAGGTTATTACTGGCCAACGATGAGGGAGGACTGCAAGAAGTATGCACAGTGTTGCAAGCAATGTCAGCAGCACGCCGATTGGCACAAGGCGTCTCCAGAAGAGTTAAAGTCAATTTACAGCCTATGGCCGTTTCATACTTGGGGAATTGACATTCTGGGACCTTTCCCATTGGAGGTCAGGTAGATGAAGTACTTGGTGGTGGCGATTGAATACTTCACCAAGTGGATCGAAGCGGAGCCAGTAGCCCAGATCACCGCACACAAGATCGAAGCGGAGCCAGTAGCCCGGACTCAGTTTGCAAGTCACCTATTGAAGAAGCTGTGCGAAGAGGTGGGAATACAACAGGTGTTTGCATCCGTCGAGCACCCACAAACAAATGGCCAAGTAGAGTCTGCCAATCGGGTGTTGCTGAGAGGTTTAAAGAGAAGGCTGGAGAAAGCTAAGGGATCGTGGGCTGAAGAGGTACCCCGCATAGTTTGGGTGTACCATACCACTGAGCAGTCAGGAACCCACGAGACCCCGTTTAGCTTGGTTTATGGATGTGATGCAATGATTCCAGAACTTTGTGGCGGAAGATTCGAATGAAGAAAGAAGGTTGAATCTGGATTTACTGGACGAGGTCAGGGAGGAGGCAAGAGTAAAAGCCGATGCAGTAAAAAGGAGGATTGAACGAAGATACAACTCCAGGGTAATGCCAAGGCAGTTTAGAGAGGGCGACCAGGTGATGAGGAAGGCCCATCAGTACGAGATGGAGAACAAGTTATCGCCTAAGTGGACGGGACCGTTCAGAATAACCGAGGTGCTCGGGAACGGTGCCTACCGCTTAGAGACGTTAGAAGGAGGGGCGATTCCTCGCACCTGGAACGCCACACACCTCAAGTTATATTACAGTTAAAGCTTTGTAAGTAAAAACGAACACGAAGAGGTTTACAAGCTTTCTGTTAAAACAGTTTTGAAGGGGGCACTCTTTTTTTCCCTAAGGAGGGTTTTTAATGAGGCCACCCAATAAAGAAGAGTTTCCAAGCTTAAGTTTCTGAGTTTGCATGCCTTTTATGTTGAAAGTTTTTAGAATCGAAAAAAGACCTTATCACTCGTGCGTGATTTAAGGCAAGTTCAAAGTTATATCGCATGCTCTCAGTTAAAAGTTTTAAATGTCCCCATCATTTTTCGGCGATTGGCGGCATCAGTTAAAAGTTAAAGTCCCCATCGCTTTTCGGCGATTGGCGGCATCAGTTAAAAGTTTAAAGTCCCCATCGTCTTTCGGCGATCGGCGACAGTAGTCAAAGTTTTAAAGTCCTCATCGTCTTTCGGCGATCGGAGGCACCAGAGATAATTAAAGACCTCAACGCTCTCGTGTGTCTTGAGGCAAGAAGAGAAAAAGACCTCCTCGCCCTCGAGCGAGTACAGGCGAGAAAGAGAAAAAGACCTCCTCGCCCTCGAGCGAGTGCATGCGAGAAAGAGAAAAATACCTCCTCGCCCTTGAGCGAGCGAAGGCGAGAAAGAGAAAGTCCTCCTCGACTTTGAGCGAGTGCAAGCAAGAGAAAAAGTCCTCCTCAACTTTGAGCGAGTGCAGGCAAGAGAAAGTCCTCCTCGACTTTGAGCGACTGCAGGCAAGAGAAAGTCCTCCTCGACTTTGAGCGAGTGCAGGCAAGAAAAGGTCCTCCTCGACTTTGAGTGAGTGTAAGCAAGAAAAAGTCCTCCTCGCCTTTGAGCGAGTGCAGGTGAGAACAGAAGAAGTCCTCCTTGCCTTTAAGCAAGTGCAGGCAAGAAAAAGTCCTTCTCACCTTAGAGTGAGTTCAGGCAAGATGAGCTGAAAAGTCAGGGGTGTTCGTGACCTTAAACGGTGGGGAGGGAAGGAAAACGCCTTTCCCCCTTTAAGTGAAACATCAATATTGACCCAGTAAGACCAGACCATTGTTCTGAAACTTAGGGAGGTAGAGAAGGATCCGAAAGGCGCCTCTACCCCCAGATGAGGGAACAAGGTAAGAAAGGTCACATCGCCAGAACCCTACGGCGATCAGAAGAATACCAGGTGATGACAAGGATAAGGGCTCACCTTGCTGGGCAGATCAGGTAAACTGTATTGTGATACTAGTTTAAGTTAAAACCTGCTGCCTAGTAAGTAACTTATGCTAAGGTTCGTTGCCTTGAGATTACAAGTTATGTTAAAGGTCATCGCTTGAAAGTTAATAGTTGCTCAAGTTTTACTTTGAGTTAACCGTTTGATAAATTGTTATAAAGTTAACAGTTTATTCAAGTTCAAAGCAGTATGTGAATGGTTAAACCCGAAGCATCGCTGAGTTAATTCGTTTAAAGCAAACTTCACCAGTTAAGTTGATTAACCACACAGCGAGTAAGAGGTCTTTAAAGCGAAGTATCAGAAAACAGTATTTCAACAGTAAAAGTTATACAAGAAGTGGCTGTTCGAGTTTACATACATACATAAACGGTTACACAAACGGAAATTACAAGCAAAAGATGAGCGCCAAGTTTCAAAAACAAGATGATGGAGGGAGGCAGCTAGTCTTCAGAGGGCACGATCTTCCTATCCACCACCTCGTTACAGATTGATACCATGGAGAGGTCGAGCTCGGGGTATTGGCATGCAACCTGCTCCAGAGCGGCGTCGAACCCGGCGGTGAGGACTTGGGCAGTGCTTTGCTCGAGCTCTTGTGCTTGTTTCTTCAGCTCTTCCATTTCTTCACGAGCTCGAGCTAGGTCCTCAACAACCTTTTTGCCTTCATCCCGAGCCTGGGCCAACTCTGCAGCAGTCTTTGTGGCCTCCTCTCGAGCTTTGGCGAGCTCAGCAATGCCATCATCCCTCTCCTTTTCAACCTTCCCAAGGAGCACCTCCCGATCTGCTAACCTCTTCTCAAGGTTTTCCATCTTGGTCGCATCTGCCTTCTTTGCAGCCTCCAAGTCCGCCACCTTGAGCCTGTAGGGGACAAGTTTGCTTTCCAAGTCGATCTTCTCTTGGACTTGGAGGTGCAGTTTCTAGCGTAGTTCGGAGGCCTCCTTGCGCATGCTCCTTAGCTCAGCATCCATGGCGTCCTCCAGCCTTGAGTGCTCCAACTCGGTCATCAGCAGATTGCACGAGAGTTTTTCAGCCTCAGTCCTTGTAATCAGATTCGACTCCTTCAGCGCGAAGTTTTCATCTTGGAGCTTCTTGAGTGCGTCCTCCACAGCTTTTGATACTATAGAGGGAAGATCCTCCGCCATCATCTTCAGTTTAGCTATGAAGGGCCCCAAGATCTCTTCGAAGGAGGTTGGGAGGCTTGAGGTTGTTGCTGGTGGAGGTGCTGGAGGAGCTTGGTGCTGACTTTGACCACCACCCTATTGAGTTTGAAGGGCAAGGGGGGCTTCTTGGCGTGGTGGTGAGGTCAGAGATTCTGTTATAAGTATTAGCGAGTTGTGAGCACCCTCATCTCCTCCTGGCGCGGCCCCAGCAATAGAGGTGGTTGAAGGAGGACCCTCTCTAGCAGATACGAACGATGTGGAGGCGCTTGGAGGGTTCTCTATGAAGTTGGTGATGGCAAATTTCATGAAGGTCTTCTTGAATCATGTAAGATATGGTGCAGAAGCTAAGGATGTGTGTGTGCAAGATCCTCCTAAGAGTGGTGTTGATCTTGAAGGTGCATGATGTGTATGAATATTGGGAGGTTCGGCCAGCCCAATGAGAGGTGAAGGATGTGAAGTTTAGAGCCTAGAGTTCTAGGGAGAAGCAAAGCTTGGCACAAAATGGCAGCATAACTTTACTCACAATAAACTTGAAAATACAAGGTGTAGGCTCCTCCTTTTATAGGCTAAGGAGGACCATAATGCAACCCTAATGCTAGCCAAATGAAATGTAAATGTGAAGCACATGGGTGCACATGGCACATGGGTGCACAAATGAGCACATGGGGAGGGGTGTGTCTAGTTTTTATGCTCACCCCCTCCATGGGCTTTCTAGACCGGCCTTGGTAAATTTAGAGGTTTTTTTATAAACTCTAAGTTTACCTAGGTTGGTGTTTTAGGTGCCAAAATTAATTCTAAGAAAATTACAAATAAAGTTCCTATGCTATTTTTGACAAGAAATTAAAGTCTACTCTACACTAGAGTTTATGGCATTTGAACATGTAAAAGAACGTCTTCTTGGATCCTCTTGGCCATAACTCTATGGTTGGCACAAATCTACCCTTTGGTGGGCTTGCATGTGGGCTTGTGCTTGGGCCTCTTCCATCATCCCCTTCCTCTTGAAAAGGATTTGTCCTCAAATCCATTGCTTCTTCTTCTTCATGGCTAAGGGAATGGATGTGGCTGGATGGTGTCCATCATCTCCTTCTCCTTGAGAAGATCTATCCTCAGATCTAGAGATTTGATCTCGGATAGCAGCCTCTTGCTTCTTCAACTATGCTTGCCCTCCCGGATCAAACGTCCACCTAGGGGAATTATCAAATAAAGCAAATGAGTTAGTTGAAGCAGTTATATACAAATCAATTTTATGAAGTTGCCATTTTTGTTTTTCTTTTGTTTTTGGCAACTTTTTACAATATTTCTCTTTTGATGGTTGCATGTGTTCTCTAATCCTCTCATGCTTTGTAAAATTTTCAATAGTGGTTACTTGTTCCTTAGGCATAATTCCTTTAGGAAGTGGTAACAACGCAAAAAGAGAAAGAGGACTATGTTCACATATAACTTCAAATGTAGAAATATTAGTAGTCTTGTGGACTACTCTATTGTATGCATGCTCAATAGAAAAAGGATACTCATCCCAAGAATTGTGGTTGGCTTTCATGATTTCTCTAGGCATAGTAACAAGAGCTATGTTTTCAATTTTATTTTGACCATTCTTTTGAGGATGATAAGAATTTGAAAAGGACAACTTAGTTGCAAGTTTTTCCAAGAGAATCCTCAAATGATGGTTTTCAAATTTTGGAGCTCTATCCAACACTAAGTTTGAAGAGAAATCATGAAGACTTGTCACTTCTTTAAGGAAGAGTTTATCCATGTCCATGAAAATGGAATCAAAACCTTTTGTTGTCCTAGGAAGATCTAATATGAAATTTAGGCTTATGTCTTCCCAAGGATCATTTGCAAAAGGTGAAGGAGTATAGAGTTCATGAGACATCGCCTTAGATGTATTTTTAAAACACGGAATGTATCTAGGGTAATGTCTTTGAACATCTTTTCTCATGGGTGACAATAATTTTCCATTTAAAAGCTCTAGAGTTTTATCAACTCTAATTTGACCCATGAGTTCTCCTTCATGAAGAATTTCTCTTTTATGTGTGAAGGTAGTCTCGTTGATACAACCTTTGTTCATGGAAATTTCAATTCTTTGCAAAGGTTGTCTCAATAAGACATGACAAGTTTCTTTATGCACTACTTCACATAAAAAATTGTCTTTGTAGATGCCTATAGATGACTTGACCTTCACTTGGTGATATCTTGGCATGTATGTAAAATAATCTACTATATTTTTATCTATGGAAGCCTTTTTTAAGGATTCTTCTTTTTTTTCTAGGTTTGCAAGTGTTCCTTTACAAAAGGTAAGGCTAGGTTGTTCAACAAGAGGTATATTTTCAAATGTATTTTCAACTTTTCCTTCTTGTTGAATGACCTTGTGGGAAGGAACACTCTTCTCCCACGCCTTTTGTTTCCCAAGGGTTTTCTCTTGCTTTTCTATTTTTACATTTTCTTCACTCTCACTAGCTTCTTTTTCTTGGCTACTATTCTCATCTTTGTCCCTTAAGATCATAGATCTTTCATTGAAACATTGAGATGCTAATTGATCATTGCCAAGGTATTCTAAACATGGAATTTCTCTAGCTTGAGTGTGAGAGATATGCTTGGTTAGGTTTTCTTGTCTCTCTTTCCTAGCTCTCCTAGGGAATTGTTGATGATATTCATTTTTCCTAAGACTTTCTTCCCCAAGATAATCATGATGTTTAGAGCTAGATGCATGAGAATGTAATTTTTTTGAAAATTGAGACTTCTCATTCTTTGCTTTAGTCAATTCATTAGTTTTGATCTCATTCTCCAATTGTTTAGATGAAATTGATTGAATATCCTTAGTAAGTTGTTTCAAAAGAGATTTCAAGGATTTCACCTCACTTTTAAGAGATTTAGAGGAGTGAGAAGACATGACTAAAACTTTGTGTGTAGAAGTATTTTACCTTGAGAAAAATTTAGGGAAGTCAAAGAAGGTAGTCTTCCAGGTAAGGGAGGTGAGTCACAGTGGACTACTTATACCAAGCCTTTGCCTTAGCCAAAAACTATCCCTCAATGTCTTCACACAAAGCTTTCTCTTAGTAAACCACTTGGAACACAATTAAGTTGAGAAATCAGATTTTAATGCAAGAAAACAATGCATGCTAACTAATTAACAAAGCTAGACGGTTTTTAACAAAGCTTAAAACAACCACACATACAAAGCATTACTAATTAAGCAATATAGAAACAACTACGAACAATTAACAATTGCTAATTAAAGAGTTCTATACTAGTCAGCCCTAGGTGAGGCTTCTTGGACACTTTGAGCCCTTGAAGACACACTCACCGTCTAAATCGTAATTAAGAGGTAATTAACACAAATTAAGTTGCAAGGAAATTAAGAAAACTTCCTTTGTTGATCCTTTTTTTGCTAAATGTACTTCCTTGTTGTCTTTGCTTGTTGGCCCTCCAAGTGTTTGTAGTGTTTTTCAAGAAAGCTTGTTTCGGCCTTGGCTTTGTTTCCCCTTAGAATGAAGGTTTTAATTCTCCAATTCCAGCACCTATCAAAAGACTAGACCTTACCCAAGTCAAGTTTCCATTCAATTAAGCACCAAAGGAGAAATAAATTCCACCACCAAATTAGAGGTCAAGGAACAAAAGCAAGAAACAATTTAATTAAATAAAACAGTACCACCAAAAGGAGTTAGATTATGACAACTAGAAAGAGGTCCAAGAAATATTAAGCAAGCAAATAAAAGGTACCAAAAATAAAGGTAGGCACACAAAAGAATCCTAAGAATAGCACTAGAATTAGATGACCAAATAAAAAAAACAGCACCACTGGAAAATGTTGTGGGCCAAAAACGTGTTTTTCCCCAATTTATGCTGAGCTGTGTTTTTAAGATATGATTCTGAAATTTTATATGCAAGATATTCAAGATCTTATCTAAAATCTGGCTTTGGAATCACTCAAAACGCATGCACCAATTTTTTTTAATAAATTTTGCAACTTTGGTGTTCAGTTACGCCAGCTGTAGCGCCTCAGATTTGCACACTGATTTTAAAAGATTTATCATTTTTTTTCTGTTGATTCTTTTGGACTAATTCTTTTTTTTCCTTTCTATAACACTTCAAACTTGCATATTCCAGAGAATCAAAATTTTCCTATGAGTGAAAATATTTTTCTGGAACAAAACAGCCAGCACAGAAAATGTGAAACAGGGGATTCTGAAAACTGGAAACAAAAACAGCAAGATACCAAAATTTAAACACAATGGAATTTGTGAAATAGAATTTGTGTAGGATCTAAACACAAATAGGAACTCAAACTAAAATTAAAAAGGCACCAAAAGTTCAAAGAACAGCAGATTCAAAGCAATTAAAGATACCCAAAATCAAGAAACAATCAAGCCAAATAAAGGACTACTAAGAATTGTTGACATTAACATGACTTGACAAAACATATATGGATTCAGAAATTAAAGACTCAAAAGCATAATATGAACCAAATAAGAAAGCAATAAAGACTCAAATTCCTAAAAGAAAAACAGCAACACAAAGGTGTATGGAATCCTATCACAATTTGCACAAGAACTTGTTCAAGATCAATTGAACAAAAGTGCTTCGGTTGGATCTTCCAAATAGCACACCAAAACAAATTAAAAAGCAAAAAAAAACAGCAAGACAATTATGGAAATAAGATGAACAACATGAAATAAAGAAGAACTAGAAATGAAAAGACCAAAAGCAACTCATCTTGAAGAACCCAAGCTCTGATACCAAATGATGGCAAATTTCATGAAGGTCTTCTTGAATCATGTAAGATATGGTGCGGAAGCTAAGGATGTGTGTGTGCAAGATCCTCCTAAAAGTGGTGTTGATCTTGAAGGTGCATGATGTGTATGAATATTGGGAGGTTCGGCCAGCCCAAGGAGAGGTGAAGGATGTGAAGTTTAGAGCCTAGAGTTCTAGGGAGAAGCAAAGCTTGGCACAAAATGGCAGCATAACTTTACTCACAATAAACTTGAAAATACAAGGTGTAGGCTCCTCCTTTTATAGGCTAAGGAGAACCATAATGCAACCCTAATGCTAGCCAAATGAAATGTAAATGTGAAGCACATGGGTGCACATGGCACATGGGTGCACAAATGAGCACATGGGGAGGGGTGTGTCTAGTTTTTATGCTCACCCCCTCCATGGGCTTTCTAGACCGGCCTTGGTAAATTTAGAGGTTTTTTTAGAAACTCTAAGTTTACCTAGGTTGGTGTTTTAGGTGCCAAAATTAATTCTAAGAAAATTACAAATAAAGTTCCTATGCTAATTTTGACAAGAAATTAAAGTCTACTCTACACTAGAGTTTATGGCATTTGAACATGTAAAAGAACGTCTTCTTGGATCCTCTTGGCCATAACTCTATGGTTGGCCCAAATCTACCCTTTGGTGGGCTTGCATGTGGGCTTGTGCTTGGGCCTCTTCCATCAGTTAGGGTCGCTGCTTTCAACCACGGGGGGTGCAGCGGCTAAGGGCGTCGCTTGGACTGGTGGTTGTAGAGCTGGAGGTGAGGGCGGTGTTGGTGTTTGGATTGCAGGTGGTGAGGAGGGGGCCACCCTTGTTCTCTTGGTAACAAGGCCATCCTCGGTGGTTTCTTCATCCTCCTCTTCTTCTTGCACCACTTGAGGAGTTTTCCTTTTGGGTTTCCTCAAGATTAGCTTTTTCCGTTGAGGGGCGGGTAGTACCCCGGAAGAGGTTGCACCTCGGGGCGGGGTTTTACCTTGAGTGGCGGCGATCACCACCACCAGGTTAGGCACGGCTTGGGAGCCCGCCGCGAGTTTGTGGGATCGGGCGATCGCCCTCAGTTCTGCCAATTTCCCTTTTCCCAGCATGTTATCTACACAAGGTAAAGGATAAGTGAGCAACCAAAACAGAAGCAGAAAATACAAGCATATTTACGCAGAGACAACACAAGCAATACATGGATGAAAGATCAGGGTCAACACAGAATAATGGTATGCCAAAACAGAGTGGTGAAGACACTAAGTTAGTATTAGCTCAAATTAAAAGACTTGGTGTGGAGGTAGGAGCTAACCTATGTGTATTTCGAGTTGGCTCTCGAAAAACTCGTAGGGAATGATTGAAGCGGTGGGGAAGGTGATGTTGGCGGCAGCTACACTCTTCCAGAAGAGGTAAAGGTCCTTGTCCAACTCCCCCATGTTGTCAGGGCTCCTTGGTCTTCTGAAGTTGTCCTTAGAGTACTTGTTCCCCTTGTGTACCCAATACAAGGGGAAGCCGTCGAGCAATGAGGGGTCTTGATCATTTTGGCACACCCTCACGAACTTCGCCTTCCAGTCTTTGTAAGACTGCTGGAAGATTGAGAAGATGGATCTCCCAGCAATCCCGTTCAAGCTGACCCAGAGGCGATCTCCGGGGTTCTTTGCCTCAAACAGGAAGAGGAAGACGTCGACTGAGGCCGGTAGCAACAGGTGCGCACACAAAATTTGGAACGCCCTTATAAACGCCCAGCTGTTGGGATGAAGCTGGGCGGGGGCGATATCGAGCTCGGTTAGCAGCTCTCTCTCGAAGCGGGTAAAAGGAAGCCTAAGCTTCACTTTCTTGAATAAAGTGGTGTAGATAAAGCAGAACAACTCGTCGTTGTTCCCCTTATTATCCGCGCAGATCGGTTCCCCGGGGAGGCAGGGCAGCACGGTCATTTTGCTATCGTGCTCTTTGTGGAAGGAAAGGTCGGGCTGGTCTCCTTTCCACAGTCGGTGCACGCCCAACTCAGTGTTTATTGAGGAGGTCTCTTTTAGCAAGGTTGGGGTGGACCAAGGGTAGAGTTCCTTGTACTCTTGTGGAGGTAGGGAGGCTCCTCCGGCGACCGGCGGAGTTGCCTGAGTAGGATTGGCGTGAGAAGAAGTAGGCCTCTCAGCCTGATTAGAAGGAGCACCAGAGGATCGTGGTGGATTGCGCGCTGGTGGAGGATTTGCCCTAGGGGCAACCCTACGCGCTTGGGGTGGAGGGTTTCGCGATGAAGGAGGAGGGTTCGCGGTGGACTTCGTGCGAGCCATCACAGGAACTGCAAAGGAAAGAGAAAGGGATGAAATGACGATACGGAGAACGACTCGATTGAGGACGAAGAAAACAAAGCGAACGAATAAGGATTCGCTGGGATAAACGTTATGAAGGATGAAACCCTAAGTTACGAGAAAAGGAGAAAAGGAAAAATCAGCCCACAACGTATGCCTCAGACAGATAATGGATGATGCAGCAAATATCCATAGAAGGAGTAAAAGGGTTACCTTTTTGTGATCGGATGAGCGTTGAAGAAAGTTGGAGATTGAGAGAGACGAGAAGCTTCGGGGGTTGCATAGAAAATACTTAGAACGCTTGAGAGTGAAGAAAGATAATGGAACAGTGGAAGCGCAAAGGGTTTAAGGGTTTTTCGAACGTTTTCGGAAGCGCAAACGACAGTTGAAGACGACCGTTGATGAAGCCACGTGTCGAGTGATGGAGAAAGAGGTTGGTGGAGCGTCAGAAAAGCAGAGGGTACGGACGTACGGAAATATGCACCCGTGCCACGTAGATCAACGATGACGTGACCTCTTAGTCTTTTCGCTGGTCAAGTCTCAGCTTAAGACTGGGGGGCTTGTGTATCGATCGGGTACTCGGAAGTGATGACGTGGCAGCAAGCTATAATATAGGCGTGTTGAGCGGAACACCTGGCTGACGGAAGGGAAGCACATCGGGAAGCTCGTGTAGTCGCTAATTGTTAGCTTGGCGTTCTCCGATCTCTAGTATATATGACCGGTGGTCACCAGGCTCGCGTCATAGTCGCCGTATGTGAGTTTTAGGCGACCAAGTGGTTAGAGACCGCCGAAAGGGGCACATCGCCGAAAGATCAAGAAGGCTCGCTTAAAGCTTTCATGAAGTACGAGCACGAAGGATGAAGTTATCAGATGATAATTCCCTAGCCAGAGGTCGAGGCAAGGGAACAGTTTACCAGAACATGCACGATGTGTAAGTGAAGCAGATCGTGATAGCGGCAGGCGAGACCACAGAGAAGGTGTGTATGGTGACACCCCGTACTCGCCACTTAGAAGAGATCGCGCTCCAAGGAAGTTGTCGTTACTCCTCGCATGGGTAACTTAGCCGAATAGCTTGAAGAGTAGAGGTGACGCTCAAGTAGAAGGTGGCTCCAGATGGTGACACGTGTACAGCTGGATGCGAGCCACGTGTCCAGAGGTGTAACCGTCAGGAGAGAGAAAGTGCTCAGGTATATAAGGAACTCTAACGAACTTCTGAGGTACGCGCGTTTAGAACACTTCTTTACGCTTTTGAGAACACTTGAGTACGCTGAGAGAACATTTGCACGGTTCCTTGAGTTTAGCTTTTCTCTCTTAGTATTTGGTGATTCAGTCACTGACTTGAGCGTCGGAGTGCGATCGGCCGCAGCGGCGCCACTCTGTTTCTTTCAGGTTCTTGCGAGGAATTGAGGCTTGAAGAACAAAAGCTAACGTGGTGCGAAGCTGATCGAGAGAAGATACCTTTGACATGGCAAGACTCTTGCACTCGAGTCAACCGGCAGGATCATTACTCAACCCAATGTACTTCGCACAAATTGGTACCTAATTCTCTGGAAATCACCTTAACTTAAACAAACTGTTAGTCTATAGCAATAACGTTTAACGCGAAATCACTTACTTGGCAGTAGGGGCGTAGGTTGATCTTAGTATCTGAAATCTCGCTCGCCCGATCTGCCAACAGACAAGCGTATTTCTACGTTATCGCCCAAAACTTCGCTGATATGGCTCTCGCCGTGTAATCCTCTTTCTATTTCAATCTCAAAGCCATGGGCTTTTGGCGACGCCATTTAACTTTTAACTGAAAACGTCCCTTGTAGGGCCACCTCATGACTTCATCTTTGCTCATCTGGAAGGACAGCTGCCTTTCGGATCTCCCTCTACCTTCCCCGAGTCTTTAACCTGAGATAGCTTAAATCATTGTCCCCTCATCTGGGGGTAGAGCCGCCTTTCGGATCCTTCTCTACCTCCCTGAGTTTTAGAACAATGATTTAGGTGGTGAGGTGTCCTCTGCGAACCTCCCCCAGCCACCCTTTAACTTCCTTTTTAGCTGGTCTTACTAGGTCAATATTGATGTTTCACTCAAGGGAAAAGGCGTTTTCATCAACCCTCCTTTCCCATACTTAAGATTATTAACACCCATGACTTATCAGCTTCATCTTGCCTGAACTCACTCGAGGGTGAGAAGGGCTTTTCCTGATGCCTCAACTTGCCCAGGGGTTACATCTCCTCCTCCCCCGGATGCACTGAGGACTTTCAACTTGCCTCAATTTGCTTACGCAAAGAGGTCTTGTAATCTGCTCTTGCCTGTACTCGCTCAGGGCGAGAAGGACTTTAATCTTTTCTCGCCTACACTCGCTCGAGGTGAGGAGGTCTTTTTAATCTCTTTCTCGCCTACACTCGCTCGAGGCGAGGAGGTCTTTTTGATCTCTTTCTCGCCTACACTCGCTCGAGGCGAGGAGGTCTTTTTGATCTCTTTCTCGCCTACACTCGCTCGAGGCGAGGAGGTCTTTTTAGTCTCTTCTCGCCAGATGGCGATCAAAAAGTTTTATACTTGTGCCTCCGATCGCCGGGTGGCGGTGAGGACTTAAAAAACTTTATTCCTGTGCCTCCGATCGCCATGTGGCGATGAGGACTTAAAACTTTAACTTGCACCTCCGATCGCCGGGTGGCGATGAGGGTTTAAAACTTCTTACTTTAAAAACTTTGTACTGGATGCATGCGATTTGAATTCACCATTGTTTAAAACTACACAAGGGCGATAAAGTCTCTTTCCGAAAACTTAAAAAACGATGAGCATACAAACTTAATAACTGGGAAACTTCGATAAACTTCGAAACCTTCTTTATTGGATGGCCTCGTTAAAAACCCTCCTTAGGGAAAAAAGAGTGCCCCCTTGAAAAACTGTTTAAACTGAAACATCTTAAACTGTTCGAGTTAATTGCTACTTACAATGCCTTAACTGTAATAAAACTTGAGATGGGTGGCGTTCCAAGTGCGAGGAATCGCCCCTCCTTCCAGCGTATCCAAGCGGTAGGCGCCGTTCCCGAGTGCTTCGGTTATTCTAAACGGTCCTGTCCACTTGGGTGACAATTTGTTCTCCATCTCGTACTGGTGGGCCTTCCTCATCACCAGGTCGCCATCTCTGAATTGCCTTGGCCTTATTCTAGAGTTGTACTTGCGTTCAACAAATCTCTTTACTGCTTCGGCCTTCACCCGTGCTTCCTCCCTGACCTCATCCAGCAAATCCAAGTTCATCCTCCTTTCTTCGTTTGAGTCTTCCGCCACGAAGTTTTGGAATCTCGACGAGCTTTCCTGGGTTTCGACTGGAATCATTGCATCACACCCATACAGCAAACTAAACGGGGTTTCGTGGGTTCCCGATTGCTCGGTGGTGTGATATGCCCATACTATGCGGGGAACTTCCTCAGCCCAAGACCCCTTGGCCTTCTCCAACCTCCTCTTCAAGCCTCTCAGCAAAACCCGATTGGCTGACTTCACTTGCCCATTCGTTTGTGGGTGCTCCACAGAAGCAAACACCTGTTGTATTCCAACATCCCCACACAGCTTCTTCAATAGGTGACTCGCAAATTGAGTCCCATTATCTGATACCAAACGCTTGGGCACACCAAACCGACACACAATATTCTTCCACACGAGACTCTGAATCTTGTGCGCGGTGATCTAGGCTACTGGTTCTGCTTCAATCCACTTTGTGAAGTACTCGATCGCCACAACCAAATACTTCATTTGCCTGATCGCCAACGGAAAGGGTCCCAGAATATCGATTCCCCACGTATGGAACGGCCAGGGGCTGTAAATCGACTTTAGCTCCTTTTGGGGCGCCTTGTGCCAATCGGCGTGCTGCTGGCATTGCTTGCAACGCTGAGCATATTTCTTGCAATCTTCCCTCATTGTGGGCCAGTAATAACCTGCACAGAGGGTTCTTGTTGCCAAAGCTCGACCCCCGATGTGACTCCCACAGATCCCCTCGTGGAGCTCAGCCATGATTCTCACGCACTTCTCTCCGTGTACACATACCAGAAGAGGGTGCGTAAACCCAAACCTGTACAACTCGCCATCGATGAGGGTGAACCTGCCGGAGTTCTTCTTTATCTTTTTGGCCTCTGTCGAGTCCATTGGGAGCACGCCATCCGCCATGTAGCGCTGGTAGGGTGTTATCCATGTATCTGGCTCATGGATAGCGCAAACTTGCGTCATCTTCGTCGCTCCCGCTGGATGTGCCCTAACTCTTGGCGTCCTCAAAGTCTCATGAGTCAAGGATCTATGACTCCTCGCCATCCTTTCCATTGACTTGCATACTTGAAGAACCTGGTGATCTGCCACAAATGCTCGAGGTGTCTTCAAAGTTTCTTGTATAACGGTCCTCTGTCTGCCACCCTTGCCCGAACTGGCGAGCTTGGCCAACAAGTCAGCTCGGGCATTCTGCTCTCTTGGCACGTGCACCACCTCAAACAAAACAAAGGACCTCCTTAACTCTTGCACATACTCCAGGTAAGCTGCCATTTGCGGATCTTTGGCCTGAAACTCGCCGGTCACCTGCCCAGTGACCAACAACGAATCACTCTTGGCCATCAGCACCTTTGCTCCCATCTCCTTTGCCAACAGAATATCGGCGATCAAAGCCTCATACTCCGCCTGATTGTTGCTGGCTTTAAAGGCGAACCTCAAAGATTGCTCTATCAACACACCGTTGGGTCCCTCCAAAATAACTCCAGCCCCGCTACCCAGCTGGTTAGACGACCCATCCACCGAGAGCACCCAACGAAAATCATCCCCAGCGTTCTGCGCTGCTTCAGAAGATAGCTCGACCACAAAGTCGGCGAAGATTTGCCTCTTGATCGATCCCTGGGGCTCATACTTGATGTCAAATTCCGACAACTCCACCGCCCATTTCACCATCCTCCCAGCTACATCCGGTTTCTTCAAAACCTTCTTGATGGGTAAGTCAGTCATTACCAACACTGTAAAGCTCTGGAAGTAATGACGCAACCTTCTCGCCGAAAACACAACCGCTAGCGCCGCTTTCTCTAAGGCCTGATATCTCACTTCTGGGCCCTGCAGCACCTTGTTAACAAAATAGATGGGTTTCTGGACCTGATCTTGATCCTGGACGAGCACCGCACTTATCGCCTTCTCAGTTATGGAAAAATTTAACCTGAGGGGCGTTGCCACTTGAGGTTTGCACAGAACCGGCGGGCTCGCCAAGTACTCTTTGAGCTTCACAAAAGCTTCTTCACACTCCCTCGTCCAGACAAACCTGTTGTTCCTCTTCAAGCATTGGAAGTACGGGTGGCCCTTCTCTCTACTGGCGGATACGAATCGAGATAGAGCAGCCATCCGTCCCGTGAGCTGCTGCACCTCCTTCACAGTGGCAGGACTCCTCATCACCAGAATGGCGACACATTTGTCTGGGTTTGCCTCGATTCCCCTCTCTGACAAGAGAAATCCCAGAAATTTCCCTGCCTCCACGCCGAAAATACACTTCTCAGGATTCAGCTTCAGCTTGTACCTGGCTATTATAACGAACAAATCTTCCAGATCAGTGACGTGCCTGCTCTTTTCCAGAGATGTTACGACCATGTCGTCAACATATGCCTGCACATTCCTCCCGAGCATAGGGACGAGCACCTTGTCCATTAGCCTCTGGTACGTGGCCCCCGCATTCTTCAGCCCGAAGGGCATCACCTTGTAGCAATAGCATGACCTTTCCGTCATGAAAGCAGTCTTCTCCTCATCCATGGGATGCATTTTAATCTGGTTGTATCCTGAGAAGGCATCCAAAAAGCTGAGCAACTTACACCCTGACGCACTGTCTACCAGGGCATCTATACTTGGCAAAGGATGAGAATCCTTTGGACATGCCTTATTCAGATCTGTGAAGTCAACACACATCCGCCATTTCCCATTGCTCTTCTTGACCAGAACGACGTTGGCGAGCCATTCTGGATATTGGATCTCCCTGATATGGCCTGCTGCAAGGAGTTTCTGCGTTTCGTCCTTGATCGCCTGTCTCTTTTTCTCGTTGAACTTTCTCCTTCTCTGGCAGATTGGTCTGACCTGGGGATCCATTGCTAAACGATGGCACAAGAAATCGGGGTCAATCCCCGGCATGTCTGAAGCAGACCATGCAAACGCGTCAAGGTGTCTACTTATTACCTTGGCGATCTGGTCTTGTGTCTCGCTGTCTAAGGTTTTCCCCAGTTTAAACGTCTTGTTGTTGATCTTCTTCTCAAGCCACTCCTCGACCGGCTGAGGCCTCTTCTCGCTGGCGATCAACGCTCTTGCAATGCCTGACTCCCTGGCGGTCTCCGGGCAATTTCTCTCTTCCTCCACCCGAGCGGCGCTCTCGGACCTCGCCTCGACATCCTCCATTGGCACATCGCCCTCGACGGCCACCTCCAACGCTGTATCCACAACTTGCCGGTTTTCCTGCTCAGGCTCCACACCAGGGGGCGGCGTTGTGGTTACGTGGCATACATATCTCTTGTTCTTGAGGCTGTTTTCATAGCACTTCTTCGCCTCCTTTTGGTCAGAACAGATGGTGATGATCATCCCTTCCATTGATGGTAGCTTGACCTCCATGTGCCTTGTTGAAGGCACAACTCCTGTTATGTTGAGTGTTGGCCTTCCCAACAGGATGTTGTATGCCGATGGAGCATTCACAACAAGGTACCTGATCTTCTCTGTGCGCGAGGACAAGCCATCTGTGAACGTCGTCCTTAACTCTGTACCCCCTGACCTCCACTTGATCACCGGAAAAACCGTAGAAACAACCCCCATATGGCCTCAGCTGCTCAGGGGATAACTGCAACTTTTCAAAAGTCGGCCAAAACATCACATCTGCCGAGCTTCCTTGATCGACCAGCACCCGATGGACTGTCCTTCTGCCCTAGCAAGTGAGATTACAATAGGGTCATTGTCATGAGGCACGACATCCCTAAGGTCTTCTTTGGTGAACGTAATGTCCACATCGGGTGAGTGATCCTCAAAGACCTCCATTGACATCACAGACCTTGCATACTTCTTTCGCTGCGATGCAGTACACCCACCACCCGAGAATCCACCAGCTATGGTGTGGATCTCGCCGTGGATGGGTACTTCGTGCTGCTGTCCCTCACTGCCCGCCGATTGTGAGCCTGATGATTGGCCCGCTTGCTTCTCCAGGAAGTAATCTTTCAAGAACCCACATTTGACCAACTCGGCGAGTTGGTATCCCAAAGCCAAACACGAGTTGATAGAGTGGCCAAAGCTCTTGTGGAACTCACACCACGCGTCTGGTTTTGGTCCCAACACCTTACCCGTCGTCTTCTCAGGCACTTTGAGCCTGGCAGCAATGTTCGGGATGGCGATCAGGTCAGCCAACCCCATCACGAACTCATACCTTGGCGGGCGATTGGGCTCTCTAGGCCGCCCTGGCCCCTTTCCCTTGCTCTTCTTTGGGTCGTAAGGATGATGCATCCTTTGAACCTTCTTCCAGCCCGCGGCCTCCATCACCCTCTGCGACTGAATCCTCATCTGAGCGCGTGGCTTAGCTGGGGCCACATTTCCCCTTTTCTCGGAAACTTCGCACTTAGCGGCGATGTGAACCACGACACGTCGCCGAATTTCAGCGAATGTGGCGGGGTGACTCCTTATCAGCGATTCACTAAAAGGTCTAGGCAACACGCCCTTTTTGAAGGCATGCACAAACATTTCTTCATCCTTACCTGGCAAGCGAACGATTTGAGCTCCGTATCTGTTCAGAAAATCCTTTAGAGACTCCCTTTGGTACTGCCTCATGTCGAACAGATCGTAAGACACCAGCGACGGTGCCTTGTTCACTATGTCCTGCTCAACGAACATCTTGGAAAATTGCTGGAACGTGGTAATGTGGCCAGTAGGTGAACTGACGAACCAGTCCAGCGCTGTTCCACTGAAAGTGCTCATGAACACCTTGCAGTAGACCGCGTCTGACCCCCCTGAGAGCATCATCTGAGTGTGAAATGTCGTGAGATGAGCCTCAGGGTCCTCCACCTCGGAGAAAAATGCTTTCACCGCTACCGTATTTGCAGGGACCACCGTGTCCATGATCTCCTGAGAAAATGGCATGGGAAAGCTACGCGGTGGGGATGGGGGTGCAGATCTGTCCCCAATCGCACGCTTCTCCTGTCCCTGAAGAGCTTTACGCAGCTCTTCGTTGATCTTGTTGAGCTCTTCATTCCTAGCCTGTGAGGCCACTAGTGCCTCGTGCATTCTTTCTTTCTCAGAACGCGATGCAGCTACCTTCTCCTGCAACGTCCTCATCATCTCCATCACCTGCGTCATAGACACGGCGCGACTGAACTGGACTGCGTTGTCCTCATCCTTTCTCAGCAAACTCAGCAACTCAAAGAAACTCCGAACGAACGGTGAAAACTCCGAAAATCGACTGCGACAGCGAGCAGTCGAACAGAAAACACCAAAACTTCAACAAACTCGAACTGTAGTTGGGAATCACCTTTTATACGGCCCCACGGTGGGCGCCTGATGATCCTGTCGGCTGACCTAGCGCAAGAGCGTTGCCTCGTCACGATCTTCCTCACCAGCTTGACACCACGTGCCCTTGAAGTCCACACCACAGATAGTCTCTCTGAGAACCTGAAAACACAAGATGGTGCCTCTGCGGCCGGTGGCGCTCCGACGCTCAAGTCAGTAACAAGAACACCCAAAAACTGAGAGAAAACTATACTCTGTAGAACCGTACTAAAGTGCACTCAACCCAAAACAATGAGCCGTAATTAAAACGTACCCCTGCAAATTCTGTTAAGTTTACCTTTATACCTAGGTTTTTTCTCTCTCCAAGCAGTTACGCTTTGGACGCGTGGCTCGCATCCAACACTACACGTGTCACCATCTGAGCGAGGATAACTCGAGCGTCACTCCTATGTAGCACCCAACCCTACACGTGTCATCTGGGTTGGAGTAACAGGTAGCATCCAACCCTACACGTGTCGTCATCTGGGTTGGGGTAACTTGAGCGTCTTTTCTGTGTAGTAACCAGTCGCGCGGCCAAGTCTCCTATTCAAGGAGTAATCTAGCACGTAATACGCTGCGAAACACCACCTGACAAGGCGAGTATCGGATGCAACAAAGTGCACCATCTCTGTGATATCGCTTGTCGCAAGTGCCACTCTCCTTATTGTTACGCCATGCATGTTCTAACTGAGGAAACCTTGCCACCAACGAATGTCCACTCTGGGAATCATGTCACTGATGAGCAAGGTGTTCCTTCCAACCCACTCGACCTTCACGCCCCATGCTGGCGCAATAATCATCTTACTGAACTTACACGCTTGAAATTACTCTTCTGAGCCTCCAACAGCTTTAACTAAGTTTACTGGGAGATCCGGTGATGTGCTCCTTGTGGCGATGTCAGACCACCTGATCTTCCATTATCTAACACATCGATGACACACAAACCCGGCGACAACCGACTATGTACACTGTAGAACGCCACTTCCACGAATCAGCGACTATGCTCACTTCTGAACCATTCATCTTTCTCTTGTCCACGTGTTCTGCTGAGCACGCCCCACACAGTCACGTGCTAAACACGTCATCACACCCGATGACCTGGTCGGTACAATATTAATTTTTTTTTTTTTTATCAGCAAAGAATGGAATTAAAATTTGAGGAGATACAAAGGGGTATCTCAACCCTTTTACATAAAACACCCTCATAGGAACAAGAGGTTGAGTTGTTTGCAATAAAACGCTGCAAACGCTAGCTCTAAAGCAACACCGTACCTCTAATAACGCTAGGAAAGCAAGAACACACAGAATCAACAACGTCAACAATCATCCCCACATGCCACAGCACCTCCTTCCTCCTCTCACACTACACAGCCTAGCAACAGAAAACATAGGCCAGAGCTGCATAAGTCGGAGATTTGTGTTTTTTGAGTAATGTCCACCAGCCAATCTCTTGTTTTTGCTATTCATCTGTATTGACTCGCCAATATAGAATTGTGGCCAAAAGTGGCTTCCCAGTGTTGGTGTTCCTCATTCTCCTCGCCACGCGACGAGTTACCCATACACGTTGCATAATTTCGGCGACCACCAACTCCACACAGATGGAGAACGGCGCTTCCTCGACCGGCGATCTTGTTGACCTTTGCATATCTTCGACGAGCACCGACTACGCACACATGGAAATCGCCGTTTCGTCAACCGGCGATCATGTAAACCTATGGAGAACGCCGTTTTATCAACCGACAATCATGTTAACCTTTCCATACCTTCGGCGACCACCGGCTACGCGCACATAAAGATCGTCGTTACATTGACCGGCGATCATGTTGACCTTTGCATAACTTTGACGACCACCGACTACGCACGCATGATGATCACCGTTTCATTGACCGGCGATCATGTGACCTTGTATAACTTCGGCGACCACCGACTACACCCATATGGGGAGCGCCGCTTCATCGATCGACGATCATGTAAACCTATGGAGAATGCCGCTTTATCAACCGACGATCATGTTAACCTTTCCATACCTTCGGCGACCACCGACTACGTGCGCATAAAGATCACCGTTACATCGACCAGCGATCATGTTGACCTTTGCATAACAACTTTGACGACCACCAACTACGCACGCATGAAGATCACTGTTTCACCGACCGGCGATCATGTGACCTTGTATAACTTCGGCGACCACCGGCTACACCCATATGGGGAGCGCCGCTTCATCGATCGACGATCATGTTGACCTATGGAGACCACCGCTTTATCAACCGGCGATCATGTTGGCCTTTTGCATACCTTCGGCGACCACCGACTACGCACGCATAATCGGTGCCCGCTACTTTAAAGGCTGCATAGCAATTCTTGTCTTCTGCTCTCTCCCACTTCATCCATGCATTAACTTCTAGAAGCGCAAAAATCTCTCAGCTGAACCCCACAGTACACACATGGTGTTCGTGTCCAGATATATCAGCTCCTTTTCGTATACTATTACAGCCCAAGGAAATGCCCATCCATATCGGCTCCCAGCATGACCTACGATCTCCAAGAACTCCCTTTGCAACATTCCATCAAAATTGCTTGGTAGAGCAGAACTCAGTGAGGCGCGAACACCTTATACCTTATAAAAAACCTCCCTCACTTCCTTACTACGCCATACCTGTTCCAGCCCATGCTTGAACCACTCAGCGAACCAAGAGGAGGCACTGGTTCGGATACAAAAGCCAGTCCGAGAAGGCGTACGAGAAAGCTGATGTTTTGTGCTTTAGCCACAACCAGGACTGTAGCTGCGCGTTCTGGAAAATCTCATCGGAGTCAGGCACCCCTTGTCTAAAAGCCACTATGTTCCTGTGCTCCCAAATACAGCTAACAGCGGCCGCCCAAAAACCTAACCATACTTGATTCTATTGACTGGACAAATGGGTTAGCTGAAAATTCATAAAGTGATTCATGAGATCTTTATTTTGGACACCTAGAATACCTATCTACCTATAACGCTGAGACCACACTTGTTAAGCAAAACCGCATTCTAGAAAGAGGTGTTGAGCGGATTCCTCCGACAGGTTGCAAAGAACACAACGAGTTGATGTTACCTGCACACCTCTTCTCAACAAATTAACCCTATTAGGAATTCTATCGATGAGAATTCTCCAGGCTGTCGTAAGCACCTTAGGCATGGCTTTAGCTTGCCATAAGAGACTAAACACACCTTCTCTTGCAGTTGAGCATTGGTGATTATCCAACATAGAGTACGCTGACTTAACAGAGAACATACCCTTCTGGTCCCCCTTCCATATAAGCTGGTCGAGGGAATCCTTCCACACAACGCCCGTACTAAGTCTGGACAAGAGTTCTTCCTCCATATCCGTCTCCCATTGGAACCTACCCCTCCTTCAGTTCAGATTCCACTTCCAGGTAGTCTCTTCCCATGCTCCTACCTCCCCCACCCTTTTACCTTGATCAAGAGACAAGGAGAAGAGTCTAGGGTAAACCGATCTAAGACATTCGTTCCCAAGCCACACGTCCTCCCAGAATCTCACTCTGGCTCCATTACCTACTTTCCACCCAATGGCCTTTTGGAACCAACCGTCTTCGACACCCTCAACGCAGATTTTAGTGAGATCCTTCCACCACCATGATTGGTACTTCGACCTCAGGTTCATATTTTCTGCTCCTGTGCCGTATTTAGATGATATAATCTCTTTCCACTTACCTCCTTCGCTACTCATGAGCCTCCATCTCCATTTAGCCAGGAGGGCCACATTAAATTTCTTCATATCCTTCACCCCCAAGCCTCCTAGCTCTAGAGGCTTACACACATTATCCCAGCTTACCCAGGATATCGACTTAGTCTGCTTCCCCCACGCCCATAGGAACTTCCGCTGGATGCTACTGATTTTATTGTACACTGCTACAGGGGCTTTGAAAATGGAGAGATAGAACAGAGGAATGGCTGTGAACACTGATTTCAACAAACAAATTCGTCCTGCCATTGAAAGAAATCTCCCCTTCCAAGAACTAAGTTTGGCTTCGACCTTTTTAACTACCGAATCCCAGAATTGTATCTTCCTGGGGTTACCCCCCACCTCAACCCCCAGATATTGGAACGGAAGCTTCATCGTATTACAATTCAGAGTTTTAGCATACATGCTCATGGCAAAACCGTCCACTTTAATACCGGATAACTTGGACTTATGAAAGTTGACTTTCAGACCCGATGCGATCTCATAGCATCGAAGGATAGCCTTAATTGTAAAAATGCTATCAAAGGAATCCTCACACAAAAAGAGTGTGTCATCTGCGAACTGTAGCAGACAGCATTCGACATTATTTCTTCCCACCTTGAGCCCCCTAAGGACATTCGTTCTCAGTGCTTGTCTGACCAAACCTGCTAAACCTTCAGCAACCACTAAGAAGAGGAATGGAGCCATTGGGTCTCCCTGTCTCAATCCCCTAGAAGGTTTGAATTCCTCCGTAGGACTCCCATTAACCAACACAGATACTGACGATGACGCCAAGCATCCTTTAACCCACGAGATCCACTTATCATGGAAGCCTAGCCTATGTAGCACATCGAACAAAAAACTCCATCTCACCGAGTCGTATGCCTTTTCAAAATCCACCTTGAAGCACACCCCGCTTTTTCCATTTCTCTTTATATCCTCAAGGATCTCATTGGCCATAACAACGCTGTCCAATAGACCTCTTCCACTAATAAAGGCTGACTGACAGTCATCAATGATAAACGGCATAATATTCTTCATACGGCTTGACAAGACTTTAGTAATAATCTTGTATATTACACCAACAAGAGATATTGGTCTGAATTGATCGAGCGAGGACAGATCTCTTACTTTTGGGATGAGCGCAATAAAGGAGGCATTACAACCTTTCGGGAGAGAACCAGTAGTATGAAAAAGTTGCACTGCTGCCATAACATCCGCCTTAAGCACTTCCCAACAACTCTTAATGAAATTGAAGTTGAACCCGTCCGGGCCCGGGCTTTTTGAGCCTCCACATTCCCATACGACATTCTTCACTTCTTCCTCAGTGAAGCTGACTACCATATTCCTGCTTACCTCCAAGGGCAACGACCTGAATTCCACCGAACCCAATTGTACACCAAAGTCCTGCATAGCCATGAATCTCTTCTCAAAGAGAGACTTTGCTTCCCTCCTTACAACTTCCGGTTCCTCACACCACTGAGAGTTCACCACAACTCCTTTGACCTCATTTTTTAACCTTCTCCATCGAATCGCAGAATGGAAGAAATTGGAGTTAGAGTCCCCATGCTTTAGCCAATTCACCCTTGCTTTTTGCCTATAAATGGAATCTAGCTTTCTATTAACCAACCCCAGTTGACTTAGCAGATCCAGCCTTCTCTGCCTTCCCTCGTCCTCTAGAGCATCAATGTCATCCTCCCCGTCTAAATTCTCAATTTCCATCTCAATACGTCTTTTTTCCGATTCCACACAACCAAAGACCCTTCTATTCCACTCTTTAAGATCAGCCTTTAAGAGTTTCAGCTTTTCTTTCAGAGCGGAAATGCAATTACCTTCCATCTGATATGATTCCCATTTACCCTTTACCATTGCAATGAACCCTGGTTCCTTCAGCCATACATCGAGGGTTCGAAAAGGTTTAGGCCCCCAATCTTTAACACATGATTTTAAGACTAGAGCGCAGTGATCCGAGACGACTCTCTGTTGCACATACTGTTTGGATGCCGGCCAAATTTGGAGCCACTCTTCAGAGACCAGAAATCTATCCAGTCTACTCTTTGTTGTGCCATTCGCTTTAAACCATGTATACCTTTTCCCTACACCAAGAATGTCCATCCAACCATTATTTTGAATAAAGTTGTTAAAACCTGCAATCTCCTTCCTTTGACTTGAATGGCCTCTAATCCCTTTCCTCTCCTCAGGCCTCCTAACAGCATTAAAATCACCACATAGACACCAAGCCAAATTTTGATATGATTGCTTGAGAGTCGTTAATGCTTCCCACAAGAGAATTTTGTCCTGTAAATTACATGCTGCATAAACATTTACCACCACACAATGACATTTTGTTTCAAGATGATAGCCCGCTATAGCGATAAAGCCAGTCCCGATAACGTGGCTTCCATACTCAAAAGCTTCCTTATTCCACATAGTTAACATACTTCCTGCCCCATTAATCCCTTCATGATGGATCCATCCAATGTTACTACTCTTCCACAACAGAAAACATCTGGCATCTGAGAAAGAGGACGTTTTCGTTTCCTGCAAACAGAGGAAAACAGCCCCCTCCTTAGACAGAAGGTGACTCAAATACCTTGCTTTTGTCCCCCCTCCCAACCCTCTAATATTGAGACTAATTATAGTCATGATAACTCCTTCACACTTCCCACCCAAGAGACCTCTTTATCATCCTTATCCCTTTCCTCTAGCCGATCCAATTCTTCAACTAGATTCCCCTCGCCCCCTGGACACTCCAATCCGAGATTACGTCCCAACTCCCAGATTCGCATTGATTCCGCATCCTTGAGGTCCAGTTTCAACCGATCGTTGCAATGATGAATGTCTGTACTCGATTCCGCCAAGGAACAGTGGCTAAGCCTAGAAACAGGGTTTACCCCATGAAGGAGTGTTCCTACTCCCCCATTCGACCTCCACTTTGGTTGTGCATTCTGCGTTCCCATCCCTCCCGTAGACCTCAGTCTACGATGTTCCGGTGATGACTTACAGCCAACTTCTCCTTTAGACAAAGCGTCGTGTTCCGCACTTGATTCTACACCGTTGGTCCTCTTACACCACTTAACATTTCTGCTTGATTGGGGGTCTGAGCTCCCCGTAGATGAGTTCTCTCTCTCGCTACTACAGTGGACAGCTTGGCATGGGTTAATATCATATTCATTCACCCGTGTTTGCAACTCTGCACAATGATTCCCCTCTTCCTTCGTACGATGTGAATTTGACGCAGCCATGGTAGCAGGCCCTTCCTTCCCACTTCGACTAACCGTTTTTCCCCCGTTGCTTCCTGGCATTGGGCCCCTTAGAATTCCATCTTTACTAACCATACCTCTCATTGTTGATTGGGCCTGACCTTGCTTCGGCCCATTTGTTGGGAAATTGCACCCATAGGCCCCTTCTACTAGGTTAGCCAGCGAGTCCTGCAATGCCTTGCATGCCTCGTTGACTTGGCTCACAGCAGCTAAAGCTGCTCCTCCTTCAGACCCTCCTTGCACACGTTTTTCCATTTTGGGGAAAAAGAACCCACCTTTAGACTGACACCCAATATCGCTGGCAGCCTTATTCTCTAAAAACTTTCGGTTCGATGGTATCGAGGTTTGGGTCAACCCCACCACCTCGGGGTCCTCATCCCGCTGCGGACCACCGTCTTCGCACTCTTCCCCTTCATCGGACAACCTTTCAGCGTGGTATGTTTCCTCCACCACGGTATCCGAAGACGATATACTATCGGAAGATTCGTAGTGGTCTTCGTGACACAAACATTCTCCTCGTTCTCTACTAGATATCTCCTCTGTAATGACAACATTACAGACATGCCCGTTGATCCTATACTCCTTCGCCATATCCACTTTGCATGCTTTACGTACTCTAACCTGCAAACGGGCAAACTCCAAATTTTCCCATTGTCTAGTAGACTCATCAATCTGTACCAGGGATGCTACTTCTCCAACCACCTTCTTGAAACACTGTTCACTCCACAAGGTTAAAGGGATCCCATAGCACCTTACCCAAACTATTTTATGCTTTGCGACATGAGATTCAGACCAGGGTTTAATGTCATCGAAAAGGGAGACGAACCATTCATTATTGAGCTTAATGATATCCTCCAATCTATCACCGTCTTTGGGCGTTAGCAGCACAAGGTTATCACCCATAACTCTTAGCTTGATTCTGCTCATACCCCCCTTGACAAATTCTTCGTTCAAAGTACCAAAGGACATAGAAGGGGACATCCATCCAACTGCACTCGAAGCCAACCACGCCGGTGTGTTAGGTATTATTTCAAAAGCAGGGCCCGTCCATCTACCTTTTGAGTGTTTACGCACAATCTCAGCATAGGATTGTTTAGGTTTTTGGATCTCCTCCGTTCGGACTGTTCTATATCCGCGCTAGACCTCCTTCTTCTCCTCCTTCATCTTACCCTTAGAGCTCCTTGCTCGCAAGGCAGCATGTCTAGATATGCTTGGTCTTCCTTTCTGAACTCCGACCTCTGCTCTCCTATATTTCGGGAAGTTAACGTGCAGTTTCAGGTGGTCAATATAAATCTGGTCCAGTTTCTTTTCCAGTCTGGCCTCATTGGGGACTGGGTAAAATCTCACAAAGCCATATCTTCTTCCCCACCTATTCAGCCGCCTAGAAATGAACACCTCTTTCACTCTGGCCCATTTTCTAAAGATTCTATACATATCGTACTCTCCATGACTGTTAGGGAAGTTGGAGAAGAAAAAAGTTGTGGAAATCCCTTCCCCAGAGTTGTTCACCGGCGATGCTATCTTGATATCCGCCTCTCTTCTCCACGCTTCTTCCCTCTTCCCCCTCCACCTTGCTTCTTCTCCTCTACCACGATCTCTTGCCATCTCCTCTTCAAAAATATCCCTTCACCATATTGTCGGTACAATATTAATAATATAATTTATGCTTATTATTATTAAAAATAATTATATTATTAATAATAATAATAATATAAATTAAATTAATAATAATAATAATATAAATTATATTAATAATAAGAATATAAATTAGATTAATAATAATAATAATAATAGTATAAATTACATTAATAATAATAATAATAATAATAATAAAAATTATATTAATAATAATAATAAAATAAATTATATTAATAATAATTATTATATTGATATTAATAATAATAAAAAAATATATTAATAATAATAATAATATAAAGTATATTAATAATATAAATAATATAAATTATATTAATAATAATAATATAAATTATATTAATAATAATAATAATAATAATGAAAATTATATTAATATAAATTATATTTATATTATTAATATTATATTCATATTAATATTATTAATATTATTTTTAATTACAAAATTTTATATAATTACTTTTAATATTTACTTAAATATAATTGTGGTTTATGTTTGATTGTCTTGTGTTGCACAGATAAAATTTTCCTACTTATGCTTCTACAATAGCCTCGCCAACTATTGAAACTAATTGAAGAAAATAGTAGAAAACAAAAAGTTGTAGAAACTGATTGTACAAAACTGCACGAAATATATTAATAATAATAATAATAATATAATTTATAATTATTATTACTAACAATAATTATATTAAAAATATAAATTATATTAATAATAATAATATAAATTATATTAATAATAATAATATAAATTATATTAATAATAATATAATTTATATTTATATTATTAATATTATTTTTAATTACAAAAGTTTATATAATTATTTTTAATATTTACTTAAATATGATTGTCGTTTATGTTTGATTGTCTTGTGTTGCACAAAGGTAAATAAGGTAAAATTTTCCTAATTATGTACTTCTACAATAGTCTCCCCAACTGTTGAAACTAATTACTGGAAGCAAACTGTTGTAAGTAGGTTTTAGTGACCAAAGAAGCATTCAACACCATTGTCACCAACTCCAACTCTACACTCGTTTCGGAGTACCGACACATGGGGCACGTGACCTGGGTCTCCAACCACTTGTCAACTCATTCCGCATGAAATATATGCTTGCAGTATGCAATCATTTTCACGGGTTGTCCCTCTCCCACCTCCTCCAAATATATAGGGCAATCTCCAGCAATCTCTGCCACCACTGCCAGAGACCACAACGCCGCTTGTCCATGAAAGTCGTCGGACTCTGAGTCGGATGAGGAGGAACGTCAGAAGTAAAAATATACCAATAAGATGAAGAATAAAATGGCGAAGAGGGAGAGTAAAATATAGTCAGTAGTTGAATTGAACCTCAGGTCAGAGAACTTTCCCCGCGAAGAGTTTCTGGCAGAAAGTGGAGGCATTGATGGTAGGGGAGGAGGGTTCAACCTTGGAGGAGTTGCAGCAGAGTCCCTGGACTTTTTTTTATTCCTCTACTTCATGCTCAAAGCTTTTTTATGAAGGCTGTGGAGTTGTTGGAGCCAAAGGCATAAGGCAATTAATAACTACTAAGATGCATGTCTCCTTATTGCCAGGTTCATACCAGATTGCTTGTGCCACATTTAAATGTGTTTGGTACATGAGGCATCCTTAAAGAATGAAAGGTCTTAAAGGTAGTTAAGAGTGTGAAGGAAGAGATCAGGAAGGTAAAATTTAAAGCGAAGTGTAGTCAAGGCCTAGTTTATGGTTCTCCATCTTCTTCGTTTCTCACCACAGAGCTTCTCTTTAGGGTTCCGTTTTATTTTGTTCTTGATGTTTGGCTTCTTCTCACGCACACTCTTGCTCATTTTTTTCTCTTGAGTGTAGTTCTTGTGCAATCTTAGGGATTACGGTTTATTGTGTTATTTGGCATGAGAAAGTGGAGGCATTGAGGTGTAGAGCATTCTATAGTGGTCATGCTAAGAGTTCATCATTTTCAATTATGAAGAAAACTGAGGTCTTGCACCTTTATTTATAAGAGAAATTCGTAGGTCTTGCAAAAATGTTATTTTTAATTACAAAATATTATATTATTATTTTTAATATTTACTTAAATATAATTGTGGTTATATATTAAAAACTACAGTTATTGGAAGCAAACTGCTGCAAACACAACCTTTTAGTGATCAAAGAAGCATTCACCAATACACCAGACAAGTTTTTTGGTTATATTATAATTTTTATTATACTTATTATTATTAATATAATTTATACTTATTATTATTAACAATAATTATATTAATAATAATAATAATAATAAAATTATATAAATAATAATAATAATAATAGCATAAATTATATTAATAATAATAATATAAATTATATTAATAATAATAATATAAATTATATTAATAATAATAATATAAATTATATTAATAATAATAATATAAATTATATTAATAATAATAATATAAATTATATTAATTTATATCTATATATAAAGAGGATTCCCTCTTAACTGCTCTTATTTTTTTTTCCTATTTTATCCTTATATTAATATTTAATTTTATTATTGTATTATGGTCATTGTGTCATTTCTTATTCTCCTCTTAACTGCTCTTAATATTTTTTTCATTTTATCTTTACTTAATGATCCTGCCTGTTGACCGGAGCGCTGGAGAATGCCTCGTCAAAGGATCGACGTGCGCGCCGCTTCTCACTTCCGTTCCTCCTCTGGATCTATCTCAAGAACCTGCAAAGAAACGATACAGCGCCGCTGCGGCCGATCGCACTCCGACGCTCAAGTCAGTGACGGTATCACCAAATACTAAGAACTGGAACCGTGCAAACTCTCTCTCTCACAAACAGCTCTGTCACTCGCAAGCGTAAAGTGTATGAACTGAACGTGCGTACCTCAGAAAATCTGTTAAGAACTCTTATATACCTGGTGGTTTTCTCTCTCCTGGCAGTTACAGACTTGGACACGTGGCTCGCATCCAACTGTACACGTGCCATCATCTGGAGGCTCCCTGACTTGGCGCTGCTTCTACTCTCATTTTGGCTAAGTTACTTATGCATGGTACTGCCCAGTGCATAGCTAACTTAGGAGTGCGATCTCTACTGAAACTGGCGAGTTAGGGCCTTCATACACCTTCCCTGTGGTCTCGCCGGCCGCCTTCATAATCTGCTTCTCCTTCGTCTTCGGCGATGTGCTTATTCTGGCGATCTCCGACTGCCTGGTCGCCTGAGTCTACATCTGGCGACTTCATCTTCAACCTGGCGATCGCCTATTCTGGTAAACTGGAAATCGGAACACGCCAACTTAACAATCGGCGACCACACGTGCCTCCCGACTTCCTTCCCATCTGCCAACCTGGCGCCCTGCCAACACGCCTACACTGTAGCAGGATGCCACGTCATCGCACCCGTCCACCAGGGCGGTACACTTAATAATTTATTGTATTAATTTATTTTGGTTATTTGAACATTTTATAATTTCAAAAATTAATAAAATAATTTTTTAATTTTAAAATTTATTTTATTTGTTATTATTTAACTGGAGAGTGGAGAGAGTGGAGAGATTGATTAGTTACTTTTCTGTTTTAAAGATCTTCTTCTCTATTAAATAAAAAATTAAAGATATTTGTAATATTTTGTGGACCACTTTAGCAGGAGAGTGTAGATTTAGTACGTTACTATTCTGATTTAAACTGATATTCTTTTTTTATTAAAATTGTAGAATTTTAAAATTGATTTAAAAAACAAATTTTATGATTCTCCACTACACATAACCCACGTATCCTACTTCTCACTTTCTCTCTCCTATATAGGTACCTACTTCCCACTTTATCTCTCCGCTACACATAACACATTCTTTTTTTACCATACTTCTCACTTTCTTTTCTCTTTCCTTTTCACTTTCATGTAAAATCATACTTTCATTTCTTTGATTAATCTTTCTGAAACCCTAATTTGACATTTGTTTCATAAAATTGTAATTGAAGTTTGTGACTAGAGGGAACGAAAAGACTCAAAAGTTGCGCGCTTCATCACAACAATAGGTAATTCTCTTTATATGCATTTCAATTTGTAAAACACTAATTTGTCTTCTGAAATTGTGATTGAAACATGTGACTAGAGGGATAAGAAGGACTCAACAAGAGGAGACAGAGGTACATGAAAAAAGTCATGATAAGACCCTTTTTGGTAACAATTTTATAGATTTAAATGAAATCATACAGAGCATTAACTAAACTATATTCTCATTTCCTCATATTTTACGGAAAAGTTACTTCCAATTTGTTTTTTAAGTTTTTTGTCATCACCATTTCTTTATCTTTGCTCTTCCTCTATATTTTCTTCTCTTAGGTTTTGATTTTTGAAATCATCTTAACTTTTCATAAAGTTATGATTTTAGAGACCACCTTCAAAATAGGTTCTCTCACCAGAGAGCATTATGTAGAGAAAGCATTATGTAGAGAAGGTAAGTCATCGTGTTCTTAAATCTATGTTTTACATGTTGTACTAATATTTTTTTTGTTTTTTATTTGTTAATTTTAGAGAGTTAATATTCATAGCAAAATAGAGGAATCAGAGAAGGATTGTCGCGCTCACTCCCCCAATCGTAAGGTTCTAACACGAAGGAACATTAGATTTGGGTGCGAAAGATGGGAACAATTTAAACGAGTCTCTATACAGGTCCAAGGGTACAAGGTGAAGAAAAGAGAAGCAAATTTCATTGCATTTTCTTCTTTTGTATATAATATTTTTCAAACAATTGAGGATGAATTTTTGGTTTATTGTTTAATGGTGTCATATGTATTGTAATGATTGTCATATATTATTGGTTGTTTATAGACCTAATGAAAAATATTGGTTTAATTCCTATAATTGATAAAATATTAAAAATTATTAAAAGAAATATGAAACTCAAATTCTATTTAATTATTTTTTCGGTTGAGTTTGTAGTTTTAAATAAATTTTAACTATTACCAAATACATATATTTTTACCCATAATTAATAAAATATTAAAAATTATAAAAAAAATATGAAAATCAAATTCTGTTTAATTATTTTCTATCTTGAGAGACGGTTTTGAATTCAAATAGTAATTTTGAATTTTAAATTTTGAAAATTCATTCATTCTCTTTACCATATGTAACTTTTACTTACCGCTCACCACTATTTTATTAACCTACTCTTTAACTGTATACTCTTTAACTTCTCATTTTAATGTTATTAAGAGAAATTGTTTTTGAAGAATAAAAAAATACTAAAGAAAAAGAAATAAAAAATGCGGATACACACTACTCTTTAACTGTATACTCTTTAATTTCTCATTTTAATGTTATTAAGTGAAATTGTTTTTGAAAAATAAAAAAAATACTAAAGAAATAGAAATAAAAAATGCGGATACACAGGCACGTTAGTGCTTGTGTTCTCGCTAGTAATAATAATATAAATTATATTAATAAAAATAATAATATAAACTATATTAATAATAATAATAATATAAATTATATTAATAATAAAAATAATATAAATTATATAAATAATAATAATAATATAAATTATATTATTAATAATAATAATATAAATTATATTATTAATAATAATAATATAAATTATATTAATAATAATAACAATAATAATATAAATTATATTCATATTATTAATATTATATTTATATGAATTATATTATTAATATTAATAATATTATTAATATTATTCATATTAATAATATTATTCTTATTGTACATATTGTTAATATTATTTTTAATTACAAAATTTTATATAATTATTTTTAATATTTACTTAAAAATATAATTGTGGTTTATGTTTGATTGTCTTGTGTACTTCTACAATAAACTAATTAAAGAAAATCATAGAAGGCAAAAAGTTGTAGAAACAGATTGTATGAAACTGCACGAAATTTATTATTTATAATAATAATAATAATATAATTTATACTTATTATTATTAACAATATATAATTTATATTTATTATTATTAACAATAATTTATATTAATAATAATAACAATATAAATTATATTAATAATAATAATATAAATTATATTATTAATAATAATATAAATTATATTATTAATAATAATAATATAAATTATATTAATAATAATAATATAAATTATATTAATAATAATAATAATATAAATTATATTATTAATAATGTACTGATAAGGTAATCGGAAGTGATGACGTGGCAGCAAGCGATAATATAGGCGTGTTGAACGGGACACCTGTCTGACAGAAGGGAAGTACATTGGGAAGTTTGTGTAGTCGCCAATTGTTAGCTTGGCGTTCTCCGATCTCTAGCATGTATAACCGGCGCTCACCAGGCTTGCGTCATGGTCGCCATATGTGAGTTTTAGGCGATCAAGTGGTTAGAGACCGCCGAAAGGGGCACATCGCCGCAAGATCAGGAAGGCTTGCTTAAGGCTTTCTAGGGGTACAAGTATGAAGGACGAGGTTATCAGATGATCATTCCCTAGCCAGAGGTCGAGGCAAGGGAACAGTTTCCCAGAACATGCACGATGTGCAAGAGAAGCAGATCGTGATAGCGGCAGGCGAGACCACAGAGAAGGTGTGCATGGTGACACCCCGTACTCGCCGCTTAAGGGGTCACGCTCCAAGGAAGCTATGCACCAAGTTACTCCTTGCATGGGTAACTTAGTCGAATAGCTTGAAGAGTAGAGGTGACGCTCAAGTAGAAGAGGGCTCCAAGATGGCGACACGTGTACAGCTGGATGCGAGCCACGTGTCCAGAGGTGTAACCGTCAGGAGAGAGAAAGTGCTCAGGTATATAAGGAATTTTTAACAGACTTTGAGGTACGCTTTCAGAATAACCGAGGTGCTCGGGAACGGCACCTACCGCTTGGAGATGTTAGAAGGAGGGGCGATTCCTCGCACCTGGAACGCCACACACCTCAAGTTATATTACAGTTAAAGCTTTGTAAGTAAAACGAACATGAAGAGATTTACAAGCTTTCTGTTAAAACAGTTTGAAGGGGGCACTCTTTTTTCCCTAAGGAGGGTTTTTGATGAGGCCACCCAATAAAGAAGAGTTTTCAAAGTTTAAAGTTTCTAAGATTGCATGCTTGTGGGTTTTAAAGTTTTAGAAAAAAGACCTTATCACTCGTACGTGATCTAAGGCAAAGTTATGCTGCATGCTTTCTAGTTAAAAGTTTTAAAGTTCCCATCGTTTTTCGGCGATCGGTGGCACCAGTTAAAAGTTTTGAAGTCCCCATCGTTTTTCGGCGATTGGCGGCATCAGTTTAAAGTTTTAAAGTCCCCATCGTCTTTCGGCGATTGGCGGCACCAGTTAAAAGTTTTAAAGTCCCCATCGTTTTTCGGCGATTAGCGGCATCAGTTAAAAGTTTTAAAGTCCCCATCGTCTTTCGGCGATTGGCGGCATCAGTTAAAAGTTTAAAGTCCCCATCGCTTTTCGGCGATCGCCGGCAATAGTTAAAGTTTTAAAGTCCTCATCGCCTTTCGGCGATCGGAGGCACCAGTGATGATTAAAGACCTCAACGCTCTCGTGCGTCTTGAGGCAAGAAGAGGAAAAGACCTTCTCGCCTTTGAGCGAGTGCAGGCGAGAAAGAGAAAAAGTCCTCCTCGACTTTGAGCGAGTGTAGGCAAGAAAAAGTCCTTCTCGACTTTGAGCGAGTGCAGGCAAGAAAAAGTCCTCATCGACTTGGAGCGAGTGCAGGCAAGGAAAAGTCCTCCTCGACTTTGAGCGAGTGCAGGCAAGAAAAAGTCCTCCTCGACTTTGAGCGAGTGTAGGCAAGAAAAAGTCCTCCTCGACTTTGAGCGAGTGTAGGCAAGAAAAAGTCCTCCTTGACTTTGAGCGAGTGTAGGCAAGAAAAAGTCTTCCTCGACTTTGAGCGAGTGTAGGCAAGAAAAAGTCCTCCTCGCCTTTGAGCGAGTGCAGGCGAGAAGAGAAGAAGTCCTCCTCGCCTTTGAGCGAGTGCAGGCGAGAAGAGAAGAAGTCTTCCTCGCCTTTGAGCGAGTGCAGGCAAGAACAGAAGAAGTCCTCCTCGCCTTTGAGCGAGTGCAGGCGAGAACAGAAGAAGTCCTCCTCGCCTTTGAGCGAGTGCAGGCAAGAACAGATTGAAAGACCTCTCTGCACAAGCTGATAGAGGCAAGATTAAAAGTCCTCAATGCATCCAGGGGGGAGGAGATGTACACCCTGGGCAAGTTGAGGCACCAGAAATAGTCCTTCTCACCTCAGAGTGAGTTCAGGCAAGATGAACTGAAAAGTCAGGGGTGTTCGTGACCTTAAACGGTGGGGAGGGAAGGAAAACGCCTTTCCCCCTTTAAGTGAAACATCAATATTGACTTAGTAAGACCCGAGAAAACTTCCACGCTTGTAGGCGGTGCGAAGACAAATAAAATCCTTCTCGTCTCGAACGAGTTAAGGTATGGCGTGAAGGGTGAAAGAAGTTAAAAAGATAGCTAAGGTAGGTTCAAAGAGAACACCTCACTATCCAGCTCATTGCTCTGAAACTCAGGGAGGTAGAGAAGGATCCGAAAGGCGCCTCTACCTCCAAGATGAGGGAACAATGGTCAAGTTATGAAGGCAAGAAAGTTCACATCGCCAGAACCCTACGGCGATCAGAAGAATTCCAGGTGATGACAGGAATGAGGACTCACTTTGCTGGGCAGATCAGGTAAACTGTATTGTGATACTAGTTTAAGTTAAAACCTGCTGCCTAGTACGTAACTTATGTTAAGGTTTATTGCCTTGAGTTCACAAGTTATATTAAATGTCATCGCTAAAGAGTTAATAGTTGCTCAAGTTTACTTTGAGTTAACAGTTTGATAAGTTGTTATAAGGTTGACAGTTTATTCAAGATCGAAGTAGTGTGTGAAAGGTGAGGCTCGAATGCTGCTGAGTTAATTCGTTTGAGCAAGTCTCACCAGTTATGTTGGTAAACCACACATCAAGTAAAGGTAAAAGCGTGCAAAGTAAAGAGAAAACGATATATGAGAAGTGAAAATCATATAAGAAGTTGCAGTTCAAGTTTGCATACATACATAAACAGTTATACAAGCAGTAATTACAGATAAAGTTTTTACAAAAGAAAAGGTGATGGAGGAAGGCAGCTAGTATTCGGAGGGTACAATCTACCCATCCACCACCTCGTTGCAGATCGACACCATGGAAAGGTCGAGCTCGGGGTATTGACATGCTACTTGCTCTAGAGCGGCGTCAAACCTGGCGGTGAGGACTTGGGCGGTGCTTTGCTCGAGCTCTTGTGTTTGCTTCTTCAGCTCTTCCTTTTCCTCACGAGCTCGAGCAAGTTCTTCAGCAGCTTTTTTGCCTCCATCCCGAGCTTGGGCCAACTCTGCAGCAATCTTCTTGGCCTCCTCTCGAGCTTCGACGAGCTCAGCAAGAGCATCGTCCCTTTCTTTTTCGACCTTCCCAAGGAGAACCTCCCGATCTGCTGACCTTTTCTCAAGGTTTTCCACCTTGGTTGCATCCGCCTTTTTTGCAGCCTCCAAGTTTGCCACCTTGAGCCTGTAAGGGACCAGCTTGCTTTCCAAGTCGATCTTCTCTTGGACTTGGAGATGCAGTTTCTGGCGCAGGTCGGAGGCTTCCTTGTGAGTGCTCCTGAGCTCAGCATCCATGGCGTCCTCCAGCCTTGAGTGTTCAATCTCCACCATCATCAGGTTGCAAGAGAGTTTCTCAGCCTCAACCCTTATCATCAGGTTTGACTCCTTCAGCGCAGAGTTCTCATCTTGGAGCTTCTTGAGTGAGTCCTTCACAGCTCTTGATACAATCGAGGGAAGATCCTCCGCCATCATCTTCAGTCGGGCTGTGAAGGGTCCCAAGATCTCTTTGAAGGAGGTTGGGAGGCTTGAGGTGCTGGGGGGTTTGGTGCTGACTTTCACCACCACCCTCTTCAGTTTGTAGGGCAAGTGGGGCTTCTTGGCATGGTGGTGAGGTCGGAGATTCTGTTATCAAAATTGGCGAGGCTTGAGCGCCCTCATCGTTTCCTAACGCAGCCTCAGCAATAGAAGTGGTTGAAGGAGGACCCTCTCCGGCAGATACGAATGGTGTGGAGGCGCTTGGAGGGTTCTCTATGAAGTTTGGGTCGCTGCTCTCGACCATTGGGGGCGCGGCGGCTAAGGGCGTCGCTTGGACTGGTTGCAGTGGAGCTAGAGGTGAGGGCGGTGTTGGTGTTTGAAGTGCAGGTGGTGAAGAGGGGGCCGCCCTTGTTCTTTTAGTAACGAGGCCATCCTCAGTCTCTTCATCATCCTCTTCTTCCTCTTGCACCACTTGAGGAGCCTTCCTCTTGGGTCTCCTCAGAACCAATTTTTTCCTTTCTGGGGCGGGTAGTGCCCCAGAAGAAGTTGGACCTCGGGGAGGGGTCTTGCCTTGAGCAGTGGCGATCTCCACCACCGAGTTGGGCACGGTTTGGGAGCCCGCCGCGAGCTTGTGAGATCGGGCGGTCGCCCTCAGTTCTGCCAGTTTCCCTTTGCCCAACATGTTATCTGCACAAGGTAAGGGATAGGTGAGCAACCAAAACAGAAGCAAAAGATACAAGTATATTCATGCAGAGGTAACACAAGCAGCACATGGATAAGTAATGGAATGCCAAAATAGAGTGGTAAAAATTCAGAGTTAGTTTTAACGCGAAGTGGGAGACTTGGTGTTGAGGTAGGGGCTGACCTATGTGAGCTTTGAGTTGGTCCTCGAGGAACTCGAAGGAAATTATTGAGGCGGTGGGGAAGGTGATGTTGGCAGCAGCCACACCCTTCCAGAATAGACAAAGATCTTTGTCTAGCGCCCCCATGTTATCAGGACTTCTTGGTCTTCTGAAGCTGTCCTTGGAGTCCTTGTTTCCCTTGTTTACCCAGTACAAGGGGAAGACGTCGAGCAAGGAGGGGTCTTGGTCATTTTGGCACACCTTGATGAACTTTCCCTTCCAATCTTTGTAAGATTGCTGGAAGATCGAGAGGATTGACCTTCCAGCAATCCCGTTCAAGCTGACCCAGAGGCGATCTCCGGGATTCTTTGCCTCGAACGAAAAGAGGAAGACATCCACCGAAGCCGGTAGCCCCAAGTGTGCACAGATAATTTGGAACGCCCTCACAAACGCCCAGTTGTTGGGATGAAGCTGGGCAGGGGCGACGTTGAGCTCGGTCAGTAGCTCTCTCTCAAAACGGGTAAAAGGAAGCCTAAGCTTCACTTTCTTGAAGAAGATAGTGTAGATGAAGTAGAACAACTCGCCGTTGTTCCCCTTATCGTCCGCGCAGATCGGTTCACCCGGGCAGCAGGGCAGCACGGCCACTTTGCTATCATGCTCCTTGTGGAAGGAAAGGTCGGACTGATCTCCTTTCCTCAGTCGGTGCACGCCCAACTCGGTGGTTATTGGGGAAGTCTCTTTCAGCAGAGTTGGGGTGGCCCAAGGGTAGAGCTTCTTATAGTCTTGCGGAGGAAGGGAAGCTCCTCCTGCGAGTGGTGGAGTTGCCTGGGTAGGGTTGGCATGAGCAGGGGCAGGCCTCTCAGCCTGTGCAGAGGGAGCACCAGAGGCTCGAGATGGGTTGCGTATCGATGGAGGATTTGTCCCAGGGACAGCCCTACTGGTTTTGGGTGGAGGGTTTCGCGATGAAGAAGGAGGGTTAGCGGTGGACTTCGTGTGAGCCATCGCAGGAACTGCAAAGGAAAGAGAAAGGGATGAAATGAAGCTAGCAGAGAATGACTCGATTGGGGACGAAGAAGATAGAACGAACGACTGAGGTTTCGCTGGGATGGACGTTATCAGGGACGAAATTTAGGTTACGAGAAAAAAGAAAAAACAGCCCACAACATATGCTTCAGACAGTTAATGGATGATGCAAATCGATTAAAATGCAACAAATACCAATAGGAGGAGTAAAAGGGGTACCTTTTTGTGATCGGATGAGCGATGAAGAAAGTTGGAGATTGAGAGAGACGAGAAGCTTCGTGGTTCGCAGAGAGAATGTTTGGAATGCTTGAGAATGAAGAAAGACGATGGAACAATGAAAAGCGCGAAAGAGTTTAAGAGTTTTCGAACATTTTAGGAAGCGCAAACGTCTGTTAAAGACGACCGTTGATGAAGCCACGTGTCGTGTGATTGAAAAAGGGGTTGGTGGAGCGTCAGAAAGGCAGAGGGTACGAACGTACGAAAATCTGTACCAGCGCCACATAGATCGACGATGACGTGACCTCTTAGTCTTTTCGCTGGACAAGTCTCAGCTTAAGACTGGGGGGCTTGTGTACCGATCAGGTAATCGGAAGTGATGACGTGGCAGCAAGCGATAATATAGGCGTGTTGAACGGGACACCTGGCTGACAGAAGGGAAGTACATCGGGAAGTTTGTGTAGTCGTCAATTGTTAGCTTGGCGTTCTCCGATCTCTAGCATGTATAACCGGCGGTCACCAGGCTTGCGTCATGGTCGCCATATGTGAGTTTTAGGCGATCAAGTGGTTAGAGACCGTCGAAAAGGGCACATCGCCGCAAGATCAGGAAGGCTTGCTTAAGGCTTTCAAGGGGTACAACTACGAAGGACGAGGTTATCAGATGATCATTCCCTAGCCAGAGGTCGAGGCAAGGGAACAGTTTCCCAGAACATGCACGATGTGCAAGAGAAGCAGATCGTGATAGCGGCAGGCGAGACCACAGAGAAGGTGTGCATGGTGACAACCCGTACTCGTCGCTTAAGGGGTCGCGCTCCAAGGAAGTTATGCACCAAGTTACTCCTTGCATGGGTAACTTAGTCTAATAGCTTGAAGAGTAGAGGTGACGCTCAAGTAGAAGAGGGCTCCAAGATGGCGACACATGTACAGCTGGATGCGAGCCACGTGTCCAGAGGTGTAACCGTCAGGAGAGAGAAAGTGCTCAGGTATATAAGGAATTTTTAACAGACTTTGAGGTACGCTTTCTGAGAACACTTGAGTACGCTTTTCAGAACACGGAGATTCACTGCGCACGGTTCCTTGAGTTTTGATATTCTCTCTGAGTATTTGGTGATTCCGTCACTGACTTGAGCGTTGGAGCGCGATCGGCCGCAGTGGCGCCACTCTGTTTTCTGCAGGTTCTTGCGAAGAATTGAGGTGCGGAGGACAGAAGGTAACGTGGTGCGAAGCTGATCCAGAAGGAGAAACCTTTGACGTGGCAAGGCTCTTGCACTCAGGTCAACCGGCCAGATCAAATAATAATAATATAAATTATATTATTAATAATAATAATATAAATTATATTATTTGTTCCGACCGGTTGACCTGGGTCGTCTTTATGAGTGGCTTGTCCTCACGAGCTAGAGCACCTTCGTTCTGTCTCGTCTATGAGTACCTGAAAAAAGAAGAACAAATGGGCGCCCTCGCGGCCGTTTGCACTCCGACGGTCAAGTCAACTAGCGAGAAACACCAAAGTGACTAGAGACTGTATGATTGTCTCAATGACTGGAACTGTGCGGCTAAACTGTGTTTCCCTAATTGCCTTGTGCTCACAGCTGGGTGCGCCGTCAAGAACAACTAGGGTTTAGTGCTCTGTGTAATTATGAAAGCGTACCTTACTAGGGCTCTTCGTGCCCTTTATATAGGTGAAAACTAGGGTTTACCTCTGCGTTGCTTGCTATTATCTAGGGTTCCTTGGAGAAGGTCCTTGCGCCGCTATCCCTAGGATCTTAGCGTATCTGGCCCATGGACTTCCCTTATCTGGAGTGCAATGAATAACCTTGCGGCCACTTGGGCTCTAACTTAGGCACTGTATTTCTCGCGCCATCATACTATTTGGGTGCCCTAATTAATCACGTGTCATGCGTGCAGCCTTCCTTGGAGATCTTTAATGAGCACGTGGACATTGTCACGTGCCCCTTTGACTTGATCGTTTATTCTGTGCGGAGGGACCCACAGCGCCACCACCCAACTTAGGGTTATTCCATCGTGTGGGCCCTCTTCTCTGCGAAATGCTTCCGTCACGCAGGTTGACTCTTCGGGCGATGTCCTTCTCTTGGGCGATGACTCATCTTGGCGGTGACACATCTCGGCGATAACGGATTATGTATACTGCAGAACGCCGCTTCTACATACGGCGACTATGTTGACTTCTTGACCACCTACCTTTCTCTTGTCCACGTCATCACACCCGATGACCTGGTCGGTACACTATTAATAATAATAATATAAATTATATTATTAATAATAATAATATAAATTATATAAATAATAATAATATAAATTATATTAATAATAATAATAATAATAATATAAATTATATTAATAATAATAATTGTTCCGTCCGGTTGACCGGGACGTCTTCGTGCGCGACCTCAACCGTCAGCTAGGGACTCCTTCCCACTGGTTACCTGTGGATTCCTGCAAAAAAGAGGACAAAGAGGCGCTCTAGCGGCCGTGTGCACTCCGACGGTCAAGTCAGCCAGCAAGAAACCCCAAAACTGTCCACCTACGTCTCTGAGCACCGCGTATGGCACTCTGAAGGTGGTAAAAGAACTGTGTATATCTGTGTGTGTGTTGTCTCTTTCAGGCAAAAATATTCCCCTGTCACTTGTACGTAACCTTGAAGCACGAGCAAGCAACTAGAGAGTTCTCTGGTAAATTTGCCAAAAGTTCCAACCCCGTTTCCAACATTCCCCCCGCTATTTAATCCTCCCAAGCATTTAAAGCGCCTTAAAGCGCTTTTAATCACAAACGTAACGCACTCATTAAAGCGTTTAATTAGAAAACGTAGCGCATTTAAGACGTTGAAACGCTTGGGAGCCATCATAGTGCCTGAACGCTCGAAACGGAAACTGTATTGAATGACTTTAATTACCTGGCACCTGACCAAGGGGTGTTTCCATTCTGATCTGGCTGTTGTACACGTGAAGGGCCTCACGACGCCATGTCCCCATCTGGGGGCGCTTCTGCCCACCTGGGGACGTTTCTACGTGTGAGTCCTCCTGCTGGGAGTGCTACTGCGCTAGGGGTGACTTTTTGGGTGCCAACTCATGCGCCCAATCATCTAGTCACTTACTCTGAGAGCGTATCTGCCTTTCTCTCGCACCCTGCACCCGGTTACCCTGGGCGTGACCTTCCTCTTGGGTCGTATCTGTCCCGAAGGCGTCTCTGGGGCGGCAGGGGTACTTCACGAGTCAGGCTGCCCTACCCTGATGCTATCACTATGGCCTTGAAGCCACCTTTTCATTCTCTTTATCACTTTCCCGAGCTATCGGGACCTGAGGCCTTCCCACGGTGTCGCTCCCTCCATGGTCTTTCCTACCCATGGGTATCGGGGAACCACACCGTGATTGCCTTGTTTTTACACTGTTTGATCTGGCGACGCTCTAGTTGGGCGACGCCTTCACCTGGGCGACGCCTTCACCTAGGCGACGCCTTGCCTTGGCAACGCTTCCTCTTGGCGATGCTGGCACTTGGCGTCTCTCCACCTAGGCGGCGCCTTGCGTTGACTTTGACTCTTCAACCGTTGACTTTGACCTTGATTTAGTCAACGCCCGGATACGGGACGGTACACAAGCCCCCCAGTCTTAAGCCGAAGACTTGTCTTCAGCGCAAAGACTAAAGCCTCGCCCACGCCGTCCACGTGCCCTCCTGATGACGTGTCATTCTCTGCTGACTCAGCAATCTTTCGAATTACTGACGTGACACTTTCTGAACCACAGAGGTATTCTTAATGGCTGATTGGACATCCCTGAAATGGGAAAAATAATGTCCTTTGAAGTTGCGCTTAATCGCGTGCCACGTGGTTCATCGTGCGGTCATCTTTAAGAACCTCTTGCGCTCCCCCTGAGCACTTAATCTTGCAACACGTGGCATCATCACACGGTTATCATTTGTTGCCCCTCGCGCTTCTCGTAACGTTTAAGTTACCAACCCCGCGCTTGCCACTACTGTTACATCTACTTTCTCTGCCCTTTCTCACTATTCATCTTCTCTAAATCCCTTCTCTTGCGACCCCTGTTCGTTCGTGCTTCCGCTCTCCACACCCTTCAGCCCCCAAAGGTACGGTTTTTCCCTCCTTGATGATTCTCTTTACTGTATGAACTGCCTGGGACTGTCCATATTACCGCATTTCTCTAGATATTGTTTGTATGCTTCTTTGTTCCTCTCGTTTCCCTTCGTTCTCGTGTGGGTAGGGCGCTCCTAGGGTCCTTCCATTTTTTCCCTTTTCTTCTCCCAAACCCCTTTTCTCTGAACCCTTTCTTCTTCTTTTGATCTTCAGCTTTGGCACTGATGGCGAAAACTAAGACCGTCGCGCCTCCCCCGCTCCCTAAGTCTTATTATAAGGGCGAATACGACTGGGCTCCCGACGAACTTCTGGATGAATGTTCCCTCCTTAACTCTGTTGAGGACGTGGAGGCCCACAGGGGGGACCCTGCGCTTTATAATTTCAACGCTTTCCACAAAAATCACGACTCCCAAGTCCTGGTAAGCCGGGTTCGACCTGGGATGCCCGTTTGTGCGGACTCACGGGATACTGGGGGATGCCCCTTCTTCTTCCTCTATCAAATGGTGCTCAAGAGGGTGGGCCTGCGTCTGCCCCTCACTTCTTTCGAAAAAGAGCTACTTACAGAGATAAACACTGCTCCTGCCCAGCTCCACCCCAACAGTTGGGCTTTCGTGAGGGGGTTCCAAATTCTCTGCGGCTATCTAGGTGTTCCCTCTTCTGTGGACGTTTTTCTTCACTTCTTCGAGGTAAAGAAACAGGGGAAGAGCCTATGGATGAGCTTTTCTGGCATCGCCGGGCGCATCATTCTTACGCTCTTCCAAAATTCGTTCAAAGGATGGAAGGGGAAATTCTTCAAGGTGCGTGCGACCAAGCGCGATCCCACCATCCTAGAGGGCTTTCCCCTATACTGGACGGATAAGCCCATAACCATGAAGCCCCTGGCTTTGGATGAGCTTGCCCCCTCCGACCGGGATGTGTGCAAAGCCTTGGCGGGACTGGGGGTAGTCTTCGATACTGCCAAACTCATCGCGAACGAGTTCAACGCCCATGGGCTGTCTACCTACTTTGGTATCTGCCCTTGATTGTTTATGATACATTAGTTGTTGTGGTTGTCTGCGTGTGTTTTGGCCATAGAAATTCCCTTCTGCTTCATCTGAACCAACCTTTACTCTGCTATTTTTCGCTGTTGCAGGTTCAGTGATGACTTCCTCGAGACGGCTGGCTCTTGCCAAATTTTTGAAGAAGGCAAAATCTACCAAGGAAGGTGGGGACGTCGTAGCCTCCGACGTGCCCACTGTTGCTTCCCTGCCGGTCCCTCCACCATCTGCCTCTCCTTCTCCCATTGCTGCGGTTCCGTTAGCTATGGCGTCAACCCCTGCCTCAGCGCGTCCTAACAAAGGAAAAAGGGTGTTGATAGTAGACTCCGATAGCGAAGGCTCGGGTTCTGCTCTGGTTCCTCATAAGAGGAGGGCTATGGGTCTCATTGCCTCACCCGCCGCGCCCCCCGGCGATGGGAACTCTCTCAGGGACGATCCTCCCAGTGCCACCTCACCTCCGCCTCCGCCAGTCCACGAGGAGCGAGAGGAAAGGATTGACTTGATTCCCCCACCTTCGCCGCTGCCGCATCGTGACGTAGCTGAAGCGTCGGGCTCTGCCCCTCCTGTATCATTCCCTGGCTCGACTTCGCGCAAACCCCGGATTCCTCGCTCCATTCATAGGGAGTTGACGCAAGGCTTCACCGAAGGGATGACACCAACTGATCCTCAAAAAGGGGGAGGTATGCCTTACTATATGGGGGCCTTCCTGGCGGTGGCAATGAAGTGGCGCACTCAGGCTCGAAATGCTATCAAAGGGAGGGAGGTTCTTCGCAGGCTGAGGCAAGAGGTGGTGGCGTTGAAGGAGGAAAAGCAGAACTGGGGACTCAAGGAGGAATCTTCCCAATCTCTGCTAAGACTGGCCCATGAGGGCAGGGAGGGAGCTGAGGCGTACGTGCGAGAACTGGAACAGGCGCATGCCGCTCAACTAGCCCAGCTCACCTCCTATCAAATCCAAAACATTGGCCTGCAGGAGGCGGCTCTCACATCCGAGGCGCAGCGGAAAAAACTTGATGAGTTGGATGCTGCTTGGGGGCAGAAGCTGGGTGAAAAAGAAGACGCCTTGACTGCTAAGGTTGAAGCTTTGAGCCTTCTACAAGCCGAGGCTAATAAGCTCCGGGTGGAGAAGGAATTTCTGGAGAAGCAATTGACATCCAAGGATTCCAGGATTACCGAACTAGAGGGGGAGGTCCAAGAACTGACTGGGGAGATGGCGGGGGCGTTTGAGGAGGGTTTCCAAGAGGCTCTGGCCCAGGCGTCCTGCGAGAACGCGGGCATCAACATTTCGAACTGCGACCCCACTCACCATGTCGTCGACGGGAAGGTCGTGCCCATGGACTTGGAAGACTGAACCGCTGTCTCTCACCCGCCACCTTCAGCTTCACGCTTAACTGCTTTACACTTTACCTTCGTTTTTGATTTTATCTGTTAAAACTTGTAATTCTTTGAACTATCCGTACTCTTGTTACTGATTTGGGGCGTTCGTATGATTGCCTTTATGTCTTTGCCATGTGCGATTCTGCTTGTGCGATCTCATTTTCATCTTTTACCTTCGCGCGCTTCGATTATTTTATCTGTGTCCTGCCTATTTCTTTCACTTCGTTAGATGGCCTTGTATGCCCGGGAGAGGTCACACGCTAATCCTCACGCCCATGGAGAGGCTCACTTAGTGACGCCGTATCGTCCACGGGATGTCTCTGATACCGAAAGGTCCTTTCCTTGATCCTTAACGCCCGGCGCCCACCCCTAAGGAGAGGCCTGCTACAGCAGCACCGTATCGTCCCCGGGTGTCTAAAACGCCGAGTGCTCTGGGGGGGGGTCTGTTCCCTCCATGGTCTTTCCTTCCCATAGGTATCGGGGAACGCCTTGCCAGCGATTCGCTGGTGTTTGGCGGTCTTATCTCCCTCCACAGTCTTTCCTACCTGTGGGTATCGGGGAGGCGACGCCAGTGACTAACTTTGCCTTCTTTGATTTCGTCTCCCTCCACAGTCTTTCCTACCTGTGGGTATCGGGGAGGCGATCCTGCTGATATTTTGGTTGGCGACGCCTGCGACGTCTCTCGCTGGCGTCGCCTTTTGCGTCCCTCCAGGCGACGCCTCGGGCGTTACCTTTACTTCTACATTGACTTTGATTCTTGCCTTAGTCGACGCCTGATGACAACGAAGAGCTCAAGGTTTTGCCTGTGCCATCCACGTGGCGCTTCTTGTATGGCTGATGGGACGTTCTGTCATTCGACTTGATCCACGTGGCGCTGCTTGTATGGTTGATGGGGCATTCAGTCATTCCATTAAGTTCTAACTCCTGCTGTGCCCCTGACTCACTTTCGACGGCGCATCGTACCACTGGATATTCTGTGGATACGACGTTTTCTGATTTAAACCAGTGGTGCCAACGTCATCCTTTCAACTTCTGCCACGTGTATCAATCGTGCGGTGTATCCATTCGCGTCGTTTGGCGCTCTAACCGCTTTATTTAACTCTTCAAACTCTGAAACTATCCTCATCATTTTCTCACTCTTCATAACCTACTTGCGTTCTTTCCTCTTGCACCCTTCCTTCTTGCACCCTTTCTTCTCTGACGAAGGGTTGTTCCAGCCTTCGCTCCCTCGCTCAACCCTTGCATTTCTGGCAGTCCTGATCTTGTTAAAGAATGTCTTCTCACACTGCTTCCTCCAGGGTCCGTCCCAAAGACTTGTACCCTTGAGCCTCGAGTGAACTTCTTGACGAGTATTCATGCTTGCTCTCAACCAGGGCCATACGAGAACACAAAGGGGATTCGTGTTCCTATGACCACCGGGCCTTCGCGAGGAGGCATGATGACGACATCGCTGTGCTCCCTTGCACTCTAGGGGAGCCAGTATGTGGAGACGAACGGGCCAACGAAGGAGTCCCTTTCTTTTACTTTTACCAGGTGGTGTTCAAGACCATCGGAGTGCGCTTACCCTTCTCCCGGTTCGAGAAGGAACTGCTGACGGAGATCAACGTGGCTCCGGCCCAGTTATACCCCAACAGCTGGGCCTTTGTCAAAGCCTTCAACATCCTCTTCGGGTTTCTGGGTTGTGCACCCTCGGTTGACCTCTTTCTTCACTTCTTTGAGGTGAAGAGGCAGAGACACAACCTCTGGGTAACTCTCAGCAATGTACCCGGGAGAGTTCTCTTCACACCCTTCCAAAGCTCGTTCACCGGGTGGAAAGGCCGGTTCTTCAAGATCTGCCGTACTGATCTTGTTCCCGACGCTCTGGATGGGTTTCCGCTGTACTGGGTGAGAGAGGAGAAGGTCCTCAAAGCCAAACCCCTCAAGAAGCTGGCTCCAAGTGATCAAATAGCTTGCCGGATTCTTGCTGAGGCGGGAGGTTTTTACTCTGCCACGGTGATCAGCCTGGAGTTCAACGCTGGGACTCTCGAGAAGTACATATGTAAGACCCACTGCCTTAGAAAACTCGGCCTTTATTGCTTTCTGTATGTGCATGTCTTGCTTCATGGTGTCTCTAACACATCTTCTCCCTTGGTGCAGGTTCGAAGATAAACCAAGAAAAGAGGACACGACTTACTCGAGCTCTGCAGGCTGGGAAAGGGGCTTCGCCTTCCTCCAGTGATAACTCTGATGACCACTGAGGAATGGCTTGTTCGTGTTTTTGTATGATTTGTAGCGTTTGCTCCGTTTGTACTTGTATTGAACATTGCTTGTAACAACAACTTTTCAATATCATACTTGATTTTTTGCAACGCCACTTTACTTTGCATATGCTTCATGTACTGCGCACTTTCCTTTCGTCCTGTTCTTCCAACGTTGCATACCTTCATTTGGGCGACGCCCCTGTCTAGGTGACGCCTTCTTTCTGGGCGACGCCATGACCTAGGCGACGCCTTCTTTCTTGGCGACGCCATGACATAGGCGGCGCATCACATTACTTCAAACAGAGAAAGATAAAGGCTGAAAACCAAGGCACTTCCTTTTCTCAAACTGGTTTTTCCTTTTATTAGGGTGACCTCATTAAAAAACCCCCAAGGGAGAAAAAGAGCGTCCCCTTCAACTAAATTGTTACATACTACTTACATAAGTCAACTGAAATAAAATTTTAAGTTGGCTGCATTCCAACTGCGCGGGATGGGGCCTCCATCTAAAGTCTCCAGGTTGTACGACCCGTTGCCCTTAGCCTCAGTAACTCTGAAGGGCCCGGTCCACTTGGGAGACAACTTATTCTCCAACTCGTATGGGTGAACTTTCCTCATCACTAGGTCGCCCACCTGAAACTGTCGCGGCTTTACCTTAGAGCTATATTGCCGCTCTACTCTTCTCTTCATCGCTTCAGCTTTTATTCTAGCTTCTTCCCTGGCTTCTTCTAGCAGATCCAGGTTAACCCGCCTCTCTTCATTGGACTCCTCCGCCACAAAGTTTTGAAAACGTGGCGAGCTTTCATGTATTTCTACTGGAATCATCGCGTCCGACCCGTACACCAAACTGAAAGGCGTCTCCCTTGTAGAGGATTGGGGCGTGGTGTGATATGCCCATACAATCCTTGGCACCTCTTCCACCCACGCCCCTTTGGCTTTCTCTAACCTTCTTTTTAACCCCCTCAGCAGAACTTTGTTTGCCGACTCTACTTGTCCATTGGTCTGGGGGTGTTCAACCGATGCGAACACTTGTTTGATTCCTACTTCAGCACACAGATTTCGCAACTGCTGACTGGCAAATTGGGTCCCGTTGTCAGATATCAGGCGCCTAGGTACGCCAAAGCGACACACAATGTTTCTCCACACGAAATGCTGTACCTTATGCGCAGTGATCTGTGCCACGGGCTCCGCCTCTATCCACTTAGTGAAGTATTCGATGGCGACGATCAGATACTTCATCTGCCTGATTGCCAGTGGGAAAGGGCCCAGGATGTCAATTCCCCATGTATGGAAAGGCCACGGGCTGTATATGGACCGCAACTCTTCTGGCGGCGCCTTGTGCCAGTCGGCGTGCTTTTGGCATTGCCTACACCGCTGGGCGTGACGTGCGCAGTCCTCTTTCACTGTTGGCCAGAAGAAGCCTGCGCGTATTACCTTGGAGGCTAAGGATCTTCCCCCTACGTGGCTTCCGCAGATGCCTTCGTGTAGCTCCGCCATTATCCTGGTGCACTCATCGCCACTGACGCATGTTAGGATAGGGTGAGTGAAACCGTGCCTGAACAGCACCCCATCCACCAAAGTATACCTTGCGGCATTTCTTTTGACTTTTTTACCCTCTTCAGGGTCCACTGGAAGAGCCCCATCCGCCAGGTATCGCCTATAGGGCGTCATCCAGGTGTCTCCCTTGGACAAAACACACACCTGCATCTGCTCTTCCTCAGGCACACCCGCGTACATGCTGATGCGGGGCGCCCTCTGCGTATCTTGGGTCAAAGAGGAATGACTCCTCGGCCTTCCCCTCGATGTATAAATCTGGAGGACATCCACCCTGTTGTCTTCCACGAATCGACGCGGAGCTTTGAGGGTCTCCTGGATCACTGTCCTCTGTCTACCCCCCTTGCCTGAGCTGGCCAGCTTTGCGAGCAGGTCAGCTCTGGCATTCTGCTCCCTCGGGACATGTACCAGCTCAAGAGCGTTGAACGCCCCCCTCAACAACTGGACGTATTTTAGGTACGCCGCCATCTGTGGGTCCTTCGCCTGGAACTCACCCGACACCTGCCTCGTAATCAACTGAGAGTCGCTCTTCACCAGGAGGTTTTGTGCGCCCATCTCCTTGGCCAAGAGCATTCCTGCTATCAGGGCTTCATATTCTGCCTGATTGTTACTTGCCTTGAAGGCAAAGCGCAGGGCCTGCTCGATCAGTATGCCGTCGGGTCCCTCCAAGACTATTCCCGCACCGCTCCCCTGCTGGTTGGAAGAGCCATCAACCGAGAGCAACCACTGCGAACTCGCTTCCACCTCTTGCTCACCTCCGGGCGAAAGTTCTGCTACAAAATCTGCGTACACCTGCCCCTTGATGGATCCTCTAGGCTCATACTGGATGTCGAATTCTGACAGTTCCACCGCCCAGCGTACCATTCTTCCTGCCACATCAGGTTTATGCAGCACTTTCTGTATAGGGAGGTTGGTCATCACCACCACTGTAAAGCTGTGGAAGTAATGACGGAGCCTCCTAGCAGAGAACACTACCGCCAGCACCGCCTTTTCTAGTGCTTGGTACCTCGTCTCAGCCCCTTGTAAGGCCTTGCTTACGAAGTAGATGGGCTTCTGACTCTGGTCCTGCTCTTGGACCAACACGGAACTGATGGCCTGCTCCGTTACAGTAAAATACAACCGGAGGGGCACGCCCGCTACCGGCTTGCAGAGGACAGGTGGCGTCGCCAGGTACTCCTTCAGCTTAATGAAAGCCGCTTCGCATTCATCAGTCCATGCAAAGCGACTGTTTCTCTTGAGGCACTGGAAATATGGGTGCCCCTTCCCTCCTCCGGCTGAAACAAACCTCGAGAGCGCCGCCATCCGTCCTGTCAGCTGTTGCACCTCCTTTACCGATGTCGGGCTCCGCATGGTGATAATAGCCGCACATTTGTCGGGGTTCGCCTCTATCCCCCTCTCGGTGAGCAGAAAACCCAAGAACTTACCGGCCTCTACCCCGAAAACACACTTCTCGGGGTTCAACTTGAGGCGGTACTTGGATATCGTGTTGAACAACTCCTCCAGGTCTGCCATGTGCTGCGCCCTATTCTGCGACGCCACCACCATGTCGTCTACATAGGCGTACACATTCCTCCCAAGCATAGGCGCCAGGACCTTGTCCATTAGCCTCTGGTACGTGGCGCCCGCATTTCTCAGCCCGAAGGGCATCACCTTATGGCAGTAACTGCATGTCTCAGTCATGAATGCAGTCTTGCTCTCGTCTCTCGGGTGCATCTTGATTTGGTTGTACCCTGAAAAGGCGTCCAGGAAACTTAGCACCTTGCTGCCGGATGCACTGTCTACCAAGGCGTCGATGCTAGGCAGCGGATACGAGTCCTTTGGGCATGCCTTGTTCAGGTCCGTGAAGTCAACACACATCCTCCACTTTCCGTTCGCCTTTTTCACCAAGACGACGTTGGCGAGCCACTCAGGGTACTGAATCTCCCTGATGTGGCCAGCACTCAGCAGCTTCTGCGTTTCGTCTTTCACCACCTGTTGTCGTTCCTCATTGAACTTTCTCCTTCTCTGACGCACGGGGCGGACCGTGGCGTCCATGCTGAGGTGGTGACACAGGAAATCGGGGTCGATGCCTGGCATATCCGAGGCGGACCATGCGAAGGCATCCAGGTGGCGTGAAATCACTTCTGCCACCCCTTCCTGTTCTTCTGGGCTTAGCGAACTTCCTAACTTGAAAGCCTTGCCGCCAATCTCCCTTTCTACGGCGTTAGCCGCAGGCTGCTCCCTGCTGTCATCTTCGACGGGCGCCGCCTCTTCCACGGGCGCCGCCTCCTCCACGAGCGTCGCCTCTTCCACGGGCGTCGCGTCGTCAGGGCCTTCTTCCATTGGCACATCTGCTTCGGGCATCGCCCTCTCCGCGATGGCCTCTTCAGGCGTCAGCCCAGCGGGCGTCGCCTCAATCATCGTCGCGTCCGCGCTCGGCGGACGTTCATACACCATGAATACGCCTCTCTTCGTTTTCAGGCTGTTTTCATAGCATTTCCTCGCCTCCTCCTGGTCTGACCTGATGACTATCACCCGGCCACTGAGATCCGGTAGCTTCATCTTCATGTGACGGGTGGAGGACACCGCGCTCAGACGGTTTAACGCCGGTCTGCCCAGCAAAATATTGTAGGCGGAATTAGCGTTCACGACGAGGTACTGGATGCTCTCGGTACGGGAGGCCTCTCCGTCTGTGAACGTGGTCCTCAACTCCAGGTACCCCCGGACTTCTACCTGGTTATCCCCGAACCCATACAAGCACCCAGTATAGGGACTCAACAGATCGGGGGACAACCGTAACTTAGTAAAGGTCGACAGAAACATGACATCTGCCGAACTTCCTTGGTCTACCAGCACTCTGTGCACCTTCCTTCCGGCGGTGACGACTGAGATGACAACGGGGTCGTTGTCGTGGGGTACCACATCTCGGAGGTCTCTTCTTGTGAACACAATATCTGACTCCCATGGCTCCCCCGAGAGCCTCTCTTCGATTGAATTCACCCCCCTCGCGTATTTCTTTCGCTGGGAGGCGGTGGGTCCTCCGCCGGAAAAACCTCCAGCAATGGTGTGGACCTCGCCAAGCACATGCATCTCGTGTGCTGGTTCATCTGTCGGCGGCGGCAAGGTGGCAGTCGTTGTGGAATCTGCGACATAGTCTTTCAAAAACCCAGTCCTCACCAGCTCATCTAGCTGGTAGCCCAACGACAGGCAATTATCAATGTGGTGCCTGAAAGCCTCGTGGAATTCGCACCAAGAGTCTTTACGAGGCCCTAACACCTTGTCGGTCTTCGCCGGTCGCCTCAGCCTCTCAGCTATGTTAGGCACAGCGATCAAATCCTTCAACTCAACCACGAAGTTGTACCTCGCCGGTCTCGCTCTTTCTCTGGCGGGGCGATCGTCCCCTGCTGGACCCCGGGGCTGGGGCTTTCTGGCCTCGTAGGGGCGTCTCGCCTCTGGCTTCTTTCTCCCCGTTGTGGTCTCGTTGACCCTGACGGGCTGAGTTCGCGTCGGTCCCCTCGGGCGTGAGGGCGCGACGCTGGTGCGCTTCACACATACCTCCCCTTCAGAAGCAATATGCTCTACCGCCCTACGCCGTAGTTTAGCGAAAGTCCTAGGGCGGTTGCGGATAATAGATTCTCCAAAGGGGCCGGGGCATACGCCTTTCACAAATGCGTACACGATCATAGGCTCCTCTGTTGTACCAACCTTCACGACCTGGGCCCCGAAGCATTGATATACTCCTTCAAGGTCTCCCCCTGATACTGCTTCACATCGAACAGGTCGTAGGAGACCGGTGGCGGGGCCTTGTTGGCTAAGTACTGTTCCCTGAACAATCGCGACAATTGGCGGAAAGATGTGATGTGACCTTCGGGGAGGCTAATGAACCAATCCATAGCCATCCCGGTCAGGGTGCTCATGAAGAGCTTGCACTTGGCAGCATCAGAACCGCCTATCAGGACCATCTGTGCGTGGAATGCAGCAAGGTGTGTCTCTGGGTCCTCCATCCCGGTGAAGATCACCTTGGGTCCCGCGAACGTGCTCGGGATCGCTGCGTCTAGGATCTCCTGTGAGAAAGGAGTGGAAAACTCCCTTGGTGGGGAATGGTTCTCCATATCGTCATGTCCAGGCCGCCTCCGATCGTTTCTCAGGCCCTGGCGCAACTCCTCATTCACACGGTGGAGCTCTTCGTTCCGCTCATGCGAGGCGTCAAGGTCTGCCTGCATGCGTTCCTGCTCCATTTTCGAATCCGCCATGTCCTGCTGCAGCCCCCTCATTATTTCCAGGACCTGCTGCATGGATAGTTCTGCTGGGGCTGCGCGTACTGTGCGTCGTCTGGTGGGGGCCATTGTCACTCCAAACTCCTTCGACGTTACTGTAACTTGGTAGATTTTCTCGAACTTGTGATGGGACTGATGTTTTATATCGACCCCACGGTGGGTGCCAAATGTTCCGTCCGGTTGACCGGGACGTCTTCGTGCGCGACCTCAACCGTCAGCTAGGGACTCCTTCCCACTGGTTACCTGTGGATTCCTGCAAAAAAGAGGACAAAGAGGCGCCCTAGCGGCCGTGTGCACTCCGACGCTCAAGTCAGCCAGCTAGAAACACCAAAACTGTCCACCTACGTCTCTGAGCACCGCGTATGGCACTCTGAAGGTGGTAAAAGAACTGTGTATATCTGTGTGTGTGTTGTCTCTTTCAGGCAAAAATATTCCCCAGTCACTTGTACGTAACCTTGAAGCACGAGCAAACAACTAGAGAGTTCTCTGGTAAATTTGCCAAAAGTTCCAACCCCGTTTCCAACATTCCCCCTGCTATTTAATCCTCCCAAGCATTTAAAGCGCCTTAAAGCGCTTTTAATCACAAACGTAACGCACTCATTAAAGCGTTTAATTAGAAAACGTAGCGCATTTAAGACGTTGAAACGCTTGGGAGCCATCATAGTGCCTGAACGCTCGAAACGGAAACTGTATTGAATGACTTTAATTACCTGGCACCTGACCAAGGGGTGTTTCCATTCTGATCTGGCTGTTGTACACGTGAAGGGCCTCACGACGCCATGTCCCCATCTGGGGGCGCTTCTGCCCACCTGGGGACGTTTCTACGTGTGAGTCCTCCTGCTGGGAGTGCTACTGCGCTAGGGGTGACTTTTTGGGTGCCAACTCATGCGCCCAATCATCTAGTCACTTACTCTGAGAGCGTATCTGCCTTTCTCTCGCACCCTGCACCCGGTTACCCTGGGCGTGACCTTCCTCTTGGGTCGTATCTGTCCCGAAGGCGTCTCTGGGGCGGCAGGGGTACTTCACGAGTCAGGCTGCCCTACCCTGATGCTATCACTATGGCCTTGAAGCCACCTTTTCATTCTCTTTATCACTTTCCGATCTATCGAGACCTGAGGCCTTCCCACGGTGTCGCTCCCTCCATGGTCTTTCCTACCCATGGGTATCGGGGAACCACACCGTGATTGCCTTGTTTTTACACTGTTTGATCTGGCGACGCCCTAGTTGGGCGACGCCTTCACCTGGGCGACGCCTTCACCTGGGCGACGCCTTCACCTGGGCGACGCCTTCACCTGGGCGACGCCTTCACCTGGGCGACGCCTTAACCTGGGCGACGCCTTGCCTTGGCGACGCTTCCTCTTGGCGATGCTGGCACTTGGCGTCTCTCCACCTAGGCGGCGCCTTGCGTTGACTTTGACTCTACAACCGTTGACTTTGACCTTGATTTAGTCAACGCCCGGATACGGGACGGTACAATAATTATATTAATAATAATAATATAAATTATATTAATAATAATAATATAAATTATATTAATAATAATAATAATATAAGTTATATTAATAATAATAATATAAATTATATTAATAATAATAATATAAATTATATTAATATTAATAATATAAATTATATTAATATTAATAATATAAATTATATTAATATTAATAATATAAATTATATTAATATAAATTATATTAATATTAATAATATAAATTATATTAATATTAATAATATAAATTATATTAATATTAATAATATAAATTATATTAATATTAATAATATAAATTATATTAATATTAATAATATAAATTATATTAATATTAATAATATAAATTATATTAATATTAATAATATAAATTATATTAATATTAATAATATAAATTATATTAATATTAATAATATAAATTATATTAATATTAATAATATAAATTATATTAATATTAATAATATAAATTATATTAATATTAATAATATAAATTATATTAATATTAATAATATAAATTATATTAATAATAATAATAATATAAATTATATTAATAATAATAATATAAATTATATTAATAATAATATTATAAATTTATATTAATAATAATAATATAAATTATATTAATAATAATAATATAAATTATATTAATAATAATAATAGTATAAATTATATTAATAATAATAATAGTATAAATTATATTAATAATAATAATAATATAATTATATTAATAATAATAATATCAATTACATTAATAATAATAATATAATTTATATTTATATTTATATTATTAATATTATATTCGTATTAATAATATTATTAATATTATTTTTCATCACAAAAGTTTATATAATTATTTTTAATATTTACTTGAATATAATTGTGGTTTATGTTTGATTGTCTTGTGTTGCACAAAGGTAAATAAGGTAAAATTTTCCTAGTTATGCATATCTACAATAGCCTCCCCTACTGTTGTCAGTGACCAAAGAAGCATTCAACACCACTGTCATCAACTCCAACTCTGCACTCGTCTCAGATGGGACACGTGACCTGGGTCTCCAACCACTTGTCAAGGCATTCCGCGTGAAATATATGCTTGCAGTACACAATCATTTTCACGGGTTGTCCCTCTCCCACCTCCTCCAAACATATAGGGCAATGTCCAGCAGTCTCTGCCACCACTGCCAGAGACCTCAACGCCGCTTGTCCTTGAAAGTCGCCGAGTCGGATGAGGAGGAACGTCAGAAGTAAAAATATACCAATAAGATGAAGAATAAGATGGCAAAGTGGGCGAGTAAAATATAGCCATCATTCGAATTGAACCTCAGGTCAGAGGACTTTCCTTGCGAAGAGTTTCTGGCAGAAAGTGGAGGCATTGATGGTAGGGGAGGAGGGTTCAACCCTTGAGGAGTTGCAGCAGAGTCAATGGACTTTTTTGTATTCTTCTACTGCAGGCTTAGAGCTTTTTGATGAAGGTTGTGGAGTTGTTGGAGCCAAAGGCTTAAGGCAATTAATAACTACTAAGATGCATGTCTCCTGATTGCCAGGTTCATACTAGATTGCTTATGCCACATTTAAATGTGTTTGGTGCAGGAGTTGGGATAAAAGTTTGAGATTAAAATTCATTATAATATTTCCCTAGTAAATTTCTGAATCATCTCTACTAGTGCAAAAAAAAAAAAAACAGTTTCAATTTTTGAATATTGGTGTTGCAGTGTTTGATTTATTTCTCTCAAAATACACATCCATTTGACCTAAACTTTGTTTCATTTTATCAAATATTGTGTTGAGGTTCTCACATAAAAGTTCCATACACAAAATGTTTCTGGATGAATTTTCACAAATTTTGGAAGTTTCAATGTCTGTTTTCATTCTAGATTTTTTTTTGTTTGAAATCTATTCTAGTGTTATTCTTAGGTTTCCTATTTCTGTGTTCATTGTTTTTGTTATATTTAATTGTTGATTTGTGTCTTAAAATACTCCTTGCAGTTTTAAAATTAAATCCATTTGAATTTAGCAATTTTAATTGAGTTTTTCTTGATTTTTTACTTGTTGGTCTCATAAGGTGAAATTCATATTGAGTGGAAGTTTATTTTGAAGTTGTGAGGCTAATTTCTACTTGATGATTCATAGCTAAAGGCTAAAAACAGTGATTATTTGGAGAGGGCAGCAATTGAAGACAAGAATGAAGTTCATATAAAGAAAAGAATGATTTGACAACTTGAAGAAAAAAAAATTCATAAAAAAAAAGTTGTTTTATTTTTAGCTTTGTATCATGGAACCTTTGTGTCAAGTTTATTTTCCTTGCTTATTTTTGCTTACATTAGTTGGTGGGAAAAACGATTTCAAAGCAATCCCATTAAAAACATTTTAATAGCTAAATTTGTTCATTAGTAGTGAAAGTGTGTGAAAGGGCTCTAAGTGTCACTTGCACTTTCACATAGGACACGTCTAGTTTACTTTTCCGTCTTTCCTTTTTTTTTTTTTTGCCTTTAATTCCTTCTTGTTTAATTTCTTGCTTTTGTTAGAATATATGGCCTTAAACGAGAGGGGGGTGAATTGCTTGAGAGGGATTTTCGCAAACTTTGATGATATAATGAAAATCAATGCTGAATTACAGAGAAAGAAATCAAAGAAACAAAGAACCAAAACTTTTTCAAGATGATATCAGAAAAACAATCGGTTGTTTTTATCAGCAGTTTATAAAAACAACTTAAAAACAGAATTTAAAGAGTAAAGGGTAAGAGATAAGCACGCAAGCAATTTATACTGGTTCACTCTTACACCAAGAGCTACATCCAGTCCCCAGAAACCACTGGGTATTCCACTATGCAATCAAAACCAGATTACAAACACCACACACCAAAGTAGTGACCTTGAACCCCTCAAGAAACACACTACCTTTGGCAAACCACACCAAGAATGTTGATCTTGAACACCTCAAGAACACACAACATTCCTTGGCAACACAAATACAGAAATACAGTAATCAAGGAAGAAGGGAATAGAATACACCTAGGTATTACAAAGCTTAAAGTTCAGAATTACAACCCAATCTTATTCCACACACTTAAGAATGATCCAAAGCTCTTTCAAATCTTGGAAAACCTGTTTTGATAAACTCTTTTTGTTACTCCAAGATTAGGAGCGTAAAACCACCTTTATGTTGACCCACAAAGTGGTCAAAAGCATTTAATAAAGGAGCCAAGTTAGTTAGGATCATTTAAAACATATTAAAACCGCTTAACAGAATTCTGTTAAGGTTTTCAGGAAAACAATCGGTTGTTTTGTCGAAACAATCGATTGGTTTGACAGCAAAGTCAACCAAGTTTTTCAAAAACAGCTAAGGTAAAACAACCTGTTGTTAGGTAAAACAACCTGTTGAATTTTTGACAGCTTTTTAGAAAACACATCTTTTCAAAAGGTTAAAGATTCAAATGAACTTGGATCAACTTAAGGAGTGAATTAGCAAGTTTCAAACAACTAGACAACACACACACACCCAGCAGCAAGGTCTTCAAGCTTTCCTCTTGGATTTGGAGACATTAAAGGATCTTGTTCAACAGCTTTCCTTTATTTTTCTAAGTCTCTGTGATACCTAGGTGATTGCTCTCCGTTTGTATTTGATATTCCTTTGATCACTAGGACACCTTGCTTACATCACATTTAGGAAAATTTTGTTTTGAAGTTTTGTTTTTTAGGAAAAACTTTGTTAAGACTATCGGAGTGGCTAAGGAAAGACTTGGTACTTAAGTAGTTAGTGACTCACCTTTCTTTCCTGGGAGTGAACTTGGATACAATTTGACTTGTTGACCTTGATTGAAACTTCACCACCTCTAAAACCTATTTGTGAAAATATTTTAATCACTCATTTGAAATAATTTTTTTGTAAAAATCGGTTTTTTTTTTTAATTTCAAAATGAGTGATCATAATCATGCATCTAGTGTTCAAGGTAGTAATCAGAACACAGAAGATGACTATGGGTGGAAAGAAGAGGTTAGGCTTTTCAGAACACAATTAGAAAAACATAGAGAAAATACAAATGAAAAAATGGATGAGTTGAGAGAAATGTTTGGACAATTAGTTCTCAATCAAAACATGGGAAAAGGGCGCGAGGAAGAAAGGCATAGGCGTAGAAGAAATTATAATCATCATGAACAATTTGATAGTATCTTTGATCATAAATAGTAAACGCATAAAAGACGTCGCTATAGTCCTAGATATAAAAATTTCCCAAAAGGAACCATGGTAGACCTTCCTCCTTTTCATGGTAGAAATGATAAAGATGAATTTTTGGATTGGGAGATGAAGGTGGAATAAAGTTTTGCTAGTCATTATGCGGAAGAAGAGAGAAAAGTATCCCTAGCTACACTTAGCTTTCAGGGATAAGCTATATACTGCACTATTAAAAGATCCTGAGGTTCAAATCCGTCATTAGATTCAACTAAAAACTGCCTTAGAAAACGCCATATTCCTTCCTACTATGATAGGGAGTTAATGTACGTATCAACTCTAAAGACTTCAGCAGGGAGATAAATCAGTAGAGGAGTATAGGCAGAAAATGGAACTATTAATCCTGAGGGCTAATGTTAAGGAGAAGGCTGAAGTAACCATTTCCAGATTTCAGAGTGGCCTTAACTTATACATAAGGGATGGGGTTGAACTTTTACCTTTCAAAGATTTTAATGATTTGGTTCAACTATGTGTTAGGGTAAAGCAACAAATTAAAACAAGATCTAGCTCTAGAAAAGATTATCCTAGCACATCCTATTCTAGGAAAAAGTCTAAGAGAGAGGGGGGGGGGGGGGGGGGGGGCTATCCTTCCATATCTGGGTATGAATGACCCAAAAATACTGGTAAAGAAAAAGAAATTGAAAAAGAAAAATAAAAAAAGAGTTTTTCTAAAGAACCCAAGACAAGAGATGTTCAGTGCTTTCATTGTCATGAAAGAGGATACTATGCTTCTGAGTGTCCTAAAAAGATAAATATGCTTTTAAATGATTATGACATTGATGACACTAGTAGCTCTACATCCTCACCTAGTGAAGGTGAAATCCTGGAGTCTGAAGGAGAATTCCAGGCGTATACAGGAAGCTTAATGATGGTTAGGAGGCTACTTGTAAGCCAACCTGTTGAGATAGAACAATCTCAATGAGAAAATCTATTCCACACACGTTGTAAAGTTTTTTGAAAATATTTGCTTAGTGATTATGGATAGTGGATCTTGTTGTAATTGTTATAGCTCAAGATTGGTTGATAAGTTAGCCTTGACTATTGTACCTCATCCAAAACCTTAGAAACTTTAGTGGATTAAAGATAATGAAGGTATAGTAGTCAAGAACCAAGTAATTATTCCAATTTCCATGGGAAATTATAATGAGAGTGTTTTATGTGATGTGGTACCCATGGAAGTTGGACATATTTTACTTGGGAGGCCATGACAATTTCATAAACATGCTATTCATGATGGCCTTACCAATAAAATTAGCTTCCATCATAACGGAACGAAAATAACTCTTTGTCCTCTTTCACCTCAACAAGTGAGAGAGGACCAAATAAGTCTTAAAATGAAAATTGATTAGGAGAAAAGAAAAGGAAAAAAATTGTTAAAAAAAGTTCTCTTTTCCGAATAAAGTCATAGATGAGAATAAAAAGAGTTTGGAGTGTTGTGCCTGCTCCAAAGAAGTTGTTCCACAAAATCCTTTGAAAAGTAAAAATAAAATAAAACCTCTTCTAGTGGAACAACCTTTATTTCTTCTCCAATGCAAGGAGGCACTTTGCCACAAGTCAAAAACTTGAGTCTCTACCAAGTGGGGTACAAAAACTTTTAAAAGAATTTGATGATATTTTTCCTAAGGAGGTTCCTAGTGAACATCCACCTTTGCAGGGAATTGAACATCAAATAGATTTCGTTCCTAGAGCCAGCCTACCCAATAGGTCAGCTTATAGAACAAACCTGCAAGAAATAAAAGAAATAAAGAAACAAGTTACTGACTTGTTAAAGAAGGGCTGGGTTCAAAAGAGTCTTAGTCCTTGTGTTGTGCCCGTGTTGTTGGTCCCCAAGAAAGACAGGTCTTAAAGATTGTGTACTGATTGTAGGGTCATCAACAATATAACTGTCAAATATAGGCACTCAATCCCAAGGGTAAATGATATGTTAGATGAATTGCATGGGGCAAATTTATTTTCTAAAATGATCTTAAAAGTGGTTATCATCAAATTAAAGAATGGGATGAATGGAAAACTACTTTTAAAACCAAGTTTGGATTATATGAGTGGTTAGTCATGCCTTATTGTTTGACCAATGCCCCTATCACTTTTTGGAGATTAATAAATCATGTACTAAGGGATTGTATAGGTGATTTTTTGGTTGTTTACTTTAATGAAATTTAATTTACAGTAAGAATCTAGATGAGCACTTAGGCCATCTTCAACAAGTTTTGATTATTCTCAGGAGACATCATCTCTTTGCCAATCTTGAAAATTGTACTTTTTGTCAAGAAAATGTTGTTTTCCTAGGATTCATGGTTGGGAAAGATGGTTTTCATGTTGATACTGAGAAAATTAAGGGTATCCAAGAATGGCCCACCCCTACCACTGTAGATGAAGTCCGCAACTTCCATTGCTTATCTGGGTTTTATAAACGTTTTGTTCAGGATTTATCTACAATAGCAGCTCCTCTTAATGACTTGGTTAAGAAGGATGTAGTTTTTGCTTGGGGTGAAAAACAGGAAAAAGCTTTTGAAACTTTAAAAGATAAGTTAACACACGCACCCATTCTAGCTTTGCCTGATTTTCTAAAACTTTTGAGCTAGAATGTGATGCTTCTGATGTGGGTATAAGTGTTGTGCTAATACAAGGTGGTCATCCTATTGCATATTACAGTGAAAAAAATTAAAGGACCCGTCTTGAATTATCCCACCTATGATAAAGAGCACTATGCTCTCATTCATGCCCTCCAAACATGGGAACATTACTGAGCATGAGTCACTTAAGTACATAACGGGGGAAAGGAAAATTAAACAAAAGACGTGCAAAATGGGTAGAATATTTAGAACAATTCCCTTATGTTATTAAACACAAGAAATGAGTGAGTAATGTGGTAGCTGATGATTTATCAAGGCGCCATAACTTAACACTTTGGGCTCACAAATTCTAGGGTTTGATAACATAATGGAATTGTATGAACAAGATGATCACTTTGCATCCAATTATGCATCATGTCTCAAGAATGTTGAATCAAGTGTGTTCAAGCTTTGAAGAATCCAAACCCTTTGAAGTTTGATGGAAGGTTGGCTGTGTTTGTTGTTGCTGAGGTGTTTTAGAATAGGATCTGGGGTAGATTATCTGTGTAAATCCACTCTTGATTGAATCCAAAGCTTAAGCATTCTTAAACCTTTTAATTGAAAGTGTTTTTCAAACTAAGTGAAAAACAACCTGTTGTTTTGTCGAAACAACCGATTGTTTCATACTTAGGTGTTTTTAGAAAGGTTGAAAAATGTTTTTGATGTTTGACTTGCTGTCAAACCAAAGCAACCGATTGATTCGAGTATTCAACCGATTGTTTGTTTTGGGACCATAACAGAAAATTGTTTTGTGCTTTGACAGAGCATTAAATGATTTTATAACTGATTACGCTACAGTTTTAAATGCTTTGACCAGTCTTTGAAATCAATAAATAGTTTGTTATGTTTTTGTAACAAGAACAGAGATTTAATCAAAGAAAAACAAATTTGAGTTTTTTCACTGATTTGGATTTTGAAGAGTTGAAGTTTGCTTAGAGATTGCTTGGATCAAAAGAGTGTGGAATAGGATTTTCATCTTGTTTTGATTTCAAATCTTTCTGTAACAAGTGTAATCCTTTTGTACTTCGAGAAAACTATGTGTGTGAAGCTGAGAAGTGTTGTGTGTTCTTGAGGTTGTCAAGATCAACATTCTTAGTGGTGTTGTGCTGAGCCAAAGGAAGTGTGTGTCTTGAGGGGATCAAGGTCACTTCTTTGGTGGTGTTGTAAGTAATCTAGGGTTGATTGCTTAGTGGATTCCCCAGTGGTTTCTGGGAAGACTGGATGTAGCTCTTGGTTTAAGAGTGAACCAGTATAAACCTGTGTGTACAATCTCTCTATCCCTTGAACTCTTTAATTCCAGTTTATATTTGTGAACTGGTATAAACAATAGATTGTTTTTGCGAAACAACCGATTGTTTTTCTGGTCCTGTGCTAAATTGCTTTGTGTTTTTGGCAAACTGAATTCTGAATCAAGTTTTCTTAAAAGAATTTCATTCTAGACTTAAAAGTTTGCAAAAACTCTCTTTAAACCATTCACGCGCCTCTAGATTAAAGCCATACATTCTAACAAAGAAGCCTTGTGATGGGTTAAATTTGTCTGAAAGGGTATCTTTTTAATAAAGGAAAACTTTTATTCCCCAAGGATCCATCAGAAAGGTTCTTGTAACTGAAAGTCATGAAGGGGGTCTCATGGGCCATCATGGAGTTGATGAAACTCTATCTATTTTAAAAGCAAATTTTATTGCCCCACATGAGAGTGGATGTTCAGAGGCATTGTTCTAAGTGTATAGCTTGTTTGCAAGTTAAGTCTAAAATTATGCCTCATGGGCTTTATACTCCCCTTCTTATAGCTAGCACCAATTGGGAAGACATTAGCATGGATTTGTTCTAGGACTTCCAAGAACACAAAGGAGATATGATTCTATTTTTGTGGTAGTGGATCATTTTAGTAAAATGGCTCATTTCATTCCATGCCACAAAATAGATGATGCTAGCTACATTGCAGGATTTTTTTTAAAGAAGTTATTAGGTTGCATGGGCTACCCAAAACTATTGTCTCTGATAGAGATGTGAAGTTCTTAAGTCATTTTTGGAAAACTTTATGGTCTAAATTAGAAACTACACTAATGTTTTCTACCACATGTCATCCTCAAACTGATGGACAAACTGAGGTAGTAAACAGATCTTTATCCACATTGTTGAGGGAAATTTTAAAAGGCAAGAAGAAGTCTTGGGATGAATATCTTCCTCAAGTAGAATTTTCTTTTAACAGAGTAGTCAACAAACCTACTAATCTTTCTCCTTTTGAGGTTCTTTATGGATATAATCCTCTCACACCTCTTGGTTTACTACCACTTCTAGAAAATTCTTCTTTGATTCATAAAGAAGGAGTTTCTAGAACGGAGTTTTTTAAGAAGTTCCATGATAAGGTCAAAGCTAAATTGAAAACCAAACTCAAAAATATATTGAAAGCAATAACAAAGGGAGAAAGAAAATAATTTTTTAGGAAGGAGGCTGGGTTTGGCTACATTTATGAAAAGAAATATTTCCAAACCAAAGAAAGTCAAAACTCAGTCCCAGAGGAGATGGTCTATTCCAGGTTCTTTAACGCATAAATGACAATGCATATAAATTAGACCTCCCAGCTAATTATGGAGTTAACACTACTTTTAATGTTTGTGATTTGATTCCTTTTGCAGGTGGTGTTGACAATATTGAAGAATTGGATATGAGGACAAATCCTTTTCAAGAGTGATGTGAGTTGATTTTAGGATTGTTCATTTGTATGGTGACACTTTACTTAGATTTGGATTTTAAGACAATTATAGGAGAGAACCTAAGGAAAATCCCCACTAGACATTAACTTAAACAAGTGGTTAAGTAGATGTGAAAGTTCATTTCACAAAGGCAAAGGAAAAGCACAATTCAATGGTGAGAATGATGACAAATATGGTGCGGAAATTTAACAAACACTAGAAGAGCAAGAACATGGACCGAATTGTATGCAAGGAAACAAAACTAACAACAAGAATAGAAAACCGAATTGACACAATCAATATGGAATGGATTAATGGAAGAGAAGATGAAAGAAGAACTTATGGAAGTGGAGCTAGTATGAGACACGCCACTTGATGGGATGGAATCACCAAAATGAGTGCATGGAAGGCCGCCACTTGATAGCTCATTTCTCACAAGATAAGACCAATTTAGGAGGAGATTCATTCACTCACAAATCACACAAAAACTTGTGAATACATGAGGTAGGCCTCCCTATTTATAGATTTAGGAGCCTTGGAAGAGAAGAAAAGATATGGTGCGGCTAGATGTTGACATTGGTCAATGTCGCACCATTCCACATGTTCTAGAAGGTAGGGTTTCCTTCCTACCCTAATGGACATCTCAGGCACATTCTTATGTCTTCGCCTCCTACTATTGCTATACATACCTACTCTTGCTTATTTTACTATTTGGACACCTCAAGAGAGCCCAACTTGTTTACAACATTTTTCTAGACCTTAAGAAGACTAGCAAGAAGAACTTTAGGTGCTCTTGTCTTTGTCCAATTCTCCCTCTGATGAGGTTTCTACTTAGAGATGACTTTTCTTTGTGTGCTTTAACATCCTTCGTCATCTCCTTGTGGGCTTGGTTTGCATCATGCCCCCTAGGTTGGAGAGAATTCGACCACGAATTTAGAACTCTTGCAGATAACAAAGTCAATTTGTGGTCATATAAGAGAGTACAAGAAGAGAGATGCAAACCTGACTTATATCCTTTAAGTGTGGGGAGTGCAAAAAGTTAGGTTCTATATACAAACCATGCTTGGAAAGATTATTTGGGAATGACAATGCTTTTTTAAGACAGTCCTCTTAAAAGGTGAAAACCTTTAGGAGGTGTGTAAAAATCATTCCTAACATTCGTTAACCAAGATGGTGTGTAAGGAGAAACCTTTGGTAATGAAAAAGATAAGGAAGAAGGACACCTTGGAGGTGCAAGTTGTAGCTTGGCACGAGTCAACATGATGGATTTAGTGGTTAAAGATGATACTAGGTGACTCAGTTTATCATTTCTTTCTTGCTCTTTTTCATTTTCTCTTTTTGTTTTCATTTTTATTTGGTCCTCATGAACCTCGGTGGGAGAGAGGGGTTTTAAGGTAACCTTATGCCCTTGGAAGGTAAAAGTCATTTTGTTGGTTAGGCCATCATGTAGAACATGTCTATCATATTGCCAAGGCCTTCCTAATAAAAGATGGGTTGCTTCCATGGGCACAACATCACATAAAACCTCGTCTTTATACTTTCCTATAGCAAAAGTTATGAGGACTTGTTTGTTAACCATGATTTCGCCTTCTTTACTTAACCATTGAAGTTTACAGGGCTTGGCATGGGAGATGGTAGGCAATCCAAGTTTAGCTACCACTTTTGTGCTGGCCACATTTGCACAGCTACCCCCATCTATTATCATGGAACATAACTTATTGTTGATAAGGCAGCGGGTGTGGAAAGTATTTTCTCTTTGGGTGTCATCCAAAGGTTTTGGAATGGTTCCCAACATTTGCCTTATGACCAATAAGTCACCTTAACAAGGTATCTCACATTCATTATCACTAGGGGCTTTGGAAGGGTTGGGGGAGTTAGACTTAGAAGATGTATCACTATGTTCACTTACTACTTGACCCCCCTTAACCATCATGGTTCTCTTTGTTGAACAATCGGCCGCTATGTGCCAAAAACCTAAACATTTAAAACACTTTTTGTTCTAGCCGGTTGACCTGGGTCGTCTTTATGCGTGGCTTGTCCTAGCGAGCTAGGGCACCTTCGTTCTGCCTCGTCCGTGAGTACCTGAAAAAGAAGAACAAAGGGGCGCCCTCGCGGCCGTTTGCACTCCGACGATCAAGTCAGCTAGCGAGAAACACCAAAGTGACTAGAAATTGTATGATAATCTCAATGATTGGAACTGTGTGGCTAAAACTGTGTAACTGAAAAAATGTACCTTACTAGGGTTCTTCGTGCCCTTTATATAGGTGAAAACTAGGGTTTACCTTTGCGCTGCTGCTATTACCTAGGGTTCCTTGGAGAAGGTCCTTGTGCCGCTATCCCTAGGCCCATGGACTTCCCTTATCTGGAGAGCCATGAATAACCTTGTGGCAGCTTGGGTTCTAACTTGAGCGCCGTATCTCTCGCGCCATCATACTTCGTGGGTGCCCTAATTAATCACGTGTCATGCATGCAGCCTTCCTTGGAGATCTTTAATGAGCATGTGGGCATTCTCACGTGCCCCTTTGACTTGATCGTTTATTTTATGCGGAGGGTCCCACAGCGCCGCCACCCAACTTAGGGTTATTCCATCGTGTGGGCCATCTTCTCTGTGAAATGCTTTTGTCACGTGGGTTGACTCTTCGGGCGATGTCTTACTTGGGCGACGTCTCGCTTGGGCGACGTCTTGCTTAGGCGATGTCCTTCTCTTGGGCGATGACTCATCTTGGCGGTGACACATCTCGGCGATAACCGATTATGTATGCTGCAGAACGCCGCTTCTACATACGGAGACTATGTTGACTTCTTGACCACCTACCTTTCTCTTGTCCACGTCATCACACCCGATGACCTGGTCGGTACACAAGCCCCCCAGTCTTGAGCTGATAACTTGTTTTCAGCGAAAAGACTAAGGCCTCGCCTCTGTCGCCCTCGCGGCGTTTGACGACGTGTCGCTCTCCGACCGGTTGATGTGACCTTTCTGCATCGCCGGCGCGACGTACCCTCAAGGACTCTGACAACGCGATATTCTCTGATCCAAAAAGGTGACACTTCAGTCCGCACCTCCATCTCGTGACACGTGGCCCAATCGTAAGGCGCTCGCTTTAACGTCCTTTACTGCTTCAACTATAACGCTTGAATCTTTGAAAACCCTGTACCTTAACTCACTGACTTGACCTCTTTCGCATCTTTCTTGCGCCATTCATCTTCTTCTCAATAACCCCTTGTTCCACGTTCTTTCCTTGTAAACTTCCCTTCTATTCCGCTGCTGGACCTTTCCTCCTTGGCCTTCAGTTTCTTTGCTGACAGTTGCATACTAAAATGTCTACCAACCCTTCTTTCTCCAGAGTGGGTCATAAGGATCTTTACCCCTGGGCTTCGAGTGAACTTCTTGACGAATGCTCTTGCTTGCTCTCCACCAGGGCCCTGAGGGAACACGTGGGGGAAGAGTGTTCCTATGATCGTCGTGCATTCGCAAAGAGGCATGATGACGACATCGTCGTGCTCCCTCGCACCTTAGGGGAGCCGGTGTGATTCAAAAATGGAGTCCCCTTTTTCTATTTTTACCAGGTGGTCTTTAAACGCGTCGGCGTGCGCCTCCCTTTTTCTAGGTTCGAGAGAGAGCTGCTGACAGAGATGAACGCTGCCCCAGCCCAACTATATCCTAACAGTTGGGCCTTCGTTAAGGCCTTTGACCTTCTGTTTGGCTTCCTTGGATTGCACCCTCTGTGGACATCTTTCTTCACTTCTTTGAGGTGAAGAGGCAGAGAAACAACCTTTGGGTGACTCTCAGCAACGTCCCCGGTAGGATTCTTTTGACCCCTTTCCAGCAAGCCTTCACAGGGTGGAAAGGCAGGTTCTTCAAGGTGTGTTGTTCCATCCTGGTGCCCTCTGCTCTGGACGGCTTTCCTTTGTATTGGACAAAGGACGCCAGAGCCTTGAAATCTAAGCCCCTTAAGAAGCTGTCTTCAAGGGATCAGGAAGCTTGCAAGATCCTGGCGGGTGTTGGAGGTTTTGACGCGGCTGCTTTAATAAGCTTGGAGTATAATGTCGAGCTTCTGGAAAAATATATATGTGCGTGAGGCTTTCCTTATGACCCTCCTACTTTCTATTTTTGTTGGATTTCTTGTATGATTTTGCTTGGAAGTACTTTGTTTCATGTCTGTCTCTTACTGTACTTTACTCCTTTTTGACGTAGGTTTGAAGATAAACGATCATCAGAGGACACTGCTGACTCAGGCTTTGAGGTTCGGGGACGGGGCTTCTTCATCGTATTGCTCAAACTCTGGGGGCCACCAATGAGTGATATGTTCTCGCTTCCTGTGCAGACATTAGGATGTGTATAGGATTATATTTTCATCTTGCAACTGTTATAAACTCCGTCTGTAACCCTAACGCTGGCTTTACGTTTTTCTTTATGTTGAATGCTATTCAACTTATTTCTGCATGCTTGCGTTCTTTGCCATGCCGCGCGCGTTACTCCCGATATCCCCTTCATTATGCTTGGCGTGAATTCCTTAGATAGCATTTGCTTGTTTCCCCATTCCTTAAATACCCTGCTTCTGATTATTTCACTTATGGCTCTGCTCGGCCTTCGTTTTTGTGAGGGATGCCCGCTCGTTTAAGCTTTCTTATTTCAACCTTCGACATTTCCGCCCCGAGCTCATTGGGATAGTTGGCGATGTGCTGCTTGTAGCGATGTCAGACCGGCTGGTCTTCCATTTGGCGATGACACTGCCGGCGGTCGCATATGTTGTAGACCGCCCTCTGCACGACCGGCGACTATGCACACTTCTCGATCACGCTATCGCCCTTGATGACTCGACTGGTACGCGGGCTGCGATTCTTTTGGCGAGGAGGATAAGTTAAACTCCGGCGATCTACGTGGCTTCGCTCGTTAATGCCCACGCTAGTTACTGATTTGACACTTCACCAACCCCCCCCCATCAACTGACACGTGGACTCATCGATGGTCATTATTTCATGTCGTTTGCGCTCCTCGCAACATTCGAAACTCTAAAACTTCTCGCGCCACTCCACTGTTCCATTATCTTTCTTCTTTGCTTTCAAACTTTCGATACGCTCTGGTACGCTTTGACTCCCCAATCACCATTTCCCTGCGCGCTCCTTCGATCATCAAAAGGTAACCCTTTTATCACTTTCGCTAGTGCTTACCGCATTTTAATTGGCTTGCATCATCCATTAACTGCTTGGAGCATACGTTGTGGGCTGCTTGTTCTCTGTTTGCTTTTCCCTGCGTTTTAGGTTTTTCTTTTCCTCTCTGTGACCACCTTTGTTCATGCTGTTTTCCTTTTCCGTCTTTCAATCGAGTCATTCTGTTTATCAACCCTCCACTTTTCCCTTTTTCATTTTCTTGTCGTCTTCTCTGCAGTTTCTCGATGGCTCGTACGGGGGCCACACCAAACAACCTTGCCCCCTCTCAAAACCCTCCTCCAAAGTCACGCAAACAACCTTCTTCAGGAACCCCCTCCACGTCTCGTAGCCCACCTAGGGATCCCGCCGTCCTTTCAAATCGGGCTCAGAGGCCTGCGCCCTCTCAACCTAACCAACTGCAATCAACCCCCCCACAAACCAATGCTACTGTACGCCCCATTCCTAACTACAAACTGTTATACCCATGGGCTCCTCCAGCCTTGCTGAATGAGACTTCCTCGATCAATACTGAGGCCGCTATTCATCGTTTGAGAGATAAGACCCACCTTACCTTTCATAAGGAGCATGACGACAAGGTGGCCATTCGTCCTTGTCTTCCTGGGGAACCTGTCTGTACTGACAATGATGGCAACGACGGCCACCCTTCCTGCTTCATCTATGCAACCGTATTCAAGAAGGTTAAGCTCAGGTTCCCTTTTACTCGCTTTGAGAGGGAGCTCCTAACCGAGCTTGATATTGCCCCTGCTCAGCTGCATCCCAACGGCCGGGCGTTCGTCAGGGCATACCAAATTGTCTGTGCGTACCTAGGCCATCCAGCCTCCGTAGATGTGTTCTTATTTCTGTTTGAGGCTAAAAACCCAGGGGATCGCCTGTGGGTAAGCTTCAATGGGATTGTTGGGAGATCCATCCTCTTAATCTTCCAGCAATCTTATAAGGACTAGAAGGGTAAGTTTGTCCGTGTTTACTGCAATGATCAGGATCCTACGCTTCTTGATGGGTTCCCCTTGTACTGGGTTAACAAGGGAAAGAAGGACTCCAAGGATAATTTTCGGAATGCTAGGAGTCCAAAGAAGATGGGGGAACTTGACAGAGACTTGTGCAACTTCTGGAAAGAAGTTGCCTCTACCAATACCACCTTGGCTACCCCCTCAATCATCAAGTTCGAATTCCATGAGAGTCAACTAGACTTTTACATAGGTCTGCCCTTCTACTCTATCTGGATTTCTCTTCCTACGCCAAGTCTGCTTTACTCTTTATCAAGCTTATTTGCATTACACTATCCTGCGTTTATTCTTGGCTGCTTGATCCCTGTATTACCAGTTACCCGAAACTGGATTGATTTGTAAACATTAATCACTTTGTGCAGATACGATTCTGGGAAAAGATCATATGGCTAGGCTACGCTCCTTAGCCAAGCGTCACAATCTATTGCAGAAGCTGCCGTTGCTCGGGGCGAGCTCCCTCAAGTGGGCTCACCTTCCCTCGTCGCCCCTCCTACCCCTGCGAGGAAAAAACTGCCACCAAAGAGGGCCAAGAGGAAGATTCCCACAGTGGTGTCGGATGAAGAGGAGGACGAGAGTACTGAAGATGGGCTTGTCTGTAAAAGGAACAGGGCGACCACCACTGAGCCGCCAACAATCGAAAGTGCAGGCCCAGATTACGCAGAGAATCCCCCCAGCGCCTCCACACCTTTTGAGAGCGCTGGGGATACTCTGCCTTCAAATACCTCAGCTGCTGGAGGCGTTCTGAATCAAACTGTGGATGTTCAGTCGTCCCCCAAACCTGTAGTGGAGCCAACCGTATCGCCGTCGCGTCCTGATGCTTCCTCGGTCGTCCACACTTATGAGGGTGGTGGCGAGAACCAACCCTCAACCCCTCTCCCAATCCCTGCTCTTCCAGCCCCTGTCGAGGAAGTCTTGAAAGCCCACGCCGCTTACCTTAGTGCTATAACTACTGAGTGCGTAGAGAAGCGTCTTTACCAGATGATGGGCGAGGCTCTAAGGGACTCCTTGAACCAGTATGAATCCGAAGCCGGTGCTACGAAGGACCAAGTCCAACAACTTAAGCGTGACATTACTGTACCGCCCTGGTAGTCGGAAGTGATGACGTGGCACCAAGCTACAGTGTAGGCGTGTTGACAAGGCGCCAGATTCGCAGAAGTGAAGGAAGTCGGGGGGGCTCGTGTAGTCGCCAGTTATTAAGTTGGCGTGCTCCGATCTCCAGCATACCAGGCGATCGCCCAGTTGAAGATGAAGTCGCCAGATGGTAAACTCAGGCGACCAAGTGATTGGAGATCGCCAGAGCAAGCACATCGCCGAAGATGAAGGTGATGCAGATTATGAAGGCGGCCGGCGAGACCACAGGGAAGGTGTACAAGAGCACCCTAACTCGCCAATTCCAGTAGAGATCGCGCTCCCAAGTTAGCTATGCACTGGGCAGTACCATGCATAAGTAACTTAGCCAAAAAGAGAGTCAGAAGCAGCGCCCAAGTCAGGGAGGCTCCAGATGATGGCACGTGTGCGACTGGATGCGAACCACGTGTCCAGGTCTGTAACTGTCAGGAGAGAGAAAGTGACCAGGTATATAAGAGTTCTCAACGAACTTCTGAGGTACGCACGTTCAGATTATACTCTTTACGCTTATGAGTTCTTGAGCATACTGTGAGAGAGAACATTGCACGGTTCCTTGAGAGTTCTTGAGTGTTCTTGCTCTTAGTATTTTGTGGTTCGGTCACTGACTTGGGCGTTGGAGTGCGATCGGCCGCAGCGGCGCCGCTCTGTTCTTTTGCAGGTTCTTGAGGTGGATCGCGAGAAGGACGGAGGTAGAAGCAGTGCACACGTCGATCCAGGTTTGACGAGGCAAGTCCCAACGTTCTGGTCAACAGGCAGGATCAATTACGATGCGGGGATTGGAGTTTTCGCGGTTAGAGAACGCTTTGAAGGACGACGCAAGAATAGTGCTAAGCTACACAAAAAGCTCAACGACAAACTCTTAGAGGTCGCTGAACTCAAAAGCAGGCTCGTGCCTCAGCGGGAAAAGATAGCGGATCTGGAGGAGACCCTCAAGGCTAAAAAGGCCTACGTGGATGAGCTCGAGGCCAAGTCAATTGAGAGGGAGGATATGCTGGGCAAAATCGAAGCCGACAAGGACCAAAAGGCCAAGGAACTGAGCGAGAAAGATAAGGAGCTGAACGATTCTGCAGCAAAGCTTGCCCAGGTGCTTGAGGAGAACGAAAAGCTGAAGAAACAAATTGAAGAACTCGACCTCAGCTCTGCAAACGTTCTGACTTCCGGGTTTGGCGCGGCCTTGGAGCAGTTCGCTTGTGCTTACCCCGACTTGGACCTCTCTCAATTCTCCATTTTCCATGAAGTGGTAGACGGAAAAATTGTACCTTCAGATTAACATTTCCATTTGCCATTTTGTTTTGAAACACTCTGAAAGACTTGTATATTCAACCTTGGTTTACGTGTAATGAATCTATTTGTAAAAACTGCTTTAATATACACGCATGATTTCGCCTTTATCTATCGTGTAATCGTCCGATCTGATATAACCGACTAACTCTTGCTTAGAGAAATCAACTCAGCGCCGACTGATGCTTAACTCTGTGGGCGTGGGTTATTCTTAGTGTCTGAAATCTCGTTTGCCTGATCCGCTGAATGACATGTGTACTTCCAGGTTACCGCCTAACTCTTTGCTGGCCTGGCTCTGCACCGGGAACTTTCAAACTTGTCTCAATTTGCTTAAGCGAAAAGGTCTCATAATCTGTTCTCGCCTAAACTCACTCGGGGGTGAGGAGGACTTTCTCTGGTACCTCAACTTTGCCCAGGGGTTCCACTTCCTCTTCCCCTGGATGCACTGAGGACTTGCAATCTATTCTTGCCTGAACTCACTCAAGGGTGAGAAGGGCTTTTCTGCTCTGTGGCCTCAACGTCGCTCGAGGGCGAGGAGGACTTAGCTGATAACTATTAACTGACCTCAGCTTCACTCAAGGGCGAGGAGGATTTAACTGATAACTGACCTCAGCTTCGCTCGAGGACGAGGAGGATTTAACTGATAACTGACATCAGCTTCGCTCGAGGACGAGGAGGATTTAACTGATAACTGACCTCAGCTTCTCTTGAGGACGAGGAGGATTTAACTGATAACTGACCTCAGCTTCGCTCGAGGGCGAGGAGGATTTAACTTTGGTGCCTCTACTTTGCCCAGGGGTTACATCTCTCCTTCCCCTGGATGCACTGAGGACTTGCAATCTGTTCTTTTACCTCCGATCGCCAGGTGGCAATTAGGGTTTAAAACTTTATACTCGTGCCTCCGATCGCCGAGTGGCGATGAGGACTTACAACTTAACTTGTGCCTCCAATCGCCGAGTGGCGATGAGGACTTGGAACTTAACTTGTGCCTCCGATCGCCAACTAGCGATGAAGGTTTACAACTTAACTTGTGCCTCCAATCGTCCAGTGGCGATGAGGACTTGGAACATAACTTGTGCCTCCAATCGCCGAGTGGCGATGAGGACTTTGAACTTAGCTTCTGCCTCCAATCGCCGAGTGGCGATGAGGACTTTGAACTTAACTTGTGCCTCCGATTGCCAACTAGCGATGAAGGTTTACAACTTAACTTATGCCTCCAATTGCCGAGTGGCGATGAGGACTTGGAAAACTTTAACTTTCAATTTTTGCACTAAACTATGTAGGGGCGAAAAGGGCTCTCTTCAAAAACTTAAAAAGATAAGCGTGCACATTTAAACAACTTGGGAACTTTGATAAATTTCAAAACCTTCTTTATTGGGTGGCCTCATTAAAAAAACCCTCTTCGGGAAAAAGAGTGCCCCCTTGAAAATGTTTTAATTGTAATAAAACTTGAGATGGGTGGCGTTCCAAGTGCGGGGAATCGCCCCTCCTTCCAGTGTCTCTAGGCGGTAAGCGCCGTTTCCGAGTGCTTCGGTTATTCTTAATGGTCCTGTCCACTTGGGCGACAGCTTATTCTGCATCTCGTACTGGTGGGCCTTCCTCATCACCAGGTCGCCATCTCTGAATTGCCTCGATTTCATCCTGGAGTTGTACTTACGTTCAACTCTTCTTTTTACTGCTTCGGCCTTTACCCTTGCCTCCTCCCTGACCTCGTCCAGCAAATCCAAATTCATTCTCCTTTCGGCGTTTGAGTCTTCTGCCACGAAGTTCTGGAAGCTTGGCGAGCTTTATTGGATTTCGACTGGGATCATCGCATCGCACCCATACACCAAGCTGAACGGGGTTTCGTGAGTTCCCGATTGTTAGGTGGTATGATATGCCCATATTATGCGGGGGACTTCCTCAGCCCAAGACCCCTTGGCTTTCTCCAACCTCCTCTTCAGTCCTCTCAGCAAAACCTGATTGGCCGACTCTACTTGCCCATTCGTTTGTGGGTGCTCTACAGAAGCAAACACTTGTTGCGTCCCAATATCCTCGCACAGCTTCTTCAATAGGTGACTTGCAAACTGGGTCCCATTATCTGATACCAAACGCTTGGGCACGCCAAAACGACACACAATGTTCTTCCATACGAAACTCTGAATCTTGTGTGCGGTGATCTGGGCTACTGGTTCCACTTCAATCCATTTCGTGAAGTACTCGATCGCTACAACCAAGTACTTCATTTGCCTGATCGCCAATGGAAAAGGTCCCAGAATATCGATTCCCCACGTATGAAATGGCCAGGGGCTGTAGATTGACTTTAGCTCTTCTGGGGGCGCTTTGTGCCAATCGGCGTGTTGCTGGCTTTGTTTGCAACGCTGTGCGTATTCCTTGCAATCTTCCCTCATGGTTGGCTAATAATAGCCCGCGCGGAGAGTTCTTGTTGCCAGGGCTCGACCTCCGATGTGGCTCCCGCAAATCCCCTCGTGGAGCTCAGTCGTAACTCTTACGCACTTCTCTCCATGCACACATACTAACAGGGGGTGTGTGAATCCGAACCTATACAGCTCTCCATCGATTAAGGTGAACTTGTTGGAGCTTTTCTTTATCTTTCTGGCCTCTGTCGGATCTACTGGAGGACGCTGTCTGCTATGTACTGCTGGTATGGTGTTATCCATGTATCTGGTTGGTAAACGGCGCAAACCCGCGTTGTCTTCGCTTCCTCTACTGGGTGCGCCCTAACTCTCGGTGCTCTCAAGGTTTCCTGAGTTAACGATCGATGACTCCTTGCTGATGGAGATCAAGCTCAAGAGGACATGGAGGCCAATCAACAAGATCAAGACGAGGTGGAGGCACAAATAGAAGACGCCCATGGAGGTCAAAGTCCACCTCAAAGGATTACAAGAAGCATGTTCAAAACTTTGGGAGCTAGAGGACATTTATTTTCTCTTTTTGTAATTTCTTTAGTTGAAGGTGCTTAGAGGGAAACATTAGAAACCTCTTTTGTTTTAGCATCTTGTAGGCTTTAGTTAGGAGCTTTGGGGGGGTGTATTAGTAGATAGGTGTAGAAGTAGAATAGGAGGTGCCAAAGTGAAGGAAAGGGTCACACCTTCCTCATGCATAGAATAGGCGCCGGTTCTAGAATGATTTGGGAGGGAATTTTGAATTGTTTTAGCTTTCATTTTCAGCACCTTAGGCTATAAATAGAGGTGCTCTCTTTGTAAAATTCAGATTGGAATTAATCTAAGAAAACTCTACTCAAATTTTGAGTGACCTTTGGAGAGCTTTTGGAGCCTTCTTCTCTAGTCTTATCTTCATGGATCAATGGAGTCCTCAAGTGGCGGCATCACTCTCATCTAGGAGCATTCCACACTTCTAGTGGCGAGATCATCCATCCTCCTTCCATCTTCATGAGCATTCTCTTCTCCTTCCTTTCTTCTTCTTCAATTGTTCATGTTGCCTTGTGTTCTTGAGTGGTTTAGTTTCGGTTTTTCTATTTTCCAGCACTATGTTCTGTTTTGTTTTTAATTCTGTTCGGTTCATATGATTAGTTGCTTAATTCTGTTCGGTCATTCTAGCTTTCATTCTCTTTGTTGATTCAATTTGACAATATTTGGTTCATCCAAATGAGTTTGGGATTTGGTACTAGTTTTTGGTGAGTTCTTGTCTTAGAACAATGATCCAACTCTAAGAAAAGTGCCTCTATATTTTCCAGCTCAAGGTGATTCCTAAGAATGTCAAGAATCATTCTCTATATGGCTAGTGGAATCACATCATGTGGTATCATGAGTCTTAGGTTCTTCTTGTTTAATTGTTGAGTTGTGTGCACTTTAATTTCAAGAGCTCTTTAATTTTTTTCTTGCAATTTAAGTTTCTGTTTTAGAATTTTAATTGAGTATTCTTGCTGTTTTTCTTTTACACCAAGTGCTTGTGAAAAGGTTTATGGCACTCATAATTCTTATGAGTATGGTTGCTCTTTTGGAATGGCATTATCCATCCTAGAGTTTACCTTAAGCTTCCTTTCACTTGTTAAAATTTGTGATGTGTCTTTTAATTTTGTAATCATGTCAAGTTTTGTCTTAGTCATGTTATTCCATATATGTCATTACTTCTAGTAGTACTTTTATTGCTTTGATTGTTTCTTGCTTTGGTGTCATATAATTTTCTGAATTGATGTTGATCCTTTGTGCATTTTCTTTTTAGAATTGAGTTCATACTTGTATTCTAGACCTATACAAGTTCCAATACATCATTTTCTATTATGTCTTTGCTAGTTCATCATTCTGTTTTTTATTCCTATTAGGATTCCTCTGTTTCTGAAAAAAAAGTGCTTACTGTTTTTTCTTATTGCAATTGATTTACGTACTGTAAAATCTGAAATTCTGAATTTGAGATATTCAAAGTGTTAGAAAAAAATAGAAAAAAGAATCATTCAAAAATATGAAGTACACAAAAAATGATAAATAAAATAAAAAAAGTGTACATTCCTGCCAAAAAAAATACGGTAATCTGGCAGCGATTTTGAAAAATTTATTTCTCTCAATTGGCTTACTGTTTTTAATTGATTCCAGTGCCATTATTGAGTGAACATCTTGAAGTTTCTGTGGTATAAATTTCATAATCCAGTTCGCTCTACAACGTTCCAGTTAAATCAGTGAATATCAAGCACAGTTTGCATTAAAAAAAAAAAATTTCCAGTAGCTAAATTTTTGTTTTCTTCATCTACTCTAGTGCTTTTCCTTATGTATTCTTTTGTGTGCCTACTTTTCTCATTGAGTTCTTTATTTTCTTGATTGTATTTCATTCTTACTCTTTGAGTTTGTCTTGCATATAGTATTCCTTTTGCAATTACCTTTCCTTGCTTATACCTTTTCTTGTTTGTCTTTATTGTTTCTTTGGTTTTGTGGTGGTTTGCTCTTAAGATTGGTGTGCTTGCTTTGACATATTTCATTTGAGGATTCCAAGGCCTCAAGATCAGATTGGTGCAAGAACATTATTTCTTTGAGAGTGATCTCTTTTTTTTCAGCCTCTTTTCACTTCGGCAGTTTCATTGCCAAAAGCTCACTGTTTTTGCTACTTTTTAACTTGTTTGCTGTTTTTGTGTGTTTGCTGTTTTTAATTACAAATGGCTGGATTTTCAAGTGATGCATCCTACAAGCAGAATTCTCCTTCCAAAGCTTCAATTCTTGTTGAATTACATGAAGCTCAAAGAACAATTAGACGGTTGGAGGAGAAAATGCAAAAGATGGAGGTCCACCAAGCTAGACCATCTCCTTCTATCCATGATGGACATCATTCTCATAGACCATCTTCAAGAGCTTCTTCAAATGATGTTGGCCGTGAAGATGAGCATAGGAGAAGGAGACCTCCACCCCAAGTCCATGGACAAAGACATCATCACCAAGGGGAAAGAATTCACTACGGCAATGGCTTCTACCATGATGCAAAGTCCAAGCTTCCTTCGGTCAAGCTACCTTGTTTTAATGGTTCTAGTGATCCAAATGTATATTTAGATTGGGAGGCTAAGTGTGAACAAATTTTTGAGATCCATGAGATCCAAGATGAGCATAAGCTCAAGCTAGCCACCCTAGAGTTTAGTGATTATGCCATGAAATGGTGGCATGGAATTGTAAAGGACATTATCTATCACAAGGGTCCTCCCGTGGACTCTTGGAACTCTTTAAAGGATCATATGCGTGCTAGGTTTGTGCCCCCACATTTTAGGAAAGACCTCATGTTGAGACTCCAACGGTTTCAACAAGGCACGCTAAATGTGGATGAATATTATAAGGAGCTTGAGACGCTTGTGCTTAAAATTGAATTAGAAGAAAGTGAAGAAGCCATGGTTGCTAGGTTTGTGAGTGGTCTTAGGAAGGATATTCAAGACATTGTTGAGTTACAAGAGTATTCATCATTGGGCTCTTTAGTTCATCTTGCAATGAAGGTTGAAGCTCAACTTGCTAAGAAAAACTCTTTTAAAAATGCTTCCAATGATGGATACTACTCCAAGTCTTGGAGGAACAAAACTTCTTTTTCTAAACATCCTTCCAAAGATTCTTCTTTCAAACCCAAGGAATCTAAGCCATCTACTTCTAGACCTAAGTCTCCCACTAGAACATCTAACACTAAATGCTTTAAATGTATGGGTTATGGTCATATTGCTGCAAATTGTCCTTCCAAACGAAGTATGTACATGCATGAGGGCATTGTAGTTAGTGAGCATGATTCGGATTCTCCAAAGCATTCATTGCATTCTCATGCATCTAGTGAGGAAGAGAGCGAATGTCCACTTGAAGGGGACTTGTTAGTTGTGAGAAGACTTCTTGGACAAGTTTCACAACCTTTTGATGAAAGTCAAAGGGAAAATATTTTCCATACAAGATGTCTTATTCAAAACAACATTTGTTCCTTGATAGTGGATGGGGGTAGTTGTGCAAATGTGGCTAGTACAAGAGTAGTAGATAAGCTTGGATTGCCTACTATCTCTCATACAAAGCCCTACAAATTACAATGGCTTAGTGAAGTAGGAGAAATAATTGTTAATAAACAAGTCCTCATCCATTTCTCCATTGGAAAATACAAAGATGAGGTATTATGTGATGTTGTGCCCATGGAAGCCACTCATGTTCTTTTGGGAAGGCCTTGGCAATTTGATAGAAAAGTTTTACATGATGGCTTTACCAACAAACTATCTTTTGAATTCCATGGTCACAAGGTTACTTTAAAATCTCTCTCTCCAAGAGAAGTCCATGAGGACCAAGTTATCATGAAGAAAAAGAGGGAGAGTGAAAAAGATAAAAAAGATAAGAGTTCTAAGCCTACACTCCTTGTGTCTAGGCGTGACATTGAAAGGGAAATAGTGGCTCATCATCCTCTTTTCTTAGCCATCCCTAGAACTCTTAGAGTAGAATCACTTGTTGATAGTCCTCATTGCTTGGAAAATTTGGTAGAAGAGTTCAAAGATGTGTTTCAAGATCCTCCAAATGGACTTCCACCTTTGAGAGGGATTGAGCACCAAATTGATTTGATACCGGGCTCTTCTTTACCAAATCGTCCAGCATATAGGACCAATCCAAGAGAAACCAAGGAAATTCACCAACAAGTTGAGGCTTTGATTGAGAAAGGGTGGGTGCAAGATAACATGAGTCCTTGTGCTATGCCTATCATCTTAGTGCCAAAAAAGGATGGCACATGGCGAATGTGTTCGGATTGTAGGGCCATAAATAACATAACCATTAAGTATAGGCATCCCATACCTAGACTAGATGATTTGTTGGATGAATTACATGGTTCTAAAATCTTTTCAAAGATTGATCTTAAAAGCGGCTACAATCAAATCCGTATCAAACCGGGTGATGAATGGAAGACGGCTTTTAAGACCAACTTTGGTTTATACGAGTGGTTAGTTATGCCTTTTGGTTTAACTAATGCACCAAGTACCTTCATGCTCCTCATGCATCATGTTCTTAGACCTTTCATTGGTAAGTTTGTTGTGGTTTACTTTGATGACATTCTCATTTATAGCTTATCTTTGAATGACCATAGGTTGCATGTTAGGCAAGTTTTAGAAACCCTTAGGAAGGAACATTTGTATGCTAACCTTGCTAAATGTATGTTTGCTCTTGATCATATAGAATTCCTAGGGTTTGTTGTGAGTTGTAAAGGGGTCCATGTGGACAAAACAAAGGTGGTGGCCATTCAAAATTGGCCTACACCGAAATCTTTGAATGAGGTCCGAAGTTTTCATGGACTAGCTTCTTTCTATAGAAGATTTGTCCCAAACTTTGGTACCATTGCCGCACCACTCAATGACATAGTGAAAAAGGATGTGGTCTTTCATTGGGGAGAAGCACAACAAAATGCTTTTGATACTTTGAAAGCAAAATTGACTAATGCTCCCATCTTGGCCCTTCCTAATTTCACTAAGACATTTAAGATTGAGTGTGATGCTTCAAGTACAGGTATTGGGGCTGTTCTTCTTCAAGAGGGCCACCCCATAGCCTATTTTAGTGAGAAATTGAAGGGAAGTCATCTCAACTACTCCACCTATGATAAGGAATTATATGCACTTGTTAGGGCTTTGTTTACTTGGCAACACTATCTTTTTCCCAAAGAGTTTGTGATACATAGTGATCATGAATCTCTTAAATATTTGAAAAGCCAAAACAAACTTAACAAGAGGCATGCTAAGTGGGTGGAATTCATTGAGCAATTTCCTTATGTGATCAAACACAAACAAGGCAAAATAAATATTGTGGCGGATGCTCTTTCTAGAAGATACACCTTGCTAAATCTTTTAACCTCTCAATATCTTGGTTTTGATCACATTAAGGAACTCTATCATGATGACCTTGATTTTTCTCTCATCTATCAAGAGTGTCTTAAAGGAGGACACAAAGACTTTTTTATTCAAGATGGCTTTCTTTTTAAAGGAAAACGTCTTTGTGTTCCCCAATGCTCTATTAGATTATCTCTTGTTAGAGAAGCTCATGAGGGGGGTTTAATGGGACATTTTGGGGTTGCTAAAACTTTGGATGTGTTGCATGAACATTTCTTTTGGCCTCATATGCATAAACATGTTCATAGTTTGTGTGATAAATGCATAGCTTGCCGCAAAGCTAAGTCTAAAATGCATCCCCATGGTCTTTATACTCCTCTTCCTATCCCTTCAATGCCTTGGGTAGATATATCTATGGATTTCATCTTAGGCTTACCCAAGACATCAAAGGGAAAGGACTCCATTTTTGTGGTAGTGGATCGTTTTTCAAAGATGGCTCACTTTATTCCTTGCCACAAAGTGGATGATGCATGCCACATTGCAAACCTCTTCTTCCAAGAAGTGGTTCGCTTGCATGGGATTCCTAGGTCTATAGTGTCCGATAGAGATCCTAAGTTCTTGAGTCACTTTTGGAAGACCTTGTGGGGCAAGCTTGGAACTAAGCTTTTATTTTCTACCACTTGCCACCCACAAACTGATGGTCAAACCGAGGTGGTGAATAGAACTTTGGGACAACTATTGAGATGCTTTATTTCGGGGAATCCTAGAGTGTGGGAGAATTTACTACCCCATGTTGAGTTTGCATATAACCGAGTAGTAAATTCTACCACCTCCCATTCTCCTTTTGAGGTGGTCTATGGGTTTAATCCCCTAACACCTCTTGATCTTCTTCCTATTCCCCTTCTTGGAGATGTCTTGTGCAAAGATGGGGACGAAAAGGCTTCTTTTGTGAAAACTTTGCATAAAGACATCAAGAAGAGAATTGAGAAGAAGGTTGGCAAGTATGCTGAACTTGCCAATAAAAGGAGAAAAGCATTGTTGTTTGATGAGGGCGATTGGGTTTGGCTTCACTTGAGGAAGGATCGTTTTCCTACTCAAAGGAAGTCCAAACTAATGCCTCGAGGGGATGGACCTTTCCAAATCCTCAAGAGGATTAATGACAATGCTTATGAGTTAGATATGAGTTAACGATCGATGACTCCTTGCTATCCCTTCTGTCGACTTGCAAACTTGAAGAACCTGGTGGTCTGCTGCGAACGCCCGAGGTGTCTTTAGAGTTTCTTGTATAACAGTCCTCTGCCTGCCCCCCTTGCCTGAACTGGCGAGCTTGGCAAGCAAGTCAGCTCGGGCATTCTGCTCCCTTGGTACGTGCACCACTTCAAACAAGGCGAAAGAGCTTCTCAGCTCCTGTACATACTCTAGGTAAGCCGCCATTTGTGGATCCTTGGCCTGGAATTCGCCAGTCACCTGCCCAGTGATCAGCAAAGAGTCGCTCTTGGCCATCAGTACCTTCGCTCCCATTTCCTTTGCCAAAAGGATACCGACAATCAATGCCTCGTATTCCTCCTGATTATTGCTGGCTTTGAAGGCAAACCTCAGGGATTGTTCTATTAACACACCGTTGGGTCCTTCCAAAATAACTCCAGCCCTACTACCTAGGTGGTTGGACGACCCATCAACCGAGAGTACCCAACGATCATCACTTCCGGCATTATGCGTCGTTTCAGCGGACAACTCGACCACAAAGTCGGCGAAGATTTGCCCTTTAATCGGTCCTCGGGGTTCGTACTTGACGTCGAACTCTGACAACTCCACCGCCCATTTTACCATCCTTCCAGCTACATCCGGTTTCTTTAGAACCTTTTGGATGGGCAAGTCAGTCATCACCCATACCTCGAAGCTCTGGAAGTAATGTCATAGCCTTCTCGCTAAAAACACGACCGCCAGCGCCGCTTTCTCCAAGGCTTGGTATCTCACTTTCGGACCTTGTAACACCTTACTGACAAAATAGATAGGTTTCTGAATTTGATCTTGTTCTTGTACGAGCACCGCGCTCAACGCCCTTTCGGTAACGGCGAAGTATAACTTGAGGGGCGTTCCCACTTGGGGTTTGCACAGAACCGGCGGGCTCGCCAAGTACTCCTTGAGTTTTACAAAAGCCTCTTCACATTCTCTCGTCCAGACAAACCTGTTATTTCTATTCAAACACTGGAAATACAGGTGGCCCCTCTCCCCACTAGCAGATACGAACCGTGACAGAGCGGCCATCCGGCCTGTAAGCTGTTGTACCTCCTTGACAGTGGCAGGGCTTCTCATTGCCAGGATGGCAGCACTCTTATCAGGATTCGCCTCGATTCCTCTTTCAGTTAGGAGGAAACCCAAGAATTTTCCCGCTTCTACGTAGAAAATGCACTTCTCGGGGTTTAGCTTCAGCCTGTACTTGGCTATTGTAGCGAATAGTTCCTCTAGATTGGCAACGTGCCAATTCTTTTTCGGGGATGTCACGACCATGTCGTCGACATAAGCTTGTACGTTCCTTCCTAGCATGGGCGCGAGCACTTTATCCATTAGCCTCTGATACGTGGCTCCCACGTTCTTCAGCCCAAAGGGCATCACCCTGTAACAATAGCACGACCTTTCCGTCATGAAGGCATTTTTTTCCTCATCCATGGGGTGCATCTTTATCTGGTTGTACCCCGAGAAGGCATCTAGGAAACTTAACAGTTTGCACCCTGCTGCATTGTCTACCAGGGCATCTATGTTGGGCAAAGGGTAGGAATCCTTTGGACACGCCTTGTTCAGATCTGTGAAATCGAGCACATTCGCCATCTCCCGTTGCTCTTCTTTACCAACACAACATTAGCAAGCCACTCTGGATACTGCACTTCCTTGATGTGGCCTGCGGATAGGAGTTTCTGTGTTTCCTCCCTAATCGCCTGCCTTCTTTCTTCATTGAACTTCCTCCTTCTTTGACGGACTGGCTTGACTTGGGGGTCCATTGCCAAACGATGGGACAAGAGGTCGGGATCAATCCCCGGCATATCTGAGGCGGACCATGCGAACGCATCCAGATGTCTACTTATTACCTTGGCGATTTGGTCCCGCGTTTCGTCATCTAGGGTTTTTCCCAACTTGAATGTCTTTCCGCCGATCTCCTTCTCGAGCCACTCCTTGACCGACTGGGGCCTCCTTTCACTGGCGATGACCACCCTTGCGATTCCCGACTCCCTGGTGGCCTCCGGGCGGTCGCCTTCTTCCTCTATCTCTGCGATGCTCGCCATATCTAGCAGCGCCGCATTCCCCTCAGCGATTACTTGAAGTGTTGTGCCTACTCGCTGGTCCTCCTGGCCGGGACCTGCACCAGGGGGTGGCGTTGTGCTTACATTGCACACTGATCGCCTGTTTCTGAGGCTGTTTTCATAGCACTTCTTTGCCTCCTTTTGATCAGAGCGGATGGTGATGACCACCCCTTCCATCGAAGGTAGTTTGACCTTCATATGCCTAGTGGAGGGCACAACTCCTATCCTGTTGAGCGTTGGCCTTCCTAACAGGACGTTGTATGCTGAGGGGGCATTCACGACCAGGTACCTGATCTTCTCTGTTCGCGACACCGCCCCATCTGTGAATGTCGTTCTTAACTCAATGTACCCCCTGACCTCCACTTGGTCACCAGCGAAGCCGTATAGGCAGCCTCCATACGGCCTCGGATGGTCTGGGGAACCTTGTAACTTTTCGAAAGTTTGCCAGAACATCACATCTGCCGAGCTCCCTTGATCAACCAGTGCTCGATGAACCATCCTTCCCGCCGTGACGAGTGAGATCACGATGGGATCGTTGTCGTGGGGCACAACGTCCCTGAGGTCTTCTTTGGTGAACGTGATGTCCACGTCGGGCGAATGATCCTCAAAAGCCTCTACTGACATTATGGATCTAGCATACTTCTTGCGCTGTGACGCAGTACACCCACCGCCCGAGAACCCACCCGCTATGGTATGGACCTCGCCGTGGATGGGCACCTCGTGCTGCTGTCCCTCGCCACTCGCCGGCTGTGAAACTGACGGTTCTCCGGTCTGCTTTTCCACCAAGTAGTCCTTCAGGAAGCCATTCTTTACGAGTTCATCCAATTGATGACCCAGCGCCAAGCAATTGTTAATATGATGCCCAAATGCCTCGTGGAATTCGCACCATGATTCCTTGTGGGGTCCCAGTGCCTTGTCAGACTTCATCGGTGGCCTCAACCTGTCGGCTATGTTAGGCACCGCGATCAGATCTTTAAGTTCCATCACAAAGTTGTGCCTCGATGGCCTGTTTCCTTCTCTCCTTTCCTCTGCTCGACCCCTAGGTTGGGTCCTCCTTGGCTCGTAGGCGCGCTTCCTTTCTGAGTGTTTTCTCTCTGTGGCGGCTTGGTGAACCCGAACAGGTTGCGTACGTATCTGTGCCTTGGGCCATGCGGGCGTAGCGGTCATGCACTTCTCGTATGTCTCACCTTCTGAGGCAATATGCTCTACCGCTCGTCGCCTTATTTCGGCGAAAGTTTTGGGGCGACTGTAGTTAAGTGTTCTACTGAAAGATCCGGGACGTACCCCCTTCCTGAACGCATACACAATCATGGGCTCCTCCGTGGTGCCTACTTTCACCACTTGCGCCCCAAAACGACTTATGTATTCCTTTAGGGTTTCGCCTTAGAGCTGCTTGACGTCGAAAAGGTCGTACGAGACTGGGGCGGGAGTTCTGTTGGCTAGATACTGCTCTCTAAACAGTTGTGAAAGTTGGGCAAAGGACGTGACGTGGCCCTCTGGGAGGCTGATGAACCAATCCATAGCCATCCCCGTCAAGGTGCTCATGAAAAGCTTGCACTTCACGGCGTCTGAACCGCCTACCAGCAACATCTGTGTGTGGAACGCCGTGAGGTGTGCCTCGGGATCCTCTACCCCTGTGAAGGTCGCTTTGGGTCCTGTGAACGTATTGGGAATCGCTGTCTCCAGAATTTCCTGTGAAAACGCTGTTGTGAATTCCCTGGGTGGGGATGCAGCCTCAGGCTCGTCTCTGCCACGCCATCCACAGCGTAATTCCTCATTGGCGTGGTGGAGCTCGTCGTTTCTTGCTTGAGAGGCTGCCAAATCCGCCTGCATGCGCTCCTGCTCCACCTTTGAGGCTGCCATTGCGTCCTGCATGCGCTCCTGTTCCACCTTTGAGGCTGCCACTGCGTCCTGCAGCCCTTGCACCATACCCATGAGTTGTTGCAGGGTCATCTCTTCACTCCTGGCGCGTGCTGGTCAGTTGGTCATGGCTCTCTGGAGATCCTCTCGATTTATCTAGGTTTCGAAAACTGGAATTGAAAACTTGTGTGGTGGAACCGATGTTTATTTCGACCCCACGGTGGGCGCCTGATGTTCTAGCCGGTTGACCTGGGTCGTCTTTATGCGTGGCTTGTCCTAGCGAGCTAGGGCACCTTCGTTCTGCCTCGTCCGTGAGTACCTGAAAAAGAAGAACAAAGGGGCGCCCTCGCGGCCGTTTGCACTCCGACGATCAAGTCAGCTAGCGAGAAACACCAAAGTGACTAGAAACAGTATGATAATCTCAATGACTGGAACTGTGTGGCTAAAACTGTGTAACTGAAAAAACGTACCTTACTAGGGTTCTTCGTGCCCTTTATATAGGTGAAAACTAGGGTTTACCTTTGCGCTGCTGCTATTACCTAGGGTTCCTTGGAGAAGATCCTTGCGCCGCTATCCCTCGGCCCATGGACTTCCCTTATCTGGAGTGCCATGAATAACCTTGTGGCCGCTTGGGTTCTAACTTGAGCGCCGTATCTCTCGCGCCATCATACTTCGTGGGTGCCCTAATTAATCACGTGTCATGCATGCAGCCTTCCTTGGAGATCTTTAATGAGCACGTGGGCATTGTCACGTGCCCCTTTGACTTGATCGTTTATTTTATGCGGAGGGTCCCACAGCACCGCCACCCAACTTAGGGTTATTCCATCGTGTGGGCCCTCTTCTCTGCGAAATGCTTCTGTCACGCGGATTGACTCTTCGGGCGATGTCTTACTTGGGCGACGTCTCGCTTGGGCGACGTCTTGCTTAGGCGATGTCCTTCTCTTGGGCGATGACTCATCTTAGCGGTGACACATCTCGGCGATAACCGATTATGTATACTGCAGAACGCCGCTTCTACATACGGCGACTATGGATGCAGAAGAAACGCATGGAGGTGCAGAAAATAATTCTCACTATCAAAGAGGAAATGAGCCCAAAGATTATGACACCCTGAGGCAGCCCAGCATAAGAAGGGAATTTTGCACCTGAAAATGGGAACATGTAAGGGCCCAATTAAGTTGATTTAGCATGAAAGTGAAGCTGAACATGTTTTTTGCAATTAGGCTACAGTGTGCGTGTTGAATGGGAGACATGCATGGTATATAATTGTTATTTACACCTCTCAATTTTATTACTATATTTTTATATATTTTTTAAAAATACTCCTTCATAAAGTGATTATTGTTAAAAATTTTATAATTTTTTCTGATCCTGCCTGTTGACCAGAACGTTGGAACCTGCCTCGTCAAAGGATCGACTTGTGCACCGCTTCGAACCTCCGTCCTTCTTCAAGATCCACCTCAAGAACCTGCAAAAGAACAGATCGGCGCCGCTGCGGCCGATCGCACTCCAACGCCCAAGTCAGTGACCGAACCACCAAATACCAAGAGCAAGAACACTCAAGAAATCTCAAGGAACCGTGCAATGTTCTCTCTCACAGTCAGCTCTAGAACTCGCAAGCGTAAAGAGTATAATCTGAACGTGCGTACCTCAGAAAGTTCGTTGAGAACTCTTATATACCTGGTCACTTTCTCTCTCCTGGCAGTTACAGGCCTGGACACGTGGCTCGCATCCAGTCGTACACGTGCCATCATCTGGAGCCTCCTTGACTTGGGCGCTGCTCCTGACTCTCTTTTTGGCTAAGTTATTTATGCATGGTACTGCCCAGTCCATAGCTAACTTGGGAGTGCAATCTCTACTGGAACTGGCGAGTTAGGGTGCTCTCGTACACCTTCCCTGTGGTCTCGCCGGCCGCCTTCATAATCTGCGCCACCTTCATCTCTGGCGATGTGCTTGCTCTGGCGATCTCCAATCACTTGGTCGCCTGGGTTTAAAACTTTAACTGGTGCCTCCGATCGCCGAAAGACGATGAGGACTTAAAACTTTAACTGGTGCCTCCGATCGCCGAAAGACGATGAGGACTTAAAACTTTAACTGGTGCCTCCGATCGCCAAAAGACGATGAGGACTTAAAACTTTTTAGAAAGCATGCAATATATCTTTAACTTGCCTTAAGCCACATACAAGTGACAAGGTCTTTCTTCTAAACTTTCTGAAAACAACAGGCACGCAATCTCAAACAACTTGTACTCTGAAAACTTCTCTTTATTGGGTGGCCTCATTAAAAGCCCTCCTTAGGGAAAAAAGAGTGCCCCCTTCAAACTGTTTTAACAGAGACATTGTAATATAACTTCGTGTTTGTCTTTACTTACAAGGCTTCTTAACTGTAATACAACTTCAAGTGCGTGGCGTTCCAAGTACGAGGAATCGCCCCTCCTTCCAATGTCTCTAAGCGGTAGGCGTCGTTCCCGAGCGCCTCGGTTATTCTGAACGGCCCTGTCCACTTGGGCGACAGTTTATTCTCCATCTCGTACTGGTGGGCTTTCCTCATCACCAGGTCGCCTTCTCTAAACTGTCTCGGCATCAGCTTCGAGTTGTATCTTCGTTCAATCCTTCTCTTCACCGCCTCAGCCTTCAGTCTCGCCTCTTCCCTGACCTCATCCAGTAGATCCTGGTTCAGCCTTCTCTCTTCGTTCGAGTCTTCCTCTAGAAAGTTCTGGAATCTCGGCGAGCTCTCCTGGATTTCTACTGGAATCATTGCATCACACCCGTAGACCAAGCTGAACGGGGTCTCATGGGTTCCTGACTGCTCAGTGGTGTGGTACGCCCAGACTATACGGGGTACCTCCTCAGCCCAGCTTCCTTTGGCTTTCTCTAGCCTTCTCTTCAAACCTCTCAGCAACACCCGATTAGCCGACTCCACCTGGCCATTCGTCTGAGGGTGCTCGACGGATGCAAACACTTGTTGAATTCCCACCCCCTCGCACAGCTTCTTCAACAAGTGGCTTGCAAACTGAGTCCCATTGTCTGACACTAGGCGCTTGGGCACCCCAAACCGGCACACAATATTCTTCCACACGAAACCTTCGATCTTGTGTGCGGTGATCTGGGCCACTGGCTCTGCTTCGATCCACTTGGTGAAATACTCAATCGCCACCACCAAGTACTTCATCTGCCTGATCGCTAGCGGGAATGGTCCCAGGATGTCGATTCCCTAGGTATGAAACGGCCAAGGGCTGTAGATCGACTTCAACTCCTCGGGAGGCGCCTTGTGCCAATCGGCGTGCTGTTGGCATTGTTTGCAACATTGGGCATACTTCTTGCAATCTTCTCTCATCGATGGCCAGTAGTACCCTGCACGGAGAGTCCTTGCGGCCAGAGCTCGACCCCCGACGTGGCTTCCGCATATACCTTCGTGGAGCTCTGCCATGATTCTCGTGCACTTCTCGCCGTGTACGCATTCCAGGAGTGGGTGAGTGAACACAAACCTGTACAGATCGCCATCAATCAATGTGTACTTGCTAGAATTCTTCTTTACCTTTCTAGCCTCTGTCGAATCCATTGGGAGAAGGCCATCTGCCAGGCACCTTGTATTGTGTTATCCAAGTGTCTGGCTCATGGATAGCGCAGACCTGCGTCATGTTCACCTTCTCTCCTCGACATGCTCTAATTCTCGGCGATCTCAATGTTTCTTGCGTCAGGGACTTATGACTTCTCGCTGCTTTCTCCGTCGACTTGCTTATTTGAAGGACCAGGTGATCTGCTACAAATGTTCTCGGCGTCTTCAGAGTTTCTTGAATTACTGTCCTCTGCCTACCCCCCTTACCTGAACTGGCGAGCTTAGCTAGCAAGTCAGCTCGGGCATTCTGCTCTCTGGGCACATGCACTACTTCAAAGGAGGCAAAGGAACTCTTCAATTCCTGCACATACTCCAAGTAAGCCGCCATTTGTGGATCCTTAGCCTGGAACTCACCTGTTACTTGCCCTGTGACTAGCAGCGAGTCACTCTTAGCCATTAACACCCTGGCTCCCATCTCTTTGGCCAGCAAAATCCCGGCGATCAGCGCCTCATATTCTGCTTGATTGTTGCTGGCTTTGAAGGCAAATCTCAAAGATTGTTCGATCAGCACGCCGTTGGGTCCTTCCAAAATGACTCCAGCACCGCTACCCTGCTGGTTCGACGATCCATCCACCGAGAGTACCCAACGGAAGTCGTCCCCTCCAACTCGTGTCGCCTCAGATGAGAGCTCGACCACGAAATCCGCGAAGATTTGCCCCTTGATCGGGCCTCGGGGCTCATACTTAATATCAAACTCTGACAATTCTACTGCCCACTTCACCATCCTTCCTGCAACGTCAGGCTTCTTCAAGACCTTCTGGATGGGCAGGTCAGTCATCACCAGGATGGTGAAGCTATGGAAATAGTGGCGCAACCTCCTCGCCGAAAATACCACAGCCAACGCAGCCTTTTCCAGGGCCTGGTATCTCGTTTCGGGGCCCTGCAACACCTTACTCACAAAATAAATAGGCTTCTGGGCCTGATCTTGATCCTGGGCGAGCACCGCACTCACCGCCCTCTCAGTTACAGCAAAATACAACCTGAGAGGGGTTCCTACCAGCGGTTTACACAAAACCGGCGGGCTCGCCAGATATTCCTTCAGCTTGACGAAGGCTTCCTCGCACTCCTTCGTCCAAGCAAACTTGTTATTGCGCCTCAAGCACTGAAAATAGGGATGGCCCTTTTCTCCGCTAGCTGACACGAAGCGAGACAGGGCTGCCATCCGACCTGTTAGCTGTTGAACTTCCTTCACCGTAGCTGGGCTCCTCATCGCCAAGATGGCGGCACACTTATCAGGGTTGGCCTCTATGCCTCTTTCAGTTAAGAGGAAACCCAAAAACTTTCCAGCCTCAATGCATTTCTCTGGATTCAGCTTTAGTCTGAACTTGGCGATCGTCGTGAACAATTCTTCCAAGTCTGCAACGTGCTTGCTCTTTTCTGGCGAGGTCACGACCATGTCATCGACATACGCTTGCACGTTCCTTCCCAGCATTGGTGCAAGTACTCGATCCATCAGCCTCTGGTACGTGGCCCCCGCGTTCTTCAGCCCAAACGGCATCACCTTATAGCAATAGCACGATCTCTCCGTCATGAAGGCTGTCTTCTCTTCATCCATGGGATGCATCTTGATCTGATTATACCCCGAGAAGGCATCCAGGAAGCTCAGCAACTTACACCCTGCAGCGCTATCTACCAGGGCGTCTATGCTTGGTAAAGGATACGAATCCTTTGGGCAAGCTTTGTTCAGGTCAGTGAAATCGACGCACATGCGCCATTTCCCGTTACTCTTCTTCACCAGCACGACATTTGCCAGCCATTCAGGGTACTGGACTTCCCTGATGTGGCCTGCAGCGAGGAGTTTCTGTGTTTCGTCCCTGATCGCCTGCCTCCTCTCTTCGTTGAACTTTCTTCTTCTTTGTCGCACTGGTCTCACCAAGTTGTCCATCGCCAGATGATGGCACAAGAAGTCGGGATCAATCCCGGGCATGTCCGAAGCGGACCATGCAAATGCGTCCAGATGCCGCTCAATCACCTTGGCGATCTGGTCCTGGAGCTCAACCTCCAGGGATCTTCCCAGCTTGAAGATCTTTCCCCCGATTTCTCTCTCAAGCCACTGCTCGATGGGTTTTGGTCTGGTTTCTCTGGCGATCACCGCCCTGGCAATTCCCAGCTCTCTCGCTTCCTCAGGGCGATTCCTTGCCTCTTCCTCCTCCAGACCAGCGTTCCCCTCCCCCAGCTCAGCGTCCACCATCTCCACGTCCCTTCCGGCGATTTCTTCTGTTACCGTCGATCTGGGCTTCACACCAGGAGGCGGGGTGGTTGTTACATAACTCACCGATCTCTTGTTTTTCAGGCTATTCTCATAGCACTTCTTCGCTTCCTTCTGATCGGACTTGATGGTGATGACCACCCCCTCCATAGACGGCAACTTCACCTTCATGTGTCGGGTCGACGGTATGGCACCTATCCTGTTGAGCGTGGGTCTTCCCAACAGGATGTTGTATGCTGAAGGAGCGTTCACAACGAGGTATTTCATTTTCTCTGTTCTTGAACCCGCCACGTCTGTAAACGTTGTCCTCAATTCTATGTACCCCCTGACCTCCACTTGGTCACCAGCGAAACCATACAAACACCCTCCTTAGGGCCTCAGCTGGTCAAGGGGCAACTCCAACTGCGTGAAAGTCGGCCAAAACATCACGTCTGCCGAGCTTCCTTGGTCCACCAGCACCCTGTGGACCTTTCTTCCTGCTGTTATCAACGAAATTACTATGGGATAGTTGTCATGAGGCACAACATCCCGGAGATCTTGCTTGGTGAATGTAATATCCACTTCTGGCGAGTGGTCTTCAAACATATCCACCGTCATCACAGACCTTGCGTACTTCTTCCTCTGTGACGCGGTGCATCCACCTCCTGAGAAACCCCCTGCAATGGTGTGGATTTCTCTGTGCGTGGGCATCTCGTGCTGCTGAGCCTCAGCACCTGCTGGTTGGGAGCTCGACGCGCCCCCCGTCCTTCTGTCCAGCAAATAGTCATTTAGGAACCCGCTCTTTACCAGATCGTCGAGCTGGTATCCTAATGCTAAGCACGAGTCCACTGTATGGCCAAAGCCCTGGAGAAACTCACACCAGGCGTCTGGCTTTGGTCCCAGCACCTTGTCGCCCACCTTCTCTGGCGCCTTCAACCTAGCGGATATGTTGGGAATGGCGATCAGATCCGCCAATCCCATGACAAACTTGTGTTTAGGCGGGCGAATGTATTCCCGGCGTGCTGGTTGCTGGCGTCCTTGGCCCCTACCCTGGTTCTTCCTCGGATCGTAAGGGTGGCGAGTCCTCTGATCCCTTCTGGCCGCCGCTGCCTCCAGCACCCTCTGTGGCTGGATCCTGGTCTGGGCGCGTGGCCTAGCGGGAGCCACGCTTCCCCTCTTCTCGGTGACTTCGCTCTCATCGGCGATGTGGGCCACCGCAAGTCGCCTAACCTCAGCAAACGTGGCGGGGTGTGCCCTGATCAACGCCTCGCAGAATGGTCCCGGCAACACGCCCTTCTTAAATGCATAGACTAGCATTTCTTCATCTTTGGCCGGCGACCTGACCATCTGCGCCCCAAAGCGATTCAGGTAGTCTCGGAGGGACTCTCCCTGATACTGCCTTATATCAAACAAATCATAAGACACCCTGGGCGGTGCCTTATTCACAATATACTACTCGACGAAAATCTTCGAGAACTGTTGGAAACTGGTTATGTGACCGTTAGGCAGGCTCACAAACCATTCCAGCGCCGTTCCCTGGAGCGTGCTCACGAACATCTTGCAATACACGGCGTCTGATCCCCCTGACAGCATCATCTGCGTATGGAACGTGGTGAGGTGAGCTTCAGGATCCTCCACATCGGTGAAAACAGCCTTAACCGGAACCACGCTCGCAGGAATAGGCGTGTCCGTAATCGCCTGAACAAAAGGCATAGGAAAAACACGAGGTGGCGACGACGGCGCAACCTCTTCAGCAGTAGAACGCCCTTGCTGCTCCTGAAGGGCTTAACGCAGCTCCTCAGTCACCTTGCTGAGCTCATCATTCCTGGCGCGAGAGGCGACCAGGTCCTCATGCATTCTCGCCTGTTCTATGCGCGAGGCTTCCACAGTTGCCTGCAACGAACGCATCATCTCTGCCATCTGCGCCATGGTCATAGCGGCGGCGCCTTCAGCAGCGACGGGCGCAACCGGACTTGAACGATTGCTTCTCATTTTTCTCATGAAACTTAGCGAATCACAGAATGCAGTGAACAACACTTACTTCAGCTACGATCGATTCAACGATCAATCGGAAAAAGCTGCGCGAAACTCTTCAAGAAACTCAAGAACACCGCGAACCTCCAAAGAAACCTGCAACTCCACCAGAAACCACCGGTTCTCTCACAGATAACCAAACGAGCGAAGGAACTCAAACTCCACCGAACAAGTCGTGCGTAAACAACAGAAAACCTCACTTCACCGAACAAAAATCCAAACGAACGGCGCGAAACGCGAAAACACCGACAAATCTCAAGCGAACAGCAAACTACGGTTTCACCAGCACACAACCACACAGAAAATCACGAAAACCTCCAAGAACTCACGCTGTGGATGGGAACAGGTTTTACACGGCCCCACGGTGGGCGCCTGATGATCCTTCCTGTTGACCAGAACGTTGGAACCTGCCTCGTCAAAGGATCGACTTGTGCACCGCTTTGAACCTCCGTCCTTCTTCAAGATCCACCTCAAGAACCTGCAAAAGAACAGATCGGCGCCGCTGCGGCCGATCGCACTCCAACGCCCAAGTCAGTGACCGAACCACCAAATACCAAGAGCAAGAACACTCAAGAAATCTCAAGGAACCGTGCAATGTTCTCTCTCACAGTCAGCTCTAGAACTCGCAAGCGTAAAGAGTATAATCTGAACGTGCGTACCTCAGAAAGTTCGTTGAGAACTCTTATATACCTGGTCACTTTCTCTCTCCTGGCAGTTACAGGCCTGGACACGTGGCTCGCATCCAGTCGTACACGTGCCATCATCTGGAGCCTCCTTGACTTGGGCGCTGCTCCTGACTCTCTTTTTGGCTAAGTTATTTATGCATGGTACTGCCCAGTGCATAGCTAACTTGGGAGTGCAATCTCTACTGGAACTGGCGAGTTAGGGTGCTCTCGTACACCTTCCCTGTGGTCTCGCCGGTCGCCTTCATAATCTGCGCCACCTTCATCTCTGGCGATGTGCTTGCTCTGGCGATCTCCAATCACTTGGTCGCCTGGGTTTACATCTGGCGACTTCATCTTTAACCCGGTGATCGCCGGTTCTGGTATGCTGGAGATCGGAACACGCCAACTTAATAACTGGCGACTTCACGAGCCCCCCGACTTCTTTCCCTTCTACCAACCTGGCGCCTTGTCTACACGCCTATACTGTAGCTGGATGCCACGTCACACGCCTATACTGTAGCTGGATGCCACGTCATCACTTCCGACTACCAGGGCGGTACATTTTCTATTAGTGCTAAATACAGCTCGGAAGTAATTTTTAAAAATATATATCAATTAATAAAAAAATGTTTAAATTCGTCCATGTGGTGGTGGATATATTTATTTTTCTCATATTCCAATTTTTGTTTTTGGTGAAATCACTATTAGGTTGAAAAGTAAAATTTCCAATGAATGCAAAAAGTTAAGTGTATTTATTTCGAAGATGGAAATGAGTAAACATACTGTTTATAAAGAATTAAAGAGAAAGTTTCCAGAACCAGATAGAATAAATATGTAAAATTAAAAAAATATTACTTTGCAAACTTTCTATTAAAAATTGAGAAGATTTAAAGAAAAAATAAGCATACAATCAATTAGGTTAATATTATATATTTAATATTTATTAATAATTACATTAATCAGATAAGTAATTAAAATAAAAAAATACTTAAATAATAAATAAAATAAAATAAAATAATTTAAATTTTAATAATTTGTGAAGTAAATTATTTTAATATATTATTATTTTAAGTTATCATTTTTATTTGTTAAATTCTATAATAATTTTATAATATAAATTTTATTTTAATTCTAATTTATAATTATTTAAAATTATTTTTACATCAAAATATTTTTAAAATTTATTTTTTATGAAAAAATATTTTTAATTTTCTTTTTAAGCTTATTAATAGAAAAAATATTTTATTACATTAGTTAAAACAACTACAATCTCTTTACCACTCAACGTTTCACTTTCTTTTTCTTAAATAATCCAAACAACACATCTTACACTCTCTCTTTTTTCCTTTACTTCATTTTCCTCTCTCCTCTATTCCAACCAAAACTTATATAGATTTTTATTTATTAATTGCTTATATATAACATATTTTCCAGAAAATGTGTTCCAACTCCAGCATTTTAAAAAGCACTTTCCAGAGTTTTAAAATATTTAACATCTAAAAAATTTCGTCAAGAAGTATTAAAAATTTAACGCATTCCATATTTTTAATAATGTTTTGAAATTTGAAGATATTGGAAAGTAAAAGTGGTATTTTTAGAAGAATAAATATAAAAATACATATACCGGTAAAAATAAGAAATGTGAATAGCAATTATCCCATTGTATCAATTTCGTGGAAGCCTGTTGAGTAATCAATTTAGTAATTTACACATTCTAATTTTCTTTGCTTTTATTTGGTTAAAGTTAGTTACGCGTATGCTAAAAATAGTAATTTATTTTTTTGTATCTTAGCATTATGGAATTCAAATAAGAAAGAAAATAACAAATTAACCGTTTTCAAGTATATGTTAAAATCCTTACCAGAACAATTTCACTATACAAATGAAAGGGAACCTGTAAACACTTCCAATAAAAGAAAATCCATTTCACCAAAACGAAACAAAACCATATATAAGCTTCTTAATTACTTATTTATATAACCTCTTCTTTCATGGGAAAACATATAACCTATTTCTTCACCATAAATAGCACAATAATAACAATATAACATCTAGTTCCATGTACCAGTTACTGAACCAAAGATACATCCAAAAAGTGTATCAGTTCAGGTTGTAACAAACCACGTTGCCACAACCTCAGACGAAACTGAACCAACATTTTCCATTGGTCACGTAAATGTTTTTCTGTTTCTTGCTTGGGGCTGCATGCACTTATATTTAACAAAGGCAAATTTCAATCCTAAACTGACAAACACTTTGAACTAGGTTCAAGAAAAACCAAAGAGATGGATTTTGATGTGAGTACTCTACAACCACTTTTGGAAAACGTACTACCACACAAAACAACCAAAACCCCAGCACAAAAAACCATGAGAAAGGCTTTCAAAGGCACAGCACATTTGTCCAAGCTTCTTCCAACTGGAACAGTGCTAATATTCCAAACCCTATCACCCCTTCTCACACACCAAGGCCAATGCCAAACCATAACAAACAAAGCCATGACCATTGGCCTCTTGACCCTTTGCAGCATCTCATGCTTTCTTCTCTCCTTCACTGACAGCTTCAGGGATGAGAGGGGGAAGGTGAGATATGGGGTGGCATCAATGAATGGAATCTGGGTTATGGATGCATCAGTGAGGCTTCCTGCAGATGAGGCAGAAAAGTATAGGCTAAGGTTCATTGATTTCATCCATGCATTCATGTCAATATTGGTTTTCATGGCAATTGCACTCTTTGATGGAAGTGTGGTGAGTTGTTTTGTTCCAAAGCCTTCTGAGGACGCCAAGGAGCTTCTCATGGTTTTGCCTGTTGGGATTGGCCTTGTCTGTAGCCTTCTTTTTGTTGCATTCCCTGGCCAAAGACATGGGATTGGCTTTCCTCTCTCTCGTGATTAGTACCATGTTCTTTATTCTTTATACCATGCTTTTTCTGTATTTCTGACACAATGTTCTGACAATAACAGTAACAAAATTTCTCTCTTCAGTTACAAGAATCACTTAATGTGTAATTGATGACTTAAAACCCAAAATAAATAGAGTTTAAATCAATGGAAGCACATGTGGAGTCACGTATGATTCAAGCATTGAAATAGTTAGGCATCTTAGTTGTTGACCAAGAACATGTCTGAACTCTTGTTTAGGGTGTTGTGAACTCAATTTGAAAAATAGATTTAGTTCTATTGCTTATATTTTTCTAATTAGAGTTATTAAAACAGCAAGAAAATATATATTTTTTATTGGTAAAAAATGAATTAAATAAAATAGATTCGAAAGATACTTCAACCCTATACAATAACACAATAAGTTTGAGACTGAATCTGTCATAACCTCCAATACTAACTAAAAACTACAACCTGCACAACGAACCAAACGTATCTTTGTGTAGCATGTATACATATTCTAGAAAACCACAACGTATCTTTGTGTAGCATGTATACATATTCTAGAAAACTTTTGAGGTTGGGGGTTTTTACTAGTACAAACCTGCTCCCTACTATGCTCAGGTGTGTTGCTGATGTCCTCCTCTAATGGATCTGTAAAGGGTTGGGACACCCTTAAGTGTCCCCTCATAATTTTATTAATTCATTGCTGTTCAAAAAAAAAAAAAAAAAAAAACATATTCTAGAAAACCACAACGTATCTTTGTGTAGCATGTATGCATATTCTAGTAGGAGAGTAATTTACCTTATTAGAAGTTGCATGCTTAGCTTAACTTACCTCCACTCCAATTGCCGGTGGTTTATGTTTTTGTTTTTATTTCCCTCTTAATATTCACTAGGAGTCTCTTTGACTTATTTCTAGAGACAATTAAACTTTCTATTTCTATTAGACTTCATTATTTTTGTAGTTTTCTTTTCTATTGGGCTTGATTTTTTTTTTACTTTTTAGGCCCTTTTTACTTAGGCTTCTTTCCTTACAAATAGCCCTTTGTATTTCTTTTCCAGCACATGAATAATAAATTAAAAATTGTTCTTCTTTCTCTGTTCTGTTTATCGTTTGTTCCTCTTGGTGCGTGTCTCTTGGTCTTCCCCTGTCTTCTGCACACCATGGACGAATGACAACATGGTATTAGAGCGGGTTGATCCGCTTTGTTCTTCTTTCATATTTTTTTTTTATTTCTTTCTTTATCCTTTTTGTTATATTTTTTTTCCTCTTTGTGGTCTTTTTTCTCTCAAGATTCATGGATCCATCACAAAATCTATCTAGCCTGTATTATTTGCATCCTGGAGAGAATCTAGGAATGATTCTTGTTACAGCTATTTTAGATGGTGTTAACTATCCTACCTGGAGTCGTGGAATGGAACATGCTTTACTATCAAAGAATAAAATAAAATTCATCAATAGAGATTACATGCTTCATACAAATGTTAAAACTCAAATATTACATGAAACCATTGTCTAACATTAATAAAGTTTTTTCTCTTGTACAACAACAAGAACGACAACCTAATGGAAATAATCCAGTAGAATCCAAGGGTTTCATCAACAATAGCAACACATAAGAATGGAAGTTTCAGAATGGAATTAGCAATTACCAGAATAATAGTTGGAAAATGCAAGGAAGTGGAAGATCAAGAAATCAATTGAAGCAGTGTAGTTACTAACACAAGATGAATCACATGGTAGATGTGTGTTACTCGAAACATAGATTTCCTCCATGGATGAAGCAAAGATACGAGAACAATGTTAATCAAATGGAATCAGAAAATCAATCTCAATTTACTATGGAAGAGGGACAACTAAATCATGTTGAGAATTAGCAAGTTGTTGAGTCGTTAACTTCATAATAGATACAACAATTGCTGAAAATTTTACAAAATTCATAAAGCAAAATTCAACAGATTAACTCCCTTTGTGAGTCATCTACTGTACAACCGAATGAAAAAGGTAAAAATTCTTCTTGAATTCTTGATACGGGTGCCACATATCATGTAACATGCATGAAAAATATTTGCAGGTACATACGTCTTTGCAAATTATGCAGGTACTATCCAGATAACAAAATGACTTACCATTTATAATGTTCTATACATTCCCGAATTCACATTAAACATCATTTTTGTTCAAAATCTTATTTCTTGTTCTAGTTTGCAATGTCTTTTTGCCCATCAAAATTGTCAGATACAGGATACCCATACGTCCTCACGGTAGGGAAAGTTAATATCATTGATGGCTTATATCATATTGCTTCTGACATGGATTTTATCAGTTCTCATAAGAATCATATCAATAATGTTACCAACTTTGAAACTCAGAATTTTGATATTTGTCATTTCAAACTTGGCCACCCTTCTAATAAAATCTTAGACCATATTTGTAAATACAACTATGATGTTCAGTACAACAATAAAAATATATGTGATTCATGTTATTTTGCCAAACAACACAGGCTTAGCTTTCTTGATAGTAAATATGTTACTTCTGATGTGTTTGATCTTATCCACATAGATATTCGGGGTCCCTTTGGCATAACTTCTATACACGGACATATGTATTTTCTTACTATTGTTGATGATTTCTCTAGACCATATTTGTAAATACAACTATGATGTTCAGTACAATAATAAAAATATATGTGATTCATGTTATTTTGCCAAACAACACAGGCTTAGCTTTCTTGATAGTAAATATGTTACTTCTGATGTGTTTGATCTTATCCACATAGATATTCGGGGTCCCTTTGGCATAACTTCTATACACGGACATATGTATTTTCTTACTATTGTTGATGATTTCTCTAGACATACTTGGATATACCTAATGAAAAATAAAAGTGAAACTAGATCTCTTCTTAATACTTTTGTTATGTATGCTCAAAATCAGTTTAATAAATGCATCAAGATTATAAGAATTGATAATAGTTTGGAATTTGATTACAAAACATTTTATGATGATTTTGGCATATTACATCAAACCTCTTGTGTTGAAACCCCCTTAGCAAAATGTTGTAGTGGAAAGGAAACATCAACATATCCTTAATGTGGCTAGAAGCATCATGTTTCATTCTAATTTACCGAAGTAGTTTGGTCTTATGCTATATGTCATGTTGTGTATATAAATTAGGGTTTAGGGTTTAATACCTTCTTCTATTATTGATTTTAGAATTCCTCATGAATTACTTTACAAATGTATCCATGTTTTATCTGTCTTAAGAGTTTTTGGATGTTTGTGCTTTTCCTCTACCATAACAAATAACAGAGACAAATTTGACTTTAGAAGTAGAAAATGTACTTTTTTTTGGGGTTTAAATCTAGTGTTAAAGGCTACATTGTTATTGATATTAAGATCAGGGAGATATTCATTTTCAGAGATGTTTCTTTTCATGAAGAAACTTTTATTCATCTATGTAATAATAATACCAAACAATCTTATGGAAACTCTCAGGAAATTTCTTTCAATTTACAAAGCTTTCCTGCATATGAATGTGTCAATGAGAATACGCAGTTGGAGGAGCATGTTGGAAATATTCAAGAGGATGGCAATTTGAGAAGATCCACCACAACTCGTAAGGCACCAATATAATTACAGGATTTACCATCATCAAATATCTCAACCTTCTCAAAATGATTATGATAACAATCAAGTTAAGTTTCTTATAAGCTTTGTTCTTCCATACAATTTTCTATCTCAAACGTTTTATTTCTTTTGTTTCATCTCACACTAAGCCTCGTAATTTTTAGGAAGCTATCAATATACCAGAATGGAGGGATGCCTTGAATGTCGAGATTGATGCCTTAAAAGCCAATCAGACTTGGTTCATCACTGATCTTTCTGCAAGAAAAACTCCCATAGGTTGCAAATGGATCTATAAGTTGAAGAATAATTAAAACAATAAGTTTTGTCATATATTGGTTGTTAGTTAAACATATATATTAATAGATAAGTGTATGCGTCAAGATATTTGTAATTGTTAACTGAATAAACATATGCATAAAGCTATTAAATGAAAAGATAAAGTTGTAAATAAATAGAGAGCACCCGAGAATAAAGATGCAAAAGATTCTTTTCTGTTGTAGCACAATGAGTGAAGGTGCCCATGAATAGAATGTTTTTTTGTTACGTATGCTTTCGGTTGAGATTAGATTCTCATGAATGAAAGTTGTTAAATGAATAAGCTATAAAAGGGGCTTGAGACCCCAGGTAAAAGGACATTGTTTCTGAATATTAGACTAAAACTAAATACTTATCTATTTTAGTAAACTTTCACTGACTTGATCGTGGGAGTGTGATCAATAGGTAGAGCCCCTTATGTCCCAACCGAGCCACGTTCCAGAGACGAGAAGACGCAAAACAGAATCTAAAGGAGACAGGTTAGAAGCAGAACTTTCCACTCAAGTCAACCGGCAAGAAAGTCAACCGGTGAGAACATTTGGCGCCTACCGTGGGGCCCGATAAAACTCGATCCCCCCACATTCATGTTTAAAGCCTCCCAACATGATGAAGAACACTAGACATGGACCGTTGGGATCCGAAGGAAGTGACACCCCCATTTTACAGCAACTCATGTCGACCATGAGGGCTCTCCAGGAAGCCAATGAGTAGTACAAACGAGAGTCATAATGGATCGCGAAAGCTGAAGTCGCCAACAAAAGGTGACCTAGACTTGTTGGTGAGGTTCAGGAATGGGAGATAGAAGGAAAGAAGTTCAAGCTCGACACCTCAATATGTAAGGAGTTGCAAGATAAGATAGTCGAGGTCATATCAAAGCACATAGATGCTTTCGCGTGGTCATCCACGGACATGCCTTGGATAGACCCAGACTCTTTATGCCATAGGCTTACTATGGATGAAAAGGTGAGGCCAGTGGTTCATAGGAGGAGAAAGTTCAACGAGGATAAGCGCTTCATCATTAGAAAAGAGACTCAAAAGCTCCTAAAGGCTGACCACATAAGGGAAATCCAATACCTTGAGTGGTTGGCAAATGTCGTGTTGGTGCAGAATGCCAACAGGAAGTGAAGGATGTGCATCAACTTCGCCGACCTGAACAAAGCTTGTCCGAAGGATTCTTATCCGCTTCCAAGCATAGACTCCTTAGTGTACAATGTCTCGGGTTGTCGGTTGTTGAGCTTCCTAGATGCATTCTTGGGGTATAACCAGATTCGTATGCACGCGAGGGGCGAGAGGAAGACTGCCCTTATGACTGAGTTCACCAGCTACTGTTACTGTTGAACCAAGTTCTGTTCAAGCTTTGAAGAATCCAAACCCTTTGAAGGATGTTGAAGGCTTGACTGTGCTTGTTGTTGCTGAGCTGTCTTAGATAGGATCTGGGATACATTGTTTATGTAATCCACTCTTGATTGAATCCAAAGCATAAACATTCTCAATCTTTTTAATAGAAAAATGTTTTTCAAACTAAGTGAAAAACAACCGATTGTTTTGTCGAAATAACCTATTGTTTTATACTTAGGAGTTTTCAGAAAAGGTTGAAAACTGTTTTTCAAATGGTTGAGCTGTTAAAAACAAAACTACCGATTGATTCGTGGAAATAACTAATTGTTTGTTTTGGTACCATAACAGAAAAATGGTTTACTCTTTGACTGAGCATTAAATGTTTTTCTAATTGTTTACGCTTCAGTCTTTAATGCTTTGACCAATCCTTCAATGTAATGAATAAAGTTTGTTAAGATTTGATAACAAGCAACATCTTTGAATATATTCAGAAAAACAGATTTGAATTAAGAAGTTTTTTTTCACACAAGTGTTTTGAGTTTTTCAAAGAGTTGAGATTGCTTAGAGATTGAGATTGATCAAAGAGTGTGAGATAGGATTTTTGCTTGTATTGATTTCAGATTTGCTTATGTAACAAGTGTAATCCTTGTATTTTGTTGAACAAGAATCTTTGTGTGTTTGCTGAGAAGTGTTGTGTGTTCTTGAGGGGATCAAGATCAACATTCTTAGTGTTGGTGTGTTGGCCAAGAGAAGTGTGTGTCTTGAGGGGATCAAGGTCACTTTCTTGGTTGTGTTGTAAGTGATCTAGGTTTGATTGCTTAGTGGTGTTCGTCAGTGGTTTCTGAGAAGACTGGATGTAGCTCTGGGTTTAGAGTGAACCAGTATAAACATCTGTGTGCATTCTCTCTCTCCCTAATCTCTTTAAATTCAGTTTTGATATTTGCAAACTGGTATAAACAACCGATTGTTTTTGCGAAACAACCGATTGTTTTTCTGGTGCTGTTGCTTTTATTTTAAGTTTTTGGCAAACTGAATTCTTTATCATTTGTTTCTTGAGATAATTTCATTCTTGACTTAAAAGTTTGCGAAAACCCTCTTTAAACAATTCATCCCCCCCTCTAGTTTAAAACCATCCTTTCTAAAAATTGACATCAAGAGCTTGGTTCTTGAAAGTTATTCAAGTGTGATCCTAAAAATTGTTTTTGATGGCTGATAGACTACCTTTTGGGGAAGGTGCTTCAATCAACAGACCACCTTTGTTTTGTGTTTTGAACTACCAATTTTGGAAAGTGAGAATGAAAATCTTTATGGAATCACTTGACAAAGGAATTTGGGATGCAATTGAAAATGGTCCTTTTGTCCCAAAGTTTGAAAAAGATGGATCTTTTATTGAAAAGCCTTGGACTCAATGGACTGATTTAGAAAGCAAGACACTACAAAAAAAAATGTATATTGTGGCGGTTATTTTCGTATAAACTGGCGTTTATAACCGCCACAATATACGCTTGTGGCGGTTTCCCAAACTGCCATAGAACTGGCCGCCACAAAGTGTAATGTGGCGGTTTTACGTTACCCACCGCAACACCCGCCACTTTAAACATAGTGTAAGTAGTGTCAGTTATAACTGTCGCAATTTACATTCATTGAAGAAGATTCTGGCGCCACAATATACGTAAGTAGTGTCAGTTATAACTGTCGCAATTTGCATTCATTGAAGAAGATTATGGTGCCATAATATACGTAAGTAGTGTCAGTTATAACTGTCGCAATTTACATTCATTGAAGAAGATTCTGACGCCATAATATGTATAAGTAGTGACGTTTTTAACTGACGTAATTTTAATTCTGAATAAATAAAATTTAACCACCACTTTTTTATAATTTGTTTTATACAATTATAAAATTTAACCACCACTTTTTCATAATAAAATAAAATAATGTATAAAGTTATAATCACCCATTCATTTCATTGAAAATTAAAACACACATAATAATGTTCAAAAGTTTATATGTAATTGAAAATTAAAACACATAAAAAGTTCATTCATCCCTAATCAAGTTTGAAATTACAACACATAATTGTTCAAAAGTTCATACATCCTTAATCTAGTTTAAAATTAAAACACATATCCCTAATAACTTTTGCTTCTAGCACTTGATCTTATTACTTGGTTAGGTGATGGAGCACCACTTCCATAATCTAATACCTGAAATAAATAATTTAAAAAGTGTTAATAATCCAAAAATTGTAATCATATATAGGATTTACACATTCACACAAAAGTTGTAGAAAGAGGAAGATGAAAAAAATCTGGGATGTTATTTTGGATATGCTTAAAATACTGCGAATCAACCTTCTTTTTATTTAAGCTATGAGATCTCTTTCTAAGAGAGAGATTTCAAATAGAGACCATTTTCTCTTATTGAAAAGTGCACTATAAGAATTAAAAAAATAGTTAGTAATATTAAAATTGTTATACATTTTATTTTCAAACTTAATTATCCTTAACATTAGCTAATCATACACTTTTGTGTATTGTTTCAATTTTATTACTTTTTAAATGTCTTTATTAATGTAAGAGATATTATAGTTTGGCTTTTAGTAAAAAGACCAAATCAAACCTCTAATTAATCTAAGTAAAAAGAATTTGTTGCTACGCATACCTTGGTATAAATAAAGCTTTTCAACTGTCGTGTTGGCATCACCATATTGCATCACATGTGAACCCATCTCATAATCTTTAAGATTTGAAGTTCGTTGTTTTACCTGCACAAGAAAAACTATGTTTTCAATTTTTGTTTTCCCCAATCCTAATATTGAAAATACAAAGCATTGCAATTCATTCAAATTTTCTTACCGATTGGTATTGTTGTTCCTAAAATAAAATTAAAAATCACATCCCATCAAAGTGTCAAATTCAATTAACAGAGTAGCACAAAAGAAGCAATTTTCTAATACTATAGGTAAAAAATACTTTTCTATTTACACAAAAAACAATAACAACAGGTAACAATTTGTTTTCTAATTCTCACTATAATGACTAATTTGTTTCGACAATGGAGCTAGTACCTTATGAAATGACCATTAAAATATCATCAGTACGAAGCGAAACACTTTACACATCTAATTTCTATCAACAACCCAATGATTGTGTTTACCAGTGTTCTCTCCTAATTTATCAAATCATTTGTTCTAATTTACTCTAAAGACTAATACAACACTATTTCATAGAGGGGGAAAAAAGACCAACATAACACTATCTGAAGAATATGTACAAGCTGCATCCATCCTTCTCGATAATCTATCCTTAAAACAAGACCAAAGAATAAAAATGAATGTATTTGGAAGCATTTATATCCCCTCTCTCAACTAATGCTATATCACGAAGTCTATCTTCACTACTACTATGGCAATAAGTTCATTGAAATAACACTACACTTTAAATAACCAAGTTGGTAGTTTATGCTGACCAAACCGCTAAAGAAATCATACAGAAATGGAACACGGGCTAGAATCAGATACCTTGAGATACATGCTGATAGCTTTTGCCATTTGGAAACATGCTGGGAAGAACTACATTTCTATGAAACTTGGGAACATCTTTGCTAGAGATAAAACCACTTGCCTTTGTCGCATACTTGTAGATCCAAACTATCTTTAGATGCATTTCAATGCATACAGTTGCATAACAACCTTAAATCCTTCTATTCTAGACTACTGCACTTGAATTAAATACACATTAATCAAACATCTTCTGCTAGAAATGCAAGCTTCATTTGGAAAAACATAATAATTTTCTATTCAGAAAGTTTGAAATTTAATGTTTTACCAGGAATGTGAACATGGGTACTAGTTCATGGGACATCCCAATAATCAATTACAGAGAATTAACAACCAAAACACAATTAAAAAATAAGTTAACCAGAACAATAACGGCCCATGACACAACACCATTGAAATAGTTGAATTCATAATCATTCTTGGAAAGATTTGTAGTAATAACAAAAGACTGGACATCAATTAGAAAACAAGAGGAATGAACCCCGTGCCAACAGAAGATACGTGTGATACGAGTGAACTATTAATAAGATAAGCTAGATAACACAGCTGGCACCAAATATAATTTCAGAGATTTCAGGATTGATTACCTCTTCAACAATCGCTTCATTCTTAATAGGATTCATTGAGCAGGTTGAATAAACACTCTTCCACCAACTTTAAGTAAAGATACACCTAATAACATTATAGAGTGATTGAGTTTGCGAAAATCGTCTCGGTATGCGGAAAAAAAAGATTAAACCAGAGCTGAAATGAAACCAAAGCTGAAATGAAACCAGAGCATCAATGTAACTTGGAACTGAAACAAATGAGTCTAGATTCAAACTTAAATGTGCGTGAAGTTGCTTGCGGAAGTCGGCGCAAATCTGAACCACCACGACCGCAACAGGAGTCTCGCGGCGTTGCACATGACGGTGGGGTACGTGAGGCTCGGCGTGACGAAGTTGCTGCTGGATCTTGGTGTGGATCTTGAGGTGGCGGATGACCATGGAAGAACAACTTTAGATCTCGTGCGAGAGATTCTAAAGACGACGCTGAAGGGGAATCGTCTCGGTTGGGGTTTAAGAAGTGGAGGTGTAGGAGATTCTTGAACGAAGAGGTTTGTAGAGAGAGAGAAGAGTGGTAGAGTTTTTGTGAATGTATGTGAGAGAGAAGGAGGGAAGAGAGGTTTTTCAAAAAAATTGGAAATATGAGGAATGGTGAATGGAGCGAAGGGGAACACGAGATTCTATTTTGAATGAAAATTGTGACAGTTCAAAATGACACATTTTGAACGATAATTGCGATGTTTCTTAAAATGTCGTATTATACGAAAATTTGTGATGATTATTAATAATTGCCGTATTAAAACCGCCACTTTTTACATGATTTTTTGTAGTGAGAAGGCCAAATTCTTTGTTCAGTATAACTTCTTTGTTTGGCAAGCTTAGGGAACATGAGTTAGAGATGAATCAACTCAATGTTCAAGAAAGCGAAGACAAGCACGTAAGGAGCATAGCCTTAAAAGCTTCCAAGCACAAAGGCAAACAAGAATCCAGTGATGAGAAAAACCTTAGCTTGCTGTTAAGAAAGTTTAGCAAATTCTTGAAGAGGAACCGTGTACCGATCGGGTAGTCGGAAGTGATGACGTGGCAGCAAGCGATAACATAGGCGTGTTGAGCGGAACACCTGGCTGACAGAAGGGAAGCACATCGGGAAGTCTATGTAGTCGCCAAATTGTTAACTTGGCATTCTCCGATCTCTAGTATGTATAACCGGCGATCACCAAGCTTTTGTCATAGTCGCCGTATGTGAGTCCTAGGAGATCAGATGGTTAGGGACCGCCGAGTGAGGCACATCGCCGTGAGATCAGGAAGGCTTGCTTAAGGCTTTCAAGAGGTACAGGCACGAAGGATGAGGTTATCAGATGATCATTCCCTAGCCAGAGGTCGAGGCAAGGGAACAGTTTCCCAGAACATGCATGATGCGCAAGTGAAGCAGATCGTGATAGCGGCAGGCGAGACCACAGAGAAGGTGTGCATGGTGACACCCCGTACTCGCCACTTAGAAGAGATCGCGCTCCAAGGAAGCTACGCACCGAGTTACACCTTGCATGGGTAACTTAGTCAAATAGCTTGAAGAGTAGAGGTGACGCTCAAGTAGAAGGGGGCTCCAGATGGTGACACGTGTACAACTGGATGCGAGCCACGTGTCCAGAGGTGTAACCGTCAGGAGAGAGAAAGTGCTTAGGTATATAAGGAACTCTAACGAACTTCTGAGGTACGCGCGTTTAGAACACTTCTTTACGCTTTTGAGAACACTTGAGTACGCTTAGAGAATACTTGCACGGTTCCTTGAGTTTAGCTTTTCTCTCTTAGTATTTGGTGATTCCGTCACTGACTTGAGCGTCGGAGCGCGATCGACCGTAGCGGCGCCATTCTGTGTCTTTGTTTTCTTCAGGTTCTTGAGAGGATTTGAGACGTGGAGATCGAAGGCTAGCATGGTGCGAAGCTGATTGAGGGAAAATACCTTTGACGTGGCAAGACTCTTGCACTCGAGTCAACCGACAAGATCATCAGGCGCCCACCGTGGGGCCGTGTAAAGCGTGTTTCCCATCCACAGCATGAGTTCTTGAAGTTTCTGAGATTCTTGTGTGGTTGTGTGCTGGTGCAACCATTTTCGGCGTTTTCCACCGTTCGTTCGAGTTTTCATTCGGTGTATCGGCGTTTTTCACCGTTCGTTCGAAGTTTTGATCGGTAGTTTGAAGTTTTCCACCACTTGTTTGAGCTTTCGATCGGTGGATTGAGGTTTCTTACCGCTTGCGTGAGTTTCAATCGGTGAATTGAAGTTTTTACCGTTCGTTCGTCTTTCTGACCGGTGAATCGGGAGTTCTGGAGGAGAAGCGGTAGTTTCGTGTCAAGGTTGCAAGTTTCTGTGGAGGTTTTTGCTGTTGTGGTTGCGTTCTTGGAAGTTCTTTGGAGTTTGAGAGTTTTGGACCGATTGATTGCTGGATCGATCGTTTCGCTGGTGAAGGTTTTGTTCGCTGGAGCTTGATCTGTTGATTTTTCATGAGAAAGATGAGAAGTACGCGTTCCAGTCCCGTTGTGCCAACTGCTGCAGAAGGCGCCATGACCATGGCGCAAATGATGGAGATCATGTGCGCGTTGCAAGAAAATGTGGAGGCATCGCGCATAGAGCAGGCGAAGATGCATGAAGACCTGGTCGCCTCTCAGGCCAGGAATGAGGAGCTCAGCAAGGTCACGGAGGAATTGCGTCAAGCTCTTCAGGAGCAGAGAGGACGCACAATTGTTGAAGAAGTTGCGTCGTCATCGCCACCGCGCGTTTTCCCAATGCCGTTTGCTCAGGCGATCACGGACACGCCGATCCCTGCGAGCGTGGTACCTGTGAAAGCCTCTTTCTCCGGCGTGGAGGATCCTAAAGCACATCTCACTACGTTCCACACGCAGATGATGCTGTCAGGAGGCTCAAATGTTGTATATTGCAAGATGTTTGTGAGCACGCTCCAGGGAACAACGCTGGAATAGTTTGTTAGCCTGCATACAGGTCACATAACCAATTTCCAGCAGTTTTCGAAGCTTTTCGTCGACTAGTACATTGTGAACAAGGTGCCACCTAGGGTGTCTCAGGATTTGTTCGACGTAAGGCAGTATCAGGGAGAGTCCCTCAGGGACTATATGAATCGTTTTGGGGCACAGATGGTCCGCTCGCCTGCCGAAGACGAAGAGATGTTGGTATACGCCTTCAAAAAGGGCGTGCTGCCAGGACCTTTCTGTGAGGCGCTGATTAGGGCCCACCCCGCCACGTTTGCTGAGGTTCGGCGACTTGCTGTGGCCCACATCGCCGACGAGAGTGAGGTCGCCGAGAAGAGAGGGAGCGTGGCTCCTGCTAGGCCACGAGCCCATACTAGAATCCAGCCGCAGAGGGTGCTGGAGACGGCGGCAGCTAAGAAGAATCAGAGTACTCGCCATCCTTATGGTCCAAAGGAAAATAAGGGAAGGGGCCCAGGGCGCCCCAGGGAGTTCAATCGCCCACCAAGGTATAAGTTTTCATGGGGTTGGCGGATCTAATCGCCATTCCCAACATAGCAGCCAGGCTTAAGGCGCTTGAGAAAGTTGGTGACAAGGTGTTAGGACCAAAGCCAAACGCCTGGTGTGAGTTCCACCAGAGTCTTGGTCACACCCTTGATTCGTGTTTGGCCCTGGGTTACCAGCTCGACGACCTGGTCAAGAGCGGCTTCTTGAATGATTACCTGCTGGACAAGAGGACGGGGGGTGCGCCGAGCTCTCAGCCGGCGAGTGGTGAGGGTCAGCAGCATGAGATGCCCACTCATGGCGAGATCCACACCATCGCCAGAGGTTTCTCAGGTGGTGGGTGCACTGCATCACAGCGGAAGAAGTATGCAAGGTCTGTGATGGCAGTAGATGTGTTTGAAGATCACTCGCCAGATGTGGACATTACGTTCACAAAGGAGGATCTCAGGGACGTTGTGCCTCACGACAACGATCCCATAGTTGTCTCGCTAGTCACGGCGGGAAGGAAGGTCCATCGGGTGCTGGTGGACCAAGGAAGCTCGGCAGATGTGATGTTCTGGCCGACTTTCACCAAGTTGCAACTACCAATTGGATCATGATGGAAGAGGGCCAAGCACATCTAACCATGAAAGCCAAAGCCCAACACTAGACCATGAAGAGCGTCTAGACCATGATGAGCGTCTAGCTAGAAGGATGGAGCGTCTAGGACGTGAAGAGGAAAAGCTACCCATGGAGCGTCTAGGAGGAGACCTAGACCGTCTAGGACCTATCACAAGGTCAATGGCTAAGCATATTCAAGCCCAATTGAATGAAGCCACGGATGGAAGAGAGAAAGCTTTGTACATGTTGCATAAAGGCCCATTAGGGGTGCTTAGTAATTAGAGTAGTGTAGAAAGCATATTTGAGTGAAACATTCTAGAAACTCTCTAGGTTTTTGGCCGGTCATGAACACATGGCACATGGCTTTGTAAATTGCATTTAATTTGGTTTTCATTTCATTAGGCATTAGCTTAAAACTTACGGCCAATTAGCTTATAAATAGGGAGGCTTACACCTTGTATTTGCAAGTTTATTGTGAGTAAAGTTATGCTGCCATTTTGTGCCAAGCTTTGCTTCTCCCTAGAATTCTAGGCTCTAAAGTTCATCTCCTTCACCTCTCCTTGGGTTGGTCGAACCTCCCTAGCTTCATACACATCATGCACCTTCAAGATCAACACCACTCTTAGGAGGATCTTGCTCACACACCTTCATAGCTTCCGCACCACTTTTTCTTACATGATTCAAGAAGACCTTCATGAAATGCCATCATTTGGTATCATGAGCTATGGTTCTTCAAGATGAGTTGCTTTTGGTCTTTCATTTTTAGTTCTTCTTTACTTTCATGTTGTTCATCTTATTTTCCATAATTGTCTTGCTGTTTTTTACATTTTAATTGTTTTGGTGTGCTTTGTGGAAGATCCAACCGAAGCACTTTTGTTCAATTGATCTTGAACAAGTTCTTGTGCAAATTGTGATAGGATTCCATACACCTTTGAGTTGCTATTTTCTTTTAGGCTTTTGAGTCTTTATTGCTTTCTTATTTGGTTCATATTATGCTTTTGAGTCTTTAATTTCTGAATCTTATATGTTTTGTCAAGTCATGTTCATCCACAATGTCAACAATTCTTAGTAGTCCTTTATTTGGCTTGATTGTTTCTTGATTTTGGGTATCTTTAATTGCTTTGAATCTGCTGTTCTTTGATCTTTTGGTGCCTTTTTAATTTTAGTTTGAGTTCATATTGTGTTTAGATCCTACACAATTCTATTTCACAAATTTCCATTGTGTTTAAACTTTGGTATCTTGCTGTTTTTGTTTCCAGTTTCCAGAATCCCCTGTTTCAAATTTTCTGTGCTGGCTGTTTTGATCCAGAAAAATATTTTCACTCATAGGAAAATTTTGATTCTCTAGAATTTGCAAGTTTGAAGTGTTATAGAAAGGAAAAAAAAAAGAATTAGTCCAAAAGAATCAACAGAAAAAAAAGATAAATCTTTTAAAATCAGTGTGCAAATCTGAGGCGCTACAGCTGGCGTAACTGAACACCAAAATTGCAAAATTTATTAAAAAAAATTGGTGCATGCGTTTTGAGTGATTCCAAAGCCAGAATTTAGCTAAGATCTTGAATATCTTGCATATCAAATTTCAGAATCATATCTTAAAAACACAGCTCAGCATAAATTGGGGAAAAAACACGTTTCTGGCCCACAACATTTTCCAGTGGTGCTGTTTTTTTATTTGGTCATCTAATTCTAGTGCCATTCTTAGGATTCTTTTGTGTGCCTACCTTTATTTTGGTACCTTTTATTTGCTTGCTTAATATTTCTTGGACCTCTTTCTAGTTGTCATAATCTAACTCCTATTGGTGGTACTGTTTTATTCAATTAAATTGTTTCTTGCTTTTGTTCTTTGACCTCTAATTTGGTGCTGGAATTTATTTCTCCTTTGGTGCTTAATTGAATGGAAACTTGTCTTGGGTAAGGTCTAGTCTTTTGATAGGTGCTGGAATTGGAGAATTAAAACCTTCATTCTAAGGGGAAACAAAGCCAAGGTCGAAACAAGCATTCTTGAAAAGCACTACAAACACTTGGAGGATCAACAAGCAAAGACAATAAGGAAGTGCACTTAGCAAAAAGAGGATCAACAAAGGGAGTTTTTCTTAATTTCCTTACAACTTAATTTGTGTTAATTACCTCTTAATTACGTTTTAGACGGTGAGTGTGTCTTCAAGGGCTCAAAGTGTCCAAGAAGCCTCACCTAGGGCCGACTAGTATAGAATTCTTAATTAGCAATTGTTAATTGTTTGTAATTGTCTCTCTTTTTGCTTAGTAGTGACGGTTTGCATGCTTATTTTTGTGTAAACCGACTAGCTTTGTTAAATTAGTAGCATACATTTGTTTTCTTATTGCATTTGTTTTCTCAACTTACTTGTGTTCTAAGTGCTTTACTAAGAGAAAGTTTTGTGTAAAGACATTGGGGGATAGTTTTTGGCAAGGAAAAGGCTTGGTACTTAAGTGGTCCTTTGTGACTCACCTCCCTTACCTGGAAAACTACCTTCTTTAACTTTCCTAAACTTTCTCAAGGTCAAACACCTATATACACAAAGTTTTAGCCATGTCTTCTTCTTCTCACTCTCCAAAGTCTATTGAAAGTGAAGTAAAATCTTTGAAAACTCTTTTGAAAGAAGTATCACAAGCGGTACAATTGATTTCTTTTAGACAATTGGAGAATGAAAACAAAATCAATGAGATGGCTAAAGCTCAAGAAGAGAAATCACAAAAATCACAAAAAAAAAAAAAAACTCATACTCATGCATCTAGGAGTAATGAGTCTCTAGGGGAGGGAAGCCTTAGAATTAATGACTACTACCAACCACCCCCTAGAAGGAATAGGCAAAGGGAGCAAGAGGTGCCAAGGGAAACTAGAGTAGACCTACCTCATTTTCATGGCAAGGAAAATGTAGAAATCTATCTAGATTGGGAGATGAAGGTAGAACAACTCTTTGCTTGCCATAGGGTAAGTGAGGAACGTAAAGTACCCTTAGCCGCCCTTAGCTTCCAAGGGAACACCATGTATTGGTGGACCTCTCTCGAAAGAGAAAGGCGTCTTCATAGGGAACTTCCCATTACATATTGGAATGACCTTAAGGGAGCCCTAAGACGTCGACACATACCTTCCTACTACCATAGGGAGTTGATGGACAAGCTCCAAAGACTCCAACAAAAAAACATGAGTGTGGAAGAGTATAGACAAAAAATGGAGCTCTACATGATGAGAGCCTCCATTAGAGAAGAGGAGGATACCACAATAGTTAGGTTCCTTAGTGGCCTATCACTTGAGATAAGAGATAGAGTGGAGCTCTTACCTTACCAAGACTTGAATGATTTGGTTCAACTTTGCATTAAAGTTGAGCAACAAATTTTACGCAAAACATCAAGTCAAAAGGTGAGCCCTTACTCTAACTTTTATCTCAAGAAAGAGTTTAGAAGGGAGGGTAGTACATCAAAAGAAAAACCAAAAGAACCTACCAAACCTTTTACCAAAGAAACCTCCACCCCACCCATCCGAGCTAGAGATGTCAAGTGTTTCAAGTGCTATGGTAGAGGGCATGTGCAAGCACAATGTCCAAACCAAAGGACTTTGTTTCTTAAGGGTGTAGACGAGTACACTAGTGGCGAGGATGAGCCTAGTGAGAGAGAAGAGGGGGGAGAGGATGAGAGGGTAGCTCCACTAGAGGGAGAATTGCTTATGATTAGGAGAACCCTCAACAATCACCCTAGCACATCCATTGAAACACAAAGAGAGAACATATTTCATACAAGATGCAATGTTTTAGAAAACATATGCTCTCTCATTGTGGATAGTGGATCTAGTTGCAATTGTTGTAGTGCTAGGATGGTGGAGAAGCTTAAGCTACAAGTAGTTCCTCACCCAAAACCTTATAAACTTCAATGGCTTAATGAAAATGGGGAACTACATGTAGACAAGCAAGTGGAAATCAAGTTTTCCATAGGGAACTACAAAGATAAGGTTTTATGTGATGTAGTACCTATGGAAGCTTGTCATATTTTATTAGGGAGACCATGGCAATTTGATAAGAAAACCTTGCATGATGGTCTCACTAACGAAATTTCCTTCACCCACAAGTATAAAAAGTTTGTACTTAGTCCTTTACCACATTCTCAAGTGGTAAAAGACCAAATACAAATGAAGCAAAAGAGGGATGAGGAAAAAAAAAAAAAAAAGAGCGCTAGAAAAAGAGAAAATCCTTAGGGATAGGAAGGCGTGGGAAAAGAGTGTTCCTTCCCACAAGGTTGGTCAACAAGAAAAGCCTCTTGAAAACGTTTTTGAAAACTTGCTTCTTGTTGAACAACCAAGCCTTATCTTTTGTAAAGGAGCACTTACATGCACTGCCACAAGTAGTGAACTTATGAATTTACCTCCTCAAATAGAAAATCTTTTAAGTGAATTTGAAGATCTATTCTCCCATGAGGGGCCCATTGGGCTTCCTCCTCTTAGGGGGATAGAACATCAAATTGACTTCATTCCGGGGGCAAGCCTACCAAATAGGCCTGCTTATAGAACCAACCCCGAGGAAACAAAGGAGATAGAGTCACAAGTTCAAGACTTGTTGGAGAAGGGTTGGGTTCAAAAGAGCCTAAGCCCTTGTGCTGTACCTGTCTTGTTGGTGCCCAAAAAGGATGGAAAATGGCGCATGTGTTGTGATTATCGAGCAATCAACAACATCACCATCAAGTATAGGCATCCAATCCCAAGGCTTGACGATATGCTTGATGAATTGCATGGGTCAACTCTATTCTCCAAAATTGACCTTAAAAGTGGATATCACCAAATTCGAATCAAGGAGGGTGATGAGTGGAAAACCGCTTTTAAGACCAAATTTGGATTATATGAGTGGTTGGTGATGCCCTTTGGGCTTACTAATGCCCCAAGTACATTCATGAGGCTTATGAATCACACCTTGAGGGATTGTATAGGTAAATATGTAGTAGTTTATTTTGATGATATCTTAGTATATAGTAAAACCCTAGAAGACCATCTAAGTCACCTTAGGGAAGTTCTTCTAGTGCTTAGGAAAAATAGTCTTTTTGCAAATAGGGATAAGTGTACCTTTTGTGTAGATAGTGTAGTTTTCTTAGGCTTCATAGTAAACAAAAAGGGGGTGCATGAAGATCCCGAGAAAATCAAAGCCATCCGCGAGTGGCCAACTCCACAAAATGTAAGTGATGTAAGAAGTTTTCATGGGTTAGCTAGCTTCTATAGAAGGTTTGTGCCTAATTTTTCTAGTCTAGCTTCTCCTTTGAATGAACTTGTTAAAAAAGATGTTGCATTTTGTTGGAATGAAAAGCATGAGCAAGCCTTTCAAAGGCTAAAAGCTCAACTCACCAATGCACCCATTCTATCTCTCCCAAATTTTTCCAAAACTTTTGAGATAGAGTGTGATGCATCAGGGGTAGGCATAGGTGCGGTTTTGTTGCAAGGTGGACACCCCATTGCTTATTTTAGTGAAAAACTCCATGGTGCCACCCTCAACTACCCCACCTTTGACAAAGAGCTCTATGCTCTTGTGCGAGCCCTAAAGACTTGGGAACACTACCTTGTGTCCAAAGAATTTGTCATCCATAGTGATCACGAGTCTTTAAAATATTTAAAGGGCCAACACAAGCTCAACAAGAGACATGCTAAATGGATGGAATTTCTTGAACAATTTCCTTATGTAATCAAATACAAGAAAGGAAGCACCAATATAGTGGCCGATGCTCTTTCAAGACGGCATACACTCTTTTCAAAATTGGGTGCTCAAATTCTTGGATTTGACCACATAAGAGAACTTTACCAAGAAGATCAAGAACTCTCCTCCATCTATGCCCAATGTCTACATAGAGCGCAAGGAGGTTACTATGTGTCCGAGGGATATCTTTTTAAAGAGGGAAAACTTTGCATTCCCCAAGGAACACATAGGAAACTCCTTGTCAAAGAATCACATGAGGGGGGACTCATGGGCCATTTTGGAGTTGATAAGACTCTAGATCTTTTAAAAGCAAAATTTTGTTGGCCACCCATGAGGAAAGATGTCCAACGACATTGTTCTAGATGCATCTCATGTTTAAAAGCAAAGTCTAGAACAATGCCGCATGGACTCTACACCCCTTTGCTGATTGCAAATGCTCCTTGGGAAGACATTAGCATGGATTTCATTTTAGGACTTCCTAGGACTGCAAGAGGCCATGACTCTATCTTTGTGGTAGTGGACCGTTTTAGCAAAATGTCCCATTTTATTCCATGCCACAAAGTAGATGATGCTCAAAATATTTCTAAACTCTTCTTTAGAGAAGTGGTGAGACTCCATGGTCTCCCTAGAAGTATAGTGTCCGATAGAGATCCCAAGTTTATAAGCCACTTTTGGAAAACTCTTTGGGGTAAACTTGGAACAAGACTACAATTTTCAACTTCTTGTTATCCTCAAACGGATGGGCAAACCGAGGTAGTTAATAGATCTCTTGGAACTATGCTTAGGGCTATCATGAAGGGCAGCCACAAATCTTGGGATGAGTATCTTCCCCACATTGAATTTGCTTACAATCGAGTGGTTCACAAGACTACTAATGCTTCTCCTTTTGAAGTAGTATATGGTTTTAATCCTCTCACACCCATGGATTTGATACCTCTTCCTAATCCACAAGATTTTGTGCATAAGGAAGGAGTAATCAAAGCTGACTTTGTAAAGAAAATGCATGAGAAGATTAAACTCCAAATACAACACCAAAATGAGAAGTACACAAAATACAACAATAAAGGGAAGAGAGAAATAATTTTTGAGGAAGGAGACTTAGTTTGGCTTCACCTTCGCAAAGATAGATTTCCAACTCAAAGGAAGTCCAAACTAAGTCCCCGAGGTGATGGACCCTTTCAAGTCCTCAAGCGAGTCAATAACAATGCATATAAATTGGACCTACCTCTTGAATATGGAGTACATGACACTTTTAATGTAATTGACCTTTCTCCATTTGTAGGTACCAATGACAATGACGAGCTGGATTTGAGGACAAATCCTTTCCAAGGGGGAGGGGATGATGGAAGAGGGCCAAGCACATCTAACCATGGAAGCCAAAGCCCAACACTAGACCATGAAGAGCGTCTAGACCATGATGAGCGTCTAGCTAGAAGGATGGAGCGTCTAGAACGTGAAGAGGAAAAACTACCCATGGAGCGTCTAGGAGGAGACCTAGACCGTCTAGGACCTATCACAAGGTCAATGGCTAAGCATATTCAAGCCCAATTGAATGAAGCCACGGATGGAAGAGAGAATAGCAAATTCAAAGCAATTAAAGATACCCAAAATCAAGAAACAATCAAGCCAAATAAAGGACTACTAAGAATTGTTGACATTGTGGATGAACATGACTTGACAAAACATATAAGATTCAGAAATTAAGACTCAAAAGCATAATATGAATCAAATAAGAAAGCAATAAAGACTCAAAAGCCTAAAAGAAAATAGAAACTCAAAGGTGTATGGAATCCTATCACAATTTGCACAAGAACTTGTTCAAGATCAATTGAACAAAAGTGCTTCGGTTGGATCTTCCACAAAGCACACCAAAACAAATTAAAATGCAAAAAACAGCAAGACAATTATGGAAAATATAAACAACATGAAATAAAAGAAGAACTAGAAATGAAAAGACCAAAAGCAACTCATCTTGAAGAACCCAAGCTCATGATACCAAATGATGGCATTTCATGAAGGTCTTCTTGAATCATGTAAGAAAAAGTGGTGCGAAAGCTATGAAGGTGTGTGAGCAAGATCCTCCTAAGAGTGGTGTTGATCTTGAAGGTGCATGATGTGTATGAAGCTAGGGAGGTTCGGCCAACCCAAGGAGAGGTGAAGGAGATGAAGTTTAGAGCCTAGAATTCTAGGGAGAAGCAAAGCTTGGCACAAAATGGCAGCATAACTTTACTCACAATAAACTTGAAAATACAAGGTGTAGGCTCCTCCTTTTATAGGCTAAGGAGGACCATAATGCAACCCTAATGCTAGCCAAATGAAATGTAAATGTGAAACACATGGGTGCACATGGCACATGGGTGCACAAATGAGCACATAGGGAGGGGTGTGTCTAGTTTTTATGCTCACCCCCTCCATGGGCTTTCTAGACCGGCCTTGGTAAATTTAGAGGTTTTTTTAGAAACTCTAAGTTTACCTAGGTTGGTGTTTTAGGTGCCAAAATTAATTCTAAGAAAATTACAAATAAAGTTCCTATGCTAATTTTGACAAGAAATTAAAGTCTACTCTACACTAGAGTTTATGGCATTTGAACATGTAAAAGAACGTCTTCTTGGATCCTCTTGGCCATAACTCTATGGGTGGCCCAAATCTACCCTTTGGTGGGCTTGCATGTGGGCTTGTGCTTGGGCCTCTTCCATCACCTTGACCAGCTAAGACCCTATGGAGGATGCTTATATGGGTTCGCTGGCGATAAGGTGAAGGTCGGGGGTACATTGAGCTGAGAACAACGTTCACGGATGAGGTGGCCTCGAGGACGGAGAAGATCAAGTACCTCGTTGTGAACGCCCCCTCAGCGTATAACATTCTGTTGGGAAGGCCAACCCTCAACAGAATAGGAGTTGTGCCCTCAACCAGGCACATGAAGTTCAAGTTACCATCAATGGAGGGGGTGGTGATCACCATCAGATCTGACCAGAAGTGCTATGAAAATAGCCTCAAGAATAAAAGGTCAGTAAGTTACATCACCACGACGCCGCCTCCCGGTGTGAAGCCCAGGTCAACAGAATGGCGAGTTGTTGATGCGGCGATGGAAGTGGCCGCCGGAGGCGATGTCACCATGATAGACGCTGAGGTTGAGGGAAAGAGCGTCGGACGGGAAGAAGAAGCGAGAAACCGCCCAGAGGAAGCGAGGGAGTCGGGAATCGCCAGGGTGGTGATCGCCAGGGAAACCATACCCAAACCCGTCGAGGAGTGGCTCGAGAGGGAGATCGGGGGCAAGGTCTTCAAGTTGGGAAGATCTTTGGAAGGTGAGCTCCAAGACCAGATCGCCAAGGTGATAGAACGGCATCTGGATGCTTTTGCATGGTCTGCTTCAGACATGCCGGGAATTGACCCCGACTTCTTGTGTCACCATTTGGCAATGGACACACAGGTCAGACCAGTGCGACAGAGAAGAAGGAAGTTTAATGAGGAGAGGAGGCAGGTGATTAGGGATGAAACGCAGAAGCTCCTCGCCGTAGGCCATATCAGAGAGGTCCAGTACCCTGAATGGTTAGCGAATGTCGTACTGGTGAAGAAGAGCAACAGGAAGTGGCGCATGTGCGTCGACTTCACCGACCTGAACAAGGCTTGTCCAAAGGATTCATACCCTTTGCCAAGCATAGATGCCCTGGTCGATAGCGCAGCAGGGTGCAAGTTGCTGAGTTTTCTGGACACCTTCTTGGGGTACAATCAGATAAAGATGCATCACATGGATGAAGAGAAGACCGCCTTCATGACTGAGAGATCGTGCTACTGCTACAAGGTGATGCCCTTCGGGCTGAAGAACGCGGGGGCCACGTACCAAAGGTTGATGGATAAGGTACTTGCACTGATGCTGGGAAGGAATGTGCAAGCTTACGTAGATGATATGGTCGTGACCTCGTTAGAGAAAAGCAAGCACGTCTCAGATCTGGAGGAGCTGTTTACCACGATTGCCAAGTTCAGATTAAAGCTAAACCCCGAGAAGTGCATTTTTGGCGTGGAGGCGGGGAAGTTCTTGGGTTTCCTTTTAATTGAAAGAGGAATAGTGGCAAATCCTGATAAGTGTGCTGCCATCTTGGCGATGAGGAGCCCGGCTACCGTGAAGGAGGTGCAGCAGCTTACAGGTCGGATGGCCACCCTGTCTCGTTTCGTGTCAGCTAGTGGAGAGAAGGGCCATCTGTATTTCCAATGCCTGAGGCGAAACAACAAGTTTGTCTGGTCGAAGGAATGCGAAGAAGCTTTCGTAAAGCTTAAAGAGTACCTGGTGAGCCCGCCGTTTTTGTGCAAACCTTTGGTGGGAACCCCTCTCAGGTTGTATTTTGCTGTAACTGAGAGGGCGGTGAGTGCGGTGCTCGCCCAAGATCAAGATCAAGCCCAGAAGCCTATTTATTTCGTCAGCAAGGTGTTGCAAGGCCCAGAAGTAAGGTATCAGGCCTTGGAGAAAGCTGCGCTGGCTGTAGTATTTTTGGCGAGGAGGTTGCGCCACTATTTCCACAGTTTTACAGTCCTGGTGATGACCGACCTGCCCATCCAGAAACTCTTGAAGAAGCCTGATGTAGCTGGGAGAATGGTGAAGTGGGCAGTGGAGCTGTCGGAGTTCGACATCAAATATGAGCCCCGAGGACCGATCAAGGGGCAGATTTTCGCTGATTTCGTGGTCGAGCTCTCGTCGGAAGCGGCGCGAGTTGAGGGAGACGATTTTCGCTGGGTGCTTTCGGTGGACGGATCGTCTAACCAGCAGGGTGGCGGTGCTGGAGTCATTCTAGAAGGGCCCAACGGCGTGCTGATAGAACAGTCCTTGAGGTTTGCCTTTAAAGCTAGCAACAATCAAGCAGAATATGAGGCGTTGATCGCCGGAATCTTGTTGGCTAAGGAGATGGGGGCTAGGGTGTTGATGGCCAAGAGTGATTCATTGTTAGTCACGGGACAAGTAACAGGCGAGTTCCAGGCCAAGGATCCACAAATGGCGGCTTACTTAGAGTATGTGCAGGAGTTGAAGAGTTCCTTTGTCTCATTTGAAGTAGTGCATGTGCCCAGAGAGCAAAATGCCCGAGCTGACTTGCTAGCCAAGCTCTCAAACAGTGCCAAATTCCATGGTGGAGATCGCCGCCACCCAAGGGCCCTGCACCCTCCGGCGTCCAACCCGCCGCCCAGCGAAAGAAACTTGTCCTCAAGAGGCCTAAGAGGAAAGCTCCCCAGATAGTCCAAGAGGATGAGGAAGAAGATGATGAGGTCACCGAAGATGGCCTCGTTACAAAGAGGAAGAGGGTGGCACCTTCTTCACCACCTGCCCCGCCCCCTCTTCCAACCTCAACACCGCCATCTACGCCTGCTCCGCCTCCAACAATGCCATCTCCACCAGCACCCGCTTCCCCAGTCCAAGCCATTCCATTGGCAACTGCGCCGCCTGCGGTCGAGGCCGCCGAGGACAATTTCTTGGAAGACCCCCCAAGCGCCTCCACGCCACATGTATCAGCTGGAGGGGGTCCTCCCTCTAACGCCTCAGCTGCAGATGCCGCTCCAATCGGGGATGAGGTTGCCCACACCTCTCCGATTCTGATCACCGAATCCCCGACGTCGCCACCACGAGCAGAAGCACCCGCTGAAGAACCAACTAAAGAGGGTGGCGACGGAAACCAACAACAGGCCCCACCCGCGCCTCTCCAAGCAGCAAACCTCCCTCTCGAGGTCACGAGGATGTGGGAGCCTCTATCTGCTAAGTTGAAGACAATAGCAGAAGACATTCCCGCCATCATAACCAGGGCGGTGCAGAGCTCCACCAGGAAGCTCCAGGACGACCTCTTCAACCTCAAAACAGAGAACAGCACCATGAAGGTTGAGGTGGAGAAGTTGTCCTTCAACTTGACGCTCGCGGAGATTGAACACTCCCGAGTAGAAGACGCAATGAGCACTGAGCTCAGATTGGCGCGCAAGGAGGCCACTGATCTCCGCCATAAGGTGTAGCAACTGGCTCAGCTTACAGGTCGGATGGCCACCCTGTCTCGTTTCGTGTCAGCTAGTGGAGAGAAGGGCCATCTGTATTTCCAATGCCTGAGGCGAAACAACAAGTTTGTCTGGTCGAAGGAATGCGAAGAAGCTTTCGTAAAGCTTAAAGAGTACCTGGTGAGCCCGCCGTTTTTGTGCAAACCTTTGGTGGGAACCCCTCTCAGGTTGTATTTTGCTGTAACTGAGAGGGCGGTGAGTGCGGTGCTCGCCCAAGATCAAGATCAAGCCCAGAAGCCTATTTATTTCGTCAGCAAGGTGTTGCAAGGCCCAGAAGTAAGGTATCAGGCCTTGGAGAAAGCTGCGCTGGCTGTAGTATTTTTGGCGAGGAGGTTGCGCCACTATTTCCACAGTTTTACAGTCCTGGTGATGACCGACCTGCCCATCCAGAAACTCTTGAAGAAGCCTGATGTAGCTGGGAGAATGGTGAAGTGGGCAGTGGAGCTGTCGGAGTTCGACATCAAATATGAGCCCCGAGGACCGATCAAGGGGCAGATTTTCGCTGATTTCGTGGTCGAGCTCTCGTCGGAAGCGGCGCGAGTTGAGGGAGACGATTTTCGCTGGGTGCTTTCGGTGGACGGATCGTCTAACCAGCAGGGTGGCGGTGCTGGAGTCATTCTAGAAGGGCCCAACGGCGTGCTGATAGAACAGTCCTTGAGGTTTGCCTTTAAAGCTAGCAACAATCAAGCAGAATATGAGGCGTTGATCGCCGGAATCTTGTTGGCTAAGGAGATGGGGGCTAGGGTGTTGATGGCCAAGAGTGATTCATTGTTAGTCACGGGACAAGTAACAGGCGAGTTCCAGGCCAAGGATCCACAAATGGCGGCTTACTTAGAGTATGTGCAGGAGTTGAAGAGTTCCTTTGTCTCATTTGAAGTAGTGCATGTGCCCAGAGAGCAAAATGCCCGAGCTGACTTGCTAGCCAAGCTCTCAAACAGTGCCAAATTCCATGGTGGAGATCGCCGCCACCCAAGGGCCCTGCACCCTCCGGCGTCCAACCCGCCGCCCAGCGAAAGAAACTTGTCCTCAAGAGGCCTAAGAGGAAAGCTCCCCAGATAGTCCAAGAGGATGAGGAAGAAGATGATGAGGTCACCGAAGATGGCCTCGTTACAAAGAGGAAGAGGGTGGCACCTTCTTCACCACCTGCCCCGCCCCCTCTTCCAACCTCAACACCGCCATCTACGCCTGCTCCGCCTCCAACAATGCCATCTCCACCAGCACCCGCTTCCCCAGTCCAAGCCATTCCATTGGCAACTGCGCCGCCTGCGGTCGAGGCCGCCGAGGACAATTTCTTGGAAGACCCCCCAAGCGCCTCCACGCCACATGTATCAGCTGGAGGGGGTCCTCCCTCTAACGCCTCAGCTGCAGATGCCGCTCCAATCGGGGATGAGGTTGCCCACACCTCTCCGATTCTGATCACCGAATCCCCGACGTCGCCACCACGAACAGAAGCACCCGCTGAAGAACCAACTAAAGAGGGTGGCGACGGAAACCAACAACAGGCCCCACCCGCGCCTCTCCAAGCAGCAAACCTCCCTCTCGAGGTCACGAGGATGTGGGAGCCTCTATCTGCTAAGTTGAAGACAATAGCAGAAGACATTCCCGCCATCATAACCAGGGCGGTGCAGAGCTCCACCAGGAAGCTCCAGGACGACCTCTTCAACCTCAAAACAGAGAACAGCACCATGAAGGTTGAGGTGGAGAAGTTGTCCTTCAACTTGACGCTCGCGGAGATTGAACACTCCCGAGTAGAAGACGCAATGAGCACTGAGCTCAGATTGGCGCGCAAGGAGGCCACTGATCTCCGCCATAAGGTGTAGCAACTGGCTCAGCTTACAGGTCGGATGGCCACCCTGTCTCGTTTCGTGTCAGCTAGTGGAGAGAAGGGCCATCTGTATTTCCAATGCCTGAGGCGAAACAACAAGTTTGTCTGGTCGAAGGAATGCGAAGAAGCTTTCGTAAAGCTTAAAGAGTACCTGGTGAGCCCGCCGTTTTTGTGCAAACCTTTGGTGGGAACCCCTCTCAGGTTGTATTTTGCTGTAACTGAGAGGGCGGTGAGTGCGGTGCTCGCCCAAGATCAAGATCAAGCCCAGAAGCCTATTTATTTCGTCAGCAAGGTGTTGCAAGGCCCAGAAGTAAGGTATCAGGCCTTGGAGAAAGCTGCGCTGGCTGTAGTATTTTTGGCGAGGAGGTTGCGCCACTATTTCCACAGTTTTACAGTCCTGGTGATGACCGACCTGCCCATCCAGAAACTCTTGAAGAAGCCTGATGTAGCTGGGAGAATGGTGAAGTGGGCAGTGGAGCTGTCGGAGTTCGACATCAAATATGAGCCCCGAGGACCGATCAAGGGGCAGATTTTCGCTGATTTCGTGGTCGAGCTCTCGTCGGAAGCGGCGCGAGTTGAGGGAGACGATTTTCGCTGGGTGCTTTCGGTGGACGGATCGTCTAACCAGCAGGGTGGCGGTGCTGGAGTCATTCTAGAAGGGCCCAACGGCGTGCTGATAGAACAGTCCTTGAGGTTTGCCTTTAAAGCTAGCAACAATCAAGCAGAATATGAGGCGTTGATCGCCGGAATCTTGTTGGCTAAGGAGATGGGGGCTAGGGTGTTGATGGCCAAGAGTGATTCATTGTTAGTCACGGGACAAGTAACAGGCGAGTTCCAGGCCAAGGATCCACAAATGGCGGCTTACTTAGAGTATGTGCAGGAGTTGAAGAGTTCCTTTGTCTCATTTGAAGTAGTGCATGTGCCCAGAGAGCAAAATGCCCGAGCTGACTTGCTAGCCAAGCTCTCAAACAGTGCCAAATTCCATGGTGGAGATCGCCGCCACCCAAGGGCCCTGCACCCTCCGGCGTCCAACCCGCCGCCCAGCGAAAGAAACTTGTCCTCAAGAGGCCTAAGAGGAAAGCTCCCCAGATAGTCCAAGAGGATGAGGAAGAAGATGATGAGGTCACCGAAGATGGCCTCGTTACAAAGAGGAAGAGGGTGGCACCTTCTTCACCACCTGCCCCGCCCCCTCTTCCAACCTCAACACCGCCATCTACGCCTGCTCCGCCTCCAACAATGCCATCTCCACCAGCACCCGCTTCCCCAGTCCAAGCCATTCCATTGGCAACTGCGCCGCCTGCGGTCGAGGCCGCCGAGGACAATTTCTTGGAAGACCCCCCAAGCGCCTCCACGCCACATGTATCAGCTGGAGGGGGTCCTCCCTCTAACGCCTCAGCTGCAGATGCCGCTCCAATCGGGGATGAGGTTGCCCACACCTCTCCGATTCTGATCACCGAATCCCCGACGTCGCCACCACGAGCAGAAGCACCCGCTGAAGAACCAACTAAAGAGGGTGGCGACGGAAACCAACAACAGGCCCCACCCGCGCCTCTCCAAGCAGCAAACCTCCCTCTCGAGGTCACGAGGATGTGGGAGCCTCTATCTGCTAAGTTGAAGACAATAGCAGAAGACATTCCCGCCATCATAACCAGGGCGGTGCAGAGCTCCACCAGGAAGCTCCAGGACGACCTCTTCAACCTCAAAACAGAGAACAGCACCATGAAGGTTGAGGTGGAGAAGTTGTCCTTCAACTTGACGCTCGCGGAGATTGAACACTCCCGAGTAGAAGACGCAATGAGCACTGAGCTCAGATTGGCGCGCAAGGAGGCCACTGATCTCCGCCATAAGGTGTAGCAACTGGCTCAGCTTACAGGTCGGATGGCCACCCTGTCTCGTTTCGTGTCAGCTAGTGGAGAGAAGGGCCATCTGTATTTCCAATGCCTGAGGCGAAACAACAAGTTTGTCTGGTCGAAGGAATGCGAAGAAGCTTTCGTAAAGCTTAAAGAGTACCTGGTGAGCCCGCCGTTTTTGTGCAAACCTTTGGTGGGAACCCCTCTCAGGTTGTATTTTGCTGTAACTGAGAGGGCGGTGAGTGCGGTGCTCGCCCAAGATCAAGATCAAGCCCAGAAGCCTATTTATTTCGTCAGCAAGGTGTTGCAAGGCCCAGAAGTAAGGTATCAGGCCTTGGAGAAAGCTGCGCTGGCTGTAGTATTTTTGGCGAGGAGGTTGCGCCACTATTTCCACAGTTTTACAGTCTTGGTGATGACCGACCTGCCCATCCAGAAACTCTTGAAGAAGCCTGATGTAGCTGGGAGAATGGTGAAGTGGGCAGTGGAGCTGTCGGAGTTCGACATCAAATATGAGCCCCGAGGACCGATCAAGGGGCAGATTTTCGCTGATTTCGTGGTCGAGCTCTCGTCGGAAGCGGCGCGAGTTGAGGGAGACGATTTTCGCTGGGTGCTTTCGGTGGACGGATCGTCTAACCAGCAGGGTGGCGGTGCTGGAGTCATTCTAGAAGGGCCCAACGGCGTGCTGATAGAACAGTCCTTGAGGTTTGCCTTTAAAGCTAGCAACAATCAAGCAGAATATGAGGCGTTGATCGCCGGAATCTTGTTGGCTAAGGAGATGGGGGCTAGGGTGTTGATGGCCAAGAGTGATTCATTGTTAGTCACGGGACAAGTAACAGGCGAGTTCCAGGCCAAGGATCCACAAATGGCGGCTTACTTAGAGTATGTGCAGGAGTTGAAGAGTTCCTTTGTCTCATTTGAAGTAGTGCATGTGCCCAGAGAGCAAAATGCCCGAGCTGACTTGCTAGCCAAGCTCGCCAGTTCAGGCAAGGGGGGTAGGCAGAGGACAGTTATCCAAGAAACTCTGAAGACGCCTAGAGCGTTTGTGGCAGACCACCTGGTTCTTCAGATAAGCAAGTCGACGGAGAAAGCGGCGAGGAGTCACAGGTCCTTGACCCAGGAGACCTTGAGATCACCGAGAATAAGAGCATGTCGGGGGGAGAGGGTGAGCATGACGAAGGTCTGTGCTACGCATAAGCCAGACACATGGATAACGCAATACCAGCGCTGCCTGGCAAATGGCCTTCTCCCGCTGGATCCGACGGAGGCTAGGAAGATAAAGAAGAACTCCAGCAAGTTCACCATGATCGATGGCGAGTTGTACAGGTTTGGGTTTACACACCCACTCCTAGAATGTGTGCACGGAGAAAAATGCACTAGAATTATGGCCGAGCTCCATGAAGGTATATGTGGGAGTCACGTTGGGGGACGAGCTCTGGCTGCAAGAACTCTCCGTGCAGGTTATTACTGGCCAACGATGAGGGAGGACTGCAAGAAGTATGCACAGTGTTGCAAACAATGTCAGCAGCACACCGATTGACACAAGGCGCCTCCAGAAGAGCTGAAGTCAATTTACAGCCCTTGGCCGTTTCATACTTGGGGAATTGACATTCTGGGACCTTTCCCATTGGCGGTCAGGCAAATGAAGTACTTGGTGGTGGCGATTGAATACTTCACCAAGTGGATCGAAGCGGAGCTAGTGGCCCAGATCACCGCACATAAGATCAAAGGTTTTGTGTGGAAGAATCTCGTGTGCCGGTTTGGTGTGCCTAAGCGCCTGGTGTCGGACAATGGAACTCAGTTTGCAAGTCACCTGTTGAAGAAGCTGTGCGAAGAGGTGGGAATACAACAGGTGTTTGCATCCGTCGAGCACCCACAGACAAATGGCCAAGTAGAGTCTGCCAATCGGGTGTTGCTGAGGGGTTTAAAGAAGAGACTAGAGAAAGCTAAGGGATCGTAGCCTGAAGAGGTACCCCGCATAGTTTGGGCGTACCATACCACTGAGCAGTCAGGAACCCACGAGACCCCGTTTAGCTTGGTTTATGGATGTGACGTAATGATTCCAGTTGAAATCCAGGAGAGCTCGCCGAGATTCCAGAACTTTATGGCGGAAGACTCGAATGAAGAAAGAAGGTTGAATCTGGATTTACTGGATGAGGTCAGGGAGGAGGCAAGAGTAAAAGCCGAGGCAGTAAAAAGGAGGATTGAGCGAAGATACAACTCCAGGGTAATGCCAAGGCAGTTCAGAGAAGGCGACCTGGTGATGAGGAAGGCCCATCAGTACGAGATGGAGAACAAGTTATCGCCTAAGTGGACGGGACCGTTCAGAATAACCGAGGTGCTCGGAACGGCGCCTACCGCTTAAAGACGTTAGAAGGAGGGGCGATTCCTCGCACCTGGAACACCACACACCTCAAGTTATATTACAGTTAAAGCTTTGTAAGTAAAAACGAACATGAAGAGATTTACAAGCTTTCTGTTAAAACAGTTTTGAAGGGGGCACTCTTTTTTCCCTGAGGAGGGTTTTTAATGAGGCCACCCAATAAAGAAGAGTTTCCAAGCTTAAGTTTCTGAGTTTGCATGCCTTTTATGTTGAAAGTTTTTAGAATCGAAAAAAGACCTTATCACTCGTGCGTGATTTAAGGCAAGTTCAAAAATTATATCGCGTGCTCTCAGTTAAAAGTTTTAAAGTCCCCATCGTTTTTCGGCGATTGGCGGCATCAGTTAAAAGTTTTAAAGTCCCCATCGTTTTTTGGCGATTGGCGGCATCAGTTAAAGTTTTAAAGTCCTCATCGTCTTTCGGCGATCGGAGGCACCAGTGATAATGAAAGACCTCCTCGCCCTCGAGCGAGTGCAGGCGAGAAAGAGAAAAAAGACCTCCTCGCCCTTGAGCGAGTGCAGGCGAGAAGAGAAAAAGTCCTCCTCGAATTTGAGCGAGTGCAGGCAAGAGAAAGTCCTCCTCGACTTTGAGCGAGTGCAGGCAAGAAAAAGTCCTCCTCGACTTTGAGCAAGAAAAAGTCCTCCTCGCCTTTGAGCGAGTGCAGGCAAGAACAGATTGAAAGACCTCTCTGCACCAGCAGATAGAGGCAAGATTAAAAGTCCTCAGTGCATCCAGGGGGGGGGGGGAGATGTACACCCTGGGCAAGTTGAGGCACCAGAAAAAGTCCTTCTCACCTCAGAGTGAGTTCAGGCAAGATGAACTGAAAAGTCAGGGGTGTTCGTGACCTTAAACGGTGGGGAAGGAAGGAAAACGCCTTTCCCCCTTTAAGTGAAACATCAATATTGACCTAGTAAGACCAGAGAAAGCTTCCACGCTTGTAGGCAGTGCGAAGACAGATAAAATCCTTCTCGTCTTGAACGAGTTCAGGTACGGCGTGAAGGGTGAAAGAAGTTAAAAAGATAGCTAAGGTAGGTTCAAAGAGAACACCTCACTATGCAGCTCATTACTCTGAAACTCAGGGAGGTAGAGAAGGATCCGAGAGGCGCCTCTACCCCCCAGATGAGGGAACAATGGTCAAGTTATGAAGGCAAGAGAGTTCACATCGCCAGAACCCTACGGCGATCGGAAGAATTCCAGGTGATGACAGGAATAAGGGCTCACTTTGCTGGGCAGATCAGGTAAATTGTATTGTGATACTAGTTTAAGTTAAAACCTGCTGCCTAGTAAGTAACTTATGTTAAAGTTTGTTGCCTTAAGTTCACAAGTTATATTAAATGTCATCGCTTGAAAGTTAATAGTTGCTCAAGTTTTACTTTGAGTTAACCGTTTGATAAGTTGTTATGAAGTTAACAGTTTATTCAAGTTTGAAGCAGTGTGTGAAAGCAAGTAAAAGTAAGAAGCATTTAAAGAGAAGTATTAGAAAACAACTTTTCAGCATTGAAAGTTATACAAAAGTGGTTGTTCGAGTTTACATACATACATAAACAGTTACATAAATGGAAATTACAAACAAAAGATGAGCGCCAAGTTTCAAAAACAAGGTGATGGAGGGAGGCAGCTAGTCTTTAGAGGGTACGATCTTCCCATCTACCACCTCGTTGCAGATTGACACCATAGAGAGGTCGAGCTCGGGGTATTGGCATGCAACCTGCTCCAGAGCGGCGTCGAACCCGGCGGTGTGGACTTGGGCGGTGCTTTGCTCGAGCTCTTGTGTTTGTTTCTTCAGCTCTTCGGTTTCTTCGCGAGCTCGAGCAAGGTCTTCAGTAGCCTTTTTGCCTTCGTCCCGAGCCTGGGCCAACTCCGCAGCAATCTTCCTGGCCTCCTCTCGAGCTTTGGCGAGCTCAGCAATGGCATCGTCCCTCTCCTTTTCAACCTTCCCAAGGAGCACCTCCCGATCTGCTGACCTTTTCTCAAGGTTTTCCATCTTGGTCGCATCCGCCTTCTTTGCAGCCTCCAAGTCCGCGACCTTGAGCCTGTAAGGGACAAGTTTGCTTTCCAAGTCGATCTTCTCTTGGACTTGGAGGTGCAGTTTCTGGCGCAGGTCGGAGGCCTCCTTGCGCGTGCTTCTTAGCTCCACGTCCATGGCATCCTCCAGCCTTGAGTGCTCGAGCTCGATCATCAGCAGGTTGCACGAAAGCTTTTCAGCCTCAGCCCTTGTAATCAGATTCGCCTCCTTCAGCGCGGAGTTCTCATCTTGGAGCTTCTTGAGTGCGTCCTTCACAGCTTTTGATACTATGGAGGGAAGATCCTCCGCCATCATCTTCAGTTTAGCTGTGAAGGGCCCCAAGATCTCTTCGAGGGAGGTTGGGAGGCTTGAGGTTGTAGCTGGTGGAGGTGCTGGAGGAGTTTGGTGCTGACTTTCACCACCACCCTCTTGAGTTTGAAGGGCAAGGGGGGGTTTCTTGGCGTGGTGGTGAGGTCGGAGATTCTGCTATGAGTATCGGCGAGTTATGGGCGCCCTCATCTCCTCCTAGTGCGGCCCCAGCAATAGACGTGGTAGAAGGAGGACCCTCTCCAACAGATAGAACGGTGTAGAGGCGCTTGGAGGGTTCTCTATGAAGTTGGGGTCGCTGCATTCAACCACGGGGGGTGCGGCGGCCAAGGGTGTTGCTTGGACTGGTTGTGATGGAGCTGGAGGTGAGGGCGGTGTTGGTGTTGGGAGTGCAGGTGGTGAAGAGGGAGCCGCCCTTGTTCTCTTGGTGACGAGGCCATCCTCAGTCCCCTCACCATCCTCTTCTTCCTCTTGCACCACTTGAAGAGCTTTCCTTTTTGGTTTCCTCAAGATCAGCTTTTTCCTTTGAGGGGCGGGTAATACCCCGGAAGAGGTTGCACCTCGGGGAGGAGTTTTGCCTTGAGCGGCGACGATCGCCACCACCGGGTTGGGCGCAGCCTGGGAGCCCGCCGCTAGCTTGTGGGATCGGGCGATCGCCCTCAGTTCTGCCAATTTCCCTTTTCCCAGCATGTTATCTGCACAAGGTAAAGAATAAGTGTGCAACCAAAACAGAAGCAGAAAATACAAGCATATTTATGTAGAGACAACACAAGCAATACATGGATGAAAGATCAGGGTCAACACAGAATAATGGTATGCCAAAACAGAGTGGTGAAGACGCTAAGTTAGTATTAGCTCAAAGTGAAAGACTTGGTGTGGAGGTAGGAGCTAACCTATGTGTATTTCGAGTTGGCTCTCGAAAAACTCGTAAGGAATGATTGAGGCGGTGGGGAAGGTGATGTTGGCGGCAGCTACACTCTTCCAGAAGAGGCAAAGGTCCTTGTCCAACTCCCCCATGTTGTCAGGGCTCCTTGGTCTTCTCAAGTTGTCTTTAGAGTCCTTGTTCCCCTTGTGTACCCAATACAAGGGGAAGCCGTCGAGCAATGAGGGGTCTTGGTCATTTTGGCACACCCTCACGAACTTCCCCTTCCAGTCTTTGTAAGACTGCTGGAAGATTGAGAAGATGGATCTCCCAGCAATCCCGTTCAAGCTGACCCAGAGGCGATCTCCGGGGTTCTTTGCCTCAAACAGGAAGAGGAAGACGTCGACTGAGGCCGGCAGCAACAGGTGCGCACACAGAATTTGGAACGCCCTTATAAACGCCCAGCTGTTGGGATGAAGCTGGGCGGGGGCGATATCGAGCTCGGTTAGCAGCTCTCTCTCGAAGCGGGTAAAAGGAAGCCTAAGCTTCACTTTCTTGAACAACGTGGTGTAGATGAAGTAGAACAACTCGTCGTTGTTCCCCTTATCATCTGCGCAGATCGGTTCACCCGAGAAGCAGGGCAGCACGGCCACTTTGCTATCATGCTCTTTATGGAAGGAAAGGTCGGGCTGGTCTCCTTTCCTCAATCGGTGCACGCCCAACTCAGTATTTATCGAAGAAGTCTCTTTTAGCAAGGTTGGGGTGGCCCAAGGGTAGAGTTCCTTGTAGTCTTGTGGAGGTAGGGAGGCTCCTCCGGCGACCGGTGGAGTTGCCTGAGTAGGATTGGCATGAGAAGAAGTAGGCCTCTCAGCCTGATTAGAAGGAGCACCAGAGGCTCGTGGTGGGTTGCGCGCTGGTGGAGGATTTGCCCCAGGGACAACCTTACGCGCTTGGGGTGGAGGGTTTCGCGATGAAGGAGGAGGGTTCGCGGTGGACTTCATGTGAGCCATCGCAGGAACTGCAAAGGAAAGAGAAAGGGATGAAATGACGATATAGAGAACGACTCGATTGAGGACGAAGAAGACAAAGCGAACGAATAAGGGTTCCACGCAAGGATAAACGTGATGAAGGACGAAGCCCTAAGTTACGAGAAAAGGAGAAAAGGAAAAAACAACCCACAACTTATGCTTCAGACAGATAATGGATGATGCAAACCGATTAAAATGCAGCAAATATCCATAGAAGGAGTAAAAGGGTTACCTTTTTGTGATCGGATGAGCATTGAACAAAGTTGGAGATTGAGAGAGACGAGAAGCTTCGTGGTCCGCAGAGAAAACGCTTAGAACGCTTGAGAGTGAAGAAAGATGATGGAACAGTGGAAGCGCAAAGGGTTTAAGGGTTTTTCGAACGTTTTCGGAAGCGCAAACGACAGTTGAAGACGACCGTTGATGAAGCCACGAGTCGAGTGATGGAAAAAGTGGTTGTGGGAGCGTCAGAAAAGCAGAGGGTACGGACGTACGAAAATCCGTACCAGCGCCACAAAGATCGACGATGACGTGACCTCTTAGTCTTTTCGCTGGTCAAGTCTCAACTTAAGACTGGGGGCTTGTGTACCGATCGGGTAGTCAGAAGTGATGACGTGGCAACAAGCGATAACATAGGCATGTTGAGCGGAACACCTGGCTGACAGAAGGGAAGCACATCGGGAAGTCTATGTAGTCGCCAAATTGTTAACTTGGCGTTCTCCGATCTCTAGTATGTATAACCGGTGGTCACCAAGCTTTTGTCATAGTCGCCGTATGTGAGTCCTAGGAGATCAGATGGTTAGGAACCGCCGAGTGAGGCACATCGCCGTGAGATCAGGAAGGCTTGCTTAAGGCTTTCAAGAGGTACAGGCACGAAGGATGAGGTTATCAGATGATCATTCCCTAGCCAGAGGTCGAGGCAAGGGAACAGTTTCCCAGAACATGCATGATGTGCAAGTGAAGCAGATCGTGATAGCGGCAGGCGAGACCACAGAGAAGGTGTGCATGGTGACACCCCGTACTCGCCACTTAGAAGAGATCGCGCTCCAAGGAAGCTACGCACCGAGTTACTCCTTGCATGGGTAACTTAGTCGAATAGCTTGAAGAGTAGAGGTGACGCTCAAGTAGAAGGGGGCTCCAGATGGTGACACGTGTACAGCTGGATGCGAGCCACGTGTCCAGAGGTGTAACCGTCAGGAGAGAGAAAGTGCTCAGGTATATAAGGAACTCTAACGAACTTCTGAGGTACGCGCGTTTAGAACACTTCTTTACGCTTTTGAGAACACTTGAGTACGCTGAGAGAATACTTGCACGCTTCCTTGAGTTTAGCTTTTCTCTCTTAGTATTTGGTTATTCCGTCACTGACTTGAGCGTCGGAGCGCGATCGGCCGCAGCGGCGCCATTCTGTGTCTTTGTTTTCTTCAGGTTCTTGAGAGGATTTAAGACGTGGAGATCGAAGGCTAGCATGGTGCGAAGCTAATCGAGGGAAGATACCTTTGACGTGGCAAGACTCTTGCACTCGAGTCAACCAACAGGATCAAACCGCAACAAGGACAACAACAAAGATAGGTATGGAAACAAGAAATCTAATGATTTTAATTCAAATAATTATACTTGTTTTGGTTGTGGTGAGCAAGGTCACATAAAGGAAGATTGCCCAAACAAAAGCAAGGAGAAGAAGCCTATCTACAAGGACAAGAAGGGAAAAGCAAAGAGAGCCTACATAGCTTGGGATGAAAATGAGGTATCATCATCAAGTTCTTCATCAAGTGAAGATGAGAAAGTAAACATCTGCTTGATTGTTGAAGAAGATGATGAATCATGTAGCTCAAGTGAGATAAGTTCATGTGCTTCTTTAAATGAACAAAATTATAGTGAATTGCTTGAAGCTTTTCAAGAAACTCACGATGAAGCTAATCGATTGGTGCTTTCAAACAACTGATTGAAAGAACTTAACAGCTGGCTGGAAAAGAGAGTGAAATCACTTGAAGATGAGATTGAAAAATCAAAAAATGATTTCAAAAACCTGGAAAATCATTTCAAAAATGCTTCTTGCAAGTGTGACACTCTCATTTGCGAAAATTGTGAAAATCTTGAGAAAAAGGTGCATTATCTTGTTGACACTGTGGACAAGCTTTCAAAAGGGAAATCTAACTTTGAGAATGTCTTGGCATCTCAAAGCTGTATTTTTGGAAAGGTTGGTTTAGGTTTCAATCCACATAATCAACAAGATAAGTTTTCAAATTGTTTTTAAGAAAGCCAGTAAAACAACCGATTGTTAAATCGAAACAACCGGTTGTTACATGCTTTTATTGCATGAAGAAGGGCCATTTGGTTAGATTCTGCAAAATAAGAAAGTTTTCTGTTCCTAGAGGCTACATGAAATGGATTCCTAAAGGATGTGAGGTTCCAAATGAGAAAAAGAAACCAATTGGACCCACATTTGTGAAGGGACCAAATCTTGTTGCTTGAACTCATGCTTGTGCAGGAAATCTAAAGAAGTGTGAAGGACTGAGTCATCTGATCAAGTTTTTGGAAGGAAAAGACCAACATTGAAGCTGAATCAATGTTATGTATCTATCCAAAAGCCCTCAACAATCAAATTAAGACTTCTTGATCTCAAAGCACATGGCTCATTGAAAGAACAACTCAAAGGATAAGACAATTTCTTATCTCTGTTATTAATTTCTGTTTTAAGTTCTTTTACATGTTTGTATAACCTCTTTAAAGTGTGAAATTTCATCTACTTTGGTTTATTTATGCTCATGCTTAAAAATTCAAAATGAGTTTATTGCTGCAGAAAAACAACCGATTGTTTTCTCGAAACAACCGATTGTTTTGAGTCTGACATCAATGTGAAGAAATCAATTTAATTTCCTTTTTGAATTTCTATCCGTTGCAGATCAAATTAAAGAGAGAATCCTTGGTCTAAGAACCTGTGTTGAAAGCTGAATACGCTCAGAAAGAAGTTACAACAGTCATAAAGGAATATATTCCAAAATCTTGGAAATTCAAGAGCCTTAATGACTAGTCAAAGATCACATGTGAAGACCATGTGATTTTCTGTTTTTTCTGACGTTTTCCGTGCAGGGCAGGGTCAAGTCCTCTCTCTTTGAAAATCTGGTACCCAATAATGTCATTAAATGCTTTATGGTTCTGTTTGTGCTATAAAATCTGTTGCAGCTGAACTTCCACAAGAACAACCAATTGCAACATCTCTTGCAACAACTCTTTCAAAATCTTGAACCTAGAGGATGAAACATCTGAGTTGGTCAAGTCAACTCAAGAGTTGAACAATGGATCTCTCATCAAAATGGGTTTTACCAAAGTAGGTGGCAAATGGATTAGCAAAGATGGTGACTTTGGAGCCTCATCTAGTGTTGCTGCTAATCAAGAACAAGATGAACATGCTGCAGATATGGATTTTCAACATGAAGATCTACCTGAAGCACATCAAGATGTTGGACCTAGTGAAGGTGCTAGAAATCAAGAAGAAAGAATGCAATCCATGTCTTCTTTTGAAGAACTCATAATGACTAGGCTTGATAGCTTTGCGGAGAATCAAAGGAATCTTCATGATCTTTGTGTCAATAATTTCCAGAGGTTTGATAACAGGTTTGACAGCATGGATGCACGTTTCATGACTCTAGATGAACAGATTGAGGCAGTACAGAACCAAATCTTTGATTTTCAATATGCTGATGATGATGATGAATGAAGAAAAACAACCAGTTGATGTATCGAAACAACCGATTGTTTTTTTTTTTGTTGTATCAGTTTTCTATTTTTCTGCTTTTGCTGTTTTTAAATCTGATGTATTGAGAACAATTATCTTGTTTTATCTCTTCGTTTTTGTCTATTTGTGAAGACAAATAGGGGGAGATATATGTTGTGTTTAAAATTCAGTTTTTCATTTTCTGCAAAACAGTTTGGATTAGTGAAACCTTATAGGTTTTTGCTCCTATATGTGTTTGTTGTTTGCTATTTGCTCCGATATTATGTTCTGAACCTCTATATTTGTTTTTGTGCTAACCAAATATTAGAAGTTCTGTGTTTTGTTTAAAAACTGTGCTTTGCAGGAACTGCTTCAGATTCAATCAGGTACAACACAAGCATCAGGGATTTGTCTTCATCAAATAGGGGGAGATTGTTGAACCAAGTGGTGTTCAAGCTTTGAAGAATCCAAACCCTTTGAAGGATGTTGAAGGTTTGGCTGTGCTTGTTGTTGCTGAGCTGTCTTAGATAGGATCTGGGGTAGATTGTTTATGTAATCCACTCTTGATTGAATCCAAAGCATAGGCATTCTCAATCTTTTTAATAGAAAAGTGTTTTTCAAACTAACACTACAAAAAAACATGTATAATGTGGCGGTTATTTTCGTAAAAACTGGCATTTTTAACCGTCGCATTATACGTCTGTGTCGGTACCGTGTACCGCCAGAATTCTTGCCGCCACAAAGTTTAATGTGGCGGTCAATTAAGAACCGTTGTAGCAGACGCCATATTATGCATTGTATAAAGTGGCGGTTTTAAGTGTGTAATTGGCGTCAATTATAAATGTCGTAATTTTAAAACTGGGTACACCAATTCTAACGTAAATAGTGGCAGTTTTAACCGCCACTTAATACAATATAATATAAATTTAATTTAATTTTTAATATTTGTAATAATTTATTTAATTTAATTTTATAATTTGATTTCATAATATTATTTAATTTTATATTATAATTAAATTTCAGTACACAATTAAATTTCATAATATAATTAAATTATAAGATAAATTAATTTTATAATAAAATTATACCTCATAATATAATTAAAATTGATAAATATAATAATAAGAAATGATTTTATTCATTCATTAAGATAACAAAGTTGATAATGTCAAACTAATCCAAAAAACAATTAAACTAAATTGTCAAAATGTAAATTTTATTTGAATATATTACAACTAATGTCATAGTCCTAATTCTAAATTGTCTTGTTGCCTCCACTTGATCCAATAATATTTTGGTTCAGTGATGAAGTACGACTTCCATCATCCGATGCCTGAAATTAATTAAAATATGTTTAGGGTTAATTTTCAAATTTTACAAAATAAATGAAAAAAATATTATATATCCAATGAGTGTGCATGAAAGCCCATACCCTCCTGGCAATGCATATTCAACAGATGATTGTTCACTTATTGGGATGGAAGGTTGAAGGCCGTATTCACTGGTTGCACCAAACTCACTAAGCATTTCTACTGACACATCACCCTCCAGTACTCTTACAACCTAATTAATTCATTAATTCATCTATCATAACTTAAGTTAAACAAAGCTTATTCAAATTATATAAACAACAACAATTAGAAAATAGAGAAAGAGAAAATAACATGTGATAAATTAATGATTTAAAATAGGAGAAAAGTGAAATGAATGTATAGAGATATTATTAATTACCTGACTCATTTTTGGACACCTCTTTGTTGAGTGCCTTATGCTAAATGCAACACAAGTCACCATATAAGGCATTAGTTGCTTGTCATAAATCTCCTTTAAACGTGGATCCACAAGCCCTTCAAAACTTCCATCATCCATTGCCTTTGTAATATGCAGACTTGTAATCTTAAAATTGTTTCTTAAATAATAGTTAAACATTCAATGTATTCCTAATTTAAGTAATCATGAAAAAAAAATTGTTTAAGGCATGGATACACCAAAAACAACCTAGGAAACAGTTCTTACTCCAAAATTCACTTAAAACAATGATGTGGCATGGATAGTAAAAAGCATATAACTATAAACCAAAAAAATTTAGATTCACCTCAAACAAAGATGAACAAAAATAATTGGGCGCTACTTCACCCTTATTCATCTCCATATACAACACATCAATGTGAAAACTAATTGTATGATACTTATAAAGGTTAATCTTTTGGAAAAGAGATGCAAAGAGGCCATACTTGGGTTGTGGAAGAAATCTTGCAAGAGGTAACAGTTTCCTTAGATCAATGTAAAACTTGTCACCAGCTGAATAAGAGGTAGCAACAATCCCTTCCATCATTTTAATCGAGAAGTACTGCAAGTTCACAAAGAAACCACCATAACATCACTACTCCGTTCCAAAAAAAAAAAAGCAACCAACAAGTTAAAAAGGAAAAAGAAAGAAACCCACTGATATATTGATGGGGCCGAATATTTCATCATTTTTCCCAATCTGAGTCATGTTTTTGAGATAGATAGGAACACTGAAAAAGGGAATAAGCTTCGTTCCAATCGTTAGTAATGGAAGAAAAACAACCTCGCATTTGGAAGGTGGCCCATCGTCGCAAAAATCGCGCATCCTCCACCGCCATGACCAAATCCACCTCTACCGTGACTGCCATCGTCGCAACCACCCTTGAAATCGCCACCATCGCGGCCACCCCTGAAACCTCCACCGCACCCACCGCCTCTGGGGGTCTCATTGTTTAGTGATGAGAGAATGCAACCACAGAGAGTTGCCAAGACAACGTTTGGAGGTTTTAGGGTTTTGGGGACAACGCTGCCGAAAATAGGATTTTGAAGAGAGATGAATACTTCAATGTTTGGGCCACTATTGGGCTTTCTTGGGACTAAAATGGTGAGTGGGCGGTGAGTTGCAGAGAGAAGATGATGGATGTGGCAAAGAGAAAATGGTGAGTGAGACAATGAGTTGCGAAGAGAAGATGGTGAGTGTGCAGAGAGAAGGCGGAGAGCGGCGGGGAGAAGACAGTGAGTACCAGAGAGAAAATGGTGAGTGGGACAGTGAGTTGCACAGAGAAGATGGTGGATGTGGAAGAGAGAAGAAGAAGAGCGGCGGGGAGAAGACGATTTGTGGCAGAGAGAAGAAGAAAGGGTTTCAAAGAGAAAGCGAATTTGAAAGGTTTTAGAGAATAAATTTTGGGAATTATTTCAGAATTACGTGGAGGGAACGAAACGCGGGAGAACACTAATTTAGAAAGATAATTATGGCGGTTCTAAATGTCATATTTTGAAGGATAATTATGGTGGTTGTAAAACTGTCGTATTATACAGATAATAGTGGCGGTTTTTAATAACCGCCATATTATAACCACCACTACATACACGTTCTTTTGTAGTGTAAGTGAAAAACAGCCGATTGTTTTGTCGAAACAACCGAGTGTTTTATACTTAGGAGTTTTTAGAAAAGGTTGAAAATTGTTTTTCAAATGGTTGAGCTGTTAAAACCAAAACAACCGATTGATTCGTGGAAACAACCGATTGTTTGTTTGGTACCATAACAGAAAAATGGTTTACTCTTTGACTGAGCATTAAATGTTTTTCTAACTGTTTACGCTCCAGTCTTTAATGCTTTGACCAATCCTTCAATGCAATGAATAAAGTTTATTAAGATTTGATAATAAACAACATCTTTGAATATATTCAGAAAAACAAATTTGAATTAAGAAGTGTTTTTTCACACAAGTGTTTTGAGTTTTTCAAAGAGTTGAGATTGCTTAGAGATTGAGATTGATCAAAGAGTGTGAGATAGGTTTTTTGCTTGTATTGATTTCAGATTTGCTTCTGTAACAAGTGTAATCCTTGTATTTTGTTGAACAAGAATCTTTGTGTGTTTGCTGAGAAGTGATGTGTGTTCTTGAGGGGGATCAAGATCAGCATTCTTAGTGTTGGTGTGTTGGCCAAGAGAAGTGTGTGTCTTGAGGGGATCAAGGTCACTTTCTTGGTTGTGTTGTAAGTGATCTAGGTTTGATTGCTTAGTGGTGTTCGTCAGTGGTTTCTGAGAAGACTGGATGTAGCTCTGGGTTTAGAGTGAACCCGAATAAACATCTGTGTGCATTCTCTCTCTCCCTAATCTCTTTAAATTCAGTTTTGATATTTGCAAACGGGTATAAACAACCGATTGTTTTTCTGGTGTTGTTGCTTTTATTTTAAGCTTTTGGCACACTGAATTCTTTATCATTTGTTTCTTGAGATAATTTCATTCTTGACTTAAAAGTTTGCGAAAACTCTATTTAAACAATTCACCCCCCTCTAGTTTAAAGTCATCCTTTCTAACAGTTACAAGGTTATGTCCTTTGGCCTTAAGAATGTTGGCGCCACCTACCAGAGGTTGATGGACCGGATCCTCATTTTTAAGCATTAAGTATAACATTTGCATTAGTTTTTTTTTAGGATTTTACATTTAGGGTAGACACTTCAACATGATTACATCATCAATAATAATAAATAAATATTAATTTTTGTTTATAGATTTAACTTTTATGGTGTTGTAGGGTTTAATTTTTTATTTTCTTCATTCTTAAAAATAGTTTAAACTAAACATTTTTAATTTATTATTTATTATTTTTATTTTTGTAAAAAATTATTTCTTTATTCATTAATTATATTTCTAACTATTTTAAACATTAAAAATATTTATTTTTAATGTATTCAAAATTAAAATTATCAATTTTTTTAATTTATTATTTTATTTTATACTTTTGAAATGATGGTAGATAGAGAAATAAAAATAGAAGAGTGTTAGATAGAAAAATAAAAAGAGTGTTAGATGGAAAAATAAAAATATAAATAATGATATATGAGAAATTGAATTACGTTAATTTTGTAAGAATGAAATCCGATTAAGCCATTTACTCCAGGACTTAAACTTCCATAACACACAGGATATCATTTCTATGTATCTGAATAAAATCAAGAACAAGAAAAGATGTGCAAGCACTAGACAGGAATTTATCGCATGGTGAGAGCAACCTCCTCTGTCTCCTTCTTCTCTCACTTCCCACCTCAAGCTTTTGAAAGGCAACTGGACAGTATAATAATCAGAAACCAGAAACTTTATCTCAACAAGCCAAGATATCGGCGTAGCAACACAACCATGCTTGTGCAAGAAGGAAGGATGAAGACCGGTGGTAGATGACTCAATGATATCGAAAGTCAAAGGAAAAGAAACAACTTGAAACCCAAGCAGATTTGGAGGGAAAAGAGCGAACAACGTACCCTAAAGCATTGAAAGGAAGGAGCAAATCCAAAAATCTTGATAGCAGTAGGAAGGGATGAATATTCAAGTAAAGTCAGACAAACCTGAGTGGCTTGAAAGAAGTTGCATTGTTGGGTCCAGAATTCAATCTCTCTAGAAAGTTTAAAGGACAGTTTCATACTAAACAACACGAGTTACATACAATTCAGATACCTGAGAGATAATGCAGTACTTATGACTTGCGAAGGTGATGAAGATATACAACAATCTATCAACCAAAATAGGGAATGATTATCCCCAGTTTTTGACTTAATCACTGATTGGGGGTGAAAACATTATCATCAAATGAATCAGTTGATCAAGAATCGTTTAGACAATCAGCAAGTGAAGACTCTGTCGATCTGCCGAAAAACCTCTACAGTTCGTCGCCTATCGCCGTAACACCACCATTAACGGCTACTTTGGCTATCAACGATACTTTCCATGAAGCTTTGCCGAATTTGGATATAGGACGTTTGACGGAAGAATGGTGCACGAAAAGGAATCAGAGTTATGCTGAAGATAGAAATCCACCTGCCACTCTCTGATAAGCATTCACTCCTCTCATGAGAAAAAGCTGCCCTGGATTATCCAATACAACTCTTTCCAAGTGGGCCTGGCCCATCTCGCACCACTGGATACTAATCCTTATTCTGATCACAATGAAACCATATGCCCTTCTACGGAATTGGCGGTCACCCAACAGATTGTAGGAATAATAGTAGTAGAAACTAATGGAACGAAATAACAAAACTAAAGCTAAGAAAATAACAGAGAACTGATGAACTGATACATTTTATTTGATTTACTTCAACAATATATATAAATAAAATTATAACTATCAGAAGTTATAAAATAGGAGCAATAACTAACCACTAACACAATACTAAGTAATATTGATACAAAAAGATAGGTCCTTATAAACTTTAATTGATAAAATAGTTACAATTCAACTTCAAATTTATAAATGAACAACTCTCCGTCAATGAGAGTGTACTTGGCAGAATTTTTCTTTATTTTCCTGGCCTCTGTAGGTTCCAATGGGAGTACCCTATCAGCTAGGTAGCGCTTGTAGGGTGTCATCCAGGTTTGTCCTCCTTCGACCAGGCAAACCTGCATTGATTCCTCCCCCAGGATTGGATATATGCTTACCTTGAGAGTCTTCAGTGTCTCTTGGGTCAGTGACTGACGACTCCTCACCCCTCCTCTCGTCGTGCTGACCTGGTGCAACCCCACCAAGTTATCTGCGGTGAAAGTTCAAGGTTGTCTTCAGGGTTTCCTGTATGACCGTCCTCTGCCTGCCCCCCTTGCCTGAACTGACGAGCTTAGCTAGCAAGTCAGCTCGGGCATTCTTCTCTCTAGGAACATGCACCAGCTCGAACATCGCAAACGATCCCTTCAGAACCTGAACATACATTAAGTATGCGGCCATCAGAGGGTCTTTGGCCTGGTATTCTCCCTTTACCTGACCTGTGACAAGTAGGGAGTCACTCTTTGCCAACAAACTCTGCGCGCCTATCTCCTTGGCTAATAGCATGCCAACAATGAGGGCTTCGTACTCTGACTGGTTGTTGCTGGCCTTGAAGGCGAATTGTAGGGCCTGCACGATCAATAGCCCGTTCGGTCCATCCAATATGACACCTACCCTGCTGCCTTGTTGGTTAGAAGACCTGTCTACAGAGAGCACCCACTAGAAGTTGGCTTCCTCTTGGTGTGCATATGCCGAGGAGAGCTCTACCACAAAATCTGCTGATATGATTCAAATAACAAGATGGAGATATGATATGAACATGTTGTGGATTCAACAAGAGTTGGAATATGATTAGGCACTTTTTAAGAATTGGATCAATGTTCTTAACATTCAAGAGCTCACCAAAACACAAAAACCAAGCCAAACTCACATAGAAACCCATTTTGAACAACAAACCCATGGATATAAACTCAAGAACACAACATATAGTATTTATACCCATGGAGGATGTGACCAAAACAGCAAGAACAACCAATTTGCACCGATTAAAATTGAATATGAGTGCAGCAAATGAAAAAGGACATCATAAGGAAGAGATTGCACTTATTGAAAGTGAAAACAAACAAGTAGAACAAAAATGGGTAATTTGGAATGAAGGGAAAAATGGACTTATTTGGATGAAGCTCTTGGAATATGCACGCCACTTGAAGAATGGTTGGCTTCAAGATGAGTGTTGTTGCCGCCACTTGAGAGCCCAAGAATTCACTCAAGATAAGACTAGAAGAGAAGAAGACACAAGTCTCTCTCAATCACTCACCAATTTGGAAGAGGTTCTTTACTCTCAAAAATCAATCTTATTATTTCAAAGACCTAAGCCTTCCTTTTATAATAGAGAGGGTTGGTCACAAAGTACAAGAGAAGCTTTTGAAAGGTCACCTTCCAACTCCTTCTATTCTAGCGCCTAAAGGAGTTTGAAGAGACAACTTTCTAGTTTCTTCTTAAAAACTAACGCCTAAGGTACTTACAAAAGAGGTGTCTTTTTGGTTTCCCTCTTAGTACTGATCCTGCCTGTTGACCAAAACGTTGGAACCTGCCTCGTCAAAGGATCGACTTGTGCACCGCTTCGAACCTCCGTCCTTCTTCAAGATCCACCTCAAGAACCTGCAAAAGAACAGATCGGCGCCGCTGCGGCCGATCGCACTCCAACGCCCAAGTCAGTGACCGAACCACCAAATACCAAGAGCAAGAACACTCAAGAAATCTCAAGGAACCGTGTAATGTTCTCTCTCACAGTCAGCTCTAGAACTCACAAGCGTAAAGAGTATAATCTGAACGTGCGTACCTCAGAAAGTTCGTTGAGAACTCTTATATACCTGGTCACTTTCTCTCTCCTGGCAGTTACAGGCCTGGACACGTGGCTCGCATCCAGTCGTACACGTGCCATCATCTGGAGCCTCCTTGACTTGGGCGCTGCTCCTGACTCTCTTTTTGGCTAAGTTATTTATGCATGGTACTGCCCAGTGCATAGCTAACTTGGGAGTGCAATCTCTACTGGAACTGGCGAGTTAGGGTGCTCTCGTACACCTTCCCTGTGGTCTGGCCGGCCGCCTTCATAATCTGCGCCACCTTCATCTCTGGCGATGTGCTTGCTCTGGCGATCTCCAATCACTTGGTCGCCTGGGTTTACCTCTGGCGACTTCATCTTTAACCCGGTGATCGCCGGTTCTGGTATGCTGGAGATCGGAACACGCCAACTTAATAACTGGCGACTTCATGAGCCCCCCGACTTCCTTCCCTTCTGCCAACCTGGCGCCTTGTCTACACGCCTATACTGTAGCTGGATGCCACGTCACACGCCTATACTGTAGCTGGATGCCACGTCATCACTTCCGACTACCAGGGCGGTACAAGTACCTTCCTAAACACTACTCCTATATGTTTTACAAATTTATACAAAAGAAATTACAAAGAAAGATATTAATTGAAGCCCATTCTTGAATTCTTGTTGGCTTTGGGCTTGATCCTCTCTTTATTTAATTCTTCTTTAATTTTTTAGAAGACTAGAAGGAAGAACTCTAAATGTTTGGGTGGATGGCCTCTTCCTCCATTAGTAAAATCCTCTTATTTTTTATCTCCATCATGCTCCTCGAGTTGGAGAGAATTCGTCCACGAATTCTGAATCTCTGCATATAACAAAGTCAGTTTACTATCAAGATTAATAGTGGAATAAGAGAAAGGCAAACATGACTTAGAATTTGTAAGCAGTGGGAGTTCAGAAAATGAGGTCCTATAGACAGACCAAGTTGGAAAAAAAAGTTTGGGAATGATGATATTTTTTGAAAAAAGTCCTTTTAATGGTGAAAACCATTAGGAGGTATGAAAAAATCATTCCTAAGATTCTTTAAGCAAGATGGTGGTGAAGTAAGAACCTTTGGTAATGAAAAAGATAAGGAAGGAAAACACCTTGGAGATGAAAGGATAAGACCTATGTCAACTTGGCCTTCTTTGTCTTTTTCATTGTCACTTGAGGTAGGTGGTTGAGTTAGGTATTGTTTTACCTTATTTATCATTAAGGTTTGTTTTTGTGGACAATGAAGAGCTATGTGCCCAAAACCTAAACATTTAAAACATTTTATTTTTGAAGTTTTGGTAGGTGACTTAGGAGATGTAGAAGAATTTGTAGAATCTTTTTTCGGAGAAGTGATTTGATTGGAAAACTTAGAAGGAGAAATATTTGCATCCTTCCTAGAAGAGTTGTAGAAATCATGAGTATTTTTTGAAGTTGTTTTCAAAAGGTATGATTCCACCTTGATGGCTAGGTGAACCATTTTCTTTAAAGAAGAGTACTCATTTAATTCTACAAAATCTCTAATATCTCTTTTTAAACCACGTACAAACCATTTTATCTTTGACTCTTCATTAGCATGCATATTCATTTTAGTCAAAGTTGTTTCAAAATCTTTAAAGTATGCTTCTACCGTCCTATGTCCTTGAGGAAGCCTTTGGAACTTCAACAAGTGTTCCTTCCTAGAAGGAGGAACAAACCTCACGCGCATGCACTCTTTCAAATCATTCCAAGAAACCACGGGAGGTCTCTTGCTATATATAATGTCCATTACAATGCTACGCCACCATGTCATGGCATAATCTAAGAATTCTAAAGAGGCTATTTTCACCTTTTGGTCTTCATGGACCCCATAGGATTTAAAAATTTGTTCACATTTAGCCTCCCAATCTAAATACACATTAGGATCACTATCACCACTAAAGTTAGGTACTTTTACAATTTGAAAATAAGGCAATGCCACATGTTGGCGCCTATCTTCAAGTTTATGTATTTTCCATTCTTCCTTTTTTTCAAAGCTCCCATAGGTGTTGGAACTCTTTAAAACATGCCCATGATGATGTTGGCCGTGAGGAATGGATCTTTCGTGCTTCATGGCAAGTTTTGACAATCTTTTCTCCATGTGTTTTACGTCTAAGATTTGAAGCTTTGTCTCCATTTGTCTCAATTCCTCATCACGTTGTGCAAGTATTGTTTTAATTTCTTGTAATTCATTAATGTAGTATGCATTTGAATGAGAATGACGTTTAGAAGGTGCTGCACTTGATAAGGTAGCCATTGCAAAATCAAAACAGCAAACAAAAAGAACAAACAATATCAAGAAAAAACAAGGTTAGAAAATGGAACAATGATGGTGCTGTAATGAAAATTAAAAGACACTCAAAGCACTCCAAGAAAGAATACTTCCCTCAACCAATCTGCTCTTGAGGTTTTGGTAACTCTGAAATGAAATATGTCAAAGCAAACTGTACCGCCCTGGTAGTTGGAAGTGATGACGTGGCATCCAGCTACAGTATAGGTGTGTTGACAAGGCGCCAGGTTGGCAGAAGGGAAGGAAGTCGGGGGGCTCGTGAAGTCGCCAGTTATTAAGTTGGCGTGTTCCGATCTCCAGCATACCAGAATCGGCGATCACCGGGTTAAAGATGAAGTCGCCAAATGTAAACTCAGGCGACCTAGTGATTGGAGATCGCCAGAGCAAGCACATCGCCAGAGATGAAGGTGGTGCAGATTATGAAGGCGGCCGGCGAGACCACAGGGAAGGTGTACGAAGGCACCCTAACTCGCCAATTCTAGTAGAGATCGCGCTCCCAAGTTAGCTATGCACTGGGCAGTACCATGCATAAGTAACTTAGCAAAATGAGAGTAGAAGCAGCGCCCAAGTCAAGGAGGCTCCAGATGAAGGCACGTGTACGACTAGATGCGAGCCACGTGTCCAAGTCTGTAACTGCCAGGAGAGAGAAAGTAACCAGGTATATAAGAGTTCTCAACGAACTTTCTGAGGTACGCGCGTTCAGATTACACTCTTTACGCTTGCGAGTTATAGAGCTTACTGTGAGAGAGAATTTGCACGGTTCCTGTTCTCTTAGTATTTGGTGATTCGGTCACTGACTTGGGCGTTGGAGTGCGATCGGCCGCAGCGGCGCCGTTCTGTTCCTTTGCAGGTTCTTGAGGTGGATCTCGAAGAAGAACGGAGGTTTGAAGCGGTGCGCACGTCGATCCTTTGACGAGGCAGTTTCCAGCGTTCCGGTCAACAGGCAGGATCATCAGGCGCCCACCGTGGGGCCGTGTAAAACTTGCTCCCATCCACAGCGTGAGTTCTTGAAGGTTTTCGAAGTTTTCTGCGTGGTTGTGTGCTGGTGCAACCATCGTTCGCTGTTTGCTTGAAATTTGTTCGGTGAATTCGCGTTTTATACCGTTTGTTTGGGTTTTCGATCGGTGAAGGGAGGTTTTCCTGCTGTTTACGCGTAATTTGTTCGGTGGAGTTGAGTTCTTTCGCTCGATTAGTTATCCGTGGGAAGAGCAGTGGTTTTTGGTGGAGTTGCAGGTTTCTTTGGAGGTTGCGGTGTTCTTGAATTTTCTTGCGGAGTTTCGCACAGTTTTTTCCGATTGATCGCTGAGTCAATCGTAGCTGAAGTAAGTGTTGTTCGCTGCATTCTGTGATTCGCTGAGTTTCATGAGAAAAATGAGAAGCAATCGTTCAAGTCCAGTTGCGCCCGTCGCTGCTGAAGGCGCCGCTGCCATGACCATGGCGCAGATGGCAGAGATGATGCGTTCGTTGCAGGCAACTGTGGAAGCCTCGCGCATAGAGCAGGCGAGAATGCATGAGGACCTGGTCGCCTCTCGCGCCAGGAATGAGGAGCTCAGCAAGGTGACTGAGGAGCTGCGTCAAGCTCTTCAGGAGCAGCAAGGGCGTTCTTCTGTTGAAGAGGTTGCGCCGTCGTCGCCACCTCGTGTTTTTCCTATGCCTTTCGCTCAGGCGATTACTGACACGCCTATTCCTACGAGCGTGGTCCCTGTCAAGGCTGTCTTTACCGGCGTGGAGGATCCAGAGGCTCATCTAACCACGTTCCATATGCAGATGATGTTGTCGGGAGGGTCAGACGCCGTGTATTGCAAGATGTTCGTGAGCACGCTCCAGGGAACGGCGTTGGAGTGGTTTGTGAGCCTACCTAACGGTCACATAACCAATTTTCAGCAGTTCTCGAAGGTTTTCGTCGAGTAATACATCGTGAACAAGGCACCGCCCAGGGTGTCTTATGATTTGTTTGATATAAGGCAGTACCAGGGAGAGTCCCTCAGAGACTACCTGAATCGCTTTGGAGCGCAGATGGTCAGATCGCCGGCTAAAGATGAAGAAATGCTGGTCTATGCATTCAAGAAGGGCGTGCTGCCAGGACCATTCTGCGAGGCCTTGATCAGGGCTCACCCTGCAACGTTTGCTGAGGTCAGGCAACTTGCGGTGGCTCACATCACCGACGAGAGTGAGGTCGCCGAGAAGAGAGGGAGCGTGGCTCCCGCTAGGCCACGCGCCTAGACCAGGATCCAGCCGCAAAGGGTGCTGGAGACAGCGGCGGCGGCCAGAAGGACCAGAGGACTCGCCATCCTTATGATAGGAGGAACAAGGGGAGGGGCCAGGGACGCTAGCAACCAGCACGCCGGGAATATAATCGCCCGCCTAAGCACAAGTTTGTTATGGGATTGGCGGACCTGATCGCCATTCCCAATATATCTGCTAGGTTGAAAGCGCCTGAGAAGGTGGGCGACAAGGTGCTGGGACCAAAGCCAGACGCCTGGTGTGAGTTTCACCAGGGCTTTGGCCACACTTTGGACTCGTGTTTGTCCTTAGGGTATCAGCTCAATGATCTGGTTAAGAGCGGGTTCCTAAATGACTATCTGCTGGACAGGAGGACGGGGGGAGCGTCGAGTTCCCAGCCAGCGGGTGGAGAAGCCCAGCAACACGAGATGCCTATCCACGGGGAAATCCACACCATTGTAGGAGGCTTCTTAGGTGGTGGATGCACCGCATCGCAGAGGAAGAAGTACGCGCGGTCGATGATGACAGTGGATATGTTTGAAGATCACTCGCCGGAGGTGGACATTACGTTCACCAAGCAGGATCTTCGGGACGTTGTGCCCCATGACAACGATCCCATAGTCATTTCGTTGATTACGGCGGGAAGGAAGGTCCACAGAGTTCTGGTGGACCAGGGAAGCTCGGCAGACGTGATGTTCTGGCCGACTTTCACGCAGCTGGAGTTGCCCCTTGACCAGCTAAGGCCCTATGGAGGGTGCCTATATGGGTTCGCTGGTGACCAGGTGGAGGTCAGGGGGTACATTGAGTTGAGAACCACGTTTACAGATGAGGCCGGTTCGAGGACGGAGAAAATCAAGTACCTCATTGTAAACGCTCCTTCAGCATACAACATCCTGTTGGGGAGGCCCACGCTTAACAGGATAGGCGCTATACCGTCGACTCGGCACATGAAGGTGAAGTTGCCGTCTATGGAGGGGGTGGTGATCACGATCAAGTCTGATGAGAAAGAAGCAAAAAAGTGCTATGAGAATAGCCTGAAAAACAAGAGATCAGTGAGTTATGTAACAACCACCCCACCTCCCGGTGTGAAGCCCAGATCGACGGTAACAGAAGAGACCGCCGGAAGGGACGTGGAGATGGTGGACGCTGAGCTGGGGGAGGGGAACGCTGGTCTGGAGGAGGAAGAGGCGCGGAATCGCCCTGAGGAAGCGAGAGAGCAAGGAATCGCCAGGGCGGTGATCGCCAGAGAATCCAGGCCAAAACCTGTCGAGCAGTGGCTCGAGAAAGAGATCGGGGGAAAGATCTTCAAGCTGGGAAGATCTCTGGGGGTCGAGCTCCAGGACCAGATCGCCAAGGTGATTGAGCGGCATCTGGACGCGTTTGCATGGTCCGCTTCGGACATGCCCGGGATTGATCCCGACTTCTTGTGCCATCATCTGGCGATGGACAACTTGGTGAGACCAGTGCGACAAAGAAGAAGAAAGTTCAACGAGGAAAGGAGGCAGGCAATTAGAGATGAAACACAGAAACTCCTTGCTGCCGGCCACATCAGGGAAGTCCAGTACCCTGAATGGCTGGCGAATGTCGTGCTGGTGAAGAAGAGTAACGGGAAATGGCGCATGTGCGTCGATTTCACCGACCTGAACAAAGCTTGCCCAAAGGATTCGTATCCTTTACCAAGCATAAACGCCCTGGTAGATAGTGCTGCAGGGTGTAAGTTGCTGAGTTTCCTGGATGCCTTCTCGGGGTATAACCAGATCAAGATGCATCCCATGGATGAAGAGAAGACAGCCTTCATGACGGAGAGGTCGTGCTATTGCTATAAGGTGATGCAGTTTGGGCTGAAGAACGCGGGGGCCACGTACCAGAGGCTGATGGATCGAGTGCTTGCACCGATGCTGGGAAGGAACGTGCAAGCGTATGTCGATGACATGGTCGTGACCTCGCCGGAAAAGAGCAAGCACGTCGCGGACTTGGAAGAATTGTTCACGACGATCGCCAAGTTCAGATTAAAGCTTAATCCAGAGAAATGCATTTTCGGCGTGGAGGCTGGAAAGTTTTTGGGTTTCCTCTTGACTGAAAGAGGCACAGAGGCCAACCCCGACAAGTGTGCCGCCATCTTGGCGATGAGGAGCCCAGCTACGGTGAAAGAGGTCCAACAGCTAACAGGTCGGATGGCAGCCCTGTCTCGCTTCGTGTCAGCTAGCGAAGAGAAGGGACATCCCTATTTTCAGTGCTTGAGGCGCAATAACAAGTTTGCCTGGACGAAGGAGTGCGAGGAAGCCTTCGTCAAGCTGAAGGAGTATCTGGCGAGCCCGCCGGTTTTGTGCAAACCGCTGGTGGGAACCCCTCTCAGGTTGTATTTTGCTGTAACTGAGAGGGCGGTGAGTGCGGTGCTCGCCCAGGATCAAGATCAGGCTCAGAAGCCTATTTATTTTGTTAGTAAGGTGTTGCAGGGCCCCGAAACGAGATATCAGGCCCTGGAGAAGGCTGCGCTAGCTGTGGTGTTTTCGGCGAGGAGGTTGCGCCACTATTTCCATAGCTTCACCATACTGGTGATGACTGACCTGCCCATCCAGAAAGTTTTGAAGAAGCCCGACGTTGCGGGAAGGATGGTGAAATGGGCAGTGGAGCTGTCAGAGTTTGACATCAAGTATGAGCCCCGAGGCCCGATCAAGGGGCAAATCTTTGCAGATTTCGTGGTCGAGCTCTCGTCTGAGGCGACACGAGTTGAAGGGGACGGCTTCCGTTGGGTACTCTCGGTGGATGGATCGTCGAACCAGCAGGGTAGCGGTGCTGGAGTCATTTTAGAAGGGCCCAATGGCGTGCTGATCGAGCAATCTTTGAGATTCGCCTTCAAAGCCAGTAACAATCAAGCAGAGTATGAGGCGCTGATCGCCGAAATTTTGCTGGCCAAGGAGATGGGAGCTAGGGTGCTGATGGCTAAAAGTGACTCGCTGCTAGTCACAGGGCAAGTAACAGGCGAGTTCCAGGCTAAAGATCCACAAATGGCGGCCTATCTGGAATATGTGCAGGAGTTGAAGAGTTCCTTTGCCTCCTTTGAAGTAGTGCATGTGCCCAGAGAGCAGATTGCCCGAGCTGACTTGCTAGCTAAGCTCGCCAGTTCAGGCAAGGGGGGTAGGCAGAGGACGGTGATTCAAGAAACTCTGAAGACGCCGAGAGCATTTGTGGCAGATCACCTGGTCCTTCAGATAAGCAAGTCGACGGAGAAAGCAGCGAGAAGCCATAAGTCCCTGACGCAAGAAACTCTGAGATCGCCGAGAATTAGAGCATGTCGGGGAGAGAAGGTAAACGTGATGCAGGTCTGCGATACCCATGAGCCAGACACTTGGATAACACAATACAAGCGGTGCCTGGCAGATGGCCTTCTCTCACTGCATCCGACTGAGGCTAGGAAGGTAAAGAAGAATTCTAGCAAGTACACCCTGATTGATGGCGATCTGTACAGGTTTGGGTTCACTCACCCGCTCCTGGAATGTATACATGGCGAGAAGTGCACGAGAATCATGGCGGAGCTCCACGAAGGTATATGCGGAAGCCACGTCGGGGGTCGAGCTCTGGCCGCGAGGACTCTCCGTGCAGGCTACTACTGGCCAACGATGAGAGAAGACTGCAAGAAGTATGCGTAGTGTTGCAAACAGTGCCAACAGCACGCCGATTGGCACAAGGCACCTCCTGAGGAGTTGAAGTCGATCTACAGCCCTTGGTCATTTCATACCTGGGGAATCGACATCCTGGGACCTTTTCCGGTGGCGATCAGGCAGATGAAGTACTTGGTGGTGGCGATTGAATATTTCACCAAGTGGATCGAAGCAGAACCAGTGGCCCAGATCACCGCACACAAGATCGAAGGTTTCGTGTGGAAGAACATCGTGTGCCGGTTTGGAGTGCCTAAGCGCTTGGTGTCGGACAATGGGACTCAGTTTGCAAGCCACCTGTTGAAGAAGCTTTGCGAAGGGGTGGGAATTCAACAAGTGTTTGCATCCGTCGAGCACCCTCAGACAAATGGCCAGGTGGAGTCAGCTAATCGGGTGTTGTTGAGAGGTTTGAAGAGAAGGCTAGAAAAAGCCAAGGGAAGCTGGGCTGAGGAGGTGCCCCGTATAGTCTTGGCATACCACACCACCGAGCAGTCAGGAACCCATGAGACCCCGTTCAGTTTGGTCTATGGGTGTGATGCGATGATTCCAGTAGAGATCCAGGAGAGCTCGCCGAGATTCCAGAACTTTGTAGAGGAAGACTCGAATGAAGAGAGAAGGCTGAACCTGGACCTGCTGGATGAGGTCAGGGAAGAGGCGAGACTGAAAGCTGAGGCGGCGAAGAGAAGGATTGAACGAAGGTACAACTCGAAGGTGATGCCAAGGCAATTTAGAGAAGGCGACCTGGTGATGAGAAAAGCCCACCAGTACGAGATGGAGAATAAGCTGTCACCCAAGTGGACTGGACCGTTCAGAATAACCTAGGCGCTCGGGAACGGCGCCTACCGCTTAGAGACATTGGAAGGAGGGGCTATTCCTCACACCTGGAATGCCACGCACCTGAAGTTGTATTACAGCTGAGAACTTTGTAAGTAAAGATAAACACAAAGTTACATTACAATGTCTCTGTTAAAACAGTTTGAAGGGGGCACTCTTTTTTCCCTAAGGAGGGTTTTTAATGAGGCCACCCAATAAAAAGAAGTTTTCAAAGTACAAGTTGTTTTAGATTGCGTGCCTATTGTTTTCAGAAAGGTTTTGAAGAAAGACCTTGTCACTTGTACGTGACTCAAGGCGAGTTAAAGATATATTGCATGCTTTCTAAAAAGTTTTAAGTCCTCATCGTTTTTCGGCGATCGGAGGCATCAGTTAAAGTTTTTAAGTCCTCATCGTTTTTCGGCGATTGGAGGCATCAGTTAAAGTTTTTAAGTCCTCATCGTCTTTCGGCGATCGGAGGAACCAGTTAAAAGACCTCAACGCCCTCGCGCGTCCTGAGGCAAGTTAAAGACCTCCTCGTCGCTGAGCGAGTGCAGGTAAGGAAGAGCGAAAAGTCCTCAGTGTTTCTGGGGGCGAGAAGATGTAACCCCTAGGGCAATGTAGAGGCAAGTAAAAGACCTCCTCGCTGTCGAGCGAGTGCAGGCGAGAAAGAGTAAAAGTCCTCAGTGTTTCTGGGGGCGAGAAGATGTAACCCCTGGGGCAATGTAGAGGCACCAGGAAAAGTCCTCAGTGTTTCTGGGGGCGAGAAGATGTAACCCCTGGGGCAATGTAGAGGCACCAGTGAAAAGTCCTCAGTGTTTCTGGGGGGGGGGGAGGAGATGTAACCCCTGGGGCAATGTAGAGGCACGATTTAAAGACCTTCTCGCCTATGAGCGAGTTCAGGCAAGATAAAATCCTTCTCGTCTCGAACGAGTTCAGGTATGGTGTAGAGGGTGGCTAAGGTAGGTTCGAAGAGAACGCCTAGCCACCCGGTCTCTTGCTCTGAAGCACAAGGAGGTAGAGAAGGATCCGAAAGGCGCCTCTACCCCCAGATGAAAGAGCAATGGCCAAGGTGTGAAGGCAGGAAGAAGCTGGTGTCGCCAAGAGTCTCTGGCGACCAGGAAACGTTCAAGCAATGGCGAGAAGTCAAAGACCCGTTTGATGAAGCAGATTGGGTGTAACGACGTCATAAAGCCAGGGGTTGAGTTAAAGTCCATTGCTTGGAGTATCATTTTACGCTAAGGTTCATTGCCTTAAGTTTACGAGTTGATAAATGTGATTATTATTCGAAGTTGAGATGGTTCGAAACGGCTAAGTACAAGATCGTGCCTACGAGATTGCTAAGTTATTTCTTCGACGTAAATCACGCAAGGAAAGTTAAAGGTAGACGAAGAGGTTACAAGAAGAAATGCAAAAGTAATTTCATTAAGTAAAGTATCAGCTCAAAAATACGTGTACAAGAAAATACGAGTTTATTACAGAATTATATACAAGGGAAGGGCACGAAGGTAGCAGATGGAGAGAATCGATTAGTCTTCAGCGGGAACCACTTTTCCATCCACTACCTCGTTATCAAGAGACACCATGCTGAGGTCCAGGTCGGGGAACAAGCAGGCAAATTGTTCCCGCGCAGCTTCGAATCCAGCAGCCAGAATTTGAGCAGAATTCAGCTTAAGTTCTTCAATCTGCTTCTGAAGTTCCTCAATCCGTTTCTTGAGATCTTCAGTCTGTTCTTTCAGCTCCTTATTCTGCTGCTCCAGCTCTTCAACTTGCTTCTTGAGTTGTTCATTGGTTTCTTGAGCCTGGAGAAGGTCTTCAGCAACCTTCTTGGATCCTGCTTGCGCTTGTCCCAATTCGGCAGCGAGCTCCCCTTTTTCCTTGTTGGCTTCAGCGAGCTCAGCCATGGCGTCATCCCTCGCCTTTTCCACCTTTCCAAGGAGGGTCTCTCGGTCGGCTGACCTTTGCTCCAATTTCTTCACCCTGGCGGCGTCAGTTTTTATGAGAGCCTCCAGGTCAGCCACCTTGACGCGATAAGGCACAATCTTGCTCTCCAGTTCAATCTTTTCTTGAGCCAGTTGCTGCACCTTATGGCGGAGATCAGTGGCCTCCTTGCGCGCCAATCTGAGCTCGGTGCTCATTGCGTCTTCTACTCGGGAGTGTTCAATCTCCGCGAGCGTCAGATTAAAGGACAACTTCTCCACCTCAACCTTCATGGTGCTGTTCTCTGTTTTAAGGTTGAAGAGGTCGTCCTGGAGCTTCCTGGTGGAGCTCTGCACCGCCCTAGTTATGATGGCGGGAATGTCTTCTGCTATCGTCTTCAGCTTAGCAGATAAAGGCTCCCACATCCTCGTGACCTCGAGAGGGAGGTTTGCTGCTTGGAGAGGCGCTGGTGGGGCCTGTTGTTGGTTTCCGTCGCCACCCTCTTTAGTTGGTTCTTCAGTGGGTGTTTCTGCTCGTGGTGGCGACGTCGGGGACTCCGTGATCAAAATCGGAGAGGTGTGGGCAACCTCATCCCCGATTGGAGCGACATCTGCAGCTGAGGCGTTAGAAGGAGGACCCCCTCCAGCTGATACATATGGCGTGGAGGCGCTTGGGGGGTCCTCCGAGAAATTGTCTTCGGCGGCCTCGACCGCGGATGGCGCAGTTGCCAACGAAATGGCTTGGACTGGGGAAGCGGGAGCTGGTGGAGATGGCATTGTTGGAGGTGGAGCAGGCGTGGATGGCGGTGTTGAGATTGGAAGAGGGGGTGGGGCAGGTGGTGAAGAAGGTGCCACCCTCTTCCTCTTTGTAACGAGGCCATCTTCGGTGACCTCGTCATCTTCTTCCTCCTCCTCGTGGACTACCTGGGGAGCTTTCCTCTTAGGCCTTTTGAGGACAAGCTTCTTACGTTGGGCGGCGGGCTGGACATCGGAGGGAGCTGGGCCCTTAGGTGGCGATCGACCCTGGGCAACGGCGATCTCCACCACCGAATTCGGTACTGTTTGAGAGCCCGTCGCCAGCCCGTGGGTTCGGGCGAGCGCCCTCAATTCAGCGAGCATACCCTTGCCCAACATGTTATCTGCATAGAACGAAAATGCATGGATTAACTCAGAAAGAAAATAAGTGCATAAGGCAGTATGCAGCAAAGCAGATGATCGGTGCAGAAAAATAAAACCAAAGTCTTGCGCATAACGCACAAGACTCCCAAAAACAGTTAAACAGAAGCAGTATTAAAACAATAGTTTAAATGTTCTAACCTATTCGAATTTCGAGTTGGTCCTCGTAGAATTCGAAGCAGATCAGGGTGGTGGTAAGGAAAGTGATGTTGGCATCCGCCACCCTTTTCCAGAAAAGGCAGAGATCTCTGTCCAACGCTTCCATGCTATCAGGACTTCTGGGTCTCCTGAAGCAGCTCTTGGACTCTTTCTTCCCCTTGTCCACCCAGTACAAGGGGAAGCCGTCGAGTAGGGAGGCGTCCTTGTCGTTAGGGCGCACTTGGACGAACTTCCCTTTCCAGTCTTTATAGGATTGCTGGAAGATGGCGAAGATTGACCTCCCAGCAATCCCATTCAAGCTAACCCACAGGCGGTCTCCTGGGTGTTTGGCTTCGAAGAGAAATAGAAATACGTCTACGGATGCGGGCAACCCCAGATGGTCGCACATCACTTGGAACGCTCGCACAAACGCCCAGCTGTTGGGATGGAGCTGGGCAGCGGCGATGTTGAGCTCGGTAAGGAGCTCCCTTTCGAAACGGGTGAAAGGGAACTTGAGCTTCACCTTCTTGAATAAGGTTGTGTAGACGAAGCAGAAGGGCCCGTCAGCGCTCACCTTATCGTCGGCACAAACGGGCAGATCGGGGGGGCAAGGTAGCACTATCATCTTTTCATCGTGCTCCTTATGAAATGTTTGGTGAGGCTCATCCCCCTTTGTCAATCGCAAGACTGCTCCAGCAGTGTTCACGGAAGACGTTTCCCTCAACAGGGTCGAGTTGGCCCAGGGGTAGAGTTTTTTGAAGTCTGGCAGGGGAACGGGGGCTCTTCCGGCGATAGGTGGAGTCGCCTGGGCCAGGTTGGGGCGGGAAGGTGCAGGCCTCTCAGCCTGGGAAGATGAAGCACCGCGTGCTCGCGGTGGGATGAATGCTTGAGAAGAAGGGTGTCGCGATGAAGGAGGAGGATTCGGGGTGATCTTTGAGCGGGTCATTCTCGAAGCTGCAAAGGAAGAAGAAAAGGAAAAATGATCAGGGTTCGCAGAGGCTGACTCGATCATGGGAGAAGGGTGAAAAGCGAACGAACGAAGGTTCGTTGCGACGATTGACGAAGCCCTAAGTTACGCAGAAGGAGAAATGGAAAAAGCAACCCACAGCGTATGCACCAGACAGTTATAGGATGATGCGAAACGGTTAAAATGCAAGAAAAACCAGTAGAAGAAGGAAAGTAGGTACCTTTTGTTGATCAGGAAGACGACGAAGGATGATGGTGATTCAGAATGTTGGAGAGCGCTGAGAGTTTTTTGCAGGAGGAAGTTAGAGCGTTTGTGAATATGAAGAAAAGTGATGGAACAGTGTGGAGTGCAAAAGGGTTTAAGAGTTTTTTCGAAATGGGTTTGGGAAGCGCAAACGGTAACTGAAGGTAACCGTTGATGAAGCCACGTGTCGAACGATGGGTGAGGGGTTTGGTGGAGCGTCAGAAAAGCAGAAGGTACAACCGCTTGGAATTCTGCGTCAGTGCCACGTAGACCGGTGTTGACGTGACTCTTCTAGTCTTTTCGCTGGACAAGTCTTCGCTTAAGACTGGGGGGCTTGTGTACCGCCCTGGTAGTCGGAAGTGATGACGTGGCATCCAGCTACAGTATAGGCGTGTTGACAAGGCGCCAGGTTGGCAGAAGGGAAGGAAGTCGGGGGGCTCGTGAAGTCGCCAGTTATTAAGTTGGCGTGTTCCGATCTCCAGCATACCAGAATCGGCGATCACCGGGTTAAAGATGAAGTCGCCAAATGTAAACTCAGGCGACCTAGTGATTGGAGATCGCCAGAGCAAGCACATCGCCAGAGATGAAGGTGGTGCAGATTATGAAGGCGGCCGGCGAGACCACAGGGAAGGTGTACGAAGGCACCCTAACTCGCCAATTCCAGTAGAGATCGCGCTCCCAAGTTAGCTATGCACTGGGCAGTACCATGCATAAGTAACTTAGCAAAATGAGAGTAGAAGCAGCGCCCAAGTCAAGGAGGCTCCAGATGAAGGCACGTGTACGACTAGATGCGAGCCACGTGTCCAAGTCTGTAACTGCCAGGAGAGAGAAAGTAACCAGGTATATAAGAGTTCTCAACGAACTTTCTGAGGTACGCGCGTTCAGATTACACTCTTTACGCTTGCGAGTTATAGAGCTTACTGTGAGAGAGAATTTGCACGGTTCCTGTTCTCTTAGTATTTGGTGATTCGGTCACTGACTTGGGCGTTGGAGTGCGATCGGCCGCTGCAGCGCCGTTCTGTTCCTTTGCAGGTTCTTGAGGTGGATCTCGAAGAAGAACGGAGGTTTGAAGCGGTGCGCACGTCGATCCTTTGACGAGGCAGTTTCCAGCGTTCCGGTCAACAGGCAGGATCACAAACCACTCTTTCTTAAAGCCAAAACACCACAAAACTTAAAGAACAAGAAAAGACAATCAAGAAAAGGTGTAAACAAGAAATGCTATAGCAAAAGGAATACAAGATATATGACAAACTCAAAGAATAGTGAAGAAAAGACAATCAAGAAAAATGAGGTACTCAATAAGGGTGGTCACGGAGTGGATTTTCAAAAATCCAATCCATATCCAATCCAAATCCAAATCCAAATATTTGGATCAGATTTAAAATCTAAATCCATATTTTTTGTAAAAACAATTTGGATTTCCATAAATCCAAATCCAAATATTTGGATTGGATCTAAAATCCAAATCCATATTTTTTATAAATTTATACAATATAAAAAAATTATTAATGTAATGTAATTTAATTTTTTTATGATAAAGATTAATTATTAATTTTTTTTAACGTTAAGCTTATGTTTTCAATTAGTTATTAATTTTAATATTTTATAGTAGCTTAACATTTTTACATTTACGCATTTATTATTTATTTAATATATATTTAAATAAGTAAGTTTGATTTTAGGAGACATTTTTTATCCTGATTTTATTTTTAGTTATATCTATTAAGATAAAATATAAATTAAATAATTTTAATATGTTTAATTTAAAATTTTCGTATTATGCATATTTTAATTTTGATAAAAAAAACTTAATATAAAATTACTCCGTTATTTTTATTAAGATAAAACATTCTCTATTTTTTATTTTTTTGTTATAAAAATTATTTAATTTTTAAAATATTAAAATAAATTGTATAAAAGGGATTATTTTTCACTGATGTCAATTCAGTAGAAAAAATTTATTTTTCAAAATTCTAAAATGAATACCCTCTTGATGAAAAAATTTATTTTTCAAACTAAATTTATATTTTCTAAAAAAACTAACAATATTAATATAAAAATATGTAAAAAAATTAATATCATATAATTATTAAAAATATATAATAAAATAATAATTTAATAATACTAAAAATTAAAATTACAGATAATCAATATTAAGTGATACAGAAAAATTAATTATATACAATTACAAACTATACATAAAATTGGTGATTTTTTTATGTTATTGTTAAAGTAATGAGTGTAAAAAATCAACCATTGAATTTATATTTTACTTAGAATATTCTTTAAATGTAAATATATTTTTAGATAAAAAATGTTAGTATATTACTGTTTGCATATGGTCCCTCTCAAGTGTATATACACGAAGACAACTGAAAATCTATACAGTATTTAAGTGAAGAAAAAAAAATTGTTTGTGAAAAAAAAGTAAAAAATCAGATTTATAATTCAAATCCATATTTTTTATAAAAATAATTTTAAAATTCAAATCCAAATTAGATTTTATATCAAATCCATATTTTTATAAAAAAATAAGGTAAATTGTATTTTAAATCAAAATCCATGTACTTTTTTAAAATTAACATAATATTAATATATTAATATAATAACATGTAAAAGAGTTGAATATTATAAATATTAAGAAAATATAATAAAATTATAATTTAATAATACTAAAAAACTTAAACATAACATAATATATATATTCTTAAAATTAAAATACACCTACCTATAATACTTGAAATTTGAAAATATTATATTAATTTATTATGTATAAAATATTGGAGCAAATAAAATTATAAAAAAAAATGTATAAGACTTGGTTGTTTCATTGCGTGTGAGAGAGAGCAAATAAAATTACAAAAAATTAATAAGAGGCTGGAGAGAGAGATGCGGAGAGAGAGGGAACAAAAAATGAGAAAAAGTATAAAAAAAGTGGTTTGTGTAGAAGTACTGGAGTGAGAGTCTCCTTTCAAAAATTTGGATTTTCCAATTTATAAAATCCATATAAACAAAATGGATATCTGATTTGAAAATATAATAAAAATGTGGATCAAATTAAAAACTGGATATAGATAAACGGATTTTTAATGGATTAGAGCAGTGTAAAAGTGGAGCAGTTTGACAAAACCAGATTTTTTGCCCAGCCCTAGTACTCAATTAAAGGATGGCACACAAAAGAAACCTAAAGAAAAGCACTAGAATAGATGAAGAAAACAAAAACAAAACTACTGGATTTTTTTTTGTAAACTGTGCGTGACTTTACAGATTTATCTGGAACTGAACTGGAAAGTGAAATTTTAACCACTGGAAATTCAAGATGTTATCTAAAAGTTGGCACTGAAATCACTCCAAAACAGTAAGCCAATTAATTGTGATAAATTTCTGAAAATTACTACCGAATCACCGTTTTTCCAGAAGCAGAATTTTACACATTGTATGTATTTCATTTATCATTTTTTTATATATCAAATTTTGATACACTTTTTTTTCTATTTTTTTTTGTAACACTCTAAGGAACTCAAATCCAGAATTTCATAATTTTCCAGTAATCACAGCAATTGCAATAAATCGAAACAGTCAGCACATTTTCAAGAAAATAGAGGAAACCTAATTGGAATGAAAAACAGAATTAAGAACTTCAAAAGACATAATAGAATTGATGTTTCAAGAACTTGCATAGATCTAAAATACAATTAAGAACTCAAATCTAAAAATAAAAAGCACCAAAGGATAAAGACAACAAACACATAAAACTGCACTCAAAACAAAATCAAGAAACCAAAATTATCAACAAAAGGACTACATAGAATTGATAATATTTTTGGAGAAACATGACTTTGACAAAACTTATAGAGATTCAAAAATCAAAATGACACAAACACAATGTAATAAGAACAAGAAAACAACAAGAAATACTAAAAAATAAACCTAAAACAGAAAGGTAACAATAAGAATGTAAAGTTCTTGAATTAAAAGTGCCAAAACAACTCAAACATACACAAGAACACACCTAAGACTCATGATACCACATGATATGATTCCAATAACATGATGGAGATATTATATGAACATGTTATGGATTCAACAAGAGTTGGAATATGATTAGGCACTTTTTAAGAATTGGCTCAATGTTCTTAACATTCAAGAACTCACCAAAACACAAAAAACCAAGCCAAACTCACATAGAAACCCATTTTGAACAACAAACCTATGGATAGAAACTCAATAACACAACATATAGTATTTATACCCATGGAGGACGTGAACAAAACAGCAAGAACAACCAATTTGCACCGATTAAAATTGAATATAAGTACAGCAAATGAAAGAGGACATCATAAGGAAGAGAGTGCACCGATTGAAAGTGAAAACAAACAAGTAGAACAAAAATGGGTAATTTGGAATGAAGGGAAAAATGAACTTATGTGGATGAAGCTCTTGGAATGTGCACGCCACTTGAAGGATGGTTGACTTCAAGATGAGTGTTGTTGCCGCCACTTGAGAGCCCAAGAATTCACTCAAGATAAGACTAGAAGAGAAGAAGACACAAGTCTCTCTCAATCACTCACCAATTTGGTAGAGGTTCTTTACTCTAAAGAATCAATCTTATTATTTCAAAGACCTAAGCCTTCCTTTTATAAAAGAGAGGGTTGGTCACAAAGTACAAGAGAAACTTACAAGAGAAGCTTTCAAAAGGTCACCTTCCAACTCCTTCTATTCTAGCGCCTAAAGGAGTGTGAAGAGACAACTTTCTAGTTTCTTCCTAACAACTAACGCCTAAGGTACTTACAAAAGAAGTGTCTTTTTGGTTTCCCTCTTATTACCTTCCTAAACACTACTCCTATATATTTTGCAAATTTATACAAAAGAAATTACAAAGAAAGATATTAATTGGAGCCCATTCTTGAATTATTGTTGGCTTTGGGCTTGATCCTCTCTTTATTTAATTCTTCTTTAATTTTTTAGAAGATTAGAAGGAAGAACTTTAAATGTTTGGGTGGATGGCCTCTTCCTCCATTAGTAAAATCCTCTTCTCTTTGATCTCCATCATGCTCCTCGAGATGGAGAGAATTCGTCCACGAATTCTGAATCCCTGCATATAACAAAGTTAGTTTACTATCAAGATTAACTGTGGAATAAGAGAAAGGCAAACATGACTTAGACTTTGTAAGCAGTGGGAGTTTAGAAAATGAGGTCCTGTAGACAGACGAAGTTGGAAAAATTGTTTGGGAATGATGATATTTTTTGGAAAAAGTCCTCTTAAATGGTGAAAACCATTAGGAGGTGTATCTACCCGTCCTCTGGCGTTGACCAAAGTCAAACATATGGTGGGACCCACCAAGGGGTTCCAAGGAGGAGAGTTAGCGTTGACTGCTTTGGGTGTCGCCAGGTGTAGGCGTCGACAGATTTAAACGCCTCCCACCTCAAAGGCGACTCATTGTCCTAAGAGTGTTCTTTGGCCTAGATGGTGCTACCCCCCGATACCCACGGGCAGGGAAGACCGTGGAGGGGGCGGCACGATAAGAGGCCACGGTACGGGCGAGGAGGCCTCGGGCCCCGGTACCTCAGAACAGTAATAAAGAGAAGAGGAAGGTGGCTTCAAGGCCATATTCCCAGTACCGGCAGGGAGTAACCTGATTCCTGAAGTACTCATGCATGGAGTGTAGTACGTGGCTACCCGCGCCACCTTTGGAGAATCCCTAGGACAGATACGACTCGGGAGAGGGCCACGCCCCAGGGGTAATCCACGTGCATGGTACGAGAGGAAAAGCAAATATACTCCCAGGGCGAGTGACTAGAGGCTGGGGCGCATGAGTTGGCACCCAGGTAGTCACCCCTTGCGCCAGATACACTTCGAGGAGGGAAGACTTACGCGTTAGGATTTCCCTAAGTTGGGTTACAGCGTCGCAAGGCCTTCCACGTGGAACTGCGCTTAAGTCAGAGAAGCCACGTGGCAGTAAGCACTAAAACCCAAGGTATATAAGCTTTTCTGAAAGTGTTCCAACCTCAAGTCGTTGGACAGCATCGCTAGGGTCAATCACCGCATTCGAGGTATTGTCCGCTTTGGAGGTCGGTGTTCCGTCACGGTTTTGTCCTTAAAAGGCGCCTCGAAGGGTGAAGGGAGGAGGGAGTATATAAACTGCCCTTGGCCTCGATTCCTGAACGATGTGGGACTGTATTGGCATACAGGAACAAGCCCCCCAGTCGAGGTCTAAGGGGAGTTTGTCCCCCTAGCTGAGGGGCGAAGGAGCCTCTTCGGCCCCACGGTGGGCGCCAATGTTCCAACCTCAAGTCGTTGGATAGCATCGCTAGGGTCAATCACCGCATTCGAGGTATTGTCCGCTTTGGAGGTCGGTGCTCCGTCACGGTTTTGTCCTTAAAAGGCGCCTCGAAGGGTGAAGGGAGGAGGGAGTATATAAACTGCCCTTGGCCTCGATTCCTGAACGATGTGGGACTGTATTGGCATACAGGAACAAGCTTAGACAGAGGACAGTGATCCAGGAGACCCTCAAAGCTCCGCGTCGATTCGTGGAAGACAACAGGGTGGATGTCCTCCAGATTTATGCATCAAGGGGAAGGCCGAGGAGTCATTCCTCATTAACCCAAGAGGCGCAAATTGAGGGCCGCAGGATCGAGCCACGCGTCAGAGGGTCGATTGCCCAGGGGAAGCGCAAAGGTCTCTAAAGGAGGGCCACGCGATGGGCCACGTGGCGCGCGATAAAGGGGAGCCCAAAAGGTGTAATCATCCCCATTGCAGGGAACGTCCAATCGGTCATTAAGAATACCCCTGTGGTTCAGATAATGTCGCGTCAGTAATTCGAAAATTTGCTGAGTCAGCAGAGAATGGCACGTCATCAGGAAGGCACGTGGATGGCGGGGGCAAGGCTTTAGTCTTTGCGCTGAAGACAAGTCTTCGGCTTAAGACTGGGGGGCTTGTGTACCGTCCCGTATCAGGGCGTTGACTAAGTCAAGGTCAAAGTCAACGACTGGAAAGTCAAAGTCAGCTCGAGGTGTCGCCCAGATGTAGAGACGCCAAGAGGAGGCGTCGCCTAGGTGAAGGCGTCGCCTAGGTGAAGGCGTCGCCCAGGTGAGGGCGTCGCCAGATTAAACAGTGTAAAAGCAAGGCCATCACGGTGTGGTTCCCCGATACCCATGGGTAGGAAAGACCATGGAGGGAGCGACGCCGTGGGAAAGCCTCAGGACCCGATATCTCGGGAAAGTGATAAAGAGAAGGAAAAGGTGGCTTCAAGGCCATAGTGATAGTACCAGTAAAGGGCAGCCTGACTCGTGAAGTACCCCTGCCGCCCCAGAGACGCCTTCGGGACAGATACGACCCAAGAGGAAGGTCACGCCCAGGATAACCGGGTGCAGGGTGCAAGAGGAAGGCATATACGCTCTCAGAGTAAGTGGCTAGATACTTGGGGGCATGAGTTGGCACCCAAAAAGCCACCCCTAGCGCAGTAGCACTCCCAAGCAGGAGGGCTCACACGTAGAGACGTCCCCAGGTGGGCAGAAACGCCCCCAGATGGGGTCATGGCGTCGTGAGGCCCTCCACGTGTACGACAGCCATGCCAGAATAGAAACACCCTCTAGTCAGGTGCCAGGTAATTAAAGATATTCAATACAGTTTCCCTTTCGAGCATTCAGGTACTATTAGGGCTCCCGAGCGTTTCAACGTCTTAAATGCGCTACGTTTCGTAATTAAGCGCTTTAATGAGTGCGTTACGTTTGAGATTAAAAGCGCTTTAAGGCGCTTTAAATGCTGGGGCAGTTTAAATAGCGCTGGGAATGTCGGAAAAAGGGTTGGAACCTTCAACAAATTTAGGAGAAACTCTCTGGTTGCTTGCCCGTGCTTGAGGATTACGTACAAGTGACTGGAGAATATTTTTGCCTGAAGGGACAACACACACACACATATACACAGTTCCTTTGCCACCCCTCAGAGTGCCACACGCGGTGCTCAGATACGTGGGTGGACAGTTTTCTTGGTGTTTCTTGCTGGCTGACTTGAGCGTCGGAGTGCAAACGGCCGCTAGGGCGCCACTCTGCCCTCTTTTTGCAAGAAATTTGCAGGCATTCAGTGGGAAGGAGTCCTTAGCTGACGATTGAGGCCACGCACGAAGACGTCCCGGTCAACCGGACGGAACAGAAAGCATAGTAAGGTACGTTATAATCATTTGCATGCTTACACACTGTACGCATGAGTGACTTGAGCACCAGAGAGAAGTTCGTTAGAATACAGTTACGCGCCTTCACAACATCACAATTACGGTGTTCCGATACGGAGGCGCATGGTGTTTTCTGCCTACTGACTTGATTGTCAGAGTGCAAACGGCCGCGAGGGCGCCCTTTGTTCTGTCTGTTTCAGGTACTCACGACGGTGTAGGGTGAAGATCTGGAACCAAGACAAAGGTGTCCTTGATACGCGAGTCACAGCTACGCACGAAGCACGTTCTGGTCAACCGGCAGGAACAGGAGGTATGAAAAAATCATTCCTAAGATTCTTTAACCAAGATGGTGGTGAAGTAAGAACCTTTGGTAATAAAAAATAAGGAAGGAAAACACCTTGGAGATGAAAGGATAAGACCTATGTCAACTTGGCCTTCTTTGTCTTTATCTGAAGAAGTACAGGCGGACCGAAGTACCCAGTTGTGGCTTGCACAACACTGGGGGACTGGCTAGGTACTCCTTCAGCTTGAGTAACGCTTCTTCACACTCCCTGGTCCAGATGAACCTGCTGTTCCTCCTCAGACACTGGAAGTAAGGGTGACCCTTGTCTCCTCCAACTGATACAAATCTAGACAGAGCGGCCATCCGCCCTGTCAACTACTGCACCTCCTTCACTGAGATTGGGCTTCTCAAGCAAGGATTGCAGCGCACTTCTTGGGGCTTACCTCTATCCCACGCTCGGTGAGCAAGAAACCCAAGAATTTACCTGCTTCCACCCCGAACACACACTTCTCGGGGTTCAACTTAAGTCTGTACTTAGCTATTGTCGTAAATAGCTCTTCTAAATCAACCACATGTTGATCTTATACCTGTGAGGTCACCACCATGTCATCCACATATGCTTTCACGTTTCGCCCTATCAAAGGTGCGAGCACTCTGTCCATCAGCCTCTAATAGGTGGCGCCTGCATTCTTCAGCCCAAAGGGCATCACCGTGTAACAGTAGCAAGACAACTCTGTCATGAACGATGTCTTGCATTCGTCCCTGGGATGCATCTTAATCTAGTTGTATCCAGAGAACTGTAGCTTGTTGAAGGTCGTCCAGAACATCACGTCTGTCGAGTTTCCCTGGTCCACCAGTACACGGTGTACCTTTCTCCCTACAGTCACTACTAAGATCACCACTGGTCATTTTCGTGGGGGACGACATCTCGGAGGTCGGCCCTGGTGAAGACAAGGTCGACATCAAAGGCCTGATCTGCCTCTTGCGCCTCTACTGACATTACCGCTCGTGCATACTTCTTTCACTGAGAAGTAGTGCACCCTCCACCTGAGAAACCCCCCGCAATAGTGTGGATTTCGCCATGCACAGGTATCTCGTGCACCTGATCTTCTCTTGACGCTGTCGAGTTCTGGGCTCCCTCTTACTCCACTAAGTAGTCCTTCAGGAAACCATTCTTCACTAGCTCGTCTAACTGGTGCCCCAACGCTAAGTAGTTACATATGGGGTGGCCAAACGCTTGGTGGAACTCACACCAGGAGTGATTATTAGGCCCTAACTTCTTGTCAGTCTTAGCGGGTATCTTTAATTAGGTCCTTCAATTCTACCACGAAGTTGTGCCTTGGTGGCACATTCTCCCTTGCGTGCCCCCTAGTCTGGGGCTTTCTGGGCTCATAGGGCTGCTGCTTTACTAGGGCCCTCTTCTCCGTCGTGTCCTTATGCACCCTCAAGGGCTAAGGTCGACTCGATGCTCGTGGGCGCGTGGGAACAACGCACGTGCACTTCTCGTTGACTTCTCCCTCCGCGACAATATGAGCCACCGCTCGACGCTTTATCCCGCCAAAAGTTTTGGGGCAGTTCCTGATGAGCAATTCGCTGAAGGGTCCCGGCACGATACCCTTCCTGAACGTGTGCACCATCATGGTTTCATCCTTGCTGTTCAGCCTCACCACCTGTGCCCCAAAACGATGGAGGAACTCCTTCAGGGACTCTCCCTGATACTGTCTTAATAAAAATAGATCGTAAGAAATGGGTGGGGGAGCCCGATTTGCGATGTACTGCTCTCTGAACAACTTAGAAAGTTGTGCGAACGACGTCACGTGGCCATCAGGGAGGCTAATGAACCAATCCATTGTTGTGCCCACCAGCGTGCCCAGGAACAGCTTGCATCGCACCGCTTCAGAGCGCCCAACCAACATCATCTGCGTATGTAAGGCTGTGAGATGAGGCTCTGGATCCTCTACACCTGTGAAGGTGGCTTTGGGCCCCACGAACGTGGCTAGTATCACTATGTCCATGATCGCCTGCGAGAATGGCATTGGGAAATCCCTGGGTTGTGTCGCAGGTTTTTGATCTTCCACCTCACGTTCCCCCGCCTGATTCCGCAAACCCCTGCGTAATTCTTCATTGGTTGTTTGCAATTCTTCATTCCTTGCTAGCGATGCAGCCAGATCTATCTGGATGCGTTCTTGATCCGCTCTTGATTCGGCCACCGTTTCTTGGAGGGCCTGCATCGTTTCGATGATCTGTTGCAGGGTGAGGCTTTCGCCTCCGTTTGTTGCAAGGAATCCTTGCCTCGTGTTCCTTATCTTGATGGATCTTCTCAGTTCTTGTGAATGGGACAGTGCTTTAAATCGGACCCACGGTGGGCGCCAAATGTTCCTGCCTGTTGACTCGATTGCTTTCGCACTTCCACGACGATCACACGCCCAATTATCCCTGCCTTTGTTCATGCCTTTCTTCGATCAAACACCTGAAATTACAAAGACAAAGGACGCCTTAGAGGCCGTTTGCACTCCGACGCTCAAGTCAATCTTAGGGCTAGGAAACACCGAAACTTAGCTGAAAAGCTCTTTGTGTAAACTGTGTATGTATTCGTGTAAGTGTAACGTAAAAACTTGTGTACCTTATTAGGTTTGTTACTTCCCTTTATATACTCTAGGGTTTCTGCCGTTTCCGCTAAATGCAATTAGGGTTACTGGGGGTGTGCCTTAGCACCGCTATCACCTACTCTTAGGGCAATCTAGCGCGTAAGGATCCCTCACTAGAGTGCAACCTCTGACGGGATGACCACCTGGGTACCAACTCGTGGGGCCACCCGTCCTGGGAGTGCCCTAGCTGTTCACGTGGCATGCATGCAGTTTACCCCTGGAACGTAACCCTTACGAGCCTTATCTCTTCCAGTGGCTCTTTACTTGTGCTACACCTGAAAGCGTCATCCACACCACACGCATGGACCCCTCGTGATCTAGGCTTCTCCCTAACTAGTAACTGGTGTGTTGTCTGGGATCCACCTCTCGTGGCCTAGCTCTGCTGTTTGACTTGCCGATGTCCGAGGACACGTCAGCATATCCTAATGATCAATGTCTGACCCTCTTGGCGTACTGTTTGTGAGGCACCCTGGGCGTACTGCTTGTGAGTGCCCTTCGCCTTTTGAAGACAGGCCCTTCAGCAGAGTCCTCGTCCCAATAGTCAATCTCCACCACCCCTTTGTTCTTCTTAAGGGGGGCTAGAGCAGGTGAGGCCCGCACAGCAGCAAGGCAGACTGCGACGATGGGAGCAGAAGGGGCTGGAGCAGGCGAGGCCTGCACTGCAGCAATGGGAGTAGAAGGGGTTGAGGCACCGACGCCACTCATTGCCTCTTGACGGCGGGCAAGCGCATCAACCAACCTTGCCCTCTTCTCTTCATTCAACACCATGCTTGCACCAAGATAAGAAGAAATGAGAAGACAATAAAGCAGAATATACAAGCATATAGAGTGATAACAGGCAAACACAATGGAAGTGAAGAAGGAAGAAGAGACCAATACCAATATAGCCCATGAGGGCCTCAGCATCGTATTCATGCTTGATTAGTTGAGCCATGTTAAACACCGCTCCCAAGCTTGCAAGGACTTGGCACACTTCGCGATCGGGAGGCGCCAGTTCCTCGAGGTTCTTGGGTTTTCGGAGCTTCAGCTGCCCCACCTAGTATAAGGGAAACCCATCCAGTAGGGTGGGGTCGTGCTCGGTGCAACACACCTTAAAGAACTTCCCTTTGAAGCCCTTACAAGATTGCTGGAAGAGCGTGAGGAGGACTCTCCCTGCCACGCCACTGAAGCTCACCAAGAGGTTCTTCCCGGGGCTCTTAGCTTCAAAGAAATGAAGGAAGACGTCGACGGAATGAGGGTGCCCAAAGTGGTTGCACAGTATAGTGAAGGCCCTCATGAAGGCCCAGCTGTTGGGATGCAGCTGGGCGGTGGCCACGTTGATCTCTGTCAGCAATGCCCTCTCGAAGCTGGAGAGTGGGAGGCGAAGTTTGATCCATTTAAAAACGGTTGAGTAGAGGAAGAAGAAGGGCTCTCCTTCGTTGGACCGGTCGTTAGCGCACACGGGTTCGCCCTTCGCTCAAGGATGAACTGAGACGTAAGCATCGCTTTATCTCCCAAAGACGCGCCCTACGCAGTCAGGCTCGTCGTCCTAGTGTTTCCTCACATCCTCGCTGGAGGTGAGGGTGGAGGTCTCAGCGAGGAGTTCAGCGGGAGCCCAAGGGTAGAGGGCTTTGTAATCTACGGTGGGAGGAGGATTGGATGTGGTTTTTGTTCAAGCCATCTCGAAGAAAGCTAAAAAAGCAAGAAAAGAAAGGAAGAAAATGAGGGTTCAAAAGAAGGCGATGACAAAACTCAATAAAACTAGAAAGGTAGAAGACTAAAAAAAACCCAGAAAAAACAGAGGAACAGAGGAAAAAGTAGAGAAAACCTAAAATACAAGAATTTAAACAGTCCCAGGCAGTTATCAAGCAGCGGAATCGAAAAATAAGGGCGATCAATGGATAAAAATCATACCTTTTGATTGATGCGGGTTGAAAGTTCTGGTTTTTGGAGAAAGAAAGTGAGAGCGCTTGAGGAAGAAGATGAAACGATAAAAGGTGTTTCAGAAAGTGATGGAACAGTGATTGAAGCGCGCATTTTCGAAAACTTAACGTAAACTACGAAGCACAAGCGACGTTAAGCCTTGGCCATCGATCTAAGACACATGTGCGCAGATTAAAAACGGCACAGAGAAGTGTCACTTCAGTGCACTGTTCACGTCCCGTCACACAGAGCCACGTAGGTCACCACGGGCGAGGACTTAGTCTCTTCACTGAACAAGTTAACAACTTGAGACTGGGGGGCTTATGTACCAACCAGTCCTCGGACGTCGTTGACTGCTAATAATGGTGGGCCACGTAAGCAAGGTCCCACGAGCGGCATGGGCCAGTGCCTCGCAGATGGCACGCCAAGGGTGCCGAAGAATGGTCAGGCGTCGATCACCATGATTTGCTGATATGTCCTCGGCAACAGAGTGAGGGCGATGTGTCATCGGACATTGGTGACTCAAACAGCGAAGCTGGGCCACAAGAGGTAGGTCTCAGACAACGCACCAGTTATCAGTAGGGAGAAACCTAGATCACGAGGGGCCCATGTGTGCGGTGTGAATGACGCGTTCAGGCGTAGCACAAGTAAAGAGCCCCTGGAAGAGCTAAGGCCCATAAGGGTTACGTTCCAAGGGTAAGCTGCATGTGTGAGGCACGTGAACAACTAGGGCACTCCTAGGACGGATGGCCCCAAAGACTAGGTCCCCAAGTTGGTACCCAGGTTGATGAGAATCAAGAAAATGAGGTTTTTATTAATGAAGGAAGAGGCCATTCACCATCACACTTGAAGTTCTTCCTTCTAGTCTTCTCAAAATTAAAAGAAGACATAAAATAAAAGAGAGGCCCAAGCCCAAAGCCCAAGCCCAAGCCCAAGTCCATCCTATGAAGGTCAAGGCCAAGTTTTAAATAATAAAGAATATTGTTTGAAGGTGCTTAGAGGAAAACATAAGAAACCTCTTTTGTTAAAGCATCTTTAGGTCCTTAGTTAGGAGTATTAGGGGGGGTGCGTTAGTAGATAGGTGTAGGAGTAAATAAGGAGGTGCCAAAGTGAGAGAAGGGATCACACCTTCCTCATGACTTGTTTAGGCGCCACTTTCATGACTTGTTTAGGCGCCAATTTGAATTTGGGGGGAGTTTTTGAATTTGTGTAGCTTGCATTTCAGCACCTTAGGCTATAAATAGAGGTACAACTCAGACAGTTATTTCAGTTAGCTGAGTTGGCGGTTTTCACAAAATAAATTTGTTAAGTTCAAAAATGAATCTGTTGTTTTCATAACTGCTTTTCAACTATTTTTTGAAAAGAAGTTAGAAATTGTTTTCTATATAAAGAAAAGTCTCTCTCACATGAAAAGGTGTTGAGCAATTACGTTTTTGATAGCGATCAAACATTTTCCATGTGAGAAGAAGGATCAAAAGATTTTTGAAAGGTTTTCCAAAGAGATTTTCAAGTGTGCTTGTTCTAGGAAACCTTTGATCTTGGTGAAGGTGCTGGTGCAGTTCTGCAGCAAATTGAACTACTGGTTTTGAGTTCTTGCATCTTCTTTTCAGGTGTAATCTTTCCTTTATTCTGGTTTGTAAAGGTGCAAGTGTTAGTCACTCCTTGATAGGGTTTCTTGGAGTGCAAGGTGTGCTGAAATAGGGTTTTTCAGCATTGATTGTGTTGTTCTTGTAGTGTTCAAGAACTGCTGTGTTTGTAAGTAATTGGTACTGTTTTTAGTGGATTCCACCTTGGGGTAAGGTGAGACTGGACGTAGCTCTGTATGAGTGAACCAGTATAAAAACGTGTGTGCCTTTTCTTCTCATCCCTGCACTCATTTCTGGTTTTGCTTAATTCTGTCAATAACTAAATCTGTTCTTTTGAAATTGAATCTATTAATTCTGGGTTTAAGTAAAAACTGTTCTTCCTGATTTGTTAAAGTTCTCTAATCACAAACAAGACAGTTGTATATGATGGTTTAAGTGATCTGTGAACAAACAGTCTAATCATTAAAATCTGAGAAAGAATCATTCTCCTTAAAACCTTGTGTTGAGTAAATTTGTTTGATTTCTAAGCATAGCTGTATCCTTCATCCTCATAATATTCAGCTAATCTGATTCTGGTATAATTCTCTGTTGATCACAATTTTATATTGAACAAATTCAAATTGTGCTAGACTGCTATGAAGAATCAATCTGTTTCATGTAAAAACAATTTGTTCTTTTTTCCTCTGGTATACTGAAAATTGTGTGTTCTTGCGAAAATTTTATAACCTCAATTCACCCCTCCCCTCTTGAACTTAGACACTAATAGACCCAACAATTGGTATCAAGAGCTAGGGCTTGTATTTTGCTCAAGTGTGTGCCTGATGTCTGAGTTTAAAATGCCTTTTGCTGAAGGTGCGTCTATTAATAGACCTCCTATGTTTGGTGGTGTTAACTATGCTTTTTGGAAAATCAGGATGAAGATCTTTATGGAGCCTGTTGACATGGCAGCAAGCGATAACATAGGCGTGTTGAACGGGACACCTGGCTGACAGAAGGGAAGTACATCGGGAAGTCTGTGTAGTCGCCAATCGTTGGCTTGGCGTTCTCCGATCTCTAGTATGTATAACCGGCGGTCAGCAGGCTTGCGTCATAGTCGCCGTATGTGAGTTTTAGGCGATCAAGTGGTTAGAGACCGCCTAAAGGGGGACATCGCCGAAAGATCAGGAAGGCTTGCTTAAGGCTTTCAAGGGGTACAAGAACGAAGGACGAGGTTATCAGATAATCCTTCCCTAGCCAGAGGTCGAGGCAAGGGAACAGTTTCCCAGAACATGCATGATGTGCAAGTGAAGCAGATCGTGATAGCGGCAGGCGAGACCACAAAGAAGGTGTGCATGGTGACACCCCGTACTCGCCGTTTAAGGGGTCGCGCTTTGAGGAAGCTATGCACCAGATTACTCCTTGCATGGGTAACTTAGTTGAATAGCTTGAAGAGTAGAGGTGACGCTCAAGTAGAAGGGGGCTCCAGATGGCAACACGTGTACAGCTGGATGCGAGCCACGTGTCCAGAGGAATAACCGTCAGGAGAAAGAAAGTGCTCAGGTATATAAGGAACTCTTAATAGACTTTGAGGTACGTTTTCTGAGAACACTTGAGTATGCTTTGAGAATACTTTGAGTACACAGAGATTCACTGCACACGGTTCCTTGAGTTTAGATTTTCTCTCTTAGTTTTTGGTGATTCCGTCACTGACTTGAGCGTCGGAGCGCGATTGGCCGCAGCGGCGCCACTCTGTTTTCTTCAGGTTCTCGCGAGGAATTGAAGCGTGAAGGACAGAAGCTAACGTGGTGCAAAGCTGATCAAGAAGGAGAAACCTTTGACGTGGCAAGGCTCTTGCACTCAGGTCAACCGGCAGGATCATTAGGCGCCCACCGTGGGGCCGTGTAAAACGTGTTTCCCATCCACAACGTGAGTTTCTTGAAGTTTCTGCGGTTCTTGTGTGGTTGTGTGCTGGTGCAACCATTTTCGGCGTTTTTCACCGTTTGTTTGAGTTTTTGATCGGTAGTTTGACGTTTTCCACCGTTTGTTTGAGCTTTCGATCGGTGAATTGAAGTTTCTTACCGTTTGTGCGAGTTTCAATAGGTAAATCGAAGTTTTTACCGTTCGTTCGTGTTTCTGACCGGTGAATCAAGAGCTTTGGTGGAGAAGCGGTAGGTTCGTGTTGAGATTGCAAGTTTCTGTGGAGGTTTTGGCATCCGAATCAATCCCGTGCTGTTGTGGTTGCGTTCTTGGGAGTTCTTTGGAGTTTAAGAGGTTTTGACCGATTGATTGCTGGATCGATCGTTCCGCTGGTGAAGGTTTTGGTCGCTGAAGTTTGATTTGTTGATATTTCATGAGAAAGATGAGAAGTACGCGTTCAAGTCCCATTGTGCCAGCTGCTGCAGAAGGCGCCATAACCATGCGTGCGTTGCAGGCAAATGTGGAGGCATCGCGCGTAGAGCAGGCGAAGATGCATGAAGACCTGGTCGCCTCTCAGGCCAGAAATGAGGAGCTCAGCAAAGTCACTGAGGAATTGCGTCAGGCTCTTCACGAGCAGAGAGGACGCACAACCGTTGAAGAGGTTGCGCCGTCATCGCCACCGCGCGTTTTTCCGATGCCGTTTGCTCAGGCGATCACGGACACGGCGATCCCTGCGAGCGTGGTACCTGTGAAAGCTTCTTTCACCGGCGTGGAGGATCCTGAAGCACATCTCACTGCGTTCCACACGCAGATGATGCTGTCAGGAGGCTCAGATGCTGTCTATTGCAAGATGTTTACGAGCACGCTCCAGGGAATAGCGCTGGAATGGTTCGTTAGCCTGCCTACAGGTCACATAACCAATTTCCAGTAGTTTTCAAAGCTTTTCGTCAACCAGTACATCGTGAACAAGGCGCCACCTAGGGTGTCTTATGACTTGTTCGACGTGAGGCAGTATCAGGGAGAGTTCCTCAGGGACTATCTGAACCGTTTTGGAGCACAGATGGTCCGCTCGCCTGCCAAAGACGAGGAGATGTTGGTATACGCTTTCAAAAAGGGCGTACTGCCTGGACCTTTCTGCGAGGCGCTAATTAGGGGCCACCTCGCCATGTTTGCTGAAGTTCGGCGACTTGCTGTGGCCCACATCGCCGGCGAGAGTGAGGTCGCCGAAAAGAGAGGGAGCGTGGCTCCTGCTAGGCCACGGGCTCAGACTAGAATTCAGCCGCAGAGGGTGCTAGAGACGGCGGCGGCTAAAAAGGATCAAAGGACTCGCCATCCTTACGATCCAAAGAAAAACAAGGGAAGGGGCCTAGGGCGCCCTAGGGAGTTCAATCGCCCACCAAGGTACAAGTTTGTCATGGGGTTGGCGGACCTGATCGCCATTCCCAACATAGCGGCCAGGCTTAAGGCGCCTAAGAAAGTTGGCGACAAGGTGTTAAGGCCAAAACCAAACGCATGGTGCGAATTCCACCAGAGTTTTGGTCACACCCTTGATTCGTGTTTGGCCCTGGGTTACCAGCTCGACGACTTGGTCAAGAGTGGCTTCTTGAATGACTACCTGCTGGACAAGAGAACGGGGCAAGCGTCGAGGTCTCAGCCGGCGAGCAGTGAAGGCCAGCAGCATGAGATGCCCACTCACGGCGAGATCCACACCATCGCTGGAGGTTTTTCAAGTGGTGGATGTACTGCGTCACAGAGGAAGAATTATGCAAGGTCTGTCAAGCTCGGCAGATGTGATGTTCTGGCCGACTTTCACCAAACTGCAACTACCCCTTGACAAGTTAAGGCCCTATGGAGGAGGCTTGTATGGGTTCGCTGGCAACCAGGTGGAGGTCAAGGGGTACATTGAGCTGAGAACTACGTTCACAGACGAGGCGGCCTCGAGGACAGAGAAGATCAGGTACCTCGTTGTGCATGCTCCCTCGGCGTATAACATTCTGTTGGGAAGGCCGACCCTCAACAGAATAGGAGCTGTGCCCTCAACCAGGCATATGAAGGTTAAGTTGCCATCAATGGAGGGAGTGGTGATCACCATAAGATCTGATCAAAAGGAGGCGAAGAAGTGCTACGAAAATAGCCTCAGGAATAAGAGGTCCGTGAGCTATATCACCACGACGCCGCCTCCCGGTGTGGAGCCCAGGCCAACAGAAGGGCGAATTGTTGATGCGACGATGGAAGTGACCGCCGGGGGCGATGTTATCATGGTAGACGCCGAGGTTGAGGGAAAGAGCGCCGGTCGGGAAGAAGAAGCGAGAAACCGCCCAGAGGAAGCTAGGGAATCAGGAATCGCCAGGGCGGTGATCGCCAGTGAAACCAGGCCCAAACCCGTAGAGGAGTGGCTCGAGAGGGAGATCGGGGGCAAGGTCTTCAAGTTGGGAAGATCTTTGGAAGGTGAGCTCCAAGACCAGATCGCCAAGGTGATAGAAAGGCATCTGGATGCTTTTGCATGGTCTGCTTCAGACATGCTGGGCATCGACCCCGATTTCTTGTGTCACCATTTGGCAATGGACACACAGGTCAGACCAGTGCGACAGAGAAGAAGAAAGTGTAATGAGGAGAGGAGATAGGCGATTAGGGATGAAACACAAAAGCTCCTCGCCACAGGCCATATCAGGGAGGTCCAGTACCCTGAGTGGTTAGCTAATGTCGTGCTGGTAAAGAAGAGCAACGGGAGGTGGCGCATGTGCGTCGACTTCACGGACCTAAACAAGGCTTGTCCAAAGGATTCATATCCTTTGCCAAGTATAGATGCCCTGGTCGACAACGCAGCAGGGTGCAAGTTGCTGAGCTTTCTGGACGCCTTCTCAGGGTACAACCAGATAAAGATGCATCCCATGGATGAAGAGAAGACCGCCTTCATGACTGAGAGATCGGGCTATTGCTACAAGGTGATGCCCTTCGGGCTGAAGAATGCGGGGGCCACGTACCAAAGATTGATGGATAAGGTACTTGCACCGATGCTGGGAAGGAATGTGCAAGCGTACGTAGATGATATGGTCGTGACTTCCTTAGAAAAAAGCAAGCACATCTCAGATCTGGAGGAGCTGTTTACCACGTTCGCCAAGTTCAAATTAAAGCTAAACCCCGAGAAGTGCATTTTTGGCGTAGAGGCAGGGAAGTTCTTGGGTTTCCTCTTAACTGAAAGAGGAACAGAGGCAAATCCTGATAAGTGTGCTGCCATCTTGGCGATGAGGAGCCCGGCTACCGTGAAGGAGGTGCAGCAGCTTACAGGTCGGATGGCTGCCCTATCTTGTTTCGTGTCAGCTAGTGGAGAGAAAGGCCATCCGTATTTCCAATGCTTGAGGCGAAACAATAAGTTTGTCTAGCCGAAGGAATGCGAAGAAGCTTTCGTGAAGCTTACAAAGTAACTGGCGAGCCCGCCTGTTTTGTGCAAACCTTTGGTAGGAACCCCTCTTAGGTTGTATTTTGCTGTAACTGAGAGGGTGGTGAGTGCGGTGCTCGCCCAAGATCAAGATCAGGCTCAGAAACCTATCTATTTCGTTAGCAAGGTATTACAAGGCCCAGAAGTAAGGTATCAGGCCTTGGAAAAAGCTGCATTGGCAGTCGTATTCTCGGCGAGGCGGTTGCGCCACTATTTTCACAGTTTTACAGTGCTGGTGATGACCGACTTGCCTATCCAGAAAGTCTTAAAGAAGCCCGATGTAGCTGGGAGAATGGTGAAGTGGGCGGTGGAGCTGTCAGAGTTCGAGATCAAATACGAGCCCCGAGGACCGATCAAGGGGCAGAATTTCGCTGATTTTGTGGTCGAGCTCTCGTCAGAAGCAGCATGGGTTGAGGGGGACGATTTTCGTTGGGTACTTTCGGTGGACGGATCGTCTAACCAGCAAGGCAGCGGTGCTGGAGTCATTCTAGAAGGGCCCAACGGCGTGCTGATATAACAATCCCTGAGGTTTGCCTTCAAAGCTAGCAACAATCAAGCAGAATATGAGGCGTTGATCGCAGGCATTTTGTTGGCGAAGGAGATGGGGACTAGGGTATTGATGGCAAGAAGTGACTCATTGTTGGTCACGGGACAAGTAACAAGCGAGTTCCAGGCCAAGGATCCACAAATGGCGGCTTACTTGGAGTATGTGCAGGAGTTGAAGGGTTCCTTTGCCTCGTTTGAGGTGGCGCATGTACCCAGAGAGCAAAATGCCCGAGCTGACTTGCTAGCCAAGCTCGCTAGTTCGGGCAAGGGGGGTAGGCAGAGGACAGTCATTCAAGAAACTCTGAAGACGCCCAGGGCGTTTGTGGCAGACCACCAGGTTCTTCAGATAAGCAAGTCGACGTAGAAAGCGGCGATGAGTCACAGGTCTTGACCCAGGAGACCTTGAGATCGCCGAGAATAAGAGCATGTTGAGGGGAGAGGGTGAACGTGGCGCAGGTCTGTGCTACACATAAGCCGGACACATGGATAACGCAATACCAGTGCTGCCTGGCAGATGGCGTTCTCCAGCTGCATCCGACAGAGGCTAGGAAGATAAAGAAGAACTCCAGCAAGTTCACATTGATCGACGGCGAGCTGTACAGGTTTGGGTTTACACGCCCACTCCTAGAATGTGTACACGGAGAAAAATGTACAAGAATTATGGCCGAGCTCCATGAAGGTATATGTGGGAGTCACATCGGGGGTCGAGCTCTGGCTGCAAGAGCTCTCCGTGCAGGTTATTACTGGCCAACGATGAGGGAGGACTGCAAGAAGTATGCACAATGTTGCAAGCAATGTCAGCAGCATGCCGATTGGCACAAGGCACCTCCAGAAGAGCTGAAGTCAATTTACAGCCCTTGGCCGTTTCATACTTGGGGAATTGACATTCTGGGACCCTTCCCATTGGTGGTCAGGCAGATGAAGTACTTGGTGGTGGCGATTGAATACTTCACCAAGTGGATCAAAGCGGAGCCAGTAGCCCAGATCACCGCACATAAGATCGAAGGCTTTGTATGGAAGAATCTCGTGTGTCGGTTTGGCGTGCCTAAACGCCTAGTGTCGGACAATGGAACTCAGTTTGCGAGTCACCTGTTGAAGAAGCTGTGCGAAGAGGTGGGAATACAACAGGTGTTTGCATCCGTTGAGCACCCACAAACGAATGGCCAAGTGGAGTCTGCCAATCGGGTGTTGCTGAGAGGTTTAAAGAGAAGGCTGGAGAAAGCTAAGGGATCGTGGGCTAAAGAGGTACCCCGCATAGTTTGGGCGTACCATACTACTGAACAGTCAGGAACCCACGAGACCCCGTTTAGCTTGGTTTATGGATGTGAGGCGATGATTCCAATTGAAATTCAGGAAAGCTTGCCGAGATTCCAGAACTTTGTGCCGGAAGACTCGAACAAAGAAAGAAGATTGAATCTGGATTTACTGGATGAGGTCATGAGGAGGCAAGAGTAAAGGTCGAGGCAGTAAAAAGGAGGATTGAGCGAAGGTATAACTCTAAGGTAATGCCAAGGCAATTTAGAGAAGGCGACCTGGTGATGAGGAAGGCCCATCAGTACGAGATGGAGAACAAGTTATCACCTAAGTGGACGGGACCGTTCAGAATAACCGAGGTGCTCGGGAACGGCGGCTACCACTTAGAGACGTTAGAAGGAGGGGCGATTCCTCGCACTTGGAACGCCACACATCTCAAATTATATTACAGTTAAAGCTTTGTAAGTAAAAACGAACATGAAGAGATTTACATGCTTTCTGTTAAAACAGTTTGAAGTGGGCACTCTTTTTTCCCTAAAGAGGGTTTTTAATGAGGCCACCCAATAAAGAAGAGTTTTCAAAGTTTAAAGTTTCTAAGATTGCATGCTTGTGGTTTTGAAAGTTTTCAGAAGAAAGACCTTATCACTCGAACGTGATCTAAGGGAACGACAAAGTTATGCTGCATGCTTTCTAGTTAAAAGTTTTAAAGTCCCAATCGTTTTTCGGCGATTGGCGGCATCAGTTAAAAGTTTTAAAGTCCCCATCGTTTCTCGACGATCGGTGGCATCAGTTTAAAGTTTTAAAGTCCCCATCGCTTTTTGGCAATCGGCGGTAGTAGTTAAAGTTTGAAAGTCCTCATCGTCTTTCGGCGATCGGAGGCACCAGTGATGACTAAAGACCTCAACGCTCTCGTGCGTCTTGAGGCAAGAAAAAGTCCTCCTCGCCTTTGAGCGAGTGCAGGCGAGAAAGAGAAAAGTCCTCCTCGTCTTTGAGCGAGTGCAGGCAAGAAGAAGTCCTCCTCGCCTTTGAGCGAGTGCAGGTGAGAAAGAGAAAAAGTCCTCCTCGCCTTTGAGCGAGTATAGGCGAGAAAGAGAAAAGTCCTCCTCCCCTTTGAGGGAGTGCAGGCGAGAAAGAGAAAAGTCCTCCTCGCCTTTGAGCGAGTGCAGGCGAGAAAGACAAAAGTCCTCCTCGCCTTTGAGCGAGTGCAGGCAAGAAGAACTCCTCCTCGCCTTTGAGCGAGTGCAGGAAAGAAGAAGTCCTCCTCGCCTTTGAGCGAGTGCAGGCGAGAAAGACAAAAGTCCTCCTCGCCTTTGAGCAAGTGCATGAAAGAAAAAGTCCTCCTCGCCTTTGAGCGAGTGCAGGCGAGAAAGAGAAAAGTCCTCCTCGCCTTTGATCGAGTGCAGGCGAGAACAGAAGAAGTCCTCCTCGCCTTTGAGCGAGTGCAGGCAAGAACAGATCAAAGACCTCTCTGCACAAGCAGATAAAGGCAAGATTAAAAGTCCTCAGCGCGTCCAGGGGGGAGGAGATGTACACCCTGGGCAAGCTGAGGCACCAGAAAAAGTCCTTCTCACCTCAGAGTGAGTTCAGGCCAGATGAACTGAAAGGTCAGGGGTGTTCGTGACCTTAAACGGTGGGAAGGGAAGGAAAACGCCTTTTCCCCCTTTAAGTGAAACATCAATATTGACTTAGTAAGACCAGAGAAAGCTTCCACGCTTGTAGGCGGTGTGAAGATAGATAAAATCCTTCTCGTCTTGAACGAGTTCAGGTATGGCGTGAAGGGTGAAAGAACTTAAAAAGATAACTAAGGTAGGTTCAAAGAGAATACCTCGCTATCCAGGTCATTGTTCTGAAACTCAGGGAGGTAGAGAAGGATCCGAAAGGTGCCTCTACCTCCCAGATGAGGGAACAATGGTCAAGTTATGAAGGTGATCCCGTCGGCAACTCGAACGTGGAGGAATCGCTTCGTGGCACTCTCTGCCCTGTCTACACGACTGCCTCTCCTGCAGAATCACCCTTTCGAACTTTCTCTCAGAAACCTTCAAATGTGACCTGCAAAACACACAGACGGCGCCTCTAGCGGCCGTTTGCACTCCGACGATCAAGTTAGTCCAACAGAACCACCAGAAACTGGAAACTAGTAATGCGTGTGTGAGAAAAAACTTGCACTCTGTTTTTCGTCTCTCTCTTTTTCTCCTCCCCCCACTCTCCCTCTTCTTCTCTCTTTTATCTCTCTTTCCCTGCTTCTGGGCATAACAGAATTCTGTTATGCTTTTCTGGCATGTGTCAGAACCCTGTTATGCTTTTCAGAGAAAGCGTACCTTCAGAATCAGCAATGGGGAGCGTGAGAGTCTGCGCATGTCTGCGCTTGGCTGCGCCTGTCTGTACCTTTAGTGGTACGGAGTGCTCCTTTGTCTGGACCGCACCCCTCTCAGATGATGACACGTGGAGGCCTGCAACCCACATCTAACCACACACGTGTCACTTACTGGAAGGGCTCTAGCGCTTCTCTTTGTGGGCCTAAGTTACGCCCTCGCGGAGTAACGTAGAATGTTTCTCTTATCTGGGCAGATCGCATACTCTTGGGAGAACGTCGGGTGTGGCTGGTCTAGGCACACTCACCAAACGTTGCTCTCTGCGTATACAGCTTACCCTTCACGATGCCATGCACGTAATGGGTTGAGGGAATCACCAACCACTGGCTGGTTTACTAGTTCCCTCAGGCCACTCTCGTGCATGATTCCTTGAGGTGTGCACATGCGAGGTCCATGCGTAACGCTCTCGCTGGGAACCTCATTCCCAGTTTAACTGCGTGTAACACGAGACCCCGATGACAATACCCCGATGACTGATCAGTGTTTATCTGTTTCTCGCGTTCTGCCTTCAGGCGTTAGTCTGAGAACTGATCTGTTGGTGGCCACTTGGCTACTGACCACCGATCACCATCCCGGATGATCTGTCCCCCGACCTCTCTACCGCCTGATCTGTTGGTGGTCACTTGGTTACTGACCACCGATCACCTCTCTTGGCGATCGTCCCCCTGACCTCTCTGCCACCTGGTCCACGTGTCACCTTGCAAGTGGTCCACGTGGTTCTCTGACGCTGACGTCATCGACTACCGATGACCTATCGGATCACAAGCCCCCCAGTCTCGAGTCGAGAACTCGTTCTCAATGAAGAGACTAAGTGGTCGTGCCTTCAGTCCACGTGGCAAGTGGGGCCGCCTCACGTGCCACCTCACGTGCTGCTTCTTTAACGTTTGGACTCCCTCTCTTAATCTCGCGACACGTGGAGCCATCAACGGCCAGCGTTGTGCGTCGCTATCGCTTCTCTTATTCAAATTGGCGCGCCCTTCCACTGTTCCTTCATCTTCTTCATTCGACTCCCAGACTCTCTGCGAACTTCTCTTCCGCGCACCCATCTTTCTTCAAATTCTCTGCTTCCCAAGCTCTTGCGATCATTCAAAGGTATGGTTTTTCTTTTCTTTGGCCCCTTCTTGGTCATCTTTACCGATTGCATTTATCATTCTAGTTATCATGCATTCATCTTCCTCATTTCCCTCTCTCGAACCCGCGCTAGGGTTTTTTCAGGCTCTTACTCTGGCTTCTGCTTCTTCTTCTTCTTCCTTTCATCTGGGCATCTCCTTTTCCTTTCCCTTTTCTGTTTTCACCGAAACATTCATCATTCCTCCTTCTCCCATTCATTTTGACCTTTCGTTTTTCCTCCATTTTCAGCTATCTCACGATGGCCCGCTTGAAACAAACTGCGCGCGTCATTGCTTCTTCTTCTGGTGCACAGCCTTCCGCGAGTGCGCCAGCTCCACCACCGCCTGTGGCTACCTCCTACCACGACAATGCCAGGGTCTACCAATGGGCTCCCCTGGCCTTGCTCGCTGAAACCTCCACTCTACTGCCCGAGGGCCATCTCAAGTCCCTGTTAAGTCACAACCCTGATGAGCCTTCCTGCTCCATCAACAGGGAGAACGACTTCAACATTCAAATCCGCATCCCTCCTCGAGGGATGCCTATCTGCGTAGATGACAGGGCCACCAATGGGGTGCCCTTTGTCTTCATCTACTCCGCCATTTTCAAAAGACTAAAGCTGCGCCTCCCTTTCACTTTCTTCGAAAAGGAGCTGATGATGGAGCTAAATGTCGCGCCCTGCCAACTCCATCCAAATGCCTGGGCCTTAATCCGGGCGTTTCAAATCCTCTGCAGTCATTTCGGGCACAACACCTCCGTGGACGTGTTCCTTTACTTCTTCGAAGCGAAGAACCCTGGGGAAAGGTCCTGGGTGAGCCTGAACGGGGTTGTTGGACGGGTGCTCCTGGGCCTGTACCAGCAATCCTTCAAAGACTGGAAGGGCAGATTCTACATGATATCTGCTACCCCTCAAAGTCCAAGCCTGCTCGAGGGGTACCCCCTCTACTGGGTTCCTGGAGTCGAGTTCAAGAAATCCAGGGACCTCGAAGCTATGGCCCCCTACGAGCGCGAGCTATGTGGGCTGCTCCTGGGGGCCAAGTACAACTCCGCCCGCCTCATCAAAGATGAGTTTGATGTGGTGGCTATGAAAAAATATATAGGTAGCCTTCCTTGCACTCCTTCGGATACCTGCACTTTTCCATGCATACTTTTATGTGTTCTTTAACTTACTTGCATAACTTGGCCATCTAACCTTTCCTTTTTCCATGTATGCAGACTCGATGATGGGAAAAGATAGGAAGCTAGCCCTGCTGGAGCTTGCCAAACGTATGGGAGCCAAGGGCACTGGCTCCTCTTCTTCCACAACAGAGCCCATCGCAGCCCCTCCACTCTCGGTCGCGCCAGCTGAAGGCCCCGAGCCAGGGAAGAAAAGGAAGAGGCTGGTGAGGGCTTTCGCTTCAACCGCTGCTGCTACTGCTGCTTCAACTGAAGAGGAGAGCTCAGGCTCTCCTCTGGTGCACCGCCAAAGAAAAAGGTCAGCAGTTGAGGGGGCCTCAACTCTCCAGCCTGGGGAGATTGAGGTGGTGGAAGTAGAGGAAGGGTCTTCCCCTCCTCCCTGCGCTCAAACTGCCTCAGAGCCTACCAACCTTCCTTCTCCAGGCCAGCAGTTGCCTCCAACTTCCCAACTGCCATCTTCCCCCCCAGCAGGCCAATCACCTGGTCCACCTGCTCATCTTGCTGGGGGTCCACCACCACCACTGCCAATCCCCACCGCCACTGCTGAAGGTGGGGGGTCCAGCTTGCGCCCAAGCACTTCTGGGGCCAACCACGAAAACTTCAGCAGGGTCATCACCCTGGTCCGACAACTCATAAGCAACCGGGAGCTTGTTGAGTGGAGTGGTGATGAGGTGGATATGCACCTGGCCAAGCAGGTGGTGCTCTCTCTGGAGTTTTCCACCCAGCATCGCAAGCAACTAGCCCTGGAGAAGAGGGTGAAGGATCTTGAGCATGACAAGGAGTCACTGCGAAGTGACTTTGAAGCTGCCCAAGGATCTGTGGAGTTGATGCGGGGCATGGTGGAGAAAGCTAGGAGGGAGTACCTAGCGCAGGTCCAAGAGACCATCAAGACAGAGATCTTGATGGGGGAAGCTGTTGGCTCCTTGGACTGCACGGTGGTGGAGCTTAAGGCCGAGACTTCCTCCCTACGCCAACAGAACACTCAGCTATTGGGGGAGCTCGAGTCCGCCAAAGAAGCAGCTGCTGCTGGGGAGAAAAGACTCGAGGAGGTGGTGGGCAAACTGTCTGAGGCTGCCTCCTCCCTTGCTGCCGTCACCACTGAGAGGGATGCTGCGGAGGCTTCAAAGCAAGAACTGGAGGTGGAGAAGGCCGATTTGATGAACGTGGGTGCTGATGCCCTTAGAGACGGATTCGAGCTAGCACTCGAGCAAATCAAATGCGTTCTCCCGGACCTGGACCTCTCGCAGTTCAGCATCTACCATGAAGTGGTGGATGGAAAGCTCATTCCCCCTACTCCTTAAACCCTTCTTTTCTCTGTAAATTTAGCTTCTGTACAGTTTTTCTTTCTTCGCACTTTGGAATTGTATAAGACTTGGCTATGAATGTAAACTCTCAATTTGTATGAGCTTCTTTTGTTGCATAAGTTTCTTCCCTTGCATTTTCTTTGAACTTCGCTTGTCTTTATGTGCGCGACTAACTGTTAGCTAGTTTAGGTTCAGCGCGATCTTGGGCTTTACCTTTTCTTTCGCACATGACTAAGTGTTAACCAGCTTAGGCTTAGCGTGATCTTGAGCTTCGTCTTTTACTTCGCGCACGACTAAGTGTTAACCAGCTTAGGCTTAGCGTGATCTGCTTCTCTTACTCTTTGCGCACGACTAAGTGTTAACCAGCTTAGGCTTAGCGCGATCTGCTTCTCTTGATCACGACTGGCTATTCCCTCAGCTTGGTGTTTAACAGTCCTCGTGCGCTGCTTTGCACTACTAGCCAATTACCGACAACTCATCAGTGATCGCTCTTTAGTCTTTTACTTGGCTTTCTCTGTCGCTCTAGCGCTAAGTGCATAAAGGACTTTGACATCGATCGCTCAAAGTGATGCCTCGTCTTGGGGAAAGAAAAGTGTTTCTCGCTAACCCCTTTTACTTCCCCCAAGATCATCACCCTTTGGCGGGTTGAGTCGCTCATTCCCTGTCTCACTCCTGGGGTGAGAAGGGTTTCTGACTAAGAGTCTTACTGGGCCAATATTGGTGTATGCCAAGTGGGTAAGGACGTTTTGTCAAAACCTTTCCTTTCCCCCCCTTGGTCTTACTAGCACCCCTGGCTTTTCAAACCTTTAACTGCTTGCGCTCACACCTGGGGTGAGGAAGACTTAGACCGGTGCCAGTACTTGCGCCTAGGGCAAGTAGGGCCTAACCAATCACCTGCACTTGCACCTGGGGCAAGGAGGATTTTAACTTTAATACTTGAGCACGCTTTATATGCTGGAATTTTTCTTTAATTGGGTGGCCTCGTTAAAAACCCTCCTTAGGGAAAAGAGTGCCCCCTTGTCTGTTCAGCTGTTTCCACCACATACAAACATGTGTCTTTTAGCGCGAGAACGCCTATTACTGTACAACTTTAACTGAAATAAAATTTTAAATGGGTGGCGTTCCATGTTCTGGGGATTGCTCCTCCTTCCAAAGTCTCCAGGCGATAGGCTCCGTTCTCTAATGTCTCCACCACTCTGTATGGGCCTGTCAACTTTGGGGATAACTTGTTCTGCATGTCATTCTGATGCGCCTTTCTCATCACCAGATCACCTTCCTGAAAACGCCTGGGCCTCACTTTAGAGTTGTGCCTCCGCTCCACTCTTCTCTTCACAGCTTCAGCACTGACTCTGGCCTCTTCCCGCACTTCGTCTAGCAGATCCAGATTCACCTTACGCTCTTCATTGGACTCTTCAGCAACGAAGTTCAAGAATCTGGGGGAGCTCTCCTGTATTTCCACAGGAATCATGGCGTTTGTCCCATAGACAAGGCTGAAGGGTGTCTCATGGGTGCTGGACTGTGGGGTGGTGTGATAAGACCATACAATCCTGGGGACCTCCTCTGCCCAGCCTCCTTTGGCCTTGTCTAGTCTTCGCTTTAGCCCCCTGAGCAGCACTCGATTTGCTGACTCCACCTGCCCATTTGTTTGTGGGTGCTCCACTGAAGCGAAAACCTGTTGTATCTTTAACTCTTCACACATCTTTCTCAGCTGATGACTTGTGAACTGGGTGCCATTGTCGGAGACCAGCCTCTTGGGTATTCCGAAGCGGCAGACAATGTTCTTCCAGACGAAGTGTTCGACTTTCTGTGCGGTGATGTGTGCAACTGGCTCTGCCTCCACCCACTTGGTGAAATATTCAATGGCCACAATGAGGAACTTCATCTGCCTTGTCGCTAGGGGAAAGGGTCCTAGGATGTCAATCCCCCATGTATGGAACGGCCACGGGCTGTGGATGGACCTCAACTCCTCAGGGGGTGCCTTGTGCCAATCTGCATGCAGTTGACATTGTTTGCATCACTGAGCAAACCTTATGCAATCTTCCTTCAGTTTTGGCCAGTAGTACCCCGCGCGGAGTACTCTACTTGCCAAAGCGCGACCACCTACATGGCTTCCGCACACCCCCTCGTGCAGCTCAGACATGAGTCTGGTGCATTGCTCGCCGTGTTCACAGATCTGCACAGGGTGAGAAAATCCGAATCTAAATAGGCTTCCATCTATAAGAGTAAACTTACTTGAACCCCTCTTTATTCTTTTTGCCTCTGCCAGATCGAGCGGGAGTACACCATCTTCTAAGTATAGCTGGTATGGCGTCATCCAGGTGTCGGGTTCCTTCTCCGCATGAACCTCCATCGACTCATCGATCTTTGAGGGTCGCGATCTCACCCTCGGTGCTCTTAGCGTTTCTTGGGTCAACGACCGATGACCGATCGTTAGACGCTCCATTGACTTGCATACATGAAGCACCTGGTTGTCTGATACGAACGCGCGCGGCACCTTCAGGGTCTCCTGAATGACGGTCCTCTGCTTCCCCCCCTTGCCTGAGCTGGCCAGCTTGGCAAGCAGGTCTGCTCGGGCATTCTGCTCTCTTGGCACGTGCACTAACTCAAACTCGGCGAAGGACGTCTTCAGGAGCTGCACATACCCCAGGTAGGCTGCCATCTGGGGATCTTTTGCTTGGAACTCCCCCGTAACCTGCCCAGTGACCAGTAACGAATCGCTCTTGGCCAGCAGATTTCTTGTTCCCATTTCCCTTGCTAGCAACATTCTTGCGATCAGAGCCTCATACTCCGCCTGATTGTTGCTAGCTTTGAAGGCAAAACGGAGGGACTGCTCGATCAGTACCCCGTTTGGTCCTTCCAGGATGACTCCAGCGCCGCTTCCCTGCTGATTAGAGGAGCCATCCACCGATAACACCCATCGGAAATCTAGCCCTTCTGCAGGTGTCGCGATTGATGATAGCTCGACTACAAAGTCCGCGAACACCTGCCCCTTGATCGGTCCTCGGGGCTCGTACTGAATGTCAAATTCTGACAATTCTACTGCCCATTTGACCATCCTTCCTGCCACATCAGGTTTCTTCAATACATTCTGGATAGGCAGATCAGTCATCACCACCACTGTGAAGCTGTGGAAATAATGCCTGAGTCTTCTGGCTGAGAATACCACCGCCAGAGCAGCCTTCTCGAGGGCCTGGTACCTTGTTTCAGGGCCTTGCAGCACCTTACTTACGAAGTAAACAGGCCTCTGGGCCTGGTCCTGCTCTTGCACCAGGACTGAACTGACTGCCCTCTCCGTAACAGCAAAGTATAGACGAAGAGGGATGCCTACCTGGGGCTTTCGCAAGACTGGTGGGCTTGCCAGATACCCCTTCAACTTAATGAAGGCCTCCTCGCACTCCTGCGTCCAGAGAAATCTGCTGTTGCGCTTGAGACACTGGAAGTATGGGTGACCTTTCTCCCCTCCAGCGGACATAAACCGGGACAAGGCTGCCAAGCGACCGGTGAGCTGCTGCACTTCCTTTACCGTCGTTGGGCTCCTCATTGCCACGATTGCTGCGCACTTCTCCGGGTTAGCTTCGATTCCCCGCTCTGTGAAGAGGAAACCCAAGAACTTCCCAGCCTCCACACCGAATATGCATTTCTCAGGGTTGAGCTTCAGCCTGTACTTGGCAATGGTGGTGAATAGCTTTTCCAGATCAGCTGCATGATGCTTCTTCTCTTGGGATGTAACCACCATGTCATCTACATAGGCGTGTACGTTCCTTCCCAGCATGGGCGAGAGCACCCTATCCATGAGCCTCTAGTAGGTAGCCCCCGCATTCTTCAACCCAAATGGCATGACCTTGTAGCAATAGCAAGACCGTTCCGTCATAAACGCGGTCTTGCATTCGTCCATTGGGTGCATCCTGATCTGGTTATACCCTGAGAAAGCGTCCAAGAAGCTGAGTAGCTTTCCCCCCGAGGCGCTATCAACTAGAGCATCTATACTGGGTAGGGGGTAAGAATCCTTGGGGCACGCCTTGTTGAGGTCAGTGAAGTCCACGCACATTCTCCACTTGCCGCTTGCCTTCTGCACCAGTACCACATTCGCTAGCCACTCGGGGTACTGGATTTCTCTGATATGCCCTGCGACAAGGAGCTTCTGCGCTTCGTCGTGGATCACCTTCCTCTTCTCCTCGTTGAATTTCCTTCTCCTCTGTCGCACCGGTCGAACCATGGGGTCCATCGATAGACGGTGGCAGAGGAAATCGGGGTCGATTCCTGGCATGTCGGATGCTGACCATGCAAAGGCATTCATGTGCTTCTCAATCACACCCATGATCAGCCTTCGCTCTTCTTCAATGAGGGATCCCCCCAACTTGAATTTTCTTCCCCTGATGTCCACTTCGACCCACCCTTCAGCTGGGTGGGGCCTTCTCTCACTGGCAATGACCGCTCTCGCGATCCCTGACTCGCGAGGAGTGATCGTGCCTTCCTCTTCTTCCTCAACTTGGGCCACCTGGGAGCCCCCCACCGCAGCGTTCTCCATCCTCTGAGCGCCTTGTGTCTCCCTGACCGCCAATCGCTCTTCGCGCACGCCTGGTGGTGGTTTTGTGGTGACATGGCACACACTTCTTTTTTGCTTCAAGCTGTTTTCATAACAGCGTCTTGCCTCAGCCTGATCCGACTTGATGGTTATCACGGTCCCTTCCATCGACGGCAGCTTCAACTTCATGTGCCTTGTCGATGGTATTGCGCCCAGTCTATTGAGCGTTGGCCTCCCCAACAGGACATTGTACGCAGAAGGGGCATTCACCACCAGGTACTTTATCTTTTCCGTGCGGGCTGTCGTTCCGTCAGTGAACGTTGTCCTCAGCTCGATGTATCCCCGCACTTCTACCTGATCCCCTGCAAAACCGTAGAGACAACCAGTATACGGTCTTAACTGATCAGGGGACAACTGTAGCTTGTTGAATGTTGGCCAGAACATGACATCCGCCGAACTTCCTTGATCTACGAGTACTCTATGCACCCGTCTTCCTGCTGTGATGAGAGAAATGACCACAGGGTCGTTGTCGTGCGGGACAACGTCCCGTAGGTCAGCTTTCCTGAAGATAATGTCCACCTCAGGGTAATGACTCTCATTCACTGCATCTACCGCCATCACAGATCGAGTGTATCTCCTTCTTTGTGAAGCTATGCATCCCCCACCAGAGAAGCCTCCAGCGATCGTCTGCACTTCCCCATGCACAGGGACTTCGTGCTGTTGCTCTCCAGTTTGGGATCCTGACGCGCGATCACCCTGTGGCTCACGCAGGTAATCTGCCAGAAAACCGGACTTCACCAACCCTGCCAGTTGGTGTCCCAGCGCCAAACAGGAATGAAGTGTATGGCCAAAGGCCTGATGAAACTCACACCATTCATCCTTCTTCCTTCCAAGTACCTTATCTGTCTTCTTTGGTACTCGTAGTCTTGCTGCTACGGCAGGAAGGGCGATGAGATCCGCCAATCCCACCATGAAGTTGTATCTTGGGGGTGCGTTATTCTCCCTTGCACGCCCCTTGCTCTGGTCTTTGCCTGGTGCATAGGGACGAGGTTTTTCCCGCACCTTCTTCCCCTCTTTGGCCTCATGCACCCTTGCTTGCTGTGGCTTTCCTTGCCCTCCACGCGGTCTGGGTGGTGCAGCACTTCCCCTCTTCTCGGAAACCTCTGTTTCTGCCACTATGTGCGCCACCGCACGTCGTCGAATCTCTGCAAAGGTGCTGGGATGGCTCCTGATGAGAGACTCGCTGAAAGGGCCAGGCAGCACTCCCTTCTTAAACGCGTGCACCAGCATATCTTCATCTTTGCTGGGCAGTCTAACCACTTGTGCCCCAAAGCGGTTGAGGTAGTCCTTCAGCGACTCACCTTGGTACTGGCGCACGTCGAACAGATCGTAGGACACCACTGCGGGTGCCTTGTTGACGATGTACAGTTTAGTGAAGAGCTTCGAGAACTGAGAGAAAGACGTGATATGCCCTTCTGGTAAACTCACGAACCACTCCATGGCGATTCCGCTCAGTGTGCTCATGAACATCTTGCAGTACACAGCGTCTGAGCCCCCAGACAGCATCATTTGGGTGTGGAATGCCGTCAGATGCGCCTCCGGGTCTTCTACCCCTTTGAACGACGCTTTTACCCCCACCAGGTTGGGAGGCACCATGGTTCCCATGATCTCAGGGGAGAATGGCATGGGAAATGCCCTTGGAGGTGAGGGTTGCCTAGACACCCTTTCGTCAACAACGTGCTCCCTCTGCGCCTGCAGCGTCCTTCTCAACTCTTCGTTGACACGATTCAGCTCATCGTTCCTGCTTTGCGACGCGGCCAACTCCGTCTGCATCCTTTCTTGTTCAACTTTCGACGCTGCAGCGTTGTCCTGCAGCGTGCGCACCATTTCCAGGACCTGCGCCATTGTCACAGCTCCTTCGTCAGCGGATGGCGCAGGTGATGGTTGTCTGTTTCTAGGCATCCTTCTCTATCAAAGAAACTGATTAAACTCTGGTAAGCTTTAAAACTGTGGTATATATGGGACAACGATTCACTCGGGCCCCACGGTGGGCGCCAAATGATCCCGTCGGCAACTCGAACGTGGAGGAATCGCTTCGTGGCACTCTCTGCCCTGTCTACACGACTGCCTCTCCTGCAGAATCACCCTTTCGAACTTTCTCTCAGAAACCTTCAAATGTGACCTGCAAAACACACAGACGGCGCCTCTAGCGGCCGTTTGCACTCCGACGATCAAGTTAGTCCAACAGAACCACCAGAAACTGGAAACTAGTAATGCGTGTGTGAGAAAAAACTTGCACTCTGTTTTTCGTCTCTCTCTTTTTCTCCTCCCCCCACTCTCCCTCTTCTTCTCTCTTTTATCTCTCTTTCCCTGCTTCTGGGCATAACAGAATTCTGTTATGCTTTTCTGGCATGTGTCAGAACCCTGTTATGCTTTTCAGAGAAAGCGTACCTTCAGAATCAGCAATGGGGAGCGTGAGAGTCTGCGCATGTCTGCGCTTGGCTGCGCCTGTCTGTACCTTTAGTGGTACGGAGTGCTCCTTTGTCTGGACCGCACCCCTCTCAGATGATGACACGTGGAGGCCTGCAACCCACATCTAACCACACACGTGTCACTTACTGGAAGGGCTCTAGCGCTTCTCTTTGTGGGCCTAAGTTACGCCCTCGCGGAGTAACGTAGAATGTTTCTCTTATCTGGGCAGATCGCATACTCTTGGGAGAACGTCGGGTGTGGCTGGTCTAGGCACACTCACCAAACGTTGCTCTCTGCGTATACAGCTTACCCTTCACGATGCCATGCACGTAATGGGTTGAGGGAATCACCAACCACTGGCTGGTTTACTAGTTCCCTCAGGCCACTCTCGTGCATGATTCCTTGAGGTGTGCACATGCGAGGTCCATGCGTAACGCTCTCGCTGGGAACCTCATTCCCAGTTTAACTGCGTGTAACACGAGACCCCGATGACAATACCCCGATGACTGATCAGTGTTTATCTGTTTCTCGCGTTCTGCCTTCAGGCGTTAGTCTGAGAACTGATCTGTTGGTGGCCACTTGGCTACTGACCACCGATCACCATCCCGGATGATCTGTCCCCCGACCTCTCTACCGCCTGATCTGTTGGTGGTCACTTGGTTACTGACCACCGATCACCTCTCTTGGCGATCGTCCCCCTGACCTCTCTGCCACCTGGTCCACGTGTCACCTTGCAAGTGGTCCACGTGGTTCTCTGACGCTGACGTCATCGACTACCGATGACCGATCGGATCAGAAGGCAAGAAGGGTCACATTGCCAGAACCCTACGACAATCAGAAGAGTTCCAGGTGATGACAGGAATAAGGGCTCACTTTGCTGGGCAGATCAGGTAAACTGTATTTTGATACTAGTTTGAGTTAAAACCTGCTGCCTAGTAAGTAACTTATGTTAAGTTATATTAAATGTCATCGCTAAAGAGTTAATAGTTGCTCAAGTTTACTTTGAGTTAACAGTTTGAAAAGTTGTTATAAGATTAACAGTTTATTCAAGATCGAAGCAGTGTGTGAAAGGTGAGGCTCGAATATTGCTGAGTTAATTCGTTTGAGTAAGCTTCACCAGTTATGTTGGTAAACCACACAGCAAATAAAGGTAAAAGCGTGCAAAGTAAATAGGAAGACGATATACGAGAAGTTAAAATCATATAAGAAGTGGCAATTCAAGTTTGCATGCATATAAAAGCAATTACATAAGCAGCGCCATTACAGATGAAAGTTTTTTACAAAGAAGAGGTGATGGAGGAAGGTAGCTAGTCTTCAGAGGGTACAATCTTCCCATCCACCACCTCGTTGCTGATCGACACCATGGAAAGGTCGAGCTCTGGGTATTGACATGCTACTTGCTCCAGAGCGACGTCAAACTCGGCGGTGAGGACTTGGGCAGCACTCTGCTCGAGCTCGTGTGTTTGCTTCTTCAGCTCTTCCGTTTCCTCACGAGCTCGAGCGAGTTCTTCAGCGGCTTTTTTGCCTTCGTCCCGAGCATAGGCCAGCTCTGCAGCAGTCTTTTTGGCCTCCTCGCGAGCTTCGGCGAGCTCAGCGAGAGCATTGTCCCTTTCCTTCTCGACCTTCCCAAGGAGAATCTCCCGATCTGCCGATGTCTTCTCGAGGTTCTCTATCCTGGACGCTTCCGCCTTTTTAGTAACCTCCAAATCTGCCACCTTGAGCCTATATGGGACCAACTTGCTCTCCAAGTCGATCTTCTCTTGGAGTTGGAGGTGCAGTTTTTGGCGCAGATCAGAGGCTTCCTTGCGCGGGCTTCTTAGCTCCGCGTCCATTACATCCTCCAGCCTCGAGTGCTCCAGCTCAGTCATCAGTAAGTTGCACGAGAGCTTCTCGGCCTCAGCCCTTATCATCAGGTTTGACTCCTTGAGCGCGGAGTTCTCCTCTTGAAGCTTCTTGAGGGAGTCCTTCATAGCTCTTGATACAAGCAGGGGAAGATCTTCCGCCATAGTTTTCAGTTGGGCTGTGAAGGGCCTCAAGGTCTCTTCAAAGGAAGTCGGGAGGCTTGAGGTTGCTGCTGGAGGTGGTGGAGGAGTTTGGTGCTGACATTCACCACCACCCTCTTGAGGTCGGGGATTCTGTTATCAAAATGGGCGAGATTTGAGCGCCCTCATCGACCCCTAATGCGACCCCAGTAATAGATGTGGTTGAAGGAGGACCCTCTCCGACAGATATGAACGGTGTTGAGGCGCTCGGAGGGTTCTCTACATAGTTAGGGCCGCTGCTTTCAACCACTGGGGGTGCGGCGGCCAGGGGCGTTGCTTGGACTGGTTGTAGTGGAGCTGGAGGTGAGGGCGGTGTTGGTGTTGGGAGTGTAGGCGGTGTAGAGGTGGCCACCCTTTTCCTTTTAGCGAGGAGGCCATCCTCGGTTTCTTCATCATCATCTTCTTCCTCTTGCACCACTTGAGGAGCCTTCCTCTTGGGTCTCCTCAAAACCAGTTTTTTCCTTTCTGGGCGGGTAGTACCCCAGAAGAAGTTGGACCTCGGGGAGGAGTTTTGCCTTGAGTAGCGGCGATCGCCACCGCCGGGTTGGGCGCAGCTTGGGAGCCCGCCGCGAGCTTGTGGGATCGGGTGATCGCCCTCAATTTCGCCAGTTTACCTTTTCCCAATATGTTATCTGCACAAGGTAAAAAACATATCAGCAACCAAGGCAGAAGCAAAACATGCAAGTGCATTCATACAGAGATGACACAAGTAGTACATGGATAAAAGATCAAGGTCAACACAGAATAATGGGATGCTAAAATAGAGTGGTGAAGACGCTAAGTTAGTGTTAACTCGAAGTGAGAGACTTGGTACTGGAGTAGGGGCTAACCTATGTGTATTTCGAGTTGGCTCTCGAAGAACTCGTAGGGAATGATTGAGGCAGTGGGGAAGGTGATGTTGACGGCAGCCACGCTCTTCCAGAAGAGACAAAGGTCTTTGTTCAACTCCCCCATGTTATCAGGACTTCTTGGTCTCTTGAAGCTGTCCTTGGAGTCCTTGTTCCCCTTGTTTACCCAATACAAGGGGAAGCCGTCAAGTAGTGAGGGGTCTTGCTCATTCTGGCACACCTTCACGAACTTCCCTTTCCAGTCTTTATAAGATTGCTGGAAGATTGAGAAGATTGATCTCCCAGCAATCCCGTTCAAGCTGACCCAGAGGTTATCTCCGGGATTCTTTGCCTCAAACAGGAAGAGGAAGACGTCGACTGAGGCCGGCAGCAACAAGTGCGCACAAAGAATTTGGAACGCCCTCACGAACGCCCAGCTGTTGGGATGAAGCTGGGCAGGGGCGATGTTGAGCTCGGTCAGTAGGTCTCTCTCAAAACGAGTAAAAGGAAGCCTAAGCTTCACTTTCTTGAACAAGGTAGTGTAGATGAAGCAGAACAACTCACCGTTGTTCCCCTTATCATCCGCACACATCGGTTCACCCGGGAGGCAGGGCAGCACGGCCACTTTGCTATCATGCTCCTTGTGGAAGGAAAGGTCGGGTTGATCTCCTTTCCTCAATCGGTGCACGCCCAACTCAGTGTTGATCGAGGAGGTCTCTTTCAGCAGAGTTGGGGTAGCCCAAGGGTAGAGCTTTTTATAGTCTTGTGGAGGAAGGGAGGCTCCTCCGGCGAGTGGTGGAGTTGCCTGGGTAGGGTTGGCATGAGAAGAAGCAGGCCTCTCAGCCTGTGCAGAGGGAGCACCAGAGGCTCGAGATGGGTTGCGTATCGATGGAGGATTTGTCCTAGGGACAACCTTACTAGTTTTGGGTGGAGGGTTTCGCGATGAAGAAGGAGGGTTAGCGGTGGACTTCGTGTGAGCCATCGCAGGAACTGCAAAGGAAAGAGAAAGGGATGAAATGACGCTAGCAAAGAATGACTCGATTGGGGATGAAGAAGATAGAACGAACGAACAGGGGTTCGCTGGGATGGACATTATCAGGGACGAAACCTTAGGTTACGAGAAAAAAGAAAAACAGCCCATAGCGTATGCTTCAGACAGATAATGGATGATGCAAACCGGTTAAAATGCAACAAATACCAATAAGAGGAGTAAAAGGGTTACCTTTTTATGATCGGATGAGCGCTGAAGAAAGTTGAAGATTGAGAGAGACGAGGAGTTTCGGGGTTCGAAGAGAGAGCGTTTGGGATGCTTGAGGATGAAGAAAGATGATGGAACAGTGAATAGCGCGAAGGGTTTTCGAACGTTGTGGGAAGCGCAAACGGCAATTGAAAACGACCGTTGATGACGCCACGTGTCGTTTGATTAAAGAAGGGGTTGGTGGAGCGTCAGAAAGGCAAAGGGTACGAACGTACGGAGATCCGTACAAGCGCCACGTAGATCGACGATGATTTGACCTCTTAGTCTTTTCGCTGGTCAAGGCTCAGCTTAAGACTGGGGGGCTTGTGTACCGATCAGGTAATCGGAAGTGATGACGTGGCAGCAAGCGATAATATAGGCGTGTTGAACGGGACACCTGGCTGACAAAAGGGAAGTACATCGGGAAGTCTGTGTAGTCGCCAATCGTTGGTTTGGCGTTCTCTGATATCTAGTATGTATAACCAGCGGTCACCTGGCTTGCCTCATAGTCGTCGTATGTGAGTTTTAGGCGATCAAGTGGTTAGAGACCGCTTAAAGGGGGACATTGCCGAAAGATCAAGAAGGCTTGCTTAAGGCTTTCAAGGGGTACAAGAACGAAGGACGAGGTTATCAGATAATCCTTCCCTAGCCTGAGGTCGAGGCAAGGGAACAGTTTCCCAGAACATGCATGATGTGCAAGTGAAGCAGATCGTGATAGCGGCAGGCGAGACCACAGAGAAGGTGTGCATGGTGACACCCCGTACTCGCCGCTTAAGGGGTCGCGCTCCGAGGAAGCTATGCACCAGATTACTCCTTGCATGGGTAACTTAGTTGAATAGCTTGAAGAGTAGAGGTGACGCTCAAGTAGAAGGGGGCTCCAGATGGCAACACGTGTACAGCTGGATGCGAGCCACGTGTCCAGAGGAATAACCGTCAGGAGAGAGAAAGTGCTCAGGTATATAAGGAACTCTTAACAGACTTTGAGGTACGTTTTCTGAGAACACTTGAGTACGCTTTGAGAATACTTTGAGTACACAGAGATTCACTGCGCACGGTTCCTTGAGTTTAGATTTTCTCTCTTAGTTTTTGGTGATTCCGTCACTGACTTGAGCGTCGGAGCGTGATCGGCTGCAGCGGTGCCACTCTGTTTTCTTCAGGTTCTCGCAAGGAATTGAGGCGTGAAGGACATAAGCTAACGTGGTGCGAAGCTGATCCAGAAGGAGAAACCTTTGACGTGGCAAGGCTCTTGCACTCAGGTCAACCGGCAGGATCAATAGACCTCCTATGTTTAGTGGTGTTAACTATGCTTTCTGGAAAATCAGGATGAAGATCTTTATGGAGTCTATTGACATGGGAATCTGGGATGCAGTGGTCAGTGGACCTTTTATACCTATGCAGGTTGTCAAAGATGAAACAATAAAGAAGCCTTGGTCTGAATGGAGTGAAACCGAGAAGAAGAAGGCCCAATATGACTCCTTAGCCAAGAATATCATAACCTCTGCACTGAATATGGATGAGTTCTTTAGAGTCTCTCAATGTAACTCAGCAAAGGAGATGTGGGATGTACTAGAGGTGACTCATGAAGGAACTGATGATGTGAAACAGGCAAGGAAGCACTCACTAATTCAGGAGTACGAGCTGTTCAGAATGCAATCAGAAGAAAGTATTGCAGATGTGCAGAAACGGTTTACACACATTGTAAATCACCTCACTGGCCTTGGTAAAGTCTTTGACAAGGAAGAGCTTAACATAAAATGCCTTGATAGGAGCTGGCAACCTAAGGTAACAACAATCTCAGAATCCAGAGATTTATCCAAGATGTCCACTGTTGCACTTTTTAGAAAGCTGATAGAGCATGAAACTGTGGAGAAGAAGGCCAAAGGAATTGCTCTGAAAACTACCATGGAACATGATACAAGTGAGGAAGAAGTTGATCCTGAACATGATGAGATCGTGAGTCTGCTCACCAGAAAATTCAGCAGGTTTCTTAGAAAGAAAAACCGTGACAGAACTCAACAAAGAAAGAGGTACTCTAAACAACCTAATGATTCAAATTCTTCCAATTACACATGCTTTGGATGTGGTAAACCAGGTCATATAAAAGCTGATTGTCCAAACAATCAACATAAAGAAAAATCAGCAAGCAAGAAGAGTGACAAAGGCAAAGGTAGAAGAGCATACATCTCATGGGAAGAAAATGATGTATCCTCATCAAGTAATTCCTCAACTGAAAGTGAAGAAGCAAATATGTGCTTCATGGTGAATGATGAAGGATCCAACTCTGACTCAGTAAGTGATTTTTCCATTGATTCTGAGAACTATGATCAACTGTTAATAGCTTTTAAGGAAACACATGATGAAGCAAACAGGTTGGATATTGTACCGCCCTGGTGGTCGGGTGTGATGACGTGGCATCCTGCTACAGTGTAGGCGTGTTGACAAGGCGCCAGGTTGGCAGAAGGGAAGGAAGTCGGGGAGCACGCGTAGTCGCCAGTTGTTAAGCTGGCGTGTTCCGATTTCCAGCTTACCAGAATGGGCGATCGCCAGGTTGAAGATGAAGTCGCCAGATGTAGACCCAGGCGACCAAGCAGTCGGAGATCGCCAGAACAAGCACATCGCCGAAGATGAAGGAGAAGCAGATTATGAAGGCGGCCGGCGAGACCACAGGGAAGGTGTATGAAGGCCCCTAACTCGCCAGTTCCAGTAGAGATCGCACTCCTAAGTTAGCTATACACTGGGCAGTACCATGCATAAGTAACTTAGCCAAAATGAGAGCAGAAGCAGCGCCAAGTCAGGGAGCCTCCAGATGATGGCACGTGTACAGTTGGATGCGAGCCACGTGTCCAAGTCTGTAACTGCCAGGAGAGAGAAAGCCACCAGGTATATAAGAGTTCTTAACAAACTTTCTGAGGTACGCACGTTCAGTTCATACACTTTACGCTTGCGAGCTAGAGCTGACTGTGAGAGAGGATTTGCACGGTTCTAGTTCTCTTAGTTTTTGGTGATACCGTCACTGACTTGAGCGTTGGAGTGCGATCGGCCGCAGCGGCGCCGTGCTGTTTCTTTGCAGGTTCTTGAGATAGATCCCGAAGAGGAACGGAGGTGAGAAGCGGTGCGCACGTCGATCCTTTGACGAGGCAGTTTCCAGCGTTCCGGTCAACAGGCAGGATCATCAGGCGCCCACCGTGGGACCGTGTAAAACTTGCTCCCATCCACAGCGTGAGTTCGTGGAAGTTTTCGAGGTTTTCTGCGTGGTTGTGTGCTGGCGCAACCGTCGTTCGCAGTTTCTTTGAGTTTCGTTCGGTGAATCTGCGTTTTGAACCGTTCGTTTGGCTTTTCGATCGGTGGAGTAAGGTTTACTGCTGCTTACGCGTAATCTGTTTGGTGGAAGTTCGAGTTCTTTCGTTTGTTTGGTTGTTCGCGGGGAAGCGGTGGTTTCTGGCGAAGTCGTGGTTTTCTTTGGAGGCTTACGGTGTTCTTGAGTTTTCTTGCACTGTTTCGCACTGTTTCTCCGATTGATCGCTGATTCGATCGAGGCTGAAGTGTTGTTTGCTGCTTTCCTGTGATTCGCTGAAGTTAATGAGAAAAATGAGAAGCAATCGTTCCAGTCCCGTGGCGCCTGTCGCTGCTGAAGGCGACACCGCCATGACCATGGCGCAGATGGCAGAAATGATGCGCTCGTTGCAGGCAACTGCGGAAGCCTCGCGCATAGAGCAAGCGAGGATACATGAGGACCTGGTCGCCTCTCGCGCTAGGAACGAGGAACTCAGCAAGGTGACTGAGGAGCTGCGTCGAGCTCTTCAGGAGCAGCAAGGACGTTCTTCTGCTGAAGAGGTGGCGCCGTCGACGCCACCTCGTGTTTTCCCAATGCCTTTTGTTCAGGCGATTACCGACACGCCTATTCCCACGAGCGTGGTTCCGGTTAAAGCTGTCTTTACCGGCGTGGAGGATCCAGAGGCTCATCTGACCACGTTCCACACGCAGATGATGCTGTCGGGAGGGTCGGACGCCGTCTACTGCAAGATGTTCGTGAGTACGCTCCAGGGAACGGCGATGGAGTGGTTTGTGAGCTTGCCTAACGGCCACATAACCAATTTTCAACAGTTCTCGAAAATCTTTGTCGAGCAGTACATTATGAATAAGGCACCGCCCAGGGTGTCCTATGATCTGTTTGATATAAGGCAGTACCATGGGGAGTCCCTCAGAGACTACCTCAATCGCTTCGGAGCGCAGATGGTCAGATCGCCGGCCAAGGATGAAGAAATGCTGGTCTATGCCTTCAAGAAGGGCGTGCAGCCAGGGCCATTCTGCGAGGCCTTGATCAGAGCTCATCCAGCGACGTTTGCTGAAGTCAAGCGACTTGCGGTGGCCCACATCGCCGACGAGAGTGAAGTCGCCGAGAAGAGAGGCAGCGTGGCTCCCGCCAGGCCACGCGCCCAGACCAGGATCCAGCCGCAGAGGGTGCTGGAAACGGCGGCGGCGGCCAGAAAAGACCAGAGGACTCGCCATCCTTACGACAGGAGAAACAAGGGAAGAAGCCAAGCGCGCCAACAACCAGCACGCCGGGAATACAATCGCCCGCCTAAGCACAAATTTGTCATGGGACTAGCAGACCTGATCGCTATCCCTAACATATCTGCTAGGTTGAAGGCGCCTGAGAAGGTGGGCGACAAGGTGCTGGGGTCAAAGCCGGACGCCTGGTGCGAGTTCCACCAATGTTTTGGCCACACCTTGGACTCGTGTTTGTCTTTGGGGTATCAGCTCGACGATCTGGTTAAGAGCGGGTTCCTAAATGACTATCTGCTGGATAGAAGGACGGGGGGAGCGTCGAGTTCCCAGCCAGCAGGTGGAGAAGCCCAGCAACACGAGATGCCTATCCACGGGGAGATCCACACCATTGCAGGGGGTTTCTCAGGTGGTGGATGCACCGCATCGTAGAGGAAAAAGTATGCGCGATCGGTGATGACAGTGGACATGTTTGAAGATCACTCGCCGGAAGTGGACATTACGTTCACCAAGCAGGATCTTCGGGACGTTGTGCCTCATGACAACGATCCCATAGTTATTTCGTTGGTTACAGCAGGGAGGAAGGTCCATAGAGTTCTGGTGGACCAAGGAAGCTCGGCAGACGTGATGTTCTGGCCGACTTTCACGCAGCTGGAGTTGCCCCTTGACCAGCTAAGGCCCTATGGAGGGTGCTTATATGGGTTCGCTGGTGACCAGGTGGAGGTCAGGGGGTACATTGAGCTGAGAACCACGTTTACAGATGAGGCTGGGTCGAGGACGGAGAAAATCAAGTACCTCATTGTGAACGCCCCTTCAGCATATAACATCCTATTGGGAAGGCCCACTCTTAACAGGATAGGCGCCATTCCGTCGACTCGGCACATGAAGGTGAAGTTGCCGTCCATGGAAGGGGTGGTGATCACGATGAAGTCTGATAAAAAAGAAGCGAAAAGGTGCTATGAGAATAGCCTGAAAAAAAAAAGATCAGTGAGTTATGTAACAACCACCCCGCCTCCCGGTGTGAAGCCCAGACCGCCGGTAACAGAGGAGGCCGCCGGAAGAGACGTGGAAATGGTGGATGCTGAGCTGGGGGAGAGGAATGCTGGCCTGGAAGAGGAAGAGGCGCGGAATCGCCCCGAGGAAGCAAGGGAACAGGGAATCGCCAGGGCGGTGATCGCCAGAGAATCCAGGCCTAAACCTGTCGAGCAGTGGCTCGAGAAGGAGATCGGAGGAAAAATCTTCAAGCTCGGAAGATCCCTAGAGGTCGATCTCCAGGACCAGATTGCCAAGGTGATTGAGCGGCATCTGGACGCGTTTGCATGGTCCGCTTCGGACATGCCCGGGATTGATCCCGACTTCTTGTGCCATCATCTGGCGATGGACAACATGGTGAGACCGGTGCGACAAAGGAGAAGAAAATTCAACGAGGAGAGGAGGCAGGCGATCAGGGATGAAACCCAGAAACTCCTCACTGCGGGCCACATCAGGGAAGTCCAGTACCCTGAATGGTTGGCAAATGTCGTACTGGTGAAGAAGAGTAACGGGAAATGGCGCATGTGCGTCGATTTCACCGATCTGAATAAAGCTTGCCCGAAGGATTCGTATCCTTTACCAAGCATTGATGCCCTGGTTGATAGTGCTGCAGGGTGCAAGCTGCTGAGTTTCCTAGATGCCTTCTCAGGCTATAATCAGATCAAGATGCATCCCATGGATGAAGAAAAAACAGCCTTCATGACGGAGAGGTCGTGCTACTGCTATAAGGTGATGCCGTTTGGGCTGAAGAACGCGGGGGCCACGTACCAGAGGCTGATGGATCGAGTACTTGCACCAATGCTGGGAAGGAACGTGCAAGCCTACGTCGATGACATGGTCGTGACCTCGCAGGAAAAGAGCAAGCACGTTGCAGACTTGGAAGAATTGTTCACGACGATCGCCAAGTTCAAGTTAAAGCTCAACCCGGAGAAATGCATTTTCGGCGTGGAGGCTGGAAAGTTTTTGGGTTTACTCTTGACTGAAAGAGGAATAGAAGCCAACCCAGACAAGTGTGCCGCCATCTTGGCGATGAGAAGCCTGGCTACGGTGAAAGAGGTCCAGCAGCTAACAGGTCGGATGGCAGCCCTATCTCGCTTCGTGTCAGCTAGCGGAGAAAAGGGGCATCCCTATTTTCAATGTCTGCGGCGCAATAATAAGTTTGTTTGGACGAAAGAGTGCGAGGAAGCTTTCGTCAAACTGAAGGAGTATCTGGCGAGCCCGCCGGTTCTGTGCAAACCGCTGGCGGGAATCTCTCTCAGGTTGTATTTCGCTGTGACTGAGAGGGCGGTGAGTGCGGTGCTCGCCCAGGATCAAGATCAGGCTCAGAAGCCTATTTATTTCGGGAGCAAGGTGTTGCAGGGCCCAGAAACGAGATATCAGGCCCTGGAGAAGGCTGCGCTGGCTGTGGTGTTTTCGGCGAGGAGGTTGCGCCACTACTTCCACAGTTTCACAATACTGGTGATGACTGACCTGCCCATCTAGAAGGTCTTGAAGAAACCCGACATTGCGGGAAGGATGGTGAAGTGGGCGGTAGAGTTGTCAGAGTTTGATATTAAGTACGAGCCCCGAGGCCCGATCAAGGGGCAAATCTTTGCAGATTTCGTGGTTGAGCTCTCATCAGAGGCGACGCGGGTTGAAGGAGACGATTTCCGTTGGGTACTTTCGGTGGATGGATCGTCGAACCAGCAAGGCAGCGGTGCTGGAGTCATATTGGAAGGACCCAACGGCGTGCTGATTGAACAATCTTTGAGGTTTGCCTTCAAAGCCAGCAACAATCAAGCAGAGTATGAGGCGCTGATCGCCGGGATTTTGCTGGCCAAGGAGATGGGAGCTAGGGTGCTGATGGCTAAGAGTGACTCGCTGCTAGTCACAGGGCAAGTAACCGGCGAGTTCCAGGCTAAAGATCCACAAATGGCGGCTTACTTGGCGTATGTGCAGGAATTGAAGAGTTCCTTTGCCTCTTTTGAAGTAGTACATGTGGCCCGAGAGCAGAATGCCCGAGCTGACTTGCTTGCTAAGCTCGCCAGCTCAGGCAAGGGGGGTAGGCAGAGGACGGTGATTCAAGAAACTCTGAAGACGCCGAGGGCATTTGTAGCAGATCACCTGGTCCTTCAGATAAGCAAGTCGACGGAGAGAGCAGCGAGAAGCCATAAGTCCTTGACGCAAGAAACTTTGAGATCACCGAGAGTCAGAGCATGTCGAGGAGAGAAGGTGGGCGTGATGCAGGTCTGCGCCGCCCATGAGCCAGACACTTGGATAACACAGTACAAGCGGTGCTTGGCAGATGGCCTCCTCCCGCTGGATCCAACAGAAGCTAGGAAGGTAAAGAAAAATTCTAGCAAGTACACATTGATTGATGGCGATCTGTACAGGTTTGGGTTCACTCACCCACTCCTGGAATGCATACACGGCGAGAAGTGCACGAGAATTATGGCAGAGCTCCACAAAGGTATATGTGGAAGCCACGTCGGGGGTCGAGCTCTGGCCGCGAGGACTCTCCGTGCAGGCTACTACTGGCCATCCATGAGAGAAGATTGCAAGAAATATGCCCAATGTTGTAAACAATGCCAGCAGCACGCCGATTGCCATAAGGCACCTCCCGAGGAGTTGAAGTCGATCTATAGCCCTTGGCCGTTTCATACTTGGGGAATCGACATCCTGGGACCTTTTCCGCTGGCGATCAGGCAAATGAAGTACTTGGTGGTGGCGATTGAGTATTTCACCAAGTGGATTGAAGCAGAACCAGTGGCCCAGATCACCGCACACAAGATCGAAGGTTTTGTATGGAAGAACATCGTGTGCCGGTTTGGAGTGCCTAAGCGCCTGGTATCAGATAATGGGACGCAGTTTGCAAGCCACCTGTTGAAGAAGCTTTGCGAAGGGGTGGGAATTCAACAAGTGTTTGCATCCGTCGAGCACCCTCAGACAAATGGCCAGGTGGAGTCAGCTAATCGGGTGTTGTTGAGAGGTTTGAAGAGAAGGCTTGAGAAAGCCAAGGGAAGTTGGGCTGAGGAGGTGCCCCGTATAGTCTGGGCGTACCACACCACCGAGCAGTCAGGAACCCACGAGACCCCGTTCAGCTTGGTCTATGGGTGTGATGCCATGATTCCAGTGGAGATCCAGGAGAGCTCGCCGAGATTCCAGAACTTCGTAGAGGAAGACTCGAATGAAGAAAGAAGGCTGAACCTGGATCTACTGGATGAGGTCAGGGAAGAAGCGAGGTTGAAAGCTGAAGCTGTGAAGAGAAGGGTCGAACGAAGATACAACTCGAAGGTGATGCCAAGGCAGTTTAGAGAGGGCGACTTGGTGATGAGGAAGGCCCACCAGTACGAGATGGAGAATAAATTGTCACCCAAGTGGACTGGACCGTTCAGAATAACCGAGGCGCTCGGGAACGGGGCCTACCGCTTAGAGACGTTGGAAGGGGGGGGCGATCCCTCGCACCTGGAACGCCACACACCTGAAGTTGTACTATAGTTAAAAGCTTTGTAAGTAAAGACAAACACAAATGTTATATTACAATGTCTTTGATGAAACAGTTTCAAGGGGGCACTCTTTTTTCCCTAAGGAGGGTTTTTAATGAGGCCACCCAATAAAGAAGAGTTTTTGAAGTATAAGGCGTTTTCAGATTGCATGTTTGCTTTTTTCCAAGAGTTTTGAAGAAAGACCTTGTCGCTTGTATGTGATTTAAGGCAAGAAAAGTTATATCGCGTGCTTTCTAAAAAGTTTTAAGTCCTCATCGTTTTTCGGCGATTGGAGGCACCAGTTAAGTTTTAAGTCCTCATCGTTTTTCGACGATTGGAGGCACCAGTTAAGTTTTAAAGTCCTCATCGTCTTTCGGCGATCGGAGGCACCAGATGAAAGACCTCAACGCCCTCGCGCGTCCTGAGGCAAGTAAAAGACCTCCTCGCCGTCGAGCGAGTGCAGGCGAGAAAGAGAAAAAGTCCTCCGTGTTTCTGGGAGCGAGAAGATGTAACTCCTGGGGCAATGTAGAGGCAAGTTAAAAGACCTCCTCGCCGTCGAGCGAGCGCAGGCGAGAAAGAGAAAGGTCCTCAGTGCATCCAGGGGGGAGGAGATGTACACCCTGGGCAAGTTGAGGCACCAGATAAAGTCCTACTCGCCGTCAAGCGAGTTAAGGCCAGTTAAAGACCTCCTCGCCGTCGAGCGAGCGCAGGCGAGAGAAAGAAAGGGTCCTCAGTGCATCCAAGGGGGAGGAGATGTACACCCTGGGCAAGTTGAGGCACCAAATAAAGTCCTTCTCGCCGTTGAGCGAGTTCAGGCGAGTTAAGACCTTCTCGCTTACATGCGAGCTTAGGCAAGATAAAATCCTTCTCGTCTCGAACGAGTTCAGGTATGGCGCAGAGGGTGGAAGAAGTATGGAAGGTGGCTAAGGTAGGTTCGAAGAGAACGCCTAGTCAGCCGGTCTTTGTTCTGAAGTCTAGGAGGGAAAAGGGAGATCCCTAAAGGCATCTCTGCCCCATGCAAAGAAACGATTGCCAAAGCATGAGGCTAGGAAAAGCTGATGGTACCAAGAGTTCTTGGCGATCGGGAAAAGCTCAAACAGCGGCGAGAAGGTTAAAAGGCTTGTTTGATAAAGCAGGTCGAGTGGGACGTTGTTTGAGCCAATAATTGAGTTACAGTTTGTTGCTTGAAGGGTATTCTTGTGATAAGGTTAGTTGCCTTAAGAGTACAAGTTGGTTAAAGTGGTTTTTACTTGAGTTTAAAGTGGTTCGAAGCGGTTAAGTCAAAGGTTGTGTTTGCAAAAATCGTTAAGTTAAATCCGACAAAGTTAAACATGCAAAGAAGGTTAAAGCGCTTAAAGAAGTCAAGAGAATGAATACCCAAACTTTGTCATTGAGATAAGTATTTGTTAAAAGCACACATACAAGAGTTTTTATAGAATAATACAAGGGAAATCATAAAAGTAGCAGATGAGGTGGAGTTGATTAGTCTTCAGCAGGAACGACCTTTCCATCTACTACTTCGTTGTTCAACGACACCAGGCTGAGATCCAGATCGGGAAATAGGCAAGCGAATTGCTCCCGCGCAGCTTCGAATCCAGCAGCCAGAATCTGAGCAGAATTTAGCTTGAGTGCTTCGATTTGCCCCTGAAGTTCCTCAATCCGCTTCTTGAGGTCTTCGGTTTGCTCTTTCAGCTCTTTGTTCTGCTGTTCCAGCTCTTCAACCTGTTTTTTAAGTTGTTCGTTGGTCTCTTGAGCCTGGAGAAGGTCTTCAGTAACCTTCTTGGATTCCGATTGTGCTTGGGCCAACTCAGCAGCCATCTTTCCCTTCTCTTTGTTGGCCTCGACGAGATCAGCCATGGCGTCGTCCCTCGCCTTTTCTACTTGCCCAAGTAGTTTCTCTCGGTCGATCGACCTCTGCTCCAGTTTTTGCACCTTAGCGGCGTCAGCTTGCATGCGAGCCTCCAGGTCGACCGCCTTGGCACGAAGGGGCACAATTTTGCTTTCTAGCTCGACCTTCTCTTGGGCAAGATCATGAACTTTGCGGCGAAGGTCAGTAGCCTCCTTGCACGCCAACCTGAGCTCAGTGCTCATTGCATCCTCCACTCGGGAGTGTTCGATCTCTGCGAGCGTCAGGTTGAAAGATAACTTCTCCACCTCAATCTTCATAGTGCTGTTTTCGGTTTTGAGGTTGAAGAGGTCATCTTGGAGCCTCCTGGTTGAGCCTTCCACGGCCCTGGTTATAATCGATGGGATATCCTCTGCTATGGTTTTGAGTTTGGCAGTCAGAGGTTCCCACATCCTTGTGACCTCAAGGGGAAGGTTCGCCGCTTGGAGAGGCGCCAGGGGGGCTTGTAGTGGGTTCTCGTCGCCACCTTCCTTAGCAGGTTCTTCAGTGTTTGCTTCCTGGCGTGGCGACGCAATCGGGGATTCGGTAATCAGAATCAGAGAGGTATGAGCAACCTCATCCCCGATTGGAACGTTTTCTGCAGCTGAAGTGTTTGAAGGGGGGCCCCCTCCGGCTGACACGTATGGCGTAGAGGCGCTTGGGGGGTCCTCCAGGAAATTTGGCTCTTGGGCCTCAGCTGCAGGTGGCGCAGTGGCCAGTGGAACCGCTTGGACTGGTGATGAAGGAGCTTGTTGTGTTGGCGATGAGGGAGGAGGAGCAGGCGTTGATGGTGGTGTTGAGGTCGGAAGAGGGGGTGGGGCAGGTGGTGAAGATGGTGCCACCCTTTTCCTCTTCGTAACGAGGCCATCCTCGGTGACCTCGTCGTCCTCTTCTTCCTCCTCTTGGACGACTTGGGGGGCTTTCCTTCTGGGTCTCTTAAGGACCAATTTTTTGCGTTGAGCGGGCTCCTTGGGTGGTGATCGCCCTTGGACAATGGCGGCCTCCACCACCGAGTTGGGCACTGTTTGGGAACCGGTTGCCAACCCGTGGTTTCGGGCGAGTGACTTTAGTTCGGTGAGCATGTTCTTGGGCAACATGTTGTCTACAGGGGACAGAGATGCGTGAGCTAACTCAAGGAAAACAGATAAGTGCACAGTGTAATAAACAGCAAAGCAGATAATATGTGCAGGAAAAGTAAAGCCAAAGTCTTGCGCATAACGCACAAGACGCCCAGAGACAGCTAAACAGAAGCAGTATTAAAGCAATGGTTCAAATGACCTAACCTATTTGAAATTCTAGCTGATCTTCGAAGAATTCAAAGCTGATCAGGGAGGTGGTGAGGAAAGTTATGTTGGCGTCCGCCACCTTCTTCCAGAAGAGACAAAGGTCTCTGTCCAAAGCTCCCATGCTATCAGGACTTCTGGGCCTCCTGAAGCAGCTCTTGGACTCCTTTTTCCCCTTGTCCACCCAGTACAAGGGGAAGCCATCAAGAAGGGAGGTGTCCTTGTCGTTTGCACGTACTTGGACGAATTTCCCCTTCCAGTCTTTGTACGATTGCTGGAAAATGGTAAAAATGGATCTCCCAGCAATCGCATTCAAGCTGACCCACAGGCGGTCTCCTGGGTGCTTGGCTTCGAAAAGGAACAAAAACACGTCCACCGACGCGGGCAACCCCAGGTGGGCGCACGTTACTTGGAAGGCTCGAACAAACGCCCAGCTGTTGGGGTGGAGCTGGGCAGCCGCAATGTTGAGCTCGGTAAGAAGTTCCCTCTCGAAACGGGTGAGAGGGAACCTGAGCCTGACCTTCTTGAACAGAGTCGTGTAGACAAAGCAGAAGGGCCCGTCGGCGCTTACTTTGTCATCAGCACACACGGGCAGGTCGGCGGGGCAAGGCAGCACCATCATCCTTTCGTCGTGCTCCTTGTGAAACGACTGGTAGATCTCGTCCCCCTTGGTCAGCCGCAAGACTGCCCCCGCAGTGTTCACAGAGGATTTTTCTTTCAGAAGGGTTGAGTTAGCCCAGGGGTATAAAGTTTGGAAGTCTGGCAGAGGAACGGGGGCTCCTCCAGCGTTAGATGGAGTCGCCTAGGCCGGGGCAGATTGGGAAGACGCAGGCCTCTCAGCCTGCGAAGAGGAAGCGCCACGAACTTGTGTTGAGTCGTGTGCTTGTGAAGGAAGGTTTCGTGCTGATGGAGGGGGGTTCGGGGTAATCTTGGTGCGAGTCATGATAGCAGCTGCAAAGGAAGAAGAAAGGAAAAATGATCAGGAGGGTTACGAAGGCTGACTCGATCATAGAAGGAAGGTGAAAGACGAACGAATGCAGGTTCGTTGCGACGATCGACAAAGCCCTAAGTTACGCAGAAGGAGAAATGGAAAAACAACCCACAGCGTATGCACCAAGCAGTTACAGGATGATGCAAATCGGTGAAAATGCAAGGAAAGCCAGCAGATGAAGGAAAGTAGTTACCTTTCGATGATCAGGAAGACGATGGAGGAAGATGGTGATCTCGAGCGTTGAGAGTTTTCGCAGAAGGAAGTTAGAGCGTTTGCAAGCACGAAGAAAGTGATGGAACAGTGAAGCGAAATGGGTTTAAGGGTTTTTCGAAATGGGTTTAGGAAGCACAAACGGCAAATGGGGAGAGCCGTTGATGAAGCCACGTGTCGAGCGATGAGTGAGGGGTTTGGTGGGGCATCAAAGCAGCAGAAGGTACAACCGCTTGGAATTCCGCGTCAAGGCCACGTGGATCGGTGTTAACGAAGGCTCTTTCAGTCTTTTCGCTAGACAAGTCTTCGCTTAAGACTGGGGGGCTTGTGTACCGCCCTGGTGGTCGGGTGTGATGACGTGGCATCCTGCTACAGTGTAGGCGTGTTGACAAGGCGCCAGGTTGGCAGAAGGGAAGGAAGTCGGGGAGCACGCGTAGTCGCCAGTTGTTAAGCTGGCGTGTTCCGATTTCCAGCTTACCAGAATAGGCGATCGCCAGGTTGAAGATGAAGTCGCCAGATGTAGACCCAGGCGACCAAGCAGTCGGAGATCGCCAGAACAAGCACATCGCCGAAGATGAAGGAGAAGCAGATTATGAAGGCGGCCGGCGAGACCACAGGGAAGGTGTATGAAGGCCCCTAACTCGCCAGTTCCAGTAGAGATCGCACTCCTAAGTTAGCTATGCACTGGGCAGTACCATGCATAAGTAACTTAGCCAAAATGAGAGCAGAAGCAGCGCCAAGTCAGGGAGCCTCCAGATGATGGCACGTGTACAGTTGGATGCGAGCCACGTGTCCAAGTCTGTAACTGTCAGGAGAGAGAAAGCCACCAGGTATATAAGAGTTCTTAACAAACTTTCTGAGGTACGCACGTTCAGTTCATACACTTTACGCTTGCGAGCTAGAGCTGACTGTGAGAGAGGATTTGCACGGTTCTAGTTCTCTTAGTTTTTGGTGATACCGTCACTGACTTGAGCGTTGGAGTGCGATCGGCCGCAGCGGCGCCGTGCTGTTTCTTTGCAGGTTCTTGAGATAGATCCCGAAGAGGAACGGAGGTGAGAAGCGGTGCGCACGTCGATCCTTTGACGAGGCAGTTTCCAGCGTTCCGGTCAACAGGCAGGATCAGATATAATGTGCAACAGATTGAATAGAATAAATAGGGTACCTGAACCTAAGGTCAAAGCTCTTGAAGAAGAATTGCACAAAGCTAAAACTGAATTGGTTAGCCTTGAATTAACATGTTTGCATGCATCAATCAAAACCTGTGATAATTGTAAGAAGCTGGAAAAACAGGTTGAATATTTGTTAAAAACTCTCTCAAATTTCACTAAAGGAAGAGAAAATCTTGAAACCTTATTAGGTTCACAGAATGCTGTTTTCAATAAAAATGGTCTAGGATACAATCCTGGAATGAAAAGTAATGTGAAAAAGCTGTCTAGTTTCTTTGTTCCTAACAAAACAGGTTTTTCCTCTCTTAGTTATTCAAAAACAATGCATACTGCAACATGTTTTTATTGTATGAAGTCTGGTCATGTATCTAGAACATGTAAAGCTAGGAGGTACCTTGTTCCTAAAGTATTGGCCAAATGGCTTCCTAAGGAAAGGTATTAATCATGCTGGACCCTAGACTAAAGGGGTACCATATGTGCTAAATCTGTTTTATTGCAGAAAAACAGCCGGAGAAACCAGTGGTACCTTGACAGTGGCTGCTCAAAGCACATGACTGGTGATGTGACTCAGTTCATAAATCTGAAACTCAAAGCTGAAGGACATGTCACATATGGGGATAACAATAGAGGACAAATTCTTGGAAGAGGAGATGTTGGTACTAAAGACTCAACCACTATTGAGAATGTACTGTATGTTGAAGGGCTAAAACATAGTCTTCTAAGTATTAGCCAGCTATGTGACAAGGGATACAAGGTCAATTTCAAAGCCAACACTTGTACAATTTCAAATGAAATTTCTGGTAAGGTGTTGTTCACTGGAAAAAGGGTAAATAACATCTATCTCTTAGATATTATAAAGAGCTGTTCTGAAAATGAGTGTTTGTTGTCTAAAAATGATGAGTCATGGCTGTGGCATAGGAGGCTAGCTCATGTTCACACAAATCACTTGAATAAGCTAAGGTCTAAGGAACTTATTTCTGGTTTACCAAACATAAAATTTCAAAATAACAGATTGTGTGATGCTTGTGTAAAGGGAAAACAGATATGGTTTCTTCAAATAAAGCTTTGGATGTTTTGCATATGGACTTGTTTGGACCATCTAGGACTGCTAGCTTAGCTGGAAATTACTATGCTTTGGTGATTGTTGATGACTTTTCAAGATATACATGGACTTTGTTTCTTGCTTCTAAAAATGATGCATATAAAGCCTTTAAGAAACTACCTAAGGTTCTGCATAATGAAAATGAAAATAGGATAAAACAAATTCGTAGTAATCATGGGGGAGAATTTCAAAATGCAAAGTTTGATAAATATTGTGAAAAACATGGGATCATACATAGTTATTCTGCTCCTAGGACACCCCAACAAAATGGTGTTGTTGAAAGTGTACCGTCCCGTATCCGGGCGTTGACAAAGTCAAGGTCAAAGTCATCGCCGGGGTCAAAGTCAACATAAGGCGCCGCCTAGGTGAGGAGACGCCAAGTGCAAGCATCGCCGAGGCAGGGCGTCGCCAAAAGGAAGCGTCGCCAAGGTGAAGGCATCGCCAAGTCAAGGCGTCGCCCGGCTAGGGCGTCGCCAATGCCAGGTGTCACAAAAGCAAGGCAATCACAGTGTCACTCCCCGATACCCATGGGTAGGAAAGACCATGGAGGGAGCGATGTCGCGGGAAGGCCTCAAATCCCGATAATCCGGGGTAGTAATAAAGAGAAGAGAAAGGTGGCTTCAAGGCCATAGTAATAGCGCCAGTGTAGAACAACCTGACTCGTGAAGTGCCCCTGCCGCCCCAGAGACGCCCTTGGGATAGATACGACTCATGAGGAGGGTCACGCCCAGGGTAGCCAGGTGCGGGGTACGAGAGGAAGGTAGATACGCTCTCGTAGTGAGTGACTAGATGTTGGGGGCATGAGTTGGCGCCCAAAGGGTCACCCCTTGCGCAGATGCACTCCCAGGTAGGAGGACCCACACGAGGAAATACCCTCAGATGGAGTCACGGCTATATGAGGCCCTCCACGTGTACAGCAGCCAAGTCAGGATAGAAACGCCATTTTGTCAGGTACAAGGTAATTAAAGTTATATAATACAGTTTCCGTTTCGAGCGTTTAAGGTACTATAAATGCTCCCAAGCGGTTTAAACGTCTTAAATGCGCTGAATGTTTTATAATTAAATGTGCTTTAAGGCGCTTTGAATGCTGGGGTAGCTTAAATAGCGCTTTGAATGTTAGAAATGGGGTTTGAACTTTTGGCAAACTTTCCCAGAGTACACTCTAGTTGCTTGCTCGAGTCTTGAGATTACGGACAAGGGACTAGAGAGAGAGAGGTTGTTTGCCAGAGGGAGAAAATAGACACTAAAGACAATTTCTTTTGACCACCTTCAGAGTGCCATTCACGGTGCTCCGATACGGAGGTGCATAGTTTTGGTGTTTCTTGCTAGCTGACTTGAGCGTCGGAGTGCAAACGGCCGCTAGGGCGCCCTTTTGTCCTTCTTTGCAAGAATCCACAGGTAACCAGTGGGAAGGAGTCCCTAGCTGACGGGTGAGGTTGCGCACAAAGACGTCCCATGTCAACCGGCCGGAACAGAAAGAAAGAATAGATCACTAGAAGAGTTAGCTAGGACTATGCTAAATGAATCTGGTTTACCTAAATATTTTTGGGCTGATGCTGTATACACTGCTTCTTATGTGCTTAACAGAACATTGATTAGACCAATTCTTAAGAAAACTCCCTATGAATTGTATAAAGGTAGGAAGCCTAGCATTAGTCATCTTAGGGTGTTTGGCTGCAAATGCTTTGTTTTAAATAATGGTAAAGATAATCTGGGGAAATTTGATCCTAAATCAGATGAAGGAATACATATTGGGTATTGTATAAATGGTCATGCTTATAGAGTGTATAACAAAAGATTGCTTGCAGTTGAAGAATCTATACATGTTGCATTTGATGAAACAAATTTTTCTGTGCCCAAATCTATTCTGGATGAACCTGGTATGGATGATTTAAGAACCATTATGCAACAAAATCAATCTAGTGAGCTTGATGCAACTAATTCAAATTCTATCAAAGAATCTACTGTGAATGCAGGACTGCCTAAAGAATGGAAGACTCCAAGGGATCTCACTCTTGACAATGTAATTGGTAAAATTGAGAAAGGAGTCTCAACAAGGAATTCACTCAACAATTTCTGCAGAACAGTGGCTTTTGTGTCACAGATTGGGCCTAAAACCCTGGAAGAAGCACTGCAAGAATTGGATAACAACAATGCTGGAAGAGCTGAACCAGTTAGAATACAATGAAGTGTGGACTTTGGTTCCAAGAAAGCATGAGATGAACATCATAGGAACCAAGTGGGTGTACAGGAACAAGATGGATGAACATGGAGCTATCACTAGAAATAAAGCAAGGCTGGTTGCTAAAGGTTATAACCAAGAAGAAGGTATTGATTTTGGTGAAACCTATGCACCAGTAGCACGTCTTGAAGCTGTCAGACTACTTCTAGCATTTTCCAGCATACAAGGTTTCAAGCTGTTTCAAATGGATGTCAAGAGTGCATTTCTAAATGGCTACATCAATGAAGAGGTGTTTGTATCTCAGCCTCCAGGGTTTGAAGATCACAAAAATCCAGAACATGTGTACATGCTTAAGAAGGCCTTTTATGGATTGAAGCAAGCACCTAGGCAATGGTATGAAAGGCTAAGCGAATTTCTGCTCCCTCAAGGATATAGCCGTGGCAATTCTGATAAAACTCTCTTTCTAAAGAAGAAAAGAGAAGATATCATACTTGTGCAAGTCTATGTAGATGATATTATCTTTGGGTCCACAAATGAAGAGATGTGTGAAGACTTTGTGAAAACCATGAAAAGTGAGTTTGAGATGTCAATGTTAGGAGAAATGAATTTCTTCCTTGGACTACAAGTTAAGCAACTCAAGGATGGAATTTTCATAAGCCAAGAAAAATACTGCAAGGAACTGCTTAAGAGGTTTGATATGGATCAATGCAAAGCAATCAGCACTCCTATTTCAACAAGCTGCCAGCTGGATCAAGATTTTGCAGGAAAATCAGTGGATCAAACCAAGTATAGGGGTTTAATTGGTTACTTATTATACCTAACTGCCAGCAGGTCTGACATTATGTTTGTTGTGTGTTTATGTGCTAGATATCAATCTGATCCAAAGGAATCACACTACAATGCAGCAAAGAGAATTCTGAAATATTTGCAAGGATCTAAGGATGTTGGATTATGGTATCCTAACAAGGTATCCTTAAATTTAACTGGTTTTTCAGATTCTGACTTTGCAGGTTGTAAGGTGGATAGGAAAAGCACAAGTGGAACTTGTCACATGCTTGGATCAAGTCTAATTTCTTGGCATTGCAAGAAACAAGCTTGTGTTGCTCTCTCCACAGCAGAGGTAGAATACATAGCTGCTGGAAGTTGTTGTGCTAAAACCTTATGGCTAAGGCAGCAGCTAAGTGATTTTGGAATTTTGTTAAACAAGATACCTATAAATTGTGATAATACTAGTGCCATAAATCTGTCTAAGAATCCTGTCATGCACTCAAGGACTAAACATATTGAAATTAGACATCACTTTCTAAGAAAACATATAGCTAATGGAACTTGTGATATACAATTCATTGGTACTGAGTTTCAACTAGCTGATCTATTCACTAAACCACTTGCTAAAGACAGGTTTTATTTTCTTCTAAATGAATTGGGTATTATTAGCTTAAATTGTCCTCTGCAGTGAAAATTTCAATATGTTGTTTTATGATTTAGCATGTTTTGTTCCCTGTTTCAGAAATCACAGCTGTGACTAGGAAAGAGAAAGATTTACTTTTCTCTCTCTCACTTTATCTTTGACTGCTTTTTCGGTTATTAACCAGCAGGCCTATGGCAATTAGTGTGTGGGTATCCTAATTGATTGGATATTGTGGAGGTGCAACAGATTTGGTTTGCCAAAATCAGGTTCCAAGATATTCTTCCAAGATGTGCTTTTTCCAAAACCTGCTGCACCATAGGAATAAAATCTGAAGCATATCTGATGGATTTGATTTTTCTTCAAAACCCATAATTCCTAAAATCTGATCAAATCGTTCTTCTTTAAAATCTATGATTTTCAAAATTTGGTTTAATGATTCTATATAAACCTAGCACAAATCAGCTTTTCTCTCACACCTTCTCATTTGTGCTATAAGCTGTCCAGGTTTACACTTGCTTCACCACAGGTTTTGTTTCTGTTCTGAGTGGTAATCTGTACTGTATTTTTTTCTTTCTAGAATTGTATATTAATAAACTGGTGCAGGGAAAAACAGATTGAGCATGGCATCCTCATCACACAGAAAGAAGAAATCCAAGGAGCAATCCAGCAGCAACCAAGGTATTATAGAGAAATGGTTTGCTGGAGATTCTGAAGCAATGACAAGGTACATCCATGAGACAAGCAGAAAGCAAGTCAATGCGTCCAAAGTGCTGGAATTCTCTTGGTTGAGAGAATAAAATCTGACTGAAGCAAAAACCTTGCTCAAGCATCAAAAGCTGAAGAACTTCCTAGAAATGACTGGAAATGTCTATCCAGACTTGGTGAAAGTCTTCTACAACAACTTGGTTCATGATGGAAAAAATTTGGTCTCCCATGTGAAAGGTGTGAAGCTGAAGATTACAAGAGAAATATGGAGTAATGTGGGAGGAATCAAGTATTCTGGAATGAAGGTAAGCAAAGGTAACACTACTGGAATTCAGGGATTCAACAAGATGCAGTTTTACAGAAGTTGTGTGAGAAAGTAATCATGCAACTCTCCATGAAGAAGATTTGATTATGCTGTATTGTATCATGAACCAACTCAAGGTAAATTGGGTGAGTACAATGGTGGAGCATATGCTTAAATCCACAAGGTTACCAGACTATCGTTTTCCATATGCTATTTTTGTGTCAAAGCTAATCGATTATTTTGAAGTTGACAACTCTACTCTTTTGAAGATGGGGTTTCAAAAAAAGGATGACAGCTGGGTATTTAGAAGGAATACTACAAATAGAGCTGAAAATGAAGCAGCTGATCCAGCAAATGAAGAAGAAGAAAATGCTGATGGAGTGCAACACATGGATGAATCACCAGGGCACTCTGCTGGACATGAAGATGTTGCTGCTACAAGTCAAAATGCAATGGTTGCATATGAGGAACCTGAGTACAGAGGTGAACCTCTGTCTATGTTTGAAAGACAAGTGCTGAGCAGGCTGGACACACTCACATTTGAGCAGAAAGCACACTATGAAATGACTTACGCCAGGTTTCAACACTTGGATGACCAACTTGAAGGAGTTCAAGTGCAGCTAGCTGAGCTCTACTACAATGACAAGTGATCCTATATCTAAGTCTTTAGCTTTTATATGTTGAACATTTTGGAATTAATCTGTTTGTCTTTATGCTGCACTGGTTTTTAGTTGATTTCATTGAGGTTTGTAATAGAAGTTAATACAGGATTTATAGTTTGAACTGTGATGAATGGCTTGTATGTTTTATCCCATGCTTTATTCTGTTTGATGAATCCAAAGGGGGAGAAGAACAGCCACAGAAAGCACATGGTACATGAAGGTAGCACAAAACTCACAACTGCTCTATTATGGTTTTATGTCTAAAAATTATGTGCAGGTTTTGGCAGCTAGTCTAATACAAATTGTGAACATCAAACTATGCTGTGCAAAGGGGATTTGTCTCATCAAACAGGGGGAGATTGTTGAAGATGGATGAAGTCTCTTCTCTACCTAGTGTTGTGTGTGTTTGATGTAGAAAAATAGCTAGTTTGCTTTGAAGTTTGTAATAGGTTTAGATGATCTTGTATGTAGGCTTGTAATTGTGTAAGGTTGCCTTTTGCTGTATGACCTATCCTAGATGCCTAACCAAGTCTAGATCAAGCACATGATGTGGTTAAAGGGTTTTTGAAAAGCTTTTAAAAGTGCTCTTAAAAGTTTGTAATCAGTACAAAAAATAAATCTGTTTTGTGGAGAAAGAATCGGTTTATTTCTTCTCTGTTAAAAGGCTTTTCTAAAATTCTGTTAGGGCACCACATGTAAAGCTATGTTAGTTATTTCATTTAAAGTTGAGCTGGCCTGTTTGCTATCTTTTAATCTGTTTCACTGTGAAAGAACAGGTTTATTCTTTCGTCAGCTGAAAGGTTTTTCACAAGTTAATTAGGGCACCAAAGGTACAACTCAGACAGTTATTTCAGTTAGCTGAGTTGGCGATTTTCACAAAATAAATCTGTTAAGTTCAAAAATGAATCTGTTGTTTTCATAACTGCTTTTCAACTGTTTTTTGAAAAGAAGTTAGAAACTGTTTTCTGTATAAAGAAAAGTCTTTCTCACATGAAAAGGTGCTGAGCAATTACGTTTTTGACAGAGATCAAACATTTTCCATGTGAGAAGAAGGATCAAAAGATTTTTGAAAGGTTTTCCAAAGAGATTTTCAAGTGTGCTTGTTCTAGGAAACCTTTGATCTTGGTGAAGGTGCTGGTGCAGTTCTGCAGCAAATTGAACTACTGGTTTTGAGTTCTTGCATCAATCTGTTTCATGTAAAAACAATCTGTTCTTTTTTCCTCTGGTATACTGAAAATTGTGTGTTCTTGCGAAAATTTTATAAGCTCAATTCACCCCTCCCCTCTTGAACTTAGACACTAATAGACCCAACAATTGGTATCAAGAGCTAGGGCTTGTATTTTGCTCAAGTGTGTGCCTGATGTCTGAGTTTAAAATGCCTTTTGCTGAAGGTGCATCTATTAATAGACCTCCGATGTTTGGTGGTGTTAACTATGCTTTCTGGAAAATCAGGATGAAGATCTTTATGGAGTCTATTGACATGGCAGCAAGCGATAATATAGGCGTGTTGAACGGGACACCTGGCTGACAGAAGGGAAGTACATCGAGAAGTCTGTGTAGTCGCCAATCGTTGGCTTGGCGTTCTCCAATCTCTAGTATGTATAACCGACGGTCACCAGGCTTGCGTCATAGTCGCCGTATGTGAGTTTTAGGCGATCAAGTGGTTAGAGACCGCCTAAAGGGGGACATCGCCGAAAGATCAGGAAGCCTTGCTTAAGGCTTTCAAGGGGTACAAGAACGAAGGACGGGGTTATCAGATAATCCTTCCCTAGCCAGAGGTCGAGGCAAGGGAAGAGTTTCCCAGAACATGCATGATGTGCAAGTGAAGCAGATCGTGATAGCGGCAAGCGAGACCACAGAGAAGTTGTGCATGGTGGCACCCCGTACTCGCCGCTTAAGGGGTCGCGCTCCAAGGAAGCTATGCACCAGATTACTCCTTGCATGGGTAACTTAGTTGAATAGCCTGAAGAGTAGAGGTGACGCTCAAGTAGAAGGGGGCTCCAGATGGCAACACGTGTACAGCTGGATGCGAGCCACGTGTCCAGAGGAATAACCGCCAGGAGAGAGAAAGTGCTCAGGTATATAAGGAACTCTTAACAGACTTTGAGGTACGTTTTCTGAGAACACTTGAGTACGCTTTGAGAATACTTTGAGTACACAGAGATTCACTGCGCACAGTTCCTTGAGTTTAGATTTTCTCTCTTAGTTTTTGGTGATTCCATCACTGACTTGAGCGTCGGAGCGCGATCGGCCGCAGCGGCGCCACTCTGTTTTCTTCAGGTTCTCGCGAGGAATTGAGGCGTGAAGGACAGAAGCTAACTTGGTGCGAAGGTGATCCAGAAGGAGAAACCTTTGACGTGGCAAGGCTCTTGCACTCAGGTCAACCGGCAGGATCATCAGGCGCCCACCGTGGGGCCGTGTAAAACGTGTTTCCTATCCACATCGTGAGTTTCTGGAAGTTTCTGCGGTTCTTGTGTGGTTGTGTGCTGGTGCAACCATTTTCGGCGTTTTTCACCGTTTGTTTGAGTTTTTGATCGGTAGTTTGACGTTTTCCACCGTTTGTTTGAGCTTTCGATCGGTGAATTGAAGTTTCTTACCGTTTGTGCGAGTTTCAATCGGTAAATCGAAGTTTTTACCGTTCGTTCGTGTTTCTGACCGGTGAATCGGGAGTTTTGGTGGAGAAGCGGTAGGGGGTAACCTGACTCGTGAATTACCCACGCCACCGCTGGGAGACCCCTGGGACAGATACGACCCATGAGAGGGCATGAGTTGGCACCCAGAAAGTCACCCCTTGCGCCAGATGCACTTCGAGAAAGAAGGACTTACACGATGGATCATCCCTAAGTTGGGTTACGGCGCTGTAAGGCCCTCCACGTAGAATAACGATCAAGTCAGAAGAACACATGGCAGTAAGTACCGAATCATCAGGGTGTACACGTTGCCCTGAAAGTTTGCTAAGGTACTTTTTTATTCAATTTACGTTTCAAACGCTTTAAAGCACTTTAAACGTTTTTAATGCTTTGAACGTTTTAAACGTGTTGAACATTTTGAAACGCCTTAAATGCGCTTTAAGACGCTTTAAATGCACTTTAAGAGGCTTTGAATGCTTTAGACGTTTAAAAGGGGCTTTAGACGTTTGAGACAGGGATCCAGATTCAGTTTTAGACACACTCTAGTTGCTTGCTCGCGAACCCACTGTACTTCAAAAGCCAGATGTAGCTGGAAGGATGGTTCGCTGGGCGTTGGAGTTATCAGAGTTTGATATCTAGTACGAACCCAGGGGATCCATCAAAGGACAAGTCTACGCAGGTTTCGTCGGAGAGCTCTCACAAGGAGGAGGCCCTCAAGAGGTGGAGTTAGGATCACAGTGGATGCTCTTAGTGGATGGGTCCTCCAATCAACAGGGGAGCGGTGCGGGAATAATCTTAGAGGGGCCTAACGGAGTGTTGATCGAGCAAGCCTTACGCTTCGCCTTCAAATCAAGCAATAACCAAGCTAAGTACGAGGCGCTGATTGCTGGAATGCTCTTGGCCAAGGAAATGGGCGCACAGAGCCTCTTGGCAAAATGTTATTCACAGTTGGTCACAGGGCAGGTGACCGGGGAGTATCAAGCGAAGGACCCACAAATGGCTGCGTATCTGAGGTACGTCCAAGTATTGAAGGGAGCTTTCGCTACGTTTGAGCTGGTGCATGTCCCTAGAGAGCAAAATGCCAGAGCTGACCTGCTCGCCAAGCTGGCCAGCTCAGGCAAGGGGGGAAGGCAGAGGACAGTCATTCAAGAAACGCTCAAAGCACCGCGAAAATTTGTGGAGGATAATAGGGTGGAGATTCTTCACATTAGCGCAGCAAGAGGAAAGCCAAGGAGCCATCGCTCTTTGATTCAAGATACGACGAGGATACCCCGCATCAGCTCCTATGCGGCCTTGCCCGAAGGAGAGAAGTGTGTACAAGTATGTGCCTTGGAGGAAGGCGACACGTGGATGACGCCTTATAGGCGATATATTGCAGATGGAATTCTCCCAGCGGAGCCTGGAGAGGGAAAGAGGATAAAGAGGAACTCTGCAAGGTACACTCTCGTTGATTGAGTGCTATATAGGCATGGGTTCACGCACCCAATTCTTACATGTGTGAGTGGCGACGAGTGTACGAGGATCATGTCAGAGCTTCACAAGGGGATTTGCGGAAGCCACGTGGGGGGAAGATCATTAGCTTCCAAGGTGATTCGCGCAGGGTTTTATTGGCCTTCGGTGAGGGAGGATTGTGTAAGATACGCCCAGCGATGCAAGCAGTACCAGATGCATGCAGACTGGCATAAGGAACCTCTAGAGGAACTGAGATCGATTTACAGCCCATGGCCCTTCCACACATGGGGAATCGATATTTTGGGGCCTTTCCCTCTGGCGATAAGGCAGATGAAGTACTTGATAGTCGCCATCAAGTACTTCACGAAGTGGATAGAGGCAGAACCAGTGGCACAGATCACTGCGCACAAGGTACAACACTTTGTTTGGAAGAACATTGTGTGTTGTTTCGTGGTGCCAAGGTGCCTCATCTCAGATAATGGCACTCAGTTTGCGAGCCAACAATTGGGGAAGCTGTGTCCAGAGGTAGGGATCAAGCAAGTGTTTGCATCAGTCGAACACCCCAGACAAATGGGCAGGTAGAGTCAACAAATAGAGTTTTGCTGAGGGGGCTGAAGCGAAGACTAGAGAAAGCTAAAGGGGCGTGGGCAGAAGAAGTGCCAAGGATTGTGTGGGCTTACCACACCACGCTCAATCTTCCACCATGGAGACGCCTTTCAGCCTAGTATACGGGTTACACGCCATGATCCTAGTAGAGATCCACGAGAGTTCTCCGCGCTTCCTAAGCTTTGTGGCAGAAGAATCCAACTAAGAAAGAAAGGAGAATCTAGACCTGTTGGACGAGGCCAGAGAAGAAGCGAGGATAAAGGCTGAAGCTGTGACGAGGAGAGTGGAGCATCAGTATAGCTCTAAGGTAAAGCCGCGGCAGTTCCAAGTAGCTGACTTGGTCATGCGGAAGGCTCATCCTCATGAGTTGGAGAACAAGTTGTCTCCCAAGTGGACCGGACCCTTCAGAATAACCGAAGCCAAGGGAAATGGTTCGTACAAGTTAGAGACTCTAGAAGGGGGCCCCATCCCACGCAGCTGGAATGTGGCCAATTTAAAATTTTATTTCAGTTGAAGAATTATCAAGTACACAGTTGTAAAGGGGACGCTCTTTTTCCCTCGCGGGGGTTTTTTTAATGAGGTCACTTAAGTAAAAAAGAAGTTCAAGAAAACTTTGTCCCAGCTTTTCCTATTCTTGCGCAGACATCAAGTCAAAAGGTACGCTCAGTATAAGTTAAAATTCGGGCGTCTAGTCCCTGAGTAGGGGTTAAGGGATTCCTTCGGGACGCCCCCTCCTCAGGTAGGAATAGCTAGCCCCGGTGTCTGATGTTTAAACACCTCGCAAGGAAGTGGCGGGGGGCGTTTCCTTCGAGTGTGGGCGTCAGACAGTAAGAAGTTCAGAGCAGTGGAGAACCAGGTCACTTGGTGCAGATACACGCACTTGAGGAGAAGCGCCATCCTTCGGGAAATCTTCTCCTTAGGTGTAATCACCAAAATCCCTGGTCATCTTGGTGTTTAGACACACCAGGGACGATACGACGATGTTTCCCACACGCCTCTTCCTGGGCGTGGGCACCAAGAACACTGATCGCCTTGGTGTTTTCAGACACCCTGGGGACGAAACGGCACTACCCCCGGGTGGGCCTCTCCTCAGGCGTGGGTACCAAGCGCAGAGATAAGGGCAAAGTTGCCTAGGTGTTTAGACACCCCGTGGACGATACGACGCTGTTATAATAGACCTCTCAACAGGCGTGGGCACCAAAAGCGTGACTTTGTCCCAAGTGTTTAGACACGCTGAGGACGATACGACCTCGCGTTCAGCAGGTCTCTCCTCGAGCATGGACACTCAGTACATATAAGATAAGCCCTCCTCGCCTTCGAGCGATGTCGAGGCCACAGAGGAAGAGATAAAGCCCTCCCTCGCCCTTGGGCGATGTAGAGGCCATAGAAGAGACGAGACCCTTTCCAATCCTAAGCGATGACAAAGCTAGCAATACCTTTGGCAGTAAGCGCCTTGGGACTCAAGAAAGCGAAGAACAAGCTGAAACTTTTGCAAGTTGTAGAGGCAAAAGAAAATCGAAGAGTGACAAGAAGAAGAGTGAAGAGCACGAGTATCGAAAGCCGTGAAGACAAGAAAAGTCCTCCTTCACCTTCGAGTGATGATAAGGCACGAAGAGAAATCCTCCTTCATCTTTAAGTGATGATGAGATACGAATTGACGTCCTCCTATGTCTTTGGGCGATGGCGAGGCAGGCGACGCCTTCATGAGGTAGATTCCTCGCAGATACAAAGGCCAAGAGAAATTTGAAGCAATGAGATCAAGAGAAGGGTATGCATCACGACTTAGAAAGGAAGAGTAAAAGAGGAAGTCACGTACTACCTAAAGAGTTAAAGGCAAAGCGACGAAGAGATACATCGGAGGTAAATACCAGGTACGTCTTTGATATAGTAAAGAAAGCCAAAGTAGATAAAGGTGCAAGAGAAGCTAAGAGCGAACAAGAATTTAAAGATAGCATCCAAATGGCATTTAAATAAATAAAGTTGGATGTCAGAATTACAGACGAGTTCAAATATTGTAAGTACAAATTTACAAAAAAGATGGAAATCTATTAAGTACTGCTCACTCCCCGAGGTCAAGGGGCACCACCTTTCCATTGACGACTTGGTTGCCAGGGGGTAACCTGACTCGTGAAGTACCCACGCCACCGCTGGGAGACCCCTGGGACAGATACGACCCATGAAAGGGCCACGCCAGGGGCGAACAATGTGCATGGTACGAGAGGAAGGTAGATACACTCCCAAGGCGAGTGACTAGAGGTTGGGGCGCATGAGTTGGCACCCAGAAAGTCACCCCTTGCGCCAGATGCACTTCGAGAAAGGAGGACTTACACGATGGATCATCCCTAAGTTGGGTTACGGCGCTGTAAGGCCCTCCACGTAGAATAGCGATCAAGTCAGAAGAACACATGGCAGTAAGTACCGAATCATCAGGGTGTACACATTGCCCTAAAAGTTTGCTAAGGTACGTTTTTATTCAGTTTACGTTTCAAACGCTTTAAAGCACTTTAAACGCTTTAAATGCTTTGAACGTTTTAAACGCGTTGAACGTTTTTAAATGCCTTAAATGCGCTTTAAGACGCTTTTAATGCACTTTAAGACGCTTTGAATACTTTAGACGTTTAAAAGGGGCTTTAGACGTTTGAGACAGGGATCCAGATTCAGTTTTAGACACACTCTAGTTGCTTGCTCGCAAACCCACTGTACGCACAGGCAATTAGGGAGAAATCAGTTACTCAGTTATTCAACCACCTTCAGAGCATCCGTTCACGGTGCTCCGATACGGAGGTGTGTTCTTTGATTTTTCTCGCTTGCTGACTTGATCGTCGGAGTACAAACGGCCGCGAGGGCGCCCCTTTGTTCACTTCTTTCAGGGACTCACGGCGGTGAAGGGTGGAGATTTGGAGCAAAGACGAGGGAGTCCTTGATACGCGAGTCTTAGCTACGCTTGAAGCACAATCTGGTCAACCGGCGGGAATAGTATAAAGATAAGGTTTTATGTGATGTTGTGCCAATGGAAGCAACACATATTCAATTGGGAAGGCCTAGGTAATATGATAGATAAGTTCTAGATGATGGCCTAACTGACAAAATGTCTTTTAACTTCCAAGGGGACAAGGTTATCTTAAAATCCCTCTCTCCCAAAGAAGTTCACGAGGACCAAATAAAAAAGAAAAATAAAAGAGAAAATGAAAAAGATAAGGAAAGAAAAGATAAACCGGGTCACAATACCTTACATTGTAAAAACAATCATATTGACCCATGTCAACCTGCAAACTGCACCTCCAAGGTGTTCTTTTTCCTTGTCTTTTTCATTACCTAATAACTCTCAATACTTGACATCTTGGACAAAGAAGTTTTGGGATGAAATTGAAACACCTCCTAAAGGTTCTCACCTTCTAAGAGGATTTTCATCAAAAAGTCCTTTCATTCCCAAATGTTCTTTCCCAACATGGCTTGTATGTAAAGCTTTCCCTTTTGAACTCCCCAAACTTAAGGATGATCTTAAAAAATCCTCCTAAAGGTTCTCCCCTTCTAAGAGGATTTTCACAAGCAAATCATCACTTCCCTAAACATTTTCTACAAACATGGCCTGTATCTAGAATTTACCATGTGAGCTCCCCAAGCTTCATGAACATAAGTTTGTTTCACATCCTAAACTTAGAAATATCTTCTCTTTGAACAAACTTACTATGTGATGTGATTCCAATAGCCACATAGAACAAGATTCTTGACACTTTGAGGAATCACCTTGAGCTGGAAAATATAGAGGCACTTTCTTAGAAGTTGGATCATGGTTCTAAAATCAAGAACTCACCAATAACAAGTACCAAATCCCAAACTCATTTGGATGAACCAAATATTGTCAAATTGAATCAACAAAGGAAAAATAAAAAGAATAGACCGAACAGAATTGAATTAAAAACAAAAGTACCGAACAGAAATAAGCAACAAACAGAAAATAGGTGCTGGAAAATTAGAGGAACCGAAACAACAACAACTCAAAACTCAAGGCAACATGAACAAATTGAAGAAGAAGAAAGGAAGGAGAAGAGAATGCTCATGAAGATGGAAGATAGGTTGGATGATCACGCCACTAGAAGTATGGATGCTCCTAGATGAGTGTGCAAGCCGCCACTTGAGGAAACCATGGTCCTTCAAGATAAGACTAGAGTAGAAGCTCAAAAGCTCTCCAAATGCTCACTCCAATTTTGAGTATAGTTTCTTTAGATGAATTCAAATCTGAATTTTACAAGGAAGGCACCTCTATTTATAGCCTAAGGTGCTGAAAAATGAAAGCTAAACATTTCAAAATTCCCTCCCAAAACCATCTAGAACCGGCGCTAAAAATGCCAAGCAAGGAAGGTGTGATCCTTTCCTTCACTTTGGCACCCCCTATTCTACTCCTACACCTATCTACTAATACACCCCCCTAAAGCTCCTAACTAAAAACCTAAAAGATGCTATAACAAAAGAGGTTTCTAAGGTTTCCCTCTAAGCACCTTCAACTAAAGACACTACAAAAAGAGAAAATAAATGTCCTCTAGCTCCCAAGGCTTTGAACATGCTTCTTGTAATCCTTTGAGGTGGACTTTGACCTCCATGGGCGTCCTCCATTTGTGCCTCCACCTCTTCTTGAGCTTGATGAGTGGCCTCCATGTTCTCTTGGGCTTGATTAAAAAATCCTCCTAAAGGTTCTCCCCTTCTAAGAGGATTTTCACAAGCAAATCATCACTTCCCTAAACATTTTCTACAAACATGGCCTGTATCTAGAATTTACCATGTGAGCTCCCCAAGCTTCATGAACATAAGTTTGTTTCACATCCTAAACTTAGAAATATCTTCTCTTTGAACAAACTTACTATGTTAATTGCAGAAGTTCAAAATTTGAGGACGAATTCTTTCCAACCTGGGGGGCATGATATAAACCACAACAACCAGTAGATGACTAAAGACACATCAAACACTTCACAAAAAGGTCAGTCATTTTAGTACACAAAGTCGAGCCCCATCAAATCTCGAGAAAGCATCAGCAGAAGAAGTACTAGCTATAAACCTTAATATCAAAAGTTCTTCCTTCTGGTCTTTCCACAAGAGAAAAGTTATGTAAATAAATTGGGCTCACTTTGGGGGTCCAAAATAGAAAAACAGGCTAGAGTAGGTTCACATAGCATAAAAGGGGTTGTACTTAGTGAAATGGGCTTGTACCAAACCCACTTTTTCAAGACAAGGCACCTAAAATTAGGGTTTTTAACCTACCTTCTAGAAGCTATGCCTATAGGTGCAATTTTGACCATGGTCAACACCCTAAGCAACCCCTCTCCCTTGCCTTTTCTACCCTTCACCCATCTTTCCCACCAACACACCCCTTCCTATAAATAGAGTGTCTTGCCTCATGTATTTTCACATTGAAATTTGAAGTAAAGAAACATTGCTTGAGTAAATTTGTGAGTCTGAGTACTCCTTTTATATGGGTCTTATCTTGGGTGGGTAATATCCCAAGTGATGGCTTTGGGTCTTATCGTGGGTGGGTAATATCTGAAATGGCGACTCTTGCACCACTCATCTTGGAGTTCATCTACTCCAAGTGGCGTGACATCTTCCATTCTCCCTAAGCTTTCTTATCCCTTCATCTTTTCTATTTTATTCTTTCTTTTGCGCTACTCTTACCTCTCATCTTCATTCTCTTATCTTCTTTATTTTCGATTCATATATTGCCATATTCATCTTTGTTCATGTTAGATTACGCATCTTCATCATCATAATCACCATATATATGTGTTCTTCTCTTTGCCCTTCTGAAGTGAACCTTCACACTTACTTAACCACTTGGTTAAGTTTGTGTCCAGTGGGAATCTTCTTAGGGTTCTCACCTTAAATTGCTAAATAAAAAATCATAAACAAGAGCACCCAATTTAAAATGTGCAATCCTAAAATCAACTTACATTAAGGTTCAATTTGTGCTTATATTGCTGAGTTGATATTCTTCATTTAAATTTCCTGCACATTTTAAATTTTGCTTTTACATTCAAGCAATTTAATTTCCACTTTACAATTCAACACCTTTCTTTCCCGCCTTTAAATTCCTTTCATTTACAATTTCACTTTTTTTATTCATTAAGCACTTTAAATTCTGCTTTTGAATTGTATTTTGTCAATTTTTTTTCCTTACCTCGTTTGCTTGAGTCTTATGTTCTTAGTATCTAGGAGTCTTTAAATCCTTTCTGCTTATTCTAATTTTAATTGTGAAGAATATAGAATACAAGCATTCATATGAATTGAATCCCAACATCATATCATTTTCGAAAATTGAAAAGTGACTTCAACTGCATGCACAAAATCATTTGAAAATTTGAATCCATCAAATCAGGAAAAAAAAGGAACAAAACAAATTTTTGGAGTATATTCACTTTCCAAATTTCAATTACAAAATGGGGTTCTAAATATATGACAAATTGTTTTAGTAATTGTGGAGTTTAATCCCACTTGCTTTCTCAATTTCTAAGAACTTTCATCTCTTCATAATTAAAGTTTAACTAAGTTTCTTTGCGTCTTTTTCGTGCTTTTCTTGTTTGTCTTGTTCAAAGTTTTGTCTTCATCTTAATTCCATTTTGTTTTAGCTTTCCTTGCTTTAAGCTTTTTCTTGCTTGTTTTTCCTTTTTTCTTAAGTTTTGTTGTGGGCTCTTTGGTGAGCAAGTGTAAGAACTTTATCATCTTTTACTTGAGGTGTTTCTACAAGTGTAGAACCTTTTGAGGGAGTAACTTTCTTGAGTGATACACGAGAGTTAAGGTTTCTACTGTTTGTTTTAACTAACCGTTTGCTATCTTTGTGCAATTTTTAATGGCTCATTTCTCTTTTGGGGAGTCTTCCAAGCCTGAATCCCCTCAGAAGGCACGTCTTATGGGGTAATTAGCCAAAGCCCAAAGAAATTTGGCCCAAAAAGAATAGGAGATGAGACAACTGCTAGAGAGCATGCAGAGCTAAGAAGCCAATGAAGAAAGCATGGCTCGAGAAAGGAGGCGGGAGCCTAGGCACCATATAAAACATCACATGCACTACGGGAGTTATGAAGACGAAGACCAAGATTGGAGAGTTCATAATTTTGAAGAAAGGCGCCATCAACACCAACATAAACCAAATAATTCATTTTCTTTTGTAAAGTTACCTAGTTTTAGTGGGGATAATGACCCAAATGCATATTTAGGATGGGAAGCTAAAGTAGAACAAATCTTTAAAGTTAGCTTCCCTAGAATTTGTAGACTATGCCAAGCAATGGTGGCATCAGACTATAATGGACATTGGGCTAAATAAGAGGCCAACCATGGTCTCTTGGAGTGATTTAAAGTTATGCATGCGCGTGCGGTTTGTTCCTCCTCATAGGAAGGAACTCTTGTTGAAGCTTCAACAACTTCATAAAGGACCTAGGCCGGTAGATGAATACTTTAAAGATTTAGAAACTACTTTGACTAAAATTAATATGCATAATAGTGAAGAGTCAACGATCACTAGGTTTGTGAGTGGTTTAAGAAGAGAAATCCAAGATATTGTAGAGTTATATGAGTACTCTTCTTTGGAGAAAGTGATTTCCCTAGCCATCAAGGTGGAATCACAACTTTTGCAGCAAACATATTTCAAAAATACTCAAAATGATGGCTTTTACAAATCATCATGGAATGATTAAAAAAAACTTGTACGAAAACTTTTCCTTTCGAAAGCACTTCTCACCATAGAGTTTCTAAAGACACTTGTACCAACCAGTCCTCGGTCATTGACTCCAGTGACTGACCTCAGACATCGCACACCGGTGCCTGATAGTAAAGATGGGCCACGCAAGGTGGGCCCCAGATACGCATATCAGGGTGTTGGTCAATCTTCGGACATCGGTACCATGGACCTCAACGTTGGAGATCGACATCAGACCTCGCTAGAAGAGGGAGAGATAGGACGACGACGATCTGAACAGTTATATTGGGCCACGTAAGGTGGGTCCTAGAATTACACATTTATCAGTTGAAAACATCAGATATGAGGGAAGCCTAAGTCACGAGGGATCCATGCAGGTTGTGTGTATAGCGCATTCAGGCGCGACACGAGTAAATAGTTCCAGTAAGGGCCAAGGCCCATTAGGGTTAGGGTTTCCGAAGGAAGCTGCACGCATGGCATGTGAATACTTAGGGCACCCGCAGAACAGATGGCCCCAGAGACTTGGTGCACAAGCTGGTACCCAGGCGGATATTCTATTAGTCGTTGCACTCCAGTTAAGGGAAGTTCCATGTGCCAGATTATGCTAAGATTACATAATAGTGGCGCAGGGACATTCTCCAAGGAACCCTAGACATGGGTAACGGAACAAAGGTAAACCCTAGTTTCAACCTATATAAAGGGTGCTAAGAACCCTAGCAAGGTACACAGTTTCTAAGAGTGAAACTACTTTATACACTTAGTGTTTCTTTGCCCTTATACTCACTTGAGCGTCGGAGTGCAAATGGCCGTCAAGGCGCTCTTTGTCTTTGTAGGTGAGAGATTCTTCAACCAAGGAAGTTCGATTCTCAGGCAAAGATAGGAGGGCCAAAGGCTGCCGTTCGAGTCAACCGGCGAGAACATTTGGCGCCCAACGTGGGTCCCGATAAAACAAGGTCCCACTCACAAATGTGAAAGAGTTTTCACCAATGATATGAGGAGTACGAGGCAAGGATCTGTTGCGCCCCCAGGTGCTGTGCCCCTTGGAGGGGACAACGTCACCATGCAACAACTCATGGAGACGACGCGCGCCCTCCAAGAGGGGGTAGCAGCATCTAGGGTTGAGATTGCCATGTCACATGCAACCAACGAAGAGTTGTGCAGAACCAATGAGGAACTGCGTAGGGATTTACAACAGGCAGGGGAATGCGCGGTGGACGAACGTGCCCCATCCATACCACCTAGGGCACGCCCCATGCCGTTCTCACAGGCGATTATGGATATTGCGTTACCAACCACGTCGCTGGGCCCGAAAGTCACCTTCACATGTGCAAAGGACCCAGAGGCTCACCTTATGGCGTTCTATACCCAGATGATGCTCACACAAGGATTTGACGTCGTGTACTGCAAGCTGTTGATGAACACGTTGGCAGGCGCGACGTTAGAATGGTTTGTCAGTCTCCCTAACGGCCACATCACTACCTTCGACCAGTTCGCAACGCTGTTCAGAGAACAGTACCTCATCAACAGGGCTCCCCCTCGAATCTCTTATGATGTCTTTGACATCAAGCAATACAAGAGAGAGTCCTTAAAGGAATTCCTGAACAAGTTTGGAGTCTAGGTGGTGAGGCTAAAACCCAAAGATGAGACCATGATGGTGCACACCTTCATCAAGGGAATGCTGCCAGGACCCTTCAGTGAATCTCTGCTCAGGTTCTACCCGAAGACGTTCTGCGAGATTAGGCGTCAGGCTTTGGCGCACATCGCCGCAGACGATCGAGTCACAGAGAAACGTGTCTTCGTCGGTCCTGTCCGACCTCGAGCAGCAGGTCGACCTCAGCCCATGAGGGTGCACGAGGCAACCACAGAAAAGAAGGGCTCGGGAAAGCAACAACCTTACAAGAAGCCCCAGGCTGGAGCGCGCACGCTGAGAGACCCGCCTCAAAGCATAATTTTTGTGTAGAGCTCAAGGAGCTGATCGCTATTCCTAGTGTAGCGACAAGATTGAAGATGCCTCTGAACACAGACAGAAAGATGTGGCCCAACAAGAATGCTTGGTGTGAATTCCAACAAGCATATGGCCACCCCACACGCAACTGCTTGGCTCTGGCGCACCAATTGGATGAGCTAGTGAAAATCGACTTCTTGAAGGACTACCTCCAGGAGTCGCAGGAAGATCAGGTGTTGGTGGCCGCAGGAGTAGATCACGGGCACGAGGTGCCCATTCATGGTGAAATCAACACCATCTTTGGAGGATTCTCAGGAGGAGGATGCACCACCTCCCAGCGGAAGAAGTACGCGCGAGAGGTGATGACAGTAGAGGTGCAAGAGGCAGATAATACTCCCGAGGTCTACCTTGTATTCACCAAGGCCGACCTCTAGAATGTAGTCCCACACGAAAACGATCCAGTGGTGATTTCGGTAGTGACAGCAGGAAGAAGGGTGCATCGCGTCCTCGTGGACCAGGGAAGTTCGACCAATGTGATGTTCTGGTCAACCTTCAACAAGTTACAGTTGTCTCCATACCATTTGAGGACTTATACCGGTTGTTTGTATGGTTTCGCTGGAGACCAGGTGGAGGTGTGTGAACACATAGAGCTGAGGACGACCTTCACGGATGGCACAACCTCACGTACTTTAAACATCAGGTACCTCGTTGTTAACGCTCCATCAACCTATAATATACTTTTGGGCAGACTTGCTTTAAACAGGATTGGAGTGGTGGCCTCTACGAGGCACATGAAGATGAAGTTGCCTTCCCTTGAGGGTACGGTGATCACCATCAAGTCTGATCAGAAGGAGGTTAAGAAGTGTTATGAAAATAGCCTCAAGACGAAGAGGGGATTGTTCGCTGTTACCACTCAGCCTCCAAGGGAAGAAGGGGTCATCCGTGCAGAGATCGCCCAGGAGAGACAACCCGAACCCGCCGAAGATGTGTTAAAGAGAGAGATCAGCGGGAAGATGTTCAAGCTTGGCAAATCCTTGGGCTAAGAGATGTAGGATCAGATCGTTGAAGTCATAGTACGACACCTTGATGCTTTTGCGTGGTCTGCTTTAGACATGCCTGGCATATATCCTGACTTTTTGTGTCATCGTCTCACCATGGACCCCCAGGTCCGACCTGTTCGCCAGAGAAGACGAAAGTTCAACGAAGAGAGACGTCAGGTCGACACAGAAGAGATAGAGAAATTGTTGAGGGCTAGCCACTTCCAAGAGATTCAGTACCCTGAGTGGCTGGCGAATGTGGTGCTAGTGAAGAAGGCCAATGGGAAATGGAGGATGTGTGTTGACTTCACATACCTCAACAAGGCCTGTCCGAAGGACTCCTACCCATTTCTCAGTAAAACCGCTTTGGTGGACAATGCGTCTGGTTACAGATTACTCAGCTTCGTGGATGCGTTTTTTGGTTACAACTGGATCATGATGCACCCAGGGACGAGTGCAAGACAGCGTTCATGTCAAAATTGTCTTGTTACTGTTATAAGGTGATGCCCTTTGGGCTTAAAAATGCAGGGGCGACGTACCAGAGGTTGATGGATGACATGGTGGTCACCTCCCAGCAGAGGGAGCAGCACGTAGCAGATCTGGAGGAGCTATTCACCACAATAGCCAAGTATACGTTGAAGTTGAACCCAGAGAAGTGCGTGTTCGGGGTAGAGGCAGGCAAGTTCTTGGGTTTCCTACTCATTGAACGTGGGATGGAGGCGAATCTTGAGAAGTGCGCTGCGATAATAGCAATGAGGAGCCCGATCGCAGTTAAGGAGGTGCAACAATTGACAGGGCGCATGGTCGCTCTGTCTAGATTTGTATCGACAGGAGGAGATAAAGGGCATCCTTATTTCCAGTGCTTGAAGAGAAACAGAAGGTTCGTATGGACCAAAGAGTGCAAAGAGGCGTTCCTAAAACTGAAGAGGAGTACCTGGCATGTCAAGAGTAGCACCAGGTACAAGAGTATGATAGCTCCACTTCGTTTATACTTCGCGGTTATAGAAAAGGCGATCAATTCGGTTCTGCTACAAGAGTAGGACCAGGTGCAAATGTCGATCTACTTTGTTAGCAAAGTATTGCAGGGGCCAGAGGTGAGATACCAGGCCATAGAAAAAGCGGCTCTAGCAGTAGTTTTCTCAGCGCGAAGACTTCGCCACTACTTCCAGAGTTTCACCGTAATAGTGATGAAAGACCTTCCAATTCGCAAGGTCTTACAGAAGCCAGAGGTGGTAGGCAGGATGGTGCGATGGGCGGTAGAGCTATCATAGTTCGATGTGCAGTACGAACCCAGAGGCCCCATTAAAGGCCAAGTTTATGTTGACTTCGTAGTAGAGCTCTCTTCGGAAGCCACACATTAAGAAGGAGCAGGTTTCAGATGGGTACTCTCTGTAGATAGTTCCTCCAACCAACAGGGCAGTGGGGTTGGTGTCATCTTGGAAGGCCAAATGGGTTGCTAATTGAGCAGACCCTGCGGTTCACTTTCAAGGCCAGTAATAACTAGGCAGAGTATGAGGCCCTGATCGCTGGAATGATGCTAGCTAAAGAGATGGGTGCGAAAGGGTTGTAGGCGAAGAGTGACTCCTTGTTAGTCACGGGACAGGTCACGGGGGAATACCAGGCTAAAGACCCTCATATGGCCGCAAATCTGGAGTACGTCCAGGTTCTGAGGGAGAAGTTTGAGGTGTTCGAGTTAGTCCATGTACCCAGAGAACAGAATGCCCGAGCAGACTTGCTTGCAAAGTTTGCCAGTTCGGGCAAGGGGGGTAGACAGAGGATAGTGATTCAGGAGACCCTGAGGACACCCCGAACTACCACATACAATATGACAAAAGTCCAGCAGACCAGCACATCGGAAGGGGTGAGGAGGATTCATCGGTCGTTAACACAAGAGACGTTAAAAATGCTCAAAATAAGTGTGTACCTAGTTGCTGGGGAAAGGTCGTCGCAGGTTCACCAAGTCGAAACAAGAGAAACTTGGATGACACCCTACCAACGCTATTTGGTTGATGAAATACTCCCGCTAGAACCCACGGAGGCCAGAAAAATCAAGAAAAACTTGAGCAAGTACACCTTGATCGATGGAAAGTTATTCAGGCATGGGTTCACCCACCCCATCCTTGATGACATTGAGCTCTTCTCTTTTGTGGTTTTTGGGTGTTTTGCGGAAGCTTAGTGGTTTGTTGATGAATCAAGGCCCTCCTAGGAGGTGTGGCTGCCTTGGAGGTGCATGAAGCGTACGGAAATTGAGGGAGGTTCGGCCAGCCCCCTTTGGTAGGAGAAAGGATTGAAGATTAAGACCTAAATCTTAGGCAAGGGAGTAAAGTACAACTCAAGTTTGGCAGCATAACGATACTCAATTTAATCTTACAAAATGAGAGCCAAGCACCTCAATTTATAGTGTTTAGAGGTGTTCCCGCCGGTTGACCAGGGTCGTCTTTGTGCGTGGCTTGTCCTTGCGAGCTAGGGCACCTTCGTTATACTCCATCTTTGATACCTGAAAAGAAGTGAACAAAGGGGCGCCCTCACGGCCGTTTGCACTCCGACGATCAAGTCAGCTAGCGAGAAACATCAAGGTGACACACTCTCTGTAGGTGGTCGAAAACTACGCTGAATGACTAAAACTGAGTTGCTCTAATTGCCTTGTGCTCACAGTGGGTGCGCAGCGAGAACAACTAGGGTTAGTGCTCTGTGTAAAACCGCGAGAATTAGGTTAAAACTCGGATCCCTTTTCAAATTTCCCCAGGTCCCTTTTTATACATCTCTCGTGTTTAAAACGCGTTGAAGCGCATTGAAAGCGTATAAAAATATCCCTTGGAACGTTCGATTCTTAACTGAATTAACGCGTACCTTGGCAAACTTTCACTGAAACATTTAATGAGCACGTGCTAATTGCCACATGTCCTTCTGACTTGATCGTTACTCTGTGCGGAGGGCCTCACAGCGCCGTAACCCAACTTAGGGTTAATCCGTTGTGTGAGTCCTCCTTCCTTGAAGTCCATCTGGCGCGTAGGGTGACTTTCTGGGCGTCAACTCATGCATCCCAATCATTAGTCACTCGCCCTGGGGGTGTATCTACCTTTCTCTCGTACCACGCACGTGGTTCTCCCCTGGTCATGGCCCTCTCATGGGTCGTATCGGTACCACGGTCTCCCAGCAGTGGCGTGAATACTTCACGAGTCAGGTTACCCCCTACTGGTACTAGAACTTATGGCCTTGAAGCCACCTTTCTCTTCTCTTTGTTACTATCCTGAACTGTCGAGGCCCGAAGCCTCCTTGTGACGTCTTAGCTTGGCGATGCCTTATCCTGGCGACGCCTTTGCTTAGCGATGCTTTAACCTGGCGACGCCTTTCAAAGGCGATGCCTTTCTTAAGCGACGCCTCAGTCGGTCAATCTGTTGACTTCCTTCCTTGGGTCCTACGAGGGGTCCCACCACACGTTGAATTTTGACCTTTGGTCAATGCCCAGGGACGGGATGGTACAAGAGGGCTGGAAATTCAAAAGAAAGTAGAGGGGAATGAATTCCCTCCCAAAAGTGGAGCCTAAATGAGCACATGGGGAGGGGTGTGTCTAGTTTGTATGCTCACCCCCTCCATGGGCTTTCTAGACCGGCCTTGGTAAATTTAGAGGTTTTTTTAGAAACTCTAAGTTTACCTAGGTTAGTGTTTTAGGTGCCAAAATTAATTCTAAGAAAAATTACAAATAAAGTTCCTATACTAATTTTGACAAGATATTAAAGTCTACTCTACACTAGAGTTTATGGCATTTGAACATGTAAAGGAACGTCTTCTTGGATCCTCTTGGCCATAACTCTAGGGTTGGCCCAAATCTACCCTTTGGTAGGCTTGCATGTGGGCTTGTGCTTGGGCCTCTTCCATCAATCCTGGTGTGTGTAAGTAGTGAGCAATGCACGTGCATTATGGCAAAGCTGCATGAAGGGATATGCAGTAGCCACATCGGCGACCGATCTCTCTCATCAAAGGCCATTCGTGTAGGATATTACTGGCCAACCATGAGGGAAGATTGTACGGGGTACGCACAGCGGTGCAAGCAGTGCCAGCAACACGCTGACTGGCACAAGGCGCCTCTAGAGGAGCTGAGGTCGATCTATAGCCCATAGCCATTTCATACTAGGAGTGTTGTGTGTTCTTGAGGTGTTCAAGATCAATACTCTTGGTGTTGTTTGCCAAAGGTAGTGTGTTTCTTGAGGGGTTCAAGGTCACTTTGGTGTGTGGTGTTTGTAATCTGGTTTGATTGTCCAGTGGATTGCCCAGTGGTTTCTGGGAACTGGATGTAGCTCTTGTTGTAGGAGTGAACCAGTATAAACTGCTTGTGTGCATTTCTCTTTCTCTGATCTCTTTTAAATTCTGTTTTTTAAGTTGTTTATAATTCTACTGGTATAAACAACTGATTGAATCGAAGAAACAACCGGTTGTTTTTTTGTGTTTCACTTTAAAACAGATTGTGTTCTTGGCTAACTTGATTCCTCTTCTAGATTTCTTCACTGAGTTTCATTAAACCTTCAAAAGTTTTTGAAAAATCTCTTATAAACAATTCAGCACCCCTCTTGTTTAAGGTCATATATTCTAACAACCTTAACAAGTGAGAGAGGACCAAATAAATCTTAAAAAGAAAATTGATAAGGAGAAGAGGAAGGAAAAAAATTGTTAAAAAAAAAACTCTTTTTTTCGAATGAAGTCACAAAAGAGAAAAAAAAAGTTTGGAGTGTTGTGCCTGCTCCAAAGAAGTTGTTCCACAAAAACCTTTGAAAAATAAATAAAACCTCTTCTAGTGGAACAACCTCTTTTTCTTCTCCAATGCAAGGAGGCACTTGCTGTCACAAGTCGAAAACTTGAGTCTCTACTAAGTGGGGTATAAAATTTTTTAAAAGAATTTGATGATCTTTTTCCTAAGGAGGTTCCTAGTGGACTTCCACCTTTGCGAGGAATTGAACATCAAATAGATTTTGTTCCTGGAGTCAGCCTACCCAATAGGCCAACTTAAAGAACAAACCCTCAAGAAACAAAAGAAATAGAGAAACAAGTTACTGACTTGTTGAAGAAGGGTTGGATTCAGAAGAGTCTCAGTCCTTGTGTTGTGCCCGTGTTGTTGGTTCCCAAGAAAGACAAATCTTGGAGAATGTGTATTGATTGTAGGGCCATCAACAATATAGTAGTCAAATATAGGCATTCAATCCCAAGGTTAGATGAATTGCATGGGGCAACTTTATTTTCTAAAATAGATCTTAAAAATGGTTATCATCAAATTAGAATTAAAGAAGGAGATGAATTGAAAACTACTTTTATAACCAAGTTTGGATTATATGAGTGGTTAGTCATGCCTTTGGTTTGACCAATGCCCCTAGCACTTTTATGAGATTAATGAATCATGTACTCAAGGATTGTATAGGCCATTTTTTGGTTGTCTACTTTGATGACATTTTAATTTACAGTAAGAATCTAGATGAGCACTTAGGCCATCTTCGACAAGTTTTGATTATTCTCAGGAAACATCATCTCCTTGCCAATCTTGAAAAATGTATTTTCTGTCAAGAAAATGTTGTTTCCCTAGGATTCATGGTTGGTGTTCATGTTGATCCTGAGAAAATAAAGGCTATCCAAGAATTGCCCACCCCTACCATTGTAGGTGAAGTTTGGAGCTTCCATGGGTTAGCTGGGTTTTATAGACGTTTTGTTCAGGACTTCTCTACTATTGTAGCTCCTCTTAATGACTTGGTTAAGAAGGATGTAGTTTTGCTTGGGGTGAAAAACAAGAAAAAACTTTTGAAACATTAGAAGATAAGTTAACACACGCACCCATTCTAGTTTTTCCTGTTTTTTCTAAAAATTTTAAGCTAGAATGTGATGCTTCTGGTGTGGGTATAGGTGTTGTGTTAATACAAGGCGGACATCCTATTGCATATTTCAGTGAAAAATTTAAAAGATCCATCTTGAATTATCCCACCTATGATAAAGAGATCTATGTTTTCATCCGTGCCCTCCAAACATGGGAACATTACTTGGTGACTAAAGAGTTCATTATTTATACTGATCATGAGTCATTTAAGTACATAAGGGGGCAAGATGGGTAAAATATTTAGAACAATTCCCTTATATTATTAAACACAAGAAACGAGTGAGTAATGTGGTAGTTGATGCTTTATCTGGGCGCCATAACTTACTTAACACATTGGGCTCATAAATTTTAGGGTTTGATAACATAATGCAATTGTACGAACAAGATGATCAATTCGCATCCATTTATGCATCATGTCTCAAAAAGCCTTGTGATGACTTGTCTTTGTCTGAAGGATATCTTTTTAATAAAGGAAAACTTTGTATTCCCCAAGGATCCATCGGAAAGCTTCTTGTATTTGAAAGTAATGAAGGGGGTCTCATGGGCCATCACGGAGTTGATTAAACTCTATTTATTTTAAAAGAAAATTGTTATTGGCCCCATATGAGAGTAGATGTTCAGAGGCATTTTTTCTAAGTTGTTTGCAAGCTAAGTCTAAAATTATGTCTCATGGACTTTATACTCCCCTTCCTATAGCTAGCACCCCTTAGGAAGACGTTATCATGGATTTTGTTCTGGGAATTCCAAGAACATAAAGGGGATATAATTCTATTTTTGTGGTAGTGGATCGTTTTAGTAAAATGGCTCATTTCATTCCATGTTGTAGAGAATGGGAGCTTTGATGGTTCAAATCCATGATGAAGCTTGAAGTTGTGCTGCTTTTGGTTTGGGCTTAGATTAAAGTATTTAGAATCTATGTAAAGATCCATTCTTGACCCTTGCACAAAGCTTGCCTAATCTGCTTTAAAAAGAAAAGTGTTTTTTCTAAGCAAAGAGAAAAACAACCGGTTGAAATATCGAAATAATCGGTTGTTTGTCACTTGGCTTGTTTAAAGGTTTTAAAACTGTTTTTGACTTGGTTATGCAACTACCTAACCAATTCAATTGGTTAAAACGACTTTTCAACCAGTTGATTGTAACATTTCATAACAGCTTTTTGAAAACTTGTTAATCTATTTTGGGTGTGAATCAAAACTGTTTTGGCAATAAATGTTGCCTTGAACGGCTAGTTTTGTGTGCTATAAATATAGCCTTTCTTTCAAAATAAAATACACAAGTTTTACACAGTTTGAAATCAAACAAAGTGAGATTGAGATTAGTTTTAAAGAAGATTTTCAAAAGTTTGCAAGATTGTTGTTTAGCTTTCACTGGTACACGATCTGATCATAGGAGTTCCTAGTTTTTGTAATCTCAGGTGTTTTCTATTCCTTTCATGATTCTAGTAATTATACTTTCATAAACTTGTAAGTCTGTGTGAAATCCTGTAAAGTCAAAGGATATTCTGACTTGAGGTGTGTGGTTGCAAAGAGGGTGAGTGGGTCTTGTGGTTTTCAAGGTCACCTTTTTGTCATCCTTGTGGGCCAACTACTCCTTCAGTTTAGCGAACTCCTCCTTCTGGTGAGCCATCTCCTCGTCTCTGCTGGCTAGCTCCCTTTTTAGCCCACCTTGGTGCGGAGGTTGTCATTCCTAGCATACAATCTCAAGGCCTCTTGGGTTTTCTCAAACAAGAGGGCCTTGGTCTCTCGGTCAGCCTTTCAAAGCTTAACCACCTCCAGGGTAAGTCTGTTACTCGGCTTCTGAGCTCAGTGGATTGGAGGACTTCTCGATTAGCCAATTCCTTTACTCTTCGCATTTTGGAGAGAAGGAGATTGTTCGCAACTAGGGATTCCCCTAGTTGCCTTGACATATGCTCCATGAGGGGGTCCTCCTCCAAGTTTTCCAGCCTCTTTTTAACTCTGATAGAGTGCAGTGTGTTTTGGAGGAAGGAAGACAAGTCAGCGGAGGAGTCCCACTAGTTCCCTTCCGAGGCGCTTTCCCCTCTGCCTTCATGCACTGCAATATCACAACGAGAGGAGGCGTTGGTGGGACATTCCCTATAGGAGGGGGCTCGGCCATTCGAGTTTGAAGGCACAGGAATAGCAGTGTCAGCTATGCCTTTCCTCTTGAACACAAGACCTGAGTCGGTCTCTTCGTCCTTAGAAGGAACGACTTCGGCCACTGCTTTCAGTTTGTTATCCTTAGCAGAAGGGCCTGGATCAATTTTCTTTTACATGGCTACGACAGCCAATTGTTTCCTCTTCTAAGCATCCAGCACCATGCCTGAATGAGAAGAGAAGCGTATGAGAATTTAAGTAAACAAACACAGGCAAGGTGTTTGTACTAACATGAGTAAGGGGAAAGGGAAGTACCAATATAAGCCTTAAGAGCTGTAGGGTTGTACTCATGTTTAATCAACTCGACAGTGTTAAACACTACCAAAAGGTTGGAAAGGAAGTCGCACACCTCTCGCTTTCGGGTGGAGAGGGGGGGGGGTAAGTCTTCAAGGCATCTGGGTTTTTTAGGCCTGGGTTTCTGTTTCCAATACAGAGGAAACTCATCCAATAGATTTGGATCATCAGTGCTGCAGCGAATCTTGAAGAACTTCCCTTTAAAGCCTTTGTATGATTGCTGAAAGAGGGTTAGTAAAACTCTCCTAGCAACACCGTTAAAGCTCACCTACAGCTTTTGACCTTTGCTTTTGGCTTCGAAGAAATAGAGGAAAACGTCCACTGATTACAGGTGGTCAAAGTGGTGACATAAGATGGAGAACGCCCGCGCAAACGCCCAGCTTTTGGGGTGTAGCTGAGCAGGGGCGACATTAATCTCAGTGAGAAGAGCTCTCTCAAAACTGGCAAAGGGTAGGTGAAGGAGAAGTTTTTTGAAGATAGTGGAGTAAATGAAGCAGAACGGTCCCCCCTCTGGGTCTGAAGACTCATCACTACAAACCGATTCACCCTCACAACTTTGACAAATCTGTCGTGCTCTTTGCCGAAAAGACAGTTGTTTTTTAGATGTTCACTCTTTCTATAGGTCACTATACTCGCGCGGGTAGTAAAATCTGAGGTCCCCCCTAACAGGTCACTAGAAGCCCACGGGTAAAGGGTTTTGTAGTTTGGGGGTGGTTGATCCATCTTACAGAAGAAAATCTAAAACAGAAAAGAAAAACAAATGCACCACTCAGAAGAAGAAACGCATGTGTTTGGAAAGACGAAGCAAGCAAGCAGAAAAACAGAGAACGATGAGCGCAGTTATGAGCAAGTTAAGAGCATCAAAATGGTAGGTCAAGGACAATTATCAGCTAAAAAATGTACCTTGGAATGATTATCGCGAGGAGACGAGGTGCTTGGGAGAAGAGAGCAGGGCATTTGAGGTAGAAATATTCGAAGAGATATGCAAAGAGAGAATAAAATAGTGAAAGGAGCACAAAATTGAAAGGTTAACATATAAAGGGAAGCGCAAGCGGCAACGCTTCCCAGCCATTGATCTGGCCACGTGTATGTTGGTGAGGGATATGGTGAAACGTCACCTCGAAGCACTTTGCACGTCTTGCCACCCACTAAGACATGTAGTTTTCCATAGGCGAGCAGTTAGCCTCTTCACTAGAACAAGTTCCAGCTCGAGCCTGGGGGCTTGTGAACTGGACCAGACATCAGACATCGGCACCCGTGGAGATAGTGGGCCACGTAAGTGGGCCCCAGAGATACGTGTGTTGAAACTCGTATATGTATGAAAGGCCTAGTCAGTAAGAAAGCGCATGTGGTGTGTATAGTACATTCGGGTCTAGTACAAGTAACTATCCCCTGAAGACACCAAGGCCCAAGAGCACTACGATTTTCAGGGGAAAGTTGCATGCATGCTACGTAAGGACTAGCGCGCCTACAGCAACAGATGGGCCCCGTGATGCTGGTACATGAGTTGGTACCCTGGCGGCCAAGCTGTTAAGATTTGCACTCCAAAGAGGAAGATTTTGTGCGGTTGTTGCGTTAAGATTATGTGACAACAAAATGTGTTAGGTTTCATGGCTAGAACAATAGGGGGCGTGAATTGTTTTCAAAAGATTTTCACAAATACTTTGCTTAGAATGAAACTTTAACAAATAACTCAAAAAAAGCAATTCAGAAAACCAATACAATGGTCAAACAGAAACTGGTATCAGAAATTCAATCGGTTAAAATCACGATTTAACCGGTTGTTTATTACAACGGAAAATACAAACAGTTAATGAGAGAAGAGATAGAGAGAATTACACACAGAGTTTATACTGGTTCACTCAATCACAGAGCTACATCCAGTCCTCAGTCAAACCACTGAGTATTCACTATGCAACCAGTCACAGATTACACATACACCACACACAAAGATGTGACTTTGAATCCCACAAAGCCTACTCACCTTTTTTGCACCCAACAAACACCTCAAGCCAGAATCACACTGACTTTACAGGATTTTACAGTAGTTATACAGAGAGTTATATGAACAATTACAAGAACCTGAACAGGATTAGAAAACACCTGGAATCACAGTACACCAGAACCCTATTGATCAGTTCTTTGAATCACAACAAAGCTCAAAGGCAATCTTGCTAAAACTTCGTGAAAAACCTTTTCACAAATAGTTTGTAGCTTCACAAATCACTCATGATCAAAGTATCAACCTTCTCTATTTTTCTATCAATCAATCTTTTTACGTTCAAAAGAAAACTCATTTTATAAACCTTGAACAGCTACCGTTGATGACAGTTTTGAACATTCAAATCAGTTAAAACAGATTTTCAAAAAACTGTTATGACCACATACATTTAATCGGTTAAAACCACGATTTAACCGGTTGAATGGTTTTGTCAGTTATATAACTTATTCAAAAAAACAGTTTCAAAACCCCTTTTCCAGCTAAGTGACAAACAACCGATTATCTCGAAACTTTAATCGGTTGTTTTTCCCTTTGCATGGAAAAACACTTTAATCTTTAAAATAGATTGAAATAAGCTTTGTCTGAGAATCAATATTGATCTTATAAAGATTCTAAACCCCATACCAAAACCTAAATCTAAAACATCACATAGCTTCAGGCTTCATGAGGATTTGACACATCAAAGCTTCTCATCTTTAACAAAATGTCCTCCAGAAAACCTAATTTTACTAGAGATAAGGCTCTGGTAAGAGAAGGGTTGCTACTGTACTAGTCATCGGAGATCGGCATCAGACATTGACATCGACCATCGGTGGTCTGGTCGCGATGATGGGCCACATAAGCGGGGCCCCAGAAACAACATGAGATAAAGCCTAGATATTAGAAAGACCTAATCACGGGAGAGTTCATGCATGTGGTGTGTCTAGGTCCATGACCAAGCTACGGATGTGAGACTTGGGCCAAGCTATGGATGGGAGAAGAAGCAACTTGTATATGCTACATGAAGGCCCATTAAGGACAGCTTAGTATTAGTTGTGGTGTAAATAGCATAAACTTAATTCCATGAGACTTGACCTAGATTTGCATTAAGCTTTCTAGAAGGATTCTCCACATGGCCATGTGCTCCATGTGATGTAAATTTGCATTTCATTTTGATTAGCATTAGGGTTGCATTATGGTCCTCCTTAGCCTCTAAAAGGAGGAGCCTACACCTTGTATTTTCAAGATTGAATAGAGTATTGTTATGCTGCCAATTTAGTGCCATACATTACTCCTTGCCTAGCTTCTAGGTTTTAATCTTCATTTCACCACCTTCAAAGGGGCTGGCCGAACCTCCCCATTTCCACACTCTTCATGTACCTTCAAGGTCACCACACCTCTTAGGAGGACCTTGTTCATCTCTTCCATTAAGCTTCCGCACCATCTTCCCCAAACATCCAAGAAGAGCTCATAGGAAATCCATCATTTGGTATCATGAGCTATGGTTCTTCAAAGATGAGTATCTCTTTGTCATTTTCTTTTTGATTTCTTCTTATTTCCTAGTTGTTCATCTTGATTCCATATTGTCTTTTTGTTTTAATTTTTGTTTTGAATTGGTGTGCTGTTTGGAAATTCCAATCGGTGCATCTTGTTCAATTGTTCTTGAGCAATTTTTGTGCAATTTTTGGTAGGATTCCATATAGTTTGTGTTGCTGTTTTATTTTAGGTATTTGAGTCCTTATTGAAATTTTATTTGGTTCATTTTTTGTTCATTTAAGTCTTTTAATTTCTGAATCTATATGTGTTTTGTCTAGTCATGTTTCTTCCAAAAATGTCATCAAATCATAGTAGTACTTTGTTTGGCTTATTTGTTTCTTGTTTTTGGTATAAATGCTTGATCTGAATCTGCAGTGTTTTTTATCCTTTAGTTCTTTTTATTTTTAGCTTGAGTTCATATTTGTGTTTAGATCTACACAAATTCCATTTCACCAATTCCATTGTGTTTTTCTTTTGGTATATCTTGCTGTTTTTTTCCAGATCTACAAAATCCCCTGTTTTGCATAACTCTATGCTGGCTGTTTTGCTTAAGAAAATTATTTTCCCACATAAGAAAATTCTGAACCTCTGGATTTTGCAATATTGAGGTGTTAGAGAAAAGACAAAAAAAGAATCAGTTCAAAAAAACAAATAGAAAAAAAATGATAAATATTATAAAAACAGTGTGCAATCCTGACGCTACAACTGGCGTAACTGAGCACTGATTTTAGAAAATTTATTAAAGAAACATGGTGCATGCGTTTAGAGTGAAACCAACGCCAGAATTTTGTTAAGATCTTGATTTGTTTGCATATAAATTTTCAGAAGCAAATATTAAAAGGCCAGCTCAGCATAAATCAGTGAAAATCACGCTCTCTGGACCACAACAATTATTTCAGTGGTGTTGTTTTTTATTTTGAAATCAAATCTAGTGCTATTCTGTAGGTTCCATTTTGTGTGTCATCCTTTCTTTGAGTACCTTTTATTTACTTGTCTAATATTTCATTGAAACTCTTTCTAGTTGTCACATTTAATTCCATTTGTGTGGTACTGTTTTTCAAATTAATTTGTTTCTTACTTTAATTCTTTGATCTCTAAGCTTGGTGGTGGATTAATTATCAATTGGTACTTGATTGAGTGGGATTTGACTTGAAGGGAGTCTAGTTAGCTTAATAGGTGTTGGATTGAAGAATTAATTACCTAATTCCAAGAGGAACAAAGGCAAGGGGCAGAAACAAACACTTTCTAAATACACCACATACATTGGAGGGCCCAACAAAGAGGAGACAACAAAGGAAGTGCTAATAGAAAATCAACAAAGGGAGTTTCATCTAATTTCTTTGCAACTGAACTTTTGTTAATTACTTGTTTAATTACGTAATTAGACAGCGAGTGTGTCTTCAAGGGCTCCAAGTGTCCAAGAAGCCTCACCTAGGGCCGACTAGTTTAGAACTATCTAGCCTAGTTTTTGTTAATTCCCTTAATTGCATCTTTTTGCCTTAATTAGCTACGCTTATCAAACTGTTTTGTCTTGTTTAAGCTTTGTTAATTTTGCTTGGTTGATTAGATAGTTTGCATTGTTTTCTTGCATTAAAAATTTGATTTCTCCAACTTAATTGTGTTTTAAGTGGTTTACCAAGAGAAAGATTTGTGTGAAGACATTGAGGGATAGTTTTTGGCTAAGGCAAGACTTGGTATTTAAGTAGTCCATTGTGACTCGCCTCTCTTACCTGGAAAACTACCTTCTTTAACTTCCCTAATTTTTCTCAAAGTAAAACACTTCTATACACAAAGCTCTAGTCATGTCTTCTTCTTCTCATTCTTCAAAGTCTATGGAAAGTGATGTGAAATCCATCAAATCCCTTTTAAAACAACTTTCCAAGGATATTCAATCAATTTCATCTAAACAATTGGAGAATGAGACCAAAACTAATGAATTGACTAAAGCAAAGGATGAAAAGTCTCAAATTTCAAAAAAATTACCTTCTCATGCATCTATCTCTAAAGATCATGATTCTTTTGGGGAGGGAAGCCTTAGAATAAAAGATTATTATCAAGCACCACCTAGAAGAGATAGAAGAGAACAAGAAAGCCCAAGAGAGGCTAGGGTAGACCTATCCCATTTCCATGGAAAAGAAAATGTAGAAGCTTGCTTAGATTGGGAAATGAGGGTAGAAAAATTGTTTTCTTCCCATAAAGAAAAGAAGGAAAGAAAGATACAAAAGAAAAGAGAGGAAAACGAAAGGGAAGCTAAAGAAAAAGAAAAAGAAAACCCAAGTGAGGGGTGGTGTGAATCTAGAAAGAATGAGGAATATCTTATAACACCCCTTACAAGCATATTAAAAATAGAAAAGCAAGAGAAAACCTTTGGGAAACAAAAGGCGTGGGAGAAGAGTGTTCCTTCCCACAAGGTCATTCAACAAGACAAGCAAATTAAAAATACCTTTGAAAATATGCTTCTTGTTGAACAACCTAGCCTTACCTCTTGTAAAGGAACATTTGCAAGCATAAACAAAAAATAAGAGTTTTTAAAAGAAGCTTGCATAGATAAAGATGAAGTAGATTATTTCTCATATGTGCTAGGATATCACCAAGTGAATGCCAAGTTATCTATAAGCATCTACAAACAAATTTTTATATGAAGTAGTGCCTAGAGCAACTTGTCATGTCTTATTGAGACAACCATTGCAAAGTGTACAAATTCTCATAAACAATGGTTGTAAAAACGAGACTATCTTTACACATAAGAGAAAAAGTCTTCATGAAGGAGAACTCATGGGCCAAATTAGAGTTGATAAAACTCTAGAGCTTTTAAAAGAAAAACTTTTGTCCCCCATGAGAAAAGAGGTTCAAAGACATTACCTTAGGTACAATTCTTGTTTTAAAACTACACCTAAGGCAATGTCTTAAGAACTCTATGCTCCTTCACCTTTTGCAAATGATCATTGGGAAGACACAAATTTCATATTAGAGCTTCCTAGGACAACAAAAGGTTTTGATTCGATTTTCATGGATAAACTCTTCTCTAGAGAAGTGCTACATCTTCATGGTTTATCCTCAAGCATAGTGTTGGATAGAGCTCCAAATTTCACAAACCATGATTTGAGGATTCTCTTTGGAAAACTTGCAACTAAGTTGTAGACTTTAAATTCTTATCATCCTCAAAGGCATGGTCAAAATACATTTGAAAATCTAGCTCTTTCTTCTATGCCTAGAATAATCATAAAGGACAAACACAACTCTAGAGATGAGCATACACACCATAAAGTAGTTCACAAAACTACTTGTATTTCTACTTTTGAGGTTATATGTGGGCTAAATCAACTTTCTCCTTTTAAGTTGTTACCATCTCTTATAGGATTTATGCCTAAAGAGAAAGTAACCACAAATGAACATTTCAAAATGCATAAGATGATTAGAGAACACATACAACACTCAAAAGAGAAACATTGTCCAAAGTTGCCAAAACCAAAAGAAAAACAAAAATGGCAACATAGTAAAATTGATTTTCAAACTAACAACTATGCTTTATTTGATGATTTCTATAGGTGGACGTTTGATCCAGGAGGACAAGCTTTGGCGAAACAAGAGGCTACTATTCGAGATCAAATCCGTAGATCTGAGGATAGATCTTCTCAAGAAGGAGGAGAAGATGGACACCATCCAGCCACATCCATTCCCCTAGTTGAAGAAAAAGCGTTGGACTTGAGGACAAATCCTTTTCAAGAGGGAGGGGATGATGGAAGAGGGCCAAGCACAACCTCATATAAAAAGACAAGAGCCAAGACGTGAGCCTCCAAATCCAAACCAAGAGCATCTAGGCCAAAGGAAGGAGCGTCTAGGCCAAAGTGAAGAGCGTCTAGCACAAGGTGGAGAGCGTCTAAAGGGAGAGCGTCTAGAAGGAAGGGTAGACCGTCTAGGACCTATTACTAGGTCCATGACCAAGCTACGGATGTGAGACTTGGGCCAAGCTATGGATGGGAGAAGAAGCAACTTGTATATGCTACATGAAGGCCCATTAAGGATAGCTTAGTATTAATTGTGGTGTAAATAGCATAAACTTAATTCCATGAGACTTGACCTAGATTTGCATTAAGCTTTCTAGAAGGATTCTCCACATGGCCATGTGCCTCCATGTGATGTAAATTTGCATTTCATTTTGATTAGCATTAGGGTTGCATTATGGTCCTCCTTAGCCTATAAAAGGATGAGCCTACACCGTGTATTTTCAAGATTGAATAGAGTATTGTTATGCTGCCAATTTAGTGCCATACGTTACTCCTTGCCTAGCTTCTAGGTTTTAATCTTCATTTCACCACCTTCAAAGGGGCTGGCCGAACCTCCCCATTTCCACACTCTTCATGTACCTTCAAGGTCACCACACCTCTTAGGAGGACCTTGTTCATCTCTTCCATTAAGCTTCCGCACCATCTTCCCCAAACATCCAAGCAGAACTCATAGGAAATCCATCATTTTGGGCTCAAGAATGCAGATGCAACCTATCAAAGGTTGATGAATAGAGTGCTCGCTCCCATGATAGGGCAAAATGTCCAAGCGTATGTGGACGACATGGTGGTCACCTCCCAGTTGAAGGACAAGCACATTGCTGATTTGGAGGAGTTATTCACCACGATAGCCAAGTATAGATTGAAGCTAAACTTAGAAAAATGCGTGTTCGGGGTAGAGGCAGGAAAGTTCTTAGGGTTCTTACTCACTGAGCGTGGGATAGAGGCAAACCCCGAGAAGTGCGCTGCGATTATACCTATGAGGAGTCCGATCTCAGTGAAAGAAGTGCAACAGTTGACTGGACGAAAGGCAAACCTCACTCTGTTTGTACTTCGCCATCACAGAACGGGCGATCAGCTCGGTCGTCGTCCAGTAGCCGGATCACGTGCAGAAGCCCATATACTTTGTCACCAAAGTTTTGCAAGGGCCTGAGGTGAGATACCAGGCCATAGAACAGGCAACCCTAGCGGTAGTGTTCTCAGCGCGAAGGCTACACCACTACTTCTAGAGTTTCACCGTAATAGTGATGACGGACCTCCCTATTCGCAAGGTCTTACAGAATCCTGATGTGGTAGGATGAATGATGCGTTGGGCGATTGAGTTATCAAAGTTTGATGTGCAGTACGAACCAATGAGACCTATCAAAGGCCAGGTTTATGCGGACTTCGTGGTAGAACTCTCCTCGGCAGCCACACATCAAGAAGAAGCAGATTTTAGATGGTCCTCTCCGTGGACGGGTCCTCCAACCAACAGGGTAGCGGGGCTGACGTCATTCTGGAAGGCTAGTAACAACCACGCTGAATATGAGGCTTGATCGCAGGAATGATGCTAGCCAAGAAGATGGGTGTTAAGAGTTTGATGGAAAAAAGTGATTCCCTGACAGATGTCTCATACCTAAAGTATGTCCAGATCTTGAAAGAGACTTTTACGGTGTTCGAACTAGTACATGTCCCCATAGAGCAGAATGCCTGAGCTGACTTGCTAGCAAAGCTCGCCAGTTCAGGCAAGGGGGGTAGGCAGAGGATAGTTATACAGGAGACCCTGAGGACACCTTGAACCACCACAAATTGCACAACAGAAGTCCATCAAATAAGTACCTCAAAAGGCGTTAAGAGAAGTCACCGGTCACTGACTCAAGAAACGTTGAAAACACCCAAAATAAGCGTTGTACCGACCAGTCCTCGGACTTGGGCGTTGACCAAAGTCATGGTGGGACCCCGAAGGTTGGGTCCACTGGGAGGCTGGGAGGACGGGCCAGTGTCTCGGGAAGCTCGCGGGTGAGGGTATCCAAGGAGGGGGCAACATCAAGGCAGGACGTGGTGGCCTCGGACCTCGGTAACCCAACGATAAAGATGGATCGAAAAAAATGGTTTCCAAGCCAAACTCTAGTTATCAGTAAGGGAGAGGCCTAGATCACCGAGCGCCCATGCATGGGGTGTGGACGACGCGGTAGGGTGTGCCACAATCAAAGAGCCACTGGGAAAGAGATGACTCGTAAGGGTCACGTCCTAGGGGTGATCTATATGCATGGCACGTGAATAGCTAAGGGCACTCCTAGGGCGGATGGCCCAAAGATTGGGTGCATGAGTTGCCACCCAAATGGTCATCCCACGCCAATTGCACTTCGGTATGGGAGTCTTACGCACTAGATGGCCCTCAAAGCGGGCATTAGTGACGCTAAGGCGCACCTACAATAAGTCTAAGTTACAGTTAGCAAAGGGGGCAGGAACACTAAAGTATATAAAAGGTAACAACCAACATAACAAGGTACGCAATTCTAATACGAAAACTCACACAGAGCTCTCGGGGTTCAGCGTTTTTTTGGTGTTTCATTGCCCGGAGTTTGACTTGAGCGTCGGAGTGCAAACGGTCGCGAGGGCGCCCTTTGTCTCTTTTTTTTTTGGTGATCCACAAGGAGGAAAGCACCATGGTGAAGGAGGGATTCCTGGATGCGAAGGTTGTTGTGAGGGCACGAAGACGCTGTAGGCCAACCGGCGGGAACAAGCGCATATAACTTATCAAGGGAAGAATCGTTGCACGTCTACCTAGTTGAAGACGGCGAAACATGGATGACACCCTATAGACTCTACTTGGTTGACGGGGTATGTACCGTCCCGGGGCGTTGACCAAAAGTCAAAGTCAAAGTCAACACATGGTGGGACCGCTCGAGGGCCCCAAAGAAGGGAAAGAAAGTCAACAGGTTGACCGGTTGGGGCGTCGCCAAGGTAGGGCGTCGCCTCGCAAAGGCGTCGCCTAAGAAAGGCATCGCCTCGCAAAGGCGTCGCCCTTGCGAAAGGCGTCGTCGAGTTAAGAAACAGTCAAGTTAAGACATCAACGGTGTTACCCCCCGATACCCATGGGTAGGAAAGACCATGGAGGGGGCAACACCGTGAGGAAGTCTCGGGCCCCGATGGCTCAGAACAGCAATGAAGAGAAGAGAAAGGTGGCTTCAAGGTCATAGTTCTAGTACCAGTAGGGAGTAACCTCACTCGTGAAGTGCCCGTGCCACCTCAGGGAGACCCCCAGAACAGATACGACCCATGAGAGGGTCATGCTCAGGGGTGAACCAGGTGCATGGTGCAAGAGGAAGGTAGATACACTCCCGGGGTGAGTGACTAGAAGTTGGGGCGCATGAGTTGGCACCCAGGAAGTCACCCCATGCGCCAGAAGCACTCCGAGAAAAGAGGGCTCACGCAATGGAATAACCCTAGGTTGGGTTGCGGCGCTGAGGAACCCTCTGCGCAGAATAACAATCAAGTCAGAAGAGCACGTGGCAATAAGCATGTGCTCATTAAATGTTTCAGTGAAAGTTTGCCATGTTACGCGTTAATTCAGTTAAGATTCGAACGTTCCAAGGAATATTTTTATACGCTTTCAATGCGCTTTATAAAGATGAGAGATGTATAAAAAGGGACCTTGGGGCATTTGAAAAGAGATCCGAGTTTTAACCTAATTCTCGCAGTTTACATAGAGCATAAACCCTAGTTGTTTTCGCTGCGCACCCACTGTGAGCACAAGAGGATTAGGGCTGCACAGTTTGGTTATTGAGTATAGTTTTCGACGACCTTCAGAGGGTGTGTCACCTTTGATGTTTCTCGCTAGCTGACTTGATCATTGGAGTGCAAACGGCCGTGCAGGCACCCCTTTGTACACTTCTTTTCAGGTATCACAGACGGAGCATAACGAAGGTGCCTAGCTCGCAAGGACGAGCCACGCGCAAAGATGACCCTGGTCAGCCGGCGGGAATATTTGGCGCCCACCGTGGGGCCGATATAAAACATCAGTCCCGCTACACAAGTTCTTCAGTTCCAGTTGCAGTTTTCAACCCAGTTCCAGTTCTCAAATCGCACGATAATCAAGAAGGGTTCCAGAAACTGCGAACATGAGACTCGCACGTGCTAGAAGTGAAGAGATGACCATGCAACAACTCATGGGCATGATGCAAGGGCTGCAGGAAGCAATGGCGGCATCGAAAGTGGAGCAAGAACGCATGCAGGCGGATCTCACAGCATCTCAGGCGAGAAACGACGAGCTCCACCGCGGCAATGAGGAGTTACGCCGTGGATGGCGCGACATAGATAAACCTGAGACTGCCACCCCACCCAGGGAATTTTCAACACCATTCTCACAGGCAATCCTAGAGACAGCAATCCCCAAGACGTTCACGGGACCCAAAGTAACCTTCACAGGGATGGAGGATCTTGAGGCACACCTCACTACGTTCCACACACAGATGATGCTGGTAGGCGGTTCTGATGTCGTAAGGTGCAAGCTCTTTATGAGCACCTTGACTGGGATGGCCATGGACTGGTTCATCAGCCTCCCAGAGGGTCACATCACGTCTTTCGCACAGCTGTCGCAGCTATTCAGAGAGCAGTATTTGGCTAACAGGGCCCCAGCCCCAGTCTCATACGACCTTTTCGACGTGAAGCAATATCAAGGGGAGACCCTGAAAGAGTACATAAGCCGCTTCGGGGCGCAGGTGGTGAAGGTGGGTACCACAGACGAACCCATGATCATGTACACATTCAGGAAGGGGGTGTGCCCTGGATCTTTTAGTAAATCGCTCAATCGCAGCCACCCCAAAACTTTTGCTGAAGTAAGGAGTCGGGCGGTAGAGCACATTGCCTCCGAGGGCGAGGCATACGAGAAGTGCACAACTGCTGCACCCGCACGCCCGAGAGCGCAAATACGCGCACAACCTGCTAGAGTCCACGAAGCCACTACAAAAAGAAAGAATCAAGGTAGGAGGCGCACCTATGAGACAAGGAGAACCCAACCTAAGGGTCGATCAGAAGGAAGGAGAGAGGGCAATAGACCTCTAAGGCACAACTTTGTGGTAGAACTTAAAGACCTCATCGTTGTGCCCAACATAGCTGACAGGTTGAGGCCACCGGTGAAGTCAGACAAGGTACTGGGACCTCACAAGGAATCATGGTGCAAATTTCACGAAGCGTTCGGGCACCACATTAACAACTGCTTGGCGCTGGGATATCAGTTGGATGAGCTTGTGAAGAATGGTTTCCTGAAAGATTATCTCCTTGGGTCCACTGCGACCACAGCCACGGCAACACCAGAGGAAGGTCAAGCGCATGAAATCCCAACTCACGGAGAAGTGCACACCATCTCTAGCGGCTTCTCCGGAGGGGGACCCACCGCCTCTCAACGTAAGAAATATGTGAGATCAGTAAGTTCGGTTGCAGAGGAATTTCCAGACGACTCGTGGGAGTCAGACCTTGTTTTCACAAGGGCTGACCTGTGGGATGTCGTCCCACACGATAATGACCCAATGGTCATTTCTATAGTCACAGCGGGAAGGAAGGTACATAGGGTCCTCATCGACCAGGGCAGTTCTGCAGATGTCATGTTTTGGTCGACCTTCAATAAGCTACAGTTGTCCCCCGACCTTTTGAGACCCTATACTGGATGCTTATATGGGTTTGCAGATAATCCAGTAGAGGTACGCGGCTACTTGGAGTTGAGGACGACGTTCACTGATGGAGCGGCATCACGCACCGAGAGCATCTGGTACTTGGTGCTCAACGCCAACTCAGCTTACAACATTTTGTTAGGTAGACCTGCCTTGAACAGATTAAGGGTCGTGTCCTCCACACGCCACATGAAGGTGAAGCTACCAGATCTTAGTAGCAAGGTGATCATAATCAAGTTGGATCAAGAGGAGGCCCGTAAGTGCTATGAAAATAGTCTAAAGACAAAAAGAGGCGTGGTCATGGTGATGGAGCGACCACTCGTTTCAAATTTGCAAATGGAGTTGGAGCTGTTGGAAGAGGCGACGCCCGAGAAGTCCACGCCAGTCGAAGCCACCATAGGGGCGACGCCTATGGAAGATGCACATACAGAAGGAAGAAACGACGATGCCTCGCCTGCTGGAGAAGAGCCAGAAGAGGCGATGCCCGATGCATCTGTGGGGGTGACGCCTATGGAAGAGGATTCCACGAGTGAGTCTCTTAGAGAGAATGTGCAGAATGAGCGACCCCGACAAGAAGATAACATAGTAGAAAGACAAATAGGGGGTAAGGTGTTCAAATTAGGACGCTTGTTGAGCCAAGGAGAACAAGAAGAGGTAGCTGCAGTAATCTCGCGCCACCTAGATGCTTTCGTGTGGACTGCGGCGGATATGCCAGGTATTGACCCAGAGTTTTTATGCCACCATCTTACCATGGACGCAAAGGTTCGCCCTGTGAGACAAAGAAAGAGGAAGTTCAACTAAGAGCGATGCCTCATCGTGAAGGAAGAAACACAGAAGCTGCTCAGCGCTGGACACATCGAGGAGATACAATACCCTGAGTGGTTAGCCAATGTAGTTCTAGTGAAGAAGGCGAATGGGAAGTGGAGGATGTGCGTTGACTTCACGGATTTGAACAAAGCATGTCCCAAGGATTCGTACCCACTGCCCAACATCGATGCATTAGTGGATAGCGCCTCGGGTTACAAGATGCTGAGTTTCTTGGATGCATTCTCAGGTTACAATCAGATCAAGATGCACCCCAGAGACGAGAGCAAAACGGCATTCATGACGGAAACGTGCAGTTACTGTTATAAGGTGATGTCGTTTGGTTTGAAAAATGCTGGCGCCACCTATCAGAGGCTGATGGACAAGGTCCTTGCGCCCATGCTGGGAAGGAACGTGCAGGCCTACGTAGATGACATGGTGGTAACTTCGCACGAGAGAGGGCAGCACACAACTGATCTGGAAGAGCTATTTGCTACCATATCGAGGTATCACCTCAAGCTAAACCCATAAAAGTGCATTTATGGCGTGGAGGCAGGAAAATTCTTAGGTTTCATGCTCACAGAGAGGGGATAGAGGTAAACCCTGACAAGTGTGCAGCCATCATCACCATGAGGAGCCCTTCCTCAGTGAAAGAAGTTCAACAACTCACAGGGCGAATGGCAGCATTATCGAGATTCGTATCTGCTGGAGGGGAGAAGGGTCACCCTTACTTCCAATGCCTCAAAAGGAATAGCCGTTTCGCATGGACAGATGAGTGCGAAGCAACGTTTCTCAAGCTGAAGGAATACTTGGCGACACCACCGGTGCTGGGTAAGCCACAAGTAGGCGTCCCCCTCTGCTTATACTTTGCGGTAACTGAGTGGGCCATTAGCTCTGTGCTGGTCCAGGAACAAGACCAGGTGCAGAAGCCCATTTACTTCGTGAGTAAGGCCTTACAAGGCCCAGAATTGAGGTACCAGTCACTAGAAAAGGTGGCACTAGCGGTAGTATTTTCAGCACGAAGGCTCCGCCACTATTTCCACAGCTTCACAGTGGTGGTGATGACAAACCTCCCTATCCAAAAGGTACTTCAGAAGCCAGATGTGGCAGGGAGGATGGTTCGCTGGGCGGTAGAGTTGTCAGAGTTCGATATCCAATATGAACCCAGGGGGTCCATCAAAGGGCAAGTCTTTGCTGACTTCGTGGCAGAACTTTCACCAGGAGGAGACCCCCAAGAAGCGAAGTTAGGGTTACAGTGGGTGCTCTCAGTGGATGGATCTTCCAACCAGCAAGCGAGTGGCGCTGGAATAATCTTGGAGGGGCCTAACGAAGTGTTGATCGAGCAAGCTTTACGCTTCGCCTTCAAGGCAAGCAACAACCAGGCGGAGTACGAAGTGTTGATTGTTGGGATGCTTTTGGCTAAAGAAATGGGTGTGCAGAGCCTACTGGCGAAAAGCGACTCACAGTTGGTCACAGGGCAAGTGACAGGGGAATATCAGGCGAAGGACCCACAGATGGCCGCCTACCTGAGGTATGTCGAGGTGTTGAAAAGAGCTTTCGCTGCGTTTGAGCTGGTGCATGTCCCTAGGGAGCAGAATGCCAAAGCTGACCTGCTTGCCAAGCTGGCAAGCTCAGGCAAGGGGGGAAGGCAGAAGACCGTAATACAGGAGACCCTCAAGACTCCGCGAAAGTTTGTTGCAGACAACAGGGTGGGCGTTCTTCACGTTAGTACAACAAGAGGAAAACCAAGGAGTCATCGCTCTTTGAGTCAAGATACGGTGAGGGCACCCTGCATCAGTACTTATGCGACCTCGCCAGAAGAAGAAAAAGGCGTACAGGTGTGTGCTTTAGAGGAAGGCGACACATGGATGACCCCTTTCAGGCGATACCTAGCGGACGAAATCCTCCCAGCGGAGCCGGAAGAGGGCAAGAAGATTAAGAGGAACGCCACAAGATACACATTAGTAGATGGGATATTATTCAGACACAGGTTTACGCACCCCATCTTGACGTGCGTGAGTGGCGACGAGTGCACCAGGATAATGGCTGAGCTCCACGAAGGTATTTGTGGGAGCCACGTGGGAGGAAGATCCTTGGCATCCAAGGTAATACGTGCAGGGTTTTTCTGGCCAACAGTAAGAGAGGATTGCGTGCGATACGCCCAGCACTGCAAGCAGTGTCAGATGCACGCTGATTGGCACAAGGCGCCGCCAGAGGAACTGAGATCCATATACAGCCCATGGCCTTTCCATACTTGGGGAATGGATATCTTAGGCCCTTTCCCATTGGCAATAAGATAGATGAAGTACTTGATCGTTGTCATCGAATACTTCACCAAGTGGATAGAGGCCGAACCAATGGCACCTCATTGTCTGGAAGAACATTGTGTGTCGTTTTGGGGTGCCAAGGCGTCTCATTTCAGACAATGGCACCCAGTTCGTGAGCCAACAGTTGGGGAAGTTATGTATAGAAGTAGGAATTAAGCAGGTGTTTGCATCAGTCGAACACCCCTAGAGAAATGGGCAGGTCGAGTCAGCAAACAGAGTTTTGTTGAGGTGTTTGAAACGCAGATTAGAGAAGGCTAAAGGGGCGTGGGCAGAAGAAGTACCAAGGATTGTATGGGCTTACCACACCACGCCTCAATCCTCCACCATGGAGACGCCTTTCAGCCTAATGTATGGATCGGACGCCATGATCCCAGTGGAGATCCACGAGAGCTCGCCACGTTTCCTAGGTTTCGTGGCAGAAGAGTCCAACAAAGAAAGAAGGGTGTACCTGGACCTAATAGATGAAGCCAGAGAAGAGGCAAAAATTAGGGTCGGGGTTGTGAAGAGAAGAGTGGAGCGACAGTACAGCTCCAAGGTGAAGCTGCGACAATTCCAGGTTGGTGACCTAGTCATGAGGAAGGCCCACCCTTACGAGTTAGAAAATAAGTTGTCTCCCAAGTGGACTGGACCGTTCAGAGTAACCAAAGCCAAAGGGAATGGTTCGTATAAGTTAGAAACTCTAGAAGGGGGCCCCATCCCACGTAGTTGGAATGCGGCTAATTTAAAGTTTTATTTCAGTTGAAATTTTGTTAAGGGGACACTCTTTTTCCCTTCCGGGAGTTTTTTAATGAGGTCACCCAAATAAAGAAAAGAAAAGTTTAAGATATTTTTGCCCTAGTTTTTCCCTTTCTTTTAAGACCAAAGATCAAAGATCAAAGAAACAGAGACAAAGATGAGGCGTCGCCCAGATAAGGCGTCGCCAAGATAAGGAGTCGCCAAGGTATGGCGTCGTCAGGATAAGGCGCCGCCAAGGTATGGCGTCGTCAAGATAAGGCATCGCCAAGGTAACGCGCCGTCAAAAAATGTAGCGCCACCAAGATAAGGTGTCGCCAAGTTAACGACGCCACGATAAGGCGTCACCAGAACAAGGTTCGCCAGAAGAAAGCATCGCCAGATAAAGAAGCGGGAGTCAGATGCGAAGCAAGATAACAGGTATGTTGAGTACAAGTTAAAAATCCGGGAGCCTAGTACTTGAGTAGGGGTTAAGGGATTCCTTCGAGACGCCCCCTCCTCAAGTATGAATAACTAGCCCCCAATACCAGATATCAGTATAAGCTGAAAAACTGGGCGTCTAGTCCTTGAGCAGGTGTTACGGGATTCCTTCGGGACGCCCCTTTCTCAGGTATGACTAGCTAGCCCCGGTATCAGATGTTAAACATAAGTTAAAAACCCGGGCACTTAGTCCTTGAGCAGGGGTTAAGGGATTCCTTCGGGACGTGATGGAAGAGGGCCAAGCACAACCTTATATAAAAAGACAAGAGCCAAGACGCGAGAATCCAAAGCCAAACCAAGAGCGTCTAGGCCAAAGGAAGGAGCGTCTAGGCCACAGTGAAGAGCGTCTAGCACAAGGTGGAGAGCGTCTAAAGGGAGAGCGTCTAGAAGGAAGGGTAGACCGTCTAGGACCTATTACTAGGTCCATGACCAAGCTACGGATGTGAGACTTGAGCCAAGCTATGGATGGGAGAAAAAGCAACTTGTATATGCTACATGAAGGCCCATTAAGGATAGCTTAGTATTAGTTGTGGTGTAAATAGCATAAACTTGATTCCATGAGACTTGACCTAGATTTGCTAAAGATTTGGTCACTTTCTAGAAGGATTCTCCACATGGCCATGTGCTCCATGTGATGTAAATTTGCATTTCATTTTGATTAGCATTCGGGTTGCATTATGGTCCTCCTTAGCCTATAAAAGGAGGAGCCTACACCTTGTATTTTGAAGATTAAATTGAGTAATGTTATGCTGCCCATTTAGTGCCATACTTTGCTCCTTGCCTAGCTTCTAGGTTTTAATCTTCCTTTCACCACCTACATAGGGGCTGGCCGAACCTCCCCATTTCCACACTCTTCATGCACCTTCAAGGTCACCACACCTCTTAGGAGGACCTTGTTCATCTCTTCCATTAAGCTTCTGCACCATCTTCCACAAACATCCAAGAAGAGCTCATAGGAAATCCATCATTTGGTATCATGAGCTATGGTTCTTCAAAGATGAGTAACTCTTTGTCATTTTCTTTTTGAGTTCTTCTTGTTTCCTAGTTGTTCATCTTGATTCCATATTGTCTTGCTGTTTTAATTTTCTTTTTGAATTGGTGTGCTGTTTGGAATTTCCAATCGGTGCATCTTGTTCAATTGTTCTTGAGCAATCTTTGTGCAATTTTTGGTAGGATTCCATATAGTTTGTGTTGCTGTTTTTTATTTTAGGTATTTGAGTCCTTATTGCAATTTTAATTGGTTCATATTGTGTTCATTTGAGTCTTTTAATTTCCGAATCTATATGTGTTTTGTATAGTCATGTTGCTTCCAAAAATGTCATCAAATCATAGTAGTACTTTGTTTGGCTTATTTGTTTCTTTTTTTTGGTATAAATGCTTGATCTGAATCTGCTGTGTTTTTTATCCTTTGGTGCTTTTTATTTTTAGCTTGAGTTCATATTTGTGTTTAGATCTACACAAATTCCATTTCACCAATTCCATTGTGTTTTTCTTTTGGTATATCTTGCTGTTTTTTTTTCAGATTTACAGAATCTCCTGTTTTGCATAACTCTTTGCTGACTGTTTTGCTTAAGAAAATTATTTTCCCACATAAGAAAATTCTGATCCTCTGGATTTTGCAAGATTGAGGTGTTAAGGAAAAGACAAAAAAAAGAATCAGTTCAAAAAAATCAATAGAAAAAAATGATAAATATTATAAAAACAGTGTGCAATCCTGATGCTACAACTGGCGTAACTGAACACTGATTTTAGAAAATTTATTGAAACAAAATAGTGCATGCGTTTGGAGTGAAACCAACGCCAGAATTTTGTTAAGATCTTGATTATTTGCATATAAATTTTCAGAAGCAAATTCTAAAAGGCCAGCTCAGCATAAATCAGTGAAAATCACGCTCTCTGGACCACAACAATTATTTCAGTGGTGCTGTTTTTGATTTTGAAATCAAATCTAGTGTTATTCTTTAGGTTGCATTTTGTGTGCCACCTTTCTTTGAGTACCTTTTATTTGCTTGTCTATTTTCTTTGGAACTCTTTCTAGTTGTCATATTTAATTCCTTTTGTGTGGTACTGTTTTCAAACTAATTTGTTTCTTGCTTTAATTCTTTGACCTCTAAGCTTGGTAGTGGAATTAATTATCAATTGGTGCTTGATTGAGTGGGATTTGACTTGAGGGGAGTCTAGTTTGGTTAATAAGTGCTGGATTGAAGAATTAATCACCTACTTCCAAGAGGAACAAAAGCAAGGAGTAGAAACAAACACCTTCTAAATACACCACATACATTGGAAGGCCCAACCAAGAAGAGACAACAAAAAGAAGTGCAAATAGAAAAATCAACAAAAGGGAGTTCATCTAATTTTCTTTCTACTTAACTCTTGTTAATTACTTGTTTAATTATGCAATTAGATGGTGAGTGTGTCTTCAAGGGATCCAAGTGTCCAAGAAGCCTCACCTAGGGCCGATTAGTTTAGATCTATCTAGTTTAGCAATTGTTAATTGTTTTAATTGCATCTTTTTGCTTTAATTAGTTACGCTTATTAATTGTCTTGTATTGTTTAAAGCTTTGATTATTTGTTTTGTTTGTTAAATAGTTTGCATTGTTTTCTTGCATTCAAAATTTGATTTCTACATCCTCATTGTGTTTCAAGTGATTTACCTAAAGAAAGATTTGTGTGAAGGTCTTGAGGGATAGTTTTTTGCTAAGGCAAAGACTTGGTATTTAAGTAGTCCATTGTGACTCACCTCTCTTACCTGGAAAACTACCTTCATTAGCTTCCCTCCTCTTTCTTAAAAGTAAAACATTTCTAAACACAAAGCTTTAGTCATGTCTTGTCACTCCTCTAAATCTCTTAAAAGTGAGGTGAAATCCTTGAAATCTCTTTTGAAACAACTTTCCAAGGATATTCAATCAATTTCATCTAAACAATTGGAGAATGAGACCAAAACTAATGAATTGACAAAAGGAAAGGAAAAGAAGTCTCAAATTTCAAAAAAAATACTTTCTCATGCATCTATCTCTAAAGATCATGATTCTTTTCGGGAGGGAAGCCTTAGAATAAAAGATTATTATCAAGCACCCCCTATAAGATATAGAAGAGATAGAAGAGAACAAGAAAGCCCAAGAGAGGCTAGGGTAGACCTATCCCATTTCCATGGAAAAGAAAATGTAGAAGCTTGCTTAGATTGGGAAATGAGGGTAGAAAAATTGTTTGCTTCCCATAAAGAAAAGAAGGAAAGAAAGATACAAAAGAAAAGAGAGGAAAACGAAAGGGAAGCTAAAGAAAAAGAAAAAGAAAACCCAAGTGAGGGGTGGTGTGAATCTAGAAAGAATGAGGAATATCTTATAACACCCCTTACAAGCATATTAAAAATAGAAAAGCAAGAGAAAACCTTTGGGAAACAAAAGGCGTGGGAGAAGAGTGTTCCTTCCCACAAGGTCATTCAACAAGACAAGCAAATTAAAAATACCTTTGAAAATATGCTTCTGTTGAACAACCTAGCCTTACCTCTTGTAAAGGAACACTTGCAAGCATAAGCAAAAAAGAAGAGTCTTTAAAAGAAGCTTGCATAGATAAAGATGAAGTAGATTATTTCACATATGTGCTAGGATATCACCAAGTGAATGCCAAGTTATCTATAAGCATCTACAAAAACAAATTTTTATGTGAAGTAGTGCCTAGAGCAACTTGTCATGTCTTATTGAGACAACCATTGCAAAGTGTACAAATTCTCATAAACAATGGTTGTAACAACGAGACTATCTTTACACATAAGAGAAAAAGTCTTCATGAAGGAGAACTCATGGGCCAAACTAGAGTTGATAAAACTCTAGAGCTTTTACAAGGAAAACTTTTGTCCCCCATGAGAAAAGAGGTTCAAAGACATTACCTTAGGTAAAATTCTTGTTTTAAAACTACACCTAAGGCAATGTCTTAAGAACTCTATGCTCCTTCACCTTTTGCAAATGATCCTTGGGAAGACACAAATTTCATATTAGAGCTTCCTAGGACAACAAAAGGTTTTGATTCGATTTTCATGGATAAACTCTTCTCCAGAGAAGTGCTACATCTTCATGGTTTATCCTAAAGCATAGTGTTGGATAGAGCTCTAAATTTCGCAAACCATGATTTGAGGATTCTCTTTGGAAAACTTGCAACTAAGTTGTACACTTTAAATTCTTATCATCCTCAAAGGCATGGTCAAAATACATTTTAAAATCTAGCTCTTTCTTCTATGCCTAGTGATCCTGCCTGCTGACCAGAACGCAAGAGCCTTGCCTCGTCAAACCTGGATCGACTTCTGCGCCGTGTTAGCCTCCGTCCTTCACCGCGATCCACCTCAAGAACCTGCAAAAGACAGAACGGCGCCGCTGCGGCCGATCACGCTCCGACGCCCAAGTCAGCGACTGAACCACCAAATACTAAGAGAAAACTCAAGAACTCTAAGGAACCGTGCACAAATTCTCTCTCAGCGTACTCAAGACTCGCAAGCGTAAAGAAACAATCTGAACGTGCGTACCTCAGAAGTTCGTTAGAAACTCTTTACCTGGGCCTTTTCTCTCTCCTGGCAGTTACACATCTGGACACGTGGCTCGCATCCAGCGGTACACGTGCCATCATCTGGAGCATCCTTGACTTGGGCGCTACTTCTTACTCTTCAGGTTTTTTGGCTAAGTTACTTATGCATGATACAACTCAGTGCATAGCTTCCTTGGAGCGTGATCTCTTCTCGGGTGGCGAGTTCGGGTGCCTTCGTACACACCTTCCCTGTGGTCTCGCCGGCCGCCTTCATGATCTGCCCTACCTGCTTCACCGTGTATGTTCAAGTAAGCTGTCTCCCAACCTCATCCTCTGGCCAGCTGGGAAATGATTATCTGCCTTCATCTTCGGCGATGTCCTTGTTTCGGTGATCTCTAATTACTTGGTCGCGTGGGTCCACATCTGGCGACTTCATCTTCAACCCGGTGACCGCCGGTTTAGGTATGCTGGAGATCGGAGCACGCCAATTTAATAACTGGCGACCACACGAACCCCCCGACTTCCTTCTCTTCTGCCAGCCAGGTGTCCCATCCAACACGCCTATGTAATAGCTCGATGCCACGTCATCACTTCCGACTACCAGGGCGGTACACCTAGAATAATCATAAAGGACAAAAACAACTCTAGAGATGAGCATAGACACCATAAAGTAGTTCACAAAACTACTTGTATTTCTACTTTTGAGGTTACATGTGGGTTAAATCATCTTTCTCCTTTTAAGTTGTTACCATCTCCTATAGGATTTATGCCTAAAGAGAAAGTAACCACAAATGAACATTTCAAAATGCATAAGATGATTAGAGAACACATACAACAATCAAAAGAGAAACATTGTCCAAAGTTTCCAAAACCAAAAGAAAAACAAAAATGGCAACATAGTAAAATTGATTTTCAAACTAACACCTATGCTTTATTTGATGATTTCTATAGGTGGACGTTTGATCCAGGAGGACAAGCTTCGGCGAAACAAGAGGCTTTTATTCGAGATCAAGTCCATAGATCTGAGGATAGATCTTCTCAAGAAGGAGGAGATGATGGACACCATCCAGCCACATCCATTCCCCTAGTTGAAGAAAAAGCGTTGGATTTGAGGACAAATCCTTTTCAAGAGGGATGGGATGATGGAAGAGGGTCAAGCACAACCTCATATAAAAAGACAAGAGCCAAGACGTGAGCATCCAAAGCCAAACCAAGAGCGTCTAGGCCAAAGGAAGGAGCGTCTAGGCCAAAGTGAAGAGCGTCTAGCACAAGGTGGAGAGTGTCTAAAGGGAGAGCGTCTAGAAGGAAGGGTAGACCGTCTAGGACCTATTACTAGGTCCATGACCAAGCTACGGATGTGAGACTTGGGCCAAGCTATGGATGGGAGAAAAAGCAATATGTATATGCTACATGAAGGCCCATTAAGGATAGCTTAGTATTAGTTCTGGTGTAAATAGCATAAACTTGATTCCATGAGACTTGACCTAGATTTGCTAAAGATTTGGTCACTTTCTAGAAGGATTCTCCACATGGCCATGTGCCCCATGTGATGTAAATTTGCATTTCATTTTGATTAGCATTAGGGTTGCATTATGGTCCTCCTTAGCCTATAAAAGGAGGAGCCTACATCTTGTATTTTGAAGATTAAATTGAGTAATGTTATGCTGCCCATTTAGTGCCATACTTTGCTCCTTGCCTAGCTTCTAGGTTTTAATCTTCCTTTCACCACCTACAAAGGGGTTGGCCGAACCTCCCCATTTCCACACTCTTCATGCACCTTCAAGGTCACCACACATCTTCGGAGGACCTTGTTCATCTATTCCATTAAGCTTCCGCACCATCTTCCACAAACATCCAAGAAGAGCTCATAGGAAATCCATCAGGACGCCCCCTCCTTAGGTATGAATTGCTGGCCCCGGTATCAGACGATAGATGTAAGCTAGAATCTTAGTGCCTAGTCCTTGAGTACGGTTAAGGGATTCCTTCGGGACTCCCCCTTCTCAGGTATGAACAGTTAGCCCCAGCGTCTGATGTTCAGAACATTTCGCCTTGGTGTTTTCAGACACCCTGAGGACGATACGACGTTGCTATAGCAGGCCTTTTCTCAGGCGTGGGCACCAAACGCAAAAAAATAAGGGCTAAGTTGCCCTGGTGCTTTAGACACTCCATGGACGATACGGTACTGTTGTATAGACCTCTCCGTGGGCGTGGGCAGCAGAGCGCGACTTTTGTCCCAAAGTGTTTAGACACGTTTAGGACACCCAGAGCAGGTCTCTCCTCGAGCGTAGATACCCAGTGACACGCTGAGGGCACCCAGAGCGGGTCTCTCCTCGAGCGTAGATACCCAGTACAGGTGGGATAAGTCCCCCACGCCTTTAAGCGATGTCGAGGCCAAAAAAGAAGAGACTCCCCTTTTCATCCTAAAGCGATGAGGTAAGTAAGAAGCAGGGCGAAGATTTTACAAGTTCAGAGAGAAAAAAAAAACTCTAAAAGTAAGAAAGAGAAGCATAAAAGCATGAGTTATCAGAGACAAGGGAAATACGCAAAGTTAAAATCCTCCCTTGCCTTTGGGCAATGACGAGGCAGGCAACTCCTTCATGAGGAAGATTCCTCGCAGATAGAAAGGCCAAGCGGGGTTCTAAGTGGAAAGATCAGGAGAAGGGTATGCATCGCGACTCAGAGGGGAGGGGTAAGAGAGAAGGTCACGTGCTACCTAAAGAGTTAAAGACAAGGCGAAGAAGCGATGCATCGAAAGTAAGTACCAATTACGCCTTTGATTTAGTAAAGCAAGCAATAAAACAGAGAAGCTACAAGTACACGAGGATGTAAAAATAAAGCTCGAATAAACATTTAAATGAAGTTAAGTGTCAGAATTACAGAGCAAGTGTTAGAAAATACAAATTTACAAATGAAGTAAATAAGTGGAGTTCAATCCCCAAGGTCGAGGGGAACGACCTTCCCATCGACTATGTGGTTGAGAGGGGTGCAGTTGGAGATGTCGATTCCCGGGTTCTCACAAGAAGCTTGAGCCAGAGCCTCCTTGAATCCCTCTGCAAAGGTATCGGCCATATTGTCAATAAGTTTCCCCTTTGCCTTCTCCAATTCTGCAATGGTGGAGTCTCGGGTTTCCTTCTCTGCAATGAGCTCCCCCTTTGCCCTCTCCAGCTCTTCAATCGTGGAGTCGCCAGAGGCTAACTGCTTCTCAAGAGCTTCCTTCTCCACTTGAAGCTTGTTCAGTTAGTCTGAAACTGATCATGCTCGGTTTGAAGAAGTTTGAGCTTATCCATCTTCTCAGCTAGCTCCCCCTCGGTATTCTCCAGCGATTGCCCCCGGGCAACACATTGATCAGCAAGTAGTTTCTGTTGTGCCTCGGAGGTTCGCATCGCCGCCTCAAGGGCGACGATCTTGGACTGACGGGACGCTACCTGTTCAAGAAGCTCAGTGAGCCGCTTGCAGGCTTCAGCATTGGACTCTCGGGCATCTCTCAAAGAGGCTTTGTAGGCCTCTTCCTGGCATGCCCAGCTGCGGCACAAGTTCTCCTTCTCTTCCTTCAGGGCAGCCACTTCCTGTCGGAGGGATTGAAGCGCACGACAGCTTTGGATTTAGCTTGGGCACGCCACTCAAGGGCCACGGCCAAGAAGGCACCCATGTAGTAAGGCATGCCCTCTAACCGTGGGACCCCGGAAGGTTCACCTGGCGACGTTTTATCATTAAAACCCCTCATCAGTTGCATGATGGGAGGGGGAATTGGTATGAGCCCTGGGTGGTTGTTGGGGCGATTGGTGTTGGTGTTGATGTTGATGGTGGAGGTGGTGTTGGTATTGGTGCTGGTAAGGGCATGGACCACCACCCCCTCATCTTGGACTGATTGGCATGGGGGAAACATGGCGCTAGGGGGATTGTCCCTCATGGATCCCCCATGTGGAGGTGTAGGAGAGCACGAGTGGACGACCCGGTTGGTCCTCCTTCTTTTGTAGGCAGGCCCCACATCCGAGTCGTCGTCCTCGGAGGAAACAGTGAGCACCCTCTTGCCTTTGTCAATAGGGGCGGTGGAAGGGATGCTAGCTGTAGCCAGAGGGACTGCAGCAATGGGAGGGGGTGAGCTAGGTGTTTGAAGTGATGGAGGAGAATGGGGTGTTTGGGCTATGGAAGGTGTTTCTGATGTGAGGGGGGAGTTTAGTGTTTGGTGGGAATGTGGAGAATCGGGTGTTTCGGTGGAATGAGATGGTAGTGATGATCCCAGTGGAGTGGACTTAAGGGGGGAGGTGCTGGAGGCGCCACCCTTTGCAGACTGCGCGCTAAGGCGAGCCTTCAAGGACCTAGCCAATTCAGCCCTTGTTGCAGAATCCATCACCGATGTTGCACCAAGACAAACAAGCAACAAAGGTTAGTTAGTGGGGAAGTATCAAATGTATATGGCGATACATAAAAGCATGGAATCAATATTTGAACTCAGAACCAGGCACATGATAACAATTCTACTACTAGAGTAAATTTACAAAGCAACAGCACGCATGGAGATTAGAACAGACAAACATTGATCACAATAATCAGAGAGACTCAGATATGAAGAAAAAGTAAAGGGCGAGACTCCCTACCAAAGTATGCAAAAAGGGCGTTGGCCTTAAATTCGCGTGAAATCAACGTTGGGGTGTGGAAGATGACTTTCAGGCCAGCCAACGCCACGCAGACCTCCCTGTCAGCAGAGGCCAACTCATCCAGAGACTTGGGTTTGGTGGGATTGGGCTTCTCCGTTCAATACAAAGGAAAGCCATCCAGGGTTGTAGGGTCGTGCTTGGGGCAACACACCCTTAAGAAGTTGTCCTTCCAACCCTTGAAGGAGTTTTGAAAAAGGGTGAAAAGGATCCTGCCAGCAATCCCGGAAAAGCTCACCCAGAGACTTTTCCCTTGCTTTTTTACTTCAAAGAAGTGGAGGAAAACATCCACTGATGGTGGGATACCCAGGTACCCACACAAGATTTGGAAGGCCCTTACGAAGGCCCAGCCATTTGGATGTAGTTGGGCAGAGGCAACGTTGACCTCTGTGAGCAGCTCCCTCTCGAAGGGTGTGAATGGGAGGCGCAGACCAATGCGCTTGAATACCGCTTGGTAGAGGAAAAAGAAAGGCTTTCCGCCATTGGACCTGTCGTCCACACAAACTGGCTCCCCAGGGGTGCCATGGCGAATAGAGATATGAGAATCATGGGTTTTGCAGAAGGAGTTAAAGTTGTACAACCGCAAGTCACCCAGGTGATTCTCTACGTCTTCAACAGTGGTCAGTTTGGTGCATTCGTTCAATAGCTCTTCAGAAGCCCATGAATAGAGGGCCTTGTAGTGAGCACTTGGGGGAGGGGGATTGGGAGTTATTTTTGTTCGCGCCATGGATGGATGAAGAGCTGAAGAAAGAAGAAAAGGCAAAGGTTCAGCAAAGAGGGCTCAAAGAAGCAAAGGGGGAAGAAAACCCTAGGAAAATCCTACCCACGCCGAAAGGAGAAGAACCGGGAAAAAATGAAGGAAACAAGTAGAACACAAAAATGCAGAGAATATAAACCTTCCCAAGCAGTTACAAGGGCAATACAGTAAAGAGAAGGAGTCATCGAAGAAGAAAAATCGTACCTTTGAGTGATCGGGTTAACGAAGAGTGGGGTGCGAAGAAAGAATGCAGAGAGAGTTTCGGAGAAGAAGGTGAACCGTATGAGAGAAATGAGAAGTGATGAAACAGTGCTCTAAGCGCACATTTTTTGAAAGGCTATAACGTTAACTCGAAGAAGCGCTAGCGACACGCACCCTCAGCCGTTGGATCGCACACATGTCGAAGGATTAAGCTCTAACTTGAAGCGCAAAGGGCACCAAGCGTTGGTCGTGCGATTGAGCCACGTGTGAAGAGATGAGGGCATGACCCAAAGCGTCAACTTTCTAGCTCAGAAAAGGTCACCTCGTCAGAACACTCGAAGGCATGTCACATCCGCCGTACAGAGAATGTCACGTCAGCTAATCAGAGAATGACACGTTTACCACCCGAGGCACTCTCCCCCCTACCCTCTTGCACCACGATGTCGCAGGGAGAAGAGGCACTAGGAGGATGCTCCCTGTAAGAAGGGGTTTGACCGTCTAAGCCCGACAGCGCAGGGACGACAACATCAACTTTGCGCTTCCTCTTGTAAACAAGGCCTGAGCAGGTATCCTCGTCCTCAGAAGGGACAACCTCAGCAACCTCGGCCACCCCTTTGAGCCTTTGGTCTGTGGGGGCTGGGGCAGAAGGGCCAGGAGCAGAGGGACCTGGGGCAGCCTTCATTTGACCCGCCACAACAGCCAACTGTCTTCTTTTCTCAACGTTAAGCACCATGCCTGCATAAGAAAATGAAGAAGCATAAGAATTTAAACAAGCAATGCACACAAGCAAGAAAAGCACTAACATGAATAGGGGAATTAGGGTTTGTCACTAGAGTCAACAGGTGAACAAGTCAATAATAGGCAAGAACAATTTTTAATTTTGAAATTTTTGTATTTTTTGTATTTTATGTTTTTATTATTTTTTATATTTTTATCAAAAAAAAGTATTGAGTAAAACGTGATGCCTATGATCATAAAATTACTCAAATAAAAGATTTTAGAAAAAATTAAAAGGGGTGGGTGAACAAAATAGAAGAGTGGTGGCAGATAGCAGAAGTGTTGGGCCAGCTAATGGGCCAAGCTTATTTGGGAGTGATGGTGCGGCTAATAATATGACGGTACGATATAGCAAAACTACTGGGCGAACAGAATGGACCCAGGTTTGTTCGGTAAAAGCGGTGCATATACTAAAAGTGAGGTGCAAACTATGAAATTGCTTAGCAAGTAGAATGGGGCCAGGCTTATTTGATAAGGATTGTAGGATATTAAAAACGTGGTTCAAACAGTGTTTGGTAAGGTTACTGGATCTGCAGAATAGAACCAGGCTTGTTTGGTTGGTAGGATGCATGTATGGAAAGCGCGGGTGACAAATAGCCGAAATGCTGGACCAGCTTATAGGCGCAGGCTTAAGAGGTTTGTGGGGTGTATATATGAAAAGCGCTAGTGACAATTAGTAGTAAAAATGTTGGGAGTGATGATATGAGTTGTAGGGGTCCGAAAAGCAAAATTTCCAATCTTTTAGAAACAGAAACAAAACAGTGTGGCCCATGATTTGCAAAGCAAATCAGCCATTGGCACATAAATATGATAAATGCAGAAAGAAAAACGTGGGTCCCAATCACATACAAATTTCTCTTAACAATTTAAAGTCGTCCTAAATGCAAAGTTTCATTCATTAAACCGAAAGGGAACAAAACCATGGCTACTTGATTTTATTTCAGCAACTTAAGCAACTCGTGGGCACCATTTATTTTTATATGCAAACAATCTTGTAAGTGAATCATGCACCAAATAAAGACAATGTGGTGGAAAGGCCATAAAGGATAGTAACAAATGCAGATGCAAACCGTGAATGGCAGTAGCAGTTATGCAGCCAAAATGAAATTATCCGAACACACCCGAAAAGCAACAACGCAAACGGCAGCAGGCATTGGAATCAAACAGAAGTAAAACAAAAAACGGTACATGTCGCAAACAGAAAACGCAAGTGGTAGCATATAACAAAAATGGCAATTAACACAAGCGCGTTCATGTCTCTGCAGTGCGACAATGAACCTCTGGAGCACGCTCAAAAACAATATGTAACAGTTAGCAACAATGTACTTACCCAGAAGTTTGACTTAAACTGAGCCCAAAATACACATGAAGAAGAGATGTTCTCTACACGCGTTCAAAACGGACGAGCAGGCTGTGGTGGTAGAAGGGCATGAAGGTGGCGATGGTGCAGCTAGTAGTGAGATGCAGTGACTGAGAGGGGTGGAAGTGAGCGGAGGAGAGGGGTGCCGTGGTGAGTGAAAGAGTAGGGTTTGTGAGTGATTTTTGTGTGAATAAGAGTGAAAAGTGTGTAAAGGAGAAAACAAATTGTGTGTGGGGGAGGTAGTAGTGTGAGTGCTAGGGTTTTGGGTGCTAAGGAAAGAAAGGAGCAGCGTAGGATGAGGTTTTTTCACCAAAATGGTGTATTTTTTTTTCATATTTATGTAAATGGGCAAAAGCAGAAAAAATTATAGAAATGGGTAATTCTTGGTCAAAGTTGTCAATGGTGTAGACAACATCAATTAAATTGGTTAATCTCTTCATTTTATATTTTTTAATTAAAGTTTCTAACTGGATTGACAACTTCAATGTAAATAAAATTGGATATTGGATTGACAATTTCACTCCATTGAAGTTGCCAACCGTATTGGCAAGTACAGTTCATTTTTTTTAAAATGACAATTAATATTTTTTGGAAATAAAAGTATATACTTAAAAAATTTATTTTAATTATAATATCAAAATTTAATTTAATTTTATTTAAGAAAATGGTATATAAAGTTGAAGAATTAAAATTACTTTTTTTACAATAATTTTAAATAAATTGGATTAAAAATGAGTTGTGTGATAAATAAAAAATATTTACTATTTTTAAATATTGTTAAAGTTAAAAATACACTTACAAAAATGTGATATGATTTATGTATAAATTTTTAGATTATATAATATATGAAAGTGTACTGGTAGGCCAAAACCGAGAGGTTAAACCGAGAGCTAGATACAAAACATAACCGAAAGGTTATGTATAACTTGATTATAGTGTTCTTGGCCCTTGTTGTAAGAACATAAAGTATAAATTATATAATATGTAAAAAGTAATAATATACATGTATTTATGTAAAATAAATGAAAATATTGAATAGAAGTCATTAAAAGAAGATGATATTAAAATATTTGATAACAACATTACAAATGATGATTCTACTGTCTAAATGGACAATTTCTTCTGTTATGACCTTCATTGCGACAATAAGAACATTTTTATGGCTTGTTTTGAATTGGTTGATCCATTTCATTATGCAAACGAGTTGTAATTGGTCGTCCCGAGTTTTTACGTCGCATGTGGGGGTCAGGTATGAAATTTGGTCCGGTATAAGTAGACCAATAATCCTCGTTTCGAACGGGATGAAATTGAACTTGTTATGTCTTTCTAATCGTGTGGAGGTTGTAAACCAGATCAATGAATGTCGTCATTTGTAAATGACAAGAGGAACAAACGGCAATAACATGACGACAGGGAAGTCGAAGAGTTTGGAAGTGACCACAATCACACCACCAATCATTTAATCTAACTGTATATGACTGAGGTTGTCGACCATGTTGAGAGGTGGCTAATTCTTGGACATCAAATTCAGAATTTTCTACATTAAACCTTTCCACGAAACACATAGTATCTTTGTGTGAGCAGTTCCTCGGATTTATACCACCCGCTACAGCGGTGAAAGGAAATGCAATTAGTTTGTCTTGGCTTAACAACACTTTTCAGGAATTGCCACATCATGCAACCGATGATGTTATTGCTCAACATGCTCGAGCTCACATATTAACACTTATTGGGAGTCTATTGATGCCTGATTCTTCAGGTAGTAAGGTACATTTAATGTACCTATTATTGTTGGCTGACTTGAACAACGTTAGGAATTATAGTTGGAGGTCAGCTGTATTGGCTTCTTTGTATCGTGCGCTCGATCACGGAATAGACCTTAATCAAGATAATATTGGAGGTTGCACGTTGCTTTTACAGTGTTGGGCATGGGAACGCCTAACATGCATTTCTCCACAACTTCAACCATTGACCGATGAAGAAGTTCAACAAGGGGTTGGTTTCCCACTCGGGAAAAGGTATGCTATTTTTTTTATTAATTTTCGAGACAAGAAAACAAAGTTCTTAATATTCCTTTGCTTATATTAGGTGGACTCGGAGGATGCATAGGACGCACACAGGAGGAACCACTGTTCCTCAAATACGAGCAATGTTTGATGGCATTAAAGCTAAAGAGGTTGTAACCAATATATAAACTAACATATCATTTTAACTGAAAATTTGATATTACTGATGTTTCAAACATTTATTTACAGTTTCTTTGAACTCCATATCGAGTGGATTATGTTAGACGCTTGATCACTATCGAGGTTTCCCCAATTGCACGAGCGATAGTTCCTCTCATATGTTTCGCAACGGTTGAATTTCATCAGGTTGATAGGGTTATGCGCCAATTTGGATTTCGACAGAGTATTCCACATGACCCATTCAATCTTGATCAACTTCACAGAGAGGATATGAGAGGACGAACTGATCGATACTGGCCACAATATCATGTGGCATGGATAGCTATGTGGAATGACCGTCATAATCGTCTAATTCAGGGAAATCAATTTAATGGAAATGGTCATTTTCATGACAAGTCAACATACATGCAATGGTACATCAACCATACTATCCGCTACATCTCGCCTATAGAGTCATCGTCTGATGATGATGTAAGTTCAATTACAAAATTATTTATTATTCTTCATTCACTCATTCAAAATTAACACATATTTTCAAAACAGTATGATATGCCACATGAGACTACACAACCTCACTATCAACATCATGTCGGGTCTTCTTCTCAAGTTCAATCGTTTCAACAACAATCTTTTCGTCTGTTAGGTGTTCAACCGACCCAGTTGTTCGGATATAGGGATCAACCTCACATGTCATTCCATCAACCACCTTTCAACTACTCAACATCTCCATCTCAACAACAATTTTTTGTTGGTCCATCAAATCCCTTTGCAACCTCTACCATGACCCCCCCATCTGCCTACAATCCAATGTCATCCATGCAGTATTATCGACCAACAATGTCTTCACAGGTGTCCGGAAATCAGAATGATGATAATGAAGTCGAAGGCACTGACGATGACATTCCACCTCCACCCCCTCCTACCCTTCCATCCGAACAACAGCCACAACAGCTACCACGAAGACAACGAAGAAGACCACCATGCGGCACAACTTCACATAGATGACAACTTTTCCTACATCTCTATTTTATAATCATGTATGAATTGTACTTATTTATTATTTTATAAATATTGTTAAACACTACCCTATTTATTTATAACTATATCAACTATAAATGCTACTTCATGAATATAATTTCAATTTTTTAAAAACAACAAAAGTATTTTTAATTTTAACATTTAAAAAATATTAAATATTTTACATTTATTACACAACCTAATTTTAATCCAACTTAATCTTGGGTAACTTTGTTTCTTGTGAAAACAAAAATTTAGTTTTAATTTTAAAAATTATTATTATATAAATTTTTTAATTTTTAACAATTATTTTAAAAAAATGAACTGAACTTGCCAATACGGTTGACAACTTCAATGAAGTGAAATTGCCAATCCAATATCCAATTTTATTTACACTGAAGTTGTCAACCCAGTTAGAAACTTTAATTAAAAAATAAAAAGTAGAGAGATTAACAAATTTAATTGATGTTGCTTACACCATTGGCAACTTTGACCAAGAATTGTCCATTTCTGTAATTTTTTCTACTTTTGCCCATTTACGTAAATATGAAAAAAAAATACACCATTTTGGTGAAAAACCCGTAGGATGGCCTGTGTTTTGTTTTTCCTTTCCGCTTTTCTGTTTTGGCTTTTAGGTGTAAGTGTCTATCGTCCTGCAGAGAGAGAGACACAGAGGGGAAAAAGAAAGAAAAGAAAACACAAGTGTGGTGGCGTGGGTGCAGTGTGGGCGTACGGGATGATTTTGTGTGAAAAATAAGTGAGAGAGAAAAAGGGAAAAAGGTCAAAGTGAGGGATGAAAAATGTAAAACTAGAGAGTGTGAGCAGAAAAAACAATGAAGGTGTTTGTTTGCCTATTGCATTTTTTTTGTCGTGCTTTTTTGTCGTGCTAGACAATCTAACTATGAAGAGACACATTAGACAGTCTCAAAATATCATGAACGTGCTAGACAATCTCGTCAGAACAGTATCTAAATCTATAGCAAGGTATAGCCTTCAAAAGCATGAGGAAAACTTAATAATATTATGCTCATAGACACACTAGGAAAGCTTAATATAGACGACCAATGAAGCTTATGAGAGATGATTACCTAGTCCTCTACATGAAAAATGATTTATCATATCAAGAAGTGTCTATACCTAAATTTTACATTCTTAGATTACTTTCTGACATTGTGTAAAGGTTTATAAACCTTATTTGATTTTAATAATTCATATTCATATAAAAATAACTCAAATAAGATAATTGATTAAAAGATTGTGGAAAGCTTTTGTATTTGAGAAGGTTACAGAGAGCACACTAATAATATGAAATATTATATTCTTTAATATTTTTGACAATAAAATACAGATTATTAACTATTTCAAATACAACTATGCATTAAAGAATAAAATTGAGTTTATATTAGAAATATTTTTAATGAAGAGTGTTTTGAATGGAAAGTTTTGAAAAATAGAGTATCACTAGTGCAAAATGTAGAAACAACTACTGTTTATTAAGAGCGGCTTTACGAACAGACACGGTCTTTAAAAACACGGTGACATTTTTTAAATTAAGTTCTGTACCGTCCCGTATCCGGGCGTTGACAAAGTCGAAGTCAAAGTCAATGCCTGGAGTCAAAGTCAACACAAGGCGTCGCCTAGGTGAAGAGACGCCAAGTGCCAGCTTCGCCAAGAGGAAGCGTCGCCAAGGCAAGGCGTCGCCCAACCAGGGCGTCGCCAAGAGCAAATATCGTTAAGTCAAGGCAGTCACAGCGCGGTTCCCCGATACCCATGGGTAGGAAAGACCAAGGAGGGAGCGACGCTGTGGGAAGGCCTCAGGTCCCGATGATCCGGGGCAGTGATAAAGAAAAGGAGAAGGTGGCTTCAAGGCCATAATGATAGCACCAGAGTAGGGCAGCCTGACTCGTGAAGTACCCCTGCCGCCTCGGAGACGCCTTTAGGACAGATACGACTCAAAGGGAGGGTCACGCCCAGGGTAGCCAGGTGCAGGGTACGAGAGGAAGGCAGATACGCTCTCAAAGTGAGTGACTAGATGATTGGGGCATGAGTTGGCACCCAAAAAGTCACCCCTTGCGCAGTAGCACTCCCAAGCAGGAGGACTCACACGTAAAAACGTCCCCAGATGGGGTCATGGCGTTGTGAGGCCCTCCACGTGTACGACAGCCAGGTCAGAATAGAAACACCATTTAGTCAGGTACCAGGTAATTAAAGTCATTCAATACAGTTTCTGTTTCGAGCGTTTCAGGTACTATAAAGGCTCCCAAGCGTTTCAACGTCTTAAATGCGTTACATTTTCTAATTAGACGCGTCAATTAAGTGCGTTACGTTTTATGATTAAAAGCGCTTTAAGGCGCTTTAAATGCTTGGCCAGTTTAAATAGCGCTGAGAATGTTGGAAACGGGGTTCGAACTTTTGGCTAATTTTCCAGAAATACTCTAGTTGCTTGCTCGAGCCTTGAGGTTTTGCACAAGGGACTAGGGAAGGATTTTTGCCAGAACGAGAAAATATACACTAGACACAGTTTCCTTTTTACCACCTTCAGAGTGCCATACGCGAGGCTCCGATACGGAGGTGCATAGTTTTTGGTGTTTCTTGCTGGCTGACTTGAGCGTCGGAGTGCAAACGGCCGCTAGGGCGCCCTTTTGTCCTTCTTCTTTGCAGGAATTCACAGGTAACCAGTGGGAAGGAGTCCCTAGCTGACGGTTGAGGTCGCGCATGAAGACGTCCCAGGTCAACCGGACGAAACATTTGGCGCCCACCGTGGGGCCGATATAATACATCAGTCCCATCACAAGTTTGAGAAGATCTACCAAGTTATAGTAACGTTGGAGGAGGTTGGAAGAGACCGTGACCATGGCCACCACCAAACGAGGTACAGCACGCGCGGCCCCAGCAGAACTATCCATGCAACAGGTCCTGGAGATAATGCGGGGGCTGCAGGAGGATATGGTGGAGTCGAAACTGGAACAGGAACGCATGCAGGCAGATCTCGAAGCCTCGCATGAGAGGAATGAAGAGCTCCGCCGCGTAAATGAGGAGTTGAGCCGGGGTCTGAGAAATAATCGGGGGCAACGTGAACATGACGAGATGGAGAACCACTCCCCGCCAAGGGAGTTTTCCACTCCCTTCTCGCAGGAGATTCTGGATGCAGTGATCCCAAACACGTTCGCGGGGCCCAAGGTGATCTTCACCGGGATGGAGGACCCTGAGACGCACCTCGCTGCATTTCACACACAGATGGTCCTGGTAGGCGGCTCTGACGCTGCCAAGTGCAAGCTCTTTATGAGCACCTTGACTGGGATGGCTATGGACTGGTTCATCAGCCTACCGGACGGTCATATCACCTCTTTTCGACAACTGTCACGATTGTTCAGGGAACAATACCTAGCAAACAAGGCCCCGCCGCCGGTCTCCTACGACTTGTTTGATGTGAAACAGTACCAAGGGGAGACCCTCAAGGAATACATCAATCGCTTCGGGGCCCAGGTAGTAAAGGTTGGTACGACAGAGGAACCTATGATTGTGTACGCATTCGTGAAAGGCGTATGCCCCGGCCCTTTTGGGGAATCCATCATTCGCAACCGCCCTAGGACTTTTGCAGAACTACGGCGTCGGGCGGCAAAACATTCAAGTTAGGAAGTTTGCTGAGCCCAAAAGAACAGGAAGGGGTGGCAGAAGTGATTTCGCGCCAACTGGATGCTTTCGCATGGTCCGCCTCGGATATGCCCGGTATCGACCCTGATTTCCTGTGTCATCACCTCAGCATGGACGCCACGGTCCGCCCCGTGCGCCAAAGAAGGAGAAAATTTAATGAGGAGAGACAGCAGGTGGTAAAGGATGAAACGCAGAAGCTGTTGAGTGCTGGCCACATCAGGGAGATTCAATACCCCGAGTGGCTGGCCAATGTCGTCTTGGTGAAAAAGGCGAATGGGAAGTGGAGGATGTGCATGGACTTCACGGACTTGAATAAGGCGTGCTCGAAGGACTCGTACCCACTGCCCAGCATCGACACGTTGGTGGATAGTGCATCCGGTAGTAAGGTGCCGAGCTTCCTGGACGCATTCTCAGGGTACAACCAGATCAAGATGCACCCGAGAGATGAGAGTAAAACTGCATTCATGACTGAGACTTGCAGTTACTGTTATAAGGTGATGCCTTTCGGGCTGAAAAACGCGGGCGCCACATACCAAAGGTTAATGGACAAGGTCTTGGCGCCCATGCTAGGGAGGAATGTGTACGCCTATGTAGATGACATGGTGGTGGCGTCGCAGGATAGGGCACAGCACATGGCAGACCTGGAGGAGTTGTTTGTCACAATATCCAAGTACCGCCTCAAGTTGAACCCTGAGAAGTGTGTCTTCGGGGTAGAGGCCGGTAAGTTCTTGGGTTTTATGCTCACAGAGAGGGGGATAGAAGCGAACCCCGACAAATGCGCAGCGATTATCGCCATGCGAAGCCCGACGTCGGTAAAGGAAGTGCAGCAGCTGACAGGGCGGATGACGGCACTCTCAAGGTTTGTTTCCGCCGGGGGAGAGAAGGGGCACCCATATTTCCAGTGCCTCAAGAGAAATAGTCGCTTTGCATGGACTGACGAATGCGAAGCGGCTTTCATTAAGTTAAAGGAGTACCTAGCGACGCCACCGGTCCTCTGCAAACCGGTAACAGGTGTGCCCCTCCGGCTATATTTTACGGTAAGGGAGCGGGCTATCAGCTCTGTGTTAGTCCAGGAGCAGGACCAGAGTCAAAAGGCCATCTATTTCGTGAGCAAGGCATTACAAGGTGCTGAGACGAGATACCAGGCGCTGGAGAAGGCAGCGTTGGCAGTGGTGTTTTCAGCCAGGAGGCTCCGTCATTACTTCCACAGCTTTACGGTGGTAGTGATGACAAACCTCCCTATACAGAAGGTGCTGCAGAAGCCTGACGTGGCAGGAAGAATGGTGCGCTGGGCGGTGGAGCTGTCAGAATTCGACATTCAGTATGAGCCCAGAGGATCCATCAAAGGGCAAGTGTACGCAGATTTTATAGCGGAACTCTCACCCGGAGGTGAGTAAGAGGTGGAAGTGGGCTCGCAGTGGCTGCTCTCGGTTGATGGCTCTTCCAACCAACAAGGGAGTGGTGTGGGAATAGTCTTGGAGGGACCCCACGGCGTACTGATTGAGCAAGCTCTGCGCTTCGCCTTCAAGGCAAGTAACAATCAGGCGGAATATGAAGCCCTGATAGCAGGAATGCTCCTTGCCAAGGAGATGGGCGTGCAGAACCTCCTGGTGAAAAGCGATTCCCAGCTGATTACGGGGCAGGTGTCGGGTGAGTTCCAGGCGAAGGACCCATAGATGGCGCCGTATCTAAGATACGTCCAACTATTGAAAGGAGCCTTTAACGCTCTCGAGCTGATACATGTCCCAAGGGAGCAGAATTCCAGAGCCGACCTGCTTGCCAAGCTGGCCAGCTCAGGCAAGGGGGGTAGGCAGAGGACAGTGATCCAAGAGACCCTCAAAGCTCCACATAAATTCGTGGAAGATAATAGGGTGGATGTCCTCCAGATCTGTACATCAAGAGAGAGTCCAAGGAATCATCGCTCTCTGACCCAAGATACGCTGAAGACGCCCCGCGTCAGCACGTACGCGGGTATGCCTAAAGAAGGAAGGCAAATGCAGGTATGTGTCCTAACCGAAGGAGACACCTGGATGACGCCATACAAACGGTACCTGGCGGATGGGACTCTCCTAGTGGAGCCGGAAGAGGGTAAGAAGGTCAAAAGAAATGCCGCAAGATATACTCTGGTGGACGGAGTGTTGTTCAAACACGGGTTCACTCACCCTATCCTAACGTGTGTAAGTGGCGACGAGTGTACCAGGATAATGACGGAGCTCCACGAAGGCATTTGCGGGAGCAACGTAGGGGGAAGGTCCTTAGCCTCCAAGGTGATACGCACAGGGTTCTTCTGGCCAACAGTAAAAGAGGACTGCGCGCGACACGCCCAGCGCTGCAGGCAATGCTAAAAGCACGCTGACTGGCACAAGGCGCCGCCAGAAGAACTGCGATCCATATATAGCCCGTGGCCTTTCCATACATGGGGAATCGACATCCTGGGACCGTTCCCACTGGCGATAAGGCAGATGAAGTATTTGATCGTTGCCATTGAGTACTTCACCAAGTGGATAGAGGCAAAGCTCGTGGCACAGATTACTGCGGACAAGGTGCAGCACTTTGTGTGGAAGAACATTGTGTGCCGCTTTGGCGTACCTAGGCGCTTGATATCCGATAACGGGACCCAGTTTGTCAGTCAGCAGTTGAGAAATCTGTGCGCTGAGTTAGGCATCAAGCAAGTGTTCGCGTCAGTCGAACACCCCCAGACCAACGGGCAAGTGGAGTCAGCAAACAGAGTGTTGCTGAGGGGGTTAAAGAGAAGGTTAGAGAAGGCCAAAGGGGCGTGGGCGGAGGAAGTTCCAAGGATCGTATGGGCATACCACACCACGCCCCAATCTTCTACCATGGAGACGCCTTTCAGTTTGGTGTACGGCTCGGACGCGATGATTCCGGTAGAAATACATGAAAGCTCACCACGTTTTCAAAGCTTTGTGGTGGAGGAATCCAACGAAGAAAGGCGGGTAAACCTGGATCTACTAGACAAAGCCAGGGAAGAAGCCAGAATAAAAGCTGAAGCGGTGAAGAGAAGAGTAGAGCGGCAATATAGCTCTAAGGTAAAGCCGCGACAGTTTCAGATTGGCGACTTAGTTATGAGGAAAGCCCACCGATACGAGCTGGAGAATAAGTTGTCTCCCAAGTGGACCGGACCCTTCAGAGTTACCGAGGCTAAGGGCAACGGTTCATACAGCCTAGAGACCTTGGAAGGAGGTCCCATCCCGCGCAGTTGGAATGCAGCCAACCTGAAGTTTTATTTTAGTTGACTTATGTAAAGCAGCTATGTAACAGTCTTGTTAAAGGGGACACTCTTTTTCCCTTTCCGGGGTTTTTTGATGAGGTCACCCAAATAAAAGAAGAAAAGAAAACAAGTTTGAGAAAAACCGTGCTTTGGTTCTCAGTCTTTATTTTTCTCCGTTTGAAGTAGCGTAAGGCGTCGCCAAGAAAGAAGGCGTTGCCAAGAAAGAAAGCGCCGCCAAGAAAGAAGGCGTCGCCAAAAAAGAAGGTGTCGCCAAGAAAGAAGGCGTCGCCAAGAAAGAAGGCGTCGCCAAGAGGAAAGGCGTCGCCAAGAAGAAAGGTGTCGCCTGAGTGCAGGCGCCGCTAAGAAACATGACAGAGGAAAAGCGCACAATATATGAGGCGTATGCAAAGTAAAACGGTGTTACAAAAACCAAGTATGGTATAGTAAAGTTGATATTACAAGCAGTGTTCGATACAAATGGGAGTAATGCGAATAGGGCAAACATTACAACTCATACAAAAACACGAACGAACCATGGCTCAGTGGCCATCAGAGTCAGCACGAGAGGAAGGCGAAGCCCCGCTCTCGGCCCGCAGAGCTCGGGTAAGTCGTGTCCTCCGTTCTTGATTTATTTTCGAACCTGCACCAAAGAAGATGAACGTGTCAGAGACACCATGAAGCAAAACGCACCCAGATAGAGAACGATAAAGGCGGAAGTTTCTAGGGCAGCGACTCATACCTATATACTTTTCGAGAGTTCCAGCGTTGAACTCCAAACTGATCAAGGTGGCAGAGTCAAAACCTCCCGCCTCAGCGAGAATCCGGCAAACCACCTGGTCATTTGGGGCCAGCTTCTTGAAGGGTTTGGATTTAAGGGCCCTCGTCTCCCTCACCCAGTACAGTGGAAAACCATCCAGGACGGAGGGAACGAGGTCAGAACAGCAGATCTTGAAGAACCGGCCTTTCCACCCAGTGAACGAGTTTTGGAAGGGGGTTAGGAGAACTCTACCAGGAACGTTACTGAGAGTCACCCAGAGGTTGTTCCTCTGCCTCTTCACCTCAAAGAAGTGAAGAAAGATGTCAACCGAGGGTGCACATCCCAGAAACCCGAAAAGGATGTCAAAGGCCTTGACAAAAGCCCAGCTGTTGGGATATAACTGGGCCGGAGCGGCATCGATCTCCGTCAGCAGTTCCTTCTCAAACCTAGAGAAGGGCTGGCGCACGCCGATGGTTTTGAAAACCACCTGATAACAGTAAAAGAAGGGGACCCCGTCGTTGGCCCGTTCATCTCCACATACTGGCTCCCCTAGAGTGCAAGGGAGCACAGCAATGTCGTCGTCATGCCTCCTCGCGAAGGCACGGTCATCATAGGAGCAGGGATCCCCTTTGTGTTCCCTTATGGCCCTGGTGGAGAGTAAGCAGGAGCATTCATCAAGAAGCTCCCTCGAAGCCCAAGGATACAGGTCCTTGGGGTTGACCCTGGAGGGAGTAGCACGAGAAGACATTCTTGAACAGAATCAGGGAGGTTTGAAATTTTGGCAAGGGTAAAACGCTGATGGGAACGAACACTGGAAGAACTCTTCGCGAGAAGAGAGGGGGTGCAAGCAAAAAGGGTGCAAGTAGGTTACGAAAAGCGCAGAAGGCAGTTTCAAAGTTTTGAAGAATTAAATATTGTGGTTAGAGCGCCAAACGACGCAAATGGAAGTATTGCAGTTACAGCGCTAAACGACGCGAATGGATGCACCGCACGATCGAGCCACGTGGCAGAAGATGGAAGGATGGCCCTGACACCACTGGTTAAACTCAGAAAACGTCGTATCGACAGAATGCCCAATGGTACGATGCGCCGTTGAGAGTGGGTCAGGGGCACAGTAGGAGTCAGGACCAAGTCGAATGACTGAACGTCCCATCAGCCATACAAGAAGCGCCACGTGGATGGCACAGGCGAAACCTTGAGCTCTTCGCTGCCCTCAGGCGTCGACCAAGGCCAAGGTCAAAGTCAATGCCAAGGTAAAGATAACGCCCAAGGCGACGCCAGCATGAGACGCCCGAGGCGACGCCAGCATGAGACGCCCGAGGCGTCGCCAGGAACGACGCAAAGGGCGACGTCAGCATGAGACGTTGCGGGCATCGCCAACCCAAATATCAGCAGTGCCGCCTCCCCGATACCCACAGGTAGGAAAGACTGTGGAGGGAGACGAAATCGAAGAAGGCAAAGCTAGTTAGTGGCGTCGCCTCCCCGATACCCACAGGTAGGAAAGACTGTGGAGGGAGACAGGATCTCCAAACGCCAGCGAATCACTGGCAGGGTTGTTCCCCGATACCTATGGGAAGGAAAGACCATGGAGGGAACGACCCCTCTCCCAGAGCACTCGGCGTTTTAGACACCCGGGGATGATACGGCGCTGCTATAGCAGGCCTCTCCTTAGGCGTGGGCGTCGGGCACTAAGAATCAAGGGACGGATCGCTTTGGTGTTAGAGACACCCCGTGGGCGTGGGCATCAATGCGTGACCTTCCCCGGGCATACAAGGCCGCCCAACGCAGTGAAAGGAACGGGTATAGTACAGGAAAAACAACCAAAGCACGTAAAGGAAAAGAACGAAAGTAAAATCACACAGGCGGAATTCCATATCGCAGTGGCACGAAAGTAATCATGCAAAAACCCCAAAGTTGTAACGAAAGCGCAGACCATTCAAAGAATTACAAGTTTATCAAAGAAGGTTAGAACAAATGTAAAGGAATAAAGTGATGATCGAGGGTGGCGGTTCAATCGTCCATCTCCAGGGGCACGACCTTTCCATCAACAATGTGGTGAGTGTTATCGCAGTTGGAAATGTCGATCCCCGGATTCATGCAGACAGCTTGGGCTAGAGCTTCCTGGAATCCCTCCTCGAAAGTGCCCGCCATGTCCTGGATGAGGGTCTTTTTGTCCTTCTCTAGCTCCTCAATGGTGGCGTCCCCGGAAGCTACCTGCTTCTCCAAAGCCTCCTTCTCCACGCGGAGTCGGCTGACCTCGACTTGCAGTTTGTCGTAGTCAACCTGGAGAAGGCCCATAGCTTTGGCCTAGGTAGCCATTTCCCCTTCCATCCGCTCCACTTCGTCAGCTTGCTCACAGTAGCGGGCCTTCAAGTCCTTTTCAACTTCTTCCTAAGCTTCAACTATGTCTTGAAGGCTCGTTACCTGAACTTTGAGGGCGACTTCCCGAGCGTAGAAGTCGGCCTGGAGCTCCATCGCCTCTGCCAGTTGTTCCTTAGCCTCTGCTTTGGACTCTTGCGCCTGCTTCAGGGTGGTTTGGTAAGCTTCGTTTTGGCGTCCCAGAGTCTTCTTTTCCTCCTCCAGGGCAGCTACCCTTGCTTCCAAGGCCTGGAGGGTTTGAGCTTGCAGAATAGCGTTTCTGGCCTGGGCGCGCCATTCGAGGGCCACCGCCAAGAAGGCCCCCAAGTAGAAAGGCATGCCCTCCTTCCTGTCGGAGCCCTCTGGCATTGTTCCACCATTGAAGCCCCTCATCAGATGCATGATTGGTGGAGGGATGGCGATAAAATCGGGGGCGGCAGCGACGGGGGCAGGAGAAGCAGAGACCTCTGCCGGTGGCGGAGGTGGAGCAGATTCGGCGCCTTCGCCTATATCCTCTTGGACGGTTGTGGGGGGAAGGGAAGTAGCGCTGGGAGGGTTGTCCCTGAAAGAATCCTCTCCCTGGGGCGACGCCGCCGGTAGGAGAGGAACCCTTGCAGATTTCCTCCTCTTGAAAGGTGCCACGCCATCCGAGTCCTCATCGTCGGATATGATCTCCAAGACCCGTTTCCCTTTGTCGAGAGGGTTGGGGCCGACGATGAGGCCACGGCCAGAGGAACAGCGGCAATGGGCGGAGGAGAGCCGGGAGTCTGAAGAGCCTCAAGGCTATGTGGGGACGGTGAAGATGAGCCTAGTGGAGCTTCAGTAGGGGTCGGTGGTGGCAGAGGCAGGGTTGATGGGGGGTTCGGGTCAGCAGCAGGGGCGGAAGAGGCGCCCGCTTTGGCAGCACGAGCATCCTTTATCGCTTTCGCCAGCATCATCCTTTTGGAGGCGCCCATCACCGATCCTACACTCAGATAAACCAAGCAGCAGAAGTCAAAGCCAAAGCAATTATGCAAAATCACAAAACGCATAGAAACGAGAGACGCGAATCACAGGGTACAATGGAGGACAGGTGAAAGAGGCCAGAGGAACAAGCATCTGGTAGTAAGGTACAGATAATGAAAGATGGTAAAGGGAGGGTCTCCATACCAAAATATGTGGTCAGGGAGTGGGCGTTGTATTCGCTCGCGATAAGCTTCAGCGTATCGAAGACGATTCCCAGACCAGCCAGGGCTTTGCATATCTCCCTGTCAGCAAGGGATAACTCATCCAAGGTTTTGGCCCTGAGCAGCTTAGGGTGCTCCGTCCAGTACAGGGGAAAGTTGTCTAAGGCTGTGGGGTCGTGCTTGGCGCAGCACACCCTAAAGAATTTTCCTTTCCAGTTTTTATAGGAGTTTTGGAAGAGGGAGAGGATGATCCTGCCCGCGATCCCGGAGAAGCTTACCCAAAAACTCTTCCCCTGTTTCTTCACTTCGAAGAAATGCAAGAAGACATCCACAGAAGGAAGGATGCCCAGGTACCCGCAGAGAATTTGGAAACCCCTTACAAACGCCCAGCTGTTGGGGTGGAGTTGGGCGGGGGCTGTGTTAATCTCGGTCTCGAAGGGCGTGAAGGGGAGACGAACCCCGACGCCTTTAAATACCATCTGGTACATGAAGAAGAAAGGATCCCCCTTTCTAGGTCTGTCATCCACACACACAGGTTCCCCCGGTCGGCTGGGACGAACGGAGATGTGCGCGTCATGTGTGCGGCAGAAATCATTAAAGTTATACAAGTGGGGATCCCCACGATGATTCTCCAGGTCCTGAAAGGATGTCAGGCTGGTGCACTCGTTCAAAAGCTCGTTGGGGGCCCAGGTATAGAAGGCTTTATAATTGGACTTGGGGGTCTTGGGGGGAGAACCAGACTGGGAGTTCGGGCGCGTCATGGTGTGAATAAATAGCTGGAGAAAGAAGAAGGAAAAAGGTTTTTAGCAAAGTGATGCCAAGACAGAAAAGGGGGTAAAACCCCAGGAAATACCACCCACACGAGAAAACCCAGAAAGAAGGATAGGGGAACAGAGAAGAAAGGAGAAGCGGAAGAACACAGCGATGCATAAGCGTAAACAGTCCCAGGCAGTTCAATAAACTATGCAATGCGATGAAGGAGAAGAGTCGGGATATGCAAAAATCATACCTTTGCTGTCGAAGTAAGGGAGGAAGGAGAACACGAAGGAAAGAGCAGGAGTTGCAGGGAAAGGGTTTGAAGACGATGAACAGTGCGGAGATGCAGAGAGAATGGATGTAACAGTGGTGTGAGCGCCGGGTTTGGGGTAACTTGAACGTTACATTTGCAACCCAAGAGGCGCTAATCAGGAGCCGTGAGATCGTGCCGCGTGTCAAAGGATTAAGCGCCCAAGGGGAGCGCAAGGGACTCTAGAGGCTGGCCATGCGATGAGCCACGTGGCGCGCGATTAAGCGTAACCCAAAAGGTGTTTCTCCCCGTTTCAGAGGATGTCCAATCAGCCATTAAGAGTGCCCCTAGGGTTCAGAGATTGTCACGTCAACAATTCGAAAATTGTTGAGTCAGCAGGGAATGACACGTCATCCGGGTGACACGTGGACTGCGTGGGCGAGGCCTTAGTCTTTGCGCTGAAGACAAGTCTTCGGCTTAAGACTGGGGGGCTTGTGTACCGTCCCGTATCCGGGCGTTGACAAAGTCAAAGTCAAAGTCAACGCCTGGAGTCAAAGTCAACACAAGGCGTCGCCTAGGTGAAGAGACGCCAAGTGCCACCTTCGCCAAGAGGAAGCGTCGCCAAGGCAAGGCGTCGCCAAGGCAAGGCGTCGCCTAGGCGAAGGCGTCGCCCAACCAGGGCGTTGCCAAGAGCAAATATTGTTAAGTCAAGGCAGTCACAGCGCGATTCCCCGATACCCATGGGTAGGAAAGACCATGGAGGGAGCGACGCTGTGGGAAGGCCTCAGGTCCCGATGATCCGGGGCAGTGATAAAGAGAAGGAGAAGGTGGCTTCAAGGCCATAGTGATAGCACCAGAGTAGGGCAGCCTGACTCGTGAAGTACCCCTACCGCCTCGGAGACGCCTTTAGGACAGATACGACTCAAAGGGAGGGTCACGCCCAGGGTAGCCAGGTGCAGGGTACGAGAGGAAGGCAGATACGCTCTCAAAGTGAGTGACTAGATGATTGGGGCATGAGTTGGCACCCAAAAAGTCACCCCTTGCGCAGTAGCACTCCCAAGCAGGAGGACTCACACGTAGAAACGTCCCCAGATGGGCAGAAACGCCCCCAGATGGGGTCATGGCATTGTGAGGCCCTCCACGTGTACGACAGCCAGGTCAGAATAGAAACACCATTTAGTCAAGTACCAGGTAATTAAAGTCATTCAATACAGTTTCTGTTTCGAGCGTTTCAGGTACTATAAAGGCTCCCAAGCGTTTCAACGTCTTAAATGCGCTACGTTTTCTAATTAGACGCGTCAATTAAGTGCGTTACGTTTTATGATTAAAAGCGCTTTAAGGCGCTTTAAATGCTTGGGCAGTTTAAATAGCGCTGAGAATGTTGGAAACGGGGTTCGAACTTTTGGCTAATTTTCCAGAAACACTCTAGTTGCTTGCTCGAGCCTTGAGGTTTTGCACAAGGGACTAAGGAAGGATTTTTGCCAGAACGAGAAAATATACACTAGACACAGTTTCCTTTTTACCACCTTCAAAGTGCCATACGCGAGGCTCCGATACGGAGGTGCATAGTTTTTGGTGTTTCTTGCTGGCTAACTTGAGCGTCGGAGTGCAAATGGCCGCTAGGGCGCCCGTTTGTCCTTCTTCTTTGCAGGAATCCACAGGTAACCAGTGGGAAGGAGTCCCTAGCTGACGGTTGAGGTCGCGCACGAAGACGTCCCAGGTCAACCGGACGGAACAAGTTCATTTACAAATGAGGTTATTTGTAATAGCCGCACTCGTAAATCAAGCGCATATAAGTGTATTTCCCATATTAAAGTGTTTTTAAAAATATATTTTGTGAAAATATATCTAGGTTAAAATATGATTATACTTCAACGTTTAAATCTTGTATTAACTTGGAAAGTATTAGAAAATTCATTACAATGAAAAATCTAATAATAGAAGGTCTTAACAATTCGAAGAGATTAAAAGATATTGCTTCAGTGATACCCATGTTTGATTATGATGAATATTATGTTCACTAACACTTATAATGTTTCCAAAAATTGTTAAAGGAACATAAAGATACATATGAACTTGATATATGAAGTTTGCTTATATATTCTGATCCTGCCTGTTGACCAAAACGTTGGAGCTTGCCTCGTCAAACTTGGATCGACGTGTGCACCACGTCAACCTCCGTCCTTCGTCACGATCCACCTCAAGAACCTGATAAAGAACTGCACTCCAACGCCCAAATCAGTGATTGAACCACCAAATACTTCAAGAGTAACACTCAAGAACTCTCAAGGAATCGTGAACCAGTTCTCTCTCACAGTATACTCAAGAACTCGCAAGCGTAAAGAATACAATCTGAACGTGCGTACCTCAGAAGTTCGTTGGGAAACCCTTATATACCTGGGCACTTTCTCTCTCCTGGCAGTTACACATCTGGACACGTGGCTCGCATCCAGCTGTACACGTGCCATCATCTGGAGCCTCCTTGACTTGGGTGCTGCTTCTGACTCCCATTTGGCTAAGTTACTTATGCATGATACTACTCAGTGCATAGTTGTCCTGGAGTGCGATCTCTACTGGATTGGCGAGCTAGGGTGCCTTCGTACACACCTTCCCTGTGGTCTCGCCGGCCGCCTTCATAATCCGCACCACCTTCATCTTCGGCGATGTGCTTGCTCCGGCGATCTCTAATCATTTGGTCGCCTGAGTTTACATCTGGCGACTTCATCTTTAACCCGGCGACCGCCGGTTCTGGTGTGCTGGAGATCGGAGCACGCCAACTTAATAACTGGCGACTTCACGAGCCCCCCGACTTCCTTCCCTTCTGCCAACCTGGCGTCCTCTCAACACGCCTATACAATAGCTTGGTGCCACGTCATCACTTCCGACTACCAGGGCGGTACACAAGCCCCCCAGTCTTGAGCGAAGACTTGTCCAGCGAAAAGACTAAAGGAGTCACGTCAATACCGATCTACGTGGCAATGACGCTCCACCAAACACTCCTCCCATCGCTCGACACGTGGCTTCATCAACGGTTACCTTCAATTGCCGTTTGCGCTTCCCAAACTTATTCGAAAAACCCTTAAACCCATTTCGCTCCACTGTTCCATCACTTTCTTCGTATCCTCAGACGCTTCAACTTTCTTCTGCAAAAGCTCTCAACGTTCTTCAACCTCCTGAATCACCAACTTCCTTCATCACTTTTCCGATCATAAAAAGGTACTTCCTTTACTCCTTCTGCTGGTTTTTCCTGCATTTTAACCGATTCGCATCATCCTTTAATTGTCTGGTGCATACGTTGTGGGTTGTTTTTTCTATTTCTCCTTCTTCGTAACTTAGGGCTTCGTCTTCGTTACAACGAACCTTCGTTCGTTCGTTTTTCACCCTTCTTTCATGATCGAGTCAGCCTCTGCGAGCCCTGATCACCTTTTCTTTTCTTCTTCCTTTGCAGCTTCCGCAATGACTCGCTCAAAGATCACCCCAAATCCTCCTCCTTCGTCACGAAACCCCTCATCTCAAGCACACAACCCACCGCGAGCACGTGGTGCTTCTTCTTCTCAGGCTGAGAGGCCTGCAACCTCCCGCCCCAACTTGGCTCAGGCCACTCCACCCGTCGCCGGAGGAGCCTCCGTTCCTTCTCCAGATTTCAAAAAACTATACCCATGGGCCACCTCGACCTTGCTGAAGGAAACCTCCTCAGTAAACTCTGCTGGGGCGGTTCTTCGGCTGACGAAAGGGGACGAGCCTCACCAGTCGTTCCACAAGGAGCACGACGACAGGATGACGGTGCTACCTTGCCCCCCCGACCTGCCAGTGTGCGCCGACGACAAGCGGAACAACGGCGGGTTGTTCTGCTTCGTCTACACCACCCTGTTCCAGAAGGTGAAACTTAGGTTTCCCTTCACTCGCTTCGAAAGGGAGCTTCTTACCGAGCTCGACATCGCCGCCGCCCAGCTCCATCCCAACAGCTGGGCGTTCGTGCGGGCGTTCCAGATAATGTGCGACCACTTGGGGCTGCCAGCGTCAGTGGACGTCTTCCTCTTTCTTTTTGAAGCCAAGCACCCAGGAGATCGCCTGTGGGTGAGTTTGAACGGGATTGCTGGGAGGTCGATCCTCTCTATCTTCCAGCAATCCTACAAAGACTGGAAGGGCAAGTTCGTCCAGGTGCGCCCCAATGACAAGGACGCTTCTCTGCTCGACAGTTTCCCCTTGTATTGGGTAAACAAGGGGAACAAAGAGTCCAAAGGCAGCTTCAGGAGGCCAAGGAGTCCTGATAGCATGGGTGCCTTGGACAGGGACCTATGCTTCTTCTGGAAGAGTGTGGCAGACGCCAACATTACCTTCCTCACCACCACGCTCATCTGCTTCGAGTTCTTCGAAGATCAACTCGAAATTCGCATAGGTTAGAACTCACCTCAACGTCTAAGTCTTTATTTTGACATTACCTCTGTTAATTGTTTCTGGGCGTCTTGTGCGTTGTGCATAAGACTTTGGTTTTATTTTCTGCACCACTGATCTGCTTTCTGTTGCATACTAACTTATGCGTTTATTTTCTCTCTGAGCTAACCCATGCATCTTTGCTTTATGCAGATCGTATGTTGGGCCAAGGAAAACTTGCTGAACTAAGGGCACTCGCCCGAGCCCACGGGTTGGCATCGGGTTCCCAAACCGTGCCAAACTCGGTGGTGGAGATCGCCGCCGCACAGGGCAGATCGCCACCCAAAGGCCCAACTCCTCCCGAGGTCCAACCCGCCAACCAGCGCAAAAAGCTTATCCTCAGGAAACCAAAGAGGAAAGCCCCCCAAGTAGTCCATGAGGAAGAAGAAGAAGATGATGAGGCGACGGAAGATGGCCTTGTCACCAAGAGGAAGAGGGTGGCGCCTTCCTCACCATCTGCTCCACCCCCTCTTCCAACATCAACACCGCCATCCACACCCGCTCCGCCTCCAACATTGCTTCCTCCACCAGCTCCCGCCTCGCCAGTCCAAGTGATTCCATTGGCATCTGCGCCTCCTGTGGTTGAGGCCGCCGAAGCCAACTTCTTGGAGAACCCCCCGAGCGCCTCCACGCCTTATGTATCAGCGGGAGGGGATCCTCCTTCAAACGCTTCAACCGCAGGGGCTGCTCCAGTCGGGGATGAGGGTGCTCACAACTCTCCAATTCTTATTACTGAATCCCCGACGTCGCCACCACGCCAAGAAGCACCCGCTGAGCAACCAACTCAAGAAGGTGGCGGCGAAAACCAGCAACAAGCCCACCCGGTGCCTCCACAAGCAAACCTCTCTCTTGAGGTCAAGAGGATGTGGGAGCCCTTCTCAGCAAAACTAAAGATGATGGCGGAGGATTTCCCCTCCATTATATCTAAAGCTGTGGAGAGTTCTACCAAGAAGCTCCAGGATGACCTCTTCACACTCCGAGCTGAGAATAACTCCATAAGGATTGAGGCGGAGAGGTTATCCTGCAATCTGACACTCACCGAGATCGAGCACTCCCGAGTAGAAGATGCCATGAGCACCGAGCTCCGGGTGGCGCGCAAGGAGGCCACTGATCTACGCCATAAGGTGCAGCTCTTGGCTCAAGAGAAAATTGAGCTGGAGAGCAAGCTAGTACCTTATCGCGTCAAAGTGGCTGACCTGGAGGCCTTGATTAAAACTGACGCCGCCAAGGTGAAGAAGCTCGAACAAAGGTCAACCAATCGGGAGGTCTTCCTGGGGAAGGTGGAAAAGGAGAGAGATGACACCATGGCTAAGCTCGCCGAAGCCAACAAAGAGAACGAGAAGATCGCCGCTGAGCTGGCCCAGGTGCAGGCGGAATCCAAGAAGGTTACTGAAGACCTTCTTCAAGCTCAGGAAGCCATTGAAGAACTTAAGAAACAAGCTGAAGAGCTGAAGCAGCAGAATGAGGGGCTAAACTTTTATGCTTTATGCTTTCTCCTTACATATGATTGTAATAAACTTTCTATTTTTCTGTACATGTGCCTTGAACTGATATTTACTTTATGACAAACTGATGTTCATTTAATGATAAGGTCTTTGTATTTCCTCTTGCAACTCCTTTGCCTGCTTTATCTCTTCTTGCACAATTTTCTTCAAGAAATTAACTTAGCGATTTCGTAAGCGCGATCATATACTTAACTGCTTCGAACCACTGACTTTCGAATAACAATCACTCTAACAACTTGCAACCTCAAGGTAACGAACCTTAGCCTGAAATCACTCTTCAAACAACGAACTTTAACTCAACTAATGGCTTAAGACACCGCTCACCCGACCTGCTTCATCAAAACGGGTCTTTAACTTTCTTGCCACTTGATGTGATTCCAATAGCCACATAGAACAAGATTCTTGACATTTTTAGGAATCACCTTGAGCTGGAAAATATAGAGGCACTTTTCTTAGAGTTGGATCATGGTTCTAAGACAAGAACTCACCAATAACTAGCACCAAATCCCAAACTCATTTGGATGAACCAAATATTGTCAAATTGAATCAACAAAGATATGAAAACTGGAATGACCGAACAGATTTAAACAACAAAACAGAACAAGTGCTGGAAAATAGAAAAACCGAAACTGAAAAACTCAAGAACACAAAGCAACATGAACAATTGAAGAAGAAGAAAGGAAGGAGAAGAGAATGCTCATGAAGATGGAAGGAGGATGGATGATCTCGCCACTAGAAGTGTGGAATGCTCCTAGATGAGAGTGATGCCGCCACTTGAGGACTCCATTGATCCATCAAGATAAGACTAGAGAAGAAGGCTCCAAAAGCTCTCCAAAGGTCACTCAAAATTTGAGTAGAGTTTTCTTAGATTAATTCCAATCTGAATTTTACAAAGAGAGCACCTCTATTTATAGCCTAAGGTGCTGAAATGTAAGCTACACAAATTCAAAAAAAACTCCCTCCCAAAAAGCTTCTAGAATTTGCGCCTAAAACAAGGCATGAGGAAGGTGTGATCCTTTCTCTCACTTTGGCACCTCCTTATTTACTCCTACACCTATCTACTAATACACCCCCCCTAAGACTCTTAACTAAAGACTAAAAGATGCTTTAACAATAGAGGTTTCTAATGTTTCCCTCTAAGCACCTTTCTAAACAATATTTATTTAAAACTTGGCCTTGCCCTTCATGGGATGGTCTTTGGGCTTTTGTGGGCTTTGGGCTTTTGTGGGCTTTGGCCTTCTTGGGCTTGGGCTTGGGCTTGGGCTTTATCTTTTGCAAAGATTAACAAGAAAAACTTTAAATGTGAAGGCGAATGATCTTGTTCTTCATTATAAAAAGCCACCTTTAGTTGATTCTCATCATACTCCCCGAGTTGGAGAGAATTCGCCCACGAATTCTGAATCCCTGCATATAACAAAGTCAGTGTACTTTTACAATCAAAAGAGTAAAAAAAAGGAATACATGACTTAGTAGAGGGAATCAAAGGGATTGCAGAAAAGGAGGTCCTATGAATCAACCAAGTTGGAAAAATTTGTTTGGGAATGATGATATTTTTTGGAAAAAGACCTCTTAAATGGTGAAACCCATTAGGAGGTATGAAAAAATCATCCCTAACATATTTTAACCAAGGTGGTGTTGAAATAGGAACCTTGGGTAATGAAAAAGATAAAGAAGAAGAAGACCTTGGAGGGTCCATTTGAGGTATAGCACGAGTCAACATGATGGATTTAGAGGAGAAAATGGTGTGACTCGGTGTAGTACTTACTTCTTTTTCTTTCTCATTTTCTCTTTTAGTTTTCATTTTTATTTGGTCCTCATGAACCTCTTTGGGAGAGAGGGGTTTTAATATAACCTTGCGCCCTAGGAAGGAAAAAGACATTGTATTGGATAGGCCATCATGTAAAACATGTCTATCATATTGCCAAGGCCTTCCTAAAAGAAGATGAGAAGCTTCCATGGGCACAACATCACATAAAACCTCATCTTTATACTTTCCTATAGCGAAGTTAATGAGGACTTGTTTATTCACCATGATTTCACCTACTTCACTAAGCCATTGTAATTTGTAGGGCTTGGTATGAGAGATAGTGGGTAAGGCTAACTTCTCCACAACTCTTGTACTAGCCACATTAGTGCAACTTCCCCCATCAATAATCAAGGAACATAACTTGTTGTTGATAAGACATCGGGTGTGAAAAATATTTTCTCTTTGAGTATCATTCAAAGATTTTGGAATTGTGCCCAACATACGTCTTACCATCAATAAGTCACCTTCACAAGGACTTTCACTCTCATTTTCACTTGATGGTCTAGAAGGTGAAGAATGCCTAGGTGAAGTGGAATCATGCTCACTAACTACAATGCCTTCATGCATGTACATACTTCTTTTAAAAGGGCAATTAGCAGCAATGTGACCATATCCCAAACATTTAAAACACTTTTGACTAGATGATTTAATTGGGGATTTAGGCCTAGAAGTAGATGGCGTAGGATCCTTGGGTTTGAAAGAAGAATCTTTGGAAGGATGTTTAGAAAAAGAATTTTTGGTTCTCCAAGACTTGGAGTAGTATCCATCATTGGAAGCATTTTTGAAAGAGTTTTTCTTAGCAAGTTGGGCTTCCACCTTCATTGCAAGATGAACTAAAGAGCCCAATGATGAATACTCTTGTAACTCAACAAAGTCTTGAATATCCTTCCTAAGACCACTCACAAACCTAGCAATCATAGCTTCCTCACTTTCCTCTAATTCAATTTTAAGCACAAGCGTTTCTAGCTCTTTATAATATTCATCCACATTTAGCGTGCCTTGTTGAAACCGTTGGAGTCTCAACATGAGGTCTTTCCTAAAATGTGGGGGCACAAATCTAGCGCGCATTTGATCCTTTAAAGAGTTCCAAGAGTCCACGGGAGGACCCTTGTGATAGATAATGTCCTTTACAATTCCATGCCACCATTTCATGGCATAATCACTAAACTCTAGGGTGGCTAGCTTAAGCTTATGCTCATCTTGGATCTCATAGATCTCAAATATTTGTTCACACTTAGCCTCCCAATCTAAATATACATTAGGATCACTTGAGCCATTGAAACAAGGAAGCTTGACCGAAGGTAGCCTAGCCTTTGCATCTTGGTAGTAGCCATTGCCATAGTGAGGTCTCTCCCCTTGGTTGTGATGTCTATGTCCAAGGAATTGGGGTGGAGTTCTCCTTCTCCTATGGTCATCTTCACGGCCAACATCATTTGAAGAAGCTCTTGAAGATGGTCTATGAGAATGATGTCCATCATGGATAGAAGGAGATGGTCTAGCTTGTTGGACCTCCATCTTTTGCATTTTCTCCTCCAACCGTCTAATGGTTCTTTGAGCTTCATGTAATTCACCAAGGATTGAAGCTTTGGAAGGAGAATTCTGCTTGTAGGATGCATCACTTGAAAATCCAGCCATTTGTAATTAAAAAACAGCAAACACACAAAAACAGCAAACAAGTTAAAAATTAGCAAAAACAGTGAGCTTTGGCAATGAAACTGCCGAAGTGAAATGAAGCTGAAAAAAGAGATCACTCTCAAAGAAACAATGTTCTTGCACCAATCTGATCTTGAGGCCTTGGAATCCTCAAATGAAATATGTCAAAGCAAGCACACCAATCTCAAGAGCAACCACCACAAAACCAATGAAACAATAAAGACAAACAAGAAAAGGTATAAGCAAGGAAAGGTAATTGCAAAAGGAATACTATATGTAAGACAAACTCAAAGAGTAAGAATGAAAGACAATCAAGAAAATAAAGAACTCAATGAGAAAAGTAGGCACACAAAAGAATACCTAAGGAAAAGCACTAGAGTAGATGAAGAAAACAAAAAATATAGCTACTGGAAATTTTTTTTTTTTTTTTTAAAATGCAAACTGTGCTTGATATTCACTGATTTAACTGGAACGTTGTAGAGCGAACTGGATTATGAAATTTATACCACAGAAACTTCAAGATGTTAACTCAATAATGGCACTGGAATCAATTAAAAACAGTAAGCCAATTGAGAGAAATAATTTTTTTAAAATCGCTGCCAGATTACCGTATTGTTTTCGGCAGGAATGTACACTTTTTTTATTTTATTTATCATTTTTTGTGTACTTCATATTTTTGAATGATTCTTTTTTCTATTCTTTTCTAACACTTTGAATATCTCAAATCCAGAATTTCAGAATTTTACAGTACGTAAATCAGTTGCAATAAGGAAAAACAGTAAGCACTTTTTTTCAGAAACAGAGGAATCCTAATAGGAATAAAAAACAGGATGATGAACTAGCAAAGACATAATAGAAAATGATGTATTGGAACTTGTATAGGTCTAGAATACAAGTATGAACTCAATTCTAAAAAGAAAATGCACAAAGGATCAACATCAATTCAGAAAATTATATGACACCAAAGCAAGAAACAATCAAAACAATAAAAGTACTACTAGAAGTAATGACATATATGGAATAACATGACTAAGACAAAACTTGACATGATTACAAAATTAAAAGACACAACACAAATTGTAACAAGTGAAAGGAAGCTTAAGGTAAACTCTAGGAAGGATAATGCCATTCCAAAAGAGCAACCATACTCATAAGAATTATGAGTGCCATAAACCTTTCCACAAACACATGGAGCAAAAGAAAAACAGCAAGAATACTCAATTAAAATTCTAAAACAGAAACTTAAATTGCAAGAAATTAAAAAGAGCTCTTGAAATAAAGTGCACACAACTCAACAATTAAACAAGAACCTAAGACTCATGATACCACATGATGTGATTCCAATAGCCACATAGAACAAGATTCTTGACATTTTTAGGAATCACCTTGAGCTGGAAAATATAGAGGCACTTTTCTTAGAGTTGGATCATGGTTCTAAGACAAGAACTCACCAATAACTAGCACCAAATCCCAAACTCATTTGGATGAACCAAATATTGTCAAATTGAATCAACAAAGATATGAAAACTGGAATGACCGAACAGATTTAAACAACGAAACAAAACAAGTGCTGGAAAATAGAAAAACCGAAACTGAAAAACTCAAGAACACAAAGCAACATGAACAATTGAAGAAGAAGAAAGGAAGGAGAAGAGAATGCTCATGAAGATGGAAGGAGGATGGATGATCTCGCCACTAGAAGTGTGGAATGCTCCTAGATGAGAGTGATGCCGCCACTTGAGGACTCCATTGATCCATCAAGATAAGACTAGAGAAGAAGGCTCCAAAAGCTCTCCAAAGGTCACTCAAAATTTGAGTAGAGTTTTCTTAGATTAATTCCAATCTGAATTTTACAAAGAGAGCACCTCTATTTATAGCCTAAGGTGCTGAAATGTAAGCTACACAAATTCAAAAAAAACTCCCTCCCAAAAAGCTTCTAGAATTTGCGCCTAAAACAAGGCATGAGGAAGGTGTGATCCTTTCTCTCACTTTGGCACCTCCTTATTTACTCCTACACCTATCTACTAATACACCCCCCCTAAGACTCTTAACTAAAGACTAAAAGATGCTTTAACAATAGAGGTTTCTAATGTTTCCCTCTAAGCACCTTTCTAAACAATATTTATTTAAAACTTGGCCTTGCCCTTCATGGGATGGTCTTTGGGCTTTTGTGGGCTTTGGGCTTTTGTGGGCTTTGGCCTTCTTGGGCTTGGGCTTGGGCTTGGGCTTTATCTTTTGCAAAGATTAACAAGAAAAACTTTAAATGTGAAGGCGAATGATCTTGTTCTTCATTATAAAAAGCCACCTTTAGTTGATTCTCATCATACTCCCCGAGTTAGAGAGAATTCGCCCACGAATTCTGAATCCCTGCATATAACAAAGTCAGTGTACTTTTACAATCAAAAGAGTAAAAAAAAGGAATACATGACTTAGTAGAGGGAATCAAAGGGATTGCAGAAAAGGAGGTCCTATGAATCAACCAAGTTGGAAAAATTTGTTTGGGAATGATGATATTTTTTGGAAAAAGACCTCTTAAATGGTGAAACCCATTAGGAGGTATGAAAAAATCATCCCTAACATATTTTAACCAAGGTGGTGTTGAAATAGGAACCTTGGGTAATGAAAAAGATAAAGAAGAAGAAGACCTTGGAGGGTCCATTTGAGGTATAGCACGAGTCAACATGATGGATTTAGAGGAGAAAATGGTGTGACTCGGTGTAGTACTTACTTCTTTTTCTTTCTCATTTTCTCTTTTAGTTTTCATTTTTATTTGGTCCTCATGAACCTCTTTGGGAGAGAGGGGTTTTAATATAACCTTGCGCCCTAGGAAGGAAAAAGACATTGTATTGGATAGGCCATCATGTAAAACATGTCTATCATATTGCCAAGGCCTTCCTAAAAGAAGATGAGAAGCTTCCATGGGCACAACATCACATAAAACCTCATCTTTATACTTTCCTATAGCGAAGTTAATGAGGACTTGTTTATTCACCATGATTTCACCTACTTCACTAAGCCATTGTAATTTGTAGGGCTTGGTATGAGAGATAGTGGGTAAGGCTAACTTCTCCACAACTCTTGTACTAGCCACATTAGTGCAACTTCCCCCATCAATAATCAAGGAACATAACTTGTTGTTGATAAGACATCGGGTGTGAAAAATATTTTCTCTTTGAGTATCATTCAAAGATTTTGGAATTGTGCCCAACATACGTCTTACCATCAATAAGTCACCTTCACAAGGACTTTCACTCTCATTTTCACTTGATGGTCTAGAAGGTGAAGAATGCCTAGGTGAAGTGGAATCATGCTCACTAACTACAATGCCTTCATGCATGTACATACTTCTTTTAAAAGGGCAATTAGCAGCAATGTGACCATATCCCAAACATTTAAAACACTTTTGACTAGATGATTTAATTGGGGATTTAGGCCTAGAAGTAGATGGCGTAGGATCCTTGGGTTTGAAAGAAGAATCTTTGGAAGGATGTTTAGAAAAAGAATTTTTGGTTCTCCAAGACTTGGAGTAGTATCCATCATTGGAAGCATTTTTGAAAGAGTTTTTCTTAGCAAGTTGGGCTTCCACCTTCATTGCAAGATGAACTAAAGAGCCCAATGATGAATACTCTTGTAACTCAACAAAGTCTTGAATATCCTTCCTAAGACCACTCACAAACCTAGCAATCATAGCTTCCTCACTTTCCTCTAATTCAATTTTAAGCACAAGCGTTTCTAGCTCTTTATAATATTCATCCACATTTAGCGTGCCTTGTTGAAACCGTTGGAGTCTCAACATGAGGTCTTTCCTAAAATGTGGGGGCACAAATCTAGCGCGCATTTGATCCTTTAAAGAGTTCCAAGAGTCCACGGGAGGACCCTTGTGATAGATAATGTCCTTTACAATTCCATGCCACCATTTCATGGCATAATCACTAAACTCTAGGGTGGCTAGCTTAAGCTTATGCTCATCTTGGATCTCATAGATCTCAAATATTTGTTCACACTTAGCCTCCCAATCTAAATATACATTAGGATCACTTGAGCCATTGAAACAAGGAAGCTTGACCGAAGGTAGCCTAGCCTTTGCATCTTGGTAGTAGCCATTGCCATAGTGAGGTCTCTCCCCTTGGTTGTGATGTCTATGTCCAAGGAATTGGGGTGGAGTTCTCCTTCTCCTATGGTCATCTTCACGGCCAACATCATTTGAAGAAGCTCTTGAAGATGGTCTATGAGAATGATGTCCATCATGGATAGAAGGAGATGGTCTAGCTTGTTGGACCTCCATCTTTTGCATTTTCTCCTCCAACCGTCTAATGGTTCTTTGAGCTTCATGTAATTCACCAAGGATTGAAGCTTTGGAAGGAGAATTCTGCTTGTAGGATGCATCACTTGAAAATCCAGCCATTTGTAATTAAAAAACAGCAAACACACAAAAACAGCAAACAAGTTAAAAATTAGCAAAAACAGTGAGCTTTGGCAATGAAACTGCCGAAGTGAAATGAAGCTGAAAAAAGAGATCACTCTCAAAGAAACAATGTTCTTGCACCAATCTGATCTTGAGGCCTTGGAATCCTCAAATGAAATATGTCAAAGCAAGCACACCAATCTCAAGAGCAACCACCACAAAACCAATGAAACAATAAAGACAAACAAGAAAAGGTATAAGCAAGGAAAGGTAATTGCAAAAGGAATACTATATGTAAGACAAACTCAAAGAGTAAGAATGAAAGACAATCAAGAAAATAAAGAACTCAATGAGAAAAGTAGGCACACAAAAGAATACCTAAGGAAAAGCACTAGAGTAGATGAAGAAAACAAAAAATATAGCTACTGGAAATTTTTTTTTTTTTTTTTAAAATGCAAACTGTGCTTGATATTCACTGATTTAACTGGAACGTTGTAGAGCGAACTGGATTATGAAATTTATACCACAGAAACTTCAAGATGTTAACTCAATAATGGCACTGGAATCAATTAAAAACAGTAAGCCAATTGAGAGAAATAATTTTTTTAAAATCGCTGCCAGATTACCGTATTGTTTTCGGCAGGAATGTACACTTTTTTTATTTTATTTATCATTTTTTGTGTACTTCATATTTTTGAATGATTCTTTTTTCTATTCTTTTCTAACACTTTGAATATCTCAAATCCAGAATTTCAGAATTTTACAGTACGTAAATCAGTTGCAATAAGGAAAAACAGTAAGCACTTTTTTTCAGAAACAGAGGAATCCTAATAGGAATAAAAAACAGGATGATGAACTAGCAAAGACATAATAGAAAATGATGTATTGGAACTTGTATAGGTCTAGAATACAAGTATGAACTCAATTCTAAAAAGAAAATGCACAAAGGATCAACATCAATTCAGAAAATTATATGACACCAAAGCAAGAAACAATCAAAACAATAAAAGTACTACTAGAAGTAATGACATATATGGAATAACATGACTAAGACAAAACTTGACATGATTACAAAATTAAAAGACACAACACAAATTGTAACAAGTGAAAGGAAGCTTAAGGTAAACTCTAGGAAGGATAATGCCATTCCAAAAGAGCAACCATACTCATAAGAATTATGAGTGCCATAAACCTTTCCACAAACACATGGAGCAAAAGAAAAACAGCAAGAATACTCAATTAAAATTCTAAAACAGAAACTTAAATTGCAAGAAATTAAAAAGAGCTCTTGAAATAAAGTGCACACAACTCAACAATTAAACAAGAACCTAAGACTCATGATACCACATGATGTGATTCCAATAGCCACATAGAACAAGATTCTTGACATTTTTAGGAATCACCTTGAGCTGGAAAATATAGAGGCACTTTTCTTAGAGTTGGATCATGGTTCTAAGACAAGAACTCACCAATAACTAGCACCAAATCCCAAACTCATTTGGATGAACCAAATATTGTCAAATTGAATCAACAAAGATATGAAAACTGGAATGACCGAACAGATTTAAACAACAAAACAAAACAAGTGCTGGAAAATAGAAAAACCGAAACTGAAAAACTCAAGAACACAAAGCAACATGAACAATTGAAGAAGAAGAAAGGAAGGAGAAGAGAATGCTCATGAAGATGGAAGGAGGATGGATGATCTCGCCACTAGAAGTGTGGAATGCTCCTAGATGAGAGTGATGCCGCCACTTGAGGACTCCATTGATCCATCAAGATAAGACTAGAGAAGAAGGCTCCAAAAGCTCTCCAAAGGTCACTCAAAATTTGAGTAGAGTTTTCTTAGATTAATTCCAATCTGAATTTTACAAAGAGAGCACCTCTATTTATAGCCTAAGGTGCTGAAATGTAAGCTACACAAATTCAAAAAAAACTCCCTCCCAAAAAGCTTCTAGAATTTGCGCCTAAAACAAGGCATGAGGAAGGTGTGATCCTTTCTCTCACTTTGGCACCTCCTTATTTACTCCTACACCTATCTACTAATACACCCCCCCTAAGACTCTTAACTAAAGACTAAAAGATGCTTTAACAATAGAGGTTTCTAATGTTTCCCTCTAAGCACCTTTCTAAACAATATTTATTTAAAACTTGGCCTTGCCCTTCATGGGATGGTCTTTGGGCTTTTGTGGGCTTTGGGCTTTTGTGGGCTTTGGCCTTCTTGGGCTTGGGCTTGGGCTTGGGCTTTATCTTTTGCAAAGATTAACAAGAAAAACTTTAAATGTGAAGGCGAATGATCTTGTTCTTCATTATAAAAAGCCACCTTTAGTTGATTCTCATCACCACTGCTTGAACTTTTCCTGGTCGCCAAAGACTCTTGGCGATGTCAGCTTCTTCTTGGCCTCATAACTTGGCCATTGTTCCTTCATCTGGGGGTAGAGGCGCCTTTCGGATCCTTCTCTACCTCCCTGATCTTTAGAACAAGAGACCGGGTGGCTAGGCGTTCTCTTTGAACCTACCTTAGCCACCCTTAAAACTTCTTCCACCCTTTACACCGTACCTGAACTCGTTCGAGACAAGAAGGATTTTATCTTGCCTAAACTCGCTCATCGGCGAGAAGGTCTTTAACTCGCCTGAACTCGCTCATAGGCGAGAAGGTCTTTAATTCGTGCCTCTACATTGCCCCAGGGGTTACATCTCCTCTCCCCCAGAAACACTGAGGACTTTTCGCTGGTGCCTCTACATTGCCCCAGGGGTTACATCTTCTCCCCCCAGAAACACTGAGGACTTTTTACTGGTGCCTCTACATTGCCCCAGGGGTTACATCTTCTCCCCCCCAGAAACACTGAGGACTTTTCACTCTTCCTCGCCTGCACTCGCTCGACGGCGAGGAGGTCTTTATCTCGCCTCAGGACGCGCGAGGGCGTTGAGGTCTTTTAACACGGTCTTTCTTCAAAACTTTGGAAAACAGCAAGCATGCAATCTAAAACAACCTTAAGCTTCGAAAACTCTTCTTCATTGGGTGGCCTCGTTAAAAACCCTCCTTAGGGAAAAAAGAGTGCCCCCTTCAAACTGTTTTAACAGAAACATTGTAATGTAACTTCGTGTTTGTCTTTACTTACAAAGTTTTTAACTGTAATACAACTTGAGGTGCGTGGCGTTCCAAGTGCGAGGAATCGCCCCTCCTTCCAATGTCTCTAAGCGGTAGGCGCCGTTCCCGAGCACCTCGGTTATTTTGAACGGTCCCGTCCACTTAGGCGACAGCTTATTCTCCATCTCGTACTGGTGGGCTTTCCTCATCACCAGGTCGCCTTCTCTGAACTGTCTCGGCATCACTTTCGAGTTATATCTTCGTTCAATCCTTCTCTTCACCACCTCAGATTTTAATCTCGCCTCTTCCCTGACCTCATCCAGTAGATCCAGGTTCAACCTTCTCTCCTCATTCGAGTCTTCCTCTACGAAGTTCTGGAATCTCGGCGAGCTCTCCTGGATCTCCACTGGAATCATTGCGTCACACCCATAGACCAAGCTGAACGGGGTCTCATGGGTTCCTGACTGCTCGGTCGTGTGGTACGCCCAGACTATACGGGGTACCTCCTCAGCCCAACTTCCTTTGGCTTTCTCTAGCCTTCTCTTCAAACCTCTTAGCAACACCCGATTGGCTGACTCTACTTGGCCATTCGTCTGAGGGTGCTCGACGGATGCAAACACTTGTTGAATTCCCACCCCTTCGCACAGCTTCTTCAACAGGTGACTTGCAAACTGAGTCCCATTGTCCGACACCAGGCGCTTGGGCACACCAAACCGGCACACAATGTTCTTCCACACGAAAGCTTCGATCTTGTGTGCGGTGATCTGGGCCACTGGTTCTGCTTCGATCCACTTGGTGAAGTATTCAATCGCCACCACCAAGTACTTCATCTGCCTGATCGCCAGCGGGAATGGTCCCAGGATGTCGATTCCCCACGTATGAAACGGCCAAGGGCTGTAAATCGACTTCAACCCCTCGGGAGGCGCCTTGTGCCAATCGGCGTGCTGTTGGCATTGTTTGCAACACTGCGCATACCTCTTGCGATCTTCTCTCATCGTTGGCCAGTAGTAACCTGCACGGAGAGTCCTTGCGGCCAGAGCTCGACCCCCGATGTGGCTTCCGCATATCCCTTCATGGAGCTCTGCCATAATTCTCGTGCATTTCTCGCCATGCACACATTCCAGGAGTGGGTGAGTGAAACCAAACCTGATGGAGATCAAGCCCAAGAGAACATGGAGGCCACTCATCAAGCTCAAGAAGAGGTGGAGGCACAAATGGAGGATGCCCATGGAGGTCAAAGTCCACCTCAAAGGATTACAAGAAGCATGTTCAAAGCCTTGGGAGCAAGAGGACATTTATTTTCTCTTTTTGTAGTGTCTTTAGTTGAAGGTGCTTAGAGGGAAACCTTAGAAACCTCTTTTGTTATAGCATCTTTTAGGTTTTAAATAGGACCTTTAGGGGGGTGTATTAGTAGATAGGTGTAGGTGTAGTTTTTGGGAGGTGTCATAGTAGAAAAAGGTCACACCTCCCATGTGACTTGTTTTTGGTGGGAATTTCAAATGAGTTTATTTGAAATTTCCCACCTATTTTTCAGCACCTTAGGCTATAAATAGAGGTGCTTCCTTTGTAAAATTCAGATTTGAATTTTATCTAAAGAAACTATACTCAAAATTGGAGTGAGCATTTGGAGAGCTTTGAGCTTCTTCTCTAGTCTTATCTTGAAGGACCATGGTTTCCTCAAGTGGCGGCTTCCACACTCATCTAGGAGCATCCATTCTTCTAGTGGCGTGATCATCCAACCATTCCTCCATCTTCATGAGCATTCTCTTCTCCTTCCTTTCTTCTTCTTCAATTTGTTCTTATTGCCTTGAGTTTTGAGTTGTTTTTTTTGTTTCGGTTCCTTTAATTTTCCAGCACCTATTTTCTGTTTAGTTTTTAAATTCTGTTCGGTTCTTTTGTTTTGAAGTTCAATTCTGTTCGGTTTGTTCTTTTCCTTCTCCTTTGTTGATTCAATTTGACAATATTTGGTTCATCCAAATGAGTTTGGGATTTGGTACTTGTTTTGGTGAGTTCTTGATCTTAGAACTATGATCCAACTTCTAAGAAAGTGCCTCTACATTTTCCAGCTCAAGGTGATTCCTCAAAGTGTCAAGAATCTTGTTCTATGTGGCTATTGGAATCACATCATGTGGTATCATGAGTCTTAGGTTCATTCTTGTTTAATTGTTGAGTTGTGTGCACTTTATTTCAAGAGCTCTTTAATTTTTCTTGCAATTTAAGTTTCTGTTTTAGAATTTTAATTGAGTATTCTTGCTGTTTTTCTTTTGCTCCAAGTGTTTGTGGAAAGGTTTATGGCACTCATAATTCTTATGAGTATGGTTGCTCTTTTGGAATGGCATTATCCTTCCTAGAGTTTACCTTAAGCTTCCTTCCACTTGTTACAATTTGTGTTGTGTCTTTTAATTTTTGAATCTTGTTAAGTTTTGTCTTAGTCATGTTATTCCATATATGTCATTACTTCTAGTAGTACTTTTATTGTTTTGATTGTTTCTTGCTTTGGTGTCATATATTTTTCTGAATTGATGTTGATCCTTTGAGCATTTTCTTTTTAGCATTGAGTTCATACTTGTATTCTAGACCTATACAAGTTCCAATACATCATTTTCTATTATGTCTTTGCTAGTTCATCATCCTGTTTTTTTATTCCTATTAGGATTCCTCTGTTTCTGAAAAAAGTGCTTACTGTTTTTCCTTATTGCAATTGATTTACGTACTGTAAAATTCTGAAATTCTGGATTTGAGATATTGAAAGTGTTAGAAAAGAATAGAAAAAAGAATCATTCAAAAATATGAAGTACACAAAAAATGATAAATAAAATAAAAAAAGTGTACATTCCTGCCGAAAAAAATACGGTAATCTGGCAGTGATTTTAAAAAATTTATTTCTCTCAATTGGCTTACTGTTTTTAATTGATTCCAGTGCCATTTTTGAGTTAACATCTTGAAGTTTCTGTGGTATAAATTTCATAATCCAGTTCGCTCTACAACGTTCCAGTTAAATCAGTGAATATCAACCTGAACTTGGCGATCGTAGTGAACAACTCCTCCAAGTCCGCAACGTGCTTGCTTTTCTCTGGGGAGGTCACGACCATGTCATCCACGTACGCTTGCACATTCCTTCCCAGCATCGGTGCAAGTACTCGATCCATCAACCTCTGGTACGTGGCCCCCGCATTCTTCAGCCCGAACGGCATCACCTTGTAGCAGTAGCACGATCTCTCGGTCATGAAGGCAGTATTCTCTTCATCCTAAGGATCAAGATGCATCCCATGGCCCAGATCACCGCACACAAGATCGAAGCTTTCGTGTGGAAGAACATTGTGTGCCGGTTTGGTGTGCCGGTTTGGTGTGCCCAAGCGCCTGGTGTCGGACAATGGGACTCAGTTTGCAAGTCACTTGTTGAAGAAGTTGTGCGAAGGGGTGGGAATTCAACAAGTGTTTGCATCCGTCGAGCACCCTCAGACGAATGGCCAAGTAGAGTCAGCCAATCGGGTGTTGCTAAGAGGTTTGAAGAGAAGGCTAGAGAAAGCCAAAGGAAGTTGGGCTGAGGAGGTACCCCGTATAGTCTGGGCGTACCACACCACGGAGCAGTCAGGAACCCATGAGACCCCGTTCAGCTTGGTCTATGGGTGTGACGCAATGATTCCAGTGGAGATCCAGGAGAGCTCGCCGAGATTCCAGAACTTCGTAGAGGAAGACTCGAATGAGGAGAGAAGGTTGAACCTGGATCTACTGGATGAGGTCAGGGAAGAGGCGAGATTAAAAGCTGAGACGGTGAAGAGAAGGATTGAACGAAGATATAACTCGAAAGTGATGCCGAGACAGTTCAGAGAAGGCGACCTGGTGATGAGGAAAGCCCACCAGTACGAGATGGAGAATAAGTTGTCGCCTAAGTGGACGGGACCGTTCAGAATAACCGATGTGCTCGGGAACGGCGCCTACCGCTTAGAGACATTGGAAGGAGGGGCGATTCCTCGCATTTGGAACGCCACGCACCTCAAGTTGTATTACAGTTAAAAACTTTGTAAGTAAAGACAAACACGAAGTTACATTACAATGTTTCTGTTAAAACAGTTTGAAGGGGGCACTCTTTTTTCCCTAAGGAGGGTTTTTAACGAGGCCACCCAATGAAGAAGAGTTTTCGAAGCTTAAGGTTGTTTTAGATTGCATGTTTGCTGTTTTCCAAAGTTTTGAAGCAAGACCGTGTCACTTATATGTGATTTAAGGCAAGTTAAAGATATATTGCATGCTTTCTAAAAAGTTTTTAAGTCCTCATCGTCTTTCGGCGATCGGAGGCACCAGTTAAAGTTAAAGTCCTCATCGTCTTTCGGCGATCGGAGGCACCAGTTAAAAGACCTCAACGCCCTCGCGCGTCCTGAGGCGAGATAAAGACCTCCTCGCCGTCGAGCGAGTGCAGGCGAGGAAGAGTGAAAAGTCCTTAGTGTTTCTGGGGGGGAGAAGATGTAACCCCTGGGGCAATGTAGAGGCACCAGTAAAAAGTCCTCAGTGTTTCTGGGGGGAGAAGATGTAACCCCTGGGGCAATGTAGAGGCACCAGCGAAAAGTCCTCAGTGTTTCTGGGGGAGAGGAGATGTAACCCCTGGGGCAATGTAGAGGCACGAATTAAAGACCTTCTCGCCTATGAGCGAGTTCAGGCGAGTTAAAGACCTTCTCGCCTATGAGCGAGTTCAGGCGAGTTAAAGACCTTCTCACCGATGAGCGAGTTTAGGCAAGATAAAATCCTTCTCGTCTCGAACGAGTTCAGGTACGGTGTAAAGGGTGGAAGAAGTTTTGAGGGTGGCTAAGGTAGGTTCAAAGAGAACGCCTAGCCACCCGGTCTCTTGTTCTAAAGATCAGGGAGGTAGAGAAGGATCCGAAAGGCGTCTCTACCCCCAGATGAAGGAACAATGGCCAAGTTATGAGGCCAAGAAGAAGCTGACATCGCCAAGAGTCTTTGGCGACCAGGAAAAGTTCAAGCAGTGGCAAGAAAGTTAAAGACCCGTTTTGATGAAGCAGGTCGGGTGAGCGGTGTCTTAAGCCATTAGTTGAGTTAAAGTTCGTTGTTTGAAGAGTGATTTCAGGCTAAGGTTCGTTACCTTGAGGTTGCAAGTTGTTAGAGTGATTGTTATTCGAAAGTCAGTGGTTCGAAGCAGTTAAGTATATGATCGCGCTTACGAAATCGCTAAGTTAATTTCTTGAAGAAAATTGTGCAAGAAAAGATAAAGCAGGCAAAGGAGTTGCAAGAGGAAATACAAAGACCTTATCATTAAATGAACATCAGTTTGTCATAAAGTAAATATCAGTTCAAGGCACATGTACAGAAAAATAGAAAGTTTATTACAATCATATGTAAGGAGAAAGCATAAAGGTAATGGATGGAGGGAAGCCAATCAATCTTAAGAGGGAACAACCTTCCCATCCACCACCTCGTTGTTGAGGGACACCATGGTAAGATCTAAATCGGGATACAGGCAGGCGAACTGTTCCCGGGCGGCCTCGAATCCAGCAGCAAGAATCTGGGTAGAGCTCAGCTCAAGTTCTTCGATTTGTTTCTTTAGCCCCTCATTCTGCTGCTTCAGCTCTTCAGCTTGTTTCTTAAGTTCTTCAATGGCTTCCTGAGCTTGAAGAAGGTCTTCAGTAACCTTCTTGGATTCCGCCTGCACCTGGGCCAGCTCAGCGGCGATCTTCCCGTTCTCTTTGTTGGCTTCGGCGAGCTTAGCCATGGTGTCATCTCTCTCCTTTTCCACCTTCCCCAGGAAGACCTCCCGATTGGCTGACCTTTGTTCGAGCTTCTTCACCTTTGCGGCGTCAGTTTTAATCAAGGCCTCCAGGTCAGCCACTTTGACGCGATAAGGTACTAGAGCGCTCTCCAGCTCAATTTTCTCTTGAGCCAAGAGCTACACCTTATGGCGTAGATCGGTGGCCTCCTTGCGCGCCACCCGGAGCTCGGTGCTCATGGCATCTTCTACTCGGGAGTGCTCGATCTCGGCGAGTGTCAGATTGCAGGATAACCTCTCCGCCTCAATCCTTATGGAGTTATTCTCAGCTCGGAGTGTGAAGAGGTCATCCTGGAGCTTCCTGGTAGAACTCTCCACAGCTTTAGATATAATGGAGGGGAAATCCTCCGCCATCATCTTTAGTTTTGCTGAGAAGGGCTCCCACATCCTCTTGACCTCAAGAGAGAGGTTTGCTTGTGGAGGCACCGGGTGGGCTTGTTGCTGGTTTTCGCCGCCACCTTCTTGAGTTGGTTGCTCAGCGGGTGCTTCTTGGCGTGGTGGCGACGTCGGGGATTCAGTAATAAGAATTGGAGAGTTGTGAGCACCCTCATCCCCGACTGGAGCAGCCCCTGCGGTTGAAGCGTTTGAAGGAGGATCCCCTCCCGCTGATACATAAGGCGTGGAGGCGCTCGGGGGGTTCTCCAAGAAGTTGGCTTCGGCGGCCTCAACCACAGGAGGCGCAGATGCCAATGGAATCACTTGGACTGGCGAGGCGGGAGCTGGTGGAGGAAGCAATGTTGGAGGCGGAGCGGGTGTGGATGGCGGTGTTGATGTTGGAAGAGGGGGTGGAGCAGATGGTGAGGAAGGCGCCACCCTCTTCCTCTTGGTGACAAGGCCATCTTCCGTCGCCTCATCATCTTCTTCTTCTTCCTCATGGACTACTTGGGGGGCTTTCCTCTTTGGTTTCCTGAGGATAAGCTTTTTGCGCTGGTTGGCGGGTTGGACCTCGGGAGGAGTTGGGCCTTTGGGTGGCGATCTGCCCTGTGCGGCGGCGATCTCCACCACCGAGTTTGGCACGGTTTGGGAACCCGATGCCAACCCGTGGGCTCGGGCGAGTGCCCTCAGTTCAGCAAGTTTTCCTTGGCCCAACATACGATCTGCATAAAGCAAAGATGCATGGGTTAGCTCAGAGAGAAAATAAACGCATAAGTCAGTATGCAACAGAAAGCAGATCGGTGGTGCAGAAAATAAAACCAAAGTCTTATGCACAACGCACAAGACGCCCAGAAACAATTAACAGAGGTAATGTCAAAATAAAGACTTAGACGTTGAGGTGAGTTCTAACCTATGCGAATTTCGAGTTGATCTTCGAAGAACTCGAAGCAGATGAGCGTGGTGGTGAGGAAGGTAATGTTGGCGTCTGCCACACTCTTCCAGAAGAAGCATAGGTCCCTGTCCAAGGCACCCATGCTATCAGGACTCCTTGGCCTCCTGAAGCTGCCTTTGGACTCTTTGTTCCCCTTGTTTACCCAATACAAGGGGAAACCGTCGAGCAGAGAAGCGTCCTTGTCATTGGGGCGCACCTGGACGAACTTGCCCTTCCAGTCTTTGTAGGATTGCTGGAAGATAGAGAGGATCGACCTCCCAGCAATCCCGTTCAAACTCACCCACAGGCGATCTCCTGGGTGCTTGGCTTCAAAAAGAAAGAGCGTTGGTGATTCAGGAGGTTGAAGAACGTTGAGAGCTTTTGCAGAAGAAAGTTGAAGCGTCTGAGGATACGAAGAAAGTGATGGAACAGTGGAGCGAAATGGGTTTAAGGGTTTTTCGAATAAGTTTGGGAAGCGCAAACGGCAATTGAAGGTAACCGTTGATGAAGCCACGTGTCGAGCGATGGGAGGAGTGTTTGGTGGAGCGTCAGAAAAGCAGAAAGTACAACCGCTTGGGATTCTGCGCCAGTGCCACGTAGATCGGTATTGACGTGACTCCTTTAGTCTTTTCGCTGGACAAGTCTTCGCTCAAGACTGGGGGGCTTGTGTACCACCCTGGTAGTCGGAAGTGATGACGTGGCACCAAGCTATTGTATAGGCGTGTTGAGAGGACGCCAGGTTGGCAGAAGGGAAGGAAGTCGGGGGGCTCGTGAAGTCGCCAGTTATTAAGTTGGCGTGCTCCGATCTCCAGCACACCAGAACCGGCGGTCGCTGGGTTAAAGATGAAGTCACCAGATGTAAACTCAGGCGACCAAATGATTAGAGATCGCCGGAGCAAGCACATCGCCGAAGATGAAGGTGGTGCGGATTATGAAGGCGGCCGGCGAGACCACAGGGAAGGTGTGTACGAAGGCACCCTAGCTCGCCAATCCAGTAGAGATCGCACTCCAGGACAGCTATGCACTGAGTAGTATCATGCATAAGTAACTTAGCCAAATGGGAGTCAGAAGCAGCGCCCAAGTCAAGGAGGCTCCAGATGATGGCACGTGTACAGCTGGATGCGAGCCACGTGTCCAGATGTGTAACTGCCAGGAGAGAGAAAGTGCCTAGGTATATAAAGGTTTCCCAACGAACTTCTGAGGTACGCACGTTCAGATTGTATTCTTTACGCTTGCGAGTTCTTGAGTATACTGTGAGAGAGAACTGGTTCACGATTCCTTGAGAGTTCTTGAGTGTTACTCTTGAAGTATTTGGTGGTTCAGTCACTGATTTGGGCGTTGGAGTGTGATCGGCCGCAGCGGCGCCGCTCTGTTCTTTTGCAGGTTCTTGAGGTGGATCGTGACGAAGGACGGAGGTTGACGCGGTGCACACGTCGATCCAAGTTTGACGAGGCAAGCTCCAACGTTTTGGTCAACAGGCAGGATCAAATATTAAGAAGAAAATGAACCGTTCTAAAAAGGAAAGATTCAAGTCCAAAAATGATCAAAGCCTCAAAGGTCAAGTTATGTCAAATAAGGAAAAAATTTAAAGAGGTATTATATGTTTAAAGACACAAAGATTATTGTTCCCGCCGGTTGACCAGGGTCATCTTTGCGCGTGGCTTGTCCTCACGAGCTAGGGCACCTTCGTTCTGCTCCGTCTGTGAATACCTAAAAAGAAGTGAACAAAGGGGCGCCCTCGCGGCCGTTTGCACTCTGACGATCAAGTCAGCTAGCGAGAAACATCAAAGGTGACACACCCTGTGTAGAACACTGTGACTGAACGCTCTGAGGGTGGTCGAAAACTATACTGAATGACTGAAACTGTGTTGCCCTAATCGTCTTGTGCTCACAGTGGGTGCACAGTGAAAACAAGTAGGGTTTGTGCTCTATGTAAAACTGCGAGTATTAGGTTAAAACTCGGGGTCCCTTTTCAAATGCCCCAAGGTCCCTTTTTATACATCTCTCGTGTTTAAAACCTGTTAAAGCGCATTGAAAGCATATAAAAATATTCCTTGGAACGTTCGAATCTTAACTGAATTAACGCGTACCTTGGCAAACTTTCACTGAAACATTTAATGAGCACGTGCTTATTGCCACGTGCTCTTCTGACTTGATCGTTATTCTGCGCAGAGGGTCCCTCAGCGCCGCAACCCAACCTAGGGTTATTCCATTGAGTGAGCCCTCTTTCCTCGAAGTGCTTCTGGCGCGTGGGGTGACTTTCTGGGTGCCAACTCATGCGCCCCAACCTCTAGTCACTCACCCCGGGAGTGTATCTACCCTTCTCTTGCACCATGCACCTGGTTCACCCCCGAGCGTGACCCTCTCATGGGTCATATCTGTTCCGGGGTTCTCCCTGAGGTCGCGCGGGTGCTTTGCGAGTGAGGTTACTCCCTACTGGTACTAGAACTATGGCCTTGAAGCCACCTTTCTCTTCTCTTCATTTCTGTTCTGAGCCATCGGAGCCTGAGACTTCCTCACGGTGTTGCCCCCTCCATGGTATTCCCTACCCATGGGTATCGGGGGGTAACACCGTCGATATCTTAACTTGACTGTTTCTTTACCTGGCGACGCCTTTCTTGGGCGATGCCCTTGTCGGGCGACGCCTTTCTTAGGCGACGCCTTCGCGAGGCGACGCCTTTCTTTAGGAGACGCCTTTGCGAGGCGATGCCTTTCTTGGGCGATGCCCCAAGCGGTCAACCTGTTGACCTTCCTTCCCTTCTTTGGGGCCCTCGAGCGGTCCCACCATGTGTTGACTTTGACTTTGACTTTTGGTCAACGCCCCGGGACGGTACACAAGCCCCCCAGTCTTGAGCTGATAACTTGTTTTCAGCCAAAAGACTAAGGCCTCGCCCTATTGTCCACGTGGCATTCTGATGACGTGTCATTCTCTGATCAGCTGACGGGACATATGAAATATTACATTCTTTAATATTTTTGACAATAAAATACAGATTATTAACTATTTCAAATACAACTATGCATTAAAGAATAAAATTGAGTCTATATTAAAAATATTTTTAATGAAAAGTGTTTTAAAAGGAAAGTTTTGAAAAATAGAGTATCACTAGTGCAAAATGTAGAAACAACTACTATTTATTAAGGGTGGCTTTACGACCAGACGCGGTCTTTAAAAACACAGTGACATTTTTTAAATTAAGTTCATTTACAAATGCGGTTATTTGTAATAGCCACACTCGTAAATCAAGCGCATATAAGCGTATTTCCCATATTAAAGTGTTTTTAAAAATATATTTTGTGAAAATATATCCAGGTTAAAATATGATTATACTTCAACGTTTAAATCTTGTATTATCTTGGAAAGTATTAGAAAATTCATTTACAGTGAAAAATCTAATAATAAAGGTCTTAACAATTCGAAGAGATTAAAAGATATTATTTCAGTGATACACATGCTTTATTATAATGAATATTGTGTTCATTAACACTTATAATGTTTCCAAAAATTGTTAAAGAAACGTAAAGATGCATATGAAGTTGATATATGAAGTTTCCTTATATATTCTAACAAGAAAGAGATTAAGTTGAGAAGTGAGATTTGCACTGATGAAGATTGAAGTCATTTCAAAATGCTAAGAAAGAAGATTTTCAAAGAGAAAGATGTTTCAAAGTTCAAAAAGTGATATGACGAATTAATGGTGCATATCAGAACATTCCAAGTTGAGAGTCTAATATGAAGAAGAAAATGAACTGCTCTAAAACGGAAAGATTCGAGTCCAAAAATGATGAGAGCGTCAAAGGTCAAGTTGTGTCAGATAAGGAAACAATTTAAAGAGAAATTATATGTTTAAAGACACGAAGATTATATCAAAGCTAATATTTACATTTCGAGCGTCTACATCATTTAAGAAGAACAATGTGGAAAATTTCTACAGTTGATCAAGCCAGGAAGATCAAAGCTTCAACATTCATATTTGAGGAATAAAAAGAAACAATTTTTAATTAATTCACACGGTCAAGACACAAATATTAAATCAGAGCAAAAGTTGCCTTTTAGAGCGTCTACTGCATGATGGAAGATCAGTGTTGCAGATTTCCACATAAATTCGATTCAAAGGACTTAATGTTTCAATGTATATATTTGAGTAATAGAATGGAAGAATTTGAATTACTCACATGTTCAATATGTGTAAGAATCAACCAGAGTAAAAGTTTCTACGTGTGAGTCCTCCTGCTTGGGAGTGCTACTGTGCAAGGGGTGACTCTTTGGGTGCCAACTCATGCCCCCAATCATGTAGTCACTCACTTTGAGAGCGTATCTGCCTTCCTCTCGTACCCTGCACCCGGCTACCCTGGGCGTGACCCTCTTCTTGAGTCATATCTGTCCCAAAGGTGTCTTTGGGGCGACAGGGGTACTTCACGAGTCAGGCTGCCCTACACTGGTGCTGTCACTATGGCCTTGAAGCCACCTTTCTCTTCTCTTTATCACTACCCCGGATCATCGGGACCTGAGGCCTTCCACGGCGTCGCTCCCTCCATGGTCTTTCCTGCCCATGGGTATCGGGGAACCACACTGTGATTGCCTTGCCTTAGTGATATTTGACCTTGGCGACGCCCTGGTTGGGTGACGCCTTCACCTAGGCGACGCCTTGCCTTGGCGACGCTTCTTCTTGGCGACGCTGGGACTTGGCGTCTCTTCACCTAGGCAACGCCTTGTGTTGACTTTGACTCCAGGCGTTGACTTTGACCTTGACTTTGTCAACGCCCGGATACGGGACAGTACAAATATAGAGAAATGCAGAAAAACCAGAAGAAACCCTAGAACAGTGCAGGGAAAGGGAAAACAGCCCATAACGTATGCACAGTACGGTTATTGGATGATGCAATCGGTAGAAAGTATTTAATATGCCATGGATGAAGAAAAAGGGTACCTTTTGATGATCGCAAGTGGTTTCTGAAAGCTTGAGATTGAGGAAGACGAATCGCGCAGAGAAGGGCTTTGAGAGCTTCAGAGAAGAGCGTTGGAGAAGGTAGTGGAACAGTGGAGGCGTGCAAGTATTTGAATGTGAAAAGCGCAAATGACGTTTCATGTTAGCCGTTGATGCGTACACGTGTCGCAAGATTAAGGGAGGAAGGCGTAACGTCACTTAAAGCACAGCACGTGATATGGCACGTGACGTGGCATCACTTGCCACGTGGCCACTGAAGATGATCACTTAGTCTCTTCGCTGAAAACAAATTTACAGCTCGAGACTGGGGGGCTTATGATCCGGTCGATCATCGGTAGTCGGTGACATCAGCAACAGATAGCCACGTGGATCGTTCTTAGTGGAACACGTGGGCCAGGGAAGCAGATGTGTCATTGAGAAAGTCACCCAGGGTGGTGATCGGTGATCAGGGGGCGGTGGTCAGAGAGGATGCGCGATCAGCGCCTAGATAAGCGCCTGGAAGCAGAAGGCGTGGCGCTATGGTGCACTGATCGGTCATCTGGAGTGAGCGATGATCGTCGGGTTTTCGTGTTACACGCAGTTAAGCTAGAAACGAAGGGTGATTCCCAGCGAGAGTGTTGCATACGAGCCTTGCGTGACAGAGTATCAGAGAAAGGAGAAGTTATGTGCTTTGTAGTGTCGTGTACGAGAGTGACCTAAGAGAGCTAGTAAGCCAGTCGGTGATTGGTGCTCTCTTAACCAAAGTTGGTGGCCTAAGTGGTTGGCCTCAAAGAAGTATAGAAAAACTTCCACAGATGGCAAAAGGCCAAACTGTGTGCAAGGAATTGAAAAACCCCGAACAAATACCCAACTATTTGGATGTAACTGGGCAGGGGCCACATTGATCTCGATGAGGAGTTATTTTTCAACATTGAATAAAGGTAAACAAAGAAGAATCTTTTTGAAGATGGTGGCATAAAAATAGCAAAAGGGACCCTCAGGGTCCGAGGACTCGTCACAACAAACAGGCTCATCTTCTCTTCACAGGATTATCCTAAGGGGTATATCGCTTTCTCTACCAAAACGAGACTTGTTTTGCCACTTCTCTTTTCTAGGGGCCATTATTTGGTCGCGAGAGGTGTGTGTGGAAACTTCTAATAGATTTTGGGGGCCCAGGGGTACAGAGCTTGGTAATCCATTGCAAGAGTATCTAAAAAATACAAATACAAGCAAATACATACACACATTCAGGCAAAGCAAACCACATACAACAATTCATTTCATATTCATGAAAGGCGAAATATCTAGCAGAAATAGCGATCAGCACAAGGAGGAAAGAGTAAATCCATAATAGAGCCAGCTCAAGCAGAGTGATCGCAACAAATTTTCCAAACAAATGATCATGCAAATACATGAGTAATGGGTTGAACAAAATGAAGTACCTTGTTTTGGGGGAGTGGTCGAAGACGAGGAGGTTTCCCAGGTTTGTGAAAGAGGTGTGGTGAGTTTGAGAGAGGCGCGAAGGGTTGCAAGTGAAAGGGAAATGAAACAGTGAATGCAAAAGGTTTTCGAACGTTAACTTAAACAAATGTAGGAATGGCAAGCGGCAACGCCTTTCCACCGTTGATGAAGAGGCCACGTGTGTTCTCATGATTGAGTATGGTGAAATGTCACCTCAAAAACCCTTTGTGCGTACCTAAGCCACCAAAGAACGCAAATAGTCTCTTTGTTGAAGCAAACTCAGCTCGAGCCTGGGGGGTTTGTGTACTGGACCAGAGCGCTCAAGGCTCAGTGCTCGGTGGTTGAATCTCAGTTCATGGCACAGGCAGGTCAGCTCAACTCTTGGGCCAGTGTAATGGGCCATGTGATTGGGCCTAGTGTGGACAATAAAACCCATTTTGGTATAATTGAGGTAACCTTTTATACGTAAATATAAGGCTATTAATAAAGAGTATTTGTGGATCTAGGGTTATGCTTAGTGCGTGTGGCGTCTAGGTCTAGTAAATGTTTTCTTTTAACCTAAGCTCGTGTGTTCTAGGGTACGTGTATGCAAAATGTATCCCTGATGTTGGCGCATGAGTTGGTGCCCTGGTGGTTGTTCTGTTATTATTTTATGCACTCCTTGGAGATAATATTCTTTTCTGTTGTAGCACCTTGAGAGAAGGTGCCCTTGAACAAAATGTGTTTCTCCTGTTGAGTGTGCTTTCAGTTGAGGTTAGATTCTCAGGATAGAAAACTATTACAAGAGGTAAGTTATAAAAGGGGCTTGAGACTTCAGGTGAAGGTATGTTGTTTCTAAGACTGAAATTGAATACTTCTTAAATTCTAGTAAACCCTTTATTGACTTGATCGTCAGAGTGCAATAAACAGATAACACGCCGTCTGTTTCAATGGAACTACGTTCCAGATCTACAAAAGATAGGACAAATTTATAAAACAAACGAAACTAGGATTTGTCACTAGAGTCAATAGGCGAGCAAGTGAATAGGCAAAAACAATTTTTAATTTTGAAATTTTTGTATTTTTTGTATTTTATGTTTTTATTATTTTTTATATTTTTATCAAAAAAGGTATTGAGTAAAACGTGGTGCCTATGATCATAGAATTACTCAAATAAAAGATTGTAGAAAAATTGAAAAGGTGGTGAGTGAACAAAATAAAAGAGTGGTGGCAGATAGCAAAAGTATTGGGCCAGCTAATGGGCCAATATTATTTGGGAGTGGTGGTGCGGCTAATAATATGACGGTACGATATAGCAAAACTACTGGGCCAGCAGAATGGACCCAGGTTTGTTCGGTAAAAGCGGTGCATATACTAAAAGTGAGGTGCAAACAATGAAATTGCTTAGCAAGTAGAATGGGGCCAGGCTTATTTGATAAGGATTGTAGGATATTAAAAACGTGGTTCAAACAGTGTTTGGTAAGGTTACTGGATCTGCAGAATAGAACCAGGCTTGTTTGGTTGGTAGGATGCATGTATGGAAAGCGCGGGTGACAAATAGCCGAAATGCTGGACCAGCTTATAGGCGCAGGCTTAAGAGGTTTGTGGGGTGTATATATGAAAAGCGCTAGTGACAATTAGTAGTAAAAATGTTGGGAGTGATGATATGAGTTGTAGGGGTCCGAAAAGCAAAATTTCCAATCTTTTAGAAACAGAAACAAAACAGTGTGGCCCATGATTTGCAAAGCAAATCAGCCATTGGCACATAAATATGATAAATGCAGAAAGAAAAACGTGGGTCCCAATCACATACAAATTTCTCTTAACAATTTAAAGTCGTCCTAAATGCAAAGTTTCATTCATTAAACCGAAAGGGAACAAAACCATGGCTACTTGATTTTATTTCAGCAACTTAAACAACTCGTGGGCACCATTTATTTTTATATGCAAACAATCTTGTAAGTGAATCATGCACCAAATAAAGACAATGTGGTGGAAAGGCCATAAAGGATAGTAACAAATGCAGATGCAAACCGTGAATGGCAGTAGCAGTTATGCAGCCAAAATGAAATTATCCGAACACACCCGAAAAGCAACAACGCAAACGGCAGCAGGCATTGGAATCAAACAGAAGTAAAACAAAAAACGGTACATGTCGCAAACAGAAAACGCAAGTGGTAGCATATAACAAAAATGGCAATTAACACAAGCGCGTTCATGTCTCTGCAGTGCGACAATGAACCTCTGGAGCACGCTCAAAAACAATATGTAACAGTTAGCAACAATGTACTTACCCAGAAGTTTGACTTAAACTGAGCCCAAAATACACATGAAGAAGAGATGTTCTCTACACGCGTTCAAAACGGACGAGCAGGCTGTGGTGGTAGAAGGGCATGAAGGTGGCGATGGTGCAGCTAGTAGTGAGATGCAGTGACTGAGAGGGGTGGAAGTGAGCGGAGGAGAGGGGTGCCGTGGTGAGTGAAAGAGTAGGGTTTGTGAGTGATTTTTGTGTGAATAAGAGTGAAAAGTGTGTAAAGGAGAAAACAAATTGTGTGGGGGAGGTAGTAGTGTGAGTGCTAGGGTTTTGGGTGCTAAGGAAAGAAAGGAGCAGCGTAGGATGGCCTGTGTTCTATTTTTCCTTTCCCCTTTTCTGTTTTTAGGTGTAAGTGTCTGTCGTGCTGCAGAGAGAGAGACAGAGGGGAAAAAAGAAAAGAAAAGAAAACACAAGTGTGGTGGCGTGGGTGCAGTGTGGGCGTACGGGATGATTTTGTGTGAAAAATAAGTGAGAGAGAAAAAGGGAAAAAGGTGAAAGTGAGGGATGAAAAAGGTAAAACTAGAGAGTGTAAGCAGAAAAAACAATGAAGGTCTTTGTTTGCCTATTGCAGTTTTTTTGTCGTGCTAGACAGTCTAACTATGAAGAGACACATTAGACAGTCTCAAAATATCATGAACGTGCTAGACAATCTCGTCAGAACAGTATCTAAATCTATAGCAAGGTATAGGCTTCAAAAGCATGAGGAAAACTTAATAATATTGTGCTCATAGACACACTAGGAAAGCTTAATATAGACTACCAATGAAGCTTATGAGAGATGATTACCTAGTCCTCTACATGAAAAATGATTTATCATATCAAGAAGTGTCTATACCTAAATTTTACATTCTTAGATTACTTTCTGACATTGTGTAAAGGTTTATAAACCTTATTTGATTTTAATAATTCATATTCATATAAAAATAATTCAAATAAAATAATTGATTAAATGATTGTGGAAAACTTTTGTATTTGAGAAGGTTAGAGACACTAACAATATGAAATATTATATTCTTTAATATTTTTGACAATAAAATACAGATTATTAACTATTTCAAATACAACTATGCATTAAAGAATAAAATTGAGTCTATATTAGAAATATTTTTAATGAAGAGTGTTTTGAATGGAAAGTTTTGAAAAATAGAGTATCACTAGTGCAAAATGTAGAAACAACTATTGTTTATTAAGAGCGGCTTTACGAACATATACGGTCTTTAAAAACACGGTGACATTTTTTAAATTAAGTTCATTTACAAATGCGGTTATTTGTAATAGCCGCACTCGTAAATCAAGCGCATATAAGCGTATTTTCCATATTAAAATGTTTTTAAAAATATATTTTGTGAAAATATATCTAGGTTAAAATATGATTATACTTCAACGTTTAAATCTTGTATTAACTTGGAAAGTATTAGAAAATTCATTTACAGTGAAAAATCTAATAATAGAAGGTCTTAACAATTCGAAGAGATTAAAAGATATTGCTTCAGTGATACCCATGTTTGATTATGATGAATATTATGTTCACTAACACTTATAATGTTTCCAAAAATTGTTAAAGGAACATAAAGATGCATATGAACTTGATATATGAAGTTTCCTTAAATATTCTATTAAGAAATAGATTAAGGTGAGAAGTGAGATTTGCGCTGATGAAGATTGAAGTCATTTCAAAATGCTAAGAACGAAAATTTTCAAAGAGAAAGATGTTTCAAAGTTCAAAAAGGGATATGACGGATTAATGGCGCATATCAGAACATTCCAAGTTGAGAGTCTAATATGAAGAAGAAAATGAACCGTTCTAAAAAGGAAAGATTCAAGTCCAAAAATGATCAAAGCCTCAAAGGTCAAGTTATGTCAAATAAGGAAAAAATTTAAAGAGATATTATATGTTTAAAGACACAAAGATTATTGTTCCTGCCAGTTGACCAGGGTCATCTTTGTGCGTGGCTTGTCCTCACGAGCTAGGGCACCTTCGTTCTGCTCCGTCTGTGAATACCTGAAAAGAAGTGAACAAAAATAACTCCTAATACCCCTCCCCCAAGTGCTCACTACAAGGCCCTCTATTCATGGGCTTCTGAAGAGCTACTGAACGAATGCACCAAACTGACCACCGTTGAAGACGTAGAGAATCACTTGGGTGACTTGCGGTTGTACAACTTTAACTCCTTCTGCAAAACCCACGATTCCCATATCTCTATTCGTCACGGCACCCCTTGGGAGCTAGTTTGTGTGGACGACAGGTCCAATGGGGGAAAGCCTTTCTTTTTCCTCTACCAAGCGGTATTCAAACGCATTGGTCTGCGCCTCCCATTCACACCCTTCGAGAGGGAGCTGCTCACAGAGGTCAACGTTGCCCCTGCCCAACTACATCCGAACGGCTGGGCCTTCGTAAGGGCCTTCCAAATCTTGTGTGGGTACCTGGGCATCCCACCATCAGTGGATGTTTTCCTCCACTTCTTCGAAGTAAAAAAGCAAGGGAAAAGTCTCTGGGTGAGCTTTTCCGGGGTCGCCAGCAGGATCCTCTTCACCCTTTTCCAAAACTCCTTCAAAGGTTGGAAGGGCAACTTCTTCAGGGTGTGTTGCGCCAAGCACGACACTACAGCCCTGGATGGCTTTCCCCTTTATTGGATGGAGAAGCCTAATCCCACTAAGCCTAAGTCTTTGGATGAGTTGGCCTCCGCAGACAGGGAGGTCTGTGTAGCGTTGGCTGGCCTGAAAGTCATCTTCCACACCCCAACATTGATTTTTCGCGAGTTTAAGGCCGATGCCCTCTCGATGTACTTTGGTAGGGAGTCTCGTCCTTTACTTGTTTTCTTCATGTCTGATTCTTAGTCGTGCTTTTCTCCAATTGTTGTGATCAATGTTTGTTTGCTCTAATCTCCATGTGTGTTGTTGCTCTGTAGATTCTCTTTGGTAGTAGAATTGAATCATGTGCTTGGTTCTGACTTCAAATATTGATTCCATGTTTTCATGTATCGCCATATACATTTAATACTCCCCCCCCCCTAACTAACCTTTGTTGCTTGTTTGTCTTGGTACAACATCGGTGATGGATTCTGCAACAAGGGCTGAATTGGCCAGGTCTTTGAAGGCTCGCCTTGGCGTGCAGTCTACAAAGGATGGTGCCTCCATCACTTCCCCCCTCAAGTCCAACTCATCACCACCGTCGCTACCACCCCGCTCTTCCGGAACACCCAGCTCTCCCCACCAAACACCAAATTCCCCTCTTTCATCAGAAACACCTTCCACAGCCCAAACACCTTACTCTCCCCCAACAATCCAAACACCTCACTCACCCCCTCCCATAGACTTAAAAGGCAAGAACAGAACATAGGTGCTGGAAAAACAGAAAAACCGAACCAAAAAACTCAAGAACACAAGACAACATGAACAATTGAAAGAGAAGAAAGGAAGGAGAAGAGAGTGCTCATGAAGATGGAAGAATGTTGGATGATCTCGCCACTAGAAGTGTGGAATGCTCCTAGATAAGAGTGATGCCGCCACTTGAGGACTCCATTGATCCATCAAGATAAGACTAGAGAAGAAGGCTCCAAAAGCTCTCCAAAGTTCACTCAAAATTTGAGTAGAGTTTTCTTAGATTAATTCCAATCTGAATTTTACAAAGGAAGCACCTCTATTTATAGCCTAAGGTGCTCAAAAATAGGTGGGAAATTTCAAATAAACTCATTTGAAATTCCCACCAAAAACCAGTCACATGGGAGGTGTGACCTTTTTCTACTATGACACCTCCCAAAAACTACACCTACACCACTCTCCTAAGTCACATGGGTAATGTGACTTTATTTTACATTTTCACACTCCTTTATTTAATAACCACACCTCCTAAAACTATACAAGAGTATTTCAAAGCTTGGCCTTGCCCCTCATGGGATGGACTTGGGCTCTTTGGGCTTTGGCCTTCTTGGGCTTGGGCTTGGGCTTTGGGCTTGGGCCTCATCTTTATTTTATGTCTTCTTTTAATTTTGAGAAGACTAGAAGGAAGAACTTCAAATGTGAGGGTGGATGTCCTCTTCCTCCATTAATAAAAGCCTCCTTTATTTGATTCTCATCACAAGGCTCCAAAGCTTGGAGTTAAGCCGTGAGGAAGTCCATCAAAACCGGGAGAGAAGACATCATCCTCCTCTTCGGCATTCTTCAAGGCATTCTCATTCCTCTCATGGATATTATGAAGACAATGCACGACCAAGGCACCATCACCATGAAGAGAGGCGCCAACATGTGGCTGACCCTTATTCTCCCAATGTAAAACTTCCTAGTTTTAGTGGTGAAAGTGATCCTAATGTGTACTTAGGATGGGAGGCTAAGGTTGAGCAAATTTTTTATGTAAATGGGGTTAGAGATGAGCATAGGGTTAGATTAGCTTCTTTAGAATTTTTAGACTATGCCATGCAATGGTGGCATCAATATCTCATGGACATTGTATCGACTGGGTCATCGGGTATGATGACGTGGACAAGGGAAGGGTAGGTGGTCAAGAAGTCAACATAGTCGCCGCATGTAGAAGCGGCGTTTTGCAGTGTACGTCGCCTAAACGGACATCGCCTAAGCGGACATCGCCTCAGTAAGACATCGCCCGAAGAGTCAACTCGCGTGACAGAAGCATTTCACAGAGAAGAGGGCCCACACGATAGAATAACCCTAAGTTGGGTGGCGGCGCTGTGGGACCCTCCGCACAGAATAAACGATCAAGTCAAAGGGGCACGTGACAATGCCCACGTTCTCATTAAAGATCTCCAAGGAAGGCTGCATGCATGACACGTGATTAATTAGGGCACCTACATAGTATGATGGCATGAGAGATACGGCGCCCAAGTTAGAACCAAAGCGGCCACAAGGTTATTCATTGCACTCTAGATAAGGGAAGTCCATGTGCCAGATACGCTCAGATCCCAAGAGTAGCGGCGCAAGGGCCTTCTCAAAGGAACCCTAGATAATAGCTGCAGTACAAAGGTAAACCCTAGTTTCCACCTATATAAAGGGCACGACGAAGCCCTAATAAGGTACGCTTTCACAGTTACATGAGTTTTAACCTAGTTCTCATAAAGTTACTCAGAACAGTAATCCCTAGTTGTTCTTGACGGCGCACCCAGTTGTGAGCACAAGGCAATTAGGGCAACACAGTTTTAGCCACATAGTTTCAGTCATTGAGATTATTATACAGTTTCTAGTTACTTTGGTGTTTCTCGCTAACTGACTTGAGCGTCGGAGTGCAAACGGCCGCGAGGGCGCCCATTTGTTCTTCTTTTTCAGGTACTCATATACAAGATAGAACAAAGGTGCTCTAGCTCGTGATTAGAAGCCGCGCATAAAGACGACCCAGGTCAACCGGCCGGAACATCTGGCGCCCACCGTGGGGCTGATATAAACATCGGTTCCACCACACAAGCTTTCAGTTCCAGTTTCCAACACTCAGATAAGTCGAGAGGATCCCCAGAGAGCCATGACCACCCGACCAGCACGCGCTAGGAGTGAAGAGATGACCCTACAACAACTCATGGGTATGATGCACGGGCTGCAAGACGCAGTGGCAGCCTCGAAAGTAGAACAGGAGCGATGCAGGCGGACCTGACAGCCTCTCAAGCAAGAAGCGAGGAACTCCACCGCACCAACGAGGAGTTACGCCATAGATGGTGTGGCAGAGACGAGCCGGAGGCTACATCCCCACCTAGGGAATTCACAACGCCATTTGCATAGGCAATCTTGGAGACAGCAATTCCTAATACGTTAACGGGACCCAAAGCGACCTTCACGGGAATGGAGGATCCTGAAGCACACCTCACGGCATTCCACACACAGATGTTGCTGGTAGGCGGTTCAGACGCCGTTAGGTGCAAGCTTTTTATGAGCACCTTAACAGGGATTGGTTCATCAGCCTCCTAGAGGGCCACATCACGTCCTTCGCCCAACTTTCACAGCTATTTAGAGAACAGTATCTGACCAACAGAACTCCCGCCCCAGTCTCGTACGATCTTTTCGACGTCAAGCAATTCCAAGGCGAAACCCTAAAAGAATACATAAGTCGCTTTGGGGCACAGGTAGTGAAAGTAGGCACCAAGGAGGAACCCATGATTGTGTACGCGTTCAGGAGGGGGTGCGTCCCGGATCTTTCAGTAAAACGCTTAATCGCAGTCGCCCCAAAACCTTCGCCGAGATAAGGCGACAGGCGGTAGAGCATATTGCCTCGGAAGGTGAAACATACGAGAAATGCGCGACCACTGCGCCAGCGCGTCCTAAGGCACAGATACGCACGCAACCCGTTCGGGTTCACCAAGCCGTCACGGAGAGAAAACACTTTGACAGGAAGCGCGCTTACGAGCCACAGAGGACCCAACCTAAGGGTCAAGTAGAGGAAGGAAGAGAAGCAAGCAAGCCCCCGAGGCACAACTTTGTGATGGAACTCAAAGATCTGATTGCGGTACCCAGCATAGCCGACAGGTTGAGGCCACCGATTAAAGCTGACAGGGTGCTGGGACCTCGCAAGGAGTCATGGTGTGAATTCCACGAAGCATTCGGGCACCATATTAACAACTGTTTGGCACTTGGCTATCAGTTGGATGAGCTCGTGAAGAATGGTTTCCTGAAGGATTACTTGATGGAGAAGCAGGCGGGACGATCATCAGGTGAAATCCACACCATAGCTGGTGGATTCTCGGGTGGCGGGTGTACTGCGTCATAGCGTAAAAGGTATGCGAGGACTGTGATGTCAGTGGAAGTTTTTGAGGACCATTCGCCCGATGTGGAGATCACGTTCACTAAGGAAGACCTCAGGGATGTTGTGCCGCACGACAACGATCCCATTGTGATCTCGCTCGTCACGACAGGGAGGACGGTTCATCGGGTCTTGGTCAATCAAGGAAGCTCGACAGATGTGATGTTCTGGCCGACCTTCGAAAGGCTACAGTTATCTACAGACCAGCTGAGGCCATATGGGGGCTGCTTATACGGTTTTGCGGGTGATCAAGTCGAAGTCAGGGGATACATTGAGTTAAGAACAACGTTCACAGATGGGGCTGCTTCGCGCACGGAGAAAATCAAATACCTTGTTGTGAACGCCCCCTCAGCATATAATATCCTATTGGGAAGGCCAACACTCAATAGGATAGGAGCTGTACCCTCCACGAGGCACATGAAGGTCAAATTACCTTCAATGGAAGGGGTGATCGTCACCATCGATCTGGCGAAGAGGAGGCGAAGAAATGCTACGAAAACAGCCTCAAGAACAGGCGATCAGTGTGCCATGTGACCACAACACCACCTCCTGGTGCGGGGACTGAGCGTAAAAATCGACGAGGGCAACGTAGTTATGGATGTGGCGTTAGAAGCAGCCACCAAGGGCGACGTGACCATGGAGGATGTCGAGGCGAGGTCTGAGAGCGACGCTCGAGTAGAGGAGGAGGAAAACTGCCCGGAAGCCGCTAGGGAGTCAAGCATTGTGAGAGCATTGCTCGCTAGCGAGAAGAGGCCTCGGCTAGTTGGGGATTGGCTCGAAAGGGAGATCGGCGGCAAAACTTTTAAGTTGGGAAAGACGTTAGATGGCGAGACGCAGGAGCAGATCGCCAAGGTGATAGGCAGGCATCTGGACGCATTCGCGTGGTCTGCCTCGGATATGCCGGGAATTGACCCCGATTTCTTGTGTCATCGTTTAGCAATAGACCCTCAAGTCAAGCCAGTCCGACAAAGAAGAAGGAAATTCAATGAAGAAAGGAGACAGGCGATCAGAGATGAAACACAGAAATTCCTCGAGGCAGGCCACATCAAGGAGATACAGTATCCGGATTGGCTCGCCAATGTTGTATTGGTAAAGAAGAGCAATGGGAAATGGCGAATGTGTGTCGATTTCACAGATCTGAACAAAGCCTGTCCAAAGGATTCTTGTCCTTTGCCAAGTATAGACGCCCTGGTGGACAATGCAGCAGGGTGTAAGTTGTTAAGTTTCTTAGACGCATTCTCGGGGTACAACCAAATTAAGATGCACCCCATGGATGAAGAAAAAACTGCCTTCATGACGGAGAAGTCGTGCTATTGCTACAAGGTGATGCCTTTTGGGCTGAAGAATGCGGGGGCCACGTACCAGAGGCTGATGGATAAAGTGCTTGCACCTATGCTTGGGAGGAACGTGCAAGCTTACGCTGATGATATGGTCGTAACATCCCTGGAAAAAAACCAGCATATTGCTGATTTGGAGGAGCTGTTCGTTACGATAGCCAAATATAAACTGAAGCTGAACCCTGAGAAGTGCATTTTCGGCGTGGAAGCAGTAAAGTTCTTAGGTTTTCTCTTGACAGAAAGAGGGGTCGAAGCAAATCCTGACAAGTGTGCGACCATCTTGGCGATGAGGAGCCCTGCTACTGTTAAGGAGGTGCAGCAGCTTACAGGTCGGATGGCCGCCCTGTCGTGATTTGTGTCTGCTAGTGGAGATAGGGGCCACCCGTATTTCCAGTGCTTGAAAAGGAATAATAGGTTTGTCTGGACGAAGGAGTGTGAAGAGGCTTTCGTGAAGCTCAAGGAGTACTTGGCGAGCCCGCCGGTTCTGTGCAAACCTCAAATGGGAGCGCCCCTCAGGTTATACTTCGCCGTAACCGAGAAGGCACTGAGTGCGGTGCTCGTCCAGGATCAAGATCAAGTTCAGAAACCCGTTTATTTTGTTAGCAAGGTGTTGCAGGGCCCAGAAGTGAGATATCAGGCTTTGGAGAAAGCAGCGCTGGCAGTGGTGTTTTCGGCAAGGAGGTTGCGCCATTACTTCCAGAGTTTTACAGTGTTGGTGATGACCGACTTACCTATCCAGAAGGTTCTGAAGAAACCAGATGTGGCTGGGAGAATGGTCAAATGGGTGGTAGAGTTGTCAGAGTTCGACATCAAGTATGAGCCCCGGGGACCGATCAAGGGGCAAATCTTCGCTGACTTCGTGGTCGAGCTATCTTCTGAAACAGTGCAGAACGCCGAAGATGGTTTTCGTTGGGTGCTCTCGGTGGATGGGTCCTCTAACCAGTTGGGTAGTGGGGCCGGGATTATTCTGGAAGGACCCAACGGCGTGTTGATAGAGTGGTCCCTAAGGTTTGCCTTTAAAGCCAGCAATAATCAAGCGGAATATGAGGCTTTGATCGCTGGTATCTTGTTGGCAAAGGAAATGGGAGCAAGGGTGCTGATGGCCAAGAGCGATTCATTGTTGATCACGGGCCAAGTAACTGGCGAGTTCCAGGCTAAGGATCCACAGATGGCAGGTTATCTGGAGTATGTGCAGGAGTTGAGGAGGTCTTTTGTTTTGTTCGAAGTAGTGCATGTGCCAAGAGAGCAGAACGCTCGAGCTGACTTGCTAGCCAAGCTCGCTAGTTCGGGCAAGGGGGGCAGGCAGAGGACTGTCATACAAGAAACCCTGAAGACACCTCGATCGTTCGTGACGGACCACCAAGTTCTCCAAGTTTGCAAGTCAATGGAAGGGATGGCGAGGGGTCATAAGTCTTTAACTCAGGAGACCTTGAGGACATCAAGGGTTAGAGCGCATCCAGTGGGAGAGACAAAGATGACACAAGTTTGCGCTGTCCACGAGCTAGACACATGGATAACGCCTTACCAGCGCTACATAGCAGATGGCGTACTCCCAATGGACCCGACGGAAGCTAGGAAGGTAAAAAAGAACTCCAGCAAGTTCACCCTCATCGATGGCGAGTTGTACAGGTTTGGGTTCACACACCCCCTTTTAGTAGTGTGTGCATGGAGAGAAGTGCACGAGAATTATGGCCGAGCTCCATGAAGGGATTTGTGGGAGTCACATCGGAGGTCGAGCCTTGGCGACGAGAACTATCCGTGCAGGTTATTATTGGCCGACAATGAGGGAAGACTACAAGAGATTTGCCCAGCGTTGCAAGCAGTGCCAGCAGCACGCCGATTGGCACAAGGCGCCCCCGGAAGAGCTAAAGTCAATCTACAGCCCCTGGCCTTTCCACACATGGGGAATCGACATTCTGGGACCCTTCCCGTTGGCGATTAGGCAGATGAAGTATTTGGTTGTGGCAATCGAATACTTCACGAAGTGGATTGAAGCAGAGCCAGTAGCCCAGATCACCGCGCACAAGATTCAGAATTTCGTATGAAAGAATATTGTGTGTCGTTTCGGCGTGCCAAAGCGTTTGGTATCAGATAACGGGACTCAGTTCGCAAGTCACCTGTTGAAGAAGCTGTGCGAGGATATTGGAATACAACAGGTGTTCGCTTCTGTGGAGCACCCACAAACGAATGGGCAGGTGGAGTCAGCTAATCGGGTCTTACTGAGAGGTTTGAAGAGGAGATTTGAGAAGGCCAAAGGATCTTGGGCTGAGGAAGTTCCCCATATAATATGGGCATATCATACCACTGAGCAATCAGGAACCCACGAAACCCCGTTTAGTTTGGTGTACGGGTGCGATGATCCCAGTTGAGATCCAGGAAAGCTCGCCGAGATTCCAGAACTTCGTGGCGGAAGACTCGAATGCAGAAAGGAGAATGAACTTAGATTTGTTGGATGAGGTCAGGGAGGAAGCAAGGGTGAAGGCTGAAGCAATAAAGAGAAGAGTTGAGCGCAAGTACAATTCTAGGGCGAGGCCAAGGCAATTCAGAGATGGCGACCTGGTGATGAGGAAGGCCCACCTGTACGAGATGCAGAAGAAATTGTCACCCAAATGGACAGGACCGTTTAGAATAACTGAAGCACTCTGGAATGGCGCCTACCGTTTGGAAACGCTGGAAGGAGGGGCGATTCCTCGCACTTGGAACGCTACCCATCTCAAGTTTTATTACAGTTAAAGCATTGTAAGTAGCAGTTAACTTGAACAGTTAAGTGAAAACAGTTTTTCAAGGTGGCGCTCTTTTTCCCTAAGGAGGGTTTTTTAATGAGGCCACCCAATAAAGAAAGTTCGAGTCTATCAAGTTTCCCTGTTATTGAGTTTGCATGATTGTCATTTTAAGTTTTCAAAGAAAACACTTTGTCGTCCTTGTGTAATTTAGGGCAGATTTAGATCGCATGCATTCAGTATAAAGTTTTTTAAGTCCTCATCGCCGAGCGGCGATCAGAGGCACTAGTATAAAGATCTTAAGACCTCATCACCACATGGCGATCAGAGGCAAAGGTATAAAGTTTTTAAGTCCTCGTCGCCACCTGGCGATCGGAAGCACAAGTATAAAGTTTTTAAATCCTTGTCACCACCCGGCAATCGGAGGTGAAAGTTAAGTTTTAAGTCCTACTATCCTAGAACGAGTATAGGCGAGAACAGAATAAAAAGTCCTACTCGCCTAGAGCAAGTATAGGCGAGAACACATTAAGAAGTCCTACTCGCCAAGAACGAGTATTGGCGAGAGTTCAGAACAAGATGACAGGTATGTCCAGTATGAGTTCAAACCCGGGCGTCTAGTCCTTGAGCAGGGGTTAAGGGATTCCTTCGGGACGCCCCCTCCTCAGGCCAGATAAAGTCCTTCTCGTCGTCGAGCGAGTTCAGGCAAGATAAAGTCCTTCTTGCCGTCGAGCGAGTTCAGGCAAGAAAAAGTCCTTCTCGCCGTCGAGCGAGTTCAGGCAAGATAAAGTCCTTCTCGCCGTCGAGCGAGTACAGGCAAGATAAAGTCCTTCTCGCCGTCGAGCGAGTTCAGGCAAGATAAAGTCCTTCTCGCCGTCGAGCGAGTTTAGGCCAGATAAAGTCCTTCTCGCCATCGAGCGAGTTCAGGCAAGATAAAGTCCTTCTCGCCGTCGAGCGAGTTCAGGCAAGATAAAGTCCTTCTTGCCGTTGAGCGAGTTCAGGCCAGATAAAGTCCTTCTCGCCGTCGAGCGAGTTCAGGCAAGATAAAGTCCTTCTCGCCGTCGAGCGAATTCAGGCAAGATAAAGTCCTTCTCGCCGTCGAGCGAGTTCGGGCGAGATAAAGTCCTTCTCGCCGTCGAGCGAGTTCAGGCAAGATAAAGTCCTTCTCGTCGTCGAGCGAGTTTAGGCCAGATAAAGTCCTTCTCGCCGTCGAGCGAGTTCAGGCCAGATAAAGTCCTTCTTGCCGTCGAGCAAGTTCAGGCCAGATAAAGTCCTTCTCACCTCAGTGTGAGTTCAGACAAGAACAGAATACAAGGCCTCTTTGCTTAAGCAAATTGAGGCAAGTTCGAAAGTCCTCAGTGCATAATCAGGCCAGCCTAGTTTTAGGCGATGACTTAGAAATACACATGTCACTTGGCAGATCAGGCAAGCGAGATTTCAGATACTAAAAATGACTCCCGCCTACTGCTCAAAAATTAAGCATTAGTTTGCGCTAAGTTAATTGGGTTAAGTGAAAGCCCACCAAGTTATCAAGTGATCGCACAACAGATAAAAGAGAAACCATGTGCATATGTTAAAGCGGTTCGAATAAAAAGGGAGTTATTACAAACAGTTTTGTGGCACATAAACAGGGGTTGAATATAGGTCTTTCAGAATGTTTCAAAACAAAGCGGCAAAGGGAAATGTTAATCTGAAGGTACAATTTTTCCATCTACCACTTCAAGGCAAATCGAGAACTGAGAAAAGTCCAAGTCGGGGTAAGCACAAGCAAACTGCTCCAAGGCCGCGCCAAACCCGGAAGTCAGAACATTTGCAGCACTGAGGTCGAGTTCTTCAACTTGTTTCTTCTGCTTTCCGTTCTCCTCAAGCGCCTGGGTAAGCTTTGCCGCAGTCTCGCTCAGTTCCTTGGCTTGTTGATCCTTGGCGGTTTCGCTTTTGCCCAACCGGTCCTCCTTCTCAATGGATTTGGCCTTGAGCTCATCCACGTAGGCCTTTTTAGCCTTAAGGATCTCCTCCAGGTCCGCTATCTTCTCCTGCTGATGCACGAGTCTGCCCTCGAGTTCGGTGACCTCTAAGAGCTTGACGTTGAGCTTTTTGTCTAGCTCAGCGCTGTTTTTACGTTCGCTCCGCAACTTGTCCTTCAAAACATTCTCTAACCGCGAAAACCACAATCCCCGCATCGTAAGATCACGCTTAAGTTGTTGGACTTGGTCCTTCGCAGCACCGGTTTCGGATTCATACTGGTTTAAGGAGTCCCTTAAAGCCTCGCCCATCATCTGGTAAAGGCGCTTCTCTACGCACTCAGTAGTCATAGCGTTAAGATGAACGACGTGGGCTTTCAAGACCTCCTCGACAGGGGCTGGAAGAGCAGGGATTAGGAGAGGGGTTGAGGGTTGGTTCTCACCACCACCCTCACAAGTGGGGACGACCAGGAAAGCGTCAGGGCGTGGCGACGATACGTTTGGCTCCACTACAGGTTGGGGAGACCACTGAATATCCACAGCCTGCTCCAGAACGACTCCAGCAGCTGAAGTATTCGATGGCAGAGCATCCCCAACACTCTCAAAAGGTGTGGAGACGCTGGGGGGATTCTCTGCGTAATCTGGGCCTGTACTCTCGATTGCGTGCAGCTCAGCGACGGTTGCCCTGTTCCTTTTACAGATGAGTCCATCTTCAGTACTCTCGTCATCCTCCTCATCCGACACCATTGTGGGATTCTTCCTCTTGGCCCTCTTTGGTGGCAGTTTCTTTCTAGCAGGGGCAGGAGGGGCGACGAGGGAAGATGAGCCCACGGGAGGAAGCTCGCCTCGAGCAACGACGTCTTCCGCTACAGAATTCGGGACGGTTTGAGAACCCGCGGCGAGTTTGTGGCGTTTGGCTATAGAACGCAGTATAAATAAGTTCGATAAAGTGTAAAGCAGACTTGACACGGGAAGAGAAATCCAAATAGAGTAGAAGGGCAGACCTATGTAAAAGTCTAGTTGATCCTCATAGAATTCGAACTTGATGATTGAGGGGGTGGGTAAGGTGGTATTGGTGGAGGCAACTTCTTTCCAGAAGTTGCATAAGTCCCTATCAAGCTCCCCCATCTTCTCCGGACTCCTAGCTTTCCGAAAGTTATCCTTGGGGTCCTTCTTTCCCTTGTTAACCCAGTACAAGGGGAACCCATCGAGAAGCGTAGGATCCTGATCATTACAGCAAACACGAACAAACTTACCCTTCCAATCCTTATAAGATTGCTGGAAGATGGAAAGGATGGATCTCCCGGCAATCCCATTGAGGCTTACCCATAGGCGATCCCCTGGGTTCTTAGCCTCAAACAGAAATAAGAACACATCTACAGAGGCTGGATGACCCAGGTGCGCGCAAACAATTTGGTATGCCCTGACAAACGCCCAGCCGTTGGGATGCAGCTGAGCGGGGGCAATATCGAGTTCAGTCAGGAGCTCCCTCTCAAAGCGAGTGAGAGGGAACCTGAGCCTAACCTTTTTGAACACAGTTGCATAGATAAAGCAGGAAGGGTGGCCGTCATTGCCATCATTATCGGTGCAGACAGGTTCCTTAGGGAGGCAAGGACAAATAACAACCTTGTCGTCATGCTCCTTATGAAAGGTGAGGGGGGTCTTATCTCTCAAGCGAAGAATATCGGCCTCAGAGTTAATCAAGGAAGTCTCTTTCAGTAAAGCTGGAGGAGCCCATGGGTACAACAGTTTGTAATCAGGAATGGGGCGTGCGATGGCATTGGTTTGTGGGGGAGTTGATTGCGATTGGTTAGAACGAGATGGCGCAGGCCTCTGAGCCCGGTTTGAAAGGATGGCGTGATCCCTAGGTGGGTTACGAGATGCGGGGGGATTTCTTGACGAAGGTTGTTTACGAGATTTTGGAGGAGGGTTTCGAGAGGGGGCAAGATTGGTTGGTGTGGCCCCTGCACGAGCGATCGAAACTGCAGGAAAGACGAAAAAAGAATGAGAAAAGGAAGGCGGAGGGTCGATAAAAAGAATGATTCGATTCGAAAACGAAAAGGGAAATCAGCATGAACAAAGGGGGTCGCAGAAAGGAAAAGAAAAACCTAAAACGCAGGAAGAAGCAAAACAGAGAACAAACAGCCCACGACGTATGCTCCAGGCAGTCAATGGATGATGAAAACCGATTAAAATGCGGTAAACGCTAGCGTGAATGACAAAAAAGTTACCTTTTGATGATCGAAGGAGCGCACAGAGGAACAGTGATTGGGGAGTCAAAGCGTTCGCCCGAGCGTATCGAAAGTTCGAAGAAGAAAGATGATGGAACAGTGGAGTAGCGCGAGAATTTTTAGAGTTTTGAATGTTACAAGAAGCGCAAACGACACTAAGTAATGACCGTCGATGAGTCCATGTGTCAGTTAATGGGCGGGGGTTGGTGAAGTGTCAAATCAGTAACCAGCGTGGGCATTAGCGCGTGAAGCCACGTAGATCGCTGAAGTTTAATTTATCCTCCTCAAGTCATCAAGGGCGATGACGTGATCAGGTGGTGTGAAGGGGCGGTCTGCAATGTACGCGACCGCCGACGGGGTCGTCGCCGAACGAAAAACCAGGCGGTCTGACATCGCTGCAAGCAGCACATCGCCAACATCGCCAACCATCCCAACAAGCTCGGGGCGATAATGCTGAAGATTCAAATCACAAAGGCGATGGTCGGACAGAACCATAAACGAGACAATCAGAAGCAGGACGTTTAAGGGATGGGAACAAGCAAAGGCTATCTAAGGAATTTGCGCCAAGCATAAAGGCAATATCAAGAGTAAAGCGCAAGGCAAAGAACGCAAGCATGCAGAATAAGTTGAATAGCATTCGACATAACGAAAAGCGTAGAGCCAATGTTAGGGTTACAGACGAAGTTTGTAACATTTGCAAAATAGAATTATAGTCCTATACACATCCTAATATCTGCACAAAAAGCGGGAACACATCACTCATCAGTGGCCCCAGGCTTCGAGCAATACGATGAAAAGGCCTCGTCTCCAAACCGCAAAGCCCGAGTCAGAAGTGCCCTCTGATGATCGTTTATCTTTGAACCTACGTGAAAGAAAGGAGTAAAGTATAGTAAGAGACATACGTGAAACAAAGTATTTCTAAGCAAAATCATACAAGAAATCCAACAAGAAGTGGAAGGTCATGAGAAAAGCCTCACGCACGTATATATCTTTCCAGAAGCTCGGCATTATACTCCAAGCTTATTAAAGCAGCCGCATCAAACCCTCAAACACCCGCCAGGATCTTGCAAGCTTCCTGATTCCCTGAAGACAGTTTCTTAAGGGGCTTAGATTTCAAGGCTCTGGCGTCCTTTGTCCAGTATAAAGGAAAGCCGTCCAGAGTAGAGGGCACCAAGCTGGAACAGCACACCTTAAACAACCTGCCTTTCCACCCTGTGAAGGCTTGCTGAAAAGGAGTCAAAAGAATCCTACTAGGGACATTGCTAAGAGTTACCCAAAGATTATTTCTCTGCTTCTTCACCTCAAAGAAGTGAAGAAAAATGTCCACGGAAGGCGCACATCCAAGGAAGCCAAACAAAATGTCAAAGGCCTTCACGAAGGCCCAACTGTTAGGGTACAGTTGGGCTGGAGCGGTGTTCATCTCCGTTAACAGCTCCCTCTCGAACCCGGAAAACGGAAGGCGTACGCCGACGCACTTAAAGACTACTTGGTAAAAATAGAAAAAGGGAACCCCGTTATTGGATCGTTCGTCCCCGCACACCGGCTCCCCCATGGAACAAGGGAGCACGACGACGTCATCATCGTGCCTCTTTGAGAAGGCACGATGGTCATAGGAACACGCTTCCCCCACGTGTTCCCTCAGGGCCTTAATAGAAAGTGTACCGTCCCGTATCCGGGCGTTGACTAAGTCAAGCTCAAAGTCAACGACTGGAGAGTCAAAGTCAACGCAAGGCGTCGCCTAGGTGGAGAGACGCCAAGTGCCAGCATCGCCAAGAGGAAGCGTCGCCAGGACAAGGCGTCGCCTAGGTGATGGCGTCGCCCAACCAGGAGGGAGCAACGCCGTGGGGAGGCCTCAGGTCCTGATAACCCGGGGCAGTGATAAAGAGAAGGAAAAGGTGGCTTCAAAGCCATAGTAATAGCACCAGTGTAGGGCAGCTTGACTCGTGAAGTACTCCTGCCGCCCCCGAGACGCCTTTGGGACAGATACGACTCAAGAGGAAGGTCACGCCCAGGGTAGCAGGGCGCAGGGTGCGAGAGGAAGGCAGATACGCTCTCAAAGTAAGTGACTAGATAATTGGGGGTGTACCACCCTGGTAGTCGGAAGTGATGACGTGACATCCAGCTACAGTATAGGCGTGTTGACAAGGCGCCAGGTTGGCAGAAGGGAAGGAAGTCGGGGGGCTCGTGAAGTCGCCAGTTATTAAGTTGGCGTGTTCCGATCTCCAGCATACCAGAACCGGCGATCACCCGGTTAAAGATGAAGTCGCCAGATGTAAACTCAGGCGACCTAGTGATTGGAGATCGCCAGAGCAAGCACATCGCCAGAGATGAAGGTGGTGCAGATTATGAAGGCGGCCGGCGAGACCACAGGGAAGGTGTACGAAGGCACCCTAACTCGCCAATTCCAGTAGAGATCGCACTCCCAAGTTAGCTATGCACTGGGCAGTACCATGCATAAGTAACTTAGCAAAATGAGAGTAGAAGCAGCGCCCAAGTCAAGGAGGCTCCAGATGAAGGCACGTGTACGACTAGATGCGAGCCACGTGTCCAAGTCTGTAACTGCCAGGAGAGAGAAAGTAACCAGGTATATAAGAGTTCTCAACGAACTTTCTGAGGTACGCGCGTTCAGATTACACTCTTTACACTTGCGAGTTATAGAGCTTACTGTGAAGAGAGAATTTGCACGGTTCCTGTTCTCTTAGTATTTGGTGATTCGGTCACTGACTTGGGCGTTGGAGTGCGATCGGCCGCAGCGGCGCCGTTCTGTTCCTTTGCGGGTTCTTGAGGTGGATCTCGAAGAGGAACGGAGATTTGAAGCGGTGCGCACGTCGATCCCTTGACGAGGCAGTTTCCAGCATTCCGGTCAACAGGCAGGATCAGGGGGCATGAGTTGGCACCCAAAAAGTCACCCCTAGCACAGTAGCACTCCCAAGCAAGAGGACTCACACGTAGAAACGCCCCCAGATGGGGTCATGGTGTCGTGAGGCCCTCCACGTGTACGACAGCCATGTCAGAATGGAAACACCCTCCAGTCAGGTACCAGGTAATTAAAGTCATTCAATACAGTTTCTGTTTCGAACATTCAGGTACTATAATGGCTCCCAAGCGTTTCAACGTCTTAAATGCGCTACGTTTCCTAAATCATATACGCTGATTGAGTGCGTTACATTTTGCAATTAAAAGCGTGTTAAGGCGCTTTAAATGCTTGGGTAGTTTAAATAGCGCGGAGAATGTTGAAAATAGGGTGGGAACTTTTGGCAGATTTACCAGAACTCTCTAGTTGCTTGCTCGTGCTTCAAGGTTGCGTACAAGTGACTGGGGAATATCTTTGACTGAGGGAGAGAACACACACACAATACACAGTTCTTTTTATCACCTGCAGAGTGCCATACGCGGTGCTCAGAGACGTAGGTGAACAGTTTTGGTGTTTCTTGCTGGCTGACTTGAGCGTCGGAGTGCAAACGGCCGCTAGGGCGCCTCTTTGTCCTCTTTTTTGCAGGAATCCACAGGTAACCAGTGGGAAGGAGTCCCTAGCTGACGGTTGAGGTCGCGCACGAAGACGTCCCGGTCAACCGGACGGAACAGAAAGTAAGCAAGAATACTCGTCAAGGAGTTCACTCGAAGCCCAGGGATAAAGATCCTTGTAACTCACTCGGGAGGAAGAACGGTTGGTGGACATTTTAGTATGTGCTGGCAGTGAGGAAACTGGAGGTCAAGGGTAACGCAATAGAAGGAAAGGTCGCAAAGAAAGAACGTGGAACAAGGAGTTCTTGGGAAGAAGATGAATAGTGCAAGGAAGATGCGAAAGAAGTAGAATCAGTAAGTTGAGATGCGGGGTTTTCAAGATTCAAGCATCACGATTGAAGCGGTAAAGGGCGTTAAAGCAAGTGCCTCATGATTGGGCCGCGTGTCGCGAGGTAAAAGTACGAATTAAAGTGCCATCTGTCTCACTCAGAGAATATCACATCGTCAAAGTCCTTGAGGGTACGTTGCGCCGGCGATGCAGAAATGTCACGTCAATCGGTCGGAGGATGACACGTCATCAAAACGCCACAAGGGCAGCAAGGGGGCCAGCTTTAGTCTTTTCGCTGAAAGCAAGTTATCAGCTCAAGACTGGGGGGCTTGTGTACCGGCCGGGTCATCGGGTATGATGACGTGGACAAGGGAAGGGTAGGTGGTCAAGAAGTCAACATAGTCGTCGCATGTAGAAGCGACGTTCTGCAGTGTACGTCGCCTAAACGGACATCGCCTAAGCGGACATCGCCTAAGTAAGACATCGCCCGAAGAGTCAACTCGCGTGACAGAAGCATTTCGCAGAGAAGAGGGCCCACACGATAGGATAACCCTAAGTTGGGTGGCGGCGCTGTGGGACCCTCCGCACAGAATAAAGGATCAAGTCAAAGGGGCACGTGACAATGCCCACGTGCTCATTAAAGATCTCCAAGGAAGGCTGCATGCATGACACGTGATTAATTAGGGCACCTACATAGTATGATGGCACGAGAGATACGACGCCCAAGTTAGAACCAAAGCGGCCACAAGGTTATTCATTGCACTCTAGATAAGGGAAGTCCATGTGCCAGATACGCTCAGATCCCAAGAGTAGCGGCGCAAGGGCCTTCTCCAAGGAACCCTAGATAATAGCTGCAGTACAAAGGTAAACCCTAGTTTCCACCTATATAAAGGGCACGACGAAGCCCTAGTAAGGTACGCTTTCACAGTTACATGAGTTTTAACCTAGTTCTCATAAAGTTACTCAGAACAGTAATCCCTAGTTGTTCTTGACGGCGCACCCAGTTGTGAGCACAAGGCAATTAGGGCAACACAGTTTTAGCCACATAGTTTCAGTCATTGAGATTATTATACAGTTTCTAGTTACTTTGGTGTTTCTCGCTAGCTGACTTGAGCGTCGGAGTGCAAACGGCCGCGAGGGTGCCCATTTGTTCTTCTTTTTCAAGTACTCATATACAAGATAGAACAAAGGTGCTCTAGCTCGTGATTAGAAGCCGTGCATAAAGACGACCCAGGTCAACCGACCGGAACAGACATTGACCTACACAAGAGGCCGCCCGTGGTCTCTTGGAACGATTTGAAAGCTTGTTTACGCGCTAGATTCGTACCCCCACACTTTAGGAAAGACCTATTGTTGAAACTCCAACGGTTTCATCAAGGCACGCTAAGTGTGGATGATTACTTTAAACAACTAGACACGCTTTTAATTCGAGTTAATATGGATGAGAGTGAGGAAGCTAAGATAGCTAGGTTTGTGAGTGGCCTTCGAAGGGACATTCAAGACGTGGTAGAGTTGCAAGAATATTCTTCTTTGGAAAATGTGGTTCACCTTGCTAGTAAAATTGAAAATCAACTTGCAAGGAAAAATGCTTTAAAAAATTCTTCTAAGGATAACTACTACCACTCTTATTGGAAAAATAAAAATAGCTCTTTCTCAAATATCCCTTCTAAGGATTCTACTTTCAAACCTAGAGAGTCTAAGCCTTCCACTTCTAGGCCTAAATCACCACCTAAATCGTCTAGTAAGAAGTGTTTTAAATGCTTAAGCTATGGACATATTGCTTCTAATTGCCCTTCTAAGCGAACTATGTATATGCATGATGGGGTAGATGGTAGTGAGCATGAGTCCGAATCTTCTAGACATTCCTCACCTTCTAGATCCCCAAGTGAGAGTGAGAGTGAGAGCCCACATGAGGGTGATCTATTAGTAATAAGACGCATGCTTGGACAAGTTTTAAAACCTTTTGATGAAACTCAAAGAGAAAATATTTTTCATTCAAGATGTCTTATTAATGATAGGGTATGCTCTTTGATTGTGGATGGGGGGAGTTGTGCTAATGTGGCAAGCACAAGAGTGGTAGACAAACTTGGATTGCCTACCATCTCTCATGCCAAGCCCTACAAGTTACAATGGTTAAGTGAGGTGGGTGAGCTAGTGGTGAACAAGCAAGTCCTCATTACATTTTCCATTGGTAAATATAAAGATGAGGTCTTGTGTGATGTTGTTCCAATGGAAGCTACTCATATTCTTTTAGGTAGGCCATGGCAATTTGATAGAAAAGTTTTTCATGATGGCTTTACCAACAAAATTTCTTTTAACTTCCATGGGCACAAAGTCATTCTTAAGTCTCTCTCTCCAAAGGAAGTGCATGAGGACCAAGTCAAAATGAGAGAAAAGAGAGAGAAAGAAAATGATAAAAAAAGTTCCAAGAGAAGCCTTCTCATATCTACCCAACAAGTTAAAAAGGTAATAGTTACTCAAACACCTATTTTTTTAGCTATTCCTAGACCTATTGAATGTGAGTCGACTAAGGATAGTCCCACATGTTTGGACAATTTGGTAAAGGAATATGAAGATGTGTTTCAAGATCCTCCTAAAGGCTTACCACCTCTAAGAGGGATTGAACACCAAATAGACTTCATGCCCGGGGTTTCTTTACCAAATCGCCCTGCATATAGGACCAATCCCCAAGAGGCCAAAGAAATTCAACAACAAGTTGAGGATTTATTAGCTAAGGGGTGGGTACAAGATAGCATGAGCCCATGTGCTATGCCTGTCATACTTGTCCCAAAAAAAGATGGGACATGGAGGATGTGTACGGATTGTCGCGCTATAAATAACATTACCATCAAATATAGGCATCCCATTCCTAGGTTAGATGACTTGTTGGATGAATTACATGGGTCTAAAATATTTTCCAAAATTGATCTTAAGAGTGGTTACAATCAAATTCGAATTAAACATGGTGATGAATGGAAAACCGCTTTTAAGACCAAATTTGGTTTATATGAGTGGTTGGTCATGCCTTTTGGCTTGACTAATGCTCCTAGTACCTTCATGCGACTCATGCATCATGTATTAAGAGAATTCATTGGCAAGTTTGTTGTGGTTTACTTTGATGATATTCTTATATATAGCTTGTCTTTAGAAGATCATGAGTCACATGTTAGACAAGTATTAGAAACTCTTAGGAAGGAGAAATTGTATGCTAATCATGCTAAATGTTTCTTTGCATTAGATCATATAGACTTCCTAGGGTTTGTGGTTAGTCATAAAGGGGTGCATGTAGATCAAACAAAAGTTGCAGCAATTCAACATTGGCCTACACCCACCAATGTCAATGAAGTACGAAGTTTTCACGGACTTGCTAGTTTTTATAGGCGGTTTGTGAAAGACTTTAGCCGCACCTTTAAATGCCATAGTAAAGAAGGATGTGGTTTTTAAATGGGGACAAGAGCAAGAAAATGTTTTTCAAACTTTGAAGGATAAATTAACTAAAGCCCCCATTCTAGCCCTTCCTAACTTTGCTAAGACATTTGAAATAGAGTGTGATGCCTCTAATATAGGCATTGGGGCCGTTCTCCTTCAAGAAGGACACCCCATAGTTTATTTTAGTGAGAAACTCAAAGGGAGTCATCTCAATTACTCCACTTATGATAAAGAACTTTATGCTCTTGTTAGAGCTTTGCAAAATTGGCAACATTATCTTTTTCCAAAGGAATTTGTGATCCATAGTGATCATGAGTCCCTTAAATATTTGAAAAGCCAAAGCAAGCTTAATAAGAGACATGCTAAGTGGGTGGAGTTTATTGAGCAATTTCCTTATGTGATCAAACATAAACAAGGTAAAATTAATGTGGTTGTCGATGCTCTTTCAAGGAGATATACCTTGTTAAATGTTTTGAATGTTGAATATTTAGGATTTGATCACATAAAGGAACTTTATCATGATGACTTAGATTTCTCTCTAATCTATCAAGAGTGTTCCAAGGGAGGTCACAAAGACTTTTTTTTTACATAATGGTTTTCTTTTCAAAGGAAAAAGACTTTGTGTTCCCCAAGGATCCATAAGACAATCTCTTGTTAGAGAGGCTCATGAGGGTGGGCTTATGGGACATTTTGGGGTAGCTAAGACTTTAGAAACATTGCATGAACATTTCTTTTGGCCTCACATGCGCAAATCCGTACATACCTTCTGTGATAAATGTATAGCATGTAGGAAGGCTAAATCTAAGGTCCAACCCCATGGTTTATATACCCCTCTTCCTATCCCTACAATGCCTTGGGTTGATATTTCTATGGATTTTATCTTAGGACTTCCCAAGACATCGAAGGGTAAGGATTCCATCTTTGTGGTAGTGGATCGTTTTTCTAAAATGGCCCATTTTATTCCATGCCACAAAGTGGATGATGCATGTCACATTGCAAATCTCTTCTTCAAGGAAGTTGTTCGTTTACATGGACTTCCTAGAAGTATAGTATCCGATAGGGATTCCAAGTTCTTAAGTCACTTTTGGAGGACCTTATGGGGGAAACTTGGTACAAAACTTCTTTTTTCTACTACTTGCCACCCTCAAACTGATGGTCAAACTGAAGTGGTTAATAGAACTTTGGGTCAATTATTGCGATGCTTTATTTCTGGGAATCCAAGGGCTTGGGAGGATTTACTACCTCATGTTGAGTTTGCTTATAATAGGGTAGTAAATTCCACCACTAACCATTCTCCTTTTGAGGTTGTTTATGGGTTTAATCCCCTCACACTTTTAGATCTTCTTCCCATTCCTGTATTTGATGAGGTTCTATGCAAGGAAGGTTTTGAAAAGGCTTCTTTTATTAAGGAATTGCATAACCGCATCAAGTTACAAATTGAGAAGAAAGTTGGTAAGTATGCTGACACTGCCAACCAAAAGAGAAAGGCATTGATCTTTGAGCCCGACGATTGGGTTTGGCTTCATTTGAGAAAGGACAAATTTCCTTCTCTAAGGAAGTCCAAACTTATGCCTTGTGGTGATGGCCCTTTCCAAGTCATCAAGAGGATTAATGATAATGCCTATGAGTTAGATATGCCTACTACTTATCTTGGTAGTAATTCTTTCAAAGTTACTGATCTCACTCCTTTTGCTGCAGGTTTCCCAAATTCGTGGAGGAATTCTCTCCAACCCGGGGAGTATGATGGAAACCAAGTAGAGGATGCTCAAGCTCATGAAGCCCAAGCCCAACAAGGGGCCCAAGTGATAAGTGTCTAATTTCAGTAATATTTCATATTAAAATATAGGCACTTATGAGGATTTATTGCTAATTTACATATAAAATAATCCCTAATTTATGAATTTATACCTTTTTACATTTTTTATGATCTTTATTTGAATAAGAGTATTTTATTCCCAATTTTGGTGTTAATTGCAGATTTCTAAGAAAGATTGGAGCTTTGGATTAAAGATGAATGATTTCAGCCAAAAAGATAAAGATAGAAGGTCCCAGAATGGAAAAAGATGCAAAGAAAGATTGGGCCTTTTTTATGTTTTATCATTTAGCCCATTAGCGCGACACAATAAACAACCTAACCCTAGAAAACTAGGATAAATAGAGGGCTAGAGGCTCAACCTTAGGGTGCCAGATTGAGAGGAAAACACCATAGAGTGAATTGTAACCCAATTGGGAGAATGGAAGGTGATAGAAGTATGCGTGGCTAATTCTACCATTTGGGATTGGGAGTAATCTGCTCAAACTCTTATGTATTGAGGTGATATTTTATATATTAATATTCAGTTCTTGATTGATTATTGGTATTGTTGTTTTACTTTTAATTCTCCGTGACAAATTGAGAATCTTAAATCTGACCGGGAGGTATTTTTAGGGTTCGGACCTAAACAACAATACTTAACATATTTGAGTGCTAGGAATAGACTTGAAATGTTAATTGCTATTAAACGTCTGAGCTTCGTTCTAAGTTGTTCTTATAAGTATGCGAGGGATCGATAGTTAGGGAACATTCTTAAGGATTTTATATGCGAGGAATCGATATAAATGATTTTTATACGGGCATCAATTTCAATTAAAGAACTTAATATTAACATGCTAATCAAAATACATGAGAGTGAGAGAGATGAAACTTAATCCCAATTTTTCCAATTGAAGCAACTAATTCTTTGTTTGTTTTCTTATTGATCAGTGCCAACATAATCACTTCAAACTCTTTTTTATTGTTCTGTTGTTATATTTAGCGAATATTGTACTCGATGATTCACTGTTCTTTGTGGGATCGATATCCGTCCTTAGGGACAATTATTACTTCTGACAAACGCGGTGTACTTGCCGTAAAAAGTCATCAAGTTTTTGGCGCCGTTGCCGGGGACAAGTTTGATTTGTTGAGTATAATTTCCTAAATATTGTGAATATACTAACTATTTTATTTTTTTTATGTGAATAATTGTTTTTAGATATGCCTACTACTTATCTTGGTAGTAATTCTTTCAAAGTTACTGATCTCACTCCTTTTGCTGTAGGTTTCCCAAATTCGTGGAGGAATTCTCTCCAACCCGGGGAGTATGATGGAAACCAAGTAGAGGATGCTCAAGCTCATGAAGCCCAAGCCCAACAAGGGGCCCAAGCCCAACAAATCACGAGGAGCATGGCAAGAGCTTTGGGACAAGAGTATCAAAAGATGGCTCTTCTTATTTCTTTTATAGAGTAGGGGTGCGGATGTAATAAATAGGTGTGTAAGTAGTAAGGGATGCTAGGGGAATGTAGATAGGAGTTAGGAGGTGCCAAACTAGGAAGGAAAGTCACACTTCCTTCATGCACTAGTTGGTGCCGAATTTGAGTGTCATTTGGGGCACATTTGGCTTTGCATTTCAGCACCTTATAGGCTATAAATAAAGGTGCTGCCCTTGTACAAATCAGATTTGGAAATTAGAAGTAGAGAGACTATACTCAAATTTAGAGAGAAATTGTGAGTCTTGTTGTCTTCTTCTTCCTTTGCCTTATCTTGTGTGCCAATGGTGAGCTTCAAGTGGCGGCATTCCTTCACTTATCTTGGAACAAGGCTCCAAGTGGCGTGACTGCATTTTCCAAGTCTCAAATCCAGCAAGCTTCACTCCATAAGTGTTCTTTCTTTCATTCCTTTTCAATTTCATTCGGTAGTTTCTTAATGCTTAGTGTTTCCTTTCATTTTCACCGATTAAATTTGTGTTTTCTAGCTTAGTTTTCCAATTCTGTTCGGTGCAGTAGCATTCTTTTCAATTTCTGTTCAGTTTCCATTTGTTGTTCTTCAATTCTTGTTGTTTGATTCCATTTGACAATATATGGACTTCCATATGAGCTTTGGTTTTGTGCAAAGTCTTGGTGAGTTCTTGAATTAGAACATTGATCCAATTCTAAGTAAAGTGCCACTTCATGACCAACTCAAGTTGCTCCTAAGAATGTCAAAGAATCATGTATTCTTGTTATTGCATTCACATCAGTCTCGCCCATGGAAGAGATATCTGAGGGGGCCTCGCCCATGAGAGAAGTCAATGAGGCGACGCCTATAGGAGAAGATCGCAGAAACGAGTCTCGTGCAGAGAGCGTGTGAGATAGGCGACCCCAACCTGTAGACAACATGGTGGAGAGGAAGATTGGTGGCAAGATATTCAAGCTGGGGCGTTTGTTAAGCCAGGAAGAACAAGACGAAGTGGCAGCGATGATCTCGCGCCACTTAGATGCATTCGCATGGACGCCTCAGACATGCTAGGCATCGACCCAGATTTTTTGTGCCACCACCTCATCATGGACGCCAAGGTTCGCCCTGTACGATAGAGGAGGAAGAAGTTTAACGAAGAAAGGCGCCTTGTCGTAAAGGAAGAAACGCAGAAATTGCTAAGCGCTGGGCACATCAGGGAGATACAATACCTTGAATGGCTGGCCAACGTCGTCTTGGTGAAGAAGGCAAATGGAAAGTGGAGAATGTGCGTCGACTTCACGGACTTAAACAAGGCGTGCCTTGAAGATTCGTACCCCTTACCTAGCATCGACGCGTTGGTGGATAGCGCCTCAGGGTGCAACATGCTGAGCTTCTTAGACGCGTTTTCAGGGTACAATCAGATAAAAATGCATCCAAGGGATGAGAGCAAAACAGCGTTCATGACGGAGACGTGCAGTTACTGTTACAAAGTGATGTCGTTTGGGCTGAAGAATACAGGCGCCACCTACCAGAGACTAATGGACAAGGTCCTTGCACCCATGCTGGGAAGGAACGTGCAAGCCTACGTAGACGACATGGTGGTGACCTCGCAGGAGAAGGGGCGGAACACAGCGGATCTGGAAGAGCTGTTTGCCACCATATGAAAGTACCGCCTCAAGCTGAACTCCGAGAAGTGCGTCTTCGGGGTTGAAGCGGGTAAGTTCTTAGGCTTTATGCTCACGGAAAGGGGAATAGAGGCGAACCTTGATAAGTGCGCAGCCATCATAGCCATGAGGAGCCCAACCTTAGTGAAGGAAGTGCAGCAGCTGACTGGGCGGATGGCAGCTTTGTCAAGGTTCGTGTCTGCTGGAGGTGAGAAGGGCCACCCCTACTTTCAGTGCCTCAAGAGGAATAGCCGTTTTGCGTGGACAGATGAGTGTGAAGCAGCATTCCTCAAGCTAAAGGAGTACTTGGCGACGCCACCAGTGCTTTGCAAGCAAAGGGCAGGCGTCCCCCTTCGTTTAAACTTCGCCGTGACTGAGTGGGCCATCAGTTCTGTGCTGGTTTAGGAGCAGGATCAAGTGCAGAGGCCCATCTACTTTGTAAGCAAGGCTTTGTAAGGCTCAAAGTTGAGGTACCAGTCGTTGGAGAAGGCGACGTTGGCAGTAGTATTCTCGGCCAGGAGGCTCCGCCACTATTTTCACAGCTTCACAGTGGTGGTGATGACGAACCTCCCCATTCAGAAAGTACTTCAGAAGCCAGATGTAGCTGGAAGGATGGCTCGATGGGCAGTGGAGCTGTCAGAGTTTGATATCCAGTACGAACCCAGGGGGTCCATCAAATGGCAAGTCTACGCAGATTTCGTCGTACAGCTCTCACCGGGAGGTGCCCTCTAAGAGGTGGAGTTAGGATCACGGTGGATGCTCTCAGTGGATGGGTCCTCTAATCGACAGGGAGTGGCGCAGGAATAGTTTTGGAGGGGCCTAACGGGGTGTTGATCGAGCAAGTCCTACGCTTCTTCTTCAAAGCAAGCAATAACCAAGCTGAGTACGAGGCACTGATTGCTGGAATGCTTTTGGCCAAGGAAATGCGCGCAGAGCCTCTTGGTAAAGAGTGATTCACAGTTGGTCACAGGGCAGGTGACTGGGGAGTATCAGGCAAAGGACTCGCAGATGGCAGCATATCTAAAGTATGTCCAAGTGTTGAAGGGAGCTTTCGCTACGTTTGAGCTGGTGCATGTCCCTAGAGAACACAATGCCATAGCTGACCTGCTCGCCAAGCTGGCCAGCTCAGGCAAGGGGGGAAGGCAGAGGACAGTCATCCAAGAAACGCTTAAAGCACCGCGAAAATTTGTGGAGGATAATAGGGTGGACGTTCTTCACATTAGCGCAGCGAGAGGAAAGCCAAGGAGCCATCGCTCTCTGACTCAAGATACGGCGAGGACACCTCGCATCAGCGCCTATGCGGCCTCGCCCGAGGAAGAGAAACGTGTGCAAGTGTGTGCCTTGGAAGAAGGGGATACGTGGATGACACCTTATAGGCGATACATTGCAGATGGGATTCTCCCAGCAGAGCCTGGAGAAGGAAAGAGCATAAAGAAAAACTCTGCAAGGTACACTCTTGTACCGCCCTGGTGGTCGGAAGTGATGACGTGGCACCAAGCTACGGTATAGGCATGTTGACGAGACGCCAGGTTGGCAGAAGGGAAGGAAGTCGGGGGGCTCGTGAAGTCGCCAGTTATTAAGTTGGCGTGCTCCGATCTCCAGCACACCAAAACCGGCGGTCACCGGGTTAAAGATGAAGTCGCCAGATGTAAACTCAGGCGACCAAGAGATTAGAGATCGCCGAAGCAAGCACATCGCCGAAGATGAAGGTGGTGCAGATTATGAAGGCGGCCGGCGAGACCACAGGGAAGGTGTGTACGAAGGCACCCTAGCTCGCCAATCCAGTAGAGATCGCACTCCAGGACAGCTATGCACTGAGTAGTATCATGCATAAGTAACTTAGCCAAAGGAGAGTCAGAAGCAGCGCCCAAGTCAAGGAGGCTCCAGATGATGGCACGTGTACGGCTGGATGCGAGCCACGTGTCCAGGTGTGTAACTGCCAGGAGAGAGAAAGTGCCCAGGTATATAAGGGTTTCCCAACGAACTTCTGAGGTACGCACGTTCAGATTGTCTTCTTTACGCTTGCGAGTTCTTGAGTATACTGAGGGAGAACTGGTTCACGGTTCCTTGAGAATTCTTCAGTGTTGCTCTTGAAGTATTTGGTGGTTCAGTCACTGACTTGGGTGTTGGAGTGCGATCGGCCGCAGCGGCGCCGCTCTGTTCTTTTGCAGGTTCTTTGAGGTGGATCGCGGTGAAGGACAGAGGTTGACGCGACGCACACGTCGATCCAAGTTTGACGAGGCAAAGTTCCAACGTTTTGGTCAACAGGCAGGATCATCAGGCGCCCACCGTGGGGCCGTGTAAAACCTGTTCCCATCCACAGCGTGAGTTCTTGGAGGTTTTTGCAGTTTTCTGTGTGGTTGTGTGCTGGTGCAACCACTGTTCGCTGTTCATCTAGGTTTTGTTCGGTGATTTCGCGTTTTCCACCGTTCGTTTGGATTTTTGTTCGGTGAGGTGAAGTTTTCTGCAGGGTTGCGCGAGTTTTGTTCGGTGAGATCTGAGTTCTTTGGCTCGTTTGGTTTTTCGTGGGAGAAGCGGTGGTTTCTAGTGGAGTTGTAGGTTTCTGTGGAGGTTCGCTGTGTTCTTGAGTTTTCTTTCGGAGTTTCGCGAGGTTTTGACCGATTGATCGCCGAATCGATCGTCGCTGAAGGAAGTGTTGTTCATTGCACTCTGTGATTTGCCAAGTTTTCATGAGAAAAATGAGAAGCAACCGTTCAAGTCCAGTTGCGCCCGTTGCTGCTGAAGGCGTCAGCGCCATGACTATGGCGCAGATGGTGGAAATCATGCGTTCGTTGCAGGCGAATGTGGAAGCCTCGCGTATAGAGCAGGCGAGAATGCATGAGGACCTGGTCGCCTCTCGGGCCAGGAATGACGAGCTTAGCAAAGTGACTGAAGAGATGCGTCAAGCCCTTCAGGAGCAGCGAGGGCGCCCAGTCGCTGAAGAGGTCGCGCCGTCAACACCGCCTCGTGTTTTTCCTATGCCTTTCGCTCAGGCGATTACCGACACGCCTATCCCTGCGAGTGTGGTACCTGTGAAGGCTGTTTTCACTGGCGTGGAGGATCCTGAAGCTCATCTCACCACGTTCCATACGCAGATGATGCTGTCAGGAGGGTCAGACACCGTGTACTGCAAGATGTTTGTGAGCACACTCCAGGGAACGACGCTGGAATGGTTTGTGAGCCTGCCTACAGGTCACATAACCAACTTCCAACAGTTTTCAAAGATTTTCGTCGAGCAGTACATCGTGAATAAGGCACCGCCCAGGGTGTCTTATGATTTGTTTGACATAAGGCAGTATCAGGGAGAGTCCCTCAGGGACTACCTGAATCGTTTTGGGGCGCAGATGGTCCGATCGCCGGCCAAAGATTAAGAAATGCTGGTCTATGCATTTAAGAAGGGCGTGCTGCCGGGACCATTCTGCGAGGCATTGATCAGGGCTCACCCTGCCACGTTTGCTGAGGTTAGGCGACTTGCGGTGGCCCACATCACCGATGAGAGTGAAGTCGCCGAGAAAAGAGGAAGCGTGGCTCCCGCTAGGCCACGTGCCCAGACCAGGATCCAGCCACAGAGGGTGCTGGAGACAGCGGCGGCCAGGAGGGATCAGAGGACTCGCCATCCTTACGATCCAAGGAAGAACAAGGGCAGGGGCCAAGGACGCTCTCAACCAGCACGTCGGGAGTACAATCGCCCGCCAAAGCACAAGTTTGTCATGGGATTGGCGGACCTGATCGCCATTCCCAATATATCAGCTAGGTTGAAAGCGCCCGAGAAGGTGGGCGACAAGGTGCTGGGACCAAAGCCAGATGCCTGGTGTGAGTTTCACCAGGGCTTTGGCCACACCGTGGATTCGTGCTTGGCTTTAGGATACCAGCTCGACGATCTGGTCAAGAGCGGGTTCCTAAACGACTACCTGCTGGACAGAAGGACGGGGGGCGCGTCGAGCTCCCAACCAGCAGGTGGAGAGACTCAGCAGCACGAGATGCCTACACACGGGGAAATCCACACCATTGCAGGGGGTTTCTCGGGTGGTGGATGCACCGCATCACAGAGGAAGAGGTATGCGAGGTCTGTGATGACGGTGGGTATGTTTGAAGACCACTCGCCGGATGTGGACATTACGTTCACCAAGCAAGATCTTCGGGACGTTGTGCCTCATGACAACGATCCCATAGTCATATCGTTGATCACAGCAGGAAGAAAGGTCCACAGGGTTCTGGTGGACCAAGGAAGCTCGGCAGACGTGATGTTCTGGCCGACTTTCACGCAGCTGGAGCTACCCCTTGACCAGCTGAGGCCCTATGGAGGGTGTTTGTATGGTTTCGCTGGTGACCAGGTGGAGGTCAGGGGGTACATAGAGTTGAGGACTACGTTTACAGATGAGGCGGGTTCGAGAACAGAGAAAATCAAATACCTTGTCGTAAATGCTCCCTCAGCATACAACATTCTGTTGGGAAGGCCCACGCTCAACAGGATAGGCGCTATACCGTCGACCCGACACATGAAGGTGAAGTTGCCGTCTATGGAGGGGGTGGTGATCACCATCAAATCCGACCAGAAAGAAGCGAAGAAGTGCTGTGAGAATAGCCTGAAAAACAAAAGGTCTGTGAGTTATGTAACAACCACCCCGCCTCCTGGTGTGAAGCCCAGATCGACGGTAATAGAAGAGACCGCCGGAAGAGACGTGGTGATGGTGGATGCTGAGCTAGAGGAGGGGAACGCCGGTCTGGAGAAAGAAGAGGCAAGGAATCGCCCTGAGGAAGCGAGGGAACTGGGAATCGCCAGGGCGGTGATCGCCAGAGAAACCAGGCCAAAACCCGTCGAGCAATGGCTCGAGAGAGAGATCGGAGGAAAGATCTTCAAGCTGGGAAGATCCCTGAAGGTCGAGCTCCAGGACCAGATCGCCAAGGTGATAGAGCGACATCTGGATGCGTTTGCATGGTCCGCTTCGAACTTGCCCGGGATCGATCCCGATTTCTTGTGCCATCATTTGGCGATGGACAACCAGGTGAGACCAGTAGGACAGAGGAGAAGGAAGTTCAATGAGAAGAGGAGGCAGGCGATCAGGGACGAAACCCAGAAGCTCCTTGTTGCAGGCCATATCAGGGAGGTGCAGTACCCTGATTGGCTGGCCAATGTCGTACTGGTAAAGAAGAGTAATGGGAAATGGCGCATGTGCGTCGATTTCACTGATCTGAATAAGGCTTGCCCAAAGGACTCATATCCTTTACCAAGCATAGATGCCCTGGTGGATAGTGCTGCAGGGTGTAAGTTGTTGAGTTTTCTGGATGCCTTCTCGGGGTATAACCAGATCAAGATGCATCCCATGGATGAAGAGAAGACTACCTTCATGACCGAGAGATCGTGCTACTGCTACAAGGTGATGCCGTTTGGGCTGAAGAACGCAGGGGCCACGTACCAGAGGTTGATGGATCGAGTACTTGCACCATTGCTGGGAAGGAATGTGCAAGCGTATGTGGATGACATGGTCGTGACCTCGCCAGAGAAAAGCAAGCACGTTGCGGACTTGGAGGAGTTGTTCACGACGATCGCCAAGTTTAGGTTGAGGCTGAATCCTGAGAAGTGCATCTTTGGCGTGGAGGCTGGGAAGTTCCTGGGATTTCTCTTAACTGAAAGAGGAATAGAAGCCAACCCGGACAAGTGTGCTGCCATCTTGGCGATGAGGAGCCCGGCCACTGTGAAGGAAGTACAACAGCTTACAGGTCGGATGGCCGCCCTGTCTCGCTTCGTGTCAGCTAGCGGAGAGAAGGGCCATCCCTATTTCCAGTGTTTAAGGCGCAATAACAAATTTGCCTGGACGAAGGAGTGTAAGGAAGCCTTCGTCAAGCTTAAGGAATATCTGGCGAGCCCGCCGGTTTTGTGCAAACCGCTGGTGGGAACCCCTCTCAGGTTGTATTTTGCTGTAACTGAGAGGGCGGTGAGTGCGGTGCTCGCCCAAGACCAAGATCAGGCTCAGAAGCCTATTTATTTTGTTAGTAAGGTGCTGCAGGGCCCCGAAACGAGATATCAGGCCCTAGAGAAGGCTGCGCTGGCTGTGGTATTTTCGGCGAGGAGGTTGCGCCACTATTTCCACAGTTTTACAATACTGGTGATGACCGACCTGCCCATCCAAAAGGTCTTGAAGAAGCCCGACGTTGCGAGAAGGATGGTGAAGTGGGCAGTGGAGCTGTCGGAGTTTGATATTAAGTATGAGCCCCGAGGTCCGATCAAGGGACAGATCTTCGCAGACTTCGTGGTCGAGCTCTCGTCTGAGGCAACACGAGTTGAAGGGGACAACTTTCGTTGGGTGCTTTCAGTGGATGGATCGTCGAACCAGCAGGGTAGCGGTGCTGGAGTCATCTTGGAGGGACCCAACGGCGTGCTGATCGAACAATCTTTAAGGTTTGCCTTCAAGGCCAGCAACAATCAAGCAGAATATGAGGCGCTGATCGCCGGGATTTTGCTGGCTAAAGAGATGGGAGCAAGGGTCCTGATGGCTAAGAGTGACTCGCTGCTAGTCACGGGGCAAGTAATAGGCGAGTTCCAGGCTAAAGATCCACAAATGGCGGCTTACCTGGAGTATGTACAGGAATTGAAGAGTTCCTTTGCCTCCTTTGAAGTGGTGCATGTGCCCAGAGAGCAGAATGCCCGAGCTGACTTGCTAGCCAAGCTCGCCAGTTCAGGCAAGGGGGGTAGGCAGAGGACGGTGATTCAAGAAACTCTGAAGACGCCGAGAGCATTTGTAGCAGATCACCTGGTTCTTCAGATAAGCAAGTCGACGGAAAAAGCGGAAAGAAGTCACAGGTCTTTGACGCAAGAAACCTTGAGATCGCCGAGAATAAGAGCATGTCGGGGAGAAAAGGTGAACATGACGCAGGTCTGCACGACCCATGAGCCAGACACCTGGGTAACACAGTACAAGCGGTGCCTGGCGGATGGCCTTCTCCCGCTGGATCCGACGGAGGCTAGGAAGATAAAGAAGAATTCTAGCAAGTTCACAATGATTGATGGCGAGTTGTACAGGTTTGGATTCACTCACCCACTCCGGGAATGTGTGCATGGCGAGAAATGCACAAGGATTATGGCAGAGCTCCATGAGGGGATATGCGGAAGCCACGTCGGGGGTCGAGCTCTGGCCGCAAGGACTCTCCGTGCAGGTTACTACTGGCCAACAATGAGAGAAGATTGCAAGAGATATGCGCAGTGCTGCAAGCAATGCCAGCAGCACGCCGATTGGCACAAGGCGCCTCCCGAGGAGTTGAAGTCGATTTATAGCCCTTGGCCGTTTCATACATGGGGAATCGACATCCTGGGACCATTCCCGCTGGCGATCAGGCAGATGAAGTACTTGGTGGTGGCGATCGAATATTTCACCAAGTGGATCGAAGCAGAACCAGTGGCCCAGATCACAGCACACAAGATCGAAGGTTTCGTGTGGAAGAACATTGTGTGCCGGTTTGGTGTGCCCAAGCGCCTGGTGTCGGACAATGGGACTCGGTTTGCAAGTCACCTATTGAAGAAGCTGTGCGAAGGGGTGGGAATTCAACAAGTGTTTGCATCCGTCGAGCACCCTCAGACGAATGGCCAAGTAGAATCCGCCAATCGGGTGCTGCTGAGAGGGTTGAAGAGAAGGCTAGAGAAAGCCAAAGGAAGCTGGGCTGAGGAGGTACCCCGTATAGTTTGGGCGTACCACACCACCGAGCAGTCAGGAACCCATGAGACCCCGTTCAGCTTGGTCTATGGGTGCGACGCAATGATTCCAGTAGAGATCCAGGAGAGCTCGCCGAGATTCCAGAACTTCGTGGAGGAAGACTCGAATGAGGAGAGAAGGTTGAACCTGGACTTATTGGATGAGGTCAGGGAAGAGGCGAGATTAAAAGCTGAGGCAGTAAAGAGAAGGATTAAACGAAGATATAACTCGAAGGTGATGCCGAGACAGTTCAGAGAGGGCGACCTGGTGATGAGGAAAGCCCACCAGTACGAGATGGAGAATAAGTTGTCGCCTAAGTGGACGGGACTGTTCAGAATAACCGAGGCGCTCGGGAACGGCGCCTACCGCTTAGAAACATTGGAAGGAGGGGCGATTCCTCGCACTTGGAACGCCACGCACCTCAAGTTATATTACAGTTAAGAACTTTGTAAGTAAAGACAAACACGAAGTTATATTACAATGTCTCTGTTAAAACAGTTTGAAGGGGGCACTCTTTTTTCCCTAAGGAGGGTTTTTAATGAGGCCACCCAATAAAGAAGAGTTTTCAAAGTTGTTTTAGATTGCGTGCTGGTTGTTTTCCAAAAGTTTGAAGAAAGACCTTGTCACTTGTATGTGATTTAAGGCAAGTTAAAGATATATTGCATGCTTTCTAAAAAGTTAAAGTCCTCATCGTCTTTCGGCGATTGGAGGCATCAGTTAAAGCTAAAGTCCTCATCGTCTTTCGGCGATCGGAGGCACCAGTTAAAAGACCTCAACGCCCTCGCGCGTTCTGAGGCGAGATAAAGACCTCCTCGCCGTCGAGCGAGTGCAGGTGAGGAAGAGTGAAAAGTCCTCAGTGTTTCTGGGGGGAAGAAGATGTAACCCCTGGGGCAATGTAGAGGCACCAGTGAAAAGTCCTCAGTGTTTCTAGAGGAGAGAAGATGTAGCCTCTGGGGCAATGTAGAGGCACCAGTAAAAAGTCCTCAGTGCTTCCAGAGGAGAGAAGATGTAGCCTCTGGGGCAATGTCGAGGCACCAGCAAAAATTCCTCAGTGTTTCTGGGGGAGAGAAGATGTAACCCCTGGGGCAATGTAGAGGCACCAGTGAAAAGTCCTCAGTGTTTCTGGGGAAGAGAAGATGTAAACCCTGGGGCAATGTAGAGGCACGAGTTAAAGACCTTCTCGCCGATGAGCGAGTTCAGGCGAGTTAAAGACCTTCTCGCCTATGAGCGAGTTCAGGCGAGTTAAAGACCTTCTCGCCGATGAGCGAGTTCAGGCAAGATAAAATCCTTCTCGTCTCGAACGAGCTCAGGTATGGTGTGAAGGGTGGAAGAAGTTTGGAGGGTGGCTAAGGTAGGTTTGAAGAGAACGCCTAGCCACCCGGTCTTTTGTTCTGAAGCTCAGGGAGGTAGAGAAGGATCCGAAAGGCGCCTCTGCCCCCAGATAAAGGAACAATGGCCAAGTTATGAAAGCAGGAGGAAGCTAATATTGTCAAGAGTATTTGGCGACCAGGAGAAATTCAAGCAATGGCAAGAAATTCAAAGACCTGTTTTGATAAGGCAGATCCGATGAGCGGTGTCTTAAGCCGTTAGTTGAGTTGAAGTTTGTTATTTGAAGAGCGATTTTACGCTAAGGTTCATTGCCTTGAGATTACAAGTTGTTAGAAGTGATTGTTATTCGAAAGTCAGTGGTTCGAAGCAGTTAAGTATATAATCGCGCTTACGAAATTGCTAAGTTAATTTCTTGAAGAAAATTATACAAGAAGAGATAAAGCAGACAGAGAAGTTACAAGAAGAATACAAAGACTTTATCATCAAGTAAACATCAGTTCCAGGTACATATACAGAAAAGGGGAAAGTCTATTACAATCATATGTAAGGAGAAAGCATAAAAGTAGTGGATGGAGGGAATCAATCAATCTTCAGCAGGAACAACCTTCCCGTCCACCACCTCATTGTTAAGAGACACCATGGTAAGATCTAAATCGGGGTACAGGCAGGCGAACTGTTCCCGGGCGGCCTCGAATCCAGCAGCGAGAATCTGGGCAGAGCTCAAATCAAGTTCTTCGATCTGTTTCTTTAGCCCCTCGTTCTGCTGCTTCAGCTCTTCAGCTTGCTTCTTGAGTTCTTCAATGGTTTCCCGAGCTTGAAGAAGGTCTTCAGCAACCTTCTTGGATTCTGCCTGCACCTGGCCCAGTTCAGCGGCGATCTTCCCGTTTTCTTCGTTGGCTTCAGCGAGCTTGGCCACGGTGTCGTCTCTCTCTTTCTCCACCTTCCCCAAGAAGACCTCCCGATCGGCTGACCTTTTCTCGAGGTTCTTCACCTTGGCGGTGTCAGCTTTGATCAAGGCCTCCAAGTCAGCCACTTTGACGCGATAAGGTACTAGCTTGCTCTCCAGCTCAATCTTCTCTTGAGCCAAGAGCTGCACCTTATGGCGTAGATCGGTGGCCTCCTTGCGCGCCACCCGGAGCTCGGTGCTCATGGCATCTTCTACTCGAGAGTGGTCGATTTCGGCGAGTGTTAGTGATGGCATTTCATGTGTTCTTCTTGAATCAAAGTAGTAAAATGGATGCGGAAGCAATGGGTGAGTGAAACAAAGCCCTCCTAGGAGTTGTGATGGCTTTGAAGGTGCATGATGAGTATGAATTAGAGAGGTTCGGCCAGCTCTATGAAGAAAGGTGAAGGGAGTGAAGTTTATAGCCTAGATTTCTAGGAGAAGTATAGCTAGTGCACAAAATGGGCAGCATAACAATACTCAAATAAACTTGTCCAATACAAAGAGATAGCCTTCCTATTTATAGGCTATTTGGGCTTAAATGTTAAGCTACATTTCTAAGGAAAAGAAAACCAAAATTAAATCTAAATTCTAAGCCATGTGCCATGCAATGACCGGCCACACAACCCTAGGTTCTAGAAGGTTTCCTTCACAAAGTTCTTTCTACACTACCTATCTTACTAAGTACCCCTAATGGGCCTTTTATGCAACAAAGCCTTTTCTCTCCCAAACCGTAGCTTTGGCCCTTGTGTGTGTGAAGCTAGACGGTCTAGGACTCTTCATAGATGCTCCTCATGTAGTCTTGGCCTAGACGCTCCTCAACATAGCTAGACGCTCCCTTTGTGAGGCTAGACGCTCCTTGTGAGGCTAGACGCTCCTTTTGGAAGGCTAGACGCTTCTTTGTGAAGGCTAGACGGTCTTGGTCTTGGAAGCTTGGCTTTCATAGTGTGGTGAGCTTGGGCCTTCCTCCATCATCCCCTCCCTCTTGAAAAGGATTTGTCCTCAAATCCAATGCTTTTGCTTAGGGGAATGGTTGTGGCTGGATGGTGTCCATCATCTCCTCCTTCTTTTGAGAAGATCTATCCTCAGATCTTCAGGCTTGATCTCGGATAGCAGCATCTTGTTTCTTCAAAGCTTGTCCTCCTGGATCAAACGTCCACCTATAGAAATAATCAAATAAAGCATAGGTGTTAGTTTGCAAATTAATTTTACTAGGTTGCCATTGTTGTTTGTCTTTTGGTGTTGGCAACCTTGGACAAGATTTCTCTTTTAAGGGTTGTGTGTGGCCTCTAATCATCTTTTGTATTTTAAAATGGTCATTTGTGGATACCTTCTCTTGAGGCATAAATCCTATAGGAGATGGTAACAACTTAAAAGAAGAAAGATGATTGAGCACACACATAACTTTAAAAATAGAAGTAGTTTTGTGAACTACTGATGGTATGTTTGCTCATCTCTAAGATTGTGTGTGCACTTCATGATTATTCTAGGCATAATAGAAAGAGCTATATTTTCAAAAATATTTTGACCATGTGTTTGAGGATGATAAGCATTTAAAGTGTGCAACTTAGTTGCAAGTTTTCCAAAGGAAATCCTCAAATCATGGTTTGCGAAAGTTGGAGCTCTATTCAATACTATGCTTGAAAATAAACCATGAAGATGTATCACTTCTCTAGAGAAGAGTTTATCCATAACCATGAAGATTAAATTAAAACCTTTTGTTGTCCTAGGGAGTTTTAAAATGAAATTTGTATCTTCCCAAGGATTATTTGCAAAAGGTGAAGGAGTATAGAGTTCATGAGACTTTACTTTAGGTGTAGTTTGAAAACATGAGTTGTACTTAAAGTAATGTCTTTGAACCTCTTTTCTCATGGGTGACAAAAGTTTTCCTCTTAAAAGCTCTAGCATTTGATCAACTTTCTTTTGTCCCATGAGTTCTCCTTCTTGATCTATGCAAGCTTCTTGTAAGGACTTTTCTTTTGTGCTCATGCTTGCAAGTGTTCCTTTACAAAAGGAAAGGCTAGGTTGTTCAATAAGAAGCATGTTTGTAAAGGTATTTTCAATATGCTTGACTTGTTGAATGACCTTGTGGGAAGGAACACTATTCTCCCATGCCTTTTGTTTCCCAAAATTTTTTTCTTTTTCTATTTTTTCTTCATCCCTTTTGTGTTTCATTTGTATTTGGTCTTTTACCACTTGGAAATGTGGTAAAGGGCTAAGTACAAACCTTTTATGCTTGTGGATGAAAGAAATCTCGTTAGTTAGACCATTATGCGTGGTTTTCTTATCAAATTGCCATGGTCTACCTAATAAGATGTGGCAAGCTTCCATAGGTACTACATCACATAAAACATTGTCTTTGTAGTTGCCTATAGAAAACTCGATCTCCACTTGTTTGTCTACACGTAGTTCTCCATCCTCATTGATCCATTGTAAATTGTAAGGTTTTGGATGAGGAACTACTTGTAGTTTTAATTTTTCAATCAATCTAGTGCTACAACAATTGCAACATGACCCACCATCCACAATAAGAGAGCATATATTTTCTAAAACATTACATCTAGTATGAAAAATGTTCTCTCGTTGTGTTTCAATGGATGCACTAGGTTGATTGTGGAGGATTCTTTGAATCATCAATAAGTCCCCCTCCAAAGGATTTATCCTTTCTCCTTCCCCTTTTTCTTGGGTACTAGGTTCATCTTCACCACTTGTGTATTCATTTTCTCCTTTTAAAAACAAAACTCTTTGGTTTGGACATTGTGCTTGCACATGCCCTCTTCCAAAACATTTAAAACATTTGGTGTCCCTAGTACGGATGTATGGGGTGGAGGCATATTTCACTAAGGGTTTGGTAGTCTCTTTGGGTTCATCTCTAGGTGTACTACCCTCCCTTTTAAAGTCTTTCTTTGGATAAGAGTTGGAGTAAGAACCCACCCTTTGACTTGAAGTTTTGCGCAAATTTTGTTGTTCAACTTTAATGCAAAGTTGAACCAAATCATTCAAGTCTTGATAGGGTAATAGTTCTACTCTATCTCTTATCTCAAGGTTGAGCCCACTTAGAAACCTAGATATGGTGGTGGTTTCTTCCTCTCTAATGGATGCTCTCATCATGTAAAGCTCCATTTTCTGCCTATACTCTTCCACACTTAGGCTCTTTTGTTGGAGTCTTTGGAGCTTGTCCATCAACTCCCTATGGTATTAGGAAGGTATGTGGCGACGTCTTAGGGCTCCCCTAAGGTCATTCCAATATGTAATGGAAGGTTCCCTATGAAGACGTCTATCTCTTTCGAGAGAGGTCCACCAATACATTGCATTGCCTTGGAAACTAAGGGTTGCTAAGGGTACCTTTCTCTCTTCACTCACCCTATGGCAAGCAAAGAGTTGCTCTACTTTCATCTCCCAATCTAGGTAGGCCTCTACGTCTTCCTTACCATAGAAATGGGGTAGGTCTACCCTTACTTCCTTTGGGCTCTCTTGCTCCCTTTGTCTAGTTCTTCTAGGGGGTGGTTGATAGTAATCATTAATTCTAAGGCTTCCCTCCCCTAGAGTTGCAATACTTTGTGATGCATGAGTATTTGTTTTTTTTGATTTTTGAGATTTTTGGGATTTCTCTTCTTGAGCTTTAGCCAACTCATTGATTTTGTTCTCATTCTCCAATTGTCTAAAAGAGATCAATTGTCCCGCTTGGGATACTTCTTTTAAAAGAGTTTTCAAAGATTTTACTTCACTTTCTATAGACTTTGGAGAGTGAGAGGAAGAAGACATGGCTAAAACTTTGTGTATATAGGTGTTTTACTTGGAGAAAGTTTAGGAAAGTTAGAGAAGGGAGTTTTCCAGGTAAGGGAGGTGAGTCACAATGGACTACTTAAGTACCAAGCCTTTTCCTTGCCAAAAACTTTTCCTCCCATGACTTCACACAAAATTTTCTCTTAGTAGAACACTTAGAACACAAGAAGTTGAGAAATCAAAAAGCAAGAAAACTATGTAAGCTATATATGCAGCAAAACTAGTCGGTATAGCACAAAATTAAACAATACTAAACATGCAAAACGTTTCTACCAAAACAAAAGAAATACAAGTTCAAACAAGCAACAAATTACTAAGCAAAATTACTATGCTATTCGGCCCTAGGTGAGGCTTCTTGGACACTTTGAGCCCTTGAAGACACACTCACCGTCTAAAACGTAATTTAAAAGAGGTAATTAACAATAAACCAAGTTGTAAAGGAGATAAGAAAACCCCCTTTGTTGTTCCTCTTTTTGGTTAGTGCACTTTCTTTGTTGTCTTGATTGTTGATCTTCTAGGTGTTTGTAGTGTTTGTTTTCAAGATGCTTGTTTCGCCTTAGCTTTGACTCCTCCTTAGAAAGTTGGCTTTAATTCTCCAATTTCCAGCACCTATTCACAAGAGCTTAACCTTAAACCAAGTCAAATTCCATGCACATAAGCACCAAGAGAGAATTAATTTCCAGCACCCACAAAAGAGAGGTCAAGAAACAAAAGCAAGAAACAAATTTAATTGAAAGAAAACAGTACCACCAAAAGGATTTATAATATGACAACTTAGAAAGAGATTCAAGGAATTAAAGCAAACAATTAAAGGTACTCAATAAAAGTTGGCACACAAAAGGAATTCCTAAAGAAAAGCACTAGATTAGATGACCAAATAAAAAAACAGCACCACTGGAAAATGTTGTGGGCCAGAAAACAGTTTTGTTCCCCGATTTATGCTGAGCTGTAATTGTAAGATTTGTTTCTGAAATTTGGATACAAGAAAATTCAGGATCTTAGCTAAATTTTGGCTTTGGAATCACCTAAAACGCATGCACCATTTTTTTTTAATAATTTTTGCAAATTTGGTGTGCAGTTAGGCCAGCTGTAACGCTCAAGATTTGCACTCTGATTTTGTGAGATTTATCATTTTTTTTCTGTTGCTCCTTTTGACCTCATTCTTTTTTTGTCTTTTCTATAACACCTTAAACTTGCATTTTCCAGAAATTCAGAATTTTCCTATGGGTGGAAAAATTTTGTTAAACAAAACAGCCCAGAACAGAGAGGTGATACAGGGGAAAACTGGAAAACTGGAAGAAAACAGCAAGATAACCAAAATTAACACAATGGAAAATGTGAGAATGGAAATTGTGTATGAACTAAGACACAATTATGAACTCAAACTAAAAATAAAAAGCACCAAAGGATCAAAATAACAGCAGATTAAAGCAATATAAAGAGACCCAAAACAAGAAACAATCAAGCCAAAAAAAGGACTACTAAGAATTGATGACAATATGGATGAACATGACTTGACAAAACATGTATAGATTCAGAAAATTAAAGACTCAAAGCATAATATGAAGCAAAATAATGAAAGCAATAAAGACTCAAAGCCTAAAACAAAATAGCAACACAAAGGTGTATGGAATCCTATCACAAATTGCACAAGAACTTGTTCAAGATCAAATGAACAAGAGTGCTTGGGTTGGATCTTCCACAAAGCACACCAAGAACAAATTAAAATATAAAAACAGCAAGACAAGTAAGGAATTGAAATGACAAAGATGAAAATAAAGAAGAACTGAAATTAAAAAGACAAGCTACTCATCTTGAAGAACCAATAGCTCATGATACCAAATGATGGCATTTCATGTGTTCTTCTTGAATCAAAGTAGTAAAATGGATGCGGAAGCAATGGGTGAGTGAAACAAAGCCCTCCTAGGAGTTGTGATGGCTTTGAAGGTGCATGATGAGTATGAATTAGAGAGGTTCGGCCAGCTCTATGAAGAAAGGTGAAGGGAGTGAAGTTTATAGCCTAGATTTCTAGGAGAAGTATAGCTAGTGCACAAAATGGGCAGCATAACAATACTCAAATAAACTTGTCCAATACAAAGAGATAGCCTTCCTATTTATAGGCTATTTGGGCTTAAATGTTAAGCTACATTTCTAAGGAAAAGAAAACCAAAATTAAATCTAAATTCTAAGCCATGTGCCATGCAATGACCGGCCACACAACCCTAGGTTCTAGAAGGTTTCCTTCACAAAGTTCTTTCTACACTACCTATCTTACTAAGTACCCCTAATGGGCCTTTTATGCAACAAAGCCTTTTCTCTCCCAAACCGTAGCTTTGGCCCTTGTGTGTGTGAAGCTAGACGGTCTAGGACTCTTCATAGATGCTCCTCATGTAGTCTTGGCCTAGACGCTCCTCAACATAGCTAGACGCTCCCTTTGTGAGGCTAGACGCTCCTTGTGAGGCTAGACGCTCCTTTTGGAAGGCTAGACGCTTCTTTGTGAAGGCTAGACGGTCTTGGTCTTGGAAGCTTGGCTTTCATAGTGTGGTGAGCTTGGGCCTTCCTCCATCAGTTAGGTTGCAGGATAACCTCTCCGCCTCGATCCTTATGCTGCGATTCTCCGCTCGGAGTGTGAAGATGTCATCTTGGAGCTTCTTGGTGGAACTCTCCACAGCTTTAGATATGATGGAGGGGAAGTCCTCCGCCATCATTTTCAGTTTTGCTGAGAAGGGCTCCCACACCCTTTTGACCTCAAGAGAGAGGTTTGCTTGTGGAGGCACCGGGTGGGCTTTTTGTTGGTTCTCGCCACCACCTTCTTGAGTTGGTTGTTCAATGGGCGCTTCTTGGCGTGGTGGCGAAGTCGGGGATTCAGTGATAAGGATTGGGGAGTTGTGAGCACCTTCATCCCCGACTGGTGCAGCGTTTGCGGTTAAGGCGTGTGAAGGAGGACCCCCTCCCGCTGATACATAAGGCGTGGAGGCGCTCGGGGGGTCCTCCATGAAGTTAGGCTCGGCGGCCTCAACCACAGCAGGTGCAGACGCCAAAGGAATCGCTTGGACTGGCGAGGCGGGAGCTGGTGGAGGAAGCAATGTTGGAGGCGGGGCGGGTGTGGATGGTGGTGTTGATGTTGGAAGAGGAGGTGGAGCAGATGGTGAAGAAGGCGCCACCCTCTTCCTCTTGGTGACGAGGCCATCTTCAGTCGCCTCGTCGTCTTCTTCTTCTTCCTCATGAACCACTTGAGGGGCTTTCCTCTTTGGTTTCCTAAGGATAGGTTTCTTGCGCTGGTTGGCGGGCTGGGCCTCGGAGGAAGTTGGGCCTTTAGGTGGCGATCTGCCCTGTGCAGCGGCGATCTCCACCACTGAGTTTGGCACGGTCTGGGAACCCGATGCCAACCCGTGGGCTCGGGCGAGCGCCCTCAGTTCAGCAAGTTTGCCCTGGCCCAACATGCGATCAGCATAATGCAAAGATACATGGGTTAGCTCGGAGAGAAAAATAAACGCATAAGTCAGTATGCAGCAGAAAGCAGATCAGTGGTGCAGAAAATAAAACCAAAGTCTTGTGCACAACGCACAAGACGCCCAGAAACAGTTAACAGAGATAATGTCAAAGTAAAGACTTAGACGTTGAGGTGAGTTCTAACCTATGCGAACTTCAAGTTGATCTTCGAAGAACTCGTAGGAGATGAGTGTAGTAGTGAGGAAAGTAATGTTGGCGTCTGCCACACTCTTCCAGAAGAAGCATAGATCCTTGTCCAAAGCACCCATGCTATCAGGACTCCTTGGCCTCCTAAAGCTGCCTTTGGACTCTTTGTTCCCCTTGTCTACCCAATACAAGGGGAAACCGTCGAGCAGTGAGGCGTCCTTGTCGTTCGGGCGCACCTGGACGAACTTGCCCTTCCAGTCTTTGTAGGATTGCTGGAAGATAGAGAGGATCGACCTCCCAACAATCCCGTTCAAACTCACCCACAGGCGATCTCCTAGGTGTTTGGCTTCGAAGAGGAAAAGAAAGACGTCCACTGACGCTGGCAGCCCCAGGTGGTCGCACATAATCTGGAATGCCCGCACGAACGCCCAGCTGTTGGGATGGAGCTGGGAGGCGGCGACGTCGAGCTCGGTAAGTAGCTCTCTTTCGAAACGAGTGAAGGGAAACCTAAGTTTCACCTTCTTGAACAGGGTGGTGTATATGAAGCAGAATAACCCGCCGGTGTTCCCTTTGTCGTCGACGCACACTGGCAAGTTGGGGGGGCAAGGTAGCACCATCATCTTGTCGTCGTGCTCCTTGTGGAACGATAGGTGAGGCTCCTCCCCTTTTTTCAAACGAAGAACTGCCCCAGCAGAGTTTACTGAGGAAGTTTCCTTCAGCAAGGTCGGGGTGGCCCATGGGTATAGTTTTTTGAAGTCTGGGGAAGGAACGGAGGCTCCTCCGGCGACAGGTGGAGTAGCCTGAGCCAGGTTAGAGCGGGAGGGTGCAGGACTCTCAGCCTGGGAAGAAGAAGCACCAGGTGCTCGCGGTTGGTTGTGTGCTTGAGATGGAGGGTTTCGTGACGAGGGATGAGGATTTGGGGTGATCTTTGAGCGAGCCATCGCGGAAACTGCAAAGGAAGAAGAAAAGAAAAGGTGATAAGGGTTTGCAGAGGCTGACTCGATCATGAAAGAGGGGTGAAAAACGAACGAACGGAGGTTCGTTGTAACGAAGACGAAGCCCTAAGTTACGAGAACGGAGAAATAGAAAAAACAACCCACAACGTATGCACCAGATAGTTAAAGGATGATGCGAATCGATTAAAATGCAGAAAAAACCAGCAGAAGAAGTAAAGGAAGTACCTTTTTGTGATCGGAAGAGTGATGAAGGAAGTTGGTGATTCAGGAGGTTGAAGAACGTCGAGAGCTTTTGCAGAAGAAAGTTGAAGAGTCTGAGAAGACGAAGAAGTGATGGAACAGTGAAGAGAAATGGGTTTAAGGGTTTTTTCGAATGGGTTTGGGAAGCGCAAACGACAATTGAAGGTAACCGTTGATGAAGCCACGTGTCGAGCGATGGGAGGAGTGTTTGGTGGAGCGTCAGGAAAGCAGAAAGTACAACCGCTTGGAATTCTGCGCCAGCGCCACGTAGATCGGTATTGACGTGACTCCTTTAGTCTTTTCGCTGGACAAGTCTTCGCTTAAGACTGGGGGGCTTGTGTACCGCCCTGGTGGTCGGAAGTGATGACGTGGCACCAAGCTACGGTATAGGCGTGTTGACGAGACGCCAGGTTGGCAGAAGGGAAGGAAGTCGGGGGGCTCGTGAAGTCGCCAGTTATTAAGTTGGCATGCTCCGATCTCCAGCACACCAGAACCGGCGGTCACCGGGTTAAAGATGAAGTCGCCAGATGTAAACTCAGGCGACCTAGTGATTGGAGATCGCCAGAGCAAGCACATCGCCAGAGATGAAGGTGGTGCAGATTATGAAGGCGGCCGGCGAGACCACAGGGAAGGTGTGTACGAAGGCGCCCTAGCTCGCCAATCCAGTAGAGATCGCACTCCAGGACAGCTATGCACTGAGTAGTATCATGCATAAGTAACTTAGCCAAAGGAGAGTCAGAAGCAGCGCCCAAGTCAAGGAGGCTCTAGATGATGGCACGTGTACGGCTGGATGCGAGCCACGTGTCCAGGTGTGTAACTGCCAGGAGAGAGAAAGTGCCCAGGTATATAAGGGTTTCCCAACGAACTTCTGAGGTACGCACGTTCAGATTGTCTTCTTTACGCTTGCGAGTTCTTGAGTATACTGAGGGAGAACTGGTTCACGATTCCTTGAGAATTCTTGAGTGTTGCTCTTGAAGTATTTGGTGGTTCAGTCACTGACTTGGGCGTTGGAGTGCGATCGGCCGCAGCGGCGCCGCTCTGTTCTTTTGCAGGTTCTTGAGGTAGATCGCGTGAAGGACGGAGGTTGACGCGGCGCACACGTCGATCCAAGTTTGACGAGGCAAAGTTCCAACGTTTTGGTCAACAGGCAGGATCAACTCTCATTGATGGGGTGCTATTTAGGCATGGGTTCACGCACCCAATCATGACATGTGTGAGTGGCGACGAGTGTACGAGGATCATGTCGGAACTCCACGAGGGGATTTGTGGAAGCCACGTAGGGGGAAGATCACTAGCTTCTAAGGTGATTCGCGCAGGGTTTTATTGGCCATCAGTGAGGGAAGACTGTGTGAGATATGCCCAGCGATGTAAGCAGTGTCAGATGGACGCTGACTGGCACAAGGTGCCTCCAGAAGAGCTAAGGTCGATTTATAGCCCGTTGCCTTTCCACACATGGGGGATCGACATTCTGGGGCCTTTCCCTCTGGCGATAAGGCATATGAAGTATTTGATAGTCGCCATCGAGTACTTCACGAAGTGGATAGAGGTAGAACCAGTGGCACAGATCACTGCACATAAGGTACAACACTTTGTTTGGAAGAACATCGTGTGTCGCTTCGGGGTGCCAAGGCGTCTCATCTCAGATAATGGCACTCAGTTTGCAAGCCAACAGTTGGGGAAGCTGTGTGCAGAGATAGGAATCAAGCATGTGTTTGCATCAGTCGAACACCCCCAGACGAATGGGTAGGTAGAGTCAGCAAATAGAATTTTGCTGAGGGGATTAAAGCGAAGGCTTGAGAAAGCTAAAGGGACGTGGGCAGAAGAAGTACCAAGGATCGTGTGGGCTTACCACACCACGCCTCAATCTTCCACCATGGAGACGCCTTTCAGTTTGGTATATGGGTCAGAAGCTATGATCCCAGTGGAGATCCACGAGAGTTCCCCGCGTTTCCTAAGCTTTGTGGTAGAAGAATCCAACGAAGAAAGAAAGGTGAATCTAGACCTAATAGACGAGGCCAGAGAGGAGGCAAGGATAAAGGCTGAAGTCGTAAAGAGAAGAGTGGAGCATCAGTACAGCTCTAAGGTGAAGCCGCGTCAATTCTAAGATGGCGACCTGGTCATGAGGAAGGATCATCCTTATGAGTTGGAGAACAAATTGTCTTCCAAGTGTACCAGACCCTTCAGAATAACCGAAGCCAAGGGAAACGGTTCGTACAAGCTAGAAACTCTAGAAGGAGGCCCCATTCCACGCAGCTGGAATGCAGCCAATTTAAAATTTTATTTCAGTTGAAAGGCACTAGGAAGCACACAGTTGTAAAGGGGACACTCTTTTTCCCTCTCGGGGGTTTTTTAATGAGGTCACCCAAGTAAAAAAGAAGTTCAAGAAAACTTTGTCTCAGCTTTTCCCCCTCACACAATGTAAGGGCAAAGATTAAGAAACAAAAAACAAAGGCTCAAGGCGTCGCCAGGCATAGGCGTCGCCAGGCGTAGGTGTCGCCAGGCGTAGGCGTCGCCAGGCGAAGGCATCGCCAGATAAGGGAGCGGGCATCGAAAATGAAGCAAGCAACGGCATGCGCGGGCATCAAGTCAAAAGGTACGCTCAGTATAAGTTAAAATCCGGGAGTCTAGTCCCTGAGCAGGGGTTAAGGGATTCCTTCGGGACGCCCCCTCCTCAGGTAAGAATAGCTAGCCCCGGTGTCTGATGTGTAGGCACCTCGCAAGGAAGTGGCAAGGGGCGCTTCCTTCGAGCGTGGGCGTCAGACAGTGAGAAGTTTCGGAGCAATGGAGAACCAGGTCACTTGGTGCAGATACACGCAGTTAAAGAGAAGCGCCATCATTCGGGAAACCTTCTCCTTGGGCGTAATCACCAAAATCCCTGGCCATCTTGGTGTTTAGACACACCAGGGACGATACGACGATGTTTCAAACACGCCTCTCCCTGGGTGTGGGCACCAAGAACAATGATCACCTTGGTGTTTTCAGACACCACGAGGACGAAACGACACTACCCTCGGGCAGGCCTCTCCTCAGGCGTGGGCACCAAGCGCGCAGAGATAAGGGTTAAGTTGCCTTGGTGGTTAGACACCCCGTGGACGATACGGCGCTATTGTAATAGGCCTCTCCACGGGCGTGGGCACCAAAACACGACTTTTGTCCTGAGTGTTTAGACATGCTGAGGACGATACGACCTCGCGTTTAGCGGGTCTCTCCTCGAGTGTGGACACCCAGTGCAGGTAAGATAAGTCCTCCCTCGCCCTTGAGCGATGTCGAGGCCATAGAAGAGACGAGACCCCTTTTCATCTTAAGTGATGACGAGGCTAGCAATACCTTTGGCAGTAAGTGCCTCGGGGTGGATGAAAAGTAAGTAAAAGAGCAAGTTGGAAATCTTTGCAAGTTAAAATGGCAGGAGAAATTCGAAGAGCGAGAAGAAGAAGTGTACCGCCCTGGTGGTCGGGTATGATGACGTGGCATCCTGCTACAGTGAAGGCGTGTTGACAAGGCGCCAGGTTGGCAAGAAGGGAAGGAAGTCGGGGGGCACGCGTAGTCGCCAGTTGTTAAGCTGGCGTGTTCCGACTTCCAGTTTACCAGAATAGGCGATCGCCAGGTTAAAGATCAAGTCGCCAGATGCAGACCCAGGCGACCAAGCAGTCGGAGATCGCCAGAACAAGCACATCGCCGAAGATGGAGGAGAAGCAGATAATGAAGGCGGCCGGCGAGACCACAGGGAGGGTGTATGAAGGCCCTAACTCGCCAGTTCCAGTAGAGATCGCACTCCTAAGTTAGCTATGCACTGGGCAGTACCATGCATAAGTAACTTAGCCAAAATGAGAGCAGAAGCGGCGCCAAGTCAGGGAGCCTCCAGATGGTGGCACGTGTACAGTTGGATGCGAGCCACGTGTCCAAGTCTGTAACTGCCAGGAGAGAGAAAACCACCAGGTATATAAGAGTTCTTAACAAACTTTCTGAGGTACGCACGTTCAGTTCATACACTTTACGCTTGCGAGTGACAGAGCTGTTTGTGAGAGAGGATTTGCACGGTTCTAGTTCTATCAGTTTTTGGTGATACCGTCACTGACTTGAGCGTCGGAGTGCGATCGGCCGCAGCGGCGCCGTATCGTTTCTTTGCAGGTTCTTGAAGCAGATCCCGGAGAGGAACGAAGGTGAGAGGCGGTGCGCACGTCGATCCGTTGACGAGGCATTCTCCAGCGCTCCGGTCAACAGGCAGGATCATCAGGCGCCCACCGTGGGGCTGTGTAAAACTTGCTCCCATCCACAGCGTGAGTTCGTGGAAGTTTTCGAGGTTTTCTGCGCGGTTGTGTGCTAGTGCAACTGTCGTTCGCGGTTTCTTTGAGTTTCGTTCGGTGAGTTTGCGTTTTGCACCGTCTGTTTGGTTTTCAATCGGTGGAGTGAGGTCTTTTGTTGCTTGCGCGCAATCTGTTTGGTGGAAGTTCGAGTTCTTTTGTGGTTTTCTGCGAAGGTTTGCGGTGTTCTTGAGTTCTTGCGCAGTTTCTTGAGTTTTCTCCGATTGATCGCTGATTCGATCGTGGTTGAGGTGTTGTTCGCTGTATTCCTGTGGTTCACTGAAGTTAATGAGAAAGATGAGAAGCAATCGTTCCAGTCCCGTGGCTCCTGTCGCTGCTGAAGGCGACGCCGCCATGACCATGGCGCAGATGGCAGAGATGATGCGCTCGTTGCAGGCAACTGTGGAAGCCTCGCGCGTAGAGCAGGCGAGGATACATGAGGACCTGGTCGCCTCTCGCGCCAGGAACGAGGAGCTCAGCAAGGTAACTGAGGAGCTGCGTCGAGCTCTTCAGGAGCAGCAGGGACGTTCCTCTGCTGAAGAGGTGACACCGTCGACGCCACCTCGTGTTTTCCCGATGCCTTTTGTTCAGGCGATTACCGACACGCCAATTCCCATGAGCGTGGTTCCGGTTAAAGCTATTTTTACCGGCGTGGAGGATCCAGAGGCTCATCTGACCACGTTCCACACGCAGATGATGCTGTCGGGAGGGTCAGACGCCGTCTACTGCAAGATGTTCGTGAGCACACTCCAGGGAACGGCGATGGAGTGGTTTGTGAGCCTGCCTAATGGCCACATAACAAATTTTCAACAATTCTCGAAAATCTTTGTCGAGCAGTACATTGTGAATAAGGCACCGCCCAGGGTGTCCTATGATCTGTTTGATATAAGGCAGTACCATGGGGAGTCCCTCAGAGACTACCTCAATCGCTTCGGAGCGCAGATGGTCAGATCGCCAGCCAAGGATGAAGAGATGCTGGTCTATGCCTTCAAGAAGGGCATGCAGCCAGGGCCATTCTGCGAGGCCTTGATCAGGGCTCATCCAGCGACGTTTGCAGAAGTCAGGCGACTTGCGGTGGCCCACATCGCCGACGAGAGTGAAGTCGCCGAGAAGAGAGGCAGCGTGGCTCCCGCCAGGCCACGCGCCCAGACCAGGATCCAGCCACAGAGGGTGCTGGAAACGGCGGCGGCGGCCAGAAAAGACCAAAGGACTCGCTATCCTTACGATAGGAGGAATAAGGGAAGAAGCCAAGCGCGCCAACAACCAGCACGCCAACAACCAGCATGCCGGGAATACAATCGCCCGCCTAAGCACAAATTCGTCATGGGACTAGCGGACCTGATCGCTATCCCTAACATATCTGCTAGGTTGAAGGCGCCCGAGAAGGTGGGCGACAAGGTGCTGGGGTCAAAGCCGGACGCCTGGTGCGAGTTCCACCAGTGCTTTGGCCACAACCTGGACTCGTGTTTGTCTTTAGGATACCAGCTCGACGATCTAGTTAAGAGCGGGTTCCTAAATGACTATCTGCTGGATAGAAGGACGGGGGGAGCGTCGAGTTCCCAGCCAGCAGGTGGAGAAGCCCAGCAACACGAGATGCCTATCCATGGGGAGATCCACACCATTGCAGGGGGTTTCTCAGGTGGTGGATGCACCGCATCGCAGAGGAAAAAGTATGCGCGATCGGTGATGGCAGTGGACATGTTTGAAGATCACTCGCCGGAAGTGGACATCACGTTCACAAAGCAGGATCTTCGGGACGTTGTGCCTCATGACAACGATCCCATAGTTATTTTGCTGATCACGGCGGGAAGGAAGGTCCACAGAGTTCTGGTGGACCAAGGAAGCTCGGCAGACGTGATGTTCTGGCCGACTTTCACGCAGCTGGAATTACCCCTTGACCAGCTAAGGCCCTATGGAGGGTGCTTATATGGGTTCCAGGTGGAGGTCAGGGGGTACATCGAGCTGAGAACCACGTTCACAGATGAGGCTGGGTCGAGGACGGAGAAAATCAAGTACCTCATCGTAAACGCCCCCTCAGCGTATAACATCCTGTTGGGAAGGCCCACTCTTAACAGGATAGGTGCCATTCCGTCGACTCGGCACATGAAGGTGAAGTTGCCGTCCATGGAAGGGGTGGTGATCACGATTAAGTCTGATCAGAAAGAGGCGAAAAGGTGCTATGAGAATAGCCTGAAAAACAAAAGATCAGTGAGCTATGTAACGACCACCCCACCTCCCGGTGTGAAGCCCAGACCGCCGGTAACAGAGGAGGCCGCCGGGAGAGACGTGGAAATGGTGGATGCTGAGCTGGGGGAGAGGAATGCTGGCCTGGAGGAGGAAGAGGCACAGAATCGCCTTGAGGAAGCAAGGGAACAGGGAATCGCCAGGGCGGTGATCGCCAGAGAATCCAGGCCCAAACCTGTTGAGCAGTGGCTCGAGAAGGAGATCGGAGGGAAAATCTTCAAGCTCGGAAGATCCCTGGAGGTCGATCTCCAGGACCAGATCGCCAAGGTGATTGAGCGGCATCTGGACGCGTTTGCTTGGTCTGCTTCGGACATGCCCGGGATCGATCCCGACTTCTTGTGCCATCATCTGGCGATGGACAACATGGTGAGACCGGTGCGACAAAGGAGAAGAAAATTCAACGAGGAGAGGAGGCAGGCGATCAGGGACGAAACCCAGAAACTCCTCGCTGCAGGCCACATCAGGGAAGTCCAGTACCCTGAATGGTTGGCAAATGTCGTACTGGTGAAGAAGAGTAACGGGAAATGGCGCATGTGCGTCGATTTCACCGATCTGAATAAAGCTTGCCCAAAGGATTCGTATCCTTTACCAAGCATTGATGCCCTGGTTGATAGTGCTGCAGGGTGCAAGCTGCTGAGTTTCCTGGATGCCTTCTCGGGCTATAATCAGATCAAGATGCATCCCATGGATGAAGAAAAGACAGCCTTCATGACGGAGAGGTCGTGCTACTGCTATAAGGTGATGCCGTTTGGGCTGAAGAACGCGGGGGCCACGTACCAGAGGTTGATGGATCGAGTACTTGCACCAATGCTGGGAAGGAACGTGCAAGCCTACGTCGATGACATGGTCGTGACCTCGCAGGAGAAGAGCAAGCACGTTGCAGACTTGGAAGAATTGTTCACGACGATCGCCAAGTTCAAGTTGAAGCTCAACCCGGAGAAATGCATTTTCGGCGTGGAGGCTGGAAAATTTTTGGGTTTTCTCTTGACTGAAAGGGGAATAGAAGCTAACCCAGACAAGTGTGCCGCCATCTTGGCAATGAGAAGCCCGACTACAGTGAAAGAAGTCCAGCAGCTAACAGGTCGGATGGCAGCCCTATCTCGCTTCGTGTCAGCTAGCGGAGAAAAGGGGCATCCCTATTTTCAGTGTCTGCGGCGCAATAACAAGTTCGCTTGTACGAAAGAGTGTGAGGAAGCTTTCGTCAAGCTGAAGGAGTATCTGGCGAGCCCGCCGGTTCTGTGCAAACCGCTGGCGGGAATCCCTCTCAGGTTGTATTTCGCTGTGACTGAGAGGGCGGTGAGTGCGGTGCTCGCCCAGGATCAAGATCAGGCTCAGAAGCCTATTTATTTTGTGAGCAAGGTGTTGCAGGGCCCAGAAACGAGATATCAGGCCCTGGAGAAGGCTGCGCTGGCTGTGGTGTTTTCGGCGAGAAGGTTGCGCCACTACTTCCACAGCTTCACAATACTGGTGATGACTGACCTGCCCATGCAGAAGGTCTTGAAGAAACCTGACGTTGCGGGAAGAATGGTGAAGTGGGCAGTGGAGTTGTCAGAATTTGACATTAAATATGAGCCCCGAGGCCTGATCAAGGGGCAAATCTTTGCAGATTTTGTGGTCGAGCTCTCATCAGAGGCGACGCGGGTTGAAGGAGATGATTTCCGTTGGGTACTCTCGGTGGATGGATCGTCGAACCAGCAGGGTAGCGGTGCTGGAGTCATATTGGAAGGACCCAACGGCGTGCTGATCGAACAATCGTTGAGATTTGCCTTCAAAGCCAGCAACAATCAAGCAGAGTATGAGGCGCTGATCGCCGGGATTCTGCTGGCCAAGGAGATGGGAGCTAGGGTGCTGATGGCTAAGAGTGACTCGCTGCTAGTCACAGGGCAAGTAACAGGCGAGTTCCAGGCTAAAGATCCACAAATGGCGGCTTACTTGGCGTATGTGCAGGAATTGAAGAGTTCCTTTGCCTCTTTTGAAGTAATACATGTGCCCCGAGAACAGAATGCCCGAGCTGACTTGCTTGCTAAGCTCGCCAGTTCAGGCAAGGGGGGTAGGCAGAGGACGGTGATTCAAGAAACTCTGAAGACGCCGAGGGCATTTGTAGCAGATCACCTGGTCCTTCAGATAAGCAAGTCGACGGAGAGAGCAGCGAGAAGCCATAAGTCTTTGGCGCAAGAAACTCTGAGATCGCCGAGAATTAGAGCATGTCGAGGAGAGAAGGTGGATGTGATGCAGGTTTGCGCCGCCCATGAGCCAGACACTTGGATAACACAGTACAAGCGGTGCTTGGCAGATGGCCTCCTCCCGCTGGATCCAACAGAAGCTAGGAAGGTAAAGAAAAATTCCAGCAAGTACACATTGATTGATGGCGATCTGTACAGGTTTGGGTTCACTCACCCACTCCTGGAATGTATACACGGCGAGAAGTGCACGAGAATTATGGCGGAGCTCCACGAAGGAATATGTGGAAGCCACGTCGGGGGTCGAGCTCTGGCCGCGAGGACTCTCCGTGCAGGCTACTATTGGCCATCCATGAGAGAAGATTGCAAGAGGTATGCCCAGTGCTGCAAACAATGCCAGCAGCACGCCGATTGGCACAAGGCACCTCCCGAGGAGTTGAAGTCGATCTATAGTCCTTGGTCGTTTCATACTTGGGGAATCGACATACTGGGACCTTTCCCGCTGGCGATCAGGCAGATGAAATACTTGGTGGTGGCGATTGAGTATTTCACCAAGTGGATCGAAGCAGAACCAGTGGCCCAGATCACCGCACACAAGATCGAAGGTTTTGTATGGAAGAACATCGTGTGCCGGTTTGGAGTGCCTAAGCACCTGGTGTCGGATAATGGGACTCAGTTTGCGAGCCACCTGTTGAAGAAGCTTTGTGAAGGGGTTGGAATTCAACAAGTGTTTGCATCCGTCGAGCACCCTCAGACGAATGGCCAGGTGGAATCAGCTAATCGGGTGTTGTTGAGAGGTTTGAAGAGAAGGCTTGAGAAAGCCAAGGGAAGTTGGGATGTGGAGGTGCCCCGTATAGTCTGGGCGTACCACACCACCGAGCAGTCAGGAACCCATGAGACCCCGTTTAGCTTGGTCTATGGGTGTGACGCCATGATTCCAGTGGAGATCCAGGAGAGCTCGCCGAGATTCCAGAACTTCGTAGAGGAAGATTCGAATGAAGAGAGAAGGCTAAACCTGGATCTGCTGGATGAGGTCAGGGAAAAGGCGAGGCTGAAGGCTGAGGCAGTGAAGAGGAGGATCGAGCGGAGATACAACTCTAAGGTGATGCCAAGGCAGTTTAGAGAGGGCGATCTGGTGATGAGGAAGGCCCATCAGTACGAGATGGAGAATAAATTGTCACCCAAGTGGACTGGACCGTTCAGAATAACCGAGGCGCTCGGGAACGGGGCCTACCGCTTAGAAACGCTGGAAGGAGGGGCGATCCCTCGTACCTGGAACGCCACACACCTGAAGTTGTACTATAGTTAAGAGCTTTGTAAGTAAAGACAAACACAAATGTTAAATTACAATGTCTCTGTTAAAACAGTTTCAAGGGGGCACTCTTTTTTCCCTAAGGAGGGTTTTTAATGAGGCCACCCAATAAAAGAAGAGTTTTTGAAGAATAAGGTGTTTTCAGATTGCATGTGTGCTATTTTCGAAAGTTTTGAAGAAAGACCTTGTCATTTGTACATGATTTAAGGCAAGAAAAGATATATCGCGTGCTTTCTAAAAAAGTTTTAAGTCCTCATCGTTTTCCGGCGATTGGAGGCACCAGTTATGTTTTAAAGTCCTCATCGTCTTTCGGCGATCGGAGGCATCAGATGAAAGACCTCAACGCCCTCGCGCGTCCTGAGGCAAGTAAAGACCTCCTCGCCGTCGAGCGAGTGCAGGCGAGAAAGAGAAAAAGTCCTCCGTGTTTCTAGGAGCGAGAAGATGTAACTCCTGGGGCAATGTAGAGGCAAGTTAAAGACCTCCTCGCCGTCGAGCGGGTGCAGGCGAGAAAGAGAAAAAGTCCTCCGTGTTTCTGGGAGCGAGAAGATGTAACTCCTGGGGCAATGTAGAGACAAGTTAAAGACCTCCTCGCCGTCGAGCGGGTGCAGGCGAGAAAGAGAAAGGTCCTCAGTGCATCTAGGGGGGAGGAGATGTACACCCTGGGCAAGTTGAGGTACCAGATAAAGTCCTTATCGCCGTTGTGCGAACTAAGGCCAGTTAAAGATCTCCTCGCCGTCGAGCGAGTGCAGGCGAGAAAGATAAAGGTCCTCAGTGCATCCAGGGGGGAGGAGATGTACACCCTGGGCAAGTTGAGGTACCAGATAAAGTCCTTATCGCCGTTGTACGAACTAAGGCCAGTTAAAGACCTCCTCGCCGCCGAGCGAGTGCAGGCGAGAGAAAGAAAAGGTCCTCAGTGCATCCAGGGGGGAGGAGATGTACACCATGGGCAAGTTGAGGACCAGATAAAGACCTTCTCGCCGTTGAGCGAGTTCAGGCGAGTTAAAAGACCTTCTCGCTTATGTGCGAGCATAGGCGAGATAAAATCCTTCTCGTCTCGAACGAGTTCAGCTATGGCGCAGAGGGTGGAAGAAGCTTGAAAGGTGGCTAAGGTAGGTTCGAAGAGAACGCCTAGTCAGCCGGTTTTTTGCTCTGAAGTTCAGGGGGGCAAGAGAAGATTCCAAAGGGCGCTCCTACCCCAGATAAAGAAACGATTGCCAAAGCATGAGGCTAGAAAAAGCTGATGTTACCAAGGGGTCTTGGCGATCGGGAAAAGTTCAAACACGGCGAGAAGGTTGAAAGACTTGTTTGATAAAGCAGGTCGAGTGGGACGTTGCTTGAGCCAATGATTGAGTTACAGTTTGTTGTTCGAAGGGTATTCTTGCGATAAGGTTAGTTGCCTTAAGAATACAAGTTGTTTAAAGTGATTATTGCTTAAGTTTGAATTGGCTCGAGGCAGTTACATCAAAAGTCGTATTCGCAAAATTGTTAAGATAAATCCGACAAAGTTAAACATACAAAGAAGGCTAGAGCGCTTAAAAGGAGTCAGGGGAGAGAATATCCAAGTTTTGCGATTGAAGTAAGTATCTGTTCAAAAAACATATGCACGAGTTTTATTACAAGGTATATACAAGCGAAATTATAAAGTAGCAGATGAGGTGGAGTTGATTAGTCTTCAGCAGGAACGACCTTTCCATCTACTACTTCGTTGTTCAACGACACCATGCTGAGGTCAAGATCGGGGAATAGGCATGCGAATTGTTCCCGAGCGGCTTCGAATCCAGCATCCAGAATCTGAGCAGAGTTTAGCTTAAGTTCTTCAAATTGCCCTTGAAGTTCTTCAACTTGTTTCTTGAGCTCTTTGTTCTGCTGCTCCAGCTCTTCAACCTGTTTTCGGAGTTGTTCGTTGGTCTCTTGAGCATGGAGAAGGTCGTCAGTAACCTTCTTGGATTCCGTTTGAGCTTGGGCCAACTCGGCAGCCATCTTTCCTTTCTCCTTGTTTGCCTCGGCGAGATCAGTCATGGCGTCGTCCCTCGCTTTTTCTACTTGCCCAAGTAGCTTCTCACGGTCGATCGACCTCTGCTCCAGTTTTTGCACCCTGGCGGCGTCAGCTTGAATGTGAGCCTCCAGGTCGCTCGCCTTGGTGCGCAGAGGCACGATTTTGCTTTCTAGCTCAACTTTCTCTTGGGCAAGATCATGAACTTTGCGGCGAAGGTCAGCAGCTTCCTTGCGCGCCAGCCTGAGCTCGGTATTGAGGGCATCCTCCACTCGGGTGTGATCAAGTTCTGCGAGCGTCAGGCTGAATGACATCTTCTCCACCTCAACCTTCATAGTGCTATTTTCAGTCTTGAGGTGGTAGAGATCGTCTTGAAGCCTCCTGGTGGAGCTCTCCACAGCCCTCGTTATGATCGATGGGATATCCTCTGCTATGGTTTTCAGTTTGGCAGTCAGAGGTTCCCACATCCTTGTGACTTCGAGGGAAAGGTTTGATGCTTGGAGAGGCGCCAGGGGGGCTTGTTGAGGGTTCTCGCCGCCACCTTCCTTAGCAGGATTTTCAGTGGTTGCTTCCTGGCGTGGCGACGCAATCGGGGATTCGGTAATTAGAATTGGAGAGGTGTGAGCAACCTCATCCCCGATTGGAACGTTTTCTGCAGCTGAAGTGTTTGAAGGGGGGCCCCCTCCAGCTGAGATGTGTGGCGTGGAGGCACTTGGGGGGTCCTCCAGAAAATTTGGCTCTTGAGCCTCAGCTGCTGGTGGCGCAGTGGCCAGTGGAGTCGCCTGGACTGGTGATGAAGGGGCTTGTGGTGTTGGCGATGAGGGAGGAGGAGCAGGCGTTGATGGTGGTGTTGAGGCTGGAAGAGGGGGTGGGGCAGGTGGTGAAGATGGTGCCACCCTTTTCCTCTTAGTAACAAGGCCATCCTCTGTGACCTCGTCGTCCTCTTCTTCCTCCTCTTGGACGATCTGAGGGGCTTTTCGCTTAGGCCTCTTAAGGACCAGTTTCTTGCGCTGGGTGGGTTCCTTGGGCGGTGATCGCCCATGAACAATGGCCTTCTCGACCGCCGAGTTGGGCACCGTTTGGGAACCGGTCGCCAACCCGTGGTTTCGGGCGAGCGCCTTTAAGTCGGCGAGCATGTTTTTACCCAACATATTGTCTGCATGAAACGAAAATGCATGAGTTAGCTCAGAGAAGAAAACGACAAGTGTATGAGGTAATAAAACAGCAAAACAGGTAGTATATGCAGAAAAGGTAAAACCAAAGTCTTGTGCGTATCGCACAAGACGCCCAGAAGCAATATCAGAAGCAGTATCAAAGCAACAGTTTGGATGTCCTAACCTATTTGGAATTCTAGCTGGTCCTCAAAGAATTCGAAGGAGATCAGGGTGGGGGTCAGGAATGTTATGTTGGCATCCGACACCCTCTTCCAGAATAGACAGAGGTCTCTGTCCAAAGCTCCCATGCTATCAGGACTTCTGGGCCTCCTGAAGCAGCTCTTGGACTCCTTTTTCCCCTTGTCCACCCAGTACAAGGGGAAGACATCAAGAAGGGAGGTGTCTTTATCGTTTGCGCGTACTTGGATGAACTTCCCCTTCCAGTCTTTGTATGATTGCTGGAAGATGGTAAAAATGGATCTCCCAGCAATTGCATTCAGGCTGACCCACAGGCGGTCTCCTGGGTGCTTGGCCTAAAAAAGGAACAAAAACACGTCCACCGACGCGGGCAACCCCAGGTGGTCGCATGTTATTTGAAAGGCTCGAACAAACGCCCAGCTGTTGGGGTGAAGCTGGGCGGCAGCAATATTTAGCTCGGTCAAAAGTTCCCTCTCGAATCGGGTGAGGGGAAACCTGAGCTTGACCTTCTTGAAGAAAGTTGTGTAAACAAAGCAGAAGGGCCCGTCGGCGCTTACTTTGTCATCAGCACACACTGGCAGAGCGGCGGGGCAAGGCAGCACCATCATCCTCTCGTCGTGCTCCTTGTGAAACGATTGATAGGCCTCGTCCCCCTTTGTCAACCGCAAAACTGCTCCCGCAGTGTTCACCGACGAGGTCTCCTTCAGAAGGGTTGGGTTAGCCCAGGGGTATAGAGTTTTGAAGTCTGGCAGAGGGACGGGGGCTCCTCCAGCGTTAGATGGAGTCGCCTGAGCCGGGGCAGATTGGGAAGACGCAGGCCTCTCAGCCTGCGAAGACGAAGCGCCACGAACTTGCGTTGAGTCGTGTGCTTGTGAAGGAGGGTTTCGTGCTGATGGGGGGGGGGTTCGGGGTAATCTTGGTGCGAGTCATGATGGCAGCTGCAAAGGAAGAAGAAAGGAAAAATGATCAGGAGGGTTACGAAGCCTGACTCGGTCATGGAAGGAAGGTGAAACGACGAACGAATGTGAGTTCGTTGCGACGATCGACAAAGCCCTAAGTTACGCAGAAGAGAAATGGAAAAACGACCCACAGCGTATGCACCAGGCAGTTACAGGATGATGCAAATCGGTGAAAATGCAAGGAAACCCAGCAGATGAAGGAAAGTAATTACCTTTCGATGATCAGGAAGACGATGGAGGAAGATGGTGATCTGGAACGTTGAAGAGCGTTGAGAGTTTTCGCAGAGGGAAGTTAGAGCGTTTTGCAAGCACGAAGAAAGTGATGGAACAGTGGAACGAAATGGGTTTAAGGGTTTTCGAAATGGGTTTAGGAAGCGCAAACGGCAAATGAAGAGAGCCGTTGATGAAGCCACGTGTCGAGCGATGGGTGAAGGGTTTGGTGGAGCGTCAGAGCAGCAGAAGGTACAATCGCTTGGAATTCTGCGTCAGTGCCACGTAGACCGGTGTTAACGAAGGCTCTTTCAGTCTTTTCGCTATACAAGTCTTCGCTTAAGACTGGGGGGCTTGTGTACCGCCCTGGTGGTCGGGTATGATGACGTGGCATCCTGCTACAGTGAAGGCGTGTTGACAAGGCGCCAGGTTGGCAAGAAGGGAAGGAAGTCGGGGGGCACGCGTAGTCGCCAGTTGTTAAGCTGGCGTGTTCCGACTTCCAGTTTACCAGAATAGGCGATCGCCAGGTTAAAGATCAAGTCGCCAGATGCAAACCCAGGCGACCAAGCAGTCGGAGATCGCCAGAACAAGCACATCGCCGAAGATGGAGGAGAAGCAGATTATGAAGGCGGCCGCGAGACCACAGGGAGGGTGTATGAAGGCCCTAACTCGCCAGTTCCAGTAGAGATCGCACTCCTAAGTTAGCTATGCACTGGGCAGTACCATGCATAAGTAACTTAGCCAAAATGAGAGCAGAAGCGGCGCCAAGTCAGGGAGCCTCCAGATGATGGCACGTGTACAGTTGGATGCGAGCCACGTGTCCAAGTCTGTAACTGCCAGGAGAGAGAAAACCACCAGGTATATAAGAGTTCTTAACAGACTTTCTGAGGTACGCACGTTCAGTTCATACACTTTACGCTTGCGAGTGACAGAGCTGTTTGTGAGAGAGGATTTGCACGGTTCTAGTTCTATCAGTTTTTGGTGATACCGTCACTGACTTGAGCGTCGGAGTGCGATCGGCCGCAGCGGCGCCGTATCGTTTCTTTGCAGGTTCATGAAGCAGATCCCGGAGAGGAACGAAGGTGAGAGGCGGTGCGCACGTCGATCCGTTGACGAGGCATTCTCCAGCGCTCCGGTCAACAGGCAGGATCAAGAAGCATAAAGAGCACAAGTTATCAAAAACGGTAAAAACAGAAGAGAAAGCATAAGAGAATGAGATCGATGCAAGTGTATCTTATATTCACGATATGTAACAGATAAGGTTCATGATAAGTACAGAGTTAAGTCAAAACAGTCCTATACACATTAAATGTTCATCGAAATACAGAGGGAAGCTATTCTTCAGAGGCCTCCAAGGGCACTATCTTGCCGTCGACCACTTCATTGAAGGGGCTGCACTCAGAGACGTCGATGCCGGGGTTCGCGCAGGCCACTTGAACAAGGGCCTCAGCAAACCCATCAGCGAACCCCGTCGCAGCCTCCTCACTCAGCTTTTCCTCTGCTACCTTGAAGTTCTCGGCCTGAGTGGTCATCTCTTGGTCCTTGGAAGCCAAGGCAACAATCAGCTCCTGAACCTTGGTCTGAAGATTGGCGTTTTCAGTGGTTAGCAGGGTGCATTCGTCAGTTTTGGCCTCGAGCGCAGCCTCAACTTTTCCCAACTTTTGCTCCCGGTCAGTGCAACGGTCTTCAAGCTTCTTCTACTGCGCCACAGAGGTCTTGGCTGCTTCTTCAAGCTCCGCGATCTTCACTCGGAGGGGCACGACTTGGTTAAGGAGTTCAGCATGAGCCTGCCCCACCTCGTGTAGTCGCTTGCTGGCCTCCTCCTTGGACTTTTGGGCCACCTTCAAGGAGGCCTTGTAGGCCTCCTCTTGACGTTCCCAGTGGTGGGCCAACCTCTCCTTCTCCTCTTTCAACGAGGCGTTCTCCTTCTCAAAAGATTGGAAGGCAGAGGCTTTGATCGCTCTGGTTTTAGCTTAGGCCCGCCAGGTATTAGCACAAGCAACAAAGGCGCCCATATAATAGTTCATGCCCTCCTTCTTGGGCCCTTCAGATTGGCTGCTGGGAGACATCTTCTCCAGATAGCCCCTCAGGATTTCTTGGATTGGCAGGGGAAGTTCTGGGGCAAGTGGTGGAGCTGATATGGGCTCAGTTTCGGTCCCACCTTCTAAGGCCATTGGTTGAGGGGGTGAGGTGGCACTTGGAGGGTTCTCCCTAAGAGACTCAGCCCCGTGGGAGGAAGAGGTGGCGGAGGTAGCAACCTGAGAAGCCGCCCGGGAAGTCCTTCTTCTCTTAAAGACTTGCCCTTCAGCAGAGTCTTCCTCATCGTTAGAAGACACCACCACCACCCCTTTGCCTTTGTCAAGGGGGGCTGGTTCAGCAAGAGTCTCAGCCAGAGCAAGTGGAATGGCTGCTATGGGGGGTGGCGAGTTTTGGGGGTGGTTTGGAGAGGATATAGCTGGAGAAGATGCCGATGAAGGTGGTTGTTGGGGGCGAAGGTTGGGGGAGGTAGGAGTGGTCTCATAGGTTGGAGGTATGGAATCCCCAACCCCTTTCGCCGAAGCCTCGCCTTTGGACTTCAAGATTTGAGCGAGCTTCAACCTTCGTTGTTTGTCCATCCTTGAATCTGCACCAGTAAAATAAACACATTAGAGATTAGTCCCAAGCTTAGTCACTATGGCACGAGAAAGCAGATAAATCATGCATAAAGCAAAAAACAAGCAGAAACAGAGTTGTCTAAGTAGAAGAGGCAGAAGCAGGGGTGGCTTTCATACTCATATACTTGGCAAGGGCTTCAGCATTATATTTGCGGCTTATCAGAAGGGAGGTATCAAAGGGCCCCGCGCTGGCCAAGATTTGGCAGACCTCGCGATCGGATGAGGGCAGCTCATCAAGGGACTTGGGCTTCGTTACCTTGACCTTCTCCACCCAATACAAGGGGAAGCCGTCGAGAGCAGTTTGGTCATAATCAGAGCAGCATACTCTGAAAAACTTGCCCCTCCATCCCTTGAAGGATTGTTGGAACAAGGTTAGGAGGACCCTCCCAACGATGCTGCTAAAACTGACCCAGAGGCTTTTTTCCTGCTTCTTCACTTCGAAAAAGTGAAGAAAGACGTCGACAGAGGGGGCCTACCCGAGATATCCGCATAATATGCCGAATGCCTTGATGAAAGCCCAGTTGTTGGGGTGAAGCTGGGCGGGGGCAACATTGATCTCGGTTAAGAGTTCCCGTTCGAACGCGGAGAAGGGCAGGCGCATCCCAATGCGTTTGAAGACCGTCTGATAGAAAAAGAAGAAGGGGACCCCATTGTTGGCCCTCTCATCTCCACATACAGGCTTGCCTGGGACACAGGGGAGCACGGAAATATCTTCGTCGTGCCTCCTAGCGAAGGCACGATGTTGATAAACGCCTAATCCTTCAATGTGATCCACTACAAAAAAACGTGTATAATGCAGCGGTTATTTTCGTAAAAACTGGCGTTTTTAACCGCCACATTATACGTCTGTGGCAGTACCGCATACCGCCACAAAGTTTAATGTGGCGGTCAATTGAGAACCGTTGTAGCAGACGCCATATTATGCATTGTATAAAGTGACGGTTTTAAGCGTGTAATTACCGTTAGTTATAAATGTCGTAATTTTAAAAATGGGTAAACCAATTTCAATGTAAATAACGACAGTTTTAAACGCCACTTAATACAGTATAATATAATATTAAATATTTAATTTAATTTAAATAATTTAATCAATTATGTTCTTATAATTGAATTTTTCATAATATAATTAAACTTTATATTATAAATAAATTTCTTATCACAATTTAATTTCATAATATAATTAAATCATAACACAAATTAATTTCATAATATAATTAAACTTGATAAATATTAATAATTGAATAATAGAAACATATCTATAAAAAAAAATGACCTCATTCATTCATTAAGAGAACAAAGTTGATAGTTTCAAAGGAATCAAAACTACAAGTAAATCAAAATGATAACTGTTCCGACCTCAAGTTGTTGGGCAGCATCGCTAGGGTCAATCACTGCATCCGAGGTATTGTCCGCTTTGGAGGTCGGTGCTCCGTCACGGTTTTGTCCTTAAAAGATGCCTCGAAGGGTGAAGGGAGGAGGGAGTATATAAACTGCCCTTGGCCTCGATTCCTGAGTGATGTGAGACTGTATTGGCATACGGGAACAAGCCCCCCAATCGAGGTCTAAGGGGAGTGGATCCCCCTAGTTGAGGGGCGAAGGAGCCTCTTCGGACCCACGTTGGGCGCCATTGTTCCAACCTCAAATTGTTGGGCAGCATCGCTAGGGTCAATCACCGCATCCGAGGTATTGTCCGCTTTGGAGGTCGGTGCTCCGTCACGGTTTTGTCCTTAAAAGGCGCCTCGATGGGTGAAGGGAGGAGGGAGTATATACACTGCCCTTGACCTCAATTCCTGAGCGATGTGGGACTGTATTGGCATACGGGAACAAGCCCCCCAATCGAGGTCTAAGGGGAGTGGATCCCCCTAGTTGAGGGGCGAAGGAGCCTCTTCGGCCACACGGTGGGCGCCATTGTTCCAACCTCAAGTCGTTGGGGAGCATCGCTAGGGTCAATCACCGCATCCGAGGTATTGTCCGCTTTGGAGGTCGGTGCTCCGTCACGGTTTTGTCCTTAAAAGGCGCCTCGATGGGTGAAGGGAGGAGGGAGTATATACACTGCCCTTGACCTCGATTCCTGAGCGATGTGGGACTGTATTGGCATACGGGAACAAGCCCCCCAATCGAGGTCTAAGGGGAGTGGATCCCCCTAGTTGAGGGGCGAAGGAGCCTCTTCGGCCCCACGGTGGGCGCCATTGTTCCAACCTCAAGTTGTTGGGGAGCATCGCTAGGGTCAATCACCGCATCCGAGGTATTGTCCGCTTTGGAGGTCGGTGCTCCGTCACGGTTTTGTCCTTAAAAGGCGCCTTGAAGGGTGAAGGGAGGAGGGAGTATATAAACTGCCCTTGGCCTCGATTCCTGAGCGATGTGAGACTGTATTGTCATACGGGAACAAGCCCCCCAATCGAGGTCTAAGGGGAGTGGATCCCCCTAGTTGAGGGGCGAAGGAGCCTCTTCGGCCCCACGGTGGGCGCCATTGTTCCAACCTCAAGTCGTTGGGGAGCATCGCTAGGGTCAATCACCGCATCCGAGGTATTGTCCGCTTTGGAGGTCGGTGCTCCGTCACGGTTTTGTCCTTAAAAGGCGTCTCGAAGGGTGAAGGGAGGAGGGAGTATATAAACTGCCCTTGGCCTCGATTCCTGAGCGATGTGAGACATTATTGACATACGGGAACAAGCCCCCCAGTCGAGGTCTAAGGGGAGTGGATCCCCGTAGTTGAGGGGCGAATAGGCAGATGTGCAAGGAATTATACAAATGGATGGACTATATCAAATATGAAAAAGTTATGCACCATGATTGCTAGAAATGTAGCACTGTTAATATAAGGGAAACAATGATAGTCCACCCAAAAGTAAAAGTGAAACAAATATTATAATTATAAATTTATTACCTGAAATGTGATTCAAAACTTTCAAGATGCTCTAAGAAACAATTTCGAATAGAAAAAGGTAAAAAAAAATGCTAAAATCAGTCTAACAAAAATAATAATAAAACATATTTTTGAAACATTGTCCACCTTCACAATTATAGTAGTAAAACATGTCTACAGTGATATCACAAGGAAAAAAAATATATATATATATATATACTTAAATTATGGAGCTAAAAAGAAAGTAGAAAGAGGTTATGAGAATGATATATACAATTGATATATGTTGCACATAATCTTGTAAGATATATAGATTAGCACCTTTATTCTAAAAAGACAGCTGTTGTAGTATATATCATTATCCATTATAAATATTCTACTCTCATAAAGTAACCTTAGATAAGCTAATTAGAAATAATTATTCACAATTTACATTTCATATAATTGCACAAACAACTAACCTGCGACAGTTTATCATAAACTCCTCAAATTCTAGAAAATTTTATTCCACCGAATTGAAGAGCTACGAGAGCAGCTGAAAGTTCTTATTTACAAGTCAGTAAAATTCACAAACCATAGAACTAAAAAGAGCTTCTTAGCCAAAACAATGATAGTCCACCCAAAACTGATATAGCAATAGTTTTCATTTCTGATATAACTAAAATATATTTCCAACATGACAAAGCCTAGAACTAAAAAGAGCTTTTTTGCCTTAATTCCTTTTTATTTGTCCTTATACCACAATGTATAAAAGATGGCAACGAGGACAAGAAAAAATATTATCACGAGACCTGTCTTCACCTGATTCATGTCAATAGTTTGAACAGCTTCACCACAAGTGAAAATTATGGCATGGTTTTGGTTTTCGGGTTTTCCTGCTCAAAATCTCTTTTGACAAAATTTGAGCTAAACACTATAGTTAGGAAGAAAAGCTAAATTGGTTTTAAAATTTCACATTTTATCATCAAATTATTTTTTGAAGGAAAACCAATACCATTAATTATCATCAAAGCAACAATCTTTGGAGAACCAATCTAAGCTCAGATATATCTTTAGAGGACCAAAATGAATGTTAATTAAATAGATAATGAAAAACCTAACTTCATGGAAATTTTATATTGTAAAGGATAAACTAACACTTGAATTGCAATCGACCATAATGAATTCACGAAATATTAGTTGATACCTTCAACTATTCAAGGGGAAAAGATCCTAATATTGCACCTGGGCTTCGTAAATTTTATTTTATAACCCAATCTAAATTCATATGCTATTTAAGAAACATGGGCAGTGAACTAGCTATCCTTATCCTAGTTCACAACTATTTCATACTTCAATAGAAACCCATCCCTTCACATCATATGTATTAAAAGATAATACTCGTGTAACCGAGAAGAAGTTTTAACTCAATAACCATGTGACCATTCATCTCTTAACTGCATTAAGAAAATACGGAATAAAATGTATTTAGCAAGACAACTCACATAAAGAATGTTCCAATGTTTTAAAAGCAAAAAAACTGTCAGGCACACATCATATCATTCACGAGGATAGTGGACAACTTTATCTTAATATACTTTATGTTCAAAATAAAAGTATATGCCTGCAAGAAAAGTCCAGTGAATATTGAAAGCATCAAACACATCCAAAACTAAATTAACAAAAATAGCTTCAACCTCAAATGGAACTTAAACAATAACTACACAAAAAAATATATTCCCCTACATTACCTTAAATGATCCAAAAGTTACGCCCTTTTTCCGATTAGCTGCCTTGACCATGTCAAATTTCTCAATAGGGCTTACACCTAGCACCTACATCACATCACAAAAACTAAGATACAATTCGAACAACTTCAAATTTCAAAGTGTGAACTAATTACATAGTAGATTTTACTCTTTACCTCATAAGGATTAAAGTCACCATCGAAATTAAAGCTCCCTGTCGCAGATGCAGCAGCACAGATAATCTTTCTATCACTCCATGATGTTGTCTGGGTAAACTTGAAAATCGACACTGAATTACATTTTATTAACCCTAGAAATGAGGTCCACAAAGATAACATAAGAAACGTGTGGTATGCGAAAAACAAATTAATTCGAACGAAAACTAAATTCGTTCTTCAATTCTTGCAAATGGATAGAGAGAGAAAATGGATGACCTGAGAGAGGTTGAAATTTTGGGACGAAGATTGTTATGAGAGAAACTCAATTTGGTGCAATGCAGAATATTGGAGATTCCCAGAGCCATTGGGCGCGCCACTGCAACGATGCAATGTTATCTCTCTCAGTTTATGTCTGAAATCTGAGATAACGAAATGGGGCGGTGAGTGAGGATTTACGAAATACAACTGGGGAACGTTTGTGGTGAGGGTGAGAGGAAGGGTTTACGATTGTGGTGAGGGTGAGAGGAAAGGGTTTACGAAATGGGACTGAGAAGGGAAGCATTACGGTGAGGGTGAAAGGGTTTACGAAATGGGGTTGAGAATGTTTAGAAGAATGTGAAGACTGAAAGAGGATCAGGGTGAGAGTGAAGGTTTAGATGTTGAGTGAAAGAGGTACATTTTCAAGAGTATCGAAGAGGGAAAAATGAAAACTGATCCTGCCTGTTGACCGAAACGCTGGAGCCTTGCCTCGTCAAACTTGGATCGACTTCTGCGCCGTGTTAGCCTCCGTCCTTCACCGCGATCCACCTCAAGACAAAACGGCGCCGCTGCGACCGATCATGCTCCGATGCCCAAGTCAGCGACTGAACCACCAAATACTAAGAGAAAACTCAAGAACTCTAAGGAACCGTGCACAAATTCCCTCTCAGCGTACTCTCGTTCTCGCAGTTGTAAAGAAGTAATCTAAACGCATGCGTACCTCAGAAGTTCGTTAGAAACTCTTATATACCTGGGCACTTTCTCTCTCCTGGCAGTTACACATCTGGACACGTGGCTCGCATCCAGCTGTATACGTGCCATCATCTGGAGCATCCTTGACTTGGGCGCTACTTCTTACTCTTCAGGTTTTTTGGCTAAGTTACTTATGCGTGATACAACTCAGTGCATAGCTGCCTTGGAGCGTGATCTCTTCTGGGTGGCGAGTTCGTGTGCCTTCGTACACACCTTCCCTGTGGTCTCGCCGGCCGCCTTCACGATCTGCCCTACCTGCTTCACCGTATACGTTCAAGTAAGTTGTCTCCCGACCTCATCCTCTGGCCAGCTGGGAAATGACTATCTATCTTTATCTTCGGCGGTGTCCTTGTTTCGGCGATCTCTAATTACTTGGTCGCCCGGGTTCACATCTGGCGACTTCATCTTCAACCCGGTGACCGCCGGTTTAGGTATGCTGGAGATCGGAGCACGCCAACTTAATAACTGGAGACTACACGAACCCCCCGACTTCCTTCCCTTCTGCCAGCCAGGTGTCCCATCCAACACGCCTATATAGTAGCTCGATGCCACATCATCACTTCCGACTACCAGGGCGGTACACAAGCCCCCCAGTCTTAAGCGAAGACTTGTCCAGCGAAAAGACTAAAGAAGTCACGTCACTACCGATCTACGTGGCGCTGGCGCAGAATTCCAAACGTTCGTACTTTCTGCTTTCCTGACGCTCCACCAAACATTCTCCCAATCGCTCGAAACGTGGCTTCATCAACGGTCATCTTCAGTTGTCGTTTACGCTTCCAAAAACCATTTGAAAAACCCTTAAACCCATTTCACTTCTACTGTTCCATCACCTCTTTGCCTTCTCAAACGCTCTGAGTTTCTTCTGCAAAAACCCACGACGCTTCTCAACCTTCTGAATCCTCAACTTCCTTCAGCGTTCTTCTGATCATCGAAAGGTACTCCCTTTACTTCTTCTGTTGAGTTTTCCTGCATTTTAACCGATTCGCATCATCCATTAACTGCCTGGTGCATACGCTGTGGGTTGTTTCTTCTGCTTCTCCCTTCTCGTAACTTAGGGCTTCGTCTCCACTACAACGAACTTTCGTTCGCTCGTTTTTCACCCTTCCTTCACAATCGAGTCAACCTCTGCAACCTTCGCTCACCTTTCCCTTTCTTTTTCCTTTGCAGTTTCCGCGATGGCTCGTTCAAAGATCACCCCGAATCCTCCTCCCTCGTCACGAAACCCTCCATCTCAAGCTCATAACCCACCGCGAGCACCTGGTGCTTCCTCCTCCCAAGCGGAGAGGCCTGCAACCTCTCATCCCAACCTTGCTCATGCAACTCCACCCATCGCCGGAGGTGCCTCCATTCCTTCCCCCGACTACAAGAAGCTATACCCATGGGCCACCTCGACTTTGCTGAAGGAGACTTCTTCAGGAAACTCTCCCCTGGCGGTGCTTCGATTGAAGAAAGGGGACGAGCCCAACCTTTCATTCCACAAGGAGCATGACGACAAGCTGATGGTGCTACCTTGCCCCCCCGACGTGCCAGTTTGTGCAGACGACAAAGGGAACAACGGCGAGTTGTTCTGCTTTGTGTACACCACTTTATTCAAGAAGGTGAAACTTAGGTTTCTGTTTACTCGTTTCGAAAGGGAGCTACTAACCGAGCTCGACATCGCCGCCGCCCAGCTCCATCCCAACAGCTGGGCATTCGTGCGGGCGTTTCAGATCATATGCGCGCACTTGGGACTACCGGCCTCGGTAGACGAGTTCCTCTTTCGGTTCGAGGCCAAGAACCCTGGGGATCGCCTTTGGGTGAGCCTGAACGGGATTGCTGGGAGGTCGATCTTCTCTATCTTCCAGCAATCCTACAAGGATTGGAAAGGCAAATTTGTCCAAGTGCGCCAAAACGACCAGGACGCTTCGCTGCTCGATGGCTTTCCCTTGTACTGGGTAAACAAGGGAAACAAAGACTCCAAGGGAAGCTTCAGGAAGCCAAGAAGCCCTGACCTCATGGGCGCCTTGGACAAGGACCTGTGCCTCTTCTGGAAGAGCGTGGCAGCCGCGAACATTACCTTTCTTACCTCCGCAATCATCTCCTTTGAGTTCTTCGAGGGCCAACTCGAGGCTCGCATAGGTTAGAGCTTACCTTAACATCTAAGTCATTGCCCTGTGCTGTACCTCTGTTAACTGTTGCTGGGCGTCTTGTCTGTTGTGCACAAGACTTGATTTTTATTTTCTGCATCACTTGTTTGCCTCATTTGCATATCTACTCATGTGTTTATCTTTCTCTTTGAGCTGACCTGTATACCTTTGTATTATGCAGATCTCATGATGGGCAAAGGAAAACTGGCTGAATTGAGGGCGCTCGCCCGAGCCCATGGGTTGGCATCGGGCTCCCAGACTGTGCCCAACTCGGTGGTGGAGATCGCCGCTGCCCAGGGCAGATCGCCCCCTAAAGGCCCAACTCCTTCAGAGGCCCTGCCCGCCCCACAACGTAAAAAACTCATCCTTAGGAAGCCAAAGAGGGAAACCCCTCAGGTGGTCCATGAGGATGAAGAAGAAGACGATGAGGCGACTGAGGACGGCCTCATTACCAAGAGAAGAAGGGTGGCGCCTTCTTCACCACCTGCTCCACTTCCTCCTCCAACATCAACACCGTCCCCACCACCAGCTCCCACTCCGATACCGACTTCTCCGCCAGCTGCAACACCGCCGGTTCAAGCAGTTCCCTTGGCGGCTGCACTCCCCGTGATTGAGGCTACTGAGCCTAACTTCATGGAGAACCCCCCAAGCGCCTCCACGCCATTTGTATCTGCTGGAGGGGGTCCTCCTTCAACAGCCTCAACTGCGGAAGCTGCACCGGGCGGGGATGAAGGGGCTCACAACTCACCCATCATCATCACCGAGTCCCCCTCGTCACCACCACGCTAAGAAGCTCCAACTCACCAACCAATTCAAGAAGGTGGTGGCGAGAACCAGCAACAGGCTCCCCCAGTGCTTCCACGAGCAAACCTTTCCCTCGCGATCAAAAGGGTGTGGGAACCCTTCTCAGCAAAACTCAAGATGATGGCAGAGGATTTCCCCTCCATCATATCAAAAGCTATGGAGAGTTCCAGCAAGAAACTCCAGGATGACATCTCCGTGCTCTAAGAGGAGAATCGCCTAATAAGGATCGAGGCGGAGAAGTTGTCCTGCAACCTTATGCTGGCGGAGATCGATCATTCGCGAGTGGAGGATGCTATGAGCACCGAGCTGCGGGTGGCGCGCAAGGAGGCCACCGATCTACGCCATAGGGTGCACCTCTTAGCTCAAGTGAAGATTGAGCTGGAGAGCAAATTGGTCCCCTATCGTCTCAAGGTGGCTGGCCTGGAGGCGTCGATTAAAGCAGATGCCGCCAAGGTAGAAAACCTTGAGAAGAGGTCCGTAGATCGGGAGGTCCTCTTGGGGAAAACTGAAAAAGAGAGAGATGACACCATGGCTAAGCTCGCCGAGGCCAAAAAGGAAAACGAAGGGATCGCCGCAGAGCTGGCCCAAGCACAGGCGGAGAACAAGAGGGTTACTGAAGACCTTCTTCAAGCTCGGGAGAGGGCTGAAGAACTAAAACAGCAGAACGAGGGGCTCAAGAAGCAGATTGAAGAACTCGAGCTGAGCTCTGCCCAAATCCTCGCTGCTGGGTTTTACGCCGCCCTGGAGCAGTTCGCCTGCCAATACCCTGATCTGGACCTCCCCATGGTGTCTTTAAACAACGAAGTGGTGGATGGGAAGATCGTTCCTTCTGAAGACTAGCTGATTCCCTCCATTCACTTATTCATTTGTTTTCTCTTTGCGCAAACTTCTTGTAATAACTTTCCTCTTTTGTATATGTGTTTTGAACTGATACCACTTTATTATAAAGTTTTTTATGCCTCTTCCTACAATTTCTCCGTTTGCCTTATCTCTCCTTGTACAATTCGCTTCAAACGAAATTAACTTAGCAATTCTGCGGGCACAACTTGTTTACTTGCTGCTCAAACTATCAACTTTCGAATAACAACATTCTAATAACTCATAAACTTTTAAAAGCAGCGAACTTCGTCGTAAAAGTACTCACTAAACAGCAAGTTTCACTTCAACTGACGGCTTAAGGCATAGCTTACCTCATCTGCTCCATCAAATGGGCCTTTGCTCGTGCCACCGCCCGAATCCGAGCGCCAGAGGGTCTTGGCGATGTAGGCTTCCTCTTGCCCTCACAACTTGGCCATTGTTCCCTCATCTGGGGGTAGAGGCGCCTTTCGGATCCTTCTCTACCTCCCTGAGCTTCAGAACAAAGAACCGGGTGGCTGGGCGTTCTCTTCGAACCTACCTTAGCCACCCTCTGAACTTCTTCCTCCCTTTACACCATACCTGAACTCGTTCAAGACGAGAAGGATTTTATCTTGCCTGAACTCGCTCATCGGCGAGAAGGTCTTTAACTCGCCTAAACTCGCTCATCGGCGAGAAGGTCTTTAACTCGTGCCTCTACATTGCCCCAGGGGCTACATCTTCTCTCCCCTAGAGACACTGAGGACTTTTCACTGATGCCTCTACATTGCCCCAGAGGTTACATCTTCTCTCCCCTGGAAGCACTGAGGACTTTTTGCTGGTGCCTCTACATTGCCCCAGAGGTTACATCTTCTCTCCCCTGGAAGCACTGAGGACTTTTTACTCTAACTCGCCTACACTCGCTCGGCGGCGAGGAGGTCTTTATCTTTTTCTCGCCTCAAGACGCGCGAGGGCGTTGAGGTCTTTTAACTGGTGCCTCTGATCGCCTAAAGACGATGAGGACTTTAAACTTTAACTGAAGCCGCCAATCCCCGAAAAACGATGGGGACTTAGAAACTTTTTAGAAAGCATGCAACATAACTTCAAAACTTGCCCTAAATCATGTTCGAGTGACAAGGTTTTTTCCTCTTCAAAACTTTCGCAATAACAACAAGCATGCAATCTAAACAACTTTAAACTTCGAAAACTCTTCTTTTATTGGGTGGCCTCATTAAAAACCCTCCTTAGGGAAAAAAGAGTGCCCCCTTCAAACTGTTTTAACAGAAAGCTTGCAAACTCTACGTGTTTGTTTTTACTTACAAAGCTTTTAACTGTAATATAACTTGAGGTGTGTGGCGTTCCAAGTGCGAGGAATCGCCCCTCCTCCCAACGTTTCTAAGCAGTAGGCGCCGTTCCCGAGCGCCTCGGTTATCCTGAACGGTCCCGTCCACTTAGGCGACAGCTTGTTCTCCATCTCGTACTGGTGGGCCTTCCTCATCACCATGTCGCCTTCTCTGAACTGCCTTGGCATCACCTTCGAGTTATACCTTCGTTCAATCCTTCTCTTCACCGCCTCAGCCTTCACTCTCGCCACCTCCCTGACTTCATCCAGCAAATCCAGATTCAGCCTTCTTTCCTCATTCGAGTCTTCCGCTACAAAGTTCTGGAATCTCGGCGAGCTCTCCTGGATTTCTACTGGAATCATTGCGTCGCATCCATAGACCAGGATGAACGGGGTCTCATGGGTTCCCGACTGCTCGGTGGTGTGGTACGCCCAGACTATACGGGGTACCTCCTCAGCCCAACTTCCTTTGGCTTTCTCTAGCCTTCTCTTCAAACCTCTCAGTAATACCCGATTGGCCGACTCTACTTGGCCATTCGTTTGAGGGTGCTCGACAGATGCAAATACTTGTTGAATTCCCACCCCTTCTTCAACAGGTGACTTGCAAACTGAGTCCCATTATCTGACACCAGGCGCTTGGGCTCACCAAACCGGCACACGATGTTCTTCCACACAAAGCTTTCGATCTTGTGCGCGGTGATCTGAGCCACTGGTTCTGCTTCGATCCACTTGGTAAAATATTCAATCGCCACTACCAAGTACTTCATCTGCCTGATCGCCAGTGGAAAGGGTCCCAGAATGTCGATCCCCCATGTATGAAATGGCCAAGGGCTGTAAATTGACTTCAACTCCTCGGGAGGCGCCTTGTGCCAATCGGCGTGCTGCTGACATTGCTTGCAACATTGCGCGTACTTCTTGCAGTCTTCCCTCATTGTTGGCCAGTAGTAACCTGCACGGAGAGTCCTTGCAGCCAGAGCTCGACCCCCTACGTGGCTTCCGCAAATCCCTTCATGGAGCTCGGCCATGATTCTTGTACATTTTTCTCCGTGCGCACATTCCAGGAGTGGGTGTGTGAACCCAAACCTATGCAGCTCGCCATCAATCATCGCGAACTTGCTGGAGTTCTTCTTTATATTCCTAGCCTCCGTCGGATCCAGCGGGAGAAGGCCATCCGCCAGGCATCGCTTGTACTGTGTTACCCAGGTGTCTGGCTCATGGGTCGTGCAGACCTGCGTCATGTTCACCTTCTCTCCCCGACATGCTCTTATTCTTGGCGACCTCAAGGTCTCTTGAGTCAAAGACCTGTGACTCCTTGCCGCTTTCTCCGTCGATTTGCTTATCTGAAGAACCAGGTGATCTGCCGCAAATGCTCTGGGTGTCTTCAGAGTTTCTTGGATCACCGTCCTCTGCCTACCCCCCTTGCCTGAACTGGCGAGCTTGGCTAGCAAGTCAGCTCGGGCATTCTGTTCTCGGGGCACATGCACCACTTCAAAGGAGACAAAGGAACTCTTCAACTCCTGGACATACTCTAGGTAAGCCGCCATTTGTGGATCTTTGGCCTGGAACTCGCCTGTTACTTGTCCCGTGACCAACAGTGAGTCACTCTTAGCCATCAACACCCTAGCTCCCATCTCCTTGGCCAGCAAGATTCCGGCGATCAGTGCCTCATACTCTGCTTGGTTGTTGCTGGCTTTGAAGGCAAACCTTAGGGACTGTTCAATCAGCACTCCGCTGGGCCCTTCCAAGATGACTCCAGCACCGCTACCCTGCTGGTTCGATGATCCGTCCACTGAAAGCACCCAACAAAAGTCATCCCCTTCAACTTGCGTTGCTTCTGACGAGAGCTCGACCACGAAATCTGCGAAAATCTGCCCCTTAATCGGACCTCGGGGCTCGTACTTAATATCGAACTACGACAGCTCCACCGCCCACTTCACCATCCTCCCAGCGACGTCGGGCTTCTTCAAGACCTTCTGGATGGGCAAGTCGGTCATCACCAGTATTGTGAAGCTGTGAAAATAGTGGCGTAACCTTCTCGCCGAAAAAACCACTGCCAGTGCAGCTTTCTCCAAGGCCTGATATCTTACTTCGGGGCCTTGTAGCACCTTGCTGACAAAATAATTAGGCTTTTGAGCCTGATCTTGGTCTTGGGCGAGCACCGCACTCACCGCCCTCTCAGTCACAGCGAAATACAACCTGAGAGGGGTCCCCATCAGCGGTTTGCACAAAACCGGCGGGCTCGCCAAGTACTCTTTAAGCTTGACGAAGGCTTCTTCACACTCCTTCGTCCAGGCAAATTTGTTATTCCGCCTTAAACACTGAAAATACGGATGGCCTTTCTCTCCGCTGGCCGACACGAAACGAGACAGGGCGGCCATCCAACCTGTAAGCTGTTGCACTTCCTTCACGGTAGCCGGGCTCCTCATCGCCAAGATGGCAGCACACTTATCAGGATTGGCTTCTATTCCTCTCTCAGTTAAGAGGAACCCCAAGAACTTCCCAGCCTCCACGCCAAAGATGCACTTCTCGGGATTCAGCTTTAACCTGAACTTGGCGATCGTAGTAAACAATTCCTCCAAGTCCGCAACGTGCTTGCTCTTCTCTGGCGAGGTCACGACCATGTCATCTTCGTAGGCTTGCACATTCCTTCCCAGCATTGGTGCAAGTACCCGATCCATCAACCTTTGGTACGTGGCCCCCGCGTTCTTCAGCCCAAATGGCATCACCTTGTAGCAGTAGCACGATCTCTCGGTCATGAAGGCGGTCTTCTCTTCATCCCTGGGATGCATCTTTATCTGGTTGTACCCCGAGAAGGCATCCAGGAAGCTCAACAACTTACACCCCGCAGCATTGTCGACCAGGGCATCTATACTTGGCAAAGGATATGAATCCTTTGGGCAGGCCTTGTTCAGATCAGTGAAGTCGATGCACATGTGCCACTTCCCATTGCTCTTCTTTACCAGCACAACGTTGGCCAGCCACTCAGGGTACTGCACCTCCCTGATATGGCCTGCAGCGAGGAGCTTCTGGGTTTCGTCTCTAATCGCCTGCCTCCTTTCCTCGTTGAACTTCCTTCTCCTTTGTCGTACCGGTCTGACCTGGTTGTCCATCCCGGGCATGTCCGAAGCGGACCATGCGAACGCATCCAGATGCCGCTCTATCACCTTGGCGATCTGGTCCTGGAGCTCAGCCTCCAGAGATCTTCCCAGCTTGAAGATTTTTCCCCCGATCTCCCTTTCGAGCCACTGCTCGACGGGTTTTGGTCTGGTTTCTCTGGCGATTACCGCTCTGGCGATTCCCAGCTCCCTCGCTTCCTCAGGGCGATTCCTCACCTCTTCTTCCTCTAGACCGGCGTTCTCCTCCCCCAACTCAGCATCCACCATCACCACGTCGCTTCCGGCGGTCTCCTCGATTACCGTCGACCTGGGCTTCACACCAGGAGGCGGGGTGGTTGTCACGTAACTCACGAACCTCTTGTTCTTCAGGCTATTCTCATAGCACTTCTTTGCTTCTTTCTGGTCGGATTTGATGGTGATCACCACCCCCTCCATAGATGGCAGTTTCACCTTCATGTGCCGGGTCGAAGGTATAACGCCTATTCTGTTGAGCGTGGGTCTTCCCAACAGAATGTTGTATGCTGAAGGAGCGTTTACGACAAGGTACTTGATTTTCTCTGTTCTCGAGCCCGCCTCATCCGTAAACGTAGTCCTCAACTCAATGTACCCCCTGACCTCCACCTGGTCGCCAGAGAAACCATACAAACACCCTCCATAGGGCCTCAGCTGGTCAAGGGGTAGCTCCAACTGCGTGAAAGTCGGCCAGAACATCACGTCTGCCGAGCTTCCTTGGTCCACCAGAACCCTGTGGAGCTTCCTTCCTGCCGTGATCAGCGAGATGACTATGGGGTCGTTGTCATGAGGCACAACGTCCCGAAGATCTTGCTTTGTGAACGTAATGTCCACATCCGGCGAGTGGTCTTCGAACATGTCCACCGTCAAAACAGACCTCGCATACTTCTTCCTCTGTAACGCGGTGCATCCACCACCTGAGAAACCTCCTACAATGGTGTGGATCTCCCCGTGAGTGGGCATCTCGTGCTGCTGAGCCTCACCACCTGCGGGCTGGGAGCTCGACGCGCCCCCCGTCCTTCCATCCAGCAAGTAGTCGTTTAGGAACCCGCTCTTGACCAGGTCGTCGAGCTGGTATCCTAAAGCCAAACAGGAGTCCATAGTGTGGCCAAAGCCCTGGTGGAACTCACACCAGGCGTCTGCCTTTGGTCCCAACACCTTGTCGCACACCTTCTCGGGCGCCTTCAGCCTAGCTGATATATTGGGAATGGCAATCAGATCCGCCAACCCCATGACGAACTTATGCTTTGGTGGGCGATTATACTCCCGACGTGCTGGCTGAGGGCGCCCTGGGCCCCTGCCCTTGTTCTTCCTTGGATCATAAGGATGGCGAGTCCTCTGATCCCTCTTGGCCGCCGCTGTCTCCAGCACCCTCTGTGGCTGGATCCTGGTCTCGGCACGTGGCCTAGCGGGGGCCACGCTTCCCCTCTTCTCAGCGACCTCACTTTCATCGGCGATGTGGGCCACCGCAAGTCGCCGAACCTCAGCAAACGTGGCGGGGTGAGCCCTAATCAACGCCTCACAGAAGGGTCCTGGCAGCACGCTCTTCTTTAATGCATAGACCAGCATCTCTTCGTCCTTGGCCGGCGAGCGGACCATCTGCGCCCCAAAACGATTCAAGTAGTCCCTGAGGGATTCTCCCTGGTACTGCCTTATGTCGAACAGGTCATAAGACACCCTAGGCGGCGCCTTGTTCACTATATACTGCTCGACGAAGATCTTCGAAAACTGTTGGAAGTTGGTTATGTGACCTGTAGGCAGGTTCACAAACCATTCCAGCGCCGTTCCCTGGAGTGTGCTCACAAACATCTTGCAGCACACAACCATACAGAAATCGCAGAAACTTCCAAGAACTCACGCTGTGGATGGGAACAGGTTTTACACGGCCCCACGGTGGGCGCCTGATGATCCTGCCTGTTGACCGAAACGCTGGAGCCTTGCCTCGTCAAACCTGGATCGACTTCTGCGTCGTGTTAGCCTCCGTCCTTCACTGCGATCCGCCTCAAGAACCTGCAAAAGACAGAACGGCACCGCTGCGGCCGATCACGCTCCGACGCCCAAGTCAGCGACTGAACCACCAAATACTAAGAGAAAACTCAAGAACTCTAAGGAACCGTGCACAAATTCCCTCTCAGCGTACTCTCGTTCTCGCAGTTGTAAAGAAGTAATCTAAACGCATGCGTACGTCAGAAGTTTGTTAGAAACTCTTATATACCTGGGCACTTTCTCTCTCCTGGTAGTTACACATCTGGACACATGGCTCGCATCCAGCTGTACACGTGCCATCATCTGGAGCATCCTTCACTTGGGCGCTACTTCTTACTCTTCAGGTTTTTTGGCTAAGTTACTTATGCGTGATACAACTCAGTGCATAGCTGCCTTGGAGCGTGATCTCTTCTGGGTGGCGAGTTCGGGTGCCTTCGTACACACCTTCCCTGTGGTCTCGCCGGCCGCCTTCATGATCTGCCCTACCTGCTTCACCGTATACGTTCAAGTAAGCTGTCTCCCGACCTCATCCTCTGGCCAGCTGGGAAATGACTATCTGCCTTTATCTTCGGCGGTGTCCTTGTTTCGGCGATCTCTAATTACTTGGTCGCCCGGGTTCACATCTGGCGACTTCATCTTCAACCCGGTGACCGCCGGTTTAGGTATGCTGGAGATCGGAGCACGCCAACTTAATAACTGGCGACTACACGAACCCCCCGACTTCCTTCCCTTCTGCCATCCAGGTGTCCCATCCAACACGCCTATATAGTAGCTCGATGCCACGTCATCACTTCCGACTACCAGGGCGGTACAAAAACTTTGGAAAAGATTAAGGTTATGGAGGGAACAAAAAGCGGAAGAAATTTTATTTTGAAGGTAAATTGTGGCGGTTCTAAATGTCACATTTCAAATGAAGATTACGGCGCTTACGAAAATGTCGTATTATACAGTAAATTGTGGCTGTTTTTAATAACCGCCATATTATAACCGCCACCATATACACGTTTTTTTGTAGTGATCCCTCCATTCTTTCATGGAGGTTAGGGTGGAGTGCTCTTCGAGCAGCTCGTCAGAGGCCCAGGAGTAAAGGGCCTTATAGTTGATCCTAGGGGGTGGTGGATTGGCGATTGTTTTTGTACGCGCCATGGATTGATGAAGAAGCTGAAGAAGGAAGAAGAAAACAAAGGCTTAGTGAAGAAGGTTTGAAGAAGCAAATGGGAAGAAACCCTAGAAAAATCCTACCCACGCGAGAAGAGAAGGACAAGGGGTACGAAGGAGTGAGAGGAACACAAAAATGCAGAAATATAAACAGTCTCAGGCAGTTATAAGACCAATACAGAAAAGTGTGAAGGCAATCAGAGTAGAAAAACCATACCTTTTGTGGTTGGGGGTCGAAAAGGTATGAGCTTTCGTGAGTGAAGAACGCAAAGATCGCAGAGAAGATGAACAGTGCAGAGAGAAATGGGAAGTGATGAAACAGTGCCTTGATTGTGCGTTTTTGAAAGGTTATAACGTTAACTTGAGAAGCGCTAGCAACGCTCATCCACAACTGTAGGATCGTGCCACGTTTCGAGGGATTAGCGCGCAACTTAAAGCGTCACATCTTCTGCACATAGAATGTCGCGTGAGCCGCTCAGAGAATGTCACGTCATCAGAATGCCACGTGGACGATAGGGCGAGGCCTTAGTCTTTTCGCTGAAAACAAGTTGTCATCTCAAGACTGGGGAGCTTGTGTACCGTCCCGTCCCCGGGCGTTGACCAAAGTCAAAGTCAAAGTCAAAGCCAAAGTCAAACAGGGAGGAAGGACAACAGGTTCACCACTTGGAGGCGTCACCAAGTTGAGGGGTCGATAGTGTCACCCCCCGATACCCACGGGTAGGAAATACTGTGGAGGGGGAGACACCACAAGAGGCCACGGTACGGACGAGGAGGCCTCGGGTCCCGGTACCTCAGAACGGTAATGAAGAGAAGAGAAAGGTGGCTTCAAGGCCATAGTTCTAGTACCAGTAGGGGGTAACCTGACTCGTGAAGTGCCCACGCCACCTCTGGGAGACCCCTGGGATAGATACGACCCATGAGAGGGCCATGCCCAGGGGCGAACCATGTGCGTAGTGCGAGAGGAAGGTTGATACACTCCCAGGGCGAGTGACTAGAGGCTGGGGCGCATGAGTTGGCACCCAGAAAGTCACCCCTTACGCCAGATGCACTTCGAGGAAGGAGGACTTACACGATGGAATGTTCCTAAGTTGGGTTACGGCGCTGTAAGGCCCTCCACATAGAATAACGATCAAGTCAGAGAACGCATGACAGTAAGCACTAAAACATCAAGGTGTATAAGTTTCCCTGAAAGCCTGCTAAGGTACGTTTTTATTCAGCTTACGTTTTGAACACTTTAAGGCACTTTAAACGCTTTAAATGCTTTGAACGTTTTAAACGCGTTGAATGTTTTTAAACTCTTTTAATGCGCTTTAAGACGCTTTAAATGCTTTGGACGTTTAAAAGAGGCTTTAGACGTTTGAGACAGGGGAGACTCAGTTTTACACAAACACACACTTTAGTTGCTTGCTGGCAGTGCGCACAAGCGATTAGGGAGAAAAGTTAGTTATTCAGTTATCTTACCACCTTCAGAGCATCCATTCACGGTGTTCCGATACGGAGGTGTGTCTTTTGATGTTTCTTGCTTGCTGACTTGAGCGTCAGAGTGCAAACGGCCGCGAGGGCACCCTCTGTTTCAGGCAGTCACAGCGGCTAAGGGTGGGGATTTGGAACAAAGACGAAGGAGTCCTTGATACGCGAGTCTTAGCTACGCACGAAGACGTTCCCGGTCAATCGGCGAGAACATTTTCCATGCTATTTGAAAAATGATAAAGATCTCAATAGTATTTCTCTCCCTATTCCACAAAATTATGCTCAGACTTATGATGATATTCATATGCAAACTGATATTGTATCTTATGACAATGATAATGATATATGTACGGAGTTGACGATGAAGTGTCTACTGTTGAACAAGATGCTTTGATGCCTCCAAATCTATGTGGAGAGCTTGAAGATCTTGTTGTTGGGTGTGTGTGTTGTCTAGTAGTTTTTAACTTATTAATTCACTCCTTAAGATAATCCAAGCTCATTTGAATATTTATCCTCTTGAAAAGATGGGTTTTGTGAAAGGCTGTTGTTCGTGCCGGTTGACCCGATTATCTTCGTGCACCTACGACGATCACACGCCCAAATATCCCTACCTTCGTTCGTACCCTTCTTCGATCAAACACCTAAAATCACAAGGACAAAGGGGCGCCCTAGAGGTTGTTTGCACTCCGACGCTCAAGTCAGTGTAGGCTAGGAAACACCAAAAGTAAGTTGTCAAAAGCTCTCTGTGTAATCTGTGTGTGTATTCGCGAATGATGCGTACCTTATTAGATTTGATAATACCCTTTATATACTCCAGGGTTTCCACTGTTTTCGCTAACCATAATTAGGTTTACTGGGGAGTGCCTTAGCGCCGCTATCACCCACTCTTAATGCAATCTAGCGTGTAAGGCTTCCTTACTGAAGTGCCACCTCTGACGGGATGACCACCTGGGTACCAACTCATGCACCTAATCTCTGGGGTCATCCGTCCTGGGAGTGTCCTAGTTGTTCACGTGCCATGCATGCAACTCACCTCTGGAACATTACCCTTACGGGTCGTATCTCTTCCAATGGCTCTTTACTTGTGTTACGCCTGAGCGCGTCATCCACACCACATGAATGGACCCCTCATGATCTAGGCTTCTCCCTAACTGGTAACTGGTGTGTTGTCAGGGGTCCTCCTCTTGTGGCCCAGATCTGCTGTATGAGTCACCGATGTCCGACCTCTCTACACTACCGAGGACACATCAGCACATCTTGGTGATCGATGTCTGACCACTCTTCGGTACCTTGGCGCACGTGCCTTGCAAGACATTGACCTATGCCACTCGTAGGACCTACCTTACGTGGCCCCATCATTACTAGTGGTCAAACGACGCCCGAGGACTGGTGTGTACACAAGCCCCCCGGTCTCGAGCTGCGACTTGTTCAGCGAAGAGACTAAGTCCTCGCCCTGGCGACCTATGTGGTTTTGTGTGAGAGGACGTGAACAGTGCAAGTGACGCTTCTCTGTGCCCACTTTAACCTCCGTACATGTGTCTTGATCCAACGGCCAGGACTTAACTCCGCTTGCGCTTCTTAGTTTATGTTAAGTATTCGAAAACGCATGCCCCCAATCACTGTTCCATTATCAGAAACCTCTTGCACGCTTCGTCTTCTTCTTCTCAAGCACTCTCACTTCCCTTCGCAGAAAACCAGAACTTTCAACTCTCATCGATCAAAGGTAAGGTTTTTATCTGATCCTGCCGGTTGACTAACCGCAAGAACGATGCCTCGTCACGATCTCTCCTCACCAGCTTCAACACCACGTGCACTTCAAGTCCACGCTACAGATTGTCTTTCTGAGAACCTGAAAACACAGTATGGCGCCTCTACGGCCGGTGGTGCTCCGACGCTTAAGTCAGTAACAGGAACACCCAAAAACTGAGAGAAAAACTAAGTGTTGTAGAACCGTACTAAAGTGCTCTCAACCCAAAAAATAATGAGCCGTAATGAACGTACCTTTGCAAATTCTGTTAAGTTTACCTTTTATACCTAGGTTTTTTCTCTCTCCAGGCAATTACGCTTTGGACGCGTGGCTCGCATCCAACCCTGCACGTGTCATCATCTGGGTTGGGGTAACTGGTAGTACCCAACCCTACACGTGTCATCATCTGGGCTGGGGTAACTTGAGCGTCATTTCTATGTAGCATCCAGTTGCGCGGCCAAGCCTCCTATTCGAGGTGTAATCTAGCACGTAATACGCTCTGGAACACCACCTGACAAGGCGAGTATCGGAAGCAACAAAGTACACCGTCTCTGTGATATCGCTTGTCGTAAGTGCCACCCTCCTCTTTGCTATGCCATGCATGTTCTAGCGGAGGAAACCTCGCCATCGACGAATGTCCACTCTGGGAATCCCGTCATCGATGGGCAAGCTGTTTCCTCCAACTCACTTAACCTTCACGCTTCATGCTGAAGTAACAATCATCTTTACTGAACTTACACGCTTGAACTTACTCGCTTGAACCTCCAACAGCTTCAACTAAGTTTACAGGGAAACCCAGCGATGTGCTTCTTGTGGCGATGTCAGACCACCTGATCTTCTATTATCTAACACGGCGATGACACGAAAACCTGGCGACAACCGACTATGTACACTACAGAACGCCACTTTCAGAAAGAGCGACTATGCTCACTTCTGAGCCATTCATCTTTCTCTTGTCCACTTGTCCCACTAAGCACGCCCCACGTAGTCACTTACTTTCCACGTCATCACACCCGACGACCTGATCGGTACACAAGCCCCCCAGTCTTGAGCTGTGGCTTGTCCAGCGAAAAGACTAAGGAGTTGAATTTTCGGCGATCTACGTGGCCTTGTGCGCTGGCGCTTATACTGTTTACTGATTTGACATTTCACCAACCCCTCCGATCAAATGACACGTGGACTTATCAATGACTATTATTCATTGCCGTTTGCGCTTCTTGCAACGTTCGAAATTCTTAAAAGCTTCGCGCCACTTCACTGTTTCATTATCTTCTTCTTCACTCCAAACTACCGAAATACTCTAGCGAACGCTTCATCTCTCTCGATCATCATCTTGCTCAACACACCTCTGATCATCAAAAGGTAACCTTTCATCTCTCCCACTGACATTTGCTGCATTTTAATCGGTTTGCATCATCCATTAACTGTCTGGAGCATACGTTGTGGGCTGTTTTTGTTCTTTGCTTCACCTTTTCCTGCATTTAGGTTTTCTAGCTTTCTCTCTGCGAGCCCCCCTTGTTCGTTCTGTCTTCTTTTTTTCAGTTGAGTCATTCTGTTTATGAACTCTTATTTCTTCCCTTTTTCATCTTCTTTGCAGCTCTTCTGATGGCTCGCACCAAAATCACTCCAAACCCTCCTTCATCTTCTCAAAACCCTCCGCGGTAAACTCGTAGGGTCACCCCTTCTTCTTCTTGCAATCCATCAAGGGATCCCAGTATCCCTTCGAGCCAGGCCGAGAGACCCGCACCCTCTCGACCCAACCAACCGCAACCAATCCCACCTCAAACCAACGCGGCTGTGAGATCCCTTCCTGACTGTAAACAACTGTACCCCTGGGCCACTTCAGCTTTGTTGGGTGAGACTTCTTCTATCAACACCGACATCGACGTCCTTCGCCTCAAGAAAGGTGGTCAAGCTCACCTTTCCTTTAGCAAGGAGCATGATGAGAAGGTGACCGTTCATCCTTGTCCCCCTGGAGAACCCATCTGCACCGACGACCAGGGGAGCAATGGCGAACCCTTATGCTTCGTCTATGCCACCATGTTCAAGAAGGTCAAGCTTCGCTTCCCCTTCACTCGCTTCGAGAGGGAGCTCTTGACCGAGCTCGACATAGACCCCGCCCAGCTTCATCCCAACAGCTGGGCATTCGTCAGGGCGTATCAGATCATCTGCGCGCACTTAGGACACCCAGCCTCTGTGGACGTGTTCCTCTTCTTGTTCGAGGCCAACAACCCAGGTGATCGTCTATGGGTCAACCTCAACGGGGTTGCTGGGAGGTCCATCCTCTCCATCTTCCAACAATCCTACAAAGACTGGAAAGCAAGTTCGTGCGCGTTTGCTGCAATGACCAAGACCCCACCCTCCTCGACGGATTTCCCTTGTATTGGGTGAACAACGGAAAGAAGGAGTCTAAGGACAACTTCAGGAGGGCTAGAGGTCCAGAAAAGATGGGGGAGCTCGACAAAGACCTATGCAACTTCTAGAAAGGAGTTGCCTCCTCCAACATAACGTTGGCTACCTCCTCTATCATCACCTACGAATTCCACGAAAGTCAACTGGACTTTCATATAGGTTTGTCTTCCCCTCATCTCCGAGTTCCCTTTCCTTGAATTCGCATCACCCTATCTTTTATATTGATGTTGCTTGTGTCGTTCTGATTTGCACGTAGTCTTGACTAGTATGTCCATGCATTAGCTCACACTGCTTATTTTCTTGTGTATCATCAACTGTTTGAATTGGACTGGTTTGTGATCATTGGTTTCTTTATATAGATACAATGTTGGGGAAAGAAAAGATGGCTAAGCTGCGCTCCATTGCCAAACTTCATAACCTGGCGGCGGGATCCCAAACCATCCCCAACTCCGTCGCAGAGGCTGCCGCTGCCCAAGGCAAATCTCCACCGGTTGGCCCATCCACTGCCGTCGCTCTTCCTGCCCCTGAGCGAAAGAAACTACCACCAAAAAGGGCTAAGAGGAAGGCCCCCAGGGTGGTGTCGGATGAGGAGGAGGACGAAAGCACCGAAGACGGGCTAGTCTGTAAGAGGAAAAGGGCGACTGCAGCTGAGCCACCAGCAGCTGAAGGCACCAGCCCCAACTATGCCGAGAACCCTCCAGCGCCTCCACACCCTTCGAGTCTGCTAGGGATGTTCTCCCTTCAAACGCCTCAGCTGCTGAAGCTATACTAGAACAGCTTGCGGATACGCAAGCTTCTCCTCAACCTGCAGCGGAGCTACCCGCCTCGCCACCACGCCACGAGATTCCCCTCGCCATCCAATCTTGTGAGGGTGGTGGCGAGAATCATCCTTCAACACCTCCTCCAACTCCAGCTCTTCCAGCCCCTCTCTAGGAAGCTCTGAAGTCCTTCACCGTGCATCTAAATGCCATGGTTGTCGATAACCTTCCTCAAGTCATCGGTGAAGGTCTGAAGGATTCCCTGAGCAAGTTCGAAATCGACAACCGCATTCATTAGGAAGAGACGAGCATCGCGAGAGCCGAAGCTGACAAACTCAAATGTGACATGCTGATGCAAGGGATAGAGTTCTCGCGGGTGGAAAATGCTTTCAATGATGAGCTTCGAAGGTTGCGCAAGGATAAAGCTGAATTGCACCGGAAACTGCACGCCAAGCTTCAAGACGCTGTTGAGTTAGAGAGCAAGCTCGTTCCTATGAGGGCCAAAATAGCTGAGCTGGAGGAAGCCCAAAAAGCTGGTGAGGCCAAGATGGCTAAAATGGAGAAGAGATCAACTAAGAGAGAAACCCTTCTGGGGCAAGTCGAAGCAGATCGGGACAAGAAATCCAAAGAACTGAGCGAAACTACCGCGGAGCTTGCCCAAGTGCGCGAGGAGAACAGTGGGTTCAAGAAGAAGATCGACGAGCTTGAACTTGAGGCTGCCCAGGTTCGTGAGGAGAACAGTGGGTTCAAGAAGAAGATCGACGAGCTTGAACTTGAGGCTGCCCAGGTTCTTACCTCAGGCTTTGGGGCTGCTTTGGAGTAGTTTGCTTGTGAATTCCCTGATCTCGACCTCTCCAAGTTCTCCGTGTACAATGAAGTGGTGGATGGCAAGATCATGCCTCCGACTTAACTGTTCCCATTTGCCACTTCAATTTTGTCATTTCGAAAACTCTTGTATTTGACTTTGGTTTATCTATAATAACTTTCATTCCGTTCAAACTGGTTTGATATATATATGTATATATGGCTCCAACTTTATCTGTTGTGCGATCATCTGATGTAACTGGCTAGTTTTTACTCAACCCAATTAACTTAGCACAAATTGATGCTTAATTCTCTGGAAATCGACTTAACCTGAACAAACTGTTAGTCTATAGCAATAACATTTGACACGAAATCACTTACTGGGCAGTAGGCGCGGGTCAATCTTAGTATCTGAAATATTGCTTGCCTGATCTGCCAAGTGAGATGTGTATTTCTATGTCATCGCCTAAAACTTCGCTGATCTAGTTCATGCCGTGTAATCTTCTTACTATCTCAATCTCAGTCTTTTGGCGATGTCATTTTCTTTTTAACTGGGAAGCGTTCTCCGCAGAGTTACCTTACAACTTTTTATGACCTCATCTTTGCTCAACTGGAGGATAGCTGCTCTTTGGTTCTCCCTCTACCTTCCCTAAGTCTTTAACCTGAGATAACTTTATCATTGTCCCCTCATCTGGGGGTAGAGCCTCCTTTCGGATCCTTTCCCACCTCCCTGAGTTTTAGAACAATGATCTAGGTGGTGAGGTGTGATGGAAGAGGGCCAAGCACATCTAACCATGAAAGCCAAAGCCCAACACTAGACCATGAAGAGCGTCTAGACCATGATGAGCGTCTCGCTAGAAGGATGGAGCGTCTAGGACGTGAAGAGGAAAGGCTACCCATGGAGCGTCTAGGAGGAGACCTAGACCGTCTAGGACCTATCACAAAGTCAATGGCTAAGCATATTCAAGCCCAATTGAATGAAGCCACGGATGGAAGAGAGAAAGCTTTGTACATGTTGCATAAAGGCCCATTAGGGGTGCTTAGTAATTAGAGTAGTGTAGAAAGCATATTTGAGTGAAACATTCTAGAAACTCTCTAGGTGTGGCCGGTCATGAGCACATGGCACATGGCTTTGTGAATTGCATTTAATTTGGTTTTCATTTCATTAGGTGTTCCGTCCGGTTGACCGGGACGTCTTCGTGCACGACCTCAACCGTCAGCTAGGGACTCCTTCCCACTGATTGCCTGTGGATTCCTGCAAAAAAGAGGACAAAGAGGCGCCCTAGCGGCCGTTTGCACTCCGACGCTCAAGTCAGCCAGCAAGAAACACCAAAAACTGTCCACCTACGTGTCTGAGCACCGCGTGTGGTACTCTGAAGGTGGTAAAAGAACTGTGTATATTTGTGTGTTGTCTCCTTCAGGCAAAAATATTTCCCCAGTCACTTGTACGTAACCTTAAAGCACGAGCAAGCAACTAGAGAGTTCTCTGGTAAATTTGCCGAAGGTTCCAACCCTTTTTCCAACATTCTCTGCGCTATTTAAACTACCCAAGCATTTAAAGCGCCTTAAAGCGCTTTTAATTACAAACGTAACGCACTCATTAAAGCGCTTAATTAGAAACGTAGCGCATTTAAGACGTTGAAACGCTCGGGAGCCATTATAGTACCTGAATGCTCGAAAGGGAAACTGTATTGAATGACTTTTAATTACCTGGCACCTGACTGAAGGGTGTTTCTATTCTGGCATGGCTGTCGTACACGTGGAGGGCCTCACGACGCCATGACCCCATCTGGGGGCGCTCCTGCCCACCTGGGGACGTTTCTACGTGTGAGTCCTCCTGCTGGGAGTGCTATTGCGCTAGGGGTGACTTTTTGGGTGCCAACTCATGCCCCCAAGTATCTAGTCACTTACTTTGAGAGCGTATCTGCCTTCCTTTTGTACCCTGCACCCGGTTGCCCTGGGCGTGACTTTCCTCTTGAGTCGTATCTGCCCCACGGGCGTCTCTGGGGCGGCAGGGGCACTTCACGAGTCAGGCTGCCCTTCACTGGTACTATTACTATGGCCTTGAAGCCACCTTTTCCTTCTCTTTATCACTTTCCCGAGATATCGGGACCGGTGGCCTTCCCACGACGTCGCTCCCTCCATGGTCTTTCCTACCCATGGGCATCGGGGAACCACACCGCGATTGCCTTACTTTAGCGCTGTTTGATCTGGCGACGCCTTGGTTGGGCGACGCCTTCGCCTAGGCGACGCCTTGCCTTGGCGACGCTTCCTCTTGGCGTCTCTCCACTCAAGCGACGTCTTGCGTTGACTTTGACTCTCCAGCCGTTGACTTTGACCTTGACTTAGTCAACGCCCGGATACGGGACGGTACATTAGGCATTAGCTTAAAACTTACGGCCAAGTAGCTTATAAATAGGGAGGCCTACACCTTGTATTTGCAAGTTTATTGTGAGTAAAGTTATGCTGCCATTTTGTGCCAAGCTTTGCTTCTCCCTAGAATTCTAGGCTCTAAACTTCATCTCCTTCACCTCTCCTTGGGTTGGCCGAACCTCCCTAGCTTCATACTCATCATGCACCTTCAAGATCAACACCACTTTTTCTTACATGATTCAAGAAGACCTTCATGAAATGCCATCATTTGGTATCATGAGCTATGGTTCTTCAAGATGAGTTGCTTTTGGTCTTTCATTTTTAGTTCTTCTTTACTTTCATGTTGTTCATCTTATTTTCCATAATTGTCTTGCTGTTTTTTACATTTTAATTGTTTTGGTGTGCTTTGTGGAAGATCCAACCGAAGCACTTTTGTTCAATTGATCTTGAACAAGTTCTTGTGCAAATTGTGATAGGATTCCATACACCTTTGAGTTGCTATTTTCTTTTAGGCTTTTGAGTCTTTATTGCTTTCATTATTTGGTTCATATTATGCTTTTGAGTCTTTAATTTCTGAATCTTATATGTTTTGTCGCATTTCGTCGCATTATAGGATTCATTGAACTGCTTGGGACTGTTGTTACTCTCGTTATTACTGCATTTCTCCACTTCTTCTTCCTCCTCTGATTTTTCTCGCGTGGGTGACGCTTCCTGGGGTTCTTTCCCCTTCTTGCCATGGCGAAACTTGCTAAACCCTTTTTCTTCTCTTCTTTCTCCAGCTATCTATTTTCACCATGACGCGCGCGAACGCGGAGCCTGATCCTTCTCCCACGACCCCCGAGTCCAACTACAAAGCCTTCTACCCCTAGGCCCCCGACGAGCTCCTGAGTGAGTGCACCAGCCTGACTTCCTTCCAGGACCTGGAAGCTCACCGGGGGGATCCTCATTTGTACAACTTTAACGCCTTCTGCCGCACCCACGACGCCCACATTTCCGTCCGTCTCGGCAGGCCTGGGGAACCTGTTTGTTTGGACGACAGACCTAGAAAGGGGAAACCCTTTTTCTTCATGTACCAGACCGTGTTCAAGCGCGTAGGAGTGCGTCTCCCGTTCACACCCTTCGAACGAGAGCTTCTTACTGAAATCAACACTGCCCCCGCCCAGCTTCATCCCAACAGCTGGGCATTCGTGAGGGGCTTTCAAATTCTCTGTGGATACCTGGGCATCCCCCCTTCTGTAGACATCTTCCTGCATTTCTTTGAGGTGAAGAAACAGGGGAAAAGCTTCTGGGTAAGCTTTTCCGGGATCGCAGGCAGGATCCTCCTATCCCTTTTCCAGAATTCTTATAAAAACTGGAAAGGGAAATTCTTCAAGGTGTACAGCGCCAAGCACGATCCTACAGCTTTGGATGGCTTCCCCCTTTACTGGACGGAGCGCCCTAAATTGCTCAGGGCCAAAACCCTGGAAGAGCTATCTCCCGCCGATAGGGAGGTAAGCAAAGCCTTGGCGGGGTTGGGGATCGTCTTTGATACCTTGAAGCTGGTCGCTAACGAGTACAATGCTCACGCCCTGACCACCTATTTTGGTAAGGGGCTCTCCCCTCATCTTTCTTGCTGTGAACAGCCTGCTATCGAGTGTTTGTTTCCCCATACTATTATGCTCATTTTACGCTGTACAATGTTACTTGCATTTCACGTCTCTTCATGTATTGTGAATTCGCATAGCTGCTTTAGTACTAACCCTTGCTGTTTGGCCTGTCTTGATGTAGGATCGGTGATGGGCGCTTCCAAGAGAATGATGCTGGCGAAGGCAATGAAGGAGGCACGCGCCGCCAGGGCGGGCGCCTCCTCCACCCCTGCTGCCGATCCTGTTCCCCCACCGACCCTGTCACCGCCACCTCCCCTCACTGCTGAAGCTCCCTCTAACCCGTCTCCGTCATCTCCACCTGGCCCTGAAACGCTTCCAACTCCCAACTCTCCTCCGCCTATCGCCGCCGTTCCCCTAGCTGCAGCCTCGTCACCGGCTCCAACCCCTCTTGAAAAGGGAAAAAGGGTTTTGGAGATTCTATCAGATGATGAGGACTCAGAAGGCGTGGCACCCTTCAGAAGAAGAAAATCCGTGCGGGTTCCTCTTCTGGTAGAGACGTCGCCGCAGGGAGGGAACCCCTTCATGGACAACCCTCCGAGTGCAACCTCACTCCCTCCACTGACACTCCAAGAGGAAAGGGGCGAAGGCGCCGAGTCTGCCCCGCCTCCGCCGCCGCCAGAAACCACTGCTTCCCCAGCTCCCGACGCTGCCGCCCCCGATTTCATCGCCATCCCTCCTCCAATCATGCATCTGATGAGGGGTTTCAGTGGCGGGACTATGCCAGAGGGTACCGACAGGAGGGAAGGCATGCCTTTCTACTTGGGGGCCTTCATGGCGGTGGCTCTTGAATGGCGCTCCCAGGCCAGAAACGCGGTCTTGCAAGCTCAAACTCTCCAGGCCTTGGAAACAAAGGCAACTACCCTGGATGAGGAAATGAGGACCCTGGGACGCCAGAACGAAGCCTATCAAACTTCTCAGAAACAAATACAAGAGTCCAAAGCAGAAACAGAGAGGCAACTGGCAGAGGCATTGGAACTCCAGGCTGGCTTCTACACTCGGGAAGTTGCTCTCCAAGTACAGGTAACGGGTCTTCAGGAATTGGTCAAAGCGGATGCAGAAACTCAAAAGGACCTGAAGGACCGTTGCTGCGAACAGGCTGCCAAGATGGAGCGGATGGAGGGGGAAATGGCCACCCAAACCAAAGCTATGGACCTTCTCCGAGCTGACTACGACAAACTACAGGTTGAGGTTAGCCGGCTTCGCGTGGAGAAAGAGGCTCTGGAGAAGCAGGTGACCTCTGGAGATGCCCCCATTGAGGAGCTGGAGAAGGAGAAAAAGTCTCTTATCCAGGAGATGGCGGGTACTTTCGAGGAGGGGTTCCAAGAGGCCCTGACCCAGGCGTCCTGCGAGAATCCTGGCATCAACCTTTCGAACTGCGACCCCACACACCACGTCGTCGACGGGAAGGTCGTGCCCATGGACTTGGATGACTAAACCGCTGCCTCTCACCCGCCACCTTCCCCTTCGAGCTTAACTCCTTTATTCTTTACCTTCGTTTTTTGATTTTATCTGTTAAAAATTGTAATTCTTTGAACTATCCGTACTCTTGTTACTGATTTGGGATGTTCGTATGATTGCCTTTATGTTCTTGCCACATACAATTCTGCTTATGCGATCTCATTCTCATCTTTTCCCTTCACGCGCTTCAATTATTTTATCTGTGTTCTGCCCATTTCTTTCACTTCGTTGGGCGGTTTTGTATGATCGGGAAAGGTTGCACGTCAACCCTCACGCCCATGGAGAGGCTCACTTAGTGACGCCACATCGTCCACGGGACGTCTCTGATACCGAAAGGTCCTTTCTCTGATCCTTAACGCTCGGCGCCCACGCCTAAGGAGAGGCCTGCTACAGCAGCACCGTATCGTCCCCGGGTGTCTAAAACGCTGAATGCTATGGGGGGGTCTGTTCCCTCCATGGTCTTTCCTTCCCATAGGTATCGGGGAACGCCCTGCCAATGATTCGCTGGCGTTTGGCGGTCTTATCTCCCTCCACAGTCTTTCCTACCTGTGGGTATCGGGGAGGTGACGCCTATGACTAACCTTGCCTTCTTTGATTTCGTCTCCCTCCGCAGTCTTTCCTACCTGTGGGTATCGGGGAGGCGACGCCTATGACTAACCTTGCTTTCTTTGATTTCGTCTCCCTCCGCAGTCTTTCCTACCTGTGGGTATCGGGGAGGCGACGCCTGTTGGTATTTGGGTTGGCGACGCCCGCGACGTCTCGCGCTGTCGTCGCCCTTTACGTCCTTCCGGGCGACGCCTCAGGCGTTACCTTTACTTCGACATTGACTTTAACTCTTGCCTTGGTCAACGCCTGATAACAGCGAAGAGCTCAAGGTTTTGTCTGTGCCATCCGCGTGGCACCTCCTGTATGGCTGATGGGACGTCCTGTCATTCGACTTGATCCACGTGGCGCTGCTTGTATGGTTGATGGGGCATCTAGTCATTCCATTTTCTGACTCCTGCTGTACCCCTGACTCACTCTCAACGGCGCATCGTACCACTGGACATTCTGCTGATACGACGTTTTCTGATTTAATCCAGTGGTGCCAGCGTCATCCTTTCATCTTCCGCCACATGTATCAATCGTGCGGTGCATCCATTCACGTCGTTTGGCGCTCTAACCGCTTTATTTAACTCTTCAAACTCTGGAACTATCCTCATCATTTCTCACTCTTCATAACCTACTTGCATTCTTTCTTCTTGCACCCTTTCGCTTCTTACGAAGGGCCGTTCCAGCCTTCGTTTCCCTCACTCAACTCTTGCGTTTCTAACAGTCCCGATAGTGTTACAGAATGTCTTCTCACGCTGCTTCCTCCAGGGTTCGTCCCAAAGATTTGTACCCTTGGGCTTCGAGTGAACTTCTTGATGAGTGTTCATGCTTGCTTTCTACCAGGGCCATAAGGGGATTCGTGTTCCTATGACCACCGGGCCTTTGCGAGGAGGCATGACGACGACATCGCTGTGCTCCCTTGCACTCTAGGGGAGCCAGTATGTGGAGACGAACGGGCCAACGAAGGGGTCCCTTTCTTTTACTTTTACCAGGTGGTGTTCAAGACCATCGGAGTGTGCTTACCCTTTTCTTGGTTCGAGAAGGAACTGCTGACAGAGATCAACGTGGCTCCGGCCCAGTTGTATCCCAACAGCTGGGCCTTTGTCAAAGCCTTCGACATTCTCTTCGGGTTTCTGGGTTGTGCACCCTCGGTTGACCTCTTTCTTCACTTCTTTGAGGTGAAGAGGCAGAGACACAACCTCTGGGTAACTCTCAATAATGTACCCGGGAGAGTTCTCTTCACACCCTTCCAGAGCTCGTTCACCGGGTGGAAAGGTCAGTTCTTCAAGATCTGTCGTACTGACCTTGTCCCCGACGCTCTGGATGGGTTTCCGCTGTACTGGGTGAGGGAGGAAAAGGTCCTCAAAGCCAAACCCCTCAAGAATCTGGCTCCAAGTGATCAAATAGCTTGCCGGATTCTTGCTGAGGCGGGAGGTTTTGACTCTGCTACGGTGATCAGCCTGGAGTTCAACGCTGGGACTCTTGAGAAGTACATATGTAAGAACCACTGCCTTAGGAGACTTGGCCTTCGTTACTTTCTAACTGTGCCTGCCTTTCTTCATGGTGCCTCTAACACGTCTTTTCCCCTGGTGTAGGTTCGAAACTAAACCAAGAAAAGAGGACACGACTTACTCGAGCTCTGCGGGCTGGAAAAGGGGCTTCGCCTTCCTCCAGTGATGACTCTGATGAGCGCTGAGAAATGGCTTGTTCGTGTTTTTGCATGATTTGTAGCGTTTGTGTCGTTTGTGCTGCTCCCATTGTATTGAACATTGCTTGTAACAATGACTTTTCACTGCCATACTTGATTTTTGTAACGCTACTTTACTTTGCATATGCTTCATGTACTGCGTGCTTTCTTTTCGTCTTGCTCTTCCAACGATGCATGCCTTCACTTCACTTGGGCGACGCCCTTATCTAGGTGACGCCTTCTTTCTGGGCGACGCCATGGCCTAGGCGGCGCATCACATTACTTCTAACAAGGAAAGATAAAGGCTGAAAACCAAGGCATTTCTTTTTCTCAACTGGTTTTTCCTTTTATTAGGGTGACCTCGTTAAAAAACCCTCGAAAGGGAAAAAGAGCGTCCCCTTCAACTAAATTGTTACATACTGCTTACATAAGTCAACTGAAATAAAATTTTAAGTTGGCTGCATTCCAACTGCGCGGGATAGGGCCTCCATCTAAAGTCTCCAGGTTGTACGAACCATTGCCCTTAGCCTCAGTAACCCTGAAGGGCCCGGTCCACTTGGGAGACAGCTTATTCTCCAACTCGTATGGGTGGGCTTTCCTCATCACTAGGTCGCCCACCTGAAACTGTCGCGACTTTACCTTAGAGCTATATTGCCGCTCTACCCTTCTCTTCATCGCTTCAGCTTTTATTCTAGCTTCTTCCCTGGCCTCTTCTAGCAGATCGAGGTTTACCCGCCTCTCTTCATTGGACTCCTCCACCACAAAGTTTTGAAAACGTGGTGAGCTTTCATGTATTTCTACTGGAATCATTGCGTCCGACCCGTACACCAAACTGAAAGGCGTCTCCATAGTAGAGGATTGGGGCGTGGTGTGGTATGCCCATACAATCCTTGGCACCTCTTCCGCCCACGCCCCTTTGGCTTTCTCTAACCTTCTTTTTAACCCCCTCAGCAGAACTCTGTTCGCCGACTCTACTTGCCCATTAGTCTGGGGGTGTTCGACCGACGCGAACACTTGTTTGATTCCTACTTCAGCACACAGATTTTTCAACTGCTGACTGGCAAACTGGGTCCCGTTGTCAGATATCAGGCGCCTAGGTACGCCAAAGCGACACACAATGTTTCTCCACATGAAATGCTGTACCTTATGCGCAGTGATCTGTGCCACAGGCTCTGCCTCTATCCACTTAGTGAAGTATTCAATAGCGACGATCAGATACTTCATCTGCCTGATTGCCAGTGGGAAAGGGCCAGGATGTCAATTCCCCATGTATGGAAAGGCCACGGGCTGTATATGGACCGCAACTCTTCTGGCGGTGCCTTGTGCCAGTCGGCGTGCTTTTGGCATTGCTTACACCGCTGGGCGTGCCGTGCGCAATCCTCTTTTACTGTTGGCCAGAAGAAACCTGCGCGTATTACCTTGGAGGCTAAGGATCTTCCTCCTACATGGCTTCCGCAGATGCCCTCGTGTAGCTCCGCCATTATCCTGGTGCACTCATCGCCACTGACGCATGTTAGGATAGGGTGAGTGAAGCCGTGCCTGAACAGCACCCCATCCACCAAAGTATATCTTGCAGCATTTCTTTTGACTTTTTTACCCTCTTCAGGGTCCACTGGAAGAGCCCCATCCGCCAGGTATCGTTTATAGGGCGTCATCCAGGTGTCTCCCTTGGACAAAACACAGACCTGCATCCGCTCTTCCTCAGGCACACCCGCGTATACGCTAATGCGGGGCGCCCTCTGCGTATCTTAGGTCAAAGAGGAATGACTCCTCGGCCTTCCCCTTGATGTATAAATCTGGAGGACATCCACCCTGTTGTCTTCCACGAATCGACGCGGAGCTTTGAGAGTCTCCTGTATCACTGTCCTCTGTCTACCCCCCTTGCCAGAGCTGGCCAGCTTTGCGAGCAGGTCAGCTCTGGCATTCTGCTCCCTCGGGACATGTATCAGCTCCAGAGCGTCGAACGCCCCTTTCAATAACTGGACGTATCTCAGATACGCCGCCATCTGTGGGTCCTTCGCCTGGAATTCACCCGACACCTGCCCCGTAATCAACTGAGAATCGCTCTTCACCAGGAGGTTCTGTGCGCCCATCTCCTTGGCCAAGAGCATTCCTGCTATCAGGGCTTCATATTCTTCCTGATTGTTACTTGCCTTAAAGGCAAAACGCAAGGCCTGCTCGATCAGTATGCCGTCGGGTCCTTCCAACACTATTCCCGCACCGCTCCCTTGTTGGTTTGAAGAGCCATCAACCGAGAGCAGCCACTGCGAACTCGCTTCCACCTCTTGCTCACCTCCGGGCGAAAGTTCTGCTACAAAATCCGCGTACACCTGCCCTTTGATGGATCCTCTGGGCTCGTACTGGATGTCGAATTCTGACAGTTCCACTGCCCAGCGTATCATTCTTCCTGCCACATCAGGTTTCTGCAGCACTTTCTGTATAGGGAGGTTGGTCATCACCACCACTGTAAAGCTGTGGAAGTAATGACGGAGCCTCCTAGCAGAGAACACTACCGCCAGGACCGCCTTCTCTAGTGCTTGGTACCTCGTCTCAGCCCCCTGTAAGGCCTTGCTTACAAAGTAGATGGGCTTCTGACTCTGGTCCTGCTCTTGGACCAACACAGAACTGATGGCCCGCTCCGTTACAGTAAAATACAACCGGAGGGGCACGCCCGTTACCGGCTTGCAGAGGACCGGTGGCGTCGCCAGGTACTCCTTCAGCTTAATGAAAGCCGCTTCGCATTCATCAGTCCATGCAAAGCGACTGTTTCTCTTGAGGCACTGGAAGTACGGGTGGCCCCTTTCTCCTCCGGCGGAAACAAACCTCGAGAGCGCCGCCATCCGCCCTGTCAACTGTTGCACCTCCTTTACCGATGTCGGGCTACGCATGGCGATAATAGCCGCACATTTGTCGGGGTTCGCCTCTATCCCCCTCTCGGTGAGCAAAAAACCCAAGAACTTGCCGGCCTCTACCCCGAAAACACACTTCTCGGGGTTCAACTTGAGGCGGTACTTGGATATTGTGTGGAACAACTCCTCCAGGTCCGCCATGTGCTGCACCCTATTCTGCGACGCCACCACCATGTCGTCTACATAAGCGTACACATTCCTCCCAAGCATCGGCGCCAGGACCTTGTCCATTAGCCTCTGGTACGTGGCGCCCGCAATTTTCAGCCCGAAGGGCATCACCTTATAGCAGTAACTGCATGTCTCCATCATGAATGCAATCTTGCTCTCGTCTCTTGGGTGCATCTTGATTTGGTTATACCCTGAAAAGGCGTCTAGGAAACTTAGCACCTTGCTGGCGGACGCACTGTCTACCAAGGCGTCGATGCTGGGCAGCGGATACGAGTCCTTCGGGCATGCCTTGTTCAGGTCCGTGAAGTCAACGCACATCCTGCACTTTCCGTTCGCCTTTTTCACCAAGACGACGTTGGCGAGCCACTCAGGGTACTGAATCTCCCTAATGTGGCCAGCACTCAGCAGCTTCCGCGTTTCTTCTTTCACCACCTGTTGTCGTTCCTCATTGAACTTCCTCCTTCTCTGACGCACGGGGCGGACCGTGGCGTCCATGCTAAGGTGGTGACACAGGAAATCGGGGTCGATGCCTGGCATATCCGAGGCGGACCATGCGAAGGCATCCAGGTGGCGTGAAATCACTTCTGCCACCCCTTCCTGTTCTTCTGGGCTTAGCGAACTTCCTAACTTGAAAGTCTTGCCGCCAATCTCCCTTTCTAGGGCGTTAGCTGCAGGTTACTCCCTGCTATCATCCTCGACGGGCGCCGCCTCTTCGACGGGCGCCGCCTCTTCTACGGGCGCCGCGTCGATGCCCTCCATTGGCACATCTGCTTCGGGCATCGCCCTCTCTGCTATGGCCTCTTCAGGCGTCAGCCCAGCGGGCGTCGCCTCAATCATCGTCGCGTCCGCGCTCGGCGGACGTTCATACACCATGAATACGCCTCTCTTCGTTTTCAGGCTGTTTTCATAGCATTTCCTCGCCTCCTCCTGGTCTGACCTGATGACTATCACCCGACCACTGAGGTCCGGCAGCTTCATCTTCATGTGACGGGTGGAGGACACTGCGCTCAGACGGTTTAACGCCGGTCTGCCGAGCAAAATATTGTAGGCGGAATTAGGGTTCACGACGAGGTACCGGATGCTCTCGGTACGGGAGGCCTCTCCGTCTGTGAACGTAGTCCTCAACTCCTGGTACCCCCGGACTTCTACCTGGTTATCCCCGAACCCATACAAACATCCCGTATAGGGACTCAGTAGATCGAGGGACAACCGTAACTTATTAAAGGTCGACAGAAACATGACGTCTGCCAAGCTCCCTTGGTCAACGAGCACTCTGTGGACCTTCCTTCCAGCTGTGACGACTGAGATGACAACGGGGTCGTTGTCATGGGGTACCACATCCCGGAGGTCTCTTCTCGTGAACACAATATCTGACTCCCAAGGCTCCCCCGAGAGCCTCTCTTCGACTGAATTCACCCCCCTCGCGTATTTCTTCCGCTGGGAGGCGGTGGGTCCTCCGCCGGAAAAACCTCCAGCAATAGTGTGGACCTCGCCAAGCACTGGCATCTCGTGTGCTGGCTCCTCTGCCGGCGGCGGCAAGGTGGCGGTCGTTGTGGAATCTGCGACATAATCTTTCAAAAACCCAGTCCTCACCAGCTCATCTAGCTGGTAACCCAACGACAGGCAATTATCGATTTGGTGCCCGAAAGCCTCGTGGAATTCGCACCAAGAGTCTTTACGGGGCCCTAACACCTTGTCGGTCTTCGCCGGTCGCCTCAGCCTCTCAGCTATGTTGGGCACGGCGATTAAATCCTTCAACTCAACCACGAAGTTGTACCTCGCCGGTCTTGCTCTTTCTCTGGCGGGGCGTTCGCCTCCTGCTGGGCCCTGGGGCTGGGGCTTTCTGGCCTCGTAGGGGCGTCTCGCCTCTGGCTTCTTTCTCCCCGTCGTGGTCTCATTGACTCTGACGGGTTGAACCCGCGCCGATCCCCTCGGGCGTGAGGGCACGGCGCTGGTGCGCTTCACACATACCTCCCCTTCCGAAGCAATATGCTCTACCGCCCTGCGCCGTAATTCAGCGAAAGTCCTAGGGCGATTACGGATAATGGATTCTCCGAAGGGGCCGGGGCACACACCTTTTACAAATGCGTACACGATCATAGGCTCCTCTGTCGTGCCAACCTTCACGACCTGGGCCCCGAAGCGATTGATATACTCCTTCAGGGTCTCTCCCTGATACTGCTTCACATCGAACAGGTCGTAGGAGACCAGCGGCGGGGCCTTGTTGGCTAAGTACTGTTCTCGGAACAATCGCGACAATTGGCGGAAAGATGTGATATGACCTTCTGGGAGGCTAATGAACCAGTCCATAGCCATCCCGGTCAGGGTGCTCATGAAGAGCTTGCACTTGGCAGCATCAGAACCGCCTATCAGGATCATCTGCGTGTGAAATGCAGCCAGGTGCGTCTCCGGGTCCTCCATCCCAGTGAAGATCACCTTGGGTCCCGCGAACGTGTTCGGGATCGCTGCGTCTAGGATCTCCTGTGAGAAAGGAGTGGAAAACTCCCTTGGTGGGGAATGGTTCTCCGTCTCGTCATGCCCAGGTCGTCTCCTATCGTTTCTCAGGCCCTGGCGCAACTCCTCATTCACACGGTGGAGCTCTTCATTCCGCCCATGCGAGGCGTCAAGGTCTGCCTGCATGCGTTCCTGATCCATTTTCGAATCCGCCATGTCCTGCTGCAGCCCCCTCATTATTTCCAGGACCTGCTGCATGGATAGGTCTGCTGGGGCTGCGCGTGCTGCTCTTCGTCTGGTGGGGGCCATTGTCACTCCAACCTCCTTCAACGTTACTGTAACTTGGTAGATTTTCTCGAACTTGTGATGGGACTGATGTTTTATATCGGCCCCACGGTGGGCGCCAAATGTTCCGTCCGGTTGACCGGGACGTCTTCATGCACGACCTCAACCGTCAGCTAGGGACTCCTTCCCACTGATTGCCTGTGGATTCCTGCAAAAAAGAGGACAAAGAGGCGCCCTAGCGGCCGTTTGCACTCCGACGCTCAAGTCAGCCAGCAAGAAACACCAAAAACTGTCCACCTACGTGTCTGAGCACCGCGTGTGGTACTCTGAAGGTGGTAAAAGAACTGTGTATATTTGTGTGTTGTCTCCTTCAGGCAAAAATATTTCCCCAGTCACTTGTACGTAACCTTAAAGCACGAGCAAGCAACTAGAGAGTTCTATGGTAAATTTGCCGAAGGTTCCAACCCTTTTTCCAACATTCTCTGCGCTATTTAAACTACCCAAGCATTTAAAGCGCCTTAAAGCGCTTTTAATTACAAACGTAACGCACTCATTAAAGCGCTTAATTAGAAACGTAGCGCATTTAAGACGTTGAAACGCTCGGGAGCCATTATAGTACCTGAATGCTCGAAAGGGAAACTGTATTGAATGACTTTTAATTACCTGGCACCTGACTGAAGGGTGTTTCTATTCTGGCATGGCTGTCGTACACGTGGAGGGCCTCACGACGCCATGACCCCATCTGGGGGTGCTCCTGCCCACCTGGGGACGTTTCTACGTGTGAGTCCTCCTGCTGGGAGTGCTACTGCGCTAGGGGTGACTTTTTGGGTGCCAACTCATGCCCCCAAGTATCTAGTCACTTACTTTGAGAGCGTATCTGCCTTCCTTTTGTACCCTGCACCCGGTTGCCCTGGGCGTGACTTTCCTCTTGAGTCGTATCTGCCCCACGGGCGTCTCTGGGGCGGCAGGGGCACTTCACGAGTCAGGCTGCCCTTCACTGGTACTATTACTATGGCCTTGAAGCCACCTTTTCCTTCTCTTTATCACTTTCCCGAGATATCGGGACCTGTGGCCTTCCCACGGCGTCGCTCCCTCCATGGTCTTTCCTACCCATGGGCATCGGGGAACCACACCGCGATTGCCTTACTTTAGCGCTGTTTGATCTGGCGACGCCTTGGTTGGGTGACGCCTTCGCCTAGGCGACGCCTTGCCTTGGCGACGCTTCCTCTTGGCGTCTCTCCACTCAAGCGACGTCTTGCGTTGACTTTGACTCTCCAGCCGTTGACTTTGACTTTGACTTAGTCAACGCCCGGATACGGGACGGTACATTAGGCATTAGCTTAAAACTTACGGCCAAGTAGCTTATAAATAGGGAGGCCTACACCTTGTATTTGCAAGTTTATTGTGAGTAAAGTTATGCTGCCATTTTGTGCCAAGCTTTGCTTCTCCCTAGAATTCTAGGCTCTAAACTTCATCTCCTTCACCTCTCCTTGGGTTGGCCGAACCTCCCTAGCTTCATACTCATCATGCACCTTCAAGATCAACACCACTTTTTCTTACATGATTCAAGAAGACCTTCATGAAATGCCATCATTTGGTATCATGAGCTATGGTTCTTCAAGATGAGTTGCTTTTGGTCTTTCATTTTTAGTTCTTCTTTACTTTCATGTTGTTCATCTTATTTTCCATAATTGTCTTGCTGTTTTTTACATTTTAATTGTTTTGGTGTGCTTTGTGGAAGATCCAACCGAAGCACTTTTGTTCAATTGATCTTGAACAAGTTCTTGTGCAAATTGTGATAGGATTCCATACACCTTTGAGTTGCTATTTTCTTTTAGGCTTTTGAGTCTTTATTGCTTTCATTATTTGGTTCATATTATGCTTTTGAGTCTTTAATTTCTGAATCTTATATGTTTTGTCAAGTCATGTTCATCCACATTGTCAACAATTCTTAGTAGTCCTTTATTTGGCTTGATTGTTTCTTGATTTTGGGTATCTTTAATTGCTTAGAATATGCTGTTCTTTGATATTTTGGTGCCTTTTTAATTTTAGTTTGAGTTCATATTGTGTTTAGGTCCTACACAATTCTATTTCACAAATTTCCATTGTGTCTAAACTTTGGTATCTTGCTGTTTTTGTTTCCAGTTTCCAGAATCCCCTGTTTCAGATTTTCTGTGCTGACTGTTTTGATCCAGAAAAATATTTTCACTCATAGGAAAATTTTGGTTCTCTGGAATTTGCAAGTTTGAAGTGTTATAGAAAGGAAAAAAAAATAATTAGTCCAAAAGAATCAACAGAAAAAAAATGATAAATCTTTTAAAATCAGTGTGCAAATCTGAGGCGCTACAGCTGGCGTAACTGAACACCAAAATTGCAAAATTTATTAAAAAAAATTGGTGAATGCGTTTTGAGTGATTCCAAAGCCAGAATTTAGCTAAGATCTTGAATATCTTGCATATCAAATTTCAGAATCATATCTTAAAAACACAGCTCAGCATAAATTGGGGAAAAACACGTTTCTGGCCCACAACATTTTCCAGTGGTGCTGTTTTTTTTAATTGGTCATCTAATTCTAGTGCCATTCTTAGCATTCTTTTGTGTGCCTACCTTTATTTTGGTACCTTTTATTTGCTTGCTTAATATTTCTTGGACCTCTTTCTAGTTGTCATAATCTAACTCCTTTTAGTGGTACTGTTTTATTCAATTAAATTGTTTCTTGTTTTTGTTCTTTGACCTCTAATTTGGGTGCTGGAATTTATTCTCCTTTGGTGCTTATGTGAATGGAAACTTGACTTGGTTAAGGTTTAGCCCTTTGATAGGTGCTGGAAATTGGAGAATCAAGACCTTCATTCTAAGGGGAAGACAAAGACAAAGCCAAAGCAAACTTTCTCAAAACACTACACACATTTGGAGGGCTAACAAGCAAAGACAACAAGAAGGAGTGTCACTAGCAAAAAGAGGATCAACAAAGGGGGTTTTCTTAATTTCCTTACAACTTAATTTGTGTTAATTACCTCTTAATTACGTTTTAGACGGTGAGTGTGTCTTCAAGGGCTCAAAGTGTCCAAGAAGCCTCACCTAGGGCCGACTAGTATAGAATTCTTAATTAGCAATTGTTAATTGTTTGTAATTGTCTTTCTTTTGCTTAGTATTGACGCTTTGCATGATTATTTTTGTGTAAACCGACTAGCTTTGTTAAATTAGTAGCATACATTTGTTTTCTTATTGCATTTGTTTTCTCAACTTACTTGTGTTCTAAGTGCTTTACTAAGAGAAAGTTTTGTGTAAAGGCATTGGGGGATAGTTTTTGGCAAGGAAAAGGCTTGGTACTTAAGTAGTCCTTTGTGACTCACCTCCCTTACCTGGAAAACTACCTTCTTTAACTTTCCTAAACTTTCTCAAGGTCAAACACCTATATACACAAAGTTTTAGCCATGTCTTCTTCTTCTCACTCTCCAAAGTCTATTGAAAGTGAAGTAAAATCTTTGAAAACTCTTTTGAAAGAAGTATCACAAGCGGTACAATTAATTTCTTTTAGACAATTGGAGAATGAGAACAAAATCAATGAGATGGCTAAAGCTCAAGAAGAGAAATCACAAAAATCACAAAAATAAAAAAAAACTCATACTCATGCATCTAGGAGTAATGAGTCTCTAGGGGAGGGAAGCCTTAGAATTAATGACTACTACCAACCACCCCCTAGAAGGAATAGGCAAAGGGAGCAAGAGGTGCCAAGGGAAACTAGAGTAGACCTACCTCATTTTCATGGAAAGGAAAATGTAGAAATCTATCTAGATTGGGAGATGAAGGTAGAACAACTCTTTGCTTGCCATAGGGTAAGTGAGGAACGTAAAGTACCCTTAGCCGCCCTTAGCTTCCAAGGGAACGCCATGTATTGGTGGACCTCTCTCGAAAGAGAAAGGCGTCTTCATAGGGAACCTCCCATTACATATTGGAATGACCTTAGGGGAGCCCTAAGACGCCGATACATACCTTCCTACTACCATAGGGAGTTGATGGACAAGCTCCAAAGACTCCAACAAAAAAACATGAGTGTGGAAGAGTATAGACAAAAAATGGAGCTCTACATGATGAGAGCCTCCATTAGAGAAGAGGAGGATACCACAATAGCTAGGTTCCTTAGTGGCCTATCACTTGAGATAAGAGATAGAGTGGAGCTCTTACCTTACCAAGACTTGAATGATTTGGTTCAACTTTGCATTAAAGTTGAGCAACAAATTTTACGCAAAACATCAAGTCAAAAGGTGAGCCCTTACTCTAACTTTTATCCCAAGAAAGAGTTTAGAAGGGAGGGTAGTACATCAAAAGAAAAACCAAAAGAACCTACCAAACCTTTTACCAAAGAAACCTCCACCCCACCCATCCGAGCTAGAGAAGTCAAGTGTTTCAAGTGCTATGGTAGAGGGCATGTGCAAGCACAATGTCCAAACCAAAGGACTTTGTTTCTTAAGGGTGTAGACGAGTACACTAGTGGCGAGGATGAGCCTAGTGAGAGAGAGGAGGGGGGAGAGGATGAGAGGGTAGCTCCACTAGAGGGAGAATTGCTTATGATTAGGAGAACCCTCAACAATCACCCTAGCACATCCATTGAAACACAAAGAGAGAACATATTTCATACAAGATGCAATGTTTTAGAAAACATATGCTTTCTCATTGTGGATAGTGGATCTAGTTGCAATTGTTGTAGTGCTAGGAAGGTGGAGAAGCTTAAGCTACAAGTAGTTCCTCACCCAAAACCTTATAAACTTCAATGGCTTAATGAAAATGGGGAACTACATGTAGACAAGCAAGTGGAGATCAAGTTTTCCATAGGGAACTACAAAGATAAGGTTTTATGTGACGTAGTACCTATGGAAGCTTGTCATATTTTATTAGGGAAACCATGGCAATTTGATAAGAAAACCTTGCATGATGGTTTCACTAACGAAATTTCCTTCACCCACAAGTATAAAAAGTTTGTACTTAGTCCTTTACCACATTCTCAAGTGGTAAAAGACCAAATACAAATGAAGCAAAAGAGGGATGAGGAAAACAAAAAAAAAGAGCGCTAGAAAAAGAGAAAATCCTTAGGGATAGGAAGGCGTGGGAGAAGAGTGTTCCTTCCCACAAGGTTGGACAACAAGAAAAGCCTCTTGAAAACGTTTTTGAAAACCTGCTTCTTGTTGAACAACCAAGCCTTATCTTTTGTAAAGGAGCACTTACATGCACTGCCACAAGTAGTGAACTTATGAACTTACCTCCTCAAATAGAAAATCTTTTAAGTGAATTTGAAGATCTATTCTCCCATGAGGGGCCCATTGGGCTTCCTCCTCTTAGGGGGATAGAACATCAAATTGACTTCATTCCGGGGGCAAGCCTACCAAATAGGCCTGCTTATAGAACCAACCCCGAGGAAACAAAGGAGATAGAGTCACAAGTTCAAGACTTGTTGGAGAAGGGTTGGGTTCAAAAGAGCCTAAGCCCTTGTGCTGTACCTGTCTTGTTGGTGCCTAAAAAGGATGGAAAATGGCGCATGTGTTGTGATTGTCGAGCAATCAACAACATCACCATAAAGTATAGGCATCCAATCCCAAGGCTTGACGATATGCTTGATGAATTGCATGGGTCAACTCTATTCTCCAAAATTGACCTTAAAAGTGGATATCACCAAATTCGAATCAAGGAGGGTGATGAGTGGAAAACCGCTTTTAAGACCAAATTTGGATTATATGAGTGGTTGGTGATGCCCTTTGGGCTTACTAATGCCCCAAGTACATTCATGAGGCTTATGAATCACACCTTGAGGGATTGTATAGGTAAATATGTAGTAGTTTATTTTGATGATATCTTAGTATATAGTAAAACCCTAGAAGACCATCTAAGTCACCTTAGGGAAGTTCTTCTAGTGCTTAGGAAAAATAGTCTTTTTGCAAATAGGGATAAGTGTACCTTTTGTGTAGATAGTGTAGTTTTCTTAGGCTTCATAGTAAACAAAAAGGGGGTGCATGTAGACCTCGAGAAAATCAAAGCCATCCGCGAGTGGCCAACTCCACAAAATGTAAGTGATGTAAGAAGTTTTCATGGGTTAGCTAGCTTCTATAGAAGGTTTGTGCCTAATTTTTCTAGTCTAGCTTCTCCTTTGAATGAACTTGTTAAAAAAGATGTTGCATTTTGTTGGAATGAAAAGCATGAGCAAGCCTTTCAAAGGGTAAAAGCTCAACTCACCAATGCACCCATTCTATCTCTCCCAAATTTTTCCAAAACTCCTTGTCAAAGAATCACATGAGGGGGGGACTCATGGGCCATTTTGGAGTTGATAAGACTCTAGATCTTTTAAAAGCAAATTTTTGTTGGCCACACATGAGGAAAGATGTCCAACGACATTGTTCTAGATGCATCTCATGTTTAAAAGCAAAGTCTAGAACAATGCCGCATGGACTCTACACCCCTTTGCCGATTGCAAATGCTCCTTGGGAAGACATTAGCATGGATTTCATTTTAGGACTTCCTAGGACTGCAAGAGGCCATGACTCTATCTTTGTGGCAGTGGACCGTTTTAGCAAAATGTCCCATTTTATTCCATGCCACAAAGTAGATGATGCTCAAAATATTTCTAAACTCTTCTTTAGAGAAGTGGTGAGACTCCATGGTCTCCCTAGAAGTATAGTGTCCGATAGAGATCCCAAGTTTATAAGCCACTTTTGGAAAACTCTTTGGGGTAAACTTGGAACAAGACTACAATTTTCAACTTCTTGTCATCCTCAAACGGATGGGCAAACCGAGGTAGTCAATAGATCTCTTGGAACTATGCTTAGGGCTATCATGAAGGGCAGCCACAAATCTTGGGATGAGTATCTTCCCCACATTGAATTTGCTTACAATCGAGTGGTTCACAAGACTACTAATGCTTCTCCTTTTGAAGTAGTATATGGTTTTAATCCTCTCACACCCATGGATTTGATACCTCTTCCTAATCCACAAGATTTTGTGCATAAGGAAGGCGTAATCAAAGCTGACTTTGTAAAGAAAATGCATGAGAAGATTAAACTCCAAATACAACACCAAAATGAGAAGTACACAAAATACAACAATAAAGGGAAGAGAGAAATAATTTTTGAGGAAGGAGACTTAGTTTGGTTTCACCTTCGCAAAGATAGATTTCCAACTCAAAGGAAGTCCAAACTAAGTCCCCGAGGTGATGGACCCTTTCAAGTCCTCAAGCGAGTCAATAACAATGCATATAAATTGGACCTACCTCTTGAATATAGAGTACATGACACTTTTAATGTAATTGATCTTTCTCCATTTGTAGGTACCAATGACGATGACGAGCTGGATTTGAGGACAAATCCTTTCCAAGGGGGAGGGGATGATGGAAGAGGGCCAAGCACATCTAACCATGAAAGCCAAAGCCCAACACTAGACCATGAAGAGCGTCTAGACCATGATGAGCGTCTAGCTAGAAGGATGGAGCGTCTAGGACGTGAAGAGGAAAGGCTACCCATGGAGCGTCTAGGAGGAGACCTAGACCGTCTAGGACCTATCACAAGGTCAATGGCTAAGCATATTCAAGCCCAATTGAATGAAGCCACGGATGGAAGAGAGAAAGCTTTGTACATGTTGCATAAAGGCCCATTAGGGGTGCTTAGTAATTAGAGTAGTGTACAAAGCATATTTGAGTGAAACATTCTAGAAACTCTCTAGGTGTGGCCGGTCATGAGCACATGGCACATGGCTTTGTGAATTGCATTTAATTTGGTTTTTGTACCGCCCTAGTAGTCGGAAGGCGGCCGGCGAGACCACAGGGAAAGGTGTACGAAGGCACCCTAACTCGCCAATTCCAGTAGAGATCGTGCTCCCAAGTTAGCTATGCACTGGGCAGTACCATGCATAAGTAACTTAGCAAAATGAGAGTAGAAGCAGCGCCCAAGTCAAGGAGGCTCCAGATGAAGGCACGTGTACGACTAGATGCGAGCCACGTGTCTAAGTCTGTAACTGCCAGGAGAGAGAAAGTAACCAGGTATATAAGAGTTCTCAACGAACTTTCTGAGGTACGCGCGTTCAGATTACACTCTTTACGCTTGCGAGTTATAGAGCTTACTGTGAGAGAGAATTTGCACAGTTCCTGTTCTCTTAGTATTTGGTGATTCGGTCACTGACTTGGGCGTTGGAGTGCGATCGGCCGCAGCGGCGCCGTTCTGTTCCTTTGCAGGTTCTTGAGGTGGATCTCGAAGAAGAACGGAGGTTTGAAGCGGTGCGCACGTCGATCCTTTGACGAGGCAGTTTCCAGCGTTCCGGTCAACAGTCACTTGTACGTGACTCAAGGCGAGTTAAAGATATATTGCATGCTTTCTAAAAAGTTTTAAGTCCTCATCGTTTTTCGGCGATTGGAGGCATCAGTTAAAGTTTTTATGTCCTCATCGTCTTTCGGCGATCATAGGCACCAGTTAAAAGACCTCAACGCCCTCGCGCGTCCTGAGACAAGTTAAAGACCTCCTCGTCGCTGAGCGAGTGCAGGTAAGGAAGAGCGAAAAGTCCTCAGTGTTTCTGGGGGCGAGAAGATGTAACCCCTGGGGCAATGTAGAGGCAAGTAAAAGACCACCTCGCCGTCGAGCGAGTGCAGGCGAGAAAGAGTAAAAGTCCTCAGTGTTTCTGGGGGCGAGAAGATGTAACCCCTGGGGCAATGTAGAGGCACAAGGAAAAGTCCTCAGTGTTTCTGGGGGCGAGAAGATGTAACCCCTGGGGCAATGTAGAGGCACCAGTGAAAAGTCCTCAGTGTTTCTGGGGGCGAGAAGATGTAACCCCTGGGGCAATGTAGAGGCACCAGTGAAAAGTCCTCAGTGTTTCTGGGGGGGGAGGAGATGTAACCCCTGGGGCAATGTAGAGGCACGATTTAAAGACCTTCTCGCCTATGAGCGAGTTCAGGCGAGTTAAAGACCTTCTCGCCTATGAGCGAGTTCAGGCAAGATAAAATCCTTCTCGTCTCGAACGAGTTCAGGTATGGTGTAGAGGGTGGAAGAAGTTCTGAGGGTGGCTAAGGTAGGTTCGAAGAGAACGCCTAGCCACCCGGTCTCTTGCTCTGAAGCACAAGGAGGTAGAGAAGGATCCGAAAGGCGCCTCTACCCCCAGATGAAAGAGCAATGGCCAAGGTGTGAAGGCAGGAAGAAGCTGGTGTCGCCAAGAGTCTCTGGCGACCAGGAAACGTTCAAGCAATGGCGAGAAGTCAAAGACCCGTTTGATGAAGCAGATCGGGTGTAACGACGTCATAAAGCCAGGGGTTGAGTTAAAGTCCATTGCTTGGAGTATCATTTTACGCTAAGGTTCATTGCCTTAAGTTTACGAGTTGATAAATGTGATTATTATTCGAAGTTGAGATGGTTCGAAACGGCTAAGTACAAGATCGTGCCTACGAGATTACTAAGTTATTTCTTCGACGTAAATCACGCAAGGAAAGTTAAAGGTAGACGAAGAGGTTACAAGAAGAAATGCAAAAGTAATTTCGTTAAGTAAAGTATCAGCTCAAAAATACGTGTACAAGAAAATACGAGTTTATTACAGAATTATATACAAGGGAAAGGCACGAAGGTAGCAGATGGAGAGAATCGATTAGTCTTCAGCGGGAACCACTTTTCCATCCACTACCTCGTTATCAAGAGACACCATGCTGAGGTCTAGGTCGGGGAACAAGCAGGCAAATTGTTCCCGCGCAGCTTCGAATCCAGCAGCCAGAATTTGAGCAGAATTCAGCTTGAGTTCTTCAATCTGCTTCTGAAGTTCCTCAATCCGTTTCTTGAGATCTTCAGTCTGTTCTTTCAGCTCCTTATTCTGCTGCTCCAGCTCTTCAACTTGCTTCTTGAGTTGTTCATTGGTTTCTTGAGCCTGGAGAAGGTCTTCAGCAACCTTCTTGGATTCTGCTTGCGCTTGTCCCAATTCAGCAGCGAGCTCCCCTTTTTCCTTGTTGGCTTCAGCGAGCTCAGCCATGGCGTCATCCCTCGCCTTTTCCACCTTTTCAAGGAGGGTCTCTCGGTCGGCTGACCTTTGCTCCAATTTCTTCACCCTGGCGGCGTCAGTTTTTATGAGAGCCTCCAGGTCAGCCACCTTGACGCGATAAGGCACAATCTTGCTCTCCAGTTCAATCTTTTCTTGAGCCAGTTGCTGCACCTTATGGCGGAGATCAGTGGCCTCCTTGCGCGCCAATCTGAGCTCGGTGCTCATTGCGTCTTCTACTCGGGAGTGTTCAATCTCCGCGAGCGTCAGATTAAAGGACAACTTCTCCACCTCAACCTTCATGGTGCTGTTCTCTGTTTTAAGGTTGAAGAGGTCGTCCTGGAGCTTCCTGGTGGAGCTCTGCACCGCCCTAGTTATGATGGCGGGAATGTCTTCTGCTATCGTCTTCAGCTTAGCAGATAAAGGCTCCCACATCCTCGTGACCTCGAGAGGGAGGTTTGCTGCTTGGAGAGGCGCTAGTGGGGCCTGTTGTTGGTTTCCGTCGCCACCCTCTTTAGTTGGTTCTTCAGTGGGTGTTTCTGCTCGTGGTGGCGACGTCGGGGACTCCGTGATCAGAATCGGAGAGGTGTGGGCAACCTCATCCCCGATTGGAGCGACATCTGCAGCTGAGGCGTTAGAAGGAGGACCCCCTCCAGCTGATACATATGGCGTGGAGGCGCTTGGGGGGTCCTCCAAGAAATTGTCTTCGGCGGCCTCGACCGCGGGTGGCGCAGTTGCCAACGGAATGGCTTGGACTGGGGAAGCGGGAGCGGGTGGAGATGGCATTGTTGGAGGTGGAGCAGGCGTGGATGGCGGTGTTGACATTGGAAGAGGGGGTGGGGCAGGTGGTGAAGAAGGTGCCACCCTCTTCCTCTTTGTAACGAGGCCATCTTCGGTGACCTCATCATCTTCTTCCTCCTCCTCGTGGACTATCTGGGGAGCTTTCCTCTTAGGCCTTTTAAGGACAAGCTTCTTACGTTGGGCGGTGGGCTGGTCATCGGAGGGAGCTGGGCCCTTAGGTGGCGATCGACCCTGGGCGACGGCGATCTCCACCACCGAATTCGGTACTGTTTGAGAGCCCGTCGCCAGCCTGTGGGTTCGGGCGAGTGCCCTCAATTCAGCGAGCATACCCTTGCCCAACATGTTATCTGCATAGAACGAAAATGCATGGGTTAACTCAGAGAGAAAATAAGTGCATAAGGCAGTATGCAGCAAAGCAGATGATCGGTGCAGAAAAATAAAACCAAAGTCTTGCGCATAACGCACAAGACGCCCAGAAACAGTTAAACAGAAGCAGTATTAAAACAACAGTTTAAATGTTCTAACCTATTCGAATTTTGAGTTGGTCCTCGTAGAATTCGAAGCAGATCAGGGTGGTGGTAAGGAAGGTGATGTTGGCATCCGCCACCCTTTTCCAGAAAAGGCAGAGATCTCTATCCAACGCTCCCATGCTATCAGGACTTCTGGATCTCCTGAAGCAGCTCTTGGACTCTTTCTTCCCCTTGTCCACCCAGTACAAGGGGAAGCCGTCGAGTAGGGAGGCGTCCTTGTCGTTAGGGCGCACTTGGACGAACTTCCCTTTCCAGTCTTTATAGGATTGCTGGAAGATGGCGAAGATTGACCTCCCAGCAATCCCATTCAAGCTAACCCACAGGCGGTCTCCTGGGTGCTTGGCTTCGAAGAGAAATAGAAATACGTCTACGGATGCGGGCAACCCCAGATGGTCGCACATCACTTGGAACGCTCGCACAAACGCCCAGCTGTTGGGATGGAGCTGGGCGGCGGCGATGTTGAGCTCGGTAAGGAGCTCCCTTTCGAAACGGGTGAAAGGGAACTTGAGCTTCACCTTCTTGAATAAGGTTGTGTAGACGAAGCAGAAGGGCCCGTCAGCGCTCACCTTATCGTCGGCACAAACGGGCAGATCGGGGGGGCAAGGTAGCACTATCATCTTTTCATTGTGCTCCTTATGAAATGTTTGGTGAGGCTCATCCCCCTTTGTCAATCGCAAGACTGCTCCAGCAGTGTTCACGGAAGACGTTTCCCTCAACAGGGTCGAGTTGGCCCAGGGGTAGAGTTTTTTGAAGTCTGGCAGGGGAACGGGGGCTCCTCCGGCGATAGGTGGAGTCGCTTGGGCCAGGTTGGGGCGGGAAGGTGCAGGCCTCTCAGCCTGGGAAGATGAAGCACCGCGTGCTCGCGGTGGGATGAGTGCTTGAGAAGAGGGGTGTCGCGATGAAGGAGGAGGATTCGGGGTGATCTTTGAGCGGGTCATTCTCGAAGCTGCAAAGGAAGAAGAAAAGGAAAAATGATCAGGGTTCGCAGAGGCTGACTCGATCGTGGGAGAAGGGTGAAAAGCGAACGAACGAAGGTTCGTTGCGACGATTGACGAAGCCCTAAGTTACGCAGAAGGAGAAATGGAAAAAGCAACCCACAACGTATGCACCAGACAGTTACAGGATGATGCGAAACGGTTAAAATGCAAGAAAAACCAGTAGAAGAAGGAAAGTAGGTACCTTTTGATGATCAGGAAGACGACGAAGGATGATGGTGATTCAGAATGTTGGAGAGCGCTGAGAGTTTTTTGCAGGAGGAAGTTAGAGCGTTTGTGAATATGAAGAAAAGTGATGGAACAGTGTGGAGAGAAAATGGGTTTAAGAGTTTTTTCGAAATGGGTTTGGGAAGCGCAAACGGTAACTAAAGGTGACCGTTGATGAAGCCACGTGTCGAACGATGGGTGAGGGGTTTGGTGGAGCGTCAGAGAAGCAGAAGGTACAATCGCTTGGAATTCTGCGTCAGTGCCACGTAGACCGGTGTTGACGTGACTCTTCTAGTCTTTTCGCTGGACAAGTCTTCGCTTAAGACTGGGGGGCTTGTGTACCGCCCTGGTAGTCGGAAGTGATGACGTGGCATCCAGCTACAGTATAGGCGTGTTGACAAGGCGCCAGGTTGGCAGAAGGGAAGGAAGTCGGGGGGCTCGTGAAGTCGCCAGTTATTAAGTTGGCGTGTTCCGATCTCCAGCATACCAGAATCGGCGATCACCGGGTTAAAGATGAAGTCGCCAGATGTAAACTCAGGCGACCTAGTGATTGGAGATCGCCAGAGCAAGCACATCGCCAGAGATGAAGGTGGTGCAGATTATGAAGGCGGCCGACGAGACCACAAGACCACAGGGAAAGGTGTACGAAGGCACCCTAACTCGCCAATTCCAGTAGAGATCGTGCTCCCAAGTTAGCTATGCACTGGGCAGTACCATGCATAAGTAACTTAGCAAAATGAGAGTAGAAGCAGCGCCCAAGTCAAGGAGGCTCCAGATGAAGGAACGTGTACGACTAGATGCGAGCCACGTGTCCAAGTCTGTAACTTCCAGGAGAGAGAAAGTAACCAGGTATATAAGAGTTCTCAACGAACTTTCTGAGGTACGCGCGTTCAGATTACACTCTTTACGCTTGCGAGTTATAGAGCTTACTGTGAGAGAGAATTTGCACGGTTCCTGTTCTCTTAGTATTTGGTGATTCGGTCACTGACTTGGGCGTTGGAGTGCGATCGGCCGCAGCGGCGCCGTTCTGTTCCTTTGTAGGTTCTTGAGGTGGATCTCGAAGAAGAACGGAGGTTTGAAGCGGTGCGCACGTCGATCCTTTGACGAGGCAGTTTCCAGCGTTCCGGTCAACAGGCAGGATCAGTTTTCATTTCATTAGGCATTAGCTTAAAACTTACGGCCAAGTAGCTTATAAATAGGGAGGCCTACACCTTGTATTTGCAAGTTTATTGTGAGTAAAGTTATGCTGCCATTTTGTGCCAAGCTTTGCTTCTCCCTAGAATTCTAGGCTCTAAACTTCATCTCCTTCACCTCTCCTTGGGTTGGCCGAACCTCCCTAGCTTCATACTCATCATGCACCTTCAAGATCAACACCACTCTTAGGAGGATCTTGCTCACACACCTTCATAGCTTCCGCACCACTTTTTCTTACATGATTCAAGAAGACCTTCATGAAATGCCATCATGAGTTTTAGAACAATGATCTAGGTGGTGAGGTGTCCTCTGCGAACCTTCCCCAGCCATCCTTTAACTTCTTTTCTAACTGGTCTTACTAAGTCAATATTGATGTCTCACTTAAGGGAAAAGGCGTTTTCCATCAACCTTCGTTCCCCATACTTAAGATCATTAACACCCCTGACTTTTCAGTTTTATCTTGCCTGAACTCACTCGAAGGTGAGAAGGACTTTTCCTGGTGCCTTAACTTGCCCAGGGGTTACATCTCCTCCTCCCCCTGGATGCACTGAGGACTTTCAACTTGCCTCAATTTGCTTACGCCAAGAGCTCTTGTAATCTATTCTGGCCTGCACCCGCTCAAGGCGAGGAGATCCTTTCAATCTCTTCTCACCTACACTCGCTCACGGCGAGGAGGTCTCTTTAATTTGTTCTGATGCCTCCGATCGCACGAGGGCGACGAGGACTTAATACTTTACACTGGTGCCTCCGATCGCCAGATGGCGATGAGGACTTAAAACTTTATACTCGTGCCTCCGATCGCCATATGGCGATGAGGACTTAAAACTTTGTACTGAATGCATGCGATCTGAGTTTACCGTTGCCTTAAATCACGCAAGGGCGACAAGGTCTCTTTTCCGAAAACTTAAAAACGATAAGCATGCAAACTTAATGAACTTGGAAACTTTGATAAACTTCGAAACCTTCTTTATTGGGTGGCCTTGTTAAAAACCCTCCTTAGGGAAAAAAGAGTGCCCCCTTGAAAAACTGTTTTAACTGAAACTGCTTTAAACTGTTCAAGTTAATCACTACTTACAATGCTTTAACTGTAATAAAACTTGAGATGGGTGGCGTTCCAAGTACGAGGAATTGCGCCTCCTTCCAACGTCTCCAAGCGGTAGGCGTCGTTTCCGAGTGCTTCGGTTATTCTGAACGGTCCTATCCACTTCGGCGACAATTTGTTCTCCATCTCATACTGGTGGGCCTTCCTCATCACCAGATCGCCATCTCTGAATCGCCTTGGTTTTATTCTAGAGTTGTACCTGCGTTCAACTCTTCTCTTCACTGCATCAGCCTTCACCCGTGCTTCCTCCCTGACTTCATCCTGCAAATCCAAATTCATTCTCCTTTCTTCATTCGAGTCTTCCGCCACAAAGTTCTAGAATCTCGGCGAGCTTTCCTGGATTTCAACTGGAATCATTGCATCACACCCATACACCAAACTAAACGGGGTTTCATGGGTTCCTGATTGCTCTGTGGTATGATATGCCCACACTATACGGGGAACTTCTTCAAGCCTCTCAACAATACTTCATTTGTCTGATCGCCAATGGAAAGGGTCCCAGAATATCAGTTCCCCACGTATGGAACGGCCAGGGGCTGTAAATTGACTTTAGCTCTTCTGGGAGCGCCTTGTGCCAATTGGCGTGCTGCTGGCATTGCTTGCAACACTGGGCATATTTCTTGCAATCTTCCTTCATTGTAGGCCAATAATAACCTGCACGAAGAGTTCTTGTTGCCAAAGCTCGACCTCCGATGTGACTCCCACAAATCCCCTCTTGGAGCTCAGCCATAATTCTCATGCACTTCTCTCCATGTACACATACTAAAAGAGGATGTGTAAACCCAAACCTGTACAACTTGCCATCAACGAGAGTGAACCTGCTGGAGTTCTTCTTTATCTTTCTAGCTTCTGTCGGGTCCATTGGGAGCACGCCATCCGCCATATAGCGCTGGTATGCGTTATCCATGTATTTGGCTCATGGATAGCAGAAACTTGCGTCATCTTTACCTCCCCCACTGGATGTGCTCTAACTCTCGGCGTCCTCAAAGTCTCCTGAGTCAAGGATCTATGACTCCTCGCCATCCCTTCCATTGACTTGCAAATTTGAAGAACCTGGTGATCTGCCACAAATGCTCGAGGTGTCTTCAAAGTTTCTTGTATGACGGTCCTCTGCCTGCCCCCCTTGCCCGAACTGGCGAGCTTGGCTAGCAAGTCAGCTCGGGCATTCTGCTCCCTCGGCACGTGTACCACGTCAAACAAAACGAAAGACCTCTTTAACTCTTGCACATACTCCAGGTAAGCCGCCATTTGCGGATCTTTGGCCTGAAACTTGCCAGTTACCTGCCCAGTAACCAACAACGAATCACTCTTGGTCATCAGCACCTTTGCTCCCATCTCCTTTGCCAACAAAATTCCGGCGATCAAAGCCTCATACTCCGCTTGATTATTGCTGGCTTTGAAGGCAAACCTCAGAGATTGTTCTATCAACACACCGTTGGCTCCCTCCAAAATAACTCCGGCTCCGCTACCCAGCTGGTTAGACGACCCATCCACCGAGAGCACCCAACGAAAATCATCGACCACAAAGTCAGTGAAGATTTGCCCCTTGATCGGTCCTCGGGGCTCATACTTGATATCGAATTCTGACAACTCCACTGCCCATTTTACCATCTTCCCAGCTACATCCGGTTTCTTCAAAACCTTCTGGATGGGTAAATCAGTCATTACTAACACTGTAAAGCTCTGGAAGTAATGATGCAACCTCCTCGCCGAAAACACAACCGCTAGTGTTGCTTTCTCTAAGGCCTGATATCTCACTTCTGGGCCCTGCAACACCTTACTAACAAACTAGATAGGTTTCTGGACTTGATCTTGATCCTGGACGAGTACCGCACTTATCGCCTTCTCAGTCAGGGCAGCCATCCGGCCTGTGAGCTGTTGCACCTCCTTTACAGTGGCAGGACTCCTCATTGCCAAAATGGCGGCACACTTGTCGGGATTTGCCTCGATTCCCCTCTTAGTCAAGAGAAATCCCAGAAACTTCCCTGCCTCCACGCCGAAAATGCACTTCTCGGGATTCAATTTCAGCTTGTACTTGGCTATTGTAATGAACAACTCTTCCAGATCAGTAACGTGCCTGCTCTTTTCCAGAGATGTCACGACCATATTGTCAACATATGCTTGTACATTCTTCCCAAGCATAGGCGCAAACACCTTATCCATTAGCCTCTGGAACGTGGCTCCCGCATTCTTCAGCCCAAATGGCATCACCTTGTAGAAATAGCACGACCTTTCCGTCATGAAAGCAGTCTTTTCCTCATCCATCGGATGCATCTTAATCTGGTTATATCCCCAGAAGGCGTCCAAGAAACTGAGCAATTTACACCCCGACGCACTGTCCACCAAGGCATCTATACTTGGCAGAGGATAAGAATCCTTTGGACAGGCTTTGTTTAAATTTGTAAAATCAACGCACATCCGCCATTTCCCATTGCTCTTCTTGACCAGAACGACATTGGCAAGCCATTCCGGATATTGAATTTCCCTGATATGACCTGCCGCGAGGAGTTTCTGCGTCTCGTCCCTGATCGCCTGTCTCTTTTCTTCGTTGAACTTTCTTCTTCTTTGTCGGATTGGCTTGACTTGAGGATCCATTGCTAAGCGATGACAAAAGAAATCGGGGTCAATTCCTGGCATGTCTGAAGCAGACCATTTAAACGCGTCCAGATGCCTATTTATCACTTTGGCGATCTGGTCTTGTGTCTCGCCATCTAAGGTCTTCCCCAGCTTAAACGTTTTGTTGCCAATCTTCTTCTCAAACCAATCCTCGATCGGCTGAGGCCTCTTCTCATTAGCGATTAGCGCTCTCGCAATTCCTGACTCCCTGGCGACCTCCGGGCAGTCTTTTTGTTCCTCAACCCGAGCGGCGTTCTCGCACCTCGCCTCAACATCCACCATCACCACATCCCTTTCGGAGGCCACCTCAAATGTTGTATCCACAACTCGCCGATTTTCCTGCTTAGGCTCCACACCAGGGGGCGGCGTTGTGGTTACATGGCATACTGATCTCTTGTTCTTGAGGCTGTTTTCATAGCACTTCTTTGCCTCCTTTTGATCAGAGCGGATGGTGATGACCACCCCCTCCATTGAAGGTAACTTGACCTTCATGTGCCTCGTTCAAGGCACAACTCCTATCCTGTTGAGTGTTGGCCTTCCCAACAGGATATTATATGCCGAATGAGCGTTCACAACAAGGTACCTGATCTTCTCTGTGCGCGAGGCCAACCCATCTGTGAACATCGTTCTTGACTCAATGTACCCCCTGACCTCCACTTTATCACCAGCAAAACCGTATAAGCAGCCCCCACATGGCCTCAGCTGGTCAGAGGATAACTGTAACTTTTCGAAAGTCGGCCAAAACATCACATCTATCGAGCTTCCTTGATCGACCAACACCCGATGAACCATCCTCCCCGCCGTAGCAAGCGAGATTACAATGGGATCATTGTCATGAGGCACAACATCCTTAAGATCTTCTTTGGTGAATGTGATGTCCACGTCGGGTGAGTGATCCTCAAAAGCCTCCACTGACATCACGGACCTTGCATATTTCTTCCGCTGTGATGCAGTACACCCACCACCCGAGAATCCACCAGCTATGGTGTGGATCTCGCCGTGAATGGGTACTTCGTGCTGCTGTCCCTCACTGCTCGCCAGTTGTGAACCTGACGATTGCCCCGTTTGCTTCTCCAGCAAGTAGTCCTTCAAGAACCCACACTTGACCAACTCGGCGAGTTGGTATCCCAAAGCCAAACACGAATTGATGGAGTGGCCAAAGCCCTTGTGGAACTCAAACCACGCGTCTGGTTTTGGCCCCAACACCTTATTCGTTGTCTTCTCAGGTACTTTGAGCCTGGCAGCAATGTTCGGGATGGCGATCAGGTCAGCCAATCCCATCACAAACTCGTACCTCGGCGGGCGATTAGACTCTCTAGGCCGCCCTGGCCCCTTCCCCATCCTCTTCTTTGGATCATAAGGATGATGCATCCTTTGATCCTTCTTCCCTGCCGCCGCCTCCATCACCCTCTGCGGCTGAATCTTCGTCTGAGCGCGTAGCTTAGCTGGGGCCACATTTCCTCTCTTCTTGGAGACTTCACTCTCAGCGGCGATGTGAGCCATGGCACGTTGCCAGATTTCAGCGAACGTGGCGGGGTGGCTCCTGATCAACGATTCACTAAATGGCTCAGGCAACACGCCCTTTTTGAAGGGATGCACAAGCATATCTTCATCCTTACCCGGCAAGCGAACAATCTGAGCTCCGAATCTGTTCAAAAAATCCTTCAGAGACTCCCCTTGATACTGCCTCACATCGAACAGATCGTAAGACACCAACGGCGGTGCCTTGTTTACTATGTACTGCTCAACGAACATCTTGGAGAACTGCTGGAAAGTGGTAATATGGCCGGTAGGTAGACTGCCGAACCAGTCCAACGCTGTTCCACTAAGAGTACTCATGAACACCTTGCAGTAGACTACATCTGAACCGCCTGAGAGCATCATCTGCGTGTGAAACACCGTGATATGAGCCTCAGGATCTTCCACCCCGGTGAAAGATGCTTTCACTGCTACCGCATTTGTAGGGACCACCGTGTCCATGATCTCCTGAGAAAACGGCATGGGAAAATTACGCGGTGGGGACGGGGGTGCAGATTTGTCCTCAGTCGCACGCTCCTCCCGTCCCTGAAGGGCTTTACGTAGCTCCTCATTGACTCTGTTAAGCTCTTCATTCCTAGCCTGTGAGGCCACTAGTGCCTCGTGGATTCTCTCTTGTTCAGAATGTGATGCAGCCACATTCTCTTGCAACGTCCTCATCATTTCCATCACCTGCGCCATAGATACAGCGTCCTCTTCGGTTGACGGTGCGACTGAACTGGATCGCGTTGCCCTCATCCTTTCTCAGTAAACTCAACAACTCAAAGAAACTCCAAACAAACGGTGAAACTCCAGAAAATCGACAACAACAGCAAGCAGTCGAAAAGAAATCACCAAAACTTCAATAAAATCGAACTGTGGTTGAGAATCACCTTTTACACGGCCCCACGATGGGCGCCAGATGATCCTGCCGGTTGACTAAGTGCAAGAAAGATACCTCGTCACGATCTCTCCTCACCAGCTTCAACACCACGTGTACTTTAAGTCCACGCTACAAATTGTCTTTCTGAGAACCTGAAAACATAGTATGGCGCCTCTGCGGCCGGTGGCACTCCAATGCTCAATTTAGTAATAGGAACACCCAAAAACTGAGAGAAAAACTAAGTGCTGTAGAACCGTACTAAAGTGCTCTCAACCCAAAAAATAATGAGCCGTAATGAACGTACCTCTGCAAATTCTGTTAAGTTTACCTTTTATACCTAGGTTTTTTTTCTCTCCAGGCAGTTACGCTTTGGACGCGTGGCTCGCATCCAACCCTGCACGTGTCATCATCTGGGCTGGGTAACTGGTAGTACCCAGGCCTACACGTGTCATCATCTGGGCAGGGTAACTTGAGCGTCATTTCTATGTAGCATCCAGCCCTACACATGTCATAATCTGGGCTGGGGTAACTGGTAGTACCCAGCCCTACACGTGTCATCATCTGGGCTGGGGTAACTTGAGCGTCATTTCTATGTAGCATCCAGTTGCGTGGCCAAGCCTCCTATTCGAGGTGTAATCTAGCACGTAACACGCTCTGGAACACCACCCGACAAGGCGAGTATCGGATGCAACAAAGTACACCGTCTCTGTGATATCGTTTTTCGCAAGTGCTACCCTCCTCTTTGCTACGCCATGCATGTTCTAGCGGAGGAAACCTCGCCATCGACGAATGTGCACTCTGGGAATCCCGTCATCGATGGGCAAGCTGTTTCCTCCAACTCACTTAACCTTCACGCTTCATGCTGACGTAACAATCATCTTTACTGAACTTACACGCTTGAACTTACACGCTTGAACTTACTCGCCTGAACCTCCAACAGCTTCAACTAAGTTTACTGGGAAACCCGGTGATGTGCTTCTTGAGGTGATGTCAGACCACCTGATCTTCCATTCACTAGTGCAGAAACATAAAACAAATGCGGCTATTTCGAATTTATAAATGCGGCTTTATAACCGCATTTGATCAACACGCACTTGTAAATCAAGAAATATAAATGCGGTTATATAGCCGCATTTATAAATACCATTTACAAGTGCCGTTATTTTCTTTAACCGCACTTGTATATGCCAAATCATTAAAAAAAAATTAAAATTTTAAAACATCGTCAATCTTGTGTGAAGCCAACGTTGATGAAGAGTCACGGGAGCGAACAACGGTGGCGGCAGCAGAAGCGACGGCGGACAGGGAAGCAGCAACGGAGCAAACCAAAAAGTCCACAAGAAACCACGAAGACAATGAAAGAGTATTGAGCAATGCGAGAAACCAAACAATGTAAGAAAAACGAATGTCAGCCAACGAAACAGTGCTTCTAGACCACCAATGCAAGGTGTACCGTCCCGTACCCGGGCGTTGACGAAGTCAAGGTCAAAGTCAACGTAAAGTGTCGCCAAGGTAAGGCGTCGCCCGAGTAAGGCGTCGCCGAGATAGGGCGCCGCCCAACTGGGTGTCGCCAAGATGGAACAACACAAGGGCAAGGTGACCACAGCGCTGCTCCCCGATACCCATGGGTAGGAAAGACCATGGAGTGGGCGACGCCGTGGGAAGGCCCCAAACCCTGCATAACCAGGGAACAGTAATAAAGAGGAGAGAAAGGTGGCTTCAAGGCCATAGTAACAACACCAGTGTAGGGCAGCCTGACTCGTGAAGTACCCCTGCCGCCCCAGAAACGCCTTTGGGACAGATACGACTCAAGAGGAAGGTCACGCCCAGGGTAGCCGGGTGCAGGGTACAAGAGGAAGGAAGATACGCTCTCAAAGTGAGTGACTAGATGATTGGGGGCATGAGTTGGCACCCAAAAAGTCACCCCTAGCGCAGTAGCACTCCCAGGCAAGAGGACTCACACGTAGAAACGTCCCCAGATGGGCAGAAACGCCCCCAGATGGGGTCATGGCGTCGTGAGGCCCTCCACGTGTACGACAGCCAGGTCAGAATAGAAACACCCTTTAGTCAGGTGCCAAGTAATTAAAGTCATTCAATACAGTTTCTGTTTCGAGCGTTCAGGTACTATAATGGCTCCCAAGCGTTTCAACGTCTTAAATGCGCTACATTTTCTAATTAGACACGCTGATTGAGTGCGTTACATTTGTAATTAAAGGCGCTTTAAGGCGCTTTAAATGCTTGGGTAGTTTAAATAGCGCTAGGAATGTTGGGAACGGGGTTCGAACTTTTGGCAAATTTACCAGAACTCTCTAGTTGCTTGCTCGTATCTTGAGGTTACGTACAAGGGACTGGGAAAAGATCTTTGCCTGAGGGAGAAAACATACACACAATACACAGTTCTTTTTACCACCTTCAGAGTGCCATACGCGGTGCTCAGAGACGGAGGTGCATAGTTTTGGTGTTTCTTGCTGGCTGACTTGAGCGTCGGAGTGCAAACGGCCGCTAGAGCGCCCCTTTTGTCCTCTTTTTTGCAGGAATCCACAGGTGACCAGTGGGAAGGAGTCCCTAGCTGACGGTTGATGTCGCGCACGAAGACGTCCCAGTCAACCGGACGGAACACAAGGAAAAAAACATATATAAGAAAAATGAAAAACATTTATGCATATATTTGTGAAGATGAAGAGGAAGAAAGAGAGTTCAAGAAACTTACATTGCACAAATGGAATGCAAATGCAACAGAAGGAGACGAACTCAGAGTGCAAACGCGAAACGAAGGCAAAGACGAGAAATAAACTTTGAAATTGTGTGTGGCGCGCTTCAAAATTTAGGGTAAAAAAGGATTTACGAATGCGGTTAAAGGTAAAACCGCATTTGTAAATCAAAGAATTTTGATTTACGAATGCGGTTATTCAAATAACCGCATTCGTAAATCAAGCGCTTTGATTTACGAATGCGGCTATTCAAATAACCGCATTCGTAAATCAAAATAATTTCAAAAATGCCACCGCGTTTTTTACGAAAGCGGGTAGCGCAAAAGCCGCACTAAATAAAGCGTATCCTTTTCTTCTTTTTGCACTAGTGATTATCTAACACCGCGATGACATGAAAACCTGGCGACAACCGACTATGTACACTACAGAACGCCACTTCCACAAACGGCGACTACGCTCACTTCTGGGCCATTCATCTTTCTCTTGTCCACGCGTCCCGCTAAGCACGCCCCACGTAGTCACTTACTATCCACGTCATCACACCCGACGACCTGATCGGTACATTATCCATTGATCGCCCTTGTTATTCGATTTTGCTGCTTGATAATTGCATGGGCTTGTTTAAATTCTTGCATTTTAAGCTTTCCCTATTTTTTCCCCGTTCCTCTATTTTTCTGGGTTTTCTTCGAGTGTGGGGTTTTCCTAGTTTTGTTGTGTTATGCCATCACCCTCTTCTAAACCCTTGTTTTCTTCTTTCTTTTTCTTGCGTTTTAGCTTTCTTCAAGATGGCTCAAATGAAAACAAAATCCAACCCTCCTCCCCAAGTAGATTACAGAGCCCTCTACCCTTGGGCCTTCGAGGACCTCCTTGTTGAGACCTCCGCTCTCACCTCTAGTAAGGATGTGATGAAACATAGGGTGGATGAGGTTGCCCATATGTTTCATGTGTTCGGGCGAGAGTGCGATGCTTACGTATCCGTCCAACCCTACACTGTGGGTGAACCCGTGTGCGCTGATGAACATGCAAACAACGGGGAATCCTTCTTCTTTCTTTATGCCACCATCTTCAAACGGATCAAACTTCGTTTGCCGCTCACGGGGTTCGAGCGGGCTTTATTGACAAAGATCAACGTGGCCCCTGCACAGCTGCATCGCAACAGCTGGGCCTTCGTGAGGGCATTTGGTATCCTCTGCAACCACTTTGGGCACACCCCCTCTGTGGACGTCTTCCTCTACTTCTTCGAGGCCAAGAGTCTACGGAAAAACCTTTCGGTAAGCTTTAACGGGGTGGTAGGGAGAGTTCTCCTCACCCTGTTTCAACAATTGTATGAGGGCTTCAAAGGGAAGTTCTTCAAAGTGTGTTGTAACGACTACGATCGCACCCTTCTGGATGGCTTCCCACTTTATTGGGTGAAGAAGCTAGAGTAAAAGAAGCCGAGGACTCTTAAGGAACTGACTCCTCACGATCGCGAGCTCTGCCAAGTCCTCGCAAGCCTAGGGGCGGTGTTCAACACTGCCCAACTGATTAAGCATGAGTTCAGCCGTTCTGATCTCAAGGGCTATATCGATACTTGTCTCTACACCTTTCTCACCCCATTTTGCTTGTTTTTGGTTAGCTTGCACATCTTAAGTTTTGTCTTTACTTCTTACCACCTCTATCAGCATACTGCTATACATGCATACTCTACCTTCTCATGGTCATTTACTCTTGCATTTTGAATTGCTTCACTGACCTTTTGGATTCTGACCTTGGCGTAGGTATAGTGCTGAACGAAGAAAAGCGAGCTAGGCTAGCCAACGCCCTTGCTCGTCGCCCGGGGGCACCTGGGGCCGTGGGTGCCTCTGCTGCTCCCGCCCCCATCTCTGCTGCTGTCGCGCCTTCCCTCACTCCTTCCTCTCCCATCGTCGCGGTCCCCCTCGCCGCCGTCCAAGCGTCATCTGTTCCAACCCCCTTTGAGAAAGGCAAAGGGGTGGTGGAGATCGCATCTGACGAGGACTCCGTGGAGCGGCCTGTCTTTAAAAGACACATGTCGATGATAGCTGCAACCTCACACTCCACAACCGAGGGTCCCCCTGCCTCTTTTAAGGAGCACTTGTTGAGTGCCTCTTCACCTCGTGGCCCTATCGCTCTTGAAGGTGGCAGTGAGAGCGCCCCTGGTGATGGGCAAACCCCACCTGCACCCGAGCTTCCTGTTGTCCTTCAACATACCCTCAAGGGTTTCCAACGAGGGGCGGTGGTGGAGGCTGGCGAGGACATGGCCAGGGAACGCTTGGGACTTGGCTTCGACGAGCTCCTTGCCCATGCAACTGCCTACATCGACAAGGCTGAGGCGATGAAGGAGCAACTGAAATTGGTGGAGGCGAAGGCCAAAGAAGACTTGGCTTTGGCGGAAGAAAAGAAAAAAGAAGAACTGGCCCAGCTGGTCCTGATTTTCTCCAATCAGGAAACCGCCTTGGACTAGGAGATAAGCAGTCTCCGCCAGACTGAGAAAGAGATCAAGAAACGACTCTACGACAAAGGTCAAGAGTACACTGATCTCGAGTCAAAGGTCTTGCCTTGCGCACCAGGGCAGTGGAGCTGGAGAAAGAGGCTGAGGTGACTAAGGCCAAGATGGCTAAACTTGAAGAGAGAGCCACTAATAAGGAAGTGCAGCTTGGTGATGTGGAGGCTGAGCTCACTCAACAGGCTGAAAACTTCAAGAAGGCTGAGGTCGAGCTGATCGAGGATGCCCTTGCTCAGGTTGCCTGTGCGCACCCTGAGATGGACGCCTCACCCTTCGCAACATCGAACCGTGTGGTGGATGGGCAGATCGTGCCCAGGGTACCACCATCATAAGTTATATATGGTTTCCCAACGAACAATTCCTCTTATATGTATGAATGCATTATTTTCTTTCAATTATTTGAGCTGTTTACCTGCTTTAAATCTTCAACTGCTTTAACTTTCTCAACCTTGACCTGTTTGAACTCTGCGCATTGTGCTCTTTGTCTTCGACTGTTAACTGTTGTATCTCGAGCTGTACTTTTGCTCCACCCTTCTCTTCAATGCTTTAGCTTTAATTCTTACTTCCTCCATGACCTTGTCCAGTAGGTCCAGGTTCACCTTCCTCTCTTCGTTAGACTCTTCACCCATAAAATTTTGGAAGCGTGGCGAGCTTTCCTTGATCTCCACTGGAAACATTGCATCCGACCCATACACCAAGCTGAAAGGTGTCTCTCTGGTGGTGGACTGGGGAGTGGTGTGGTAAGCCCACACAATTCTAGGAATCTCCTCTGCCCAAATTCCTTTGGCCTTCTCGACCCTTCTCTTCAGACCTCTGAGCAGGACTCTGTTGGCAGACTCGACCTGCTCATTCGTCTGAAGGTGCTCGACCAACACGAACACCTATTTTATTCCAACTTCTGGGCATAACTTACCCAATTGTTGGCTTGCGAACTGTGTGTCGTTGTCGAACACCAAGCGCTTCGGCACCTCGAAACGGCACACTATGTTCTTCCACACGAAGTGCGTGATCTTGTGAGTCGTGATCTGTGCCACCGGCTCAGCCTCAATCCACTTTGTGAAGTACTCTATGGCGACCACGAGGTACTTCATCTTCCTTATTGCAAAAGGAAAAGGTCTCAGGATGTCAATTCCCCACGTATGAAATGGCCAAGGGCTGTAAATCGACCTGAGGTCCTCTGGCGGCGCCTTGTGCCAGTCAGTGTGCTACTGACACTGCTTGCATTGTTGTGCATACCTCGTGCAGTCTTCCCTTACAGTTGGCCAATAATATCTTGCACGAATGGCTTTTGTATCGTCCCGTCCCCGGGAGTTGACCAAAGTCAAAGTCAAAGTCAAAGTCAACGTATGCTGGGGCCTCTCAAGGGACCCAAGGAAGAAAGTCAACGAATTGACCGCTTGAGGTGTCGCCAGGTGTGGGCGTCGCCAGGACAAGGCGTCGCCAGATTAAGGCATCGCCAAGGGAAGGCGTCGCCAGGTTGAAGCGTCGCCAGATTAAGGCATCGCCAAGGGAAGGCGTCGCCAAGATAAGACATAGCCAAGGTGAGACGTCGACAGTGTTACCCCCGGATACCCATGGGTAGGAAAGACCATGGAGGAGGCAACACCGCTCGGGGGTCTCAGGTCCGACAACTCAGAACAGTAACAAAGAGAAGAGAAAGGTGGCTTCAAGCCCATAGTTCTAGTACCAGTAGGGAGTAACCTGACTCGTGAAGTACCCACGTCACCTTAGGGAGACCCTCGGGATAGATACGACCCATGAGAGGGTCATGCCCAAGGGTGAACCAGGTGCATGGTGCGAGAGGAAGGTAGATACACTCCCAGGGCGAGTGACTAGAGGTTGGGGCGCATGAGTTGGCACCCATAAAGTCACCCCACGCTCCAGATGCACTTCGAGGAAAGAGGACTCACACAATGGAATAACCCTAAGTTTGGTTACGACGCTGTGAGGCCCTCTGCGTAGAACAACGATCAAGTCAGAAGAACACATGGCAATAAGCACGTGTTCATCAATGTTTTAGTGGAAGTTTGCTATGGTACGCGTTAATTTAGTTTACGTATCAAGTGTTTCCAGGCACATTTTTATACGCTTTCAATGCGTTTTAACGCACTTTAAATGCAGGAGGTGTATAAAAAGGGGCCTTGGGACATTTGAAAAGGAGCCAAGTTTTGACCTAATTCTCACAATTTTACACACCCAGAGAAACCCTAGTTGTCTTGTTGGCGCACCCACTGTACGCACAGACAATTAGGGCAACACAGCTTTAGTCACTAAGTATTTTCGACCACCTTCAGAACATCCAGTCACGGTGTTCGATACGGAGGTGTGTCACCTTTGATGTTTATCGCTAGCTGACTTGATCGTCGGAGTGCAAACGGTCGCGAGGGCGCCCCTTTGTTCACTTCTTTTCAGGTACTCACAGACGGAGCAGAACGAAGGTGCCCTAGCTCGTGAGGACAAGCCACGCATAAAGACGACCCTGGTCAACCGGCGGGAACATTTGGCTCCCACCGTGGGGCTGATATAAAACGTCAGTCCCATCACACAGTGTTCCAATTTCAGTTGCAGTTTCCAACCCAATTCCAGGTCTCAAATCGCAGATAGTAAAGAAGGCTTCCAGGAACCACGAACATGAGACCCGCGCGCTCTAGGAGTGAAGAGATTGCCAAGCAACAACTCATGGGCATGATGCAAGGGTTGCAAGAAGCAATGGCAGCATCAATAGCGGAGCAAGAGCGCATGCAGGGGAATCTCACAGTGTCTCAGGCGAGAAACGATGAGCTCCACCCCGCCAACGAGGAACTACGCTGCAGATGGCGCGACGTAGACGAGCCTGAGACCGCCACCTTACCCAGAGAATTCTCAACGCCATTCTCACAGGCGATTCTAGAGACAGCAATCCCCAACACATTCACGGGGCCCAAAGTAACCTTCACATGGATGGAGGACCTTGAGGCGCACCTCGCTGCGTTCCACACGCAGATGATGCTGGTAGGCGGTTCTGATGCCGTAAGGTGCAAGCTCTTCATGAGCACTTTGACTGGAATGGCCATGGATTGGTTCATCAGCCTCCCAGAGGGTCACATCACGTCTTTCACGCAGCTCTCGCGGCTATTCAGAGAGCAGTAAGTAGCCAACAGGGCCCCAACCCCAGTTTCATACGACCTATTCGATGTGAAGCAGTATCAAGGTGAGACCCTGAAAGAGTACATAAGCCGCTTCGGGGCACAAGTGGTAAAAGTGGGTACCACAGACGAACCGATGATCGTGTACGCATTCAGGAAAGGGGTGTGTCCTGGGTCTTTCAGCAAGTCACTCAATCGCAGCCGACCCAAGACTTTTGCTGAAGTAAGGCGTTGGGCGGTAGAACACATTGCCTCTGAGGGTGAGGCATACGAGAAGTGCACGACTGCTGCACCCACACACCCAAGAGCGCAAGTGCGCACACAACCTGTTAGGGTTCACGAAGCCGCCACAGAGAGAAAGAACCAAGACAGGAAGCGCACCTACGAGGCAAGGAAGACCCAACCTAGGGGTCGAGCAGAAGGAAGGAGAGAGGGAAATAGACCTCTGAGGCACAATTTTTGTGGTGGAACTTAAAGACCTCATCGTTGTGCCCAACGTAGCTGACAGGTTGAGGCCACCGGTGAAGTCTAAAAAAGTGTTGGGACCTCACAAAGAATCATGGTGCGAATTTCACGAAGCATTTGGGCAACATATTAACAACTGCTTAACGCTGGGCTATCAGTTGGATGAGCTTGTGAAGAATGCTTTCCTAAAAGATTATCTTGCTGGGTCTACTACAACCACAGGGTTTAGGGTGGTGGTGGTCACTGATGATGATGAAGATTCTGCCGAGGGGCAAGTCTTCAAGCGTCAAAGGACAATTCAGCATGCCCCTCAACAGGTCACCTCGGCCACTTCTTCCTCTCACGGGGGCCGAGTCTTTGAGGGAGGATCCCCTTAGTGCCACTTCCCCTCCTCATCCGACGAACCCGGAGGTTGAGACTGAGGCCATGACCATTCTTCCGCCTGCCCCAGAGCTCCCTCCTCCTGTGCAAGATTCGTTGAGGGGGTTCCTGGCCATGGAGTCCTCAGACAGTCAGGCTGAAGGGGCCCAGCGAGAAAGCTTATATTACTACATGGGGGCCTTCATGTCTTGCGCCTACACCTGACACAAACAGTCCAGGGTCAAAACTGCTCAAAACTTTTCCTTCCAAGCACTGAAGAAGGAAGTTGCTTCCTTAAAATAAGAGAAGGAGAAGTTAAAAGAGGAGAAGGAGAGGCTAGCCACCCACTGGGGGCGTCAGGAGGAAGCATACAAAGCCTCGCTAGGGGTGGTGCAGAAAGCAAGGGAAGAGGCCAACAAACGGCTACATGAGACGGCTCAAGCCTAAGCTGGGCTCCTTAATGAAGTGGTGCCTCTTCGGAAAAAGATTGCTGATCTCGAGGCGGCTGCGGAGACCTCTAAGGTATACCAGAAGAAACCTGAGGACCAGTGTGTGAATCGGGAGCAGTCACTGGGAAAGACTGAGGTCGCACTTGCGAACAAAACTGATGAATGCTCCCGGTTAACCGCTGAGAACAACTCTCTTCAAGCCAAAGTCCAAGAGTTGACTTCTGCCTTGGTCTCCAAGGACCAAGAAATGGTAGCTCAAGCTGCCAATTCCAAAGTTGTTGAAGAGAAACTGGTAGGGGAGTCTGCCACTAGTTTCGGTGAGGGGTTTGCAGAGGCCCTTGTTCAGGCGGCTTGTGTGAACCCAGACATCAACGTTTCTGGGTGCAGCCCCTTGAACGAAGTGGTCGACGGCAAGCTGGTGCCTTTGGAGGCCTCCGAAGAATAGCCCTTACCCCGTACTTTGTTCATAGTTTCCTTCGCTTAAATTTGTAACTATTGTGAACTTTCATCTGTAATTATAACTCTTGGTTTATGCTTAAATGTCCATTTGCTTTATCTTTGTATACTTGTGTCTGCTTCTACTTTCTTTGCTACATTGCGTGCGCTAACTTCAATACTCCCCTTCATCGCGTTCGACTTTAACTCTTTAGGTAGCGCGTGGTTTCCTCTCCTATTCTCCCTTTTTAAGTTGTGATGCGTACCCTTCCCTAGGTCTCTCCACCAATGAACTTACTTGGCTTTCGTATTTGCGAGGAATCTCCCTCATTGAAACGTCGCTTGCCTCGTCATTGCCCAAAGGCAAGGAAGAATTTGACCTCTACTATGGCCTCAACATCGCTCAAAGGCGAGGAGGACTTATCTGTTCGTCTTTGGTGCCTCAACGTCGCTCAAGGGCGAGGAGGGCTTATCTCACCTGTGCTGGGTGTCCTCAGGGCGCCTGAATACTTTGGGACAAAAGTCACACTCTGGTGCCCACGCCCATGGAGAGATCTAAACAATGGTACCGTATTGTTCATGGAGTGTTTAAAACACCAGGGCAGCTTAGCCCTTATCTTTTTGCGCTTGGTGCCCACGCCTGAGGAGAGGTCTGCTACTGCAACGCCGTATCCTCCTCAGGGTGTCTAAAAACACCAAGGCGAAAGTTCTGAACATCAGACGCTGGGGCTAGCTGTTCCTACCTGAGGAGGGGGCGTCCCGAAGGGATCCTTCGACCCTTGCTCAGGGACTAGGCCCCCAGATTTTAGCTTATATCTATCGTCCGATACCAGGGCCAACAATTCATACTTAAGGAGGGGGCGTCCCGAAGGAATCCCTTAACCCCTGCTTAAGGACTAAGCGCCCGGGTTTTTAACTTATGTCTAGCATCTGATACCGGGGCCATCTGTTCATACTTGAGGAGGGGCAATCCCGAAGGAATCTCTCAACCCCTGATCAAGGACTAGGCTCCCGGATTTTAACTTGTACTGATATCTGATACCAGGGCTAGTTGTTCATACTTGAGGAGGGGGTGCCCCGAAAGAATCCCTTAACCCCTGATCAAGGACTAAGCGCCTGGTTTTTAACTCATACTGACATTTGATGCTGGGGCTAGCTGTTCATACTTGAGGAGGGGGTGCCCCGAAGGAATCCCTTAACCCCTGATCAAGGACTAAGCGCCCGATTTTTAACTCATACTAGACATACCTAGTATTTTGACCTCCGCTTGATTATCTGGTGGCGACGCCTTGTGCTGGCGACGCCCTGTTCTAGTGACACCTTGTCTCGGCATCGTTATCTCGGCGGCACCTTGTCTTAGCGACGCCTTATCTTGGAGACGCTTTATCTTGGCAGCGCCTTACATTGGCATCGCCTGATCTGGGCGACGCCTCTTCTTGGCGACGACTGGATTTGGCGACGACTCATCTTGGCGACACCTCACCTTGTCGTCTTTGTTTCTTTAACCTTTGATCTTACATTCGAATGAGAGAAAAACTAGGGCAACAATATCTTAAACTTCTCTTTTCTTTATTTGGGGTGACCTCATTAAAAAAACCCCAGGAGGGAAAAAGAGTGTCCCCTTTACAAACTTTAACTGGAATAACATCAACTAAAATAAAACTTTACATTCGCCGCACTCCAGCCACGTGGGATGGGGCCCTCTTCTAAAGTCTCTAGCTCATGCGAACCATTCCCTTTGGCCTTGGTTATCCTGAACGGTCCAGTCCACTTGGGTGCAACTTGTTTTCTAATTCGTGGGGGTGGGCCTTCCTCCTGACCAGATCACCGACCTGGAACTGTCGTTGTTTCACCTTGGAGCTGTACTGACGCTCCGCCCTTCTTCCCACGGCCTCAGCCTTGATTTTCGCTTCTTTTCTGGCTTTATCTATCAGGTCCATGTTCACCTTCCTTTCTTTGTCGGACTCTTCCGCCACGAAACCCAGAAGACGGGGCGAACCCTCGTGGATCCCCACTGGGATTATGGTGTCCGATCCACGCATCAAGCATAAAAGTGTCTCCATGGTAGAGGATTGAGGCGTGGCGGGGTAAGCTCGTACGATCCTTGGTGCTTCCTCTGCGAGCGAGGCCTTTCCGTGTGCTCCTTCTATTGGCGAGGCCTCGCCGTCTTTTCCTGCTGTATGTGCGCCTTCCATAGGCGTCGCCCCTAAGGTGACTTCGGCTGGTGTGAACTCTGCGGGCGCCACGCCATCCCCTGATTCTAATTCTGTAGGTAAATCTGAGACAGGCGGTCGCTCAATCACCATAACTACGCCTCTCTTTGTTTTCAAACTATTCTCATAGCACCTTCGGGCCTCTTCTTGGTCTGACTTGATGACTATCACCTTGCCGCTAAGGTCTGGTAACTTCATCTTCATGTGGCGCGTGGAGGACACTGCCCTTAATCTGTTCAAGGCAGGTCTGCCTAGCAGAATGTTGTAAGCTGAGTTGGCGTTCACCACCAAGTATCGAATGCTTTCGGTACGTGACGCCGTTCCATCAGTGAACGTCGTCCTCAGCTCCAAGTAGCCACGTACCTCTATCGGGTTATCTGCAAATCCATACAAGCATCCAGTATAGGGTCTCAAGAGCTCAGGGGATAACTGTAGCTTGTTGAAGGTCATCCAGAACATGACATCTGCGGAACTGCCTTGGTCGACGAGAACCCTATGTACCTTTCTTCCCGCTGTGACTACCGAAATGACCACCGGGTCATTGTCACGTGGGACGCATCCCGCAGGTCAGCTCTTGTGAAAACGAGGTCCGACTCCCATGGGTCGTCCGGAAATTCTTCTGCAACCAAGTTTACTGGCCTTACGTATTTCTTTCGTTGAGAGGCAGTGGGTCCTCCCCCGGAAAAGCCGGCAGCGATGGTGTGCACTTCTCTGTGAGTTGGGGCTTCGTGCGCTGGACCTTCCTCTGGCACCGCCGCGTCTGGAGTCGTCGTGGATCCAGCGAGATAATCCTTCAAGAAACCATTCTTCACAAGCTCATCCAACTGGTATCCCAGCGCGAAGCAGTTGTTAATGTGGTGCCCAAATGCCTTGTGAAATTCACACCATAATTCTTTGTGAGGTCCCAGTATTTTGTCGGACTTCACTGGTGGCCTCAACCTATAAGCTATATTGGGCACAACGATGAGATCTTTGAGTTCTACTACAAAGTTGTGCCTTAGAGGTCTGTTGTTATCTCTCCGTCCTTCTGGTCGACCCTTAGGTTGAGCTCTCCTTGTCTCGAAGGTGCGCCTCCTGTCCTGATTCTTTCTCTCTGTAGTAGCTTCTTGGACTCTGGCGGGTTGTGCACGCATCTACACTCTAGGGCGCGTAGGCGCAGCTGTTATGCACTTCTCATATGCTTCGCCTTCCGAGGCAATGTGTTCCACTGCCCGACTCCTTATTTCAGCGAAGGTCTTGGGGCGGGCGCGATTGAGTGACTTGATAAAAGACCCAGGGCGCACTCCTTTCCTGAATGCGTACACGATCATGGCCTCGTCAGTGGTACCCACCTTCACCACTTCTACCCCGAAACGGCTGATGTACTCTTTTAGAGTCTCCCCTTGATACTGCTTCACATAGAAAAGGTCGTATGAAACTGGGGCTGGGGCCCTGTTGGCTAGATACTACTCCCTGAATAGTCGTGAGAGCTGTGCAAAGGACGTGATGTGACCCTCTGGGAGGCTAATGAACACATCCATAGCCATTCCAGTCAATCTGCTCATAAAAAGCTTGCACCTTACGGCATCAGAACCGCCAACCAACATCATCTGTGTGAGGTGCGCCTCAGGATCCTCCATCCCTGTGAAGGTTACCTTGGGCCCCGTGAATGTATTGGGGATTGCTGTCTCTAGGATCGCCTGTGAGAACGGTGTTGTGAATTCTCTGGGTGGGGAGGCAGTCTCAGGTTCGTCTACATCGCGCCAGCCACGGCGTAACTCCTCATTGGCGCGGTGGAGCTCGTCGTTTCTCGCCTGAGATGCTATGAGATCAGCCTGCATGCGTTCTTGCTCCGCTCTTGATGTTGCCATTGCCTCTTGCAACCCCTGCATCATGCCCACCAGCTGTTGCATGGTTATCTCCTCACTCCTAGAACGTGCAGGTCTGGTGGTCATGGCTTTCTGGAAATCCTCTTAACTTATCTAGGCTTTGAGAACTGGAACTGAAAAACTTGTGTAGTGGGACTGATGTTTTATATCGGCCCCACGGTGGGCGCCAAATGTTCCGGCCGACTGACCGGGATCGTCTTTGTGCGTGGCTTGTCCTCGCGAGCTAGGGCACCTTCGTTATGCTCCATCTGCGATACCTGAAAAGAAGTGAACAACGGGCGCCCTCGCGGCCGTTTGCACTTCGACGATCAAGTCAGCTAGCGAGAAACATAAAAGGTGACACACCCTCTGAAGGTGGTCAGAAATCACTGAATCACTAAACTGTGTTGCCCTAATTGCCTTGTGCTCACAGTGGGTGCGCAGCAAGAACAACTAGAGTTATTGCTCTATGTAAAACTGCGAGAACTAGGTTAAAACTTGGCCTCCTTTCAAATGACCCAAGCCCCTTTTTATATACCTTCTGTATTTAAAGCGCGTTGAAGCGCATTGAAAGCGTATAAAAATGTTCCTTTGAACGCTCGAATCTTAACTGAATTAGTGCGTACCTTGGCAAACATTCACTGAAACATTTAATGAGCACGTGCTAATTGCCACGTGTCCTTTTGACTTGATCGTCATTATGTGCGGAGGGTCTCACAACGCCGTAACCCAACTTAGGGTTAATCCATTGTATGAGTCCTCCTTCCTTAAAATGCATCTGGCGCATAGGGTGTATCTACCTTTCTGGGTGCCAACTCATGCGCACCAATCACTAGTCACTCGCCTTGGGGGTGTATCTACCTTTCTCTCGTATCATGCACGTGGTTCTCCCCTGGTCATGGCCCTCTCATGGGTCGTATCTGTCGCAGGGTCTCCCAGCAGTGGCGTGGATACTTTACGAGTCAGGTTTACCCCCTACTGGTACCCACCTTTCGCTTCTCCTTGCTACTGTTCTGAACTGTCAAGGCCCGATGTCTCTCTTGGGCGATGTCTTTGCTTAGGCGATGTCTTACTTGGGCGATGTCTTAGTTGGTGCCTTGTCTTGGCGACGCCTTAACCCGGCAACGCCGTTACTTGGCGATGCTTTAACCCCGCGACGCCTCTCTCAGGCAATGCCTTGTCAAGGCGACGCCCTCTATTTGCGACGCATTAACCAGGCGATGCCTCAAGCGGCCAATCTGTTGACTTTCTTCCTTGGGTCCCACGAGGGGTCCTACCACATGTTGACTTTGACTTTTGGTCCACGCCCGGGGACGGGACGGTACACAAAGGTATCGGCCATATTGTCAATGAGCTTCCCCTTGGCCTTCTCCAATTCTTTAATGGTGGAGTCCCGGGTTTCCCTCTCTGCAATAAGCTCTTTCTTGGCCCTCTCCATCTCCTCAATTGCGAAGTTCCCAGAGGCTAGCTGCTTTTGAAGAACCTCCTTCTCCATCTGGAGCCTGTTCAAATCGGTTTGGAATTGGCCATGCTCAGTTTGGAGAAGGTTGAGCCTTTCCATCGTTTCAGCTAGCTCCCCATCGGTCTTCTCCAGTGATTGCTTCCAGGCAGCACATTGATCAGCAAGTAGTTTCTGTTGTGCCTCAGAAGTTCGCATCTCCGCTTCAAGGGCGACGATCTTGGACTGAAGAGACGCTACCTGTTCAAGGAGCTCAGTGAGCCGTTTGCAGGCTTCCGCGTTGGACTCTCGGGCATCTCTCAAGGAGGCTTTGTAGACCTCCTCTTGGCACGCCCAGCTGCGGCACAGGCTCTCCTTCTCTTCCTTCAGGGCAGCCACTTCCTGTCGGAGGGTTTGGAGCGTGCACGCCTCGACAGCTTTGGACTTCGCTTGGGCGCGCCACTCAAGGGCAGCGGCCAAGAAGGCAACCAGGTAGTAAGGCATGCCCTCTGACCGTGGCACCCCGGAAGGTTCGCCTGGCGAAAACTTCTCATTAAAGCCCCTCATCAACTGCATGATGGGAGGGGGAATTGTTATAAGTTCTGGGGTGGTTGTTGGAGCGGTTGGTGTTGGTGTTGTTGTTGATGTTGGAATTGGTGTTGGTATTGGTACTGATGAAGGCATAGACTCCACCACCCCCTCATCTTGGACTATTTGGCGTGGGGGAGATGTGGCGCTAGGGGGGTTGTCCCTCATGGACCTCCCGTGTGGAGGCGAAGAAAAGCGCGAGTGGACGACTCGATTGGTCCTCCTTCTCTTATAAGCAGGCCCCACATCCGAGTCGTCATCCTCGGAAGAAACAACAAGCACCCTCTTGCCTTTGTCGGGAGGGGCTATGGAGGGAGCGCTAGCTGCAGCCAGTGGGACTGCAGCAATGGGAAGAGGTGAGCTAGGTGTTTGAAGTGTTGGAGGAGAGTTGGGTGTTTGGGCTGTGGAAGGTGTTTGCGATGTGAGAGGGGAGTTTGGTGTTTGGTGGGAATGGGGGGAATTGGGTGTTTCGGTAGAATGAGATGGCAGTGATGGTGGCGATGGATTGGACTTAAGGGGGAGATGCTGGAGGTGCTGCCCTTTGCAGACTTCGCGCCAAGACGAGCCTTCAAAGACCTAGCCAAATCAGCTCGTGTTGCAGAATCCATCTTAGAATCTACACCAAGAAGACAAACATAGTCTAGGCACAAGGTAAAAGTTGAAACACAAAAAGAGCAGATAAATCATGCATCAAGAAAGAATCCAACAGAGGCAAGGAATAGAAGGTTATGGGGGGAAGCTCTCATACTTATGTATTGTGCTAGAGCTTCAGCGTTGAACTCTAGACTTATCAGGGTGGCGGTGTCGAAGCCCCCCACGCTAGTCAAAATTTGACAAGCCTCTCGATAGTTCGAGGGAAATTCGTCCAGCGACTTGGGCTTCATGGTCTTTACCTCCTTCACCCAATACAGAGGAAAGCCGTCAAGGGCGGAGGGGTCGTAGTCGGAGCAGCAAACCTTGAAGAATTTGCCTTTCCACCCCTTGAAGGATTGCTGGAATAGAGTCAGGAGAACCCTTCCAGGGACATTGCTGAGACTCACCCAGAGGCTTTTCCCTTGTTTCTTCACTTCGAAGAAATGTAGGAAGATGTTGACAGAGGGTTCGCACCCGAAGAACCCGCACAATACGCCAAAGGCCTTGACGAAGGCCCAGCCGTTGGGGTGCAGCTGGGCTGGAGCAATGTTGATCTCTGTTAGCAATTCCCTCTCAAACCTAGAGAAGGGCAAGCGCATCCCTATACGCTTAAAGACCACTTGATAGAAGTAGAAGAAAGGGACCTCGTTGTTGGCCCACTCATTCCCACACACGGGCTCTCCTAAGGTGCAAGGGAGCACTGCGATATCGTCATCATGCCTTTTCGCGAATACACGATGATCGTAGGTGCTTGGATCTCCTACATGATCCCTCCAAGCTTTTGTAGAGACCAAGCTCGAGTGCTCGTCGAGCAGTTCGTCTGGAGCCCATGGGTAAAGGGCCCTATGTTTGACTCTGGGGGTGGAGGGTTGGCCGTCATTTTGGTACGTGCCATTGACGACGAAACTGAAGAATGAAGAAGAGAAAAGGGTTCAGCAAGTAAGATCAAGTAGAAAAGGGGAGCGAAACCCTAAAAAGGCCCCAACCCACGCGAGAAGTCCAGGGAAGAAGGAACAGGGAAATGGAAAAGGGAATACGAGAGATACAGAAACATAAACAAACCCAGGCAGATACGAGATTAATGCATTAATAGGCAAGAATAAGCAAAGAAGAAAAATCATACCTTTGAGTTTTGGTTGGTAAAAGGCAAAAACGCGTAGAGAGAAAGCAGAAATTGCAGAGGAGACTTTGAGAAGATGAACAGTGCAAGGAAATACGAAGGGTGATGGAACAGTTCCTTGAGCGTGCAAATTCGAAGGGATATAACGTTAACTTGAAGCGCAAAGGGCACCAAGCACTGACCGTGCGATTGAGCCACGTGTGACAAGATTAGAGCATGACCCAAAGCGTCACCTTTCTCGCTCAGAGAATGTCACATCGTCAGAGCACTCGAAGGTACGTCACATCAGCGGTACAGAGAATGTCACGTCAGCTGATCAGAGAATTACACGTCATCAGAATGCCACATGGACAATAGGGCGAGGCCTTAGTCTTTTCCCTGAAAACAAGTTATCAACTCAAGACTGGCGGGCTTGTGTACCGTCCCGTCCCCGGGCGTTGACCAAAAGTCAAAGTCAAAGTCAACACAAGGTGGGACCGCTCGAGGGCCCCAAAGAAGGGAAAGAAAGTCAACAGGTTGACCGCTTGGGGCATCACTAGGTTAAGGCGTCGCCTCACAAAGGCGTCGCCCAAGAAAGGCGTCGCCAGGGAAAGGCATCACCAAGATAAGACATAGCCGAGTCAAGACATCATAAGGAGGGCGCGAGCCTCCTTGACAGCTCAGAATGGCGACAAAGAGAAAGAAAAAGGTGGCTTCAAGGCCACAGTCCTAGTACCAGTAGGGAGTAACCTAACTCGTGAAGTACCCACGCCACCGCTGGGAAACCCTGGGACAGATAGGACCCATGAGGGGGCATTCCCAGGGAAAGACCACGTGCATGGTACGAGAGAAAGGTAGATACACTCCCAAGGTGAGTGACTAGAAGTTGGGGCGTATGAGTTGGCACCCAAAAAGTCACCCCCTTGCGCCAAATGCACTTCGAGAAAGGAGGGTTTGCACGATGGATTAACCCTAAGTTAGGTTACGGCGCTCTAGGGCCCTCCACGAAGAGTCGCGATCAAGTCAGAAGAACACATGGCAATAAGCACTGAAAACATCAAGGCTTTCCTAAAAGTTCGCTAAGGTACGCGTTAACTCAGTTAAGATTCGAACGTTCCAAGGCACATTTTTATACGCTTTCAATGCGCTTTAACGCGCTTTAAATGCAGGAGGACATTTGAAAGGATCCGATATTTTTGACCCAATTCTCGCAGTGTTACACAGAGCACAAACCCTAGTTATTTTCGCTGCGCACCCATTGGGTGCACAAGACGATTAGGGCAACACAACTTTAGGCATTCAGTATAGTTTTCGACCACCCTCAAAGCATTCAGTCACAGTGTTCGACACGGGGTGCGTCACCTTTGTTTCTCGCTAGCTGACTTGATCGTCGGAGTCAAACGGTCACGAGGGCGCCCCTTTGTTCACTTCTTTTTAGGTACTCACAGACGAAGCAGAACGAAGGTGCCCTAGCTCGTGAGGACAAGCCACGCATAAAGACGACCCAGGTCAACCGGCGGGAACAGTATTTGTGGGAGCCACATGGGAGGAAGATCCTTGGCATCCAAGGTAATACGTGCAGGGTTTTTCTGGCCAACGGTAAGAGAGGACTGCGTGCGATACGCTCAGCGTTGCAAGCAGTGTCAGATGCACGCTGATTGGCACAAGGCTCCGCCCGAGGAACTGAGATCCATATACAGCCCGTGGCCTTTCCATACTTGGGGAATTAATATCTTAGGCCCGTTCCCATTGGCGATAAAGCAGATGAAGTACTTGATCGTTGCCATCGAATACTTCACCAAGTGGATAGAGGCAGAACCAGTGGCACAGATCACTGCGCACAAGGTACAACACTTTGTTTGGAAGAACATTATGTATCATTTTGGGGTGCCGAGGCATCTCATTTCAGACAATGGCACCTAGTTCGCGAGCCAACAGTCGGGGAAGCTATGTACAGAAGTAGGAATTAAGCAGGTGTTTGCATCAGTCGAACACCCCAGACGAATAGGCAGATCGAGTCAGCGAACAGAGTTTTGTTGAGGGGTTTGAAACGCAGATTAAAGAAGGCTAAAGGGGCGTGGGCGGAAGAAGTACCAAGGATCGTATGGGCTTACCACACCACGCCCCAATCTTCCACCATGGAGACGCCTTTCAGCCTAGTGTATGGGTCGGACGCCATGATCCCAGTAGAGATCCACGAGAGCTCGCCTCGTTTCCTAGGTTTCGTGGCAGAAGAGTCCAACGAAGAAAGGAAAGTGCACCTGGATCTGATAGACGAAGCTAGAGAAGAGGCGAGAATTAAGGCCGAGGCTGTGAAGAGAAGAGTAGAGCGTCAGTACAGCTCTAAGGTGAAGCTGCGACAATTTCAGGTTGGTGATCTGGTCATGAGGAAGGCTCACCCTTACGAGTTGGAAAACAAGTTGTCTCCCAAGTGGACTGGACCGTTCAGAGTAATCAAAGCAAAAGGGAATGGTTCATATAAGTTAGAGACTCTAGAAGGAGGCCTCATCCCACGTAGTTGGAATGTGGCGAATTTAAAGTTTTATTTCAGTTGAAATTTTATAAAGGGGACACTCTTTTTCCCTCCCGGGGATTTTTTAACGAGGTCACCCAAATAAAGAAAAGAAAAGTTTAAGATATTCTTGCCTTAGTTTTTCCCTTTCATGTAAGATCAAAGGAACATAGACAAAGATGAGGCGTCGCCAAGATGAGGCGTCGCCAAGATAAGGCGTCGCCAAGATAAGGTGTCACCAAGATAAGGCGTTGCCAAGATAAGGTGTCGCCAAGATGAGGCGTCACCAAGATAACGCGTCACCAGAAGTAGGCATCGCCAGATAAAGAGGCGGAGGTCAGACGCAAATCAAGATAACAGGTATGTGGAGTGTAAGTTAAAACCCGGGTGCCTAGTCCTTGAGCAGGGGTTAAGGGATTCCTTCGGGACGCCCCCTCCTCAAGTATGAATAGCTAGCCCTGGTACTAGATGTCAGTGTAAGTTAAAACCCGGATGCCTAGTCCTTGAGCAGGGGTTAAGGGATTCCTTCGAAACGCCCCCTCCTCAAGTATGAATGGCTAGCCCCGGTACCAGATGTCAGTGTAAGTTAAAATCCGGATATCTAGTCTCTGAGCAGGGGTTAAGGGATTCCTTCGGGACGCCCCCTCCTCAAGTATGAATAGCTAGCCCCGGTGTCTGGTGCTTTAGACACCCTGAGGACGATACGGCGTTGCTGTAGTAGGCCTCTCTTCAAGCATGGGCGCCAAACACAAAGAGATAAAGGCTAAGTTGCACTGGTGTTTTAGACAGTCCATGGGTGATACGATGCTGATTGTATAGGCCTCTCCATAGGCGTGGGCACCAGAGCACGACTTTTGTCCAAAGTGTATAGATACAATGAGGACACCCAGAGCAGGTCTCTCCTCGAGCGTGGACACCCAGTACAGGTAAAGATAAGTCCTCGTCACCCTTGAGCGATGTCGAGGCCAGAGAAGAGATGAGAGCAAGAAGAAGAAGAAACGTGAAAGCACAAGTGCCAGAGGCCAGAAAGTACGTGAAATTAAATCCTCCTTTGCGTGGCAAGCGACGCCTTCATGAGGAAGACTCCTCGCAGATACGAAGGCCAAGCCAGTTTCTGAGTGAAGAGACCAGGAGAAGGGTAGGCGGTACGACTTAGAAAGAAAGAACAAGAGAAGAAGTCACGTGCTACCTAAGGAGTTAAAGCTGAAGCGATGAAGAGATGTATCGAGGGAAATGCATTTGATGTAGTAAAGAAGACAGAAACAGATAAAAGGTGCAAGAGAAATTAAAGCAAACAAGGATGTAAAGGCAAAGGTCGAATAAGTATTTAAACAAGAGCCAATTGTCAGAATTACAAATAAATTCAAATGTATATACCAAGTTACAGGGAAAGGGTTCAAGATATGCATAAGTTCACTCCCCAAGGTCGAGGGGGACAACCTTCCCATCGACAATATGGCTGGAAGGGCTGCAGTTGGAGGTGTCAATCCCCGGGTTTTCACAGGCGGCTTGAGCTAGGGCCTCCTTGAAACCCACTGCAAAGGTATCGGCCATATCATCGATAAGTTTCCCTTTGGCCTGCTCCAGTCCTTTGATTGTGCAGTCCTGAATCTCCCTCTCCGCAATAAGCTCTTTCTTGGTCCTCTCCTGCTCCTCGATCGCAGAGTCCCCAGAGGCTAGCTGCTTCTCAAGAACTTCCTTCTCCACCTGGAGCTTGTTCAATTTGGAACTGGCCATGCTCAGTTTGGAGAAGGTTGAGCTTCTCCATCTTTTCAGCTAGCTCCCCCTCGGTCTTCTCCAGCAATTGCTCCCGGGTAGCGCATTGGTCAGCAAGTCGTTTCTATTGTGCCTCGGAAGCTCGCATCGTCACTTCGAGAGCAACAATTTTGGATTGGAGAGACGCCACCTGTGCAAGAAGCTCAGTGCCAGCTTGCCCTACGTCATGTAGCCGTTTGCCGGCTTCCGCATTGACCTCTCGGGCACTTCTCAAAGAGGCTTTGTAAACCTCCTCTTGGCACGCCCAACCTCGGCACAGGCTCTCCTTTTCTTCCTTCAGGGTAGCCACTTCCTGTCAGAGAGTTTGGAGGGTGCGTGCCTCATCAACCTTTGACTTTGCTTGGGCGCGCCACTCAAGTGTGACGGCCAAGAAGGCCCCCAAATAATAAGGCATGCCCTCTGACCGTGGCACTCCGGAAGACTCACCTGGCGACAGCCTCTTATTGAAACCCCTCATCAGCTGCATGATGGGAGGGAGAATCGCTATAAGCTCTGGGGCAGGTGTTGGAGCGGCGGGTGTTGGATTTGGTGTTGGTGTTGGTGTTGATAAAGGGACAGACTCCACCACCCCCTCCTCCTGGACTGTTAGTGGCGAAGGAGATGGCGAGGGAGACGTGAGTAAACAATACGGTTCGTCCTCCTCCTCTTATAGGCAGGTCCCACATCCGAGTCTTCATCCTCGGAGGAGATGGTGAGCACCCTCTTGCCTTTGTCAAGGGGGGCTGTAGGAGGAGTTCCAGCTACAGCCAGTGGGACTACAGCAATGGGAGGGGGTGATTTGGGTGTTTGGAGGGTGAGAGGAGAGTTTGGTGTTTGTAGGGAATGGGGAGAGCTGGGTGTTTCGGCAATATGGGGTAGTGGAGATGGTGGCAACATATTGGACTGGATAGGGGAGGTGCTGGAGGCGCCGCCCTTTGCCTCAAAACGAGCCTTCAAGGACCTGGCCAGTTCAATTCGCGTGGCGGAATCCATCACTGATGCTGCACCAAACAAATCAAGCAACAAAGGTTAGGGCTGATATTAACGCGAAAATTTGGAGTACAGAATACCAACTCTACTATTAAGGCAAATTTGCGGATCAACAGCAAGTATAGAAATTAAAACAGTCAAGCATCGCATGCATGAGTCATAGAAAGCACGATTAAGAGGCAAGGATAGGGAGGACAAAGAAAGGGGGAAGTTTCCCTACCAAAGTATGAAGACAAGGTGCGCGCATTGAACTCACAAGCTAAGAGCTTCAACGTGTTGAAAACGATCTTCAAGCCAACCAAGGCCTCGCACTCCCCCCTGTCGGAGGAAGACAGCTCGTCCAAAGATTTGGGTTTGACCAGTTTGGGCTTTTCCGTCCAATACAGGGGGAACCCATCAAGAGCTGTGGGGTTGCGCTTGTTCGCACACACCCTGAAAAAGAGGCCTTTCCAACCCTTGAAGAGTTCTGGAAGAGGGTTAGGAGGATTCTTCTGGCAATTCCAGAGAAGCTTACCCAGAGACTCTTCCCCTGCTTTTTCACTTCAAAGAAATGAAGGAAAGCGTCCACTGAAGGTGGGACGCCCAGGTGCCCACATAGAATTTGAAAAGCCCTGACGAAGGCTCAGCCGTTGGGGTGTAGCTGGGCAGGGGATGTGTTAATCTCGGTGAGTAACTCCCTCTCAAAGGACGTGAAAGGAAGGCGCACACCAACGCGTTTGAAAACCGCTTGGTACATGAAGATGAAGGGTTTCCTGCCATTAAACTGGTTGTCCACACAGACTGGTTCCCCAGGGGTGCCATGGCGAACAGAGATGTGGGAGTCGTGGGTGCTACAGAAGGCGTTAAAGTTGTATAAATGTGGGTCACCTTGGTGCTTCACCACGTCTTCTACGGTGGTTTGGCTAGTGCACTCAGCCAAGAGCTCTTCTGAGGCCCAGGGGTACTGAGCCTTATAGTCGACCTTTGGGGGAGGATTGGGTGTTGTTTTTGTACGCGCCATAGTTTGATGAGAAGAGCTGAAAAATGAAGAAGAGGAAGGGTTCAGCGAATGACGTTAAGACAGAAAGGGGAAGAGAGACCCTAAAAAAACCCTACCCACGCGAGAAATCCAGAAAAGAGGGAAGAACGAGAAAGCAGAGGAAAGGGGAAGAACACAGAAATGCAGAAGAAATAAACAAGCCCAGACAGTCATGAATTCAATACAATAAAGTGCAAGGGAGACCGGAGTAGAAAAACCATACCTTTGGTGATTTGGAAATGGAAAGGGATGAGCTTTGTGAACGAAGAGGGGAGGGATCGCGAGAGCTTCAGAGAAAAGAAGAATGAACAGTAGAGAAGAACGCAAGGGAAAATAGAACAGTAGTTGAAGTGCGGGATTTCGAAGACTTAAACGTTACGACTGAAGCGCAAGAGTGGATTGGGACCGTGCGATTGAGCCACGTGTCAAGAGATTAAGCGTTAACTTGAAGGGCAAGAGGCACCAAGCTCTGGCCATACGATTGAGCCACGTGTCGAGAGATTAGAGCATGACCCAAAGCGTCACTTTTCCCGCTCTGAGAATGTTGCATCGTCAGACGCCTAGGAAGTGTCACGTCCACTGCTCCAGGGAATGTCACGTCAGCCGCTCAAGGGAATGTCACGTCAGCCACTCAGGAAATGCCACGTCATCAAAGTGCCACGTGGACAGTAGGGCGAGGCCTTAGTCTTTTTGCTGAAAACAAGTGTCAGCTAAAGACTGGAGGGCTTGTGTATCGTCCCGTCCCCGGGCGTTGACCAAAGTCAAAGAAAAAGTCAACGTATGCTGGGGCCCCTCAAGGGACCTGTTCCCGCCGGTTGACCTGGGTCGTCTTTATGCGTGACTTATCCTCACGAGCTAGGGCTCCTTCGTTCTGCTCCGTCTGTGAGTACCTGAAAAGAAGTGAACAAAGGGGCGCCCTCGCGACCGTTTGCACTCCGACGATCAAGTCAGCTAGCGAGAAACATCAAAGGTGACGCACCCCCGTATCGAACACCGTGAATATATGCTCTGAAGGTGGTCAAATAACTAAGTAACTAGTGCTTTCTGCCCTAATTGCCCGTGCGTACAGTGGGTGCGCCAACAAGACAACTAGGGTTTCTCTGTGTGTAAAACTGCGAGAATTAGGTCAAAACTTGGATACTTTTTCAAATGTCCCGAGGTCCCTTTTTATACACCTCCTGCATTTAAAGCGCGTTAAAGCGCATTGAAAGGGTATAAAAATGTGCCTCGAAACATTTGATACGTAAACTAAATTAACGTGTACCTTATCAAACTTTCACCAAAATATTGATGAACACGTGCTTATTGCCACGTGTTTTTATGACTTGATCGTTATTCTTCGCAGGGGGACCTCTCAGCGCCGTAACCCAACTTAGGGTTGTTCCATTGTGTGAGTCTTCTTTCCTCGAAGTGCATCTGGCGTGTGGGGTGATTTTCTGGGTGCCAACTCACGCGCCCCAACCTCTAGTCACTTGCCCTAGGAGTGTATCTACTTTCCTCTCGCACCATTCACCTGGTTCACCCCTGGGCGTGACCCTCTTATGGGTCGCATCTATCCCGGGGGTCTCCCTGAGGTGGCGTGGGTACTTCACGAGTCAGGTTATTCCCTACTGATACCATAACTATGGCTTTGAAGCCACATTTCTCTTCTCTTTGTTACTGTTCTGGGCTACACCTTAACCTGGCGACGCTTTCTCCTGGCGACGCCTTCTCTTGGCGATGCTTTGCCCGGGCGATGCCTCGTCTTGGCGACGCTTTGCCTGGGCGACGCCTGGTCTTGGCGACGCCTTGTCCTGGCGACGCCTTGTCCTGGCGACGCCTTGCCTGGGCGACACCTCATCTTGGCGACGCCTTGTCCTGGCGACGCCTTCAGTGGTCAATCTGTTGACTTCCCTTCTTTGGGGCCCTCGAGTGGTCCCACCATATGTTGACTTTGACTTTGGTCAATACCCGGGGACGGGACGGTACACAAGCCCCCCAGTCTTGAGTTGATAACTTCTTCTCAGCGAAAAGACTAAGGCCTCGCCCTACTGTCTACGTGGCACTTTGATGACGTGTCATTCTCTGATCAGCTGATGTGACATTCTTCGTACCACTGATCCGACATTCCCTCGAGTGTTCTGACGATGTGACATTCTCTGAGCGGGAAAGGTGACGCTTTGGGTCATGCTCTAATCTCTTGGCACGTGGCTCAATCGCACGGCCAGCGCTTGGTGCCTCTTGCGCTTCAAGTTAGCGCTTAGTCCTTCGACACGTGGCCCAATCACACGGTCCCCATCTAGCGCCTCTTACGCTTCAGTCGTAACGTTTAAGTCTTCGAAATCCCGCGCTTCGACTACTGTTTCATTCACTCTTTGCATCTCCTCTTACTGTTCATCTCCTCTGCATCTCTTGCGTTCTTCATCCCTACGAAAGCTCGCAGCCCCACTTCCATCAACAAAGGTATGGTTTTTCTACTCCGACCCTCCTTACACTTTACTGTATTGATCTCATAACTGCCTGGGACTGTTCATTTTCTTGTATTGCTCTGTGTTCTTCTCCTTCTCTCTGCATTTCTTCACTCTCCCCCTTTTTTCTGGGTTTCTTGCGTGGGTGGGGGTTTTCTTAGGGTCTTGTCCCATTTGCTTCTTCAGAAACTCCTTCACTAAGCCTTTGCTTTTGCTTCCTTCTCCAGCTTCTCTACCAACCTATGGCGCGTACGAAAACAACGCCCAATCCCCCTCTCCCAAGGGTTCACTACAAGGCCCTTTATTCATGGGCTTCTAACGAGCTCTTGGACGAATGCACCACTTTAACTACTGTTGAAGACATAGAGAAACATTTGGGTGACTTGAGGTTGTACAACTTCAACGCCTTCTGCAAAACCCATGATTCTCATATCTCCATCCGTCATGGCACCCCTGGGGAGCCAGTTTGCGTGGACGACAAGTCCAATGGGGGAAAACCCTTCTTTTTCCTTTACCAAGCGGTATTTAAGCGCATCGGTCTGCGCCTCCCCTTCACGACCTTCAAAATGGAACTGCTCACGGAGGTCAATGTAGCCCCTGCCCAACTACACCCAAATGGCTGGGCCTTCGTCAGGGCTTTCCAGATCCTGTGTGGGTACCTAGGCATCCCACGGTCAGTGGACGTTTTCCTTCATTTCTTTGAAGTGAAAAAGCAAGGGAAAAGTCTCTGCGTGAGCTTTTCCGGGGTTACTAGCAGAATTCTCCTCACCCTCTTCCAGAACTCCTTCAAAGGTTGGAAAGGTAATTTCTTCAGGGTGTGTTGCGCCAAGCACGACCCTGCAGCCCTGGATGGCTTTCCTCTGTACTGGACGGAGAAGCCCAATCCGACTAAGCCCAAATCTTTGGACGAGTTATCCTCTGCTGATAGGGAGGTGTGTGTGGCGTTAGCTGTCCTGAAAATCGTTTTCCACACCCCGACACTTATATCTCGTGAATTTAAGGCCGATGCTCTTTCTGCATATTTTGGTATGGAGTCTCGCCCCTTGTTTGTCTTCTTCATATTTGATTCTTAGTCGTGCTTTCTCTAATTATCGCAAGCAATGTTTACCTGCTCTGATCTCCACACGTGTTGTTGCTCTGTGAATTTACCTCAGTAGCAGAGTTGACATCTTGTACTTGGCCCTGAGTTCAAACCTTAACTCTATGTTTCTATGCATGGCCATACGTATTTGACACTTCTCACCTAACTAGCTTTTGTTGCTTGGTTTGTCTTGGTGCAGCATGAGTGATGGATTCCGCAACACAAATGGAGCTGGCCAGGTCCTTGAAGGCTCGTCTTGGCACGACGTCCACAAAGGCCGGTGCCTCCAGCACCTCCCCCCTCAAGTCCAATCCATCGCCATCATCACTACTACCCCATACTACCGAAACACCTAGCTCTCCCCATTCCCACCAAACACCAAACTCCCCTCTTACGTCGCAAACACCTTCCACAGCCCAAACGTTCAACTCTCCTCCAACACTCGAAACACCTCACTCACCCCTTCCCATCGCTGCAGTCCCACTGGCTGTAGCTAGCGTTCCTTCCATAGCCCCTCCTGACAAAGGCAAGAGGGTGCTTACCGTTTCCTCCAATGATGACGACTCGGATGTGGGGTCTATGAGGGACAACCCCCCAATGCCACATCTCCCCACGCCAAACAGTCCAAGAGGAGGGGGTGGTAGAGTTCGCGCCCTTACCAACACCAACACTGCCCCCCGCCGCCCCAGCGTCCACTCCAGAGCTCTTGGAGATCCCTCCGCTAATCAGGCAGCTGATGAGGGGCTTCAATGATAGGTCGTCACCGGGGAGCTCCTTTAATGAAAGGAGGGAGGGCATGCCCTATTACTTGGGTGCCTTCTTGGCCATTGCCCTTGAGTGGCGCGCTCAGGCCAAATCTAAATTCGAAGAGGCAGGCGCCATCCAAGCCCTCCAACGGGAAGTAGCTACCCTGAAGGAGGAGAAAGAGAGCCTATCCCGAGGCTGGGCGTGCCAAGAGGAGGTCTATAAAGCCTCTTTGATGAGTGCCAAAGAGATCAATGCAGAAACCTGCAAACGTCTACATGACGTAGGACAAGCTGGCACTGAGCTCCTTACCTAGGTGGCGTCCCTCCAATCCAAAATCACTGTTCTTGAAGCGGTGATGCGAACTTCCGAGGCACAACAGAAACGACTTGCTGACCAATGTGCTGCCCGGGAGCAACCGTTGGAGAAGACCGAGGGGGAGCTAGCTGAAAAAAATGGAAAAGCTCAACCTTCTCCAAACTGAGCATGGCCAGTTCCAGACCAAGTTGAACAGGCTCCAGGTGGAGAAGTAGGTTCTTGAGAAGCAGCTAGCCTCCGAGGACTCCGCGATCGAGGAGCTGGAGAGGGCCAAAAAAGGGCTTATTGCAGAGAGGGAGATTTACGACTCCACAATCAAAAAGCTGGAGCAGCCAAAGGGAAACTCATCGACGATATGGCCAATACCTTTGCATTGGGTTTCAAGGAGGCCCTAGCTCAAGCCACCTGCGAAAACTCGGGGATTGACACCTCCAACTGCAGCCCTATGGGAAGGTCGTCCCCCTCAACCTTGGGGAGTGAAACTCTGCGTAGTTTGAACCCCTTCCCTGTAACTTGGTATATATATATTTGAATTTATTTGTAACTCCGACAATTAGCTCTTGTTTAAATACTTATTCGACTTTTGCATCCTTGTTTGCTTTAACTTCTCTTGTATCTTTTAGCTTCTCTTACTCTTTATCTGTCTTTGTTTCTTTTATCATGTCAAAGGCGTAATTGGTACCTACTTTCAATGCGTGATTCACCACTTTGCTTCTAACCCTTTAGGTAGCACATGACTTCCTCTTTTACTCTCCCTTTCTAAGTCGTGACGCGTACCTTTCCCTTGGTCTCTCCATTTAAGAAACTTATTTGGTCTTCGTATCTGCGAGGAATCCTCCCCATGAAGGCGACGCCTCTGCCAAAAGGTAAAGGGGGATTTAACTTCGCATACTTCTCCTATCTTCGGTAACTCGTGCTTCCATCATTCACCTCCTCCTTGCTCTTCACTTACTTGTTCTTAAGCCCCCAAGCGCTTACTACCAAAGGTATCGCTGGCTTTACCATCATTTAGGATGAAAGGGGTCTCATCTTTCCTTTCTGGCCTCGACATTGCTTAAGGGCGAGGAGGGCTTATTTGTTCTCCTGTGGCCTCGACATCGCTCGAGGGCGAGGAGGACTTATCTCAACTGTACTGGGTGCCCATGCTCGAGGAGGGACCTGCTCTGGGTGTCCTCAGCGTATCTAGACACTTGGGACAAGAGTCGCGCTCTGGTGCCCACACCCATGGAGATGCCCATACGACAACACCATATCATCCATGGAGTGTCTAAAATACCAGGGCACCTGAGCCCTTATCTCTTTGCGTTTGGTGTCCACACCTGAGGAGAGGCCTACTACAGCAGCGCCGTATCGTCCTCAGGGTGTCTAAAACACCGGACACCGGGGCTAGCTATTCATACCTGAGGAGGGGGCGTCCCGAAGGAATCCCCTAACCCCTGCTCAAGGGCTAGACGCCTAGATTTTTAACTTACACTGACATTTGGTACCGGGGCTAGCTATTCATACTTGAGGAGGGGGCGTCTCGAAGGAACCCCTTAACCCCTGCTCAAGGACTAGGCACCCGGATTTTTAACCTACACTGACATCTGGTACCCGGGCTAGCTATTCATACTTGAGGAGGGGGCGTCCCGACGGAATCCCTTAACCCCTGCTCAAGGACTAGGCACCCGGAATTTTAACCTACACTCAACATACCTTTTATCTTGCTTTGCATCTGACCTCCGCTTCTTTATCTGGCGACGCCTTGTTCCGGCGACGCCTTATCTTGGCGGCGCTTCATCTTTGACGGCGCCTTGCCTTGGCGACGTCTTATCTTGGCGACGCCTTATCTTGGCGACGCCTCATCTTGGTGACGCCCCATCTTTGTCTTTGTTTCTTTGATCTTTGATCTTACGTGAAAGGGAAAAACTAAGGCAGGAATATCTTAAACTTTTCTTTATTTGGGTGACCTCGTTAAAAAACCCCTGGGAGGGAAAAAGAGTGTCCCCTTTACAAAATTTCAACTGAAATAAAACTTTAAATTCGCCGCATTCCAACTACGTGGGATGGGGCCCCCTTCTAGAGTCTCTAACTTATACGAACCATTCCCTTTGGCTTTGGTTACCCTGAACGGTCCAGTCCACTTGAGAGACAATTTGTTTTCTAACTCGTAACGGTGAGCCTTCCTCATGACTAGGTCACCAACCTGGAATTGTCGCAGCTTCACCTTAGAGCTGTATTGACGCTCCACTCTTCTTTTCACAGCCTCGGCCTTGATTTTCGCCTCTTCTCTGGCTTCATCTTTCAGATATAGGTTCACCTTTCTTTCCTCGTTGGACTCTTCTGCCACGAATCCTAGGAAACGAGGAGAGTTCTCGTGGATCTCCACTGGGATCATGGCATCCGACCCATACACTAGGCTGAACGGCGTCTCCATGGTGGAAGATTGAGGCGTGGTGTGGTAAGCCCATACGATCCTTGGTACTTCTTCTGCCCACGCCCCTTTAGCCTTCTCTAATCTATGTTTCAAACCCCTCAGCAAAACTCTGTTTGCTGACTCGACCTACCCATTTGTCTGGGGGTGTTCGACTGATGCAAACACCTGCTTGATTCCTACTTCTGTACATAGCTTCCCCAACTGTTGGCTCGCGAACTGGGTGACGTTGTCTGAAATGAGACGCCTTGGCACCCCAAAACGACACACAATGTTCTTCCAAACAAAGTGTTGTACCTTGTGCGCAGTGATCTGTGCTGGTTCTGCCTCTATCCACTTGGTGAAGTATTCGATGGCAACAATCAAGTACTTCATCTGCCTTATCGCCAATGGGAACAGGCCTAAGATATCAATTCCCCAAGTATGGAAAGGCCATGGGCTGTATATGGATCTCAGTTCCTCTGGCGGCGCCTTGTGCCAATCAGCGTGCATCTGACACTGCTTGCAATGCTAGGCGTATCGTACGCAGTCCTCTCTTACTGTTGGCCAGAAAAACCCTGCAAGTATTACCTTGGATGCCAAGGATCTTCCTCCCATGTGGCTCCCACAAATACCTTCGTGGAGTTCAGCCATTATCATGGTGCACTCGTCGCCACTTACGCACGTCAAGATAGGGTGCGTAAACACGTGTCTAAATAATATCCCATCTACTAAGGTGTACCTTGCGGCGTTCCTCTTAATCTTCTTGCCTTCTTCTGGTTCCGCTGTGAGGATTCCGTCCGCTAGGTATAGCCTGTAAAGGGTCATCCATGTGTCGCCTTCCTCCAAAGCACATACCTGTACACCCTTTTCTTCTTCTGGCAAGGTCGCGTAAGTACTAATGCAGGGTGCCCTTGCCGTATCTTGACTCAAAGAGTGATGGTTCCTTGGCTTTCCCCTTGCTGCACTAACGTGAAGAACATCCACCCTGTTGTCCGCAACAAACTTTCGAGGCGTTTTGAGGGTCTCTTGGATTACAGTCCTTTGCCTTCCCCCCTTGCCTGAGCTGGCCAGCTTGGCAAGCAGGTCAGCTCTGGCATTCTGCTCCCTAGGGACATGCACCAACTCAAAGGCAGCGAAGGCTCTATTCAACATCTCGACGTACCTCAAGTATGCGGCCATCTGTGGATCCTTTGCCTGATACTCCCCCGTCACTTGCCCTGTGACCAATTGTGAGTCACTCTTTGCCAGGAGGCTCTGAGCACCCATTTCTTTAGCCAACAGCATCCCATCAATCAATGCCTCATACTCCGCCTGGTTGTTGCTCGCTTTGAAGGCGAAGCGTAAAGCTTGCTCGATCAACACTCCATTAGGCCCTTCAAAAATTATTCCGGCGCCACTCCCTTGCTGATTGGAAGATCCATCCACTGAGAGCATCCACTGTGACCCTAACTCCATTTCTCGAGGGTCTCCTCCTGGTGAGAGCTCTGCCACGAAGTCAACATAGACTTGCCCTTTGATGGACCCCCTGGGTTCATACTGGATATCGAACTTCGACAGCTCTACCGCCTAGTGAACCATCCTCCTTGCTACATCTGGCTTTTGAAGTACTTTCTGGATGGGAAGGTTTGTCATCACCACCACTGTGAAGCTGTGGAAATAAGGGTGGCCTTTCTCCCCTCCAGCAGACACAAACCTACACAAAGCTGCCGTCCTTCCAGTCCATTGCTGAACTTCTTTAACTGAAGTTGGGCTCCTCATGGCTATAATAGCTGCACACTTATCAGGGTTCGCCTCTATTCCCCTTTCAGTGAGCATAAATCCCAAGAACTTCCTTGCTTCCACGCTAAAAACACACTTTTTTGGGTTTAATTTGAGGTGATACTTTGATATGGTAGCAAACAACTCTTCCAGATCCGCTGCGTGCTGCCCTCTCTCGTGTGAAGTCACCACCATGTCATCTACGTAGGCCTACACGTTCCTTCCCAGCATGGGTGCAAGGACCTTGTCCATCAAACTCTGGTAGGTGGCGCCTGCATTTTTCAACCCAAATGGCATCACCTTGTAACAGTAACTATTCGTCTCCGTCATGAACGCCGTTTTGCTCTCATCCCTGGTGTACCGCCCTGGTAGTCGGAAGTGATGATGTGGCATCGAGCTATTATATAGGCGTGTTGAGCAGGACACCTGGCTGGCAGAAAGGAAGGAAGTCAGGGGGCTCGTGTAGTCGCCGGTTATTAAGTTGGCGTGCTCCGATCTTCAGCATACCTAAACCGGCGGTCACCGGGTTGAAGATGAAGTCGCCAGATGTGAACCCAGGCGACCAAGTGATTAGAGATCGCCGAAACAAGGACATCGCCGAAGATGAAGTCAGATAGTCATTTCCTAGCTAGCCAGAGGATGAGCTCAGGAGGCAGCTTACCTGAACATACACGGTGAAGCAGGTAGAGTAGATCATGAAGGCGGCCGACGAGACCACAGGGAAGGTGTGTACGAAGGCACCCGAACTCGCCATTCAGAAGAGATCACGCTCCAAGGCAACTATGCACTGAGTTGTGTCATGCATAAGTAACTTAGCCAAAAAACCTGAAGAGTAAGAAGTGGCGCCCAAGTCAAGGATGCTCCAGATGGTGACACGTGTACAGCTGGATGCGAGCCACGTGTCCAGAAGTGTAACTGTCTGGAGAGAGAAAGTGCGCAGGTATATAAGAGATTCTAACGAACTTTTGAGGTACGCACGTTTAGATTGCTTCTTTACGCTTGCGAGTTTCGAGTACGCTGAGAGAGAACTTTGCACGGTTCCTTAGAGTTCTTGACTTTTATCTTAGTATTTGGTGGTTCAGTCGCTGACTTGGGCGTCGGAGCGTGATCGGCCGCAGCGGCGCCGTTCTGTCTTTTGCAGGTTCTTGAGGTGGATCGCGGTGAAGGACGGAGGCTAACATGGCGCAGAAGTCGATCTAGGTTTGACGAGGCAAGGCTCCAGCGTCTTGGTCAACAGGCAGGATCACCTGGGATGCATCTTGATCTGATTGTAACCTGAGAATGCGTCCAAGAAACTCAGCATCTTGCAGCCCGAGGCGCTATCCACTAATGCGTCGATGTTGGGCAGTGGGTACGAATCTTTGGGGCATGCCTTGTTCAGATCTGTGAAGTCAACGCACATCCTCCATTTCCCATTCGCCTTCCTCACTAGAACCACGTTGGCCAGCCACTCAGGGTATTGTATCTCTCTGATGTGCCCAGCTCTTAGCAGCTTCTGCGTCTCTTCCTTCACGACGAGGCATCGCTCCTCGTTGAACTTCCTCCTTCTCTGTCGCACAGGGCGAATCTTGGCGTCCATGGTAAGATGGTGGCACAAAAAATCTGGGTCGATGCCTGGCATGTCCGCCGCAGTCCATGCGAATGCATCTAGGTGGCGTGAGATTACCGCAGCTACCTCTTCCTATTCTTTCTGGCTCAAGAAACGTCCTACTTTGAACACCTTACCTCCTATCTGCCTCTCCATCACGTTGTCTATTGGTTGGGATCGCTCACCCTGCACACTCTCTGCACGAGACTCGCTCCTGCGGTCTTTTTCTATAGGCGTCGCCCCGTCGGATGCATCGGGCATCACCTCCTCCGATGCTTGTTCTGAGGGCGAGGCCTCTGGGTATACTTCTTCCATCGGTGAGGCATCACCATAACTTTCTTCTACGCGCACACCCTCTATAGGCGTCGCACCTATGAGCGTGGCCTCGACAGGCGTGGACTCCGCGGGCGTCACCTCTTGTACTGGTTCTAACTCCACTCGCGAATTTGAAACGGGTGGTCGTTCAATCACCATGACCATGCCTCTTTTGGTCTTTAGGCTATTTTCATAGCATTTCCGGGCCTCTTCCTGATCCGACTTGATTACGATTACTTTGCCACTAAGATCTGGTAATTTCATCTTCATGTGGCGTGTGGAGGACACTGCCCTTAATCTGTTCAAGGCAGGTCTGCCTAACAAGATGTTGTAGGCTGAGTTGGCGTTAACCACCAAGTACCGGATATTCTCGGTGCGCGACGCCGCTCCATCAGTGAACGTCGTCCTCAGTTCCAGGTAACCAGGTACCTCCACTAGGTTATCTGCAAATCCATACAAGCATCCAGTGTAGGGTCTCTGCATATCAAGGGATAACTGTAACTTGTTGAAGGTGGACCAAAACATGACGTCTGCAGAACTGCCATGGTCGACGACAACCCTGTGTACTTTCCTTCCCGCTGTGACTACTGAAATGACAACGGGGTCGTTATCGTGTGGGACGACATCCCGCAGGTCAGCCCTTGTAAAAACGAGGTCTGACTCCCACGGGTCATCCAGAAACTCCTCAGCAATCGAACTTACTGACCTCACGTATTTCTTACACTGAGAGGCAGTGGGTCCTCCTCCGGAAAAACCACCAGAAATGGTGTGTACTTCTCCGTGAGTCGGTACTTCGTGCGCTTGACCTTCCTCTGTTGTCGTCGTGGCTGTGGTTGTGGTAGGCCCAGCGAGATAATCTTTTAGGAAACCATTCTTCACAAGCTCATCCAACTGATAGCCCAGTGCTAAGCAATTGTTAATACGGTGCCCGAATGCTTTGTAAAATTCGCACCATGATTCTATGTGAGGTCCCAGCACTTTGTCGGACTTTACCGGTGGCCTCAACCTGTCAGCTATATTGGGCACAACGATGAGGTCTTTAAGTTCTACCACAAAATTGTGCCTTAGAGGTCTATTTCCCTCTCTCCTTCCTTCTGCTCGACCCCTAGGCTGGGTCCTCCTTGCCTCGTAGGTGCGCTTCCTATCTTGGTTCTTTCTTTTTGTAGAGGCTTCGTGGACCCTAGCAGGTTGTGTGCGAATTTGCGCTCTTGGGCGTGTGGGTGCAGCAGTCGTGCATTTCTCGTGTGCCTCACCCTGAGAGGCAATGTGTTCTATCGCTCAACGCCTTACTTCAGCAAAAGTCTTGGGGCGGCTGCGATTGAGTGACTTGCTGAAGGACCCAGGACACACCCCTTTCCTGAATGTGTACACGATCATGGGTTCGTCTGTGGTACCCACCTTCACCACCTGCGCCCCGAAGCGGTTTATGTATTCTTTCAGGGTCTCACCTTGATACTTCTTCACGTCGAATAGGTCGTATGAAACTGGGGGTGGGGCCCTGTTGGCTAGATACTGCTCTCTGAATAGCCTCGAGAGCTGTGTGAAAGACGTGATGTGACCCTCTGGGAGGCTGATGAGCCAATCCATGGCCATCCCCGTCAAAGTGCTCATGAAAATCTTGCACCTTACGTCATCAGAACCGCCTACCAGCATCATCTGCGTGTGGAACGCATAAGGTGCGCCTCAGGGCCCTCCATCCCTGTGAAGGTTACTTTGGGCCCCGTGAATGTGTTGGGAATTGCCGTCTCTAGGATCGCCTGTGGGGTGGCGGTCTCAGGCTCGTCTACGTCGCGCCATCCATGGCGTAGCTCCTCGTTGGTGCCAAGGGAGCTCATCGTTTCTCGCCTGAGATGCTGTGAGATCCGCCTGCATGCGCTCTTGCTCCGCCTTTGATGCTTCCATTGCCTCTCTCAACCCTTGCATCATGCCCATGAGTTGTTGCATGGTCATTTCTTAACTCCTAGCACGTGCGGGTCTCATGTTCGTAGTTTCTGGAAGCCTTCTTGACTATCTGTGATTTGAGGACTGAGACTGCGTTGGAATCTTCAACTGGAACTGAAAAACTGTGTGGTGGGACAGATGTTTTATATCGGCCTCACGGTGGGCGTTAAATGTTCCCGCCGGTTGACCTGGGTCATCTTTATGCGTGACTTATCCTCACGAGCTAGGGCTCCTTCGTTCTGCTCCGTCTGTGAGTACCTGAAAAAAAAGTGAACAAAGGGGCACCCTCGCGGCCGTTTGCACTCCGACGATCAAGTCAGCTAGCGAGAAACATCAAAGGTCACGCACCCCCGTATCGACACCGTGAATAGATGCTCTGAAGGTGGTCAAATAACTGAGTAACTAATGCTTTCTGCCCTAATTTCCCTTGCGTACAGTGGGTGCGCCAACAAGACAACTAGGTTTCTCTGTGTGTAAAACTGCGAGAATTAGGTCAAAACTTGGATCCTTTTTCAAATGTCCCGAGGTCCCTTTTTATACACCTCCTACATTTAAAGCGCGTTAAAGCGCATTGAAAACGTATAAAAATGTGCCTTGAAACATTTGATACGTAAACTAAATTAACGCGTACCTTAGCAAACTTTCACCAAAATATTGATGAACACGTGCTTATTGCCACGTGTTCTTCTGACTTGATCGTTATTCTTCGCAGGGGGCCTCTCAGCGCCGTAACCCAACTTAGGGTTGTTCCATTGTGTGAGTCTTCTTTCCTCGAAGTGCCTCTAGCGTATAGGGTGATTTTCTGGGTGCCAACTCACGCGCCCCAACCTCTAGTCACTCGCCCTGGGAGTGTATCTACCTTCCTCTCGCACCATGCACCTGGTTCACCCATGGGCGTGACCCTCTTATGGGTCGCATCTATCCCGGGGGTCTCCCTGAGGTGGCGTGGGTACTTCACGAGTCAGGTTATTCCCTACTGATACCAGAACTATGGCTTTCAAGCCACCTTTCTCTTCTCTTTGTTACTGTTCTAGGCTACACCTTAACCTGGAGACGCTTTCTCCTGGCGACGCCTTACTCAAGCAACGCCTTCTCTTGGTGATGCTTTGCCCGGGCGACGAATCGTCTTGGCGACGCTTTTCCCGGGCGACGCCTCGTCTTGGCGACGCCTTGTCCTGGCGACGCCTTGCCCGGGCGACGCCTCATCTTGGCGACGCCTTGTCCTGGCGACGCCTTCAGTGGTCAATCTGTTGACTTCCCTTCTTTGGGGCCCTCGAGTGGTCCCACCATATGTTGACTTTGACTTTGGTCAATACCCGGGGAAGGGACGGTACAAGACCCAAGGAAAAAAGTCAACGAATTGACCGCTTGAGGCGTCGCCAGGGTGTAGGCGTCACAAGGTGTAGGCGTCACAAGGTGTGGGCGTCGCCAGGACAAGGCGTCGCCAGATTAAGGCATCGCCAAGGGAAGGCGTCTCCAGGTTAGGCGTCGCCAAGGTGAGGCGTCGCCAGGTTAGGTCATCGCCAATGTTCCCGCCGGTTGACCAGGGTCGTCTTTGCGAGTGGCTCGTCCTCGCGAGCTAAGGCACATTCGTTATGCTCCGTCTGTGATACCTGAAAAGAAGTGAACAAAGGGGCGCCCTCGTGGCCGTTTGCACTTCGACGATCAAGTCAGCTAGCGAGAAACATCAAAGGTGACACACCCTCTCAAGGTGGTCGAAAGAATAACCAAAACTGTGTTGCCCTAATTGTCTTGTGCTCACAGTGGGTGCGCAGCAAAAGCAACTAGGGTTGTGTTCTGTGTAAGACTTGCGAGAATTAGGTTAAAACTTCCCCCCTTTTCAAACGTCCCAAGGTCTCCTTTTATACACCTTTCGCATTTAAAACGCGTTAAAGCGCATTGAAAGCGTCTAAAAAAATTCCTTGGAACGTTCGAATCTTAACTGAATTAGTCCGTACCTTGGCAAACTTTCACTGAAACATTTAATGAGCACGTGCCAATTGCCACGTGTCCTTCTGACTTGATCGTTACTCTATGCGGAGGGCCTCACAGCGTCGTAACCCAGCTTAGGGTTAATCCATTGTGTGAGTCCTCCTTCCTTGAAGTGCATCTGGCGTGTGAGGGGACTTTCTGGGCGCCAACTCATGCGCTCTAATCCCGAGTCACTTGCCCTGGGGGTGTATCTATCTTTCTCTCGTACCACGCACGTGGTTCTCCCTTGGTCGTGGCCCTCTCATGGGTCGTATTTGTCCCAGGGTCTCCCAACAGTGGCGTGGATACTTCATGAGTCAGGTTACCCCCTTCTGGTACTAGAACTTATGGCCCTGAGGCCACCTTTCTCTTCTCTTTGTTACCGTTCTGAACTACCGAGGCCCAAAGCCTCCTTGTGGTGTCTTAGCTTGGTGCTTTTGTCTTGGCGACGCCTTAACCCGACGACGCCTTTACTTGGCGATGCTTTAACCTGGCGACGCCTTTCTTAGGCGACACCTTAGCAAGGCGACGCTCCCTATTGGCGACGCATTAACCCGGCGATGCCTCAGGCAGTCAATCTGTTGACTTTCTTCCTTGGGTCCCACGAGGGGTCCTACCACACGTTGAATTTGACTTTTGGTCAACGCCCGGGGACGGGACGGTACACAAGCCCCCCAGTCTTGAGCTGACACTTGTTTCAGCGAGAAGACTAAGGCCTCGCCCATTACCTACGTGGCATTCTTGCTGACGTGACATTCCCTTGTTTAGTTTGACTTGACACTCCCTGAGAGTCTGACGTGACGTTTTCTGCGTTAAAGATGTGACGTCTTTAGTTGCGCTTTAATCTTTTGACACGCGGTTTCATCGCACGGCCATCACCTAGCGCCTTTCGCACTCCTCAGGTTAACGTTACATCTTTCAAAACGCGCGCTCCCAACCACTGTTTCATTCACTCTCCGCATTCTCTCCACTGTTCATCTTCCCCAACTCTCTCTGCAACCTTCGCTCTCTCTTGCACTTTTGATCTTTGAATCTTCAGATACCCAAAAAGGTATGACCTTTCTCCTTTACTGGCTCTCCCTATAGCTTCCGTACTGATATAACTGCCTGGGACTGTTTATTTTCCTTGTATTTTCCAAAAAGGTATGACCTTTCTGCTTCTCCCCCCTCCCCCCTCCCTTTTGAACTTCTCGCGTGGGTAGGGGTTTCCTTAGGGTTTCTTCCCCCTTTTCTTCCTGCCCTTATTTGCTGAACCTTTCCTCTTCTTCATTCTTCAGTTTGTTCCTCAATGGCACGCACTAAAACAACGGCCAACCCTCCACCCCCCTTCGTCAACCATATGGCCCTCTATACATGGGCTCCAGACGACCTGCTCGACGAGTGCTCGGACTTGGTCTCCACCAAAGCTTGGAGGGACCATATATGGGAGCCAAGCACCTATGATCATCGCGCCTTCGCGAAAAGGCATGATAACGACATCACAGTCCTTCCTTGCACTCTAGGGGAGCCCGTGTGCGGGGATGAACGGGCTAACAACGGGGTCCCCTTTTTTATTTTTATCAAGTGGTCTTCAAGCGTATTGGGATGCGCTTTCCCTTCTCCCGATTTGAGAGGGAGTTGCTGACAGAGATCAACATCGCCCCAGCCCAGCTGCACCCCAACAGTTGGTCCTTCATCGAGGCTTTTGGTGTGTTGTGTGGGTTCTTCGGGTGTGCACCCTCTGTTGACGTCTTCCTACATTTCTTCGTAGTGAAGAAACAGGGGAAGAGCCTCTGGGTGAGCCTCAGCAATATCCCTGGAAGGGTCCTTCTATCCCTATTCCAGCAATCCTTTAAGGGGTGGAAAGGCAAATTCTTCAAGGTTTGTTGCTCCGATTACGACCCCTCTGCCCTCGACGGCTTTCCTCTATACTGAGTGAAGGAGGTAAAGACTGTGAAGCCCAAGTCATTGGACGAACTGCCCTCAAACGACCGAGAGGCTTGTAAAATTTTGACCAGCGTGGGGGGTTTTGACACCGCCACCCTAATATGCCTAGAGTACAACGCTGAAGCTCTAGCACAATACATAAGTATGAGTGTCTCTCCCTATGACCTTCTAGTCTCTGCCTCCGTTGGATTCTTGCTTGATACATGATTTGTCTGCTCTTTTCGTGCTTTAGTTTTAGCTTGTGCTTAACCTCTGCCATGTTTGTCTCCTTGGTGCAGATTCTAAGATGGATAGGCAGCGACGGTTGCGGATGGCTCAGTTGCTGAGGCCGAAGGATGGGGCCTTGGCATTTGCCCCTCCGACTTCTGCTGCACCCTCAGCTTCTCCCAACCCCCAATCTCAATCTGCCACGACTTCGTCAACCCCATCAGTCCAAGCTTCTCCCCACCAGCCTCCAAGCTCCCCACTTCCCATTGCGACCATGCCTCTTGCGCTGGCCGAGGCTGCTGCTCCCTCAGCCCCTCTTGACAAAGGGAAAAGGGTGGTGGTGGTCACTGATGATGATGAAGATTCTGCTGAGGGGCAGGTCTTCAAGCGTCAAAGGACAATTAAGCATGCCCCTCAACAAGTCACCTCAGCCCCTTCTTCCTCTCATGGGGCCGAGTCTTTGAGGGAGGATCCCCCTAGTGCCACTTCCCCTCCTAAACCGGCGAACCCGGAGGTTGAGACTGAGGCCACGACCATTCCTCCGCCTGCCCCAGAGCTCCCTATTCCTATGCAAGATTCGTTGAGGGGGTTCCTGGCCAGGGACTCCCCGGCTAATCAAGCTGAAGGGGCCCAGAGAGAAAGTTTATACTACTACATGGGGGCCTTCATGTCTTGCGCCTACGCCTGGCACAAATAGTCCAGGGCCAAAGATGCTCAAAACTCTGCCTTCCAAGCACTGAAGAAGGAAGTTGCTTCCCTAAAAGAGGAGAAGGAGAAGCTAAAGGAGGAGAAGGAGAGGCTAGCCACCCACTGGGGGCGTCAGGAGGAAGCATACAAAGCCTCACTGAGGGTGGCGAGGGAAGCGAGGGAGGAGGTCAATAAACGATTGCACGAGGTGGCTCAATCCCAAGTAGAGCTCCTTGGTGAAGTGGTCCCCCTTCGCTCAAAAATCGTTGACCTTGAGGCGGCGGCAGAGACCTATAAAACGTACCAGAAGAAACTCGAGGACCAATGCGTGGATCGGGAGCAGACGTTGGGAAAGACTAAGGTCGCCCTCGCGGACAAGACTGACGAATGCTCCAGGTTAACCACTAAGAATACCTCCCTCCAAGCCAAGGTCCAAGAGTTGATTTCTGCCTTGGCCTCCAAAGACCAAGAGATGACCGTTCAAGCCGCCGATTTCAAGGTTGCGGAGGAGAAGCTGCTAAGGGAGGCCGCCACCAGTTTCACCGAAGGGTTCGCAGAGGCTCTGGTCCAAGCTGCCTGCGCAAATCCTGGTATTGACGTTTCTGGTTGCAGCCCTCTGAGCGAAGTGGTTGATGGCAAAATAGTGCCCATGTATATAATTGCCTTTTGCTTAACTTGCCACTGTCATGAACCTTACCTATAATTATTACTCTTGATTTATGCTTAAATGTTATCTGCTTTATCTTTGCATACTTGTGTCTGCTTCTGCTTTCTTTTCCGTATCGCATGTGTTACCTTCGATACTCCCCTTCATCGTGTTCGACTTTAGCTCTTTAAGTAGTACATGATCTCATCTCCTACTCTCTCCTTTTGAGACGTGATGCGTACCCTTCCCTTGGTCTTTCCACCAAGAAACTTACTTGGCCTTCGTATCTGCGAGGAATCTTCCCCACGAAAACGTCGCCTGCCTCGTCATTTTCCAAAGGCAAGGAAGGATTTGGTCTCCACTATGGCCTCAGCATCGCTCAAAGGCGAGGGAGGACTATATCTGTTCATGTGTTGGGTGTCTACATTTAAGGAGGGACCTGCTCTGGGTGTCCTCAGTGTGTCTAAATACTTTGGGGAAAAAGTCACGCTCTGGTGCCCACGCCCATGGAGAGATCTAAACAATAGTATCGTATCGTCCATGGAGTGTGTAAAACACCAGGGCAACTCCGCCCTTATCCTTTTGCGTTTGGTGTCCACGACTGAGGAGAGGCCTGCTACCGCAGCGCGGTATCATGCTCAGGGTGTCTAAAAACACCAAGCCGAAATGTTCTGAACATCAGACGTTGGGGCTAGCTATTCCTACCGAAGGAGGGGGCGTCCCGAAGGAATCCCTTAACCCTTGCTCAGGGACTAGGCACCCAAATTTTAGCTTGTATCTATCATCTGATACCAGGGCCAGCTATTCATACCTGAGGAGGGGGCGTCCCGAAGGAATCCCTTAACCCCTGCTCAAGGACTAAGCACCCGGGTTTTAACTTATGTCTAGCATCTGACACTGGGCCAGTTGTTCATACCTGAGGAGGGGGCGTCCCGAAGGAATCCCTTGACCCCTGCTCAGGGACTAAGCGCCCGGGCTTTTAACTTATGCCTAGTATCTGACACCGGGGCCAGCTGTTCATACCTGAGGAGGGGGCGTCCCGAAGGAATCCCTTGACCCCTACTCAGGGACTAAGTGCCCAAGCTTTTAACTTATGCCTAGTATCTGACACCGGGGCCAGCTGTTCATACCTGAGGAGGGGGCGTTCCAAAGGAATCCCTTAACCCCTGCTCAAGGACTAGGCTCCCGGATTTTAACTCATACTAGACATACCTGTTATCTTGCTCTGAACTCGACTTCTGCTCAATTATCTGGTGGCGACGCCCTGCTCTAGTGACACCTTGTCTTGGCATCGCTATCTTGGCGACGCCTTGTCTTAGCGACGCCTTATCTTGGCAACGCTTTATCTTGGCAACGCCTTATCTTGGCATCGCCTCATCTGGGCGACGCCTCATCTTGGCGACGACTGGTTTTGGTGACGACTGATCTTGGCGACGTCTCATCTTGGTGGCGCCTCAAGTTTTCGTCTTTGTTTCTTTAACCTTTGATCTTACATTCGAACGAGAGAAAACTAGAGCGAAAATATCTTAAACTTCTCTTTTCTTTATTTGGGTGACCTCATTAAAAAAAACCCTTGGGAGGGAAAAAGAGTGTCCCCTTTACAAACTTCAACTGAAATAAAACTTTAAATTCGCCGCATTCCAGCTACGTGGGATGGGGCCCCCTTCTAAAGTCTCTAGCTTACACGAACCATTCCCTTTGGCCTTGGTTATCCTGAACGGCCCAGTCCACTTGGGGTGGGCCTTCCTCATGACCAGATCACCAACCTGGAACTGTCGCAGCTTCACCTAGGAGCTGCACTGACGCTCCACTCTTCTCTTCACGGCCTTAGCCTTAATTTTCGCTTCTTCTCTAGCTTCAACTATCAGGTCCAGGTTCACCCTACTTTCTTCGTTGGGCTCTTTCGCCACGAAACCTAGGAAACGAGGCGAGCTCTCGTGGATCTCCACTGGGACCGTGGCGTCCGATCCATATACTAAGCTGAAGGGCGTCTCCATGGTGGAGGATTGAGGCGTGGTGTGGTAAGCCCATACAATCCTTGGTACCTCATCTGCAGGCGAGGCCTTTCCGTGTACTTCTTCCATCGGCGAGGCCTCGCCGTTTTTTCCTTCTGCATGTGTGTCTTCTATAAGTGTCGCCCCTAAGGTGGCTTCGACTGGCGTGGACTCTGCGGGCGTCGCCTCTTCCCACGATTCTAATTCTGTAGGTGAATCTGAGACAGGTGGTCGCTCAATCACCATAACTACGCCTCTCTTTGTTTTCAAACTATTCTCATAGCACTTTTGGGCCTCTTCTTGGTCTGACTTGATGACTATCACCTTGCCGCTAAGGTCTGGTAACTTCATCTTCATGTGGCGTGTGGAGGACACCGCCCTTAATCTGTTCAAGGCGGGTCTGCCTAACAAAATGTTGTAAGCTGAGTTGGCCTTAACCACCAAGTATCGAATGCCCTCGGTGCGTGATGCCACTCCATCAATGAACGTTGTCCTCATTTCTAAATAGCCACGTACTTCTACTGGGTTATCTGCAAACCCATACAAGCACCCCGTATAGGGTCTCAACGGGTCAGGGGATAATTGTAGCTTGTTAAAGGTCGACCAAAACAGGACGTCTGCAGAACTGCCTTGGTCGACGAGGACCCTATGTACCTTTCTTCCCGCTGTGACTACCGAAATGACCACCAGGTCATTGTCATGTGGGACGACGTCCCGCAGGTCAGCTCTCGTGAAAACGAGGTCTGACTCCCATGGGTCGTCCGAAAATTCTTCTGCAACCAAATTTACTGACCTTACGTATTTCTTTCGTTGAGAGGCAGTGGGTCCTCCCCCGGAAAAGCCGCCAGAGATGGTGTGTACTTCTCCATGAGTTGGGACTTCATGCGCTTGACCTTCCTCTGGTGTTGCCGCGTCTGGGGTCACAGTGGATCCAGCGAGATAATTCTTCAAGAAATCATTCTTCACGAGCTCATCCAACTGATATCCCAGAGCTAAGCAGTTGTTAATATGGTGCCCAAATGCTTCGTGAAATTCGCACCATGATTCCTTGTGAGGTCCCAGTATCTTGTCATACTTATATTGGGCACAACGATGAGGTCTTTGTGTTCCACTAAAAAGTTGTGCCTTAGTGGTCTATTTCCCTCTTTCCTCCCTTCTGCCCGACCCCTAGGCTGGGTCCTCCTTGTCTCGTAGGTGCACTTCCTGTCTGGGTTCCTTCTCTCTGTGGCAGCTTCGTGGACCCTAGCGAGTTGTGTGCGTATCTGCGCTCTTGGTCGCGCAGGTGCAGCAGTCGTGCACTTGTCGTACACCTCGTGATGTGATTCCACTAGCCATATAGAGAGTGATTCTTGACATTCTTAGGAATCACCTTGAGCTGGACATTATTTAGGCACTTTTCTTAGAGTTGGATCAATGTTCTAAGACAAGAACTCACCAAAAACTAGTACCAAATCCCAAACTCATTTGGATGTTCCACATATTGTCAAATTGAACCAAAATAAATGGAGGAAAGGCAAAAACACTAATTAACAAAACAAAACAGCAAGGTACCGAATCAAAATGCTGGAATTGAAGAAGAAAAGATGAAGAACAGCCAAGAACACAAATGAACCAAAGCTACACATTAACAAGCTGAAATTGCCGAACCAAAACAACTAGGAAACAAGCTAAGACAAGGAAATTAACAAGAGAAGAAAGGAAGGAGAAGAGAATGCTCATGAAGATGGAAGAAAGGTTGGATGATCACGCCACTAGAAGTATGGATGCTCCTAGATGAGTGTGCAAGCCGCCACTTGAGGAAACCATGATCCTTCAAGATAAGACTAGAGAAGAAGGCTCAAAAGCTCTCCAATGCTCACTCCAATTTTGAGTATAGTTTCTTTAGATAAATTCAAATCTGAAAAATACAAAGAGAGCACCTCTATTTATAGCCTAAGGTGCTGAAAATCAAAGCTAAGAGAATTCAAAATTCCCTCCTAAACCTATTTAAAACCGGCGCCTAAACCATGCATGAGGAAGGTGTGACCTCTTCCTTCACTTTGGCACCTCCTATTCTACTCCTACACCTATCTACTAATACACACCCCTCCTAAAGCTCCTAACTAAAGCCTAAAAGATGCTATAACAAAAGAGGTTTCTAATGTTTCCCTCTAAGCACCTTCAACTAAAGAAATTACAAAACGAGAAAATAAATGTCCCCTAGCTCCTAAAGCTTTGAACATGCTTCTTGTAATCCTTTGAGGAGGGCTTTGACCTCCATGGGCGTCCTCCATTTGTGCCTCTACCTCTTCTTGATCTTGTTGATTGGCCTCCATGTCCTCTTGAGCTTGATCTCCATCACCTCGCCCTCTGAGGCAATGTGTTCTACCGCTCGACGCCTTACTTCAGCGAAGGTCTTGGGGCGGCTGCGGTTTAGCGATTTACTAAAAGATCCAGGGCACGTTTGTGGTACCCACCTTCACCACCTGTGCCCCAAAGCGGCTTATGTACTCTTTCAGGTTTTCCCCTTGGTATTGCTTCACGTCGAAAAGGTCGTACGAAACTGGGGCTGGGGCCCTGTTGGCTAAATACTGCTCTCTGAATAGTCGTGAGAGCTGTGCGAAAGACGTGATGTGACCCTCCAGGAGGCAGATGAACCAATCCATAGCCATCCCAGTCAAAGTGCTCATAAAGAGCTTGCACCTTACGGCATCAGAACCGCCAACCAACATCATCTGTGTGTGGAACGCAGTGAGGTGCGCCTCAGGATCCTCCATCCCTGTGAAGGTTACCTTGGGCCCCGTGAACGTGTTGGGGATCGCTGTCTCTAGGATCGCCTGTGAGAATGGTGTTGTGAATTCTCTAGGCGGGGAGGCAGTCTCGGGCTGGTCTACGTCGCGCCATCCACGGTGTAACTCCTTGTTGGCACGGTGGACCTCATCGTTTCTCGCCTGAGAAGCCGCGAGATCTGCCTGCATGCGCTCTTGCTCCGCTTTCGATGCTGCCATCGCTTCCTGCAGCCCTTGCATCATGCCCACTAGTTCTTGCATGGTCATCTCTTCACTCCTAGAGCGCGCAGGTCTCATCTTCGTGACTTTCTGGAAACCTTCTTAACTTATTTGGGCTTTGAGAACTGGAACTGAAAAACTTGTGTAGTGGGACTGATGTTTTATATCAGCCCCACGGTGGGCGCCAAATGTTCTCGCCGGTTGACCAGGGTCATCTTTGCGATTGGCTCGTCCTCGCGAGCTAAGGCACCTTCGTTATGCTCCGTCTGTGATACCTGAAAAGAAGTGAACAAAGGAGCGCCCTCGCGACCGTTTGTACTCCGAAGATCAAGTCAGCTAGCAAGAAACATCAAAGGTGACACACCTCCGTATCGAACACCGTGACTGGATGATCTGAAGGTGGTCAAAAATACTGAGAGACTAAAGCTGTGTTGCCCTAATTGTCTGTGCGTACAGTGGGTGCGCCAACAAGACAACTAAGGCAACACAGCTTTAGTTGTCCGTGCGCCCTAGTTGTCTTGTTGGCGCACCCACTATACGCACAGACAATTAGGGCAACACAGCTTTAGTCACCCAGTATTTTTGACCACCTTCAGAACATCCAGTCACGGTGTTCGATACGGAGGTGTGTCACCTTTGATGTTTCTCGCTAGCTGACTTGATCGTCAGAGTGCAAACGGCCGCGAGGGCGCCCCTTTGTTCACTTCGTTTCAGGTACTCATAGACGGAGCAGAACGAAGGTGCCCTAGCTCGTGAGGACAAGCCACGCATAAAGACGACCCTGTTCAACCGGCGGGAACAGCTTTCGATGCTAGAGATCGACCACCGATATGACTTCCACATATCCTTTTGTGGAGCTCTGCCATTATACGTGCGCATTGGTCTCTGGTTACACATACCAAGATTGGGTGAGTGAACCCATGTCTGAACAGTTCTCCACCAATGAGAGTGTACTTGGCAGAATTTTTCTTGATTTTCCTGGATTTTGTGGGTTCCAACGGGAGCATCCCATCAGCCAGGTAGCGCTTGTAGGGCGTCATCCAGGTATCTCCTCCTTCGACCCGGCAAACCTGCATTGAGTCCTCCCCCAAGGTTGGATATAGGCTTACCTGGGGGTCGCAGCGTCTCTTGAGTCAGTGACCGATGACTCCTCGCCCCTCTTCTTGTCGTGCTGACCTGGTGCTCCCCCACCTAGTTATCTGCGGTGAAAGTTCGAGGTGCCTTCAGGGTTTCCTGTATGACCGTCCTCTGTCTGCCCCCTTTGCCTGAACTAGCGAGCTTAGCTAGCAAGTCAGCTCGGGCATTCTCCTCTCTTGGGACGTGCACCAACTCGTGAATGACCCTTTCAGGACCTGGACATACCCTAGGTATGCGGCCATCTAAGGGACCTTGGCCTGGTATTCTCCAGTCACCTGACCTGTGACTAAGAGGGAGTCACTCTTCAACAACAGACTTTGCGCACCCATCTCCTTGGCTAGCAGCATGCCAGCGATGAGGGCTTCGTACTCTGCCTGATTGTTGTTGACCTTGAAGGAAAACCGTAGATTCTGCTCGATTAGCGTCCCGTTTGGTCCCTCCAAGATGACACCTGCCCCGCTGCCTTGTTGGTTAGAGGACCTGTCTACAGAGAGCACCCACCGGAAGTTGGCTTCCTCTTGGGGTGCATCTGCCGAGGAGAGCTCTACCACGAAATCTGCGTACACTTGGCCTTTGATAAGGCCTCGGGGCTCATACTGGACATCGAACTCCGAGAGTTCCACTGCCCAATGTACCATCCTTCCCGCCACATCCGATTTCTGCAGGACCTTGCGGATAGGCAGGTCTGTCATCACCACCATTGTAAAGCTTTGAAAATAATGGTGAAGTCTCCTAGCTGAGAACACCACTGCAAAGGCCACCATCTTTAGGGCCTGGTACCTCACCTCAGGCCCTTGCAATACTTTGCTCACAAAGTATATAGGCTTCTGAACTTGGTCCTGCTCCTGCACAAGTACCGAACTGATCGCCCACTCCGTCACAGCGAAGTACAGGCTGAGCGGAGTGCCCAGCTACGGTTTGCACAACACTGGGGGTTGGCTAGGTACTCCTTCATCTTGAGGAACGCCTCTTCGCACTCCCTAGTCCAGATGAACCTGTTGTTCCTCCTCAGACACTGGAAGTAAGGGTGACCCTTGTCTCCTCTAACTGATACAAATCTGGAGAGAGCGGTCATCCGCCCTGTCAACTGCTGCACCTCCTTCACTGGGATTGGGCTTCTCATCGCAAGGATTGCGACTCACTTCTTGGGGTTCGCCTCTATCCCACGCCCGGTAAGTAAGAAACCCAAGAATTTACCTGCTTCCACCTCAAACAAGCACTTCTCGGGGTTCAGCTTTAGTATGTACTTAGCTATTGTCGTAAATAGCTATTCCAAGTCAGCCACATGTTGATCTTTCACATGCGAGGTCACCACCATGTCGTCCTGTAGGCTTGCACATTTCGCCCTATCATGGGCGCGAGCACTCTGTCCATCAACCTCTGGTAGGTGGCGCCTGCGTTCTTCAGCCCGAAGGGCATCACTGTGTAATAGTAGCAAGGCAACTCGGTCATGAACGCTATCTTGCACTCATCCCTAGGGTGCATCTTGATTTGGTTGTACCCGAAAAAAGCATCCAGTAAGTTGAGCATCTTGCAGCCCGAGGCACTGTCTACCAAGGCGTTTATGCTTAGTAGAGGATAGGAGTCCTTCGGGCATGCTTTGTTGAGGTTGGTGAAGTCGACACACATCCTCCACTTCCCGTTGGCCTTCTTCACCAAGACCACGTTGGCCAACCACTCAGGGTACTGGATCTCCCTTATGTGGTCGACGCTCAGCAGCTTCTTCGTCTCTTCTTTTATGACCTGCCACCTCTCTCCGTTGAACTTCCTTCTTCTCTAGAGGACGGGCCAGACCTTGGGGTACATGGTGAGGCGGTGGCATAGGAAGTCTGGGTCTATGCCTGGCATGTCCAAGGCGGACTATGCGAAGGAATCCAGATGTCGTGTTATGACCTCGGCGATCTAGTCCGGTGATGCTTGGCTTAGCGAATTGACAAGCTTGAACGTCTTACCTCCAATCTTCCTCTCCAAGACTTCCCCTGCTGGTTCGGGTCGTCTCTCCCGGGCGATCTCTGATGGGGCGACCCCTTCTTCAATTGGTTCCCTGGAAGTAACCATGAACACCCCTCTCTTCGTCTTGAGGTTGTTCTCATAACACCTTTTAGCCTCCTTTTGATCTGACTTGATGGTATTCACCTTTCCTCCCAAGTCGGGCAGCTTCATCTTCATGTGCCTTGTCGACGCCACCGCCCTCTGCCTGTTCAGCGTAGGTCTACCCAGCAGTATGTTATTGACGACGAGGTACCTGATGTTCTCCGTGCGGGGCGCAGCGTCATCTGTGAAGGTGGTCCTCAACTCTAAATGCCCACGCACCTCCACCTGGTCTCCCGCGATACTGTACAAGAAGCCGGTATAAGGCCTTAGCAGGTCAGGGGACAACTGCAGTTTGTTGAAAGTCGTCCAGAACATCACGTCTGTCGAGCTTCCTTGATCCACCAGTACACGGTGTACCTTCGTCGCAGCGGTTACTACTGAGATCACCACCGGGTCATTGTCATGGGGGACGACATCTCGGAGGTCGGCCTTGGTGAAGACAAGGTCGATGTCAAGGGCGTCGTCTGCCTCTTGCGCTTGTACCGACATCACTGCTCGTGCATACTTCTTTCGCTAAGAAGCGGTGCACCCTTCTCCTGAAAAACCCCCCGCAATAGTATGGACCTCGCCATGCACGGTATGTCGTGCCCCTGATCCTCCCCTGATACAGTTGAGTTCGGGGCTCCCTGTGACTCCGCCAAGTAGTCATTCAGGAAACCGTTCTTCACCAGCTCATCTAACTGGTGCCCAAACGCCAAGCAGTTGCGTATGAGGTGGCCAAATGGTTGGTGGAACTCGCACCAAGCGTTCTTGTTAGGCTCTAGCTTTTTGTCTGACTTAGCGGGCACCTTCAATCTCTCTGCTATATTGGGGACAGCGATCAGGTCCTTCAATTCCACCACAAAGTTGTGCCTTGGTTGTACATTCTCCCTTGTGCGTTCCCTAACTTGGGGCTTCCTGGTAGCGTAAGGCTGCTACTTCACCGGGGCCCTCTTCTCTGTCGCTGCCTCATGTACCCTCAGGGGTTGAGGTCGACCCGGTTCTCGTGGGCGCGTGGGAACAACGCACATGCGCTTCTCATTGACTTCTCCCTCCGTAGCAATGTGAGCCACCGCTCGACGCCTTATCTGGATGAAAGTTTTGGGGCGGTTTCTGATGAGTGATTCGCTGAAAGGCCCTGGAACGATGCCCTTTCTGAATGCATGCACCATCATTGTTTCATCCTTAGTGTTTAACCTCACCACCTGTGCCCCAAAACGGTTGAGGAATTCATTCAAGGACTCTCCCTGATATTGTCTTACGTCAAAGAGATCGTAAGAGATAGGTGAGGGAGCCCGATTCGCGATGTACTGCTCCCTGAACAACTTGGACAGCTGCGCGAATGACGTTATATGGCCATAAGGGAAGCTGATGAACCACGGCGTCCATGGTCGCCTGCGAAAATGGCATTGGGAAATCCCTGGGTGGTGTCATGGCTTCTTGATCTTCTATCTCATGTTCCCCCCCTTGGTTCCGCAACCCCTTACGCAATTCCTCGTTGGCTCTCTGCAATTCTTCATTCCTTACCAACGATGTAGCCATATCAATCTGGATGGGTTCTTGATATGCTCTTGATGTAGCCACCATTTCTTGGAGAGCCTGCATCGTTTCCATGATCTGTTTTAGAGTGAGGCTTTCGCCTCCATTCGGTGCAACGGATCCTTGCCTCATGTTTCTCATCTTTCTTGATCTTTCTTGTTCTTGTGGATGAGACAGCATTTTAGATTATGCCCCACGGTGGGCGCCAAATGTTCCTGCCGGTTGACCCGATTATCTTCGTGCGCCTACGACGATCACACGCCCAAATATTCCTACCTTCATTTGTACCCTTCTTCGATCAAACACCTGAAATCACAAGGACAAAGGGGCACCCTAGAGGTCGTTTGCACTCCGATGCTCAAGTCAATGTAGGCTAGGAAACACCAAAAGTAAGTTGTCAAAAGCTCTTTGTGTAATCTGTGTGTGTATTCGCGTAAATGATGCGTACCTTATTAGGTTTGATAATACCCTTTATATACTCTAGGGTTTCCACTATTTCCGCTAACCATAATTAGGTTTACTAGGGAGTGCCTTAGCGCTGCTATCACTCACTCTTAGGGCAACCTAGCGCGTAAGGCTTCCTTACTAGAGTGCCACCTCTAACGGGATGACCACCTGGGTACCAACTCATGCACCTAATCTCTGGGGTCATCCATCCTGGGAGTGCCCTAGCTGTTCACGTGCCATGTATGCAGCTCACCTCTGGAACATGACCCTTACGGGTCATATCTCATCCAGTGGCTCTTTGTTTGTGTTACACCTGAGCGCGTCATCCACACCACATGAATGGGCCCCTCATTACCTAGGCTTCTCCCTAACTGGTAACTGGTGTGTTGTTTGGGATCCACCTCTTGTGGCCCAAATCTGCTGTATGAGTCATCGATGTTCGACCTCTCTACACTGCCGAGGACACATCAGGACATCCTGGTGATCGATGTCTGACCACTCTTCGGTACCTTGGCGCACGTGCCTTGCGAGACACTGACGTGTGTCGCTCGTGGGACCCACCTTACGTGGCCCCATCATTACCAGTGGTCAAACGACGTCCGAGGACTAGTCGATACAGCTGTGAAATTTCAACCTGTTTAAATGTTGAAACAACCTATTGTTTGACACTTAGTGGTTTTTAAAATGATTTGGAAAAGCTTTGCTTTGTTTTGTATTTGCTGTAAAATGGAAACACTTGGTTATTTCGATAAAACAATTGGTGTTTTTTTATGAAAACCTTAACAGGACAATTATTTCAATCGATTATTTAGGAAAACAACCTTTGTTTTCATAACAGAATTCTGTTATGTGTTTTAAACTACTTCTGGTTTTTTATCTAACAATTTGGACCACTTGATTGAAGTAATATAAAGGTTTTTAACATTCTTTTGAACTGAATAAGAAAGAGAGTTTGCTTAAAAATGTTTTTCAAGAATTCAAAAGTTTTGGATCATCTCAAGTGTGTGGAATATGATTGAGTTTTCTATACTTCTGAACTTGAACTTTGTAATATCTAGGTGTATTATACTCTCTTGTTCTTGAACATAATATTTTTTTGTGTTCTTGTATAAGGTAGTTTAAGAAAAGTGTTTCTGGAAACTGTAGAGTTGCCAAGGAGTGGTCTGTGCTCTTGAGGGGTTCAATATCATCACTCTTGGTGTGTGTTTTGTAATCTAGGTTTGATTACATAGTGAATTCTCAGTGGTTAGCTGAAGACTAGATGTAGCTCTTGATGAAGAGTGAACCGGTATAAATCTCTTGTGTGATTCTCTCTATCTCTACTCTTATAAACTGTTTTAACTTGGTTTCATATTCTGCTGGTATAAACAAGTTGTTTCGTTAAAACAGCAGGTTGATTTTATGAAAAGAACCTTAAAACAAAAATTTTATTGAGTTGAACAGAAAATCAATTGGTTGATTTTTCAGAGCTTTTCACTCTACTTCCAAACTTTGCGAAAATCCTAAGAAAACAATTCACCTCCCCCCTCGCCCCCCCTCTTGTTTAGGCCACTAATTCCAGTATCTACTACACCTCCTAGACGACCAATCCACAATAGAAGAGCCCCTGCTTATTTGCAAGATTTTCATATCATCAGTAATCATGTAAGTCCTCAATATCCCATCCAACTTTTTTTAAACTTTAATTCTTTATTTGTTGATTTTAGACATACTATAATGTACCGATCAGGTCATCGGGTGTGATGACGTGGACAAGAGAAAGGTGGGTGGTCAAGAAGTCAACATAGTCGCTGTTTATGGAAGTGGCGTTCTGCGGTGTACATAGTCGCCGTTTATGGAAATGGCGTCCTACGGTGTACATAGTCACCGTTTATGGAAGTGGCATTCTGCGGTATACATAGTCGCCGTTTATGGAAGTGGCGTTCTGCGGCATACATAATCGGTTGTCGCCGCTTTGTGTGTCACCGACGTGTTAGATAATGGAAGATCAGGTGGTCTGACATCGCCCAAAAGAGGCATCGCCCAAGAGAGGCATCGCCCAAGAGAGACATCGCCCAAGAGAGGCATCGCCCAAGAGAGGCATCGCCCGAGAGAGACATCGCCCGAGAGAGGCATCGCCCGAGAGAGGCATCGCCCGAGAGAGGCATCGCCCGAGAGAGGCATCGCCCGAGAGAGGCATCGCCCGAGAGAGGCATCGCCCGAGAGAGGCATCGCCCGAGAGAGGCATCGCCCGAGAGAGGCATCGCCCGAGAGAGGCATCGCCCGAGAGAGGCATCGCCCGAGAGAGGCATCGCCCGAGAGAGGCATCGCCCGAGAGAGGCATCGCCCGAGAGAGGCATCGCCCGAGAGAGGCATCGCCCGAGAGAGGCATCGCCCGAGAGAGGCATCGCCCGAGAGAGGCATCGCCCGAGAGAGGCATCGCCCGAGAGAGGCATCGCCCGAGAGAGGCATCGCCCGAGAGAGGCATCGCCCGAGAGAGGCATCGCCCGAGAGAGGCATCGCCCGAGAGAGGCATCGCCCGAGAGAGGCATCGCCCGAGAGAGGCATCGCCCGAGAGAGGCATCGCCCGAGAGAGGCATCGCCCGAGAGAGGCATCGCCCGAGAGAGGCATCGCCCGAGAGAGGCATCGCCCGAGAGAGGCATCGCCCGAGAGAGGCATCGCCCGAGAGAGGCATCGCCCGAGAGAGGCATCGCCCGAGAGAGGCATCGCCCGAGAGAGGCATCGCCAAGCAAAGACATCGCCCAAGAGGAATAGTCGCCAAAAGAAGGTGTCGCCAAGATAAGGCGTCGCCAAGAGAAGACATAGCCAAGCCGAGATATCGATGGTGTTACCCCCCGATGCCCATGGGTAGGAAAGACCGTGGAGGGGGCGACACCGTGAGGAAGCCTTGGACCTTGATAGCTCAGAACAGCAACAAAGAAAGGTGGCTTCAAGGCCATAAGTTCTAGTACCAGTAGGGGGTAAACCTGACTCGTGAAGTATCCACGCCACTGCTGGGAGACCCTGGGACAGATACGACCCATGAGAGGGCCATGACCAGGGGAGAACCACGTGCATGATACGAGAGAAAGGTAGATACACCCCCAGGGCGAGTGACTAGCGATTGGGGCGCATGAGTTGGCACCCAGAAAGTCACCCCACGCGCCAGAAGCACTTCGAGGAAAGAGGGCTCACACAGTGGAATAACTCTAAGATGGGTTGCGGCGCTGTGCGACCCTCTGCGTAGAATAACGATCAAGTTAGAAGGGCACGTGACGATGCGCACGTGCTCATTAAAGGTTTCAGTGAATGTTTGCCAATGTACGCGTTACTTCAGTTAAGATTTGAACGTCCCAAGGAATATTTTTATACGCTTTCAATGCGCTTTAACGGGCTTTAAACATATAAAAAGGGACCTTGGGGCATTTGAAGGGAGGGGAGTTTGAACCTAATTCTCAGAGTCACACAGAGCACAAACTCTAGTTGTTTTCACTGCACACCCATTGTGAGCACAAGGCAATTAGGGCAACACAGTTTTAGTTACTCAGTTATTTCTGACCACCTTCAGAGCATTTGTTTACGGTGCTCCGATACGGAGGTGCGTCACCTTTGATGTTTCTCGCTAGCTGACTTGATCGTCGGAGTGCAAATAGCCGTGAGGGCGCTCATTTGTTCACTTCTTTTCAGGTACTCACAGACGGAGCAAAACGAAGGTGCCCTAGCTCGCGAGGACAAGCCACGCGCAAAGACGGTCCCGGTCAACCGGCGGGAACATATAATGTCTATTTCCTCTAACATTGAGCCTCAAAGTTATAAGGAAGCGGCGAAACACCCATGTTAGGTTCAAGCCATGAAAGATGAATCAGTTGCTCTTGTAGCTAATTAGACTTGTGTTGTCACAAGTCTTCCTCCTGGAAAAATTGCTATCGACTATAGATGGGTTTCCAAGATTAAATACCATTCCAATGTTTCCATAGAACACTACATGGCTAGACCTTTAGCCAAGGGATACAATCAATTAGAAGGCTTGAATTTTTTGGATACCTTCACCCTTGTAGCCAAACTGACTCCCTTCAGACTGATATTGGATCTTGCTATTTCTAATAATTGGGCCCTAAAATAACTAGACGTTAATATTTTTTTTCCTTCACGGTGATTTACAAAAGGAAGTTTACATGAAACTCTCACCTGCTTTTCAAGGCAATGCTAAAAGCATTGTGTGTAGGCGTCAAAGATCTATCTATGGTCTCAAGCAGGCAGGACGTCAATGGTATGCAAAGCTTTCCCATTTTCTAAAATCAAATAAATATGATATTTTTGCTGCTGGTCATTTTTTTTTCTGAAACATAATGGACAAACCATTATTGCGTTGTTGGTTTATGTGGATGATATCATTCTTACAGGAAACAACCTTGAGGAAATACAAAATATTACTGCTCTCCTTCTGTACTGGCCAGACCTTAGACATCGGCTTCAAAGGTCGACATCAGAAGTTGTCATCGGACCTCGGAGGTTTGGTCGCGTTGATGGGCCACGTAACTGGGCCCCAAAAATAATAATGAATTATCATGCATGTGGTGTGTATAGTACGTTCAGATCTAGCACAAGTAAGTATCCCTTGGAGGCGCTAAGGCCCATGAGGGTTAGGGTTTCCAGGGAAAGACTGCATGCATGACACGTGAATAATTAGGGCACCTATAGAACAGATGGTCCTGTAGAGCTGGTGCATGAGTTGGTACCTTGGCGACCATATTGTTAAGATCTTGCACTCCAGAAGAGGAAAGTCCTGTGCGGCGGCTATGCTAAGCTTGTGCAACACGCAATAGGACTCCTTGCTAGTAACCCTAATTCCACTTAAGGAAAGATCCTCGTGGGACAGGGAAGTTAACCTAAATACAGCCTATAAAAAGGGTGGTAAGAACCCTAGAAAGGTACATCGTTTCTAAGACTAAAACTGCTTTACATACTTATTGTTTCTTAGCCCAGTACTGACCTGATCGTCGTAGTGCAATCAACAGGTAAGGTCCCCTCTGTTTCAACAGAGCCACTCTCAATCACCTGAGGAGAGAACAGAAACCACAAGAAATAGGAGGAGTCATCATCTGCCTCTGAAGTCAACGACAGCCGATTTCGGCAAGAACATTTGGCGCCCACCGTGGGGCCCGATAAAACTAGGTCTCATCCACAATCGTGTTGAGAGCCATCCAGCAACATGAGGAATACGAGACAAGGTGCATCTGCACTAGAAGGAGGAGACAGCGTCTCCATGCAACAACTCATGGAGACCATTCACGCTTTCCAGCAAGCCGTAGCGGCGTCCAAAGCTGACCAGGACAGGATTCTGGTTGAGGTTCAAGCCGAACAGGCAACCAGCCAGAACCGATTCCAGGATGATTTGGCCGCGTCGCGTGCAAACAATGAGGAACTGCACAGAGCCAACAAAGAACTGCGCAGAGATTTACAATGCATGGGTGAGCGTACGACTGATGAGCGAACTCCGCCCATACCAGTTAGGGCTCGCCCCATGCCCTTTTCCCAAGAAATCATGGACACTGTGATACCAGCCAGCTTCATGGGTCCAAAAATCACCTTCACAGGTGTAGAAGACCCAGAGGCCCACATCACGGGCTTCCACACCGAGATGATGATCTCATGAGGCACCAACGCCATGCACTGTAAACTATTTATGGATACGTTCTCAAGCACGACGTTGGACTGGTTCATCAGTCTTCCTGATGGACACATTACCTAATTTAATCATTTCTCAACATTGTTCAAAGAGCAGTACATCGTCAACCAAGCTCCCGCTCCTATCTCTTTCGATCTCTTCGACGTTAAGCAATACCAGGGAGAGCCTTTTGAAAGATTTCCTCAACAGGTTCGGGGAACTAGTGGTGAAGCTACACACTAAAGATGAAGACATGATGGTACACGCCTCCAGACGAGGGGTGCTGTCAGGACCCTTCAGTCATTCTCTAATAAGGTGTCGCCCAAAGACGTTTAACGAGATTCGTCGCAGAGTCGTGGCCCACATCGTCGCGGAAGAAGAGGTAACAGAGAAGCGTGGAAGCATCGGCCCTGCCCGACCTCGGGGAACTAGTCGTCCTCTGCCCATGAGGGTACACGAGGCAATGACAGAGAAGAAAGCCCCGAGAAAGCAGCCGCTGTATGAGACAAGAAAGCCTCAGACTACGGCACAAACAAAGGAGGGCACCCCCACCAGACACAACTTCTGAATGGATCTTAAAGAGCTGATTGTCATCCCTAACGTGGCAGACAGACTGAAGTCTCCACCGAAGATCGACAAGAGGCTACGACCTAGCAAAGACACTTGGTGCGAATTAACACCAAGCCTTTGGCCACAGCCTGCGCAACTGTTTGGCGTTGGGGTACCAGTTAGACGAACTGGTGAAGAATGGTTTTGATGATATGGATCCAATTGATCTTGATTTTGCTCATAATGCAGTATATGTAGACAAGATCTTCCTCAATGAGAACAAAATGATTGATCCCTCTTGGTGTTAGAATCCAAGTTACAATGAGAGCCAACAACCTTTCATTTAACTTCAACTCTCCAACAGAACAAGTTCTTACTTGTGCTTGAGGATTCTTTAAACAACTTCTATAATACTGAATCTTGTTAAAATCTTACACCACACCAATATTCCCTTTGTAGATTCTCATCCCAACATACTTCAAACCAGTTATTGCAGTCCATACCTCATGAGTAATCTCCATATCCACACCTTTCACATGAGAAACAAGGTTGTTGTCAAAAAAATTCAAGTTGGTGTAGAAAACCCGAATAAGATCAGGATAAATGTTCCCTTTCATATCCAAGAACCTCTTTAGCAGTTGTTCCTTGAGAAGATTTCGCACATCATCTAGTTTTTGACTTTAAAACCATTTGAAGGAGACAACTTTTAGATTGTTTATCACTTTTCTACTTGTTTCAAAGCGATGTTTTTCAATCAACTCATTGTCTCCTAAAATCTAGCCTTCAAGATGCCCTCCTGTTCTTACAGCCCTGGTTTTGATCCTTTTTTATGATGGAGCAGTGGAATCCATGATAACAGAATGGGAAAAAAATGAAACAGAGAAAAATATGAGATGCACTAAGAGATGTGCCAATAGGTTGTTTTTGTGTAGAAAAACAGTTGCAAAGGGTTTTATAGCAGCACAAAAACCCTCTTTGATCCTTTGGTTGCAATGGGTTCTAGTCTTCAAGAAGAGAAATCTGGTCCAAGCTTGCACAGGAAACACATCAGCTCATACCAGAAAAACACATAGTCAGCACATGTGGATTTGACTAGTCACAAAGGCACTTGAATTTCCAAGATATGGAATATATTCCTTTTATGACAAGAAGTAACCTTGATGTGATTCCAATAGCACAATTAGAATGATTCTTGACATTCTTAGGAATCATCTTGAGTTGGTTATGAGATAGGCACTTTATCATAGAATTGGATCAAGGTTCTATGAACAAGAACTCACCAAAACTAGTGCCAAAACACAAACTCATATGGAAGTATTGAACCGATTAAAGTTGAAGAAAAGGCAAATGCACCGAACATAATACTTAAGAATTGAAATGAACCGAACATATGAGCTAGAAAAACAAAGGAACAAGATGAATGGACAGAAACATCAAAGGACCGAACCAAAAACAACAAAACAGCAAGAACACCGAACAGAAATTTCAGAGAAGCAAACTAAGACTTGAACAATTAAAGAGGAAGAAGGAAGGAGAAGAGAAAGCTCATGGAGATGGATGTATGGTTGGATGATCACGCCACTAGGAGGATGGAGACTCCAAGATAAGTGTGCAAGCCGCCAGTTGAGGTAACCATGGAACCATCAAGATAAGACTAGTGAAGAAGGCACAAAGCTCTCCAATGCTCTCTCAAAAAATGAATATAGTTTCTTTAGTCTAAATTCAAATCTGAAATGTACAAGGGCAGCAGCTTAATTTATAGCCTAGAGGTGCTGAAATGCAAGCTACACAAATTCAAAATTCCCCCCTAATTATTCAAATGAAAGTGGCGCCTAATCCAAGTCATGAGGAAGGTGTGATCTCTTCTCTCACTTTGGCACCTCCTTATTTACTCCTACACCTATCTACTAACGCACCCCCTCCTAAGACTCCTAACTAAAGACTAAAAGATGCTTTAACAATAGAGGTTTCTAATGTTTCCCTCTAAGCACCTTTCTAAACAATATTCTTTATTATTTAATACTTGGCCTTGCCCTTCATGAGATGGACTTGGGCTTTTTGGGCTTTGGCCTTCTTGGGCTTGGGCTTGGGCTTTGGGTCTCATCTTTTGCAAAGATTAATAAGTAGAACTTTAAGTGTGAGGGCAAATGATCTTGTCCTTCATTATTAAAGGCCCCCTTTATTTGATTCTCATCAAACCTCCTTCTGAACCAAATCAGACCCATATGACTGCTTTATTGACTCATAATTCTTTTAAGATTGAAATATGTAAATGATAGAATGCATAAAGAAATTAAATCAATTTTATGTAGTGTTGTCAGAGGAGAAACAATCCGTTGTTTCGAGAAAACAATCGGTTGTTTTTCTGAAACAACAACTAAATAGAATTTTTAAAAGCAGAGAAGAATCAAAATATAATTGCTCCACATATATCACAGTTAGATGAAGATTTAACACAAATTAAGAAAAGAAAAACAACAAAAACAAAGAAAGCCTTATCCTTTTGTCATAGAGTCTCTTCAGTGAGTCATTGTCCATGATCAAGAAAACTTCTTGTGGCTTTTAAGAAGACTTAAGCTGGTACATAACCTTCAGTTCAATTCAAGACAAAATCCTTTCCTTCCAAAAGCTTGATCTGATGACTCAAGCGTCCATGCTTCTCTTAGTATTCCTACAACACAAATTTCAAGCAACAAGATTTGGTCCCCTTACAAAAGTGGTCCTTTCCATTTACATTTATCACTGGGAACTTCAGAATCTTTGGGAATCCATCTCATAATACCTTTAGGAACAAAATATTTCCTAATTTTACAGAATCTAACAGAGTGGCCTCTTTTCATGCAATAAAACACATGTAACAACCGGTTGTTTCGATTTTTCAATCGGTTGTTTTTCTAGCACTTTTGAAAAAGGCTTTGAAATCCCATTTTTCTCGCTTTGAGGATTAAACCCCAAACCAGATTTTCCAAAAACACATTTTTGGGATGCCAAGACAGTTTCAAAGTTAGATTTACACTTTGAAAATTTATCCACAATTCTTACAAGAGAGTGGACTTTACTCTTAAGAGTTTTACAATTTTCACAAGCTTTTGAGTGACACAAGCAAAAAGAATTCTTGCAATGCCATTCAAGATTTTTAAAATCAGTTTTTGAATTTTCCAGTTCTTCTTCAAGTGTCTTGACTCTATTTTCAAGCCAGTTATTCAACCATTTCAACCAGTTGTTCAAGAGAGCCAATCAGTTAGCTTCCTCATGAGTTTCTTTAAAAGTTTGAAGCAATTGACTATAGTTTTCAGCATTTAAAGAGGCACAAGAACTTACACTGCTTGAATCATCTTCTCCCTCTGCCATCAAACACATATTGTGAAGAGCTTGATGAGGAGATTTCATTTTCATCCCAAGCAATGTAGGCCTTTTTTTATTTCCCTTTCTTGCTTGACTTCTTTTCCTTGCCTTCTTCATTTGGGCATTCAGCTTTCATATGCCCCTGTTCTCCACAACCAAAACAAGTATAATTGTTAGGATTAAAATTACTAGTTTTCTTGTTTCCATACCTTTCTTTGTTGGATTCTTTGTTGCGGTTTCTCTTCAAGAATTTGCTGAACTTTTTGGACAGCAAACTAAGAGTTTCTCCCTCACTTTCATCACTCGAGTCTTTCTTATTTTTTTTCTTGGCAGCTTTCGAGGCTATGTTCCTTACATGTTTGTCTTCACTTTCTTGAACATTGAGTCTATTCATCTCCAACTCATGTTCTCTAAGCTTTCCAAACAAGGAAGTTGTGGTTAAGGATGTCAAATCCTTAGACTCAGAGATGGCAGTAACTTTTGGTTGCCAAGATCTATCAAGACACTTTAGAATCTTGATGTTCAACTCCTACTTGTCAAAGATTTTTCCAAGACTCATTAGATGATTGACTATGTGGGTGAATCTCTTTTGCACTTCAACAATTGATTCTCCTTTGGGCATTCTGAACATCTCATACTCTTGTATTAGAGTATGTTTCATTTCCCTTTTCACATCATTTGTCCCTTCATGGGTGACCTATAGAGTATCTCACATTTCGTTAGCCGATGTACATTGTGAGATCTTGAAAAATTCATTAGAGTTCAAAGCAGAGGTTATGATATTCTTGGCAACGCAATCAAACTTGGCCTTTTTATTTAAAGCATCAATCCATTGGGACCAAGGTTTTTCAATAGAAGCACCTTTCTTTTCAAATTTTGGAATAAAATGGTCATTTTCAATTGCATCCCAAATCCCTTTAAGAGATTCAGCAAAGATTTTCATTCTAACCTTCCAAAACTGATAGTTAAAACCACAAAACAAAGGTGGCCTGTTAATTGAGGCACCCTCCCCAAAAGGTAGTTTTTCAGCCACAGAAAAAAGATTTAGGATCGAAAACTTGAGTAACTACAAGAACTTAGCTCTTGATGCCAATTGTTACTATATATGGCCTTAAACAAGAGGGGGTGAATTGTTTATAAGAGATTTTCAAAAACTTTTGAAGGTTTAATGAAACTCTGTGAAGAAATCCATAAGAGGAATCAAGTTAGCCAAGAATACAAACTGTTTTAAAGTAAAATACAAAAAAACAATTGGTTGTTTCTTCTAATCAATCGATTGTTTATACCAGTTAAAACTTAAACAGCTTAAAAACAGAATTTAAAGGAGTTCAGAGAAAGAGAAATGCACACAAACAGTTTATACTGGTTCACTCTTACAACAAGAGCTACATCCAGTTCCCATAAACCCCTGGGTAATCCACTAAGCAATCAAACCAGATTACAAAACATCACACACCAAAGTAGTGACATTGAACCCCTCAAGAAACACACTACCTTTGGCAAACCACACCAAGAGTATTGATCTTGAACACCTCAAGAACACACAACACTCTTTGGCAATACAATAATAGAAATACAGAAGATTGAGAAAGGATTACACCTGATCAAAGTACAATTGAAAAGAATACAATTGCAATCTTATTCCACTCTCACTTGAAAATCCAAAGCTTGATGTGAATCTTGAAAACTAGATATGTCAAACTGAATTTTTCAAAATTGTTTCTTACTCTTCAGAAACATATAACAAACTATTTATATTTTCCAAAGATTGGTCAAAATATTTAATGAAGAAGCGTATTCAGATAGAAATCATTTAAGATAGATTCACCATTCAAAATTGAATTATGTTAGGATTTTCAAAGAAACAATCGGTTGAAACCATGAAACAACCGATTGATTTGGTTAGACAATTAAGTCAACCAAGTTAAACAGCTTTCAACCTTTTTCAAAACCTCTAAGAGCAAAACAACCAGTTGATTCTACAAAACAACAAGTTTTTTTTCACTTAGTTGGAAAAACATCTAATTTCAAAAAGGTTTCAATTCACATCAGTTTTAGATTCAACAAAAGAGTGGATGACACATTATTCTATCCAGATCCCACCCACACATAGCAGCAACACCAGCCTTTCATCAAACACCTTGGATTTGGATTTTTCAAAGCTCTTTATCACTCTTGATCAACACAATCAACAGGTAGGGCCCCCTCTGTTTCAACGAAGCCACTCTCAATCACCTGAGGAGAGAGCAAAGACCACCAGAAATAGGAGGAGCCACCATCTGTCTCTGAAGTCAACGACGGCCGAGTCAACTGGCGAGAACACCTTCATAAGAATTTTTGCATCAAAAATTTGGGAGATCTTACTTACTTCCTCAGTCTTGAAGTGGCATGCAATAGCATTGGAATCCACCTCAGCCAAAGAAAATATACTCTAGACTTGCTTGAAGAAACGAGTATGATGACTTGCTTGAAGGCAACAAGTTAGATGAAAAAGAAGCATCTTTCTATAGAAGACCCATAGGGTGCCTGATCTACCTCACTAACACACGTCTAGGCCTCATCCCTTTACCTCCAAGGTGTTTTCCTTCCTTATCTTTTTCATTACCCAAGGTTCCTACTTATACACCTTATTGGATAAAGAATGTTAAGGATGATTTTTTCATACATTCTAGTTTTCCAAATAAAATCATTTTTAAACAATCTTTTCCAACATGGTCTGTGTATAGAACATCTTTTTCTGAACTCCCAACATTTCAAAGTGATAAGTCATGTTTGCCTATTTCTTCTTGTATTCTATTATCTAATAGCAAACTGACTTTGTTTTATGCAGGAGTACTAAATTCGTGGACGAATTCTCTCCAACTTGGGGAGTATGATGAGAATAAAAAAGATGTTATCAATAGAAGAAATGGACAAGGGCCAAAGCATTTAAAGTTCTTCTTATTAGTCTTTGCAAAAGATGAGGCCCAAGCCCAAAGCCCAAGCCCAAGAAGGCCCAAGCCCAAGAAGCCCAAGTCCAAACCATGAGGGGCAAGGCCAAGCATTAAATAAAATAGCATCATTTGATTTACTCTTGCATAGTTGTAGGAGGTGTGGATATTAAATAAAGGAGTGTGAATATGTAAAATAAAGTCACATTGTCCATGTGACTTAGGAGAGTAGGTGTAGTTTTTAGGACGTGTCATAGTAGAAAAAGGTCACACCTCCCATGTGACTTGTTTTTTGTGGGAATTTCAAATGAGTTTCATTTGAATTTTCCCACCTATTTTTCAGCACCCTCACACTATAAATAGAGATGTGGGCTCTTGTAAAATTCAGAATTGGAAATTGGATATAGAGAAACTCTACTCAAATTGAGAGAGAATTGTGAGTTTTGGTTTCTCCTTCTTCCATAGCCTTATCTTGTGTGCCATTGGAGAGCTTCAAGTGGCGGCTTCCTTTCACTTATCTTGGAACAAGGACTCCAAGTGGCGTGATGCAATTCCAAATTCTCATTCCAGCCGAGCTTCATTCCATAAGTGTCATTCCTTTCATCTTCTTTTGCAATTTCATTCGGTAGTTTATCATCTCTCTAGTGTTCTTCTCCTTTCCACCGATTGTTCTTGTGTACCTTGTGTTGTTCTTCATTTTCTGTTCGGTACCTTTTTTTTTTACTTCAATTGTGTTTAATATCTTGCTCCATGGATGTTTACAAGGAGATAGCACTCTTATTGAGTTTGGATCATCATTTTGGAAGGCTATGTCTCCATTGATGACTCCTTAAGCTTCCTTGATTCCATTTCTGTTTTTAGTTTGTTGTTTTGTTGATGTAATTTTGTTTTCATTGTTTAAGCACTCTTTGATCCTTGAATTGTTGTTTTCCTTCTCATATAATGTTGTGTTCAAGAGTTTAAAAGTGTCTATGTTCAATCCAACTCATATCACCAGGTGCCGAAATATTTCTCCACAATAACACCATTATACAGATCAAAGCTTATAGTGATTCGAATTGGGAAACCTACCCTGAAACTAGGAAGTCCATAAGCAGGTTTGCATTTATTTGGGAAAGACTCTCATTTCCTGGAAGACCAAGAAACAATAAGTTGTCTCGAAGAGTTCATTTGAAGCCGAATATCGTGCCTTAGTTGCAACATGTGAAATCCAGTGGCTCATATATCTACAAGAATTTTGGGTCCTCTTTATTCAACCAGTTTAGTGTACTGTGACAATCAATAAGCTATATTGACATTGTTAATAATTAAGTTTTTCATGAAAGGATAAAGCACATCGAGATTGATTGACATGTGGTATGAGAAAAGATTAACCAAGGATTGATCTAGCTTCTTTCCTTCTCTTTTGTACTGCAAATATCTTTACCAAATGACCACCTCAAAATGTCTTCACAAATCTGTATTTCAAGCTGGGAATAATGAAAAATATATAAGTTGTTGATGAGTTTTATTTTGGGTTTCTGTTAGCTTTACTTTTGGGCTTTTAGCAAAGCCCACCTTTCCTTTTTCTATTTTTGGTTTTGTTACATTACATGTATATAACGCCAACTTTTCCTTTTGCACCTATGTCAGATTTTCATTCAATTAATAATACTTTACTCACTTATGTTTCACTCTTCTGTCTTCTTCTCGACCCTTCTACTGTCTTCTTTCGTTTCCTTTCGTTCTCCCTGTGTTGTCTTACTGCTTCTGGGTTTAATCTTTTTATTGCTTATGGGTTTAATCTTTTATCTTTTTTATTCTTTCTGATCCTGCCGGTTGACTTAGTGCAAGAGCGTTGCCTCGTCACAGTCTTCCTCACCAGCTTGTCACCACGTGCCCTCCAAGTCCACACAGCAGATAGCCTCTCTGAGAACCTGAAAAACACACAGTGGCGCCTCTGCGGCCAGTGGCGCTCCGACGCTCAAGTCAGTGACAAGAACCCCAAAAAACTAAGAGAAAATATGCTCTGTAGGACCCTACTAAAGGCGCACAACCCTAGCAGAATGAGCCGTAATGAAAAACGTACCTCTGCAAATTCTTTTAAGGTTACCTTTATAGCTAGGTTTGTTCTCTCTCCAGGTCGTTATGCTTTTGGACGCGTGGCTCGCATCCAGCCCTGCACGTGTCGCCATCTGGGTTGGGATAGCAGGTAGCGCCCAGCCCTACACGTGTCGTCATCTAAGCTAGGACAACTTGAGCGTCATTTCTCTATTGCACCCAACCCTACACGTGTCTTTATCTAGGTTGGAGTAACCGGTGACATCCAACCCTACACGTGTCGTCATCTGGATTGGGGCAACTTGAACGTTATTTCTGTGTAGTAACCAGCCGCACAGTTAAGTCCTCTACTCAAGGGGCAAGCTAGTGCACAATGCGCTGTGAAACATCACCTAACAAGGCCAGTATCGGATGCAACAAAGTGCATCATCTTTGTGATATCGCTCGTCGTAAGCGGCACCCTTCTTATTGCTACGTCGTGCATGTTCTAGCTGGGGAAACCTTGCCACCAACGAATGTCCACTCTGGGAATCCTGTCGTCGATGAGCAAGGTGTTCCCCCCAACCCATTCAACCTTCATGCCCCATGCTGGCGCAACAATCATCTTGCTGAACTTATACACTTGAAATTACTCTTCTGAGCCTCCAACAGCTTTAACTAAGTTTACTGAGGGATCCGACGATGTGCTTCTTGTGGCGGTGTGCAAACCACCCGATCTCCTAGCATTCCCCGGCGATCTCTCACCATCTGATCTCCTAGCACTCCCATACGGCGACTGTGACGTAACTCTGGTGACCGCCGGTTGCGCACACTAGAGATCGGAGAACGCCAATTCTGCGTTCGGCGACTATGCTCACTTCTGAACCATTCATCTCTTCTAGCCTATGTGTTCCACTGAGCACGCCCCACCCGGGCACGCGCAAGACACGTCATCACACCCGATGACCTGGTTGGTACACAAGCCCCCCAGTCTCGAGCTACGACTTGTTCAGCGAGGAGACTAAAGAGGTTTAAATCTGGCGGCTTACGTGGCTTTGCCCGTTGGCGCTAAAACTGTTTACTGACTTGACATTTCACCAACTCCTTCGATCATTCGACACGTGGACCCATCGACGGCCATTGTTCACTGTCGTTTGCGCTTCCTACAACGTTCGAAACCCTTAAACCCTTCACGCTATTCACTGTTTCATTATCTTTCTTCATCTTCAAGCATTCTGAACGCTCTCTCTGCGAACTATGAAACCTACGTCCCCCTCAATCATCAATTTCCTTCAACACTCATCCGATCATCAAAAGGTAACTCTTTTACTCCTTCTACTGATATTTGCTGCATTTTAATCGGTTTGCATCATCCATTAACTGTCTGGAGCATACGTTGTGGGTTGTTTCTCTTTTTTCTCGTACCTTAGAGTTTCGTTCTCGATAGCGTCTTCCCCAGCGAACTCTCACTCGTTCGTTCTGCCTTCTTCGTCTTCGATCGAGTCATTCTCTTGTTATCCTCATTTCCTCCCTTTTCTTTCCTTTGCAGTTCCTGCGATGGCTCAGACAAAGTCCACCGCTAACCCTCCTTCCTCATCGCGAAACCCTCCTCCCAATACTCGTAGGGTTACCACTGGGACAAACCCTCCACCAACACGCAACTCCCCACGAGCCTCTGGTGCTCCTTCCTCACAGGCTGAGAGGCCTGCCTCATCCCATGCCAATCTTACCCAGGCAACTCCACCACAGGCCGGGGGAGTCTCCCTTCCTTCACAAGACTACAAAGAGCTCTACCCTTGGGCCTCCCCGATTCTACTGAAGGAAACTTCATCGATAAATACTGAGGTGGGGGTACATCGACTGAGGAAAGGGGATCAATCTGACCTTTCATTTCACTAGGAGCACGACAGCAAAGTGACAGTGCTGCCTTGCCTCCCTGGAGAGCCGATCTGTGTGGACGATAGGAGGAGCAACGACGAGTTGTTCTGCTTCATCTACGCCACACTGTTTAAGAAAGTGAAACTTAGGTTTCCTTTCACTCGCTTCGAGAGGGAGTTGTTAACCGAGCTCAACATCGCCCCTGCCCAGCTCCATCCCAACAGCTGGGCATTCGTGAGGGCGTTCCAAATCCTTTGCGTGCACTTGGGGCTACCGGCTTCGGTGGATGTCTTCCTCTTTTTATTCGAGGCAAAGAATCCTGGAGATCGCCCCTGGGTCAGCCTGAATGGGATTGCTGGGAGGTCAATCCTCTCCATCTTCCAACAATCCTACAAAGATTGGAAGGGGAAGTTCGTCAAGGTGTGCCAGAACGATCAAGACCCTTCACTGCTTGATGGCTTCCCCTTGTATTGGGTAAACAAGGGGCAGAAAGACTCCAAAGACAACTTCAGGAGACCAAGAAGTCCTGACAACATGGGGGAGCTGGACAAAGACCTTTGTCTCTTCTGGAAGAGTGTGGCTTCTGCCAACATCACCTTCCCCACTGCTCTGATAATCTCCTTTGAATTCCTTGAGGACCAACTCGAAATGTACATAGGTTAGCCCCTTTCCCAACACCAAAACTCTCACTTCGCGTTAAAACTGACTTAGCATTTTTACCATTCTGTTTTCGGCATTCCATTATTCTGTATTGGCCTTGATCATTCATCCATGTGCTATTCGCTTATGTTATCTCTGTATGTATATACTTGCATGTTCTGCTTCCGCTTTGGTTACTCATCTATTTTTACCTTGTGCAGACGCAATGTTGGGCAAAGGAAAACTGGCTGAATTGAGGGTGATCGCCCGATCCCACAAACTCGCGGCGGGCTCTCAAACGATCCTGAACTCTGTTGCGGATATCGCCGCCGCCCAGGGCCAATCCCCACCAATTGGTCCACCCGCTGCTGCCGCTCTTCCAGCCCCCCAACGCAAAAAACTACCTCTTAAGAAGGCCAAAAGGAAAGCCCCCAGGGTAGTATCTGACGAAGAGGCGGATGAAAGCACCGAGGACGGGCTAATCTTCAAAAGGCAAAGGGTGGCGGTGACCGAGCCCCCAGCAATTGAGAGCGCCGCTCCAAACTTCATCGAGAACCCCCCAGCGCCTCCACACCATTCGAGTCCGCTGGAGATGTTCTTGTTTCAAACGCTTCAGTTGCTGAGGCCGCTCCTGAGCAACTTGCTGATACGCAAGCCTCCTCACAAGCTGCCGAGAAGCTGCCTGCCTCACCACCATGCCTCGAAGCTCCCCCCGCCGTCCAACCTTGTGAGGGTGGTGGTGAACACCAACCTTCGCCTCCACCAGCAACCTCAGGCCTCCCAGCCGCTCTTCAAGAAGCCTTGAAGTCCTTCACCGTGCGCCTAAGTGCCATGGTTGACGATTGTCTTCCCCAAATTGTCGGCGAAGGGCTCAAGGACTCCTTGGAGAAGTTTGAGCTCGACAATCGGATCAACCAGGAGGTGGCAAGCACCGCGAAAGCTGAAGCCGAAAAGGCCAAGTGCGATATGATGATGCAAGGCTTGGAGTTTTCGCGAGTTGAAAACGCCCTCAAGGACGAGCTCCAGAGCGTGCGGCAAGACAACAAAGAGCTGCGCAAGAAGCTTCATGACAAACTCCAAGACGCCGTCGAGCTGGAGAGCAAGATCGTCCCTCTGAGGGAAAAAATTGCCGCGCTGGAGGAGGCAAAGAAGACTGACGCTCAGAAGATGGCCAACCTGGAGAAGAGGTCAATCGAGAGAGAGACCCTTCTGGGAAAGGTTGAGCAAGATCGGGATAAGGCCTCCCAGGAACTTAGTGAAACTACTGCTGAGCTTGCTCGAGTTCGCGAGGAGAACAACGGGCTCAAGAAGAAGGCCGACGAGCTCGAGCTTGAAGTCACCCAGGTTCGTGAAGAGAACAGTGGGTTCAAGACGAAGATCGACGAGCTTCAGCTTGAGGCTGCCCAGGTTCTAACTTCCGGCTTTGGCATTGCTTTGGAGCAGTTTGCTTGCAAATATCCTGACCTCGATCTTTCTGAGTTCTCAGTGTACAACGAGGTGGCGGACGGCAAGATCGTGCCCCTGATTGACTTATCTCCTTGAAAACTCTTATGCTTTACCGTGTTCTGTAATAATTTTCATTTTGTTTGAACTGTTCGATGCTCGTGTGCACATATATGCATATATATATATATATATATATATATATAATCTTCTAATTTTTCTGCTGCGCAATCAATTGGTTTAACTGGATGGTTCTTTCTTAACCTAACGTACTTTGCACCAACCGGTACTTAACTTTCTGCAAACCATTTAGCACCCGGAACTTCTCTTGCCCGACCCGCCAAGAGCCAAAGGCGTCTCTACATCGTCGCTCAGAACTTCGCAGACGCGGCCTCCGCTGTGCGATTCTCTTTTTGTTCCAATCTCAAACCATGGGCTTCTGGCGACGTCATCTTCCCTTTAACTGAAAGCGTCCCTTGCGGGACCACCTTCTGATTTCATCTTTGCTCACCTGGGAGGAGAGCCGTCTTTCGAATCACTCTTTGCCTCCATTTGCTGTGGGGTTAACTAACATAACTGGCGAAACTTACTCAACTGCATGAACTCAGCAATACTTGAACTTAACCCTTCACATACTGCTTTTAACTCGAGCAAATTGTTAACCTTATAACAAACTTAGCGAACTATTAACTCAAAGTAAATTTGAGCAGCTATCAACTCTTCGGCGATGGCATTCAATAAAACTTGTGAACTTAAGGTAACAAATCTTAACATAAAATCACTTACTAGGCAGCAGGTTTTAACTCAAACTAGTATTAAAATACAGTTCACCTGATCTGCCAAGTGAAGTGCCCCCTACTTCTGTCATCGCCTGGAACTCTTCTGATCTGGCACTCGCCGTACAATCCCTTCACTGTCTCAACCTTCACGCCATAGGGTTCTGGCGATGTTACCTTTCTTCTTTGCATAACTTGATCATTGTTCCCTCATCTGGGGGTAAAGGCGCCTTTCGGATCCTTCTCTACCTCCCTGAGTTTTAGAACAATGATCTAGATAGTGAGGTGTTCTCTTCGAACCTACCTCCGTTATCTTTTATCTTCTTCCACCCTTCACGTCGTACCTGAACTCGTTCAAGACGAGAAGGATTTTATCTATCTTCACACCACCCGCAAGCGTGGAAGCTTTATCTGGTCTTACTGGGTCAATATTGATGTTTCTCTTAAAGGGGAAAAGGCGTTTTCCATCGACCTTCCCTTCCCGCCGTTTAAGGTCACGAACACCCGTGACTTTTCAGTTTCATCTTGCCTGAACTCACTCTGAGGTGAGAAGGACTTTCTCTAGTGCCTCAACTTGCCCAGGGTGTACATCTCCTCCACCCTGGATGCACTGAAGACTTTTAATCTTGCCTCAATCTGCTTATGCAAAGAGGTCTTTCAATCTGTTCTTGCCTTCACTCGCTCAAAGACGAGGAGGACTTCTTCTCTTTCTCGCCTGCACTCGCTCAAGGACGAGGAGGACTTCTTCTTTTGCCAAAAAATGCACGAGAGCGCTGAGGGCTTTTTACACTACTGGTACCTCCGATCGCCGAAAGACGATGAGGTCTCTAAAAGTTTTAACTACTGCCACCGATCGCCGAAAAACGACGGGGACTTCAAAACCTTTGACTATTGCCACCGATCGCCGAAAAACGACTGGGACTTCAAAACTTTTAACTTTGAGGCATGCAATACAACTTTACTGTTGCCCTAGATCACGTACAAGTGGTAAGGTCTTTTTTCTAAAACTTTCAAAACAATAAGCATGCAAACTTAGAAGCTTTAAACTTGAAAAACTCTTCTTTATTGGGCGGCCTCATTAAAAACCCTCCTTAGGGAAAAAAGAGTGCCCCCTTGAAGTTGTTTTAACAGAAACTATTCAAACCTCTTTATGTTCGTCTTTACTTACAAGGCTTTAACTGTAATACAATTTGAGATGTGTGGCGTTCCAAGTGCGAGGAATCGCCCCTCCTTCTAACGTCTCCAAGCGGTAGGCGCCGTTTCCGAGCACCTCGGTTATTCTGAACGGTCCCGTCCACTTAGGCGATAACTTGTTCTGCATCTCTTACTGATGGGCCTTCCTCATCACCAGATCGCCACTTCTAAACTGCCTTGACATTACCTTGGAGTTATACCTTCGCTCAATCCTTCTCTTTACTGCTTCGGCCTTCACTCTCGCCTCCTCCTTGACCTCATCCAGCAAATCCAGATTCATTCTTCTTTCTTCGTTCGAGTCTTCCGCCACAAAGTTCTGAAATCTCGGCGAGCTTTCCTAGATTTCGACTGGAATCATCGCATCACATCCATAAACCAAACTAAACGGGGTCTCGTGGGTTCCTGACTGCTCAGTGGTATGGTATGCCCAAACTATGCGGGGTACCTCTTCAGCCCACGACCCCTTAGCTTTCTCTAGTCTTCTCTTTAAACCTCTCAGCAACACCCGATTGGCAGACTCCACTTGGCCATTCGTCTGTGGGTGCTCGACGGATGCGAACACCTGTTGTATTCCCACCTCTTCGCACAACTTTTTCAACAGGTGACTCGCAAACTAAGTCCCATTGTCTGACACCAGGTGTTTACGCACACCAAACCGACACACTATGTTTTTCCATACAAAGCTCTCAACCTTGTGTGCGGTGATCTGGGCCACTAGCTCCGCTTCGATCCACTTGGTGAAGTATTCAATCGCCACTACCAAGTACTTCATCTGCCTGACCGCCAATGGGAAGGGTCCCGGAATGTCAATTCCCCAAGTATGAAACGGCCAGGGGCTGTAAATTGACTTCAGTTCTTCTGGGGGTGCCTTGTGCCAATCGGCGTGCTGCTGGCATTGCTTGCAACGCTGGGCGTATCTCTTGCAATCTTCTCTCATCGTGGGCCAGTAATAGCCTGCACGGATAGTCCTTGTCGCCAGCGATCGACCTCCAATGTGGCTCCCGCAAATTCCCTCATGGAGCTCAGCCATAATCCTCGTGCACTTCTCTCCGTGTATACATACAAGAAGAGGGTGTGTAAATCCAAACCTGTACAGCTCGCCGTCAATAAGGGTAAACTTGCTGGAGCTCTTCTTTATTTTTCTGGCCTCAGTTGAGTCAACTGGAAGCACACCATCCGCTAAATAACATTGGTATGGCGTTATCCACGTGTCTGGTTCGTGGACAGCGCAAACCTGCATCGATCTTGCCCCTTCCGCTGGGCGCGCTCTGACCCTCGGCACCCTCAGAGTTTCCTGCGTTAGGGATCTATGACTTCTCGCTGGACTTTCCATTTATCTACAAACATGGAGAACTCGGTGGTCTGCCACGAATGCTCGAGGCGCTTTCAAAGTTTCTTGAATGACAGTCCTCTGCCTGCCCCCCTTGCCCGAACTGGCGAGCTTGGCTAGCAAGTCAGCTCGGGCATTCTGTTCTCTTGGCACGTGCACCACTTCAAATGAAGTGAAAGATCTTCTTAGCTCTTGCACGTACTCCAAGTAGGCTGCCATCTGCGGGTCCTTGGCTTGGAACTCGTCAGTTACTTGTCCGGTGACCAACAACGAATCGCTCTTGGCCATCAGCACTCTCGCCCCCATTTCCTTAGCCAGTAGGATTCCGGCGATCAAAGCCTCATACTCTGCTTGGTTGTTGCTTGCTTTGAAAGCAAACCTCAATGATTGCTCTATCAACACTCCGTTGGGCCCTTCCAAAATGACCCCAGCCCCGCTGCCCAGCTGGTTGGACGACCCATCAACTAAGAGTACCCAGCGAAAGTCACCCTCGGCGTTCCGTGCCACCTCGGAGGACAACTCGACCACGAAATCGGCGAAGACTTGCCCTTTGATCGATCCCCGAGGTTCATATTTGATGTCGAACTCCGAAAGCTCAACTGCCCACTTCACCATCCTTCCAGCCACATCGGGCTTCTTCAAAACCTTCTGGATTGGCAGATCAGTCATCACCAGTACCGTGAAGCTCTGGAAGTAATGGCGCAATCTCCTCGCCGAGAATACAACCGCCAATGCTGCCTTTTCTAGGTCCTGGTACCTTACCTCTGGGCCTTGCAGCACCTTGCTAACGAAATATATAGGCCTTTGGATCTGATCCTGATCCTGCACTAGCACTGCGCTGATTGCCCTCTCAGTTATGGCAAAGTACAGCCTGAGCGGTGTTATGTCTTGAGGCTTGCACAGAACTGAAGGGCTCGCCAAATATTCCTTGAGCTTTACGAAGGCCTCCTCACACTCCTTTGTCCAAACAAACATGTTGTTCCTTTTCAAACATTGGAAGTATGGGTGGTCCTTCTCTCCGCTTGCCGATACGGATCGGGACAGGGCGGCCATCTTCCCCGTGAGTTGCTGCACCTCCTTCACATTGGCGAGGCTCCTCATTGCCAAAATGGCAGCGCACTTCTCGGGGTTAGCCTCAATTCCCCTCTCTGACAGGAGAAACCCCAGAAATTTCCCTGCTTCTACACCAAAAACGCACTTTTCAAGATTCAGTTTTAGCTTGTACCTGGCTATCGTGATGAACAACTCTTCCAAGTCTGCGACGTGATTGTCTTTCTCCAGGGACGTCACGACCATGTCGTCGACGTATGCCTGCACATTCCTTCCGAGCATGGGTGCGAGCACCTTGTCCATCAGCCTTTGGTATGTGGGCCCTGCATTCTTCAACCCGAAGGGCATTACCCTGTAGCAATAACATGACCTTTCCGTCATGAAGGCGGTCTTCTCTTCATCCATGGGGTGCATTTTGATTTGGTTGTACCCCGAGAAGGCATCCAGAAAACTGAGCAGCTTGCACCCTGATGCACTGTCTACCAGGGCGTCTATGCTCGGCAAAGGGTAAGAGTCCTTCGGGCAGGCCTTGTTCAGGTCTGTAAAGTCAACACACATCCACCATTTTCCACTGCTCTTCTTGACCAGGACAACATTAGCGAGCCATTCTGGATATTGGATTTCCCTGATGTGGCCTGCTGCAAGGAGTTTTTGTGTCTCTTCTTTGATCGCCTGTCTCTTCTCCTCATTGAACTTTCTTCTTCTTTGGCGGATGGGCCTGACTTGGGGGTCCATTGCTAAACGATGGCACAAGAAATCGGGATCGATTCCCGGCATATCTGAAGCAGCCCACGCAAACGCATCCAAGTGTCTGCTTATCACCTTGGCGATTTGGTCTTGCGTCTTGCTATCCAGGGTTCTTCCCAACTTAAACACCTTACCGCTGATCTCCTTCTCGAGCCATTCCTCTACTGGCTGAGGTTTCCTCTCGCTGGTGATCAGCGCCCTCGCGATACCGGTTTCTCTGGCAGTTTCTTTCTCCCTCCCAGCTCTCTGACCTCGCCTCTACATTCCCCATCGGCACATCGCCCTCGACGACCACCTCTAACGCCGTATCCGAAACTCGCCGGGATTCGCGCTCCGGCTCCACGCCAGGGGGAGGCGTTGTGGTTACGTGGCACACAGACCTCTTGTTCTTAAGGCTATTTTCGTAACATTTCTTCGCCTCCTTCTGGTCGGAGCAAATGGTGATGATCATGCCCTCCATAGACGGCAGCTTGACCTTCATGTGCCTTGTCGAAGGCACAGCTCCTATTTTGTTGAGCGTTGGCCTTCCCACCAGCATGTTGTACGCTGACGGGGCGTTTACAACAAGATATCTGATCTTCTCCGTTCGTGAGGCCAAGCCGTCAGTGAAGGTCGTCCTCAACTCGATATACCCCCTTACCTCCACTTGGTCTCCGTCAAAACCGTACAAGCAGCCCCCATATGGTCTCAGTTGATCGGGGGACAGTTGTAACTTCTCAAAAGTTGGCCAAAACATCACATATGCTGAACTTCCTTGGTTGACCAGCACCCGGTGGAAAGTCCTTCCGCCGTGACAAGCGAGATCACAATAGGGTCGTTGTCGTGAGGCACCACGTCCCTGAGATCCCCCTTGGTGAACGTGATGTCCACGTCGGGCGAGTGATCCTCAAAGATTTCTACTAACATTACCGACCTCGCATACCTCTTACGTCGCGACGCAGTGCACCCCCCGTCGGAGAATCCGCCAGCTATGGTGTGGATCTGGCCGTGAACGGGCACCTCGTGCTGTTGCCCTCCGCTGCTCGCCGGTTGAGACCCTGACGCTTGGTCCGCTTGCTTCTCTAGCAAGTAATCCTTCAAGAAATCACATTTGACCAGCTCGGCGAGCTGGTATCCCAGAGCTAAACACGAGTTGATAGAATGGCCAAAACTCTTATGGAACTTGCACCATGCGTCTGGCTTTGGCCCCAAAACCTTCTCCGTCGTTTTCTCAGGCACTTTGAGCCTGGCAGCAATGTTTGGGATGGCGATCAAATCAGCCAAACCCATTACAAACTCATACCTCGAGGGGCGATTACTCTCCCTGGGGCGCCCTGGTCCCTTGCTCTTACTTTTCTTAGGGTCGTAAGGATGGCGCGTCTTTTGATCCCTCTTTCCCGCCGCCGCCTCCATTACCCTATGTGGTTGTACCCTTGCTTGGCCGCGCGGTTTAGTTGGGGCCACGTTTCCCCTCTTCTCGGTGACCTCGCTCTCGGCGGTGATGTGAGCCACAGCACGTCGCCGGATTTCAGCAAACGTGGCGGGGTGGCTCCTGATGAGCGACTCACTAAAAGGCCCAGGTAACACGCCCTTTTTGAAGGCGTGCACAAACATCTCTTCGTCCTTTCCTGGCAAACAGACTATCTTAGCTCCGAATCTGTTCAGGAAATCCTTCAGGGACTCCCCTTGGTACTGCCTTATATCAAACAGGTCGTAAGACACCAAAGGTGCGCCTTGTTCACTATATACTGCTCAACAAACATCTTGGAAAATTGTTGAAAGGTGGTGATGTGACCAATAGGTATACTGACGAACCAGTCCAACGCCGTTCCGCTCAAAGTGCTCATGAACACCTTACAGTACACCGCGTCTGAGCCCCCTGAGAGCATCATCTGAGTATGAAACGCCGTGAGATGGGCTTCAGGGTCCTCCACCCCAGTGAAAGACGCTTTCACTGCCACAGTGTTAGCCGGGACCACCGAGTCCATGATCTCTTGGGAAAATGGCATAGGAAAGCTGCGCGGTGGGGATGGGGGTGCAGATCTGTCCCCAGCCGCACGCTCCTCCCGCTCCTGAAGGGCTTTGCGCAGCTCTTCGTTGATCCTGTTGAGCTCTTCGTTCCTTGCTTGCGAGGCCACCAGCGCCTCATGCATCCTTTCCTGTTCAGAACGCGATGTGGCCACGTTCTCCTGCAGCGTCCTCATCATGTCCATCACTTGTGTCATAGACACAGCATCTTCGTCTGTTGATGGCGCAAATGAACTGGAGCGTGTTGTCCTCATCCTTCCTCAGCAAACTCAGCAACTCAAAGAACTCCATACAAACGGTGAAAACTCCAGGAATCGACTGCGATAGCGAGCAGTCGAACAGAAAACACCACAAACACGAACTATGGTTGGGAATCACCTTTTACACGGCCCCACGGTGGGCGCCAGATGATCCTGCCGGTTGACTTAGTGCAAGAGCGTTGCCTCGTCACAATCTTCCTCGCCAGCTTGTCACCACGTGCCCTCCAAGTCCACACAGCAGATAGCGTCTCTGAGAACCTGAAAAACACACAGTGGCGCCTCTGCGGTCGGTGACGCTCCGACGCTCAAGTCAGTGACAAGAACCCCAAAAAACTAAGAGAAAATATGCTCTGTAGGACCGTACTAAAGGCACACAACCCTAGCAGAATGAGCCGTAATGAAAAACGTACCTCTGCAAATTCTGTTAAGGTTACCTTTATAGCTAGGTTTCTTCTCTCTCCAGGCCGTTATGCTTTTTGATCCTGCCGGTTGACCAGAACACAAGAGCCTTGCCTCGTCAAAGGTATCTTCCTCTGGATCGGCTTTGCACCACGCTAGCTTCCGTCCTTCACCTTGATTCACCTCAAGAACCTGCAAAGACAGAGTGGCGCCGCTGCGGCCGATCGCGCTCCGACGCTCAAGTCAGTGACTGAACCACCAAAATACAAAGAGAAAAACTAAGAACTCCAGGAACCGTGCAATGTTCTCTCTCAGCGTACTCAAGTTCTCACAAGCGTAAAGAAGTATTCTAAATGCGCGTACCTCAGAAGTTCGTTAGAATCTCTTATATACCTGTGTACTTTCTCTCTCCTTACGGTTGCACATCTGAACACGTGGCTTGCATCCAGTTGTACACGCGTCACCATCTGAAGCGTCCTTTGCTTGAGCGTCACTTCTTACTCTTCAGGCTTATTCGACTAAGTTATCCATGCAAGGAGTAACTCGGTGTATAGCTGCCTTGGAGCGCGATCTCTTCTGTGTGGCGAGTACGGGTGTCATCATACACACCTTCCCTGTGGTCTCGCCGGCCGCCATCATGATCTGCTTCACTTGCTTCATCGTGCATGTCCTGACAAACTGTTCCCTAGCCTCAACCTCTGGCTAGGGAGTGATCTTCTAATAACTTCATTCTTCGTACTCGTGCCCCTCGAAAGCCTTGAACAAGCTTTCCTGATCTTTCGGCGATGTCCTCCTCTCGGCGATCTCTGATCACTTTGTCACCTGGGTTCGCATCCGGCGACTACGACACGAACCTGGTGACCGCCGGTTTAGATATGCTAGAGATCGGGGCACGCCAACTTATCGATTGGCGACTACACGAGCCCCCCGACTTCCTTCCCTTCTGTCAGCCAGGTGTCCCGTTCAACACGCCTATATTATCGCTTGCTGCCACGTCATCACTTCCGACTACCTGGGCGGTACACAAGCCCCCCAGTCTTAAGCGAAGACTTGTCCAGCGAAAAGACTAAGAGGTCACATCATCGTCGATCTACATGGCGCTGGCACAGAATTCCAAACGTTCGTACCCTCTGCTTTTCTGACGCTCCACCAAACCCCTTTTTCCAATCGCTCGACACGTGGCTTCATCAACGGTCATCTTCAGCTGTCGTTTGCGCTTCCGAAAACGTTCGAAAAACCCTTAAACCCTTTCATTTCCACTGTTTCATCATCTTTCAGCATTCTCAAACGCTCTAAGTTTTCTCTGCGAACCCACGACGCTCCTCAACTCTCTCAATCTCCAACTCCCTTCAATGCTCATCCGATCATCAAAAGGTACCTCTTTTCTTCTTCTGTTGATATTTGCTGCATTTTAACCGATTCGCATCATCCATTATCTGTCTGGTGCATACGTTGTGGGTTGTTTTCTCCTTTTCTTCCCTCTCGTAACTTAGGGCTTCGTCTTCCATTACGTTCGTCCCAACGAACTCCCGTTCGTTCGTTCTCCTTTCTTCGTCCTCAATCGAGTCGTTCTCTGTAACCTTTGTTCATCCTTTTCTTTTTTCCTTTGCAGTTCCTGCGATGGCTCATACAAAGTCCACCGCGAACCCCCCTTCTTCGTCGTGAAACCCTCCACCCCAAGCGCGCAGGGTTGCTCCTGGGGCAAATCCTCTACCAACACGTGACCCAACACGAGCATCTGGCGCTCCTTCTTCCCAAGCTGAGAGGCCTGCAACTTCTCATGCCAACCCTGCTCAGGCAACTCCGCCAGTCGTCGGAGGTGCCTCCCTACCTCCAAAAGACTACAAGGAACTCTACCCTTGGGCCACCTCAGCTTTGTTGAAAGAAACCTCTTTAATAAACACGGAGTTGGGCGTGCACCGACTAAGGAAAGGGGACCAATCCGAGCTCTCATTCCATAAGGAGCACGACAGCAAAATGGCCGTGCTGCCTTGCTTCCCGGGTGAGCCGATCTGTGCCGACGATAAAGCGAATAACGGCGAGCTATTCTGCTTCATCTACGCGAAATTCTTCAAGAAGGTGAAGCTCAGACTTCCCTTCACTCACTTTGAGAGAGCGCTGTTAACCGAGCTCGATATCGCCCCTGCCCAGCTTCATCCCAACAGCTGGGCGTTCGTAAGGGTGTTCCAGATTATGTGCGCACACTTGGGACTACCAGCTTCGGTTGACGTTTTCCTCTTCCTCTTCGAAGCTAAGAATCCAGGAGACCTCCTCTGGATTAGCCTGAATGGGATTGCTGGGAGGTCGATCCTCTCAATCTTCCAGCAATCTTACAAAGATTGGAAAGGAAAATTCGTGAAGGTGTGCGCCAACGACCAAGATCCTTCCCTACTCGACGGCTTCCCCTTGTACTGGGTACACAAGGGGAACAAAGACGCCAAAGAAAGCTTTAGGAGGCCCAGAAGTCCCGACACCATGGGCGAGCTAGACAAAGATCTATGCCTTTTCTGGAAGAATGTAGCAGCCGCCAACATCACCTTCCCAACCTCCTCAATAATCTCCTTCGAGTTCCTCGAGGGCCAACTTGAAGCTCATATAGGTTAGCCTTTACCTCGACACTTAGGTTTTCGTTTTGTGTTGGGACTGATTTCGCATTTCTGTCATCTATCATTGGGCGTCCTGTTTGCTGCGTACTTGGTCTTGGTTTTTAATTCATGTGCTGCTTGTTTACGTTATTCGTGTATATACTCGTATATTTTGCCTTTGCCATTGTGCTTACTCGTCTATTTTTACCTTGTGCAGACCTCATGTTGGGCAAAGGCAAACTAGCTGAACTGAGGGCGATCACCCAAACTCATAAGTTGGCGACGGGTTCCCAAACCGTGCCCAACTCGGTGGTGGAGATCGCCACTGCTCAGGGCAGATCTCCTCCTCAAGGTCCAACTCCTCCAGAGACACTGCCCGCCCCCCAACGAAAGAAACTCGTCTTGAGGAAGCCAAAGAGGAAAACCCCTCAAGTGGTGCAAGAGGATGAGGACGACGAGGCGACTGAAGATGGCCTCGTCACCAAAAGAACAAGGGTGGCACCCTCTTCACCACCCGCTCTCCCAACACCAACACCGCCCTCTCCCCCAACTCCAACACCGTCAGTCCAAGCAACACCATTGGCGGTCGCGCTCCCTGTGGTTGAAGGCAGCGAGCCTAACTTCATAGAGAACCCTCCAAGCGCCTCCACGCCGTTCGTATCTGCTGGAGAGGGTCCTCCTTCAACCACCTCTATTGCTGGGGCCGCACCAGGTGGAGATGAAGGTGCCCATAACTCGCCAATCCTCATAACAGAGTCCCCGACTTCACCACCACGCCAGGAAGCCCCCCTTGCTCTACCAACTCAAGAGGTGGTGGTGAAAGTCAACACCAGGCTCCTTCAGCACCTCCACCAACAACAGCTGCAAGCCTTCCCCCCTCCATCGAAGAGGTCTGGGGGCCCTTCACAGCTAAACTAAAGATGATGGCAAAGGACCTCCCCTCAATCATAACGAAGGCTGTGAAGAGCTCGAACAAAAGGCTTCAGGACGAGAATCGCCTGATAAGGATTGAGGCAGAAAAACTGTCTTGCACGATCTTTACTTGTAATTTTCCTTCTTGTGTATTTGAACTGGTACCGCTTCTATTATAACATCTTCCGCTTTTGCACCTCGTTTCTTTGTTTACTTCGCCTTTTTTAACCTTCATCTGCTTTCTCCCTCGCTGTATGGTTGATCAACTTATCTTGTAGAACTCGCTTTAAACAAACTAACTTAGCGATTCCTCGGGCTTAACCGTTTACTCACTGCTTTAAACTCGAGCAAACTATCAATCTTATATCAATTCATCAACTGTTAACTCAAAGTAAAAACTTAAGCAACTTATTAACCTTCAAGTGATGACATTTAACGTAACTTGCAAACTTAAGGCAATAAACTACTTACTAGGCAGCAGGTTTTAACTTAAACTGGTATCACAATACAGTTTACCTGATCTGCCCGGCAAGGTAAGCCTTTACTCCTGTCATCGCCTGGAATTCTTCAGATCGCCCTAGGGTTCTGGCAATGTAAGCTTTCTTTGCCTTCATAACTTGGCTATTGTTTCCTCATCTGGGGGGTAGAAGTGCCTTTCGGATCCTTCTCTACCTCCCTGAGTTTCAGAATAATAAGCCGGATAGCGAGGTGTTCTCTTTGAACCTACCTTAGCTGTTCTTTAACTTCTTTCACCCTTCACGCCATACCTGAACTCGTTCAAGACGAGAAGGATTTTATCTGCCTTCACACCGCCCACAAGCGTGGAAGTCTTCTTTGGTCTTACTAAGTCAATATTGATGTTTCACTTAAAGGGGGAAGGGTGTTTTCCTTCCTTTCCCGCCGTTTAAGGTCACGAACACCCCTGACCCTTCAGTTCATCTTGCCTGGACTCACTCTGAGGTGAGAAGGACTTTTTCTCGCCTGAACTCGCTCGACGGCGAGAAGGACTTTATCTTGCCTGAACTCGCTCGACGGCGAGAAGGGCTTTATCTTGCCTGAACTCGCTCGACGGCGAGAAGGATTTTATCTTGCCTGAACTCGCTCGACGGCGAGAAGGACTTTATCTGGCCTGAACTCGCTCGACGGCGAGAAGGACTTTATCTGGCCTGAACTCGCTCGACGGCGAGAAGGACTTTTATCTAGTGCCTCAAGTTGCCCAGGGTGTACATCTCCTCCCCCCTGGATGCACTGAGGACTTTTTCTCTTTCTCGCCTGCACTCGCTCAAGGGCGAGGAGGTATTTTCTTTTCTTGCCTGCACTCGCTCGAGGGCGAGGAGGTCTTTTCTTTTCTCGCCTCCAAACGCACGAGAGCGCTGGGGTCTTTAGTCATTGCTGGTGCCTCCGATCGCTGAAATACGATGAGGACTTTAAACTTTAACTGATGCCGCCAATCGCTGAAAAGCGATGGGGACTTTAAAACTTTTCTTTAGAAAGCATGCAGCATAACTTTAAACTTGCCTTGAATCACGTACGAGTGATAAGGTCTTTTTCTAAAACTCTCAAAACAACAAGCATGCAATCTTAGAAACTTTAAATTTTGAAAACTCTTCTTTATTGGGTGGCCTCATTAAAAACCCTCCTTAGGGAAAAAAGAGTGCCCCCTTCAAACTGTTTTAACAGAAAGCTTGCAAATCTTTTCATGTTCGTTTTTACTTACAAAGCTTTAACTGTAATATAACTTGAGGTGTGTAGCGTTCCAAGTGCGAGGAATCGCCTCTCCTTCCAATGTCTCTAGGCGGTAGGCACCGTTCCCGAGCGCCTCGGTTATTCTGAACGGTCCTGTCCACTTAGACGATAACTTGTTTTCCATCTCGTACTGGTGGGCCTTCCTCATCACCAGGTCGCCCTCTTTAAACTGCCTTGGCATCACCTCCGAGTTATACCTTCGTTCAATCCTCCTTTTCACTGCCTCAGCTTTTACTCTCGCCTCCTCCCTGACCTCATCCAGCAAATCCAGATTCAACCTTCTCTCTTCATTCGAGTCTTCCGCTACAAAGTTCTGGAATCTCGGCGAGCTCTCCTGGATTTCCACTGGAATCATTGCATCACATCCATAGACCAAGCTGAACGGGGTCTCATGGGTTCCTGACTGCTCGGTGGTGTGGTACGCCCAAACTATGCGGGGTACCTCCTCAGCCCACGATCCCTTGGCTTTCTCTAGCCTTCTCTTCAAGCCTCTTAGCAACACCCGATTGGTGGACTCTACTTGGCCATTTGTCTGAGGGTGCTCGACGGATGCAAACACCTGCTGAATTCCCACCTCTTCGCACAGCTTCTTCAGCAGGTGACTTGCAAACTGAGTCCCGTTGTCTGACACCAGGCACTTAGGCACACCAAACCGGCACACGATGTTCTTCCATGCGAAGCTCTCGATCTTGTGTGCGGTGATCTGGGCTACTGGTTCTGCTTCGATCCACTTGGTGAAGTATTCAATCGCCACCACCAAGTACTTCATCTGCCTGATCGCCAATGGGAAAGGTCCCAGAATGTCAATTCGCCACGTATGAAACGGCCACGGGCTGTAAATCGACTTTAACTCTTCTGGAGGCGCTTTGTGCCAATCGGCGTGCTGCTGACATTGCTTGCAACACTGTGCATACCTCTTGCAGTCCTCCCTCATTGTTGGCCAGTAGTGATGGAGATCAAGCTCAAGAGGACATGGAGGCCAATCAACAAGATCAAGAAGAGGTGGAGGCACAAATGGAGGACGCCCATGGAGGTCAAAGTCCACCTCAAAGGATTACAAAAAGCATGTTCAAAGCTTTGGGAGCTAGAGGACATTTATTTTCTCTTTTTGTAATTTCTTTAGTTGAAGGTGCTTAGAGGGAAACATTAGAAACCTCTTTTGTTTTAGCATCTTTTAGGCTTTAGTTAGGAGCTTTAGGAGGGGGGTGTATTAGTAGATAGGTGTAGGTGTAGTTTTTGGGAGGTGTCATAGTAGAAAAAGGTCACACCTCCCATGTGACTTGTTTTTGGTGGGAATTTCAAATGAGTTTATTTGAAATTTCCCACCTATTTTTTCAGCACCTTAGGCTATAAATAGAGGTGCTTCCTTTGTAAAATTCAGATTGGAATTAATCTAAGAAAACTCTACTCAAATTTTGAGTGAACTTTGGAGAGCTTTGAGCCTTCTTCTCTAGTCTTATCTTGATGGATCATTGGAGTCCTCAAGTGGCGGCATCACTCTCATCTAGGAGCATTCCACACTTCTAGTGGCGAGATCATCCAACATTCTTCCATCTTCATGAGCACTCTCTTCTCCTTCCTTTCTTCTCTTTCTATTGTTTTTGTTAGCTTGTGTTCTTGAGTTTTGGTTTGGTGTTCTTGCTGTTTTTTTATGAGTTTTGGTTCGGCAGTTTTATATTTCAGTCCATTCATCCTGTTCCTTTGCTTTTCTTACTCTTTTGTTCGGTTCAATTTGACTAAAATTGGTTCATCCAAATGAGTTTGGGATTTGGTACTAGTTTTTGGTGAGTTCTTGTCTTAGAACAATGATCCAAATCTAAGAAAAGTGCCTCTATAATGTCCAACTCAAGGTGATTCCTAAGAAGGTCAAGAACCTTTCTCTATATGGCTATTGGAATCACATCATGTGGTATCATGAGTCTTAGGTTCTTCTTGTTTAATTGTTGAGTTGTGTGCACTTTAATTTCAAGAGCTCTTTAATTTTTCTTGCAATTTAAGTTTCTGTTTTAGAATTTTAATTGAGTATTCTTGCTGTTTTTTTTTTTAACACCAAGTGCTTGTGAAAAGGTTTATGGCACTCATAATTCTTATGAGTATGGTTGCTCTTTTGGAATGGCATTATCCTTCCTAGAGTTTACCTTAAGCTTCCTTTCACTTGTTGTTAAAATTTGTGATGTGTCTTTTAATTTTGTAATCATGTCAAGTTTTGTCTTAGTCATGTTATTCCATATTTGTCATTACTTCTAGTAGTACTTTTATTGTTTTGATTGTTTCTTGCTTTGGTGTCATATAATTTTCTGAATTGATGTTGATCCTTTGTGCCTTTTCTTTTTAGAATTGAGTTCATACTTGTATTCTAGACCTATACAAGTTCCAATACATCATTTTCTATTATGTCTTTGCTAGTTCATCATCCTGTTTTTTTATTCCTATTAGGATTCCTCTGTTTCTGAAAAAAAGTGCTTACTGTTTTTCCTTATTGCAATTGATTTACTTACTGGAAAATTCTGAAATTCTGGATTTGAGATATTCAAAGTGTTAGAAGAATATAGAAAAAAGAATCATTCAAAAATACGAAGTACACAAAAAATGATAAATAAAATAAAAAAAGTGTACAATTCTGCCGAAAAAAATACGGTAATCTGGCAGCGATTTTGAAAAATTTATTTCTCTCAATTGGCTTACTGTTTTTAATTGATTCCAGTGCCATTATTGAGTTAACATCTTGAAGTTTCTGTGGTTTAAATTTCATAATCCAGTTCGCTCTACATCATTCCAGTTAAATCAGTGAATATCAAGCACAGTTTGCCTTTTAAAAAAAAATAAATAAATTCCAGTAGCTAATTTTTTGTTTTCTTCATCTACTCTACAACTTTTCCTTAAGTATTCTTTTGTGTGCCTACTTTTCTCATTGAGTTCTTTATTTTCTTGATTGTCTTTCATTCTTACTCTTTGAGTTTGTCTCACATATAGTTTTCCTTTTGCAATTACCTTTCTTTGCTTATACCTTTTCTTGTTTGTCTTTATTGTTTCATTGGTTTTGTGGTGGTTGCTTTTGAGATTGGTGTGCTTGCTTTGACATCTTTCATTTGAGGATTCCAAGGCCTCAAGATCAGATTGGTGCAAGAACATTATTTCTTTGAGAGTGACCTCTTTTTCTACCTCATTTCCCTTCGGCAGTTTCAATTGCAAAGCTCACTGTTTTTGCTAATTTTTTAACTTGTTTGCTGTTTTGTGTGTTTGCTGTTTTTAATTACAAATGGCTGGATTTTCAAGTGATGCATCCTACAAGCAGAATTCTCCTTCCAAAGCTTCAATTCTTGGTGAATTACATGAAGCTCAAAGAACAATTAGACGGTTGGAGGAGAAAATGCAAAAGATGGAGGTCCAACAAGCTAGACCATCTCCTTCTATCCATGATGGACATCATTCTCATAGACCATCTTCAAGAGCTTCTTCAAATGATGTTGGCCGTGAAGATGAGCATAGGAGAAGGAGACCTCCACCCCAAGTCCATGGACAAAGACATCATCACCAAGGGGAAAGAATTCACTACGGCAATGGCTTCTATCATGATGCAAAGTCCAAGCTTCCTTCGGTCAAGTTACCTTGTTTTAATGGTTCTAGTGATCCAAATGTATATTTAGATTGGGAGGCTAAGTGTGAACAAATTTTTGAGATCCATGAGATCCAAGATGAGCATAAGCTCAAGCTAGCCACCCTAGAGTTTAGTGATTATGCCATGAAATGGTGGCATGGAATTGTAAAGGACATTATCTATCACAAGGGTCCTCCTGTGGACTCTTGGAACTCTTTAAAGGATCACATGCGCGCTAGGTTTGTGCCCCCACATTTTAGGAAAGACCTCATGTTGAGACTCCAACGATTTCAACAAGGCACGCTAAATGTGGATGAATATTATAAGGAGCTTGAGACGCTTGTGCTTAAAATTGAATTAGAAGAAAGTGAAGAAGCCATGGTTGCTAGGTTTGTGAGTGGTCTTAGGAAGGATATTCAAGACATTGTTGAGTTACAAGAGTATTCATCATTGGGCTCTTTAGTTCATCTTGCAATGAAGGTGGAAGCCCAACTTGCAAAGAAAAACTCTTTTAAAAATGCTTCCAATGATGGATACTACTCCAAGTCTTGGAGAAACAAAACTTCTTTTTCCAAAGATTCTTCTTTCAAACCCAAGGAATCTAAGCCATCAACTTCTAGACCAAAGTCTCCCACTAGAACATCTAATACTAAATGCTTTAAATGTATGGGTTATGGTCATATTGCTGCAAATTGTCCTTCCAAACGAAGTATGTACATGCATGAGGGCATTGTAGTTAGTGAGCATGATTCAGATTCTCCTAAGCATTCATTGCATTCTCATGCATCTAGTGAGGAAGAGAGTGAATGTCCACTTGAAGGGGACTTGTTAGTTGTGAGAAGACTTCTTGGACAAGTTTCACAACCTTTTGATGAAAGTCAAAGGGAAAATATTTTCCATACAAGATGTCTTATTCAAAACAACATTTGTTCCTTGATAGTGGATGGGGGTAGTTGTGCAAATGTGGCTAGTACAAGAGTAGTAGATAAGCTTGGATTGCCTACTATCTCTCATACAAAGCCCTACAAATTACAATGGCTTAGTGAAGTAGGAGAAATAATTGTTAATAAACAAGTCCTCATCCATTTCTCCATTGGAAAATACAAAGATGAGGTATTATGTGATGTTGTGCCCATGGAAGCTACTCATGTTCTTTTGGGAAGGCCTTGGCAATTTGATAGAAAAGTTTTACATGATGGCTTTACCAACAAACTATCTTTTGAATTCCATGGTCACAAGGTTACTTTAAAATCTCTCTCTCCAAGAGAAGTCCATGAGGACCAAGTTATCATGAAGAAAAAGAGGGAGAGTGAAAAAGATAAAAAAGATAAGAGTTCTAAGCCTACATTCCTTGTGTCTAGGCGTGAAATTGAAAGGGAAATAGTGGCTCATCATCCTCTTTCTTTAACCATCCCTAGAACTCTTAGAGTAGAATCACTTGTTGATAGTTCTCATTGCTTGGAAAATTTGGTAGAAGAGTTCCAAGATGTGTTTCAAGATCCTCCAAATGGACTTCCACCTTTGAGAGGGATTGAGCACCAAATTGATTTGATACCGGGCTCTTCTTTACCAAATCGTCCAGCATATAGGACCAATCCAAGTGAAACCAAGGAAATTCGCCAACAAGTTGAGGCTTTGATTGAGAAAGGGTGGGTGCAAGATAGCATGAGTCCTTGTGCTATGCCTATCATCTTAGTGCCAAAAAAGGATGGCACATGGCGAATGTGTTCGGATTGTAGGGCCATAAATAACATGTACCGCCCTGGTGGTCGGGTGTGATGACGTGGCATCCTGCTACAGTGTAGGCTTGTTGACAAGGCGCCAGGTTGGTTGACAAGGCGCCAGGTTGGCAAGAAGGGAAGGAAGTCGGGGGGTACGCGTAGTCGCCAGTTGTTAAGCTGGCGTGTTCCGACTTCCAGCTCACCAGAATGGGCGATCGCCAGGTTGAAGATGAAGTCGCCAGATGTAGACCCAGGCGACTAAGCAGTCGGAGATCGCCAGAACAAGCACATCGCTGAAGATGAAGGAGAAGCAGATTATGAAGGCGGCCGGCGAGACCACAGGGAAGGTGTATGAAGGCCTTAACTCGCCAGTTCCAGTAGAGATCGCACTCCTAAGTTAGCTATGCACTGGGCAGTACCATGCATAAGTAACTTAGCCAAAATGAGAGCAGAAGCGGCGCCAAGTCAGGGAGCCTCCAGATGATGGCACGTGTACAGTTGGATGCGAGCCATGTGTCCAAGTCTGTAACTGCCAGGAGAGAGAAAGCCACCAGGTATATAAGAGTTCTTAACAAACTTTCTGAGGTACGCACGTTCAGTTCATACACTTTACGCTTGCGAGTGATAGAGCTGTTGGTGAGAGAGGATTTGCACGGTTCTAGTTCTCTCAGTTTTTGGTGATACCGTCACTGACTTGAGCGTCGGAGTGCGATCGGCCGCAGCGGCGCCGTATCGTTTCTTTGCAGGTTCTTGAAGTAGATCCCGGAGAGGAACGAAGGTGAGAAGCGGTGCGCACGTCGATCCTTTGACGAGGCATTCTCTAGCGTTCCGGTCAACAGGCAGGATCATCAGGCGCCCACCGTGGGGCCGTGTAAAACTTGCTCCCATCCACAGCGTGAGTTCGTGGAAGTTTTCGAGGTTTTCGGCGTGGTTGTGTGCTGGTGCAACCGTCGTTCGCAGTTTCTTTGAGTTTCGTTCGGTGAATCTGCGTTTTGAACCGTTCGTTTGGCTTTTTGATCGGTGGAGTAAGGTTTTCTGCTGTTTACGCGTAATCTGTTCGGTGGAAGTTCGAGTTCTTTCGTTTGTTTGGCTGTTCGCGGGGAAACGGTGGTTTTTGGTGAAGTTGTGGTTTCTTCGAAGGTTTGCGGTGTTCTTGAGTTTTTGCGCAGTTCTTGAGTTTTCTCCGATTGATCGCTGATTCGATCGTGGTTGAAGTGTTGTTTGCTGTATTCTTGTGGTTCGCTGAAGTTAATGAGAAAAATGAGAAGCAATCGTTCCAGTCCCGTGGCGCCTGTCGCTGCTGAAGGCGACGCCGCCATGACCATGGCGCAGATGGCAGAGATGATGCGCTCGTTGCAGGCAACTGTGGAAGCCTCGCGCGTAGAGCAGGCGAGGATACATGAGGACCTGGTCGCCTCTCGCGCCAGGAACGAGGAGCTCAGCAAGGTAACTGAGGAGCTGCGTCGAGCTCTTCAGGAGCAGCAAGGACGTTCTTCTGCTGAAGAGGTGGCGCCGTCGACGCCACCTCGTGTTTTCCCAATGCCTTTTGTTCAGGCGATTACCGACACGCCTATTCCCACGAGCGTGGTTCCGGTTAAGGCTGTCTTTACCGGCGTGGAGGATCCAGAGGCTCATCTGACCACGTTCCACACGCAGATGATGCTGTCGGGAGGGTCAGACGCCGTCTACTGCAAGATGTTCGTGAGCACGCTCCAGGGAACGGCGATGGAGTGGTTTGTGAGCCTGCCTAACGGCCACATAACCAATTTTCAACAGTTCTCGAAAATATTTGTCGAGCAGTACATTGTGAATAAGGCACCGCCCAGGGTGTCCTATGATCTGTTTGATATAAGGCAGTACCATGGGGAGTCCCTCAGAGACTACCTCAATCGCTTCGGAGCGCAGATGGTCAGATCGCCAGCCAAGGATGAAGAAATGCTGGTCTATGCCTTCAAGAAGGGCGTGCAGCCAGGGCCATTCTGCGAGGCCTTGATCAGGGCTCATCCAGCGACGTTTGCTGAAGTCAGGCGACTTGCGGTGGCCCACATCGCCGACGAGAGTGAAGTCGCCGAGAAGAGAGGCAGCGTGGCTCCCGCCAGGCCACGCGCCCAGACCAGGATCCAGCCGCAGAGGATGCTGGAAACGGCGGCGGCGGCCAGAAAAGACCAAAGGACTCGCTATCCTTACGACAGGAGAAATAAGGGAAGAAGCCAAGCGCGCCAACAACCAGCACGCCAACAACCAGCACGCCGGGAATACAATCGCCCGCCTAAGCACAAATTTGTCATGGGACTAGCGGACCTGATCGCTATCCCTAACATATCTGCTAGGTTGAAGGCGCCTGAGAAGGTGGGCGACAAGGTGCTGGGGTCAAAGCCGGACGCCTGGTGCGAGTTCCACCAGTGTTTTGGCCACAACCTGGACTCGTGTTTGTCTTTAGGATACCAGCTCGACGATCTGGTTAAGAGCGGGTTCCTAAATGACTATCTGCTGATAGAAGGACGGGGGGAGCGTCGAGTTCCCAGCCAGCAGGTGGAGAAGCCCAGCAACACGAGATGCCTATCCATGGGGAGATCCACACCATTGCGGGGGGTTTCTCAGGTGGTGGATGCACCGCATCGCAGAGGAAAAAGTATGCGCGATCGGTGATGACAGTGGACATGTTTGAAGATCACTCGCCGGAAGTGGACATCACGTTCACAAAGCAGGATCTTCGGGACGTTGTGCCTCATGACAACGATCCCATAGTTATTTCGTTGGTTACGGCGGGAAGGAAGGTCCACAGAGTTCTGGTGGACCAAGGAAGCTCGGCGGACGTGATGTTCTGGCCGACATTCACGCAGCTGGAATTGCCCCTTGACCAGCTGAGGCCCTATGGAGGGTGCTTGTATGGGTTCGCTGGTGACCAGGTAGAGGTCAGGGGGTACATCGAGCTGAGAACCACGTTTACAGATGAGGTTGGGTCGAGGACGGAGAAAATCAAGTACCTCATCGTAAACGCCCCTTCAGCGTATAACATCCTGTTGGGAAGGCCCACTCTTAACAGGATAGGTGCCATTCCGTCGACTCGGCACATGAAGGTAAAGTTGCCGTCCATGGAGGGGGTGGTGATCACGATAAAGTCTGATCAGAAAGAAGCGAAAAGGTGCTATGAGAATAGCCTGAAAAACAAAAGATCAGTGAGTTATGTAACAACCACCCCGCCTCCCGGTGTGAAGCCCAGACCGCCGGTAACAGAGGAGGCCGCCGGAAGGGATGTAGAGATGGTGGATGCTGAGCTGGGGGAGAGGAATCCTGGCCTGGAGGAGGAAGAGGCACGGAATCGCCCTGAGGAAGCAAGGGAACAGGGAATCGCCAGGGCGGTGATCGCCAGAGAATCCAGGCCCAAACCTATTGAGCAGTGGCTCGAGAACGAGATCGGAGGGAAAATCTTCAAGCTCGGAAGATCTCTGGAGGTCGATCTCCAGGACCAGATCGCCAAGGTGATTGAGCGGCATCTGGACGCGTTTGCTTGGTCCGCTTCGAACATGCCCGGGATCGATCCCGACTTCTTGTGCCATCACCTGGCGATGGACAACATGGTGAGACCGGTGCGACAAAGGAGAAGAAAATTCAACGAGGAGAGGAGGCAGGCGATCAGGGACGAAACACAGAAACTCCTCGCTGCAGGCCACATCAGGGAAGTCCAGTACCCTGAATGGTTGGCAAATGTCGTACTGGTGAAGAAGAGTAACGGGAAATGGCGCATGTGCGTCGATTTCACCGATCTGAATAAAGCTTGCCCAAAGGATTCGTATCCTTTACCAAGCATTGATGCCCTGGTTGATAGTGCTGCAGGGTGCAAGCTGCTGAGTTTCCTGGATGCCTTCTCGGGCTATAATCAGATCAAGATGCATCCCATGGATGAAGAAAAAACAGCCTTCATGACGGAGAGGTCGTGCTACTGCTATAAGGTGATGCCGTTTGGGCTGAAGAACGCGGGGGCCACGTACCAGAGGCTGATGGATCGAGTACTTGCACCAATGCTGGGAAGGAACGTGCAAGCCTACGTCGATGACATGGTCGTGACCTCGCAGGAAAAAAGCAAGCACGTTGCAGACTTGGAAGAATTGTTCACGACGATCGCCAAGTTCAAGTTAAAGCTCAACCCGGAGAAATGCATTTTCGGCGTGGAGGCTGGAAAATTTTTGGGTTTTCTCTTGACTGAAAGGGGGATAGAAGCTAACCCAGACAAGTGTGCCGCCATCTTGGCGATGAGAAGCCCGGCTACAGTGAAAGAAGTCCAGCAGCTGACGGGTCGGATGGCAGCCCTATCTCGCTTCGTGTCAGCTAGCGGAGAAAAGGGGCACCCCTATTTTCAGTGTCTGCGGCGCAATAATAAGTTTGCTTGGACGAAAGAGTGCGAGGAAGCTTTCGTCAAGCTGAAGGAGTATCTGGCGAGCCCGCCGGTTCTGTGCAAGCCGCTGGCGGGAATCCCTCTCAGGTTGTATTTCGCTGTGACTGAGAGGGCGGTGAGTGCGGTGCTCGCCCAGGATCAAGATCAGGCTCAGAAGCCTGTTTATTTCGTGAGCAAGGTGTTGCAGGGCCCAGAAACGAGATATCAGGCCCTGGAGAAGGCTGCGCTGGCTGTGGTGTTTTCGGCGAGGAGGTTGCGCCACTACTTCCACAGCTTCACAATACTGGTGATGACTGACCTGCCCATTCAGAAGGTCTTGAAGAAACCTGACGTTGCGGGGAGAATGGTGAAGTGGGCAGTGGAGTTGTCAGAGTTTGACATTAAATATGAGCCTCGAGGCCCGATCAAGGGCCAAATCTTTGCAGATTTTGTGGTTGAGCTCTCATCGGAGGCGACGCGGGTTGAAGGAGACGATTTCCGTTGGGTGCTTTCGGTGGATGGATCGTCGAATCAGCAGGGCAGCGGCGCTGGAGTCATATTGGAAGGACCCAACGGCGTGCTGATCGAACAATCGTTGAGATTTGCCTTCAAAGCCAACAACAATCAAGCGGAGTATGAGGCGCTGATCGCCGGGATTCTGCTGGCCAAGGAAATGGGAGCTAGGGTGCTGATGGCTAAGAGTGACTCGCTGCTAGTCACAGGGCAAGTAACAGGCGAGTTCCAGGCTAAAGATCCACAAATGGCGGCTTACTTGGCGTATGTGCAGGAATTGAAGAGTTCCTTTGCCTCTTTAGAAGTAGTACATGTGCCCCGAGAGCAGAATGCCCGAGTTGACTTGCTTGCTAAGCTCGCCAACTCAGGCAAGGGGGGTAGGCAGAGGACGGTGATTCAAGAAACTCTGAAGACGCCAAGAGCATTTGTAGCAGATCACCTGGTCCTTCAAATAAGCAAGTCGACGGAGAGAGCAGCGAGAAGCCATAAGTCCTTGACGCAAGAAACTCTGAGATCGCCGAGAGTTAGAGCATGTCGAGGAGGGAAGGTGGACGTGATGCAGGTCTGCGCCGCCCATGAGCCAGACACTTGGATAACACAGTACAAGCGGTGCTTGGCAGATGGTCTCCTCCCGCTGGATCCAACAGAAGCTAGGAAGGTAAAGAAAAATTCCAGCAAGTATACGTTGATTGATGGCGATCTGTACAGGTTTGGGTTCACTCACCCACTCTTGGAATGCATACACGGCGAGAAGTGCACGAGAATTATGGCAGAGCTCCACGAAGGTATATGTGGAAGCCACGTCGGGGGTCGAGCTCTGGCCGCGAGGACTCTCCGTGCAAGCTACTATTGGCCATCCATGAGAGAAGATTGCAAGAAGTATGCCCAGTGCTGCAAACAATGCCAGCAGCACGCCGATTGGCACAAGGCACCTCCCGAGGAGTTGAAGTCGATCTATAGCCCTTGGCCGTTTCATACTTGGGGAATCGACATCCTGGGACCTTTCCCGCTGGCGATCAGGCAGATGAAGTACTTGGTGGTGGCGATTGAGTATTTCACCAAGTGGATTGAAGCAGAACCAGTGGCCCAGATCACCGCACACAAGATCGAAGGTTTCGTATGGAAGAACATCGTGTGCCGGTTTGGAGTGCCTAAGTGCCTGGTATCAGATAATGGGACGCAGTTTGCAAGCCACCTGTTGAAGAAGCTTTGCGAAGGGGTGGGAATTCAACAAGTGTTTGCATCCGTCGAGCACCCTCAAACAAATGGCCAGGTGGAATCAGCTAATCGGGTGTTGTTGAGAGGTTTGAAGAGAAGGCTTGAGAAAGCCAAGGGAAGTTGGGCTGAGGAGGTGCCCCGTATAGTCTGGGCGTACCACACCACCGAGCAGTCAGGAACCCATGAGACCCCGTTTAGCTTGGTCTATGGGTGTGACGCCATGATTCCAGTGGAGATCCAGGAGAGCTCGTCGAGATTCCAGAGCTTCGTAGAGGAAGATTCGAATGAAGAGAGAAGGCTGAACCTGGATCTGCTGGATGAGGTCAGGGAAGAGGCGAGGTTGAAAGCTGAAGCTGTGAAGAGAAGGGTCGAACGAAGATACAACTCTAAGGTGATGCCAAGGCAGTTTAGAGAGGGCGATCTGGTGATGAGGAAGGCCCACCAGTACGAGATGGAGAATAAATTGTCACCCAAGTGGACTGGACCGTTCAGAATAACCGAGGCGCTCGGGAACGGGGCCTACCGCTTAGAGACGCTGGAAGGAGGGGCGATCCCTCGCACCTGGAACGCCACACACCTGAAGTTGTACTATAGTTAAGAGCTTTGTAAGTAAAGACAAACACAAATGTTATATTACAATGTCTCTGTTAAAACAGTTTCAAGGGGGCACTCTTTTTTCCCTAAGGAGGGTTTTTAATGAGGCCACCCAATAAAAGAAGAGTTTTCGAAGTATAAGGTGTTTTCAGATTGCATGTGTGTTATTTTCAAAAGTTTTGAAGAAAGACCTTGTCATTTGTACATGATTTAAGGCAAGAAAAGATATATCGCGTGCTTTCTAAAAAGTTTTAAGTCCTCATCGTTTTTCGGCGATTGGAGGCACCAGTTAAGTTTTAAGTCCTCATCGTTTTTCGGCGATTGGAGGCACCAGTTAAGTTTTAAGTCCTCGTCGTTTTTCGGCGATTGGAGGCACCAGTTAAGTTTTAAAGTCCTCATCGTCTTTCGGCGATCGGAGGCACCAGATGAAAGACCTCAACGCCCTCGCGCGTCCTGAGGCAAGTAAAAGACCTCCTCGCCGTCGAGCGAGTGCAGGCGAGAAAGAGTAAAAAGTCCTCCATGTTTCTGGGGGCGAGGAGATGGAACCCCTGGGGCAATGTAGAGGCAAGTTAAAGACCTCCTCGCCGTCGAGCGAGTGTAGGCGAGAAAAAGAAAAGGTCCTCAGTGCATCCAGGGGGGAGGAGATGTACACCCTGGGCAAGTTGAGGCACCAGATAAAGTCCTTCTCGCCGTTGTGCGAGCTAAGGCCAGTTAAAGACCTCCTCGCCGTCGAGGGAGTGCAGGCGAGAAAGAGAAAAGTCCTCAGTGCATCCAGGGGGGAGGAGATGTACACCCTGGGCAAGTTGAGGCACCAGATAAAGACCTTCTCGCCGTTGAGCGAGTTCAGGCGAGTTAAAAGACCTTCTCGCCGTTGAGCGAGTTCAGGCGAGTTAAAAGACCTTCTCGCTTACATGCGAGCTTAGGCAAGATAAAATCCTTCTCGTCTCGAACGAGTTCAGGTATGGCGAAGAGGGTGGAAGAAGCTTGAAAGGTGGCTAAGGTAGGTTCGAAGAGAACGCCTAGTCAGCCGGTCTTTTGCTCTGAAGTTCAGGGGGGCAAAGGAAGATCCCAAAGGGCGTTTCTACCCCAGATAAAGAAACGATTGCCAAAGCATGAGGCCAGGAAAGGTTGATGTTACCAAGAGTTCTTGGCGATCGGGAAAAGTTCAAACACAGCGAGAAGGTTGAAAGACTTGTTTGATAAAGCAGGTCGAGTGGGACGTTGTTTGAGCCAATGATTGAGTTACAGTTCGTTGCTTGAAGGGTATTCTTGCAATAAGGTTAGTTGCCTTAAGAATACAAGTTGTTTAAAGTGATTATTGCTTAAGCTTGAATTGACTCGAGGCAGTTACGTCAAAAGTCGCGTTTGCAAAATCACTAAGTTAAATCCGACAAAGTTAAACATGCAAAGAAGGCTAAAACGCTTAAAAGGAGTCAGGGGAGAGAATATCCAAGCTTTGTGATTGAAATAAGTATCTGTTCAAAACACATATGCACGAGTTTTTATTATAAGGTATATACAAGGGAAATTGTAAAGTAGCAGATGAGGTGGAGTGGATTAGTCTTTAGCAGGAACGACCTTTCCATCTACTACTTCGTTGTTCAACGACACCATGCTGAGGTCGAGATCGGGGAATAGGCATGCGAATTGTTCCTGAGCGGCTTCGAATCCAGCAGCCAGAATCTGAGCAGAATTTAGCTTAAGTTCTTCAATTTGCCCTTGAAGTTCTTCAACCTGTTTCTTGAGCTCTTTGTTCTGCTACTCCAGCTCTTCAACCTGTTTTCGGAGTTGTTCGTTGGTCTCTTGAGCATGGAGAAGGTCGTCAGTAACCTTCTTGGATTCCGTTTGAGCTTGGGCCAACTCGGCAGCCATCTTTCCTTTCTCCTTGTTTGCCTCGGCAAGATCAGCCATGGCGTCGTCCCTCGCTTTTTCTACTTGCCCAAGTAGCTTCTCGCGGTCGATCGACCTCTGCTCCAGTTTTTGCACCCTGGCGGCGTCAGCTTGAATGTGAGCCTCCAGGTCGCTCGCCTTGGTGCGCAGAGGCACGATTTTGCTTTCTAGCTCAACTTTCTCTTGGGCAAGATCATGAACTTTGCGGCGAAGGTAAGCAGCTTCCTTGCGCGCCAGCCTGAGCTCGGTGTTCAGGGCATCCTCCACTCGGGAGTGATCAAGTTCTGCGAGCGTCAGGCTGAATGACATTTTCTCCACCTCGACCTTCATAGTGCTATTTTCAGTCTTGAGGTTGTAGAGATCGTCTTGAAGCCTCCTGGTGGAGCTCTCCACAGCCCTCGTTATGATCGATGGGATATCCTCTACTATGGTTTTGAGTTTGGCAGTCAGAGGTTCCCACATCCTTGTGACTTCAAGGGAAAGGTTTGCTGCTTGGAGAGGCGCCAGGGGGGCTTGTTGAGGGTTCTCGCCGCCACCTTCCTTAGCAGGATCTTCAGTGTTTGCTTCCTGGCGTGGCGACGGGATCGGGGATTCGGTAATTAGAATTGGAGAGGTATGAGCAACCTCATCCCCGATTGGAACATCTCCTGCAGCTGAGGTGTTTGAAGGGGGGCCCCCTCCAGCTGAGATGTGTGGCGTAGAGGCACTTGGGGGGTCCTCCAGGAAATTTGGCTCTTGGGCCTCAGCTGCAGGTGGCGCAGTGGCCAGCGGAACCGCTTGGACTGGTGATGAAGGAGCTTGTGGTGTTGGCGATGAGGGAGGAGGAGCAGGCGTTGATGGTGGTGTTGAGGCTGGAAGAGGGGGTGGGGCAGGTGGTGAAGATGGTGCCACCCTTTTCCTCTTCGTAACGAGGCCATCCTCAGTGACCTCGTCGTCTTCTTCCTCCTCCTCTTGGATGACTTGGGGGGCTTTCCTTTTGGGCCTCTTGAGTACCAATTTTTTGCGCTGGGCAGGTTCCTTCGGTGGTGATCGCCCATGGACAATGGCGGCCTCCACCACTGAGTTTGGTACTGTTTGAGAACCGCTCGCCAACCCGTGGCTTCGGGCGAGCGTCTTCAACTCGGAGAGCATGTTCCTGGGCAACATGTCGTCTGCATGGAATGAAAATGCTCGAGTTAACTCAGGGGAAATGAATAAGTGCATAAGGCAATAAAGCAGCAAAGCAGGTAGTATATGCAGGAAAAATAAAACCAAAGTCTTGCGCACAACGCACAAGACGCCCAGAAACAGCTAAAACAGAAGCAATGTCAAGACAAGAGTGTAATGTCCTAACCTATTCGGATATCTAGCTGATCTTCGTAGAATTCGAAGCATATCAAGGTGGCAGTGAGGAATGATACATTGGCGTCCGCCACCTTCTTCCAGAAGAGACAAAGGTCTCTGTCCAAAGCTCCCATGCTATCAGGACTTCTGGGCCTCCTGAAGCAGCTCTTGGACTCCTTTTTCCCCTTGTCCACCCAGTACAAGGGGAAACCGTCAAGAAGGGAAGTGTCCTTGTCGTTTGCACGTACTTGGACAAATTTCCCCTTCCAGTCTTTGTACGATTGCTGGAAGATGGTAAAAATGGATCTCCCAGCAATCGCATTCAAGCTGACCCACAGGCGGTCCCCTGGGTGCTTGGCTTCGAACAGGAACAAAAACACGTCCACCGACGCGGGCAACCCCAGGTGGGCGCATGTCACTTGGAAGGCTCGAACAAACGCCCAGCTGTTGGGGTGGAGCTGGGCGGCCGCAATGTTGAGCTCCGTCAGAAGTTCCCTCTCGAATCGAGTGAAGGGGAATCTGAGCCTGACCTTCTTGAACAGGGTCGTGTAGACAAAGCAGAAGGGCCCGTCGGCGCTTACTTTGTCATCAGCACACACGGGCAGGTCGGCGGGGCAAGGCAGCACCATCATCTTTTCGTCGTGCTCCTTGTGAAACGATTGGTAGATCTCGTCTCCCTTAGTCAGCCGCAAGACTGCTCCCGCGGTGTTCACAGAGGACGTCTCTTTTAGAAGGGTCGGGGTGGCCCAGGGATATAATGTTTTGAAGTCTGGCAGAGGGACGGGGGCTCCTCCAGCATTAGGTGGAGTCGCCTGAGCCAGAGCAGATTGGGAAGATGCAGGCCTCTCAGCCTGCGAAGAGGAAGCGCCACGAACTTGCGTTGAGTCGTGTGCTTGTGAAGGAAGGTTTCGTGCTGATGGAGGGGGGTTCGGGGTAATCTTGGTGCGAGTCATGATGGCAGCTGCAAAGGAAGAAGAAAGGAAAAATGATCAGGAGGGTTACGAAGGCTGACTCGATCATGGAAGGAAGGTGAAAGACGAACGAATGTGAGTTCGTTGCGACGATCGACAAAGCCCTAAAGTTACGCAGAAAGAGAAATGGAAAAACAACCCACAGCGTATGCACCAAGCAGTTACAGGATGATGCGAATCGGTGAAAATGCAAGGAAAACCAGCAGATGAAGGAAAGTAATTACCTTTCGATGATCAGGAAGTCGATGGAGGAAGATGGTGATCTGGAGCGTTGAAGAGCGTTGAGAGTTTTCGCAGAGGGAAGTTAGAGCGTTTGCAAGCACGAAGAAAGTGATGGAACAGTGAAACGAAATGGGTTTAAGGGTTTTCGAAATGGGTTTAGGAAGCGCAAACGGCAAATGAAGAGAGCCGTTGATGAAGCCACGTGTCGAGCGATGGGTGAAGGGTTTGGTGGAGCGTCAGAGCAGCAGAAGGTACAACCGCTTGGAATTCCGCGTCAAGGCCACGTAGATCGGTGTTAACGAAGGCTCTTTCAGTCTTTTCGCTAGACAAGTCTTCGCTTAAGACTGGGGGGCTTGTGTACCGCCCTGGTGGTCGGGTGTGATGACGTGGCATCCTGCTACAGTGTAGGCGTGTTGACAAGGCGCCAGGTTGGTTGACAAGGCGCCAGGTTGGCAAGAAGGGAAGGAAGTCGGGGGGTACGCGTAGTCGCCAGTTGTTAAGCTGGCGTGTTCCGACTTCCAGCTCACCAGAATGGGTGATCGCCAGGTTGAAGATGAAGTCGCCAGATGTAGACCCAGGCGACTAAGCAGTCGGAGATCGCCAGAACAAGCACATCGCCGAAGATGAAGGAGAAGCAGATTATGAAGGCGGCCGGCGAGACCACAGGGAAGGTGTATGAAGGCCTTAACTCGCCAGTTCCAGTAGAGATCGCACTCCTAAGTTAGCTATGCACTGGGCAGTACCATGCATAAGTAACTTAGCCAAAATGAGAGCAGAAGCGGCGCCAAGTCAGGGAGCCTCCAGATGATGGCACGTGTACAGTTGGATGCGAGCCACGTGTCCAAGTCTGTAACTGCCAGGAGAGAGAAAGCCACCAGGTATATAAGAGTTCTTAACAAACTTTCTGAGGTACGCACGTTCAGTTCATACACTTTACGCTTGCGAGTGATAGAGCTGTTGGTGAGAGAGGATTTGCACGGTTCTAGTTCTCTCAGTTTTTGGTGATACCGTCACTGACTTGAGCGTCGGAGTGCGATCGGCCGCAGCGGCGCCGTATCGTTTCTTTGCAGGTTCTTGAAGTAGATCCCGGAGAGGAACGAAGGTGAGAAGCGGTGCGCACGTCGATCCTTTGACGAGGCATTCTCCAGCGTTCCGGTCAACAGGCAGGATCATAACATAACCATTAAGTGTAGGCATCCCATACCTAGACTAGATGATTTGTTGGATGAATTACATGGTTCTAAAATCTTTTCAAAGATTGATCTTAAAAGCGGCTACAATCAAATCCGTATCAAACCGGGTGATGAATGGAAGACGGCTTTTAAGACCAACTTTGGTTTATATGAGTGGTTAGTTATGCCTTTTGGTTTAACTAATGCACCAAGTACCTTCATGCGCCTCATGCATCATGTTCTTAGACCTTTCATTGGTAAGTTTGTTGTGGTTTACTTTGATGACATTCTCATTTATAGCTTATCTTTGAATGACCATAGGTTGCATGTTAGGCAAGTTTTGGAAACCCTTAGGAAGGAACATTTGTATGCTAACCTTGCTAAATGTATGTTTGCTCTTGATCATATAGAATTCCTAGGGTTTGTTGTGAGTTGTAAAGGGGTCCATGTGGACAAAACAAAGGTGGTGGCCATTCAAAATTGGCCTACACCGAAATCTTTGAATGAGGTCCGAAGTTTTCATGGGCTTGCTTCTTTCTATAGAAGATTTGTCCCAAACTTTGGTACCATTGCCGCACCACTCAATGACATAGTGAAAAAGGATGTGGTCTTTCATTGGGGAGAAGCACAACAAAATGCTTTTGATACTTTGAAAGAAAAATTGACTAATGCTCCCATCTTGGCCCTTCCTAATTTCACTAAGACATTTGAGATTGAGTGTGATGCTTCAAGCATAGGTATTGGGGTTGTTCTCCTTCAAGAGGGCCACCCCATAGCCTATTTTAGTGAGAAATTGAAGGGAAGTCATCTCAACTATTCCACCTATGATAAGGAATTATATGCACTTGTTAGGGCTTTGTTTACTTGGCAACACTATCTCTTTCCCAAAGAGTTTGTGATACATAGTGATCATGAATCTCTTAAATATTTGAAAAGCCAAAACAAACTTAACAAGAGGCATGCTAAGTGGGTGGAATTCATTGAGCAATTTCCTTATGTGATCAAACACAAGCAAGGCAAAATAAATATTGTGGCGGATGCTCTTTCTAGAAGATACACCTTGCTAAATCTTTTAACCTCTCAATATCTTGGTTTTGATCACATTAAGGAACTTTATCATGATGACCTTGATTTTTCTCCCATCTATCAAGAGTGTCTTAAAGGAGGACACAAAGACTTTTTATTCAAGATGGCTTTCTTTTTAAAGGAAAACGTCTTTGTGTTCCCCAAAGCTCTATTAGATTATCTCTTGTTAGAGAAGCTCATGAGGGGGGTTTAATGGGACATTTTGGGGTTGCTAAAACTTTGGATGTGTTGCATGAACATTTCTTTTGGCCACATATGCATAAACATGTTCATAGTTTGTGTGATAAATGCATAGCTTGCCGCAAAGCTAAGTCTAAAAGGCATCCCCATGGTCTTTATACTCCTCTTCCTATCCCTTCAATGCCTTGGGTAGATATATCTATGGATTTCATCTTAGGCTTACCCAAGACATCAAAGGGAAAGGACTCCATTTTTGTGGTAGTGGATCGTTTTTCAAAGATGGCTCACTTTATTCCTTGCCACAAAGTGGATGATGCATGCCACACTGCAAACCTCTTCTTTCAAGAAGTGGTTCGCTTGCATGGGATTCCTAGGTCTATAGTGTCCGATAGAGATCCTAAGTTCTTGAGTCACTTTTGGAAGACCTTGTGGGGCAAGCTTGGAACTAAGCTTTTATTTTCTACCACTTGCCACCCACAAACTGATGGTCAAACCGAGGTGGTGAATAGAACTTTGGGACAACTATTGAGATGCTTTATTTCGGGGAATCCTAGAGTGTGGGAGAATTTACTACCCCATGTTGAGTTTGCATATAACCGAGTAGTAAATTCTACCACCTCCCATTCTCCTTTTGAGGTGGTCTATGGGTTTAATCCCCTAACACCTCTTGATCTTCTTCCTATTCCCCTTCTTGGAGATGTCTTGTGCAAAGATGGGGATGAAAAGGCTTCTTTTGTGAAAACTTTGCATAAAGACATCAAGAAGAGAATTGAGAAGAAGGTTGGCAAGTATGCTGAACTTGCCAATAAAAGGAGAAAAGCATTGTTGTTTGATGAGGGCGATTGGGTTTGGCTTCACTTGAGGAAGGATCGTTTTCCTACTCAAAGGAAGTCCAAACTAATGCCTCGAGGGGATGGACCTTTCCAAGTCCTCAAGAGGATTAATGACAATGCTTATGAGTTAGATATGCCTGATACATTCTTAGGTAGTCATACTTTTAATGTCAGCGATCTAACTCCCTTTTCTGTAGGTCTCTAGAATTCGTGGTCGAATTCTCTCCAACTCGGGGAGTATGATGGAGATCAAGCTCAAGAGGACATGGAGGCCAATCAACAAGATCAAGAAGAGGTGGAGGCACAAATGGAGGACGCCCATGGAGGTCAAAGTCCACCTCAAAGGATTACAAGAAGCATGTTCAAAGCTTTGGGAGCTAGAGGACATTTATTTTCTCTTTTTGTAATTTCTTTAGTTGAAGGTGCTTAGAGGGAAACATTAGAAACCTCTTTTGTTTTAGCATCTTTTAGGCTTTAGTTAGGAGCTTTAGGAGGGGGGTGTATTAGTAGATAGGTGTAGGTGTAGTTTTTGGGAGGTGTCATAGTAGAAAAAGGTCACACCTCCCATGTGACTTGTTTTTGGTGGGAATTTCAAATGAGTTTATTTGAAATTTCCCACCTATTTTTTCAGCACCTTAGGCTATAAATAGAGGTGCTTCCTTTGTAAAATTCAGATTGGAATTAATCTAAGAAAACTCTACTCAAATTTTGAGTGAACTTTGGAGAGCTTTGAGCCTTCTTCTCTAGTCTTATCTTGATGGATCATTGGAGTCCTCAAGTGGCGGCATCACTCTCATCTAGGAGCATTCCACACTTCTAGTGGCGAGATCATCCAACATTCTTCCATCTTCATGAGCACTCTCTTCTCCTTCCTTTCTTCTCTTTCTATTGTTTTTGTTAGCTTATGTTCTTGAGTTTTGGTTTGGTGTTCTTGCTGTTTTTTTATGAGTTTTGGTTCGGCAGTTTTATATTTCAGTCCATTCATCTTGTTCCTTTGCTTTTCTTACTCTTTTGTTCGGTTCAATTTGACTAAAATTGGTTCATCCAAATGAGTTTGGAATTTGGTACTAGTTTTTGGTGAGTTCTTGTCTTAGAACAATGATCCAACTCTAAGAAAAGTGCCTCTATAATGTCCAACTCAAGGTGATTCCTAAGAAGGTCAAGAACCTTTCTCTATATGGCTATTGGAATCACATCAAGTAGTAACCTGCACGGAGGGTTCTTGCAGCCAGAGCTCGACCCCCGACGTGACTTCCACATATCCCTTCATGGAGCTCGGCCATAATTCTTGTACATTTTTTTCCGTGCACACATTCCAGGAGTGGGTGTGTGAACCCAAATCTGTACAACTCGCCATCAATCATTGTGAACTTGCTGGAGTTCTTCTTTATCTTCCTAGCCTCCGTCGGATCCAGCGGGAGAAGGCCATCTGCCAGGCAGCGCTGGTACTGGGTTATCCATGTGTCTGGCTCATGCGTGGCACAGACTTGCGTCATGTTCACCCTCTCCCCCCGACATGCTCTTGTTCTCGACGATCTCAAGGTCTCCTGAGTCAAGGACCTGTGACTCCTCACCACTTTCTCCGTCGACTTGCTTATCTGAAGAACCAGGTGGTCTGCCACAAATGCTCTAGGCGTCTTCAGAGTTTCTTGGATCACTGTCCTCTGCCTACCCCCCTTGCCCGAACTGGCGAGCTTAGCTAGCAAGTCTGCTCGGGCATTCTGCTCTCTGGGCACATGCACCACTTCAAATGAGACAAAGGAACTCTTCAACTCCTGCACATACTCCAAGTAAGCCGCCATTTGTGGATCCTTGGCCTGGAACTCGCCTGTTACTTGTCCCGTGACTAATAACGAGTCACTCTTAGCCATCAGCACCCTAGCTCCCATCTCCTTGGCCAACAAGATTCCGGCGATCAACGCCTCATACTCTGCTTGATTGTTGCTGGCTTTGAAGGCAAACCTCAGGGACTGTTCTATCAGCACGCCGTTGGGCCCTTCTAGAATAACTCCAGCACCGCTACCCTGCTGGTTCGACAATCCGTCCACCGAGAGCACCCAACGAAAATCATCCCCTTCAACTCGTGCTGCTTCTGACGAGAGCTCGACCACAAAATCGGTGAAAATCTGCCCCTTGATCTGACCTCGGGGCTCATACTTGATGTCGAACTTCGACAGCTCCACCACCCACTTCGCCATCCTCCCAGCCACATCAGGCTTCTTCAGGACTTTCTGGATAGGCAAGTCGGTCATCACCAGTACTGTAAAACTGTGAAAATAGTGGCGCAATTTCACAGAAAGGGGGGCCCACATGATGGGATAACCCTAAGTTTGGTGGCGGCACTGTGGGTCCCTCCGCACAGAATAAACGATCAAGTCAAAAGGGCACGTGACTATGCCCACGTGCTCATAAAAGATCTTCAAGGAAGGTTGCATGCATGACACGTGATTAATCAGGGCACCTAAATAGTGTGATGGCACAAGAGATACGGCGCCCAAGTTAGAACCCAAGCGGCCACAAGGTTAATCATTGCACTCTAGATAAGGTAAGTCCATGTGCCAGATACGCTCAGATCCTAGGAGTAGTGGCGCAAGAACCTTCTCCAAGGAACCCTAGATAATGACAGCAGTACAAAGGTAAACCCTAGTTTCCACCTATATAAAGGGCACGAAGAAGCCCTAGTGAGGTACGTTTTTCGACAGTTACATGAGTTTTAACCTAATTCTCATAAAGTTACTCAGAACAGTAGTCCCTAGTTGCTTTTGACGGCGCACCCAGCTGTGAGCACAAGGCAATTAGGGCCACCCAGTTTAGCCACACAATTCTAGTTATTGAGATTATTATACAGTTTCTAGTCACTTTGGTGTTTCTCGCTAGTTGACTTGAGCGTCGGAGTCCAAACGGTCGCGAGGGCGTCCCTTTGTTCTTCTTTTTCAGGTACTCATATACAAGATAGAACAGAGGTGCTTTAGCTCGTGATTAGAAGCCACTCGTAAAGACGACCCAAGTCAACCGGCCGGAACAAATATTTTTTTATTAATACCCTTTCTGTCCGTATCACCCTTAAAAATTATATCATTTATTTTGCACATGCGACAAATCTAGCCACTTAAAGTGCAAACTTTAAAGTAGAAATAAATTTTAAATTACAATATTTTCCCGTACATTTTGACAAAGGGCAAAACAGCCATTGACAATGCCTAATTGTGAACAATAGAAATCAAGAGAAGAAAGTCGATGGGCTCGCCCGCTCACCTTTTAGCCCGCAAATCCAAGAAAGAAAATTGACTTTGGCAGGAGTGGAGTAAATGTTCTGTTTTTTTTTTCATTTTAGGATAGAAAATTACAAAAGTCATTGGAGCTTGAGACTCCTTTTTTATCTAGTTTTAAGAATAAAAATACAGAATGTTGGATATGATATTTTTCATGTAATTTAAAATAAATAATAGTGAATATGTTAGATAATGAATAAGTCAAGAATATTAAAAGATTGATTCTTGAAATGTTTATTGTTGTATTAGTCCAAATATTTTTGTTTTTTATGACAATTTTTTAAAAAAGAAAAAGTAAAAAAAATTATTGAATTTTAAAATTAAAAAAAATTAAATACAGACTGACCCACAACGCAAGACGAGACTGAAAATCTAACCCGCACTCACAGGCAACCAACCCTTTTTTTTGGGGCCATTATCCCTAGCACATGGTAACTATTGGTATTAAACTTATCAATATTATCAATACATTTTACAAATCTAAAAAACTTTCAAATACATTTTATAAATCTAAAAAACTTTCGTTAACATTATTAAAATTACATCTTAAATTTCATATTTTCTAAAGGAGACTTTTCTAAAAAGAGGAGAGATGCTTACACAAACTAAGAAAAATATAAATAACTGAAGTAAACTTTCCAAACAATTACTTATATTTCAGTCCAATTTTTAAAATATACCTTTAATTTTCTTAATAATATCTAAACATTTCACTTCTAAGGTCTGGAGCAAAATTTGGAAGAAGAATTTGTAATGAGAGTTTAATTTCCATAATTTTGACTATCATTCTCCATCTGGAGGATAAATCCTGCTATATATAACAAGGATGATTACTAAAAAGCCTTACACGTTAACTTATAATCCATACAAAAGAATCAAATAAAAATAAATCACTGAAACACAACACAAACAACAATGTTTATCAGAACATATTTTTTGAAAGGTTTATTACTATATCTTACATCTTCATTAAAGTAGCTCTGAGGGAAATCTAACAAATACTATATACTATCCCAGGCTTTAGGCAGCCAAGAGTTTCTTGATTCCTGCTCTTTGCTCATCAGTAAGCCTAGTTGGAAACTTGATGTTAAACTTTATCCTCAAGTTTCCCTTCTTTGATGGATCTTTTGGAAGTGGCATGCCTTCTCTTGGGACAACCTCTTCATAACTGGGATGAATAACATTGCTGATTGGTATGGTTAAGTTTCTACCATCCAGGGTGGTGACGTGCACTGTATAACCAGTTAAGGCCTCTGCAAGGGAAATCTTCTGCGTGACTACAAGGTCGTTTCCGTCGCGAGTAAAGACACCGTGTGGCTTTTCGTCGATGATGAAAACGAGATCGGCCGGCGTCACATTTGGCTGTTCATTTCCCTTTTCAGGGAAGGTGATCTTGGTTCCCTTCTTCCAACCAGGCTTCACATTAATGGTCAAAATCTCTTCCACTTGCATGGTTTTGCTGCACCACAAGAGAAAGAGTCAATAAAAGGATTAAGACACAATGAAGTTTAACAGGAAATTATAAGAACAAACAAGGGAACTGAAAGTTCAATCTGATTAAATGCATAAGAAAGCCTAAGGGTCATTTGGTGATCAAAGGGAAACGAAATAGAAGTTACCCTGCCAAGTTTTACAAGAATAATCCTTAATGCCAGTCATTAAGTTTTCAAGAAATTCACACCACAAAGGAAATGTTATACCAAGTCATATACCTATATCTAGGTTCCAAGCTGGATAAACTATACACTTAGTTGTTGCATTACAATATGTAAAGGCTTAGGGGGGCATTTCTCATCAGAATGTATAATGAAAGAACAGTTTTCCAGAACAGGGTTTATACATAAATAATTTTTGTTATGTTAGAATAACAACATAACTATAGAATGACTATATAGAGTAGAAGTTCAGTAGTTTGCCAAACACCTTCTTACTTGTTGGATCAATAACCTTTATTAGTTCAAGCTTAAATTCCATACACTCATTACTAGGAATAACAATAAGTACCAAGAGTATGTAATGAATTGAAATAGAAGACCAATATAACATTCACCAACACTACCCATCTAATGCCTACCACTCACAGACTAGCTGAAGTTTGTTTTATTTATTTAGATTTTAGAAATTAAAACCTAGAAAGTTCTCTATATACCCTTTGCAAATTAAAACATTGTTTCAATTCAATTCTGAACCATCGCTAAACAATTCAAGAATGTCAAGGAACACAGATCAGAGGTTGTACAAACTTTGCATTGCAGAAAAGATATACTGCAGGAAGTTTCAAAGTTACAAGTATTACATAATATTCAAGTAGCTATTAAAATAATTTTAGAAAGTCAATTTTCTTCTTCAAACAAAGTTCAAATGGCACAGAGAATAACAAAAGACAGTCTCTGCAGTAAACATTGTGTTAGCTAAACACCTACCAATCATGGCTTGAACATCGCATAAAGAAGATGAAATAGAGTTACACAAAAAATAAAGGAAAACAATCCAGCTAAAATAGCATTCAGAAGGACAGCCAATTATCAAGCTTTAGTTCAAAATTGTAACAATTTCAGGTCAAGCACTCAAAATAAGTGAAAATGGCATATTGCAATCATGCTTTAGGATCAATTAGTTCCTCCTTGGGGATCAATATATGCTTTTGCGAAACCCCAAATTGAAAGCTCAACCATTTCAGTCATGCACAAAATTGACATATTAGAGGTCATACCAAATAAAGACAACAAAAAATAAGAAAACCAGAAGATCCTCAAATATACAAGAAATAGCAAGTTCATAACATGTACTCACCCACTGGCATCAGCAATTTCTCTAGAGATCTTCATCTTCTTTGTAGTTCCTCTATATATCTCCTCAAGAGTACAAGGCAACTTGTTCTCAATAGGAGGAGCTTTCCGAGGTGCACCTTGACTCATATGAACCCCTCCATCCCCAAAAGATGCAAACATATCATCACCGAACATCCCACCAGGGAACCTTGATCTCATGCCGCCGCCGCCACCTCCGCCACCCCCTCTCCCACCCATTCCACCAAATGGGCTTGAGAAACCAAAAAACTCTGCAAAAATGTCATCGGCATTCCTGGGATTGAACCGAAACGATCCCGGGATATCTCCTGTGGAAAAGTAAGTAGTTCCAGCACCACCAGCATCAGGAGGAGGAACCTGACCTTTCAAACCCTCTTCTCCATATTGATCATAAATAGCTTTCTTTTGAGGATCGCTAAGCACCTTCAACAATAACAACATAAATTAGGTAAGCATCACCCCTCCAGACAAATAAATCTCTTTAGTGGATTCCACTTTTTATTCATAAAAACTTAAAATTTCTCTGACCCTTATGGAAAACCTTAGAAACACAAGGGCGGAAAGAGAAATTAGCATTACCAGATGAAGTATTTCATGTGTTTCACTATCTCCTTTCTAATTTCAAAATAAAACTTAAAAATTTGAGACAGCCTAGGGGAAAATGTTTGAATCATACTAGATTAAAAGAAGTAAGCATAACCCAGATGAAATATTTCATTGGGTTTCATTAATTCACTCCTATTTCCACAAAAAGTTAAGAAATTTACAACACCCTTGTGAAAACATACCTCGTATGCTTCGGAAATCTGCTTAAACTTAGCTTCAGCTTCTTTTTTGTTGTTGGGGTTTTTGTCAGGGTGCCATTTCATAGCAAGTTTCCTATAAGCCTTCTTCAAGTCATCGTCTTTGGCGTTCTTATCAACCTGCAAGATCTTGTAGTAATCCACACCCATCTTTAACTGTGAAGGTGTTTGTTCTTCTTCTCCCCTCTTTCTCTTCAGTTTTGCGGTTGTTTACACACTCTTTCTGTTATGTTATGCTCTATCTCACAAACGAATCAGAGAACTTGTTCCTAGATTGAGGTTGAGGATGATGATAGTGCCGAAGGATATGTTTAAATCATTACGGGTTGTGAAGTTGGTGTTCTACAGGTGTAGTAGCATCCCGATCTTGGTGGAAGGTTCCAGAAACCCCCTAGCTCGGGCTTTCATTTTCTATCTCTAGGCTCTTTTGTTTTTTCTTTTGTAAAAATATATTTAATTAATCATATTTTAGTATGTGTGAGGGAAATTAATCTATTTGTGAAAACTATTATTCTCTAATATTATTTAGGAAAGGTATTTATTCTCTTGGAGAATCTTTTGATGGTACAAAAATACATTTTTATTATTTTTATTAATTTTTAATATTTATTTTTAAAAGTATTTTTATTTAACTATTATTATAAAATTAAAGAAAATGTTAATTATTTTTTGTTTTTTATTTTTCACATAATATCTAATTAATTTATTTTGTGATAAAAAATATATTTATGATACATTGTTTTAATTTTTTGATATAATTAATTTTATACAATTAAATATGCGCTTAAATTAATTCTAACAGCAGATTTTATGTTGTAATGATGTTTGTGGTTTGCACAGATTATTTATGTTTTAAGAATTTTAGTTGGTGACACATGCTTAAAAAATAAATCACCTGTTTTATTGAGATAATATTTTTTAAGACTAAAACCATTTTTTTTATTAAAAGTGGTGTTTGCTTGATATGAATATAATTATTATAAATCACTAGCGCACAAACATGTGTGTCCCAAATGTAAAAAATATAATTTTAAAAATAAAATATAATTAATTGTATAAAAACTATATTATTATTTTTTTAATTAAGAGATTTTGTAGTTATTTTTAGTTTAAAAAATCGTATAGTTATGCATTTTTAAATAATAAAATCAATTTAATTTTATAACAAATAAAATTTTTATCTAATTAAAAAAATTATAAAAGAATATTTCTTTTTTATATAGTGATATAAATAACTATTTAGATATTTCTTTTTTTAATTGTTATATTTATCCAATTCATATCTAGTTGATAGGTTTCAAACTATAATATTAACTAACATTTGAAAAATTAAGTCTTTATTTAAAGTTAGAAAATTATTTATATTTTCTACTAAAAAAACACACAGTATAGTATGAATATTTAGTTTAGGTAAATTTAGATATATGCATTTAATTAAATTTGATGATTTTCAATATCACTCAGCATACTAAAAAATTGTCATATAGTTGTGTTGTGAGAAAAATTGTGATATGATCTCATTGGAGATGTCTAGCTAATGCATCAATGGAGTTGCTTTAATCTTACTACAAGAGAAGGAATGAATTTACTACCAAAATTTTAAAAACACATTAAGTTGCTTGTTAAACTAACTGTTTATTAAAAAAAATTATTTTATATTTGTTACAATATCAGAACCAATAACATGAAGAAGAAGAAAAATAAGCACCACAATGAAAATATAAAATATAAAAAAATTAGGAGGATATCAAAATCATAAAATAACAAATAAATAAAAAATATAACATCATAAATAACTCAAAAAAAAGAAATAGATGAAAATAAAAAATTATAATAAAATTTAAATAAAAGGCTATAAGATCACACCTTTCACGTTTTATGATTTCACTGTCTACTCACACCAAACATAAATATTATGTCACATTCATTCAATATAGAGTCTCTTTTGTGTATCTTCAATGAAGTTGAATAACCAATTAGACTCTATAGTATCCAATTTTAAAAGAGTGATAAAAATTTGTTTTATAGGAAACCTCATGTAGTACAAGAAGATCTCAACTAGAGTGTTTATTATCGAAAGATGTCTTCTTTAGAGTTCAAGAAGATCTCAACTGGGAAAGAAAGTTTAAACCCTGTAGTCTTTGTTAGACGCAATCCTTACTAGTAGTCAAACTCAATGATCATTTAGATCATTCAAACCTATAACCCTTCTTATGTAAGGCATAAACAACAAAGAATATTCAGTTCAACCAGGAGTAACTTGATAAATAATATTTTTTTTATGGGATCAATTAGGAGTGGTTATAATATGAAAGAATACTTGGTTAGCCAGGAGTGACTAGGTGTAAAGAGTACTTAGTGTTATTCAAAAGTGGTTTGAGTAAAGAATACCCGATGGATTACCCAATAGTAGTTATGTTCCAAAGAATACTCATTTTAGCCAAGAATGACTACATTACAAACAATATTCAAGGGGCTATCCATAAGTGACTACGAGCCCAAAGAATATTCAAGGGGTTAGTCAGGAGTGACTACGAACCCAAAGAATACTCAAGTGTACTTTGCAGTAGTAGTCCACCTAGTTGAATTTGGGTTATTGGTCAAGAACTAAATGTAGTCTGTCACGACAGACAAACTAATATAAATTGGTGTGCATACTTTTCCTCTTTCTTATCCCCTTTGAATTATATGTTATTATTGGCTACACTAACCCACAAATGAGATTTATTGTGAAAGTATGTTCTAAGAACGTAAGTATCAAAGGTGTTTTAAAACTAACTTTTCAAACATGTGATTAGTCAAACCCAAGAACTATGATATTATCACTTGATAAAACATGTCAATCAAGTGATTAAGTTGGATTGCAAAAGTTGTGTCTGTCATAATGTCTTAAAATATAGAGATGTGATTAAAATAAGTTTTTAAAATATCTTCATCTGACTAAATGAGTTTTTGTTTGCTGAGGTTGTATCGTCTGTAATCCATTAGACGTAATGTGTTGAAAAACTTTTATGAAAATGCAATTCATCATGTTAGTTTCATGCTACAAAGTTGTGCATATTAAATTTGCATATGTATAAGCTTATCAAGCGAAACACTTACCATATGATATCTTAACTAAGAGTTTCATCTGAAGACTAAATTAAAAATAATATTCAATATCTATAAATAATTCTTCAAAAAAAATCAAATGTTTCTCTTTTAAGTGCATACTCGTCATCTTCTAGCATAGAGTCACTTATTAAAATTGATGAATATAGCCCACTATCACCAATATCCCATTCTATAAGATAAAAGGTATCCAAAAGAAAAAAGAAAATGCTGATAAAAAAAAAAAAAAAAAAACTAGTGCAACATTAGTCCCATTTTGATATGTTTGGCATGTAAAGTGTAATGAAAGGGAAAATGCGTCACATTAGATGAATTTATTGAATTAAAAAGGTCACAAGAAATGTGCTTGAAGTATGAAATTCTTGTAAAGGACACTATTAATTTTTTCAATACTCATAGTAAAGACCACACAAAAACTATTGTGACAATATTAGGAAAATAGTCATTATATTAATGTCATTTAGTTTTTATCTTTACACATTTATTTAAATGTTACACTACAAGAAAAATTATGAAATAGAAACCAATTTTTAGAGACCAAAATAATTAGTTGCAATAGTAACTAAATTAGAGATCATTTTAGAAACTAAAAAAAAATGGTTTCTAAATTAGTTTCTATTATTGTTAAATAGTTTCTAAATTGGTATTTAATTAGGAACCAAGGTTTTTGCTACCAAATTGAGAAACTAAATAATTGGTAGTTAAAACCTTGGTTGCTAATTAGATACCAATTTAGAAACTATTTAACAATAATATAAACTAATTTAGAAACCAAAAAAAAAAATTAGTTTCTAAAATGGTTTTTAATTTAGTTACTATTGCAACTAATTATTTTGGGCTCTAAAAATTGGTTTCTATTTCATGATTTTCTTGTAGTTATATAATTAATGTTATTTTAAATTAAAATAGTATTATCTATTACTAATTACTTTTAATAACAAAATAATTATTTTTCCAAAGAAAAATATTTAAAATTTAATTAATTTATATTAATAAATATTATTGTATATAATGATCAAGTCTAAATAAAAAAATTAAAATAATAAGTTGTTTGGAACTTTTTAAAAAAAATTATTTGAATAAAATTGAGTATAAGTTTTTTAATGTGATTCTAAGACTTATTTTATATTTTTCAATGCAAAACAATTCATGTAAGTTGTTCTATTCCACTTGCCCGTAAATTATTAGGTGACCCTTACAAAAGGAAGTACATGTGTTTAGTAAAGTAGTTTTTCAAGTATACCAATGAACAATTTGTTAACAAATATAGAGACTATAGTTCAATATAATATACTAAGAAAAACTAGTATGAATATTTAATGTGATCATGACACAAATATAGATGAAGCACAATAAAGAGTCAATACAAGAAGTATGACTAACGAAAAAGATAAAAAAAGAGAAAGAAAAAGTCTTTGAAGGGTGGATGTCAAAAGAAGACTCAAGTTTGAGAAGAAAATTAGATATCATTTGTAAAAAAAATAACCTCTTAGCTAAACATGAAACTCTTTTTGTTTTAAAATATGTTGAAATTCATTTTTTAAAATATTTTTTCTAGAATATTTCAAAAGAGAATTATTATCATTTTTTTAATATTCTAAGGAAAATTATCTTCAAAAATATTTTTTTTTAATTTTTTTAAAAGTTTTTAGCATGTTATAAAAAAAGGTGGTTAGGTGTCATAAACTAATTTATTAGTTGTGAGAGCTAAATGTGTGCATTTAACTACCTCATCATACATGAGTCAAAGGAGTTGCAATTTCCCTTACATTCCTCGTATGCAACTCTCAACAAAATTGTGGTACAAAGCCTTTGGATAGTTTGCTTTAATTCTCTTTGTACCGCCCAGGTAGTCGGAAGTGATGACGTGGCAGCAAGCTATTATATAGGCGTGTTGAACGGGGCACCTGGCTGGCAGAAGGGAAGGAAGTCGGGGGGCTCGTGTAGTCGCCAGTCATTAAGTTGGCGTGCTCCGATCTCCAGCATACCTAAACCAGCGGTCACCAGGTTTGTGATGAAGTCGCCGGATGCGAACCCAGACGACCAAGTGATTAGAGATTGCCGAGAGAATGACATCGCCGAAGGATAAAGAAAGCTTGTTCTAGGCTTTCGAGGCAAAGGATGAAGTCGTCAGATGGTCATTCCCTAGCTAGCCAGAGGTCGAGGTCGGGGAACAGCTTACCCGGGCATGTACGATGAAGCAAGTGAAGTAGATCATGATGGCGGTCGGCGAGACCACAGGGAAGGTGTGTATGATGACACCCGTACTCGCCACGCAGAAGAGATCACGCTCTAAGGCAGTTATGCGCTGAGTTGTTTCCTGCATAAGTAACTTAGCCGAAAGCCTGAAGAGTAAGAGGTGACGCCCAAGTCAAGGATGCTCCAGATAGTGACATGTGTACAAGTGGATACGAGCCACATGTCCAGATGTGTAACTGTCAGGAGAGAGAAAATGCACAGGTATATAAGGAATCCTAACGAACTTCTGAGGTACGCGCGTTTTAGAATACTTCTTTACGCTTGCGAGAACTTGAGTACGCTGAGAGAGAACATTGCACGGTTCCTAAAGTTCTTAGTTTTCCTCTTAGTATTTTGGTGGTTCAGTCGCTGACTTGGGCGTCGGAGCGTGATCGGCCGCAGCGGCGCCGTTCTATCTTTTGCAGGTTCTTGAGGTGAATCAAGGCGAAGGACGGAAGCTAACACGGCGCAAAGTCGATCCAGATTTGATGAGGCAAGGCTCTTGCGTCCTGGTAAACAGGCAGGATCACTCTTTAACACCTTAGAAAGCTTTTTAGACATGTCTTCTCATTTTATAAATAAAATGCTTGTCCATTATATTCTTCACACTTAAAAATTATGAAATAGAAATTGTTTAATGAGATTGAGGGTATTGATAATTTCATTTTTTAGTTCGACTATTATCTTCAAAATTTGTTTATGTTAGAAATCCAAGTTTGAGGTTGAACCCATATTGAGTAGAAATGAGAAAGTTGAGTAACATATAAGGAATAAGATTCAACGGAGATGATTTGACCAATAAGGTTATGACACTTGTCACTCTCATTTGAGAGGTTTTGAGAGACTTTCTCCTGTAAATAGGAGTCTCTTTGATGGAGGATCATCCTTGCTAAAGCCACCTTTTCTCTCAACTAAAAGTAGAGGATCAACTTGAATATTACAACATAAATATTTGCCTTGTATTATGGGTTAAGATAGTGTAGGATTTTGGGCCTTTAGAGACTAAGAAGAAGGCAATTGATGACTACTTTACAACAAGTACATCGTGCTGTCAGAAGTAATAGTTATTCCCTAAGGACGGATATCGAACCTACAAGGAACAATTAAATAATCAAGTAAAAGACTCACTAAATAGAAAACAAAATAAAAAAAGTTGTTTGAGAGTTTGCTATGATTGGCAATGATTAAAAAGAAAACAAGTCAAAGAGTTTGTTCGTTCAATTGGGAAATTTGGGATTGAGGTTCATCATTCTTACTCTTTTGTATTTAGATTAGCATGGTAATATTTTATCCTTTGATTGATGTTGATGCTCGTATAAAAGTCATTTATATCGATTCCTCACATACAAAATTATTTATAAAGTCTCCAAAATATCGATTCCTCGCATATTTATAAAAACTTCTTATCATTATGATTATACGTTGATAGAAATTAACATTTCAAATCTATTCCTAGCATTCAAATATGTTAAGCATTATCATTTGGGTCAAAAACTTAGAAGTACTTTCCAGTCAAATCTAAGGATCTAGATCATAGAAACAAACATTACAAATAAAATGATAATAACAATCATTAATCAAGAACAAAATATTATATTTAAATAAGACCTCACTACATAAGAGTTTGAACAAATTACTCCAAATCTCAAAAGGTAGATCCAGGATGTTTCTCCTTAATAGCTGCCTCCTCTAGGGTTTCTAACACCTTTATTCTCCCAATTGGATTCCAATCCACCCAATGATTGTATGGATTATGCCTCAAGCCTTGTATTTAAGCTAGTTGAGCTTGAGTTAAGTGACTTCTCGCTTGGGTATTATTGGGCTCGCCACGAAAAAGGCCCACTACAAAAAAATCACTTTTAGTAACCACCAAATTCGGTCGCTAAAAGCACTATAATCGATCGCTAAACATATTCGCGACCGAAACAACCACATAAAGATGGAAGCAAAAAACCTAGTCGCAAAACATTTAGCGACCGAATTATAAATTGGTCGCAAATTTGCGACCGAAGTTTCAGTGGCTAAATCGGTTAGAGAAAAGTTGGTCGCTAAAATTTTGGAACCAAATTAGCGACCAAATTTTTATAAAAAATTCGGTTACTAAATCAATTGCTAAACAACAACTTTATAGATTATAGCCACCAAATCAGTTTCGGTGACTATTTTTATATGTATTATTAATACCTATTTAAAATGGTATTTTGACCTGTTTATAAATAAAAAAATTCAAATTTGCTTATAAATACTTAAAATTCAATCAAGCTAAATATGAATGAACTTCAAATACATTTGAATGTGTTGTATGATGAGTTGCATCTGCTCATTTTGTTTGTGCATCAACCCAGCTTGTTTGTGCATGCGTTCACTTTGCTCTTCATGACTTTACATGAATTCCTCCATCTTTTCTTCAAGTGTTCGCTCCTTGACATCTTTTGCCATAAGTTCATCATTTAGCTTTTGAATAATCTCATGCATTTCTTCTATTTGATCTATTCCTTTCTTATATTTCTCCTAAAAATTAAGTCAAATTGATTATTGCGAAGAAAACATATAATAAACATTAAATTATAACTTAAAGTTTAAACATAACATAAACCGCTCATCATGATTTGTCCATTAGTAATAATTAAGCATCAATCCCTCTTGATACATGATCCTGCCTGTTGACCAAGACGCAAGAGCCTTGCCTCGTCAAATCTGGATCGACTTTGCGCCGTGTTAGCTTCCGTCCTTCGCCTTGATTGCCGCTGCGGCCGATCACGCTCTGACGCCCAAGTCAGCGACTGAACCACCAAATACTAAGAGAAAACTTAAGAACTTTCAGGAACCGTGCAAAATTCTCTCTCAGCGTACTCAAGTTCTCGCAAGCGTGAAAGAAGTATTCTAAAACGCGTGTACCTCAGAAGTTCGTTAGAATCTCTTATATACCTGTGCACTTTCTCTCTCCTGACAGTTACACATCTGGACACATGGCTCGCATCCAGTTGTACACGTGTCACCATCTGGAGCATCCTTGACTTGGGCGTCACTTCTTACTCTTTAGGCTTATTCGACTAAGTTATCCATGCAAGGAGTAACTCGGTGTATAGCTGCCTTGGAGCGCGATCTCTTTTGTGTGGCGAGTACAGGTGCCTTCATACACACCTTCCCTATGGTCTCGCCGGCCGCCTTCATGATCTACTTCACTTGCTTCATCGTGCATGCTCGGGTAAGCTGTTCCTCGACCTCAACCTCTGGCTAGCTAGGGAATGACTATCTGACGACTTTATCCTCTGCCAAGAAAGCCTGGAACAAGCTTCCTTGATCCTTCGGCGATGTCCTTCTTTCGGCGATCTCTAACCACCTGGTCGTCTGGGTTCGCATCCGGCGAATTCATCTCAAACCCGGTGACTGCCGGTTTAGGTATGCTAGAGATCGGAGCACGCCAACTTAAGGACTGGCGACTACACGAGCCCCTCGACTTCCTTCCCTTCTGCCAGCCATGAGCCCTGCTCAACACGCCTGCATAATAGCTTGCTGCCACGTCATCACTTCCGACTACCTGGGCGGTACACAAGCCCCCGAGTCTTAAGCGAAGACTTGTCCAGCGAAAAGACTAAGTAGTCACGTCACTGCCGATCTACGTGGCGCTGGCGCAGAATTCCAAACGTTCGTACCTTCTACTTTTCTGACGCTCCACCAAACACCTTTTCCAATCGCTCGACACGTGGCTTCATCAACGGTCATCTTTAGCTGTCGTTTGCGCTTCCAAAAACGTTTGAAAAACCCTTAAACCCTTTTCATTTTTACTGTTTCATCATCTTTCTGCCTTCTCAAAACGCTCTGAGTTTTCTCTGCAAACCCACGACGCTCTTCGACTCTCTCAATCCCCAACTCCCTTCAACGCTCATCTGATCATCGAAAGGTACCTCTTTTACTTCCTCTGTTGATATTTGCTGCATTTTAACCGATTCGCATCATCCATTATCTGCCTGGTGCATACGCTGTGGGTTGTTTCTTCTTCTTCTCCCTTTTCGTAACTTAGGGCTTCGTCCTCCATTACTTTTACCACAACGAACTCTCGTTCGTTCGTTTTTCATCCTTCGTCCACAATCGAGTCGATCTCTACAACCTTCGTTCATCTTTCTTTTTCTTTTTCCTTTGCAGTTCCCGCGATGGCTCGTACAAAGACCACCGTGAATCCTCCTCCTTCGTCACGAAACCCTCCATCCCAAGCGCATAACCTACCGCGAGCATCTGGTGCTCCCTCTTCCCAGGCTGAGAGGCCTGCAACCTCTCGTCCCAACCTTGCTCAGGCAACTCCACCAGTCGCCGGAGGAGCCTCCATTCCCACTCCAGACTACAAGAAACTTTACCCATGGGCCACCCCAACTTTGCTGAAGGAGACTTCTTCAGTAAACTCTGCGTTGGCGGTGCTACGGTTGAAGAAAGGGGACGAACCCAACCTCTCGTTCCATGAGGAGCACGACGACAAACTGATGGTGCTGCCTTGCCCTCCTGACGTGCCAATCTGCGCGGATGACAAGGCGAACAACGGCGAGTTGTTCTGCTTCATTTACACTACTCTCTTCAAGAAGGTGAAACTCAGGCTTCCCTTCACCCGTTTTGAACGAGAATTATTAACCGAGCTCAACATCGCCGCTGCCCAGCTCCATCCCAACAGCTGGGCATTCGTGCGGGCATTTCAAATTATGTGCGCGCACTTGGGACTACCGGCCTCGGTAGACGTCTTCCTTTTCCTGTTCGAGGCCAAGAATCCTGGAGACCGCCTCTGGGTGAGCTTAAACGGGATTGCTGGGAGATCGATCCTCTCAATCTTCCAGCAATCTTACAAAGATTGGAAGGAAAAGTTCGTCCAAGTGCGCCAGAATGATCAAGACCCTTCGCTGCTCGATGGCTTTCCCTTGTACTGGGTGAACAAGGGAAGCAAGGACTCCAAAGAAAGCTTCAGAAGACCTAGAAGTCTTGACAACATGGGCGAGTTGGACAAGGATCTATGCCTCTTCTGGAAAAGCGTGGCAGCTGCTAACATCACCTTTCCCACCTCTTCAATAATCTCCTCCGAGTTCCTCGAGGGCCAACTCGAAGCTCACATAGGTTAGCACTTACCTCGACATTTAGGTTTTCGCCTTATGCTGCATCTCTGTTATCTATTATTGGGCGTCCTGTTTGCTGCGCACTAGACTTGGTTTTTGTTTCCTGCACCATTTGTTTGTATCATTTGCACCCGTACTCGTATATTTTACTTTTGTCTTCGCGCTTACTTGTATATTTTTGCACTGTGCAGATCTCATGTTGGGCAGAGGCAAATTGGCTGAACTGATGGCGCTCGCCCGAACCCACAAATTGGCGTCGGGTTCTCAAACCGTGCCAAACTCAGTGGTGGAGATCGCCGCTGCCCAGGGCAGATCGCCCCCTCAAGGCCCAGCTCCTCCAGAGGCACTACCCGCCCCTCAACGAAAGAAGCTCGTCCTAAGGAAACCAAAGAGGAAAACTCCTCAAGTGGTTCAAGAAGACGAGGATGAGGATGATGAGGCGACTGAGGACGGCCTCATTACCAAAAGGAGAAGGGTGGCGCCTTCAGCACCACCTGCTCTTCTAGCTCCAACACCGCCCTCTCCCCTAGCTCCAACACCGCCCTCTCCCCCAGCTCCAACACCGCCAGTCCAAGCAATACCCTTGGCGGCTGCACTTCCTGCGGTTGAAGGCAACGAGCCTAACTTCATGGAGAACCCTCCGAGCGCCTCCACGCCATTCGTATCTGCTGGAGAGGGTCCTCCTTCAACTGCCTCAATCGCTGAAGCTGCACCAGGTGGGAATGAAGCCGCTCACAACTCGACAATACTCATTACCGAGTCCCCCACATCACCACCACGCCAGGAAGCCCAACCTCATCAACCAATTCAAGAGGGTGGTGGTGAGAGTCAGCACCAAGCTCCTTCAGCACCTCCACCAACAGCGGCTGCAAGCCTTCCCCTCGCGGTCAAAGGAATCTGGGGGCCCTTCACGGCTAAGCACAAAATGATGGCAGAGGACCTCCCCTTTATCATAACAAAAGCTGTGGAGAGCTCCAACAAAAAACTTCAGGATGATATCTCTACACTCGAAGAGGATAATCGCTTGATAAGAATCAAGGCGGAGAAGCTGTCTTGTAACCTGATGATGGCGGAGATCGACCACTCAAGGGTGGAGGATGCCATGAGTGCCGAGCTGCGGGTCGCACGCAAGGAGACCTCCGATCTACGCCAAAAACTGCACCTCCTAGCTCAAGAGAAGATCGAGCTGGAGAGTAAGCTGGTTCCCTACCGGCTCAAGGAGGCTGACTTGGAGGCATCAATAAAAGCGGATGCAGCCAAGGTAGAGAACCTTGAGAAAAGGTCGGTTGATCGGGAGGTTCTCCTAGGAAAGGTTGAAAAGGAGAGGGATGACGCCGTGGCTAAGCTCGCCGAAGCCAGAGAGGAAAACAAAAGAACTGTTGCAGAGCTGGCCCAAGCGCGGGAGGAAAGCAAAAAGGTTGTTGAAGACCTCGCTCTGACTCGTAGGGAAACTGAAGAACTGAAGAAGCGAGCTGACGAGCTGAAACAGCAAACCGAGGGGCTCAAACAACAAAACGAAGAGCTCGAACTAAGCTCCGCCCAAGTCCTCGCCGCTGGGTTCGACGCCGCCCTGGAGCAATTCGCCTGCCAGTACCCCGAGCTTGAACTCTCCATGATATCGATTTGTAACGAAGTGGTGGATGGGAAGATCGTGCCTTCTGAAGATTAGTCATCTCCCTCCACCGCTTATTCCCTTATATCTTTTTTGCACCATCTTTAGGCTTTGCTTGTAATATTTTTCCTCTCTTCTTATGTACTTGAACTGATACTGCTCTTATCATAACTTCCTCGCTTTCGCACCTAGTCTCTCTGTTTACTCTGCTTTTCGTAGTAGAAACCGCTTAAACGAATTTAACTTAGCGATTCTGCGGGCGCAACTGTTTACTTACTGCTTCGAACTCGATCAAACTATCAACTTTCGAGCGATAGCATTCTAATAACTTGTGAACTTAAGGCAACGAGCTTCAGCGTGAAACTACTTACTAAACAGCAAGTTTCAATCCAACTGATAGTTTAAGACATAGTTCACCTGACCTGCTCCATCAAAACGGGCCCTTACTCTTGCCATCGCCCGAATCTCCTCTGATCGCCATCGGGTCCCAGCGATGTAAGCCTCCTTTTGCCTTCATAGCTTGGCTATTGTTCCCTCATCTGGGGGTAGAGGCGCCTTTCGGATCCTTGTCTACCTCCCTGAGTTTCAGAACAATAAGCCGGATAACAGCCTCCTTTTGCCTTCACAGCTTGGCTATTGTTCCCTCATCTGGGGGTAGAGGCGCCTTTCAGATCCTTCTCTACCTCCCTGAGTTTCAGAACAATAAGCCGGATAGCTAGGCGTTCTCTTCGAACCTACCTTAGCTATCCTTTAAACTTCTTCCACCCTCCACACCGTACCTGAACTCGTTCGAGACGAGAAGGATTTTATCTTGCCCGAACTCGCTCGACGGCGAGAAGTCTTTATCTTGCCTGAACTCGCTCGACGGCGAAAAGGTCTTTATCTGGCCTGAACTCGCTGGACGGCGAGAAGGACTTTATCTCGCCTGAATTCGCTCGACGGCGAGAAGGACTTTATCTGATGCCTCTACTTTGCCCAGGGATTACATCTCCTCTTCCCTGGATGCACTGGGGACTTTTAACTTGCTCTCGCCTGCACTCGCACAAAGTCGAGGAGGACTTTAACCGGTGCCTCAACTTGCCCAGGGCGTACATCTCCTCCCCCCTGGATGCACTGAGGACTTTATCTCTTTCTCGCCTGCACTCGCTCGACGAGGAGGAGGTCTTTATCTCTTTCTCGCCTCAGGACGCGCGAGGGCGTTGAGGTCTTTTAAACGTTGCTGGTGCCTCCGATCGCCGAAAGACGATGAGGACTTTTAACTTTAACTGATGCCGCTAATCGCCGAAAAGCGATGGGGACTTAAAAACTTTTTAGAAGGCATGCAACATAACTTCAAACTTGCCTTAAATCACATACGAGTGACAAGGTCCTTTTTCAAAATTTTCGTAACAACAACAAGCATGCAATCTAAAACACTTTAAACTTCGAAAACTCTTCTTTATTGGGTGGCCTCATTAAAAACCCTCCTTAGGGAAAAAAGAGTGCCCCCTTCAAACTGTTTTAACAGAAAGATTGCCAAACTCTTCGTGTTTGTTTTTACTTACAAAGCTTTTAACTGTAATATAACTTGAGGTGCGTGGCGTTCCAAGTGCGAGGAATCGCCCCTCCTTCCAATGTTTCTAAGCGGTAGGCGCCGTTCCCGAGCGCCTCGGTTATTCTGAACGGTCCCGTCCACTTAGGCGACAACTTGTTCTCCATCTCGTACTGGTGGGCCTTCCTCATCACCAGGTCGCCTTCTTTAAACTGCCTTGGCATCACCTTCGAGTTATACCTTCGTTCAATCCTTCTTTTCACTGCCTCAGCTTTTACTCTCGCCTCCTCCCTGACCTCATCCAGCAAATCCAGATTCAGCCTTCTTTCCTCATTCGAGTCTTCTGCTACAAAGTTCTGGAATCTCGGCGAGCTCTCCTGGATTTCTACTGGAATCATTGCGTCGTACCCATAGACCAAGCTAAACGGGGTCTCATGGGTTCCTGACTACTCGGTGGTGTGGTACGCCCAAACTATGCGGGGTACCTCCTCAGCCCACGATCCCTTGGCTTTCTCCAGCCTTCTCTTCAAGCCTCTTAGCAATACCCGATTGGCGGACTCTACTTGGCCGTTTGTCTGAGGGTGCTCGACGGATGCAAATACTTGTTGAATTCCCACCCCTTCGCACAGCTTCTTCAACAGGTGACTTGCAAACTGAGTCCCGTTGTCCGACACCAGGCGCTTAGGCACACCAAACCGGCACACGATGTTCTTCCATACAAAGCTCTCGATCTTGTGTGCGGTGATCTGGGCCACTGGTTCTGCTTCGATCCACTTGGTGAAATATTCAATTGCCACCACCAAGTACTTCATCTGCCTGATCGCCAATGGGAAAGGTCCCAGAATGTCGATCCCCCACGTATGAAACGGCCAAGGGCTGTAAATCGACTTCAACTCTTCGGGAGGCGCTTTGTGCCAATCGGCGTGCTGCTGACATTGCTTGCCACACTGCGCATACTTCTTGCAGTCCTCCCTCATTGTTGGCCAGTAGTAACCTGCACGGAGGGTTCTCGCGGCCAGAGCTCGACCCCCGACGTGACTTCCGCATATCCCTTCATGGAGCTCGGCCATAATTCTCGTACATTTCTCTCCGTGCACACACTCCAGGAGTGGGTGTGTGAACCCAAACCTATACAACTCGCCATCAATCATTGTGAACTTGCTAGAGTTCTTCTTTATCTTCCTAGCTTCCGTCAGATCCAGCGGGAGAAGGCCATCTGCCAGGCATCGCTGGTACTGTGTTATCCACGTGTCTGGCTCATGCGTAGCGCAGACCTGCGTCATGTTCACCCTCTCTCCCCGACATGCTCTTATTCTCGGCGATCTCAAGGTCCCCTGAGTCAAAGACCTGTGACTCCTCGCCGCTTTCTCCGTCGACTTGCTTTTGTGAAGAACCAGGTGATCTGCCACAAATGCTCTAGGCGTCTTCAGAGTTTCTTGGATCACCGTCCTCTGCCTACCCCCCTTGCCTGAACTGGCGAGCTTAGCTAGCAAGTCAGCTCGGGCATTCTGCTCTCTAGGCACGTGCACCACTTCAAAGGAGACAAAGGAACTCTTCAACTCCTGCACATACTCCAGGTAAGCCGCCATTTGTGGATCCTTGGCCTGGAACTCGCCTGTTACTTGTCCCGTGACAAATAGTGAGTCACTCTTAGCCATCAGCACCCTAGCTCCCATCTCCTTGGCCAACAAGATTCCGGCGATCAGCGCCTCATATTCTGCTTGATTGTTGCTGGCTTTGAAGGCAAACCTAAGGGACTGCTCAATCAGCACACCGTTGGGCCCTTCCAGGATGACTCCAGCGCCGCTACCCTGCTGGTTCGACGATCCGTCCACCGAGAGCACCCAACGGAAATCATCCCCCTCAACTCGCGCTGCTTCTGACGAGAGCTCGACCACCAAAATCAGTGAAAATCTGCCCCTTGATCAGACCTCGGGGCTCGTACTTGATATCGAACTCCGACAGCTCCACCACCCACTTCACCATCCTCCCAGCTACATCAGGCTTCTTTAGGACTTTCTGGATGGGCAAGTCGGTCATCACCAGTACGGTAAAACTATGGAAATAGTGGCGCAACCTCCTCGCCGAAAATACCACAGCCAGCGCGGCTTTCTCCAAGGCCTGATACCTCACCTCCGGGCCCTGCATCACCTTGCTGACTAAATAAATAGGCTTTTGAGCCTGGTCCTTGATCCTTCAGCAATGTCCTTCTTTCGGCGATCTCTAACCACCTGGTCGTCTGGGTTCGCATCCGGCGACTTCATCTCAAACCCGGTGACCGCCGGTTTAGGTATGCTAGAGATCGGAGCACGCCAACTTAAGGACTGACGACTACACGAGCCCCCCGACTTCCTTCCCTTCTGCCAGCCATGAGCCCTGCTCAACACGCCTACATAATAACTTGCTGCCACGTCATCACTTCCGACTACCTGGGCGGTACAATACATATCTCACCCAACTTATTAATTTATATTATCAACATATTAAACAATTATTTGTAACATATTTTAAAGAATCAGCTCATGAGGGTTTTCTAAATCTTTATAAACTTTACTAAGTAGAAATCAAACTGAATAATACCCTTTAGATCTTCGCATGAAGCAAATATGAGTTGGTACACAAGCAACTAAGAAAATTGAAATAAAAAAAATCAATAAAACCTTAACCAATTGACTTAGACGCACATTTGGAGATGTTGGTGAAATCTACGCTGCACTGAAATGTTGTTGACATTGACTATTACCACAATGGAGTGAAAACGAGTTCTTTACTAGATAGCAAAAGAAAATTTATGGAAACAATACTATTTTTTTTATCTTAATAATGTAAAAAAAGTATATCCTCAATTTGGATTTACAAATTACAATTATATATCAATTAGGTTTTACAAAACTCTATAAGTATTTATATTTATACTTGAATCTCGCTTATCAGGCGCATTATAAGAATACTAACAAAAACACACAAGCTGCAGCATATGTATATTTACATTTCTTATTAAATTAAAATATATACAATTTTGTAAAAATAATATTAAAAAATTATATAACTTTTTTAAAAAGAAATTATTTAATTATTTTAAAATGAAAAAAACTATTCAATTATTTACTTTGTTAAATAAATAAATAAATAATGTTTTATTTATTAAAAAAAATTAATTAAAAGATGATACAAGTATTAATATAATGGTATAGATAGATTTAGAAGCTAATTTTTATGGGTCCTGCATACTTAATATTTTTCCATGAAGTTAATATTTTTCAGCAATTGAAATGGTAAAAAAGAAGTATAAGCATACATTAAAAACACTCTTCACATCCAGATTTTAACGAAAGGCCAGTGAAGAGAAGCAAGACTGGTAAATCAAATGACCTAATGTCTTCAAAAGGAGTTGAACAATGGCATCACTAGATAAACATAATAGAACACTGAGTAGCAACAAGAAAACACAGATACAAGGAAAACCCTAAAAATCAAGGTTGAATTGGTGTGGGGGAATTTTTCCCTGTCATAGCCAGTTTGTGAATAACGTTGTCTATTAATCATATCATATCCCAATGTTAATGCTAATATAGCTGTATCCATAATAAATATAACACCTTGCTTCTGCTTAAGTGAAACACCTTTGGTGGTTTGGTGGCAAATAGTCAGAAGATGGAAGAGGAATGGATGAGATTTAGAATGAAACTAGTGAACAATAAATTACATATTGATGCTAAGGATAAGCACTACCGCCAATGCTTCAACATATTCAAAAGTGTTGCAACACTATTCCATCCTTCTCCATTCTCTCAAGAAGTCATGTTCAACGTCTCCCATCTTTCCTCTCATGGTCACATCCCGAACAACAAGAATGCTACGAATATATTAATTAATAAATGAGTGTTTAGTAATCAATTCACAAAATCATAACCTAAACAAACAGAGAAAGAATCAATCACCATCATTCAAGCATTTTATCAAACACTTAGTGAGCATTTGAAACATGAGAAAGTGAAAATGTAATAATAGAAAACAAAGCAAAATACAAAAACAAAATAATGCAAGAGTGTTAGTGAGAGAAAATAAAAGGAAATAATAAAATTACCTGCATTGCTCTTTCTTCTGATAGGTTTTATATATACAGCTTCTTCTTGAGTTGGGGAGGAGGTGGTGGTGGCGGCGAAAGTGTAGGGTTGCATTGGAATACGTGAGAGGAAAGGAGGAACAAGACAAGAAGTTGGTATTAAGAGAAATTGGTGTGTTCGGTTCGGCTTCAGTTTTATCTGAAGGTGGGCTTTTCTGTTGGGGTTGTGGCAGGCGTGAAGCTGAGGAGGGTGGGGAATGAATACGAGTATTTCTCTAAGATATCTCTAGAGAGATGAGAGGAATCCATTGGTTGTATGGATTACTTTTTTATTTATTTATTTTATTATTATTATATTTATTATTATTCTTGTTATTATTATTATTATTATTCTTTTTGTTATTATTAATATTTTTGTTATTATTATAATTGATCTGCCTGTTGACCCGAACGAGCCTTGCCTCGTCAAAGGTATCTTCCTCTGGATCGGCTTTGCACCGAGCTAGCTTCCGTCCTTCACCTTGATTCACCTCAAGAACCTGCAAAAGACAAAGTGGCGCCGCTGCGGCCGATCGCGCTCCGACGCTCAAGTCAGTGACCGAACCACCAAAATACTAAGAGAAAAACCAAGAACTCCAGGAACCGTGCAATGTTCTCTCTCAGCGTACTCAAGTTCCCACAAGCGTAAAGAAGTATTCTAAAACGCGCGTACCTCAGAAGTTCGTTAGAATCCCTTATATACCTGTGCACTTTCTCTCTCCTGACAGTTACACATCTGAACACGTGGCTCGCATCCAGCTGTACACGTGTCACCATCTGGAGCGTCCTCTGCTTGAGCGTCACTTCTTACTCTTCAGGCTGTTCGACTAAGTTACCCATGCGGGGAGTAACTCGGTGTATAGCTGCCTTGGAGCGCGATCTCTTCTGTGTGGCGAGTACGGGTGTCATCATACACACCTTCCCTGTGGTCTCGCCGGCCGCCATCATGATTTGCTTCACTTGCTTCACCGTGCATGTCCGGGTAAGCTGTTCCCTGGCCTCAACCTCTGGCTAGCTAGGGAATGACCATCTGATAACTTCATCCTTCGTTTCGAAAGCCTTGAACAAGCTTTCCTGATCTTTCGGCGATGTCCTCCTCTCGGCGATCTCTGATCGCTTTGACGCCTGGGTTCACATCCGGCGACTACGACACAAACTTGGTGACCGTCGATTTAGGTATGCTAGAGATCGGGGCACGCCAACTTAACGATTGGCGACTACACGAGCCCCTCGACTTCCTTCCCTTCTGTCAGCCAGGTGTCCCGTTCAACACGCCTATATTATCTCTTGCTGCCACGTCATCACTTCCGACTACCTGGGCGGTAAACAAGCCCCCCAGTCTTAAGCGAAGACTTGTCCAGCGAAAAGACTAAGAGGTCACATCACTGTCGATCTACGTGGCGCTGGCACGGAATTCCAAACGTTCGTACCCTCTGCTTTTCTGACGCTCCACCAAACCCCTTTTTCCAATCGCTCGACACGTGGCTTCATCAACGGTCATCTTCAGCTGTCGTTTGCGCTTCCAAAAACGTTTGAAAAACCCTTAAACCCTTTCATTTCCACTGTTTCATCATCTCTCTGCATTCTCAAACGCTTTGAGTTTTCTTTGCGAACCCACGACGCTCCTCAACTCTCTTAATCTCCAACTCCCTTCAACGCTCATCTGATCATCAAAAGGTACCTCTTTTACTTCTTCTGTTGATATTTGCTGCATTTTAACCGATTCGCATCATCCATTATCTGTCTGGTGCATACGTTGTGGGTTATTTTCTCCTTTTCTTCCCTCTCGTAACTTAGGGCTTCGTCTTCCATTACGTTTGTCCCAACGAACTCCCGTTCGTTCGTTCTCCTTTCTTCGTCCTCAATCAAGTCGTTCTCTGTAACCTTTGTTCATCCTTTTCCTTTTTCCTTTGCAGTTCCTGCGATGGCTCATACAAAGTCCACCGCGAACCCCCCTTCTTCGTCGTGAAACCCTCCACCCCAAGCGCGCAGGGTTGCTCCTGGGGCTAATCCTCTACTAGCGCGTGACTCAACACGAGCATCTGGCGCTCCTTCTTCCCAGGCTGAGAGGCCCGCAACTTCTCACGCCAACCCTGCTCAGGCTACTCCGCCAGTCGCCGGAGGTGCCTCCCTACCTCCAAAAGACTACAAGGAACTCTACCCTTGGGCCACCTCATCTTTGTTGAAAGAAACCTCTTCCATAAACACGGAGTTGGGCGTGCACCGACTAAGGAAAGGGGACCAATCCGAGCTCTCATTCCACAAGGAGCATGACAGCAAAATGGCCGTGCTGCCTTGCCTCCCGGGTGAGCCGATCTGCGCCGACGATAAAGCGAACAACGGCGAGCTGTTCTGCTTCCTCTACGCGACGTTCTTCAAGAAGGTGAAGCTCCGACTTCCCTTCACTCGCTTCGAGAGGGAGCTGTTAACCGAGCTCGATATCGCCCCCGCCCAGCTTCATCCCAACAGCTGGGCGTTCGTAAGGGCGTTCCAGATCATGTGCGCACACTTGGGACTGCCAGCTTCGGTTGACGTTTTCCTCTTCCTCTTCGAAGCTAAGAATCCAGGAGACCGCCTCTGGATTAGCCTGAACGGGATTGCTAGAAGGTCAATCCTCTCAATCTTCCAGCAATCTTACAAAGATTGGAAAGGAAAATTCGTGAAGGTGTGCGCCAACGACCAAGATCCTTCCCTGCTCGACGGCTTCCCCTTGTACTGGGTACACAAGGGGAACAAAGACGCCAAAGAAAGCTTTAGGAAGCCCAGAAGTCCCGACACCATGGGCGAGCTAGACAAAGATCTATGCCTTTTCTGGAAGAAAGTAGCAGCCGCCAACATCACCTTCCCCACCTCCTCAATAATCTCCTTCGAGTTCTTCAAGGGCCAACTTGAAGCTCATATAGGTTAGCCTTTACCTCGACATTTAGGTTTTCGTTTTGTGTTGGGACTGATTTCGCATCTCTGTCATCTACCATTGGGCGTCCTGTTTGTTGCATACTGGTCTTGGTTTTTAATTCATGTGCCACTTGTTTGCATTATTCGCACATATACTCGTATATTTTGCCTTTGCTTTTGTGCTTACTCGTCTATTTTTACCCTGTGCAGACCTCATGTTGGGCAAAGGCAAACTAGCTGAACTGAGGGCGATCGCCCGAACTCATAAGTTGGCGACGGGTTTCCAAGCCGTGCCCAACTCGGTGGTGGAGATCGCCGCTGCCCATGGCAGATCTCCTCCTCAAGGTCCAACTCCTCCAGAGACACTGCCCGCCCCTCAACGAAAAAAGCTCGTCTTGAAAGCCAAAAAGGAAAACCCCTCAAGTGGTTCAAGAGGATGAGGATGACGAGGCGACTGAGGACGGCCTCGTCACCAAAAGAACAAGGGTGGCACCCTCTTCACCACCCGCTCTTCCAACACCAACACCGCCCTCTCCCCTAGCTCCAACACCGCCAGTCCAAGCAACACCCTTGGTGGTCGCGCTCCCTGTGGTTGAAGGCAGCGAGCCTAACTTTATAGAGAACCCTCCAAGCGCCTCCACGCCGTTCGTATCTGCTGGAGAGGGTCCTCCTTCAACCACTTCTATTGCTGGGGCCGCACCAGGTGGAGATGAAGGTGCCCACAACTCGCCGATACTTATAACCAAACTCCCACTTCACCACCACGCCAAGAAGCCCCCCTCGCTCTACCAACTCAAGAGGGTGGTGGTGAAAGTCAGCACCAGGCTCCTTCAACACCTCCACCAACAACAGCTGCAAGCCTTCCCCCCTCGATCGAAGAGGTCTGGGGGCCCTTCACAGCTAAACTAAAGATGATGGCAGAGGACCTCCCCTCAATCATAACGAAGGCTGTGAAGAGCTCGAACAAGAGGCTTCAGGACGAGATCTCAACGCTCCAGGAGGAGAATCGCCTGATAAGGATTGAGGCAGAAAAACTGTCTTGCAATCTGATGATGGCAGAAATCGATCACTCAAGGCTGGAGGACGCCATGAGTGCTGAGCTGAGGGGCGCACGCAAGGAGGCCTCCGATCTGTGCCAGAAACTGCACCTCCTAGCTCAAGAGAAAATCGAGCTGGAGAGTAAGCTGGTTCCCTACAGGCTCAAGGTGGCCAACTTGGAGGCATCAATAAAAGCGGATGCAGCCAAGGTGGAGAACCTTGAAAAAAGGTCGGCTGATCGGGAGGTCCTCCTCGGAAAGGTCGAGAAGGAGAGGGACGACGCCATGGCTGAGCTCGCCAAGGCTCAAGAGGAAAACAAGAAAACTGCTGCAGAGCTGGCCCAAGCGCGGGACGAAGAAAAAAAGGTTGCTGAAGACCTTGCTCAAGCTCGCGGGGAAACTGAAGAACTGAAGAAACGAGCTGACGAGCTGAAGCAACAAACCGAAGAGCTCGAGCAAAGCTCCACCCAAGTCCTTGCCGCCGGGTTCGACGCCGCCCTGGAGCAAATCGCTTGCCAGTACTCCGAGCTCGACCTCTCCATGGTGTCGATCTGCAACGAAGTGGTGGATGGGAAGATCGTGCCTTCTGAAGATTAATCGCTTCCCTCCATCACTTATTTCCTGAGATTTAGCGCTTATTTATGTTTGCACGATCTTTACTTGTAATTTTCCTTCTTTTGTATTTGAACTGGTATAGCTTCTATTATAACTTCTTCCGCTTTTGCACCTCGTCTCTCTGTTTACTTCGCCTTTTTTAACCTTCATCTGCTTTCTCCCTCGTTGTATGGTTGATCAACTTATCTTGTAGAACTCGCTTTAAACAAATTAACTTAGCGATTCCTCAGGCTCAACCGTTTACTCACTGCTTTAAACTCGAGCAAACTATCAATCTTATATCAACTCATCAACTGTTAACTCAAAGTGAAAATTCGAGCAACTTATTCATCTTCAAGCGATGACATTTAATATAACTTGCAAACTTAAGGCAATTAGCTACTTACTAGGCAGCAGGTTTTAACTTAAACTGGTATTCCAATACAGTTTACCTGATCTGCCTGGCAAGGTTAGCCCTTACTCCTGTCATCGCCTGGAATTCCTCTGACCGCCATAGGGTTCTGGCGATGTAAGCTTCTTTTGCCTTCATAACTTGGCTATTGTTCCCTCATCTGGGGGGTAGAGGCGCCTTTCGGATCCTGCTCTACCTCCCTGAGTTTCAGAACAATAAGCCGGATAGCGAGGTGTTCTCTTTGAACCTGCCTTAGCTATCCTTTAAACTTCTTCCACCCTTCACGCCATACCTGAACTCGTTCAAGACCAGAAGGATTTTATCTTGCCTGAACTCGCTCGACGGCGAGAAGGACTTTATCTGGCCTGAACTCGCTCGACGGCAAGAAGGTCTTTATCTGGCCTGAACTCGCTCGACGGCGAGAAGGTCTTTATCTGGCCTGAACTCGCTCGACGGCGAGAAGGACTTTATCTGGCCTGAACTCGCTCGACGGCGAGAAGGACTTTATCTGGTGCCTTAACTGTGCCGCCAATCGCCGAAAATCGATGGGGACTTTAAAACTTTAACTGAGAGCATGCACTTTTTCTACAAGCTTTCAACACAAACATGCATGCAAACTCAAAAACTTAAGCTTGAAAACTCTTCTTTTATTGGGTGGCCTCATTAAAAACCCTCCTTAGGTAAAAAAGAGTGCCCCCTTTAAACTGTTTTAACAGAAAGCTTGCTAATCTTTTCATGTTCGTTTCTACTTACAAAGCTTTAACTGTAATATAACTTGAGGTGTGTGGCGTTCCAAGTGCGAGGAATCGTCCCTCCTTCCAATGTCTCTAGGCGGTAGGCGCCGTTCCCAAGTGCCTCGGTTATTCTGAACGGTCCTGTCCAGTTAGGAGATAACTTGTTTTCCATCTCGTACTGGTGGGCCTTCCTCATCACCAGGTCGCCCTCTTTAAACTGCCTTGGCATCACCTTCGAGTTGTATCTTCGTTCAATCCTCCTTTTCACTGCCTCGGCTTTTACTCTCGCCTCCTCCCTGACCTCATCCAGCAAATCCAGATTCAAACTTCTTTCTTCATTCGAGTGTTTCGCTACAAAGTGCTGGAATCTCGGCGAGCTCTCCTGGATTTCCACTGGAATCATTGCGTCGCATCCATAGACCAAGCTAAACGGGGTCTCGTGGGTTCCTGACTGCTCGGTGGTGTGGTACGCCCAGACTATGCGGGGTACCTCCTCAGCCCACGATCCCTTGGCTTTCCCTAGCCTTCTCTTCAAGCCTCTTAGCAACACCCGATTGACGGACTCTACTTGGCCGTTTGTCTGAGGGTGCTCGACGGATGCAAACACCTGCTGAATTCCCACCTCTTCGCACAACTTCTTCAGGAGGTGACTTGCAAACTGAGTCCCGTTGTCTGACACCAGGCGCTTAGGCACACCAAACCGGCACACGATGTTCTTCCATACAAAGCTCTCGATCTTGTGTGCGGTGATCTGGGCTACTGGTTCTGCTTCGATCCACTTGGTGAAATATTCAATCGCCACCACCAAGTACTTCATCTGCCTGATCGCTAATGGGAAAGGTCCCAGGATGTCAATTCCCCACGTATGAAACGGCCAAGGGCTGTAAATCGACTTTAACTCTTCTGGAGGCGCTTTGTGCCAATCGGCGTGCTGCTGACATTGCTTGCAACACTGTGCATACTTCTTGCAGTCCTCCCTCATTGTTGGCCAGTAGTAACCTGCACGGAGAGTTCTTGCAGCTAGAGCTCGACCCCCGACGTGACTTCCACATATCCCTTCATGGAGCTCGGCCATAATTCTTGTACATTTTTCTCCGTGCACACATTCCAGGAATGGGTGTGTGAACCCAAACCTATACAACTCGCCATCAATCATTGTGAACTTGCTAGAGTTTTTCTTTATCTTCATAGCCTCCGTCGGATCCAGCGGGAGAAGGCCATATGCCAGGCAGCGCTGGTACTGGGTTATCCATGTGTCTGGCTCATGTGTGGCACAGACTTGCGTCATGTTCACCCTCTCCCCCCGACATGCTCTTATTCTCGGCGATCTCAAGGTCTCCTGAGTCAAGGACCTGTGACTCCTCGCCGCTTTCTCCGTCGACTTGCTTATCTGAAGAACCAGGTGGTCTGCCACAAATACTCTAGGCGTCTTCAGAGTTTCTTGGATCACCGTCCTCTGCCTACCCCCCTTGCCCGAACTGGCGAGCTTAGCTAGCAAGTCTGCCCCGGCATTCTGCTCTCTGGGCACATGCACCACTTCAAAGGAGACAAAGGAACCCTTCAACTCCTGCACATACTCCAAGTAAGCCGCCATTTGTGGATCCTTGGCCTGGAACTCGCCTGTTACTTTTCCCGTGACTAATAACGAGTCACCCTTAGCCATCAGCACCCTAGCTCCCATCTCCTTGGACAGCAAGATTCCGGCGATCAACGCCTCATACTCTGCTTGATTGTTGCTGGCTTTGAAGGCAAACCTCAGGGACTGTTCTATCAGCACGCCGTTGGGCCCTTCTAGAATGACTCCAACACCGCTACCCTGCTGGTTCGACGATCCGTCCACCGAGAGCACCCAACAAAAATCATCCCCTTCAACTCGTGCTGCTTCTGACGATAGCTCGACCACAAAATCGGTGAAAATCTGCCCCTTGATCGGACCTCGGGGCTCATACTTGATGTCGAACTCCGACAGCTCCACCGCCCATATCACCATTCTCCCAGCTACATCGGGCTTCTTCAGGATTTTCTGGATGGGCAATTCGGTCATCACCAGTACTGTAAAACTGTGAAAATAGTGGCGCAACCTCCTCGCCGAAAATACCACAGCCAGTGCAACTTTCTCCAAGGCCTGATACCTCACCTCCGGGCCTTGCAACACCTTGCTAACGAAATAAATAGGCTTCTGAGCCTGGTCTTGGTCTTGGGCGAGCACCGCACTCACCGCCCTCTCAGTCACAGCAAAATACAACCTGAGAGGGGTTCCTACCAAGGGTTTGCACAAAACCGGCGGGCTCGCCAGGTACTCTTTAAGCTTGACGAAGGCCTCTTCGCACTCCTTCGTCCAGGGAAACTTATTGTTTCGCCTTAAACACTGGAAGTACGGATGACCTTTCTCTCCTCTAGCTGATACGAAACGAGACAGGGCGGCCATCCGACCTATAAGTTGCTGCACCTCATTTACAGTAGCCGGGCTCCTCATCGCCAAAATGGCAGCACACTTATCAGGATTTTCCTCTATTCCTCTTTTAGTTAAGCGGAATCCCAAGAACTTCCCTGCCTCCACGCCAAAAATGCACTTCTCGGGGTTCAGCTTTAATCTCAACTTGGCGATTGTGGTGAACAACTCCTCCAGGTCCGCAACGTGCTTGCTCTTTTCCGGCGAGGTCACGACCATATCATCCACGTACGCTTGCACATTCCTTGCCAGCATTGGTGCAAGTACCCTATCCATCAATCTTTGGTACGTGGCCCCCGCGTTCTTCAGCCCAAAGGACATCACCTTGTAGCAGTAGCACGATCTCTCGGTCATGAAGGCGGTCTTCTCTTCATCCATAGGATGCATTTTTATCTGGTTGTACCCCGAGAAGGCGTCCAGAAAACTCAGCAACTTACACCCTGCAGCACTGTCGACCAGGGCGTCTATGCTTGGCAAAGGATACGAGTCCTTTGGGCAAGCCTTGTTCAGGTCAGTGAAGTCGACGCACATGCGCCACTTCCCATTGCTTTTTCTTCACCAGCACGACATTGGCCAACCACTCAGGGTACTGGACTTCCCTGATATGGCCTGCGGCGAGGAGCTTCTGTGTTTCATCCCTGATCGCCTGCCTCCTCTCCTCGTTAAACTTCCTTCTTCTCTGCCGTACTGGTCTGACCTGGTTGTCCATTGCTAGATGGTGGCACAAGAAGTCGGGGTCGATTCCCGGCATGTCTGAAGCAGACCATGCAAAAGCATCCAGATGCCGCTCTATCACCTTGGCGATCTGGTCTTGGAACTCAGCCTCCAAAGATCTTCCCAGCTTGAAGACCTTTCCCCCGATCTCCCTTTCGAGCCACTCCTCAACGGGTTTGGGTCTGGCTTCCCTGGCGATCACCGCCCTGGCGATTCCCAGTTCCCTCGCTTCCTCTGGGCGGTTCCTCGCCTCTTCCTCCCGTCCCCCGCTCTCTCCCTCAGCCACAACTTCCGTCATGGTGACATCGCCTCCGGCGGCCACTTCCATCGCCGCATCAACAACTTGCCATTCCATTGGCCTGGGCTTCACACCGGGAGGCGGGGTGGTCGTGATGTAACTTACTGACCTCTTATTCTTCAGGCTATTCTCATAGCACTTCTTTGCTTCCTTCTGGTCAGATTTGACGGTGATCACCACCCCCTCTATAGACGGCAACTTCACCTTCATGTGCCTGGTCGAGGGCACAACTCCTATTCTGTTGAGTGTTGGTCTTCCCAACAGAATGTTATATGCTGAGGGAGCATTCACGACGAGGTACTTGATTTTCTCCGTCCTCGAGCCCGCCTCATCCGTGAATGTAGTTCTTAACTCGATGTACCCCCTGACCTCTACCTGATCGCCAGCAAACCCATACAAGCACCCTCCATAGGGTCTCAGCTGGTCAAGGGGCAGTTGCAGCTGTGTGAAAGTCGGCCAGAACATCACATCTGCCGAGCTTCCTTGGTCCACCAATACCTGGTGGACCTTCCTTCCCGCTGTGACAAGCGAGATAACTATGGGATCGTTGTCGTGAGGCACAACGTCCCTGAGATCTTCTTTCGTGAACGTGATGTCCACATCTGGCGAGTGGTCCTCTAACATGTCCACCGTCATCACAGACCTTGCATATTTCTTCCTCTGTGATGCGGTGCATCCACCACCCGAGAAACCTCCAGCGATTGTGTGGATCTCTCCATGAGTGGGCATCTCATGCTGCTGAGCCTCACCACCCGCCGGCTGGGAGCTCGACGCGCCCCCCGTCCTCCTGTCTAGCAGGTAATCATTCAAGAAACCGCTCTTGACCAGGTCGTCGAGCTGGTACCCCAGTGCCAAACACGAATCAACGGTGTGACCAAAACTCTGGTGGAACTCGCACCAGGCGTCTGGTTTTGGTCCTAACACCTTGTCGCCCACTTTCTCAGGTGCCTTAAGCCTGGCTGCTATGTTGGGAATGGCGATCAGATCCGCCAACCCCATGACAAACTTATGCTTTGGCGGGCGATTGTACTCCCTGGGGCGCCCTGGGCCCCTTCCCTTGTTTTTTCTTGGATCATAAGGATGGCGAGTCCTTTGATCCCTCTTGGCCGCCGCCGTCTCCAGCACCCTCTGTGGCTGGATCCTGGTCTGGGCACGTGGCCTAGCAGGGGCCACGCTTCCTCTCTTCTCGGCGACTTAACTCTCGTCGGCGATGTGGGCCACCGCAAGTCGCCTAACCTCAGCAAACGTGGCGGGGTGAGCCCTAATCAGCGCCTCACAGAAAGGTCCCGGCAGCACGCCCTTTTTTAAGGCGTATACCAGCATCTCCTCGTCTTTCGCAGGCGAGCGGACCATCTGTGCTCCAAAACGATTCAGATAGTCCCTGAGGGACTCTCCCTGGTATTGCCTTATGTCGAACAGGTCATAAGACACCCTAGGTGGCGCCTTGTTCACAATGTACTGCTTGACGAAAAGCTTCGAAAACTGCTGGAAATTGGTTATGTGACCTGTAGGCAAGCTCACAAACCATTCCAGCGCTGTTCCCTGGAGCGTGCTCACAAACATTTTGCAATATACAGCATCCGAGCCTCCTGACAGCATCATCTGCGTGGGGAACGTGGTGAGATGTGCCTCAGGGTCCTCCACGCCGGTGAAAGTAGCCTTCACAGGTACCACGCTCGCAGGGATAGGCGTGTCTGTGATCGCCTGAGCAAACGGCATAGGGAAAACGTGAGGTGGCGACGACGGTGCGACCTCTTCAGCGACTGGGCGTCCTCTTTGCTCCTGAAGGGCTTGGCGCAACTCCTCAGTCACTTTGCTGAGCTCTTCATTCCTGGCCTGAGAGGCGACCAGGTCCTCATGCATCTTTGCCTGCTCTATGCGCGAGGCCTCCACATTCGCCTGCAGCGCACGCATGATGTCCATCATCTGTGCCATGGTCATGGCGCCTTCTGCAGCAACTGGCACAACGGGACTTGAACGGTTGCTTCTCATCTTTCTCATGAAAACTCGGCAAACCAAAGTTCGACGAACAAAACCTCCTCCAGCAACGATCGATCCAACAATCAATCGGTTAGAAACTCTCAAACTCCCAAGAACTTCCGCAAACTCAACTGCAACAGCACGCCGATAGATTCGGACGTCGAAACCTTCACAGAAACTTGCAACTTCACCACAAAACCACCGCTTCTCCAACAAGCTCCCGATTCACTAACCAGGAACGCAATCGAACGGAAAAAACACCGAACAACCGATTGAAAACCACGCGAACAGCAAGAAACTCCAAGAAAACCGATCGAAAGCTTGAACGAACAGTGGAAAACCTCACACTACCGATTAAAACCCAAACGAACGGTAGAAACATCGAATTCACCGAACAAAACTCGAACGAACGGTGGAAAACTCGAATTCACCGAACAAAGCTTGAACGAACGGTGGAAAACTTGAAATCACCGAACAAAAGCTTGAATGAACGGCGGAAAATGGTTGCACCAGCACACAACGACACAAAAACTACAGAAACTCCAAGAACTCACGCTGTGGATGGGGACAGGTTTTACACGGCCCCACGGTGGGCGCCTGATGATCCTGCCTGTTGACCCGAACACAAGAGCCTTGCCTCGTCAAAGGTATCTTCCTCTGGATCGGCTTTGCACTGCGCTAGCTTCCGTCCTTCACCCTGATTCACCTCAAGAACCTACAAAAGACAGAGTGCCGCCGCTGCGGCCGATCGCGCTCCGACGCTCAAGTCAGTGACCGAACCACCAAAATACTAAGAGAAAAACCAAGAACTCCAAGAACCGTGAAATGTTCTCTCTCAGCGTACTCAAGTTCTCACAACCGTAAAGAAGTATTCTAAAACGCGCGTACCTCAGAAGTTCGTTAGAATCCCTTATGTACCTGTGCACTTTCTCTCTCCTGACAGTTACACATCTGAACACGTGGCTCGCATCCAGCTGTACACGTGTCACCATCTGGAGCGTCCTCTGCTTGAGCGTCACTTCTTACTTTTCAGGCTGTTCGACTAAGTTACCCATGCGGGGAGTAACTCGGTGTATAGCTGCCTTGGAGCGCGATCTCTTCTGTGTGGCGAGTACGGGTGTCATCATACACACCTTCCCTGTGGTCTCGCCGGCCGCCATCATGATCTGCTTCACTTGCTTCACCGTGCATGTCCGGGTAAGCTGTTCCCTGGCCTCAACCTCTGGCTAGCTAGGGAATGACCATCTGATAACTTCATCGTTCGCTTCGAAAGCCTTGAACAAGCTTTCCTGGTCTTTCGGCGATGTCCTCCTCTCGGCGATCTCTGATCGCTTTGTCGCCTGGGTTCACATCCGGCGACTACGACACAAACTTGGTGACCGCCGGTTTAGGTATGCTAGAGATCGGGGCACGCCAACTTAACGATTGGCGACTACACGAGCCCCCCGACTTCCTTCCCTTCTGTCAGCCAGGTGTCCCGTTCAACACGCCTATATTATCTCTTGCTGCCACGTCATCACTTCCGACTACCTGGGCGGTACAATAATAATAATTATTATTATTCTTTTTATTATTATTATTATTATTATTCTTATTATTATTATTCTTATTTTTATTATTATTATTATTATTATTATTATTATTTTTATTATTATTATTGTTCTTGCTGGTTAACTTTCTCGCTGGTTGACTTGAGTGGAAAGCTCCGCTTCTAACCTATCTCCTCTAGATTCTGTTTTGCGTCTTCTCGTTGCATTGGAACGTGACTCTGTTGGGACAAAGATGGCTCTACCTGTTGATCACGCTTCGACGATCTAGTTAGTGAGAGCTTACGAAAATATGATAAGTATTCAGTTTCAGTCTAGTATTCAGAAACAACGTCCCTTATCTGGGGTCTCAAGCCCCTTTTATAACATACTCGTTTAACAACTTTCACTAACGAGAATATAATCTCTACTGAAAGCATAAAATAATAACAGAAAAACCATCTGCTAACGAGCACCACTTATCTTGAGGTTCTAACAATAGGAAAACATTTTGTTAACATGTTCACCATTATTCTCGGGTGCTCCTCTTTCATTCTCAACAAGTATTAATTAATATATAACCAACTTGTATATTATCACAAGAGATAAAATATCTTTTTATCTTCAGAATAATATGATAACAAATTTAAACAATAATATGATAATAGATTTAAACAATACCAATTATATCTGACATCTTTAGAATAATATGATAACAAATTTAATATCTCTTTATCTTTTATCTTAATTACCTTTCTTGGGTCGACCCCTACCTAAGCCGAAGTTCCGAGCATTCCTGTTCAGTACACAAGCCCCTCAGGCTCGAGCCGAGCTTGACCAGGCGAAAAGGCTTATGAGAATGAAAACATATAACAAAAATATATTCTGCCTACGGGCACCTTTACTCACGATGCTAATAACATAAAATAATCACGTTCACCTTTATTCACGGGTGCTCGCAACTAAACTTATCATATAGAAAACTTCAACTAGGTCAAATATAACAACTACTATCACACAAATGCGGACCAACCCATCTCTACCTCTTAAGCATAAAGTAATAAAGATAACAATAATGAAACTGTACCGACCAGTCATCGGTCATCGATTCCAGTGATTGACCTCAGACACCGCACACCGGTGCCTGATAGTAAAGATGGGCCATGTAAGGTGGGCCCCAGATACACATATCAGCGTGTTGGCCAGTCTTCGGACATCGGTACAATCGACCTCGACGTTTGATATGATTCCAATAACATGAAAGAGATATTATAAGGACATGTTATGGATTCATCTTGAGTTGGAATATGATTAGGCACTTTTTAAGAATTGGATCAATGTTCTTAACATTCAAGAACTCACCAAAACACAAGTAACCAAACCAAAGTCACATAGAAACCCATTTTGAACAACAAACCCATGGATAGAAACTCAAGAACACAACATATGGCAATTATACCCATGGAGGACGTGACAAAAACAACAAGAACAACCAATTTGCACGATTAAAATTGAATATAAGTGCAGCAAATGAAAGAGGACATCATAAGGAAGAGATTGCACCGATTGAAAGTGAAAACAAACAAGTAGAACAAAAATGGGTAATTTGGAATGAAGGGAAAATGGATGAAGAAGATGAAATGAAATAGGGAACTTATGTGGTTGGAGTTCTTGGAGATGAACACGCCACTTGAAGGATGTAAGGCTCCAAGATGAGTGTAGATGCCGCCACTTGAGGTTCCAAGATGCACTCAAGATGAGACTAGAAGAGGAGAAGACACAAGTCTCTCAATCACTCACCAATTTGAGAGAATTTCTTTACTCAAAATATCAAATCTGCATTAGAAAGACTCAAACCCTCCTTATATAGGAGAAGGACCGGTCATGAAAGTACAAGAGGCTTACAAAAGAAGCTAACTAAAGTTCCCTTGTAACTCTTCCACTTCTAGCGCCTAAAGTGAAGGAGGAAGGGATATCTTTCTAGAATTTTCTAAAGCTAATATCTAAAGATGTTTTACACAAGAGGTATCTTTATGTTTCCCTCTTAGCACCTATCTAAACACTATTCTATATTATTTACCAATTTATACAAAAGAAACTATAAAGAGAGATATTAATTGAAGCCCATTCTTGAGTCTTCTTTTGGCTTTAGGCTTGGTCTTCTCTTTATTTTAATTCTTCTTTAATTTTTGAAAAGACTAGAAGGAAGAACTTCAAATGTTTGGGTGAATGACCTTTTCCTCCATTAGTAAAATCCTCCCTTATTTGATCTCTATCATACTCCTCGAGTTCAACATCAGACCTCGCCAGAAGAGGGAGAGATCGGACGTCGACGGTCTGAACAGTTATATTGGGACACGTAAGGTGGGTCCCAGAATTACACAGTTATCAGTTGTAAACATCAGATATGAGAAAAGCCTAAGTCACGAGGGATCTATGCAAGTGGTGTGTATAGCGCATTCAAGCACGACACGAGTAAATAATCCTTGGAGGCGCTAAGGCCCATTAGGGTTAGGGTTTCCAAGGAAAGCTGCATGCATGGCACGTGAATACTTAGGGAACCCGTAGAACAGATGGCGCCAGAGATTAGGTGCACAAGTTGGTACCCAGGTGACCACTTTGTTAGTCGTTGCACTCCAGTTAAGGGAAGTTCATGTGTCAGATTACGCTAAGATTATGTAATAGCGGTGCAGGGACATTCTCCAAGGAACCTTAGACATGGGTAAGGAAACAAAGGTAAACCCTAGTTTCAACCTATATAAAGGGTGTTAAGAACCCTAGCAAGGAACACAATTTCTAAGACTGAAACTACTTTATACACTTGGTGTTTCTTTGCCCTTATACTGACTTGAGCGTTGGAGTGCAAACAGCCGTCAAGGCGCCCTTTGTCTTTGCAGGTGAGAGATTCTTCAACCAAGGAAGGACGATTCTCAACCGGAGATAGGAGGGACAATGATTGTCGTTCGAGTCAACCGGTGAAGCAAGTCAACCGGTGAAAACATTTGGCGTCCACCGTGGGGCCCGATAAAACAAGGTCCCACTCGCAATCGTATTAAAAGTTCTTACCAACGATATGAGGAGTACGAGGCAAGGATCTGCTATGCCCGCTAGAGGGGACAACGTTACCACGCAACAACTCATGGAGACCATGCGCGCCTTCCAAGAGGCGGTGGCAGCATCTAGGGTTGAAATTGCCGCATCACATGCAGACAACGAATAACTGCACAGAGATTTGCAACAAGCAGGGGAACGCGTGGTGGACGAACGTGCCCCACCCATACCACTCAGGGCACACCCCATGTCGTTCTCTCAGGCGATTATGGATACAGCGTTGCCAACCACATCTTTGGGCCTGAAGGTCACCTTCACAGGTCTAGAGGACCTAGAGGCTCATCTCACGGCGTTCCACACCCAAATGATGCTCATAGAGGATCTGATGTTGGGTACTGCAAGCTACTAATGAGCATGTTGGCAGGCGCAACGTTGCAATGGTTCGTCAGCCTCCCTGACGGACACATCACTACCTTCGACCAGTTCGCGACGCTGTTCAGAGAACAATACCTCATTAACAGGGCCCCCACTCGACTCTCTTATGATGTCTTTGACATTAAATAGTACCAGGGAGTGTCCTTAAAGGAGTTCTTGAACAAGTTTGGAGTCCAGGTAGTGCGGTTGAAACCCACAGATGAGGTCATGACGGTGCACGCCTTCGTCAAGGGAATGCTACCAGGACCCTTTGGTGAATCACTGCTAAGGTTCTACCCAAAGACGTTCAGCGAGATCAGGCGTCGGGCTTTGGCGCACATCGCTGCGAACAATCGAGTCACAGAGAAACGTGGTCTCGTCGGTCCTGTTCGACCTCGAGCAGCAGGTCGACCTCAGCCCATAAGGGTGCACGAGGCGACCACAAAGAAGAAGGGCGCGGGTAAGCAACAACCCTACGAGAAGCCCCAGACTGGAGCGCGCACGCGGAGAGACCCGACCCCCAAGCATAATTTTCGTGTGGAACTCAAATTGCTGATCGCTATTCATAACACAACGACAAGGTTGAAGATGCCCCCCAAGACAGACAGAAAGATGGGGCCCAACAAGAACGCTTGGTGCGAATTCCACCAAGCATATGGGCACCACATACGCAATTGCTTGGCCTTGGCGCACCAACTGTATGAGCTAGTGAAAAATGACTTCTTGAAGGACTACCTCCAGGAGTCACAGGACGATCAGGCGTTGGTAACCGCAAGGGAAGATCAGGGGCACGAGGTGCCCATTCATAGTGAAATCAACACCATTTCTGGAGGATTTTCAGGAGAAGGATGCACCGCCTCCCAGCGGAAGAAGTACGCGCGAGAGGTGATGGCAGTAGAGGTGTAGGAGGCGGATAATACTCCCAATGTCGACCTCGTCTTCACCAAGGCCGACCGCCTGGACGTCGTCCCACATGAAAACGACCCAGTGGTGATTTCAGTAGTAACGACAGGGAGGAGGGTTCATCGCGACCTCGTAGACCAGGGAAGTTCGGCTGATGTGATGTTCTGGTCGACCTTCAACAAGTTACAATTGTCTCCGGACCAGTTGAGGCCCTATACTGGATGCTTGTATGGTTTCGCTGGAGACCAGGTGGAGGTGCGTGGGCACATAGAGCTGAGGACGACCTTCACGGATGGCACAGCCTCGCGTACCGCAAACATAAGGTACCTCATTGTTAACGCTCCATCAACTTATAATATACTTTTGGAAAGACCTGCTTTGAACAGGATTTGAGCGGTGGCCTCTACGAGGCACATGAAGATGAAACTGCCTTCCCTCGAGGGTACGGTGATCACAATCAAGTCTGATCAGAAAGAGGCTAAGAAGTGTTACGAAAATAGCTTTAAAACAAAGAGAGGAGTGCACTCAGCCTCCAAGGGAAGAAGGGGTCACCCGTGCAGAGATCGCCCGGGAGAGACGACCCGAACCTGTCGAAGATGTGTTAGAAAGAGAGATCAGCGGGAAGATGTTCAAGCTTGGCAAATCCTTACGCCAAGAGTCACATGATCAGATTGCCGAAGTCATAGCACGACACCTTGATGCTTTTGCGTGGTCTGCCTCTGACATGCCTGGCATAGATCCTGACTTCCTATGTCATCATCTCACCATGGACCCCTAGGTCCGACCTGTTCGCAAAAGAAGACGAAATTTCAACGAGGAAAGGCATCAGGTCATCAAAGAAGATACAAAGAAACTGCTGAGGGCTGACCACATCAGGGAGATCCAGTACCCTGAATGGATGGCCAATGTGGTGCTAGTGAAGAAAGCCAGCGGGAAGTGGAAGATGTGCATTGACTTCACAAACCTCAACAAGGCCTGTCTGAAGGACTCCTACCCGTTGCCTAGTATTGATGCTTTGGTAGACAGTGCGTCCGGCTGCAGACTACTCAGTTTCCTGGGTGCCTTTTCTGGTTAACGCCAGATCATGATGCACCCCAGGGACGAGTGCAAGACGGTGTTCATGACAGAGCTGTCTTGTTACTGTTATAAGGTGATGCCCTTTGGGCTTAAAAATGCAAGGGCAACGTACAAAAGGCTGATGGATAGAGTGTTAGCGCCCATGCTAGGGCAGAATGTCCAAGCATATGTAGACGACATGGTGGTCACTTCCCAGAGGGAGCAGCACGTAGCAGACCTGGAGGAGCTATTCACCACAATAGCCAAGTACAGGTTGAAGTTAAACCCAGAGAAGTGTGTGTTCAGGGTAGAGGCAGGCAAGTTCTTACGGTTCCTACTCACTGAACGTGGGATAGAGGCGAATCCTGAGAAGTGCGTTGCGATAATAGCAATGAGGATTTCGATCTCAGTTAAAGAGGTGTAGCAGTTGACGGGGCGCATGGCCGCTCTGTTCAGATTCGTGTCGGCAGGAGGACATAAGGGCATCCTTATTTCCAGTGCCTGAAGAGAAACAACAGGTTCGTATGGAGCAGAGAGTGCGAAGAGGCGTTCTTAAAGTTGAAAGAGTACCTAGCTAGTCCACCAGTGTTGTGCAAGCCACAACTAGGTACTCCACTTTGTCTATACTTCGCAGTTACAGAAAAGGCGATCAATTTGGTTCTGCTGCAAGAGCAAGACCAGGTGCAGAAGCCGATCTACTTTGTTAGCAAAGTGTTGCAAGGGCCAGAGGTGAGATACCAGGCCATAGAGAAAGCGGCTCTGGTAGTAGTGTTTTCAATGTGAAGACTTCGCCACTACTTCCAGAGCTTTACCGTAATAGTGATGACAGACCTTCCAATTCGCAAGGTCTTACAGAAGCCAGATGTGGCAGGTAGGACGGTGCGATGGGCGGTAGTGCTATCAGAGTTCAATGTGCAGTATGAGCCTAGAGGCCCCATTAAAGGTCAGGTTTATGCTGACTTCGTAGTAGAGCTCTCCTTAGATAGGTGCTCTTTGTAGATGGTTCCTCCAACCAACAAGGTAGTGGGGCTGGTGTCATTTTGGAAGGACCAGATGGGTTGCTAATTGAGCAGGCCCTGCGGTTCTCTTTCAAGGCCAGTAACAACCAGGCAGAGTATGAGGCCCTGATCCTTAGAATGCTGCTAGCAAAAGAGATGGGTGCGAAAGGTTTGCTGGCGAAGAGTGACTCCTTGTTAGTCACAGGTCAGGTCACTGGGGAATACTAGGCTAAAGACCTCTAGATGGTCGCATATCTAGAGTACGTCTAGGTTCTGGGGGAGACGTTTGAGGTGTTCGAGTTAGTCCATGCATCCAGAGAACAGAATGCCCAAGCAGACTTACTTGCAAAGCTCGCTAGTTCGAACTAGGGGGGCAGACAGAGGACAGTTATTCAGGAGACCCTGAGGACACCTCCAACTACCACAGACAACATGGCAGAATTCTAACAAATCAGCACATCGGAAGGGGTGAGGAGGAGTCATCGGTCGTTAACGCAAGAAACGTTGAAAACGCCCAAAATAAGTGTGTACCCAGTTGTTGGGGAAAGGTCGTCGCAGGTTTACCAAATCGAAACAGAAGAAACTTGGATGACACCCCACCAACGCTATTTGGCTTATGAGATACTCCCGCTAGAGCCTACAGAGGCTAGGAAAATCAAGAAAAATTTAAGCAAGTACACCTTGATCGATGGAAAGTTATTCAGGCATGGGTTCACCCACCCTATCCTGGTGTGTGTAAGTGGTGAGCAATGCGCGCGCATCATGGTAGAATTGCATGAAGGGATATGCGGTAGCCACATCGGCGACCGATCTCTCTCGTCGAAGGCCATTCGTGTAGGATATTACTGGCCAAGCATGAGGGAAGATTGCACGAGGTATGCACAATGGTGCAAGCAATGCCAGCAACATGCCCACTGGCACAAAGCGCCTCCAGAGGAGCTGAGGTTGATCTATAGCCCATGGCCATTTGGGGGATCGACATTCTAGGGCCTTTTCCTTTAGTGCGGCAGATGAAATACCTCGTGGTTGTCATAGAATACTTCACAAAGTGGATAGAGGCTGAGCCAGTAGCGCAGATCACATCCCACAAGATCCAACACTTTGTGTGGAAGAACATAGTGTGCCGCTTTGGAATCCCAAAATAGTTGGTGTCTGATAATGGTACCCAGTTTGCGAGTCAACAATTGGGCAAACTATGTACGGAGTTGGGAGTAAAGCAGGTGTTCGCATCTGTCGAACACCCCCAGACGAAGGGGCAGGTCGAGTATGCCAACCGAGTTCTGCTCAGAGGTGTGAAGAGAAGGCTAGATAAAGCCAATGGGACCTGGGCAGAAGAAGTTCCTAAAATTGTGTGGGCCTATCACACTACTCCTCAGTTCACAACCAGAGAAACACCCTTTAGCTTGGTGTACGGTTGGGATACAATGATTCCAGTAGAAATTCAGGAGTATTCACAACGTTTCCAGAACTTCGTGGTCGAAGAGTCCAATGAAGAGAGAAACGTGAACCTGGACCTACTAAACGAAGTAAGGGAGGAAGCAAGGATTAAGGCTGAAGCCTTGAAGAGAAGGGTGGAGTACAAATATAGCTCCAAGCTGAGACCTCGGCAGTTCCAAGTCGCCGACCTGGTGATGCGAAAGGCCCACCCGTACCAGCTAGAGAACAAGTCGTCCCCCAAGTGGACTGGTCCTTTCAGAGTGACGGAAGCACTTGGGAATAGAGCGTACAGGCTCGAGACATTAGAAGGTGGGGTGATTCCTCGTACTTGGAATGCGACCAACCTTAAGTTTTATTTTAGTTAAGTTATTTGCATTGTACACAGTTTTAGGGGACACTCTTTTTCCCTTACAAGGGTTTTTTAACGAGGTCACCCAATAAAATTTCAGTTATTCAGTTAAGAAATATGTTGTGCAGTGCAGTTAATGAACCTCTCCCTGGGATTGATACACCAAGATCGGGAATAGTATGGTTCCTTAGTGAGCCTCCCTCTTGTGTGAGTTCACCAAGGTTGAGAGTAGTATGGTTTAAACGTTAAGACCTGTCCCTTGACTTTTTACAGCAAGGTTGCGATCGGTTAAGACCTGTCCCTTGACTTCATATAGAAAGGTTGCGGTCAGTTATTCAGACCTGCCCCTTGACTTCATACAACAAGGATGAGGTCAGTTAAGAACCGTACACTTGGGTTAGAAACATCGAGACTGGGAATAGATGTTCCTGTCGGTTGACTTGAAACACCTTCGTGCGCCTATGTCACTCTCATGCTCAGAGTCCTTGCATTCGTGTGTGCCTTTCCTGTGATGAACACCTGAAAACACAAAGACAAAGGGCGCCCTAGCGGCCGTTTGCACTCCGACGCTCAAGTCAGTACTAGGGCTAGGAAACACCGAAAAATGTATAATCTTGCTACTGTGTGTGTTTAACGGCGCAAGAGAATTCTCTCTTGTCAAGTTTGTTAACTTACTATTTATAAACTGAAACTAGGGTTTCCTCTTTACCTGAAATGGGCCTTTCTGATGGGTGGGCCGAACACTGTTGTTACCTTACTCTCAAGATAACCTAGCGCGTGGGGTCCCTAACTGGAGTGCAACCTCTGACGGGATGACCACCTGGGTGGCTCCTCGTGCACCTGATCTCTGGGGTCACCCGCCTCTGGGAGTGCCTTAGCTGTTCACGTGCCATGAATGTAGCTCACCCCTGAATGTGACCCCCGCAGGTCATATCCTTCCAGTGACTCTATACTTTGTGTTACGCCTAGACGCGTCATCCACTCTACACGCATGTGCCCTCGTGATCTAGGCTTCTGCCTTACTGATAACTGGCGTGTGATCTGGGATCCACTTCTCGTGGTCCATCTCTACTGTTTGGGTTTCCGATGTCCGACCTCTCCACACTGTCTAGTGGCACGTCGGTACATCCTGATGACCGATGTCTGACCACTCTTGGCTCCTTGGCGCACGTGCTTTGCGAGGTGCTGGCCCACACCGTTCGTGGGACCCGCTTACATGGCACCAACATTACCAGTGGTCTGTCAACGCCCGAGAACTGGTCGGTACAGTAAGGTTCCTCAGTGAGCCTCCCTCTCACGTGAGAACGCCAAGATCAAACAGTATGGTTCGCCAGTTAAATCCTCCCTTGCCCCATGGGCGAGGACGAGGTCAGTTAAGAACCGTTCACTTGGGTTAGAAACACCAAGATTGGGGATAGTATGGTTCCTAAATGAGCCCCCCTCTTGTGTGGGAACACCAAGGATGAACAATATGGTTCGCTAGTTAAATTAACTTTTTCCCTCATGAAGCGACGTCGGGAACAGTATGGTTCACCAGTGTTACTAACAAGGCATGCCCGTTGACCTGAAGAGGGTAGGGACGAGATCAGCAGGGAGACCTTTCCCGTATCATGCAAGAGAAAAATCAAAACTGCAGGAGGAGTTTTCCTTATCCTCGTACGACAAAGATTAGGCCGAGGGTTTGCGCACATGTTACCAGGGCCTTGAAAATAATAAAGGTCGAGAAGAAATTAAAGCAGATGGAGTTAAGCGTGCTACCTAAGAGGTGAATCTATGTCGAGGACGTTGTTAGCCGAAGTTAATGCAAGAAAAAGCAGCTAAGACAAAGAGATTAAAGAAGGCACAGATAAATATATATATACAAGGTACGAGTCATCAAGAAGATTAAATTACAAAGAAGGCTACTCTTTAGGAACGAGTTGCCCATCAACAACCCACTTCGACTTTGTGAAAAGGGAGAGATCCACCTCAGGATGCACGCAGGCAAATTGAGCCATGGCATCTTGGAACCCCTCGCCATAAGCATCGACAGTGTCATTGTTGAGTTCCTCTTCTGTCTTCTTGAAGAGCTCGACCTTCTCAGCTAGTTCCCCCTCCACCTGCCCCAGCTGGACTTCGCGTTGGGTGGCCCTCTCCTCCAACTTGGCCATTTTGGCCTGCATGCCCTCTACCTACTCCTCCAATTCGACCACCTTGTTGTGAAGGCAAGATCTTCGATTCCAATTGGAGGGCTTCCTGGGACTTCTCAAAGATAAGCCTCTTGACCTCTTTCTCGGATTGACGAAGGTTCGCCAGCTCTTGATACATGGTTGTTTCATGGTTGGAGAAGGCCTTGGCTAGGAGAGTTAACTCTTCCCTCAGCTTCGCTGTCTCGGCTTGTGAGTCTTATGCGTCTTGCGCCTTGCTCAGAGAAAGTCCCCAAGGCTTTGGGCCACGCGGTCTTGGAGGAAGTTCCCACCCAAGCTCTCCACCACCTCTTTGTCTTGAAAGCGTCTAAGGGCTTATTGGAGGATGGCGGGGAACTCGACAACGGGAGGTGTTTGGTGATCTTCAGGGGTGCTCCCCCCCGCCTTCATGCACGATAAGGTCGCCGGGGGAGGAAACACTTGGAGAGTTGTTGCGGAAGGATGGCGCACGGCCGTCGGAAGCGGAGTGTGCTGGCGCCACGATGTCGCCCACCCTTGGCCTCTTGAAGACAAGGCCTGAATCGGTATCCTCGTCTTCGGTACCAGTGGCCACCACCACTTCTTTTAGGCTATTGTCATTAGGGCTGGTTTAGAGGAGTTGGGGGCAGAGGTGGCAGGGGGAGGAAGATTTGTAGGAGTTGAAGTGCCCACACCGGCAGCAGCAGCCCTGCGCTTGGCGAGCAGATCGACCAACTTCTTCTTTTTCTCCGCGTTAAGAGTCATGTCTGCATAGAAACGACAAAGAACAAAGGGTAAGAAACTAAAAGACATGCAATTAGCGACAAATGTGAAACATGAATAGGGAAGATACTGATATAATTCTTGAGGGCCTTAGGGTTGATCTCAAGTTTGAGCAGCTCCACCGTGTTAAATGGTGGGTGAAGACTAGAAAGAAGTTGGCACACTTCCCGCTCTTGAGGAAGAAGGTCCTCAAGGCACCTAGGCTTCTGAAGGTTGGGCTCCTCCGCCCAGTAGAGAGGAAACCCATCTAAGAGAGTGGGGTCCCTCCAGTTGGATTGCAGCTTGAAGAAGTGCTTTTTGAAACCCTTGTAGGATTGCTAGAATAGCGTCAACAACACCCTCCTCGCAACACCATTGACGCTGACCCACAGTTTCTGGCCCGGGTTCTTTGCTTCGAAGAAGAAGAGAAACACGTCCACTAATGGCGTATGGCCAAGGCAATGGCACAAGATAGCGAAGGCCCTCACGAACGCCCAACTGTTAGGGTGCAGTTGTGCGGGGGCAACATTCACGTCAGTAAGGAGGGCTCGCTCGAATGGGGAAAAGGGGAGTCGTAGTCTAAGTCTTCGAAAGACCGTGGAGTAGACGAAGCAGAAGGGACCTTCAGAGTCTGAAGACTCATCAGAACACACCAGTTCACCTACCCTACAGGGAACCATCCTTACAAACTTGTCGTGGTCTTTGCCAAAGACACGTGACTTATGGTAGGTCTGTTTCTTCCTATAAGCAGCTATACTCGCAAGGGAATTAAAGCTGGAGGTCTCCTTTAAAAGGGCGTCAGGTGCCCAATGATACAGGGACTTATAGTCAGAGGCGGAAGGAGGTGGGTTTGGTGTCAAGGGTGGAGCGAAGGTTGGAGATGAAGTTGAGTTAGAATTTGAAGTGGAAGCCGAAGAAGGTTTCCGTTGAGCCATCTTAAACAAGAGAAGAAAAAACGAAACTTTAGAGTAAGAAGGTGGCGTGACTCGACAAAACCAAAAAAACAGAGACTCAAAGCAGAGGAAACGTAAAGTGTAGAACCCCTAAAATGCAGAAAACATAAACAGTTTCAAAACAGTTATAGCATGTTATGAGCAGCGGAATCATAAAGCAAGAGCAATCAATGAGTAAAGATCATACCTTTGAAAGAGTTAGGTTTGAAGTTCAGAGTTTTGAAAGAGGAAGAGCGAGCATTTCCAACGAGAGAAATGCTTGAGAAATGTTTTGCTTAAGTGAAAGTAATGAAACAGTGAAGAGAGTGTAAGGGTTTAAAGGTTTGAACAGTATACGAAGAAACGCAAGCGCCAACAAGTGATTGTTGTTGATCTTGCCATGTGTACGTTGATCTAGAAAGTATGGTGAGACATCACTTCAGTGTACTGTTCACGTCCCATTACCAGTGCCACGTAGGTCGCCTAGGGCGATCACTTAGTCTCTTCGCTGCAACAAGTTATAGCTCGAGACTGGGGGCTTGTGTACCGATCGGTCCTCGGTCATCGATTCCAGTGACTGACCTCAGACACCGCACATCGGTGCCTGATAGTAAAGATGGGCCATGTAAGGTGGGCCCCAGATACACATATTAGGGTGTTGGCCCGTCTTCGGACATCTGTACCATAGACCTCGACGTTGGAGATCGACATCAGACCTCCCCAGAAGAGGGAGAGATCGGACGTTGACGGTCTGAACAATTATATTGGGCCACGTAAGGTGGGTCCCAGAATTACACAGTTATCAGTTGCAAACATCAGATATGAGGAAAGCCTAAGTCACGAGGGATCCATGCAAGTTTTGTGTATAGTGCATTCAGGCGCGACACGAGTAAATAATCCTTGGAGGCGCTAAGGCCTATTAGGGTTAGGGTTTCCAAGAAAAGCTGCATGCATGACACGTGAATACTTAGGGCACCCGCATAACAGATGGCGCCAGAGATTAGGTGCACAAGTTGGTACCCAGGTGGCCACTCTGTTAGTCGTTGCACTCCAGTTAAGGGAAGTTCATGTGCAGGATTACGCTAAGATTATGTAATAGCGGCGCAGGGACATTCTCCAAGGAACCCTAGACATGGGTAAGGAAAAAAAGGTAAACCGTAGTTTCAACCTATATAAAGGGTGCTAAGAACCCTAGCAAGGTACACAGTTTCTAAGACTGAAACTACGTTATACACTTGGTGTTTCTTTGCCTTTATACTGACTTGAGCGTCGGAGTGCAAACAGCCATCAAGGCGCCCTTTGTCTTTGTAGGTGAGAGATTCTTAAACTAAGGAAGGACGATTCTCAAGCGGAGATAGGAGGGAGAATAATTGTCGTTCAAGTCAACCGGCGATGCAAGTCAACCGGTGAGAACAAAAACTTAGGTAAAATCTAAGCATGAAAAACCGTGGAGTCCTCAACTAACAAAAAACTAACCTTTTGATGAACTATACACCCATAGCTATGACAAGCCTATGATCACTCCCGGCTTGCATAGGTGTATCTCGCGAACTTGGCCCGGGGCCATATATCTTGATCTCACCAAGCTTTGTTTTGCAGAGCACCTACTCGGTTGATCATCTGATCATTCACTCACCGAGATAGCCCGACTTACCATGCATCGAAACAAACTTAAGCATGACATCTGCTGGCAAAACGCCTATAACTTGTTCTAACACCGAGTTAGGTCGTCTTATCTTGCCTCAAATCAAACAACTTACCCATAACAAATTAAACTGCAAAGCGCCGGTACTCAGGTAGTCGTACTGACACCGAGCTATGTCGTCTTACTTGACAATAGATAATCAATTTACACACAGAGCGCCTACTCGAATAATCTTACCGAGACAGGTCGTCTTATCTTCCAATAGATAATGAACTTACACACAAGGTGCCTACTCAGATAATCTTGCAGAGACAGGTCGTCTTATCTGTCAATAAATAATCAATTTTCACACAGGGCGCCTACTCGGATAATCCTATTGAGACAAGTCATCTTATCTATCATTAGATAATCAATTTACACACAGGGCGCCTACTCGGATAATCTTACCGAGACAGGTCGTCTTATCCGTCAATAGATAATAAATTTATACACAAGGCGCCTACTCGGATAATCTTCTCGAGACAGGTCGTCTTACCTGACAACAAATAATCAATTTACTCACAAGGCGCCTGCTCGGATAATCTTCTCGAGACAGGTTGTCTTACCTGACAATGGATAATCAATTTACACACAGGGCGCCCACTCTGATAATCTTACTGAGACAGATCATCTTACCATGCGCTAAATCTAAACAAATAAACAAAACCAATGCATCATCTTTCAAGAACAAACTTATCATTAGATGACCTCGTTAAAAAATCCATTTAAGGGATAAAGGGCATCACCTTAATCATCCATTGTTCATAAAGAAAAAGCATTAAAACAAAGCGTTTTTACTGAAATAAAACTTGAGGTTTTCCGCGTTCCACGTTCGTGGAATGGATCCCTCCTCCAGGGTTTCTAACCTGTTTGCTCCACTCCTGAGCACTTTGACTACACGAAATGGACCGGTCCACTTCAGAGATAACTTGTTCTCTAGCTGGTAGGGGTGGACCTTTCGCATCACCAAGTCAGCTACCTGGAACTGCCGAGGTCTCGTCTTGGTATTTTGCCTTAACTCCACCTTTCTCTTCAGAGCCTCCAAGTTAATGTGGGCATGAAGTTCTCCCTTTTACCTCCCTTTCCTGAACCTCTCCAACAGGTCTAGGTCGCCTCTCATTGATGACCTCTGCCTTAACAATCCATTCTGGCTCCCCTGCCTGAACAATGATTGCATAAGTTCTGCTATTCTTAAGGCTACTCTCGTAGCACTTTCGCGTCGTCCTCTAGTCAGACTTTATGGTAATAACTTCTCCCTCATAAGAGGGCAACTTCTGTTAGGATTGATGGCAAATACTTTATTTAGAATGAATCTTTAACAATCAACTCAGATAAGCAATTTAGAAAGCCAATCAAATAGTCAAACAGAAACTGATATCAGAATTTCAATCGGTTAAAAACATGATTTAATCGGTTGTTTATGAAAGCGAAAAATATCAAAGAAGTATGGAGAAGAGGGATAAAGAGATTTACATGCAAGGTTTATACTGGTTCTGATGTGATTCCACTAGCACAATTAGAATGATTCTTGACATTCTCAGGAATCATCTTGAGTTGGTTAAGAGCTAGGCACTTTATCATAGAAATGGATCAAGGTTCTATGGACAAGAACTCACCAAAACTAGTGCCAAAACACAAACTCATATAGAAGATCCAATTATTGTCAAATTGAACCAACAAAAGGAGGTAAAACTTAAATCTACCGAATAGAATTGGAAGGAAAGCAAACTGAACCGAACAAAATGTAAAAGAAAGGCATAGAACTGAAAATACTTGCTGGAAAAAGAAAAGTACCGAACCAAACACAAAGAGAAATAAGAGCAGCTGCTGGAAAACTTAAAAACCGAACCAAAAATAACAAGGAAACAAGCTAAGACAAGGAATTGACAAAGAAGAAAGGAAGGAGAAGAGAATTGCTCATGAAGATGGATGAATGATGAATGATCTCGCCACTAGAAGTGTGGTTTCTCCTAGATGAGAGTGCTGCCGCCACTTGAGGACACCATGGATCCTTCAAGATAAGACTAGAGAAGAAGGCTCAAAAGCTCTCCAATGCTCACTCCAATTTTGAGTATAGTTTCTTTAGATAAATTCCAATCTGAATTTTTACAAAGAGAGCACCTCTCTTTATAGCCTAAGGTGCTGAAATGCAAGCAACACAAATTCAAAAATTCCCTCCTAAGAGACATCTAGAATCGGCGCCAAAACCCAAGCATGAGGAAGGTGTGACTCCTTCCTTCACTTTGGCACCTCCTATTCTACTTCTACACCTATCTACTAACACACCCCCCCTAAAGCTCCTAACTAAAGACTAAAAGATGCTATAACAATAGAGGTTTCTAATGTTTCCCTCTAAGCACCTTCAACTAAAGAAATTACAAAAAGAGAAAATAAATGTCCCCTAGCTCCTAAAGCTTTGAACATGCTTCTTGTAAGCCTTTGAGGTGGGCTTTGACCTCCATGGGCGTCCTCCATTTGTGCCTCTACCTCTTCTTGATCTTGTTGATTGGCCTCCATGTTTTCTTGATCTTGATCTCCATCATACTCCCCGAGTTGGAGAGAATTCGACCACGAATTCTGGAGACCTACAGAAAAAGGAGTTAGATCGCTGACATTAAAAGTATGACTACCTAAGAATGTATCAGGCATATCTAACTCATAAGCATTGTCATTAATCCTCTTGAGGACTTGGAAAGGTCCATCCCCTCGAGGCATGAGTTTGGACTTCCTAAGAGTAGGAAAGCGATCCTTCCTCAAGTGAAGCCAAACCCAATCGCCCTCATCAAACAACAATGCTTTTCTCTTCTTATTGGCAAGTTCAGCATACTTGCCAACCTTCTTCTCAATTCTCTTCTTGATGTCTTTATGCAAAGTTTTCACAAAAGAAGCCTTTTCATCCCCATCTTTGCACAAGACATCTCCAAGAAGGGGAATAAGAAGAAGATCAAGAGGTGTTACAGTGAACTAGTATAAAACTGTTTGTGTGATTCTTTCTCTCCTTTAATTCTTTTATATATGTTTTTAGTTGTTTTTACATTCTACTGATAAAAACAACCGCTTCAATCGAAGAAACAGCCGGTTGAATTTATGGAATTCAACTAAAAATGTTTTATAACTTGTGTTCTTTCATTCCTTTTGATCCTGCCTGTTGACCGGAACGCTGGAAACTGCCTCGTCAAAGGATCGACGTGCACACCGCTTCTCACCTCCGTTCCTCTTCGAGATCCACCTCAAGAACCTGCAAAGAAATAGAGCGGCGCCGCTGCGGCCGATCACACTCCAACGCCCAAGTCAGTGACCGAATCACCAAATACTAAGAGAACAAGAACCGTGCAAATCCTCTCTCACAGTCAGCTTTACAACTCGCAAGCGTAAAGAGTATAAACTGAACATGCGTACCTCAGAAAGTTTGTTGAGAACTCTTATATACCTGGTTGTTTTCTCTCTCCTGGCAGTTACAGACCTGGACACGTGGCTCGCATCCAGTCGTACACGTGCCATCATCTGGAGCCTCCTTGACTTGGCGCTGCTTCTACTCTCATTTTGGCTAAGTTACTTATGCATGGTACTGCCCAGTGCATAGCTAACTCGGGAGTGCGATCTCTACTGGAGTTGGCGAGTTAGGGTGTCCTCATACACCTTCCCTGTGGTCTCGCCGGCCGCCTTCATAATTTGCTTCTCCTTCATCTTCGGCAATGTGCTTTCTCCGACGATCTCCAACTGCTTGGTCACCTGAGTTCACATCTGGCGACTTCATCTTTAACCCGGTGATCGCCTATTCTGATATGCTGGAGATCGGAACACGCCAACTTAATAACCGGCGGCTTCACGAGCCCCCCGACTTCCTTCCCTTCTGCCAGCCTGGCGCCTTGCCAACACGCCTATACTGTAGCAGGATGCCACGTCATCACTCCCGACTACCAGGGCGGTACACAAGCCCCCCAGTCTTAAGCGAAGACTTGTCTAGCGAAAAGACTGAAAGAGTCACGTCAACACCGGTCTACGTGGCACTGACGCAGAATTCCAAATGGTTGTACCTTCTGCTTTTCTGACGCTCCACCAAACCCCTCACTCATCGCTCGACACGTGGCTTCATCAACGGCTCTCTTCAGCTGCCGTTTGCGCTTCCTAAACCCATTTCGAAAAAACCCTTAAACCCATTTTCACTCAACACTGTTCCATCACTTTCCCTCGCATTCACGAACGCTCTAACTTTCTTCTGCGGAAAACTCTCAGCGCTCTCCAGCATTCTGAATCACCATCAACCTTCATCGTTTTCCTGATCATCAAAAGGTACCTACTTTCCTTCTTCTGCTGGTTTTCCTTGCATTTTAACCGATTCGCATCATCCTGTAACTGCCTGGTGCATACGCTGTGGGTTGCTTTTCCATTTCTCCTTCTGCGTAACTTAGGGTTTCGTCAATCGTCGCAACGAACCTACATTCGTTCGTTTTTCACCTTCCTTCTATGATCGAGTCAGCCTCTGTAACCCCTGATCATTTTTCCTTTTCTTCTACCCTTGCAGCTGTAACCATGACTCACACAAAGATCACCCCGAATCCTCCTCCTTCATCAAGAAACCCCCCTTCACAAGCACACGATCCACCACGAGTTCGTGGCGCTTCATCTTCTCAGGCTGAGAGGCCTGCGTCTTCCCGTCCCGTCCTGGCCCAGGCGACTCCACCTATCGCCGGAGGAGCCCCCGTTCCCCTGCCAGACTTCAAAACCTTGTATCCCTGGGCCAACTCGACCCTTCTGAGGGAGACATCCTCTGTGAACACTGCGGGAGCAGTCTTGCGGCTGACTAAGGGGGATGAGCCTCATCAATCATTTCACAAGGAGCACGACGAGAAGATGATGGTGCTGCCTTGCCCCCCCGATCTGCCTGTTTGTGCCGATGACAAGGTGAGCGTCGACGGGCCCTTCTGCTTCGTCTACACGACCTTATTCAAGAAGATGAAGCTCAAGTTCCCTTTCACCCGATTCGAGAGGGAACTCCTTACCGAGCTCAATATTGCCGCCGCCCAGCTTCACCTTAACAGCTGGGCGTTTGTTCGAGCTTTTCAAGTGATGTGCGACCACCTGGGGTTGCCCGCATCCGTGGATGTATTCCTGTTTCTCTTCGAAGCCAAGCACCCAGGAGACCGCCTGTGGGTTAGCTTGAACGCGATTGCTGGGAGGTCCATCTTTGCTATCTTCCAGCAATCCTACAAGGACTGGAAGGGGAAGTTCGTCCAAGTGCGCGCTAATGACAAGGACGCCTCCCTTCTCGACGGCTTCCCCTTGTACTAGGTGGACAAGGGGAAGAAAGAGTCCAAGAGCTGTTTCAGGAGGCCCAGAAGTCCTGACAGCATGGGAGCATTGGACAGAGATCTCTGTCTCTTCTGGAAAAGGGTGGCGGACGCCAACATTACTTTCCTTACCACCACCTTGATCTGCTTCGAATTTTACGAAGACCAGCTAGAAATTCGAATAGGTTAGAACATTAAAAACTGTTGTTTTAATACTGCTTCTGTTTAGCTGTTTCTGGGCGTCTTGTGCGTTATGCGCAAGACTTTGGTTTTATCTTTCCTGCACATATCATCTGCTTTGCTGTGTACTACCTTATGCACTTATTTTTTCCTTGAGTTAACCCATGCATTTTCGTTCCATGCAGATAACATGTTGGGCAAAGGCATGCTCGCTGAACTGAAGGCGCTCGCCCGAAACCACGGGTTGGCGACGGGTTCTCAAACGGTGCCCAACTCGGTGGTGGAGACAGCCATCGTCCAAGGGCGATCACCACCCAAGGAACCTGCCGAACGCAAGAAATTGATCCTCAAGAGACCTAAAAGGAAAGCCCCTCAGGTGATCCACGAGGAAAAGGAAGAAGATGACGAGGCCACCGAAGACGGTTTGGTCTCAAAGAGGAAGAGGGTGGCACCTTCTTCACCGCCTGCTCCACCCCCTCTTCCAACCTCAACACCTCCATCGACGCCTGCTCCTCCTCCATCATCTCCACCCCCACGGGCTCCTGCCTCACCAGTCCAAGCGGTCCCACTGGCCACTGCGCCACCTGCAGTTGAGGCCCAAGAGCCAAACTTCATGGAGGACCCCCCAAGCGCCTCTACACCATATGTGTCAGCTGGAGGGGGTCCCCCTTCAAACGCCTCAGCTGCAGAAGTTGCTCCAATCGGGGATGAGGTTGCTCATACCTCTCCGATTCTGATCACCGAATCCCCGATTCCGTCGCCACACCAGGAAGCGCCTACTGAAGAACCCGCTAAGGAAGGTGGCGACGAGAACCAACAACAGGCTCACCTAGTGCCTCTCCAAGCAGCAAACCTCCCTTTGGAGGTCACAAGGATGTAGGAGCCTCTAACTGCCAAGCTGAAGACCATAGCAGAAGATATCCCGGCGATCATAACCAGAGCTGTGGAGAGCTCAACCAGGAGGCTCCAAGACGACCTCTTCAACCTCAAAACCGAAAACAGCACCATGAGGGTCGAGGTGGAGAAGTTGTCTTTCAGCCTGACGCTCGCAGAAATCGAACACTCCCGAGTGGAGGATGCCATGAACACTGAGCTCAGGCTGGCGCGCAAGGAGGCCGCTGACCTTCGCCACAAGGTGCATCAACTTGCTCAAGAGAAGGTCGAACTGGAGAGCAAGATTGTGCCCCTTCGCGTCAGAGTGGTTGACTTGGAGGCTCTCATGAAGGCTGACGCCGTCAAGGTGCAAAAACTAGAGAAAAGGTCAGCCGACCGAGAGACCCTCCTTGGGCAGGTGGAAAAGGCGAGGGACGACGCCATAGCTGATCTTGCCAAAGCCAACGAAGAGAAAGGAAAGGCAGTTGCTGAACTGGCCCAAGCGCAAGCGGAATCCAAAAAGGTTACTGAAGACCTTCTCCAGGCTCAAGAGACCAATGAACAACTCAAGAAACAGGTTGAAGAGCTGGAGCAACAGAATAAAGAGCTGAAAGAGCAAACTGAAGACCTCAGAAAACGGATTGAGGAACTTCAGAAGCAAATTGAAGAACTCAAGCTGAACTCCGCTCAAATTCTGGCTGCTGGATTCGAAGCTGCGCGGGAACAATTTGCTTGCCTGTTCCCCGACCTGGATCTCGGCATGGTGTCGCTGAACAATGAAGTGGTGGATGGAAAAGTCGTTCCTGCTGAAGACTAATCAACTCTTCTTCATCTGCTACCTTTGTGCTTTCCCTTGTATTATAACTTGTAATAAACTTTATGTCCCTTCGTGTATATGCTCTGAACTGTTAACTGTTAATGACAAAGGCTACGTTTTCCCTTTTATAACTTCTTCACTCGCTTCAACTTTCCTTGCTTGTTTAATTTCAAAGAAATGACTTAGGAAAACTGTAGGTACAACCTTTGGCTTAACTGCTTCGGATCACTTCAGCCTTAAGCAACAAACACCTAACAATTCGTAACCTTAAGGCAATTAACCTTATCGTAAAAATATCCCTCAAGCAATGAACTGTAACCCAGTCACTGGCTTAAACACCGCTCCACTCGACCTGCTTCACCAAACAGGTCTTTTAACCTTCTCGCCGCTGTTTGAACTCTTCCCGATCGCCAAAGACTCTTGGTGATATCAGCTTCTTTCTAGCCTCATGCTTTGGCCATTGTTTCTTTGTCTGGGGGTAGAAACGCTTTTTGGGATCCTTCTTTACCTCCCTGAACTTCAGAACAAAAGACCGGTTGACTAGGCGTTCTCTTCGAACCTACCTTAGCCACCTTCCAAACTTCTTCCACCCTCTGCACCATACCTGAACTCGTTCGAGACGAGAAGGATTTTATCTTGCCTAAGCTCGCATGTAGGCGAGAAGGTCTTTAACTCGCCTGAACTCGCTCATCGGCGAGAAGGTCTTTAACTTGCATGAACTCGCTCATCGGCGAGAAGGTCTTTAACTCGCCTCTACATTGCCCCAGGGGCTACATCTTCTCGCCCCCAGAAACACGGAGGACTTTTTACTGGCGCCTCTACATTGCCCCAGGGGTTACATCTTCTCGCCCCCAGAAACACGGAGGACTTTTCACTGGTGCCTCTACATTGCCCCAGGGGTTACATCTTCTCGCCCCTAGAAACACTGAGGACTTTTTACTCTTCCTCGCCTGCACTCGCTCGACGGCGAGGAGGTCTTTATCTTGCCTCAGAACGCGCGAGGGCGTTGAGGTCTTTCATCTAGTGCCTCCGATCGCTGAAAGACGATGAGGACTTTAAAACTTTAACTGGTGCCTCCAATCGCCGAAAAACGATGAGGACTTTAAAACTTTAACTGGTGCCTCCAATCGCCGAAAAACGATGAGGACTTAAAAACTTTAACTGGTGCCTCCATTCGCCGAAAAACGATGAGGACTTAAAAAATTTTACTGATGCCTCCAATCGTCGAAAAACGATGAGGACTTAAAAACTTTTACTGATGCCTCCAATCGCCGAAAACGATGAGGACTTAAAAACTTTTACTGGTGCCTCCAATCGCCGAAAAACGATGAGGACTTAAAAACTTTTTGGAAACATGCGATATATCTTTACTTGCCTTAAATCACGTACAAGCGACAAGGTCTTTCTTCAAAACTTTTGGGAAAAAGCAAACATGCAATCTGAAAACGCCTTATACTTCGAAAACTCTTCTTTTATTGGGTGGCCTCATTAAAAACCCTCCTTAGGGAAAAAAGAGTGCCCCCTTCAAACTGTTTCATCAGAGACATTGTAATATGACCTTTGTGTTTGTCTTTACTTACAAAGCTCTTAACTATAGTACAACTTCAGGTGAGTGGCGTTCCAGGTGCGAGGAATCGCCCCTCCTTCCAGCGTCTCTAAGCGGTAGGCGCCGTTCCCGAGCACCTCGGTTATTCTGAACGGTCCAGTCCACTTGGGCGACAATTTATTCTCCATCTCGTACTGGTGGGCCTTCCTCATCACCAGATCGCCCTCTCTAAACTGCCTTGGCATCACCTTCGAGTTGTATCTTCATTCGATCCTCCTCTTCACCGCCTCAGCTTTCAGTCTCGCCTCTTCCCTGACCTCGTCCAGTAGATCCAGGTTCAGCCTTCTCTCTTCATTCGAGTCTTCCTCTACGAAGTTCTGGAATCTCGGCGAGCTCTCCTGGATCTCTACTGGAATCATGGCATCACACCCATAGACCAAGCTGAACGGGGTCTCATGGGTTCCTGACTGCTCGGTGGTGTGGTACGCCCAGACTATACGGGGTACCTCCTCAGCCCAACTTCCCTTGGCTTTCTCAAGCCTTCTCTTCAAACCTCTCAACAACACCCGATTAGCTGACTCCACCTGGCCGTTTGTCTGAGGGTGCTCGACGGATGCAAACACTTGTTGAATTCCCACCCCTTCGCAGAGCTTCTTCAACAGGTGGCTTGCAAACTGAGTCCCATTATCCGACACCAGGCGTTTAGGCACTCCAAACCGGCACACGATGTTCTTCCACACGAAACCTTCGATCTTGTGTGCGATGATCTGGGCCACTGGTTCTGCTTCGATCCACTTGGTGAAATATTCAATCGCCACCACCAAGTACTTCATCTGCCTGATCGCCAGCGGGAAAGGTCCCAGGATGTCGATTCCCCAGGTATGAAATGGGCAAGGGCTATAAATCGACTTCAACTCCTCGGGAGGCGCCTTATGCCAATCGGCGTGCTGCTGGCATTGTTTACAACATTGGGCATACTTCTTGCAATCTTCTCTCATGGATGGCCAGTAGTATCCTGCACGGAGAGTCCTCGCGGCCAGAGCTCGACCCCCGACGTGGCTTCCGCATATACCTTCGTGGAGCTCCGCCATGATTCTCGTGCACTTCTCGCCGTGTATACATTCTAGGAGCGGGTGAGTGAACCCAAACCTGTACAGATCGCCATCAATCAGGGTGTACTTGCTAGAATTCTTCTTTACCTTCCTAGCCTCAGTCGGATCCAGCGGGAGAAGGCCATCTGCCAGGCACCGCTTGTACTGTGTTATCCAAGTGTCTGGCTCATGGGTAGTGCAGACCTGCATCACATTCACCTTCTCTCCTCGGCATGCTCTAATTCTCGGCGATCTCAGAGTTTCTTGCGTCAGGGACTTATGGCTTCTCGCGGCGTTCTCCGTCGACTTGCTGATCTGAAGGACCAGGTGATCTGCCACAAATGCTCTCGGCGTCTTCAGAGTTTCTTGAATCACCGTCCTCTGCCTACCCCCCTTGCCTGAGCTGGCGAGCTTAGCTAGCAAGTCAGCTCGGGCATTCTGCTCTCTGGGTACATGTACTACTTCAAAGGAGGCAAAGGAACTCTTCAATTCCTGCACGTACGCCAAGTAAGCCGCCATTTGTGGATCTTTAGCCTGGAACTCGTCTGTTACTTGCCCCGTGACTAGCAGCGAGTCACTCTTAGCCATCAGCACCCTAGCTCCCATCTCCTTGGCCAGCAGAATCCCGGCGATCAGCGCCTCATACTCTGCTTGATTGTTGCTGGCTTTGAAGGCGAACCTCAGAGATTGTTCGATCAGCACACCGTTGGGTCCTTCCAATATGACTCCAGCACCGCTGCCCTGCTGGTTCGACGATCCATCCACTGAAAGTACCCAACGGAAATCGTCTCCTTCAACCCGCGTCGCCTCTGATGAGAGCTCAACCACGAAATCTGCAAAGATTTGTCCCTTGATCGGGCCTCGGGGCTCATATTTAATATCAAACTCTGACAACTCTACTGCCCACTTCACCATCCTTCCCGCAACGTCGGGTTTCTTCAAGACCTTTTGGATGGGCAGGTCAGTCATCACCAGTATTGTGAAACTATGGAAGTAGTGGCGCAACCTCCTCGCCGAAAACACCACAGCCAGCGCAGCCTTCTCCAGGGCCTGATATCTCGTTTCGGGGCCCTGCAACACCTTGCTCACAAAATAGATAGGCTTCTGAGCCTGATCTTGATCCTGGGCGAGCACCGCACTCACCGCCCTCTCAGTTACAGCAAAATACAACCTGAGAGGGACTCCCACCAGCGGTTTGCACAGAACCGGCGGGCTCGCCAGATACTCCTTCAGTTTGACGAAAGCTTCCTCGCACTCTTTCGTCCAAACAAACTTATTATTGCGCCGCAGACACTGAAAATAGGGATGCCCCTTTTCTCCGCTAGCTGACACGAAGCGAGATAGGGCTGCCATCCGACCTGTTAGCTGCTGGACTTCTTTCACCGTAGCTGGGCTCCTCATCGCCAAGATGGCGGCACACTTGTCTGGGTTGGCTTCTATTCCTCTTCCAGTTAAGAGGAAACCCAAAAACTTTCCAGCCTCCACGCCGAAAATGCATTTCTCCGGATTGAGCTTTAACTTGAACTTGGCGATCGTCGTGAACAATTCTTCCAAGTCTGCAACGTGCTTGCTTTTTTCCTGCAAGGTCACGACCATGTCATCGACGTACGCTTGCACGTTCCTTCCCAGCATTGGTGCAAGTACTCGATCCATCAGCCTCTGGTATGTGGCCCTCGCGTTCTTCAGCCCAAACGGCATCACCTTATAGCAATAGCACGATCTCTCCGTCATGAAGGTTGTCTTCTCTTCATCCATGGGATGCATCTTGATCTGATTATATCCTGAGAAGGCATCCAGGAAACTCAGCAACTTACACCCTGCAGCACTATCGACCAGGGCATCTATGCTTGGTAAAGGATACGAATCCTTTGGGCAAGCTTTGTTCAGGTCGGTGAAGTCGACGCACATGCGCCATTTCCCGTTACTCTTCTTCACCAGCACGACATTTGCCAGCCATTCAGGGTACTGGACTTCCCTGATGTGGCCTGCAGCGAGGAGTTTCTGTGTTTCGTCCCTGATCGCCTGCCTCCTCTCCTCGTTGAACTTTCTTCTCCTTTGTCGCACCGGTCTCACCAAATTGTCCATCGCCAGATGATGGCACAAGAAGTCGGGATCAATCCCGGGCATGTCCGAAGCGGACCATGCGAACGCGTCCAGATGCCGCTCAATCACCTCGGCGATCTGGTCTTGGAGCTCGACCTCCAGGGATCTTCCCAGCTTGAAGATCTTTCCTCCGATCTCCTTTTCGAGCCACTACTCGACAGGTTTTGGCCTGGATTCTCTGGCGATCACCGCCCTGGCGATTCCCTACTCCCTCCCTTCCTCAGGGCGATTCCGCTCCTCTTCCTCCTCCAGACCAGCATCCTTCTCCCCCAGCTCAGCGTCCACCATCTCCACATCTCTTCCGGCGGCCTCCTCTGTTACCGTCGATCTGGGCTCCACGCTGGGAGGTGGGGTGGTTGTTACATAACTCACCGATCTCTTGTTTTTCAGGCTATTCTCATAGCACTTTTTCGCTTCTTTCTGATTAGACTTGATCGTGATCACCACCCCTTCCATGGACGGCAACTTTACCTTCATGTGCCGAGTCGACGGGATGGCGCCTATCCTGTTAAGCGTGGGCCTTCCCAACAGGATGTTGTATGCTGAAGGAGCGTTTACGATGAGGTACTTGATTTTCTCCGTCCTCGACCCAGCCTCATCTGTAAACGTGGTTCTCAGCTCAATGTACCCCCTGACCTCCACCTGGTCACCAGCGAACCCATACAGGCACCCTCCATAGGGCCTTAGCTGGTCAAGGGGCAACTCTAGCTGCGTGAAAGTCGGCCAGAACATCACGTCTGCCGAGCTTCCTTGGTCCACCAGAACTCTGTGGACCTTTCTTCCCGCTGTAACCAACGAAATGACTATGGGATCGTTTTCGTGGGGCACAACGTCCCGAAGATCCTGTTTGGTGAACGTAATGTCCACTTCCGGCGAGTGATCTTCAAACATATCCACTGTCATCACCGGTCGCGCGTACTTCTTCCTCTGCGATGCGGTGCATCCACCACCTGAGAAGCCCCCTGCAATGGTGTGGATCTCCCCGTGGATAGGCATCTCGTGTTGCTGGGCTTCTCCACCTGCTGGCTGGGAACTCGACGCTCCCCCCGTCCTCCTGTCCAGCAGATAGTCATTTAGGAACCCGCTCTTAACCAGATCGTCGAGCTGATATCCCAAGGACAAACACGAGTCCAAAGTGTGGCCAAAACCTTGGTGAAACTCACACCAGGCATCCGGCTTTGACCCCAGCACCTTGTCGCCCACCTTCTCAGGCGCTTTCAACCTAGCAGATATATTAGGAATGGCGATTAGATCCGGTAGTCCCATGACAAACTTGTGCTTAGGCGGGCGATTGTATTCCCGGCGTGCTGGTTGCTGGCGCCCCTGGCTCCTTCCCTTGTTCCTCCTGTCGTACGGATGGCGAGTCCTCTGGTCCTTCCTGGCCGCCGCCGCTGTTTCCAGCACCCTCTGCGGCTGGATCCTGGTCTGGGCGCGTGGCCTGGCGGGAGCCACGCTGCCTCTCTTCTCGGCGACTTCACTCTCGTCGGCGATGTGAGCCACCGCAAGTCGCCTGACTTCAGCAAACGTCGCGGGGTGAGCCCTGATCAAGGCCTCGCAGAATGGTCCTAGCTACACGCCCTTCTTGAAGGCATAGACCAGCATTTCTTCATCCTTGGCCGGCGATCTGACCATCTGCGCTCCAAAGCGATTCAGGTAATCTCTGAGGGACTCTCCATGGTACTGCCTTATATCAAACAGATCATAAGACACCCTGGGCGGTGCCTTATTCACGATGTACTGCTCGACAAAAATCTTCGAGAACTGTTGAAAATTGGTTATGTGGCCGTTAGGCAGGCTCACAAACCACTCCATCGCCGTTCCCTGGAGCGTACTCACGAATATCTTGTAGTAGACGGCGTCTGACCCTCCCGACAGCATCATCTGCGTATGGAACGTGGTTATATGAGCCTCTGGATCCTCTACGCCGGTAAAGACAGCCTTAACCGGAACCACGCTCGTGGGAATAGGCGTGTCAGTAATCGCCTGAACAAAAGGCATAGGGAAAACACGAGGTGGCGTCGACGGCGCCACCTCTTCAGCAGAAGAACGCCCTTGCTGCTCCTGAAGAGCTTGACGCAGCTCCTCAGTCACCTTGCTAAGCTCCTCGTTCCTGGCGCGAGCGGCGACCAGGTCCTCATGTATTCTCGCCTGCTCTACGCGTGAGGCTTCCACAGTTGCCTGCAACGAACGCATCATCTCTGCCATCTGTGCCATGGTCATGGCGGCGGTGCCTTCGGCAGCAACGGGCGCAACTGGACTTGAACGATTGCTTCTCATTTTTCTCATGAACTCAGCGAATCCCAGAATGTAGCGAACGACACTTCCACCACGATCGAGTCAGCGATCAATCGGAGAAAACTGTGCGAAACTACGCAAGAAAACTCAAGAACACCGTAAACCTTCAAAGAAAACCACAACTTCACCAGAAACCACCGCTTCCCCACGGACAACCAAACGAGCGGAAGAACTCGAACTTCCACCAAACAAATTACGTGTAAACAGCAGGAAACCTCACTCCATCGATCGAAAACCCGAACGAACGGTATAAAACGCGAATTCACCGAACGAAACTCAAGCAAACAGCGAACGATGGTTGCACCAGCACACAACCACGCAGAAAACTTCGAAAACTTCCAAGAACTCACGCTGTGGATGGGAGCAAGTTTTACACGGCCCCACGGTGGGCGCCTGATGATCCTGCCTGTTGACCGGAACGCTGGAAACTGCCTCGTCAAAGGATCGACGTGCGCACCGCTTCTCACCTCCGTTCCTCTTCGAGATCCACCTCAAGAACCTGCAAAGAAACAGAGCGGCGCCGCTGCGGCCGATCGCACTCCAACGCCCAAGTCAGTGACCGAATCACCAAATACTAAGAGAACAAGAACCGTGCAAATCCTCTCTCACAGTCAGCTTTACAACTCGCAAGCGTAAAGAGTATAAACTGAACATGCGTACCTCAGAAAGTTTGTTGAGAACTCTTATATACCTGGTTGTTTTCTCTCTCCTGGCAGTTACAGACCTGGACACGTGGCTCGCATCCAGTCGTACACGTGCCATCATCTGGAGCCTCCTTGACTTGGCGCTGCTTCTACTCTCATTTTGGCTAAGTTACTTATGCATGGTACTGCCCAGTGCATAGCTAACTCGGGAGTGCGATCTCTACTGGAGTTGGCGAGTTAGGGTGTCCTCATACACCTTCCCTGTGGTCTCGCCGACCGCCTTCATAATTTGCTTCTCCTTCATCTTCGGCGATGTGCTTTCTCCGGCGATCTCCAACTGCTTGGTCGCCTGAGTTCACATCTGACGACTTCATCTTTAACCAACGGCTTCACGAGCCCCCCGACTTCCTTCCCTTCTGCCAGCCTGGCGCCTTGCCAACACGCCTATACTGTAGCAGGATGCCACGTCATCACTCCCGACTACCAGGGCGGTACAACAATGCTTTTCTCTTCTTATTGGCAAGTTCAGCATACTTGCCAACCTTCTTCTTAATTCTCTTCTTGATGTCTTTATGCAAAGTTTTCACAAAAGAAGCCTTTTTATCCCCATCTTTGCACAAGACATCTCCAAGAAGGGGAATAAGAAGAAGATCAAGAGGTGTTAAGGGATTAAACCCATAGACCACCTCAAAAGGAGAATGTGAGGTTGTAGAATTTACTACACGATTATATGCAAACTCAACATGGGGTAGTAAATTCTCCCACACTCTAGGATTCCCCGAAATAAAACATCTCAATAGTTGTCCCAAAGTTCTATTCACCACTTCGGTTTGACCATCAGTTTGTGGGTGGCAAGTGGTAGAAAATAAAAGCTTAGTCCCAAGCTTGCCCCACAAGGTCTTCCAAAAGTGACTCAAGAACTTGGGATCTCTATCGGACACTATAGATCTAGGAATCCCATGCAAGCGAAGCACTTCTTGGAAGAAGAGGTTTGCAATGTGGCATGCATCATCCACTTTGTGGCAAGGAATAAAGTGAGCCATCTTTGAAAAACGATCCACTACCCCAAAAATGGAGTCCTTTCCCTTTGATGTCTTGGGTAAGCCTAAGATGAAATCCATAGATATATCTACCCAAGGCATTGAAGGAATAGGAAGAGGAGTATATAGACCATGGGGATGCATCTTAGACTTAGCTTTGCGGCAAGCTATGCATTTATCACACAAACTAAGAACATGTTTATGCATATGAGGCCAAAAGAAATGTTCATGCAACACATCCAAAGTTTTAGCAACCCCAAAATGTCCCATTAAACCCCCCTCATGAGCTTCTCTAACAAGAGATAATCTAATAGAGCATTGAGGAACACAAAGACGTTTTCCTTTAAAAAGAAAGCCATCTTGAATAAAAAAGTCTTTGTATCCTCCCTTAAGACACTCTTGATAGATAAGAGAAAAATCAAGGTCAACATGATAAAGTTCCTTAATGTGATCAAAACCAAGATATTGAGAGGTTAAAATATTTAGCAAAATGTATCTTCTAGAAAGAGCATCCGCCACAATATTTACTTTGCCTTGCTTGTGTTTGATCACATAAGGAAATTGCTCAATGAATTCCACCCACTTAGCATGCCTCTTGTTAAGTTTGTTTTGGCTTTTCAAATATTTAAGAGATTCATGATCACTATGTATCACAAACTCTTTGGGAAAAAGATAGTGTTGCCAAGTAAACAAAGCCCTAACAAGTGCATATAATTCCTTATCATAGGTGGAATAATTGAGATGACTTCCGTTCAATTTCTCACTAAAATAGGCTATGGGGTGGCCCTCTTGAAGGAGAACAGCCCCAATACCTATGCTTGAAACATCACACTCAATCTCAAATGTCTTAGTAAAATTAGGAAGGGTCAAGATGGGAGCATTAGTCAATTTTTCTTTCAAAGTATCAAAAGCATTTTGTTGTGATTCTCCCCAATGAAAGACCACATCCTTTTTCACTATGTCATTGAGTGGTGCGGCAATGGTACCAAAGTTTGGGACAAATCTTCTATAGAAAGAAGCAAGTCCATGAAAACTTTGGACCTCATTTAAAGATTTCGGTGTAGGCCAATTTTGAATGGCCACCACCTTTGTTTTGTCCACATGGACCCCTTTACAACTCACAACAAACCCTAGGAATTCTATATGATCCGATCGGTCATCGGTGGTCGATGACGTCAGCAACAGAGAACCACGTGGACCACTCGAAGGGTGACACGTGGACCAGGTGGCAGAGAGGTCAGGGGGACCATCGCGAAGAGCGGTGATCGGTGGTCAGTAACCAAGTTACCACCGACAGATCAGGCGGCAGAGAGGTCAGGGGACAGATCACCCAGAATGGTGATCGGTGGTCAGTAGCCAAGTGGCCACCAGCAGACCAGTTCCCAGACTCGCGCCTGGAGGCAGAGCGCGAGTCGAGAATAAACACTGATCAGTCATCGGGTGTATTGTCATCGGGGTCTCGTGTTACACGCAGTTAAACTGGGACTGAGGTTCCCAGCGAGAGCGTTACGCATGGATCTCGCATGAGCACACCTCAGGGAATCATGCACGAGAGTGGCTTGAGGGAACTAGTAAACCAGTCAGTGATTGGTGATTCCCTCAACCCATTACGTGCGTGGCATCGTGAAGGGTAAGTCGCCTACGCAGAGAGCAACGTTTGGTGAGTGTGCCTAGACCAGCCACACCCGACGTTCTCCTAAGAGTATGCGATTTACCCAGATAAGAGAAATATCCTAAGCTACTCCGTGAGGGCGTAACTTAGGCACACAAAGAGAAGCGCTAGAGCCCTTCCAGTAAATGACACGTGTGTGGTTAGATGTGAGTTGCAGGCCTCCACGTGTCACCATCTGAGAGGGGTGCGGTCCAGACAAAGGTGCACTCCGTACCATTAAGGGTACAGACAGGCGCAGCCCAGCACAGAGACGCGCAGACACGCACAGACACCCACACTCTCTGATTCTGCAGGTACACTGTCTCTGAAAAGCGTAACAGGTTTCTGACACATGCCAGAAAAGCATAACAGAATTCTGTTATGCCCAGAAGCAGAGACAGAGAGATAAAAGGAGGAATCAGGGAGAGAAGTGGGGAGACGAGAAACAGAGAGCAAGAGTTTTTCACACACACTACTAGTTTTCTCATTTGGTGGTTCTGTGGACTAACTTGATCGTCGGAGTGCAAACGGCCGCTAGAGGCGCCGTCTGTGTGTTTTGCAGGTCACGTTTGGAGAACCAAGAGAAGGTTCTGAGGGTGATTCTGTAGAAAACGCAGTCGCGTAGACGGGACAGAGTGTGCTACAGAGCGATTCCTCCACGTTCGAGTTGCCGGCAGGATCACTATATGATCAAGAGCAAACATACATTTAGCAAGTTTAGCATACAAATGTTCCTTCCTAAGGGTTTCTAAAACTTGCCTAACATGCAACCTATGGTCATTCAAAGATAAGCTATAAATGAGAATGTCGTAAAAGTAAACAACAACAAACATACCAATGAAAGGTCTAAGAACATGATGCATGAGGCGCATGAAAGTACTTGGTGCATTAGTTAGGCCAAAAGGCATGACTAACCACTCATATAAACCAAAGTTGGTTTTAAAAGCCGTCTTCCATTCATCACCCGGTTTGATACGGATTTGATTGTAGCCGCTTTTAAGATCAATCTTTGAAAAGATTTTTGAACCATGTAATTCATCCAACAAATCATCTAGTCTAGGTATGGGATGCCTATACTTAATTGTTATGTGATTGATGGCCCTACAATCCGAACACATTCGCCATGTGCCATCCTTTTTTGGCACTAAGATGATAGGCATAGCACAAGGACTCATGCTATTTTGCACCCACCCTTTCTCAATCAAAGCCTCAACTTGTTGGCGAATTTCCTTGGTTTCACTTGGATTGGTCCTATATGCTGGACGGTTTGGTAAAGAAGAGCCCGGTATCAAATCAATTTGGTGCTCAATCCCTCTCAAAGGTGGAAGTCCATTTGGAGGATCTTGAAACACATCTTGGAACTCTTCTACCAAATTTTCCAAGCAATGAGGACTATCAACAAGTGATTCTACTCTAAGAGTTCTAGGGATGGCTAAGAAAAGAGGATGATGATCCACTATTTCCCTTTCAATGTCACGCCTAGACACAAGGAGTGTAGGCTTAGAACTCTTATCTTTTTTTATCTTTTTCACTCTCCCTCTTTTTCTTCATGATAACTTGGTCCTCATGGACTTCTCTTGGAGAGAGAGATTTTAAAGTAACCTTGTGACCATGGAATTCAAAAGATAGTTTGTTGGTAAAGCCATCATGTAAAACTTTTCTATCAAATTGCCAAGGCCTTCCCAAAAGAACATGAGTGGCTTCCATGGGCACAACATCACATAATACCTCATCTTTGTATTTGCCAATGGAGAAATGGATGAGGACTTGTTTATTAACAATTATTTCTCCAACTTCACTAAGCCATTGTAATTTGTAGGGCTTTGTATGAGAGATAGTAGGCAATCCAAGCTTATCTACTACTCTTGTACTAGCCACATTTGCACACCTACCCCCATCCACTATCAAGGAACAAATGTTGTTTTGAATAAGACATCTTGTATGGAAAATGATCCGATCGGTCATTGGTAGTCGATGACGTCAGCAGCAGATAACCACATGGACCACTCGCTGGGGGACACGTGGATCAGGTGGCAGAGTAATTATGGAGGAGATCCCCTGGTATGGAGATCGGTGGTCAGTAACCGAGTGGCCACCGACAGATCAGTTCCAAGATAAACACCCGGGGGAGAACGCGAGAAGCAATAGAGCACCGATCAGTCATCGGGTGCATGGTCATCGGGGTCTCGTGTTACACGCAGTTAAACTGGGACTGAGATTCCCAGCGAGAGCGTTACGCATGGACCTCGCATGATCATATCTCAGAGAAAGAAGAGCTCCTCGTCGGTATAGTCGTGCACGAGAGTGGCCTGAGGGAGTCAGTAAACCGGTCAGTGTTTGGTTACTCTCTCAACCCATTACGTGCATGGCATCGTGAAGGGGAAATCGTGTATGCAGAGAGCAATGCTTGCTAAGTGAGCCTAGTCCAGCCACACCTGGCGTTCTCCTGGGAATGTGCGATTTCACCCAGATGGAAGAAACGCGCTAAGTTACTCCGCAAGGGAATAACTTAGGCGCACAAAGAGATGCGGTAGAGCCCTTCAGGTGGTGGCACGTGCACGGTTAGATGTTAGTTGCATGCCTCCACGTGTCACTGTCTGAGAGGGGCGCGACCCAGATAAAGGTGCACTCCGTGTCGTGAAAGGTACAGACAGAAAACCCAGACACCCACGACCCTGACTGTGGTACGTTTTCGTACAAAAGCATAACAGAATTCTGACACACGCAGAGAACAGCGTAGCAGAATTCTGTTAGGCACAGACACAGAGGGAGATAAAAAGGGAATCAGAGAGAAATACAGACACACTGTTTTACACACATTATATTCTAGTGATTCTGTGATCTAACTTGAGCGTCGGAGTGCAAACGGCCGCTAGAGGCGCTGTCTGTGTGTTTGCAGGTTGCGTTCGGAGTTCCCAGAGGAGGAGGTTCTAAGAGTGTTCTTGCAGATAGCACAGTTGCCATAGGCGGGTCAAGCAAGCGACAAGGCAATTCCTCCACGCTCGAGTTGTCGGCAGGATCATTTGGCGCCCACCGTGGGGACGTATAAAAGGTGATTCCCAACCATAGTTTGTGTTTGTGGTGCTTCGAGTGTTTTCTGTTCGACTGCTCGCTATCGCAGTCGACTCCTGGAGTTTTCACCGTTTGTTTGGAGTTCTTTGAGCTGCTGAGTTTGCTGAGGAAGGATGAGGACAACGCACTCCAGTTCAGTTGCGCCATCAACCGACGAAGATGTTGTGTCCATGACGCAAGTGATGGACATGATGAGGACGCTGCATGAGAACGTGGCTGCATCGCGTTCTGAGTAGGAAAGGATGCACGAGGCGCTGGTGGCCTCGCAAGCAAGGAACGAAGTGCTCAACAGGATCAACGAAGAGCTGCGCAAAGCCCTTCAGGAGCGGGAGGAGCGTGCGGCAGGGGACAGACCCCCATCCCCACCACGCAGCTTTCCTATGCCATTTTCCCAAGAGATCATGGACTCGGTAGTCCCGGCTAACACTGTGGCAGTGAAAGTGTCTTTCACTGGGGTGGAGGACCCTGAAGCCCATCTCACGGCGTTTCGTACTCAGATGATGCTCTCAAGGGGCTTAGACGCGGTGTATTGTAAGGTGTTCATGAGCACTTTGAGCGGAACGGCGTTGGACTGGTTCGTCAGTATACCCACTGGCCACATTACCACGTTCCAACAGTTTTCCAAGATGTTTGTTGAGCAGTACATAGTGAACAAGGCGCCACCTTTGGTGTCTTACGACTTGTTTGATATAAGGCAGTACCAAGGGGAGTCCTTGAAGGATTTCCTGAATATATTCGGAGCTCGGATAGTCCGTTTGCCAGGAAAGGAGGAAAGGACGAAGAGATGTTCGTGCACGCCTTCAAAAAGGGCGTGTTGCCTGGGCCTTTTAGTGAGTCGCTCATCAGGAGCCACCCCGCCACGTTCGCCGAAATCCGGCGACGTGCTGTGGCTCACATCGCCGCCGAGAGCGAGGTCACCGAGAAGAGAGGAAATGTGGCCCCAGCTAAACCGCGCACCCAAGCAAGGGTACAGCCTCAGAGGGTAATGGAGGCGGCGGCGGGAAAGAGGGATCAAAGGACGCGTCATCCTTACGACCCTAAGAAAAATAAGAGCAAGGGACCAGGGCGCCCCAGGGAGAGTAATCGCCCCCCGAGGTATGAGTTTGTGATGGGTTTGGCTGATTTGATCGCCATCCCAAACATAGCTGCAAGGCTCAAAGTGCCTGAGAAAACGGCGGAGAAGATTTTGGGGCCAAAACCAGACGCATGGTGCGAGTTCCACAAGAGTTTTGGCCACTCTATCAATTCGTGTTTGGCTCTGGGGCACCAGCTCGCCGAGCTGGTCAAATGTGGTTTCCTGAAGGATTACTTGCTAGAGAAGCAAGCGGACCAAGCATCAGGGTCTCAACCGGCGAGCAGCGGAGGGCAACAGCACGAGGTGCCTATTCACGGCGAGATCCACACCATAGCTGGCGGATTCTCCGGCGGGGGGTGCACAGCGTCGCAACGAAAGAAGTACGCGAGGTCGATAATGTCAGTGGAAGTCTTTGAGGATCACTCGCCCGATGTGGACATCACGTTCACCAAGGAGGACCGCAGGGACGTGGTGCCTCACGACAACGACCCCATTGTGATCTCGCTTGTCACGGCAGGAAGGACCGTCCACCGGGTGCTGGTCGACCAAGGAAGCTCAGCAGATGTGATGTTTTGGCCAACCTTTGAGAAGTTGCAACTGTCCCCTGATCAGCTAAGACCATATGGGGGCTGCTTGTACGGTTTTGCCGGCGACCAAGTGGAGGTGAGGGGGTATATCGAGCTGAGGACGACCTTCACTGACGGCTTGGCCTCACGAACGGAGAAGGTCAGGTACCTTGTTGTAAACGCCCCGTCAGCATACAACATACTGCTGGGGAGGCCAACGCTCAACAGAACAGGATCTGTGCCTTCGACAAGGCACATGAAGGTCAAGCTGCCGTCTACGGAGGGTATGATCATCACTATTTGCTCCGACCAGAAGGAGGCGAAGAAGTATTACGAAAACAGCCTCAAGAACAAGAGGTATGTGTGCCACGTAACCACAACGCCTCCCCCTGGTGTGGAGCCAGAGCGCGAACCCCGGAGAGCTTCGGATGCGGCGTTAGAGGTGGTCGCCGAGGGCGATGTGCCGATGGGGAATGTAGAGGCGAGGTCGGAGAGAAACTGCTCGGAGGCCGCCAGAGAAACTGGTATCGCGAGGGCGCTGATCGCCAGCGAGAGGAAACCTCAGCCAGTGGAGGAATGGCTCGAGAAGGAGATTAGCGGGAAGGTGTTTAAGTTGGGAAGAACCCTGGATAGCAAGACGCAAGACCAGATCGCCGAGGTAATAAGTAGACACTTGGATGCGTTTGTGTGGGCTGCTTCAGATATGCCGGGGATCGACCCCGATTTCTTGTGCCATCGTTTGGCAATGGACCTCCAAGTCAGGCCTGTCCGCCAAAGAAGAAGAAAATTCAATGAGGAGAAGAGACAGGCGATCAAAGAAGAGACGCAGAAACTACTTGCAGCGGGCCACATCAGGGAAATCCAATATCCAGAATGGCTCGCTAACGTTGTCCTGGTCAAGAAGAGCAGCGGAAAATGGCGGATGTGCGTTGACTTTACAGACTTGAACAAGGCCTGCCCGAAGGACTCTTACCCTTTGCCAAGCATTGACGCCCTAGTAGACAGTGCATCAGGGTGCAAGCTGCTCAGTTTTCTGGATGCCTTCTCGGGGTACAACCAAATCAAAATGCACCCCATGGACGAAGAGAAGACCGCCTTCATGACGGAAAGGTCATGTTATTGCTACAAGGTAATGCCCTTCGGGTTGAAGAATGCAGGGGCCACATACCAAAGGCTGATGGGCAAGGTGCTCGCGCCCATGCTCAGAAAGAATGTGCAGGCATACGTCGACGACATGGTCGTGACGTCCCTGGAGAAAGACAAGCACGTCACAGACTTGGAAGAGTTGTTCATCACAATAGCCAGGTACAAGCTCAAACTGAATCCTGAAAAGTGCGTTTTTGGTGTAGAAGCAGGGAAATTTCTGGGGTTTCTTCTGTCAGAGAGGGGAATTGAGGCTAACCCCGAGAAGTGCGCCACCATTTTGGCAATGAGGAGCCCCGCCAATGTGAAGGAGGTGCAGCAACTCACGGGGCGGATGGCCGCCCTGTCTCGATTCGTATCGGCAAGCGGAGAGAAGGGCCACCCATACTTCCAATGTTTGAAGAGGAACAACAGATTTGTTTGGACAAAAGAGTGTGAGGAGGCCTTCGTAAAGCTCAAGGAATATTTGGCGAGCCCTCCAGTTCTGTGCAAGCCCCAAGGCATAACACCCCTCAGGCTGTACTTTGCCATAACTGAAAGGGCGATCAGCGCAGTGCTAGTGCAGGATCAGGAACAGACCCAAAGGCCTATATATTTCGTTAGCAAGGTGCTGCAAGGCCCGGAGGTAAGGTACCAGGCCTTAGAAAAGGCAGCATTAGCGGTTGTATTCTCGGCGAGGAGATTGTGTCATTACTTCCGAAGCTTCACGGTACTGGTGATGACTGATCTGCCAATCCAGAAGGTTTTGAAGAAGCCCGATGTGGCTGGAAGGATGGTGAAGTGGGCGGTCGAGCTTTCGGAGTTCGACATCAAGTATGAACCCCGGGGATCAATCAAAGGGCAAGTCTTCGCCGATTTTGTGGTCAAGTTGTCCTCCGAAGTGGCACAGAACGCCGAGGGTGACTTTCGCTGGGTACTCTCTGTTGATGGGTCGTCCAACCAGCTGGGCAGCGGGGCTGGGGTCATTTTGGAAGGGCCCAACGAAGTGTTGATAGAGCAGTCATTGAGGTTCGCTTTCAAAGCAAGCAACAACCAAGCAGAGTATGAGGCTTTGATCGCTGGAATCCTGCTGGCTAAGGAAATGGGGGCGAGAGTGCTGATGGCCAAGAGCGACTCACTGTTGGTCACAGGACAAGTAACTGGCGAGTTCCAAGCCAAGGACCCACAGATGGCAGCCTACTTGGAGTACGTGCAAGAGCTAAGAAGATCTTTCGCTTCATTTGAAGTGGTGCACGTGCCAAGAGAACAGAATGCTCGAGCTGACTTGCTAGCCAAGCTCGCCAGTTCGGGCAAGGGGGGTAGGCAGAGGACTGTCATTCAAGAAACTTTGAAAGCGCCTCGAGCATTCGTGGCAGACCACCAAGTTCTCCATGTTTGTAGATCAATGGGAAGACCGGCGAGAAGTCATAGATCCCTAATGCAGGAAACTCTGAGGGCGCCGAGGGTCAGAGCGCGCCCAACAGAAAGGGGCAAGATCGATGCAGATTTGTGCTGTCCACGAGCTAGACACGTGGATAACGCCTTACCAACGTTACTTAGCGGATGGTGTGCTTCCAGTTGACTCAACTGAGGCCAGAAAAATAAAGAAGAGCTCCAGCAAGTTTACCCTTATTGATGGTGAGCTGTACAGGTTTGGATTCACACACCCCCTCCTTGTATGTATACACGGAGAGAAGTGCACGAGGATTATGGATGAGCTCCATGAGGGAATTTGCGAGAGCCACATTGGAGGTCGATCGCTGGCGACAAGGACTATCCGTGCAGGCTATTACTGGCCCACGATGAGAGAAGATTGCAAGAGATACGCCCAGCGTTGCAAGCAATGCCAGCAGCACGCCGATTGGCATAAGGCACCCCAGAAGAGTTGAAGTCGATTTACAGCCCCTGGCCGTTCCATACTTGGGGAATTGACATTCTGGGACCCTTCCCATTGGCGATCAGGCAGATGAAGTACTTGGTAGTGGCGATTGAATACTTCACCAAGTGGATCGAAGCGAAGCCAGTGGCCCAGATCACCGCACACAGGATCGAGAGCTTTGTATGGAAGAACATAGTGTGCCGGTTTGATGTGCCTAAACGCCTGGTGTCAGACAATGGGACTCAGTTTGCAAGTCACCTCTTGAAAAAGCTGTGCGAAGAGGTGGGGATACAACAGGTGTTTGCATCCGTCGAGCACCCACAGACGAATGGCCAAGTGGAGTCTGCCAATCAGGTGTTGCTGAGAGGTTTAAAGAGAAGATTAGAGAAAGCTAAGGGATCGTGGGCTGAAGAGGTACCCCGCATAGTTTGGGAATACCATACCACTGAGCAGTCAGGAACCCACGAGACCCCCTTTAGTTTGGTTTATGGATGTGATGCGATGATTCCAGTCGAAATCTAGGAAAGCTCGCCGAGATTCCAGAACTTCGTGGCAGAAGACTCGAACGAAGAAAGAAGAATGAATCTGGATTTGCTGGATGAGGTCAGGGAGGAGGCGAGAGTGAAAGCCGAAGCAGTAAAGAGAAGAGTTGAGCGAAGGTACAACTCTAAGGTAATGTCAAGGCAGTTTAGAAGCAGCGATCTGGTGATGAGGAAGGCCCATCAGTATGAGATGCAGAACAAGTTATCGCCCAAGTGGACGGGACCGTTCAAAATAACCGAGGCGCTCGGGAGTGGCGCCTACCGCTTGGAGAGGTTAGAAGGAGGGGCGATTCCTCGCACTTGGAACGCCACACATCTCAAGTTGTATTACAGTTAAAGCCTTGTAAGTAAAGACGAATATGAAGAGATTTGAATAGTTTCTGTTAAAACAATTTCAAGGGGGCACTCTTTTTCCCTAAGGAGGGTTTTTAATGAGGCCACCCAATAAAGAAGAGTTTTTCAAAGTTTAAAGCTTCTATGTTTGCATGCTTATGGCTTCGAGAGTTTTAGAAAAAAGGCCTTATTACTCGTATGTGATCTAGGGCAACAGTAAAATCGTATTGCATGCTCTCAGTTAAAGTTTTAAAGTCCCCATCATTTTTCGGCGATCGGCGGCATCAGTTAAAAGTTTTAAAGTCCCCATCGTTTTCGGTGATCGGCGGCATCAGTTAAAAGTTTTAAAGACCTCGTCGTCTTTCGGCGATCGGAGGCACCAACAATGATTAAAGACCTCAACGCCCTCGCGCGTCTTGAGGCGAGAAAGAGATAAAGTCCTCCTCGACTTTGTGCGAGTGCAGGAGAGAACAGATTAAAGGACCTCTTTGCACCAGCAGATAGAGGCAAGCTTAAAATTCCTTAGTACATCCAGGAGGGTGGAGATGTACACCCTGGGCAAGTTGAGGCACCAGATAAAGTCCTTCTCACCTTAGAGTGAGTTCAGGCAAGATAAAGTCCTTCTCACCGAGTGAGTTCAGGCAAGATGAGCTGAAAAGTCAGGGGTGTTTGTGACCTTAAGTGGTGGGAAGGGAAGGAAAATGCCTTTCCCCCTTTAAGTGAAACATCAATATTGACCCAGTAAGACCAGATCATTGTTCTGAAACTCAGGGAAGTAGAGAAGGATCCGAAAGGCGCCTCTACCCCCAGATGAGGGAACAATGATCAGGTCATGAAAAGAAGAAAGGTAACATCGCCAGAACCTTATGGCGTGAAAGTTGAGACAGTGAAGGGGTTGTGCGGCGAGTACCAGATCAGAAGAGTTCCGAGCGATGACAGAAGTAGGGGGGATTTCACTTGGCAGATCAGGTAAACTGTATTTTAATACTAGTTTGAGTCAGAACCTGCTGCCTAGTAAGTGATTTTATGTTAAGATTTGTTGCCTTAAGTTCACAAGTTCTATTGAACGTCATCGCCGAAGAGTTGATAGTTTCTCAAGTTTACTTTGAGTTAACAGTTTGCCAAGTTTGTTATAAGGTTAAACAATTTGCTCGAGTTAAAAGCGGTACATGGAGGGTCAAGTTCAAGTATTGCTGAGTTCACGCAGTTGAGCGAGTTTCGCCAGTTATGTTAGTTAAACCAGATGATTGCGCAGCAGATAAGTTAGAAGATTATATATATATATATATATATATATATATATATATGTATGTATGTATATATGCGTATATGTGCGCATGAGCATTGAACAGTTCGAACAAAATGAAAATTATTACAGAACAAGGTATCACCTCTGACGATCGATGTCCTCTATGCACTTAGCGCTAGAGCGACAGAGAAGCAAAGTGAAGTACGAAGAACGATGACTGATGAGTTGTCGGTGGGTACGCTACCCGAAGAACGATGACTGATGAGTTGTTGGTGGGTACGCTGCTTGAAGAACGATGACTGATCAGTCTTGCCTTGTCGGAGGAAACTTTCCAAACAAATTCTTACACAACAAGCTGAGGCAGACAGACTACGCCTAGTCAGTCATTCAGTACAAAGCTATGCATAAGAACTGTTAAATACAAAGCTAAGGGAGTAGCTAGTCGTGATCAAGTAGAGGCCAAGATCAAAGAGTACATGATCGCGCTAAACCTAAGCTAGCTAACAGTTAGTTGTGTGCATAAAGAAAGATGAAGCTCAAGAAAGTACAAGAGAAGAAGCTTATAGCTGAAACGAGTATGTATTCACACCAAGTTTTATACAAATTCCAAGTACAAAAAGTTGTGCAGAAGTATAAAATTACAAAAAAGAAAAATAGCTCAAGGAGGAGGAATGAGCTTTCCATCCACCACTTCATGATAAATGTTGAACTGTGAGAGGTCCAAATCCGGGAGAACGCATTGGATCTGCTCGAGCGCCAGCTCGAATCCGTCAGCAAGGGCTTCAGCACCCACACTCATAAGGTCGGCGTTCTCAGCTTCTAATTTTTGCTTTGAGGCCTCCGCAGCATTTTTCTCGATGGTAAGGGCAGCAATGGAAGAGGCAGCTTCTTCCAATTGGCCCTTTGCCTCAGACAGCTTGCTCAACACCTCCTTAAGCTTCTTCTCCCCAGTAGCGGCCGTTTCCCTGGTAGACTCGAGCTCCCCCACTAGTTGTGAGTTCAGTTGGCGTAGGGAGGAGGTCTCGGCCTTCAGGTGGATCACCTTACTCCGCAGTTGCACCACCTCGCAGTCCAGAGAGTTGACGGCTTGCCCCATCAAGATCTCAGTCTTGATGGTCTCTTGGACCTACGCTAGGTACTCTCCCCTGGCTTTTTCCACCATACCCCTCATCAGATCTACGGACCCTTGGGCAGCCTCAAAGTCACTTTGCAGTGACTCCTTGTCATGCTCAAGCTCCTTGATCCTCTTCTCCAGGATTAGTTGCTTGCGGTGCTGGGTGGAAAACTCCAGGGAAAGCACTATCTGCTTAGCCAAGTGCATGTCCACCTCCTCTCTGTTCCATTCGATAAGCTCCCGGCTGTGAATGAGCTGTCGGACCAAAGCAATGACTCGGCTGAAATTCTCATTGCTAGCTCCAGAGCCGCTTGGTCGCAAGCTGCCCCCACCACCTTCAGCAGTAGCAATGGAGGTTGGTGGTGGTGGTGGCGATGCGAGAAGTCCCGGGGGATCCCCCGAGTGAGCAGAATCGCCCCCAGCAGGTGGAGTGGATTGACCAAGAGCTTGGCCTGCTGGGGGAGGAGATGGAACTGGAGCTGGAGATGGTAGTTTTTGGGGAGAGGGGAAGGATGTTGGCGCTGGGGCAGGTTGAGCAGAAAGAGGCGAGGCTTAACCTTCCTCTATCTCCACCACTTCAATTTCCCCAGGCTGAAGGGATGAAGCCCCCCCGACCTCTGGAAGTTTCCTCTTGCGGTGTACAAGAGGAGAGCCAGAACTCTCCTCTTCGGTTGAGGGGGTAGGGGCAGCAGCAGCTGCGGCAGATGAAGGAAAGGCCTTCGCTAGCCTTCTTCTTTTCCTCACTGGCTCGGGGCCTTCAGCTGGCGCGACCGAGAGAGGAGGAGCTGCGATGGGTTCGGTGGTGGAAGAAGAAGAGCCAATCATCTTGGCGCCCTGGATTCGGGCAAGCTCTAGCAATGCCTTCCTCCTTTCCTTCCCTGAAGTCATGTCTACATCGAAGAGAAAAAAAAAAAAGAGTTAGATGGCATAATTATGCAAGTGGGTCAAAATGTATGCAAGTATGCATGAGTATGTGCAAGTATCCTAAGAGGTGAAAGAAGAAGAGCCTACCTATGTACTTCTTCAGAGCCAACACATCAAACTCGTGTTTGATGAGAAGAGCTGAGCTGTACTTTGCCCCTAGGAACAGCCCACATAGTTCGCGCTCATAAGGGGCCATGACTTCGAGGCCACGGGGTTTCTTGAATTCAACTCCAGGAACCCAATAAAGGGGAAACCGCTCGAGCAATGTTGGACTTTGCGGGGTAGCAGATATCATATAGAACCTGCCCTTCCAATCCTTGAAGGATTGCTGATACAGGCCCAAGAGCACCCGTCCAGCAACCCCGTTCAGGCTGACTCAGGACCTGTCCCCGGGGTTCTTCGCCTCGAAAAAGTATAGGAATACATCTACGGAGGCGTTATGCCCGAAGTAGTTGCAGAGGATCTCGAATGCCCGTATGAAAGCCCAGGCATTCGGATGGAGCTGGCAGGGGGTGACATTTAGCTCCTTCTCAAAGAAGGTGAAGGGCAGGCGCAACTTCAACCTCTTGAAGATGGCGGAGTAGACGAAGGTGAAGGGCACCCCATTGGTGGCCCTGTCATCCGCACAGATGGGCATCCCTCGAGGAGGAATGCGTATACGGATATTAAAATCGTTTTCCCTGTCGACGGCGCAAGAAGGCTCATCTGGGTCGTTGCTCAGAAGGGATTTGAGGTGACCCTGCGGTAGTAGGGTGGAGGTTTCGGCCAGCAACGCCAAGGGAGCCCAGTCGTTGTCATGGTAGGAGGTTGCATCGGGTGGTGGCGGCACCGGTGCACTTGTTGAAGGTTGTGCACCAGAAGACGAGGCGACGATTCGAGCGGTTTGTTTTAAGCGAGCCATTGCGAGATAACTGCAATGGAGAAAAATGAAGGGTCAGAGGAATGGAAGAAGAAGAAATGATGAATGGTTCGGTGAAAAACAGAGGAAGGGAAGAAGAAAGAAATGCCCAGGCGAAAAAGAGGAAGAGGGAGAAGCAGAAAGTAGAGTGAGGGGCGCGAAAACCCTAGCGCGGTCGAGAAGAGGAAAAACAGAGAAGATGAATGCATGATAATGAAAGGGACGAATGCAATCGGTGAAAAGAGCCTAAATAGACCAAGGAAGAAGAAAAACCATACCTTTGAGTGATCGCGAAAGGTTTGGAGGTAGAAAGCTTGAAGGAAGATGGGCGCGCAGAGAGGGAATTCGAAGTGAGTCTGAGAGTGATGAAGAAGATGATGAAACAGTGAAAATGCGCGCCTATTTGAATAAGGGAAGCGCTAGCGACACTCCACGCTGGCCGTTGATGCGGCCACGTGTCGCAAGATTAAGAAAGGAAGTTGTAACGTTAAAGGGCAACACGTGAGGTGGCACGTGATGCGGCCCCACTTGCCACGTGGACCGAGAGCGCGACCACTTAGTCTCTTCGCTGAGAACGAGTTCACAGCTCGAGATTAGGGGGCTTGTGATCCGATCGGTCATCGGTAGTCGATGACGTCAGCAGCAGATAACCACATGGACCACTCGCTGGGGGACACGTGGATCAGGTGGCAGAGTAATCATGGAGGAGATCCCACGGTATGGAGATCGGTGGTCAGTAACCGAGTGACCACCGACAGATCAGTTCGAAGATAAACACCCGGGGGAGAGAGAAGCAATAGAGCACCGATCAGTCATCGGGTGCATGGTCATCGGGGTCTCGTGTTACACGCAGTTAAACTGGGACTGAGATTCCCAGCGAGAGCGTTACGCATGGACCTCGCATGATCATACCTCAGAGAAAGAAGAGCTCCTCGTCGGTATAGTTGTGCACGAGAGTGGCCTGAGGGAGTCAGTAAACCGGTCAGTGATTGGTTACTCTCTCAACCCATTACGTGCATGGCATCGTGAAGGGGAAATCGTGTATGCAGAGAGCAATGCTTGCTAAGTGAGCCTAGTCCAGCCACACCTGGCGTTCTCCTGGGAATGTGCGATTTCACCCAGATGGAAGAAACGCGCTAAGTTACTCCGCAAGGGAATAACTTAGGCACACAAAGAGATGCGGTAGAGCCCTTCAGGTGGTGGCACGTGCACGGTTAGATGTGAGTTGTATGCCTCCACGTGTCACTGTCTGAGAGGGGCGCGGCCCAGATAAAGGTGCACTCTGTGTCGTGAAAGGTACAGACAGAAAACCCAGACACCCACGACCCTGACTGTGGTACATTTTCGTACAAAAGCATAACTGAATTCTGACACACGCAGAGAACAGCGTAGCAGAATTCTGTTAGGCACAGACACAGAGGGAGATAAAAAGGGAATCAGAGAGAAATACAGACACACTGTTTTACACACATTATTTTCTAGTGATTTTGTGATCTAACTTGAGCGTCGGAGTGCAAACGGCCGCTGGAGGCGCTGTCTGTGTGTTTGCAGGTTGCGTTCGGAGTTCCCAGAGGAGGAGGTTCTAAGAGTGTTCTTGCAGATAGCACAGTTGCCATAGGCGGGTCAAGCAAGCGACAAGGCAATTCCTCCACGCTCGAGTTGTCGGCAGGATCAGAAAATATTTTCCCTTTGACTTTCATCAAAAGGTTGTGAAACTTGTCCAAGAAGTCTTCTCACAACTAACAAATCCCCTTCAAGTGGACATTCGCTCTCTTCCTCACTAGATGCATGAGAATGTAATGAATGCTTAGGAGAATCCGAATCATGCTCACTAACTACAATGCCCTCATGCATGTACATACTTCGTTTGGAAGGACAATTTGCAGCTATATGACCATAACCCATACATTTAAAGCATTTAGTATTGGATGTTCTAGTGGGAGACTTAGGTCTAGAAGTAGATGGCTTAGTTTCCTTGGGTTTGAAAGAATAATCTTTGGAAGGATGTTTAGAAAAAGAATTTTTGTTTCTCCAAGACTTGGAGTAGTATCCATCATTGGAAGCATTTTCGAAAGAGGTTTTCTTAGCAAGTTGGGCTTCCACCTTAATTGCAGGATGAACTAAAGAGCCCAATGATGAATACTCTTGTAACTCAACAATGTCTTGAATATCCTTCCTAAGACCACTCACAAACCTAGCAACCATAGCTTCCTCACTTTCTTCTAATTCAATTTTAAGCACAAGCGTCTCAAGCTCCTTATAATATTCATCCACATTTAGCGTGCCTTGTTGAAACCGTTGGAGTCTCAACATGAGGTCTTTCCTAAAATGTGGGGGTACAAACCTAGCGCGCATTTGATCCTTTAAAGAGTTCCAAGAGTCCACGACAGGACCCTTGTGATAGATAATGTCCTTTACAATTCCATGCCACCATTTCATGGCATAATCACTAAACTCTAGGGTGGCTAGCTTAAGCTTATGCTCATCTTGGATCTCATGTATCTCAAATATTTGTTCACACTTAGCCTCCCAATCTAAATATACATTAGGATCACTAGAGCCATTAAAACAAGGTAGCTTGACCGAAGGAAGCCTAGACTTTGCATCATGATAGAAGCCATTGCCGTAGTGAGTTCTTTCCCCTTGGTGATGATGTCTTTGTCCATGGACTTGGGGTGGAGTTCTCCTTCTCCTATGCTCATCTTCACGGCCAAAATCATTGGAAGAAGCTCTTGTTGAAGGTCTATGATGCTCATCAAGAAATTGAAGGAGATGGTCTAGCTTGTTGCACCTCCATCTTTTGCAATTTCTCCTCCAACCGTCTAATGGTTCTTTAAGCTTCATGTAATTCACCAAGGATTGAAGCTTTCGAAGGAGAATTCTGCTTGTATGATGCATCACTTGAAAATCCAGCCATTTTGGAAATAAAAAACAGCAAACACACAAAAAACAGCAAACAAGTTAAGAAACAAAAATTACCAAAAACAGTGAGTGTTTTAAGCCAAAATGCCGAAGTGAAATGAGGCAAAAAAAAATAGGTCACTCTCAAATAAATAATGTCCTTGCACCAATCTGATCTTGAGGCCTTGGAATCCTCAAATGAAAGATGTCAAAGCAAGCACACCAATCTCAAAAGCAACCACCACAAAACCAATGAAACAATAAAGACAAACAAGAAAAGGTATAAGCAAAGAAAGGTAATTGCAAAAGGAAAACTATATGTAAGACAAACTCAAAGAGTAAGGAATGAAAGACAATCAAGAAAATAAAGAACTCAATGAGAAAGTAGGCACACAAAAGAATACTTAAGGAAAAGCACTAGAGTAGATGAAGAAAACAAAAAATTTAGCTACTGGAAATTTTTTTTTTAATGCAAACTGTGCTTGATATTCACTGATTTAACTGGAATGATGTAGAGCGAACTGGATTATAAAATTTAAACCACAGAAACTTCAAGATGTTAACTCAATAATGGCACTGGAATCAATTAAAAATAGTAAGCCAATTAATTGAGATAAATTTTTCAAAATCGCTGCCAGATTACTGTATTCTTTTCGGCAGAATTGTACACTTTTTTTTATTTTATTTATCATTTTTTGTGTACTTTGAATTTTTGAATGATTATTTTTTCTACTCTTTTCTAACACTTTGAATATCACAAATCCAGAATTTCAGAATTTTCCAGTGAGTAAATCAATTGCAATAAGGAAAAAAAAAGTAAGCACTTTTTTTTCAGAAACAGAGGAATCCTAATAGGAATAAAAAACAGAATTATGAACTAGCAAAGACATAATGGAAAATGATGTATTGGAACTTGTATAGGTCTAGAATACAAGTATGAACTCAATTCTAAAAAGAAAAATGCACAAAGGATCAATATCAATTCAGAAAATTATATGACACTAAAGCAAGAAACAATCAAAAACAATAAAAGTACTACTAGAAGTAATGACAATTATGGAATAACATGACTAAGACAAAACTTGACATGATTCAAAAAGGAAAATACTCAAACATATGATAGGAAAAAGAATTAAAATAGCAAGTAAACTCAAAATAAGCCTAAAACAGAAACTGAAATTGCAAGAAATTAAAAGAGCTCTTGAAATAAAGTGCTACACAACTCAACAATTAAACAAGAACACACCTAAACTCATGATACCACATGATGTGATTCCACTAGCACAATTAGAATGATTCTTGACATTCTTAGGAATCATCTTGAGTTGGTTAAGAGCTAGGCACTTTATCATAGAAATGGATCAAGGTTCTATGGACAAGAACTCACCAAAACTAGTGCCAAAACACAAACTCATGTAGAAGATCCAATTATTGTCAAATTGAACCAACAAAAGGAGGCAAAACTTAAATCTACCGAATAGAATTGGAAGGAAAGCAAACTGAACCGAACAAAATATAAAAGAAAGGCATAGAACTGAAAATACTTGCTGGAAAAAGAAAAGTACCGAACCAAACACAAAGAGAAATAAGAACAGCTGCTGGAAAACTTAAAAACAGAACCAAAAATAACAAGGAAACAAGCTAAGACAAGGAATTAACAAAGAAGAAAGGAAGGAGAAGAGAATTGCTCATGAAGATGGATGAATGATGAATGATCTCGCCACTAGAAGTGTGGTTGCTCCTAGATGAGAGTGTTGTCGCCACTTGAGGACACCATGGATCCTTCAAGATAAGACTAGAGAAGAAGGCTCAAAAGCTCTCCAATGCTCACTCCAATTTTCAGTATAGTTTCTTTAGATAAATTCCAATCTGAATTTTTACAAAGAGAGCACCTCTATTTATAGCCTAAGGTGCTAAAATGCAAGCAACACAAATTCAAAAATTCCCTCCTAAGAGACATCTAGAATCGGCGGCAAAACCCAAGCATGAGGAAGGTGTGACTCCTTCCTTCACTTTGGCACCTCCTATTCTACTTCTACACCTATCTACTAACACACCCCCCCTAAAGCTCCTAACTAAAGACTAAAAGATGCTATAACAATAGAGGTTTCTAATGTTTCCCTCTAAGCACCTTCAACTAAAGAAATTACAAAAAGAGAAAATAAATGTCCCCTAGCTCCTAAAGCTTTGAACATGCTTCTTGTAAGCCATTGAGGTGGGCTTTGACCTCCATGGGCGTCCTCCATTTGTGCCTCTACCTCTTTTTGATCTTGTTGATTGGCCTCCATGTTCTCTTGATCTTGATCTCCATCAGGTTCACTCAATCCCTGAGCTACATTCAGTCCTCGGTCAAACCACTAAGTATTGCACTATGTAACCAATCACAGATTACAAACACACACACCACAAAGAGGTGACTTTGAATCCCACAAAGCCTACTCACCCTCTTTGCACACAACCAACACCTCTATTATCAATCTTCAAATTAGAAACTGCGGTTTAACCGGATGAATGGTTTCAGCAGTTATACAACTGATTCAAAAAATAGTTTCAAAACTCCTTTGCTAGCTAAGTGACAAACAACCGATTGTCTAGAAACTTTAATTGGTTGTTTTTCCCTTTGCATGGAAAAACACTTAGTTCTTTAAAATAGATTGAAATAAGCTTTGTTTGAGAATCAAGAATGACTTACAAAGATTCTAAACCTCATAATAAAACCTAAACCTAAAACATAACACAACTTCCGGCTCCAAGAGGATTTGATACATCAAAGCTTCCCATCTTGAACAATCTCCCCCTATTTGATGGAGACAAATCCTTGGGATGCTTTTAGGAATGTTCTTTGTTTAGTATCTGTTGAATCCTGCATTCATTGAAGAAACAGAGGGTAATCTAGTCCAAAACAGATATACACCAGACATCAGATTTCAAAAGATTAGAGTTGTATAAGAACAATCGGTTATTTCGCAAATATAACTGGTTAAAATTCTGTAAACCAGAAATAACAAATAGAATTAAAACCAGCTAAAGCAGTTTATAAAAGCATGTTCAACAGAAATAGTAAAACTCCATTAAGAACATTACAGATCCAATCAACCAACTTCTCCCCCTATTTTTCTCATCAAATAGACAAATTAAAAGAATACTTATTCAAGGTAAAGCATGCATATCAAGTATTCCCAATTCATTTCTTAGAGAATAGAACCTGTCCTTTGATAAAGGTTTAGTGAAGATATCAGCAAGTTGACTCTCTATTGAAACAAACTTTATTTCACAGTCTCCATTGTTTATATGATCACCAATGAAGTGGTGTCTTATTTCAATATGCTTTGTCATTGAATGTTGGACTTGATTCTTTGTCAAGTTAATGGCACTTGTGTTGTCACACAGAAGAGGAACTTTGTTAATCTTTAATCCAAAGTCTTCAAGCTGTTGTTTGATCCACAGAATATGTGCACAACAGCTACCACCAGCTATATATTCAACTTCAGTAGTTGATAGAGCTACACATGCTTGCTTTTTACTACCATGAAATAAGGCTATATCCAAGTAAGTGGTATGTTCCACTTGTACTCTTCCTATCTAATTTGCCACCTGCAAAATCAGAATCAGAATAACCTACTAAATGAATAGGAGAGTGTGAGTTGATATTGTGCCTTTTAGATATTTTAGGATCCTCTTTGCAGCTTTGAGATGTGATTCCTTAGGGCAGGACTGTAATCTAGCACAAAGACAAATAACAAACATAATATCTGGTCTGCTTGCAGTTAGATAAAGAAGAGAACCTATTAAACCCTTGTACATGGTTTGATCAACTTCTGGTCCAGCTTCATCAACACCTAAATAGCAGTTTGTTGACATAGGAGTTGTTGCTGCTTTACATGCTTCCATCTCAAACTTCTTAAGAATGTCTTTGCAACAATTGGATTGACATACAAAGATTCCTTCTCTGGATTGTTTATGATGTGATTCCAATAGCCATATAGAGAAAGGTTCTTGACCTTCTTAGGAATCACCTTGAGTTGGACATTATAGAGGCACTTTTCTTAGAGTTGGATCATTGTTCTAAGACAAGAACTCACCAAAAACTAGTACCAAATCCCAAACTCATTTGGATGAACCAATTTTAGTCAAATTGAACCGAACAAAAGAGTAAGAAAAGCAAAGGAACAAGATGAATGGACTGAAATATAAAACTGCCGAACCAAAACTCATAAAAAACAGCAAGAACAGCAAACCAAAACTCAAGAACACAAGCTAACAAAAACAATAGAAAGAGAAGAAAGGAAGGAGAAGAGAGTGCTCATGAAGATGGAAGAATGTTGGATGATCTCGCCACTAGAAGTGTGGAATGCTCCTAGATGAGAGTGATGCCGCCACTTGAGGACTCCAATGATCCATCAAGATAAGACTAGAGAAGAAGGCTCAAAGCTCTCCAAAGTTCACTCAAAATTTGAGTAGAGTTTTCTTAGATTAATTCCAATCTGAATTTTACAAAGGAAGCACCTCTATTTATAGCCTAAGGTGCTGAAAAAATAGGTGGGAAATTTCAAATAAACTCATTTGAAATTCCCACCAAAAACAAGTCACATGGGAGGTGTGACCTTTTTCTACTATGACACCTCCCAAAAACTACACCTACACCTATCTACTAATACACCCCCCTCCTAAAGCTCCTAACTAAAGCCTAAAAGATGCTAAAACAAAAGAGGTTTCTAATGTTTCCCTCTAAGCACCTTCAACTAAAGAAATTACAAAAAGAGAAAATAAATGTCCTCTAGCTCCCAAAGCTTTGAACATGCTTCTTGTAATCCTTTGAGGTGGACTTTGACCTCCATGGGCGTCCTCCATTTGTGCCTCCACCTCTTCTTGATCTTGTTGATTGGCCTCCATGTCCTCTTGAGCTTGATCTCCATCAGTTTAACTTGTAGACCAAGGAAGAATGAAAGCTCTCCTTTCATTGACATTTCGAACTCCCCCTGCATAGCTTTGACAAAGTCTTCACAAAGTTTTGCATTAGAAGAGCCAAATACAATGTCATCTACATATATTTGTACTAAGATAATATCTAATCCAACTTTCTTAATGACCAAATTTTATCTACCTTTCCTCTTTCATAGTCATGAGATAAAAGAAAAAAACTTAACCTTTCATACCATTGACGTGGAGCTTGTTTAAGGTCATACAAGGCTTTCTTCAACTTGTATACATACTCTAAATACTTATGATCTTCAAAGCCAGGTAGTTGTGAGACATATATCTCTTCATTCACGATTCCATTGAGAAATGTGCTTTTCACATCCATCTGAAACAATTTGAAACCACTCATACAAGCAAAGGCTAATAACAATCTTATCGCTTCTAACCTTGCCACTGGTGCGAAGGTTTCATCATAATCGATTCCTTCAGCTTGGTTGTATCTGTTGGCAATGAGTCTAGCTTTGTTTCATGTAATGATGCCTGAGTCATCCGATTTGTTTCTAAACACTCACTTGGTACCTATCACATTCATTTGATTGGTTTTTGGAACAAGAGTCAACACATCGTTTCTTACAAATTGATTGAGCTCTTCATGCATTGTTGTTGTCCAGAATTCATCCTTGAGAGCTTCACAAACTGATTGAGGTTCAATCTTTGAAACAAATGCTGTATGATTGCAGAAATTTGCCATATTCCTTCTGATGGATACTCCTTTGTGGATTTGACCAATGATGTTATCAATAGACAGATCCTTTGGAATCTTCCAATCTTTTGGCATATCCTCCTATTGTAGATTTTCAATCGGTTGTCTCGAGAGTTCAAACGGTTGAATTTCTGTGTTGTTGTCAAGATTCTTTAAGAAGATGTTTTGATCATCTTCATCTGTGTTGATTTTAGCTGCACCTTGTTCACACTTGTTAGTCTCATAAAAAATAACATGAATAGATTCCTCAACAGTCATAAGTTTTTTATTATAGACTCTATAAGCATGACTATTAAGAGAGTAGCCAAGAAAGATACCGTTTTCGGATTTAGCATCAAACTTACCTAAGCTTTCTTTGCCACTGTTTAGAATATAACACTTACAACCAAATACTTTCAGGTCGCTCACGTTTGGCTTTCTTCCATTCAGTAGCTCATAAGGAGTTTTCTTTAGAATAGGCCGAATCAGAACACAATTCATAACGTAGCAAGCAACCCAAAAGCATTTTGGTAGGGCAAAGTCATTTAGAATGGTTCTTGCAAGCTCTTCTAGAGACCTGTTCTTTCTCTCCACTGCACCATTCAGTTGGGTGTTCTTGGTGCAGAAAAGTTATGAGAGATTCCTAACTTGTTGCAAAAGCTGATGAACTTTTCATTCTGAAACTCCACTCCACGATCACTTCTTATTGCTCCTATGTTGCTGCAGCATGTGTTATGAAATTTCCTTGCAAGCTTCTTAAATTCTGGATATGCTTCCTTCTTTGAGTGTAGAAAAAAAGTCAAAGTGTACTTGGAAAAATCATCTACAACCACAAAAGCATACAAATTTCCTCCAAGACTCATAGTCCTAGAAGGACCAAAAAGATCCAAGTGCAAAAGTTCAAGGGGTTTTGAAGTTGAAACACAGTTTTTCAAATTAAAAGATTTTCTAGTTTGTTTCCCCCTTTGACATGCTTCACACACATGTTCTTTTTCGAATTTGAGTTTGGGTAAGCCATGGACAAGTTCATTTGAGACAAGCTTATTTACATGATTCATATGAATATGAGCAATCCTTCTATGCCAAAGCCATGAGTCCTCATATTTTAATAGAAGACAATCTATTGAAGTAGGACTAGATATATCAAGCAAATAGATGTTGTTAGACCTCTTACCAATGAGCATAACATCCTTTGAATTAGGCAAGCGAATCTAACATGAATTAGTCATAAAAGTAACTTAGTAACCTCTGTCACATAACTGACTAATGCTGAGCAAGTTGTGTTTCAAACCTTCATCATGAATAAGCAAGCTACTTTCATTACCTATTGTACCTTTGCCAAGGATTTTTTCCTTGTTGTTGTCACCATAGGTTACATGTCCATCTTGTTTGAGAGAGATGCTGATGAACTTGGATACATCACCTGTCATATACTTTGAACAACCACTATCTAGATACCATAAGTGTTGTCTTCTCCCCAAACAACCCTACAAAAGAAACAAAATCAAGTTGCTAGATCTGGTCCCCTTACGAATTTGGGTCCATAAGTGTTAATGTGTTCCCAAGGAACATTAGGATCCTTAGGAACCCATTTCAGAATACCCTTAGGAACAGAAAAACTCCTGATCCTGCAGAACCTAACATAATGTCCCTTTTTCATGCAGTAGAAACAACAAACAACCGGTTGTTTCAACTTTTTAACCGATTGTTTTTTGGTGAAAGTTGAAAAAGGTTTTGTGCACCCACTTTGTTTGCTTTGGGGGTTAAAACCCAAGCCAAATTTTCCAAAAAAACATGTTTGGGATGCCAACACATCTTCAAAATTTGATTTTCCTTTCGAAATGATATCAATTGTTTTCACAAGATATAAAACTTTCTCTTGGAGAGACTCACAGTTTTTGTAGAAACTTGAATCACATTTACAAGAGGATTTTTCATAAATCCGTTCAGAATTTTCTAAATCAGCTTTTGATTGGTTCAATTCTTTTTCCAGAACTGTGATTCTCATTTTCAACTTGTTGTTTTCACATTTCAATAGGTTATTTGAAAAAGTTAATCTCTTAGCTTCTTCATGGATTTCTTGGAAAGCATCAAGCAATTGAAAATAACTTTCACACTTATTAGAAGAGGTTGTACTTACTTGACTTGATTCTGATTCTCCCTTGGTCATTAAGCAGACTTCTAACTTGTTTTCAGAAGAGATTGAATCAGCAAAAGACTCTTCTTTATCCATCAAGTCACTCATTGGTTTCTTGTGCCATTCCTCAAGTGTATTCCACATTCCTTAGCTGAAGTGCATTCTGAAATATTGAGTAATTCATCAGAGTCTAAAGCAGACACAATAATATGTTGTGCCATACAATCAAGATGTTCTTTAGATAATGGAGAATTAATTTCAGGCATATCCACATAGGTATTATTTGAAATAACATTCCAAATATTCTTATCTTAGGATTGAATAAAGAACTTCATTCATATACATCAGATTGGATAATTTTGACCACAAAATAGAGGTGATTTATTCAAAGAGGCACTTTCCCCAAAAAAAACTTTTATCAGCCATCAAAAGATTTCCAGAAAAACAAAGACTTGAGAAACTTTGAAGAACCTAGCTCTGATACCAATTGTTAGGATTGATGGCTAGAACAAGAGGGGGGGAGGGGTGAATTGTTTATAAAAGATTTTCACAAATACTTTGTTTAGAAAGAATCTTTAACAATCAACTCAGATAAGCAATTCAGAAAGCGAATCAAATAGTCAAACAGAAACTGATATCAGAATTTCAATCGGTTAAAAACACGATTTAATCGGTTGTTTATGACAGCGGAAAATATCAAACAGTTATGGAGAAGAGAGATAGAGAGATTTACACACAAGGTTTATACTGGTTCACTGAGCTACATCCAGTCCTCAGTTAAACCACTGAGTATTGCACTATGTAACCAATCACATATTACAAATACACACACCACAAATAGGTGACTTTGAAATGCACAAAGCGTACTAACCCTCTTTGCACACAACCAACACCTCAAGCCAGAATCACACTGACTTTACAGGATTTTAGAAACAGTTTTACAAAGTGTAATATGAACAATTACTAGAAACTAAGAAAGGGTAGAAAACACATGAAATTACAATACACCAGAAACCCTATTGATCAGTTCTTGAATCACAGCAAAGCCCAAAGACAATCTTGCTAAACTTGGAAAAACACGTCTTCACAAACAGTTGGTAATCTCTCTTTTTAATCTCAAATCAGAATGTAAAACTTCTCTCTTTTATCAATCTTTAAACATTTGAAAGAAGACTATATTTATTGCACTTGGAAAGCTACCGTTTAAGGCAGATTTAATCAACTGAAACAGTTAAAATAGATTTAAAAAAAAACTGTTATGAAAACTCACATTTAATCGGTTGAAACTGCGATTTAACCGGTTGAATGGTTTCAACAGTTATACAACTGATTCAAAAAACACTTTCAAAACTCCTTTGCCAGCTAAGTGACAAACAACCGATTGTCTCGAAACTTTAATCGGTTGTTTTTCCCTTTGCATGGAAAAACACTTAGTTCTTTAAAACATATTGAAATAAGCTTTGTTTGAGAATTAAGACTGATCTTACAAAGATTCTAAACCCCATAACAAAACCTAAACCTAAAACATAACACAACTTTAGGCTCCAAGAGGATTTGATAAATCAAAGCTTCCCATCTTCAACAGCTTCATCTTCATATGGGCTGTTGAGGCCACTACACCCAACCTGTTTAGGGAAGGTCGCCTTAAAAGCAAGTTTTAAGCTGAAGATGCGTTAACCACAATGTACCTTATATTAATTGTCCTAGCCGAGGTACCATCAGAAAAAGTCATCCTTAGCTCAATGTACCCCTAACTTCCACCTGATATCCCGCGAAGCCGCCCAAGCATTCATTGTGCGACCTTAGCTGGTCAGGAGATAATTGCAAACTGGTGAACATTGACTAAAACATCACATCTGTCGAGCTCCCCTGGTCAATGAGAACAATGTGTACCTTCTTTCCTATGGTGACAACAGATATCACCACTGGATCATCCTCGTGTGAAACCACGTCTTCCAAGTCAGAGCTCGTGAAGCAGAGATGGGGCTCTGGTGAATGGTCAGACCTCATCGCCTCCAACGACATCACTGCTCGTGCGTATCGCTTACGCTTGGAAGCAGAGCTCCCTCCTCCAGAAAATCCTCTTGAGATGGTGTTTAGCTCTCCATGGATTGGTATCTCATGCACTTGGTCCCTGAGGGCAAATGCTCCCTTTGGCTCTTCCTGATCAGCCTCAAGGTACTCCTTCAGGAACCCTTCCTTCACCAAACTCGCCGATTGGTGATCCAAAGCTATACACCGCTCGACGTTGTGCCCAAACCCCTAGTGGAACTCGCACCAGACGTCCTTTCGTGGCCCCAGATTCCTGTCAGTCTTCTAAGGAAACTTCAGCTTGTCTGCTACCCCTAGTGATGAAGACCAAGTAGAGGAGGCGTCTGAGGCCCAAGCCCAAGAGGGGGCCCAAGCCCAACCTATGAGCTCAACATCCTTCTTGCCTCAAAGGATCACTAGGAGCGTGGCTAAAGCTTTGGGTGATGAGCATCATTTGATGACTCTTGTTGTAATTACTTTTGTGTAGTTTTTGTAGAACTTTAAAAGGGGAGATGTATATATTAAATAAGGGTTTTTAATATACAAAACAAAGTCACATCTTCCATGTGACACAAGGAGTTGGTGTAGGAGTAGTTTAGGAGGTGCCAAAATAGAAAATAAGTCACATCTTCCTCATGACTCTAGATTTAGGCGCTGAATTTAGTTTTCAATTAGGAGGAAATTTTGAATTTGTTTCACTTTCATTTCAGCCCTCTAAAGCAATAAATAGAGGTGCTTGGTCATTGTAAAATCAAGTTTGAAATAGATGTAAAGAAACTATACTTAATTTGTGAGTGTTTGGTGTGAGATTTGTTCTCCTCTTCTTTGTCTCATCTTGTAATGCATTGGGAGCATTCAAGTGGCGGCAAACCAACACTTATCTTGGATCATCATCTCCAAGTGGCGTGTCCGTTCCCAAGCCATGCTACAACCACATAAGTTTCATCTTCTTTCATCTTCCATAGTCATTTCAATCGGTAGTTTTGATTCTATGCCTTGTTCTTCGATTTCAATCGGTTCTTTTGTTTCAATTTTTGTTTCTTTCGGTAGTTTTTGTTCTTCATCAATTCTTTTCGGTTAAATGTGTGTATCTTTGAATTCTGTTCAGTAATCTTGTTCCAATTGTTGTTCACAAGGAAATAAAACTCTTATTTGAGTTTGGCTCATTATTTTGGAAGGCTTTGTCTCCATGGATGATTCCTTAAGCTTCCTTGAGTTCAATTCTGTTTTAGCATTCTGTTTTGGTGATGTTAATTTCGTTCTCAGTATTTTAGCATTCATTTTTTCCTTGAATTGTTGTCTTCCTCCAAATATGTTGTTGTGTTCAATTGTTGAAAGTGTCTATGCTTGTATCAACTCACATCATGTGGTATCAGAGCTAAGGTTGTGTGCAATTTTATTTTTTTTGAGTTGATTGACACTTTAATTCTGTTTTTGTGTTAGTTGATTCTGTTTTTGCTTTATCTTGAGTCTTTGTTGTTGTTTTAATTGGTATAAATCATTGTGTTTGTGTCATTTTAATTTTTGAATCCATACATGTTTTGTCTAGTCATGTTTTTTTCCTACAATGTCATCAATTCCTTGTAGTACTTTTATTGCTAATTTTGGTTGATTGATTTTATTTGAGTACAATTTGATATTTTCGTTTTTCTTGATCATTTGGTGCATTTTTCTTTTTAGATTTGAGTTCATGTTTGTGCATTAGTTCTATACATGTTCTATACATCAATTCTTTTGTGTCTTTGAAGTTTCTTAATTTTGTTTTTTAATTCCAACATAGGTTTCTCTGTTTTCCTGTTTTTGTGCTGACTTCATTTGCTTATGAAAATTCATTCTGTTGGAGAAAAATTCTGAAACTCTGGATTTTAGTACTTTGAAGTGTTATAAAATAGTAAAAAAAAAAAAGAAGTGTATCAAAATTCAAAATACAAAAAATATGATAAATCAAATACGTACAAAGTGCAAAAATATGACTCTGGAAAAACAGTAAGTGGCAATGATTTTAAAAAAATTATCACAATTAATCGATGCACAATTTATCACAATCACGATTGTTTTACTCATAATGGGTTATGAAAGAAAAGAAACAGTTGTAATCATGCATAAGAAATCATAACAACTTTATTCAGATGTGCCAGAGGTAAAACAATCGGTTGTTTCGTGAAAACAATCGGTTGTTTTTCTGAAACAGCAAGAAAATGTTATTTTTCAAAGCAAATCATCTTTCAAAGAGATGGGAAATGCATAATGAAATACATTCATACCTTTCCATTACCTCACACATGTTTAGAATTTCATTTGGTCTTATGAAGCCAAAAGCATAGGATGAACATATGCAATTTACTTTACATAGCTCATGAACTTTGTCAAGAATTTGAGTAAGGTGTATGCTTTTGAACCATAAGCATCACTTTGATTATTCTTCATCATAACACATGTACCTTAAAGGTCCTGCAACACAAAATTGATACATATACAAAGCAAGTATAGTAGCAAGATAACAAGGCACACACAAAGTAGTTTTCTGCATATACAACATTAGCAGAAAAACCATAAAGAAATGAAGTATTCAAGTGCTTTCAAGTGTAGAAAAGCAGCAACATAATGCACAGTTTTAAACCTATCTATACAACCAAATCAAGCATAAACTTCTACCCTTATTTGATCTACAAATAGACAATGAGAAGGGTTGTACAAAGCATAAATCAGAATGATAACACAGTAGTTCAACAATACAATTTTGACATTTCAAGAATAGAACATGACATAGAGCTTTCAAGAAAACAAGTGGATAAATTTTTTTATTATAATACTCTGAGGCACACTCAATGTATATTTGTCCAAAAGCAAGATTTGAAAAAGAGAAATAGATTTAATCATGCATAAGCAAACATGGCAGTATTATACAAAGGTGCCAGAGGAAAAACAATCGGTTGTTTCGAAGAAACAATCGGTTGAAATTATGTGACAGGGATTTTGAAACATAGAAAACCCAAATCCTTCATTAGAACCTGAGAAACACAAATACATGTTAAGGTTCACATCACTTGAATGATAATAGAGCAGATATTAACCAAAAACACTTTATGGACACACAAAATTGAACTTAAGATTGATTATCCAAGCAAAGAAGAGAGATAGAAACAATTCTTTTAAGAACACATGTACAGTTTTGACAAACAATTCTAAAATTCATAACACCAGTTCTAACACAAGAACTTGCATCCATGAAAGCCAATTTCAACATATTCTTCATTATGGAAACAAAGTCTCTTGTTGTTTTTCCCTTTAGCAGTCTTCAAGCACAAAAGTAATTCTCGGCAGCCAAGGATACCTACAAGAAAAGATTAAGAAGCAAGATTTGGCCCCCTTATAAAATTGGGTCCAATGATGTTAGTAGCAACCTTAGGAGCCTTCAAAATCTTAGACACCCATTTTAAAATACCTTTGGGAACATAAACTTTTCTAATTTTACAGAATCTAACAGTGTGACATTTTTTCATGCAGTAGAAACAACAAACAACCGGTTGTTTCGAATTTTGAACCGATTGATTTTTCGTGAGGTTTGAAAAAGATTTTGAAAAGCTATAGTTTTTGCTTTGTGGGTTAAAACCCAAACCTGATTTCCCAAAAACACACTGTTGAGATGCTAAAACATTCTCAAAATTTGATTTCTCTTTTGAAATAATATTAACAGTTTTCACAAGGTATCAAACTTTCTCTTGAAGAGTTTTACAATTTTCATAGCAACTTGAATCACAATTGCAAGAGGAGTTTTTATAAATCAGTTCAAGATTTTCAAAATCAGCATTTGTATGACTTAAATCATTCTCCAAAACTGTGATTTTTCTCTTTCAACTTGTTGTTTTCACTTTTCAATCGGTTATTTAAAAGGGCTAATCTTTTAGTTTCATCATAAGTTTCTTGAAAAGCATTAAGAAGTTGAAATAATTTTCACAATTGTTGGAAGAAGATGTACTTACTTGGTTTGATCCGGATTCTTCCTTTGTCATAAGACAAACCTCCCTTCTGGATTCTGAAGAGAAAGATTCAGCAATAGACTCCTCCTTGTCCATCCCAACACTCATTGGATTCTTGTGATACTTCTTAAAGGTATTCCACATTTCTTTGGCAGAATTATATTCTGAAACTTTGAGCAATTCATTAGAATCAAGTGCAAATACAATGATGTTCATAGCTACACAATCAAAATGTTCTCTTTCAGAAGAAACATTTTTAGATGTAGGCATGAGATGGCTATTTGTAATAACATTCCAGATTTTTCTATCTATAGATTCAACAAAGAATTTCATTCTTATGCACCCCAATTCATAATTCATACCACAAAACAAGGGTGGTTTGTTTAAACAGGCACCATCCCCAAAAGAAAACTTTTCAGCCATTTAAAAAATATTTAGGATCAAAACTTGAATAACTTTCAAGAACCTTGCTCTTGATGCCAATAACTTTCAGTAAATCAAATATCAAATAGATTATAATAGAGAGAGATAGAGAGTGTACTGACCAGTCCTCGGATGTCGTTGACTGCTAGTAAAGGCGAGCTACGTAAGCTGGGTCCCACAAGCGGCATGGGCCAGTGCCTCGCAAACGGCACGCCCACGGTGCCGATGAGTGGTTAGACGTCGATCACCAGGATGTGCTGATGTGTCCCCGGCAACAAAGTGAGGGCGATGTGACATCGGGCATCGGTGACTCAAACAACAGAGTTGGGCCACGAGAGGTGGATCCCACACAACACACCAATTATTAGTAGGGGGAAACCTAAATCGCAAGGGGTCCATGCGTGTGGTGTGAGTAGCACATCGAGGCGCGACACAAGCTAAGAACCACCGGAAGCACTAAGGCCCATTAGGGTTGCGCTCCAGGGGTAGGCTGCATGCATGGCATGTGAACAACTAGGGCACCCGCAAAACAGATGGCCACAGAGATTAGGTGCACAAGTTGGTACCCAAGTGGTCATTCCGTCAGAGGTTGAACTCCAGTAAGGGAGCCTTACGCGCTAGATTGCCCTAAGATTGGGTGATAGCGGCGCTAAGGCACACCTTCAAAAACCCTAAATGCGGGTAGCAGAAATAGAGGAAACTCTAGACTATATAAAGGGTAGTAAGAAACCTCACAAGGTACGCAAGTTTTACATAGAGCTTTTACGGCTAAGAGTTTTGGTGTTTCCTAGCCCTAGTATTGACTTGAGTGTCGGAGTGCAAACGACTTCTAGGGATCCCGTTTGTCTTTGCAGGTACAGGGTGTTTGATCGAAGAAAAGCACGAACCTAGGTAGAGAGAATTGGGTGTGTGATCGTTGTTGGGAGTACGAAGGCAATCGAGTCAACCAACAGGAACAAAATTCCTAAAAGATTAACCCATGAAGAATTAATTAGAAATATTCCTGAGAAATGGCTACTAGAAGATATAATAAAAGAGCCAAAGGTTTACAATACTCAGATAAAAGAAACAATTCAAGATGGTACAAATATTAGGTTAAGAATGAATAGGTCATCACCGCTTAAGATAAGAGAACCGCAAATGATAGGTTAACCATCCAGACACTCTATAGATGGATCTACAATAAACCTAGATTTACGAGGATTAGATAAAATTACTCCAAGAGTAAGTAAACCAATATATGAATAATCGAGAAAATCAGAATCTCCTCAACACTCTCCTACAGCTTCACATGTATTAAATACTTTAATAAAAGAATAACCTTTTCATATAGACAACATTGGATTAGGAAAGATTTTAATGTTGAATATAATAAAGAAAGAGTAAACTGGTATTTTAAGCATTATTCTAAAGAATAAGTATAAAAAATAAGGATAGAATTTTACAACTACAGTAATATTCACAATTTAGAGTATCCCTTTAATATAAAACTATCCGCCCATTAGAAAAAACAAGTAATACTTGGAAAACAATAAATAATGAACTAATAGAGTCAGAATACCCTCCACGTCAAAGTATTATTATACAAAGGATCTAGAAATAGAAGCTAGTCCATATAAATATATCAAAAATGAAAATAAAAGTATAGAATTAAAAGTGGTCCTGCCTGTTGACCAGAACGATGGAGTTTTGCCTCGTCAAACTTGGATCGACGTGTACGCCGCATCAACCTTCGTCCTTCACCGCGATCCACCTCAAGAACCTGCAAAAGAACAGAGCGGCGCCGCTGCGGCCGATCGCACTCCAACGCCCAAGTCAGTGACCGAACCACCAAATACTAAGAGTAACACTCAAGAACTCTCAAGGAACCGTGAACCAGTTCTCTCTCAGTATACTCAAGAACTCACAAGCGTAAAGAAGACAATCTGAACGTGCGTACCTCAAAAGTTCGTTGGGAAACCCTTATATACCTGGGCACTTTCTCTCTCCTGGCCGTTACACATCTGGACACGTGCCTCGCATCCAGCTGTACACGTGCCATCATCTGGACACGTGCCTCGCATCAGTGCATAGTTGTCTCGGAGTGCGATCTCTACTGGATTGGCGAGCTAGGGTGCCTTCGTACACACCTTCCCTGTGGTCTCGCCGGCCGCCTTCATAATCTGCACCACCTTCATCTTGGCGATGTGCTTGCTCCGGTGATCTCTAATCACTTGGTCGCCTGAGTTTACATCTGGCGACTTCATCTTTAACCCGGTGACCGCCGGTTCTGGTGTGCTGGAGATCGGAGCACGCCAACTTAATAACTGGCGATTTCACGAGCCCCCCGACTTCCTTTCCTTCTGCCAACCTGGCGTCTCGTCAACACGCCTATACCGTAGCTTGGTGCCACGTCATCGCTTCCGACCACCAGGGCGGTACACAAGCCCCCCAGTCTTAAGCGAAGACTTGTCCAGCGAAAAGACTAAAGGAGTCACGTCAATACCGATCTACGTGGCGCTGGCGCAGAATTCCAAGCGGTTGTACTTTCTGCTTTCCTGACGCTCCACCAAACACTCCTTCCATCGCTCGACACGTGGCTTCATCAACGGTTACCTTCAACTGCCGTTTGCGCTTCCCAAACCCATTCGAAAAAACCCTTAAACCCATTTCTCTTCACTGTTCCATCACTTCTTCGTTTTCTCAGACTCTTCAACTTTCTTCTGCAAAAGCTCTCGACGTTCTTCAACCTCCTGAATCACCAACTTCCTTCATCACTCTTCCGATCACAAAAAGGTACTTCCTTTACTTCTTCTGCTGGTTTTTTCAGCATTTTAACCGACTCGCATCATCCTTTAACTGTCTGGTGCATACGTTGTGGGTTGTTTTTTCTATTTCTCCTTTCTCGTAACTTAGGGCTTCGTCTTCGTTACAACGAACCTTCGTTCGTTCGTTTTTTCACCCTTCCTTCACGATCGAGTCAGCCCCTGCGAACCCTGATCACCTTTTCTTTTCTTTTTCCTTTGCAGCTTCCGCGATGGCTCGCTCAAAGATCACCCCAAATCCTCCTCCCTCGTCACGAAACCCTTCATCTCAAGCACACAACCAACAGCGAGCACCTGGTGCTTCTTCTTCCCCGGCTGAGAGGCCTGCACCCTCCCGCTCTAACCTGGCTCAGGCTACTCCACCTGTCGCCGGAGGAGCCTCCGTTCCTTCCCCAGACTTCAAAAAACTATACCCATGGGCCACCCCGACCTTGCTGAAGGAAACTTCTTCAGTAAACTCTGCTGGGGCAGTTCTTCGTTTGAAGAAAGGGGACGAGCCTCACCTATCGTTCCACAAGGAGCACGACGAGAAGATGATGGTGCTACCTTGCCCCCCCGACTTGCCAGTGTGCGTCGACGACAAAGGGAACACCGGCGGGTTGTTCTGCTTCATATATACCACCATGTTCAAGAAGGTGAAACTTAGGTTTCCCTTCACTCGCTTTGAAAGGGAGCTACTCACCGAGCTCGACATCGCCGGCGCCCAGCTCCATCCCAACAGTTGGGCGTTCGTGCGGGCATTCCAGATTATGTGCGACCACCTGGGGCTGCCAGCGTCAGTGGACGTCTTTCTTTTCCTCTTCGAAGCCAAACACCCAGGAGATCGCCTGTGGGTGAGTTTGAACGGGATTGCTGGGAGGTCGATCCTCTCTATCTTCCAGCAATCCTACAAAGACTGGAAGGGCAAGTTCGTCCAGGTGCGCCCGAACGACAAGGACGCCTCACTGCTCGACGGTTTCCCCTTGTATTGGGTAAACAAGGGAAACAAAGAGTCCAAAGGCAGCTTCAGGAGGCCAAGGAGTCTTGATAGCATGGGTGCTTTGGACAAGGACCTATGCTTCTTCTGGAAGAGTGTGGCAGACGCCAACATTACTTTCCTCACCACCACACTCATCTCCTACGAGTTCTTCGAAGATCAACTCGAAGTTCGCATAGGTTAGAACTCACCTCAACGTCTAAGTCTTTACTTTGGCATTACCTCTGCTAACTGTTTCTAGGCGTCTTGTGTGTTGTGCACAAGACTTTGATTTTACTTTCTGCACCATTTATCTGCTTTGCTGCATACTGACTTATGTGTTTATTTTTCTCTCCGAGCTAACCCGTGTATCTTTGCATTATGCAGATCGCATGTTGGGCTAGGGAAAATTAGCTGAACTGAGGGCGCTCGCCCGAGCCCACGGGTTGGCATCGGGTTCCCAAACCGTGCCAAACTCGGTGGTGGAGATCGCCGCCGCACAGGGTAGATCGCCACCTAAAGGCCCAACTTCCTCCGAGGCCCAGCCCGCCAACCAGCGCAAGAAGCTTATCCTCAGGAAACCAAAGAGGAAAGCCCCCCAAGTAGTCCATGAGGAAGAAGAAGACGATGATGAGGCGATTGAAGATGGCCTTGTCACCAAGAGGAAGAGGGTGGCGCCTTCTTCACCATCTGCTCCACCTCCTCTTCCAACATCAACACCGCCATCCACACCAGCTCCGCCTCCAACATTGCTTCCTCCACCAGCTCCCGCCTCGCCAGTCCAAGCGATTCCACTGGCGTCTGCACCTCCTGTGGTTGAGGCCGCCGAAGCCAACTTCATGGAGAACCCCCCGAGTGCTTCCACGCCTTATGTATCAGCGGGAGGGGATCCTCCTTCAAATGCTTCAACCGTAGGGGCTGCTCCAGTCGGGGATGAGGGTGCTCACAACTCCCCAATCCTCATCACCGAATCCCCGACGTCGCCACCACGCCAAGAAGCACTCATTGAACAACCAATTCAGGAAGGTGGCGGCGAGAACCAACAGCAAGCCCCCCCGGTGCCTCCACCAGCAAACCTCTCTCTTGGGGTCAAAAGGGTATGGGAGCCCTTCTCAGCAAAACTGAAGATGATGGCGGAGGATTTCCCCTCCATCATATCTAAAGCTGTGGAGAGTTCTACCAGGAAGCTCCAGGATGACCTCTTCGCACTCCGAACTGAGAATAGCCTGCAATCTTACACTCGCTGAGATCGAACACTCCCGAGTAGAAGATGCCATGAGCACCGAGCTCCGGGTGGCGCGCAAGGAGGCCACCGATCTACGCCATAAGGTGCAGCTCTTGGCTCAAGAGAAGATTGAGCTGGAGAGCAAGATAGTACCTTATCGCGTCAAAGTGGCTGACCTGGAGGCCTTGATCAAAGTTGACGCCGCCAAGGTGAAGAACCTCGAGAAAAGGTCAGCCGATCGGGAGGTCTTCTTGGGGAAGGTGGAGAAAGAAAGAGACGACATCGTGGCCAAGCTCGCTGAAGCCAACAAAGAAAACGGGAAGATCGCCGCTGAACTGGGCCAGGTGCAGGCAGAATCCAAGAAGGTTGCTGAAGACCTTCTTCAAGCTCGGGAAACCATTGAAGAACTTAAGAAACAAGCTGAAGAGCTGAAGCAGCAGAACGAGGGGCTGAAGAAACAGATCGAAGAACTTGACCTGAGTTCTGCCCAGATTCTTGCTGCTGGATTCGAGGCCGCCCGGGAACAGTTCGCTTGCCTGTACCCCGATCTAGATCTTACCATGGTGTCTCTTAACAACGAGGTGGTGGACGGAAAGGTTGTTCCTGCTGAAGACTGATTGATTCCCTCCATCCACGATCTTATGCTTTCTCTCTTACCCAATCTGCTTGCAATAAACTTTCTATTTTTCTGCACATGTGCCTTAAACTGATGTTTATTTTATAATAAACTGATGTTTACTTTATGATAAGGTCTTTGTATTCTTCTCGTAACTTCTCTGTCTGCTTTATCTTTCCTTGCACAATTTTCTTTCAAAAAATTAACTTAGCAATTCCGTAAGCGCGATTATATACTTAACTGCTTCGAACCACTGACTTTCGAATAACAATCACTCTAACAACTTGTAATCTCAAGGCAATGAACCTTAGCGTAAAATCGCTCTTCAAATAACGAACTTCACCTCAATTAATGGCTTAAGACACCGCTCACCCGACCTGCTTCATCAAAGCGGGTCTTTGACTTTCTTGCCATTGCTTGAATTTCTCCTGGTCGCCAAATACTCTTGGCGATATTAGCTTCCTCTTGCTTTCATAACTTGGCCATTGTTCCTTTATCTGGGGGGTAGAGGCGCCTTTCGGATCCTTCTCTACCTTCCTGAGCTTCAGAACAAAAGACCGGGTGGCTAGGCGTTCTCTTCGAACCTACCTTAGCCACCCTCCAAACCTCTTCCACCCTTTACACCATACCTGAACTCGTTCGGGACGAGAAGGATTTTATCTTGCCCGAACTCGCTCATCGGCGAGAAGGTCTTTAACTCGCCTGAACTCGCTCATCGGCGAGAAGGTCTTTAACTCGCCTGAACTCGCTCGACGGCGAGAAGGTCTTTAACTCGTGCCTCTACATTGCCCCAGGGGTTACATCTCCTCTTCCCATAAACACTGAGGACTTTTCGCTGATGCCTCTACATTGCCCCAGGGGTTACATCTTCTTCCCCCCCAGAAACACTGAGGACTTTTCACTGGTGCCTCTACATTGCCCCAGGGGTTACATCTTCTCCCCCCCAGAAACACTGAGCACTTTTCACTCTTCCTCGCCTGCACTCGCTCGACGGCGAGGAGGTCTTTATCTCGCCTCAGAACGCGCGAGGGCGTCGAGGTCTTTTAACTGGTGCCTCCGATCGCCGAAAGACGATGAGGACTTTAACTTTAACTGGTGCCTCCGATCGCCGAAAGACGATGAGGACTTAAACTTTAAATGATGCCGCCAATCGCCGAAAGACGATGGGGACTTAGAAACTTTTTAGAAAGCATGCAATATATCTTTAACTTGCCTTAAATCACATATAAGTGACAAGGTCTTTCTTCAAAACTTTGGAAAACAGCAAGCATGCAATCTAAAACAACTTTAAGCTTCGAAAACTCTTCTTTATTGGGTGGCCTCATTAAAAACCCTCCTTAGGGAAAAAAGAGTGCCCCCTTCAAACTGTATTAACAGAAACATCGTAATATAACTTCGTGTTCGTCTTTACTTACAAAGTTCTTAACTGTAATATAACTTGAGGTGCGTGGCGTTCCAAGTGCGAGGAATCGCCCCTCCTTCCAATGTCTCTAAGCGGTAGGCGCCGTTCCCGAGCGCCTCGGTTATTCTGAACGGTCCCGTCCATTTAGGCGACAGCTTATTCTCCATCTCTTACTGGTGGGCTTTCCTCATCACCAGGTCGCCCTCTCTGAACTGTCTCGGCATCACCTTCGAGTTATATCTTCGTTCAATCCTTCTCTTCACCGCCTCAGCTTTCAATCTCGCCTCTTCCCTGACCTCATCCAGTAGGTCCAGGTTCAACCTTCTCTCCTCATTCGAGTCTTCCTCCACGAAGTTCTGGAATCTCGGCGAGCTCTCCTGGATCTCCACTGGAATCATTGCGTCGCACCCATAGACCAAACTGAACGGGGTCTCATGGGTTCCTGACTGCTCGGTGGTGTGGTACGCCCAGACTATACGGGGCACCTCCTCGGCCCAACTTCCTTTGGCTTTCTCTAGCCTTCTCTTCAACCCTCTCAGCAGCACCCGATTGGCTGACTCTACTTGGCCATTCGTCTGAGGGTGCTCGACGGATGCAAACACTTGTTGGATTCCCACCCCTTCGCACAGCTTCTTCAACAGGTGAATTGCAAACTGAGTCCCATTGTCCGACACCAGGCGCTTGGGCACACCAAACCGGCACACAATGTTCCTCCACACGAAACCTTCGATCTTGTGTGTTGTGATCTGGGCCACTGGTTCTGCTTCGATCCACTTGGTGAAATATTCGATCGCCACCACCAAGTACTTCATCTGCCTGATTGCCAGCGGGAATGGTCCCAGGATGTCGATTCCCCATGTATGAAACGGCCAAGGGCTATAAATCGACTTCAACTCCTCGGGAGGCGCCTTGTGCCAATCGGCGTGCTGCTGGCATTGCTTGCAGCACTGCGCATATCTCTTGCAATCTTCTCTCATCGTTGGCCAGTAGTAACCTGCACGGAGAGTCCTTGCGGCCAGAGCTCGACCCCCGACGTGGCTTCCGCATATCCCTTCATGGAGCTCTGCCATAATTCTCGTACATTTCTCGCCATGCACACATTCCAGGAGTGGGTGAGTGAACCCAAACCTGTACAACTCGCCATCAATCATTGTGAACTTGCTAGAATTCTTCTTCATCTTCCTAGCCTCCGTCGGATCCAGCGGGAGAAGGCCATCTGCCAGGCACCGCTTGTACTGTGTTACCCAGGTGTCTGGCTCATGGGTCGTGCAGACCTGCGTCATGTTCACCTTTTCTCCCCGACATGCTCTTATTCTCGGCGATCTCAAGGTTTCTTGCGTCAAAGACCTGTGACTTCTTGCCGCTTTTTCCGTCGACTTGCTTATCTGAAGAACCAGGTGATCTGTTACAAATGCTCTCGGCGTCTTCAGAGTTTCTTGAATCACCGTCCTCTGCCTACCCCCCTTGCCTGAACTGGCGAGCTTAGCTAGCAAGTCAGCTCGGGCATTCTGCTCTCTGGGCACATGCACCACTTCAAAGGATGCAAAGGAACTTTTCAATTCCTGTACATACTCCAGGTAAGCCGCCATTTGTGGATCTTTAGCCTGGAACTCGCCTGTTACTTGCCCCGTGACTAGCAGCGAGTCACTCTTTGCCATCAACACCCTGGCTCCCATTTCTTTAGCCAGCAAGATCCCGGCGATCAGCGCCTCATATTCTGCTTGATTGTTGCTGGCCTTGAAGGCAAACCTCAAAGATTGTTCAATCAGAACTCCGTTGGGTCCCTCGAAGATGACTCCAGCACCGCTACCCTGCTGGTTCGATGATCCATCCATTGAAAGCACCCAACGAAAGTCGTCCCCTTCAACTCATGTTGCCTCAGACGAGAGCTCGACCACGAAGTCTGCGAAGATCTGTCCCTTAATCGGACCTCGGGGCTCATACTTAATATCAAACTCCGACAGCTCCACCGCCCACTTCACCATCCTCTCAGCAACGTCAGGCTTCTTCAAAACCTTCTAGATGGGCATGTCGGTCATCACCAGTATCGTGAAGCTATGGAAATAGTGGCGCAACCTCCTCGCCGAAAATACCACAGCCAGCGCGGCCTTCTCCAGGGCCTAATATCTCGTTTCGGGGCCCTGCAGCACCTTACTAACAAAATAAATAGGCTTTTGAGCCTGATCTTGGTCCTGGGCGAGCACCGCACTCACCGCCCTCTCAGTTACAGCAAAATACAACCTGAGAGGGGCTCCCACCAGCGGTTTGCACAAAACCGGCGGGCTCGCCAGATACTCCTTCAGCTTGACGAAGGCTTCTTCACACTCCTTCGTCCAGACAAACTTGTTATTCCGCCTTAAGCACTGAAAATAGGGATGGCCCTTCTCTCCACTAGCTGACATGAAGCGAGACAGGGCGGCCATCCGACCTGTAAGCTGTTGTACTTCCTTCACAGTGGCCGGGCTCCTCATCGCCAAGATGGCGGCACACTTGTCAGGGTTGGCTTCTATTCCTCTCTCAGTTAAGAGGAAACCCAAGAACTTCCCAGCCTCCACGCCAAAGATGCACTTCTCCGGATTCAGCTTCAACCTAAACTTGGCGATCGTCGTGAACAACTCCTCCAAGTCCGCAACGTGCTTGCTTTTCTCTGGCGAGGTCACGACCATGTCATCCACATACGCTTGCACATTCCTTCCCAGCATTGGTGCAAGTACTCGATCCATCAACCTCTGGTACGTGGCCCCCGCGTTCTTCAGCCCAAACGACATCACCTTGTAGCAGTAGCACGATCTCTTGGTCATGAAGGCAGTCTTCTCTTCATCCATGGGATGCATCTTGATCTGGTTATACCCCGAGAAGGCATCCAAGAAACTCAACAACTTGCACCCTGCAGCACTATCTACCAGGGCATCTATGCTTGGTAAAGGATATGAGTCCTTCGGGCAAGCCTTATTCAGATCGGTGAAATCGACGCACATGCGCCATTTCCCATTACTCTTCTTCACCAGTACGACATTGGCCAGCCAATCAGGGTACTGCACCTCCCTGATATGGCCTGCAGCAAGGAGCTTTTGGGTTTCGTCCCTGATCGCCTGCCTCCTCTCCTCATTGAACTTCCTTCTCCTCTGTCGTACTGGTCTCACCTGGTTGTCCATCGCCAAATGATGGCACAAGAAATCGGGATCGATCCCGGGCATGTCCGAAGCGGACCATGCAAACGCATCCAGATGCCGTTCTATCACCTTGGCGATCTGGTCCTGGAGCTCAACCTCCAGGGATCTTCCCAGCTTGAAGATCTTTCCTCCGATCTCTCTCTCGAGCCACTGCTCGACGGGTTTTGGCCTGGTTTCTCTAGCGATCACCGCCCTGGCGATTCCCAGTTCCCTCGCTTCCTCAGGGCGATTCCTTGCCTCTTCTTCCTCCAGACCGGCGTTCCCCTCCCCTAGCTCAGCATCCACCATCACCACGTCTCTTCCGGCGGTCTCTTCTATTACCGTCGATCTGGACTTCACACCAGGAGGCGGGGTGGTTGCCACGTAACTCACAGACCTCTTGTTTTTCAGGCTATTCTCATAGCACTTCTTTGCTTCTTTCTGGTCGGATTTGATGGTGATCACCACCCCCTCCATAGACGGCAACTTCACCTTCATGTGCCGGGTCGACGGTATAGCGCCTATCCTGTTGAGCGTGGGCCTTCCCAACAGAATGTTGTATGCTGAGGGAGCATTTACGACAAGGTATTTGATTTTCTCTGTTCTCGAACCCGCCTCATCTGTAAACGTAGTCCTCAACTCAATGTACCCCCTGACCTCCACCTGGTCACCAGCGAAACTATACAAACACCCTCCATAGGGCCTCAGCTGGTCAAGGGGTAGCTCCAGCTGCGTGAAAGTCGGCCAGAACATCACGTCCGCCGAGCTTCCTTGGTCCACCAGAACCCTGTGGACCTTTCTTCCTGCTGTGATCAACGAGATGACTATGGGATCGTTGTCATGAGGCACAACGTCCCGAAGATCTTGCTTGGTGAACGTAATGTCCACATCTGGCGAGTGGTCTTCAAACATATCCACCGTCATCACAGACCTCGCATACCTCTTCCTCTGTGATGCGGTGCATCCACCACTCGAGAAACCCCCTGCAATGGTGTGGATTTCCCCGTGTGTAGGCATCTCGTGCTGCTGGGCTTCTCCACCTGCTGGTTGGGAGCTCGACGCGCCCCCCGTCCTTCTGTCCAGCAAGTAGTCATTTAGGAACCCGCTCTTGACCAGATCGTCGAGCTGGTATCCTAAAGCCAAGCACGAATCCACGGTGTGGCCAAAGCCCTGGTGAAACTCACACCAGGCGTCTGGCTTTGGTCCCAGCACCTTGTCGCCCACCTTCTCGGGCGCTTTCAACCTAGCTGATATATTAGGAATGGCGATCAGGTCCACCAATCCCATGACAAACTTGTGCTTTGGCGGACGATTGTACTCCCGGCGTGCTGGTTGCGGGCGTCCTTGGCCCCTGCCCTTGTTCTTCCTTGGATCATAAGGATGGCGAGTCCTCTGATCCCTCCTGGCCGCCGCTGTCTCCAGCACCCTCTGTGGCTGGATCCTGGTCTGGGCACGTGGCCTAGCGGGAGCCACGCTTCCTCTTTTCTCGGCGACTTCACTCTCATCGGCGATGTGGGCCACCGCAAGTCACCTAACCTTAGCAAACGTGGCAGGGTGAGCCCTGATCAATGCCTCGCAGAATGGTCCCGGCAGGACGCCCTTCTTAAATGCATAGACCAGCATTTCTTCATCTTTGGCCGGCGATCGGACCATCTGCGCCCCAAAACGATTCAGGTAGTCCCTGAGGGACTCTCCCTGATACTGCCTTATGTCAAACAAATCATAAGACACCCTGGGCGGTGCCTTATTCACGATGTACTGCTCGACGAAAATCTTTGAAAACTGTTGGAAGTTGGTTATGTGACCTGTAGGCAGGCTCACAAACCATTCCAGCGCTGTTCCCTGGAGTGTGCTCACAAACATCTTGCAGTACACGGCGTCGGACCCTCCTGACAGCATCATCTGCGTATGGAACGTGGTGAGATGAGCTTCAGGATCCTCCACGCCGGTGAAAACAGCCTTAACAGGTACCACACTCGTAGGAATAGGCGTGTCAGTAATCGCCTGAGCGAAAGGCATAGGAAAAACACGAGGCGGCGTCGACGGCGCGACCTCTTCAGCAACTAGGCGTCCTCGCTGCTCCTGAAGAGCTTGACGCAGCTCTTCAGTCACTTTGTTGAGCTTATCATTCCTAGCCCGAGAGGCGACCAGGTCCTCATGCATTCTCGCCTGCTCTATACGCGAGGCTTCCACATTCGCCTGCAACGAACGCATGATTTCCACCATCTGCGCCATAGTCATGGCGCTGGCGCCTTCAGCAGCAACGGGCGCAACTGGACTTGAACGGTTGCTTCTCATTTTTCTCATGAAAACTTGGCAAATCACAGAGTGCAATGAACAACACTTCCTTCAGCGACGATCGATTCGGCGATTAATCGGTGAAAACTTCGCGAAACTCCGAAAGAAAACTCAAGAACACAGCGAACCTCCACAGAAACCTGCAACTCCACCAGAAACCACCGCTTCTCCCACGAAAAACCAAACGAGCCAAAGAACTCAGATCTCACCGAACAAAACTCGCGCAACCAGCAGAAAACTTCACTTCACCGAACAAAAACCCAAACGAACGGTGGAAAACGCGAAATCACCGAACAAAACCTAGATGAACAGCGAACAGTGGTTGCACCAGCACACAACCACACAGAAAACTGCAAAAACCTCCAAGAACTCACGCTGTGGATGGGAACAGGTTTTACAAGGCCCCACGGTGGGCGCCTGATGATCCTGCCTGTTGACCAGAACGATGGAGTTTTGCCTCATCAAACTTGGATCGACGTGTGCGCCGCGTCAACCTCCGTCCTTCACCGCGATCCACCTCAAGAACCTGCAAAAGAACAGAGCGGCACCGCTGCGGCCGATCGCACTCCAACGCCCAAGTCAGTGACCGAACCACCAAATACTAAGAGTAACACTCAAGAACTCTCAAGGAACCGTGAACCAGTTCTCTCTCAGTATACTCAAGAACTCGCAAGCGTAAAGAAGACAATCTGAACGTGCGTACCTCAAAAGTTCGTTGGGAAACCCTTATATACCTAGGCACTTTCTCTCTCCTGGCCGTTACACATCTGGACACGTGCCTCGCATCCAGCTGTACACGTGCCATCATCTGGAGCCTCCTTGACTTGGGCGCTACTTCTGACTCTCCTTTGCCTAAGTTACTTATGCATGATACTACTCAGTGCATAGTTGTCTCGGAGTGCGATCTCTACTGGATTGGCGAGCTAGGGTGCCTTCGTACACACCTTCCCTGTGGTCTCGCCGGCCGCCTTCATAATCTGCACCACCTTCATCTTCGGCGATGTGCTTGCTCCGGCGATCTCTAATCACTTGGTCGCCTGAGTTTACATCTGGCGACTTCATCTTTAACCCGGTGACCGCCGGTTCTGGTGTGCTGGAGATCAGAGCACGCCAACTTAATAACTGGCGATTTCACGAACCCCCCGACTTCCTTTCCTTCTGCCAACCTGGCGTCTCGTCAACACGCCTATACCGTAGCTTGGTGCCACGTCATCGCTTCCAACCACCAGGGCGGTACAAAAAGATATTAAAAAATTACACACTCAAATAAATTATTCAATTATTGTCCTAGAAGTAATGACCAAACAGTTAACTAGAATAGAAAATAAAGCAACACCATCAAATATTCCAAGTACTTCAAAGTTACCTGAAAAACCGATATATAAATTATTTAATGTCCCACAAAAAGAATTGGATTCATTAAGATTAAAAACTGATATTGATTTAAAGATTGAGGAACTTAGAAGTTGGAAGATCTAAATAAAACTTCCATAAACACATTAGAACTTAACAAAATAAGAAATTATCCAAAACTTAGATATTTCTATCCTACACCCTGTTGCTGATGTACAGTTTGAGAAAAAAAAGGGGAGAATTAGTACAAAACTCTTTTTCAGGAAACGAAATCACAGAATGGAATTCAGACGGATTAAGTGAACAAGCTATATTAGATTTAACATGTCAAATGACTATGACAACTACTGCACATAAAACATAAGGTTGTAGCGATAAATCTCCTGCTATAGCAATAGTACAAGGATTTACTGGCCAATTGAAAGGATGGTGGGATAAACTATGTACAGAACATGATAAGATAGCTATAATCAATAGTGTAAAAACAAAAACTAATCAAGAAGATGCGGTGTCCACTTTAATTTATTCAATAATTCAAAATATTGTAGGAGAACCAAATATATTTAAAGAAAGATCAGCTAGTTAATTAGAAAACCTTTACTGTCCAACAATGTCTGATTATAGAAGGTACAAAGATAACTTTTTTTTTTATCTAAAATAACCTTAAGAGAAGATGGATTTGTGAGATTCTAGAAAGAAAAATTTCTAGCTGGATTACCAAAACTCTTTTTGGAAAAAGTTAAAATGAATCTAGAAAGATATTATAGTAAACCAATAGCTTATGATTCATTAACTTATGGACAAATACACAATATAGTAATAGAGAGAGGAATTCAAATGTGTGTAGATTTTAAATTACAAAATAAATTTAGAAAAGAAAGTATGATAAATAAAAGAGAAATGGACACTTTCTTGCCAACAATATGGGATGGAACCAAATAGAGTGCCTAGTGTTAGAAAAAAAGAGAATAATTAAGAAAAAAAAATAAAATAGGAAGAAAAATTTATAGAAAGCCTTATAACCAACATAAACAGGCTACCAAATTTCAAGAGGATAAGCTAACAAAGAAACCTAAATATAAAAAAACATAAGAAAAAAGAAAATATGTGTTGGAAGTGCGGAAGGACGGGACATTATGCAAATAGTTGTAAAGTGGTAAAAAAGATAAATCAAATTAAAGATGAAAAATTAAAACATAGTTTACTTAATATATTGATAAATTCAAACAGAGATGAATCCGACAACTCTATAGAATATAATAGTGAATTAGAATTAGAACAAATAGAATATGAGAGTTCTAGTGAAGATTCAAAAGAGAAAAGTGAATAAGATTATTGCTTAGGACCTGATGTATTTACATGCACAAATTGTAAGAGTATGAATATGTTAACTAAAGATCAAACAACTGTTTTAATATCAATAATAGATAAATTAGAAGAATCTCTTTAAAAATGAATTTTTATCACAATTAAATAATTTAGTAAAACGAAGTGAAGAATCCCAACAAAAGTAGAACCCATAAATATGATGATATCTATAATAGATTCACACAGTCACCAAATAACTATAAAAGACCTACAAGAAGAAATTAAAAACCGTAAACGATAAATACAATTATTAAAAGAAAATGACATTTCATTAGAATATAGATTATTAGAATTAGAAGGAAAATAAAAATAATAAGATATCAAAATAAACAAGATACTGATACTAATCACAATTTATGGAAGAGAATAAAGCATAAACTTCTACTAGTATGTTAAGTCTAATTACCACTCATAAATGGCATACTGAAGTAACCTTAATAATCAAAGAACAAATATTTAAATGATAGCCTTAATATACTCAGGGGCATATATTAACTGTATTAAGGAAGGAATAATACCTACTCAATATTATGAAAAATTGTAAAAAAAAAGTACATAGTGCTAATGGGACAAAAATGAATATTCAATATAAATTATCTAATGTTAAAATATGTAAGAATACAAAATGTTATAATACTTCTTCTGTATTAATAAAAAATATGAATACCACAATGATTTTAGGAACTCCCTTTCTAACATTACTATATCATTTTCAAGTAATTGATTAATAACTCAGATCTTAGGGAAAGAAATATGCTTTGAATTTATAAAACCTCTTAAGACTAGAGAATTAAATTTATTAAGAGAATCCTCAATATCTCTTATAGAAAGTAAGAAAAAACATATAAATTTATTAAATAAAAAATAAATCAGATTTAGAAGAATAGAAGAGCAACTAAAAACACGTAATCTTAAAAACCTTATTAAAGATTACGAAGATAAAATAAAAAAGGAAATATGTGAAACTAATCCCACAGCCTTTTGGTACAAGAAAAAAATATACCATCTCATTACCATATATAGATAACTTTGATGAGAAACAAATACCTACAAAAAGGTAGACCAATACAGATGAATCAAGAATATCTGGAATATTGGAAAAAAGAAATTCAAGAATATCTAGACAAAGGATTAATAAGGGTCTCAAAATCACCTTGGAGTTTTGCAGGGTTTTATGTGATGAAAGCATTAGAAATAGAGAGAGGAGCACCAATGTTAGTAATTAATTACAAACCATTAAATAAGGTATTAAAATGGATTATGTATCCATTATCTAATAAAAGTGATCTAATAAAACGACTACATGATGCTACAATATTCTCAAAATTTGATTTAAAATTAGGATACTATCAAATCTTAAAATTAGGATACTATCAAATCTCTATAGAAGAAAAAGATAAATACAAAATTGCTTTTGTAGTACCTTTTGGAAATTACGAATGGAATGTAATGCGCTAGGGACTAAAAAAATGCTTCTAGTGAATTTCAAAATATTATGAATAATATATTTTATCCTTATATGAGATTTTCCATAGTATATTTAGACAATGTTTTAATATTCTCAAAAAGTATTAATGAAAATAAAGAACATTTGGAAGAATTTATAAAATTAATTAATGAAAATGGATTAGTTATTTCAGAGAAGAAGATACAAATATTTTAGACAAAGATTAGATTTTTAGGATATGAAATATATCAGGGCACTATCACACCTATACAAAGGACATTAGAATTTACAAATAAATTTCCAGAAGAAATAAAAGAAAAACAACAATGGCAAAGATTTTTCGAATGTGTAAATTATATAGCAGATTTTATTCTCAATATTAAAATAATTTGTGTCATTATATCCAAGATTAAGAAAAAAAACCCCAATCTAGAATGATGATATGACGAAAGACATAAAACAAATAAAAGAAATAGTTAAAATGTTACCCTGTTAGGAATACTTGACCCCAAAGTCTTTCTTATTATAGAAACAGATGCCTCCGATTTAGGATATGGGGGAACTTTTAAAACAAAAACTTTAAGAAAAGTCAAAAGAGCATGTAGTCAGATATCATTCAGGAATCTAACATTCTTCTCAACAAAAATATTATACTATTAAAAAAGAAATACTTTCAATAGTTTTGTGTTTGAAAAAATTTCAAGACGATCTATTTAATAAAAAAAATTAATTTGTGCTGATTGTAAAGCAGCTCCAAGTGTTTTAACTAAGGACGTTCAAAATCTGGTTTCTAAACATAATTTTGCAAGATGACATGCCTTGTTATCCTGTTTTGATTTTGGAATAGAACATATTAAAGAAAAATATAATTCCTTGTCAGAGTTTTTAACAAGAGAATTTTTACAGGCTTCAATATGAGTGTCAAGCCAAGAGGAAAAGATGATTATGGTCCCTACTGAGATAAAAAAAAACATCTAGTTCAATAAATAAAGCTTAATATGGTTCCCCACTAGAATCAAATAAAGTCTTTTCATCAATATCATTATGACCACCCACCTCATTATCTTTTAGACCAACAACACCCACGGAACCAACTTCTACCTTAGTAGAAATTATAAAAACAACTCCTCAAACATCGAACCCCTTAATACCTTCAAATAGATTTACCCCACTATATTACCAAAATGTACTAGTAAGCCCAAAGGACTTTACCAACAGAACTCCTATCACAACAGATTCCCCAAAATCAATACCTTCATATGAATATCTAGAAAAACCCGAAAGTGTTCCAATATTAATATTAAAGAAAGCATGGATAACTCCAAACCCCAGACAGATAGTTGAAAACCTATTTCCTCGAGACTTCCATTCAATAGACATGTGCAAAACAAGAACTTTTTATGAATTTATATTGGTGGATACAGAATCCATAGAAGTATCTCACCATAAGGATGATGAAGGAAATATCAGGTTTTTCAAAATAAAAATTTTGCAAGTCTTAACCCCTCAAGAGTGGAACCAACCTCTCCATAATATAAAACCGTTTTTAAGGATATTTGATGCACAACAATATAGTTATTATGATTATATGAATGCATGGACCAAAATCTTATTTGTTAATCCAAAGAAGCATTCTTGGTTCATCTGGTTCAAAAAGGGAATATCCTTAAAATGTCCAAGGTTGTTCATAAAATGAGTTGTCGAATTTGAACCATTACCATCAATATTTCCAACAGAAATAAATGAAGTGCATTCGTGTTTTCAACAAAATTCTACATTTGTACCAGGATATAAGCTAATATGTTCCATAGCCTCTCAAGCTATTACTTGGATAGTAGGCTGGGATTATACTCTGATACAACCATATGAGGGAGTCGAAATCAAAATGTTGTCCTGAAAGATAAAGATAAAATGGTTGAAGAAGTTCAATAATAAATTAGTGTGCAAGCACAGGATTCAAGAGTGGATAAAGAATAATTTTGGAAGCAAAGATAACATTGCACTTAAACAATATGCATTATTCTTAGCAGAGAAACAACAATTAATGGCAACCTTAGCATCAACAACCTCAAAAGAAGAGTTTGAAAGAGCTCTTTAGAAAACTACTTCTTCAAAAGGCTCAGACAAAGCCAGTACTAACGACTAGTCATCACAGTCCAATCCTTATCTTTGCAATAAAGACATGTACTATTGAAGATTTCATTATCTGTAATGTGCCAAGACATTTTTTGACATCAAGACAAAGTAAAAAGAATCCAAAAACAGTAGTCGGAGCATCTGGCAACAGTGGACGTGACCAAAGTCAAAAGATTTTTCAACAAAACAACAATAGCCAAAAGATTCTTCAAGATAATAATACTTTTGAGTTTGAATATCAATGTAAGCTTGTCTGAAATATAATGTTGTTAGAATTATAAGGCTAAACAAGAGGGGGGTGAATTGTTTATAAGTTTTTCGCAAATGATAACTAAGAATGAAGTTCTTTAATGATTTATAGAAAGAAGAATCATAGAAGCAAAAAGAAATAAGCTATTAAAATTGTTATCAGTAAAACAATCGATTAATATTACGATATAACCAATTGTTTATATTACAGAGATAAAAGAAAGTATAAGCAATTTATACAGTAGGAGTATCAATCGGTTGAAAATACGAAATAACCTGTTGATTATGACAGTAAATCAAATATCAAACAAATTATAATAGAGAGAGAGATATAGACATTCACACAATTAGATTATACTGGTTCACTCAACCCTGAGCTCCATCCAGTCCTCAGAACAACCTATGAGTATTTCACTATGTAATCAATCACAGATTACAACAACACACCACAAAGAGGTGACTTTGAATCCCACAAAGCCTACTCACCCCCTTTTGCAACACTACACACCTCAAGCCAGAATCCCATTGACTTTACAGGATTTTACCAACACTTACACAGGTTTATCAAAGTACAATTACAGGAAACTAAGAAAGAATAGAAAACACCTGAAATTACAAAAGCAGAAGCCCTATGATCAGTTCTTTCACCAGAGCAAAGCTTTAACAACAATCTTGCTAAACTTTGAAAAACTTCTTTCAATTAGGGAATCTTTTAAACTCTCTCTTGATTCCACAATATTGTGTTAAACTCGTATATAAAACATTTGAAAGAAGGCTATATTTATAGCATTTGAATTTACAAAGGTCATTAGAATTTACAAATAAATTTCCAGAAGAAATAAAAGAAAAACAACAATTGCAAAGATTTTTCGAATGTGTAAATTATATAGCAGATTTTATTCTCAATATTAAAATAATTTGTGCGCCATTATATCCAAGATTAAGAAAAAACCCTCCAGTCTGGAATGATAATATGATGAAAGCCATAAAACAAATAAAATAAATAGTTAAAATGTTACCCTGTCTAGGAATACCTGACCCCAAAGTCTTTCCTATTGTAGAAACAGATGCCTCTGATTTAGGATATGAGGGAACTTTTCAAACAAAAACTTTAAGAAAAGTCAAAAGAGCTTGTAGTCAGATATCATTCAGGAATCTGGCATTCTTCTCAACAAAAATTTTCTACTATTAAAAAAGAAATACTTTCAATAGTTTTGTGTTTGGAAAAATTTCAAGACGATCCATTTAATAAAAAAAAAATTGTACTGATTGTAAAGCAGCTCCAAGTGTTTTAACTAAAGACATTCAAAATCTTGTTTCTAAACATATTTTTGCAAGATGACATGCCTTATTATCCTATTTTGATTTTGAAATAGAACATATTACACTAAAAAAAAGAGTGTATATTGTGGCAGTTATTTTCGTATAAACTAGCGTTTATAACCGTCACAATATACGCTTGTGGCGGTTTCCCAAACCGTCATAGAAATGGCCGCCACAAAGTTTAATATGGTGGTTTTACGCTACCCGCCGCAACACTCGCCACTTTAAACATAGTGTAACTAGTGGCGGTTTTTATATGTAAGTAGTGTCAGTTATAACTGTCGCAATTTAAATTCATTGAAGAAGATTGTGGCACCATAATATACGTAAGTAGTGGCATTTTTAACTGACGTAATTTTAATTTTGAATAAATAAAATTTAGCCACCACTTTTTCATAATCTGTTTTATACAATTATAAAATTTAACCACCACTTTTTCATAATAAAATAAAATAATGTATAAAGTTATAATCATCCATTCATTTCATTGAAAATTAAAACACGCATAATAATGTTCAAAAGTTTATATGTAATTGAAAATTAAAATACATAAAAAGTTCATACATCCCTAATCAAGTTTAATATTACAACACATAATTGTTCAAAAGTTCATACATCCCTAATCAAGTTTAAAATTAAAACACACAACCCTAATTAGTTTTGCTTCCAACACTTGATCCTATTACTTGATTAGGTGATGGAGCACCACTTCCATAATCTGATGCCTGAAATAAATAATTTTAAGTTACTGAATTTGTATGTTTACAATTATAAAATAAAGGACACCAATAAATATTTAAATATATCAATACCTCATTGGTGGATGCATGAACCAAATTAGCTGTCATTGCAGGAAAATGTTCTGGAACATTTTTTAAGAGATTATTGAAACTATGTAATATAAGTTCTATTACTTTTTAAATTTTATAATATTGATATATGAATTTAAGTTTCATGAATTATTGTCCATGGACAGACTCAAATATCTTAAAATCATATGGAGAACTGAGTTCTTAAAATTTAGAAACAAATAAATTTGATTAGTATTTTTGATTCTTTTTTACTTTTGATTAATTTTTTTTGTTTATATATATACTTTGAATAATGATCCTGCCTGTTGACCAGAACGTTGGATCCTGTCTCATCAAAGGATCGACTCGTGCACCGCTTCACACCTCCGTCCTTCTTCGAGATCCACCTCAAGAACCTGCAAAAGAACAGAACGGCGCCGCTGCGGCCGATCGCACTCCAACGCCCAAGTCAGTGACCGAACCACCAAATACTAAGAGCAAGAACACTCAAGAAATCTCAAGGAACCGTGCAATGTTCTCTCTCACAGTAAGCTCTAGAACTCGCAAGCGTAAAGAGTGTAGTCTGAACGTGCGTACCTCAGAAAGTTTGTTGAGAACTCTTATATACCTGGTCACTTTCTCTCTCCTGGCAGTTACAGACCTGGACACGTGGCTCGCATCCAGTCGTACACGTGCCATCATCTGGAGCCTCCTTGACTTGGGCGCTGCTTCTGCCTCTCTTTTTGGCTAAGTTATTTATGCATGGTACTGCCCAGTGCACAACTAACTTGGGAGCGCGATCTCTACTGGAACTGGCGAGTTAGGGTGCCCTCGTACACCTTCCCTGTGGTCTCGCTGGCCGCCTTCATAATCTGCACCACTTTCATCTCTGGCGATGTGCTTGCTCTGGCGATCTCCAATCGCTTGGTCGCCTGAGTTTACATCTAGCGACTTCACCTTCTACTGGGCGATCGCCTGGTATGCTGAAGATCGGAACACGCCAACTTAACAACTGGCGACTTCACGAGCCCCCGACTTCCTCCCCTTCTGTCAACCTGGCGCCTTGTCAACACGCCTACACTGTAGCTTGGTGCCACGTCATCACTTCCGACTACCAGGACGGTACACAAGCCCCCCAGTCTTAAGCGAAGACTTGTCTAGCGAAAAGACTGAAAGAGTCACGTCAACACCGACCTACGTGGCACTGACGCAGAATTCCAAGCGGTTGTACTTTCTGCTCCTCTGACGCTCCACCAAACCCCTCACCCATCGCTCGACACGTGGCTTCATCAACGGTTGCCTTCAGTTACCGTTTGCGCTTCCCAAACCCATTTCGAAAAACCCTTAAACCCATTTTCACTCCACACTGTTCCATCACTTTTCTTCGTATTCACAAACGCTCTAACCTTCTGCTGCGAAAAAGCTCTCGACGTTTTTCAACTCTCTGAATCACCAACATTCTTCATCGCCTTTCTGATCATAAAAAGGTACTTCCTTTCCTTCTTCTGCTGGTTTTCCCCGCATTTTAACCGATTCACATCATCCTGTAACTGTCTGGTGCATACGTTGTGGGTTGCTTTCTCCATTTCTCCTTCTACGTAACTTAGGGCTTCGTCAATCGTTGCAACGAACCTACGTTCGTTCGTTTTTCACCTTTCTTCCATGATCGAGTCAGCCTCTGTGACCCCTGATCATTTTTTCCTTTTCTTCTTCCTTTGCAGCTTCCATCATGACTCGCACCAAGATCACCCCGAATCCTCCTCCTTCATCACGAAACCCCTCTTCACAAGCACACGACCCACCACGAGTTCGTGGCGCTTCATCTTCCCAGGCTGAGAGGCCTGCGTCTTCCCGCCCTAAACTGGCCCAGGCGACTCCACCTATCATCGGAGGAGCCCCCGTCCCCCCACCAGACTTCAAGAAACTATATCCCTGGGCCAACTCGACCCTGTTGGGGGAAACATCTTCCGTGAACACTGCTGGGGCAGTTTTGCGATTGACTAAGGGGGATGTAGTACACCAATCATTCCACAAGGAGCACGACGAGAGAATGACAGTGCTTCCTTGCCCCCCTGGTCTGCCCGTTTGCGCCGACGATAAGGCGAGCAACGACGGGCCCTTCTGCTTCGTCTACACAACGCTATTCAAGAAGGTGAAACTAAGGTTTCCCTTTACACGTTTCGAGAGGGAACTCCTTACCGAGCTCAACATTGCCGCCGCCCAGCTCCACCCCAACAGCTGGGTGTTCGTGCGAGCATTCCAAGTGATGTGCGACCATCTGGGGTTGCCCGCATCCGTAGACGTATTCTTGTTCCTTTTTGAAGCCAAGCACCCAGGAGACCGCCTGTGGGTGAGCTTGAATGGGATTACTGGGAGGTCGATCCTCTCCATCTTCCAGCAGTCCTATAAAGACTGGAAGGGAAAGTTCGTCCAAGTGCGCCCCAACGACAAGGACACTTCCCTACTCGACGGCTTCCCCTTGTACTGGGTAAACAAGGGGAGCAAAGAGTCCAAGAGCTGCTTCAGGAGACCCAGAAGTCCTTATAGCATGGGTGCACTGGACAGGGATCTCTGCTTCTTTTGGAAGAGTGTGGCGGATGCCAACATCACCTTCCTCACCACCACCCTGATCTGCTTCAAATTCTTTGAGGACCAACTCGAAATTCGAATAGGTTAGAACATTCGAGCCTCTTGTTTTAATACTTGCTTCTGTTAACTGTTTCTGGGCGTCTTGTGCGTTGTGCGCAAGACTTTGGTTTTATATTTCTGCACTATCTGTCTGCTTTGTTGTTGCATACTGCCTTATGCATTTATCTTCTCTCTGAACTAACCCATGCATTTTTGCTCTCATGCAGATAACATGCTGGGCCAGGATAAGCTTGCTGAATTGAGGACGCTCGCCCGACTCCATGGGTTGGCAACGGGCTCTCAAACAGTGCCAAATTCCGTGGTGGAGATCGCCGCCACCCAGGGCCGATCGCCACCTAAGGGCCCAGCTCCCTCCGACGTCCAACCCGCCGCCCAGCGTAAAAAGCTTGTCCTCAAAAGGCCCAAGAGGAAAGCTCCCCAGGTAGTCCACGAGGAGGAGGAAGAAGATGACGAGGTCACCGAAGATGGCCTTGTTACAAAGAGGAAGAGGGTGGCACCTTCTTCACCACCTGCCCCACCCCCTCTTCCAACCTCAACACCGCCATCCACGCCTGCTCCACCTCCAACAATGCCATCTCCACCCGCTCCCGCTTCCCCAGTCCAAGCCATCCCATTGGCAACTGCACCACCCGCGGTTGAGGCCGCCGAAGATAATTTCTTGGAGGACCCCCAAGCGCCTCCACGCCATATGTATCAGCTGGAGGGGGACCTCCTTCCAACGCCTCAGCCGCAGATGTTGCTCCAATCGGGGATGAGGTTGCCCACACCTCTCCGATTCTGATCACCGAGTCCCCGACGTCGCCACCACGAGCAGAAGCGCCTACTGAAGAACCAACTGAAGAAGGTGGCGACGAAAACCAACAACAGGCCCACCCAGCGCCTCTCCAAGCTGCAAACCTCCCTCTTGAGGTCACGAGGATGTGGGAGCCTTTATCTGCTAAGCTGAAGACAATAGCAGAAGACATTCCCGCCATTATAACTAGAGCGGTGCAGAGCTCCACTAGGAAGCTCCAGGACGACCTCTTCAACCTCAAAACTGAGAACAACACCATGAAGGTTGAGGTGGAGAAGTTGTCCTTCAATCTGACGCTCGCGGAGATTGAACACTCCCGAGTAGAAGATGCGATGAGCACCGAGCTCCGATTGACGCGCAAGGAGGCCACTGAACTCCGCCATAAGGTACAACAGCTGGCTCAAGAAAAGATTGAACTAGAGAGCAAAATTGTGCCTTATCGCGTTAGGGTGGCTGACTTGGAAGCTTCGATAAAAGCTGACGCCGCCAAGGTGAAAAAGCTGGAGCAAAGGTCTGCTGATCGGGAGATCTTCCTGGGTAAGGTGGAGAAGGCGAGGGACGACGCCATTGCTGAGCTTGCTGAGGCCAACAAGGAGAAAGGGAAGATCACTGCTGAACTGGGCCAAGTGCAAGCGGAATCCAAGAAGGTTGTTGAAGACCTTCTCCAAGCTCAAGAGATCAACGAAAAACTCAAGAAACAAATCGAAGAGCTGGAGCAGCAGAATAAGGGGCTGAAGGAGCAAACTGAAGGACTCCAGAAGCAAATTGAAGATCTTAAGATGAGTTCTGCCCAGATTCTGGCTGCTGGATTCGCTGCTGCACGGGAACAGTTTGCATGCTTGTTCCCCGACCTGGATCTCAGCATGGTGTCTTTAAACAACGAGGTGGTGGATGGGAAGGTGGTTCCCGTCGAAGACTGATCTATTTCCCCTCATCCATCACCTTTATGCTTTTTTTCTTTGTATGCAGTTGTAAAGAACTTTATTCTTTTTCTATACATGTGCTTTGAACTAGTATTTACTTTAATGAAATCGCCCTTGTATTTCTTCCTGTAATTTCTTTGCCTGCTTCAACTTTCCTTGCGCAATTTTACTTTAGAGAAAATTACTTAGCAATTTTGTGGGCCCGATCTTGCACTTAACCGTTGCGAACCATTTCAACTTCAAGCAATAATCACTTTCACAGCTCGTAATCTTAAGGCAATTAACCTTAACGTAAAATCACTTTTCAAGCAACGAACTTCAACTCAACCACTGGCTTAAAACATTTCTTCACCCGATCTGCTCCATCAGCATGGGTTTTTAACTTTCTCGCTGCTGCTTGAACTTTTCCTGGTCGCCAAAGACTCTTGGCGATATCAGCTTCTTTCTGGCTTCCTGCCTTGGCCATTGTTCTTTTATCTGGGGGTAGAGGCGCCTTTCGGATCCTTCTCTACCCTCTTGAACTTCGGAATAAAAGACCGGGTGGCTAGGCGTTCTCTTCGAACCTACCTTAGCCACCTTCCAAACTTCGTCCACCCTTAACACCGTACCTGAACTCGTTCGAGACGAGAAGGATTTTATCTTGCCTGAACTCGCTCATAGGCGAGAAGGTCTTTTACTTGCCTCTACATTGCCCCGGGGGTTACATCTTCTCGCCCCCAGAAACACTGAGGACTTTTCACTGGTGCCTCTACATTGCCCCAGGGGTTACATCTCCTCGCCCCAGAAACACTGAGGACTTTTCGCTCTTCCTCGCCTGCACTCGCTCGACGGCGAGGAGGTCTTTAACTCGCCTCAGGACGCGCGAGGGCGTTGAGGTCTTTTAGCTGGTGCCTCCGATCGCTGAAAGACGATGAGGACTTTAACTTTAACTTGTGCCTCCAATCGCCGAAAGACGATGAGGACTTAGACTTTAACTTGTGCCTCCAATTGCCGAAAGACGATGAGGACTTAAAACTTCCAACTGGTGCCTCCAATCGCCGAAAGACAATGAGGACTTAAAACTTTTTAACTGGTGCCTCCGATCGCCGAAAGACGATGAGGACTTAAAACCTTTTAGAAAGCATGCAACATATCTTTAACTTGCCTTAAGCCACGTACAAGTGACAAGGTCTTTCTTCAAAACTTTCTGAAAACAACAGGCACGCAATCTAAAACAACTTGTACTTCGAAAACTTCTCTTTATTGGGTGGCCTCATTAAAAACCCTCCTTAGGGAAAAAAGAGTGCCCCCTTCAAACTGTTTTAACAGAGACATTGTAATATAACTTCGCGTTTGTCTTTACTTACAAGGCTTCTTAACTGTAATACAACTTCAGGTGCGTGGCGTTCCAAGTGCGAGGAATCGCCCCTCCTTCCAATGTCTCTAAGCGGTAGGCGCCGTTCCCGAGCGCCTCGGTTATTCTGAACGGCCCTGTCCACTTGGGCGACAGTTTATTCTCCATCTCGTACTGGTGGGCTTTCCTCATCACCAGGTCACCTTCTCTAAACTGTCTTGGCATCACCTTCGAGTTGTATCTTCGTTCAACCCTTCTCTTCACTGCTTCAGCCTTCAATCTCGCCTCTTCCCTGACTTCATCTAGTAGATCCAGGTTCAGCCTTCTCTCTTCATTCGAGTCTTCCTCTACAAAGTTCTGGAATCTCGGCGAGCTCTCCTGGATCTCTACTGGAATCATTGCATCACACCCATAGACCAAGCTGAACGGGGTCTCATGGGTTCCCAACTGCTCCGTGGTGTGGTACAACCAGACTATACGGGGTACCTCCTCAGCCCAGCTTCCTTTGGCTTTCTCTAGTCTTCTTTTCAAACCTCTCAGCAACACCCGATTAGCTGACTCCACCTGGCCATTCGTCTGAGGGTGCTCGACGGATGCAAACACTTGTTGAATTCCCACCCCTTCGCACAGCTTCTTCAACAAGTGGCTTGCAAACTGAGTCCCATTGTCTGACACCAGGCGCTTGGGCACTCCAAACCGGCACACAATATTCTTCCACACGAAACCTTCGATCTTGTGGGCGGTGATCTGGGCCACTGGCTCTGCTTCGATCCACTTGGTGAAATACTCAATCGCCACCACCAAGTACTTCATCTGCCTGATCGCCAGCGGGAAGGGTCCCAAGATGTCGATTCCCCACGTATGAAACGGCCAAGGGCTGTAGATCGACTTCAACTCTTCGGGAGGCGCCTTGTGCCAATCGGCGTGCTGTTGGCATTGTTTGCAACATTGGGCATACTTCTTGCAGTCTTCTCTCATCGACGGCCAGTAATACCCTGCACGGAGAGTTCTTGCGGCCAGAGCTCGACCCCCGACGTGGCTTCTTCAAGACCTTCTGGATGGGCAGGTCAGTCATCACCAGAATGGTGAAGCTATGGAAATAGTGGCGCAACCTCCTCGCCGAAAATACCACAGCCAGCGCAGCCTTTTCCAGGGCCTGATATCTCGTTTCGGGGCCCTGCAACACCTTACTCACAAAATAAATAGGCTTTTGAGCCTGATCTTGATCCTGGGCGAGCACCGCGCTCACCGCCCTCTCAGTTACAACAAAATACAACCTGAGAGGGGTTCCCACCAGCGGTTTGCACAAGATCGGCGGGCTCGCCAGATATTCCTTCAGCTTGACGAAGGCTTCCTCGCACTCCTTTGTCCACGCAAACTTATTATTGCGTCTCAGGCACTGAAAATAGGGATGGCCCTTTTCTCCGCTAGCTGACACAAAGCGAGACAGGGCTGCCATCCGTCTTGTTAGCTGTTGAACCTCCTTCACCGTAGCTGGGCTCCTCATCGCCAGGATGGCGGCACACTTATCAGGGTTGGCCTCTATGCCTCTTTCAGTCAAAAGGAAACCCAAAAACTTTCCAGCCTCCACGCCGAAAATGCATTTCTCTGGATTAAGCTTTAATCTGAACTTGGCGATCGTCGTGAACAATTCTTCCAAGTCTGCAACGTGCTTGCTCTTTTCCGGCGAGGTCACGACCATGTCATCGACATATGCTTGCACGTTCCTTCCCAGCATCGGTGCAAGTACTCGATCCATCAGCCTCTGGTACGTGGCCCCCGCGTTCTTCAGCCCAAACGGCATCACCTTGTAGCAGTAGCACGATCTCTCCGTCATGAAGGTTGTCTTCTCTTCGTCCATGGGATGCATCTTAATCTGATTATACCCCGAGAAGGCATCCAGGAAGCTCAACAGCTTACACCCTGCAGCACTGTCCACCAGGGCGTCTATGCTTGGTAAAGGATACGAATCCTTTGGGCAAGCCTTGTTCAGGTCAGTGAAATCGACGCACATGCGCCATTTCCCGTTACTCTTCTGCACCAGCACGACATTTGCCAACCATTCAGGGTACTGAACTTCCTTGATGTGGCCTGCAGCGAGGAGTTTCTGTGTTTCGTCCCTGATCGCCTGCCTCCTCTCTTCGTTGAACTTTCTTCTTCTTTGTCGCACTGGTCTTACCAAGTTGTCCATCGCCAAATGATGGCACAAAAAGTCGGGATCAATCCCAGGCATGTCCGAAGCGGACCATGCAAACGCGTCCAGATGCCGCTCAATCACCTTGGCGATCTGGTCCTGGAGCTCAACCTCCAGGGATCTTCCCAGCTTGAAGATCTTTCCCCCGATTTCTCTCTTGAGCCACTGCTCGACGGGTTTTGGTCTGGTTTCTCTGGCGATCACCGCCCTGGCGATTCCCAGTTCTCTCGCTTCCTCAGGGCGATTCCTTGCCTCTTCCTCCTCCAGACCAGCATTTCTCTCCCCCAGCTCTGTGTCCACCATCTCCACGTCCCTTCCGGCGATCTCTTCTGTTACCGTCGATCGGGGCTTCACACCGGGAAGCGGGGTGGTTGTGACGTAACTTACCGATCTCTTGTTTTTCAGGCTATTCTCATAGCACTTCTTTGCTTCCTTCTGATCGGATTTGATGGTGATGACCACCCCCTCCATGGACGGCAACTTCACCTTCATGTGCCGGGTTGATGGTATGGCACCTATCCTGTTGAGCGTGGGTCTTCCCAACAGGATGTTGTAAGCTGAATGAGCGTTTACAACCAGATACTTGATTTTTTCCGTTTTTGAACCCGCCACGTCTGTAAACGTTGTCCTTAACTCTATGTACCCCCGGACCTCCACTTGGTCACCAGCGAACCCATACAAACACCCTCCATAGGGCCTCAGCTGGTCAAGGGGTAGCTCCAACTGCGTGAAAGTCGGCCAGAACATCACATCTGCCGAGCTTCCCTGGTCCACCAGCACCCTGTGGACCTTTCTTCCTGCTGTTATCAACGAAATTACTATGGGATCGTTGTCATGAGGCACAACATCCCGGAGATCTTGCTTGGTGAACGTAATATCCACTTCTGGCGAGTGGTCTTCAAACATATCCACCGTCATCACAGACCTCGCATACTTCTTCCTCTGTGATGCGGTGCATCCACCGCCTGAGAATCCCCCTGCAATGGTGTGGATTTCTCCATGCGTGGGCATCTCGTGCTGCTGAGCTTCAGCACCTGCTGGTTGGGAGCTCGACGCGCCCCCCGTCCTTCTGTCCAGCAAATAATCATTTAGGAACCCGCTCTTTACCAGATCGTCGAGCTGGTATCCTAATGCTAAACATGAGTCCACTGTATGGCCAAAGCCCTGGTGAAACTCACACCAAGCGTCTGGCTTTGGTCCCAGCACCTTGTCGCCCACCTTTTCTGGCGCCTTCAACCTAGCGGATATGTTGGGAATGGCGATCAAATCCGCCAATCCCATGACTAACTTGTGCTTAGGCGGGCGATTGTATTCCTGGCGTGCTGGTCGCTGGCGTCCTTGGCCCCTACCCTTGTTCTTCCTTGGATCATAAGGATGGTGAGTCCTCTGATCCCTCCTGGCCGCCGCTGTCTCCAGCACCCTCTGCGGCTGGATCCTCGTCTGGGCGCGTGGCCTAGCGGGAGCCACGCTTCCTCTCTTCTCGGCGACTTCGCTCTCGTCGGCGATGTGGGCCACCGCAAGTCGCCTAACCTCAGCGAACGTGGCGGGGTGCGCCCTGATCAACGCCTCGCAGAATGGTCCCGGCAACACGCCCTTCTTGAATGCATAGACCAGCATTTCTTCATCTTTGGCCGGCGATCTGACCATCTGCGCCCCAAAGCGATTCAGGTAGTCTCTGAGGGACTCTCCCTGATACTGCCTTATATCAAACAAATCATAAGACACCCTGGGCGGTGCCTTGTTCACGATGTACTGCTCGACGAAAACCTTCGAGAACTGTTGAAAACTGGTTATGTGACCGTTAGGCAGGCTCACAAACCATTCCAGCGTCGTTCCTTGGAGCGTGCTCACGAACATCTTGCAATACACGGCGTCCGATCCCCCTGACAGCATCATCTGCGTATGGAACGTGGTGAGATGAGCCTCAGGATCCTCCACGCCGGTGAAAACAGCCTTGACCGGAACCACGCTTGTAGGAATAGGCGTGTCTGTAATCGCCTGAACAAAAGGCATAGGAAAAACACGAGGTGGCGACGACGGCGCAACCTCTTCAGCAGAAGAACGCCCTTGCTGCTCCTGAAGAGTTTGACGCAGCTCCTCAGTCACCTTGCTAAGCTCCTCATTCCTGGCGCGAGAGGCGACCAGGTCCTCATGCATTCTCGCATGTTCTATGCGCGAGGCTTCCACAGTTGCCTGCAACGAGCGCATCATCTCCGCCATCTGCGCCATGGTCATGGCGGCGGCGCCTTCAGCAGCGACGGGCGCAACCGGACTTGAACGATTGCTTCTCATTTTTCTCATGAAACTTAGCGAATCACAGAATGCAGCGAACAACACCTACTTCAGCTGCGATCGATTCAGCAATCAATCGGAAAGAACTGCACGACACTCTGTAAGACACTCAAGAACACCGCGAACATCCAAAGAAACCAAACGAGCGCAAGAACTCAAACTCCACCAAACAAATCGCACGTAAACAGCAGAAAACTTCACTTCACCGAACAAAAATACAAACGAACGGTGGAAAATGCGAAAACACCGAACAAATCTCAAGCGAACAGCAAACTACGGTTGCACCAGCACACAACCACACAGAAAATCACGAAAACCTCCAAGAACTCACGTTGTGGATGGGAACAGGTTTTACACGGCCCCACGGTGGGCGCCTGATGATCCTGCCTGTTGACCAGAACGTTGGATCCTGCCTCGTCAAAGGATCGGCTCGTGCACCGCTTCAAACCTCCGTCCTTCTTCGAGATCCACCTCAAGAACCTGCAAAAGAACAGAACGGCGCCGCTGCGGCCGATCGCACTCCAACGCCCAAGTCAGTGACCGAACCACCAAATACTAAGAGCAAGAACACTCAAGAAATCTCAAGGAACCGTGCAATGTTCTCTCTCACAGTAAGCTCTAGAACTCGCAAGCGTAAAGAGTGTAGTCTGAACGTGCATACCTCAGAAAGTTCGTTGAGAACTCTTATATACCTGGTCACTTTCTCTCTCCTGGCAGTTACAGACCTGGACACGTGGCTCGCATCCAGTCGTACACGTGCCATCATCTGGAGCCTCCTTGACTTGGGCGCTGCTTTTGCCTCTCTTTTTGGCTAAGTTATTTATGCATGGTACTGCCCAGTGCACAGCTAACTTGGGAGCGCGATCTCTACTGGAACTGGCGAGTTAGGGTGCCCTCGTACACCTTCCCTGTGGTCTCGCCGGCCGCCTTCATAATCTGCACCACTTTCATCTCTGGCGATGTGCTTGCTCTGGCGATCTCCAATCGCTTGGTCGCCTGAGTTTACATCTGGCAACTTCACCTTCTACTGGGCGATCGCCTGGTATGCTGAAGATCGGAACACGCCAACTTAACAACTGGCGACTTCACGAGCCCCCGACTTCCTCCCCTTCTGTCAACCTGGCGCCTTGTCAACACGCCTACACTGTAGCTTGGTGCCACGTCATCACTTCCGACTACCAGGACGGTACAAATAATATAGATAATATTTAAATTTTCAACTCTAATTCTTATTATGCTAAAATTATATAAAATTGCTTGGAATTGCATTTTCTTTTACAGATTTTTATCAGTAACAAAAAAATACATAAATAAAGTAACAAAAAATAAATAAATAAAAATAAAATATTAAGGATGTTTCAATTTTTTACATTATTGTCCAAGGTATATTTATGCACAAGATTGTACACTGAAGTAAAAAACATATATCAAAATATCCTATAAGATAAACTCAGTACTTTCTAGTTGGTCTTATAATATCAATTTTAGAATTTAGGTTATTGGATGTTTATGTTCTAGTATTAACACAGACGAGCAGTTATACTCAAACAAAAAATCTTAAACAAAAATTCTTAATTTGGTTTTATTTTTAGTTTTAGTAGTTTAAACCAAACAGACCAAAACAAAACATCAAATATTTTAAAGTTGGTTTTCCTTTGTAAAAAGGAAAGAATGACCAGAACTATTTTCATTAAACCTGCATAATCTTACAAATTCTACTGATTAATTTCTTTGCCAAGTTTTAATAATTTGTTTAACATAAAGTTCTAGTCAGTATTGACAACCATAAAGATCAACTTCTCTCTATTGCGCACATATATATATATACACACTTTAATTCAAACATAAAATGAAATGCACAGTGGGTGCCAACTGCCACTAGGTAGATATGAATACAAAATGACTATTCATCCTTAAGAAATGACAATTTGATTTGGAGTCAATGAATTGTTAGTGGAAAAGGTAGAGACAAAATTCTAGTTAATTGTCTTTGAACGTACCCTTTTGGGTGCTGCCTCAAGAGCAATTCTCGTCCTTGCTATGACTCCAAATTGTCCAAACTTACAAAATAATCAAATTAGGCCTACTGTTCTCTCAATACTTTTTCATGAAATAGGATAACATCACTACAATTTTTCATTATGCTTCTGCAACCCTTTTGTAGGGCCTTGCCAGATTGGCCAACTGGAACCATGACCCCACCACCCCTTCCTTACCTTTTTTCCTATATAAACTTCTATTTATTTAAGCCATCCAAAATACAACAAAAAATTAACAGAGATACACACTAGAAACTCATATTACAAACTCACCTTACTTTTCTGTATGAGCATGCTTTGAGGAGAGAAAGCAAAGGGACAGGTGTGTTTATCCCCCAGGCAACACAGCCAAGAAGGAAACCGAGGAAAGGAAGAGCTAGTTCATATGCAAAACATCAAAAAGCAAGAAATGTGAGATTAGAGATAAAAGGAATTAATTCAATTTGATTTATAATTATCCATTTAAATATAGTAGTGTGGTCTTGGGTGGATATTTAGGAAACCATGATTTGTATTCCTCCAGCCAGGGTACATATAAGCCAACTATCTTATTCTCTCTTGTGAAAAGCATAATCAAATGCAGGCATGATCTAAAAATGGTCCTAGTTAAAAACAATAATTAATGGTAAAAAGAAAGGGCACAACTAAAAGAGTTTTTTGGGATGTGTTTCATATTGTGTGTGAAGAATATTTCAGGTGCCTGCGCAAAGACAGAATAGCTTGATTTAATTGAGTGCAAACTAAGCATGACAAACCCTAAAGTAAGTGTTGCTCCCCCTTGACATCATTCCACTCAGCTTCTTCACCTTCCCATCCCGAGGCAAAACCTACCAGTATATACATTCTTTGTTTCTCCACCACATTTGTCTTCACTTCAACCTCTCAGATCTTCTCTATCCTTCTCTCACTCTTTCTCTTCATAGAATTCCAACATTTGAATTCCTCTCATTTTGCTACTCATATATGTCATTCAACACTAAACCATTCCTTTTTCTTTTTGTTTATTTTGGAAGCCAAGCCATGCATGAATATATGCTACATATCTGACCTATTGAGCTCCCTCTAAACCTATTGAATTCCCACAATAAATACTCCAAATAAAAACAAAAACTCACACATCATTATCCCTAAAACTGAAAATTCTCAATGCAGTTCTCAATTCACAAAATTCATATTAAGAAATCCTTACCGATCTTAATGTTATTGAAAACTTGATTTCTAATATTTTTTCTTGTTAAACCTGCTGCAGGAAGCAATTCTACCCACTTGGTTGAGAATCCACATACATGACTGGGACACCCTATTTCCTGTCCTGGATCTCTGTTTGAAATTAAACTTATCACACTCATTTTGATGTGGCCCATATACTTGTTATTCAACAAGATTCTCAAGACAAGAGATGAAAGAGAGCTAGGAGGAGATAATTTGAATGCGATAGATGCATACCTCTTTCAGCAACCATCAAGTAACATAGATTTTCATCCTCCCCGTGCTCTGTTCACATAACAATAATTCTCATCAAGTAACATAAAATCAGCTTTTTATTAGGCTTTGTAAAATGATCTTTGTGGTAGATATGTTGGAATTGGAGGAAAATGATATGTATAAGTTTTTGGTTATTATCTTAATAGTTTTACTTCTGTGTGGAGATTTTATTTGCTTATGACTTGGTTTCTTTACAAGTAGTCAACAAACCTTTTGTTAGGAATCACAGAGCAAAAGCTCAATCTCCAAATGATTTAAGATAGGTTGCCTCCCTTTACATTCTCCTGCTACTTATTTACCTTTGAAACCCCCTCTAACTGACTAACTTAATAACAAACTACAATAACTTTTCCAACTTCTGAAAAATTTCCAATGCACATCTTCTTACAGTACAGGTCACTTACTACATAAGAGATTTCCATTCTCCTGTTGTCTGGGAAATATATTGCTATGCATTAGTTGACCATAACAAATTGAGGTACTTTTTTTTTTTACAAATATATTTATATAATAAGCCAATTACTCACATCAACTTTAGACAGCACTTGAGGTAAACCAAGTTCACTCATGGAAAAACTCTTATTTAGAAAATGAGCTAAAATACTACTACATAAAAACTCTTATTTAAATTGACAGTGATGTGCTACTACTTAAAATACACAATTCTCTACTCCAGTAAACCCTTGTGTTATGTTTTCTGGTTGGACATCTGCAGCAATCTGCAAGGTTTTTTGTTTGAGATTTATTGGTAAACAAGGTGTACCGACCAGTCCTCGGACGTCGTTGACCGCTAGTAATGGTGGGTCGCGCAAGCTAGGCCCCACGAGTGGCGTGGACTAGTATCCCGCAAGGCACGTGAGCCAAGGTGCCGAAGAGTGGTCAGGCGTCGATCACCAGGATGTGCTGATGTGTCCTCAGCATTACAGTGAGGGCGATGTGACATCGGACATCGATGACTCAAACAACAGAGCTGGGCCACGTGAGGTGGATCCTAGACCACACACCAGTTATCAGTTAGGGAGAAGCCTAGATCACGAGGGGTCCATGCGTGTGGTGTGGATGACGCGTTCAGGCGCAACACAAGTGAAAAGCCCCTGGAAGAGCTAAGGCCTTTTTGGGTTACGTTCCAGGGGTAAGCTGCATGCATGGCATGTGAACAGCTAGGGCACTCCCAGGATGGATGGCCCCAGAGATTAAATGCACAAGTTGGTACCCAGGTGGTCATCCTGTCAAAGTTTGCACTCCAGTAAGGGAGCCTTACGCACTAGATTGCCCTAAGAGTGGGTGATAGCGGCGCTAAGGCACACCCTAAGTAACCCTAATTGCGGTTAGCTAAAACCGCAAAAACCCTAGAGTATATAAAGGGCAGTAACAAACCTAATAAGGTACGCAACTCTTACGCGAATACACACAGATTACACACAGCTTTATGACTAAGTGTTTTGGTGTTTCCTAGCCCAGTACTGACTTGAGCGTCGGAGTGCAAATGGCCTCTAGGGCGCCCTTTGTTTTTTCATTTTCAGGTGTTTTGATCGCAGGAAAACACGAACGAAGGCAGGGATAATAAGGTACGCAACTCTTACGTGAATACACACAGATTACACAGAGCTTTATGACTAAGTGTTTCGGTGTTTCCTAGCCCAGTACTGACTTGAGCGTCGGAGTGCAAATGGCCTCTAGGGCGCCCTTTGTTTTTTCATTTTCAGGTGTTTTGATCGCAGGAAAACACGAACGAAGGCAGGGATAATTGGGTGTGTGATCTTCGTAGACGTACGAAGGCAATCGAGTCAACCGACAGGAACACAAGGGATCCAAGCAAGCATGATGTACGACATTCTTCACCCATGCTATATCAGATTGGCTCACCTTAAATCTCCTTAAGTTTCTGCTCATAAAACATTTGTATCACATCAAAATCTCCTACGTAATCTTCTTCAGTGAAGAGTTGTGCTCCACAAATTACAAATTGCTAGAGTTAATTTATCAAACCATTAAGACAGCAAACCGGAATGAAATTCACCACAACTAAAATATCTAAGACTCAAAAATCAACAAAAGAAAACCATACCAATCCAATCCAATCAAATCAGAGAACACTAGATAAATTGAACTCAGAAAGAATGTGGACAAACCTGAAAAAATCCTTTCGCGGAGGCACCGATGGTGGCGATTTCAGAAAATCAAAATGATTTCGTACAGCTTCGAGCGTTTAGCGTTTAGGGTACGTGACTGTGAGGAGCGTTTGAGATTTTAGGGCTTTGAGTTTAAGTAGAGAGAGAAGTTTGAGCGTGAGAGCATTTAGGGTTTATTTTGTAGACATTCAAATATGTTCGTGAGGAGATGAGCGTTTAGGACTTCGAACCAGATTTTCAAAAATATTTTGGTTACCAAAATTATTTTATAAAATAATTGGAAATAATGAGGGAAGGAAACCTTGTTTTTATTCTGAAGGATAATTGTGGCGGTTGAAAATGACATATTTTGAAAGATAATTGTGGCGGTTAGTTAAATGACGTATTATACTGAAATTTGTGGCAGTTATTAATAACTGCCATATTAAAACCGCCACTTTTTACACGATTTTTTGTAGTGTTAAAGGAAAATATAATTCCTTGCCAGATTTTTTAACAAGAGAAATTTTACAGGCTTCAATATGAGTGTCAAGCCAAGAGGAAAAGATGATTATGGTCCCTATTGGGATCAAAAAAAGGATCTAGTTCAATAACTAAAGCTTAATATGGTTCCCCACTAGAATCAAATAAAGTCTCTTCATCAATATCATTAAGATCATCCTCTTCATTATCTTTAAGACCAACAACACCCACGAAACCAACTTCTACCTTAGCAGAAATTATAAAAACAACTCCTCAAACATCGAACCCCTTAATACATTCAAATAGATTTACCCCACTATATTACCAAAATGTGCTAGTAAGCCGAAAGGACTTTACCAACAAAATTCCTATCACAACAGATTCCCCAAAATCAATACCTTCATATGAATATCTAGAAAAACCTGAAAGTGTGCCAATATTAATATTAGAGAAAGCATGGATAACTCCAAACCCCAGACAGATAGTTGAAAACCTATTTCCTCGAGACTACCATTATTTACCAATAGACATATGCAAAACAAGAACTTTTTATGAATTTATATTGGTGGATACAGAATCCATAGAAGTATCTCACCATAAGGATGATGAAGCAAATATCCAGTTTTCCAAAATAAAAATTTTGCAAGTCTTAACCCCTTAAGAGTGGAACCAACCTCTCCACAATAAAAAAAACCATTTTCAAGGATGTTTGATGAACAATAATATAGTTATTATGATTATATGGATGCATGGACCAAAATATTATTTGTTAATCTAGATAAGCATTATTGGTTCATCTGGTTCAAAAATGGAATATCCTTAAAATAATTCTACATTTGTCCCAGAATATAAGCTAATATCTTCCATAGCCTCTCAGGCTATTACTTGGATAGTAGCCTGGGATTATACTCTGATACAACCATATGAGGGAGTCGAAATCAAAATGTTGTCTAGAAAGATAAAGATAAAATGGTTGAAGAAGTTCAATAATAAATTAGTGTGCAAGCATAGGATTGGAGAGTGGATAAAGAATAATTCTAGAAGCAAATATTGTTGATCAAGAGTGATCAAAGGCTTTGAAGAATCCAAATCCAAGTGTTTGATGCAAGGCTGGAGTTGCTACTGTGTTTAGGATAAGATCTGGGTAGTTTATTTGTGCAATCCACTCTTTGTTGAATCTAAAGCTAAAGTGTTTTAAAAATCTTTTAAGATTAAAGTGTTTTTAAAACTAAGTGAAAAACAACCTGTTGTTTTGTCGAAAAAACTGATTGTTTTACTCTTAGGTGTTTTTGAAAAGGTTGAAAACTTTTTTGGTTGGTTGACTTGCTGTCAAACCAAAAAAATCGATTGTTTCGTGATTTCAATCGATTGTTTGTTTGAAAATCCTAACAGAATTCTGTTTTGTTAGTTAAGTGTGCTTTAAATGATTTTCAACTGAATACGCTCCTGTATTAAATGCTTTGACCAATCTTTGAAAGCTATAAACAGTTTGTTTATGTTTTATAAAAAGACGAGAAAAACATATTTGAGTTTTTCAGTTGTGAGAGATTGCTTTCAAGTTTTTGAACATTCACTTTTCAGCTTTGGTTTTCTCAAGAGAGAGTGGAATAGGATTACATCTGTATTGATTTCAGTTTGTTATGTAAACAAGTGTAATTCGTTCTGAATACTTTGTATTTTCTGGTGTTGTAGCCAAGGAGTGTTGTGTGCTCTTGAGGTTTTCAAGATCAACATTCTTGGTGTGTGTTGTGCCAAAGGGAGTGTGTTTCTTGAAGGGTTCAAGGTCACTTCTTTGGTGGTTTTGTGTGTAATCTGTATTGATTGCTTAGTGGATTGCCAAGTGGCTTTTGAGGACTGGATGTAACTCTTGGTTTAAGAATGAACCAGTATAAACTGTTTTTGTATCTCTTTCTTCCCTTAAACTCATTTAAATTCAGTTGTTATTGCTTTGCTGGTATAAACAACCGATTATTTAGAAGAAACAACCGATTGTTTTTCTGGTGCTTTATATCTTGTGCTTTATATCTTGGCTAACTGAATTTCTGATTGAGTTTCATACAAAGGATTTTGTTCTAGTTGAAAAAGTTTTCGAAAACCCCCTCTAAACAATTCAACCCCCCTCTCGTTTAAGGCCATATATTCTAACAATTGGCATCAAGAGCTTTGCACTTGAAAAATACTCAAGTTTGATCCTAAAATCTTTTTCAATGGCTGAAAAACTACCTTTTGGAGAGGGTGCTTCAATTAACAGACCACCTCTGTTTTGTGGTTTGAATTATCAATTCTGGAAAGTTAGAATGAAAATCTTTGTTGAATCTCTTGATAAAGGAATTTGGGATGGAATTGAAAATGACCCTTTTATTCCTAAATTTGAAAAGGATGGATCTTCTATTGAAAAGCCTTGGTCCCAATGGACTGATGCTGAAAATAAAAAGGCCAAGTTTGATTGTATTGACAAGAATATCATAACATCTGCTTTGAAATCGGATGAATTTTTCAGGATATCACAATGTTCATCGGCCAAGGAGATGTGAGACACTTTGGAAGTCACCCATGAAGGAACAAATGATGTGAAGAGAGCAAGGAAACATACTCTAATACAAGAGTATGAGATGTTTAGAATGCTTAAAGGAAAATCTATTGTTGAAGTGCAATAGAGGTTCACTCACATCATCAACCATCTAATGAGCCTTGGGAAAACCTTTGATAAAGAAGAACTAAACATCAAGATTCTCAAGTGCCTAGATAGATCTTGGCAACCTAAGGTAACAACAATTTCTGAATCAAAAGATTTGACATCCTTGACAACGGCTTCATTGTTTGGTAAGCTTAGAGAACATGAGTTAGAAATGAATAGACTCAATGTTCAAAAAAGTGAAGACAAGCATGTGAGAAGCATTGCCTTGAAAGCTGCTAAGCACAAAAGCAAACATGATTCAAGTGATGAAAGTGAAGAAGAAAACCTTAGCTTGCTGTCAAAAAAGTTTAGTAGATTCTTGAAGAGAAATCGCAACAAAGAAGCCAACAAAGAAAGGTATGGCAACAAGAAAACAAGTGATTTCAATTCTAACAATTATACTTGCTTTGGTTGTGGTGAACAAGGGCATATAAAAGCTGATTGCCCAAATAAAGAAAGCAATGAAAAGAAATCAAGCTACAAGGAGAATAAGGGAAAATCAAGAAGAGCATATATTGCTTGAGATGAAAATGAAGTCTCCTCATCAAGCTCCTCATCAAGTGAAGATTAAAAAACAAACATATGTTTAATTGCAGAAGGAGATGATGAGTCAAGCAGCTCAAGCAGTGTAAGTTCATGTGCTTCCCTAAGTGCTGAAAATTATAGTAAATTGCTTCAGAGATTGCTTTCAAGATTGCTTTCAAGATTGCTTTCAAGATTTGAGTTTTTCATAGATTTCTTTCAAGATTTGAGTTTTTCATAGATTGCTTTCAAGATTTGAGTTTTTCAAATATTGCTTTCAAGATTTGAGTTTTCACCTTTGAGCTTTGGTTTTCTCAAGAGAGAGTGGAATAAAATTACATCTATATTGATTTCAGTTCATTCTGTAACAAGTGTAATTAGTTTTGAATATTCTGTACATTCTGGTGTTGTAAAGCCAAGAAGGGTTGTGTGCTCTTGAGGTTGTCAAGATCAACATTCTTGGTGTGTGTGCTGAGCCAAAGGAAGTGTGTTTCTTGAGGGGATCAAGGTCACTTCTTTGGTGGTGTTTGTGTGTAATCTGTAATTGATTGCTTAGGGGATTGCCCAGTTGATTCTGGGGACTGGATGTACTTCTTGGTTTAAGAGTGAACCAGTATAAACTGTTTGTGTATCTCTTTCTTCCCTTAAACCCATTTAAATTCAGTTGTTGTTGTTTTACTAGTATAAACAACCAATTGTTTTTCTAGTACTTTGTTGTTTTATGCTTCATATCTTGGCTAACTGAATTTCTGATTGAGTTTCTTTCAAAGAATTTTATTCTATCTTAAAAAGTTTTCAAACACCTCCTTTAAACAATTCACCCCCCCATCTCGTTTAAGGCCATACATTCTAATAGTAAGGTTAGGAGGAAGGCTTGAAGGCGGGTTTTCAAGAAATAATGAATTAATTGAGAGGTATCGCTTTGAGACAAGTACAAAAGTGATCAACTATCCAAAAGTTGTCTCCTTTGATTGGTTGAAAAGCCAAGAGTTGGACAATGTAAGAAGGCTTCTCAAGGATCAGCTGCTGAAGAGATTCTTGGAGATGAAGGGAAACATTTATCCAGATTTATCCTAAACACAGCAGCAACTTCAGCCTTGCATCAAACACTTGGATTTGGATTCTTCAAAGCCTTTGATCACTCTTGATTCAACAATCTCCCCCTATTTGATGAAGACAAATCCCTGGTTGTTTGTGTTGGACTTGATTGAATCTGAAGCAGTTCCTGCAAAACAAAGTTTAAGCAATATACAACATCTATGGCAGCAGGTTAGAAAAGTAATTCACTAAGCACTGTATCAGACAAACAACCAGTTGTTTCCTCGATTCAATCGGTTGTTTCTGTCAGCAGAAGTAGAAAACAGTTCCAATTTCTGAAATTGGAGAGAGTTAACAGTTTGAAACATATTATAGAGAGCAGATAACACAAAACCAATTCTCCCCCTATTTGTCTTCACAAATAGAATTAAAAAACAGTTTAAGAGAGATTTTGAGAGCCAAGAATGTCTAACTCATTTCTTAAGAAGAAAAACCTTTCTTTGTAGAGGTTTTGTGAATATATCAGCCAGTTGCAGTTTTGTTTCAATGAATTTCACATCACAGTGTCCATTGTTCACATGATCTCGTATGAAGTGATGACGAATCTCAATGTGCTTAGTTCTTGAATGCTGAATCTAATTTTTGGTGAGATTTATAGCACTTGTGTTGTCACAAAGCAAAGGAACCTTGCTGATCTTCAATCCAAAATCTGCAAGTTTTTGTTTAAGCCAAAGTATTTGTGCACAGCAGCTTCCAACAACAATGTATTCAGCCTCTGCAATAGAAAGAGCTACACAAGCTTGCTTCTTACTATGCCAAGAGATGAGGCTTGATCCAAGAAGATGACAAGTGCCACTTGTGCTTTTTTTGTCTATCTTACACCCTGCAAAATCAGAATATGAATAACCAATTAAGTGTATAGGAGAGTGAGAAGGATACCATAGACCAACATTGGTTTTTCCTTTGAGATATTTAAGAATCCTTTTTTGCAACTTTGAAGTGAGATTCCTTTGGATTTGCTTGATATCTTGCACAAAGACATACGACAAACATGATATTCAGTCTACTTGTTGTGAGATAGAGTAAGGAAACAATTAAACCTCTGTATTTTGTTTGATCTACTCCTTTTCCAACAACATCTGCATCCATATATCTGCATCCATAAAATTATTGTTATTATTATTATCTTCATTATTATTACACCAATTTACTAAATTAATATTTTCATTTTAATATTATTATTATTAATAATATTATAATTTACCAATAATAAGAAAAATTAGTAATAATAATATTATAATTATTATTGTACTGGACAGAGTGTTCGGTGCTCAATAACTGGAGCTCAATGCACGGGCGTGAGTAAGTCAACTCGGTTATTGGACCTACGAAGCAGGTCATAAGTTTGGCCCAGTTACCTTAGTGAGGCCGTTGGAGAATAATTAAAGTAATATTCTCTATGTTAGTCTAGGGTTATTATTGAATTATACTTTTAACCTACAGTGTTGTTGTTGCACGTGACGGTTAGGTCACATAAACACGTTTGACCCAAGTGTGCATTTTAGGGCACGAGAGAGAACAAGTTGCATGCATTGTGAATAGATAACGTTGCACCATAAGTAAGGGTGCCCACGTGAACATAATGTTTTCCTGTAGTCAACACCTAGAGATAAGTGGTGCCCCGTAGAAGATAGTTTTTCTATTGTTGTTTTATGCTTTCAGATGAGATAATATTCTCATGAGAGAAAGTTGTTACAAGAGTAGTCATAAAAAGGGCAGGAAACCCTAGGTAAAGGTACGCAATTTTTGAATGCTAGACTAAAGTTACATATTACTTTTGTTTTATGCTCTTACTGACTTGATCGTCGGAGTGTGATCAACAAGTAAAGCCCCCTCTGTTTCAACAGAACCACTTTTCAGTGCAATACAAGAGACGAAGGGCAGATTTTCAGAGAAGACAGGTTAGAAGCGGAGCTCAACCCAGGTCAACCGATAGAGATCAATCGGCGAGAATCATTGTTATTACATCAAATTTTAAACTAATATTTTCATTTTAATATATGTTATCATAAAAGAAAATTATTAGTATTACTATTATCATAATTTATTATTAATAAAAAAATTATTAATATTATTATAATTATTATTATTATTATAAATTATTAAATTAATATTTCCAACTTAATATATATTAATATAAAACAAATTTATTAGTAGTAGTGCTATGAATTTAAAATTTAGGGTTTAAGATTTAAAAAATTACTATCATCATAAATTTTTAATAATATTATTATTATTATTATTATTATCATAAATATTATTATTATTATTATTACATCAAATTATTAAATTGAAATTTTTATTTTATTATATATCCATATAAAATAAAATTATAAGTATTATTATTATAAAAAATATGTATTAAAATTAAGAAAATTATTATAATTATTATTGTACTGCACATAGCACTCAAGGCCTAGTGCTCAGTGGTCGGATCTTGGAGCATAGCATAGGTAGGTCATTTCGGCTATTCGGCCAACAAAGTGGGTCATGTGATTGGGCCTAGTTTGGTTGGTAAACCAATTGTGACTTAGTTTAACCTTTTATGCAACCATTAGTGAATGGTATTTTTGGACCTAGGGGTACGTATAGTACATGTGATACCTGGGTCAAGTAAATGTTTCTTTTTAATTAAGTACATATGTGCTAGGGCACATAATTGTTAAGCTACATGCATGGCAAAGATAACGTTGCACCATGAGTGAGGTGCCCTCGTAAGCGAAATATTTCCCTGATGTTGGTGCATGTTGGTGCCTTGCTGGCAGGTGATTATTCTATTATTATTTTATGCATTTCTTAGAAACAAGATTTCGTTCTGTTGCAGCACTGTGAGAGGGTGTCCTTGAACAAAATGTTTTCATGTTGACTATGCTTTCAGTTGAGATTAGATTCTCGTGAGAGAAAACTGTTATAAGAGATAAATTATAAAAGGAGGTTTGAGACCCCATGTAAAGGTACAATGTTTCTAAGACTAGAACTGAATACTTCTTAAATTCTAGTAAGCTCTTTACTGACTTGATTGTCAGAGTGCAATCAACCGGTAGAGTTTCGTTGAGTAGTAAGAGATAAGACAAATTCCTAAAGAGACAGACAGATCTAGAGTTTGTCACCAAAATCAACCGACGAGCAAGTCAACCGACAAAAACAATAATCTACTTATTTTTATTATTGCTATCAACATTACTATTATTAGTATTATAAATATTATTATTATCGTGAACAGTTACCGACAATGTTAACTGATAATAAATTATGATGATAAATATTACCGACAGATTGTAAATTATTGATACGATAAATTTTGATTATGAACTTTTGTCGGTAGAATTTATTGATAAAATTAAACTACCAATAGATATCTATCTGATGATATTTTTTCATCAGTAAATTTAAAATTTCTTGACATGAAGTTTTAATAATAAAAATAATTAAATTAAATAATGGTAATTATCACTCTTAATCATCATGGTGTTAATTGATTATTCTTTTATTATTTTTAGAATATAGTGCAGTGCAATTACATACTTCTATTGTTGAAAATTCAAGTTCCATGTTAATTAGTCACCATATAAAAAATATTAATAAGTGCATATTTTATAACTAATTAATTTTAGTGTAAATTTTAACTAGGCAATTTTATTTTTATTAAATGAGAACAATATTATTATTTAATAAAAATACATAACAAATAGCCTCTTAATTAAAAAAATGACATGATTTCTTTATTTTTATCCTTACAGAATTATGTATATTTTATTTTTAAAATTATATTTTTACACATAAAAATAGGGAGATACAAACATGAAGCACATGTACTTCCGTGAGTAACTTATAAATGAGATAAATCTTTATTTTACACGTAATCTTTTTAAAGAATCAAACCTAAATTACTTTGTAAAAACTATTAATAATTTTTTAAAATATTTTATTATAGAAAAGTTGGTTTAGTCTTATAGAAAAAATATTTTTAAAATATTTTTTAAAGACATTAAACTTGAATCTCTTAAATGAAATTTTACATTCGGTAATAAAGAAACATTAAAAAGAGAAATTATAAAACTGATAATATTTTATACTATCATCGGATGAAGTTAATCATTTGGAAATTATAACTTTATGTAGGTGAATTATGAGTGAAGTTATTACTAAAAAGCTAAATAAATAAATCCTACAATCCAGCAATCCAAGACTAGATTCATATATTTAATGCATTCTACATGAATTTCATCAAATACCAAAGAAGTAGGTTGAAATTGAATGTTAACAAATATCACTATGAAACAAATATAACAAATCCTTGAATCATAAACAAGGCTAGTCCCAGAAAAGGTGAAGGAACTCAAAGAGTTGAAATGACTACAAATGTATTTATATCCCATTAGCAAGGAATCCCTTCTATGAACCATCTAAGAACCCTAATTGGAAACTTTACAAGACTCACACCCACGTTTCTCAATTCTCCACAACCTTTGCAACATGGACACAAGCAACTCATTATTGACCTGCATTGCCAAACTAAAATTATATTCAAATGGGAAGGAGAAGAAGAAGAAGAAGAAAAGGAGCTCTTCATGAATTAATCCAATAATTGTTAGGTCAAAACTATGTATGCATGCTAGAAACAACTAATAATAACTTATGCAAGATATCACCATTAAAGTGGTTGTTATAAAAATTAAATAAACTTATTATTCATGACAATAAGTATTTAAACTATACCATAAGATATTAAACAGTTTTGCTCTTTATGAAGAATTATTTTCTATTAAATAAATACGTTGTATATGAGAAGAAAAAAAATCATACAAAAACTCAATAAAGCAGCCATTCAAATACAAACAGTCGTACACGTAAATATTGTAAGTTTATTGACTAATTATTTAGATAAATGTGTGTGAGAAGAAACTTCTCTAACTAACGTCTAGAAATATCAATGTAAAATTACTTTACATTGTCACTATTCAATTATTAAATTGGTCTTACATATGAACCAATAAGAAAAAAAAGGAAAAACAGAAAAAAAAGGGAAATATTGCTGTAAATAAATGAGGAAGAAAGTCAGAAGTAAGAACAGAAAAGCATAGAAAAGTGAAGAGAAAATAGAAAAAGTTGCATACCCAAGAAACCAGATGATAGCACCTACAGGACAAAAAACCAATGAAATCAGAGCGAAGGGTAGTCCAATCACGAAACCCAGTGGTCTGCACTCGCAAAATTCACCTTCCATACTTTTTCTCTCTCTCTGCAGTGATTGTCTTATTGGAGTGTGTTTCTCTGCGATCTGAATCTGAAGAAGAAGAAGAATGAACGAAGAGAGGTGATGATGGTTTGAATGATAGTGTTGTTGATTTCGATGTAACTTCGTTGGGAACCCCACCGTGACGAGAACTCCAATGACTTGCTTTTATTCTCGCGTTGACCCTCACTCGCTGTTTTCTGTCATTAGATTATTCACTCTGATTCGTGTAAGCATGTATCATCAAATATAAGATTCCAATGTTTAAAATTGTCTTAAATATATTTTGTCATTAACATAATTGTTTTATAGTTCTTTACATTCAACAAAATTACTTTATTAATTATTTTCAAAGAAATCTACAGCTCAATTTTTGGCTTTTTCTTACTTGCAGAAGACGTTAGTCATCCAACATTAATGAATTTATCGTAAAATTATATATATAATAGTGGATTATTAAACAAAAATATTCTTGAGTGTTAAATATTATTTTTTTATTTTTTATTTATTTTAAAGTGTTATTATTATAAATAGTGAAAATAAGAATAAAGTTAGTGTTGTTTGTTATAATAAAACAATTTGTATTTACTTTAGAGTTTCGGGTTTATAATAATTTTTAATTTTTTTATTTAGTAGTTAGTATATATAATTGTTTTCTTAATTTTTCAGAAAATATCTGAGAAAGAATTAGTTCTTCAGGTACAATTATTCTGTTAATTATTATAAAATAAATTTACAACTTATTTTTGTTTTGTGTATGTCATTATCGTTACAATGTAACATTTCTATAATATATCATGCACACAATTATTTAATTAAACATATATAGGTATATTGTATTACTAAATATATCCATATAGAAAATTTAAAATATATATATATATATATATATTAAAAACAAAATAAGAAAAGAAATATAGAATACTCAATTTGCACAACATGAAGTTTTACAACTTCTAACATTGTTTGTTTATCTAGTGTAAGACACTATCATCATAAATTTTAAAAATATACAACACAAAATGAAAAATAGGGTAAGTTAGTGTTTCAAAACTTTTAACATAATTGTAACTATCAATCACAACACAAGTAATTCATCACTTTTTATACGCCTATCATACTATCTTACTTTGAAATCCATACAACTATGCACATAATAATATCAATATCAAATTACCTTATATGACATGGTGAATTCATATGACAACCAGATTATTTTTCAAATTGTAGACAAAGTCATATGACCTCATTTGATGCTCACCTACCTGAATGTCTTTATATTAGGGCTGGGCAAAAAATCCACTTTTGTCAAATTGTTTTATTTCTGCATTGCTCTAATTCATTAAAAAATCATTTATTTAAATCCAATTTTTAGTTTGATCCTCATTTTATTATATTTTCAGAGCAGATCTTCATTTTGTTTATAAGGATCTTAAAAATTAGAAAATCCAGATTTCCAATCCAAATTTTTGAAATTAATCTCTCTCTATTACTTCTACCCAAACCATCTTTCTATACTTTCTCTCATTTGTGATTTTCTCTCTCTCCTGCACCTCTTATTCACTTTTTAAAATTTTAGTTGCTCTTGGTTCCACCTCTTTCTCTCAATCCTGCACCTCTTATTCACTTTTTTGAATTTTAGTTACTCTCTCACACACACATTATTATGCAATCAAGTTTTATACATTTTCTTTATAATTTTATTTGTTCCAATATTTTGTACATAATAAATGGATATAACATTTTCAAAATTTAATTAAAGTATTATAGGTAGGTATATTTTAATGTTAAGAATTTATATATTATGTTATCTTTAAATTTTAGTTTTATTAAATTATAAATTTATTATATTTTCTTAATATTTATAATATTCTAACTTTTTTACATATTATTATATAATATTATGTTAATTTTTTAAGAAAACATGAATTTTGATTTAAAATACAATTTAATTTTTTTATAAAAATATGGATTTTTATTTAAAATTCAATCCAAATATGTGGATTTGTATATCCAAATTGTTTTTATTAAAAATATGGATTTAGATTATAAATCTGATCCGAATATTTGGATTTGGATTGGATTACCCAAAATCCAATCCATGATACCAATATAGAATCATGATACCAATCCATATTTGTACTTTATATATATGATTCCAATATATTAGTAGAGTCATGATACCTCTTTCTAAACGAATTCATAGTCAATGCACACTTGAATTCATATAGTAAATTCATAGTCAATCCTAACAATCTCAACACAATATTTTCTTTCCAAATAATTCTATGTCTCAATCACATTTCCATATAATTCACACTTCAAAACACACATAAGTACATCATTCAATGACCCAAAAGTTTACATTTTAAACAATAAAAAAAAATATAAAAGAAAATCACATAAACACATAACTAATTATTTTCAATTAAATACATAAATACAAATTTACATAAAATTTAATTAAAAAAATAAACAATTATAAAACAGTGTTTCAAAAATAAATTTCAAAGTTTAAGTTTTTCTTTTTTTAATTTTTTTTTAAAATTTTAATTTTTTTTAGCTTAAGTGAAATGACCTTCCTTGAGCAAAAATCTCATCTTTTGAGTGAAAATGAGGCCCAGAGCAAGTTCAGTCAATTCCAGTAATATTTTCGCTTAAGCGAAAATCCCCTCACTTGAGCAAAACTAGATCCGAGAGTAACCCAAAATTTTTCACCCCATTTCTGCTTGAGCGAGAATTTTCTCTCTTGAGTGAAAATAGACCCGAGAGCAAGATGAATTTTACTATTGTTCTTGTCGGTTAACCTGGTCGTCGGTTGACTTCAAAGACAAACGGTGGCTCCTCCTATTCCTAGTGGATTATGTGCCTGACTTGGATGTTGGAAGGCGGCTCCGTTGAAACAGAGGGCCCTACCTGTTGATTGCACTCCGAAGATCAAGTCAGTTCAGGGCTTATAGAATCAATAAATAAGTAAGCAATTTCAGTCTTAGAAACAGTGTACCTTTACCAGGGATCTTAGCTCTCTTTTATAGACTACTTTTTAGGTTACCTCATTGTAACAACCCCTTCTCTCACGAGAACTCTATCTCGAGTGAAAGTGGGCTTAAAGGGAATTTTTGAACATGTATAAGAGACTGTCTCTATCATAAGTAGTAGAGTCTCAATCTTCTTGTATCCTCCTTGCCATAACTCTAGTGGTTGGTCTTGAGCTGAGGCTCTGCCATCAAGTAGGGTGAAAGGTTTAGAATAGAGTGATTAGGATTTGAGGTGTTAGGACATTGCTAAGAGTTTAGGTTTAGGGTTAGATATTAGGGTTTAAAACTTAGGGCTTGAAACATACATAGTATAGCGAACATTAATTGTACATATAAGTAATGAGAATGAAAATATTTATATTTGTAAAAATGCATTAATTATAATTATTTGTAAATTAAAATATTACCTACATGATCACATAAATTAAATCAATTATATGTAAGTTTACTAAATAACGAATATAAGAATGTGAATGTTTATTCTAATAAATTCATGGTTCGTTTATAAATGACGACATTTTATTATCAATATGGGAAATTTAGCCTTCATTTCTACTGTAAGAACATTTTTTCTGGTTTATTTCCACAAGGCTTATCCATTTCATTATGGATACATGTAGTTATTTGATGGAGATCAAGCTCAAGAGGACATGGAGGCCAATCATCAAGCTCAAGAAGAGGTGGAGGCACAAATGGAGGACGTCCATGGAGGTCAAAGTCCACCTCAAAGGATTACAAGAAGCATGTTCAAAGCTTTGGGAGCTAGAGGACATTTATTTTCTCTTTTTGTAATTTCTTTAGTTGAAGGTTCTTAGAGGGAAACATTAGAAACCTCTTTTGTTTTAGCATCTTGTAGGTTTTAATTAGGAGCTTTAGGGGGGTGTATTAGTAGATAGGTGTAGGAGTAGAATAGGAGGTGCCATAGGATGTTTGTTTTAGGCGCCGGTTTCTAGAATAGTTTAGGAGGGAATTTTGAAATGTTTTAGCTTAGTTTTTCAGCACCTTAGGCTATATATAGAGGTGCTCTCTTTGTAAAATTCAGATTGGAATTAATCTAAGAAAACTCTACTCAAATTTTGAGTGACCTTTGGAGAGCTTTTGGAGCCTTCTTCTCTAGTCTTATCTTGATGGATCATTGGAGTCCTCAAGTGGCGGCATCACTCTCATCTAGGAGCATTCCACACTTCTAGTGGCGAGATCATCCAACATTCTTCCATCTTCATGAGCACTCTCTTCTCCTTCCTTTCTTCTTTTTCAATTGTTCATGTTGCCTTGTGTTCTTGAGTTGTTTAGGTTCGGTTTTTCCATTTTCCAGCACCTATGTTCTGTTTTTGTTTTTTTAATTTCTATTTTGTTCGGTTCAAATGCTTACTTGCTTAATTCTGTTCGGTCATTCCAGCTTTCATTCTCTTTGTTGATTCAATTTGACAATATTTGGTTCATCCAAATGAGTTTGGGATTTGGTACTAGTTTTTGGTGAGTTCTTGTCTTAGAACAATGATCCAACTCTAAGAAAAGTGCTTCTATAATGTCCAGCTCAAGGTGATTCCTAAGAATGTCAAGAATCATTCTCTATGTGGCTATTGGAATCACATCATTATTGGTCTTCCAAATTCTTTACATCACATGTGAGGGTCTGGAATGAGACTCGGTCCAATATAAGCAGACTACTAATCTTCATTCTGTACTAGATGAAATTGGACCTCATAAGTCTTATAAATATTTTGGGGGTTTCAAATAGGATGAACACACATCGTTAGTTGCAAATGAAAATAAGATAAAACGATGATAACATGAGGACAAAGGAGGCGAAAAGCTTAAAACTCCCCACAATCACACCACCATTCATTTATTTTCACTATGAATGACATAGATTAGCACCGGAGATGGGGAGTGCCCATCTCCTGAACATCAAATTTTGAATTTTATCTATTGTATCTTTGCACATGACACATGGAAAATTGATGCTAATTTTCCTCTATAATACAATAATATATTCAGGAAAACAATGACTGGTTCGTAGCATGCAAACTGCCTTGGTCCCTCATTCAACAAACCATGAATTTATTTTTTCAGAGGTTGTCTTAACAATAGCACAAATGGGTAAGCATCGTACTCCCTTCAAAATAGAATTCATGCATTCAACAAGATTCATTGTCATATACTCATATCTTTTCCCACCATCATAGGCCTAAGTATACTTTTTTAGTGGTATTTGATCTATTCACGAAGTGGTCTGGTAGAATTCAACTCCCATAGTAGATAACTTGGCCTAAGAGTGGGTTTTTTCATCTCCTAAACTAGTACAAGTTCATCAATCAAATTATACAATAACTATATAATGGAGGTTAATGAATATAAATACCAATGTTCATTAGTTGTCTCTTCAACTTCGCAAGTTTGAACTTGTTGAAGTTCAGTGCAATATGATGGAAGAAAACCACTTATTACAGCGCATCCACTTCCCAACCAACGTTTGGAGATTGTAATGGTGACATTATGGTCATTCCTCTGTCATGAGGCATACATTAGGCTAAGGTCTGACATAACATAACAGTTGAAAGAACCATATCATGGATTCCTTTATTTCTCCTTTTACACTTGCAAAAGTCAAAGAAAATATATTGTGGTTTCCATCTTGGCCAATTGCAATCAACAAAGTTCCACTATATCTTCCGATAAAATATGTTCCATCAGCTTGCACGATCAGCTTACAGTAATTAAACTTATCAATGCACAGTTTTAAAGACCAAAAGTGATGAAAACCATTCAAACTCGAAAATTTCTGCTAGATAGACGAAGATCAAACCTGAATGAAGAGATTGTAAAGTCTTTTTCTTCTTCTTAGCCTTGTAAAAATTGTATAGAGTAGTTAGGATTTATTGGGCCTTGTATACTGGGCCAAAGTAGAGTATAATGTAAATAGAAAAGAGTAGGGTGTAAAATAGTAAAAGAAGGGTGCAAATAGAATTGTAGGAAAGGAAGACATGTGGCTCCACATGTCCTCTCCTCAATGGAGAGGATTTTACGCCAATGAAGGCATGTCACTTGTCACTCTCCCAATGGAGGATTTGCACCAATAAGGTGGTGACACTTGTCACATTCTCATTTGAGAGGTCTTGAGAGACTTTCTCCTATAAATAAGAGTCTCTTAAACATGATTTTTAACTTTGATTTGAGTAATGAAATGCAGTCCAATTTGAGACAATTTTACTTGTTCAAAGTTTTGTCTAGAGTTGTCTTCTTGCTAGACAATTTTCTAGAGTCCTCCTAGTAGTGTTAGCCCAACCTCACTCTAAAAACTAAGTGTTGACTTAACCTCACTTAGATTCACCGTCATAATTTTCATCTCTTTCAAATTTGTACAATTTTTCATGCTTCTTCAATAGTGTCCATAATCCATAGAAGATATTCAAATCAAAACAAAGAAGAAGATCTACAAATGAAGATGCAACCAAGGATTGCATAAAAAATTCTAAGATGTAACATGAGTTGTCTTCTACACTGTCGAGAACAATTGAATTAGTAACATACTATACAATTGTGCCTGGAAGATTTTGTATAACTTGAAACAGTCTAGGTAGATGATTATATGAGTAATCACAATCCCCGAATTCCATTGCAATAGCCTTTTGTTTTGCAATCCAGGCTTTTTTGTATGTGATAGAATAACCATGATGATTTTTTATCTTTGCGGTTAAAATTTTAATAAGGATGAAAGGATTTTTCCTAAATTGACACTACAAGAAAATCATGAAATAGAAACCAATTTGTAGAAACCAAAATAATTAGTTGCAATAGTAACTAAATTAGAGACCATTTTAGAAACTAATAAGCATGTCCCTTCTTTGGCAAAGGCTACTCGCTCGCGGTAGACTTTGCTAGCTTTATTGTTGGCTCTAAGCCTACCTCCTTGACTACATCCGGATAACCGCCTACCTGTCTTTACAGAAGAAGCAGTGCAGTAAGCGTCTCCGGACATAGAAAGTAGGCAATCACTTTCACTCCGTTAGCGGTGTAGGTTTCAGTCGTAGTTTCTGGTATCGACACAGATAGTGGAAAATCTCTATACGATTTAAGTCAGTGTGCAAGACAAAGTATAGTTTTTACTTTGAGTTCCTCTTTTAATAAAATAACAGAAAATAAGCATTCCACAGTCGTAGGTACTCAATTCAATTGGATGAACTGCTTGAGCTGGAGCTTTGGACTCGACGAGGGGGTGCTTGCCCTATTGAGAGTCTCTTCCATTCTCTCTTCACCAGACAGATAGACAAATAGGCAATCCGATAGAGAGATTAAGGCTTCCTCACTATCAGCAAGCTCCCACAGGCGATGAATTCCGACTTCTTCGCTTTGTAGCCATACCGTATAGAGTGAACTATTCAAAGGAATTGTATTGTATGGGAGTAGCTATATTCAAGCAAGATAGCTGCGGATTCTGTTCATAGAGAGCCCCATTCCTCACTCACAAGTTCTTTCTCAGCCCCAGGTTGAACCTAATGAGTGCATTCAGTTTCATGTCCAAAATAAGTTGAAATTGAAAGGACGTACAATCGGCAAGAAATGAAGTTCCTTTACTTAGGGCTTTAAGCCCTTCTTGCCCTAAGTCTAATCCCTAATCATGCGCAACACATGGACTTGAAGTCCTGTTTTCAGGATTGGATGCTCTTTTGAGACAGCTTTAAATAGAACATAGAGCTCTGCCCTTCTGGCTGTCCTAACGAGTTCACTGCCTTAATCCCTTAAACGGAACAGTGAATCGTATAGCATTAGTAATTATTTATGTCCGCTAGTCAGGAATGGAATCGGACGCTACGAATACGAATTATTGAACGGGGGGAATTTTCGATATTAGACAAAACAAATAGGGCACTAGAATGCTATTCTTCCTCCTTCCCCGCTTAGGCCTTACTTAGGGGCTTCAGACATTAGCAATAAAACTTCCGCAAGGTAGCAAAAGAAGGAGCAGCAGTGGAAATCACAGTAGTTGTAGCAAAATCATTGGCACGCTAGGCCCCTTCTCTAATCTAAGAGAAAATAGGGTAGGCAGGCTAGTTGAATGGACATCTGAGATGGCATCAAGTCGAGCACTAAACAGATCTGGGCTGCTAGTAAGGAGGGCAGTGAAGCCTTCTAGCATAAGTGATGCCTTCCCAAGGTCTGGTATCTTCGGGACCCTTAAACTCGAGGGTTGGATAAGCAAACCTGGCCAAAGAATCACTATTTCGATTGAAGCTCTGCCGCGGTGACCCAATTCTCATATACAGATAAGCGAGAATGCCCTTTCTGACACGGCTGCGTCCTCACGAATGCCAAACTTCGTAGCTCAACTCATCTGGGATGACCAAGCTCCAGGGAGGTTTTCTTGATGACATGGCGGGCTCCAAACTACACCCTTCTCTGCTACCAAATCATAGATCTTCCAGAGAAGACAAAAGCGAATAGACCGTTACCCTACCTGGAGCTATAGCTACCCCTAACCCTTAGTCGGCTGTTCGCCAGACTAACAAGTGGAGGAGGGAGTTCCAAAGCAATAGTGACTCATGCAGTAGACAAAGTAATTTCGACTCAAAGATAAAGGAAATCCCATTGAGTAGTTCCCTATTTTTGATATCATAAAAATGAAAGAAAAAAGGCTTCTTTTGTCAATTAGGTTAGGTGCGGAAGCCCAGTATGGGGGTTGTGTACAGTGGATGTTGTGGGTAGGGGGGTACCATCTTGGTTCAAGTGAATGCATCTGAGTTAGCAAGCAGGTCGGATACAAGAGAAAAATAATGTGATCTTCAGGTTCTGAGTGAGCTAGGCAGTAATTCTCCTACTCCTTTCAATGTCTGCTCCTCTTATGGAAAATAGTAAGTCGGACTTAGAATCTGCTTATTAAATCACTTGTCCAGAGTAAAATAGAACTCCACCAGGGTTGTTGGCTTTCGCGAAGCAAGAAGGATTTATAAATGCGCTACGTTAATCATCACCATTGAGTGTTGGAGCAAGAATTCTATGAAAAGGGGAGTTAGACTTTCTAAAAAGCCACTTAAATCGAGTACATCGAGATCTTCGGATTTTCGGTATACAGGTCGCGCATCAGTCCTATATGTTCCCATCGATACAAGATTCGGAAATGATTTGTTGCAATCTTGACTTTGACTGTGGAAGGGGAAGGAGATAATGTCACTTTTTTTGAAGGGGGAAACAAAAAATACCTAGACAGCGAAAGTCAAAGCTAGTTCCTCTTCCAATATACTACCGCTACCTTAATCCTATCAAATATTTCTCTTTATCCTTTGAATTACTCATATATATCCTATTAATTTAATTTTGCACCGAAAACGATTATAGGAGAAGTTCGAATCCGTTCCGTTTGGATATTGATCGGTCTTGGTTTGACATGGTTTACGCGTTACTGGTTCCCGGAAGAGTTAATCTCTCCATTAGCTAAACCCTTTCTTACCCTGTCTTTGGACTCGTATTTTGTTTGTACACAATCAACGGAGGCCTCCCCGACATATGTTGCAACGTCTTCAATAGCATGTTCTTACTTCGTCTTTCCCTTAATAAGTCATCAAATTTGGTGCTTTTTGATCCCCAGTTGCTATGGGGAACAAAGGAGGAAATACAATCGATTCCTCTATTTAAGTGGTTCTCGCTTCTCCTTGTTACTGTTCCTAACTCTTCCCCGGGTAGTTCCCAATGTTTGGTACTTTCTATACTTCGTGGGTGCAACATCAACAAATTCGCTCATGATCAAGTTACAACCTAAGATCTATGACCATATTATGCTAACTGTTCGTATTTCGTTCATTCCATCGGTATGCTCTCAGGTACCTGTAATTGTGATCTGTTTGCCAGAACCAAGGGGTCTTTCTGTGGAAACCTTCACGAACAATCGTCGTTTTTTTATGGTTTTTCCGCTTCTCACAGCTGCTCTTTCCACACCTCCGGATATCTGGTGCCAAATCGTCGCCCATTTCCTTATTTCTTCGATAATAGAGTTGACTATCTTTGTGGCATCGATTGTACAAGTTCGCGAAGAGGCTGGACGAGTGGAATGAGGGAAAGCGGCTCGATTGACAAAAAAGAAGAGTAGCCCCCGCAAAGTAACTATGAATTCCCGAGCAATTCTCAACCAACATATGCGATTCATTCCCGTATTATAGTACAAATCATACTTATCAATCAAGCAGTTAGGAAGTCCTAGACTTTAAGCCAGCCGTCCATGCCTGTTGAAAGTTCCTTGCCTCTTGTGCCGTGCGTGAGCTGTGCCCGCTTTTCCCTTGCTTGAAAGGCATCCGGGGAGGACGTCAACCGGCTAAATAATTAAGGCTCGACTGAGTTGTTTCGCCCGGAACTCCATCCATCCTGGGAAAGTTTACTAAAACAGTAGTTTCGAGCGCTGCTATAAAATAAGTGTCTTTTGTTCCTGGGAGTAAAGTTGCTAAAGCTTCGATTCTTATTCTTTCCTTTGCCTGATGTGTATCGCCTGTTTTTCTGTGCTGTGTCAGTGTGGTTCATTCGTGAATCATATCCCAATCCTTCTATCAGTGAAAAGATCGAAGCTTGCTTTGAAATCAAAAGGAATCGGGCAATCGAGATGAGTCCTGGTGAACCTCGAGAATTGCATAATCAAGGTATCTTCTTTCCTGCTCTGCGAATAAGCCAGTACGCGAGGACATCCTATCATCCTTGCCTTTCATCCTAGTATGAGTCCTGGCCTAATCAAAGTCAAAAGGACTCTCGTTTATTTTCCTTAAAAAAGCCATCGATTCCACTTATTTCTGCCACTGGCTTGCTCTCTTCGGTCTGCCGTCAGTCTTCGATCGGTCTATCGAGAGTAAAGGTCTATCCGATAGAAACGAATGGCTCTTCCACCCGTCCTTCTAAGGAGCTTATTGTTTAGCAGTTCTATCACTGGGAACTACATATAGTAAGGCTTCTATCTAGAGGTCCGAAGATCCAATCAAATTCAATTTTGCGCTTAGCACGCGGAGAGAGTTGTTTTGCCGATCCGTCTTTTGTTTGTTTTGAGATCTTTCTTCGTTAGATTAGATCTGGCTTTCAGGATTTGCTAAATTATATAGATTCTGGATAGAGATGAATGCTTTGTTTGATCAATTGATGTAGGTTCTGAATCCAAATCAGATCGGTCAAGGCGGGGCATCATGAAGAGAGATTCTATTGTTGGCTACCTATCGCCCCCCGTTTGTTAGGAATCCTCAGTGGCGAGCCCCGACTTGCTTAGCCCTCAGAGGCCAACCCGCTCTCCGGCGAGGATGCCCTACTGAGTCCTTCCTCATATCTTTCTATCTTGACTAGTTAGTTCAGCTTCTCACTCCGCTCTGCCGTCACTGACTTTCTATCTCTTAGGCCGTGGTCTGTCTTCCCTTTCCATGCTCGTACAACCAAGGGATCCCCGAGGCATCTTTCCCGCTCAGCCCCTTCCTCTTTCGGGCCTATGATTTAGGTGCCTACGAATTTCCCTTCTTCTGCGAGTTGCACAATCACTTCTTTCCCTTTTGCCTCTTTCTTTCGTGAGTCTGATGACACCTTGATGAGGATAATCAAGAGAAGAAAAGGGAGATATAAATTGCATTCAAGGTAGCATTCTCGGTCATCATTACGGCTTGGCCGATGTGAATGGAAATGCACTCTCTCATCTTAGGCAAAGGTTATCGAAAAAGAGAACGGAAATTAGAAGAAGAGCAAAGAAAGATGTCAGGCCATACTTATTACTTGACGAGTAGAACTTCTTAGATTAGTTACCCGGGATCTGAAAGAAGCTTCATTTCTTTGCGCACCGAGATCACTGTATTCTTACTGCTAGCAATCAAAGGAAGAATGAAGATCGAGGAACCTTGTCTTCATCCCAGTGCTATTCATCCCGAGATATGCCTTGAGAGGGTGTTGAAAGATGAAGTTTCACTGGTCTGGTCACATACGAGATTTCCTGCTCACTCTTTTCAAAAAAAAAAGTCGTTTATATTTATAAAGGACTTAGTCTGAAACGTTGTATGAGTGTATCATCTTTTTGTTTGAAAAGTTATTTTAGGTTCTTATCTTAGTAGCACGCAATCAAACTCCTGCGCTAACGAGCAAGGCTCTATCTTCTCCTTTACAGTCGAGATTCATACCTCGGTTGACTAACAACCCTCAGTGATGTTATATTAAGGGGCCGATAGTAGTACACTGTGTGGGACGGAGTAAGGGCCCTTACTAGAGAGTAACATTTCGGTCCATTCTTTTGAGTTCCGCCTCCCGCGGTAGACTCCTTTCTATTTTGGATTCAGCATAGTAAGGGCTTTGTAGCCCTTTTTCTTGCAAATCCCGCAGGATCCGATCAAAAGAAGGAACCCCATACTTCTTTTCAAAGGATTGGACCACCTCCTCGCCCCTGAAAGGCCCCAACTTGCGCATCCCCTCCTGTTGACAGTAGTAGTGCAGACCCTGCTTAGACATGCCTTGATGCGAGGCTGGTCCACGGCATTCGATTAAAGAAAGTCAAATCTTTATTTATAGTTAATAGATTATTGTCATAAAAGCAGAACTGCTAGCTACCTACGGAGAAGAAGTGAGAGGTGCCGAAACTACTGCCGCATACCAAATGAACAACAACCCAACCCGGGAAGAGGAGATTTTACCTGAACTCTGTCTCTCTTCCACTCCTTAAGGGCAATAGCGACCCCGTATAGAATAGACGTGCCAACGGGCGATTCTTCTTCAACTAGAAATCGAATATGAAAAGGGCGAACTTACTGAATAATCGGTGACTCAAGCGCTTTTCTGGTAACATATTCCTCCTCCCTCATTAAGTGGCTGCACACACCGACGGGTGCCCGCCCCATTTACCCAGAGTAATGAGACTATGTATAGGTATAGCGGTCACTTGACCGCCTATTAATGAGATAGCTTCAAATCCAAGGTTTTCTCGAATCAATAAAAAGAGAATAATAAGGTCAAATCTTGCTATTCCACCTGAAGGTATATACTTTAGATATGATCAATCAGTCCAATGGGCACCTGAAGGCCCGGTATAACTTACTTTACCAAGTAAGCATCTACGCTCCAGACTCTAACGAGTCAGTACTTCGATCCTCTCCTTAGCGTAAACACAAAGTAATCAATTTCCTGTAAGTCGAGTTACTACTTTCCTTTCCAGATACGGATCGTATCAGCTCTTCAAACCTGACTCTCAGTCACTGACTCAAGAACGAATACCAAGACAGCTGTTCCCTTCTCCTACTCCTACTTGAATCAACATATTGAGGTGAAGCAACTAGCAACTATAGACCTAATGATAAAATGGTAACTTTCATTCCCTTCTTTCCCCTTCCTTTTCTTCTATCACCAGCAGCACCCTTTGTTTGAAAGTTAAAGTAGCCTTTCCATCCTTTACATCATTTGGAGGGAAATGAACACTGAGATGATGAAAAATATAGACCGGTGTGTCATTGGTCTTTCGTTCGTAGTGGGATAAACTCACCTAAATAGTCAAGTGAAGGAGACCCACATGCCCTGAAGTGGACCTTGGAACTCAAGCCCCAGACCTTGTTTGACGGCTTTACTATTGAAGTCCAATCCTTGTAAGGTAAGACGATCTTGCATATCTATGTCCACCCAGCCGCCCTTCCCAGCTCTAGCTTCGGCTGAACCCCACCAACTCATTCCCATCGATCCACAGCTGGTACTTTCCAGTTGATTGATCCCAATCATTGTCCCCAGTTCGGTTTTCCGCTGTATCAGATGGATCCCGCACCAATCCTTCCCTTTGTTTCACTCCGAAGAGGGACAGTGAAGTGCCTTTAACTCACCTCTGATGCAGCACCACCCCTTGGTCTTTATTGTACTAAATGACTATATAATAGAATAGAATGGATGCCCATTACGTACGTACTTCGTACGAACTCTCGCTGGTGGCGGGCTTTATCGCAATTTTCGGACGTATCAAGGATACCCTTTTTCATCGAAGATCTTCTGTGACTAAATGCGAAGTTTATCAATCAGATTCTAGGCAATCAGATGAGGAGTGGAAATCCGATTTCGGTAAGACTCGATCTGAATCGCAATCTGGTTCTGGTCCGAATTTCGATCGTTGTCTTTTTACTTCTTTCTTTAAGTATTAACCCGATGCTATTTGTTCGGTGGCCCGGATTGGATTGGAGTGGGGGTCAAACTGAAAGAAATGCTCCTTTTGAAATCTTTCCGCTTACTCCTTTTTCGACTTGTGGGTTGGGAATGTCTCGGTCCCGTCTTGCTTCTTCTTTGTGTGGTTTCGGGCGGGTATCCCCTTTCAATGGAGGATCCCGCCCGCAGGAGGTCAACCTGCTGCCAATCCTGCAGAGGAACGTGAATCCTCAACCTTTTCCGAAGCGAGCGTGAATCAGCAGCCTGTGATTCCCGAACTGGAACCTACGCTTCTCGATGAGAACACCCGGCGAGCAGAGCTCGCTCTTCGATTGAGGTCGAATTGGTGGGGGATAGCTTATAACGAGCGAATCCTCGACTCCTTCGTCCGGAGTCAACTGGCCATAGAAAGGCATATTGAGGCCGCACTTGTGGTGGACGGGTATTCCCCTAAAGTTGTCTTGGAAAGAAGACATCTGATTCGGGGCTTTCTTTTCTATCCGGAGGGGCGTGCGCTTAGGGAAGACACTGACGCGGGTTATCTGAGCAAAATGGCCCATTGGGGTACAAGGCAAAGCGTTCCCTATCAGCGGGTGATCCGAGCCGTCCAGAACTATGATCTCTTTTTAGATTAGATATTCTCTTTTTCTTTCAATAGCCAGGATGAGCACTCCACTACTAGTTTAGTCGTTTACAGGTCTACTCTCGGATACAAAGGTTCTATGTTCAAGCAATTGGGCCAACTTTCATTGGATCCTTCCGAAGTAGGCGAAGGTCGAGTTGCTGACCTGAACGCTTTGGCTCTTTTTGGTAAGTCTTCTTGGAGTAAGAACCTTTTTGAGCCGGCGCGGAGACCTATGGTCTCCATTCCGCCTGATCTTTGCTCTCTGTCGGTGTGAAGTTGCTAGCATAATCCGGTAAGCAGCGGGCTTTCTATCCTAAGAGGTTCCGGTCACGCTAGTCTAGAACATCTTCCGACCGTTGGCTGCTTGCTCTCTGGACTCCTGGAGCGACTTCCTTTGAGTTGCATCGAAGAGAGTCTCTTAGAAGTTCCTGTCAAAGGTCTTTTTCCAAACACCGTATTCTTGCAAAAACCGGAGAATCCAATCCGCATCAATCTGGTAAGAATAGCCCTTCCTCTGCCGTACCTCTGATCAGTTCTTCAGAAAGCATTCCGTAAATAAAAGGGTGAGAACAGTAGCCTCAGTACCAATGAGCGGGTTGAGATCAGGAAAGAAAGAAGACCGACCAGATATTCAGCAAAGCATACTTCCGGGAGATAATTCTATTTAATCGTTACACAATCTTCTGACTTACCTATGATGATATTCGTAGATCGCATAAGACGAAGATAGTCTGTTTTCACGTAGATAACAGTTTCAGAGTGAATCTGTCCTTACTAGACTTCAGGTTTAGATCGAGTTAGGGGGGAATACCGGGTATAACCCAAAATTACTTTAAGAAATGCTATTCATCAAGGCGACCGGAGGGAGGACAACACAACCTGAATGAAAGCCTTTCAAAACAAAAAAAAATAGGGTTAGCTAGATAAGAGGAAGAGAATTACATATGTGCTTACTTTACTTGCAGTTCCCCTCCTTTACTATGTCCCGGCTGATTGGTGGGAAAAAAAGAAGTTAAGGGAGAAAAACCTTGCCTCATATGCGATTCCGCCTAACACATTGAACTCTGGGGGAAGAGGACTTTTCTTAAATCCCGTATCAGTTGGATTTTAAAAAAAGGGGAGTCCAAGACTATTCAGTTCAGTTATCCACCCTTAAACGCGGAAGGCGTCATAGGATTTGAGCCCTTTAGGACTGGAAATTGGATATGGAATCACACCAATATCCTTGGCGGCCACATCGTGCGAGATTACCAGAACCTCTTTACTACTTACCATCATTCCTCATATTATTTGATTTAGATCCTTATCTTAGTGGCAAGATGACTTCTCAACAGGATATGAACGCGCTTTCTCAACCTATCTCAGAGGATTCCATTTTTCCGTTCCGTAAGGTCTTTTTTTTAATTGAAGGCTCCAGGACCAGATAGGAAAGCATTGAGCTAGGATGACTTCACTACCTTAGTCTATTCACCCTCGGATCAATTCACTGGCTTGCTTACTTGCTTGGTGCACACTGACTTGACTGACTGAAGACCGGAATGGACCAATGCGAGATTTACTAAAGAAGGGCGCCAAGGAAAAGGCAAACTAGATAAAAAGCCAAGCTGACTGAATGAAATGCCGCAGCTTACTCTGACTCCGGTTTGGTACCTATTCCATATCTGAAGATTGACCACAGCCTAATGAATTGAATGCCTTACCGCTTTCAACTTTGCTTGGAGTTCGATCCGCCTATGAACTCTTCTTCATACGCTTACTCTCTTACCGGAAAGGCAACCCAACGAAAAGAGTCTTAGTCCACCACAGCTTCGTCCCAAAGCTTGGAGATGCCAGGGGCTGAAAAAGTGGGAGTTACAGTATGTTCTTCTCAAGCCAAACCTTCCGAATGGAGGCGCTGGGTTTCTCTGGACTACTCTTCTGCCATTCATTACCCTTTACATTATAGGTATATCGTTACCTTTGATCTCATTTCCATTTTTTTTATTTTTGCAGAGTCTCAGCTCTTTCCTCGAGCCCCACGGGGTCCTCTCAATCCCGCTCTCTCACTTCTGTCGCTAGAAGTGTGCTCCCCCTTTGTGCGCAGAACGCCGAGGGTGTTCAGGTCTTTCCCCTCTTTGATCTTATTGCTTTCTTTTCTCCATTTCTCACTTGGGTCTAATTGCCAGGTTCAAGTGAACCCTCAGTAGCTTGAACCTGGCAACGGTCTTTGACACATCTATTAGCTGAAGAGGCCTAACGCTGGTCTTTTTCTTCTTCCTATGACTAGCCGATGTAGACTATATCCATAGCCTTTCATATTAGTTAGGGTTGTGTCCTTAACGAATTTGTGAAACTCGTTTAGGCGAATCGATCAATATAAGGGCTTATACACCTACCTTTGAATGAAAGAAGTGTTGATTGTATGCCTGGAAAAGAGAAAGAGAAAGAGTGACTTCCGGCGGTCTGACGATTGATTGCATTTGGTTCAATTTATCTTGCTTGAGAGGGCAAAGGCAGGAAATAGAGTATGGAGTTAGAGGCTTGCTTAATGGCTTTCCGGCTTCAATGCTAAAGGCATTTCTTTGTTCTTTTTTTGGATTATGCTCTAGTGTTTTAATCATTTTTCTATCTATTCGTCTTTCTATTGATCTATTTGTTTTGCTATCATTCAGTATCAGTAAGATTGATTAGTATGTGGATTACGTGGCTCGCTCTCGCTCTTTGAGTTCTTGGTCTGAAGGTGAACGAGCTCTTGGTGTCATAATTCCTACTTGCTTTCCTTGTATCAGCTACAGCCACCGAAGCATTCTTTCGTCAACACGAGTTAGCTATTCTCTGATCTTTGTCTTATTCTTCCTTTTCGTATGTATTTTCAACCGCACAACTGGAACAAAAAATTTCATTGCCTTGAAGAGCCTTCCATTCTTAAGCCAGCCAATCCAGTCAATCAATAAAGGGGCGAAGCGGTGTGAACATGGCCTCATTCTATGACGAGTTGGAGGAGATAGCAGGCTACGGCGAGGAGCCGCCCTACGAGGAAGACAAAAGGGACACTGAGGTCCGAGGACCGGAGGCCCACGTATATGCACTCATGAATACTTATCAATTCAAAAAATTCTTTGATCGTAGAGCAGGCACGTTTCGCCGCTACGCTAAAAGGCTATTCTATTATGGATCACACGTCCAATTCTCTGGCTCAGAAAGGCTTTCGATGTTTTGATCCTTCTTCTCGTTTTCGCCGGCATGTTACCTTCCCTTTTTGGAGTACCAGCTATAGTAGTCAGTCCACTGGGTCTACCTTTTGCGTCCCTGGTGAGGTTGGTTCATCGGCCGAGTCAATCCAGTTTATAATCTTATTTTCTAGTTAGTTATAGAGCATCTAGTAGATAAACTACTAGCATGAGTAGTTAGACTACCCATACTCAGTTTACGCTGTTCGTGACAGCGATGTTCCAGTCAGACCCGTTCCAGAACCAATGAAAGAGAAAAACCCACTAGCGGGTAAACCTGTGCTTTAGCCCCCAGCAATAGATCTAGTGAGACAGGATTTTCCTTGCCTATGTTCCCCCTGAAGTGAGGCCCCACCGAATCGTCTGCTTAGTCTTCTTTCTCTTTCCTGTGCTATCCAGAAGAGTTAGACATAAGTCTAAAGTTATCCCACTAGTAATGTGCACTATCTGACTTGTCCTTGGTACATCTTATATGAAGCAGTACTGTAGCCTTACAAGCTGCTTGAATGGGTAGCGGACTTTCTATCTACGCCGAGTTTTGATGCCCGACTCAAAGCCTCCTACTCTTCCCCTTCCGCGAAGACAACCTCTGCCGCCTAGTCTGCTTGCCTTTGCTTCCTAAAGTTAGATGTCCAAGAGAAAAGGAACGAGGGGAAGAAGCGACGAGAACATAAAATCGTGAATGAAAGAGCGTGACGAGACTTTCTCAATTCGAGATGTTAGAAGGTGCAAAATCAATGGGTGCCGGAGCTGCTACAATTGCTTCAGCGGGAGCTGCTGTAGGTATTGGAAACGTATTCAGTTCATTAATTCATTCCGTGGCAAGAAATCCATCATTGGCAAAACAGTTATTCGGATATGCAATCCTGGGCTTTGCTCTAACCGAGGCTATTGCCTTGTTCGCATTAATGATGGCCTTTTTGATTCTCTTTGTTTTCTAAGTTTCTCCTTTTGAAAGGTGTAGTCTCTCCTACCTGAAGAGGACGAGGCCCCCGGAAATGGGGGGAGGAGATAAAGGAGAACCCTAAAATCCCTCATTAGGGAACACCTGTAAGATGAGTCTGCCGCTTTCTTTCATAACAGAGCCGGGAATAACGGCTGGCATAGAAGTCTCTCGCACGCAAGGAGATGCATTTCTGGTACTGGACAAGCTCTTAGGTAATAATCTCTTTCTTATTTATTCCTTTTTTCCCATGACGACTAGGAACGGGCAAATCAAAAATTTCACTTCGAATTTCGGACCTCAACATCCTGCTGCTCATGGTGTTTCACGATCAGTATTGGAAATGAACGGAGAAGTGGTGGAACGTGCGGAACCACATATTGGATCACTCCAGTGCGGCACGAAGCCGCTGACGCCGAGTCGGCTCCTATGCCGCTAGCTATGCCCTGCTTGCTTGGTCCCCCGGCACGGTGGAGGTCCCGTAGCGCGTCATGAGCACCGGGCTAAGGGGCGGTTGAGCAACTCAAGCGAACCGCCCTACCTTACTACAACATAAGGACAGAAGGGAGAAGGTTGTGAAGGTGGCCTCGTTATCCACACCTCCGGTCAGATGAATGGAGGACCGACCCGGGTTTTCATGAGCGTTGGCGGGTCCTGGAGTGCCTGTCAAGGGCGCTAGCGCATACCCCGGGGTGATCATCACCACCTGCACCTCACATCTCGGCACAGCGGAACGTGTAACCCGCCTGCTGTCTCATTCAACTACATTTGTTCCTGTAATCCATAGCCTAACAGAACGCAGCAGCGAGGGACAACCCGCCCATACAGCCAGCGGGGAGGATGGCACTACTGGCAAAGACCGTCCGGCGAAAACGCCGCAGGCGCGAAGCGTGGTAGGCCTGTGCCGGGGGAGCATAGCATAGGTAGGAAAGGGAGCCAGGACGGTGGAAGAGCCAGGGGGGGCCGGGTCATTTGACGGAAATGGAAGGCTTTTCCCCTATTAGAGAAGGCCCTCTGAAGTCAAGGGGAAGTGCATTCATTCTTGGAAAAAGAGGGAGCAAGCCTATAAAAATGAATGAAAGTGAATAGATAGAGTCAACGGTACGACAGACAGCGCTGCCTACACGCGAATTAGCTTCCGAGGTCGAGCAGTCTCAATTTCACTACAGGATTTGCGAATGAATGCTGGGCTGGGCCACCTCGAATGGCGTGAGCCGCATGCGGGGAGACCCGCACGTACGGTTTTTAGGGGGATCTGGTCGAAAGACCGGCCGGCGCCCACCCGACTAGAGGGACTGAGAAATTAATAGAGTACAAAACTTATCTTCAAGCTTTACCTTATTCTGATCGTTTAGAGGGCGATCGCGGAGTCACTGAATGAAGTCCTCCGTTTCTTTCGGAGGTGCGTGCTGACCCGCAGCGAGGCAGAGATGACTAAGTTACATATGGAATATGGCGACGACAACAGCATGTCGTAGAAGGAGATAACAGGTGGAGCCAACGATCCGCTAAGACTAACGTATCTACAACTCCATCCCCGAGCGGCAGTCAAACGGAGGCGTGAATGCAAGATGCCAGCGGAATGATCGGCCGGACAGAGGCTAGGGCTGCTTCCCACCGCGTCCTTCCTTGTGTGTCGGAGATATAAAGCGAGTGCACCGGAAAAGAACGGGAACTGGGTCGATCTATTCTATGGCGAAGCATCCGAAGCATAACTGCACACTCACACGATCTTTGCCGAGAGATAGGAGCATTCGGTGGAACCGGTGAACTACACTTGCTTCTGGATAGATGTGTGGGACAGAGGGCTCGTGGTACCTGCTGCCCACCCTTCCTCCTCTGCTTTGAGAACCGTGTGAACGGAGAGTGGGCAGAAGGGAAGGAGGTCCTCATACGGAGTCGCACACTTACTTGAGCAGTGCGGAAGACTGGGGAATGGGTTGAGTAAACTCCCCTATTAATAGGGGCCGGAAAAATAACAGACGAAGCTTGACTTAGATAGGGCTTTGATTGGTATTTTTTTTTCTTAGTGATTGGAAAGGAGGGCGCCTGGGTATGTTACAAAAGGGGAAGGCAGAGGTAGTACTTCGAATGGCGAAACGAAGGGCTAAATAGCGCCAGTGATTCTCTGAGCCGGTCTGGATTTGAAACGCCTCGGGAAACTGGTCGAGATAGATTAGATGACAGCACCCTTTTCCTCTCTTCCTTACCGGGAGGGCAATCTTATGGCCTTCACCTCCCGCCCGGCCCGGAAATAGAACCCAGCCCCCCCTTCTGATCCATTCATTTCTGCAAGCAGGGGGGATCCAGAGCTAATCCTCCCGTCTATTGCATAACCTAAAAAAGCTATAAGCAAAGTACCTAAGGTGCGCTCCGCCCGGTGACTAAGAAATTGGTTTGCGCTTTGAAGTGATGAGGTCGCAAAGAGGGAAGGAAGTAGGGCTCCTATTGAAAGGCTTTCCCTCCCTCAAAAAAAAGGCGACCAGCTTTCAATACTAGTTGTTACGTTACGCTGCCATTTTTCCAATATCATTGAATAGCATGGCCTGCCTGGGGCTAAGGTAACTCAAGTGGGAGAGCCGTGTTATGGGTGACCTTATTGCACGGTTCAGAGAGCACTTGTGTATGTGATGCAAGTGAACGTGTACGAAAAAGCTGTATCTAGGGTTAGTTCTTCGTTCCGTCGTCGACCCTATCTATGTTTCTACGATGGCCCAAGAACACGCTCATTCTTCAGCCGTAGAGAGACTTTTGAATTGCGAGGTACCATTACGAGCTCAATATATACGAGTGTTATTCCGTGAAATAACTCGAATTTCAAATCATTTACTTGCTTTAACTACTCATGCTATGGATGTGGGAGCATCAACTCCGTCCCTGTGGGCTTTTGAGGAGCGGGAGAGATTGTTGGAATTCTATGAAAGAGTCTCGGGAGCCAGGATGCATGCCAGTTTCATACGACCAGGTGGAGTGGCACAAGATCTGCCTCTTGGCTTATGTCGAGATATTGATTCCTTCACACAACAATTTGCTTCTCGTATCGACGAATTAGAAGAGATGTCAACCGGCAACCGTATCTGGAAACAACGATTAGTGGATATTGGTACTGTCACTGCACAGCAAGCAAAGGATTGGGGATTCAGTGGTGTAATGTTAAGAGGTCGTGCGACATGAAGACATTGATAGCAATATGGGGGGAGTCCCCATCAGGCAACAACGGTTCTGCCTGACCCTACTTAAGCATGCATATTATGTCAGCGAAGACTTGGTGTGAAGCCTTGGAGCTTACGTTAGAAGAGCAAAAGGCCCGGGGGGGCTAGGGTGAGCTGAGGGGGGACAGCGTAAGTGAGCGAATGTGTGTAAGCCCAGTCAAACATGACTGTTCTAGGCGGGGCGGGCCACCCACCTTCGAATGGTGTTGGTCCTACGGACCGTGAATGGATTCGCCTCTGGCCTCTGGGCACGTCGGAACCGCATGAGTTCACCGGGGTGGAGCACAGTCCGCCAAAATCGGCATAGGTTAGGTGCTATTGATGGAACATGGTAAGCCTATCTTTCTCCATATGGAAGTGCTGCGGGCACATAGAGATGTGGGTAGAGGAAGTCTCAAAAAGCGAACGAAGGCCGAGCTGTAGGTCACGTGACCTGCACCGAGTTGGTGGCTGACTGGGCTTTTTCCTTGATCAAAGCAGATCAGCTCGCCGCCTTCTTGTTATCAAAAAGTCGGTCGAATCGGGCGGAACGTCGAATGAAATAGGTAGCCGGGTTCTCTTTTTACAACCCTTTTATTTTGATATGATAGGCCCGGCCACCTTCCCCCTATCCCTTATGTAGAGGAGCGGGATCCGCCCAAGAACGACCAGTCCTGTGGTGGTACGGAAGGCACGGACTCCGCGAACGTCCCGCGCCCCCTTTACTAATAAAGGAAAGAAAGCCTCAACCAGAACCACATTCCTTTTGCGTGCGGATGTAGCTAACTAAGTGTCTGACTCTATTGGTCATAGTTCCCTGCTGTTGCGGCCAGTGCTCGTTTGCGCGCGCGTGAACCAACCCAACAAACAAGGAAAGGATGCCTCCCAGGGCATATGAGAATGATTCGAGCCGTATGAAGGGAAACTATCACGTACAGTTTGTGTTTTTTTTTTGGGGGGGGGGGGGGGGGGGAGGAGCCCGACAGGGTCCCCCCACTGACTTGGCCCAGGCCTAAGTGAAAGTGAAGTGGTGGGCCTACCCATCCCAACCAGGGGTATGCTGGGATTCGCGAAGAGTAGCACCTTATGATGTTCATGACCAATCGGATCCTGACGTACCAGCAGGTACCAGAGGAGATCGCTATGATCGTTACTGTATCCGTATTGAAGAGATGCGACAAAGTATGCTGATAATTTGGTAATGTCCTAATAAAATCCCTAGTAGCATGATAAAAGTCGATGATCGTAAGTTATGTCCTCCATCACGATGTCGAATAAAACTATCCATGGAATCGTGCACCGTGTTAAACCTAGATCATCTCGTCGTTCTTAACCGAGACTCAGGTTAAGCTCCGTCTCGGAATCTTGTGGGGTTAGGAGTAAAGCATCCCAAGGTTGGCGCATCTCGTTGGGCGTGGAGAAGCCTTGGGAACCTCCATTTCTTTCTTCGGAGCCGTTTCTTTTCCTGTCCCCCCGCCCCGGCATAGCGCTTCGCTTCCGATTCTTCGGAAGAATCCACTGACTTCTCCCTTATTCATGGATCTGGGGGAAAAGGAACCGTCTACCAGTTGGCAAGCTAGACATCAAGTAAGTCAGTGGCTTTATGAGGATAACTAAGCTGGCACGCCGAAGTTGGCTGCTGGCACAACAGGGTGGTGCCTTACCGCACTGCACGCGAACGCGCGGTAGCGTTCATGGTGGTGCTTCAGGATTCCAATGTACTGCGTCCAAGATCAGAACGAGCTTGCCGGCGGACCACTGCCGTCCCATTCTTGACTGAGCTGGAGCGCAACCATCTTATCCACTGAACTAGCTAGAAGCTATCGCTTCGGGTCGAAGCACTAAAAGAAAAGGACCGGAAAAAGGAACCACGGGACCCCCTACTAGTAAAGGGAAAACGGAAGTGCGCGTTAGTGCACGAGCTTCAAAAGTCCTTTCCCTTGACTCTTTGGTTTCTAAATTAGTTTCTATTATTTTCTATTATTGTTAAATAGTTTCTAAATGGGTATCTAATTAGCAACCAAGGTTTTTGCTACCAAATTTAGAAACTAAATAATTGGTAGTTAAAACCTTAGTTGCTAATTAGATACCAATTTAGAAACTATTTAACAATAATAGAAAATAATAGAAACTAATTTAGAAACCATTTTTTTTTAGTTTCTAAAATGGTCTCTATTTTAGTTCCTATTGTAACTAATTATTTTGGTCACTAAAAATTGGTTTCTATTTCATGATTTTCTTGTAGTGTGACCACAATTTGGTTTGAATCCAAATTTACGGAATTTGGGGAAAGAACAGTTGACAAACACATATGAAGTGCTTCAATTTTTTAATCTCCTATAAGATGCTCGAAGCATCCATTGATAACCATTACCATACTGCATGCATCTTTTGACATATATGTTTGTCTTTGACTCGATTACCAAAAAATTGTATCCCTCCTCAATGTGGTTTTATCACATTCAAAGTAGACTCTTCTGAATTGAAGTATATGCATTCATAAAGATCATATTGAATATTCAATGATCCCCTACTATTAGATTAGATTGATATGGATGTATTAAGTAGGTCGAGCAATCATCCATTTGGTCCATGACATTTTCATCTTCCTCTTCCAAGTTAAAATCGTTCAACATGTCTTTTATAATTGGTTCTTCCTCAATCATCCTTAAACTGCTATCTAGGTGGAAATTTTCCATATGGCACTTGCAAAATATAAAAACTTGTCATAACTTCATACTTCAAAATAAAATTTATCTTTACGATTTAGTGTCCAACAATGTCATTTGACATTGACCCTCGTAATGAACTCCAACAAAAAATATTGGATATTTTTGAACTCCTTGAGATGTGTGGTGAGAATGTAATTTGGGTTTTGTAATATAGCATTTGAAATTGGAGTAATAAGTGGTGTTAGTTCTTTCATTACAATTGTTGCTACAATTAGGTTAGAGAAACAGGTTACTATGTTAATGGCATATGAGTATAAATGCCTTCAATTGAAAAATCATTCAGTAAATTGACAGCAATCATTGACGATAATATAGGAATCTCATTCACACGTGCACTGACCATCACCAACAGTCAGAGGAAAGTGTCACACTTAAGGTATTGGCTAAACATGTAAGTTGACTAAACCAAATATTAAATATAAATAATTCCCCCTAATTTCTATGCAGCTCAACATTCATGTGAACCTGTGGTTTTGTTCCCATTCAATTTCATTTAATTGATGCAGTCACTCAGTGTTCAACAACTATTAAATGCAGTAAATCAGCAACCTGCACTGGTTTGGTGAAGAGATTCTCACACGTGAAGGGAAAATAATGAAGCTTTGATATAATCACACTTATAGCTAGGTACAAATTTGCTTTTGGCAGATTATTACAACCACCACATTATATTGAGATACTTCTTGTGAACATTGTGTGCCTATAATTGCTAAACCACTTCCTTTTCCGAGATTTGCATGACGATTAGGGAGAGTGCTTAAGCTTGTGAATTGTCATAAAACATGAGTCAAGAATCCCAATTTATAGGTTTAATGGCCGACCATTTCAAAGCAAAAAGGGTGAGAAATTCAAATATAATTCAGTTTGAAATAGCTCCTAATATCAAGTCACAAGGTAATTAACATCTAAAATCAAGTCACAAGGTAATTAACATGATCAAGTGTTCACCATGTGACCTAATTAGGTCTCATGACCGACCTAGGGTTAATATGGGTTGCAATTAAGCCCAATTACACCCTAGGTAGGCTTTAGAAGCCTATCCCTAACCCTCATTTACTTAAAATTACAAGCAAACATTCCTACTCTACTTTTAAGAAAGAAAATTTAAATCCTACTCTAGAATTTACACTAGGCTATGGCATTTCTGAACATGTATAAGAAAGTGTCTCTACCATCAGTAACAGAGTCTCAATCTTCTTGTATCCTCCTTGCCATAGCTCTAGTTGGTCTTTAACTGAGGCTCTGCCATCAAGTAGGGTGAAAGGCTTAGAATAGAGTGATTATGGTTTAGGTTTTATGGTTTATGATTTTAGGATTTGAGGTGTTAGGGTTTAAGGTTTAGGGTTTATGTTTTATGGTTTAAGGATTTTAGGTATTAGGACATTGCTAAGAGTTTAGGTTTAGGGTTGGAGATTAGGGTTTAAAACTTAAGGCTTGAAACATACATAGTAAGGTTACCCCTCATCAACCTAAAATAAACTCTCATTGCATAGTTCTCTTATACCTTATATAGTTGCTTCTCTTGAAGCCTACAATAAAACATGTTCTTTATTTTGGCTCATTTGTTCAACATTCATAAACATCCTCTTATAACAGTTTAGTAAGTGGTTTCAAATTACGAATTTTACAGCTATCACTAGTGCAGATAAGTTAAACAAATGCGGCTATTTTAAATTTACAAATGCGGTCATAGAACCGCATTTGATCAACACGCATTTGTAAATCTGGAATTTACAAATGCGGTCCTATGACCGCATTCATAAATCACATTTACAAATGCGGTCATTTTAGGTAACCGCATTTGTATATTATTCTGAATTAGGGAGTGGGTTTGGGGTTTAGGATTTATGAATGCGGTCTTGGTAAAAACCGCATTCATAAATCACTATTTACAAATGCGGTCATTTACTAAGACCGCATTTGTAAATGCGAATTCACTATTTACAAATGCGGTCTTGGTAAATGACCGCATTTGTAAATAGTGTTTTTTTTTTTTTGGTACATCCTGTTTTGTGCAGAAACCATATATTTAAATAACCTGCATAATGATTAAACCCAGCCAGACAAATACAAAAATGTAGTAACCAATTGAAATCATCAAAATGTACATTTACAAGTGATCAAATTACATATAATAAAACCACTAATGTTGTTTACTTATGCTAGAGTTATAAAAATTAATGAAGTATGTGGACCAAGAATCTCTAACATATGAAATGCCTTCCTCACTCATTGGTGTTTCTTCTGTGAATAACTGCATTGCAAAGTTGACATAAATTAGTTTCTAGATATATATATGTTCAAGAATTATAAAAATGATTTAACATATACCTCCTTCCAACCAGTTTTAACACCTAGTCTTATAATGGTAATCATCCATTGCATAATGTAATAGCCACACTCATAGCTTCCTGGTTGTTTATTACACTATATAATTCAATAAAAAGTAATATGTTAGTATATTGATAAACAATGATAATAGAGAAAGAAAAAAATTACAAACCTTTACTCTTATGTAGTTCAAATTATTTGAACTGGATCGACCTTTTAGGATGTTATATCCACGCCATGAACTGGTTAATACAAAAAACCTCGTTAGTAGATGGTTAATTAGTAACATATACAAAGTTAAGTTTATACTATACTTACGTATCAATGATATCCTTAAATTTTGTGGGCATCTTCTTGTGTAGGGAACAGAACCACACAGCAGTCTTATCAACCATTGATAAGACAAGTAACTGCCAATGATGCCTATATGATCATTGAAAAGAGTTAGTAAATATTTAAAACATGAAATAATAATAATTGATGACATATAATTAAACTTACTCATTAATGTAAGGGCATAAATAAATTTGTTTTCCCTCTTTTTCCAGGATGTTAGTGATGTATGCTTGAGTCTCAGTTGAGTTTGGTCCAACGGGATTAGTATATGCAGGATCTACGAATCCATACATATTTTCCTTCCCCTCAGTGATACAGACTCTATGCAAAAACCTACAAGTTTTTAGTTAAAGCATAATCAATAATAATTTAACATAAAGTAAATTGAATAATAGGTAAAGATACTTACATCATAAAAAATTGAATTATACTTATATTGAGCTCCTGGTTCCCAGATATAAATTCTGATAAATCTGTGTTGTAAATCATCAGTGGCAGTTCAGTGTTGATTTGAAAAAATGTATTATCCCACGGAACTGGAAAAGGATCATTGCCAATCTGACTAGCAATGAGACGTAGGGAAGCCATAGGATCGTCAACTGGAACCTCACGCTTCTTTTTCGGAGTTGGTGGCTGAAAAGGTTCCTACAAGATAAACAACATTTGTATTAAATTATATGTAATATATAAATATAAATAAAAAATAATATAATGAAACGAAATTATTACATGAGGTTCGGGCATAGATCGAATGAGCTCTCTGGGCCAGGCAACGAATGTCTGAAATGCATCGGCCACAGTGGTTACCTCATCTGAAGGTAGTGCAACACGAGCATCAGGAAATCGTACTTTTTCAACAGTTACCTTCGCCACATCAGGGGAGAGAGGAACGTTATGTAAGGTGGTGGCGTTTTTATAGACTTTTCCAAGTGCCACCACCCGAGGAAGTTTGCCGCCCACTACCAGTAGCTCACAATCCTCTGTCTGCCCATTGATATCATCCCCTGATGTTGGAGGAGCCGCACAACTCCCCTTTGTGCTCTTGGGAGTGGGACTAACAAGGGGTTCAATCGGCTCAGCACAAACTTGTTGCGATAGAAACTCTTGTCGCATTCGATCATTCTCCTTTTTCATCTCCAGCCACATCAAATCAGTCTCCTTTCTCATCTCCTCCATTATTTCTTCACGTAACTTAGTCTTCATTTGAGTTTCCTTCTTGGAGGAGGAGGATGGCTGTCGTTCTGAAACTCCAAAATAAAGTTTAATTCCGACCCCTTGTCCAGCGGCACGAACACGACCAGAGTGTTCAGGTCGTCCAATTGCTTCAACCAGGATATCGTGACGACCTTCAGCAACAAATGTACCGTCGGATTCCAAGGAATCCTGCAAGAGTACACAAAAATCATATTTTCAATCATTAATATAATTAATGCTTTAAAAAAATTGAAAATAACAAAAATAACTTACAATTTTTTCGATTATAACCCCGGATTGCCGGAACTTGGTGCACCGGACTTTTTAATTCGGGCCCTCTTCCATTTTTCATGGCGAAAAGGTGGTGGAGGAGAAGTGACCCCTGTTTCCACATTCTCAGAATACGTCCCCTGTTGAGATTTCTCCTTTTCCACCATCAGTGTTTGCTCAAGTTTTCTATACCCCGAACGAGACATAACGTGCGGGGTAAGATTCTTCAAAGCTATCTCTTGAGCTTTCTTCCGACGATCCTGTCATAATTGAAATAAACAAACTGAAGTAAATAAGATAAACTTATTAATGTTATATAAACAAAAAAGTTACTTCACTTACCATCCAAGCCTCATTTTCACGGCTTTCTCTAAAAAGACGCCATGTCTCTTCATCAATATGTTGGTACTTTAAACATGGATTTTCGTCTTTAAGGTCGCCAAAAATGTATCTCGATGTCAGTCTTGACTTAAAGGTACGAAATTTAAGTGCGATATTGGATAATATCTTTGATCGAAGCGGTTCCACATCAGGAATGTCAAAGTTTGCCTGCAAAATAACATCATGAAATTAAAATTAATTAATCAATATTAAAAAGCATTATATGATAACAATAATAATGTAAAGCTTACCAGAACATCCTCCCATAGCATGTTCCGATCAACCTCTGAAACCTCATCCCATGAATTAATCAAAATGGAGAGCCTCTCACGAGAAACAACTCCAAGATAGCTCATAAACTCATCTGCCTTAGGATCAAAAGCCACTCCAGTGTTGACGTCAATGTCAACATGTGTCTTCTCACCAGCAGCACGTCTCAATGCAAGACGCTTCAATCTAGTAGGTCCTCTACTACCTCGCCCAGATCGAGGTCTGACTGGAGTCTGGTCGTCATCCATGTCTCTGTTAAAAAAATTAGGTAACAAACATTAGTTAATGTGCATCGAATTAAAATCATATAAAAATAATACATAAAATTATAAATGTTTATTTACATGTTGCATGTGGGTTGAATGTTTATATGTAAATTCCTTCACTGTGGTCTTTACGGGTTGCATGTACATCATCAAGTACATCGTCATCTTTATTAGTTATCATTGGTGTGAATGAACGAGTTTCGCCATATTCAATATCATCTATGGCTTCCCCTTGTTTTTTCCCGTGTAAAACGACATACCAATGTTCTGACGTAGGATCTTTCACATAGAAAACCTGAGATGCTTGTTGAACCATTATAAATGGCTCATCTCGATACCCTATCTTTCGAAAGTCCACTAGTGTGAATCCTGATTCATCAATTTTAACCCCACTTTTATTATCAACCCATTTACACTTGAAAACTGGAACGGAAAACTTAGTGTAGTCAATCTCCCATATCTCTTCTATAAACCCATAGTATGCCATTGATCCAAGTACTGGATTTGTATCTTTCGAAGTCGAAAACTGCATTGACTCGACTTCAAGAGTAACACCAGAATTTTGAACTGTACTCTTTTCATCCAGGGACTTCGTGTAAAATATACAATTATTCACTTCGTATGCTGTACATGAAATGACATCAAACTTCAATCCAGCAGCCAACCAAGTCAAGGTCTCTGATTCCGTTGAATCCTTGAACACCTCATCTTTAAACCAAGGCATGAAAGTTCTATTATGTTCCATCAAGACCCATTTCTCTGCTTGTCTTGGGTTATTTGCCTTCACAATGGCTTTATGAGCTTCTATGTAAGGTACAACTTCATCTGTGTTATTCAATATGTACAAATGTGCTTGCAAGACTTCTGATCGAGATTTGCTTACAATATTCACACCACGTAAACATTTACTTGTAGAACGCCTGTGGTGCCATGAATTAGCTGGAACACCTATTGGATTTGCTTTTGTCATGTACTCTGAACAAAATTCAATACTTTCTTCAGCTATGTACCTTTCAATCATTGAAGCCTCTGGACGATAATGATTTTTCACATAACCTTTCAAAATTTTCATATACCGCTCAACAGGATACATCCATCTTAAGTACACTGGTCCACACAATCTAACCTCTCTTACCAGATGCACCACTAGATGAACCATTATGTCAAAAAAAGACGGAGGAAAAAACATTTCCAATTCACACAAGATAACAACAATTTCATTTTGAAGTTCATCTAGTTTTGAGGGATCAATGACTTTACAACAGATGGAAGAGAAGAATGAGCACAAACGGGTTATGGTGTGTCTAACATTTTTTGGTAAGATCCCACGGATAGCTACCGGCAACAATTGTTGTATCAAGATGTGACAATCATGAGACTTCAACCCAATTAACTTCAAATCTTGCATTGACACTAGACTCTTCACATTTGAGGAATGTCCTTGTGGCACTTTCACACCCTTTAGACATTGACAAAAACTAATTTTTTCATCTTTTGACATTGTGTAACAGGCTGGGGGCAAATATGTACGCTTACCCATTTGTATGGGTGCCAACTCGCCGCGTATGTTCATCTCAATCAAATCTAAACGAGCATTTAGACCATCCTTCGTCTTCCCGTTAATGTTAAGAAGTGTACCAATTAAGCTATCACACACATTCTTCTCAACATGCATTACATCTATACAATGTCTGACTTCTAACCTCGACCAGTACGGAAGATCAAAGAAGATTGATTTCTTCTTCCAAATATTTGTCACAGATGACTTTTTTTTGGACTTGCCGAAGGTGTGGTCTATGTTATTTACCTTTTCGTAAACCTCAACACCGGTTAATGGAGTTGGTGGACCACTACCCTCTTGGTGTCCATTAAAGGCTTTTTTCAACCTCCGGTAAGGATGATGACTTCTAAGAAACCTCCGATGCCGAAGATATACTGTTTTCCTTCCATGTTTCAATTGTTGAGAAGCAGTGTCTTCTTCGCATATTGGACACGCTTTGTGACCCTTAACACTATAACCTGATAAGTTACCATATGCCGGAAAGTCATTGATGGTGCAAAATAACATGGCATGAAGCTTGAAAGTTTCATTAGCAAATCCGTCAAATACTTCGACACCCTGGTCCCACATTAACTTCAAATCTTCAATTAGGGGACTTAGATAAACATCAATATCATTCCCTGGTTGTTTCGGACCGGATATCATCATAGACAACATCATGTATTTTCGCTTCATGCACAATCCAGGAGGTAAGTTGTAAATAACTAGTAATACAGGCCATGAACTGTGATTTGTACTCATATTACCAAACGGATTCATTCCGTCTGTAGCTAAACCAAGTCGGATATTTCTTGATTCTTTACCAAATTCTGGAAAGTCATCATCAAATTTCTTCCATTGAATAGAATCAGCTGGATGTCGGTACATGCCATCGCATTTCCTCTCATCTGCATGCCATCTAAGATTCTTAGCATCGTCTGGGTTTGCAAACAAACGCTTCATCCTTGGAATGATGGGAAGATACCACATAACCTTCATTGGGGGTCCATGCTTTTCCATGTCATCAATAGAATCATCATCTTTTTGTTTCAACTTATAACGTGATAACCCACACCTCGGACAACTTTTCAACAATTCAAAATCTTTCCGGTATAATATACAATCATTAGGACATGCATGTATCTTTTTGTACTCCATACCCATTGGACAAAGAATCTTTTTTGCCTCGTAATTACGATTAGGTAGACTATTTCCCTCTGGAAGCATATCCTTCAACAGCTGGAGCAATTCCGTGAAGCTTTTATCAGTCCATCCGTTTATTGCCTTCAAATTCATCAATCTTAACACCGCCGACAACCGTGTGAAGTTAGTTGATCCAGGATACAAAGGAGTCTCTGCATCTTTTGACATACTTTCATATCCATGCGCTTTTGCAAAACACTCAGCTCCCACATCACGAATCATGTCCTCCAATCGATCATCATCTCCATCATCTTGTACTGCTTCATCCATGGTAGAACCCACATATTCTTCAGTTACGGAAACACGTGGTAAATTTAATAATTCACCATGCCATGTCCAAGTTGTATAAGATCGAAGAAACCCATCACATAGCAGGTGTTCCCTCATGATATTCACATCCAGTATCCTTCCATTCAAACAGTTAACGCACGGACACCTGATCTTTGCTCCATCATGACCACTAATAATCGCGTTACGTTGCGCAAATTGTATAAATTCCTCTACTCCCCTTTCGTACTCATCACTTATACGAACAGCATTAATCCAACTTCGATCCATTATATATTCTGGAATATAGTTAGGATTTTCTAATAATTAGTATTCTCTTCAATCTCACACATTTGCCGAGGGTCGAACACCCCCGGACTCAATCCAAACACGATATTTCTATTCTAAAAGTAACAATAACTAACATAACATAAAACTTTTATTAAAATGTAATTAACAACTAACTAAATATTTCACTTCTAAAATTAAAATTCTAGAACAAAGTTTAATACACTATAGAATTATAATTCCATAAAGATTAATATCATATTCATTTTTATTTAAGTAAAAGTAGTTTAAAGTGACAATTATAAAAAATAAATGATGCCAGGGAAAAAAAGAAAGATATGCAAAGAGAAAGTGCAAAAAATAAAAATAATTACAAAAATAGAATTTATATATAATATAAATTTAAGAAAATAGAAATTATATAATACAAAAATTCAAAATACACACAAATATATAAATTATTAGTTATTAGTTATATACATTCCAAGTTATATTAGTTATTAATTAAATATATATTATAATACAGAAAAATAAAAATTCAAAATATTAAATATGAATTCAAAATTTTAAATATAAATTCAAAATATTAAATAAATACAACACCAACCTTTAGGTTGATGGTGATCGGAGACGAAGACGAAGGCGTAGGCGAAGGCGGTGGCGGAAGCAGTGGCGGTGACGGAAGCAGTGGCGGTGGCGGAGCAGAAAAAACCAGAGAACCAATAGAACAGTAACCACCTATATGCAGAAAACGAGTAAGGAAACGAAATGACAATGCCAAGGAAGTGAATAATGACAATGACAAAAACGAAAACGAAAACAAACGTTGAAGCAGAGAGAGCTGAAACTTACAATGCAAAGCGGAGAGAGCTGAGAACGTTGAAACGAAGAGCGGAGAAGACGAAAGTGAAAGTGAAAACCAGTGGCGCGCTTCTATTTTTAGGGTAAAATTGATTTACAAATGCGGTTCTAGGGTAAGACCGCATTTGTAAATCAATTAAAATGAATTACAACTGCGGTCATAGTAAAGACCGCATTTGTAATTCATTCTGAATTGAATTACAACTGCGGTCATACTAAAGACCGCATTTGTAATTCAATTCAGAATGAATTACAAATGCGGTATTTACTATGACCGCAGTTGTAATTCATTTTAATTGATTTACAAATGCGGTCTTACCCTAGAACCGCATTTGTAAATCAATTTAATTACAAAAATGCCACCGCGTTTTTTACAAATGCGTTTAAACGCAAAGCCGCACTAAAGAAATAGTCGTTGTTTTCAAATTTTGTACTAGTGTATTATATTATTTTTGTTAGTTTTATGGGTAGCATATAACCATGTTAATTGTTGGTTTCATTGTTTTATGACCCTTGTGCAACAATTTATTTTGATTTTTTTTCAAAAATCAGTGGTCGTCTTCATAAAATAAAGTTAAGCAAGGAAAAGTTTGACAATAATGAATATTTCAAACAGCACAAACTAAACTTCTATTTCCTTTGTTTTAAAAATAATAGTTTGAAAGTTAATATTTTCTAGGTCATTTTTTTTGTTTTAGTTCTGTTTTGTGTGACATACTTTGAAAAATAACGTAATTTAATTTAGATGATTAACTTTTTTTAGTGTAAAAGATGATAAAACATATGAATTAAAATATATTAAAGTTGGTGTTTTTTTTATAAAATTGTAATAGAAAATATATAATAAATTATTAAAATAAATATTACAAAATATAAACAAATCTGAACATATTTAATTAATTTAATCAAACTTAGAAACTCATATTACACGTATGCATGGAACTATATGAACCCCTGTTTGTAATATATGCACCCTTATTTTGACTATATACAACCTATTTTTCTATATGTACCCATTTCTATTATATCTGCACACTTGTTTGACTATGTGTACCATTGTTTCTTATGTATGCACACTATTATTACTATTTGTACCCCTGCTTGTTATATATGCACCTGCTTGTAATATTTGAATCCTATTCTCACTATATGCAACCGTATTTGGTTAAATGTACCCTTCTTTGAAAGATATGGAAACTCTTTTTACTATATGTATCCGGTTTGTTATATATGCACATGTTTTATGATATATGCAACTAATTTTTAACATATGTAAAAGCATTTTTACTATATGATGTCTTTGCTTTCTGTATCAAGTTTACTATACACAACCCATGTGGTTACTATATATGCAATCTTTATTTACTACATTCAAAGTGTAGGTGAAAACATAAATGGCATTCAAGCAATGTCTTTCTATCCATATGTTTGTAGCGTCGTCAACAAACACTTGTAACTAAGTCAATCTGGAGGATAATAAAAGGTTACTTCGACTAAGGTGACATGAAATTTGGATTCTGAAGCATTATGACAAACTTGACGAACGAGTCAAAAACTTAATTCATCATGTTGGATTTGGCTTATTACTGACATTGACACATATCGAGATCAACCATCACTTGGTGACAGATTTAGCGAAAAGGTGGTGAACAGAAACTCACACCTTCCATCTCCTACCGGGAGAGGCAACAATCACAATAGAAGATGTGTCAGTGCAACTCAATCTATCAATTGATTGAGAACTAGTCATGAGTGTTTGTAGTGGTGATCAAGTTTTCCTACGCGAAGAATTATTAAGTTCAGTGTCACCTGTAACGGTGATCAAGGGAAATTCAATAAAATTGTCTTGACTCAAATACTCTTTCCAGGAGGTTCCAGATAATGCAAATGGTGTTTGTCATAGCACACACTAATGGAACAAACATTTTTTATGATGATTAAAACAAATATTTGTATGTTGATTTTAGACCCATCATAGATATAAGCGATGGTTGTATAACCATCATAGAAAATTCGCTTTCTATGCTTTCTATGTCGGGTCTAAAAGAACCGCCATAAAAAACATTAAAACATCACTTTCTATGATAGATAACATTTTAACTATCATAGAATGCTTTATTTTCTATGACAAATAATATTTTAATCGTCATAAAATGTGATACTTTCTATGATGGTTAAAGACAAATCAGTCATAAAAAATATTTTTTACGACAAATTTATTAGTAACCGTCATAGAAAGTGTATTTTTTTAAAAAAAAGTATGATATATTCATTTTCCTACATGCATAACATATCCTACATAATAAGCACAATTCTGAGACAAATATTTTTAAAATAAAATCTTAACAATCTAACACATAAATAATTCTAAATTTTACTAAAAGTTAATATGTTCAATTTCATACAAAATAGTAACTTAATATATAGCCATTTTTCATATCTATCTATACTACAAATGAAGTTTTGTTTGAGGGAAAGTTTTGATACGTGTAAACACACAGTTAATTCAATAAAAAAATATAACTTTTTTAACCAAAAGTGAAAAAAAATAGGGATACATGGTTCATTGTGAGGAGGTCACATCTCTTTTTTTTCCTTCCTCTCACACAGTGTCACAAGTTTCTCATTTCTTCTCTCACCCACCCTCCCTCACAGTCTAGCTCTGTGCATTTCTTTCTTTGTAGTTTCTTTTGTCACAACCACCTCCGAGGGATGATCTTTGCCCTTTTTTGTACGCCTGGGAAAGAAAAGTTGCATCGTCTAGTAAGTATTTTCCCCAAACTATGTTACATATTTTCTAAATTTTCCTTCGTGGTAAGATCTTTTCGGTTTCATGATCGTTTAGTTTTTCAAGTTTTTTTGTTTATGGACATGCTTTGCGGTACCTTAATCTACTTTTTAACCATATTTCAAAATGTTTTTGTTAAAGAGCTTTCCTTACTATGGTTAATATTTGTTTTTAATTCTTTTCAAAGTCATTAAGTTGACTTTTTCATGTTTTGTTAGAGTTGTTAGAGTCAACTCTAGTATTAGGGTTTATGACTCCATTTCTGTATTATAGTTTAAAGATTTAGTTATGTAGCTATTTCAAAATTCAAATTGGGTTTTGTTGTAGGTTCTTTTTTTGACATTGTTCTACTTAGGTTATGTTAGTATTGATAGGCCTTTTGAATTTTGAAATCGCGAAGATATATCTTTCTTTTTTATTTCTTTTTAATAGTTAAATAAGTGAATTTTAGTATATATAGAGATGTTGGTAGATCTTTGCTTTTTGTATTTAGTCGTTTGCATTCTCGCATTTCATATTTTTTACTCAAAAGTGAAAGTAACAATGTCACACTTGAGCCAAAATGCGAATTCCATCAAAGATTTTAATCATGAAAAGGAAAATTGGATGCTCATAGAAAAGGTCATTCATTTGTGTTTGTCGCTGACTTTAACAAAACCAAATTTCCATTTTCAATGGAGGTGGTCATTTGAGATAAGGAGGTGAAGTATTATTATCAGTTTTTTTATAGTTTTTTGTTATCAATGTTTTATGTACAATCTTCTAATCATGCTTTAATTTTGCATATTTTTACAGGGTGATACAATTCATGTATCTGTTAGGAGGACACTTATTTATAAATTTCAGAACGACATTCTTGAGGATAAGGTCTATTCTTTCCAATTTTTTAGTGTTGCCACTAATGCTGGATCATATAGAACAACCCGCCACCGTACAAAATTAATTTTCAATTTGGAACTAAGGTAACATGTTTAGATAATGATTTGGTTTCAAGAACAAAACCTGAATACACTCTAATGTTTGTGTTGTTTGAACCTACCTTTGATATTGATTACTTAGTTGGTAAGTGAGTTATTATGGTTTCAGTTCAATATAATTGTTTTGATGTGTGTGCCAAAATCATGTGTTTTGTGCAGATGTTATTAGAATTCTCACTGATTTAGACACTAAAAGAGAGCTTAATAGAATAAGGAAAACAACTAAGTTAAATGTCATATCCATTGAAGTTGATGGGTAATATATTATTTTCTTCAACAAGTAATGCAAGAATTATTGCTCTTTAACAAAAAGTTTTTACAACAACTTCTGAATGGAGTGTACCTTATTTGGCAATTATGTTGATGACCTGAATGCATTTTTTCTTCTGGAGAACTACAAAATATTGTTATCAGTATCCACTTTGGAAAAGTTAAGATTGTTCAGGGTATGTAAAGTTAGAATTAAAAAAATTATTATTTGTTCGTTAATTATAACATAATGATTGTTTTTTAACTGTAGATAAAGAGTGTCTTCAAAGTTGTTTGAACTGCACCAAAATAATATACAACATCAAGTCTAAAGAGGTTATTGAACTTAAGAAAAGGTTAGTCAATACATAGTTGGTCATTGAATACATTATTTTAATTATTATAGTTGAAATTTACGAGGGAATTTGACCACAAATTTAAAATATGTAGGACGATTGAATGTATCGAATCTCCTTCCACAGGGATTGAGTCAGTTTTCTAAGTGTGGAAAACAGAACCTGGAAGATGAGTTTTTTCACTTGGTTCCAATAAATACTATTCAATGACTCAAGGATTGCAAGGAGATATTAATAAATTATTTTGACAATTTTACCGAAATGGATTGTGTATGCTTTAAGGTTACCACTTATTTATTTTGTTGCAGAAGAGCACTTTTGTTGTTCTAGCTATTATTAAACATATCGTAACTGACGATGATTGGTGGTATACTGCTTGCTTATGCAGTAAAGCAGTTTATCTAGATTCCAAAATGTTTTTTAGTGAGAAGTATAATCAAGGTATTCTTTGTATTTTACACAATTTGTTTTTCATTATCATATCATTTTGCAACAAATTTTATATTGTATTTTGTAACTATTGTTTTTTTATTTTAAATTTCAAGTATATGCTCAAGGTTCGAGTTATTGATTATATAGACTTCACCACTATTGTGCTTTTTAACAGGGATGCCACTACCCTCATCAAGTTATTGATGCATTTATATAATGTATATCTATTAATTTCTTTATTTTTATGTATTTAGAACGCTTCCTCTAGTGTAATACCAAAAGAATTTGTTGTATTAATCAATAAAGTTGTGATATTTAAAGTTAGTTGTACAAAAGATCAATCTAATAGATTTGACCACTCATTCTGTGTCAAGAAATTGTGTATTGATAATAATATTATACAAAAATATTTCGACAGTGGTCTTGATAGTGTGGTATGTATTATAACTTATTTCTCAATGTATTTTGTTATAACACATTCTCATGTATTCGTACTGTACCAATATTGTTAATTAGTGTTGACCTTAGATATCATAATTTTGTAATTATGTTATATTATTATTTATTTTCTATAACTGATTTATTTTTTCTTTTTCCAAGTCTGTTTAGGTAATATGTTGGTTTGATAGCTCAAATTATTACACGTACGTACATATAACTTTATATTTTGTTGTGTGGTTGTTTTCTGTTATTTTTCTCTCATGTTCTATTGTTTTTTTGTTATAGCACATTCTCACAGATACATTGTTTTTCATATTTAAATAATTAGTAGAAACCGTTTTTAGCACTTTTATTGTTTAAGTTTAAGAACAGGTGACTTATTTAAAATGTGTTTAATTTTAATATAATACTGTTAACACAAAAATAGGCCACGTACAACAGTAGATGCTTCACATGTCATGTTTAATTGAGTGTTTCCTTTGTTCTGTTTAGAAATGTTATTATATGAAATGGTTGATTATTAGTTTTATTGCATGTTGTGATTTTGTTTATGTATGTTATTATTTTTATATGTGTTTGATTTACATGCATTATACATATAGTTGTTTGGTATTCCAATAGTATGCTCAACATAAAAACAATGAAGTTACAACAATAACTTATTCATATTTCATGTGGTATTTTTTTAGTGTGGTTATTGGTTTTAATTGTTAGATGTATCTTGTTGTAATCATATTAGTTTTTTGGCCAAAGTTAGTGTAACTTTTTTTATAAGTGTATTATTGCTAATCACATTTGCTTACATTTTATCGTTCAATTTATTGGTGATACGTGCACTGTCCTCTATTATATTTTTTAGGTTATCATTTGTACTTCTTTATTTCTGGTTATTAGTGTTATAGAAATATTATAATGTTTATTGTTTTTAATTTTTTAGTAATGCACTCTATTTGTGTATTTATGTATTTAATGATTTTTTATTCACTTATGATTATTTGTGTTTTATCTTCATTATCATTATACATACATGCATGCAATAAGTGGTTTTTCATTTTCAAAGTTGTCAAAACATTTATTTAGGCACATAACATTTATTTCTTAATATTTCATGTGGTATTTTCTGTGTGTGGTTATTGGTTTTAATTGTTGGATGTATCTTGCTGTAACATATTTGTTTTTTGGGCCAAGTTATTGTAATTTGTTTTTGGGTGTGTTATTTCTCATCACTGTTACGTACATGTTATGGTTCAATCTTTTGGTTATATGTATTCATTGTGTTGTTATGTGTTTTAGGTTATCATTTCTAGTTCATTGTTTATGATTATGAGTGTTATTATAATATTGTAATGTTTGTTGTTGTTTAATTTTTTTAGTAATGCACTCTATGTGTATTTATGTATTTAATGATTTTTTATTCACTTATGATTATTTGTGTTTACCATTATTATTATACATACATTCGTGCAATAAGTGATTTTTCATTTTAAGTTGTCATACATTTATTTAGGCACTTAATGCTTTTGCCATTTCACACAATGTCCTCATTCATATACCCATACCAAAGTTTTTTCAACTTTTCATTTCGTATTCGTGTGAAGATATGTTAGATATGTACTACATGAATTAATCATCTCGTTGTAACATTTATCATTATTAATTAATTTAAAATGTTCATTCACTGAAAAAATTAATATATTAGTATTTTAATAATTAATATATATATATATATATATTTTTGAAGCAATTTATATATATATATATATTAATTATATAAGATGATATTTTAATTATATAAAGAAATTAATATCATAATATTTTAATATATATATATAAGGAATTTTTGTATATATTAAAATAATAATATCATTAATATTTATATATGAAGATATTAATTATTCTTAATCTGAAATTTTTTTATATTATTATGTTAATATTAAATACTTTAGCGTATATATATATATATATATATATATATAAATTATATATTTTGATATTAAAATAATAATATCATTAATATTTGTACCATCCCGCCTCCGGGTGTTGACCAAAGTCAAAGTCAGCGTCGGGGCTAAGGTCAACATGTGGTGTGGCCATGCGAAGAGGTCAAAGAAAAGAAGTCAACAGAATAATTACACAAGGCGTCGCCAGGACAAGGCGCCGCCAAAGAAGGGCCTCGCCTTAACATGGCGCCGCCGAGATAAGGCGTCGCCTAGACAAGGTGCCGCCAAGATACGACGTCGCCAAACAAGCCACCGGTAGTGTCACTCCCCGATACCCATGGGTAGGAAAGACCATGGAGGGAGTGACGCCACGGAGGTTTCGGGCCCGCCAAGTGCAGAAACAATGATAAAGTGAAGAGAAGGGTGGCTTCAAGGCCATAGTACTAGCGCCAGTGGAGAGCAATCTGACTCGCGAAGTGCCCATGTCACCCTAGAGAGGCCCTTGGGATAGATACGACTCATGAGAGGGTCACGCCCAAGGGTAACCAGGTGCAGGGTACGAGAGGAAGGTAGATACGCTCTCAAAGCGAGTGACTAGAGGTTTGGGGGCATGAGTTGGCACCCAAAAAGTCACCCCTTGCGCCATATGCACTCCAAGGAAGGAGGACTCACACGAAGAAATACCCCCAAGTTGGGTCACGGTGTTGTGAGGCCCTCCACGTGTAATAACAGCCAAGTCAGAACAGCAACATCCATTTGTCAGGTATAAGGTAATTAAAGCTATTTAAAGGTAATTAAAGTTTACGTTTCGAGCGTTTTAAGGTACTTTAAATGCTTCAGGCGGTTTAAACGTCTTAAAGGCGCTGAACGTTTCATGATTAAATGCGCTTTAAGACGCTTTAAATGCTAGGGGCGTTTAAATAGAACCTTGGATGTTGGAAACGGGGTTTTCGAACTTTTGGCAAACTTTCCCAGAATACACTCTAGTTGTTTGCTCGAGTCTTGAGGCTACGCACAAGGGACTAGAGAAAGGTTGTTTGCCAGAGGGAGAAAAGATACACAATACACAGTTCTTTTTACCACCTTCAGAGCACCATCCACGGTGTTCCGATACGGAGGTGCAGAGTTTTGGTGTTTCTTGCTAGCTGACTTGAGCGTCGGAGTGCAAACGGCCGCTAGGGCGCCCATTTGTCCTTCTTTGCAGGTGTTCACAGGTTGCCAGAGGGAAGGTGTCCTTAGCTGACGGGCAAGGTTGCGCACAAAGACGTATCCAGGTCAACCAGCCGGAACAATATTCATATATTAATATATTTATTATTCTTAATATTCTTAATTTGAATACACTTAAGTATGTTCTTGTCGGTTGACTCGCTTGTCAGTAGACTCAAACGGCAGTCTCTGGCCCTCCTATCTCCGCCTGAGAATCAAACTTCCTTGATCGAAAAATCTCTCACCTGCAAAGATAAAGGGCGCCTTGACGGCTGTTTGCACTCTGACGCTCAAATCAGTATTAGGGCAAAGAAACACTAAGTATATAAAGTGGTTTCAGTCTTAGAAATTGTGTACCTTGCTAAGGTTCTTAGTCCCCTTTATATAGGTTGAAACTAGGGTTTACCTTTGTTTTGTTACCCATGTCTAGGGTTCCTTGGAGAACGTCCCTGCAACGCTATTACACCATCTTAGCATAATCTGGCACATAGGACTTCCCTTAACTGGAGTGCAACGACTAACCGTATGGTCGCCTGGGTACCAACTTGTGCACCAAATCTCTGGGACCATCTGCTCTGCGGGTGCCCTAAGTATTCACGTGCCATGCATGCAACTTCCCTTGGAAACCCTAACCCTAATGGGCCTTAGCGCCTCCAAGAACTATTTACTCGTGTCGAGCCTGAATGTGCTATACACACCACCTGCATGGATCCCTCGTGTCTTAGGGCTTCCTCCCATATCTAATGTTTTAACTGATAACTAGTGTAATTCTCGGGCCCACCTTACGTGGCCCACTATAGCTATTCAGGCCACCGATGTCCGATCTCTCCCTCTGTTGATGAGGTCTGATGTCGATCCCTGACATCGATGTCCAAGAACTGGTCGGTACAAAATACTAAAAATTTAAAAAATATAATTCATTTTAAAATATTATCAATTATGTTAATAATAACTTTTTAATTATTAATCATAGAGCTTATTTCTTGTAACAACTTTCTCCCATGAGAATCTAATCTCAACTGAAAACATACGTAACAAGAACCCATTTTGTTCATGGGCGCCTTCTCTCGAGGTGCTACAACAGGAAGGAATCTTATCTCTAATGACAGTTGTTCCCGCCGTTTGACCTGGGTGTCTTTATGTGTGGCCTGTCCCTACGAGCTAGGGCACCTTCGTTTTGCTCCGTCTGTCAGTACCTGAAAGAAGTAAACAAAGGGGCACCCTCGCAGCTTAGGCGATGTCTTTGCTTAGGCGATGTCTTACTTTAGGCGACGTCTTACTCGGGCGATGTCTCTCTTGGGCGATGCCTCGAGCAGTCGGCCTGTTGGCTTTCCTTCCTTGGGTCCCTTGAGGGGTCCCACCATTTGTTTGACTTTGACTTCTGGTCAACGTCTGGGGACGGGACGGTACACAAGCCCCCCAGTCTTGAGCTGACACTTGTTTCAGCGAAAAGACTAAAGCCTCGCCCCTATTGTCCTCGTGGCATTTTGATGACGTGTCACTCTTTGACCGGCTGACGTGACATTTTCTGCACCGCCGACGCGGCGTACCTTCGAGGACTCTGACGATGTGATATTCTCTGAGCGAGAAAAGTGACACCTCGGGTCGTATCTTAATCTCCTGACATGTGGCTTAATCGCGCGGTGCTCATTTAGCGTCCTTGGTGCTTCAATTGCAACGCTTGAGTCTTTGAAATCCCGCGCTTTAACTCATTGTTTCCACTTTTTCGCATCTTTTCCGTACTGTTCATCTTCTTTCCAAAGAACTCTTCCTGCATTCTTTCCTCATCGATTCTTTCCTTCTACTATACTGTTGAACCCTTCTTCTTCTTCAATCTTTAGTTCCCTCATTGACAGTACGTGCCAAAATGACTGGCAGGCTTCCTTCCTCCAGAGTTAATCATAGGGATCTTTATGCATGGGCTCCGAACGAACTACTTGACGAGTGTTCGAGTCTAGTTTCCACCAAAGCCTGGAGGGACCATGTAGGGGACCCCAGCACCTACGATCACCGTGCCTTCGCAAAAAGGCATGATGATGATATCGCAGTGCTTCCTTGCACCCTAGGGGAGCCAGTGTGCGGGGATGAGCGGGCCAACAACGGGGTCCCCTTTTTTTATTTCTATCAGGTGGTCTTCAAGTGCGTCGGCGTGCGCCTGCCTTTCTCCAGGTTCGAGAGGGAACTGCTAACGGAGATCAATGTTGCCCCAGCCCAGTTGTATCCTAACAGCTGGGCCTTTGTCAAAGCTTTCGACATACTGTTCGGTTTCTTCGGGTGTGCACCTTCTGTTGACATCTTCCTTCATTTCTTTGAAGTGAAGAGGCAAAGGAATAACCTCTGGGTGACTCTTAGCAACGTTCCCGGGAGGGTCCTCTTAACCCCATTCCAGCACTCCTTCACGGGGTGGAAAGGCAAGTTCTTCAAAGTTTGTTGCTCCGACCTCGTACCCTCCGCCCTTGACGGCTTCCCTCTGTATTGGGTGAAGGAGGTAAGAGCCCTGAAGTCCAAGTCTCTTAAGGGGCTGCCTTCGAATGATCGAGAGGCTTGCCGGATCTTGGCTAGTGCGGGGGGTTTTGACGTCGCCGCCTTGATAAGCCTAGGGTATAATGCTGAGGCTCTGGAAAAATATATAAGTATGAGAGATTCCCCTTATAACCTCCTATTCCTTGCTTTTGTTGGATTCTTGCATGATTTATCTTGTCTCTTCGCGTAATGCCTTGGTTTGTGCCCGTCCTTTACCATGTTTGTCCTTTTGGCGCAGGTTCGAAGATGGACAGACAACGAAGGTCGCTGCTGGCTCAGGCGTTGAGGTCCGAAGATGGGGCTTCAGCATCGCGCCGTTCAAACTCCGGAGGCCCCTGAAGTGTAGCCTGATCTTGTGTTTCACATGAATATGGGATGTGTATATGATTGTCTTTTGCTCAATTTGCAACTATCATGAACCTTATCTGTAATTGTAACTCTTGATTTATGCTTAAACGCTACCCGCTTTATCTTTGCATGCTTGCGTCTGCTTCTGCTTTCTTTGCTATGTCACGTGTGTTACCTTCGATACTCCCCTTCGTCATGTTCGACTTTAACTCTTTAGGTAGCACGTGCTCTTTTCTCCTACTCTCCGTTCTTTCCTTCTGAGTTGCGGTGCGTACCCTTCTCTTGATCTTTTCGCTTAGAGCTTCGCTTAGCCTTCGTATCTGTGAGGGATGCTCGGAGTGTTTGAACTTCCTCGCCTGGACCCCCAACAGCTTCAACTGAGTTTACTGGGAAATCCGACGATGTGATTTCTGCGGCGATGCCAGACCGCCTGATCTTCCATTACCTACTACGTCGATGACACACAAATCCGGCGACAACCGACCATGTTCACTATAGAACGCCAGTTTCACGAATCGGTGACTATGCTCACTTCTGAACTATTCATCTTTTCTCTTGTCCACGTGTTCTGCTGAGCACGCCCCACATAGTCACGTGCTAGACACGTCATCATACCCGATGACCTGGTCGGTATAAGAGCATATAATAATAATAGCACAACCACCTGCCAGCAGGGCACCATCTTAGGCGCCAACAACAGGGAGATATTCTGTTTACATGGGCACCCTACTCATGGTGCAACGTTATCCTTTACCATGCATGCAACTTAACCACTATGTGCCCTAGAACGCACATACTTAGGTTTAAAGAAACATTTACTTGACTCATGCACCACATGTACTATACGTACCCCAAGGTTCAAAAATACGATTCATTAGTAGCCTTATACTAACATATAAAAAGGTTATTTTAATTATGCCCCAACGGGCTTAATGAAAAAACTCGGCCCAACACATGGACCACTTTTGCAGGCCCAATAACCGAGCTGACTTACCTATACCATGTACCGAGCCCCGACTACCGAGCATTAAGCCCTGAGCCCTCTGTCCAGTATAATAATGAGTAAAAAAAGGCCCACATGCATAAAACTTAAAACAAGAAAGAGAGAGAGAAATCATTATAAACCCTATTCACGTAACGGGGGCAATTTCTAACTGCACTATATCACTTTTAACCTGCACCCTATCAGTTTTTGATATTTTCAAAATTAACCATATTATGAATTTGAAAATCCATAATAATAAATATAATTCAAGACTTAAAAAATACATTATGGATAAAAAAAATTCGGAACACAAAATTAAAAATGTATTTTGGATAAGAATTTCCAGAATTCAAAAATATATTTATAAAATTTAAATCCATAATATTTATGGAAAAAGAATTCCATAAGTAATTTGTATTCACAATCTCTTTTTATCTAAGGTTATTTTCGTTATTTTTGAAAGGTATTTTTGTTATTTCCAATAATAAATTGGGTGTATGTTAAAATGGATATGGTGAAGGGAGAATTTGCAAATTTAAAAACTTGAATCCCTACTCATTTTTATATAAAATAACAAAAACTCCTTAAATAAAAGGAGTATGGATAAAAATATATTATGGAATATTTTTTGGATTTGAATTTTTGGAAATTTTTATGGATGTACTATGTAATCCATTTTTTAAATATGTATTTAGATTTTGTTTTTTTAACATATTTTTTTATTTCAGAATTGTTTTTCCAGAATGAAATTTTAAATTTTCAATTCTATTCTGAAATCTCATTTTCAAAATAAAATAATCTGTTCTTTGTTTATCCAAAATATATTTTTTAATTCTGAATTTTCATTTTCGGATGCATTTTTGAAAATTTAAAGGTGTATAGGTTGCAGGTTCAAAATAATTAAGAATTTGCCTGATTTTGTTCTACCACCTGTTATTTTGAATAAAAATCTAGGCTTATGCGTCAGCCTAGTTCTCTAGGCGTTTTTTATATACACACCTCCCAGCAGGTTGTGTCTTTCAGAGCGTTTGGGAAGTCCGTTTAGGTCCAGTAATTTCAAAATGCTATGCATTTTTTTTTTCATATTTTCACCACCAGCATTCGTTTAGGCCCAACATTCTTTTTAGCATCAGCTTTTAATCTAGGATCATCTAATTTTAGCCCATCATCTCCATAATCAACTTTTCTTTTATTAATCACGTTTATAATAAATAATTAATTAATTTTTCGCATTACAATTTTTCATAAATAAATTTTAGATACTTGACCGCACACTTCATCTCATATTTAATATTTTAAAAATAAAAAATATAAATATTTGAAAAAATAACTATTTAAGTATTCATATGTATCATCTTCTACCCAACATTTTTTGGATTAAAATTAAAAATACTTTTTCTTCTAAATAAATCCGCGCAACAATATGCGGTATCCATGAATAGTTTATATTATCTTGATTTATTATAGGATTTGTAAACGTATTAAGTTGTCACTTGCACTATCTTATATTATAAACAACGTCAATTATAAAAACGTAAAATTTAAAAAAAAAATAAAAAATGAAAAATTATGTCAACAATCACAAACACTCTTAAAAAAAACAATTTTATCATTTAGAACTACGTAATCATATTTTCTATTGTGAATGAAAATATGTAAGAGTAAGTTCAACAAATCATTGTTGGATCCAAATAAAATATATATATATATATATATATATATATATATATATATTAAGAAAACAAACCGTTTAAAAAATTACATTCATTTGCACATTTAATTAAAGGTATCATCTTAGAATGGACATTTTAGGGTGCTAACACCTTTCTTACATGTAACTGATTATCAGACTCCAAATCTAGTTTTGTAAACCATTTTGTTTAAAGGTTTTTTGATAGTTTTCCTTTATAAACTATGGTGGTGACTCTTTTATTTTTTTTAAAGTGTTTTTACTTTTTTATCTTTCTCCAACTGCAACATTAATATTTCTAAATGCTAAATAAATAACTAAAAGTTGAAAATTAAAATTTTATATCTCTTTGTAATCTTTTAATCCTTCTATCTGATTTTTTTAAGATTTAGGGTTTAGGGTTTAGTCTGATCTCTCATCCAAAACACACATTCATTCACTCTCCTCTCTTTTACTATCTTCTCTTATCCTAGATTTTTTGTTTTTATGAGTTTACTTGCTAGTTTTATGATCCTCGATACTACTCCAAAAATATACCTTGGAGGTCTTACGTAATAATAGGGATGACAATACAGGTTGATCCGTCCCATATTTGGTCCGCAAAATGTGAGTCAGGCTGGGCCACCCTATTGGTCCGCCCCGCATAAGAGTTGGCCCACAAACTTGTAAGACACCAGCATAATTTTTTTTAAAATTAATGAAAAAAAATCAAATATAAATTTTGAATAAATTTATTTCTTGTTTATTAAATTAGTTATTTTTCTTATTTAGATGAATTAGATAAACGATCTCACATTATTATTCTCATGACATACGCGTGATAAGATATGGTTAAAAAAATTATTATATGATATTCTGATTTTCAATGAAATTTGAATTTTAATCATACTAATAAATTGACTAATAAAATATTTTATTAAATATATACACTTTTCTAAGGTAATATGTGTAGACACATGATTACTATTCTAATTTGAGAAATAATATATATATATATATATATATATATGTGTGTGTGTGTGTGTGTATGTATATAATAGTTGACTACTACATTGAATGAGTATTGAAACCTAAACAATCTATGTATTTTAGAAAGACAAAAAAACATTTTTAAATATTAAAATATCATTATCAAATTTTGTGAAGGAGTTATGAATTAGGGATTGAGGGGAGTTTCTTCATGCACCTCCATTCCTTTCTTCTTGCATATCATACTTCAAAAAATATATTGAAATTACCCTTTGAAATTTTTCATTGAACATTTTTTCTTTAATTATAGAATATGGAAAGAATCTAAAAGTTAAAATTTGTGTTTCGGATTGCACAATATTCCAAATTACACAATCCTGAATACAAATTTATATTCCAAATTATATATTTTGAAATAGATACTTTTAGAAATTTTGAAAATATGGGCACAAAAAAAAAATTATGGGGGTGTAGAATGAAATTTCTATATTTTTAAGATATACGGGTCAATCCGCTCCACCCACACTTATCCGCACAAACTACGAGTTATGAGACAGGCTTAAACAGACCAACAAATTAAAATAGACAATTCACCCCTATTAAAGGATAGGATACAAGAGTTATAGAAGGATGCTAATATTAATTAATTGTGTCATTTCTAATTCTTAGTTGTTTCTCTTTATAGAGGTGAATAACATTTATTTTGTCTGTTTACTCGTTTTCGTGAACTTCAGACTTAGATGGTACATGCAAAAGACACTTTGATGCTCAAGTTAGACTTCGGCTCTCGACACTTAGTGTATTTAGTTCTAGATGATAACGTATCTGATTTTTGAATTCTGTGCTTATTTATATAATTATTGTGGACCCTTTGTTTGAAGCTTGATTAAGGATTTAATCTGTAATTAAAGATACATTATTTAATGCTTGATCTTTGATTATATCATTAACTCTCCGCTTGAGTGTAATGGTTTCCGTCGATCTTGATCGATCCTAAGCTTCAAATTGATTATACAAAACCGACGAATACATTAACGAATTCAAAACAATACAAGCTTCAAATTGATTATACAAACTCGACGGATATATTAACGAATTGAAAACAATACAAAATATTGGTTTACATTTTATTTTCTTACAATCCTGCTATAATTGATATTATATCTTTCTACCTTTTATCTATTTCCTTTCCTCTTCTCATTGCTTCCTTCAATTTAGATATTTTCCTCTTGAATTGCAGGATCTTAATTGAAACTTAAAGAATAAATAATATCAATATCTGGCCACGCAACCCAATTACACAAAACTTCATTGGTAGAAGAAACAATTCCTAATCAAAGTCTCAAGTCAACATCTCTTGTCAAATTGTGCCTACGTCTCCTTCATTAGCATAAATGTCCAATATGTGAAAGGACTTGCACACACACTTGTGTCTTTCTTACCACTTTTTGGTTTGACTGAGTGATTTATGAGCTTGTGACTTAATAATGTAATTTTGTGAAACACCACCTTGGGAAGTATTTAGATCCTATATTAAGGATGCTTTTTAAGAGTAACATCATGGATAAGTCTAGAGTAAAAATTTAAAAGAGCTTATTAATGTCATAGTTTAATATTAGTTCAAAAGAAGAAATTTAAATTTAAATTAATTGTATAAAATCAATTTAATAAAATAGAATATATATATATATATATAATATTATTTTTTTATGTACATAACTATGTATATAATATATTATAGGTTGGGGAATCATATGTTTCCCAACATATATTATATACATAAAGAAAGTATATATGTATTGCAATCTCTAACCCTTGAAATATCTAACATGTTTTTTACTTATAAAGAATATTTAACATGAAAATAATGAAGATTAGATAGCATATGATTTGTTAGATAAATATTGATGATACCATCTTAAAAAAATAAAATCGATATTTAAATCAATTTCACAAAATCAATTTTATAAGGAGAATTTGACCAACAACAAATATTCAACGTGTGAAGAAAAAAAAAAGTAAGTTTTCATGAAAGTTTTATAAAATATTGAGAATTAAAATTCTCACCCCATGAAGATGATAAATATTTTAGTAATTAAATCATATTTTACTTTAATATAAATAACGACCTAATAGTTTGAGATTTACAATGATAAATAGTTTTTTTAAAATGTTAAAAGTAGAAAAGAAAAACAAAATGATTAAACCAGTAGAAAACCCAACCAGTGAAACACATGATTCACTGGTAAATTTAATTGTAGCCGTACTCTGATGTTTGAAGGAGTAGAAAAGTTGTATGAATGATGAAGTGAACACATGCACACACATGGGACATCAGAATGATAGAGCAGTACTGAATTGTGAGTGTTTAGCCATGGGGGCCTAACCTCAAATATTGAAACACATTTGAATCAACTTTTTATCTTCCTTTTTCTTCAATGTCATGTCTTGTCTTGTAGCTTTAAGTGTACATTGCACCACTCCACCATTTAACAATGCAACATAAGTTAAACTTTACGTGTTTGCTTCTGAATCATCAACTTCCACATGAGATTTTTGACCTAAAGGTACGTACGTAGGAGTAAGACATGATGATTTTAACATTTAATGCCGTGTATGTTGAATAAAGGAGAGACTTAGATTGTGAAAGATTTGGACACAATTCATTCATAATGTCGTTAAAGAAGTTCATACAATAATTGAATCTACATACTCAACATATAATATGATACCTAGAGGAATAAGGAGAGAAGATAAGTGAGAAGGTAGTATAATAAATAACATAAGATAAAACAGATATGCAGAAAGTTAATTACATAACAGTTAATTAAGTGTTTGAAATGGTTTGGAATATCAGATATCACTAATAATATAGAAAAATTTATTATTTTCTTTTTTATTTATTTTTATATACTAAATATAATATTTTATTGTTAAAATGGAAGTAAGAGAAAAAGTGGGTGTGAAGTTATAATGGAAATGTAAATGTACCCATGAGGGCCACACGACTGATGTAATATCTCAGATCCCAGTGACGGACCAACCGAACATAGCTTGATAGCTCAGGGTCAAGCATGCGTTCGTCATGTCGACCGATAGTTCAAGTTCAATTACGCTCAATCGAGGTCAGCAATGTTAATCCGTGATTAGGAACTAGGTAACTCAACCCTAAACACGATCCAATCTCTAACCTGACCCAATATAAGGAAAGCCCATCACAGGTAGTATAAATAACGCACATTCCAAGAAATAGATACATCATTATCTACATTACTTTGACAGTCGAGTGACGAACCCTTTTGCTGACTTGAGCGTCGGAGTGTCTTCTACAAGTACCCCTCATTCGGTGTTTGCGAGAAGACCGAGAACTGAGGTGAGGGACGAGCATAGGAGGTTGGAGAGCAATGTGACCGATCGACAGAAGGGAAGAAGACACATCCTCTCAATAGTTCTCCAGCTCCCAATCCTTACACAAGAACAATAAAGATAAATTGTCAAAACATATATAAACAAGTGAAGTGGTTGCTTATTATATAAAATGAATAAACAAAATAAGCAATTTTATTAACCACGCTGGACATTGCTACAAGGACACCTTTCTCTGCTCTGCTCCAAGGCCACGATTATCGTAGAAGAAATTTTAAATTTATTTATGAATTATTATATATATATATATATATATATATATTGGTAGATAAATTTAGCCGTATATATATAAATATTATTTACAAATCTTTATTTGTTGATGATGCTAACAACATTTTTAAACTTTTTCTTAGAAAAGTGGTTCGACTTCATGGACTTCCTAAGACTATAGTTTGAGATAGAGATCCAAAATTTGTTAGTTATTTCTCGATAACTTTTTGGGAAGGTTAGGAACTAAACTTAATTGTTAGACACATTTGTTGATCTACTCTCTCCCTTTTCAAGTGATTAGGCCTCACCTATCACTCTCCAAGACACCTCACGACACTCCAAGCTCCATGAGAATTCTTTGAGTTCTTCCTTAGCTCCACTCCTTCATTGTTTCCGCCTCCATCTACACTTCATTTGGTGCTAGTTTTTGGTTTATGAAGAAGGAACTCCATCACCCTCTTTGGACTTAAAGTTAAGCAAATGAAACATGGAATTTTTTTGAGTCAATACAAGTACTGTACAAACCTCTTGAAGAAGTTTGAAATAGAAATTTCAAAGAAGCTTACACCTATGTCTACAAATTGTTGCTTAGTCTTTGATGAAAAAGGAAAAATTGTTGACACAATTAATTTCAAAGGGCTAATTGGATCACTATTTTACATGACAACTAGCAGACCTGACATCATGTTTAGTGTTTGTATGTGTTCAAGATATCAATCCAATACCAATGAATAACACTACAAAGTTGCTAAATTAATCCTTAAATATCTGAAATGAACTATCAATATTAGATTTGGTATCCAGGTGATGCTTCTTGTACTTTAGTTGGTTTCTCATATTTTGATTTTGCAGGTTGTAAGCTTGATAGAAAAAATACGTACCTGTCACATTCTTTGAAGCATTTTGGTATCTTAGAATAGTAAGAAGTAAGTATGTGTTTCTCTTTTAATAACTAAAGTTGAATATAAAGTTGTCAGGAGTTGTTGTGCATAAATACTTTTATGATTAAAACAACAATGACTAGACTTTGAAGTTCAATTGGATAAGTACCTATAATGTCTGATAATACAAGTGTCATAAATTTAACCAAAAACCCAATCCAATATCAATGAACCAAACATATTGAAGTAAGACATCATTTCATAATCAAGCACGTATTAAAAAATCGTTGTCAAATAAAATTCATTGATTTTGTTAACGAATTAGCTAATCTCTTCATTAAACCATTAGCATGAGATAATTTCAAATTATTTTAGAATTGAACTTGGTATTCTTGATTACTCTAATATTATATAATTCTTCTGTCTCAATCTCTTAGTTTAATAAATTGATTCACGTATTTAGATAAGTCTTCATAATTGAAGACTTTATTGCAATGTTTAATTGTAATACTAAATTTACCCCCAATTTGTTATATTTTAATAAATTAATTTGTTAAGACCATCGAGTAAATGCTTTAAAAATCATGTTTTTGTATTTATTCTCTATTTTAATCAATTTATTTATTGAATTAACCAAGTAAATACTTGATTCAAAATATTGTTTTTGTATTTCTTCTATATTTTAATCGATTCATTTATTGAATTAATAAAGTAAATGTTTGATTCAAAATCCTATTTTTATATTTCTTTTCTATTTTAATTGATTCATTTATCAAATTAATCGTTAGATAGATATAATTCATTTTTTCTGAAATACACGTTAGAGTTTTAATCAATTCAAAGATAAATTTAACCCATTAAAAATGTATGCTATTTTCATTTGATTGTTTAACTTATATAATAATTGGTTTTTGGAGTTGATTTATTTTTATCGTATTGGTCCCGGATTTTGATAACTCTAATAATAATGAATTTGATATGATTGAACAATTATATGTAACTATTGGATAGAGGAAATCAGTATAAAATCATATGTTATTTCTGTCCGTTTCATTCTCTCTTTTAAATTCATTTCTTTATATTTTTCTGGTTTTGTTTTAGTTCATTGATTTAAAATCAATCAAATTCCGTAATCAATTGATTAATCATTCTAAGTTTTTAAAGGTTTGAGACCGTTGAATTCATCCCTTCTTTAACTTAAGTATTTTAATCTAACAAGAGATAAATTTAGTTTATATATATATATATATATATATATATATATATATATTATATCTTACATATATGTTTTATTTAAATAAATCAGTTCACGTGGCTCAAGACAGGTTTGATTTTTTATAGCATTGGTATAAATAAATTTTAGAAAAATTATTAAAATAAATTTATAAATATATCCTATCTTGAATTTTATTATATATATGTAAATAGATGTTAGAAAATTACTAATTTTAATAGTTATATATAGATTTTTTTCAACTAAAATACTTGTACTGATAGGCTAAAACCGAGAGGTTTAGGCCGAGAACAACATTAAGTAAACAAGGGGGGATAAGGTTAAAACCGAGGGGTTTAAACCGAGAGTGAAAAAGATATACATTAAAGAATAAAATAAAATATAAGTACTACTATAAAAATAAAACCCAATTAAGTTTAAAACCTACAAGAGGGGTGTGTAAATAATAAAAAGGTGTAAAGAGAAAGTCCAACAGAAAAGGAGAAAAGCCCATTAAGGAAACCCTATAAATAGAAGTCCAGAGTAAGAAAAAGGTAAGAGTGATTTTATCTGATGAATATTAAACCTTTTCTGACTTTGGCATCGGAGCGACTTGCAGGTACCCCCCACCTGTTGTGAGGAGAAGCCGAGAGCACCAGCCGAGAGGAGAAGCCAAGAGTTCCCATCGAGGAGAGAAATCAAGTACCCAGCCCAAGATAGTATTCAGCCCAAGATTGAAGGATTAGTCTTGTTAACCTATTTCGAGTGTTCTTGGTCCCTCCTGTAAGAACATTTTGGCGCCCACCGTGGGGCCGAGGGTCAATTGAGAAGGGTTAAAGACAAGATGAGTCAAGGAGGAGAACAAGGTGGAGATCGGGAAGACAATGTTAACATGCCAATGGCAATGTTGGTCCAATTACAAAAAGAATTCGAGATGTTAAAAAAGAATAATGAAGAAGAATTGAGTATGTTGAGAGCCGAAAACGCACACATGAGGAGAAAGTTACAAGAGGAAACGGTTTTGAATTCATCTTTCGAAACTGTTCAACCTGGGATACAAGTGAATGAAAGGCTATATCACAACGAAAGTTCCCAAACCAGAAGAAGATGGCTTTGAAAGCTCTGGGGTTTGTGCAGGGACATCTTCTAGAAAACATCCATTTTATGATGTTATAATTGATACTCCGTTGCCTGACAATTGGAAGAACTTGACCATTGACAAATATGATGGGAGTACGGACCCTGATGAGCATATTGCAATATATACTACTCAAATCAGCTTGTATACATGGAATGATGCTGTTATGTGCAGAGTATTTCCTACAACTCTGAAAGGGGCAGCATTGAGCTGGTTTACACGCCTCCCACCTTTGAGTATAGATTGTTTTGATACGTTGATAGAAAAGTTCGGCGCTCAATTTGCAACTAGTCGTCCTCATCATTTAACGTCAATCGCCTTAGTGAACATAAGACAAGAGAAAGGAGAGTCCTTAAGAATGTTCATGGAACGTTTTGGAAAGGTTGCTTTGGGAATCCGAAATCTTAGCCCAGAGGTTACCATGCATCATATGATAACGGCATTAAAACCGAGACCATTTGCCGATAGTCTTTGCAAGAAACCTGAGATCAATTTGGATGAACTAAGGCAACGAGCATCAAAATTTATGCAAATGGAAGAATTAAGGGAGTTTCGAAACCAAGTAAGGGTTGATGGAGGTGAGAAGAGGGTGATAGAAAGAGAACACCCACCTGTTGCAAGAAGAGCCAGAGAAGAGTTCAGAAGTCGAAAGTTCCAGCAATACACACCTCTAAATACAAACAGAGCAAGAATTTTACAGGAAGCCATGGCAGCCGAAATAATACCATCACCAAGAAAAGCAAGAACACCAGAAAGGGCAGACCGCACCAAACATTGTGAATATCATAAAAATCTTGGTCATCATACAGAAGAATGTATTGGGTTGAAAGACAAAATAGAAGAGTTGATTCATGCCGGGCAGTTAAAACGTTTTGTTCAAAGGGGAAACGCAAGAGCATGGTTGAGTCCTGAGAGAGATGTGAGAGGGCGAGAGCTGGGTGAAAGAAGGGTTGAAAGGTTTGAAAGGAGAGAAAATAAACGAGTGGAAAAAAGAGATGAAAGAAGGATTGGAAGGCCAGACGAAAGAGGAGATAGAATCTATCAAAACACCCAGTCAGTAAGACGAAGCAGAGAGCGAAGTTTGGGAAGGCCGGTTAGGGGGTTTATAAATACGATCTCAGGAGGTTTTTCTGGGAAGGAATCCTCATCTGCACGAAAGCAACATTGGAGAAATATCAGGGCTGTTAATCATGTTTTTAAAAGAAGAACTTTACCACCAATGCTTTTCACAGACGAAGACTTTCAAGAAATCGATCCAGATCATGATGATCCTATGGTGATCACGGTTGAAATAGCCGAATATGCTGTCATGAAGACCCTGGTTGATCAAGGTAGTTCGGTTGATATCTTGTTCTGGGATACGTTTAAAAGGTTGCATTTGAGAGAAGAAGACATAGTGCCTTTCCGAGAGCAAATCATTGGCTTTTCAGGCGAAAGAGTTAACACAAAGGGATATGTTGATTTGGTAACAACATTTGGAAGAGGTAGCAAAATTAGAAAAATTAAAATCCGATATCTGGTGGTGGATGCATCCACTTCATACAATGTGTTGCTAGGACGATCTTCCTTAAATAAGTTAGGAGCAATCGTGTCAACACCGCATTTGGCCATGAAATTCCCAATAGAAAAAGGAGAGATAGCGACAGTTTATGTCAATCAAAGAGATGCCCGGGAGTGTTATGCGGCAGGTCTAAAAATGAATTTGAAGATGGATAGAGATGCTGAAAAAATAGTAGCCATGGTGGACTTGGATCCCAGATAGAATGAGGAAAGGCTGGAGCCTAAAGAAGAAACAACAGCAGTAGTGTTAGGCCAAGACGACAGACAGTGCACTTATATAAGTGGAAGTATGCCTGATGAATTGCTTAGCAAACTTATCACACTGTTGCGTAGCAATAAGGATTTATTTGCCTGGCAGCCGTCTGATATTCCTGGAATTGATCCAGAGGTAATGTGTCACAAATTATCTGTTTGCCGGGAAGCAAAGCCGGTATCTCAAAAACGAAGAAAGTTAGGAGAAGAACGACGACAGGCAGCAATTGAAGAAACTCAAAAATTAATACAAGCTGGTTTTATCCGAGAAGCTAAGTATACTATGTGGTTGACTAATGTGGTACTCGTCAAAAAACCAAATGGACAATGGAGAATGTGTACAGATTACACCGATTTGAACAAAGCTTGCCCAAAAGACACATATCCATTGCCTAACATAGACCGACTAGTTGATGCGGCATCTGGCCAAGAGATGATGAGTTTTCTTGATGCTTATTCGGGGTATAATCAAATACAGATGTATGCACCTGATATCCCGAAAACAGCTTTCACCACTGATGTTGCAAATTATTGTTATAAAGTCATGCCTTTCGGCTTGAAGAATGCTGGAGCAACATACCAAAGATTGATGGAAAAAGTGTTTAAAGAACAGATTGGAAAAAACCTAGAAGTGTACGTTGATGACATGGTCGTTAAATCAAGTGAGATACAGAAACACCTGGAAGATCTTGAAGAAGTGTTTGCTCAAATAAGAAAGTACAATATTCGTCTTAATCCAGAAAAATGCGTTTTCAGCGTCAGAGGAGGAAAATTTTTGGGATTCATGTTGACAAACAGAGGAATCGAAGCCAATCCTGATAAATGTGAGGCAATCATGCAGATGGGAAGACCGAAAAACCTAAAAGAAGTACAAAGGCTAGTAGGAAAGCTGAATTCATTATCAAGATTTCTGCCAATATTGGCTGAGAAAACCAAACCGATTATAAACTTGTTGAAAAAATCTGAAAACTTTGTGTGGAGTGAACAATGTGAGCAAGCTTTATCTCAAATAAAAAGCATGGTGGCTGAACCTCCAATCTTAGTAAAACCTGTACCCAATCAACCCATCATAGTCTACTTAGCCACTTCAAATGAAGCAATAGGAGCTGCTTTAATCCAAGAAAACCCAGAGCAGAAACCGATATATTTTGTGAGTAGAACCCTACAAAATGCCGAAACCAGATATCCCAAAGTTGAGAGAATTGCCCTAACATTAGTGTATGCTGCAAGACGCCTTCGACCATACTTTCAGAATCATCAGATAATTGTGAGGACAGATTTTCCAATATCTAAAATTTTAAAAAAACCAGAGCTTGCAGGTCGAATGGTGACATGGTCAATGGAGCTTTCGGAGTATGGAATCAAATACGAACCAAGAGGACCAATCAAAGCCCAATCTCTTGCAGACTTTATCATTCAGATGCCAACATCAGCACAACAGGACCAGTGGACTTTGTATGTAGATGGCGCGTCAAGCAAAAGAGGAAGCGGAGCAGGAATAGTACTTGAAGGACCAGATAATTTCCAAGTAGAGATGGCGCTAAGATTCGAGTTCAAAACATCCAACAACCAGGCCGAATATGAAGCTCTTATTGCAGGATTGTTATTAGCCAGAGACATGGGAGTGGAAAATGTCATTTGCAAAACTGATTCACAGCTATCGGTGTTACAAGTGCACGGGGAGTATCAGGTAAAAGACCCTTTGTTAATGAAATATTATCATAAAGTCTTAAATATTATGCAATGTTTTAACAAAGCTGAGATGAAATATATTCCAAGAGAATTGAATATGAAAGCAGATTCATTGTCTAAGTTAGCAAGCCAACAAAGGCAAGTGCAACACAATTCCGTCATACAACAAACCCTCAGTCATCCGACAGTTAGTCTGGACGAATGCTTCAATATTATAACATCCAAAGATGACTGGATAAAAACATACATTGAAATCATAAAGACCCAGGAGCAAGGTGTTGAGCCGGATGCCAAAACAGCAAAGAAAGTCGCTAGTTTCATTCTAATCGGTGATGAGCTATATAAAAGGGGATATTCCATGCCCCTGTTAAAATGTTTGACCAAAGAACAAGCAGAATATGTGGTCAAAGAACTTCATGAAGGAATTTGTGGACTGCATTGCGGAGCTCGAACAATGGCAAAAAAGGTTTGCAGAGCTGGTTATTATTGGCCAACAATCCGAGAGGATTGTGAAGTTTATGTCAAAACATGTAGAAAATGCCAAGAGTTTGGGAGCTTAAATCATATCCCAGCGCAGGAGTTGCAAGAAATTATATCTCCATGGCCATTTGCAAAATGGGGAATTGATATACTTGGCCCATTCCCACTTGGACGAGGCCAAACAAAATTCATGATAGTAGCTATAGACTACTTTACAAAATGGATAGAAGCAGAGGCATTGACAAAGATAATGGCACAGCAAGTCCAAACGTTTGTATGGAAAAATATAATATGTCGATTCGGAATCCCACATACTATTGTAAGTGACAATGGCCGACAATTCATTGACAAAAAACTTATGGAATTTTATGCAGATTTGGGAATCAAGCCCACAACCACTTCAGTTGAACATCCGCAAACGAATGGACAAGCCGAAGCCGCAAACAAGGTTATTCTTGGACAATTAAAAAAGAGGTTGGGGACTGCTAAAGGATTATGGGCAGAGAAATTACCGGAGATCTTATGGGCATATCGTTGCACACCGCAAACATCAACTGGAGAAACACCGTTCAATCTCACTTACGGAACAGATGCAATGTTACCAGTAGAAGTTAATGAACCCACATTAAGAAGACAAATGGAAGACTAGAATATCAACAATGAGTGTCTGAGAACCGATCTTGATCTTATTGAAGAACTTAGAGAAAAAGCAAAAATAAAGGAGACTACAGTCAAACGAAGAGCAATGAAGAGATTTAATGCAAAAGTAAAATTTAGGGCTTTTAAAGAAGGTGATCTGGTATGGAGAATGCGAACTGATGCTCGAAAGGATCCACGACATGGAAAGTTGGCATCCAATTGGGAAGGTCCTTTTAGGGTGCTAGAAAACTTACAAAATGGAGCTTATAGATTAGAAACTTTGGAAGAGAAAGTGATACCGAGAACCTGGAATGCAAGTCATCTAAAATTTTATTTTAGTTAAAATAGATGTAAAAAGAAGACTATGTAATTATTTATCATATAATGAAGAAGAATTCTCAAGAAACAATCCGTCTTGTTATCTTCCATTATGTACATATTCATTCTTCGTTTCTCGGCCTTGGATGCTTTCATTTCAGGTGAAATCCCACCCGAGAATAGATTTACATAACTTCTTTGGGCTTGGATGCTTTCATTTCAGGTGAAATCCCACCCGAGAATAGATTTACACAATTTCTTTGGGTTTGGATGCTTTCATTTCAGGTGAAATCCCACCCGAGAGTTGATTTACATAACTTTTTTGGGCTTGGATGCTTTCACTTCAGGTGAAATCCCTCCCGAACAAACATAAATATACTTCTCACTTTTGAAAGCCTTCAAATCAGATGAAATCCCTGCCATCAGAATCTTCCTTTAAAACTGTCAATCTTAAACGTTTTATCTCAAACGAAAACCGAAAGATCAGAGTTAAAAGATACATGATCTTTACACCTTCAAAAAACGCCAGGTCTAAAACAGTAACTTTACAATTCGAAAAACCGAAAGCTACTCATTCAAAATACATTGCTAAACCGACAATTGCATATTCCAATCAATCATGTATCAATTATGAATCAACCTTAATAAATTAAAGGTTTCTGATTAATAACTTTATACTTCACAATTTAAAAGATAAAAAATGCTTGTGCGATAAAACCGAAAGCAAATAATCCAATACGATAAAACCGAAATCAAATAATCCAATGCGATAATCACGGGGTAATATACTTTTTTAAATCCCAATCGAAAGAACCCGGTAACAATTTTATTAACAAATGAATGTTTTAAATTTAAAATAAATAACCCAAGGGGTCAATATTGGGTTAAACACCGAAAGGCCTTTAATGTTAAATGATTATAATCCGAAATATCACGCTTAAAAAACCGAAAGGTCCAGGTTATAACATAGTCAATATCTTCATGCTCTAACTGAATGTCATGTTTAAACTAATGATCATTAAAACCGAGAGGTGAGCTCAAACAATTCTAACATTTTTAACGCTTTCAACATAATGAAACCGAAAACTAACAAGTCTCACAACGATTATAACCGAAAGAAAATTTTAACCAGACAACATAATATAAAGGATAAAATTACGATGATAACCACAAAAGCTTAAACATTTATATTAACAAAGTTCCCAAAAAGGAATTACATCACGAATGCAAACATCCAACAAACCCAGCATTCCAAAACAATTGTACTTTTCAGCAAGTAACCGAGAGGTAACCGACAAACTATAAAACTTAAAACCCTATACCTAATTTTCGATATTAATATCTTCAGCATCATTATTCGGAATCTCATTAGCAGGAACTAGCTCACCATTATAAAAGTCCTTCTTAACATCAAAATTACCTTCATCAATAGGAATCTTATAAAAGTATTTTGCTTGTTGAAGAGCCTTCTCAAAGCCAAGTTTGTGCTGTTCAAATATAAAACTTTCGGCTTCAAAAACATTAGTCCTTAGCTGATTAATCTCCTCATCCATAAGTTTGATGGTGTTCTTGTCGGATTCATTCGCAGAAGTTGATTCTCCTTGAACAATTGAGCATTCTTTGCGCTAGATTTCAGATTTTCATTCTTCAAATCAGAAATTTCTTTTCCAAGACCTTCATTCTCGATTTCTTGTTCCTTTTTCTGTTTTTTCATCTTTTCTAACTCTAAAGATAAAGAGTTCATCCTTTCCTTATACTCAGCAAGATCATTCTTCAATTTTTCAAATTCAGATAACGACACGCAGTTCCCATTCTTCTCTTTCATCATTTTTCCAATCAAAAGATTTCTACTTGACAATTCAATAACAGAATCTGCTAATGAAGCAGCATCCATATTTTTCAGCATATTGTAAGATGATTCACTAAAAGATGTTTGAACAAACTTTGCATACTTAGTCGTAGCACTAAAAATCGTCTCAGGAAGAGGTTCAGATGAAACATTTTCACTATGGCGATGGCGCCGAGAAGACGAATGTGACCTCTTGCTACTCCTATCTCGTTTCTTTGATTTCTTCGAAGGACCAGCAACATCGACATTACTTGTCGGTTCCACCACGTCAACATTAGCAACAGGTTCCACGGTTTCTACTTCCACAACAGGATTTACCACATTCTCACGTCGGGGAGTTACATCACCCACTTTGTTCAGCAATTTCGAAAAGTAAGATCGAGCTTTCGGATTAGTGCTTGCCATCAGAGCTGAAAATCAATAAAAAATTTAGCAAAGTTAAAAAACTCATCCTAAAAAGCAAGAAAATGCGGAACAACCACGTACCAGTAAGATCTTCTCGAGGATGTGATGAAGTATACAACTGTAGCAAGGCACGAGTGGGAACTTGGTACGAGAAACGACTAAAAACTTCAATAACATGACGATCGGCCACACCCATCGAATGAAAGGATATTGAGTTAAACTTCACAGGATCTTTCGTCCAATATAGATGAAATTTTGGAGAATTTCCATTAAAGAAGTATTCTCTTCCTATTGGCTCTATTAGAATTTTGAAAAAACTTCCCTTAAAATCCTTATACGACGACGTAAAAGGCTTAAGAAAACACACGTTGGATTTGCTAATAAGGGATAGCCACCCCGGCCGTTTACCAGGCCGAGAACTATAATAGTATAGAAACGCAGAGGGACTAGGAGAAAGTGACAATAATTTACACAAAATACTGAATGCTTGCATCGCAGCCCAAGCAGCCCAACCATTAGGATGAAGCTGAGTAGGAGCAACATTAAGAAAATTAAGAACGCCCATTTGAAAATTGTTCAAAGGCAATCAAATATGAAGATCTCTGAAAAAGCAAGCATAAAAATAAAAAAATTCATAGCTATCACCTTCTCGGCCATGACACACATTATCAACATCTCCAACACGCCGAAATGAAATGATATCATTTTCAATATCAGAATAATAAATTTGAGAACGGGAAAGAAAACTCTGAAGTTCGTTAGCAGAACGATACTTCGAGAAATACTCTCGGACTTTAGGATTAACCCATTGATAACCAGGACGAAGGTTTTTCTGGGGCACGATAAATTCAAATTCTTGAGGAATATCAACAGCAGGAGCTCCACTTGAATCATTCATACAAGATGGAGTAGCAGATGAAGATTTCGACTCAGGAGGAACTTCTTCTCGAACCACTCGGCCAGTTGATTCACCACCCGCGCTTGAAAATTCATCAGTAGTAGAAGAACTTGAAAGAGACATTACCTTCGCAAGAATTGAACGAAGATTAACAATATGCTTCCTTCTCAACAGCAACAAAGCTCACACAATCATAAAAAACCCAATGGCAAACCTATTTATAGCCCAGAGAAAACCCTAGAATTTCAAACGTTATAAACAATGTGGCACCATTCAAAAATATGTCATCTAACGGTCAAAATGGCAAGTTCCTGTCAAGTCATGTAAACTGAGCAAAATAAAGCGCAGAAACCAAAGCGTTCCATATCAAATCAAATCAAATGTCAAAATTATTATATTATATTCAGACACAAATATTTGTTTAAACTTAAAATAAAATATTTCTGTCTCGGGGGCTAGTGTACTGGTAGGCTAAAACCGAGAGGTTTAGGCCGAGAACAACATTAAGTAAACAAGGGGAGATAAGGTTAAAACCGAGAGTGAAAAAGATATACATTAAAGAATAAAATAAAATATAAGTACTACTATAAAAATGAAACCCAATTAAGTTTAAAACCTACAGGAGGGGTGTGTAAATAATAAAAAGGTGTAAAGAGAAAGTCCAACAGAAAAGGAGAAAAGCCCATTAAGAAAACCCTATAAATAGAAGTCCAGAGTAAGAAAAAGGTAAGAGTGATTTTATCTGATGAATATTAAACCTTTTCTGACTTTGGCATCGGAGCGACTTGCAGGTACCCCCCACCTCTTGTGAGGAGAAGCCGAGAGCACCAGCCGAGAGCACTAGCCGAGAGGAGAAGCCAAGAGCACCAGCCGAGAGGAGAAGCCAAGAGTTCCCATCGAGGAGAGAAATCAAGTACCCAGCCCAAGATAGTATTCAACCCAAGATTGAAGGATTAGTCTTGTTAACCTATTTCGAGTGTTCTTGGTCCCTGCTGTAAGAACAATACTGTTTTCAATTTTTATTAAAAAATTATAATTTATTTTAAATTTAAAGTATATATAATCGAATTTTCACAACTTTTGGCACTGGTTTTCAGTTGTAAAGTGGCATTGACGAAAACCTTGATTAGTTTCCTCCATTGAAGTACTGGTGGGCCAAGTGGCCCAATTATCCATGGAACATTTTGGGTCCTTTTCTCTTGCCCCACAAATTAACAACAATAGATACTACAATAACTACGATGGCGCCAATCTCCTTTTTCCCCTACACACACTTCTATACGTATTTCTATACACAACCGTACAAACTATTTCTCATCTATCTCTTTTATTTTGTATAATTATTGTTGATTTGAAAACTTTTCTCATAAAATAAAGATTAATAACAGAAAGTTTAGAGCATTTTAATATAATGTTCTTAGCAAAGATCTTAAATATAAAACGTGAATATTATAAGAATTTTTTGTTTGAACATATTGACATGGTGATGGTTTTAAAATTAAAATCTTGATATTGTGTATTTTTTGTGTTCTCGAATGGGATTGGAACCAAGAGAACGATTTGAACTACTTCTCGGTTGGTCAGTCAGCTTATATCTTGCTTATTTCTCTTGTTGGAGATCTCACATCGACTAGAGATTAGGAAATTTCATAATATATAAGTGGGAACAAACCTCACTTCATAAGCCGATTTTATGAGGTTGAGTTAGGCTTAAAGTCCACTTCGTAATACCTCTCGGTTGAACTCCCACGCTCTCGTTCTGGATGATGACGTATATGATTCTTGGAATCTGTGTCTATTTATATTACCATGCGCCCTTTGTTATTGGGTCAAATTAGGGATTTTGATCATGACTAGGAGTGCATTACCTAGTGTTTGATTGTTGATTAGTCTCGTTAATCTTGTTTAGGCATAGTGATTTTGGTTGTGCCAGTCGGTTTAAACCGGATACCGAGTCAAAGTGTTGGTCGTGCTGACCCTACCAATACATTTTGAGTTTTAAAAACTTCAATTTAAATAATATTTAATAATAATAAGATTAACAATTGAAATATATAATATAAAATTATAAAAAGTTTAAATAATATATATAAATGATTTAATAACTACTTATTAGAAACGAGATGCTATATATCCACATAACCTTATTTAAAGAGAGTTTATTTTAACAATATTTATTGATGATGTAAAATATCAAATTTTTAATTTTATTTATGGAAATTTAACATTTTATATAATCTACAAATATCCTTAAAATAAATAATATAATATAATTTTATAAAATATTTTTTCCTCAAGTCATAACTTGCGGAATTATTGTAATTGGTGTATGATTGTCAATATTAACAAGATACATACAATATCAAACATAAAATATAAAATATGTAACTAATTATGGGATGTTAGTTATATAAATATAAAGGGTTGTATAAAATATTATTTGTGAAGAGAATATTTGTAGCGATGCTGCATTATTGATTCATTGGATAGTGCGCCTCCATATCCAGTATCCTTTCCGTTTCAAATAGTAATAATAATCTGTGTGCGCACGCAACTTCTCCCTCACAATTTCAGTCTTCAATCATTTTTTCATCATTTGTCTGGAAAGGAACCGTTGCTAAAGTTATCCATGAGATCACTGAACTTCAACAAAACACGTTCTCAAAAATTGTTCACTGCTTTTATATATCATTGGAATGTGGTCCAGCGTAAGAGTTGTTTCATCACAACCTAGTGAATTAAAATCCAATACTATTTAATGATACATGCATGGGTTTCAACATATTCACGAACGTACAAAATATCAAGTATCTTTACTTTTTAATCCAAACCAGATATGTATGAATGCAAGTTTGGTTTTGGTTTTGCTTCTCCATTAATGTCTAATATGCATAAACAGTAGTTGTTGCTTTAGAAATGCTCGCCATGTTTATGGAATTTTTTTATTAAATGTAGCAGTCAACACACAATATATTACTTTTTTTAAATAATTTATCACATTATTATAATTATGAACAAGAAAAAGTTCCATGATGTGAAGCACAAAAGTTATTGTCAAAAGTTTATTAAATATTCGAGAACAAAAGTTTATTAAAAGAATGTATACATATATACAAATATTAGAAAGAACTAAAAGTTTTTTTAATCCACCCGAGCTTCTAAATTATCATCACTAACATATATATATTCTTCTATATACTAAGATCTTTCATTATATATACATATATAAAGTTTTTTCTTAATTTAAATAATCAATATAACACGATGTAACATCCCTATATTTTCTCATATCTAAAAAAGAATATATAATTTGTATAAATTATTAAAAAAATAATAGATAAACACAATATAAATATGTTCACAATTCTTTCTTAAAATGTTTCAATACATATTTCTCTTTATAAGACTTTAAATATCTACATAAAATTAAAACAAATATTCAAATTTCAACTAAAATAATTTCATCATCCAACTTCTCACTGAGGAGGAGCTCAATCACCTGTAACTTCATCTGCTCCCATGTGAATACATGATCATCACAGATAAAGAAGCAACACAAAACAAATAATAGGGTAAGCTAGCTATATAAAACAAAATTCTATATAATTTCAATTTGAAATTTGTAAACATAAATCATTAAGTTTCATACAATTTCTCAAATCATCAAGTGTCTATAAAAATTCAATATTCATCTTTCACATGTCAGACTTCCACTGACTCATATCACATAGACACGTGACTCTACTTCCGGAAGACTCGTGTATTGAAATTAGAATCATGAGACCTGCGCCTGTCATACTACTCGTTGTGAATCCACACAACCATGAGCATAAACATCTCAATATCTCATCATCTCGTATGACAGGGTAAATTCATATGACCTGAAAGACCTAGTTATATTTCAAACCCCAGACAAAGTCATATGAACCTCCATCGACTCTCACCAACTGAATAACTTCATCTATGTGATTCCATTATATCAGTAGAGTCAGGATGTCTCATTACGGGCTTGACAGATCAATACACCCTATCAACAATCTCAACACGGTATTTCCTTTCCTGAAAATACTATATCTTGATCACACTTTCACATCATTCCATATCTCATGTAACACATCAATACACCATACAATCATAACATATAATTTAAACTTTCTAACAATCCAAATATATCTAAGAAGTTATTTAACAATAGTAATCCAAAATAAACTATGCTAAAATAATAACAATAGTAATGTCTTTATGTGTATACATAATTGGATTGATCGAAAATATTTTAGTGTGATCTAAATTACACTAAAGAGCACTCAGGAAATTTGGATTGAACAAAAATAGTTTAGTTTGATCTAAATTACACTAGAGAGCACCCAAAAAATTTGGATTGAACGAAAATAGTTTAGTTTGATCTAAATTACACCAGAGAGCACCCATGAAATTTGGATTGATTGAAAATAGTTTAGTTTGATCTAAATTACACCAGAGAGCACCCGTAAATTTTGGATTGATCGAAAATAGTTTAGTTTGATCTAAATTACACCAGAGAGCACCCATGAAATTTGGATTGAACGAAAATAGTTTAGTTTGATCTAAATTACACCAGAGAGCACCCAAAAATTTGGATTGATAGAAAATATTTTAGGTTGATCTAATGACACCAGAGAGCACCCAAAAATTTGGATTGTTAGAAAATATTTTAGGTTGATCTAATGACACCAGAGAGCACCCAAAATTTTTGGATTGATCGAAAATATTTTAGGTTGATCTAAATGACACCAGAGTGTACTCAGAAATAACAAAGTCCATGCTATAGCTGGAAATTCCTCTAAATCAACATCAAACAACCAATAATCAACAACATTATAATTTTATAACAACAATCATATCTCAAATTTCACATTCAAAACTCAGTCAATTACTAATATACTTAAAAAAAACAATCCTGGAAGAAAGTTTGAGACTGGTGACCACGTCACCCTCACATCCAGATCTTCTAGCCTAGTGTTCTATTGGAAATTAAGGCTAGCTTCCCTTACCTGAAATTTAGCCGATGCTCACTAAGAGCTCCAAATCCACAAAGAACTTAAAGGTAACTTAACCTGCACCACAGAGTCCTAATAAAAAATCTAACTATATCACTAGAACCGTGAACTAACAGAGATTAATCCTGAAGCTAAAAAGTTCACATGCAAAGCAAGGACAAAACAACCTAACAAGTTCAAAATTTGACTCAAAGGGAAAAGCAAAAATGAACATACTCTATCAAAGATTCTGATAGCGCAGTATTGTAGTATTCACTGCCAGGAGTCTGATGGTGGACTCTGATTGTCGAACTGATGAGCGAGGAAGTCAGAATCTTAGAGAGAAGGGAGAGGAAAGGAAAAAGAATTTTCTAGAGAGATGGTGGTTCTTTTTAAAATGAAACCTGAATAACAAAATTTCTATTTATATGCTCTTTTAAATTTAACAATAAAATATTCAGGTGTCATTTTAATTGTATCACTTCTACTCTAAGACTATTTTTCTCAATCCTTACATAGGATATATCATATAATATATTAATTGTGTACCACATTATCATTCTAAGAAATATTACAACAAATTACACTTAAATTATTTAATAATTTCGAAAGATTAATATTAAATATGTTTCACTTACTTGGTCCATTGTTTTAATATTGCTCCAATATAATTCTTATATCATAATTTTAGTGATATGCTTTATTATTCTAATAATATTCCTTATCACTTTAGTATTCATATTTATGCTTGAATGTGATATTGAGTGATACATGTAAATAATTACTTTTTTTTTATGAGCAAATAAAGAATAAATTAAATAGGGGTATTGAAGGGGTATCCCAATCCTTATAAAAAAGACTATTTTCATAGTTTTCAACATCTAACATCACACAGATCTTACAATAGATCACCTCAAAAGTATAACTACACTGTTATAGTACCATCCACAGATCTTGGAGCTAAAACTTTGGACCAAACAAAAAATATTGGCTATTGTTTTTCAAAAAAATGCTATATTGATTACACCAACAATACTACTTTCCAACTAACTAAATTCAGTAGTAGAGAATCTGCATTCCTAGACCCAACTACTAATAATTCCAGTACACTAAGAAACCATTATGCAAGTTTCTAAAAAAACTAAAGTCATCTGCTTGTCGTTTGTTAGACAAAAACACACACCACTTCCCATGTGTCAGTTCTGAATCGTCACTCCTTTGTTCCAACACCTTTCAACTTGCTTCTTTCCTTTGGTTTATGGTTCCTCTTTGCAATCAACTAGCAGTGGGTTGAGGTTTTTGCAGCCAGAGCTAATACCAATCTTAAGTTTATATAGGAGCATAACCATTTATTCCCAGGGTAAGGGCCCGTCCAAACTGAATATTTTAGCTTCATTATATTCTTGTGTCATTGGCTGTAGTGGTGTAGTCCTTACTGTTGAAAATATCATCTTTTAAAATGGCTGAAAAACTACCATTTTGGGGAGGGTGCTTCTATAAACAGTTCACCCTTGTTTTGTGGACTGAATTATCAATTTTGGAAGGTTAGAATGAAAATCTTTGTTGAATCAATTGATAGAGGATCTAGGATGCTATTTTAAATGGCCCTTTTGTACCCAAATTTGAAAAAGATGATATTTTCATTGAGAAACCTTGGTCCCAATGGACTGAGAGTGAAAGTAAAAGAGCTCAATATGATTGTATTTCCAAAAACATAATCACTTCCCCTTTGAATTCTGATGAGTTTTTTCAGGGTCTCATAATGTGCTTCTACAAAGGAGATGTGGGACATCCTTGAGGTTACCCATGAAGGCACAACTGATGTGAAGAGAGCAAGGAAGCATGCCTTGATCCAACAATATGAAATGTTCAGGATGCTTAAAGGGGAAACCATATCGGATGTGCAGAAAAGATTCACCCACATAGTGAATCATCTCATAAGCTTTGGCAAGATATTTGAAAAGGAGGAGTTGAAGATCAAGATCCTTAAATGTTTGGATAGATCTTGGCAACTAAAGGTCACTGCAATTTTTGAATCCAAGGATTTGACAACATTGACCACAACCTCCTTGTTAGGTAAGCTAAGGGAACATGAGCTTGAAATGAACTGACTTAATGACCAAGAAAATGAAGAAAAACATGGAAGGAGCATTTCTTTAAGAGCTACTAGTCATAAGGATGGCTATGAATCGAGTGAGTGTAGTGATGGTGAAACTCTCAACTTGCTCACGAGGAAATTTGGCAAGTTCTTGAAGAAGAACAACAAGGACAAAAACCAGCCATCAAACAAGTATAATAGCAAGAATGTTAATGAATTTAATTCTACAAATTATACTTGTTTTGGATGTGGTAAACAAGGTCACATCAAGGCTGAATGTCCAAGCAATGTGAGAAAAGAGAAAAGGGGTTACAAGAAGCATGAAAAGAAAGGAAAATCAAGAAAAGCATACAAGGATAATTCATCCTCAAGTTCATCATCTAAGGAAGATGAAGAAGTCAATGTGTTTGATGGTAAAGGAAGAATCTTAATCGAGCAGTGTAAGTCCAAGCACTTCTATTAATTTTGAATATTATAGCCACATTAATTTCAAGAACCTAGCTTTTGATGCCAATTGTTAGAATTAATGTCTTAAACAAGAGGGAGTGAATTGTTTATCAAAAGATTTTCGCAAAGATTGAATAAGAATGAAGCTTTATCACAAATCACAGATTAAGCAATCAAGGAAGGCAATCAAACAATGTAAAAGAAATTGTTTGCAGAAATTCAATCGGTTGAAACTTCATTTTAACCGGTTGTTTATAGCAGTAACAAAAGCATAATTAAAACAAACAGTTTATAAGGAGTGAGAGAGAGAGATCACTCAACCAATTTATACTGGTTCACTCAACCTTGAGCTACATCCAGTTCCCAGAACAACCACTAGGTTCCACTCGTAACCAATCACAGATTACAACTCACACAAACACAAAGAGGTGATCTTGATACCACAAGAACCACTCACCCTCTTTGATATACACACCCTTAGTCAGAACACCCTCTAACTTTACAGGATTTCCACACACTTCACATGTTTATAAAAGAACAAATACAAGAATCATGAAAGGAACAAATTACACTTGAGTTTACAGGAATCACAGAGCTCCTAGGACCAGACCTTGAACCACTGCACAACTATTTAGCAATCTTGCAAGCCTTTGAAAAAAAATTCTCAAAATCAATCTCAATCTCACTGTATTTGATATCTATCTTGTGTATTTTGTTTTAAAAGAAAAACCATATTTATAGCTCTCAAAACTAGCTGTTCTAGGCAACAATTATGAGTCAAAACAGTTTTGATTCAATAGCAAAATAGATTAACAGGTTTTTGAAAAGCTATTATGAAATGTGACAATGAACCGGTTGAAAAGTCGTTTTAACCAGTTGAATTGGTTAGACAGTTATTTAACTAAGTCAAAAATAGTTTTAAAACCTTCAAATAAGCTAAGTGACAAACAACCGATTATTTCGAAGTTTCAACCAGTTGTTTTTCTCTTTGCTTAGAAAAACAATTTTCTCTTTTAAAACAAATTGAGCAAGGTTGTGCAAGGGACTAGGAATGATCTTTACAACTTCAACCTTCATCATAGATTTGAACATCAAAGCTCTCATATTCTACAGTAAAGGGATATATTGTAATAATAACATCTGCTCCTTACATTAGAATAATATGACTCTTTGGAGAAGTAATTGTGTCAAGCAAAGGTTTTGTACTTTTTTTGTTGTGTTCGTGGTATGTTAAGGTGTTGTGCTTTTTGTAAAGGGGATTAATAAAAAAGGTCATTTACTTTTGGAGGTTAATGTTTGGTGAGCTGATTATGTTTGTATGTATTTTGAAACTTGATGTGATGATATACCCTGGTTACTGCCAATGGCAAATCTCTTTGGTTGTTTTTGGGGTAAGGATTTGTAGATAGTTTTTGTTGGGAGTTTGGGATAGACTGGAGAGTGAGGTTCTATTTTCTTCTTCTTATCTTTTGTATAAAGCTTGGGTCACACTTTAAATGATTCATATTTAATTATTATTTCTTACTAATAAAAAAATATCTATAAACTCAAATTAGTATTAGAACTTTCGAAGTTTTAATTGTATACACCTTCTCCCTTAATTAGAATCTAAAAATAAGGGGTTAAATCAACCATATTATTAAATACTTATTTCTATAAAAAAAATATATTCATATTGTACTGGTATGGGCCGAACAGTCAATATCATGGCTCAGCTCCCATAGCCAGGCCAACCGAACGACACACACCCGTATGGACCGGCCGATACCTTCAGTCCAATTACGCTCAATCAAGGTCAGTAAAGTTAAACCATCATTAAGAATTAGGTAATACACCTCTAAATATGATCCACCTCACTAATCCAACCCAACAAGGTAAGTCCATTAAAATAATATAAATAGTGCACATTTCAAGAAGTAGGTACGTAATTTATTGTTTTGCTCTGACAACCGAGTGTCGAACCCCCTTTGCTGACTTGAGCATCGGAGTGCCTTCTATAGGTACCCCGCACTCGATATTCTTTAGAATGTTAGAATTGAAGGCCTTAAACAAGAGGGGGGTGAATTATTTTCAAATGTTTTTCGTAAGTTTTGAAGGTATGAAGAAAGTCAAAGAAGAATCACAGCCAAAGGAATCAAAGAACACAAGATAGAAAATAGTTTTAGTTGAATTCCAAAAATTCAACCGGTTGTTTCTACGATTCAACCAGCTGTTTTTATCAGCAGAGTGTAAAAATAACTAAAAACAGATTTACAAGAGTAAAGGGAGAGAAATAATCACACAAGCAATTTTATACTGGTTCACTCTTATACCAAGAGCTACATCCAGTTCTCGGAAACCTCCGGGTATCCACTAAGTAATAAAAAACCAAATTACAAACACACAACCACCAAATAAGTGATATTGATCCCCTCAAGAACACACACTTCCTTTGGCACAAAACAATAACACCACAGATAAGAACACCCTCTAACTCTGTGAACACCATTACTTTTATAATTACAAATCAAGAAGAAATAGGATTGATCACACTTGGTACAAAATCAAATCAAAGTACACAACAAGTCCTACTTCACTCTTAGAGAAATATCCAAAGCCTTATAAGCAATCTTGGAGAAAACTTGATTTCAAAAACTGATCTTGTAACCTTAATGCTAGGAGCGTATAACTTATCATTTATACTCCAATTAGCAGTTAAAAACATTTATTATAAAAGTCAAATCAATTTCAAATAATTTAAAGCAGATTTAACAAACTTAACATAATTATGTTAAGACAGTTAAAAAAACAGTCGGTTGTTTTTTCGAAATAACCTATTAAATTGGTTTGACAACCAAGTTAACCAAATTCAAATCTTCCAAAACCAATTTCAAAAAGCTTAAGTATGAAGCAACCGATTGAAACGATAAAACAATTGGTTGTTTTTCCATTTCTTCATAAAACACTATTTTCAAAAAGATTTGAATTAAACCAATTTTGGATTCAAACAAAGAGTGAATTAACAAATTCAAACTACCCCAGAACACACCCAACTAAGCTACAATCAGCCTTCAAGCAATCCATGGAGATTTGGAGTCATCAAAGCTCTTCTTCAACTTAGAAGACCAAGTGGTCGAGCAGTCAAGACTCAAAGGAGTAACAGGAAGTGTGGAAAAGGAAGTTGAAGCATAGATCGACCATCCGATAAGAAGGAGCAAGACGAAGCTTCTCAATAGTTCTCTAGGTCTCATCTCCTTAGCAGGAACACATACTGTTCTGATTTACTCGTTGCTACCTATTCAGATATACGATATGATATATTAGCCACATAAGTTTCTAAAATGAACATAAAGAAAATGTTTAAAATAATAATGAAAATGAAATTGTAATACTTTATACTATTTTTTTAATTTATTACAATTATATACAAATATAAATATAAATCCACGAGGTTAAATTTGTAGCTCATGAAAATAAAGAAACTATGTCTACGTATACACACTATCACGTGGGAAATAAACTAAAATGAAACAATTGTTTGACTATAGATAGGAATATAAAGTTTAAAATATTACAAAAAGAGTGGATCTAGAGTTTGAGTTTAGGCAAGGGTGGGTTGTGGCAGGATGTCATTGTGTCCAAGTATGGTGGTTGGAGATTCCTGAAAGAACGGAGAGTCTCTAACAATAAAGTCTCCTTGTGGTGGAATGACTTGAAGGAGATCTGGAAGTCGGAAGGCTGGAAGGTTGGAGAGGGAAGTTTGAAGACCGTTTTACTTGGGAGGTAGACTTCTTTTTTGGCCGGGCTCCGGTACCTAGAAAAGTAGATCCCCAAGGCTCTTTTCCTTATCTGTAAACAAAGAGGCCTCTTTGTCTAACTGCGAGATCTGGGATAAGAACGTTTGGTTCTGGAGGCTAAATTGGAGAAAGGGTCTTTTCGTGTGGGAGGAGTCTTTGGTTCTTCAGCTTATTGAGGTGATATTCAGTTCAGGTCCTGCTTTGGAGACTGAGGATAGATGGGTTTAGAAGGATAGAAAATTTGAAGCGTTTTCAATTCAATTTGCCTATGGTATTCTGAGAGGAGAGGTTGAAGGGGGAAACTCGCGGTTGTACAACTTCTTTTGGAAGATCAAGGAAACACCTTCATCTTAGGTCAGTGCTTGGAGGGTGATTGAAAATAAGAAAACCACTAGGGTCAATTTGGAGAGACGTAGTGTTGCGATTGAGAGAAACCTTTGTTGTTTGTGTGGGGCTCTAGAGGAGTCGACAAGTCATATGTTCTTTGGGTAATATGAAATCTTTGCTACGCGTGGTTAGGACTGAGTTCGGTAGATCCTCTTATGTCTATCTCACATTTTATGTAGTTCATTTTTCTTCATGCGCCTATGTTTGTTAATCTTATTATGTGTAATATTTGGATTGCGATGGTAGTGAGATCTGGAGACGTAGGAATAACTATATGTTTAAGGGTTAAGTGATTGACCACTCCGAAAGTTTTTCCTTGGCACAATTAAATGTTTGGTCTTGGATCTCTTCAAAGTTGTCTTTTGGGATTTTCCTTCTCAGATTGGTGTTTAGAACCCCTGATTTTTATGCTATCGATTAAAAAATATTTTTAGGTTGATTAGATGGTTATTGGTGTCTTTGAGAGGAGCTAGCTTTTGAGGTGGTAGGGTGTTTTAACTGGTATGATTAGTGTTGGCAGTTGGAGATTCCTTGTGGGATTTGTTGTGTTCGAAGAAAGCAGTGTATGTTTCTATGTTTTGTATAAGGGTTGGACTACCTAGTGGGTCATATTTATTCACCGATTTTTGCCAATAAAAATAAAATAAAAGAGTGAACAACTATCCATATATAATGTCATAAATCTAATATATTAAATGTAGTATTAATATTCTAGGATGGTACAACCGCATGAGTGGTGAATAGAGAATTTTGTAATAAGAAACATTATTAATTTTTGTGTTTTAATAAGGAAATTTTATTCGAATTAGACTTGAAAAGGGAATCGAGGTTATTAATCTAAGCTTACTCATCTCTCCCACATAAGTAATGTTTTATCTCTTTTGGGTCTCTTGAAAAGTCATACTAGTTATGGATAGGGATGGGTTGTGACTTATAGGTAGTATGCGTCTCTTGTTACATTTAAAAAAATATGCTTCAGTGCTTCTCTTTGTTACTTGTTAAGTATTAATGCAAAAATATTTGAAGATTTTTTTTTAATTTCAAATAAAATTATTTTAAAAAATCATAAAAAATTAATTTTAAAATATAATTCAAATAAAATTTTACACTAAAATGTTAATGTAAATAAATTTGTTAAAAGACAAATTTAAATGAGTTGTATTAAAGTATAAAGTTTTAAAAACTTAAATTTTTAAAAATAACTCTAATTTCATAAGTTTAAATAAATTTTCTGATTAATATTTTTGTTACTAATAATTTTTTTTTATTATCTGATTTTTGATAAATATATTCGAATAAAATTCATTAATTAACGGATTATGAAACCAATTTTAGATAAAAAAAATTATTAGTTTTTATAGTGACTAAATTAGATAGTATTTTAGAAACTAAAAAAACTATTGGTATCTAAATTAATTTGTATTATTGATAAATAATTTTTAAATTGATATCTAACTAACTACCTAAGTTTTAACAATTAATATTTAAATTTTAAAATTAGTATCTAAAATTCTGGTATATATCAATTTGATAATTATTTGTCAATTAATTTAGAAACTAATAATTTTTTAAGTTTTTAAAATAATATATAATTTTGTCAATATAATAACTAATTATTTTTTATTTTTAAAATTGATTTTTATTTAATGATTTTTTTTATAACATATTTTTTTGGTAATGCTTATTACGGATTTTATTCTTGAATATACAGATGAAGATTTTCTTTTAGTTATCACTACTCTTCAACAAGTATTATAGAATTTACTTTATAGAATTTACTTATAATGTCGTTATAGTATAATTAAAGTAGAATTTTGGAATTTTAATAATTTTTTGAAGAGGATCGAATTTTCATTTTTTATACTGTTACAAATCTAAGTTCTCAATCAACTTTCTTCTACTTAAAACTCAAATTCTTGTTTTCTACTTGAGATTTTACAGATTAAAATGATTAAATTATTTTAAACATTCTTTTACTTGAAACACGTCATTTAAAAAGAAAAAAAAATAATAATATATATATATATATATATATATATAAATTATAAAGCCATGTTGAATTATTGAGTGTAGGTGAGTTTAGGGTTTAGGGTCTTTATCAGTGCCATGATTTTGGATTTTACTTAGTCACTTAGGGTATGAGGGGCGTCGAGAATGGCAAACCCATAGTTGATAAAAAAATATCTAGATTCCATTTTTTCATCATTATTTCTTGGAATTTTCGCATTTCTCGGTGGTTTTTAAGAAAACTATCAAATAAATATATTTTTAAAATAATAAAAATTTCGTTTTGAAACATAATTTCAACTAAAAAAACATTTTAACTAGACTCAGCCTTTAGTTAGTTCTTTTAGTTCAAAAATAGTTTTACAGCGCGACTTCAATATATTTTAAAAATCTTTTTAAAAGATGATATATAGAAAAGGACCACTTCTTTTTAAAATAAGAAGGGAGATTGTTGAACAAAGGTGGGATTGAACACGGAAAGGTTGTGAAGGATAAAAAAACTTACAATTAACTTACTTATATTTAGTCATAACCTTTATATTGTCGTTATTATGTTACTATTCAATGTTCCTAACATTATACTTAGGTTTTCGTTTTACTTTTTTGTTTTATTTTTATTTATCCTCATTCAACAATAAAATCACATGTTATGCTAACCACAAAATTAAGTCATTTAATATTAATACAAAATAATACGTGGAGACAACTAAACAAGGTGACAAAGTAAGACAACAACCATGTCACCTAGTTAGCAGAAAAAAAAAATTAAACGACATAGACCGAATTGAAAAAATATAGAAATTTTTATCGATAGACCAATAAGATTTAATAGGAACTCAATTATATACTTAAAATTATTAGAGACTCAATTATATACTCAAAATTATTAGGGACTTGAAACTTAATTAAGATTTTTTTTTAAAAAAAATTGTCAATATTTATTAGCGAATCATATAAGATAACATGACATTACATTCAACTCAAAACTTTAAGACTCAATGTTTGTGGGTCTTTTTTTATGTCACTCAACTTTATCATTTTTATTCATTGTGGGAGTTATTTGAAGGTCTTTTTTCTTTATCTTCCACTCAACATTCTCATTTTTATTTAATGTGGGACTTTCAACTCATACTTAAATTTCTAACCTCTCTTTCTCAAGTGTAAGTTGACTTTAATACGAGTTTATGAAACATACTTATTTTCATTTACACATAATTAAGAAAAATCATTAATTTGTTTCCACTATTGAGTTTTTTTTTTTATATAAAAGAGAGATCGGAAAGATTTAGAATCATATAAGATATCAACCCAAAACTTCAAGATTAAATATTTATCGATCATTTTTCTTATATGTCACAACTTTTTCATTTTTATCATATTTTTAATCAATACTTAAATTCTTAATCGAACATTAAATCATTTCCTAAACATTATGAAAAAAAAAAGCATTCAATGAAAACATCTTTTATACATATAGTAAAAAACCCGAAAGTAAGTATATATAAAGAAAAAAAATAGTATAATATTGTAGATACTACTCTTGAATTAAATTTGAAGTTTTTGTTGAACCAAATGGTGTTCAAGATTTGAAGAATCCAAACTGTACTGGTAGGTTAAAACCGAGAGGTTTAGGCCGAGAATTACATATTGAATAACCAAGAGGCGATAAGATAGAACCGAGAGGATTAGACCGAAAGTGGAAAAGATATACATAAAAGAATAAAAGAAAATATAAGTATTATTGTAATGAGGCCCAAGTAAGATAGAAACCTGCATAAGGGGGTGTGTAAATAATAAAAAAGGTATAGAAAGAAAGCCCAAAGGTAGGGTGGAAAGCCCATTAAGGAAACCCTATAAATAGGAGATCAGAGTAAGAAAAAGGTAAGAGTGAATATTGTCTGATGATACTTTGAAATCATATCTGACTTTGGCATCGGAGCGCCTTGCAGGTACACCCCCCCCCCCCAACCTGTGTGAAGGAGAAGCCGAGAGTACCTGTGTGAAGGAGAAGCCGAGAGTACCTGTGAAGGAAAAGCCGAGAGTACCTTGCCGAAGGGAGAAGCCGAGAGCACCTTGCCAAAGGGAGAAGCCGAGAGCACCTTGCTGAGGGAGAAGCCTAACACATTTGCCCAAGAGGGGTCCAGAACATGAGCCCAAGAAGAAACTAAGAGAATCCGGCCCAAGAGTAGAGTATTGGTGTAAAGCCCAGTCTTGTCAACCTAGTTTCAATATTCTCGGTCTTTGTTGTAAGAACACAAACCCTTTGAAGGATGTTGAAGCTTGATTGTGCTTGTTGTTGCTGTGCTGTTTTAGTTAGGATCTGGGGTAGATTGTGTATGTAATCCACCTCTTGATTGAATCCAAAACATAGGCATTCTCAATCTTTTTGAAAGAAAAATGTTTTCCAAACTAAGTTAAAAACAACCGATTGTTTTGTCGAAACAATCGATTGTTTATACTTAGATGTTTTTAGAAAAGATTGAAAACTGTTTTTCAAATGGTTGAGCTGTTAAAACCAAAACAACTTATTGATTCGAGGAAACAACCGATTGTTTGTTTTGGTACCATAACAGAAAAACTGTTTTTTCTTTGACTGAGCTTTAAATGATTTAACTGCTTACGCTCCAGTCTTTAAATGCTTTGACCAATCTTTAAATGCAATTAAAGAGTTTGTTAAGATTTGATAACAAACAACATCTTTGAATAAATTCAGAAAAACAGATTTGAGTAACAAGATTTTGAATACAGATTTTGAGTTTTTCAAAGAGCTGAGATTGCTTAGAGTTTGTGATTGATCAAAGTGTGTGGAATAGGATTCTGCTTGTATTGATTTCATATTATCTTCAGTAACAAGTGTAATCCTTGTACTCTGTTGAACAAGTTTCGTTTGTGTGTTTGTTGAGATTTGCTTTGTGTTCTTAAGGGGATCAAGATCAACAATCTTAGTGTTGGTGTGTTGGCCAAGAGAAGTGTGTGTCTTGAGGGGATCAAGGTCACTTTCTTGGTTGTGGTGTAAGTGATCAAGGTGTGATTGCTTAGTGGATTTCCTCAGAGGTTTCTGAGAATACTGGATGTAGCTCTGAGTTTGGAGTGAACCAGTATAAACATCTCTGTACATTTTCTCTATCCCTAACTCTTTAATTTCAGTTTTGTTATTTGTTTACTGGTATAAACAACCAATTGTTTCTGCGAAACAACCGATTGTTTTGCTGGTGCAGTGCTTTAAGCTTTGTGTTTTGAAAAACTGATTTCTAAATCAAGGTATTCTCGAAGTAATTTCATTCCAGACTTAAAAGATTGCGAAAACTCTCTTTAAACAATTCACCCCCTCTAGTTTAAAGCCATATATTCTAATAGTTTTATCCTCATAGTACACTAAATATTTAATATTAAGCATATTTGTGAAATAAATTTTCAATCTAACCGTGTCAGAACTCTTACAACAAGTAAAACCACGTGAAACAATAATTGTTTTTGCTATTTTGAGGAAAACATGTTTATAACCTGAAAGGTCAAAGAAAAATCACTACAAAAAAAACTTTTATTAGAAAGGGCCAAAGGCGGACACTAATCACAAAAAGCCCACGCAAAGATGCAATTAACGTGGCTTTTCCTTCACACAACTTTGAAGCTAATATCCTTGTCGCAAAAAAAATTGTCGGGTGCGTCGCAATAAGTTGGCTTGCGTGGGCTTTGCCTACAAGTTGCCAACATAAAAAATTACAAATGTTAGCGGGGGCTTAGCCTTGGACAGAAAGTGAGGGCTTAGGCTTAGCTAGGGGGACAATAAAATTAGCGTGGGCTTAGCCTTGGATAAGGGGACAATAAAATTAAAAATAAAGCGTAAGCTTAGCCTTGGATAGTGGGACAATAAAATTAGAATAAAGCGAGGGTTTGACCTTGGTAAAGTGACAATGAAATTAGAATGGGCTTAACCTTGGATATGTGGACACATAATTTTTTTTTGTATGCACTATTTTTGGCAGCTATTGGATTTTAAATATTAAATATTAATATTTTTTAATTTGCTTTTTTTTTTTTGCAATAGCATTAAAAAGAAAAAAACATCAATGAATTGATAAGTTAAAAACTAAAAAACAAAAGTAATGAATAAATTATTATATTGATGAATAAAAAGTTTTTAAGCACAAAAAGATGAGCATTATTAGTTAGCTTGGTTATCTTAGTGATTTCATTATTCTGGCAAGTAATTGGGTACATTTGTCAAATTCTTATTGGAATTTATTAATGGTTACTAGATTACTAGCACCACTTGAATACTGGACAAAAGTTCTTAAAGCAGCTTACTTTCTTACACAGCAAAAAGTTACTAATCTAGCACAGAAACGAAGATTTGGGAAAGCTATCATATAAGCCCTATAACTTTTATAGATTATATACTTCAAATAACAACTTAATTTTGATAAGATTGGCACATTTTACTTGACACAAGGCAGGATCACAGAATAAAATAGCAAGTTCAAGTGGAATCATTCCCTATATCTAGAAGGCCCCATATTACACATAACTTGTTCCAGATCTAACACATCCTTCCAATGGGTAGGGCCTGCTATTAAAAGTATTCTGAAAGATTAATGGTAGGCAATATGCAATATGCAATAGTTCCAATCCCACATAATCCCTCTTTCCATCTCTAATATCAAGACATCCGACAATTAAGTAAATGATTCTTACAGCTAACCCCTTGAAGAATCAAATGCAGGACATTCTTCATTCCATCCAATTCCTCCTTAGACATTGTCTCCAGAAAAAGGCCTAATGCATCAGATATGTCTGAGATAGATATAGGAAAAATAAATAAATATGGTATTAGATCCAGTGAATACTCAGAAGAGGAAGGTGCATGAGATTGTAATAACTACAATGCACCAATATAGAACAAATAGGGAAGAGCCTTGACACAATAGGAAGGTTGCTATCTTGCAACTCAGTGAAGATGAGTTGTAGTGGTGGAGATAGACTTTCCACTTACAAGGGTAAAAGCAATAAACTTGCCCTTCCCCAAACCCCACAATGAAGGCAACTTCATACACTAAATCACCATCTAAACTTAAATCTGGAAGCTATTTGTTCCTCTATTCCACATGCTTTTCACTTTCATTACACTGGTGCAATTAAAAAGGATACAAGCTTGTTGCTTAATAGGTGTTGTTTGCACAAATTATTTCTTAGACCATACTGCCACCAGACGTTGGTCAGTATTCAAAAGCCCAGGGCGATTATGTTTTGATAATGAGGTACTAGGTGGGCATTCAAGAACAACAAATTGAAGGATCCATTTCAGGTAGCTTACAGGGAATACTTTCCATAGCAGGAATTTGTCCACAAACATAGACCTGAGGTGGAGACATGGGGAACATAGCAAAACAAAGGGACATAAGCATATAAAAAGTGTTAGTAATACTGAAATTTCATTACAGGTTATTAAACAAAAAGGAAAAAAGTGCTTATGATGGAATATGCCTACAACCATGTTGTGTCCCCATAGTAGTCAATGGTGGGAAATGCCAGCATGGTGGAGGTTTAGCCCATATGTGGCAAAAAAATCGTTGAGTACTTGTTTGGCTTAGCAGCCAGCCACAATTGAACTTAAAACATGGTTGTAGCGTTCATGACTCTCATCCAGTGCAAAAACCTCTTACCCAGACCTAAAGTGGTGTCATTTTGGTGTTACTGTTCTAGCGGGACAATCTTGAGATTCTGTCCCCTTTTTTTAATTAATCAGAACAGAGTCAGGAACCCTATTGGTCACCATCACTTCAGTTACACAAAAACTAAACCCCCACTAATCTCTCCAATGATGTAGACCCACCTTCTCTAGCGACAATGCAACTTTATAGTATTTTCTGGCCATTTTTAGCAAAGTAATCTCTGATGAGGTTGTGCAGCCATGTTCTGAACTGCACAGATATCTCAAGGTATGAAAGAGATCTGCTACCTCTCTATTCTAACCTCTAGTTTGTTGTTCTTCTGGGTTCTACCCTACAGTCTACCCTATATTTTATATTATTTTCTAATTGGATTTTGTCTTCCTAGTTGAAGTATGGTAATTGCTTCATCCACTCAACCACACGGATGAACACCAATCACTGCCTCCACCTTTGCATCAGTTTCTTTCTTGTACATTGAAATGTGCATTTAGTTTTCAAATTTTGACTTTTGATCTCTAATTACAAATGTTTCTAATTTTAGTGTTTTTAATTTTATTTTTCAGCACACAGATATATAATGTGTATCTTAAAATTTCAAAACTGTGGTCATCCAGTACCCGATACAGCTTTTTCAGAGTCAGACACTACGTGCTGCTATTTTGAATTGACTGGTTGTAGATCATCCCTGAACAAAAGCAAAACAAAATGATATTTTCAGTCACCTGACAGAAGTCTGAAGCTTAAAAATTCGATGGAATAACAACCACATAAGCCAATATGCTTGAACATCACTTGCATCTTGAGTAGCTAACTTATGCAAAATCAACTCAGAGATTCTTTCCACCGTATAAGGATCACTGATGGATTCCATTATTCTTGACCAAAATACCATGTCAGGTTTTGACTCGAGTAACTCCTTAGTAACTGAATCATTATTTGATGATAAGCAGCTGTTGACCAGCCTTAGAACTTCAGGTATTAATTCACTAGATAGAAGATCTACAAGAAAGAGACTGAATTAGGAAACAATTTTGATCACACTAAACAACAGACAAAAATTAAAATATAATTCACAAGAAGAAAAAGAAAAGAAAAATAAAAGAAGAAAAAGAAAAGAAGGGATTAAAGTAAAGCAAAAATAAAAATTAATTATTTGTGTGTAATTTGCGTGGGCTTATAAACAATTCACCCCCTCTTGTTTAAGGCCATATATTCTAACAATTGGCATCAAGAGCTTGGTTCTTGAAAGATATTGAAGTTTGATCCTAAAAATATTTTTTAAATGGCTGAAAAGTTTTCTTTTGGGCAAGGTGCCTATTTAAACAAACCACCTTTTTTCTGTGGTATTAACTATGAATTGTGGTGCATAAGAATGAAATTCTTTGTTGAATCTATAGATAGAAAAATCTGGAATGTTATTACAAATAAAAGGTGAATAAAGTTGCGATTCAATGCCCAGATGATTGTCTCTGGAGGAACGGATGCCATCCGCTGCAAGATGTTCATGAGTACTTTTACAAGTACATCCCTACAATGGTTCAGTAGGCTTCCCGATGGTCACATCACCTCTTTCGCTCAATTCTCCAAATTGTTTAGAGAACAGTTCTCTGTCAACTAGGTCAAGCCACCTAAGTTGTGTGACCTTTTCAATGTAAGGTAGAGGGAGGAAGAACCGTTGAAGGATTATCTGGATAGATTTTGGGCGCTTACGGTAAGACTCCAGACGCATGATGAAGACGTGATGGTCACCGCTTTCGAGCAAGGGATCGTGGTGGGACCATTAAGTGATTCACTTCTTAGAAATCTGGCGGAGTCATTTTTCGAGATACAAGAGCAAGTTGTTGCCCACATTGAAGCATAGGAGACCGTGGTCAGGAAGAATGGCAGCTCGTGTTTAAGGCAACCTAGACCTAAGGAGAGAAGTCGAGCACGACCCTTACAAGTTAATGAAACCTGAACCGAGAAGAGAATGGACTCGAGATACGTACCATACGTAGCCAAAAGGAACGAACCCAAGACAAAGGCTAGGGAGGAGTCAGTAACTCAGCCCCAGTTTCGAGTATCATACAAGGAATTGTTAAGCATGCCAGGGGTAGTGCACAAGATGATGTTTCCCTAGAAGACCGATCAAAATCTAGGGTCACAAAAAGATGTCTGGTGCGAGTTGCACAAGGCATTTGGGCACAACGTCGAGCAGTGTATAGCTCTCAGTCACCAACTCTCTAGCTTGGTCAAGGAAGGTTTATATATTCCTTCACTCAAGAGTTGTCTTCTTGATTGGGCCTATAAAAATAAACAAAAGACCAGTTAGATCCATATGTGCAAATAAATCAATAAACAACCTTTAGGTTTTCATCCTCCTTATTATGTGGTTATGTGTCGATGAGGGCTCTATTATCACTATGTATTCATATTTAGTATCTTTATATTAAGTTTTATTGAATCTATTTTGCTTTTTTGGAATTGTAAAATTTTAGATCATGTAAATTTATAGGATATATATATATATATATATATATATATATATATATATATATATATATATTGAGATCTATTTTCTGATGAACTATATCCTTAAATAGTTCTAAATATGTAACGCTCAACCTTCTAAATAAACTTTCCTTCACTGTGCAACACATATTTTTATATATATCAAATATTTTTATTTACACCAGATTTTAATTAACCATTAAGATATCGTTATAGAATACGTTATTTGTACTTGTGCTTTATTTTTTTTTTTATTAAAACAGAATCCATTTTTTTTCATCAACGCATTTTACTTAAACTTATATTAATTTAATATTTTATTATTATATGGAGTTGTTATATGAAAGTAAGAGAAAAAGGGGATTATTAAAATAATTGTTTTCTTTTCGTATATAAAATTGACTTTAGTTTACTAAACGATAAAATATGATTTCAGTAACTGTGGCGCAAAGGTTGATTATTCAGTACGTCAAAGTAAAGATTTGTGTGGAGGAGAGTGTACATCTTGCAGAAGGAGGATGATAAAAGAGACAAGATGAGAAAAATAAGAAGGATAATTCGAAAAAACAATAAATACTAAATTATTTTAATAATATTCTATTAATAAAATCTAGAAAGTTATGAAATTTAATTTCTATGTAATGGTATAAAATTTTATGATTTGACCTAATAACCACCATTTCCTTCTTCATGTATATTTAACTCATACAATAATTATGTTATCGTTATCCAATAACGATGTAGATAACAAAATTACAACAAACAAATACTTAAACCACGAAAATTAAAACTAAAAAAATAAGATAAGATTATTGTTCTTACAAAATAATGTTATAGGGACGGAGCAATTCTCACCTGTGATGTTATTTTAGTCTTTGATTTATATCATTTGTTTATCTTTTTTGGTAGGGTTATTTGTAATACTACAATCTCAAATCAATTTTTATGGATAATAATGTAAGTTTTAAGATTAGAGTTTCACTACTTTCTTTCTTAAAAAATACTCATATTTATAGGTATGATTTTGGATTTTAAAATGCTATATAATGTGGCTTAACCGTACCTAATTTATCCACTAATTATGATTTTAATATAATTATCACATGATATAAGTTTGATAACACTAATAATTAATTAGAGATGTGAAACGAGATGATTAGAAGATCGAATGATTACGTGTATATGTGAATATTTGACCTCCTAATAATACAATTATCATTATGTACGAAGAAGTTATATCTCCTTACATCATATCAATATTACCAAAAGTACAAATATAACTTAATTTTAATAAGATAAATATAATTTATTCATTAATAGTTAACACTTACACTATGTTTTCAAATTCTTAAATTAGAACTTCCGATATAGAGAAGAGAAGAGAATTAACATTAGAAGATTTCACCAACTTTAATATTAAATTTACATTTTCATCATCATTTAACAAAATTATTTTGTCACTACGCCGACATTTATGACTAATTCAATTTATTCATTATTGAAAAAAAAAACTACATCGATTTTGCCACCATGTGTACCTGTCATGTAAGATGTTACAAGCATCGTAGCCACGCACAGCAAAGTGACATTGTCGTATTCAGTGTCTGCAAGTTCACTACCCTCTGCAACCAACTTGTAACGTTCAAGAGATTCACTATTCACATTCTGTTCCTTTTCATGATTTTCTTTCTTGCATGTGCCACGTACACATGCAACAAATCAATTGCAACCAGAATTTCTCCCTTGCCTATAACTCTATCATTTTTTGACTGTATCTTCTTTGTCTTATTTGTAGTTGTTTTTTATCAGTTTTACTTTGCATGCAACAAAACATTATACATCGTGAATATAAAATGTAAGGTAGTAATTATCAGAAAAATACAAAACCAATGAGTGGTCAAATTCCAGATAAATATTATTCATGATGGTATCGTGTCAATACCAGGCTTGCTTTGCTTATTAATGGATACTAATGCCTCATCTTCTGAATATTTATCATAGTGTCCCTTTTTTGGTGTTCAATATATTCCATTTTTGATAAATGAAAAAAGATATTCTGTCAGTATGTTAGATTTTGCTGCATTAAGTTTGTTCATCACTGGTCAATCAGAATTGCCTCTAATTAATTTATAGTATATATAAGAAATTTTGTTTTTCAAAAACAGTTTATTTTTCAAATCCTAATGACTTGGTGTAAAATGTAAATAATATATATAAAAGAGTAAGTATGTTTTATTATCTATAAAAAATTAATAAAATAAAATGAGACACTTCAGTAATGTTTCAACCCTTATACAGATATTTCAGGAGTATTTCAACCCTTATACAAGATTAACCCTTATACAAGATTGACCAAAAACCAACCATCTCAGCAAACAAACTACAAACTCTACAACCTCCAAACCAGCTCTCAATAACATGGCATCTCACATTAAAAATAAAACCATGCTACCCTGTCGAGGCACTAACAAAAAAAAAGTATGTTATCTTCCTTTTTCTTTATTTTTCACTATAATGCTTTGTGTTGGAGATCCCACATCGACTAGAGATTAGAGCCTTTCATTGTATATAAGTGGGTGCAAACCTCACCTTATCGAGCCGGTTTTATGGGGTTGAGTTAGGCTTAAAGTCCACTTCGTAACATGGTATCAGAGCCATTTCGAGCCTATCCTAGCGAGTGTTTGTGTTGGGCCTATCGTGCCACCCGCTATCGGGCCGCTATCAGACCACCCATAATATATAGTCCCACGCACAAGTTGGCAGTCTTGGCGTGAGGGGGGTGTGTTGGCTCTAATCTTTAAGCCTAACTCAACCCTATGAGCCGGTTTTATGGGGTTGAGTTAGGCTTAAAGTCCACTTCGTAACATGGTATTAGAGCCATTTTGAGCCTATCCTAGCGAGTGTTTGTGTTGGGCCTATCGTGCCACCCGCTATCGGGCCGCTATCGGACCACCCATAATATATAGTCCCACGCACGAGCTTCTATCTATTACTCTCGGCGTGAGGGGGTGTGTTGGAGATCCCACATCGACTAGAGATGAGAGCCTTTCATAGTATATAAGTGGGTGCAAACCTCACCCCATTGAGCCGGTTTTATGGGGTTGAGTTAGGTTTAAAGTCCACTTCGTAATACTTTGTTTGGATTATGGAGTAAATTTGAGATGATTTTGAGGAAAAGTGTAAAAAAAGTTAGAGCCTTTGGATTAAGGTAAATAGAGTGAAAAGTGTGAGGAAAGTTTATAAAAGTGTGTGAATGATGTGATGAATGTGATTGAAATTATATATTTTTAATTGATAAAAATGTAAGTTTACAAATTTATCCTTATATTTAAAAATGGTTAAAAATTAATTTGATATATTTATTTATAAATTATAATTATTTTTAATTAAAATATTATTTAAATATGTATAATTATAAATATTTGATAAAAAGTAAATCGATATAAAAATCAAGTGTTTGATTACCTCTGTTGCTACATGTTTATGACTTCCTGTCATACTTTCACGAGCGTTGCAATCATATTTCAAAAATTGTTTTTTAAACTAAAAGAAAATCCCCCGATTATCTAATCACAATGTCTTTCAAAAAAAGTTTTCTAAAATTGTTTAAAGCTTTATTTAATGATGGAGAGAGATGTGATGTTCTAAGTGGACAGGTAAAAATTACATTACCTACCTGATATTGTAATCCGATTATGATCATGGTAAGTAAATGAATTTATTAAGTAAAACAAAGTAATATCTTAGTTTTATTTGTTGTCTAAATCATAGATTTATACATCAAATAATGAGAAATTGAAGGAGATTCTTACCTTAAAAAATAAAAGAACTACCTTGAAACTAAGGTGTATGCAGAAAATATTCGAAATGAACTTGTTAATATGTAATGAGACATTTAATACAAATATTTAAAAAAAGATATGGAGTCAAATTGAAAAGAATTTAGAACGAGTGAAATATAATTTTGTTGTTGGATGATATGTGTTATCTTTTAGTTAAAAAGTGATATAAAATGAGATGGTATCTTTTGTTGAATTAAAAATTTATATAAAATAAATTTATGAATATTACCTGTTTGATTTCAGAACGTTAAATTTTAGCCTATGTTAACATATGTTTGTGTTTATGTATTCTTTTATAACTGTTATCAATGTAAAAGTTTTGTATTTTTTTATTACTTATTCAACAAATATTAAACGTATTTTCTCTTAAAAGCTCAAATATTGTTTTGGTTTTAATTATTAGAAATATGTGTATTTAGAATGTTACAACGCGACAAAGTATTAACTCGCTTTTTACTATAATCAATGAGATTACAATGGGGATACCATTAATTCCCTACAAGGAAATCTTAATTTAGCTGCAAACAAATATTGAAGGCCATAAGTGGACACTAAATAGTGCCCATTAAACCTTCATTAAACTTTTATTATTAAAATAAATTAAATAAGGTGTGAGGAAAGCGTGAGTTATTCTCACGTAAACTTAAAAAAAAATAAAAATAATGGTTGCGTTGCTGAAATGGCAGCTACTAAAATTATAAAAATAATTAAAATTTAAATATTTGAAGGTTAAGCCCACGCTAAAAGTTTTAAAATTAAATTTAAATAATTAATTTGCGAAAATTTCTTATAAACAATTCACCCCCTCTTGTTTAAGGCCATATATTCTAACAATTGGCATCAAGAGCTTGGTTCTTGAAAGATATTGAAGTTTGATCCTAAAAATCTTTTTTAAATGGCTGAAAAGTTTTCTTTTGGGCAAGGTGCCTATTTAAACAAACCACCTTTTTTCTGTGGTATTAACTATGAATTGTAGTGCATAAGAATGAAATTCTTTGTTGAATCTATAGATAGAAAAATCTGGAATGTTATTACAAATAACTATCTCATGCCTATATCTGAAAATGTTTCTTCTAAAAGAGAACATCTTGATTGTGTAGCTATGAACATCATTGTATATGCACTTGATTCTAATCAATTGCTCAAGGTTTCAGAATGTAGTTCTGCCAAAGAAAGGTGGAATACCCTTGAAGAGTATCACAAGAATCCAATGAGTGTCTTGATGGACAAAGAAGAATCTTTTGCTTAATCTTTCTCTTCAGAATCCAGAAAGAAGATTTGTCTTATGAAAAAAGAAGAATCTGGATCAAGTCAAGCTGTTGGGAACAAAAACTGTCAATACTCAAGTGGTGAGAGTGAAGAGGAAACATTTAGGTTGTTGTTTATGAAATTCTGCAAGTTCTTAAAGAAGAGAAACAACAAAAGTGAGTCATTCAACAGGTATGATAACAAGAAACCTATTGAGTTTAACACTAACAAATATACATGCTTTGGATGTGGTGAACAGGGTCATATTAAAACTAAATGTCCCAACAAAGAGAGGAAAAACTTCAAGAAGCATGAAAAGAAAGGAAAATCAAGAAGAACTTATAATGATGACTCATCAAGCTCCTCTTCAAGTGATGAAGAAGAAGCAAATTTATGTCTAATGACAAGACAAGAAAGTGACACAAGCAGTGTAAGTTCAAGCACTTCTATTAATTTTGAGAATTATAGTCAACTTCTTGATGCCTTTAATGAAACTCATAAAGAAGCTAATAGGTTGGCCCTTTTAAATAAACGGTTGAAAGGTTTAAACAACTCGTTGAAAAATAGAGTCAAGATCTTGGAAGAAGAGTTGAATAATTCAAAAACTGATTTTGAAAATTTGGAAATGATTTACCAAAACTCTTCTTGTAAGTGTGTTGATTCAAGTTCTTGTAAAAATTGAGAATCTCTTCAAAAGAAGGTTCACTATCTTTTAAAAACCATGGACAAGTTTTCCAAAGGCAAATCCAATCTTGAAACTGTTTTTGCTTCTCAAAAATGTGTTTTTGGCAAGGCTGGTGATCCTGCCTGTTGACCAGAACGTCGGAACTTGCCTCGTCAAACTTGGATCGACGTGCGCACCGCTTCAACCTCCGTCCTTCGTCACGATCCACCTCAAGAACCTGCAAAAGAACAGAGCGGTGCCGCTGCGGCCGATCGCACTCCAACGCCCAAGTCAGTGACTGAACCACCAAATACTTCAAGAGCAAACACTCAAGAATTCTCAAGGAACCGTGCAATGTTCTCTCTCACAGTATGCTCAAGAACTCGTAAGCGTAAAGAAGACAATCTGAACGTGCGTACCTCAAAAGTTCGTTGGGAAACCCTTTTATACCTGGTCACTTTCTCTGATGTGAATGTAACTACAAGAACACATGATTCTTGACATTCTTAGGAACAACTTGAGCTGGATTTGAAAGGCACTTTACTTTAGAATTGGATCAATGTTCTAAATTCAAGAACTCACCAAAACTAAGCACCAACCAAGACTCATATTGAAGTCCATGTATTGTCAAATTGAATCAAAACAAAAGGAAGGAAGAACAAGAATTAAAATTGGACAGAATTAAGAAACTAGCTACTGAACCGAAAAAGAAACAAAGAACAAAGCTGGAAAACAGAATGTAAACGGTCGAAAATGAAGGAAGCACATTAGGAAATCAAAACTACCGAATGGAAAATTGAAGAAAAGGGAAGAAGAACACTTATAGAAGAAGATGCTTGCTGGATTTTGAGAATTGGAAGAAGCCATTCACGCCACTTGGAACCTTGAACCAAGATAAGTGATGGAGTGCCGCCACTTGAAGCTCACCATTGCTCACAAGATAAGGCAAAGGAAGAAGAAGACCCAAGACTCACAATTTCTCTCCAAATTTGAGTATAGTCTCTCTACTATAAAATTCCAATCTGAATTTTACAAAGGAAGCACCTCTATTTATAGCCTAAGGTGCTGAAAAATAGGTGGGAAATTTCAAATAAACTCATTTGAAATTCCCACCAAAAACAAGTCACATGGGAGGTGTGACCTTTTTCTACTATGACACCTCCCAAAAACTACACCTACACCACTCTCCTAAGTCACATGGGTAATGTGACTTTATTTTACATTTTCACACTCCTTTATTTAATAACCACACCTCCTAAAACTATACAAGAGTATTTCAAAGCTTGGCCTTGCCCCTCATGGGATGGACTTGGGCTCTTTGGGCTTTGGCCTTCTTGGGCTTGGGCTTTGGGCTTGGGCCTCATCTTTATTTTATGTCTTCTTTTAATTTTGAGAAGACTAGAAGGAAGAACTTCAAATGTGAGGGTGGATGTCCTCTTCCTCCATTAATAAAAGCCTCCTTTATTTGATTCTCATCATACTCCTCGAGTTGGAGAGAATTCGTCCACGAATTCTGAATCCCTGCATATAACAAAGTCAGTTTAGTTTTACAATTGAAAGTGGAAGAAAAATGTAAACATGACTTAGCATTTGTAAATAATGGGATTTCAGAAAAGGAGGTTCTATAAATCGACCAAGTGGGAAAAATTTGTTTGGGAATGATGTGATGTTGTGGAAAAAGACCTCTTAAATGGTGACAACCATTAGGAGGTATGAACAAATTATCCCTAACTGTTTTTAACCAAGATGGTGGTGAAATAGGAACCTTGGGTAAGGAAAAAGATAAGGAAGGAAAACACCTTGGAGGTGAAAGGATTAGATCCATGTCAACTTGGCCTTCTTTGTCTTTTTCTTTTTTACTTGTGGTAGGTGGGTGAGGTAGGTCTTGTTTTACCTTTTTTATCATTAAGATTTGCTTTTGTGGACAATGAAGAGCTATGTGCCCAAAACCTAAACATTTAAAACATTTGATATTTGAAGGTTGGGTAGGTGACTTAGGATTAGAAGGATTTGTAGTAGAAACTTTCTTTGGAAACATGGTTTGTTTGGAAAAATTGGAAGGACAATTTTGAGTAGACATTTTGTTGGCATCCTTCCTAGAAGAGTTGTAGAAATTATAATCATGAGTATTTTCGAAAGTTGTTTTCAAAAGACAGGATTCTACCTTGATGGCTTGGCGAAAAACTTTCTTTAAAGAAGAGTACTCATTTAAGTCTACAATTTCTCTAATATCTCTTCTCAAACCACGTACAAACCATTTTAGCTTTGACTCTTCATTAGCATGCATATTCATTTTAGTCAAAGTTGTTTCAAAATCTCTAATGTATTCTTCTACCATCCTATGTCCTTGAGGAAGCCTTTGGAACTTCAACAAGTGTTCCTTCCTAGAAGGAGGAACAAACCTCGCGCGCATACACTCTTTCAAAGCATTCCAAGAAACCACGAGAGGTTTCTTGCGATATATAATGTCCATTACAATTTTATGCCACCATTCTTTGGCATAGCCCACAAAGGATGAAGAAACTATCCTAAGTTTATCGTCATCTTGGACCTTATACACATGAAAATAATGGTCAACCTTATCTCCCAATCTAAATACACATTAGGATCACTATCACCATTAAAACTAGGGACTTTTTTACAAGCAATGTTGAACACTTGGTGATATCTTTGGTCACGATTATAGCTCTCTTCATGAGAATGATGGTGATGCCACCTTCTGCTATGTTCTTCTTCACCAAGGACTGAAACTTTGGAAGGAGAATGCTGCTTGTAATATGCACCACTTGAATAGCCAGCCATTTTGCAAATGAAAAACAGCAAACTCACAAAAACAGCAAACAAGTTAAGAAACAAAATTAGCAAAAACAGTGAGCTTGGCAATGAAATTGCCGAAGTGAATTGAGGCAGAAAATAGATCACTCTCAAAGAAATAATGTTCTTGCACCAATCTGATCTTGAGGCCTTGGAATCCTCAAATGAAATATGTCAAAGCAAGCACACCAATCTCAAGAGCAACCACCACAAAACCAAAGAAACAATAAAGACAAACAAGAAAAGGTATAAGCAAAGAAAGGTAATTGCAAAAGGAATACTATATGTAAGACAAACTCAAAGAGTAAGAATGAAAGACAATCAAGAAAATAAAGAACTCAATGAGAAAAGTAGGCACACAAAAGAATACTTAAGGAAAAGTTCTAGAGTAGATGAAGAAAACAAAAAAATTAGCTACTGGAAATTTTTTTTTTTTAAAAGGCAAACTGTGCTTGATATTCACTGATTTAACTGGAATGATGTAGAGCGAACTGGATTATGAAATTTAAACCACAGAAACTTCAAGATGTTAACTCAATAATGGCACTGGAATCAATTAAAAACAGTAAGCCAATTGAGAGAAATAAATTTTTCAAAATTGCTGCCCAATTACCGTCTTTTTTTCGGCAGTAATGTACACTTTTCGTATTTTATTTATCATTTTTTGTGTACTTGGAATTTTTTTGTACTTCTTTTTGCTATGCTTTTGTAACACTTTGAAGAATGTAAATCCAAATTTTCAAAATTTTCCAGTGAGCCAGTTAATTGCAGTAAATTGAAAACAGTAGCACGTTTGTAAGAAAACAGAGGAACCTATTTAGGAATGAAAAACAGTATGATGAACTAGCAAAGACATAATGGAAATTGTGTAAAGGAACTTGTATAGAACTAGAATACAAGCATGAACTCAAATCTAAAAATGAAAATGCACAAAGGATCAAGCAATAAACTCAAAACAGAAAGTAAACCAAAGCAAGAAACAATCAAAGCAATAAAAGTACTACAAGAAGTAATGACAATTATGGAATAACATGACTAAGACAAAACTTGACATGATTACAAAATTAAAAGACATATCACAAGATGTATCAACAAGTGAAAGAAGCTTAAGGTCAGCTCTAGGAAGGTGAATGCCATTCCAAAAGAGCAGCCATACTCATATGAACAATGAGCGTCATAAACCTTTTCACAAACACTTGGTGTAACAAAAGAAAAACAGCAAGAAAAACTCAATTAAGCCTAAAACAGAAACTTAAATTGCAAGAAATTAAAAAAGCTCTTGAAATAAAGTGCACGCAGCTGGACACGTGGCTCGCATCCAGTCGTACACGTGCCATCATCTGGAGCCTCCTTGACTTGGGCGCTGCTTCTGACTCTCTTTTGGCTAAGTTACTTATGCATGGTACTGCCCAGTGCATAGCTAACTTGGGAGCGCGATCTCTACTAGAATTGGCGAGTTAGGGTGCCTTCGTACACCTTTCCTGTGGTCTCGCCGGCCGCCTTCATAATCTGCACCACCTTCATCTTCGGCGATGTGCTTGCTCTGGCGATCTCCAATCCCTTGGTCGCCTGAGTTTACATCTGGCGACTTCATCTTTAACCTGGTATGCTGGAGATCGGAGAACGCCAATCTTAATAACTGGCGACTTCACGAGCCCCCCGACTTCCTTCCCCTCTGCCAACTTGGCGTCCCGTCAACACGCCGATACTGTAGCTTGATGCCACGTCATCACTTCCGACTACCAGGGCGGTACACAAGCCCCCTAGTCTTAAACGAAGACTTGTCCAGCGAAAAGACTAAAAGAGTCACGTCAATACCGATCTACGTGGCACTGGCGCAGAATTTCAAGCGGTTGTACTTTCTGCTTCTCTGACGCTCCACCAAACACCTCACCCATCGCTCGACACGTGGCTTCATCAACGATTACCTTCAGTTAACGTTTGCGCTTCCCAAACCCATTTCGAAAAACCCTTAAACCCATTTCGCTCCACTGTTCCATCACTTTCTTCGTATTCTCAAACGCTCCAACTCTCTTCTGCAAAAAAGCTCTCAACGTTCTTCAACTTCCTGAATCACCAACTTCCTTCATCACTCTTCCGATCACAAAAAGGTACTTCCTTTCCTTCTTCTGCTGGTTTTTCCTGCATTTTAACCGATTCGCATCATCCTTTAACTGTCTGGTGCATACGTTGTGGGTTGTTTTTTTCATTTCTCCTTTCTCGTAACTTAGGGCTTCGTCAACGTCACAACGAACCTACGTTCGTTCGTTTTTCACCCTTCTTCCATGATCGAGTCAGCCTCTGCGAACCCTGATCATTTTTCCTTTTCTTTTTCCTCTGCAGCTTCCGCAATGACTCGCTCAAAGATCACCCCAAACCCTCCTCCTTCATCACGAAACCCCTCCTCACAAGCACATGACCCACCGCGAGCACGTGGTGCTTCGTCTTCTCAGGCTGAGAGGCCTGCACCCTCCCGCCCCAACTTGGCTCAGGCCACTCCACCCGTTGCCGGAGGAGCCTCTGTTCCCTCCCCAGACTTCAAAAATCTATACCCCTGGGCCACCTCGACTTTGTTGAGGGAAACGTCTTCTGTAAATTCCGCTGGGGCAGTTATGCGACTAAAGAAAGGGGACGAGCCTCACCAATCATTCCATAAGGAGCACGACGAACAAATGACGGTGCTACCTTGCCCCCCCGACCTGCCAGTTTGCGCCGACGACAAGGGGAACAACGGTGGACCCTTCTGCTTCGTTTACACAACCCTGTTCAAGAAGGTGAAACTTAGGTTTCCCTTCACTCGCTTTGAGAGGGAGCTTCTTACCGAGCTCAACATCGCCGCCGCCCAGCTCCATCCCAACAGCTGGGCGTTCGTGCGGGCGTTCCAGGTCATGTGCGACCATCTGGGGTTGCCAGCATCAGTGGATGCTTTCTTATTTCTTTTTGAAGCCAAGCACCCAGGAGATCGCCTGTGGGTAAGCTTGAACGGGATTGCTGGGAGGTCGATCCTCTCTATCTTCCAGCAATCCTACAAAGACTGGAAAGGCAAGTTCGTCCAGGTGCGCCCCAACGACAAGGACGCTTCGTTGCTCGACGGTTTCCCCTTGTATTGGGTAAACAAGGGGAACAAAGAGTCCAAGAGTAGCTTCAGGAGGCCAAGAAGTCCTGATAGCATGGGTGCCTTGGACAGAGACCTCTGCTTCTTCTGGAAGAGCGTGGCAGATGCCAACATCACCTTCCTCACCACCACGCTCATCTGCTTCGAGTTCTTCGAGGACCAACTCGAAATTCGCATAGGTTAGAACGTCTAAGTCTTTATTCTAACATTACCTCTGTTAACTATTTCTGGGCGTCTTGTGCGTTGTGCGCAAGACTTTTGGTTTTATTTTTCTGCACCATTTATCTGCTTTGCTGCATACTGCCTTATGCATTTATTTTCTCTCTGAGCTAACCCATGCATTTTTGCTCTATGCAAATAATATGTTGGGCCAGGGCAAGCTCGCTGAACTGAGGGCGCTCGCCCGAACCCACGGGTTGGCATCGGGTTCACAAACCGTGCCAAACTCGGTGGTGGAGATCGCCGCCGCACAGGGTCGATCGCCACCCAAAGGCCCAACTCCTCCCGATGTCCAACCCGCCAACCAACGCAAAAAGCTTGTCCTCAGGAAACCCAAGAGGAAAGCCCCCCAAGTAGTCCACGAGGAGGAAGAGGAAGACGACGAGGCAACTGAAGACGGCCTCGTCACGAAGAGGAAGAGGGTGGCACCTTCTTCACCATCTGCTCCACCCCCTCTTCCAACATCAACACCACCATCTACACCTGCTCCGCCTCCAACATTGCCACCCCCACCAGCTCCTGCCTCACCAGTCCAAGCAATTCCATTGGCGTCTGCGCCACCTGCGGTTGAGGCCCCCGAGCCAAACTTCATGGAGGACCCCCCGAGCGCCTCCACGCCTTATGTATCAGCTGGAGGGGGTCCCCCTTCAAATGCCTCAACCGCAAACGTTGCTCCAATCGGGGATGAGGTTGCCCACAACTCTCCGATTCTGATTACCGAATCCCCGACGTCGCCACCACGCCAAGAAGCACCTGCTGAGCAACCAACTAAAGAAGGTGGTGGCGAAAACCAACAACAAACCCACCCAGTGCCTCCACCAGCAAGCCTCTCTCTCGAAGTCACGAGGATGTGGGAGCCTTTCTCGGCCAAACTGAAGATGATGGCAGAGGACTTCCCCACCATTATCTCTAGAGCTGTGGAGAGCTCCACCAGGAAGCTCCAGGATGACCTCTACGCCCTTTGAACTGAGAACAGCACTATAAGGATTGAGGCGGAGAGGTTATCCTGCAATCTGACACTCGCGGAGATTGAACATTCCCGAGTAGAAGATGCAATGAGCACCGAGCTCCGGGTGGCGCGCAAGGAGGCCACCGATCTCCGCCATAAGGTACAGCTCTTGGCTCAAGAGAAGATCGAGCTAGAGAGCAAGCTGGTGCCTTATCGCGTGAAAGTGGCTGACCTGGAGGCCTTGATCAAAGCCGATGCCGCCAAGGTGAAGAAACTAGAGCAAAGGTCAGCTGATCGGGAGGTCTTCCTGGGGGCGGTGGAAAAAGAAAGGGACGACACCATGGCGAAGCTTGCTGAAGCCAACACAGAGAAGGGGAAAATCGCTGCTGAATTGGGCCAGGTGCAGGCAGAATCCAAGAAGGTTGCTGAAGACCTTCTTCAAGCTCAAGAAACCATCGAAAAACTCAAGAAGCAAGCTGAAGAGCTGGAGCAGCAGAACAAGGGGCTGAAGGAACAAACTGAAGAACTCAAGAAACAAATTGAAGAGCTTAATCTGAGTTCTGCCCAAATTCTTGCTGCTGGATTCGAGGCCGCACGGGAACAGTTCGCCTGCTTGTTCCCCGATCTGGATCTTAGCATGGTGTCCCTCAACAACGAGGTGGTGGATGGGAAAGTTGTTCCCGCTGAAGACTAATTGATTTCCCCTCATCCACTACCTTTATGCTTTTTCTTTGCAGATAAATGTAATAAACTTTATATTTTCCTGTATATGTGTTCTTGAATCTGATACTCACTTTAATGACAAAGTCCTTGTATTTCTTCTTATAACTTCTTTAGCTGCTTTAACTTTCCTTGCACAATTTGCTTCAAGAAATTAACTTAACGATTTCGTAAGCGCGATCATATACTTAACTGCTTCGAACCACTTCAACTTCAAATAACAATCACTTTAACAACTTGTAATCTCAAGGCAATGAACTTCAGCGTAAAACCATACTTCAAACAACGAACTTTAACTCAACTACTGGCTTAAAACATCGCTTCACCCGATCTGCTTCATCAAAAACGGGTCTTTAACTTTCTCGCCACTGTTTGAACTTTTCCTGGTCGCCAAAGACTCTTGGCGATATCAGCTTCTTTCTGGCTTCATACCTTGGCCATTGTTCTTTTATCTGGGGGTAGAGGCGCCTTTCGGATCCTTCCCTACCTCCTTGAGCTTCAGAACAAGAGACCGGGTGGCTAGGCGCTCTCTTCGAACCTACCTTAGCCACCCTCCAAACTTCTTCCACCCTTTACACCATACCTGAACTCGTTCGAGACGAGAAGGATTTTATCTTGCCTGAACTCGCTCATAGGCGAGAAGGTCTTTAACTCGCCTGAACTCGCTCATAGGCGAGAAGGTCTTTTAACTCGCCTGAACTCGCTCATAGGCGAGAAGGTCTTTTAACTCGCCTGAACTCGCTCATAGGCGAGAAGGTCTTTAAATCGTGCCTCTACATTGCCCCAGGGGTTACATCTCCTCCCCCCAGAAACACTGAGGACTTTCGCTGGTGCCTCTACATTGCCCCAGGGGTTACATCTTCCCGCCCCCAGAAACACTGAGGACTTTTCACTGGTGCCTCTACATTGCCCCAAGGGTTACATCTTCTCGCCCCCAGAAACATTGAGGACTTTTCACTGGTGCCTCTACATTGCCCCAGGGGTTACATCTTCTCGCCCCCAGAAACACTGAGGACTTTTCGCTTTTCCTCGCCTGCACTCGCTCGACAGCGAGGAGGTCTTTATCTTGCCTCAGAACGCGCGAGGGCGTTGAGGTCTTTTAACTGGTGCCTCCGATCGCCGAAAGACGATGAGGACTTTAAACTTTAACTGATGCCTCCGATCGCCGAAAGACGATGAGGACTTAAAACTTTTTTAGAAAACATGCAATATATCTTTACTTGCCTTAAATCACATATAAGCGACAAGGTCTTTCTTCAAAATTTTCTGAAAACAATAAGCATGCAATCTAAAACAACTTTGAGCTTCGAAAACTCTTCTTTATTGGGTGGCCTCATTAAAAACCCTCCTTAGGGAAAAAAGAGTGCCCCCTTCAAACTGTTTGCAGAGACATTGTAACATAACTTTGTGTTTGTCTTTACTTACAAAGTTCTTAACTGTAATACAACTTGAGGTGCGTGGCGTTCCAAGTGCGAGGAATCGCCCCTCCTTCCAATGTCTCTAAGCGGTAGGCGCCGTTCCCGAGTGCCTCAGTTATTCTGAACGGTCCCGTCCACTTGGGCGACAGTTTATTCTCCATCTCGTACTGGTGGGCTTTCCTCATCACCAGGTCGCCTTCTCTAAACTGTCTCGGCATCACCTTTGAGTTATATCTTCGTTCAATTCTTCTTTTCACCGCCTCAGCCTTCAATCTTGCCTCTTCCCTGACCTCATCCAGTAGATCCAGGTTCAACCTTCTCTCCTCATTCGAGTCTTCCTCTACGAAGTTCTGGAATCTCGGCGAGCTTTCCTGGATTTCTACAGGAATCATTGCGTCACACCCATAGACCAAGCTGAACGGGGTCTCATGGGTTCCTGACTGTTCGGTAGTGTGGTACACCCAGACTATACGGGGTACCTCCTCAGCCCAGCTTCCTTTGGCTTTCTCTAGCCTTCTCTTCAAACCTCTCAGCAACACCCGATTAGCTGACTCTACTTGGCCATTTGTCTGAGGGTGCTCGACGGATGCAAACACTTGTTGAATTCCCACCCCTTCGCACAACTTCTTCAACAGGTGGCTTGCAAACTGAGTCCCATTGTCCGACACCAGGCGCTTGGGCACACCAAACCGGCACACGATGTTCTTCCATACGAAACCTTCGATCTTGTGTGCGGTGATCTGGGCCACTGGTTCTGCTTCGATCCACTTGGTGAAATACTCAATCGCCACCACCAAGTACTTCATCTGCCTGATCGCCAGCGGGAATGGCCCCAGGATGTCGATTCACCACGTATGAAATGGCCAAGGGCTGTAAATCGACTTCAACTCCTCGGGAGGCGCCTTGTGCCAATCGGCGTGCTGTTGGCATTGTTTGCAACACTGTGCATACTTCTTGCAATCTTCTCTCATCGTTGGCCAGTAGTACCCTGCACGGAGAGTCCTTGCGGCCAGAGCTCGACCCCCGACGTGGCTTCCGCATATCCCTTCGTGGAGCTCTGCCATGATTCTCGCGCATTTCTCGCCATGCACACATTCCAGGAGTGGGTGAGTGAACCCAAACCTGTACAACTCACCATCAATCAATGTGAACTTGCTAGAATTCTTCTTTATCTTCCTAGCCTCTGTCGGATCTAGCGGGAGAAGGCCATCTGCCAGGCACCGCTTGTACTGTGTTATCCAGGTGTCTGGCTCGTGGGTAGCACAGACCTGCGTCATGTTCACCTTCTCTCCTCGACATGCTCTAATTCTCAGCGATCTCAGTGTTTCTTGCGTCAAAGACTTGTGGCTTCTTGCCGCTTTTTCCGTCGACCTGCTTATCTGAAGAACCAGGTGATCTGCCACAAATGCTCTCGGCGTCTTCAGAGTTTCTTGAATCACCGTCCTCTGCCTACCCCCCTTGCCTGAACTGGCGAGCTTAGCTAGCAAGTCAGCTCGGGCATTCTGCTCTCTGGGCACATGCACCACTTCAAAGGAGGCAAAGGAACTCTTCAATTCCCGCACATACTCCAGGTAAGCCGCCATTTGTGGATCTTTAGCCTGGAACTCGCCTGTTACTTGCCCTGTGACTAGCAGCGAGTCACTCTTAGCCACCAACACCCTCGCTCCCATCTCCTTTGCCAGCAAAATCCCGGCGATCAGCGCCTCATATTCCGCTTGATTGTTGCTGGCTTTGAAGGCAAACCTCAAAGATTGTTCGATCAATACGCCGTTGGGTCCTTCCAAAATGACTCCAGCACCGCTACCCTGCTGGTTCGACGACCCATCCACCGAGAGTACCCAACGGAAGTCGTCCCCTTCAACTCGTGTCGCCTCAGACGAAAGCTCGACCACGAAATCTGTGAAGATTTGCCCCTTAATCGGGCCTCGAGGTTCATACTTAATATCAAACTCTGACAGCTCTACTACCCACTTCACCATCCTTCCCGCAACGTCGGGCTTCTTCAAGACCTTCTGGATGGGCAGGTCAGTCATCACCAGAATTGTGAAGCTATGGAAATAGTGGCGCAACCTCCTCGCCGAAAATACCACGGCCAGCGCAGCCTTCTCCAGGGCCTGATATCTCGTTTCGGGGCCCTGCAGCACCTTACTAACAAAATAAATAGGCTTTTGAGCCTGATCTTGATCCTGGGCGAGCACCGCACTTACCGCCCTCTCAGTTACAGCAAAATACAACCTGAGAGGGGTTCCCACCAGCGGTTTGCACAAAACCGGCGGGCTCGCCAGATACTCCTTCAGCTTGACGAAGGCTTCCTCGCACTCCTTCGTCCAAACAAACTTGTTATTCCTCCTTAAGCACTGAAAATAAGGATGGCCCTTCTCTCCGCTAGCTGACACGAAGCGAGACAGGGCGGCCATCCGACCTGTTAGTTGTTGTACTTCCTTCACGGTAGTCGGGCTCCTCATCGCCAAGATGGCGGCACACTTATCCGGGTTGGCCTCTATTCCTCTTTCAGTCAAGAGGAAACCCAAAAACTTCCCAGCCTCCACGCCAAAGATGCATTTCTCTGGATTCAGCTTTAATTTGAACTTGGCGATCGTCGTGAACAATTCCTCCAAGTCTGCAACGTGCTTGCTTTTCTCTGGCGAGGTCACGACCATGTCATCGACGTACGCTTGCACATTCCTTCCCAGCATCGGTGCAAGTACTCGATCCATCAACCTCTGGTACGTGGCCCCCGCGTTCTTCAGCCCAAATGGCATCACTTTGTAGCAGTAGCACGATCTCTCGGTCATGAAGGCAGTCTTCTCTTCATCCATGGGATGCATCTTGATCTGATTATACCCAGAGAAGGCATCCAGGAAGCTCAACAACTTACACCCCGCAGCACTATCCACCAGGGCGTTTATGCTTGGTAAAGGATATGAATCCTTTGGGCAAGCCTTGTTCAGATCCGTGAAATCGACGCACATGCGCCATTTCCCATTACTCTTCTTCACCAGCACGACATTTGCCAACTATTCAGGGTACTGGACTTCCCTGATGTGGCCTGCAGCGAGGAGTTTTTGTGTTTCGTCCCTAATCGCCTGCCTCCTCTCCTCGTGGAACTTTCTTCTTCTTTGTCGCACTGGTCTCACCAAGTTGTCCATCACCAGATGACGGCACAAGAAGTCGGGATCGATCCCGGGCATGTCCGAAGCGGACCATGCAAACGCATCCAGATGCCGTTCTATCACCTTGGCGATCTGGTCCTGGAGCTCAACCTCCAAGGATCTTCCCAGCTTGAAGATTCTTCCCCCGATCTCTCTCTCGAGCCACTGCTGGACGGGTTTTGGTCTGGTTTCTCTGGCGATCACCGCCCTGGCGATTCCCAGTTCTCTCGCTTCCTCAGGGCGATTCCTCGCCTCTTCTTCCTCCAGACCGGCGTTCCCCTCCTCCAGCTCAGCATCCACCATCTCCACGTCTCTTCCGGCGGTCTCCTCTATCACCGTCGACCTGGGCTTCACACCGGGAGGCGGGGTGGTTGTTACGTAACTCACCGATCTTTTGTTTTTCAGGCTATTCTCATAGCACTTCTTTGCTTCTTTCTGATCGGATTTGATGGTGATCACCACCTCCTCCATAGACGGCAACTTCACCTTCATGTGCCGAGTCGACGGTATAGCGCCTATCCGATTGAGCGTGGGCCTTCCCAACAGGATGTTGTAGGCTGAAGGAGCGTTTACAACAAGGTATTTGATTTTCTCCGTTCTCGAACCCGCCTCGTCTGTAAACGTAGTCCTCAATTCTATGTACCCGCTGACCTCCACCTGGTCACCAGCGAAACCATACAAACACCCTCCATAGGGCCTCAGCTGGTCAAGGGGCAACTCCAACTGCGTGAAAGTCGGCCAGAACATCACGTCTACCGAGCTTCCTTGGTCCACCAGCACCCTGTGGACCTTTCTTCCTGCTGTGATCAACGAGATGACTATGGGATCGTTGTCATGAGGCACAACGTCCCGAAGATCCTGCTTGGTGAATGTAATGTCCACTTCCGGCGAGTGGTCTTCAAACATATCCACCGTCATCACAGACCTCGCGTACCTCTTCCTCTGTGATGCGGTGCATCCACCTCCTGAGAAACCCCCTGCAATGGTGTGGATTTCCCCGTGCGTAGGCATCTCGTGCTGCTGGGCTTCTCCACCTGCTGGTTGGGAGCTCGATGCGCCCCCCGTCCTTCTGTCCAGCAAATAGTCATTTAGGAACCCGCTCTTAACCAGATCGTCGAGCTGGTATCCTAAAGCTAAGCACGAATCCACGGTGTGTCCAAAACCCTGGTGAAACTCACACCAGGCGTCTGGCTTTGGTCCCAGCACCTTGTCGCCCACCTTCTCTGGCGCTTTCAACCTAGCGGATATATTGGGAATGGCGATCAGGTCCGCCAATCCCATGACAAACTTGTGCTTAGGCGGGTGATTGTATTCCCGGCGTGCTGGTTGAGGGCGCCCTTGGCCCCTGCCCTTGTTCTTCCTTGGATCATAAGGATGGCGAGTCCTTTGATCCCTTCTGGCCACCGCTGTTTCCAGCACCCTCTGTGGCTGGATCCTGGTCTGGGCGCGTGGCCTAGCGGGAGCCACGCTTCCTCTCTTTTCGGCGACTTCACTCTCGTCGGCGATGTGGGCCACCGCAAGTCGCCTCACCTCAGCAAACGTGGCGGGGTGAGCCCTGATCAATGCCTCGCAGAATGGTCCCGGCAGCACGCCCTTCTTAAATGCATAGACCAGCATTTCTTCATCTTTAGCCGGCGATCTGACCATCTGCGCCCCAAAGCGATTCAAGTAGTCCCTGAGGGACTCTCCCTGATATTGCCTTATATCAAACAAATCGTAAGACACCCTGGGCGGTGCCTTATTCACGATGTACTGCTCGACGAAAATCTTCGAGAACTGTTGGAAATTGGTTATGTGACCGTTAGGCAGGCTCACAAACCACTCCAACGCCGTTCCCTGGAGCGTGCTCACGAACATCTTGCAGTATACGGCGTCTGATCCTCCTGACAGCATCATCTGCGTATGGAACGTGGTGAGATGAGCCTCAGGATCCTCCACGCCGGTAAAAACAGCCTTGACAGGTACCACACTCGCAGGAATAGGCGTGTCAGTAATCGCCTGAGCGAAGGGCATGGGAAAAACACGAGGCGGCGTTGACGGCGCGACCTCTTCAGCAATAGGACGCCCTTGCTGCTTTTGAAGAGCTTGACGCAGCTCTTCAGTCACCTTGCTAAGCTCATCATTCCCGAGAGGCGGCCAGGTCTTCATGCATTCTCGCCTGTTCTATGCGCGAGGCTTCCACAATTGCCTGCAACGAGCGCATAATCTCTACCATCTGCGCCATGGTCATGGCGGCGGCGCCTTCAGCAGCAACGGGTGCAACATGACTTGAACGGTTGCTTCTCATTTTTCTCATGAAAACTCAGCAAATCACAGAGAGTAACGAACAACACTTCCTTCAGCGACGATTGATTCAGCGATCAATCGGTCAAAACTGCGCGAAACTCCGCAAGAAAACTCAAGAACACAGCGAACCTCCACAGAGACCTGCAACTCCACCAGAAACAACCGCTTCTTCCACGACAAACCAAACGAGCCAAAGAACTCAAACTACACCGATCAAATCTCACGTAAACAGTAGAAAACTTCACTTCACCGAACAAAAACCCAGACGATCGGTGGAAAACGCGAAATCACCGAATAAATCTCAAACGAACAGTGAACGATGGTTGCACCAGCACACAACCACGCAGGAAACTACGAAAACCTCCAAGAACTCACGCTGTGGATGGGAACAGGTTTTACACGGCCCCACGGTGGGCGCCTGATGATCCTGCCTGTTGACCAGAACGTCGGAACTTGCCTCGTCAAACTTGGATCGACGTGCGCACCGCTTCAACCTACGTCCTTCGTCACGATCCACCTCAAGAACCTGCAAAAGAACAGAGCAGCGCCGCTGCGGCCGATCGCACTCCAACGCCCAAGTCAGTGACTGAACCACCAAATACTTCAAGAGCAAACACTCAAGAATTTTCAAGGAACCGTGCAATGTTCTCTCTCACAGTATGCTCAAGAACTCGCAAGCGTAAAGAAGACAATATGAACGTGCGTACCTCAAAAGTTCGTTGGGAAACCCTTTTATACCTGGTCACTTTCTCTCTCCTGGCAGTTACGCAACTGGACACGTGGCTCGCATCCAGTCGTACACGTGCCATCATCTGGAGCCTCCTTGACTTGGGCGCTGCTTCTGACTCTCTTTTGGCTAAGTTACTTATGCATGGTACTGCCCAGTGCATAGCTAACTTGGGAGCGCGATCTCTACTAGAATTGGCGAGTTAGGGTGCCTTCGTACACCTTCCCTGTGGTCTCGCCGGCCGCCTTCATAATCTGCACCACCTTCATCTTCGGCGATGTGCTTGCTCTGGCGATCTCCAATCCCTTGGTCGCTTGAGTTTACATCTGGCGACTTCATCTTTAACCTGGTATGCTGGAGATCGGAGAACGCCAATCTTAATAACTGGCGACTTCACGAGCCCCCCAACTTGGCGTCCCGTCAACACGCCGATACTGTAGCTTGATGCCACGTCATCACTTCCGACTACCAGGGCGGTACAGCTGGGTTGGGGTTTAATCCAAACAGCAAAAACAAATTTGTTTCAAAACCCTTTTCAAGTTTCTTTGAAAAACAACCTGTTGTTTTATCGATACAACCGATTGAAATTTGTCATTACTGCATGAAAATGGGCTACACTATTAGATTCTGCAGAGTATGAAGGTTTTCTGTTCCTAAAGGTATTTTGAAATGGGTTCCTAAGGTTTCTAAGGTTCCTAAGGTTCCTACTAACATCATTGGACCCAAATTCATAAGGGGACCAAATCTTGCTTCTTAATCTTTTCTTGTAGGTATCCTTGGCAGCCAAGAATCACTTTTGGACTTGAAGAGTGACTGCTAAAGGGAAAACCATCAAAAGCAAAGTCTATCTCTGTGCCTGTACTTTCAATTGTATATGTCTTGCAAGGTTCTTTGAATGTCAATAGACATCCTTGGCACATGCATAGTGTTGATCAAAAGAGAAACTTCAAAGAGAGTATGTGTGTTTTCATTTCTCAATTTATGTAAATGTGCCTTGTGACCATATGAACATCTCAAAGTCTTCTTTTTTTAGTGAATCTATTGGGGTTCTCTGTGCAAAGGTATGAACAAATTGCATACTACATTTTCATCAATTTAAAAGATAATTTCTAGTTATGAAAAATTGTTCTTTTTGTTGTCATAGTAAAACAACAGATTGTTTTTTCGAAACAACCGATTGTTTTTCCTCTGACACCTCTATATAATGCTGCCAAGTTTTCTTATGCATGATTAAACCTATTTCTCTTTTTCAAATCTTGCTTTTGGAAAAATATACATTGAATGTGCCTCAAAATCTGATAATAAAAGATTATATCCACATGTTTTCTTGAAAACTCTATATCATTTTCTATTCTTGAAATGTCAACATTGTTTGTACTGCTTGTCTACTATATTAACATTCTGATTTCTGCTTTGTACAACCCTTCTCATTGTCTATTTGTGAGAGCAAATAGGGGGAGCTGTTTATGCTTGATTTGGTTGTATAAGATAGCTTTAAAAACTGATGCATTATGTCGTTGCTTATCTGTATAATGCTGCCAAGTTTGCTTATGCATGATTAAACCTATTTCTCTTTTTCAAATCTTGCTTTTGGACAAATATACATTGAATGTGCCTCAAAATCTAATAATAAAAGATTATATCCACATGTTTTCTTGAAAACTCTATATCATTTTCTATTCTTGAAATGTCAACATTGTTTGTACTGCTTGTCTACTATATTAACATTCTGATTTCTGCTTTGTACAACCCTTCTCATTGTCTATTTGTGAGAGCAAATAGGGGGAGCTGTTTATGCCTGATTTGGTTTAATCATGCTTTAAAAACTGATGCATTATGTCGTTGCTTCTCTGCACTTGAAAGCACTTGATTACTTCAATTTTTCTGGTCTTTCTACTAATGTTGTATATGCAGAAAACTGGTTTGTGTGTGTCTTGTTATCTTGCTGCTATACTTGCTTTGCATATGCATCAATTATGTGTTACAGAACCTTTCAAGTACAGGTGCTATGATGAAGAATGATCAAAGTGATGCTTATGGTTCAAGAGCATATACACCTTACTCATATTCTTGACAAGTCAAAATTCATGACCTATGTAAAGAAACCTCAAGAATAAAGAGTCTGATCTGGTGTTGTTGATGGCTTATAACTGTGGAGAAGTTTGTCCATGTGGTATTTGATGAAATCGTTCATAGTGATAAGGGTTCTACAAAGGTTTATGCAGAAGATGAGCAGAACATCACCTTGGAAAAGCTGGAATCCTGTACAGAAAAACAACCGATTGATTCTGCAAAACAACCAGTTGAAATTCTGCAACAGGAAGAGCTACCAAAGGAATGGAGAATTCCAAGGCATCTTTTAGTGGAGAACATCATTGGATGCAAATGGCTTTTCAGAAACAAGCTAGATGAATCTGGAGTAATTACAAGGAACAAGGCAAAGCTTGTGGCTAAAGGTTATAATCAAGAAGAAGGCATAGATTATAAAGAAAAAACAAACTTTGCTCCAATTGCAAGATTAGAAGCTGTAAGGTTGCTGCTGGCCTTTGCTTGTATGAGTGGATTCAAATTGTTTCAAATGGATGTTAAGAGTGCTTTCCTCAATGGAATCATCAATGATGAAGTCTATGTTGAACAACCACCGGGCTTTGAAGATCATCAACATCCTAACCATGTATACAAGATGAAAAAGGCCTTTTATAGGCTTAAACAAGCTCCAAGGCAGTGTGGTATGAGAGGCTTAGTAACTTGTATATGTTCATCCTTTGTAAAGTAAGTTGTATATGTTCATCCTATGCTTTTGGCTTCATAAGATCAAATGAGATTCTAAACATGCTTGAGGTAATGCAAAGTTATGAATGTATTTCATTATGCATTTCCCATCACTTTGAAAGATGATTTGCTTTGAAAAATAACATTTTCTTGTTGTCTTAGAAAAACAACCGATTGTTTTCATGAAACAACTGATTGTTTTACCTCTGACACATTTGAATAAAGCTGTTATGATTTCTTATGCATGATTACCACTGTTTATTTTCTTTCATAACCCATTATGAGTCAAATATGCATTCTTTGTGCCTCTGAATTAAATCATAAAGTGATATATTCTTTGTCATCCTTGAAATTCAAAGATTTTTATGAATGGCAACCACATTGGTGTTCATGGGGTTGATGAATATTTGTGAATGTATCTTTGCAACGTCTGTAAGGTTTGCTCTTAACAGAAGAAAGAACATTTCTACCAAATCCACCTCTTGAGCAATCATTTGACCAACTTGAACTGCTGGATGAAGACAAGATAGGGGAGAAACTGTGGTCTCCTTGCTGAAATTTCTGGGGTCTATGGTACTTTGATTCTGCTGTTGTCATAGAACTGATACACCATAGATTTTTGCTGCAATTCTGATATGGTATCAAAGATTTGTTGCTGCAATGGTGCTGCTACACACACTGGTTTTCTGGTTTATTATGTTGCTGCCATATGCTGGTTTTCAATGTTGGAAAACACTGATGCAAAAAGGTTATTCTGATTTTATCCCTTCTTTCATTCTATTTGAGAAGCCAAATAGGGGGAGAATGATGTGGTTTTATGTGTTGTATTGTTGCTGCTACACTATGGTGTTCTACAACACACAAGTCTCATTTTGGCACTGGTTTTTATGGTTATTTGACTGGTTTTTCTGCTTAAAGGCTTATGCAGAAAATTGGTTTTGTGTGCCTTGGTATCCTGCTGGTATACTTGCTTTGTATATGCACAAATTCTGTTTTGCAGGACCTTTCAAGTTAAAAAACAACAACACAAACAAATCAGGGATTTGTCTTCATCAAATTGGGGGAGATTGTTGAACAAGATGCTTTGATGTCTCCAAATCTAAGAGGAAAGCTTGCATACCTTGTTGTTGGGTGTGTGTGTTGTCTAGTTGTTTGAAACTTGTTAATTCACTCCTTAAGATGATCCAAGTTTATTTGAATCCTTAACCTTTTGAAAAGATGATTTTTCTAAAATACTGTTGAAATAACAGGTTGTTTGAAACAACAAGTTGTTTTACTTAGTAGTTTCAACAGGTTGAAATTTCAAAACAACAGGTTGTTTTACTTTAGCAGTTTTTGAAAAGCTTGACTTTGTTGTCAAGTCAATTCAACCGATTGTTTCAACAAAACAATCGATTGTTTTCCTGAAAACCTTAACAAAATTTTGTTAAGCGGTTTTAATACGTTTTAAATGATCCTAACTAACTTGGCTCCTTTATTAAATGCTTTTGACCACTTGGTTGGTATATATAAAGGTGGTTTTTACGCTTCTAATCTTGATGTAAGAGAAAGAGTTTATCAAAATAGTTTTTCCAAAATTTGAAAGAGCATTGGATCATTATTGCTCTCCAACATCAGCAAGGCTGAGCTGGCTGAGCTCACTAGGAGGATGAGGGCAGTTGCAAGCCTTCCTAAGGAGTCCATGCCAGAAAAAAGAAAAGCTCTAGTTGCCGTTGCTCAAATTCTGTATGACCAAGACGAGTAGACCATCTCAGGGCTCGTCTTCAAGAGAAAAAGACCAACAACAACTCCTCCTACCGAACACTCTCATTTGGATGGCCGAGCCCCCAACCAAGAGGTCATCACAATTCAGGAGTGTGAGGCTGAGAGCTTGCGGGGAAAAATCTTGTAGGACCCCGATTTTGATGTCCCAGCCCATGGTGAATCATTCTTTTTACCTGTGAGGACAATGCTAGGCTAATGGTTCATGAAGAAGATCACCTTCGTCATGATACAGTGAAGCTACTCGGACAAGCATTTGCTCTGGCTTGCCTAATCGACGTTAAGGCAAGATCAAAAACAGCCGAGGACCAAAGGATCAAGGAGAACATGGAGCTCCACAAAGCAATGGAACACCTCCAGGCTAAGATTAACCAATTGAGTATCCTATATCAAGAAGTTGAACAACTCCAAGCAGAGAAGACCCAAGAGGCACTAAGCTTGGCTAAGGAGAAGAACAAGTTTTCAAATGAAGTTAAAGGCTTGAAGAAAGTGGTGACTCGTAAGGGGGAAGATCTTGCTAAGGCCATCGATTCTTTCAAACAAGATGCCGCTCAATTATACCTTGTTGGTTTTGAGGCTGCTTTGGAGCAAGCAATGGTCGTTCATCCTACCATAGACTTTTCAACGCTAGACCCGACAAAGACCGTGGTCAATAGAAAACTAGTGGAGGATTAATTTAAACTCTTATGGACTGTATTTATTTTTTATTTGACGAACCTACTGAACACTTAACTCTTCACCGATGTTTATTTAGCGTTTTGAAACCTAAAAGATTTTAAGCATGTTATGTATTTTGAAATCACAGATTTTACCTATAGTGCATGAACGTGTATCCAAACGCTTTGCCATATAAAATGATTTTCACTTAAACACACTGTGTCTAGGATATTTCCGCATGGTTAACCCATATGGGGTTGTAGTGTCTGATCATGCGAATTGAAAAAATGATTTTTCAATCAAGCTGACCTCACACCCCAAACACGACAGGATTAACATAATAGAGTTTAGCCAACTTAGGCGAAACTAAATGTAGAGAGCAATACAACTTTTTCTTAACGAAGAGACTACCTTTTGATGAATGATATCCTCATGGTTAGGGCAACCTTCCACTTCAACTTGACTTGTACCCTTCTTTTATCTGGGCATTCACTACATAGCTTTTATTTCATGAGTTAGGTAAAGGTGACATCATGAGTTCTCTCGAATATTCTAAGCTTGAACCTGGCCGAGCTATCGTGGCCTTTGAATTGGGTTGTGTTATACCGTGATTACTGCATCTATTTCATGATATCTCACCTCGCAGGGTGCCTACTTAGATAATTGTATGTACTCCAAGCTTGGTCATCTTATCGTACACTATCTCGGATAATTGACCTGTTTAAACTAATTCTTATCAGAGAGCTCCTATACTCGGGTAGCCGTTCTTACACGAGTTAGGCCGTCTTACCGGGTGCCAAACCAGATAATTCATCAAATTAATTCATCTCACAGGGCACGTATACTCGGGTGACTCCATTCATTCTGAGTTAAGTCGTCTTACCGTGTGCCACCTCAAATTTCTATACAATGTTTCGAGTTAACCTATCTCACACAATGCCCATACTCGAGCAACCACATTTGCCCCGAGCTAGATCATCTTACCATGTGCCATCTCGGACAATGTCACCTGCTTAAACCAATTCATCTCATAGGGCGCCTATACTCGGGTAATCGTGCTTACATCGAGTTAGGTCGTCTTGCCATGTGCCATCACACTATTCAATTCGGGTTGATTTATTTCACACATAAACTCCGAAGAAAAAATTTATTACTAGGTGACCTCGTTAAAAAAAACCCTTTTAGGGAAAAAGAGTGTCACCACAAATAGAAACATAATGTTCAAAGGAAAAGAACACAAATCTAGGTATCATAACTGAAATAAAACATGAGATTTTCTGCATTCCATGTTCATGGGATGGTTCCTCCGTCCAAGGTTTCCAGCTTACACGGAATGTGCCAGTCCACTTCTGGGACAACTTGTTCTCAATCTGACAGGGGTGGGCCTTCCTCATCACCAAGTCAACAACCTTGAACTGCCGAGGTTTTGTCTTGGTCTTATGCTTTAGTTCCATCCTTCTCTTTAAGGATTTTGAGTTAAACCCTAAACCCTAAACCCTAAACCCTTCAAGCAAATCTAGATTCACTCTTCTTCCTTCGTTGGATTCTTCAACAACAAAACATTGAAATCTAGGAGAATTCTCTTGTACCTCTACTGGTATCATGGTAGCTGACCCATATACCAAACTGAACAACGTCTCCTTTGTTGTTGATTGCGGGGTGGTGTGGTAAGACCACAAAATTCTTGGAATTTCTTCTGACCAATTTCCCTTTGCATTTTCCAATCTCCTATTCGGTCCTCTCAGTAGGACCTTGTTGGCCGACTTGTTCTGCCCATTCGTTTGTGGATGTTCTACCGAGGCAAATATCTGCTTTATCCCGAGCTCTATGCACAGTTTTCCAAATTGTTGGCTAGCAAATTGGGTCCCATGATTAGATACTAAGTGCCTCAGAATCCCAAAGTGACACACAATATTTTTCCATATGAAATCCTGGACTTTGTGAGCAGTTATTTGCGAATTGGCTTAGCTTCAATCCACTTAGTAAAGTACTTAATAGCGACGATGAGGTACTTCATCTTCGTATGGCCAATGAGAAAGGGTCCAAAATGTCTATTCCTCACGTATGGAAAGGCCATGGGTTTTAAATCGATCGCAACTCCTTGGCTGGTGTATGACACCAATCAGTGTGACAACGTTGGACATATTTCCCGCAATCTTCCTTCATTGTCGGCCAATAGTACCCTGTTCGGATGACTTTCAACGAGAGAGCTCATCAATCAATGTAGCTGCCACAAAGATGCTCGTGAAGCTTGGCCATTATCTGGGTGCATTGGTCTCCACTTATACAGGTGAGGAGTGACTGAGTATAACCATAACGAAATAGGTTCCCGTCTACCAGGGTGTACCGACCTACGCTCCTCTTGATAATGTTGGCCAATGCGGGCTCGACGAGAAGTAACCCATCGGTAAGATATTGCTTATAGGGTGTTACCCAAGTATCTGTGGTGCTGATATGCAAGACCTCAAATAGCTCATCTGCAGGCAGCTCATGAATGGTTCTTCTTGGGACCTTAAGGGTTTTTTGAATCATCGATCAATGCTTTCTCCCTTTCTCTAGGCTGATCTTTAAGACTCTAGATAGTCAACCTCGGACAACCCTTTTGTGGCTGTCCTGGGAGATTTCAAGGTCTCCTGGATTATCGACCTTTGTCGATCTTCTTTCCTTAAGCTAGCTAACTTAGACAATAAATCTACTCGATATTTTTGTTCTCTGGTAACATGAACAAGATTGAATGCAAAGAAAACCGCTATTAAGATCTTCACATACCTGAGGTATGAGGCCAGCTGCGGGTCCTTAGCCTGATACTCGCCTGTAACTTGCCTGGTTATAAGCAGTGAGTCACTTTTCACCAACAAGCGTTGCGCTCCCAATTCCTTTGCCAGCAACATTCCTGCTATCAAGGCTGTTAGAATGGGTGACTTTAAACTAGAGGGGGGGGGGTGAATTGTTTAAAAAGGGTTTTCGTAAACTTTTAAGCCAAGAATGAAATTACTTCGAGAAACAAATGATAAGAAATTCAGTTTGCCTAAACACAAACCAAAAACAGCACCACCAGAAAAAAACAATCGGTTGTTTATACCAGTTTGCAAATATCAAAACTGAAATTAAAGAGATTAAGGATAGAGAGAATGCACACATATATTTATACTGGTTCACTCTAAACCCAGAGCTACATCCAGTCTTCTCAGAAACCACTGAGGAATTCCACTAAGCAATCAAACCTAGATCACTTACAAAACAACCAAGAAAGTGACCTTGATCCCCTCAAGACACACACTTCTCTTGGTCAACACACCAACACTAAGAATGCTGATCTTGATCCCCCAAGAACACACAACACTTCTCAGCAAACACACAAAGTTCTTTCAACAAATACAAGGATTGCACTTGTTACAGAAGCAAATCTGAAATCAATACAAGAGAAAATCCTATCTCACACTCTTTGATCAAACTTAATATCTAAGCAATCTCAACTTTTCAAAATCTCAAAATCTTGTGTTGTTGTAAAACCCAAATCTGTTTTACTGTTTTATATTCAAAGAAGATTGTTTGTTATCAAATCTTAACAAACTATTAATTGCATTTAAAGATTGATCAAAGCATTAAAAACTGGAGCGTAAACAGTTAGAAAATCATTTAATGCTCAGTCAAAGCACAAACCACTTTTCTGTTATGGTACCAAAACAAAAAATCGGTTTTTTCCACGAATGAATCGGTTGTTTTGGTTTTGACAGCAAGTCAACCATAAAAACGGTTTTCAACCTTTTCAAAAAAAACATCTAAGTATAAAACAATCGGTTGTTTCGACAAAACAACAGGTTGTTTTTCACTTAGTTTGAAAAACACTTTTCTTTTAAAAAGATTGAGAATGCCTATGCTTTGGATTCAATCAAGAGTGGATTACAAAACACAATCTACCCCAGATCCTATCTAAGACAGCTCAACAACAGCAAGCACAACCTAGCCTTCAACATCCTTCAAAGGGTTTTGGATTCTTCAAAGCTTGAACACCACTTGGTTCAACAATCTCCCCCTATTTGATGAAGACAAATCCCTGATGCTTGTGTTTGATCTGATTGAATCTGAAGCAGTTCCTGCAAGATACAGTTTTAAGCAAAGCACACAGTTTCTGATATTTGGTTAGCACAGAGATAAAAACAGAACTTCAGAGCATAATATCAGAGCAAAAAAAAAAAAACACAAACAATATAAGAGTAAACACTTATAAGGTTTCACTCATACAAATTGTTTTGCAGAAAATTAAAACTTAAACACAACATAAAGCATAAATCTTCCCCTATTTGTCTTCACAAATAGACAAAAAGAAGAGATGAAAAAGATAATTGTTCTTAATACATCAGATTTAAAACAACAAAAGCAGAAAAAATAGAAAAACTAATACAACCATAAAAAACAATCGGTTGTTTCGATACATCAACTGGTTGTTTTTCTCTTCATTCATCATCAACGTATTGAAGATCAAAGATCTGGTTCTGAACTGCCTCAATCTGTTCATCTAGGGTCATGAAGCGTGCATCCATGCTGTTAAACCTGTTATCAATTGATGTGATTCCACTAGCCATATAGAGAAAGGTTCTTGACCTTCTTAGGAATCACCTTGAGTTGGACATTATAGAGGCACTTTTCTTAGAGTTGGATCATTTGTTCTAAGACAAGAACTCACCAAAAACTAGTACCAAATCCCAAACTCATTTGGATGAACCAATTTTAGTCAAATTGAACCAAAAAAGAGGAGAAACTAAAAGGAACCGAACAGAATTGAAATTAAAATGCAAGAAAAGAACATAGGTGCTGGAAAAACAGAAAAACCGAACCAAAAAAACTCAAGAACACAAGACAACATGAACAATTGAAAGAGAAGAAAGGAAGGAGAAGAGAGTGCTCATGAAGATGGAAGAATGTTGGATGATCTCGCCACTAGAAGTGTGGAATGCTCCTAGATGAGAGTGATGCCGCCACTTGAGGACTCCAATGATCCATCAAGATAAGACTAGAGAAGAAGGCTCCAAAAGCTCTCCAAAGTTCACTCAAAATTTGAGTAGAGTTTTCTTAGATTAATTCCAATCTGAAAAATACAAAGAGAGCACCTCTATTTATAGCCTAAGGTGCTGAAATATAAGCTACACAAATTCAAAAAACTCCCTCCCAAAAAGCTTCTAGAATTTGCGCCTAAAACAAAGCATGAGGAAGGTGTGACCTCTTCCTTCACTTTGGCACCTCCTTTTCTACTCCTACACCTATCTACTAACACACCCCCCCTAAGACTCCTAACTAAAGACTAAAAGATGCAAAAAAAAAGAGGTTTCTAATGTTTCCCTCTAAGCACCTTCAACTAAAGAAATTACAAAAAGAGAAAATAAATGTCCTCTAGCTCCCAAAGCTTTGAACATGCTTCTTGTAATCCTTTGAGGTGGACTTTGACCTCAATGGGCGTCTTCTATTTGTGCCTCCACCTCCTCTTGATCTTGTTGATTGGCCTCCATGTCCTCTTGGGCTTGATCTCCATCATACTCCCCGAGTTGGAGAGAATTCGACCACGAATTCTGGAGACCTACAGAAAAAGGAGTTAGATTGCTGACATTAAAAGTATGACTACCTAAGAATGTATGAGGCATATCTAACTCATAAGCATTGTAATTAATCCTCTTGAGGACTTGGAAAGGTCCATCCCCTCGAGGCATTAGTTTGGACTTCCTTTGAGTAGGAAAACGATCCTTCCTTAAGTGAAGCCAAACCCAATCGCCCTCATCAAACAACAATGCTTTTCTCCTTTTATTGGCAAGTTCAGCATACTTGCCAACCTTCTTCTCAATTCTCTTCTTGATGTCTTTATGCAAAGTTTTCACAAAAGAAGCTTTTTCATCTCCATCTTTGCACAAGACATCTCCAAGAAGGGGAATAGGAAGAAGATCAAGAGGTGTTAGGGGATTAAACGCATAGACCACCTCAAAAGGAGAATGGGAGGTGGTAGAATTTACTACACGATTATATGCAAACTCAACATGGGGTAGTAAATTCTCCCACACTCTAGGATTCCCCGAAATAAAACATCTCAATAGTTGTCCTAAAGTTCTATTCACCACCTCGGTTTGACCATCAGTTTGTGGGTGGCAAGTGGTAGAAAATAAAAGCTTAGTCCCAAGCTTGCCCCACAAGGTCTTCCAAAAGTGACTCAAGAATTTTGGATCTCTATCGGACACTATAGACCTAGGAATCCCATGTAAGCGAACCACTTCTTGGAAGAAGAGGTTTGCAATGTGGCATGCATCATCCACTTTGTGGCAAGGAATAAAGTGAGCCATCTTTGAAAAACGATCCACTACCACAAAAATGGAGTCCTTTCCCTTTGATGTCTTGGGTAAGCCTAAGATGAAATCCATAGATATATCTACCCAAGGCATTGAAGGGATAGGAAGAGGAGTATATAGACCATGGGGATGCATCTTAGACTTAGCTTTGTGGCAAGCTATGCATTTATCACACAAACTATGAACATATTTATGCATATGAGGCCAAAAGAAATGTTCATGCAACACATCCAAAGTTTTAGCAACCCCAAAATGTCCCATTAAACCTCCCTCATGAGCTTCTCTAACAAGAGATAATCTAATAGAGCATTGGGGAACACAAAGACGTTTTCCCTTAAAAAGAAAGCCATCTTGAATAAAAAAGTCTTTGTGTCCTCCCTTAAGACACTCTTGATAGAGGAGAGAAAAATCAAGGTCATCATGATAAAGTTCCTTAATGTGATCAAAACCAAGATATTGAGAGGTTAAAAGATTTAGCAAGGTGTATCTTCTAGAAAGAGCATCCGCCACAATATTTATTTTTCCTTGCTTGTGTTTGATCACATAAGGAAATTGCTCAATGAATTCCACCCACTTAGCATGCCTCTTGTTAAGTTTGTTTTGGCTTTTCAAATATTTAAGAGATTCATGATCACTATGTATCACAAACTCTTTGGGAAAAAGATAGTGTTGCCAAGTAAACAAAGCCCTAACAAGTGCATATAATTCCTTATCATAGGTGGAATAGTTGAGATGAATTCCCTTCAATTTCTCACTAAAATAGGCTATGGGGTGGCCCTCTTGAAGGAGAATAGCCCCAATACCTATGCTTGAAGCATCACACTCAATCTCAAATGTCTTAGTGAAATTAGGAAGGGCCAAGATGGGAGCATTAGTCAATTTTTCTTTCAAAGTGTCAAAAGCATTTTGTTGTGCTTCTCCCCAATGAAAGACCACATCCTTTTTCACTATGTCATTGAGAGGTGCGGCAATGGTACCAAAGTTTGGGACAAATCTTCTATAGAAAGAAGCAAGTCCATGAAAACTTTGGACCTCATTCAAAGATTTCGGTGTAGGCCAATTTTGAATGGCCACTACCTTTGTTTTGTCCACATGGACCCCTTTACAACTCACCACAAACCCTAGGAATTCTATATGATCAAGAGCAAACATACATTTAGCAAGGTTAGCATACAAATGTTCCTTCCTAAGGGTTTCTAAAACTTGCCTAACATGCAACCTATGGTCATTCAAAGATAAGCTGTAAATGAGAATGTCATCAAAGTAAACCACAACAAACTTACCAATGAAAGGTCTAAGAACATGATGCATGAGGCGCATGAAGGTACTTGGTGCATTAGTTAAACCAAAAGGCATAACTAACCACTCATATAAACCAAAGTTGGTCTTAAAAGCCGTCTTCCATTCATCACCCGGTTTGATACGGATTTGATTGTAGCCGCTTTTAAGATCAATCTTTGAAAAAATTTTAGAACCATGTAATTCATCCAACAAATCATCTAGTCTAGGTATGGGATGCCTATACTTAATGGTTATGTTATTTATGACCCTACAATCCGAACACATTCGCCATGTGCCATCACTTTTTGGCACTAAGATGATAGGCATAGCACAAGGACTCATGCTATCTTGCACCCACCCTTTCTCAATCAAAGCCTCAACTTGTTGGCGAATTTCCTTGGTTTCACTTGGATTGGTCCTATATGCTGGACGGTTTGGTAAAGAAGAGCCCAGTATCAAATTAATTTGGTGCTCAATCCCTCTCAAAGGTGGAAGTCCATTTGGAGGATCTTGAAACACATCTTGGAACTCTTCTACCAAATTTTCCAAGCAATGAGGACTATCAACAAGTGATTCTACTCTAAGAGTTCTAGGGATGGCTAAGAAAAGAGGATGATGAGCCACTATTTCCCTTTCAATGTCACGCCTAGACACAAGGAGTGTAGGCTTAGAACTCTTATCTTTTTTATCTTTTTCACTCTCCCTCTTTTTCTTCATAATAACTTGGTCCTCATGAACTTCTTTTGGAGAGAGAGATTTTAAAGTAACCTTGTGACCATGGAATTCAAAAGATAGTTTGTTGGTAAAGCCATCATGTAAAACTTTTCTATCAAATTGCCAAGGCCTTCCCAAAAGAACATGAGTGGCTTCCATGGGCACAACGTCACATAATACCTCATCTTTGTATTTTCCAATGGAGAAATGGATGAGGACTTGTTTATTAACAATTATTTCTCCTACTTCACTAAGCCATTGTAATTTGTAGGGCTTTGTATGAGAGATAGTAGGCAATCCAAGCTTATCTACTACTCTTGTACTAGCCACATTTGCACAACTACCCCCATCCACTATCAAGGAACAAATGTTGTTTTGAATAAGACATCTTGTATGGAAAATATTTTTCCTTTGACTTTCATCAAAAGGTTGTGAAACTTGTCCAAGAAGTCTTCTCACAACTAACAAGTCCCCTTCAAGTGGACATTCGCTCTCTTCCTCACTAGATGCATGAGAATGCAATGAATGCTTAGGAGAATCCGAATCATGCTCACTAACTACAATGCCCTCATGTATGTACATACTTCGTTTGGAAGGACAATTTGCAGCAATATGACCATAACCCATACATTTAAAGCATTTAGTATTAGACGTTCTAGTGGGAGATTTAGGCCTAGAAGTAGATGGCTTAGATTCCTTGGGTTTGAAAGAAGAATCTTTGGAAGGATGTTTAGAAAAAGAAGTTTTGTTTCTCCAAGACTTGGAGTAGTATCCATCATTGGAAGCATTTTTAAAAGAGTTTTTCTTAGCAAGTTGGGCTTCCACCTTCATTGCAAGATGAACTAAAGAGCCCAATGATGTATACTCTTGTAACTCAACAATGTCTTGAATATCCTGCCTAAGACCACTTACAAACCTAGCAACCATGGCTTCTTCACTTTCTTCTAATTCAATTTTAAGCACAAGCGTCTCAAGCTCCTTATAATATTCATCCACATTTAGCGTGCCTTGTTGAAACCGTTGGAGTCTCAACATGAGGTCTTTCCTAAAATGTGGGGGCACAAACCTAGCGCGCATATGATCCTTCAAAGAGTTCCAAGAGTCCACGGGAGGACCCTTGTGATAGATAATGTCCTTTACAATTCCATGCCACCATTTCATGGCATAATCACTAAACTCTAGGGTGGCTAGCTTGAGCTTATGCTCATCTTGGATCTCATGGATCTCAAAAATTTGTTCACACTTAGCCTCCCAATCTAAATATACATTTGGATCACTAGAACCATTAAAACAAGGTAGCTTGACCGAAGGAAGCTTGGACTTTGCATCATGATAGAAGCCATTGCCGTAGTGAATTCTTTCCCCTTGGTGATGATGTCTTTGTCCATGGACTTGGGGTGGAGGTCTCCTTCTCCTATGCTCATCTTCACGGCCAACATCATTTGAAGAAGCTCTTGAAGATGGTTTATGAGAATGATGTTCATCATGGATAGAAGGAGATGGTCTAGCTTGTTGGACCTCCATCTTTTGCATTTTCTCCTCCAACCGTCTAATTGTTCTTTGAGCTTCATGTAATTCACCAAGAATTGAAGCTTTGGAAGGAGAATTCTGCTTGTAGGATGCATCACTTGAAAATCCAGCCATTTGGAATTAAAAACAGCAAACACACAAAACAGCAAACAAGTTAAAAAATTAGCAAAAACAGGGAGCTTGGCAATTGAAACTGCCGAAGTGAAATGAGGTAGAAAAAGAGGTCACTCTCAAAGAAATAATGTTCTTGCACCAATCTGATCTTGAGGCCTTGGAATCCTCAAATGAAAGATGTCAAAGCAAGCACACCAATCTCAAAAGCAACCACCACAAAACCAATGAAACAATATAGACAAACAAGAAAAGGTATAAGCAAGGAAAGGTAATTGCAAAAGGAAAACTATATGTAAGACAAACTCAAAGAGTAAGAATGAAAGACAATCAAGAAAATAAAGAACTCAATGAGAAAGTAGGCACACAAAAGAATACTTAAGGAAAAGCACTAGAGTAGATGAAGAAAACAAAAAAAATTAGCTACTGGAATTTTTTTTTTTAAAATGCAAACTGTGCTTGATATTCACCGATTTAACTGGAATGATGTAGAGCGAACTGGATTATGAAATTTAAACCACAGAAACTTCAAGATGTTAACTCAATAATGGCACTGGAATCAATTAAAAACAGTAAGCCAATTGAGAGAAATAAATTTTTCAAAATCGCTGCCAGATTACCGTATTTTTTTTTGGCAGAAATGTACACTTTTTTTATTTTATTTATCATTTTTTGTGTACTTCGTATTTTTGAATGATTATTTTTTCTATTATTTTCTAACACTTTGAATATCTCAAATCCAGAATTTCAGAATTTTCCAGTAAGTAAATCAATTGCAATAAGGAAAAACAGTAAGCACTTTTTTCAGAAACAGAGGAATCCTAATAGGAATAAAAAACCGGATGATGAACTAGCAAAGACATAATAGAAAATGATGTATTGGAACTTGTATAGGTCTAGAATACAAGTATGAACTCAATTCTAAAAAGAAAATGCACAAAGGATCAATATCAATTCAGAAAATTATAGACACTAAAGCAAGAAACAATCAAAACAAGAAAAGTACTACTAGAAGTAATGACAATTATGGAATAACATGACTAAGACAAAACTTGACATGATTACAAAATTAAAAGACACATCACAAATTTTAACAAGTGAAAGGAAGCTTAAGGTAAACTCTAGGAAGGATAATGCCATTCCAAAAGAGCAACCATACTCATAAGAAGAATGAGTGCCATAAACCTTTTCACAAACACTTGGTATAAAAGAAAAACAACAAGAAAATTCAATTAATTCCTAAAACAGAAACTTAAATTGCAAGAAAAATTAAAAGAGCTCTTGAAATAAAGTGCACACAACTCAACAATTAAACAAGAATGAACCTAAGACTCATGATACCACATGATGTGATTCCACTAGCCATATAGAGAAAGGTTCTTGACCTTCTTAGGAATCACCTTGAGTAGGACATTATAGAGGCACTTTTCTTAGAGTTGGATCATTTGTTCTAAGACAAGAACTCACCAAAAACTAGTACCAAATCCCAAACTCATTTGGATGAACCAATTTTAGTCAAATTGAACCAAAAAAGAGGAGAAACTAAAAGGAACCGAACAGAATTGAAATTAAAAGGCAAGAACAGAACATAGGTGCTGGAAAAACAGAAAAATCGAACCAAAAAAACTCAAGAACACAAGACAACATGAACAATTGAAAGAGAAGAAAGGAAGGAGAAGAGAGTGCTCATGATGATGGAAGAATGTTGGATGATCTCGCCACTAGAAGTGTGGAATGCTCCTAGATGAGAGTGATGCCGCCACTTGAGGACTCCAATGATCCATCAAGATAAGACTAGAGAAGAAGGCTCCAAAAGCTCTCCAAAGTTCACTCAAAATTTGAGTAGAGTTTTCTTAGATTAATTCCAATCTGAAAAATACAAAGAGAGCACCTCTATTTATAGCCTAAGGTGCTGAAATATAAGCTACACAAATTCAAAAAACTCCCTCCCAAAAAGCTTATAGAATTTGCGCCTAAAACAAAGCATGAGGAAGGTGTGACCTCTTCCTTCACTTTGGCACCTCCTTTTCTACTCCTACACCTATCTACTAACACACCCCCTCTAAGACTCCTAACTAAAGACTAAAAGATGCTAAAACAAAAGAGGTTTCTAATGTTTCCCTCTAAGCACCTTCAACTAAAGAAATTACAAAAAGAGAAAATAAATGTCCTATAGCTCCCAAAGCTTTGAACATGCTTCTTGTAATCCTTTGAGGTGGACTTTGACCTCCATGGGCGTCTTCTATTTGTGCCTCCACCTCCTCTTGATCTTGTTGATTGGCCTCCATGTCCTCTTGGGCTTGATCTCCATCATCAATGCTCTAGAAATTGCTGACACAATAGATCATAGAGATTCCTTTGGTTCTCCGCAAAGCCATCAAGCCTATTGACCATGTATCTCTCAAAAGAAGACACGGTTGACATTCTTTCTTCTTGATTTCCAGCACAAACACTTGCTCCAACATCTTGATTTGCTTCAGGTTGATCTTCATGTTGAAAATCCATATCATCAAAATGTTCAACTTCTTCATGATCAGCAGCAACACTTGATGAGGCACCAAGATCACCATCTTTGTTAATCCATTTGCCACCTACTTTGGTGAATCCAATTTTACTGAGAGATCCATTGTTCAACTCTTGAGTTGACTTGACCAACTCAGATGTTTCATCTTCTAGGTTCACTTCAAAATAGAGTAGAAATTTAGAAACCAAAACAACATATGGATAGTGATAGTCACTTAACCTCATTGCCTTTTGCATGTGCTCTTTGATGATGTGTATCCAATTTATTATGATCTTCTTCATAATGCAGAAGATGTACACCAGATCCTCCTCTGTAAGAACTGAATGATTGCTCCCCTTTGGAGTTAGAATCCAAGTCACAATGAGGGCTAGCAACCTTTCATCAAGCCTTAAGCCACCAACTGAACAAGTCCTAACTTGTGCATTTTGGTTCTTCAAGCAGCTCTTGTAGTATTGAACTTTGTTGAAGTTCTCCACTACTCCAAGGTTCCCCTTGTTAATTCTGAGGTCTGAGTACTTAAGACCAACTACTGCATTCCACACATCATGTGTGATCTCCATATCTACACCTTTTACATGAGAAACAAGGTTGTTTCCCTCAAACTTGAGATTTGTGTAGAAAACTCTTATAATCTCCAAGAACTTCCTGAGGGATTGATCTTTGAGGAGCCTTCTGACATTGTCCAGCTTTTGGCTTTTCAGCCAATCAAAGCAAACAACTTTAGGGTTGTTTATCACTTTGGTGCTAATCCTCAAACCTATATCTCTCAATTAGATCATTATCACCAGAAAACCATCCTTCTAGCCTTCCTATAGACCTTACTGCTTTGGATTTGACTCTTCTTGAGGTGGGAGGAGTTGAGTCCATGATGGCAGAGAAGAAAACAGAGAGATTGATGGAGATCAAGCTCAAGAGGACATGGAGGCCAATCATCAAGAGCAAGAAGAGGTTGAGGCTCAAGTGGAGGACGCCCATGGAGGTTAAAGCCCACCTCAAAGGCTTACAAGAAGCATCTTCAAAGCTTTAGGAGCTAAGGGACGTTTATTTTCTCTTTTTGTAATTTCTTTGTGTGAAGGTGCTTAAGAGGGAAACATTAGAAACCTCTTTTGTTAAAGCATCTTTAGGTCCTTAGTTAGGAGTATTAGGGAGGGGTGCGTTAGTAGATAGGTGTAGGAGTAACTAGGGAGGTGCCAAAGTGAGAAAGAAGGTCACACCTTCTTCATGACCATAGTTGACGCCGGTTGCATTTGAATTTAGGGGGGAATTTTGAATTCTTTTAGCTTTGCATTTCAGCACCTCTAGGCTATAAATTAAGGTGCGGCCCTTTTACATTTCAGATTTGAATTTTAATTAGAGAAACTATACTCAATTTTTGAGAGAGCATTGGAGAGCTTTGTGCCTTCTTCACTAGTCTTATCTTGATGGTTCCATGGTTACCTCAAGTGGCGGCTTGCACACTTATCTTGGAGTCTCCATCCTCCTAGTGGCGTGATCATCCAACCATTCCTCCATCTTCATGAGCTTTCTCTTCTCCTTCCTTCATTCTCTTTATTTGATCATGTCTTAGCTTGCTTCTTTTGAAATTCTGTTTGGTATTTTCAGCTTCTTTTCACTTTTGCTTCGGTGCTTATGTTCCTTTGCTGTTCTTCATCTTTTCTTCTTCAATTCAAGTCTTTTGTTCGATGCAATTTAGTTTTTGTGTTGTTTAATCGGTGCCTTTGCCTTTTCTTCCATTTCAATCAGTTCAATTTGACAATAATTGAAACTTCCATATGAGTTTGTGTTTTGGCACTAGTTTTGGTGAGTTCTTGTTCATAGAACCTTGATCCTATTCTATTATAAAGTGCCTATCTCATAACCAACTCAAGATGATTCCTAAGAATGTCAAGAATCATTCAAAGTGTACTAGTGGAATCATATCATGTGGTATTATGAGTTTAGGTGTGTTCATGTTTAATTGTTGAGTTGTGTTGCACTTTAATTTCAAGAGCTCTTTAATTTCTTGTAATTTAAGGTTCTGTTTTTAGGCTTATTTGAGTTTGCTTACTGTTTTAATTCTTTTGCCTATCATATGTTTGAATATTTTCCTTTTTGAATCCATACAAGTTTTGTCTTAGTCTTGTTTTTCCATAATTGTCATCACTTCTTGTAGTACTTTTATTGATTTTGTTGTTTCTTGCTTTAGTGTCATATAATTTTCTGAGTTTGATACTTGATCCTTTGTGAATTTTCTGTTTTATATTGAGTTCATGCTTGTATTTTAGACCTATACAAGTTCCTATACATCATTTTCCATTATGTCTTTTCTAGTTCATAATTCTGTTTTTCATTCCTATTAGAATTTCTCTGTTTTCTGAAAACGTGTTTACTGTTTTTCCTTATTGCAATTGATTTACTCATTGGAAAATTCTGAAATTCTGGATTTGTGTTCTTCAAAGTGTTAGAAAAGAGTAGAAAAAAAGAAGTACTCAAAAATTCAAAGTACACAAAAAATATGAATAAAATACTAAAAGTGTACAATTCTGCCAAAAAAAATACGGTAATCTGGCAGCGATTTTGAAAAATTTATCTCAATTAATTGGCTTACTGTTTTTAAGTGATTCCAGTGCCATTGTTGAGGTAAGATCTTGAAGTTTATGTGGTTAAAATTTCATAATCCAGTTAGCTCTATATCATTCTAGTTAAATCAGTAAACATCAAGCACAGTTTGCATAAATATATTTTCCAGTAGCTAATTTTTGTTTTTTTCATCTACTCTAGTGCTTTTCTTTAAGTATTCTTCTGTGTGCCTACTTTCTCATTGAGTTCTTTAATTTTCTTGCTTGTCTTTTGTTCATTAATCTTTGAGTTTGTCAAACATCTAGTTTTCATTTTGTTCTAGCCTTTCTTTGCTTATACTTTTTCTTGTTTGTCTTTATTGCTTCACTGGTTTTGTTGTGGTTGGCTTTGAGATTGGTGTGCCTTGCTTTGACATATTTCATTTGAGGATTCCAAGACCTCAAGATCAGATTGGTGCAAGGACATTATTTCTTTGAGAGTGACCTATTTTTCTGCCCAAGTTCACTTCGGCAATTTCATTGCCAAATTCACTGTTTTTGCTAATTTTGTTTCTTGACTTGTTTGCTGTTTTCGTGTGTTTGCTGTTTTTTTTATTTGCAAATGGCTGGATTTTCAAGTGATGCATCTTACAAGCAACATTCTCCTTCCAAAGCTTCGGTTCTTGGAGAATTGCATGAAGCACAACGCACCATTAGGCGTTTGGAAGAGAAATTGCAAAAGATGGAGGTGCAACAAGCTAGGCCATCTCCTTCTATCCATGATGGGCATCATTCACATAGACCTTCAACAAGAGCTTATTCAAATGATTTTGGCCGTGAAGAAGACCATAGGAGAAGGAGAACTCCACCACAATTTCATGGACATAGACATCATAACCAAGGTGAGAGACATCACTATGGCAATGGCTTCTACCAAGATGCAAAGGCTAGGCTACCTTCAGTCAAGCTTCCTTGTTTTAATGGCTCTAGTGATCCTAATGTATATTTAGATTGGGAGGTTAAGTGTGAACAAATATTTGAGATCCATGAGATCCAAGATGAGCATAAGCTTAAGCTAGTCACCTTAGAGTTTAGTGATTATGCCATGAAATGGTGGCATGGTGTTGTAAAGGACATTATCTATCACAAGGGTCCTCCCGTGGACTCTTGGAACTCTTTAAAGGATTACATGCGCGCTAGATTTTAGGAAAGACCTCATGTTGAGACTCCAACGGTTTCAACAAGGCACGCTAAATGTGGATGAATATTATAAGGAGCTAGAGACGCTTGTGCTTAAAATTGAATTAGAAGAAAGTGAGGAAGCTATGATTGCTAGGTTTGTGAGTGGTCTAAGGAAGGATATCCAAGATATTGTTGAGTTACAAGAGTATTCATCATTGGGTTCTTTAGTTCATCTTGCAATGAAGGTGGAAGCCCAACTTGCTAAGAAAAATTCTTTAAAAAATGCTCCCAATGATGGTTACTACAACAAGTCTTGGAGAAACAAAAAGTCTTTTACTACGTTTCCTTCCAAAGATTCTTCTGTCAAACCCAAGGAAACTAAGCCATCTACTTCTAGGCCTAAATCACCCACTAGAACGTCTAATACTAAATGTTTTAAATGTATGGGTTATGGTCACATAGCTGCTAATTGCCCTTCTAAACGAAGTATGTACATGCATGAAGGCAATGTAGTGAGTGAGCATGATTCGGATTCTCCTAAGCATTCATTGCATTCTAGTGCATCTAGTGAGGAAGAGAGTGAATGTCCACTTGAAGGGGATTTGTTAGTTGTGAGAAGACTTCTTGGCCAAGTTTCACAACCTTTTGATGAAAGTCAAAGGGAAAATATTTTCCATACAAGATGTCTGATCCTGCCGGCAACTTGAACGTGGGTGAATCGCTTTGTAACACTTTCTGCCCTGTCTTCGCGACTGCGTCTCCTGAAGAATCACCTTCTGAACTCTCTCTCTCTGATGGCTTCAAAATGTGACCTGCAAAATACACAGACGGCGCCTCTAGCGGCCGTTTGCACTCCGACGATCAAGTTAGTTCAACAGAACCACCAGAAACTGGAAACTTAGTAAAATGTGTGTGTGTAGAACTTGCACTCTGTTTTTCGTCTCTCCCCCTCACTCTCACTCTGATTCTGCCTTTTATCTCTCTTTCCCTGCTCCTGGGCATAACAGAATTCTGTTATGCTTTTCTGGCATGTGTCAGAACCCTGTCATGCTTTTTCAGAGAAAGCGTACCTTCAGAATCAGCAATGGGGAGCGTGAGAGTCTGCGCATGTCTGCGCTTGGCTGCGCCTGTCTGTACCTTTAGCGGTACGGAGTGCTCTTTTGTCTGGACCGCACCCCTCTCAGATGATGACACGTGGAGGCCTGCAACTCACATCTAACCACACACGTGTCACTTACTGGAAGGGCTCTAGCGCCTCTCTTCGTCTGCCTAAGTTACGCCCTTGCGGAGTAACTTAGGATGCTTCTCTTATCTGGGTAAATTGCATACTCTTAGGAGAGCGTCGGGTGTGGCTGGTCTAGGCGCACTCACCAAACGTTACTCTCTGTATAGGCGACTTACCCTTCTGGATGACACGCACGTAATGGGTTGAGGGAATCACCAATCACGGGCTGGCTTACTAGTTCCCTCAGGCCACTCTCGTGCATGGTTCCTTGAGGTGTGCTCATGCGAGGCCCATGCGTAACGCTCTCGCTGGGAACCTTAGTCCCAGTTTAACTGCGTGTAACACGAGACCCGATGACAACACACCCGATGACTGATCAGTGTTTATTTGCTACTCGTGCTCTGCCTCCAGGCGCGAGTCTGGGAACTGGTCTGCTGGTGGTCACTTGGCTACTGACCACCGATCACCATTCTGGGTGATCTATCCCCCGACCTCTCTGCCGCCTGATCTATCGATGGTAACTTGGCCACTGACCACCGATCACCTCTCTTGGCGATCATCCCCCTACCTCTCTGCCACTTAGTCCACGTGTCACCCTGCGAGTGGTCCACGTAGTTCCCTGATGCTGACGTCATCTACTACCGATGACCGATCGGATCACAAGCCCCCCAGTCTCGAGTCGAGAACTCGTTCTCAGCGAAGAGACTAAGTGGTCGTGCCCTCAGTCCACGTGGCAAGTGGGGCCGCCTCACGTGCCACCTCACGTGCTGCCTCTTTAACGTTTGGACTTCTTTTCTTAATCTCGCGACACGTGGCCCCATCAACGGCCAGCGCTGTGCGTCGCTAGCGCTTCTTTCATTCAAATTGGCGCGCCCTTCCACTGTTCCTTCATCTTCTTCATTTGACTCCCAAACTCTCTGCGAATTTCTCTTCTGCGCACCCATCTTTCTTCAAATTCTCTGTGATCCTAAACTCTTACGATCATTCAAAGGTATGGTTTTTCTTTTCGCTGGCCCCTTTTTGGCCATCTTTACCGATTGTATTTATCATTCTAGTCATCATGCATCCATCTTCCCTGTTTTCTTCTTCTCAACCCGCGCTAGGGTTTTTCTCATGTTTCCGCTTTGACTTCTGCCTCCCCTTCTTTCTCCTTTACCTGGGCATTTCTTCCTCATTCCCTCTCTCTGTTTTTCACCGAACCATCCATCACTCTCTCCCTTTCTATTTCTGACCCTTCGTTTTCCTCCATTGCAGCTATCTCTCGATGGCTCGCTTGAAGCAGACCGCTCGTGTCATTGCCTCTTCTTCTGGTGCACAGCCCTCCGCGAGTGCACCAGCTTCGCCACCGCCTGTTGTCACCTCATTCCATGACAACGCCAAGGTCTATGACTGGGCCCCTCTGGCGTTGCTATCTGAAACGTCCATCTTGCTACCTGAGGACCATCTTAACTCGCTTCTGAGCCACGACCCGGACGAACCCTCGTGTTCCATAGACAGGGAAAACGACTTCCACATCCGAGTCCGCATCCCTCCCCGAGGGATGCCCATTTGCGCTGACGACAGGGCCACCAATGGGGTGCCCTTCGTTTTTGTTTACTCCGCGGTCTTCAAAAGGTTGAAGCTGCGACTCCCCTTCACCTTCTTCGAGAAAGAGCTGATGATGGAGTTGAACGTCGCGCCCTGCCAACTCCACCCCAATGCCTGGGCCTTCATCCGGGCGTTTCAGATCCTGTGCAACCACTTTGGGCACAACGCCTCGGTGGAGGTGTTCCTTTACTTCTTTGAGGCGAAGAAACCAGGGGATAGGTTTTGGGTCAGCCTGAACGGGGTTGCTGGACGGGTGCTTCTGGGCCTGTACCAGCAGTCCTTCAAAGACTGGAAGGGCAGATTTTATATGATATCCGCCACCCCACAAAGCCCTCATCTGCTCGAGGGGTACCCCCTCTACTGGGTTCCCCAGGTTCAATTTAAAAAACCCAAGGACCTCGAGACCATGGCCCCTTACGAGCGCGAGCTGTGTGGGCTGCTCCTGGGGGCTAAGTATGACTCCGCTCGCCTCATCAAGGATGAGTTTGATGTGGTTTCCCTGAAGAAATATATAGGTAGTTCTTTCTCTGCCGCCCCTTAGGACATTTATACCTCCTCATGCATGCTCTTATACTTTTCACCTTGCTTGCGTCTCTTAGCTGTCTAATTTTCCTCTTTCTTGCCTATGCAGATTCAATGTCAGGGAAAGATAGGAGGTTGGCGGTGTTGGAGCTCGCTAAACGCCGAGCGGCCAAAGGGACTGGCTCTTCCTCTTCCACCACCGAGCCAATCGAAGCCCCTCCGCTCTCGGTCGCGCCAGCCGAAGGCCCCGAGCAAGGGAAGAAAAGGAAAAGACTGGTGAAGGCTTCTTCGCTGGTACCTGCTGCTGCTGCTGCCTCAGTGGAAGAGGAAAGCTCAGGCTCCCCCCTCATTCACCGCCAGAGGAAAAAGCAGTGGCTGAAGGGGTCTCGTCTCTCCAGCCTGGAGGGATAGAGGTGGTAGAGGTAGAGGAAGGTTCACCACCTCCCTCTCCCTCTACTCGACCTGCCCCAGAGCCCGCATGCCCACCTTCTCCTGGCCAAAAATCGCCCCCAATCTCTCAACCGCCAACTTCCCCCCCAGCAGGCCAATCACCTGGTCCATCCGCTCACCCTGCTGGGGGTGTTTCTGCTCAAAACGAGTGTGCCCCGCCTCCAATGACAATCTCCACCGCCAATGCTGAACATGGTGGGTCTGGCTCGCGCCCAAGCAACACTGGAGCCAACCATGAGAACTTCAGTAGAGTTATCTCCATGGTGCGACAGCACATCAGCAATGGGGAGCTCGTCGACTGAAGCGGGGAGGAGATAGACGCACACCTTGCCAAGCAGGTGGTGCTCTCGCTGGAGTTCTCCACCCAGCATCGCAAGCAGAAAGCCCTGGAGAAAAGGGTGAAGGAACTTGAGCGCGACAATGAGTCGCTGCACAGTGACCTTGAAGCCGCTCAGGGGTCTGTCGAGCTGATGCGAGGCATGGTGGAGAAGGCCAGGAGGGAGTACTTGCTGCAGGTCCAGGAGACCATCAAGATGGAGATCTTGATGGGGCAGACTGTTGGTCCTCTGGACTGCAAGGTGGCAGAGCTACAGGCTGAGAATTCTTCTTTGCTCGAACGGAGTCAGATGGTGGAGGAGTTACAGGCTGAGAACGCCTCCCTACGCCAACAGGATTCTCAGCGGGTGGAAATGCTCAAGGCCGCCAAGGAGGCAACTGCTGCTGCCGAAAAGAAGCTTGAGGAGGCAGTGGGCAAGCTGTCTGAGGCTGCCTCCTCCCTTGCTACCCTTACCACGCAGAGGGATGCTGCAGAGGCTTCGAGGCGAAGTCTGGAGGCGGAGAAAGAGGACTTGATGAACGTGGGCGCCGATTCCCTCATTGATGGATTCGAGCTGGCGCTCGAGCAAGTCCGCTGCGTCCTTCCAGAACTGGACCTTGCGCAATTCAGCATTCATCACTCGGTGGTAGATGGGAAACTTAGGCCTCCTATTCCCTGAATCTCTTCCTTTTTGTAATTTTGACTTCTTCTGTACAAAGTTTCATTCTGTAACCTTATGTTTCTGCACCATTCAACCCTTTGTAACTGACAATTGTATGAACATCTCTGGTGATATATCTTGGTTTCAATTGCTCAATTTCTCTTTGTATTTTCTTTGGACTCCACTTATCTTTATGTGCGCGACTAACTGTTAGCTAGTTTAGGTTCAGCGCGATCTTGGGCTTTACCTTTCCTTTCGCACACGACTAAGTGTTAACCAGCTTAGGCTTAGCGCGATCTGCTTCTCTTACTCTTTGCGCGCGACTAAGTGTCAACCAACTCAGGCTTAGCGCGATCTGCTTCTCTTACTCTTTGCGCGCGACTAAGTGTCAACCAACTCAGGCTTAGCGCGATCTGCTTCTCTTACTCTTTGCGCACGACTAAGTGTTAACCAACTCAGGTTTAGCGCGATCTGCTTCTCTTACTCTTTGCGCACGACTAAGTGTTAACCAACTCAGGCTTAGCGCGATCGGCTTGATCTCGACTGGCTATTCCCTCAGCTTGGTGTTTAACAGTCCTCGTGCGCTGCTTTGTACTACTAGCCAATTACCGACAACTCATCAGTGATCGCTCTTTAGTCCTTACTTAGCTTTCTCTGTCGCTCTAGCGCTAAGTGCATAAAGGACCTTGACATCGATTGCTCAAAGTGAGGCCTCATCTTGGGGAAAAGGAAGTGTTTCTCGCTAACCCCTTTCCCTTTCCCCGAGGTCATCACCCTTTGGTGGGTTGAGTCGCTCACTCCCTGTCTCACTCCTGGGGTGAGAAAGGTTTTCTGACTGAGAGTCTTACTGGGCCAATATTGGTGCATGCCAAGTGGGTAAGGACGTTTTGTCAAAACCTTTCCTTTCCTTCTCTTGGTCTTACTAGCACCACTGGCCTTTCAGACCTTTCTGCTTGCGCTCACACCTGGGGTGAGGAAGACTTAGATCGGTGCCAGTACTTGCACCTAGGGCAAGTAGGGCCTAACCAATCACCTGCACTTGCACCTGGGGCAAGGAGGATTTTAACTTTAATACTTGAGCACACTTTATATGCTGGAAATTTTTCTTTAATCGGGTGGCCTCGTTAAAAACCCTCTTTAGGGAAAAGAGTGCCCCCTTGTCTGTTCAACTGTTTCCACCACAAACAAGGCATGTGCCTTTTAGCGTGAGAACGCCATTACCGTACAATTTTAACTGAAATAAAATTTTAAATGGGTGGCGTTCCACGTTCTGGGGATTGCTCCTCCCTCCAAAGTCTCTAGGCGATAGGCTCCGTTCTCTAATGTCTCCACCACTCTGTACGGGCCTGTCCACTTCGGGGATAACTTATTCTGCATGTCATTCTGATGCGCCTTTCTCATCACCAGATCACCTTCCTGGAAGCGCCTGGGCCTCACTTTAGAGTTGTGCCTCCGCTCTACTCTTCTCTTCACGGCTTCAGCACTGACTCTGGCCTCCTCTCGCACTTCGTCTAACAGATTTAGATTCACCTTACGCTCTTCATTGGACTCTTCAGCAACGAAGTTCAAAAATCTGGGGGAGCTCTCCTGTATCTCTACAGGAATCATGGCGTCTGTCCCATAGACAAGGCTGAAGGGTGTCTCATGGGTGCTGGACTGTGGGGTGGTGTGGTAAGACCACACAATTCTGGGGACCTCCTCTGCCCAGCCTCCTTTGGCCTTGTCTAGCCTCCGCTTCAGCCCCCTGAGCAGCACTCGATTTGCTGACTCCACCTGCCCATTTGTTTGTGGGTGCTCCACTGATGCGAAAACCTGTTGTATCTTTAGCTCTTCACACATCTTCCTCAACTGATGACTGGTGAACTGGGTGCCATTGTCGGAAACCAGCCTCTTGGGTATTCTGAAGCGGCAGACAATGTTCTTCCAGACGAAGTGTTCGACTTTCTGTGCGGTGATGTGTGCAACTGGCTCTGCCTCCACCCACTTAGTGAAATATTCGATGGCCACAATGAGGAACTTCATCTGCCTTGTCGCCAGGGGAAAAGGTCCTAGGATGTCAATCCCCCATGTATGGAATGGCCACGGGCTACGGATGGACCTCAACTCCTCAGGGGGTGCCTTGTGCCAATCTGCATGCAGCTGACATTGTTTGCATCGCTGAGCAAACCTTATGCAATCTTCCTTCAGCTTCGGCCAGTAGTACCCCGCGCGGAGTACTCTACTTGCCAAAGCGCGACCACCTACATGGCTTCCGCACACCCCCTCGTGCAGCTCAGACATGAGTCTGGTGCATTGCTCGCCGTGTACACAGATCTGCACATGGTGAGAAAATCCAAATCTAAATAGGCTTCATCTATGAGAGTAAACTTACTTGAACCCCTCTTTATTCTTTTGGCCTCTGCCAGATCTAGCGGGAGTACACCATCTTCTAAGTATAGCCGGTATGGCGTCATCCAGGTGTGGGGTTCCTTCTCCGCGTGGACCTCCATCGACTCACCGATCTTTGAGGGTCGCGATCTCACCCTCGGCGCTCTCAGCGTCTCTTGAGTCAACGACCGATGACCGATCGTTAGACGCTCCATTGACTTGTATACATGAAGCACCTGGTTGTCTGATACAAACGCGCGCGGCACCTTCAGGGTCTCCTGAATGACAGTCCTCTGCTTCCCCCCTTTGCCTGAGCTGGCCAGCTTGGCAAGCAGGTCTGCTCGGGCGTTCTGCTCTCTTGGTACATGCACTAACTCAAACTCGGCGAAAGACGTCTTCAGGAGCTGCACATACTCCAGGTAAGCTGCCATCTGGGGGTCCTTTGCTTGGAACTCCCCGGTAACCTGCCCGGTGACCAGTAACGAATCGCTCTTGGCCAGCAGATTTCTTGCTCCCATTTCCCTTGCTAGCAACATTCCCGCGATCAGGGCTTCGTACTCCGCCTGATTGTTGCTAGCTTTGAAGGCGAAACGGAGGGACTGCTCGATCAGTACTCCGTTTGGCCCTTCCAGGATGACCCCAGCGCCGCTTCCTTGCTGATTAGAGGAGCCATCAACCGATAACACCCATCGGAAATCTAGCCCTTCTGCAGGTGTCGCGATGGATGATAGCTCGACTACGAAGTCCGCGAACACCTGCCCCTTGATCGGTCCTCGGGGCTCATACTGAATATCGAATTCCGACAATTCTACTGCCCACTTGACCATCCTTCCTGCCACATCAGGTTTCTTCAATACATTTTGGATAGGCAGATCAGTCATCACCACCACTGTGAAGCTGTGGAAATAATGCCTGAGTCTTCTGGCTGAGAATACCACCGCCAGAGCAGCCTTCTTGAGGGCCTGGTACCTGGTTTCAGGGCCTTGCAGCACCTTGCTGACGAAATAAACAGGCCTCTGGGCCTGGTCCTGCTCTTGCACCAGGACTGAACTGACTGCCCTCTCCGTAACAGCAAAGTATAGACGGAGAGGGATGCCTACCTGGGGCTTTCGCAAGACTGGTGGGCTTGCCAGATATCCCTTCAACTTAATGAAGGCCTCATCGCACTCCTGCGTCCAGAGAAATCTGCTGTTGCGCTTGAGACACTGGAAGTATGGGTGACCTTTCTCCCCACCAGCAGACATAAACCGGGACAGTGCTGCCAAGCGACCGGTGAGCTGCTGCACCTCCTTCACCGTCGTTGGGCTCCTCATCGCCACGATCGCCGCACACTTCTCCGGGTTAGCTTCGATTCCTCGCTCTGTCAAGAGGAAGCCCAAGAACTTCCCAGCCTCTACACCGAATATGCATTTCTCAGGGTTGAGCTTCAGCCTATACTTGGCAATGGTGGTGAATAGCTCTTCCAGATCAGCTGCATGATGCTTCTTCTCTTGGGACGTAACCACCATGTCATCTACATAGGCGTGTACGTTTCTTCCCAGCATGGGCGAGAGCACCCTATCCATGAGCCGCTGGTAGGTGGCCCCCGCATTCTTCAACCCAAATGGCATGACCTTGTAGCAGTAGCAAGACCGTTCCGTCATAAACGCGGTCTTGCATTCGTCCATTGGGTGCATCCTGATCTGATTATACCCTGAGAAAGCGTCCAAGAAGCTGAGTAGCTTTCCCCCCGAGGCGCTATCGACTAGAGCATCTATACTGGGTAAGGGGTAAGAATCCTTGGGGCACGCCTTATTGAGGTCAGTGAAGTCCACGCACATTCTCCACTTGCCGCTTGCCTTCCGCACCAGTACCACATTCGCTAACCACTCGGGGTACTGGATTTCTCTGATATGCCCTGCGACAAGGAGCTTCTGCGCTTCGTCGTGGATCACCTTCCTCTTCTCCTCGTTGAATTTCCTTCTTCTCTGTCGCACCGGTCGAACCATGGGGTCCATTGATAGACGATGGCAGAGGAAATCGGGGTCGATTCCTGGCATGTCGGATGATGACCATGCAAAGGCATTCATGTGCTTCTCAATTACACCCATGATCAGCCTTCGCTCTTCTTCAATGAGGGATCCCCCCAACTTGAATTTTCTTCCCCTGATGTCCACCTCGACCCATCCTTCAGCTGGGTGGGGCCTCCTCTCACTGGCAATGACCGCTCTCGCGATCCCTGACTCGCGAGGAGTGATCGTGCCTTCCTCCTCTTCCTCGACTTGGGCCACCTGGGAGCCCCCCACCGCAGCGTTCTCCATCCTCCGAGCGCCTTGTGTCTCCCTGACCGCCAATCGCTCTTTGCGCACGCCTGGTGGTGGTTTTGTGGTGACATGGCATACACTTCTTTTTTGGTTCAAACTGTTCTCATAACAGCGTCTTGCCTCAGCCTGATCCGACTTGATGGTTATCACGGCCCCTTCCATCGACGGCAGCTTCAACTTCATATGCCTTGTCGATGGTATTGCGCCCAGTCTATTGAGCGTTGGCCTCCCCAACAGGACATTGTACGCAGAAGGGGCGTTCACCACCAGGTACTTTATCTTTTCCGTGCGGGCTGCCGTTCCGTCGGTGAACGTTGTCCTCAGCTCGATGTATCCCCGCACTTCTACCTGGTCCCCTGCAAAACCGTAGAGACAACCAGTATACGGTCTCAACTGATCAGGGGACAACTGTAGCTTGTTGAACGTTGGCCAGAACATGACATCCGCCAAGCTTCCTTGATCTACGAGTACTCTATGCACTCGTCTTCCTGCTGTGATGAGAGAAATGACCACAGGGTCGTTGTCGTGTGGGACAACGTCTCGTAGGTCAGCCTTCCTGAAGACAATGTCCACCTCAGGGTAATGACTCTCATTCACTGCATCTACCGCCATCACAGATCGAGTGTATCTCCTTCTTTGTGAAGCTGTGCATCCCCCACCAGAGAAGCCTCCAGCGATCGTCTGCACTTCCCCATGCACAGGGACTTCATGCTGTTGCTCTCCAGTTTGGGATCCTGACGCGCGATCACCCTGTGGCTCACGCAGGTAATCTGCTAGAAAACCAGACTTCACCAACTCTGCCAGTTGGTGTCCCAGCGCCAAACAGGAATGAAGTGTATGTCCAAAGGCCTGATGAAACTCACACCATTCATTCTTCTTCCTTCCGAGTACCTTGTCTGTCTTCTCTGGTACTCGTAGTCTCGCTGCTACGGCAGGAAGGGCGATGAGATCCGCCAACCCCACCATGAAGTTGTATCTTGGGGGCGCGTTATTCTCCCTCGCACGCCCCTTACTCTGGTCTTTGCCTGGTGCATAGGGACGAGGTTTTTCCCGCCCCTTCTTCCCCTCTTTGGCCTCATGCACCCTCGCTTGCTGTGGTTTTCCTTGCCCTCCACGCGGTCTGGGTGGTGCAGCACTTCCCCTCTTCTCAGAAACTTCTATTTCTGCCACTATGTGCGCCACCGCACGCCGTCGGATCTCTGCAAAGGTGCTGGGATGGCTCCTGATGAGAGACTCACTGAAAGGGCCAGGCAGCACTCCCTTCTTAAACGCGTGCACAAGCATATCTTCATCTTTGCTGGGTAGTCTAACCACTTGTGCTCCAAAACGGTTGAGGTAGTCTTTCAGCGACTCCCCCTGGTATTGGCGCACGTCGAACAGGTCGTAGGACACCACTGCAGGTGCCTTGTTGACGATGTATTGCTCGATGAAGAGCTTCGAGAACTGAGAAAATGACGTGATATGCCCTTCTGGTAAACTCACGAACCACTCCATGGCGATTCCGCTCAGTGTGCTCATGAACATCTTGCAGTATACAGCGTCTGAGCCCCCAGACAACATCATTTGGGTGTGGAATGCCGTCAGATGCGCCTCTGGGTCTTCTACCCCTTTGAACGACGCTTTTACCCCCACCAGGTTGGGAGGCACCATGGTTCCCATAATCTCAGGGGAGAATGGCATGGGAAATGCCCTTGGAGGTGAAGGCTGCCTAGACACCCTTTCGTCAACGACGTGCTCCCTCTGCGCCTGCAACGTTCTTCTCAACTCTTCGTTGACACGATTCAGTTCGTCGTTCCTGCTTTGCGACGCAGCCAACTCCGTCTGCATCCTTTCTTGTTCGACTTTCGACGCTGCAGCGTTATCCTGCAGCGTGCGCACCATTTCCAGGACCTGCGCCATTGTCACAGCTCCTTCATCAGCGGATGGCGCAGGTGATGGTTGTCTGTTTCTAGGCATCTTCTCTATCAGGGAAATTGACAAAACTCTGGTGAGCTTTAAAACTGTGGTATATATGGGACAACGATTCACTCGGGCCCCACGGTGGGCGCCAAATGATCCTGCCGGCAACTTGAACGTGGGTGAATCGCTTTGTAACACTTTCTGCCCTGTCTTCGCGACTGCGTCTCCTGAAGAATCACCTTCTGAACTCTCTCTCTCTGATGGCTTCAAAATGTGACCTGCAAAATACACAGACGGCGCCTCTAGCGGCCGTTTGCACTCCGACGATCAAGTTAGTTCAACAGAACCACCAGAAACTGGAAACTTAGTAAAATGTGTGTGTGTAGAACTTGCACTCTGTTTTTCGTCTCTCCCCCTCACTCTCACTCTGATTCTGCATTTTATCTCTCTTTCCCTGCTCCTGGGCATAACAGAATTCTGTTATGCTTTTCTGGCATGTGTCAGAACCCTGTCATGCTTTTTCAGAGAAAGCGTACCTTCAGAATCAGCAATGGGGAGCGTGAGAGTCTGCGCATGTCTGCGCTTGGCTGCGCCTGTCTGTACCTTTAGCGGTACGGAGTGCTCTTTTGTCTGGACCGCACCCCTCTCAGATGATGACACGTGGAGGCCTGCAACTCACATCTAACCACACACGTGTCACTTACTGGAAGGGCTCTAGCGCCTCTCTTCGTCTGCCTAAGTTACGCCCTTGCGGAGTAACTTAGGATGCTTCTCTTATCTGGGTAAATTGCATACTCTTAGGAGAGCGTCAGGTGTGGCTGGTCTAGGCGCACTCACCAAACGTTACTCTCTGTATAGGCGACTTACCCTTCTGGATGACACGCACGTAATGGGTTGAGGGAATCACCAATCACGGGCTGGCTTACTAGTTCCCTCAGGCCACTCTCGTGCATGGTTCCTTGAGGTGTGCTCATGCGAGGCCCATGCGTAACGCTCTCGCTGGGAACCTTAGTCCCAGTTTAACTGCGTGTATCACGAGACCCGATGACAACACACCCGATGACTGATCAGTGTTTATTTGCTACTCGCGCTCTGCCTCCAGGCGCGAGTCTGGGAACTGGTCTGCTGGTGGTCACTTGGCTACTGACCACCGATCACCATTCTGGGTGATCTATCCCCCGACCTCTCTGCCGCCTGATCTGTCGATGGTAACTTGGCCACTGACCACCGATCACCTCTCTTGGCGATCGTCCCCCTACCTCTCTGCCACTTAGTCCACGTGTCACCCTGCGAGTGGTCCACGTAGTTCCCTGATGCTGACGTCATCTACTACCGATGACCGATCGGATCAATGTCTTATTCAAAACAACATTTGCTCTTTGGTAGTGGATGGGGGTACTTGTACTAATGTGGCTAGTACAAGAGTAGTAGATAAGCTTAGATTGCCTACTATCTCTCATACAAAGCCCTATAAATTGCAATGGCTTAGTGAAGTAGGAGAAATAGTTGTAAATAAACAAGTCCTCATCCATTTCTCAATTGGAAAATACAAAGATGAGGTATTATGTGATGTTGTGCCCATGGAAGCCACTCATGTTCTTTTGGGAAGGCCTTGGCAATTTGATAGAATAGTTTTACATGATGGCTTTACCAACAAACTTTCTTTTGAATTCCATGGTCACAAGGTTACTTTAAAATCTCTCTCTCCTAGAGAAGTCCATGAGGACCAAGTCATAATGAAGAAAAAGAGGGAGAGAGAAAAAGATAAAAAAGATAAGAGTTCTAAGCCTACACTCCTTGTGTCTAGGCATGAAATTGAAAGGGAAATAGTGGCTCATCATCCTCTTTTCTTAGCCATCCCTAGAACTCTTAAAGTAGAATCACTTGTTGATAGTCCTCATTGCTTGGAAAATTTGGAAGAAGAGTTTCAAGATGTGTTTCAAGATCCTCCAAAAGGACTTCCACCTTTGAGAGGGATTGAACACCAAATTGATTTGATACCGGGCTCTTCTTTACCAAATCGTCCAACATATAGGACCAATCCAAGTGAAACCAAGGAAATTCGCCAACAAGTTGAGGCTTTGATTGAGAAAGGGTGGGTTCAAGATAGCACGAGTCCTTGTGCTATGCCTATCAACTTAGTGCCTAAAAAGGATGGCACATGGCGAATGTGTTCGGATTGTAGGGTCATCAATAACATTACAATTAAGTATAGGCATCCCATACCTAGACTAGATGATTTGTTGGATGAATTACATGGTTCAAAAATCTTTTCAAAGATTGATCTTAAAAGCGACTACAATCAAATCCGTATCAAACCGGGTGATGAATGGAAGACGGCTTTTAAGACCAACTTTGGTTTATATGAGTGGTTAGTTATGCCCTTAGGTCTAACTAATGCACCAAGTACCTTCATGCACCTCATGCATCATGTTCTTAGACCTTTCATTGGTAAGTTTGTTGTTGTTTACTTTGATGACATTCTCATTTATAGCTTATCTTTGGAGGACCATAGGTTGCATGTTAGGCAAGTTTTAGAAACCCTTAGGAAGGAACATTTGTATGCTAATCTTGCTAAATGTATGTTTTCTCTTGATCATATAGAATTCCTAGGGTTTGTTGTGAGTTGCAAAGGGGTCCATGTGGACAAAACAAAGGTGATGGCCATTCAAAATTGGCCTACACCGAAAAACTTGAATGGGGTCCGAAGTTTTCATGGACTTGTTTCTTTCTATAGAAGATTTGTCCCAAACTTTGGTACCATTGCCGCACCTCTCAATGACATAGTGAAAAAGGATGTGGTCTTTCAATGGGGAGAAGCACAACAAAAAGCTTTTGAAACTTTGAAAGAAAAGTTGACTAATGCTCCCATATTGGCCCTTCCTAATTTCACTAAGACATTTGAGATTGAGTGTGATGCTTCAAGCATAGGTATTGGGGCTGTTCTCCTTCAAGAGGGCCACCCCATAGCCTATTTTAGTGAGAAATTGAAGGGAAGTCATCTCAATTATTCGACTTATGATAAAGAATTTATGCACTTGTTAGGGCTTTGTTTACTTGGCAACACTATCTTTTTCCCAAAGAGTTTGTGATACATAGTGATCACGAATCTCTTAAGTATTTGAAAAGCCAAAACAAGCTTAACAAGAGGCATGCTAAGTGGGTGGAATTTATTGAGCAATTTCCTTATGTGATCAAACACAAGCAACGCAAAGTAAACATTGTGGCGGATGCACTTTCTAGAAGATACACTTTGCTAAATCTTTTAAGCTCTCAATATCTTGGTTTTGATCACATTAAGGAACTTTATCATGATGACCTTGATTTTTCTCTTACCTATCAAGAGTGTCTTAAGGGAGGATACAAAGACTTTTTTTTATACAAGATGGCTTTCTTTTTAAGGGAAAACGTCTTTGTGTTCCTCAATGCTCTATTAGATTATCTCTTGTTAGAGAAGCTCATGAGGGGGGTTTAATGGGTCATTTTGGGGTTGCTAAAACTTTGGATGTGTTGCATGAACATTTCTTTTGGCCTCATATGCATAAACATGTTCATAGTTTGTGTTGTAAATGCATAGCTTGCCGCAAAGCTAATTCTAAAATGCATCCCCATGGTTTATATACTCTTCTTCCTATCCCTTCAATGCCTTGGGTTGATATATCTATGGATTTCATCTTAGGATTACCCAAGACATCAAAGGGAAAGGACTCCATTTTTGTGGTAGTGGATCATTTTTCAAAGATGGCTCACTTTATTCCTTGCCACAAAGTGGATGATGTATGCCACATTGCAAACCTCTTCTTCCAAGAAGTGGTTCGCTTGCATGGGATCCCTAGATCTATAGTGTCCGATAGAGATCCCAAGTTCTTGAGTCACTTTTGGAAGACCTTGTGGGGCAAGCTTGGGACTAAGCTTTTATTTTCTACCACTTGTCACCCACAAACTGATGGTCAAACCGAGGTGGTGAATAGAACTTTGGGACAACTATTGAGATGTTTTATTTTGGGGAATCCTAGAGTGTGGGAAATTTACTACCCCATGTTGAGTTTGCATATAATCGTGTAGTAAATTCTACCACCTCACATTCTCCTTTTGAGGTTGTCTATGGGTTTAACCCCTTAACACCTCTTGATCTTCTTCCTATTCCCCTTCTTGGAGATGTCTTGTGCAAAGATGGCGATGAAAAAGCTTCTTTTGTGAAAACTTTGCATAAAGACATCAAGAAGAGAATTGAGAAGAAGGTTGGCAAGTATGTTGAACTTGCCAATAAAAGGAGAAAAACATTGTTGTTTGATGAGGGAGATTGGGTTTGTCTGCACTTGAGGAAGGATAGTTTTCCTACTCAAAGGAAGTCCAAACTAATGCCTCGTGGCGATGGACCTTTCCAAGTCCTCAAGAGGATTAATGACAATGCTTATGAGTTAGATATGCCTGATACATTCTTAGGTAGTCATACTTTTAATGTCAGCGATCTAACTCCTTTTTCTGTAGTTCTCCAGAATTCGTGGCCGAATTCTCTCCAACTCGGGGAGTATGATGGAGATCAAGCTCAAGAGGATATGGGGGCCAATCATCAAGAGCAAGAAGAGGTTGAGGCTCAAGTGGAGGACGCCCATGGAGGTCAAAGCCCACCTCAAAGGCTTACAAGAAGCATCTTCAAAGCTTTAGGAGCTAAGGGACGTTTATTTTCTCTTTTTGTAATTTCTTTGTGTGAAGGTGCTTAAGAGGGAAACATTAGAAACCTCTTTTGTTAAAGCATCTTTAGGTCCTTAGTTAGGAGTATTAGGGAGGGGTGCGTTAGTAGATAGGTGTAGGAGTAACTAGGGAGGTGCCAAAGTGAGAAAGAAGGTCACACCTTCTTCATGACCATAGTTGGCGCCGATTGCATTTGAATTTAGGGGGGAATTTTGAATTCTTTTAGCTTTGCATTTCAGCACCTCTAGGCTATAAATTAAGGTGCTGCCCTTGTACATTTCATATTTGAATTTTAATTAGAGAAACTATACTCAATTTTTGAGAGAGCGTGTGAGAGCTTTGTGCCTTCTTCACTAGTCTTATCTTGATGGTTTCATGGTTACCTCAAGTGGCGGCTTGCACACTTATCTTGGAGTCTCCATCCTCCTAGTGGCGTGATCATCCAACCATTCCTCCATCTTCATGAGCTTTCTCTTCTCCTTCCTTCATTCTCTTTATTTGATCATGTCTTAGCTTGCTTCTTTTGAAATTTTGTTCGGTTTTTTCAACTTCTTTTCAGTTTTGCTTCGGTCCTTATGTTCCTTTGTTGTTCTTCATCGTTTCTTCTTCAATTCAAGTCTTTTGTTCGGTGCAATTTAGTTTTTGTGTTGTTTAATCGGTGCCTTTGCCTTTTCTTCCATTTCAATCGGTCCAATTTGACAATAATTGGAACTTCCATAATCGGTGAGTTCTTGTTCATAGAACCTTGATCCAATTCTATGATAAAGTGCCTATCTCATAACCAACTCAAGATGATTCCTAAGAATGTCAAGAATCATTCAAAGTGTGCTAGTGGAATCATATCAGAGATGCTCACACAAGATTTGCAAGAGATGTAGCAATTGGTTGTTCTTGTGGAAGAGATCAGCTGCAACAGATTTTATAGCAAAAGCAGAATCAAAAAGCATTCAATGACATGAGTGGGTACCAGATTTTCCAGAGAGAGAGGACTTGACCATGCCCTGCACTGAAAACGTCAGAAAAAGCAGAAAATCAAATGGTCTTCACATGTGATCTTTGACTAGTCATAAAAGCTCTAGAATTTTCAAGATTTTGGAATATATTCCTTTATGACTGTTGTAACTTCCTTATGAGAGTAATCAGCTTTCAGCACAGATTCATTGACCAAGGATTCTTTCTTTAATTTGATCTGCAACGGATAGAAATTCAAAATAGAAATTAAATTGATTTCTTCACAGTGCTGTCAGATTAAAAAACAATCGGTTGTTTCGAGGAAACAATCGGTTGTTTTTCTGCAGCAGTTAAAACTGATTTCGAATTTTAACTATGAGCAGAAAGAATTCAAAGCATATGCATTTGAACATCTTTAAGAGGTTATAAAAACATGAAAATGAACTTAAAAAAAGGAATTAAGAACAGAGATAAGGAAGGTTTTATCCTTTATATTGTTCTTTCAATGAGCCATGTACTTTGTGATCAAAAAGCCTTATTTTAACTGTTGAGGGCTTTTGGACAGATACCGAACATTGATTCAGCTTCAATGTTGGTCTTTTTCTTCCAAGAACTTGATCAGATGACTCAGTCCTTCACACTTCTTTAGATTTCCTGCACAAACATTAGTTCAAGCAACAAGATTTGGCCCCTTCACAAATGTGGGTCCAATTGATTTCTTTTTCTCATATGGAACCTCACATCCTTTAGAAATCCATTTCATGTAGCCTCTGGGAATAGAATTTTTTTTTTTATTTCACAGAATCTAACCGAATGGCCCTTTTTCATGCAATAAAAGCATGTAACAACCTGTTGTTTCGACTTAACAATCGGTTGTTTTACTGGCTTTCTTGAAATTTTTTTTGAAAACTTATCTTGTTTGTTTTTTGGATTAAATCCTAAACTAGCCTTTCCAAAAACACAACTTTGAGATGCCAAGATATTCTCAAAGTTAGATTTCTCTTTTGAAAGCTTGTCCACAGTGTCAGCAAGATAATGCACCTTTTTATCAAGATTTTCACAATTTTCACAAATGAGAGTGTCACACTTGCAAGAAGAATTTTTGAAATGATTTTCCAGATTTTTGAAATCCCTTTTAGATTTTTCAATCTCATCTTCAAGTGCTTTCATTCTCTTTTCGAGCTAGCTGTTAAGTTCTTTCAATCGGTTGTTTGAAAGCACCAATCGATTAGCTTCATCGTGAGTTTCTTGAAAAGCTTCAAGCAATTCACTATAATTTTGTTCATTTAAAGAAGCACAAGAACTTACTTCACTTGAGCTGCAAGATTCATCATCATCTTCAGCAATCAAACAGATGTTTGCTTTCTCATCTTCACTTGATGAAGAGCTTGATGATGATACCTCATTCTCATCCTATGCTATGTAGGATCTCTTTGTCTTGCCCTTCTTTTCCTTGTAGCTAGGCTTTTTCTCCTTGCTTTTGTTTGGACAATCTGCCTTTATGTGAACTTGCTCACCACAACCAAAACAAGTATAGTTATTAGAATTAAAATCATTGGATTTCTTGTTTCCATACCTATCTTTGTTGTTGTCCTTGTTGCGGTTTCTCTTCAAGAATTACTTTCTTGACAGCAAGCTAAGGTTTTCCTCATCACTATCATCGTTGGATTCTTGTTTGCCTTTGTGCTTGGAAGCTTTTAAGGCTATGCTCCTTACATGATTGTCTTCGCTTTCTTGAACATTGAGTCGATTCATCTCTAACTCATATTCCCTAAGCTTGCTAAACAAAGAAGATATACTCAAGGAAGTTAGATCTTTAGATTCGGATATAGCAGTTACCTTAGGTTGCCATGCTCTATCAAGACATTTCAAGATCTTGATGTTTAGCTTTTCCTTTTCAAAGGTCTTGTCAATGCTCATGAGATGATTGATGATGTGCGTAAATCTTTTCTACACTTCAACAATTGTTTCACCTTTGAGCATTATGAACATCTCATACTCTTGGATTAGAGTATGCTTCCTAACTCTCTTTACCTCATTTGTACCTTCATGAGTTACCTCCAAGGTGTCCCACATTTCTTTTGCAGATTTGCATTGAGAGACCCTGAAAAACTCATCTGAATTCAAAGCAGAGGTTATTATGTTTTTAGCAATGCAATCAAATTTGGACTTCTTGCTTTCTGAATCAGTCCATTGAGACCAAGGTTTTTCAATGATAGATCCATCTTTTTCAAACTTTGGGACAAAAGGACCATTTTCAATTGCATCCCAAATTCCTTTGTCAAGTGATTCTACAAAGATTTTCATTCTCACTTTCCAAAATTGGTAGTTCAAACCACAAAATAGAGGTGGTCTGTTGATTGAAGCACCTTCCCCGAAAGGTAGTCTATCGCCAACAAAAAACAGTTTTTGGATCAACTTGAATAACTTTCTAGAACCAAGCTCTTGATGCCAATTGTTAGAATGGATGGCTTTAAACTAGAGGGGGAGTGAATTGTTTAAAGAGGGTTTTCGCAAACTTTTAAGCCAAGAATGAAATTACTTCGAGAAACAAATGATAAGAAATTCAGTTTGCCAAAACACAAAGCAAAAACAACAGCACCAGAAAAAAAAAATCGGTTGTTTATACCAGTTTGCAAATATCAAAATTGAAATTAAAGAGATTAAGGATAGAGAGAATGCACGCAGATGTTTATACTGGTTCACTCTAAACCCAGAGCTACATCCAGTCTTCATAGAAACCACTGAGGAATTCCACTAAGCAATCAAACCTAGATCACTTACAACACAACCAAGAAAGTGACCTTGATCAACACTTCTCAGCAAACACACAAAGTTCTTTCAACAGATACAAGGATTACACTTGTTACAGAAGCAAATATGAAATCAATACAAGAGAAAATCCTATCTCACACTCTTTGATCAAACTTAATCTCTAAGCAATCTCAACTTTTCAAAATCTCAAAATCTTGTGTTGTTGTAAAACCCAAATCTGTTTTACTGTTTTATATTCAAAGAAGATTGTTTGTTATCAAATCTTAACAAACTATTAATTGCATTTAAAGATTGATCAAAGCATTAAAAACTGGAGCATAAACAGTTCGAAAATCATTTAATGCTTAGTCAAAGCACAAACCATTTTTTTTGTTATGGTACCAAAACAAACAATCGGTTGTTTCCACGAATCAATCGGTTGTTTTGGTTTTGACAGCAAGTCAACCATAAAAACAATTTTCAACCTTTTAAAAAAAAACATCTAAGTATAAAACAATCGGTTGTTTCGACAAAACAACAGGTTGTTTTTCACTTAGTTTGAAAAACACTTTTCTTTTAAAAAGATTGAGAATGCCTATGCTTTGGATTCAATCAAGAGTGGATTACAAACACAATCTACCCCAGATCCTATCTAAGACAGCTCAGCAACAACAAGCACAGCCTAGGCTTCAACATCCTTCAAAGGGTTTTGGATTCTTCAAAGCTTGAACACCACTTGGTTCAACAAAGGCCTCATACCCAACTTGGTTGTTGCTCGCCTTGAATGCAAACTTGAGGGCCTATTCAATCAAGAGTCCATTTGATCCTTCTATAATGACTCCAGCTCCGCTCCCTTGTTGGTTGGAGGACCCATCAACCGAAGGGACCCATTGTAAATCATTAGGATTGGGTTGGGAGTCCTTGGATGAAAGCTCCACCATAAAGTCTGCATATGCTTGGCCTTTAATTAGCCCTCGTGTATGTCGAACTCGGACAACTTAACTACCTAATGGACCTGTGATGTCAAGCTTTTGGAGAACCTTACAGATGGGTAGGTTGGTAATTACGATCACAGTGAAGCTTCTAAAATAATGACGAAGTCGTTGAGTTATGACAATGGAAGAAAAAGATGAAGGAAAAGGAAGCTTATGAGAAATGGAGTTTGAGATGATGAGCACGCCACTTGGATGATGAAATTACTCCAAGATAAGTGTTGGAAGACGCCACTTGAGATCTCTCAAATTCTCACAAGATAAGACTAAAAGACTAAGTGGACAAGCCTTACTAGCATCTCACACAAAATGTGCAGAGTAACTTTTCTCTATTTCATTCAACTTCTAAAATACACTAGGTAAGCCTCCTATTTATAGGTGAATGAGCCTTGGAAAACAAGCTAAAGGGGTAATATGGGAAAAGGGAAAAAATTGGCAGCCTCAGGGTTTGACTAAGTCAATCCCGCATCTTAGGCTTGTCCTTCTAGAAACTAGGTCAAAATGCCTTGAAATGGGCTAGGAACAAGCTAAAATGCTACCCACACGCCCTATTATACTAAAGGTACCTTATTCTAGCCTATATTTTCTATTTGGACCCCCAAAGTGAGCCTAATTATTTACAACATATTTGTAATCATTTAAAAAGACTAGCAGGAAGAACTTTAGGTGCTCTGGTTTATAGCTTCTTCTTCTACTGATGCTTTCTCGAGGTTTGGTGGGGCCCGACTTTGTATAATGAGATGACTGTCCTTTTGTGAACTTCTTGTTGTATCAACCAATCCATTTTTGTGAAGTCATCTGTCGGTTTGTATCAACCAGTCCATGTGAAGTGGTTGTTTTTCTTAAGACATTGGAAATAAGGATTGTTAGAATTATAGGCCTTAAACAAGAGGAGGGGGGTTATTTTTTTATGAAAGATTTTCACAAATATTGAAGGTAGATTGAAAGATAATGAAGAATCAATCAATTAGAAATCAGTTCATTCAATTAGAAAGCTATTTTTAATTTGATTGCAGAAAATCAACTGGTTGTTTTTGCGAAACAATCCGCTGTTTATATCAACAGTGTTGAAAATCAAAGCAAAAGCATATTTAAAGAGTGTAAAGATTGAGAGATTAACACATAATGTTTATACTGGTTCACTCTTTACCAGGAGCTACATCCAGTCCTCAACAACCACTGAATTCACTAAGTAATCAAACCTTGATTACAAACAACAGACAAAAGTGGTGATCTTGAATCCTTCAAGAACACACCCACCTTTGGAAAATACCACACTATTTTCAGAAAAACCTCTCAAACTGCACAACACCAATTCACACAGAATGACAGTGATCAAGAAAGAAAGGAATAGAGTACACCTGGATGCAATCAAATATTAAAGCACAGTGAATACACGACAATCCTATTCCACACTTGAGAATGATCCAAAACTCTTTGAAATTTTGAAAAATCGATTTGAAGAATTTCTCTTAGTTTATTAACAATCAGGAGTGTAAAATAACTTATTGAAATTCCAATCAAACTTATTTCTCTTGTAAGCATTTAATACAAGAGCCAAAATTAGTTTAAATCATTTAAAACAAATTAAATCCAATTAACAAAATTCTATTAAGGTTTTTAGAAAATCAATCTATTGAAAACACGAATCAATCGATTGAATTGGTTTGACAGTAAAGTCAAGCTTTTTCAAATCCTTTTCAAAATACACTAAGCGTAAAACAACTGGTTGAATTGACACTTCAACCAGTTGAATTTCCAGTTTCTTTAGAAAACACATATTTTTCAAAAGAATCAAACAACCTTGGATCATTACAAAGAGTGGATTAACAAATTCAAATACATCTAGACACACACACAACTAGCAGTAAAGATTTTCATGCATTCCATTTGGATTTGGAGACATCAAAGCACTTTGTTCAACAAGGATACCCTTTATCTCCGCTGGCTAACAAGAAACGAGACAGGGCGGCCATGCGCCCGGTTAGCTGTTGCACTTCCTTCACATTAGCAGGGCTTCTCATTTTTATAATCGTTGCGAATTTGTCGGAGTTCGCCTCTATACCTCTTTCGGGTAGCAGGAAACCAAGAAATTTCCCTGCTTCAACTCCAAACACACATTTATCATGATTAAGTTTTGGATTATACATTACTATTGTGGCGACCATGTTATCCACATATGCTTGAACGTTGCGTTTGAGCATTGCGACCTCAGCCATAAAAGTGTTAGAATGTTGGCCTTAAACGAGAGGAGGGGTGAATTGTTTAAAGGGGGTTTTCGAAAACTTTTTAAGCTAGAATGAAATTCTTTGCAAAAACCAGATTAGAAATTCAATTAGCCAAGAAACAAAGCTCAAAACAGCAAAGCACCATAAAAACAATCGGTTGCTTCTGCGAAACAATCGGTTGTTTATACCAATAAAACAATAACAACTGAATTTAAAAGAGTTCAAGGGAAGAAAGAGATACACAAACAATTTATACTAGTTCACTCTTAAACCAAGAGCTACATCCAGTCCCCAGAATCCACTAGGCAATCCACTAAGCAATCAATTATAGATTACACACAAACACCGCCAAAGAAGTGACCTTGATCCCCTCAAGAAACACATTTCCTTTGGCTCAGCACACCCACCAAGAATGTTGATCTTGACAACCTCAAGAGCATACAACCCTTCTTGGCTTTACAACACCAGAATGTACAAAGTATTCAGAAAGAATTACACTTGTTACAGAATGAACTGAAATCAATACAGATGTAATCCTATTCCACTCTCTCTTGAGAAAATCAAAGCTCAAAAGTGAAAACTCAAATCTTGAAAGCAATCTCTGAAAAACTCAAATTTGTTTTTCTCTTTTTCTTGTTTGTTATAAAACATTAACAAACTATTTATAGCTCTCAAATATTGGTCAAAGAATTTAAAACAGGAGCGCATTCAGTTTGAAAATCATTTAAAGCACACTTAACTAACAAAACAAATTCTGTTAAGATTTTCAAACAAACAATCGATTGATTTCACGAAACAATCGATTGTTTTGGTTTGACAGCAAGTCAACCAACCAAAACAGTTTTTAACCTTTTCAAAAACACCTAAGTGTAAAACAATCGGTTGTTTTGACAAAACAACAGGTTGTTTCGACAAAACAACAGGTTGTTTCGACAAAACAATAGGTTTTTTCGACAAAACACTTTAAAATTAAAAGATTTGAAAACACTTAAGCTTTAGATTCAACAAAGAATGGATTACAAAGATAAACTACCCAGATCCTACTCTAAAAACACCACAGCAACTCCAAGCAACTTTAGCCTTCCATCAAACACTAGGATTTGGATTCTTCAAAGCTTTTGATAACACTTGATTCAACAAAAGTTGTCTTACTCTTGACATTCAGGTGCATATGAATCTGATTGTATCCCAAAAATGCATATAGAAAACTTAACAAATGACATTTTGAGGTGCTCTTTACTAAGGAGTCTATGCTCGGTAGAGGGTAAGTGATGGAAGAGGGCCAATCACAACCTCACAAGAAAGAAAAGAGCCAAGACATGAGCATCCAAAACCAAACCAAGAGCGTCTAGGGCTAAGGGAGGAGCGTCTAGGCCAAAGGGGAGGAGCGTCTAGGCCAATGGGAGGAGCGTCTAGGACCAAATTGCTAGGTCCATGGCCAAGCGAATCCAAGAAGATTTGTGTATGATACATGAAGGCCCATTAAGGGTAGCTTGGTATTAGTTGTGGTGTAAATAGCACACATTTGTTTCATAAGGAATTAACCTAGATTTGTTAAGATTTGGTACGTTTTCTAGAAGGAATCTTTAGGCTAGGGCCGACCATGTGCCTTTAGTCTTTGGATGTAATTTGCTTTTCATTTTGTTTAGCATTAGGGTTGCATTTTGGTTCTCCTTAGCCTATAAAAGGAGGAGCCAACACCTTATTTTTTTCAAGACTATTTTGAGTAATGAAATGCTGCCCAAGTGCCATTCAAATTGCTCCTTACCAAATTCTCTCTAGAATTAGGTTTTTAGTCTCCAAACTTCACCCCCAAATGGAGATGGCCGAACCACTCCAACCTTCACTACCTCTCATGCACCTTCAAGGTCACCACACCTCTTAGGAGGACCTTGTTCCACTCTCATCCATGAAGCTTCCGCATCATCATCAACAAAAATCCAAGAAGAGCTCATAGGAATGCCATCATTTGGTATCATGAGCTATAGTTCTTCAAAGATGAGTATATCTTTGCAATTTTCTTTTTGAGTTCTTCTTATTTCCTAGTTGTTCATCTTGATTCCAAGTTGTCTTGCTATTTTTATGTTTTTAATATGATTTGAATGCTTTTCTATTCAATTCAATCGGTAGTTTTTGTTCAAATTGTGCTTGAACATCTTATTTCAATTTTGTGTAGGATTCTTGATATCTTTGTGTTGCTGTTTTTATTTTTAGGTTGCTTGAGTCTTGATTGAAATTTTATTCGGTTCATATTAATATGCTTGAGTCATTTTATTTTCTGAATCTATAAGTTTTGTCAAGTCTTGTGTTTCCATATTTGTCATCAAATCCTAGTAGTACTTTTTTTGGCTTATTTGTTTCTTGTTTTTGGTATAAATGCTTGATCTGAAATCTGCTGTGTTTTGATCCTTTGGTGCTTTTTATTTTTTAGTTTGAGTTCATATTTGTGTGTTAGATCCACACAAATTCCTTACACTAATTCCATTGTGTTTCTTTTGGTATATCTTTCTGTTTTTATTTCCAGATTTACAGAATCCTCTGTTTTCCACCTTTCTGTTTTGGCTGATTTTGCTTATGAAAATTATTTTCCACATAAGAAAATTCTGAGCCCCTTGATTTTGCAAGATTGAGGTGTTAGAGAAAGGAGAAAAAAAGAATCAGTTCAAAAAAAGAAATATAAAAAAAATGATAAATATTACAAAACAGTGTACAATACTGACGATACAAATGGCGGTTCTGAGCACTGATTTTAGAAAATTTATTAAAAACAAATGGTGCATGCGTTTGGAGTGAAACCAACGCCAAAAATTTGTTGAGATATTGATCTGTTTGAATATAAATTTTCAGAAGCAAATATTAAAAGGATAGCTCAGCATAAATCTATGAAAATCATGCATTCTGGACCACAACAATTTGTTTCAGTGGTGTTGTTTTTGATTTTTAAATCAAATCTAGTGCTATTCCATAGGTTCCATTTTGTGTGCCATCCTTTCTTTGAGTACCTTTTATTTGCTTGTCTAATTTCATTGAAATTCTATCTAGTTGTCACATTTAATTCCATTTGTGTGGTACTGTTTTTCAAATTAATTTGTTTCTTGCTTTATTTCTTTGACCTCTAAGCTTGGTGGTGGATTAATTATCAATTGGTACTTGTTTGAGTGGAAAATTGACTTGAGAGGAGTCTAGTTTGCTTAATAGGTGCTGCATTGAGGAATTAATTATCTAATTCCAAGAGGAACAAAGGCAAGGGCAGAAACAAACACCTACCAAATACACCACATACATTGGAAAGCCCAACAAAGAAGAGACAACAAAGGAAGTGCAAATAGAAAATCAACAAAGGGAGTTCCATCTAATTTCTTTGCAACTTAACTCTTGTTAATTCTTGTTTAATTACGCAATTAGAGGGTGAGTGTGTCTTCAAGGGCTCCAAGTGTCTAAGAAGCCTCACCTAGGGCCGACTAGCTTAAAACTATCTAGCTTAGTTTTTGTTAATTGCTTTAATTGGCATCTTTTTGTCTTTAATCAGCTACGCTTAGTAATTGTTTTTTGTCTTTTCCAAACTTTGTTAATTTTGCTTGATTGATTAGATAGTTTGCATTGTTTCTTGCATTTAAAATTTGATTTCTCCAACTTCATTGTGTTTTAAATGGTTTACCAAGAGAAAGATTTGTGTGAAGATCTTGAGGGATAGTTTTTGGCTAAGGCAAGACTTGGTATTTAAGTAGTCCATTATGACTCACCTCTCTTACCTGGAAAACTACCTTCTTTAACTTCCCTAATTTTTCTCAAAGTAAAACACTTCTATACATAAAGCTTTAGTCATGTCTTCTCCTTCTCATTCTGCAAAGTCTATTGAAAGTGATGTAAAGTCCATGAAATCTCTTTTAAAACAACTTGCAAAGGACGTACAACTCATTTCATATAGACAATTGGAAAATGAGTCTAAAATCAATGAGTTAGTGATATGAATGCAATAACAAGAATACATGATTCTTTGACATTCTTAGGAGCAACTTGAGTTGGTCATGAAATGGCACTTTACTTAGAATTGGATCAATGTTCTAATTCAAGAACTCACCAAGACTTTGCACCAAACCAAAGCTCATATGGAAGTCCATATATTGTCAAATGGAATCAAACAACAAGAATTGAAGAACAACAAATGGAAACCGAACAGAATTTGAAAAGAATGCTACTCCACCAAACAGAAAATGAATAGAAAGCTGGAAAACACAAATGTAAACGGTGGAAATGAAAGAAAACAATAAGAACTAAGAAACTACCGAATGGAATTGAAAGGAATGAAAGAAAGAACACGTATGGAGTGAAGCTTGCTGGATTTGAGACTTGGAAAAGCAATCACGCCACTTGGAGCCTTTTTCCAAGATAAGTGAAGGAATGCCGCCACTTGGAGCCTTGTTCCAAGATAAGTGAAGGAATGCCGCCACTTGAAGCTCACCATTGGCACACAAGATAAGGCAAAGGAAGAAGAAGACAACAAAACTCACAATTTCTCTCTAAATTTGAGTATAGTCTCTCTACCTCTAAATTCCAAATCTGAATTTTACAAAGGCAAGCACCTTATTTATAGCCTAAGAGGTGCTGAAAAATAGGTGGGAAAATTCAAATGAAACTCATTTGAAATTCCCACCAAAAACAAGTCACATGGGAGGTGTGACCTTTTTCTACTATGACACCTCCTAAAAACTACACCTACACCCCCCTACTAAGTCACATGAACAATGTGACTCTCTCTAATACATTCACACCTATTTATTTAATATCCACACCTCCTACAAGAGTCATTCAAATGATGCTCTTTTATTTAATGCTTTGCCTTGCCCCTCATGGTTTGGACTTGGGCTTCTTGGGCTTAGGCTTTGGGCTTGGGCCTCATCTTTTGCAAAGACTAATAAGAAAAACTTTAAATGCTTTGACCCTTGTCCATTTGTTCTATTGATAACATCTTTTTTATTCTCATCAGTTAGCTAGAGCAAAGGAAGAGAAATCCCAAAGTTCAAAAAAATCCAATAACCATGCATCTCTTTCACAAATCCAAGAATCTCTAGGGGAGGGAAGCCTTAGAATCCATGATTACTACCAACCACCCCCTAGGAGAAATAGAAGAAGAGAGGAAGAGAGCCCAAGGGAAGTAAGGGTAGACCTACCCCATTTCTATGGTAAGGAAGATGTAGAGGTATACCTAGATTGGGAGATGAAAGTGGAGCAACTCTTTGCTTGCCATAGGGTGAGTGAAGAAAGGAAGGTACCCTTAGCAACCCTTAGTTTCCAAAGTAATGCCAAGTATTCGTGGACCTCTCTAGAGAGAGATAGACGTCTTCATAGGGAGCCTCCCATAGAATATTGGAATGACCTTAGGTGATGTGATTCCAATAGCCACATAGAACAAGATTCTTGACACTTTGAGGAATCACCTTGAGCTGGAAAATGTAGAGGCACTTTCTTAGAAGTTGGATCATGGTTCTAAAATCAAGAACTCACCAATAACAAGTACCAAATCCCAAACTCATTTGGATGAACCAAATATTGTCAAATTGAATCAACAAAGGAGAATGAAAAGAAGAGACCGAACAGAATTGAATTAAAAACAAAAGTACCGAACAGAATTAAGAAGCAAACAGAAAATAGGTGCTGGAAAATTAAAGGAACCAAAACAAAAACAACTCAAAACTCAAGGCTACATGAACAAATTGAAGAAGAAGAAAGGAAGGAGAAGAGAATGCTCATGAAGATGGAGGAATGGTTGGATGATCACGCCACTAGAAGAATGGATGCTCCTAGATGAGTGTGCAAGCCGCCACTTGAGGAAACCATGGTCCTTCAAGATAAGACTAGAGTAGAAGCTCAAAAGCTCTCCAAATGCTCACTCCAATTTTGAGTATAGTTTCTTTAGATAAAATCAAATCTGAATTTTACAAAGGAAGCACCTCTATTTATAGCCTAAGGTGCTGAAAAATAGGTGGGAAATTTCAAATAAACTCATTTGAAATTCCCACCAAAAACAAGTCACATGGGAGGTGTGACCTTTTTCTACTATGACACCTCCCAAAAACTACACCTACACCACTCTCCTAAGTCACATGGACAATGTGACTTTATTTTACATTTTCACACACCTTTATTTAATAACCAAACCTCCTAAAACTATACAAGAGTATTTCAAAGCTTGGCCTTGCCCCTCATGGGATGGACTTGGGCTCTTTGGGCTTTGGCCTTCTTGGGCTTGGGCTTGGGCTTTGGGCTTGGGCCTCATCTTTATTTTATTTCTTCTTTTAATTTTGAGAAGACTAGAAGGAAGAACTTCAAATGTGAGGGTGGATGTCCTCTTCCTCCATTAATAAAAGCCTCCTTTATTTGATTCTCATCATACTCCTCGAGTTGGAGAGAATTCGTCCACGAATTCTGAATCCCTGCATATAACAAAGTCAGTTTAGTTTTACAATTAAAAGTGGAAGAAAAATGTAAACATGACTTATCTTTTGTAAACAATGGGATTTCAGAAAAGGAGGTTCTATAAATCGACCAAGTTGGAAAAATTTGTTTGGGAATGATGATATCTTTTGGGAAAAGGCATCTTAAATGGTGAAAACCATTAGGAGGTATGAAATCATCCCTAACACTTTTTAACCAAGATGGTGTTGAAATAGAAACCTTGGGTAATGAAAAAGATAAGGAAGGAAAACACCTTGGAGGTGAAAGGAGAAGACTCATGTCAACTTGTTCTTCTTTGTCTTTTTTATTTTGACTTGTGGGAAGTGGGTGAGTTAGGTCTTGTGTTACCTTGTTTATCTTTAAGATTTGCTTTTGTGGACAATGAAGAGCTATGTGCCCAAAACCTAAACATTTAAAACATTTGATATTTGAAGTTTTGGTAGGTGACTTAGGAGTAGAAAGATTTGTAGTAGAAACTTTGTTTGGAAACATGGTTTGTTTGGAAAAATTGGAAGGACAATTTTGAGTAGACATTTTGTTGGCATCCTTCCTAGAAGAGTTGTAGAAATTATAATCATGAGTATTTTTGAAAGTTGTTTTCAAAAGATAGGATTCTACCTTGATGGCTTGGCGAAACACTTTCTTTAAAGAAGAGTACTCATTTAATTCTACAATTTCTCTAATATCTCTTCTCAAACCACGTACAAACCATTTTAGCTTTGACTCTTCATTAGCATGCATATTCATTTTAGTCAAAGTTGTTTCAAAATCTTTAATGTATTCTTCTACCATCCTATGTCCTTGAGGAAGCCTTTGGAACTTCAACAAGTGTTCCTTCCTAGAAGGAGGAACAAACCTCGCGCGCATACACTCTTTCAAAGCATTCCAAGAAACCACGGGAGGTTTCTTGCGATATATAATGTCCATTACAATTTTATGCCACCATTCTTTGGCATAGCCCAAAAAGGATAAAGAAACTATTCTAAGTTTTTGGTCATCTTGGACCTTATACACATGAAAATAATGATCAACCTTAGTCTCCCATTCTAAATACACATTAGGATCACTATCACCATTAAAACTAGGGACTTTTTTACAAGCAATGTTGAAGACTTGGTGATATCTTTGGTCACGGTTATAGCTCTCTTCATGAGAATGATGGTGATGCCTCCTTCTTCTATGTTCTTCTTCACCAAGGACTGAAGCTTTGGAAGGAGAATGCTGTTTGTAAGATGCACCACTTGAATAGCCAGCCATTTTGCAAATAAAAAACAGCAAACACACAAAAACAGCAAACAAGTTAAGAAACAAAATTAGCAAAAACAGTGAGCTTGGCAATGAAACTGCCGAAGTGAAATGAGGCTGAAAAAAGAGATCACTCTCAAAGAAATAATGTTCTTGCACCAATCTGATCTTGAGGCCTTGGAATCCTCAAATGAAATATGTCAAAGCAAGCACACCAATCTTAAGAGCAAACCACCACAAAACCAAAGAAACAATAAAGACAAACAAGAAAAGGTATAAGCAAGGAAAGGTAATTGCAAAAGGAATACTATATGTAAGACAAACTCAAAGAATAAGAATGAAAGACAATCAAGAAAATAAAGAACTCAATGAGAAAAGTAGGCACACAAAAGAATACCTAAGGAAAAGCACTAGAGTAGATGAAGAAAACAAAAATATTAGCTACTGGAAAAAAAAAAAAAATTTATGCAAACTGTGTTTGATATTCACTGATTTAACTGGAACGTTGTAGAGCGAACTGGATTATGAAATTTATACCACAGAAACTTCAAGATGTTAACTCAATAATGGCACTGGAATCAATTAAAAACAGTAAGCCAATTGAGAGAAATAAATTTTTTAAAATCACTGCCAGATTACCGTATTTTTTTCAGCAGGAATGTACACTTTTCTTATTTTATTTATCATTTTTTGTGTACTTCATATTTTTGAATGATTCTTTTTTCTATTCTTTTCTAACACTTTGAATATCTCAAATCCAGAATTTCAGAATTTTACAGTACGTAAATCAGTTGCAATAAGGAAAAACAGTAAGCACTCTTTTCAGAAACAGAGGAAACCTAATAGGAATAAAAAAAAACAGAATGATGAACTAGCAAAGACATAATAGAAAATGATGTATTGGAACTTGTATAGGTCTAGAATACAAGTATGAACTCAATTCTAAAAAGAAAATGCACAAAGGATCAACATCAATTCAGAAAATTATATGACACCAAAGCAAGAAACAATCAAAACAATAAAAGTACTACTAGAAGTAATGACATATATGGAATAACATGACTAAGACACAACTTGACATGATTCAAAAATTAAAAGACACAACACAAATTGTAACAAATGAAAGGAAGCTTAAGGTAAACTCTAGGAAGGATAATGCCATTCCAAAAGAGCAACCATACTCATAAGAATTATGAGTGCCATAAACCTTTCCTCAAACACTTGGAGCAAAAGAAAAACAGCAAGAAAACTCAATTAAAATTCTAAAACAGAAACTTAAATTGCAAGAAATTAAAAAGAGCTCTTGAAATAAAGTGCACACAACTCAACAATTAAACAAGAATGAACCTAAGACTCATGATACCACATGATGTGATTCCAATAGCCACATAGAACAAGATTCTTGACACTTTGAGGAATCACCTTGAGCTGGAAAATGTAGAGGCACTTTCTTAGAAGTTGGATCATGGTTCTAAAATCAAGAACTCACCAATAACAAGTACCAAATCCCAAACTCATTTGGATGAACCAAATATTGTCAAATTGAATCAACAAAGGAGAATGAAAAGAAGAGACCGAACAGAATTGAATTAAAAACAAAAGTACCGAACAGAATTAAGAAGCAAACAGAAAATAGGTGCTGGAAAATTAAAGGAACCAAAACAAAAACAACTCAAAACTCAAGGCTACATGAACAAATTGAAGAAGAAGAAAGGAAGGAGAAGAGAATGCTCATGAAGATGGAGGAATGGTTGGATGATCACGCCACTAGAAGAATGGATGCTCCTAGATGAGTGTGCAAGCCGCCACTTGAGGAAACCATGGTCCTTCAAGATAAGACTAGAGTAGAAGCTCAAAAGCTCTCCAAATGCTCACTCCAATTTTGAGTATAGTTTCTTTAGATAAAATCAAATCTGAATTTTACAAAGGAAGCACCTCTATTTATAGCCTAAGGTGCTGAAAAATAGGTGGGAAATTTCAAATAAACTCATTTGAAATTCCCACCAAAAACAAGTCACATGGGAGGTGTGACCTTTTTCTACTATGACACCTCCCAAAAACTACACCTACACCACTCTCCTAAGTCACATGGACAATGTGACTTTATTTTACATTTTCACACACCTTTATTTAATAACCAAACCTCCTAAAACTATACAAGAGTATTTCAAAGCTTGGCCTTGCCCCTCATGGGATGGACTTGGGCTCTTTGGGCTTTGGCCTTCTTGGGCTTGGGCTTGGGCTTTGGGCTTGGGCCTCATCTTTATTTAAGACGTCGCCACATACCTTCCTACTACCATAGGGACTTAATGGACAAGCTCCAAAGACTCCAACAAAAGAACATGAGTGTGGAAGAGTATAGGCAAAAAATGGAGCTCTACATGATGAGAGCATCCATTAGAGAAGAAGAGATCACCACCATATCTAGGTTTCTAAGTGGGCTCAACCTTGAGATAAGGGATAGAGTTGAACTTCTGCCCTACCTAGACTTGAATGACTTGGTTCAACTTTGCATTAAAGTTGAACAACAAAATTTGCGCAAAACTTCAAGTCAAAGGGTAGGTTCATACTCTAACTTTTATCCCAAGAAAGACTTTAAAAGGGAGGGTAGCACATCGAGAGAAGAACACAAAGAAACTACCAAACCTTTAGTAAAGGATACCTCTACCCCACCCGTACGTGCTAGGGACACCAAGTGTTTTAAGTGTTTTGGAAGAGGACATGTGCAAGCACAATGTCCAAACCAAAGAGCTTTGTTCTTAAAAGGAAAAGATGAGTACACTAGTGGTGAGGATGAACCTAGTACAAAGGAAAAGGAAGAAGGTGAGAGAATAAATCCTTTGGAGATTGATGATTCAAAGAATCCTCCACAATCAACCTAGTGCATCCATAGAGACACAACGAGAGAACATCTTTCATACAAGATGCAATGTTTTAGAAAATATATGCTCTCTCATTGTGGATGGTGGATCATACTGCAATTGTTGTAGCACTAGATTGGTTGAGAAACTAAATCTACAAGTAGTTCCTCATCCAAAACCTTACAATTTACAATGGATTAATGAGAATGGGGAACTACGTGTAGACAAACAAGTGGAAATCAAGTTCTCTGTAGGTAACTACAAAGACAAAGTTTTATGTGATGTAGTACCTATGGAAGCTTGCCACATCTTATTAGGCAGACCATGGGAATTTGATAAGAAAACCTTGCATGATGGTCTAACTAACGAGATTTCCTTCATCCACAAGCACAAAAAGTTTGTACTTAGCCCTTTACCACATTCCCAAGTGGTAAAAGACCAAATACAAATGAAACATAAGAGGGATGAAGAGAAAACCCTTGGGAAACAAAAGGCGTGGGAGAAGAGTGTTCCTTCCCACAAGGTCATTCAACAAGACAAGAAAATTAAAAATACCTTTGAAAATATGCTTCTTGTTGAACAACCTAGCCTTACCTCTTGTAAAGGAACACTTGCAAGCATAATAAAAAAAAGAAGATTCTTCAAAAGAAGCTTGCATAGATGAAGATAAAGTGGATTATTTCTCATATGTGCTAGGATATCACCAAGTGAATGTCAAGTTATCTATAAGTATCTACAAAAACAAATTTTTATGTGAGGTAGTGCCTAAAGAAACTTGTCATGTCTTATTGAGACAACCATTGCCAAGTGTACAAATTTTCATAAACAATGGTTGTAACAACGAGACTATCTTTACACATAAGAGAAAAATTCTTCATGAAGGAGAACTCATGGGCCAAATTAGAGTTGATAAAACTCTAGAGCTTTTAAAAGGAAAACTTTTGTCACCCATGAGAAAAGAGGTTCAAGGACATTACCTTAGGTACAATTCTTATTTTAAAACTACACCTAAGGCAATGTCTCAAGAACTCTATACTCCTTCACCTGGTTTTGACTCTATACTCTATGTTCCTAGGACAACAAAAGGTTTTGACTCCTTTTTCATGGATGTGGATAAACTCTTCCTAAGAAAAGTGACAAGTCTCCATGATTTATCTTCAAAAATAGTGATGGGTAGAGCTCCAAAATTTGAAAACATAGCTCTTTCTACTATGCTTCGCGAAATCATGAGAGACACCCACAATTCTTGGGATAAGAATCCTTTTCCTATTAAGCATGCATACAATGGAGTAGTCCACAAGATTACTCATATTTCTACATTTGAAGTTGTATGTGAACATAGTCCTTTTTCCCTTTTAAAGTTGTTACCTCCTCCTAAGGGAATTATGCCTAAGGGAAAAGTAACTACTATTGGAAATTTTAGAAAACATAAGAGGATTAGAGGACACATACAACCATCAAAAGAGAAATATTGTGAGAAGTTCCCAAAAACAAAACAAAAACAAAAATGGCTACTTCACACAATTAAGTTTTCTCCAAATGCTCACACTAACTCCTTTGCTTTGTTTCAAGATTCCCATAGATTGACAAAATTTCACTTAGTTTGAAAAACACTTTAAACTTAAAAGATTTGAAAACACTTAAGCTTTAGATTCAACAAAGATAAACTACCCAGATCCTACTCTAAAAACACAACAGCAACTCCAAGCAACTTTAGCCTTCCATCAAACACTAGGATTTGGATTCTTCAAAGCTTTTGATCACACTTGATTCAACAAAAGTTGTCTTAGTCTTGTCATTCAGGTGCATATGAATCTGATTGTATCCCAAAAATGCATCTAGAAAACTTAACAAATGACATTCTGAGATGTTGTTTACCAAGGAGTCTATGCTCGGTAGAGGGTAAGTGAAGGAAGAGGGCCAAGCACAACCTCACAAGAAAGACAAGAGCCAAGACATGAGCATCCAAAACCAAACCAAGAGCGTTTAGGGCTAAGGGAGGAGCGTCTAGGCCAAAGGCGAGGAGCGTCTAGGCCAATGGGAGGAGCGTCTAGGACCAAATTGCTAGGTCCATGGCCAAGCGAATCCATGAAGATTTCTGTATGATACATGAAGGCCCATTAAGGGTAGCTTGGTATTAGTTGTGGTGTAAATAGCACACATTTGTTTCATAAGGAATTAACCTAGATTTTTTAAGATTTGGTACATTTTCTAGAAGGAATCTTTAGGCTAGGGCCGACCATGTGCCTTTAGTATTTGGATGTAATTTGCATTTCATTTTGTTTAGCATTAGGGTTGCATTTTGGTTCTCCTTAGCCTATAAAAGGAGGAGCCAACACCTTGTTTTTTTCAAGACTATTTTGATTAATGAAATGTTGCCCAAGTGCCATTCAAATTGCTCCTTGCCAAATTCTCTCTAGAATTAGGGTTTTAGTCTTCAAACTTCACCCACAAATGGAGATGGTCGAACCACTCCAACCTTCACTACCTCTCATGCACCTTCAAGGTCACCACACCTCTTAGGAGGACCTTGTTCCACTCTCATCCATTAAGCTTCCGTACCATCATCAACAAAAATCCAAGAAGAGCTTATAGGAATGCCATCATTAAGAATCCTTGGGACATGCCTTATTTAAATCAACGAAGTCAACACACATCCTCCACTTCCCATTTTCCTTTTTCACCAGTACGACATTCGCCAACTACTCAGGGTATTGGATTTCCCTTATGTGGCCAACAACAAAAAGTTTATGAGTTTCTTCTCGGATGGTGAGGCATTTCTCTTCATTAAATTTTCTTCACCTCTAGACTACAGGATTAACCTTTTCATCCATGGTAAGCCGGTGACACAAAAAAAATATGGATTTATTCTCGGCATGTCCGCGGATGACCATGCGAAAGTGTTCATATTCTCCGAGATGACGTCGACTATTCTATCCTCTAACATTTTGCAAAGCGATGTGCCGAGGTTGAATATCTTCCCTTTTATCTCCCTCTCTCGCACTTCTTCAACAGTCCCTGGTCATCTTTCATCGCTGATGTCTGCCTATACTATCCATCCTGACTCTCTTGGTTGGATGGTGGTTCTGTAGGTTCCCTTATGTTTTTTCAAACTGCTCTCGTGGCATTTTCGTGCCATCTTTTGATCGGCTTTAATCGTGATTATCCTTCCTTCCGACGAGGGAAACTTCATCTTCATGTGTGTGGTTAAGGCTACTGCATCCAACCTATTCAAGGAAGGTTGCCTTAAGAGCAACTTGTATGCAGAAGATGCATTGACAACGATGTATTTGACAGTAATCTTCCTGACTGCATTTTCATTAGAGAAGTTTGTCCTCAGCTCAATGTATCCTCGTACTTCCACCTGGTTTCTTGCGAAGCTGATGAAGACCTAGGAGAGAAGGCGCCTACTGACCAGGCCCAACCTCTGAGGAGGACGACAAGGAGCATGACCCAAGACCTAGGGCCCGAGTAAGATTCTCCAACCATGACCTCAACACCTACCATACCTCAGAGGATCACTAGGAGCAAAGCACAAACTTTGGGTGTTAAGCATCATTTGGTTTCACTTGTAATTTTAGTAGAGTAGGTGTCTTTTAGCACAAAATGGAGGGGTGTGCCTAGTTTTCTAGCTCATGAAGCTTTGTAGGGAAGGAAATTTAACCTAGCTTCTAGAATATTAGGCTTATGGTGCGACATTGACCATAGTCAATGACCTAGGTCGCACCACTTTATGTCTTCCTTTTCTACCCTCACTACTTGTTCTCCAAGGCTCCTTTTCTTATAAATAGGAGGCCTCACCCTTTGTATTTCTCATGTTGAATTGAATGAAGTAAAGAAACTCTGCACAATTTGTGTGAGCTTCAGTGAGTGTTATCTTCTCTCCCTTGGTATTATCTTGATGAGAATGAAACTCTCAAGTGGCAGCCTTCCACTTATCTTGATTGTTACCACCCATCAAGTGGTGTGATCATCACTTTCCTTTTCCATAAGTTTTCATCTTCCATTCTCCATCATTTTCGCCTTCCATTTATGTTCATTATCTTTCTTTTCTTCACTGTTTTGCTCTCAGTTTTTTCATTATCAATTGAGTTTTGCATCCATTCTCACCATATCTTATCTTTTGATCTTTGCCTTTGTGAAATGAACCTTCACATCTACTTAACCACTTGGTTAAGTTAATGTTTAGTGGGGATTTTCCTAAGGTCTTCACTCTTAAATTCCTAAACTCTCAATCTAAGTAAAGTGTCACACCATAAAATGAACAATCCTAATTTAACTCACATCAGAAGTCGACATCACTACCCACGCATATCGTTTGCTTTTGGAGGCCAAGTTTCCACCTCTAGAGAATCCTCTTGCGATGGTATTCAAATCCCCATGGATTGGAGTTTCATGTGTTTGATCCATGGTCGTAGCCTCTCCTTTTGGTTCCTCCTGGTTGACCTCGAGGTATTCCTTCAAGAAACCCACTTTGACTAAATTAGCCAGTTGATAACTTAGGGCTATGCATTGGGTGAAAAGAACCCCCATCGGGGAGTGAAATAGAACATGAAACCGTAAGCTCCCAAGCAGTGGGAGGAGGCTCAGCCCCAATGTTATGCCCATAGGCCCTGTGGAAGTCGCACCAGGCATCTCTTCATGATCCCAAGAGTTGATATGTCTTTTGTGGAAACTTTAGCTTATCCGCTACCCCTACCATGCTTACGAGCTCTTTACAGGATACTCAAAAGATGAATCTAATAATTGTTTCCTCCCTGGTCTTTATCTTAGGTTAGTCTTTCTTGGCAACATACGATACATACCTCAGATTTGTTCTCTTCTCGGTGGATGCTTCATTGTCCCTAACAAAACGATCTCGGCTGCTTCGACTGTGAGCTATCGTTTTTCCTGAGCACGAACTCTTCAACCTCGATATGGACGGTAGCTCATTCATACACCTCGGATAACGTCTCCACCGGACTCCTGTTTAATGAAACACTGAACGGGCTTGTTGTCATCCCTTGTACGAAAGTAGCGACCATCATCTCTTCATCTTGAGTTTCAAGTCTTACTGAGATTGCATATAATTTGTTCAAGTATTCCTTAAGAGACTCTCATTCCCTTTGTTTGACATTGAAGAGATCACACAATCGTGGGGGGTTTACCTTATTAGCCGAGAACTGATCTTTAAACATTCTAGAGAATTAGGGAAAGAGGTGATGTGACCATCCGGAATTCCATTAAACCATAAGCATCTTACATCAGATTGCATCTGACCCCCTAGAGATGATCATTTGAGCCCTGAACGCCTTTAAATGACTTTCAAGGTCTTCTACACCAGAGAAAAAAATGATATTGGGTATGATATAATCGGGTGGCACAGGCTCTTTCATGATTTGCTGAGAGAACGACTTGGGGTCATCCCTTGATGACAAATATGGGAAACGTTCCCTAGTGGGACGTCGACCATGTCGGTGCAAGTTCCTCTGCAATTCTTAGTTGGTCTTGATCGGCTTGGGCTTTTTCTCGGCCTTGGCTTCTTCTCGAATTCGCTCTTGCTCATGTCGATATTCTTCGTTTTCCTCCTAGAGAGCCTTCATGAGCTCCATGATTTATTGCAAGGCTAAGGCATCACTTCCTTTCTATCCCAATGGTCCTTGCCTCGTGTTTCTCATCACTTGGAATGTTCAGTCACAAATGTGGGTGGGATCAGGTTTTATTGGGCCCCACGGTGGGCGCCAAATGTTCTCGCCTGCTGACCTCGGTAGGACTTGGAAGTGAGCTCTAGGCTGAAACGACTTTGCTTGGGGTGCTGAACAGAGCCGGAGATGCTTTGTGATGAAAGGGCTCCACCTGTTGATCACACTCCAACGATCAAGTCAGTGAGAGAATTTAAACTATTAATCTGTATCAGTGTAGGGTTCAGAAAAGCTTACCTTTACTCGGGGTCTTACACCCCTTTTATAGACATTCCTTCAACGATTGTCTTCAACCCGAATGTTATTTCAACAAGAATATAATTTCAATAATAACAATATAATTTAAACAGTAAGTAAGTTATGTTAACGTTTTATTTTTGGATACAATGCCATATCATTCCTAACAACTTTTATTTGCATTTAATATATATATATATATATATGTACCGTCTCGTCCCCGGACGTGGACCAAAGGTCAAAGTCAACGTGTAAAAGGGCCCCTCGTGGGACCCAAGGAAGAAAGTCAACAGATTGACCGCCTGAGGCACCGTCGGGTTAATGCGTTGCCAATAGGGAGCGTCGCCTTGCTAAGGCGTCGCCTAAGAAAGGCGTCGCCAGGTTAAAGCATCGCCAAGTAAAGGCGTCGCCGGGTTAAGGCGTCGCCAAGACAAAGCACCAAGCTAAGACATCGCAAGAAGGCTTCGGGCCTCGATAGTTCAGAACAGTAACAAAGAAAAGAGAAAGGTTGCCTCAGGGCCATAAGTTCTAGTACCAGTAGGAGGTAACCTGACTCGTAAAGTATCCACACCACTGCTGGGAGACCCTGGGACAGGTACGACCCATGAGAAGGCCACGACCAGGGGAGAACCACGTGCGTGGTACGAGAGAAAGGTAGATACACCCCCAGGGCAAGTGACTCGAGCTTAGAGCGCATGAGTTGGCGCCCAGAAGGTCACCTCACGCGCCAGATGCACTCCAAGGAAGGAGGGCTCACACAATGGATTAACCCTTAGCTGGGTTACGGCGCTGTGAGGCCCTCCGCACAGAGTAACTATCAAGTCAGAAGGACACGTGGCAATTAGCACGTGCTCATTAAATGTTTCAGTGACAGTTTGCCAAGGTACACGCTAATTCAGTTAAGATTTGAACGTTCCAAGGAATATTTTTATACGCTTTCAATGCGCTTTAACGCATTTTAAATGCGAAAGGTGTATAAAAGGAGACCTTGGGACGTTTGAAAGGGGACCGAGGTTTGACCTAATTCTCGGAGCCTACACAAAACACAAACCCTATTTGCTTTTGCTGCGCACCCACTGTGAACACAAGGCAATTAGGGCAACCCAGGTTTAGTATTCCAGCACAGTTACTTTCGACCACCTTCAGAGGGTGTGTCACCTTTGATGTTTCTCGCTAGCTGACTTGATCGTCGGAGTGCAAACGGCTGCTAGGGCGCCCCTTTGTTCACTTCTTTTCAGGTATCACGGACGGAGCATGACGAAGGTGCCCTAGCTCGCGTGGACAAGCCACGCGCAAAGACGATCCCGGTCAACCGGCGGGAACATTTGGCGCCCACCGTGGGGCCGATATAAAACATCAGTCCCACTACACAAGTTTTTCAGTTCCAGTTCTCAAAGCCAGATAAGTTAAGAAGGCTTCCAGAAAGTCAGGAAGATGAGACTGCGCGCTACAGGAGTGAATAGATGACCATGCAACAACTTGCAGGCATGATGCAAGGGCTGCAGGAAGCAATGGCAGCATCGAAAGCGGAGCAACAGCGCATGCAGGCTGATCTCGCAGCTTCTCAAGCGAGAAACGATGAGCTCCACCGTGCCAACGAGGAGTTACGCCGTGGATGGCGCGATGTAGATGAGCCTGAGACTGCCTCCCCACCTAGAAAATTCACAACACCATTCTCACAGGCGATCCTAGAGGCAGCGATCCCCAACACGTTCACGGGGCCCAAGGTAACCTTCACAGGGATGGAGGATCATGAGGCGCACCTCACTGCGTTCCACACGCAGATGATGTTGGTTGGCGGTTCTGATGCCGTAAGGTGCAAGCTCTTTATGAGCACTTTGACTGGGATGGCTATGGATTGGTTCATCAGCCTCCCAGAGGGTCACATCACGTCTTTCGCACAGCTCTCACGACTATTTAGGGAGCAATATTTAGCCAACAGGGCCCCAGCCCCAATTTCGTATGACCTTTTCGACGTATAGCAATACCAAGGGAAAACCCTGAAAGAGTACATAAGCCGCTTTGGGGCACAAGTGGTGAAGGTGGGTACCACAGACGAGCCCATGATCGTGTACGCATTTAGGAAGGGGGTGTGTCCTGAATCTTTTAGTAAATCGCTTAACCGCAGTCGCCCCAAGACCTTTGCTGAAGTAAGGCGTCGAGCGGTAGAACACATTGCCTCAGAAGGCGAGGCGTACGAGAAGTGCACGACTGCTGCACCTGCACGACCAAGAGCGCAGATACGCACACAACCCGCTAGAGTTCATGAAGCTGCCACAGAGAGAAGAAACCCAGACAGAAAGCGCACCTATGAGACGAGGAGGACCCAGCCTAGGGGCCAAGCAGAAGGAAGGAGAGAGGCAAATAGACTGCCAAGGCACAACTTTGTGGTAGAACTCAAAGACCTCATCGTTGTGCCCAACATAGCTGACAAGTTAAGGCCGCCAGTGAAGTCTGACAAGGTACTGGGACCTCACAAGGAATTGTGGTGCGAATTTCATGATGCATTTGGGCACCATATTAACAGCTGCTTGGCGCTGGGCTATCAGTTGGATGAGCTTGTGAAGAATGGTTTCCTGAAAGATTATCTCGCTGAGACCACCACGACCATAGCCCCGGCGACGCCAGAGGAGGACCAGGCACACGAGGTACCAGTCCATGGGGAGGTTCACACCATTTCTGGTGGATTTTTTGGAGGAGGGCCCACTGCCTCTCAACGTAAGGGGTATGTGAGGTCAGTAAGTTCAATTGCAGACAAATTTCCAGGCGACCCTTGGGAATCAGACCTCGTGTTCACAAGGGCTCATCCCACACGACAACGACCCCATGGTCATCTCAGTGGTCACAGCAGGAAGGAAGGTACATAGGGTCCTCGTCGACCAGGGGAGTTCCGTAGATGTCATGTTCTGGATAACTTTCAACAAGCTACAGTTATCCCTTGACCTCTTGAGATCCTATACTGGATGCTTGTATGGATTTGCAGATATCCCAGTAGAGGTACGTGGCTACTTGGAGCTGAGGACGACGTTCACTGATGGAACGGCGTCGCGTACCGAAAGCATCCGGTACTTGGTGGTTAAGCCGACTCAGCTTATGACATTTTGTTGGGCAGACCCGCCCTAAACAGATTGAGGGCAGTACCCTCCACTCACCACATGAAGATGAAGTTGCCAGATCTTAGCGGCAAGGTGATAGTCATCAAGTCAGACCAGGAAGAAGCTTGAAAGTGCTGTGAGAGCAGTTTAAAAAAGAGGAGTGTGGTCATGGTAATTGAACGACCACCTGTCTCAGATTCGCCAGTAGAATTAGAAGCATTGAAAGAGGCGACGCCCGCAAAGTCCCCGCCTGTCGATGCCTTACCTATAGGGGTGATGCCTGTGGAAGACGCACGTACATAAGGAAGATACCGTGACGCCTCGCCCACAGAAGAAGAGCCAGAGGAGGCGATGCCCGATGCAACCGTTGGGGTGACGCTGATGGAAGAGGACTCCACGAACGGGTCTCTTGCAGAGAATGTGCAGAACGAGCAACCCCGACCAGAAGGCAACGTAGTAGAAAGACAAATAGGGGGTAAGGCGTTCAAATTAGGACGCTTTCTAAGCCCAGGTGAACAAGAAGAGGTAGCTGCAGTAATCTCGCGCCACTTAGATGCTTTCGTGTGGACTGCGGAAGATATGCCGGGTATTGACCCAGATTTTTTGTGCCACCGTCTTACCATGGACGCAAAGGTTCGCCCTGTGAGGCAAAGAAGGAGGAAGTTCAACGAGGAGCGATGCCTCGTCGTGAAGGAAGAAACACAGAAGCTGCTCAGCGCTGAACACATCAGGGAGATACAATACCCTGAGTGGTTCGCCAATGTAGTTCTAGTGAAGAAGGCGAATGGGAAGTGGAGGATGTGCGTTGACTTCACAGATTTGAACAAAGCATGCCCCAAAGATTCGTACCCACTGCCCAACATTGACGCATTAGTGGATAACGCCTCGGGTTGCAAGATGTTGAGTTTCTTGGATGCGTTCTCAGGTTACAACCAAATCAGGATGCATCCCAGGGACGAAAGCAAAACGACGTTCATGACAGAGACGAGCAGCTACTGTTATAAGGTGATGCCGTTTGGTTTGAAAAATGCAGGCGCCACTACCAAAGGCTGATGGATAAGGTCCTGGCACCCATGCAGAGAAGGAACGTGCAGGTCTACGTAGATGACATGGTGATAACTTCGCACGAGAGAGGACAAGACGCAGTTGATCTGGAAGAACTGTTTGCTACCATATCAAAGTATCACCTCAAGCTAAACCCATAAAAATGCGTTTTTGGTGTGGAGGCAGGGAAGTTCTTAGGTTTCATGCTCACGGAAAGAGGGATAGAAGCAAATCCTGACAAGTGCGCAGCCATCATCGCCATGAGGAGTCCAACCTCAGTGAAAGAAGTTCAGCAACTAACGGGGCGAATGGCAGCATTATCGAGGTTCGTGTCAGCTGGAGGAGAGAAAGGCCACCCTTACTTCTAGTGCCTCAAAAGGAATAACCGTTTCGCATGGACAAACGAGTGTGAAGCAGCGTTTCTCAAGTTGAAGGAGTACTTGGCGACGCCACCTGTGCTTTGCAAGCCACAGGTAGGCGTCCCCCTCCGCTTGTACTTTGCGGTGACTGAGTGGGCCATTAGCTCTGTACTTGTCCAGGAACAAGACCAGGTGTAGAAGCCCATCTACTTCGTGAGCAAGGCCTTACAAGACCCAGAACTGAGATACCAGTCACTAGAGAAGGCGGCACTAGCAGTAGTATTCTCGGCACGAATGCTTCGCCACTATTTCCACACCTTCACAGTGGTGGTAATGACAAACCTTCCTATCCAGAAGGTGCTCCAAAAGCCAAACGTGGCTGGGAGGATGGTTCGCTGGGCAGTGGAACTGTCGGAGTTTGACATTCGATACGAGCCCTGGGGATCCATCAAAGGGCAACTCTATGCAGATTTCGTGGCAGAGCTGTCACCAGGGGGAAACCCCCAAGAAGGGGAATTAGGGTCACAGTGGATGCTCTCCGTGGATGGGTTCTCCAACCAGCAGGGGAGCGATGTTGGGATCATCTTGGAGGGGCCTAATGGAGTGTTGATTGAACAGGCTTTACGCTTCGCCTTCAAAGCAAGCAACAACCAAGCGGAGTACGAGGCGCTAATCAATGGGATGCTTTTGGCCAAGGAGATGGGGGCGCAAAGCCTCTTGGCGAAGAGCGACTCACAATTGGTTACGGGACAAGTAATAGGGGAGTATCAGGCGAAGGACCCACAAATGCCCGCATACTTAAGGTACGTCGAGGTGTTGAAGAGAGCCTTCGCTGCGTTTGAGTTGGTGCATGTCCCCAGGGAGCAAAATGCCAGAGTTGACCTGCTTGCCAAGCTGGCCAGCTCAGGCAAGGAGGGAAGGCAGAGGACCGTAATACAGGAGACCCTCAAGACGCCGCGGAAGTTCGTTGCAGACAACAGGGTGGACGTCCTTCATGTTAGTACAACAAGAGGAAAACCAAGGAGTCATCGCTCTCTGAGCCAAGATACGGCAAAGGCACCCTGCATCAGTACTTATGCGGCCTCGCCAGAAGAAGAAAGGGGCGTACGGATATGTGCTTTGGAGGAAGGCGACACATGGATGACCCCTTACAGGTGATACCTAGTGGACGAAATTCTCCCAGCAGAACCAGAAGAGGGCAAGAAGATTAAGAGGAACGCCGCAAGGTACATCCTGGTAGACGGGATATTGTTCAGGCATGGGTTTACGCACCCTATCTTGACATGTGTAAGCGGCGACGAGTGCACCAAGATAATGGCTGAGCTCCACGAAGGTATTTGTGGGAGCCACGTGGGAGGAAGATCCTTCGCATCCAAGGTAATACGTGCAGGATTTTTCTGGCCAACAGTAAGAGAGGATTGTGTACGATACGCCCAGCATTGCAAGCAGTGTCAGATGCACGCTGACTGGCACAAGGCACCGTCAGAGGAACTGAGATCCATATACAGCCCATGGCCTTTCCATACTTGGGGGATCAACATCCTAGGCCCATTCCCATTGGCGATAAGGCAGATGAAGTACTTGATCGTTGCCATCGAGTACTTCACCAAGTGGATAGAAGCCGAACCAGTGGCACAGATCACCGTGGACAAGGTATAACACTTTGTTTGGAAGAACATTGTGTGTCGTTTCGGGGTACCAAGGCGTCTCATTTTAGACAATGGCACCCAGTTCACGAGCCAAAAGTTGAGGAAACTCTGTGCAGAAGTAGGAATCAAGCAGGTGTTTGCATCGGTCGAACACCCCCAGACAAATGGGCAGGTCGAGTCAGTAAACAGAGTTTTGTTGAGGGGTTTGAAACGCAGATTAGAGAAGGCTAAAGGGGTGTGAGAAGATGAAGTACCAAGGATTGTATGGGCTTACCACACCACGCCTCAATCCTCCACCATGGAGACACCCTTCAGCTTAGTGTACGGATCGAACGCCAGGATCCCAGTGGAGATCCATGAGAGCTTGCCCCGTTTCCTGGGCTTTGTGGCGGAAGAATCCAACGAAGAAAGGAGGGTGAACCTGGACCTGATAGACGAAGCTACAGAAGAAGCGAAAATTAAGGCTGAGGCCGTGAAGAGAAGAGTGGAGCGTCAGTACAGCTCCAAGGTGAAGCTGCGAAAGTTCCAAGTTGGTGATCTGGTCATGAGGAAGGCCCACCCCTACGAATTAGAAAACAAGTTGTCTCCCAAGTGGACTGGACCGTTTAGGATAGCCAAGGCCAAAGGGAATGGTTCGTATAAGTCAGAGACTTTAGAAAGGGGCCCCATCCCACGTAGCTGGAATCCGGCGAATTTAAAGTTTTATTTCAGTTGATGTTATTCCAGTTGAAGTTTGTAAAGGGGACACTCTTTTTCCCTCCCGGGGGTTTTTTAATGAGGTCACCCAAATAAAGAAAAGAGAAGTTTAAGATATCTTTGCCCTAGTTTTTTTTTTCTCATATAAGATCAAAGGTTAAAGAAACAAAGACGAAAACTTGAGGCGCCACCAAGATGAGACGTCGCCAAGAAGAGGCGTCGCCCAGATGAGGGGATCGCCACTAGAAGTGTGGAATGCTCCTAGATGAGAGTGATGCCGCCACTTGAGGACTCCAATGATCCATCAAGATAATACTAGAGAAGAAGGCTCCAAAAGCTCTCCAAAAGCTCTCCAATGAAGCCAAACCCAAGATCAAGCCCAAAGGAAGGATCCTTCCTCGAGGCATTAGGCTTGATCTTGGGTTGGGCTTCACTTGAGTGAACTTTGGAGTGCTTTTGGAGCCTTCTTCTCTAGTCTTATCTTGATGGATCATTGGAGTCCTCAAGTGGCGGCATCACTCTCATCTAGGAGCATTCCACACTTCTAGTGGCGAGATCATCCAACATTCTTCCATCTTCATGAGCACTCTCTTCTCCTTCCTTCCTTCTCTTTCAATTGTTCATGTTGTCTTGTGTTCTTGAGTTGTTTGGTTCGGCTTTTCAATTTTTTTTCAGCACCTATGTTCTGTTCTTGTCTTTTAATTACACTTTTGTTCGGTTCATATGTTTGCTAATTCAATTTTGTTCTGTCCTTTCAATTTTACCTCTCTTTGTTGATTCAATTTGACAATATGTGGAGCATCCAAATGAGTTTGGGATTTGGTACTAGTTTTTGGTGAGTTCTTGTCTTAGAACAATGATCCAACTCTAAGAAAAGTGTCTCTATAATGTCCAGCTCAAGGTGATTCCTAAGAATGTCAAGAATCATTCTCTATATGGCTAGTGGAATCACATCACCCTAGGACAGATACGACCCATGACAGGGCCACGACCAGGGGAGAACCACGTGCGTGGTACGAGAGAAAGGTAGATACACCCCCAGGGCAAGTGACTCGAGCTTAGAGCGCATGAGTTGGCGCCCAGAAGGTCACCTCACGCGCCAGATGCACTCCAAGGAAGGAGGGCTCACACAATGGATTAACCCTTAGCTGGGTTACGACGCTGTGAGGCCCTCCGCACAGAGTAACGATCAAGTCAGAAGAACACGTGGTAATTAGCACGTGCTCATTAAATGTTTCAGTGAAAGTTTTCCAAGGTACATGCTAATTCAGTTAAGATTCGAACGTTCCAAGGAATATTTTTATACGCTTTCAATGCGCTTTAACGCATTTTAAATGCGAAAGGTGTATAAAAGGAGACCTTGGGACGTTTGAAAGGGGACTGAGTTTTGACCTAATTCTCGGAGCCTACACAGAACACAAACCCTATTTGCTTTTGCTGCGCACCCATTGTGAACACAAGGCAATTAGGGCAACCCAGTTTTAGTATTCCAGCACAGATACTTTCGACCACCTTCAGAGGGTGTGTCACCTTTGATGTTTCTCGCTAGCTGACTTAATCGTCGGAGTGCAAATGGCCGCTAGGGCGTCCCTTTTTTCACTTCTTTTCGGGTATCACGGACGGAGCATAACGAAGGTGCCCTAGCTCGCGAGGACAAGCCACGCGCAAAGACGATCCCGGTCAACCGGCGGGAACAATATATATATATATATATATATATATATATATATATATATATATATATATATATATATATATATACGCTTTAACTAATTCATTTATTCCTTCAGATGTTTTTACTCTAATAATCTTTTCCATATGGACTGCCAAATATCTAGGCTGACCTCATAACATGTAATTGGGTCCATACGTACCCTGAGCCTTATTGGGTATTTCTCACATGGCCTGTCTAACCGAGTTACTACACTTAAATGTTTGGGATAAAGATCCGAGCACGTCTTGCAAGTACAAATTGCATCCAATGTTCTTCAATCTCCACATATGTTCTTCATTTTATTGCTGAAAAGCTTTATTTTAGAACATCAAACTCAAGAACTTTAATCTTAGAATGTAAAAAAAATTACGTTACAAAATTTTCACCAGAAAAAGACTTTATATTAAACTATCTAACTAGGACTTAAAAAGCTTCCCTTATATGGGCTTTATGTTCTCTATAACTACAATATCGAATGAGTAAAAAGTATAGTACCCAGAGGCTTTAGATGATTTTTAGAATCTTCCAACTGGTGCAGGAACGTGATCGTGTTATAAAAAAAAACGAGGTTCAAAAGGATGAAGATAGAAAGAGAACAAAAAAAAAAATCATAGAAAGAGAAAAAAATAGATTTGTATTCAAAATAAGAGAATAAAAAGGAAAAACAAAATTTTACATTCTACTAACTAACATAGAAATCACAGTATAAATTATAAAATAAAATATTAAATTATACTGAACAGAGTGCTTAAGGCTAAGTGCTCGGGGGTCAGATCTCGGTGCATGGTTTAGGCAGGTCATCTCGGCTGTTAGGCCAGTAAAATAGGCCTTGTGGTTGAGCCCAATTTGGTCAGTAAAACCATCTTAGCATAATTGACATAACCTTTTATAGGCAAGCATAAGGCTACTAGTAAACGATATTTGTGAACCTAAGGGTATGTTTAGTACATGTGGTGTCTAGGTCAAGTAAATGTTCTCTTTTAACCTAAGCACATGTGTTTTAGGGCATGTAATGGTTAGGTTGCATGTATAACGAAAGATAGTGTAGCACCATGAGTAGGGTGCCCACGTAAGTAGAATGGACCCCTGATGTTGGTACATGAGTTGGTGCCCTTGTGGTTATTTTGTTATTATTTTATGTACTTCCTAGAGGAAAGATTTCGTTATGTTGCAGTACCGAGAGATTGTGCCCTTGAACAAAATATTTTCCTGTTGAGTATGCTTTCAATTGATTCTCGTGAGAGAAAGTTGTTGAAAGAGGTAAGCTATAAAAGGGGCTTGAGACCCCAGGTTAAGGTACGTTGTTTCTAAGACTGAAACTTACTACTTCTTAAATTCTTATAAGTTCTGTACTGACTTGATCGTCGAAGTGCAATCAATACGTAGGGCCCCCTCTATGTAGGGCAGATTCGGGTAAGGATAGACAGAGCTAGAGCTTGTCACCAAAAGTCAACCGACAAAAACATTTGGCACCCACAGTGGGGCCCAGTAAAACCTGATCTCATCCACAGTTGTGTTTGAGTTTTCTGATGTAATGAGGAACACGAGGCAAGGTTCACTTGGATTTGAAGGGAGCGAGGACCTCACTTTGTAGAATATCATGGAGACCATGAGAGCCCTCCAAGCGGAAAACGAAGAAGCCAAGGATGACCAGTTGAGGTCATTCCTTGAGCGTGGAATGTGGCAAACCTCAAGTTGTATTTTAGCTAAGGTATTCTTGCTTAATGCTTTCTTTTTGAACAATGTGATGGTTAAGTTTTATTGATCTACTTGAATTAGAACACGGTAATTCAACCTAGCTTGGTGGCAGTACGACACTCGAGTATGGGCGCCCCGTGAGGAAATGATTACCTAGTGGTAGGTAAGACCGGGGGCATGTGTACTATGCAGGAGAGCTCGTCATCTCGATCCAAGTGTTTGGGGGAGGTCATCTCAGTGTTTGAGCCCAAGAGGTGAGTCGTGAGCTCGACTCAGATGTTGGTCAGCCCAGAAAAGGTAATTAAGATAAAGGAATATTTTATCTGTTGTGATATTATTCTGAAAATAAAAGATAAAGAGATATTTTATTTGTTGTGATATTATTATGAAGATAAATGATAAAGGAATATTTTATTTGTTGTGATATTATTCTGAAGATAAAAGATAAAGGATATTTTATATGTTGTGATATTATTATGAATATAAAAGATAAAGACATATTTTATCTGTTGTGATATTATTTTGAAGATAAACAATAAAAGATCATTTTATCTGTTGTGATATTACTCTGAAGATAAAAGTTAAAGAGATATTTTATCTGTTGTGATATTATTTTAAAGATAAAAGATAAAGAGATATTTTATTGTTGTGATATTATTATGAAGATAAAAGATAAAGATATATTATATCTGTTGTGATATTATTCTGAAGATAAAAGATAAAGAGATATTTTATTTGTTGTGATATTATTCTAAAGATAAAAGATAAAGATTTATCTATTGTGATATTATTCTGAAGATAAAAAGATGTCATTGTTATTGTGTAAATCTGTTATCATATTATTATGCAAATAACATATATATGTAAATTTGTTATCATGTTATTCCAAAGATAACATAAATGACTATTATCTATTAAGTCTGTTGTGATATTAGTCTGAAGATGAAAGATATAATTATTATTGTTTCAATATGTTATCATATTATTATTGAAATAACGGATATGTGTAAATCTGTTATCATGTTATTTTGAAGATGACGTGAATGACTAATTATCATTTAAATTTGTTGTGATATTGTTATCATGATCATTATTGTACTCGCCAGACCTCGGACATCGACTGAAGAGGTCGACATCGGACCTCGGTGTGTATAGTACATTCGGGTACGACACAAGCAAGTGTTTCCTGGAGGCACTAAGGCCCGTAAGGGTTAGGGTTTCCAGGGAAAGACTGCATGCATGGCACATGAATAATTAGGGCACCCATAAAACAGATGGCGCCGCAACACTGGTACATGAGTTGGTACCCTGGCAGCTATATTGTTAGAGAGATTGCACTCCAGAACAGGCAAGTCTTATGTTGCGGCTGCGCTAAGCTTGTGCAACGCATCATAGGATGCCTCACCAGTAACCATAATTCCACTAAAGGAAAGATCCTCGTGGGACAGGGAGTTGACCTAGATACAACCTATATAAAGGGTGGTAAGAACCCTAGAAAAGGTACGCCGTTTCTAAGACTGAAACTGCTTTACGTACTTTACTTTTTGTTAACCCAGTACTGACTTGATCGTCGAAGTGCAATCAACAGGTAGGGCTCCCTTTGTTTCAACGGAGCCACTTTCCGCTACTCAAGGAGAGAGTAGAAACCACCAGTAGATATGAGGCGCCACCATCTGCCTTTGAAGTCAACGGTGGCTGAGTCAATCGGCGAGAACATTTGGCGCCCATCGTGGGGCCCAATAAACCTAGGTCCCATTCACAATCGTGTTGAGAGCCACCCAACAACATAAGGAACACAAGGCAAGGATCAGCTGCCCCAGAAGGAGGGAACAACGTCACCATGCAACAACTCATGGAGTCCATACATGCCCTTCAGTAGGCAGTAGCAGCGTCCAGAGTCAATCAGGATCCCTTCTAGGTCGACTTGGCCGCGTCACATGCAAGCAATGAAGAGTTGCGTGGAACTAATGAGGAACTGCGCAGGAGTTTGCAGCAAGTGGGGGAACGTGCGGTGGATAAGCGAGCTCGGGCCACACCAGTTAGGCTTGCCCCATGCCATTCTCTTAGGCGATCATGGACATTGTGATACCAGCCACCTTCATGGGCCCGAAGGTCACCTTCACAGGTGCACAGGACCCAGAGGCCCATATCACAGCTTTCGACACCCAGATGATGCTTTCAGGATGCTCTGACGCCATGCACTGTAAACTGTTCATGAGTACGTTGTCAGGCACAGCGTTGGACTGGTTCGTCAGTCTTCCTGACGGACATTACCTCGTTTGATCAATTCTCAACGTTGTTCAGAGAACAGTACATTGTCAACTGGGCTCCCCCTCCAATCTCCAGTTCAGGCAAGGGGGGCAGACAAAGGACAGTCATACAAGAGACCTCGAGGACACCTCGAACCACCACGGACAACACAACAGAAGTCCAACAAGAAGTCCAGCAGATAAGGTCCTCAGAAGGTGTTAAGAGAAGTCACCGGTCGTTGACTCAAGAAACACTAAAAACACACATCATAAACACGTACGCGTTATCCAGGGAAGAGTCAATGCACGTTTGCCTAGTTGAAGGGCGCGAGACCTGGATGACACCCTATTGAGGCTACTTGGCTGATGGGATACTTTCGCTGGAACCCACAGAGGGCAGAGTAGTCAAGAAAAATTTGAGCAAATACACCCTGATAGACGGGGACTTGTTCAGACATGGTATACTCACCCTACCCAGATATGTGTAAGTGGTGAGCAATGCACGCGCATTATGGCAGAACTTCACAAAGGGATATGCGGGAGTCACATCGGTGGTTGAGCTCTCTCATCAAAGGCCGTTTGTGCAGGATATTACTGGCCAACCATGAGGGAAGACTGCACGAGGTATGCACAGCGGTGCAAGCAGTGCCAGCAGTGCCAGCAACATGCTGATTGGCATAAGGCGCCCTCAGAAGAGCTGAGATTGATTCATAGCCCATGGCCGTTTCATACCTGGGGGATCGACATTCTGGGGTTCTTCCCTCTAGTAGTTCGACAGATGAAGTACCTCGTGGTTTCCATTGAGTACTTCACAAAGTGGATAGAGGCTGAGCCAGTAGCACAGGTCACAGCCCACAAGGTCTAGCACTTTGTGTGGAAGAACATAGTATGGCGCTTTGGAGTCCCAAAACGTTTGGTGTCCGATAATGGCACCCAGTTTGCAAGCTAACAGTTGGGCAAGTTGTGCACAGAGTTTGGGATAAAAGAAGGTGTTTGCATCAGTCGAACACCCCAAGACAAACATGCAAGTCAAGTGTGCCAATCGAGTTCTACTTAGAGGTCTAAAGAGAAGGCTGGAAAAAGCCAAGGGGACCTGGTCAGAAGAGGTTCCTAGAATTGTGTGGGCTTACCACACCACTCCCCAGTCCATTACCAAGGAAACACCCTTTAGGCTTGGTGTATGGTTCGGACGCGATGATTCCTGTAGAAATCCAGGAGAGCTCACCACGTTTCCAGAACTTCGTGGTGGAAGAATCCAACGAAGAAAGAAAGGTGAACCTGGACCTACTGGATGATGTCAGGGAGGAGGCTCGTATCAAGGCTGAAGCCTTGAAGAGAAAGGTGGAGTACAAGTACAACTCCAAGTTGAGACCTCGGCAGTTCTAGGTCGCCGACTTGGTGATGCGAAAGGCCCACCCGTACTAGCTAGAGAACAAGTTGTCTTCCAAGTGGACTGGTCCATTCCGTGTGACAAAGGCGCTTGGGAACAGAGCGTACAAGCTCAAGACCCTAGAAGGTGGGACGATTCCTCAAACTTGGAACAAAGTAAATTTAAAGTTTTTACATTAGTTAATTGTTTCATTGTACACAATTTAGGGGATACTTTTTTCCCTTATCAGGGTTTTTTAACGAGGTCACCCAATAAAGTTTTTAGTTAAAAGACATATCTTTGAAAATTTATTGTAAATTTGTTGTACAGTGGTTAATGAACCTCTCCATTGGGTTAGAAACACCGAGACTGGGAATAGTATGGTTCTTAGTGAGCCTCCCTCTTTCATGAGAATGCCAAGGGCGAAAACAGTATGGTTCCAGTTAAATTCTCCCTTGCTTCTATATGACAAGAACGAGGTCAATAAGCAAAGTAAACATCTCCCTTGGGTTAGAAACACCAAGATTGGGAATAGCATGGTTCTTAGTGAGCCTCCCTCTTGTGTGGGAACGCCAAGGTCGAGAACAAAACAGTTACCAGTTAAAATTCTCCCCTGCCTCTATACGGCTACAGTGAGGTCAGAGAGAGGAACCCCTTCCTTGTCTCGTAAGGCAAGGTAAGTATGGTTCCCAGTTATATATCTCCCTTACCCCTATGTGGAAAGGTCGATACCAGCTAAGTGAGCCTCTCCCTTGTCTTGTAGAACAAGGTTGAGGACAGTGTGGTTCATAGTTAAAGATCTCCCTTGCCCTTATACGCCAAGGTCGAGAGCGACATTTCCCTTATCTTTGTTTGACAAAGGATAGGGCGAAGTAATAGTTCAAGCAAGCACCACCTCTACCCTAAGACGATGAAGAAAGGTTAAGGTCAAGTGAGTAAAGAAGCGTGCTATCTAAGTTAGAAAGGGCCTAAAACGTTGTTAGACTAATTCAACACAGGCAAAGTAGTTAAAACCAAAAAGGAGCGGTTCAAAGTAAAAGAACATTTTATAGATAGAAACACACACACACACACACACATATATATATATATTTACAAATGACAATTGTTCATCAGACTGTCAGATAATTACAAGAGAAGTCATCAAGAGTCAGCATCCACTAGCTGACCATCTGCGACCCTTCTCGCCAGCCCAGTTTTGGAGAGATCCACCCCAGGATGCACACAGGCAACTTGAGCCATGGCATCTTCAAACAAGGCGGCGCCCTTAGTAAGCTCCACCTGCGTCTTCAAACAAGGCGGCTGCTCCTAAACCCTAAACCCTTATAACTTCCTGAGACTTCTCGAAGAGGAGCTTCTTAGTCGCTTGCTCAGCTTTGGGAAGATCCGCCGCCTCTAGATAAAGGGTAGTCTCGCAGTGTTTATGCCCCTTGATTTGGAGGGCGTCTTGGCTAGCTGCCTCCTTCAGCTTTTGCATCTTAGTCATGGTAAGGCTAGACACAACGAGAAAGTCCCCAAGACACTTGGTTGCGTGCTCTTGTAGGGGATCTTCATCCATGCTCTCCATCCTCTCCTGATCTCGGAAGGATTGAAGGACCCGTTGGAGGAAGGCGACCGCGTCAGCAGGAGGAGCGCCATGATTGCCCCAGCGGCACTCTCCCCCCACTTTCTTGTACCACAAGGTCACAAGGGGAAGAGGCACTAGGGGGGTGCTCCCTGAAGGAAGGGGTGCGGTCATCTGAGCTTGAAGCCGCAGGAACTGCAACATCAACTTTCCTCTTCCTCTTGAAGACGAGGCCAAAGCAAGTCTCCTCGTCTTCAGAGGCAGTGGCCTTAGCTATTCCCTTCTGCCTAGGGCAGAAGTTCCTGCAACATCAACTGTAGAGGGGCCAGGGGCAGCCTTAAGTTGGAGGGCCACAGCAGCTAGCTGCCTCCTCTTCTCAGCGTTCATTACCATCTCTGAATAAGAAAACAACAATACATAAGAGACTGAACCAACACAACACACAAATAAAGATAAGCAAAGGCAGGGGAAAGGGGAATACCAATATAAACCTTAAGGGGCCCGGGGCTGTACTCGAGCTTGATCAACTCAGCGGTGCTAAACACCCCCCCAAGTTGGAGAAAAACTCGCATGTTTCTTGGTCACGAGGGGTTAGGTCCTCAAGGCACCTACGTTTCTTGAGCCCTAGTTTCTCCACCCAAGAGAGAGGAAACCCGTCCAGCAGGTTGGGGTCGAATTTGCTGCACCCTATTTTGAAGAACTTCCCTTTGAAGCCCTTATACGATTGCTGGAAGAGGGACATCAAAACTCTCCCAACAACTCCATTGAAGCTCATCCACATCTTCTTCCCTGGATTCTTCGCTTCGAAGAAGTATAGGAAAACATCCACCGATGGCGTATGGCCATAGTGGTTGCAGAAAATAGAAAAGGCCCTGGCGAATGCCCAGCTATTGGGATGCAGCTGGGCAGGGGCCACGTTGACCTCAGTGAGAAGCGCATGCTCGAACCCGGTGAATAGTAGGCGAAGCTTGAGCCTTTTAAAGGTGGTGGAATACATGAAGAAGAAGGGATCTTCTGGGTCTGCGCAGTCGTCAACGCACACAGGTTCGCCTTTCCTGCAAGGCATGACCTTCACGAACCTGTCGTGCTCCCTCTCGAAAATGCAATATTTCTCGTCAGACTCGCCTTCGTTATACGCCTCTATGTCCTTAAAGGAAGTGATTTGGTTGGTCTAGGCTAGAAGGCTCTTAGGAGCCCAACAATATAAAGATATGTAGTAATAAAAGGAGGTGGGTTTGGAGTGTTTTTGTTCGAGCCATCTCGAGAAGAAAAGCTACAGAAGTTGATGGAAAAAGGAAGAAAAAGGCAGAGTTTAGAGAAAGGGTTGGTGCGCCTCAAAAATTCAAAAGAAAGTAAAGCAAAGAATGCGCGAACCAAGAGCGTAAAATGTAAAGTGCATAAAACATAAACAGTCCCATAACAGTTATAGCATGTTATGAGCATTAGAATCATAAAGCAGGGGTGATCATAAAGTAAAGAACATACCTTTGAGCAATTAGGTTTCGAAGGGTCACAGTGGTTGAGGAGGAAGAGAGAGTGTTTGAGAGAAGAAAATGTTCGAGAAATGTTAAGAGAAGTAATGAAAGAGTGAAGGAGCGTAGGGGTTTTGAGGGGTTTAACGTAAACGAAGAAGCGCAAGCGGCAACGAGTCTTAGTCATTGATCCTGCCACGTGTATGCTGGTTAAAAAGTATGGTGAAACGTCACCTCGGTGCACTGTTCATGTCCCGTCACTCTAGCACCACGTAGGTCACCATGGGCAATCACTTAGCCTCTTCGCTGAAACAAGTTACAGCTCGAGCCTGGGGGCTTGTGTACTGGCTAGACCTCGGACATCGACTAAAGAGGTCGACATCAGACGTCGACATCAAACCTCGGTGGTCTGACAGTAATAATGGGCCACATAAGCTAGGTCCCACAGATAGTATGAGTTAACATGAGTTAACACCCAGATACCAGAAAGACCTAAATCACCAGAGGATCATGTATGGGGTGTGTATAGTACATTCGGGTACGCCAAGTAAGTGTTCCCTGGAGGCACTAAGGCCCGTAAGGGTTACGGTTTCCAAGGAAAGCCTGCATGCATGGCACGTGAATAATTAGGACACCCCCGTAAGTCTAGGTGTTCTGAAGTTCATGATGATTCAAATGGGACAATTTTTTCTCAGTACGATTATGAGTTCAGGTGCCCTGAATCATGTTTAGCTGTAACTAAGATTATTTGGCTAAAGGCACATAAGATGACCTCATTCGATTAGAATATCTGAGTAGGCGTTGTGCGAAAAAATTGTTCATTTATGGGCAGGTAATACGACCCATCTCGGTGTTGGTAAAACCACTCGAGCTCGGGCGCTCTGCAAATGAAAGTTGAGATTAACCCTGTGGGGTACTAATGCACAACGAAGGTGTTAGTTTAAGAGTTGACTTGATGTGTAAGCTAACACTCGAGTCAGGTGCTCTAAACAAAGGTAATGGGTTAAGAGTTGACTTGGTCTGTGAGCCAACACCTGAGTTAGATGCTCTAAACAAAGGTGATTGTTTAAGAGTTGACTTGGTGTGTAAGCTAACACCCGAGTCAGATGCTTTAAACAAAGGTGATTGTTTAAAAAGCTGACTCGGTGTGTAGCCAACACCCGAGTTAAATGCTCATTGTTTAAGAGTTGACTTGGTGTGTAAGCCAACATCCAAGTTAGATGATCCGAGCGAAGATGATTCTTTAGAAATTGACTCAGTGCGTAAACCGATTATCTATTGGCAGATAAAACGACCTTTCTCGGTAAGACTATTCGAGTCGGTGCCCTCCAAGTAAATTGGCTATATATGGGCAGGTAAGTCGTAACTCGGCTAGTCGAGTAAGCACACTGAATTGGTAAACAGTAGGTATGGTAAGACGACCTTTGCTCGGTAAGATTGTCAGTCCAGGCGCTCTGTGATTGTTTTGCTTAAAGTCAGGTAAGACAACCATTGCTTGGTAAGATTCTGAGTTCAAGCACTCTAAAGATTGGCCTGATGTCAAGTAAGACGTACTTTGCCTGGTAAGATTCTTAGTTCAAGCACGCTGAAGTTGTTTGGTCTGAAGTCAAGTAAGACGACCTTCCTCGGTAAGATGATCCGAGTAGGCGCCCAGTTGATTTTCTGTTGTTAGGTAAGAAGACCTTGTCTCGGTGAGATTAGCCAAGTAGGCGCCCTGAGTATCTATTGTCATGTAAGACGACCTGATTGGGTATGATTTTTCAAGCAGGTGTCCTGAGTATCCACTGTCAGGTAAGACGACCTGTCTCAGTAAGATTATCCAAGCAGGCGCCCTATGTGTAAGTTGATTATCTATTGACAAATAAGACGACCTGTCTCGGAATGATTATCCGAGTAGGCGCCCTGTGAGTAGGGTGATTATTTGTTGGCATGGTAAGACGACCTAGCTCGGTGTCAGTACGACTACTTGAGCATGAGTGCTCTATAGTTTGATTCGCTATGACTAAGTTGTTTTGCTCAGAGCAAGGTAAGACGACCTAACTCGATGTGCGATCGATCACCCGAGCAAGGCGCCTTGTGGATAATTTGTCTAAGAGTATGGTAAGTTGGGGTAGCTTGTTCTGAGAGTGACACTCGAGTTCAGACGCTTTGTGGAATGATTTGGAATTGTCTGCTTATGCTTATGATAAATAGTGGTTAACTCGAGGTGTAAATCACTATCTAAGTTAGATACCCTAAAAAGATAGATGAATCATCCTTAGCAAAAGGTTAGTTCTTTGGGAACCACATGGCTTTTCATGCCTTGATTGAACATTGATTTCTTAATGTAGAGATGAGTTAGATAAAGAGACGAGTTGTCCACATTTATAGTAGTTATTATGCTTAAGCTAGTCGAGGTTTACTAAGTTAAGTAACGGGACATGCATTGGCTTAAGCTAGTTGAGGTTTACTGGGTTATCACCTACCCACTGAGAAACCGTCGTGTCAGCTGCCAGAGCACTCGAAGGACTCTTCGCTTAGGCAAGCTCACCTAGAGTCTGAGGGGCTTGTGTACTGGACAAAGTGCTCAAGGCTCAATGCTCGGGGTCGGATCTCGGTGCATGACGTAGCCAGGTCAACTCGTTTGTTGGCCAGTAAAATGGGCCATGTGGTTGAGTCCATTTTAGTTAGTAAACCCATCTTGGCATAATTGATATAACGTTTTATAGGTAAGCATAAGGCTACAAGTAAAGGGTATTTGTGAACCTAGGGGTACATTTAGAACATGTGGTGTCTAGGTCAAGTAAATGTTTTCTTTTAACCTAAGCCCATGTGTTTTAGGGCACGTAGTGGTTAGGTTGCATGTATAACGAAAGATAGTGTAGCACCATGAGTAGGGTGCCCACGTAAGCAGAATGGACCCCTGATGTTGATACATGAGTTGGTGCCCTTGTGGTTATTTTATTATTATTTTATGCACTCCTTGGAGGAAAGATTTGTTAGTATATATGGCCTTAAACGAGAGGGGGGATGAATTGTTTAAGAAAGATTTTCGTAAACTTTTAAGCCTAGAATGAAAATACTTCAAGAAAACCTTGATTAAGCAATCAGTTTTTCAAAACATAAAGCAAAAGCACAATACTGGAAAAACAATCGGTTGTTTTACCGAAACATTCGGTTGTTTATACCAGTTATCAAATAACAAAACTGAATTTAAAGAGATAGGGAAAGAGAGATTGTACACAGTTGTTTATACTGTTCACTCTAAACCCAAAGCTACATCCAGTCTCCTCAGAACCCTGAGGAAATCCACTAAGCAATCACAACTTGATCACTTACACAACAACCAAGAGAATTACCTTGAACACCTCAAGAAACACATTCTCCTTGGCCAACACACCTACACCAAGATTGCTGATCTTGATCCCCTCAAGAACACACAGCCAATCTTAGCAAACACAGAAAGGAAACTTGTTTCACAGAGAATACAAGGATTACACTTGTTACAGAAAATAATCTGAAATGAATTCAAGCAGAATCCTATTCCACAAACTTTGATCAATCACAAACTCTTTACAATCTCAGCTCTTTGAAAAACTCAAAAACTCTTAGCAAAAAACTTGTCAAAGATTAATTGTCAAATCTGTTTTTCTGAATTTATTCAAAGATGTAGTTTGTTAGCAAATCTTAACAAAATCTTAAACTGCATTAAAAGATTGGTCAAAACATTTAATGACTGGAGCGTAAGCAGTTAAAACATTTAAAGTTCAGTCACAGATAAAACAGTTTTTCTGTTATGGTCCCAAAACAAGCAATCGGTTGTTTCCTCAAATCAAACGGTTGTTTTGGTTCTTAACAGTTCAACCATTTTAAAAACAGTTTTCAATCTTTTTCTCAAAACACCTAAGTATAAACAATCGGTTGTTTCCACAAAAACAATCGGTTGTTTTAGTTTGAAAACATTTTACTTTCACAAAGATTGAGATTGCCTATGCTTTAGATTTAATCAAAGGGTGGATTACAACATATAAACTACCCCAGAACTAAGCTAAACCAGCACAGCAACACCAAGCACAACAAAGGCTTCAACATCCTTCCAAGGGATTGGATTCTTCAAAGCTTGAACACCACTTGGTTCAACAATCTCCCCCTATTTGATGAATACAAATCACTGGTTCTTGTGTTTGTTCTGATTGAATCTGAAGCAGTACCTACAAAAATAGCATTTACACTACCCAATGCATCTTACAGCAGCAAGTTAGATTTTTACATATTCCAAGCATAAAGCATGATACACAATCGGTTGTTTACACGAAACAATCGGTTGTTTCTATTAGCAGCAGCAGAAAACACTTTCATATCAGAGATTTTAACAGATTATAGAATATCAGATAAAGATATACAAGAATCAATTAATTCTCCCCCTATTTGTCTTCACAAATAGACTTTAGCATGTATCAAAAACAGATTTAGGAGAGATTATTAAGATCAAGAATACCTAACTCATTTCTTAAGAAGAAAAACCTCTCTTTTTGTAATGGTTTGGTGAAGATGTCAGCTAACTGAAGTTTGGTCTCCACAAACTTCACTTCACAGTTCCCATTTTGTACATGATCCCTGATGAAATGATAACTTATCTCAATATGTTTGGTCCTTGAGTGTTGAATCTGATTTTTAGTAAGTTTGATGGCACTTGTGTTATCACACATTAAGGGAACCCTGCTGATTTGTAAACCAAAATCTGCAAGTTGTTGCTTGAGCCATAGAATCTGTGCACAACAGCTTCCAGCAGCAATATACTCAGCCTCAACAGTAGAGAGAGCAACACATGCTTGCTTCTTGCTATGCCATGAGATTAGGCTTGAGCCAAGAAGGTGACAAGTGCCACTTGTGTTCTTTCTATCTAGCTTGCAACCTGCGAAGTCAGAATCTGAATAACCAATTAAATGTATTGGAGAGTGAGAAGGATACCATAATCCTACAGATGATGTTCCTTTGAGATATTTCATAATTCTTTTTGCAGCTTTGTAGTGTGACTCTTTAGGATTTGCTTCATATCTTGCACATGGACACACCACAAACATGATGTCTGCCTACTAGTTGTTAGATATAGCAAAGATTCAATCAAACCTCTGTATTTTGTTTGATCTACACTCTTTCCAGCAGCATCAACATCCATGTAACAACTTGATGGCATTGGAGTGCTTGCTTCTTCGCAATTCTCCATTTCAAATTTCTTGAGAATCTCCTTGCAATACTTTGATTGACTTAACAAGATTCCATCCTTTGTTTGCTTAACCTGCAATCCAAGAAAGAAAGATAGTTCTCCCATCATAGACATTTCAAACTCACCTTTCATTGCAGCCACAAATTCTTCACACAATCTATCTTGTGTAGCACCAAAGATGATATCATCCACATAGATTTGCACAAGAATTATTTCTGCATTTGACTTCTTGATGAAGAGAGTCTTGTCTACCATTCCTCTTTCATATCCATGAGATAGCAGAAAGTTGCTAAGCCTTTCATACCACTGCCTTGGAGCTTGTTTCAGTCCATACAAAGCTTTCTTCAACTTGAAGACATGGTTGGGATACTTATGATCTTCAAAGCCCGGTGGTTGATCTACATAGACTTCCTCATTGATGTAGCCATTTAAGAAAGCACTCTTGACATCCATTTGGAAGAGTTTAAAACCACTCATACATGCAAAGGCCAGCAGCAGCCTCACAGCCTCCAATCTAGCAACAGGAGCAAAGGTCTCACCATAATCTATGCCCTCTTCTTGATTGTAGCCTTTGGCAACTAGCCTTGCTTTGTTCCTTGTGATCACACCATCCTCATCTAGCTTGTTCCTGAAAACCGATTTTGAATCAATAATATTCATTTCATTAGTTTTAGGGACAAGAAACCATACCTCATTCCTTGCAAACTGATTTAGCTCTTCATGCATAGCTTCAACCCACTTCTCATCCTTGAGAGCTTCCTCAATTGACTTTGCTTCAATTTGAGAGACAAAATTTGTGTGCATGTAGAAGTTTGAGATGGAGCTACGTGTGGAGACACCTTCCTTTATCTGCCCTATGATGTTATCCACTGACAGATCTCTAGGAATCCTCCACTCCTTGGACAGCTCACTTTGTTGCAGAATTTCAATCGATTATTTCTGCGAATAAACCGGTTGTTTTTTCTGTACAGATTTCCAGCTTCTCCAAACTGATGCTATGTGCATCTTCTTCAGCACTGGTCTTTGGGATTTGATTGATTCTGCGGTCTACCTCATCAAAGACAACGTGAACTGATTCTTCTACAGTCATCAACCTCTTGTTGTATACTCTATAGGCATGACTTGACCTTCTTGCTTAAAGGAGATACACAGGAACTTTGATTTGTCCCCTGTCATGTTCTTGGAGCATCCACTATCCAAATACCATAGTTGCTTGCTTTCCTCCAAGATTTCCTACAAAAGAGATTTTCAAGTACAAAGATTTGGTCCCCTTAGGAATGTGGGTCCATCTGGTTTATACTCATCAATTAAAGCTTTATTTCTCTTAGGAATCCACTTCATAAGACCTTTAGGAACAACATGTTTTCTGATTTTACAGAACCTCACAGAATGACCTCTTTTCATGCAATAGAAGCATGTAACAATCGGTTGTTTCGATGGTCCAATCGATTGCTTTTCTGGCATTTTCGAAAATGATTTTGAAAATCTATCTTGTTTGTTTTGTGGATTAAAACCCAATCCAGATTTTCCAAAAACACAGTTTTGAGATGCTAGAACACTCTCAAAGTTGGATTGGCCTTTAGAAAGCTTATCCACTGTTTTAACAAGATAGTGGACATTCTTTTCAAGATTTTCACAATTTTCACAAACTAGTTTCACACTTGCAAGAGGAGTTTTTGTAAATGATTTCCAGATTTTCAAAATCTGTTTTTGAATGTTCTAAATCCTCTTCCAGTGCCTTTACTCTGTTTTCAAGCCAGCTGTTCTTTTCTTTTAACCGATTGTTCAAGAGAGCCAATCGGTTGGCTTCTTCATGTGTTTCTTGAAAGGCTTGAAGTAATTGACCATAATTTTCAGAGTTTGAGGAGTTTGATGAACTTACACTACTTGAGTCATCCTCCCTTCTGGCCATGAAGCAAAGATTGAGGCTTTTCTTATTTTGCCTTCTGTTCCTACTTGCTTGACTCTTTGTCATTGCTTCCTTTGGTTCATGAGCAGCCTTGAGTGTATCCCACATATCGTTGGCAGTTTTGCACTTTGATATCCTGAAAAATTCATTAGTATCTAGTGCAGAAGCTATAATGTTTTGAGCAGACCGATCAAGCTGGACCATCTTACATTCATCATTTTTCCATTTAGACAAAGGTTTTGGAATAAAAGCATTGTCCTTTTTGAACTTTGGAATGTAAGGACCATTCGCAATTGAGTCCCAAATTCTTTGATCAATACATTCAATAAAGATTTTCGTTCTTGCTTCCCAAAACTTATAATTCAATCCACAAAATAAAGGTGGTTTGTTGATTGAAGCACCTTCCTCAAAAGATAGTTTTCCAGCCATAGAAAAAAGATTTTTGGATCAACTTGAATAACTTTCAAGAACCAATCTCTTCATGCCAATTGTTACAATATATGGCCTTAAACGAGAGGCGGGGTGAATTGTTTAAGAAATATTTTCATAAACTTTTAAGCCTAGAATGAAAATACTTCAAGAAAACCTTGATTAAGGAATCAGTTTTGCAAAACATAAAGCAAAAGCACAATACTGGAAAAACAATCGGTTGTTTTACCGAAACAATCGGTTGTTTATACCAGTTATAAAATAACAAAACTGAATTTGAAGAGATAGGGAAAGAGAGATTGTACACAGTTGTTTATACTGGTTCACTCCAAACCCATAGCTACATCCAGTCTGCTCAGAACCCCAAGGAAATCCACTAAGCAATCACAACTTGATCACTTACACAACAACCAAGAGAATGACCTTGAACACCTCAAGAAACACACTCTCCTTGGCCAACACACCTACACCAATATTGTTGATCTTGATCCCCTCAAGAACACACAACCAATCTTAGCAAACACAGAAAGGAAACTTGTTTCACAGAGAATACAAGGATTACAGTTCTAACAGAAGAAAATCTGAAATCAATACAAGCAGAATCCTATTCCATAAACTTTGATCAATCACAAACTCTTTACAATCTTAGCTCTTTGAAAAACTCAAAAACTCTTAGCAAAAAACTTGTCAAAGATTAATTGTCAAATTATTTTTTATGAATTTATTCTAAGATGTAGTTTGTTATCAAATCTTAACAAACTCTTAAATGGCATTAAAAGATTGGTCAAAGCATTTAATGACTGGAGCGTAAGCAATTAAAACATTTAAAGCTCAGTCAAAGATAAAACAGTTTTTCTGTTATGGTCCCAAAACAAACAATCGGTTGTTTCCTCGAATCAATCGTTTGTTTTGGTTCTTAACAGTTCAACCATTTTAAAAATAGTTTTCAATCTTTTTGTCAAAACACCTAAATATAAACAATCAGTTGTTTCGACAAAACAATTGGTTGTTTTAACTTAGTTTGAAAACATTTTACTTTCACAAAGATTGAGATTGCCTATGCTTTAGATTTAATCAAAGGGTGGATTACAACATATAAACTACCCCAGAACTAAGCTAAACCAGCACAGCAACACCAAGCACAGCAAAGGCTTCAACATCCTTCAAAGGGTTTGGATTCTTCAAAGCTTGAACACCACTTGGTTCAACAAGATTCAGTTCTGTTGTAGCACCGAGAGAGTGTACCTCTGAATAGAGTATTTTCTTGTTGAGTATGCGTTTAGTTGAGATTAGATTCTCGTGAGAGAAAGTTGTTACAAGAGGCAAGCTATAAAAGGGGCTTGAGACCCCAAGTTAAGGTATGTTGTTTCTAAGACTGAAACTTACTACTTCTTAAATTCTTATAAGCCTTGTACTGACTTGATCGTCAAAGTGCAATTAACAGGTAGGGCACCCTCTGTTTCAACAGAGCCATGAGCAGCGTGAAAAGACGTAGATTCAGGAAGGGACAAACAGAGATAGAGCTTGTCACCAGAAGTCAACCAGCGAGAAAGTCAACCGACAAGACCATAAATAATTAAATTATTTTAATAATTTAAAAAAAATGTATAATGTATACATTCATTATATTCTTATACTCAATTTAAAAAAAAATATCAATACCAGCATATTCAATAAATTCAAGTATTCTGTATTAATATCAAACTAAGTTATGCCCATGCTCATGGTAAAGAGTTATTTAGCATCCTACTTCTATTTCACCTTCACCCTTTTTCCTTTTTTTTATTTTGGTATAAAAACTATAGAAAGAAACTAAATGATTAGGAAATAAATATAAGACTTTTTTTTTCAAAATTACTCTTATATTTGTACTGGTATAGGCCGAACGACATGACCCACTCCTCGGTCCATGCGATGGGCCGACCGAAATATGCACGTCTGAGCAAGAAGATCGACACCCTCGGTCCATTAACGCTCAATTAAGGTCAGTAAATCTAAACTACCATTAAGAACTAGGTAATACACCTCTAAGTAAGGTCCACTTCACTAATCCAATCCAACAAGGTAAGTCCATTATAATAATATAAATAGTGCACATTCCAAGAAGAAGGTACGTCATTAATTACTGTATACAAGCGAGTGTCGAGCGCCCTTTACTAACTTGAGCGTCGAAGTACCTTTTGCAGGTACCCCTCACCCCCCCCCCCCCCATTCGGTATCAACCCAAAGCATTGTTGTCTCTGCAGAGAGAGATGGCCGAGATGAAGAGAAAGAATGAGGAAGAACGAGAAGGAGATGTAGGCTCTCCGAGCGGAGAATGAAGAGATGAAGAGGAGGTTGGTGGAGGGAGGACCATCTGCTGGGCTGACCAACGTTGTCGTCAGGTCCTACACCTCTCCTCGCAACCCGAGACCGGTTGAGGAGAGCAAGGATAAGGTTCCCACTCATGAAATTGATGGCGAATCCATTTTGAACAAGTCGACCAGGACGAATGTCACCTTCGATTCGTCCCGTCGACACCCTTTCACCAACGCCGAGACCGATATGACGGTACCACCGACCCGAATGAGCATATGGATGCCTACACCACCCATATGAGTCTTTACACCTCAGACGATGTAGTGTTGTGTTGAGTGTTTCCTACATCCCTGAAGGGAGGAGTCCATAGTTGGTTCACAAGCTCCCACCCAACTCTATTGATAGCTTCACCACACTGGTGTTGAAGTTCGAGACCCAGTTTGCCACCAGCAGGCTGCATCATCTGAACTCCATCGCCCTAGTGGGCCTTCGCCAGGAAAAGGGAGAATTGCTGAGAACCTTCATTGACAGGATTAGAAAGATGGAAATAAGCGTACAAAACTTTAGCCCGGATGTTGCCATGCATCTCATGTTAGCAACTCTGCGACTGAGACCGTTTACCGACAACCTCTGCATGCAGCCAACCACTAGCCTTGACGAACTTAGGAAGAGAGCAACTAAGTTCATGCAGTTGGAGGAGCTGAGGGAGTTTCGCAAACATGCCCTTGCCGAAGCTAGTGGGGAGAAGAATAAGGATGAGAAAGAATGCCAAGGCCGATTAGGCCACCGCGGCGATAGACGCAGAGATAACCGGGGAAGCCGGTTCTCGAGATATACCCCCTTGATGGTTGAAAGGGGAAGAATCCTGGACAAGGCGCTCAATGTCGAGTTGATCCCTCATCCCAGGAAGGCAGCCAACCCAAGTAATATGGAAAGAAGAAAGCAGTGTCGGTATCACCAGAACAGTGGGCATTCTACAGAAGAGTGTCAGGCTTTTAAAGATAAGATCGACGAGCTCATCCAAGCCAGGCACCGCGCCGGTTCGTTAGGGGTAGCCGAGACGCGAGGCATTCCCCTCGCAGGGACAAGCCCGCTAAAAGTATGCGTTCACCTCCAAGAACACGGGATGACCGAGATCGCCGAGACGAGCGACAGTCTAGGAGGGACAACCCTCCACGAAGAGATGATCCCCCTCGGGAGGTCGAGAGAGGGGGAAATCGAGAGATCATTAACACAATAGCCGGTGGATTCACTGGTGGAGGAAGTACGAACAGTGCCCGGAATAAACACCTTAAGGCGCTACATCAGGTAAATGCAGTGATATTCCGACCGAGGATGCCACCTATCACTTTTACAATGATAATTTTAAGGGCATTGATTATCGGTAGGACGACCACATGGTGATATCGGTCAATATTGACAGAGTCACCATTAGAAAGACGTTGGTAGATCAAGGAAGCGCAGTAGACATCCTCTACTGGAAGACCTTCAACGCTATGAGGATACCCGAGGTCGAGATGGTTTCATACGATGACCATGTGGTTGGCTTCTCGGGTGAGAGAGTGGGTACCAAGGGCTACTTCGAGCTCTACGCCACCTTCGGCGAGGGGAAGAGCTGCAAGACTATCAAGATTCAAAATTTGGTGATCATTGCAAATACCTCCTACAACATCCTTCTTGGACGATCGTCCATCAATCAACTAATGGCGATCGTATCAACGCCCAATTTGGCGATGAAGTTCCCTTCACCATCGGAGGACATCCTTACGATCCATATCGACCAAAAGGAAGTAAGGGAATGCTATGCCTAGAGCCTTAGAGTGGAGCCTCTAAGGAACGACCGTTCCCCCAAGCGTAAGTCTTCTCGAAGACACAACTCTCCTCGAGAGGTCCAGCCAATGCCTGTGGAACCCACGATTGCTTTGGTAGACCTCGATCCCAGAACGACCGAGGATAGGCTGGAGGCCAGAGAAGAGTTACGACGAGTACCCCTCTTGGATGAGGAGCACAGTACTTGTGTCGACACGACCATGGCAGCTGTTGAGGCCGAGATAATGCATGCCATGCTCAAGAGGAATGTAGACTTGTTTATGTGGACACCATCTGATATGCCGGGTGTAAGCCCGGACAACATCACTCATAAGCTATTAGTGTTCAAAGAGGCGCGATCGATCGCGTAGAAGAAGAGAGATTATGGCGATGAAAAGCGTCTCGCAGCTAGAGCAGAGTCCGAGAAGCTTATATCGGCAGCGTTCATACGCGAGGCTCGGTATACAACTTGGTTGGCCAATGTGGTCATGGTCACCAAGTCGAACGGTAATTGGAGGATGTGCGTGGACTATAGAAACCTGAACAGTGCATGCCCGAAGGACTCGTATCCACTCCCCAACATTGACCGGCTAGTGGATGGAGCAACCGACCATAAGATTCTCATTTTCCTGGATGCTTACTTTGGTTATAACCAGATAAGGATGCACCCTCGGGATAAAGAGAAGACGATCTTCATGACGGTCGATGCCAACTATTACTATGAGGTCAAGCCGTTCGACCTCCAGATCTCTGGGGCAACCTACCAACGCCTTATGTACAAGATATACGTGGACGACATCGTTGTGAAGTTCGACTTGTTTGACCAACACGTTGAAGACCTTGAGGAGGTGTTCAAGGCCCTAAGAGGGGCTGACATGAAGCTCAACCCCAGAAAATGCACGTTCAGAGTTGCTAACCCATAGGGGGATAGAGGCCAACCCTGACAAGTGTCGGGCCATTACTGACATGCGGAGCCCGAAGAACATAAAGGAGTTGCAGCAGCTCCTAGGGCGCTTAACAACCTTCTCCAGGTTCGTCCCCCGCCTGGCCGAACGAACGAAGCCAATGGTGCAGCTACTTGGAAAGGCGGCCAAGTTCAGTTGGGACGACAGGTGTGAAGAAATCTTCAAGCAGCTGAGGATTTTCTGGCATCGCCAGTGGTCATTCAGTAGCAGAGGCCCGACCAACGTATCCTTGTGTACCTAGTGGTCTCCGAGGAGGCGGTCATTGTTGCACTAGTGCAGGAAGTGGAGGGAGAAGACGAGGTCCCAGATGATCGAAAAGGTGGCTCTCACCCTCGTCTTAACAACAAGACAAATGTGCCCTTACTTCCATAACCACTTCATCACGGTAAGAACCGACTTCCCCATCTTTAAAATCTTATCTAAACCCAATCTTGCAGGACGGATGATAGGATGGTCAGTCGAGCTTTCTGAATTTGACATCCAATACCAACAAAGAGGTGCCATCAAGTCCCAGTGCCTAGCCGACTTCTCGACCGAGCTCACCTCATTGCCAGACCTCTCGGTAGGGTGGATGCTCTATGTCGATGGTTTCTCAAACAAGAGAACATGTGGAACAGGAGTCGTCTTGGAAGGACAGGGCGACCTCCTCTTAGAGCAAGCACTCCAGTTTGGGTTCAAGACGACCAATAACCAGGCCGAGTACGAGGCCTCACTCGCTGGGTTAAACTTAAGCAACTCCAGGTTATGGTTGGCCAGATAAAGGGGGAGTTTGAGGTGAAGGAATCCCTACTACAATGGTAGTACCATGCCGCTCGAAACAGCATCGCCCGTTTACACAAAGCACCAATGCAAAATTTTGTGTGGCGAAGTATTGTGTGTTGGTTCGGTATACCGAACAAAATAATAACGGATAACGGATGACAATTCATTGACCAAGGGATCCAATATTTTTGTGTCGACCTAGGCATCAAGTCCATAACGGCCTCGATCGAGCATCCCCAGACCAACGAGCAAGCCGAGGCTGCCAATAAGGTCATCCTGAATGAGTTAAAGAAGCGTCTCGGCAAGGAGAAAGGTCGATGGACATGAGAGCTATAAAAGTCCTATGGGCGTACACATGCACCCCCCAAAAGACCACGCAAGAGACACCATACAATTTAACGTATGGGACCGAGACAATGATCCCGGTCGAGGTAGGCAAGCCTACCGTCCGAAGACAGATGTTCGACCTTACCCTTAATGAGGAAAGCCTCTCAGCAAAATTTGAGAGGAAGCATGCAAGCTTCGAGTGGCAAGACGCTACAACACGAAGGTCTGACCGAGGAGCTTCCATAAATGAGACCTCGTCTGGAGAATAAGAAGCGACGCGAGGAGAGGTGAAGGGAAGTTCTCGTCCAACTGGGAAGGACCTTTTTGAGTCCGAGAAGTCGCAGTTGGGGGTCATACCACTTAGAGTGGCTTTCAGGAAAAATTGTACCGAGGACGTGGAATGTCACGCACATCAAATTTTACTACAGCTAAGGAAATAAAATTTACGCACTCTTTCCTCACCCGACATTTTTTCCCTAAGGAGGGTTTTTGGTCGGAAAGGTTTTAATGAGGCGGTTCTCTTTAATTACAATCTGATTTCACCTGTGAAGCATCAGTTCAGTCTGGATGAAGCCTTAACCGGCATACCCTGTCGACACCGCCCAACTATATCTGGTATGGATGAAGCCTTAATAGGCATACCCTGACAATACCCCACGCTCAGCTCGGTCTAGATGAAGCCTTAATCGGCATACCCTATCGATACCGCCTAACTTGGTTTGGTCTGAACAAAGATTTAACAGACATACCTTGCCAACACCTCACATGCTCGGTTCAGTTCGGATGAAGCCTTAATCGACATACCCTGTCGAGACCTCCTAACTTGGTTTGGTCAGGATGAAGCCTTAATAGGCATACTCTGCCAACACCTCACACACTCGGTTCGTTCTGGATGAAACCTTAATCGGCACACCCTGTCGAGACTGCCTAACTTGGTTTGGTCTGGATGAAGCCTTAATAGGAATACCCTGTCGATACCGCCTAACTTGGTTTGGTCTGGCGAAGCTTTAACGGGCATACCCTGCCAACACCTCACATGCTCGGTTCGATCTAGATAAAGCCTTAATCGGCATACCCTACTGAGACCACCTAACTTGGTTCAGTCTGGATGAAGCCTTAACAGGCATACCCTGCCAACACCTCACACACTCGGTTCGGTCTGGATGAAACCTTAATCGACATACCCTACCGAGACCTCCTAACTTGGTTTGGTCTAGATGAAGCCTTAACAGGCATACCCTGCCGATACATCACACGCTTAATCGACATACCTTGCCAACACCAAGTCTATAACCCTAACTAGATTACGAACAAAGGCTAACCGCCTATTTAACTCTTATGAGTAACCAACCAATGGCTTAACTTGTTAAATTTTAACTTAATTACTTGTTCGACCGAATGGTAATAACATTTAAAACAATTTCATTCATAAAAAGAGAAGGAAGAGACCACACCTCGGCCTCGAGGGAAAAGCGGTAAAATGTCACATCCCAACCGAAGGATGAAAAAAGCTAAAAACAAAGACCTAGAGATCTTCACCTTCAGCACCCTTGGTTGGCGCAGGTTGAGCCACGCTCTCCAAAGCACTCACCTCGGCCCTTCGCAAAATCCGACCCTCAAAGACTTCACACTCAGGGTCAAATTCACCTGAAGACAGTGGGCCGTTGTAGAGGACGTGGGCCTGTCAAACGACTTTGAGGAAACTTTGGTTGAGCAGCTCCAAAGTCTCCTCAAAGTTCATGTCCAACTCCACCTCGACCACTCCCTTCTCAGTCTTCAGTTCAGAAACCTCGGTCTCCAGCACCGAGTTCCTATGGGCGGCCTCCTCGAGATCCTTCTTCAGGCGGGTCACTTCATACACCGAGAGACTTATCTTAAATCCTCTTGAAAGCTGCAAGTCACCTCCCGAGTACCGACAGGGGTGACATGCGAACCTCTCTAGTGCGTTCGGGAGATGGCGAGGGGATGGGCCAGTTGAATTCGTCGGTGCGGATCCGCGACTAACGAAGAGGTGGCGGCATCGGCATCTCTCCAGGAGACCGGGTTGTCCTGGCAATGTTGGACCCCTCCCTCGGCCTCTTCTTACCTTTGCTTGAGGGACCAACACAAAGCGAGCCTTTGTCGGTAGCCAGAGACTTAATACTCAGTCGTCCCTTACGACCTGCAGCTCTCTCCTTGATGGAGCCTAGTAATCCCTTCGAGCGAGGGGCATCTTGGATCATGATTTCCTAAACAAAAAGAAACAGTTATTTTCACAAAACAATGACCGACCGAGAATATAGCAAAAAGCTAGCTTACCATAAAAGGTGGCCCAGCGAGTCGGTTTAGAATACATAATCATCAGCCTCTGCGTAGGAAGCTTCCTCGGGAGCCCATCAAATAAAGAAAGTATCTCTAGCTCCTTGGCACTCTCAGTCAGCCGAGGCCACTCCGAAAAATTTAAAGGCTTCCTAGTCCTAGACATGGGAAACATATGTTAGAATTTATGGCCTTAAATGAGAGGGGGTGATGTGATTCCAATAGCAAAGAAGAGAATGATTCTTGACATTCTTAGGAATCTACTTGAGTAGGACAATAGTTAGGCACTTTTTCTTAGAATTGGATCAATGTTCTAAGTCAAGAACTCACCAAAACTAGCACCAAATACAAACTCATGGAAGTTCCACATATTGTCAAATTGAACCGAACAAAATGAGAGGAAAAGCAAATGCACCGAATAGAAATGGCTAAGAACAGAATTGAACTGATTAAAATGAATTAAAAGGCAAGAAAGCTGAAAAGGAGTGCTGGAAATGTAAAAGCATCGAACCAAAACATGAAAAAGAAGAAGAACAGCTGCTGGAAAATGAACTAGCGAACCAAAACACAAGAACACAAGCTTAAAACATGAATATCAAAAGAGAAGGAAGGAAGGAGAGGAGAAAGCTCATGAAGATGGATGTGTGGTTGGATGATCACGCCACTAGAAGGATGGAGACTCCTAGATGAGTGTGCAAGCCGCCACTTGAGGTAACCATGGAACCATCAAGATAAGACTAGTGAAAAAGGCACAAAGCTCTCCAATGCTCTCTCAAAAAATGAGTATAGTTTCTTTAGTATAAATTCAAATCTGAATTGTACAAGCTAAGCACCTTTAGTTATAGCCTAGAGGTGCTGAAAAATAGGTGGGAAAATTCAAATAAACTCATTTGAAATTCCCACCAAAAACAAGTCAAATGGGAGGTGTGACCTTTTTCTATTATGACACCTCCTAAAAACTACACCTACACCACTCTCCTAAGTCACATGGACAATGTGACTTTATTTTACATTTTCACACTCCTTTATTTAATAATCACACCTCCTAAAACTATACAAGAGTATTTCAAAGCTTGGCCTTGCCCCTCATGGGATGGACTTGGGCTCTTTGGGCTTTGGCCTTCTTGGGTTTGGGCTTGGTCTTTGGGCTTGGGCCTCATCTTTATTTTATGTCTTCTTTTAATTTTGAGAAGACTAAAAGGAAGAACTTCAAATGTGAGGGTGGATGTCCTCTTCCTCCATTAATAAAAGCCTCCTTTATTTGATTCTCATCAGGGGGTGAATTGTTTAAGAAAGATTTTAGTAAACTTTTAAGCTTAGAATGAAAAATACTTCAAGAAAACCTTGATTAAGAATTCAGTTTTTCAAAACATAAAGCCAAAGCACAATACTGGAAAAACAATCGGTTGTTTTACCGAAACAATCGGTTGTTTATACGAGTTATTAATTGACAAAACTGAATTTAATGAGATAGGGATAGAGAAATTGTACACAGTTGTTTATACTGGTTCACTCCAAATCCAGAGTTACATCCAGTCTTCAAAACATGAACACCATTTGGTTCAACAATCTCCCCCTATTTGATGAAGACAAATCCCTGGTGCGTGTGTTTGATCTGATTAAATATGAAGCAGTTCCTACAAAAAAAGCATTTATACTATCCAAAGCTTCTTACAGCAGCAAGTCAGTTTATTACTCTTTTAAACATGAAACATAATAACCAATCGGTTGTTTACACGAAACAATCAGTTGTTTCTATCAGCAGCAGCATAAAACACTTTCATATCAAAGATTTTAACATTTTATGCAGTATCAGACAAAGATATACAAGAACCAATTAATTCTCCCCCTATTTGTCTTCACAAATAGACTTTAGCATGTACCAAAATTAGATTTAAGAGAGATTATTAAGATCAAGAATACCTAACTCATTTCTTAAGAAGAAAAACCTCTCTTTTGATAAAGGCTTTGTGAAAATGTCAGCTAATTGCAGTTTGGTCTCCACAAACTTCACTTCACAGTTCCCATTTTGTACATGATCCCTGATGAAATGATGTCTTATCTCAATATGTTTGGTCCTCTGATTTTTGGTGAGATTGATGGCACTTCTGTTATCACACGTCAAGGGAACCTTGCTGATTTGTAAACCAAAATCTGCAAGTTGTTGCTTGAGCCATAGAACCTGTGCACAGCAGCTACCAGCAGCTATATATTCAGCCTCAGCAGTAGAGAGAGCAACACATGCTTGCTTCTTGCTATGCCATGAGATTAGGCTTGAGCCAAGAAGGTGACAAGTGCCACTTGTGCTCTTTCTATCTAGCTTACAACCTGCAAAGTCAGAATCTGAATAACCAATTAAATGTATTGGAGAGTGAGAAGGATACCATATTCCTACAGATGATGTTCCTTTGAGATATTTCAGAATTCTTTTAGCAGCGTTGAAGTTTGACTCTTTAGGATTTGCTTGATATCTTGCACATGGACACACCGCAAACATGATGTCTGCCTACTAGTTGTTAGATATAGCAAAGATCCAATCAAACCTCTGTATTTTGTTTGATCTACACTCTTTCCAGCAGCATCAACATCCATGTAACAGCTTGATGGCATTGGAGTGCTTGCTTCTTCGCAATTCTCCATTTCAAATTTCTTGAGAATCTCCTTGCAATACTTTGATTGACTTAAGAAGATCCCATCCTTCGTTTCCTTAACCTGCAATCCAAGAAAGAAAGATAGTTCAACCATCATAGACATTTCAAACTCACCTTTCATTGCAGCCACGAATTCTTCACACAATCTATCTTGTGTAGCACCAAAGATGATATCATCAACATAGATTTGCACAAGAATTATTTCTGCATTTGACTTCTTGATGAAGAGAGTCTTGTCTACCATTCCTCTTTCATAACCATGAGATAGCAGAAAGTTGTTAAGCCTCTCATACCACTGCCTTGGAGCTTGTTTCAGTCATACAAAGCTTTCTTCAACTTGAAGACATGGTTGGGATACTTGTGATCTTCAAAGCCCGGTGGTTGATCTACATAGACTTCCTCATTGATGTAGCCATTCAAGAAGGCACTCTTTACATCCATTTGGAAGAGTTTAAAACCACTCATACATGCAAAGGCCAGCAGCAGCCTCACAGCCTCCAATCTAGCAACAGGAGCAAAGGTCTCACCATAATCTATGCCCTCTTCTTGATTGTAGCCTTTGGCAACTAACCTTGCTTTGTTCCTTGTGATCACACCATCCTCAACTAGCTTGTTCCTGAAAACCCATTTCGAACCAATAATATTCATTTCATTAGTTTTAGGGACAAGAAACCATACCTCATTCCTTGCAAACTGATTTAGCTCTTCATGCATAGCTTCAACTCACTTCTCATCCTTGAGAGCTTCCTCAATTGACTTTGCTTCAATTTGAGAGACAAAAGTTGTGTGCCTGTAGAAGTTTGAGATGGAGCTACGTGTGGAGACACTTTCCTTTATCTGCCCTTTGATGTTATCCACTGACAGATCTCTAGGAATCCTCCACTCCTTGGGCAGCTCACTTTGTTGCAGAATTTCAATCGATTGTTTCTGCGAATAAATCGGTTGTTTTTTCTGTACAGATTTCCAGCTTCTCCAAACTGATGCTCTGTTCATCTTCTTCAGCACTGGTCTTTGGGATTTGATTGATTCTGCGGTCTACCTCATCAAAGACAACGTGAACTGATTCTTCTACAGTCATCAACCTCTTGTTGTATACTCTATAGGCATGACTTGACCTTCTTGCTTAAAGGAGATACACAGGAACTTTGATTTGTCCCCTGTCATGTTCTTGGAGCATCCACTATCCAAATACCATAGTTGCTTGCTTTCCTCCAAGATTTCCTACAAAAGAGATTTTCAAGTACAAAGATTTGGTCCCCTTAGGAATGTGGGTCCATCTGGTTTATACTCATCAATTAAAGCTTTATTTCTCTTAGGAATCCACTTCATAAGACCTTTAGGAACAACATGTTTTCTGATTTTACAGAACCTCACAGAATGACCTCTTTTCATGCAATAGAAGCATGTAACAATCGGTTGTTTCGATGGTCCAATCGATTGCTTTTCTGGCATTTTCGAAAATGATTTTGAAAATCTATCTTGTTTGTTTTGTGGATTAAAACCCAATCCAGATTTTCCAAAAACACAGTTTTGAGATGCTAGAACACTCTCAAAGTTGGATTGGCCTTTAGAAAGCTTATCCACTGTTTTAACAAGATAGTGGACATTCTTTTCAAGATTTTCACAATTTTCACAAACTAGAGTTTCACACTTGCAAGAGGAGTTTTTGTAAATGATTTCCAGATTTTCAAAATCTGTTTTTGAATGTTCTAAATCCTCTTCCAGTGCCTTTACTCTGTTTTCAAGCCAGCTGTTCTTTTCTTTTAATCGATTGTTCAAGAGAGCCAATCGGTTGGCTTCTTCATGCGTTTCTTGAAAGGCTTGAAGTAATTGACCATAATTTTCAGAGTTTGATGAACTTTGACTACTTGAGTCATCCTCCCTTCTGGCCATTAAGCAAAGATTGAGGCTTTTCTTATTTTGCCTTCTCTTCCTTCTTGCTTGACTTTTTGTCATTGCTTCCTTTGGTTCATGAGCAGCCTTGAGTGTCTCCCACATTTCCTTAGCAGTTTTGCACTTTGATATCCTGAAAAATTCATTAGTATCTAGTGCAGAAGCTATAATGTTTTGAGCAGACCGATCAAGCTGGGCCATCTTACATTCATCATTTGTCCATTTGGACAAAGGTTTTGCAATGAAAGAATTATCCTTTCTGAACTTTGGAATGTAAGGACTATTCTCAATTGAATCCCAAATTCCTTGATTAATAGATTCAATAAAGATTTTCATTCTTGCTTCCCAAAACTTATAATTCAATCCACAGAATAAAGGTGGTTTGTAGATTGAAGCACCTTCCGCAAAAGATAGTTTTCCAGCCATAAAAAAGATTTTTGAACAACTTGAATAACTTTCAAGAACCAAGCTCTTGATGCCAATTGTTAGAATTTATGGCCTTAAACGAGAGGGAGGCTGAATTGTTTAAGAAAGATTTTAGTAAACTTTTAAGCTTAGAATGAAAAATACTTCAAGTAAACCTTGATTAAGAATTCAGTTTTCCAAAACATAAAGCAAAGGCACAATACTAGAAAAACAATCGGTTGTTTTACCGAAATAATCGGTTGTTTATACAAGTTATTAATTGACAAAACTGAATTTAAAGAGATAGGGATAGAGAAATTGTACACAGTTGTTTATACTGGTTCACTCCAAATCCAGAGCTACATCCAGTCTTCTCAGAACCCTGAGGAAATGCACTAAGCAATCACCACTTGATCACTTACACCACAACCAAGAGAAAGACCTTGAACACCTCAAGAAACACACTCTCCCTGGCCAACACTAAGATTGTTGATCTTGAACACCTCAAGAACACACAACCAATCTCAGCAAACACATAAACGAAGTTATTCAACAGAGTACAAGGATTACACTTGTAACAAAAGATAATCTGAAATCAATACAAGCAAAATCCTATTCCAACACTTTGATTAATCACAAACTCTTAGCAATCTCAGCACTTTGAAAAAACTCTTTGGAAAAACTTTGTCAAAGATTCTTAATTGTCAAATCTGCTTTTCTGAATTTTTTCAAAGATGTAGTTTGTTATCAAATCTTAACAAACTCTTAAATTGCATTAAAAGATTGGTCAAAGCATTTAATGACTAGAGCATAAGCAGTTAAAACATTTAAAGCTCAGTTAAAGAGAAAACAATTTTTCTGTTATGGTCCCAAAACAAACAATCAGTTGTTTCCTCGAATGAATCGGTTGTTTTGGTACTTTAACAGTTCAACCATTCAAAATAGTTTTCAATCTTTTTCTCAAAACATCTAAGTATAAACAATCGGTTGTTTCGACAAAACAATCGGTTGTTTTAACTTAGTTTGAAAACATTTTACTTTCACAAAGATTGAGAATGCTAATGCTTTAGATTTAATTACAGAATGGATTACAACATATAAACTACCCCAGAACAAAGCTTAAACCAGCACAACAACATCAAGCATAGCAGAGGCTTCAACATTCTTCAAAGGATTTGGATTCTTCAAAACATGAACACCACTTGGTTCAACAACATAGACCGACTGGATGCATAAAAGAAGTATGGCATTGTCGCCGGGCAGAGAAAGACTTTGAGAAAACGCTCTTTGAATCTTTTGTATGAGGCAGAGAAAGGGCTAAAAATTACATTACCCGACCGACTGATTAGTGAATGCCACAAAACACGCTCGGACGGGTGGGACGTATAATAAATTAAAAAACAAGAAGGAGTGGGATGATAACGCAAAATATCACATGTCAAGCGGAAGGCTTGAATGGACGTCCAGGTATTGGGATGAAGTTGGGTAGGTGCCATGTTGAGTATCTTAAGGATACCTACCGTGAAGTCGTCAAAAGGCAACGACACATGCAAGTCCAAGAAGAGACAAGCATACATATAGAAGAAGGGCGACTCAAATGGAGATTGACTGCAACAGATGGTCTCAGCCGATGAGCATGGCTCAACCCGAAAGAAGGAACGGTTGGCATCCGCCTTCAAAACTGGAAACTTCTCCAAAAACTCACTGACAGAGGTTTCAGTCGTGTAAACAGATGTGATCCTGGTTACCCGAGTCAATCTATGGTGGGGAGACGACCTGCTCATTGACGCCCGAGCGATCAGTAGCACCGCCCGGGTTTTCATCCCTAACCACCTCCACGGGGGACAACACTTGGATTTCCCCGACTGATAGAGGCTCGGTCGTGGAAGACTTAGAAGAAGAGGTAGAGGAAGAAGAAGTAGAGGAGGAAGAAGGGGACGAAGAGCATATAGGATGAGGGTAACGAGGGGGACGAGAAGCCAAAGAAGAAGAAGACGTAGGCTGAGACAAAGAAGACATGACTAACCTTACAAAAGCAGAAGGCACAACAACCTAAGAAGAAGGCAACTGTTAAGTCCTCAAACCAAATGTTTGAGTAATAGTGAAGTGTCTCAGCACTGTTGGGACCACTATTTATAGCCTTCAAGGGTCTAAGAAGGCGAAACGTTGCAACCATCTCAACCGTTAGATCTCTTCAATCCAACGGTCCTTAACAGCTCCCGCCCAAAAAACCCCTCATCAATGCGGGTCATGTCAACCGCCGTCAACGTCACATCAATCATCGATAACCACAATCATCACACCCAAACCAAAAGACTGGCTGACTTAGAACTCCTTCAAGACTCTTTGGATCCAAATATCCTCGAGTTTGGGGAGCAAGTGTACTAGTATAGGCCAAACGGCATGACCCACTCCTCGGTCCATGCGATGGGCCGACAAAAATATTCACGTCCGAGCAGGACGACCAACACCCTCGATCCATTAACGCTCAATTAAGGTCAGTAAAGCTAAACCACCATTGAGAACTAGGTAATACACCTCTAAGCAAGGTCCACTTCACTAATTCGTCCCAACAAGGTAAGCTCATTGTAATAATATAAATAGCGCACATTCCAAGAAGAAGGTACGTCATTAATTACTGTATACATCCAAGTACCGAGCGCCCTTTACTAACTTGAGCATTGGAGTATCTTTTGCAGGTACCCCCCCCATTCGGCATTCTTTAGGAAACTGAGCAACCGAAACCTAAAGGAGCAGTAGGAAGACTGAAGGAGAAAGCTGAAGTATGGACTGGCCGACCGATAAAAAAGAAGAAGACGAAACCATTCAATAGTTCTTTAGTCCCATTTCCCTAGCTGAAACAATATTAATTGAATTTTTATTAAGAAAATATATAAATAGTTTATATTATTTCAAAATGTTAATGAAATCAATAATTTTATTTATAGCTTTCAGTAGCATAACGTGTAAGGAAATGGGGATCGGGGATGAAAATATGTCTGCAAAATTCTGGTAAAAAACGAAAACAAAGAACCCTGTAATATTTTATGAGTGGCCAATAAATTTTTCTGGGAAATAGAATCAAAGAAATTGCTTAGCGTGTATATAATTGAAGTGTTTAGGGAATAAACAGTAATATTCAATAGTAATGATTAAAACTAATTTGGACATTCATTTTCAGATATACTTTATCTAAGAACAAAGAACAAAAGAAAAAATTGTTTTATTTTATGTTTTGGTTAAAAAAAGATAATCAGAAATTAGTATTTTTTTTCAGTGAATAATGAAATTTAGTTTGATAAGAAGTATATGTATATTTTAAGACAAAATTATTGCGTTTTTGAACTTTTAGGGGACAAAAATTCCTAGTTGTTTTGATTTGAGATCTGGCAAATATCTTATCCGGACCCTCAAAACCACCACACAGTCTTGTCTACAGAGAAAGACAATCTTTTAAATTGTTCAACCAAATTAGATTATGACATTTCCATTATCTATGTACTTCTCATTTTATTCATATAAAATTTGGTGTTCGATCACAAATTCATTTAATTTTATTAAATCTTAAAGAGTCTTTTAAACAATTGCAACTAAAAATTAATTAAAATGATTTATCTTTAAGTAAAAAAATAAGATTTCAATTTAAAATTAAATTGAAATTGCAAAAAAAATTCATATTCATAAAAATTAAAATATATGTATATATTATATAAACATATTCTTTTATGTTATTTTTTATTTATTGGTTACTTAAACCTTTACCAAAAACTTTTCATAAGGTAACTTAAGAAGATTTAGTTTAAGTTAACAACATTTAATTACAATAAATTTTCATCTTTGCGTGAATTTTTTAGTTTTAAGTGAGGTTTTTAGTTTTCAATTTCCTTATTAATTACATTTGTCAACCTAAATTAGCTATATTTTATCGATACTAAATTTTCCTAAAACCACGTAAACCTAAATCCTAAAATTAAGAAACTAACATATTAAAAGAGTAACATCTTACGTGTTTTTATACCATTGTAAGAATAGAGAAAAATAGTTTTAGAGTAGAAGTGGTATAATTAAAATGACACCTGAATATTTTATTATTGAATTTAAAATAGTATATAAATAAAAACCCAGTTATTCAGGTTTCATTTTAAAGAAAACATCATCTCTCTAAAAATTCCATTTTCTTTTTCCTCTGCCTTCTCTCTAAGATTCTAACCTCCTCGCTTATCAGTTTCACGATCGGATTCCTGGCAGTGAATTCTACAAGATTGCCCGATCAAAATCTCAGATAGAGTAACTTCATTCTTGGCTCCTTTTCTTTGAGTTAGTTTTGATTTGGTTAGGTTTGTCTTTAGTTTAAGCTTGCATGTGATGGTTTTATATGAACCATGGTTACTAGTGTCATGCTACCATACACCATTTATGTTGACCAAATTCAATATTTTTAAATATTTCACATTGAAAAAATGTGGCCAGAGTAGAGTTAGCCCCCAACCTCAAATTGAAGCCTCTATGAAAGAGTATACGAGTTATCAAAAGAGCGTAAGGTACAAACATGCCATTTGACTTGCATTTTCACATATGGCGAATGATATGGTATGACCAATTAATGATAATGTTATGTTTCATGACCCACATCATGAAGACATCATCTTGTAGTAGCTATGTGTAATTATTGCCACGTGGACAGAGAATATGGACATATACGTAATGTAATAATCTATCATTTATAGTTAAACTTCCTACATTCTTCCATGAACGAGCGCAAAGTTACGGTCATAACATTTCATCGAAAGGATGATCCTTGTCATATTTCAAGTTTGCAACATTATTCCAATCATCTAGAGATATTCTTCTTCAATACCTCTATGATTAAATCGTCAGTGTTGAGAAGTTTCAAATATGCGTAGAAGACCTTTACAAGATCGTCGTAGTATTGACCTTTTCATGACATGAATTTATCCAGTGATTGAAAAGACAAAACTTAAAGAAATGTAAAACCAACCATAACAAAGAACAAAAAATCAATTAACTTTGGCTGCACAAAGGTTGTAATCTCATAATCGGCGTAATGTTTTTTCATTTCTCTTTCATTTGAAAAATATCGTTCGTGATCTAACAAATGGGGAAAAGGATGAGGGGTTGGGATATCAGCTTTGAAGGTTCCTTACCCTTCGTAAGGAAGAAGGACCCATTTGTCTCTTTGGCCTAGAAGATGAGGAAGACATGTTTGACCTAGAAAAAATTAGGTCAATGAAATTGAAGTTCTCTAAACAAATTAATTCATTATTTAATATTTTTGTAATGAAAATATGTAATCTCCTTTGGTTGTAAATGAGTAGTCTTTTAATTCATCAATAAGGAATCATACATGCATGTTTGAATTTTTTTTTTCACACAATGCCTCAGTGCCATAACTGATTATGGTTCCTTGCATAATCAGTTATGGCGTAGGACATAATCAATTATGGTCTAGCCTATAATGGATTAGGTGCTTAACCATAACCAATTATGCATGGAACCTGTACTAGATAAGAGCACTCAGAACTCAGCACTCGGTGGTAGGACCTCGGCATATGGTGCAGACAGGTCAGCTCGACTCTTGGGCCAGAATAACGGGCCATGACATTGGGCCCCAATTGTATGAGTAAGTCCATTTTTGTATAATTAAGGTAATCCTTCGCACGTAAAACCTAAACGGCTAGCGAAGGGTAATTGTGGACCTAGGGGTGTGCTTAGTGCGTATGGAGTCTAGGTCAAGTAAGTGTTTTTCTTCTAAACCTAAGCCCATGTGTTTTAGGGCACGTAAAGGTTAGGTTGTATGAATAATGAAAAGTAGCATAGCACCACGGAGAGAGTGCCTACGTAAACAGACTGGACACCTGATGTTGGTACATGAGTTGGTATCCTGGTGCTTATTCTGTTATTATTTTATGCACTCTCTGGAGGAAAGATTCAGTTCTGTTGCAACACCGTGAGGGTATGCCCTTGAACATAATATTTTCTTGTTGAGTATGTTTTCAGTTGAGATTAGATTCTCGTGATGGAAAGTTGTTAAAAGAGGTAAGTTATAGAAAGGGCTTGAGATCCTTTATAAAGGTACGTAGTTTCTAAGACTAAAACTTATTACTTCTTAAACTCTTATAAGCCCTTTACTGACTCGATCGTCGGAATGCAATCAAAAGGTAGTGTCCCCTCTATTTCAACAGATCTACGTTCCAGAACAACAAGAGATAGGATAGATTCGCAAAGAGATAGATAAAACTAGAGCTTGTCACCAGAATCAACTGACGGGCAAGTCAACCGGCAAGAACAAAACCATAATTGATTTTGGGGCTGAATCTGCATATAGATAACACATTTGGCTATTACATTGATAGTGACAAAGGATGCATGTGTTATATTGAATGAATTTATGAATACGAATATAGTTTATATATATCATTGGTTAAAGAAAAACTACGGTTGGATGTATACATAACATTGTATACAAATTATTTTAACTTTAAGAATGTGGAAAAAAATTTGAAAGGGCATGTTGATAAGAGTATGTGTACATACTTGGAATAGAGAAGGTTATTTGATGATCGAAGTACAAACAATGTTGTCCGAAAGTTTGTAAGTCAACCCTCGAAATAAGTCATTCAGCACTACAACATTCTACCCTAGAAATAAGAAAGTGGGGAGTATTTATTGTAGTTGTGGCGGTGAAACTTTAGAGGGAAATAAAGGTTATCTCATGCAACCAAGGACGGACAAAGTCATGGGAAACTACAATGCCCTTAAAATTTGACATAGCCAAAGATAGTGTATGTGTAATGGAAGTGAAAAGAGAGGTTGGACTATGTGGGGGTATGGTTCAACAATCAAAGAATCAAGTTTGTGCTTGTCTTGGTACTATTATGATTATATATGAGGCAATGTAATAAATAAAAGTGACTAATTTTTGGGAAGAGGACCATGTGAAGGGGAATGTATTTGTATAAGCACAATCACTACAAATGCTACCCACATGAAAATGCATCCAAAACTCACTCGTGCTTGCATTCATTAGGGGGTTTGAAAAAGATCAATTTTAGTGAATAAGGTTTTGAAATTATTACCTATATAAAATGCATGTAATAATAACCATTAGTTATAAAACAAATTACAAAACGACTTATTACAATGGGAATTTAATTGCAAATATTTGCATGAAAATTAAAGGAAATTGTAACTGTGCACTAAAACTAATAATTAAAATCAATTGTAGCTTGTTTTTTTTTTTTAAATCAAAATAAGTTTCTATATTAGTTGATAATTAAAATAGGATAATTTAACATTCAATTTTAAATTGAATAAATTGAAATCACTTTAATGTAATTAATGTGTTAATGTGTTTATAAAATAGAAATATTTGAAAATTGAATATTTTCAAACTTTGTAAAAAAAAATTCGCGGATGTAAACAATTAACTACAAATATTTATGAATTAAAAATTTATTTGTAAATAAAGGTCACACATGAGTCATATAACAACAATCACTACATAATACAACAATAAATACTATAAAACATAATTATTTCTTGTCTTTTACAATCAATTCACATTTTTTAGGCTATCATGTGCCTTAAATTAGTGTCTTCCCGATAATCATCATTTAGATCTTGTGTAGTAGACCTATCATTCTGTCTATCCATCAACTCCTTATCAACTTCATCAACCAAAGTTTGGTCATTATCCACTCTACAAAGAAAGTTATGAAAGATGCAACATGTTAATACAATGCTCCTTGACATATCAAAAATATAGTGGGCTTTAGTACCACTACCCAATATAGGAATTCTTTTTTTTTTTTCAAAACCCCAAATGCCCTCTCAATTACATTTGTCAATGATGAATGATGATGATTAAACAACTCCCATAAATAAGTTATCTTTCAAGTGATATTTTACCCCATGATATCGGGTAACAATTTAACCTTCATCACCCAGATAATATTTCCCTACATTTCTGTCAAAAATGGATCATATGAATTAAAGGATTCATGAAGTCTCATCTATATCAGTTTTAGTTAATGGGAGTCCTACAAATCAATTTATTCCATGTAAAGGACTTGGGAAAGGAAACCTCCTTGCTCCTTTCTTGTTTATGATTGTAGTTAAGGGCCTAACAAGCTTAGTAAGGAAGGCTATAACCAAAGGTAGGTTACATGGATTTTAGATTGGAGTCAAAGGAGTAGAGGTAGATATGTTGTATTTTGTAGACAACCCCTTGTTTGTCTACAAGGAATAAATATAAACTTTAATGGTCATAAAGAGAATTCTTCGTATATTTGAGTTAGCATATGGGATTAGGGTAATTTTCAAAAACTAAGCTAGGTGGAATTGGAGTAAAGCAATGCACCCTTAACACATTTTCAGTATTGCTCAATTATAGTCAAATGTTTATCCCTTTCACATATTTGGGTGTCCCGATAAGAGGAAATCACATAAAAAGTCACTTCTGGAGTGGTATGATACACAACATAAAAAAAGGCTTAACAAGTGGGAAGGAAAAAATCTAACCTATGTTGGAAGAGTAACACTGATAAATCAGTTACTACAGTTGTTGTCTTGCTTTTGATGCCTATGTTTAAAATTTTTTCAAAAGTTAGGAGTGAAATCCAAAGAATTCAAAGAGAACTTAATTAGGTCTAGGGACATAGTACTGAGAAAATTGCATGTGTTAAATAAGGGGATATATACAAATCTAAAGAGGAAGATGGGCTACGGATAAGAGATATAGATACATTTAATCGAACTTTATTAGGAAACTAGAAGTGGAGATTGAGGACAAAAAAAGATAGGTTGTGGAAAGAAGTGTTAGACTCAAAATGGATCTTGAAGAATCCTAGATAGTAATAAAGAACACAAGCTTGAGTCTTAGTAGGGTAGAGACCAAAGGAAAGAGTATAGCAAAGGAACACTACAAGAAAATCATGAAATAGAAACCAATTTTTAGATACCAAAATAATTAGTTGCAGTAGTAACTAAATTACAGACCATTTTAGAAACTAAATAAAAAAATTGATTTCTAAATTAGTTTCTATTATTGTTAAATAGTTTCTAAATAAATTGGTATTTAATTAACAACCAAGGTTTTAACTACCAATTATTTAGTTTCTAAATTTGGTCTCTAAAACCTTGGTTGCTAATTAGATACCAATTTAAAAACTATTTAACAATAATAGAAACTAATTTAGAAACCAATTTTTTATTTAGTTTCTAAAATGGTCTCTAATTTAGTTACTATTGCAACTAATTATTTTGGTCTCTAAAAATTGGTTTCTATTTCATGATTTTCTTGTAGTGGAATAATTATAAATGATTTAACAATAATATAGTTTGAACTTCAGGAAATGGGAACCATATTAGTTTTTGGGAAGATAACTGGGTGAGTGAGAGTTCTCTTATTAATAAATACCCTTAGATGTATGAAAATTCATGAGCTAATGAAAGCAATTTAAGGAATATGATTATTTGTCGCAGGAGAGGTAGAGAGTGGAAGTTAGAATGTTCTCTCCAGAAAGGAAGAAAATATACCTAAACCTAGAAGGATAGTAAAACTAATATTTATATTGTCAAGTCATCGTATAATAATATTGGAAATACTTTGGTGAGAGGTGATGTTGATATATTACATGATTTATGGAGTATTAAGGCTATACCATTAACTCTATATTTTTTTTCTAGAGAGTAATTATCAATAAAATTGCCACATGTGACAATTTGTTAAAAGGAGTACGTGTTGTTATGACCCTCTTTGTGTAATGTGTGGGAAGGATGTGGAGCCAATACGACACCTATTTTTTAAATGCACAATAACCTGGAAGATTTGGAAATTATGTGATAAATGTGTTGGAATAAAATCAGTACATCATAACTCTGCTTGGAAACATCTATCCCAGTTTTCTATACCGAGTTTGATAGTAGACAACAATTTATGGAAGAGCATGTGGGTAGATATTGTATGGTCAAACTAGACTCATACAAATAATATTGTCTTTAGGAATTTATTCTTTGGACCATGATGAGGTTTTTAATGTAGCTCAAGGAAAAACCTAGATCTAAATCACAAATAAGATTTCGAAAGCAAAGTTTCCCTACTCGAATTGGTGTCTTAGTCCACAATTGTGCATTAAATATTTAGTGGGTTATTTCTGAGGCCAGGGAATGTAAGGGAGAGTGGAGAGTTTGTGACAACCTCTTAAGGCTTCAAATAGATTTCCGAGTTGGGATGGTCAGTTTACTACTTTATGCGGCTTTATCTAGTATATCAGTGAACAAATGTCATAGTAGGAAAGCTAGTCTGATATGATTTTCTTTAAAAGGTTGTTATGTTGTTCAATTCAATATTCATTTCACTGCACATTCTATTTTGTGTCTTTGTTATGTTGTTTTGCAGTGAAGGGTAGCACGGCTAAAGAGCAAAAATCAGACATGGTTTGAATTGTAGAGGGGTTGCACACTCCCTTATTATCAACACCCAAAACTTAGCCTTTCTTCTAGGTTGTCAGGGTTGCATTCCCTCACCTCAGATGGCACGAGTTAAAGTGTTAATTTTTTGGTCCCTGCATGTTTGCTCTGCACGACTGTGGATGTTTGTTTCTATAGTTAGAAGCAACACTAAAAAAAATCATTAAATAATAATTAAATTTAGAGAAAAAAAATAATTAGTCACAAATTTTTCCATTATTTTTACAACTTTTTGAAAAATTTTTAAGTTCAGTTGCGAGGTCTAAATATTTAGTATATATCATAGTTTTCAGATTTTTAGAATCTATTTTCTATATTCCGTGACTAAATTAGATATTAATTTAAAGATTAAAAATTTATTAATATTTAATATAATTTCTATTATTAATAAAATATTATAAAATAATTTTTAAATAAATATTTAAATTAGTTATCAAAGTTTTAACTACTAATATTTTAGATTATAAATTAATACTAATAGAAACTAATTAAAAACATAAGTAATTAGTAGCTAAAACTTTAATAATTAATAGTTAGACACCAATTTAAAAATTACTTTATAAATTTTTATTAATAATAAAAACTAATTTTGATATCAATAATTTTTTAGTTTATAAAATAGCCTTTAATTAGTTAACAGGATAATTAATTACTTTAATTTTTAAAATTATTTTTTATTTAATAATTTTAGGTTAGTTGTGCTTTGACCTCACTATTTTATACTCATTAACTTTATCTTTTCTTCTATATAGAACTTGGAGCGTCCTAGTGCTTCATAATTTAATTTTTTTCTAATAAAAAAATTAAAATCTTAAAATACTATATTTATGAATCTTTCACATATGACAGATTTAAGTTCTATGAATAAAATATTATCAGTTGAAGGAGTATTAATCTAAGCAATATTAGTATAAAAACTGAAAAGTTTTAGAAAATTATTTGTATATAGAAAAATTTGTAAAAACAAAACTCCATCGTGACTTTTTTTTCTTAAGATGGGACCTACTTAACCTTTGATATTAAATGAAAGGGACGCGAGTTTGAGAGACAACATTGTCACATCTCAACGGTAAGATGGAAAATCATGGTCAATTGTAAGCAACGCTGCAAATTTATGACAAAATCAGTACGTACGTTTTGTATTTTTCATTTTCACAATACTTTTCCTCTAATTTAACTGATATTCTGTTTATATATATATATAACATACACACTGTACCTGAGTGGAGAGATGGGGTCCAGGCACGGTCGGTCGATGTAGTGTAGTTGCTGACGTGTCGGTTTTCTTCTCTTTCGGTCGGTCGCTCCTTCTTGGTGTCTCCTTCGGTCGGGCGGGGGAGGGTACCTGCGAAGGCACTCCGACGCTCAAGTAAGTATGAGATTCTAAGAGTGGTTTAGTAAGTGAATCAAAACGTACCTTTCTCTGGCTTGAGCACCGTATTTATAGGATTGCTAAATGGGCTTTCTACCTCTTGGGCTCAGGGTGGTTATGGATAGGTTTTACCAATCGTGCTCCGGAATACCCGGGGGAAAATATCTTCTTCACACGCGTATTCCTTATTTTTCGGAGTATCTTAACTACCTTAGTCTTGTCGCGCCCTCACATTTATTATGAGTTCGGTCGGTCGGTCGGCCACTTCTGTTCGTCCGGTGCCTGCCGGTACACTTGCCCCCCCAGGCTCGAGGTGAACAAAGGCCGAAGAGTCGTAATGGTTGGTCTTTCGAGGTGTCAGGCATTAAATGTAACGGTATGATGGGACATTTGCTTTTGGTCGAAGACGGCGGAGATGAATCCGGCGGTGTGGATTAAATGACGTTTCGAATTCCGGCTGATATGGGTCGTAGGATGAGAGGGAATCTAACGAATGGGGGTGAGAGGGAAATGCTATAAATAGCGTTCCCAGTTGCAAAGAGATCACGTTTCGTTGAGTTCGGCATCCGAGTTGCTCCGATTGCAGCGTCTACATTGCGAGTTATTGCGCCGTACGAACCATAGTTGCCGACCGAGGTGTTAATTTGTGAACGAAAGGTTAGTTATGTCGCAACTTTCTTCAAATAGGGTAGGGAGTAGAGAGTCGGGTGAGAGTGGGGAGTCATCGTCCGGAAGTGACGAAAGTACGAGTGGATCTGTGGGTCCGAGCTATGACTGGGTAGATATGAGTGTTAGGAACACACCCACTGTCTTTAAGAAACCGGACGACCTTGACAAAGTGATAGTTAGGGCCCCCGTAGTGCGGTCGGGTTTACCTTCAGATATTCTCATTGCTGAAATATGTGGGTACACCGACCGTGTCTGCCATGGAAGGGAGAATGCTCCGGTAGATTTCTTTTATGTTTATAGTACGTTATTCGTTGATTTGAAAGTAACGTTGCCGTTCGATGAGTTCACAATGGATGTGCTACGGTTTCTCAACATAGCACCAACCCAACTTCATCCGAACGCGTGGGCGTGCATGCAGGCCTTCCGAATGGTGTGTCAACTGTTTGACTTGACGCCCAGAGCGGAAGTGTTTTTATTTTATTATAACACACATTCGTCCAACCCTGTAAGTTGGGTGTCATTGACCAGCCGTCCGGGATGTGTGCGGTTTGCGGCCTTCACCACGTCCTACAAGAATTTCAAGGAACGATATTTCAAGATATTCGTAGAGCCGGACGACCGAGAGTACTTTTATAATGATGGTATTACTAAGTTTCCATTCCATTGGACCCAGGATCCGACTGTGCTTAACGCGAGTTCTCGTATGGCTCTGTCGGATTTGGATAAGGCCGTCATGGTGGTATTTGACCAACTCCCTCACAAGTTACCTACGAGGGAGATAATTTCGTTATATGCGTCGTCCGACCCCTGGGTGGATTTTATTGGTATGTAATTGTAAATTCGGTTTGACTGAATAACTTCATTAATAGTGTTTAATTCCTGTGTGTTTTGCAGAAATCATGAGTCGTGCGGACGCTTCTTTGCATGAGTACATGAATAAGCTACGCCAGGGCAGCGATGGTCAGTCGGCCTCTATCGGTACGGCCGGGCCATTGGCAGCTGTGCCATCCACAACGGTTACTGCGGCGGGTGCTTCGGCTGCTGCAAAGAAAAGGGCTCGGCCTCCGAAGGGAAGTCGTGAGGGCCGAGCTGGGCCATCCCGTACGGCTTCGGAGCCAACGCTGTTGGCGGTCGGCCTAGATATAGCGGCTCACTTGCAGGCGGAGCTGACTGCCGAAGAGAGTGAGGTTTTTGCCACCATCCCAACAACTAAATTGATGGTGGAAACATTAGAGTTGCAAAGTAGGGCGCTCATGGCAAGCCGGACGGTGGTTGAAGAGCTTGAGAGAGTGACGACCGTTACCATTCCTCGGTTAAAGAAGGATGTGACCGAGGCCACTCAAGCTTCTAAGATGTCGACCGAGAAGGCAGAGGGGTTGAAGGTTCAATTGGAGGAGAAGCAGACAGCCTTAAAAGCGCAAGAGGAACTTACAAAGAACCTTGAGGCGCAACTGAAACAAGGAGCCGACCGGGAGGAGGCATTAAAGACGGAAGTGGCTAAGTGTCAGGACTTTATGCTTCGCATTAGCGAAGAATACTTCCGGCTAGACATCCAACAAGTGGCTTGTCTGCACGGTACGCCCCTGGAGGACGACCGGTATGATATTGAGAAGTTAGTGGTTGATGGAAAGCTTGTGCCGACCAACCTTGGTGACAATGAGGAGGCTGAGGCAGAGACTCTGGGACCACAGCCGGATGCCTCATTTGAAGAATTAATGACCATTACATAGATAATTGCTGGTCCCGGCATGTGGGCATAGTACAATGGTTTTATTTTGGATGTAATATTTGACTGCTGAACGATCGGATTGCTATACTTGAACCTTGGTTGTATGCTGTAGATTTTTATTTTGGATGCTGAACGGGGTGTAGTTGATTCTGTTAGTAACAATGCGAAGCCGAACGAGTAATACATAATTGCGATTTCGTTATAGTAAGTTAATTCTGATGCTGAACTCGACATAAATGAGTCGGATGCCGAACGAGGCATAAATAAATTAATTTTGACGCCGAACGTGGCATAAATAATTGAATAATTCTGATGCCGAACGTGGCATAAATAATTCCGATTGTTAAAGTAATAATTCTGATGCCGAACGAGGCATATATATCCGATTAATTCTGATGCCGAACGAGGCATAAATAATTCCGATTACGTTAAAGTAATAATTCTGATGCCGAACGAGGCATATATATCCGATTAATTCTGATGCCGAACGAGGCATAAATAATTCCGATTACGTTAAAGTAATAATTCTGATGCTGAACGAGGCATATACATTTCTGACTACGTTAAAAGTAATAATTCTGATGCCGAACGAGGCATATATAAATCCGATTACATAGTAATTCTGATGCCGAATGAGGCAGATATAATTCTGATTTCGTTAAATACCTATGATGCCGAACGAGATATGAATTGAGTAAAGGACTAGGAGATTTAGATTTTAATTTAGTGCCTCGTTAAAACCTTCCCGGTCGTAAACCCTCCTTAGGGAAAAACCGACCGAGCGAGGAAAGAGTGCACTTTTATTATTAAAGTTCAACTGTAATAAAATTTGATATGCGTGGCATTCCACGTTCTCGGTATTTCCTTCCCAGATAAATGTTCTAAATAATAGGCTCCACCGGTTGCCGTATCTGCTATGCGGAAAGGTCCTTCCTAATTGCTGGAGAACTTGCCTCCTTCCTTCCGAGCGCTGCTCCGCATTCGCCATACTAAGTCGCCTTTGTGGAACAATCTTGGTTTAACTTTGGAGTTGTATCGTCTGGCCGCCCGAATTTTGCATGCTTCTTCTCTAATTGTACACTTGTCCCGGAGTTCGTTGATGAGATCGAGGCCGACCGAGAGGCTTTCCTTGTTTAGATCAAGATCAAGGGTTCGCCAATCTCGACGGGGTTCATAGCTTCGGTGCCATACGTTAGGCTGTACGGCGTTTCTTGTGTAGTCGTCTGAGGAGTACAGCGATATGCCCATAAGACTTCTAAGAGTTCTTCAGTCCAGTTGCCCTTTGCTGGGCCGAGACGTTTCTTCAGTTCGTTCAAAATGACTTTGTTTGCAGCTTCTGCCTGTCCGTTTGTTTGCGGATGTTCGACTGAACTAGCGATGTGTTTGATGTGGAGTTTCTCGTAAAATTCAGCTAACGTTCGGTCGGTGAATTGCCGACCGTTATCGGTGATGATGATTTGTGGAAGCCCGAAGCGGCAAACGATATTTTTCCATACGAAATTTTGAACATTGCGGGCGGTGATTGCAGTCAGGGGCTCGGCTTCGATCCACTTGGTGAAGTAATCAATGCCGACTAGTAAGAATTTACACTGGCCTTTACCGGGGGCGAAAGGACCAATGATGTCCATACCCCATTGGACGAACGGCCAAGGTGATAACATAAAATGGAGTTCCTCAGGCTTTTGATGGGACAAAGTGCCAAACTCTTGGCATTTAAGACATTTTTGGACGAAATTGGTGCAGTCACCCTGGACGGTCGGCCAGTAGTATCCGGCCCGGAATACTTTGGCAGCCATTGTCCGTGCGCCGGAGTGAGTTCCGCAAATTCCTTCGTGCAATTCTTGGATGACATAGGAAGCTTGGTCTGGTGTCAAACATTTAAGGAGTGGTTGGGTATAACCTCGGCGATAAAGGTCGTCGCCGATTAAGACAAAACGGGCGGCCTGCAGCTTCATGGTTTTTTCGCCGAGAGGACTACATGTGCCGTCGAGTAAATATTGCTTGATTGGGGTAATCCAAGTAGATTCCGTGTCGGTCGCCAGGCATTCCTGTAGGTCGATGCTTGGGCGTGCAAGCGTAACATGGATGACCGACCGATGCATTCCTTTACACTTCGTGGTTGCTAACCGGGACAAGGCGTCCGCGCGGGTATTGTGATCGCGTCGAACGTGCTGCATAGAAATTTCAGAAAAGGTGCTCATCGACTGTTTGACTAAGTGATAGTATCGCTGTAAAAAGCTTTCTCGGACTTCATATTCGTCGTTAAGCTGACCGATGACAAGCCGGGAATCACTTTTGCAAATTAACTTAGTGATTTCTAATTCTTGAGCGAGACGTAGACCGGCTAATATGGCTTCATATTCGGCCTGATTGTTTGAAGCTTTGAAGTTGAATTTGAGGGCTTGCTCGATGACAATCTCGCCGGGGCCTTCCAAAACAACTCCAGCGCCGCACGACCTCTCGTTGGAGGAGCCGTCAACATATAAGATCCATGATGAATGTTCGGTCTCGGCTGAAGAAGTAGTGAGTTCAGCTGCGAAATCGGCGAGAGCTTGCGACTTGATCGCTCCTCGTGGTTGGTACTGAATATGGAATTCGGATAGTTCGATCGTCCAACCGATCATTCGTCCGGCTAAATCTGGCTTAGTGAGGATCTTTACAATAGGGTAATTTGTCCGAACAATAATCCGATGATTCTGAAAATACATACGCATTCGTCGGGCGGTAATGATGAGGGCCATGGCTACCTTTTCGATCGTCTGGTATCGGATTTCGGCGCCATGAAGGGCGCGGCTGACGAAGTAAACCGGCCGTTCTTCAAAATTAATTTCTTGCACTAAGACTGAGCTGACGGCTTCGTGTGAAACGGCGAGGTAGACTATGATGGGTTCTCGTGCGTCCGGTTTCTGGATGACCGGCGGGGTAGATAAAAAAGTTTTCAAATCGAGGAAAATTTCCTCACATTCGGTCGACCACTCGAAGTGGGATGCTTTTTTCAGTAGTCGGACGATGGGTCTCGTTCGTTCGGCGAGTTTAGGAACAAATCTGGATAGTGCGGTGAGTCGGCCGATAAGTCTCTGAATTTCCTGAATGGAGTTGGGACTTCGCATTTCGGAGATAGCTTTGCACTTCTCGGGGTTAGCTTCTATGCCTCTATGAGTTAGCATAAAACCTAAGAACTTCCCCCCCTCGACGCCGAACGCACACTTGTCAGGATTGAGTCGCATCTGGTGTTGGCGGAGGGCCTGAAAGACTTCTTTTAGGTCGGCAATATGTTGTTTGCATGAGTCGGACTTGACGACGATGTCATCGACATAGACTTCAACATTCCTACCAATCATGTCTTGGAATACGTGGTCCATTAGTCTTTGATAAGTGGCTCCGGCATTTTTGAGTCCGAAGGGCATAACTTCATAGTAGAAATTGCCGGAATCAGTCATGAAGGCCGTCTTCTTTCGGTCGGCCGGGTGCATTTGGATTTGATTATAGCCAGAGTAGGCATCAAGGAAGCTGAGGATGTGATGTCCGGCTGCACCGTCAACGAGACGATCAATGGTAGGCAGAGGATACGAGTCTTTTCGGCAAGCTTTATTGAGGTCTGTGTAGTCAACACACATACTTTTCCGTTCGCTTTCTTCACCATAACCACATTGGCTAGCCAGGTGGTGTAATGGGCCTTCCAAATGAATCCAGCCTGTAACAATTTGTCGGCTTCCTCACGTGCGGCTTGACGTCGTTCCTCGCCTAGATGTCTTTTCTTTTGAGCTATTGGCTTAGCTTCTCTATACAGTGATAATCGGTGAGTGATAACTTGTGGGTCTACGCCAGGCATATCAGCGGCCGTCCAGGCGAAAAGATCGGAATTTTTAACAAGTGTCGTCCCGATGGCCATTCGGTCGTCCGGTTTCAGCGAAGTACCGATGTGCGTAGTGTGGCAATCATCGCGAAGCGGGAATGGATGCAAGTCTTCTCCTGCTTCCATACGGGGATCGTCCATGCGAGGGTCGAGGTCAACAAGGGCTATCATCTGACGACGGGACATGTGTCGTCCGAAACGCCGTGTGGGGGAACGCCCTCGTTTTTGCGGGACTCGGTCGTCCGGATTGGTTGTATAGAGTCGTCGAGCTGGCTCACTTTTCAAACTTGCGACATAGCATTCTCTAGCAGTTTTTTGATCGACATGGATGGTTGCAATGTCGTTAGTGGCCGAAGGGAATTTCATGGCTAAGTGTGGGGTGGAGACAATGGCTTTTAACCTGTTGATAGACGGCCGACCGAGCAGGATGTTGTAAGAAGTCTGGGCGTTAACCAGCAGATATCGTACGTTTATTGTTTTGTGGAGACCGTCTTCCTCACCGAAGGTTGTATACAAGTCTATATACCCCTTAGTGTCGACCCGTTCACCTGAGAACCCTACAATTTGTTCGTTATAGGGTTGAATTTCTGATTCTGGAATGCGCATTTTTTTGAAGATTTCCCAGTATAATATGTCGACTGAGCTACCTTGGTCGACCAAGGTCTTGGCAATTGTGAACTTGTCAATTTCGACAGTGATTACCATAGGGTCGTCCTGGGCTGGATCTATAGCTGTAAAGTCATCGTCAGTGAAGGTGATCGGAGGTATGTGTGGACGCCTCCTTGTGGTAACATGAGCGGACTGGATGTCTCGGAGATGTTTCTTTCGGGCGGAATTTGAGCACCCGCCACCGGCAAAGCCTCCAGCTATATAATTAGCTTCGTGGTTCGGTTCGCCCAAATTAACGGGTCCAGCAATCATGTTGATGACTTCGCGGACTCGTTGGCGAGGGCGGGTGTTTCGGTCGGGACTTATGCTGCGGGCGCGTGTACGCCGAACGGGGCTTTCACTGCGTTTCCGCGAAGCCTGGTTATGGTCGGTTCGGCGTTTGTAATCGTTACGGTACGACCGGTCGACACCACGAGATGTACGGTCGGTACTCCGTGGTGGGGATCTTGAATTTCTTGTCCTCTTAACAAACTGTCTCAAATGACCAGCCTGAATGAGCTCTTCGATTTTGTCCTTCAACGCCTGACATCCTTCGGTCGTATGGCCGAAGTTTCGATGGTATTGACAATGCTTAGCGGTGTCTGCATTCGGTGGCGTTTGATATTGCTTCAATATCGGAATTAAGTCTGTTTGTAGTGCTTCATCTAGGGCTCGTCCCCTCGGCACAGTTAAGGGGGTATAACTGTTAAACCTGGGGATTCGGCCTCCTCTGCTCCGGTCGGATCTTGGAGTGATTCGGGCGGTGCGTTCGGTCTCGACTTCTCTTTCTTTGTTCGGGGTTTGATCTTTGAGGACTCCAGATCCGACGGTTTTGAACCGTTGGTGGTAATCGATGTGTTCTTCGATTTGCATGAATTTGGTTGCTCGAGTTCGAAGGTCTTCCATGTCTTGAGGCGGTTTCTTGATGAGACTTTCAGTAAAACGGCTCGGCCGGATGGCCGAGACCAAATGGTGCAATGCAACTTCCTGCTTGAGTCCTCGGATGTGCATGCATGCTTTGTTGAACCTATCTAGAAAAGTTCTGAGAGATTCACGTTTTTCTTGTTGTACCGCTAGGAGAGACATGGAGGACATGTGATCCGGTCGGCTGGTGGCATATTGAGTGGAGAATTTTACAGCTAAGATGTCAAAGTCGTCAATGGAGTTCGGAGGCAGCTCTGTAAACCAAGTAAGGGGTTCTCCCTGAAGGGACGTGGGGAATACTTTACACCACACATTATTATCTGTGGTATACAAAGTCATTTGCGTCTTGTACACATTTAAATGCTCATCCGGGTCGGTCGAGCCGTCACAGAGTTTAATAGCGAGACCTCTCCATTTGTCAGGAAGTGGTGTGGTGATAATTTCGTCGGTAAAAGGATGACCCCTTTTACTGGACTTTCGTTCGACTGTTTCAGCTCTGAAAGCAGGATTGGTATTAGTCGGTGTAGGTATGAGAGAGGCGGTTCGGTCGGCCATATGGGATTGGCCTTCTTGTTCGGGATTATCGACCTGTTGCTGGAGCCGTGCATTCTGCTCTCTCAATAAGGCGATTTCTTCTTCTTGGCGGCGTCTATCTTCTTCATGTTGGCGATGGTCTTCCATCCCCTTTTGTCGCAGTTCCTCCATCTGAGCTTGGAGGGTTTGAATCATAGTCATCTGTTCTGCCATAGCCTCGTTGTTGTTTCTTGTCGCAACCATTATATCTTCAAAAAGTTGAAGATTTGCCTCGGCCCCACGGTGGGCGCCAATTGTACCTGAGTGGAGAGATGGGGCCCAGGCACGGTCGGTCGATGTAGTGTAGTTGCTGACGTGTCGGTTTTCTTCTCTTTCGGTCGGTCGCTCCTTCTTGGTGTCTCCTTCGGTCGGGCGGGGGAGGGTACCTGCGAAGGCACTCCGACGCTCAAGTAAGTATGAGATTCTAAGAGTGGTTTAGTAAGTGAATCAAAACGTACCTTTCTCTGGCTTGAGCACCGTATTTATAGGATTGCTAAATGGGCTTTCTACCTCTTGGGCTCAGGGTGGTTATGGATAGGTTTTACCAATCGTGCTCCGGAATACCCAGGGGAAAATATCTTCTTCACACGCGTATTCCTTATTTTTCGGAGTATCTTAACTACCTTAGTCTTGTCGCGCCCTCACATTTATTATGAGTTCGGTCGGTCGGTCGGCCACATCTATTCGTCCGGTGCCTGCCGGTACACACACTTTTATTACAAAATGTTTGCTTCCCTTAAACTAGCTTAATGGTTGTTTAAGCACATTCAAATAATGTTTTTCAAACATACATTTTCATTTTTTATTTTCTTCAAAGTTTCTAAATTTGAAGTAGCACTTATAAGTAACTCGCCACTTCAAAACAAAAATCACTCCGTGTAATTTTTTTATCTTTTATTATTTTAGACTTAAATATTGGAAGTTAAGTAAAAGTAAGTGAATTTTGATTTATTTATATTTCGTCTTTTTTAAATTAAAATTTATTGTAACTAATTTCTATGATCAACTAATATTTAATACGTGATATCTTTATTTTTAAATTCTTAAATGAATATTATTGATATCTTTTAAAATAGAAGCCAGGACAAAAAATGATTATTCAACTTTTAAAGGAAAAAAAATAAAAAATATTTTAGGAAAACTAAAATCCATGGACTAACACTAATCAATAAAAAGAGGGATCAAAAACTACTTTTGAAGGCATCTTCCTGAAGGTGAACAAAAGATATTATACGTGTAAGGTTGAGGATTGTATTGAAACATATTAGTTAAAACTTTGATATATTGAGTTTATCCTTCCTTAATCCTAGAGGCTTCTATGTCCAGAAATTGATGAGGAGAACCAAGATCCTTTAAGAGTTTATTATGGTTTTATGAGACAAATAATCGGTAAATAATGATCTCATCTACATACATAAGCACAAAAATAGTAGAGGAGATGGAGAATTTAACAAAAAGAGAGGAGACTTTATTGTATGAAATCCAGGATGTTGTAAGGTAGAGCTGAGTTTCTGAAATCATGACCTTGATGCATGTTTCAAGCAATAAATTGCCTTGTGTAGTCTATAGACAAGCGTAAGATCATGTGACACAAAATCAGCAGGTTGTTGCATGTAGACTTCTTGTAATTCACCATTCAAAAAGGCATTGTTCACATCTGTATTGGTCATTAAGCTGTCACAACATAAGTAAGAACCACCTTTATAGTATTGTGTTTCACAACAGGACTAAAGGTTTTTTTGTTAAATCAAATCCTTCGACTTGACTATATCCCTTGGCGACCATGCGAGCCTTTTGTCTCTGAAAACTCCCGTCAACATTGAGTTTCATTTTAAAAATCTATTTACATCCCATAAAAAAGGTACCTGAAGAAAGCTTGGTTAGAGTCCATATTTGATTTTGAAGAAGGGTTGAATATTCATCATGAATGACAATAAACCAAAGGGGTGAAGATTTCTTCCTTGACCAAAGACGATTCTTGAGATATGGTAAAAATAATAGTATTATATATTTTGTGTTTAAGAAATCCTGCTTTAGCACATGTAATCATTAGGGATGTATTTGCGTGAGGTTGAGGAGTAAAATATCAGTGTTAGAAGTAACCGTTAAATCATTAGTATTACTATCACAAGAAGATAACTCGGGAGAAAAATGAGTTTGAATATCAAAATGAGACAAATCAAGAAGATTGACAGAAGTAGTTTCCCTAAAATTATTATCATTACTTTGAAGAAGAACTAAATAAGGTGTTTTATGAACATGCACATGTGAAGTATTAGAAGCAATTACAAACTTGTTATTCGATTCCATATAAAGAAAAACTGCTTTACTGAAAATAACATGACAAGAAAGAATAGTCGTATCAGTGGATGTTAGGTAGAGCTAAGCTTTATTATGTACATTATAACTAAGAAATAGACAATGATTAAATCGAAAATCAACTTTATGTTTGTTGTATGGCCTCATAAGAGGATAACGCGCATAACCAAAACACCTTGAACTTAGTATAATTAGGTTTGGTTTTAAGCAGCATTTGATAAAGGTTGTTACCATGCAAAACATGTTGGTAAAACATTAATAATATGAGTAGTTGTTATGAAAGCTTAAAGCAAAATCTAATGGGGAGAGATGTAACAACAAGCAAGGTTAAACCCATATATGTAATATGTTTATGTTATGTTCAATAACTCTATTTTTCTCATGGGTATATGGACATATTATTTTGTGCCTAATTCGATTTTCATTAAGAAATTATTGTAAGCAAAGAAATTCCTTGACATTATCAGTTTGTACGCTTCTAAGTTTGTATCCATATTGTGTTTCATAAAAGACCTTGAGCCTTTTAAAAGCAACAAAAACTTGAGATTTGTTATGCATGAGATAGATCCATGTATACTTTGAATGTATATCAAGAAAATATATGTAGTACCTAGCACCATTTGATGCACACACGGAAGTTGGTCCCCAACAATCAATGTTAAACAAGTTGCAAGGGTTGAGTATACATGGTAAATTAATGACATGGTAAACAAAAGTTGATGTAATTTACCAAGGACACATGCATCACAAAACTAAATGTTTTTAGTACATTGCATCTTACATTTATGAAAAAATTGTTTAAGTATTTTATAACTATAATGGCCAATCAGAATATGCCATATTTGAGTTGTAGGTTTTATAGAAAAAAAAAGTATGATTAATAGAAAAATTAGTGGATGTATTTAAAGTGAGAAAACATATAAGCCATTTTTAATTGTTCCTTGAAGTAGAATCTGATTGGTATCCTATGTTTGACATATCATGTGTTGGGATAAAATTCAAAATAAACCATATTGTCATGAACAAGCTTAGAAACACTAATCAAATTTTTTATGATTTCAGGAACGCGTAATAGTTCATGTAAAACAAGGTTTGTATTAGTATAAGGTAAATTGAAATGAGTGAAACCAATATGGTGAATACCATATTTGATCCATTACCAACTTTCATTGTATTCCTGTCTAGGGACATATTCTTTGTTGAAAAATTGAAGAATCTTTGGTGATATGGTGTGAATTGTTAGAATTGATAGCTTAAACAAGAGGGGGTGAATTGTTTCTAAAAGATTTTCGCAATTAATTTACTTTAGAATGAACCTTTATCAATCAAATCATATAAGCATTCCAGCAAATCAATCAAACATTCTAACAAAAACAGATATCAAAATTTCAATCGGTTAAAACACGATTTAATCGGTTGTTTATGGCAACGAAAATATCAAACAGTTAGAGAGTTGAGAGAGAGAGAGAGATTTACGCACAAGGTTTATACTGGTTCACTCAATCCCTGAGCTACATCAATCCTCAGTCAAACCACTGAGTATTCCACTATGTAACCAAACATAGATTGCAAACACCCACAAAGAGGTGATCCTGAAACCACAAGACCTACTCACCCCCTTTCAACACAACACACACCTCAAGCCAGAATCACACTAATTTTACAGGATTTTACAAAATGTAATATGAACAATTACAAGAAACCAAGATAGGGTAGAAAACACCTGGAATCAGTAAACCATAAGCCCTATGATCAGTTCTTGAATCACAGCAAAGCTCAAAAGCAATCTTGCTAAACTTGAAAAACTCATTTTCACAAACAGATTGTCATCTCTCTTTTTGATCTCAAATCAGAGTGTAAAACTTCTATGTTTCTCTCACGTGAAACTTTTGAAAGAAGGCTATATTTATAACCTTTGAAAAACTACCGTTTAAGGCAAATTTGAACAACTGAATCAGTTGAAACAAGTTTTCAAAATACTGTTATGAAAACTTACTTTTAACCAGTTGAAACCACATTTTTACCGGTTGAATGGTTTCAGCAGTTACACAACTGATTCAAAAAACAGTTTCAAAATTCCTTTGCCAGCTAAGTGACAAACAACTGATTGTCTCGAAACTTTAATCAGTTGTTTTTCCCTTTGCATGGAAAAAACACTTAATTCTTTAAAACAGATTGAAACAAGCTTTCTGTAGGAATCAAAACTGATCTTACAAAGATTCTAAACCCCATAACTATGTTGAACGAAGTTTTTTCACGCTTTGAAGGTTGATGAAAGGCTGGATGTGCTTACTGTTGCTGACTGTCTTTTAGTTAGGATTTGGGGTAGATTTTATGTATAATTCACTCTTGATTGAATCCAAAGCATAAACATTCTCAATCTTTTTAAAAGAAAAGTGTTTTTCAAACTAAGTGAAAAACAACCTGTTGTTTTGTTGAAACAACTGATTGTTTTATACTTAGGAGTTTTTAGAAAGGTTGAAAACTGTTTTCAATGGTTGACTTGCTGTCAAAACCAAAATAACCGATTGAATCGTGGAAACAACCGATTGTTTGCTTTGGTACCATAACAGAAAACTGTTTTGTGCTTTGACTGAGCATTAAATGTTTTTCTAACTGTTTACGCTCCAGTTGTTAATGCTTTGACCAATCTTTAAATGCAATCAATAGTTTGTTAATATTTGATAACAAACAACAACTTTGAATATATACAGAAAAACATATTTGAGTTTTTCAAGAGATTGAGATTTTTGAAAAGTTGAGAATTGCTTAGAGATTGCATTGATCAAAGAGTGTGAGATAGGATTTTCATCTTGTATTGATTTCAGATTTGTTCTGTAACAAGTGTAATCCTTTGTATCTGTTGAAAGAAACTTTGTGTGTTTTGCTGAGAAGTGTTGTGTTTTCTTGAGGGGATCAAGATCAGCATTCTTAGTGTTGTTGTGCTGGACCAAAGGGAGTGTGTGTCTTGAGGGGATCAAGGTCACTACTTTGGTTGTGTTGTAAGTAATCCAGGGTTGATTGCTTAGTGGATTCCCCAGTGGTTTATGGGAAGACTGGATGTAGCTCTGGGTTTTGAGTGAACCAGTATAAACCTCTGTGTGCATTCTCTCTATCCTTAACTCTTTAATTTCAGTTTTGATATTTGTGAACTGGTATAAACAACCGATTGTTTCTGCGAAACAACCGATTGTTTTTTTGGTGTTGTGCTTTTTGCTTTGTGTTTTGACAAACTGATTTCTTAATCAAGTTATTCTCGAAGTAATTTCATTCTTGACTTAAAAGTTTGTGAAAACCCTCTTTAAACCATTATGCCCCCCTCTAGTTTAAAGTCATACATTCTAACAAACTAAACCAAACCTAAAACACAACACAACTTCAGGTTCCATGAGGATTTGATACATCAAAGCTTCCCATCTTCAACAATCTCCCCCTATTTGATGGAGACAAATCCTTGGGATGCTTTTAGGAATGTTCTTTGTTTATAATTTTTTTGAATCCTGCATTCATTGAACAAACACAGGGTAATCTAAACCAAAACAGATGTATACCATACACTAGTTCTCACTAGGTGATTTGTTTCTAAAAGATTTTCGCAATTACTTTACTTTAGAATGAACCTTTATCAATCAACTCAGATAAGCATTCCATCAAGTCAATCAAACAGTCTAACAAAAATAGATATAATAATTTCAATCGGTTAAAACACGATTTAATCGGTTGTTTATGGCAACGAAAATATCAAACAATTAATGAGTTGAGAGAGAGAGAGATATTTACACACAAGGTTTATACTGGTTCACTCAATCCCTGAGCTACATCTAGTCCTCAATCAAACCAATGAGTATTCCACTATGTAACCAAACACATATTACAAACACACACAAAGAGGTGATCCTGAAACCGCAAGACCTACTCACACTCTTTCAACACATCACACACCTCAAGCCAGAATCACACTAATTTTACAGGATTTTAAAAACACGTTTACAGAATGTAATATGAACAATTACAAGAAACTAAGACAGGGTAGAAAACACCTGGAATCAGTAAACCAGAAGCCCTATGATAAGTTTTTGAATCACAACAAAGCTCAAAAGCAATCTTGCTAAACTTGAAAACTCCTTTTCACAAATAGATTGTAATCTCTCTTTTTGATCTCAAATCAGAGTGTAAAACTTGTATGTTTCTCTCACGTGAAACTTTTCAAAGAAGGCTATATTTATAACCTTTGAAAAACTACCATTTAAGGCAGATTTGAACAACTGGATCAGTTAAAACAGGTTTTCAAAATACTGTTATGAAAACTTACTTTTAACCGGTTGAAACCATAATTTAACTGGTTAAATGGTTTCAGCAGTTACACAACTGATTCAAAAAACAATTTCAAAATTCCTTTGCCAGCTAAGTGATAAACAACCGATTGTCTCAAAACTTTAATCGGTTGTTTTTCCCTTTGCATGGAAAAAACACTTAGTTCTTTAAAACATATTGAAACAAGCTTTTTGTAGGAATCAAGACTGATCTTACAAAGAAGAGGCAACAACTGTCCTTGGTGGAGGTAAAGGCCCAAGAGGACTTAGCTCTGGCGGAGGAGAAAAAGAAAGAAGAACTGGCTCAACTGGTCCAAGTCTTCACCAATCGCGAAACCGTGTTGGAGCAGGAACTGAGCAGCCTCCGCTAATCTGAAAAGCAGACCAAGAAGAGGCTCTTCGACAAAGGTCAAAAGTATACTGATCTTGAGTCAAGGGTCTTGCCTTTGCGCACCAAGGTGGTGAAGCTGGAAGAGGAAGCAGCGACAACTAAGGCAATGATGGCGAAGCTTGAAGAAAGAGCCTCCAGTCAGGAAGTGCAGCTTGGTCGCTCGGGAGCTAAGCTCACTCAACAGGCTGAAAACCTCAAGAAAGGTGAGGCTGAGCTGATTTAGGACGCTGTCGATGCGTATGCTACGGGGTTCGAGGACGCCCTTGCTCAGGTTTCCTGTGTGCACCCTAAAATGGACGCCTCACCCTTCGTGACATCGAATCGTGTGGTGGATGGGCAGATCGTGCCCAGGGCACCACCATCATAAGTTGTATATTGTTTCCCAACGAAAAATTCTCCTTTTAATGCATTATTCGCTTATAACTTGCTTGTTTAGATGCCTCAAACTCTTAACTGCTTTAACTTCCTTGGTCTTGATCTGTTTGAATGTCGATCTTCTATTCCGCTTAACTGTTGTACCTCGCGCTGATGCTTCTCACAACGCCATTGGCTAACACTTGAACCTCAGGTAGCACGCTTCCCTGCCCCATGCTGCCGTATATTCCGTTAGGTAGTGGGGGTTTGCATACTAACCTGAACTGACCTCACCCTTGCTTAGGATCGGGGGAGGATTTAACTGTAAACTGCGTTGTTCAACCTTGGCGTTCTTACCCGAGGGGGAGGTGTTCTCTGCGAACCTGCCCTTCCCGCTCCCAAGACTTCTAACCCAAGGGATAGCCTGTGACTGACCTCTTAGAAGAGGATTTCTCTGATGAACCATTTCTCTCAACCTTAGCGTTTTCACTCGAGGGGGAGGTGTTCTCTGCGAACCTAACTCTCCCGCACTCTAGACCTCTAACGCAAGTGAATGGCTCGTATCTGACCTCATCCTCGCTCAATAGCGAGGGAAGATTTCTCTGGTGAACCAAACTTGTTCATTCTTGGTGTTCTCACTCGAGGGGGAAGGTGTTCTTTACGAACCTACCTTTCCTACCACCGAGACCTCTAACCCAAGCGAACGATTCGTAACTAACCTCGTCTTCGCTCAAAGGCGATGAGGATTTAACTAGTGAACCATTTCGTTCAACCTTGGCGTTCTCACTCGAGGGGGGAGGTGTTCTCTACGAACCTACCTTTCCCTCTCTCGAGACCTCTAACGCAAGGTGAACAGTTTGTAACTGACCTCATCTTCGCTCAAAGGCAAAGGAGGATTTCACTAGTGAACTATTTCGTTCAACCTTAGTGTTCTCACTCGAGGGGGGAGGTGTTCTCTACGAACCTACCTTTCCCTCTCTCGAGACCTCTAACGCAAGGGAACAGTTCGTATATGTATTGTACAAAAATTTGAGAATATACTTCATTCAAAATTTATAGGGTGACCTCATTAAAAAACCCTTATAAGGGAAAAAAAACGCCCCATAAGAACAATGTACAATGTTACTGTTTAACTGAAATAAAACTTGAGGTTGGTCGCATTCCATGTACGAGGAATCGCGCCTCCCTCCAGCGTCTCAAGCCTGTATGCTCCATTCCCAAGGGCCTCTGTTACTCTGAAAGGACCAATCCACTTGGGGGACAGCTTGTTCTCTAGTTGATATGGGTAGGCCTTCTGCATCACCAGGTCGCAACCTGGAACTGGCGAGGCTTAAGCTTCGAGTTGTGCTTGTACTCCACCCTTCTCTTCAATGCTTCAGCTTTAATTCTTGCTTCCTCCCTGACCTCGTCCAGTAGGTCCAGGTTCACCTTCCTCTCTTCGTTGGACTCTTCAACCACGAAGTTCTGGAAGCGTGGCGAGCTCTCCTGGATCTCCACTGGAATCATCGTGTCCGACCCATACACCAAGCTGAGGGGTGTCTCTCTGGTGGTGGAATGGGGAGTGGTGTGGTAAGCCCACACAATTCTAGGAACCTCCTCTGCCCAGGTTCCTTTGGCCTTCTCGAGCCTCCTCTTCAAACCTCTAAGCAGGACTCTGTTGGTAGACTCGACCTGCCCATTTGTCTGGGGTGCTCGACTGATGCGAACACCTGCTTTATTTCGACTTCTGAGCATAGCTTACCCAGCTGTTGGCTTGCAAACTCTGTGCCATTGTCAGACACCAAGCGCTTCGGTACCCCGAAGTGGCACACTATATTCTTCCACACAAAGTGTTGGATCTTGTGGATCGTGATCTGCGCCACTAGCTCAGCTTTTATCCACTTCATGAAATACTCTATGGGAACCATGAGGTACTTCATCTGCCTTATCGCCAAAAGAAAGGACCCCAGGATATCGATTCCCCATGTATGGAAAGGCCAAGGACTGTAAATCGACCTGAGCTGCTCTGGCGGCGCCTTGTGCCAGTCAGCATGTTGTTGACATTGCGCTGTTGTGCGTACCTCGTGCAGTCTTCCCTTACGGTTGGCCAATAGTACCCCGCACGAATGGCCTTTGATGTTAGAGATTATCCACCGATGTGACTCCCACATATCCCTTCGTGGAGTTCTGCCATTATCCGTACGCATTGGTCTCCGCTTACACATACCAAGATCGGATGGGTGAACCCATGTCTGAACAACTCTCCGTCAATGAGAGTGTACTTGGCAGAATTTTTCTTGATTTTCCTGGATTCTGTGGGTTCCAGCCGGAGTATCCCATCAGCCAGGTAGCGCTTGTAGGGCGTCATCCAGGTATCTCCTCCTTCGACCCGAAAAACCTGCATTGATTCCACCCTAGGACTGGATATAGGCTTACCTTGGGAGTTTGCAGTGTTTCCTGAGTCAATGACCAATGACTCCTCGCCCCTCCTCTTGTCGTGCTAACCTGATGCACCCCCACCCAGTTATCTGCGGTGAATGTTCGAGGTGTCTTTAGGGTTTCCTGTATGACCGTCCTCTGCCTGCCCCCTTGCTTGAACTGGCGAGCTTAGCTAGCAAGTCAGCTCAGGCATTCTGCTCTCTGGGGACATGCACCACCGCGAATGACCCCTTCAGAATCTGGACAAACCCTAGGTAGGTAGCCATCTGAGGGTCCTTGGCCTGGTATTCCCCATTCACCTGACCTGTGACTAATAGGGAGTCGCTCTTTGCCAATAGACTCTGCACTCCCATCTCTTTTGCCAACATCATGCTTGCAATGAGGGCTTTGTACTCCGCTTGATTGTTGTTGGCCTTGAAGGCGAACTGTAGGGCCTGCTCTTAACAGCCCGTTCGGTCCCTTCAAGATGACACCTGCCCCGCTGCCTTGTTGGTTAGAGGACCCGTCTACAGAGAGCACCCACTGGAAGTTGGCTTCCTCTTGGTGTGCATCTGTAGAGGAGAACTCTACCACGAAATCTGCGTAAACTTGGCCTTTGATAGGACCTCGGGGCTCATACTGGACATCGAACTTTGAGAGTTCTATTGCCCATCGAACTTTGAGAGTTTTACTGCCCATCGTACCATCCTTCCCGCCACATCCGGTTTCTGTAGGACCTTGCGGATTGGCAGGTCTGTCATCACCACCACTGTAAAGCTTTGAAAATAATGGCGAAGTCTCCTAGCCGAGAACACCACTGCTAGGGCCGCTTTCTCTAGGGCCTGGTACCTCACCTCAGGCCCTTGCAATACTTTGCTCACAGAGTATATAGGCTTCTGAACTTGGTTTTGCTCCTGCACCAGGACCAAACTGATTGTCCGCTCCGTCACTGCGAAGTATAGGCGGAGTGGAGTACCTAGTTGTGGTTTCCACAACACTAGAGGACTGGCCAGGTACTCCTTCAGCTTGAGGAACGCCTCTTCGCACTCCCTGGTCCAGATGAACCTACTGTTCCTCCTCAGACACTGGAAGTAAGGGTGACCCTTGTCTCCTCCAACTGATACAAATCTGGACAGAGCGACCATCTGCCCTGTTAACTACTGCACCTCCTTCATCGAGACTGGGTTTCTCATCGCAAGGATTGCAGCACACTTCTTGGGATTCGCCTCTATCCCACGCTCGGTGAGAAGGAAACCCAAGAACTTACCCGCTTCCACCCTGAACACACACTTCTCGGGGTTCAACTTCAGTCTGTACTTAGCTATTGTTGTAAATAGCTCTTCTAAGTCAGCTACATGTTGATCTTTCATTTGCGAGGTCACCACCATGTCGTCCACGAAGGCTTACACATTTCGCCTTATCATGGGCGCGAGCACTCTGTTCATCAGCCTCGTGTAGGTGGCGCCTGCATTCTTGAGCCCAAAGGGCATCACGGTGTAACAGTAACAAGACAGCTCTGTCATGAACACTGTCTTGCACTCATCCCTTGGGTGCATCTTGTTCTGGTTGTACCCAGAAAAATCATCCAGGAAGCTGAGAATCTTACAGCCCAAGGCGTTGTCTACCAACGCGTCGATGCTTGGTAGAGGATAGGAGTCCTTCGGACATGCTTTGTTGAGGTCGGTGAAGTCAACGCACATTCTCCATTTCCCGTTGGCCTTCTTCACTAAGACCACGTTGGCCAACCACTCGGGATACTGGATCTCCCTTATGTGGCCAGCGCTCAACAACTTCTTTGTCTCTTCTTTAATAACTTGTCGCCTTTCTTCGTTGAACTTCCTTCTTCTCTGGCGGACAGGCCTGACCTTGGAGTCCATGGTGAGGCGGTGGCACAAGAAGTCTGGGTCTATGCCTGGCATGTCCTAGGCGGACCATGCGAAGGCATCCAAATGCCGTGCTATGACCTCGACGATCTGATCCTGTGCTGCTTGGCCTAGTGATTTGCCAAGCTTGAATGTCCTTCCTCTGATCTCCCTCTCCAGGACTTCCCCTGCTGGTTCGGGTCGCCTCTCCCGGGCGATCTCTGTTGGGGTGACCCCTTATTCACCTGGTGCCCTGGTGGTAACCATGAATTCCCCTCTCTTCGTCATGAGGCTGTTCTCACAACATCTATTAGCCTCTTTCTGATTTGACTTTATGGTAATCACCTTCCGTCCCAAGTCAGGCAACTTCATCTTCATGTGCCTCCTCAACGCCACCGCCCTCAGCCTGTTCAGCGTAGGTCTACTAACAGTACGTTATATGTGGAGGGGGCATTGATGACGAGGTACTTGATGTTCTCCGTACGGGACGCGGTACCATCTGTGAAGGTGGTCCTCAACTCCAAATGCCCACGCACCTCCACCTGGTCTTCTGCGAAGACGTACAGGTAGCCAATATAAGGTCTTAACTGATCAGGGGATAGCTGCATTTTGTTGAAGGTCGTCCAGAACATCACGTCTGCCGAGCTTCCTTGATCCACTAGTACATGATGTACCTTCCTCCCAGCGGTTACTACTAAGATCACCACCTGGTCATTCTCGTGGGGGACAATATCTCGGAGGTCGGCCTTGGTGAAGACAAGGTCGACGTCAAGGGCGTCGTCTAACTCTTGCGCCTCTACCGACATCACTGCTCGTGCATACTTCCTCCGCTGAGAAGCGGTGCACCCTCCTCCTGAAAACCCCTCTGCGATAGTATGGACCTCGCCATGCACGAGTATCTCGTGCCCCTGATCCTCTCCTGATACTGTCAAGTTCGGGGCTCGTTGTGACTCCGCCAAGTAGTCATTCAGGAAACTGCTCTTCACCAGCTCATCTAATTGGTGTCCCAACGCCAAGCAATTGCATATGGCGTGGCCAAACGCTTGGTGGAACTCACACTGGGCGTTCTTGTTGGGCCCTAACTTTTTGTCAGACTTAGCGGGTATCTTCAACCTCTCCGCTATATTGGGGACGGCGATTAGGTCCTTCAGGTCCACCACGAAGTTGTCACTTGGTGGTACATTCTCCCTTGCGCGTCCCCTAGTTTGGGGCTTCCTGGTGGCGTAAGGTTGCTGCTTCGCTGGAGCCCTCTTCTCTGTCGTTGCCTCGTGTACCCTCAGGGGTTGAGGTCGACTTGGTGCTCGTGGGCGTGTGGGAACAACGGACGTGCGCTTCTCATTGACTTCTCCCTCCGCAGCAATGTGAGCCACCGCTCGACGCCTTATCTCGCTGAAAGTTTTGGGGTGGTTTCTGATGAGTGATTCGATGAAAGGCCCTGGCACAATGCCCTTTCTGAACGCGTGCACCATCATTGTTTCATCCTTGGTGTTTAACCTCACCACCTGATATGATTGAAATAGCAAGTTATAGATGATTCTTTGACATTTTATGGAATCAACTTGAGCTGGAATATGATTAGACACTTTTCTAGAATTGGATCAATGTTCTATCATTCAAGAACTCACCAAAACTTAAGTAACCAAGCTAAAACTTATATGGAAGTCCATTTCTTGTCAATTGAATCGGTTAAAAGACATAAGAATTGAAATGAACCGATTAAAATGCTTATAAATTGAAATGCACCGAACAAAAGCAAGAAAGAATGAAGATGAACCGATTAAACTCAGCAAGGAAGAAGATGAACCGAAAAAAACATGAAATAAGCTAAAACACCGAATAGAATTTGCAAGAAAGGACCTAAGACATGTTTATGAGTTCATACGGACATGGAGATGAAAGGAAAAGATGAAAAAGAGAGAAGACTTATGTGGTTGAAGAACTTGGTTGATGAACACGCCACTTGAAGTGTGAATGCTCCAAGATAAGTGTGAATTGCTGCCACTTGAGGAACCAAGGCACTCAAGATGAAACTAGAAAGAGGAGAAGGCAAGTTCTCACTCACTCAATCACCAAATTGGGAGAGTTTCATTACTTCAAAAATCAATTCTATTATTTGAAGGACCTAAGCCCTCCTTTTATAGGAGCAAGGACAGGCATGAGGCTACAAAGCTTGCACCACAAGCTAACCAAAAGTCCCCTTTCACTCACTTCTAACGCCTATAGTGAGTCATGAAGAGTCACCTTCTAGAAAATTCTAAACTAAAGCCTAAAGATGCTTTACAAAAGAGGTATCTAATGTTTCCATCTAAGCACCTTCCTAAAAACTATATATTTAAACATTCTACAAAAGACACTATAAAAAGAGAAAACATTCTACCACTACTTCCTAATTCTTTAAACTTGCTCCTTGTAAGCCTTTGAGGTAGGCTAATGTCTTCTTGAGCCTCTTCAACTTCGGCCTCTACCTCCTCTTGATCTTGATCTTCGGCCTCTACCTCTTTTTGATCTTGATCTCCATCATACTCCTCGAGTTGGAGAGAATTCGACCACGAATTCTGGAGACCTACAGAAAAAGAAGTTAGATCATTGATATTAAATGTATGACTACCAAGGTATGTATCAGGCATATCTAACTCATAAGCATTATCATTAATCCTCTTTTGGACTTGGAAATGTCCATCACCACGAGGCATTAGTTTGGACTTCCTTTGAGTAGGAAAACGATCTTTCCTCAAATGAAGCCAAACCCAATCACCTTCATCAAATAATAATGCTTTTCTCCTTTTGTTGGCAAGTTCAGCATACTTGCCAACCTTCTTCTCAATTCTCAACCTGATGTCTTTATGCAAATTTTTAATAAAAGAAGCTTTGTCATTACCATATTTGCACAAGACATCATCAAGTACGGGAATAGGAAGAAGATCAAGAGGTGTTAAGGGGTTAAACCTATAGACAACCTCAAAAGGAGAATGTGAAGTGGTAGAATTTACTACATGATTATAAGCAAATTCAACATGTGGTAGTAAATTCTCCCAAACTCTAGGATACCCGGAAATAAAGCATCTCAACATTTGTCCCAAAGTTCTATTTACCACTTCGGTTTGACCATCGGTTTGTGGGTGACAAGTGGTAGAAAATAAAAGTTTAGTACCAAGCTTACCCCACAAGGTCTTCCAAAAGTGACTTAAGAACTTGGAATCTCTATCGGACACAATAGTTATAGGAATACCATGTAAACGAACCACTTCTTGAAAGAAGAGGTTTGCAATATGACATGCATCATCCACTTTGTGGCAAGGAATAAAGTGAGCCATCTTTGAAAAACGATCCACTACCACAAAAATAGAATCCTTTCCCTTAGATGTCTTGAGTAATTCTAAGAAGAAATCCATAGAAATGTCAACCCAAGGCATTGAAGGGATAGGAAGAGGAGTATATAAACCATGGGCATGCAATCTAGATTTATCTTTACGGCAAGCTATGCATTTTTTACACAAACTATGAACATGTTTATGCATATGAGGCCAAAAGAAATGTTCATGTAACACATCCAAAGTTTTTGCAACCCCAAAATTACCCATTAATCCTCCTTCATGTGCTTCTCTAACAAGAGATAATCTAATGGAGCTTTGGGGAACACAAAGACGTTTTCCTTTAAAAAGAAAGCCATCTTGTATAAAAAAATCTTTGTGTGCTCCTTTGATACACTCTTGATAGATAAGAGAAAAATCAAAGTCATCATGATAAAGATCCTTAATGTGATCAAAGCCAAGAAATTGAGAAAAGATTTAGCAAGGCATAGCGTCTAGAAAGTGCATCGGCCACAACATTATTTTTGCCTTGCTTATGCTTGATCACATAAGGAAATTGCTCAAGAAATTCCACCCACTTAGCATGCCTCTTGTTAACTTTGTTTTGGCTTTTCAAATATTTAAGAGATTCATGATCACTATGAATCACAAACTCTTTAGGAAAAAGATAATGTTGCCAAGTAAACAAAGCTCTAACAAGTGCATACAATTCCTTATCATAAGTGGAATAGTTGAGATGACTTCCTTTCAATTTCTCACTAAAATAAGCTATGGGGTGGCCCTCTTGAAAGAGAACAACCCCAATGCCTATACTTGAAGCATCACATTCAATCTCAAATGTTTTAGCAAAATTAGGAAGGGCTAAAATGGGAGCATTAGTCAATTTTTCTTTTAAAACATCAAAAGCATTTTGTTGTGCTTCTCCCCATTTAAAAACCACATCCTTTTTCACTATATAATTGAGAGGTGCAGCTATGGTACCGAAGTTGGGTACACATCTTCTATAAAAAGAAGCAAGACCATGGAAACTTCGGACATCATTCACATTGGTAGGTGTTGGCCAATTTTGAATGGCCACTACCTTAGATTGATCTACATGCACCCTTTGTTTACTCACAACAAACCCTAGGAATTCTATATGATCAAGTGCAAACATACATTTAGCAAGGTTAGCATACAAATGTTCTTTCCTAAGGGTTTCTAAGACTTGTCTAACATGCATCCTATGGTCACACAAAGACAAGCTATAAATGAGGATATCATGAAAATAAACAACAAACTTGCCAATGAATGGTCTTAAAACATGATGCATCAGGCGCATGAAAGTGCTTGGAGCATTAGTTAAGCCAAATGGCATAACCAACCACTCATATAAACCAAAGTTGGTCTTAAAGGTCGTCTTCCATTCATCACCCGGTTTTATACGGATTTGATTGTAGCCGTTTTTAAGATCAATCTTTGTAAAAATTTTGGAACCATGCAATTCATCCAACAAATCATCAAGCCTAGATATGGGATGCCTATACTTAATTGTAATGTTATTTATAGCCCTACAATCCGAACACATCCTCCATGTGCCATCTTTTTTAGGGACAAGGATAATAGGTATAGCACAAGGGCTCATGCTATCTTGAACCCAACCTTTAGCAATTAATTCCTCAATTTGTTGGTGAATTTCCCTAGTCTCACTTGGATTGGTCCTATAGGCCGGACGATTGGGTAAAGAAGAGCCCGAAATTAAATCAATTTGGTGCTTAATCCCTCTCAAAGGTGGAAGGCTTTTTGGAGGATCTTGAAACACATCATGAAACTCCTTTACCAAATTATTCAAACAATGAGGACTATCTACAAGTGGTTCTAACTTAAGAGGTCTAGGAATATCTAAGAACATAGGATTGTTGTTAGAATATATGGCCTTAAACGAGAGGGGGGGTGAATTGTTTAAGAAAGATTTTAGTAAACTTTTAAACTTAGAATGAAAAATACTTCAAGAAAACCTTGATTAAGAAATCAGTTTTTCAAAACATAAAGCAAAAGCACAATACTGGAAAAACAATCGGTTGTTTTACCGAAACAATCGGTTGTTTATACCAGTTTTTAATTGACACAACTAAATTTAAAGAGATAGGGATAGAGAAATTGTACACAGTTGTTTATACTGGTTCACTCCAAATCCAGAGCTACATCCAGTCTTCTCAGAAACCCTGAGGATATCCACTAAGCAATCACCACTTGATCACTTACACAACAACCAAGAGAATGACCTTGAACACCCCAAGAAACACACTCTCCTTGGCCAACACTAAGATTGTTGATTTTGAACACCTCAAGAACACACAGTCAATCTCAGCAAACACAGAAAACAAAATTGTTAAACAGAGTACAAGGATTACACTTGTTACAAAAGATAATCTGAAATCAATACAAGCAGAATCCCTATTCCAGCACTTTGATCAATCACAAGCAACTTAGCAATCTCAACACTTTGAAAAACTCTCTTAGAAAAACTTTGTCAAAGATTCTTAATTCTTAAATCTGTTTTTCTGAATATATTCAAAGATGTAGTTTGTTATCAAATCTTAACAAACTCTTAAATTGCATTAAAAGATTGGTCTAAGCATTTAATGACTGGAGCGTAAACAGTTAAATCATTTAAAGCTCAGTCAAAGAAAACAGTTTTTCTATTATGGTCCCAAAACAAACAATCGATTCTTTCCTCGAATCAATCGGTTGTTTTGGTACTTAACAGTTTAACCATTCAAAACAGTTTTCAAACTTTTTCTCAAAATACCTAAGTACAAACAATCGGTTATTTCGACAAAACAATCGGTTGTTTTTACTTAGTTTGAAATCATTTTTGTTTTCACAAAGATTGAGAATGCTAATGCTTTAGATTTAATCATAGGGTGGATTACAACATATAAACTACCCCAAAACAAAGCTTAAACCAGCACAACAACATCAAGCACAGTAGAGGCTTCAACATCCTTCAAAGGATTTGGATTCTTCAAAGCTTGAACACCACTTGGTTCAACAATCTCCCCCTATTTGATGAAGACAAATCCCTGGTGCTTGTGTTTGATCTGATTAAATCTGAAGTAGTTCCTGCAGAAAAAGAATTTATACTATCCAAAGCTTCTTACAGCAGCAAGTCAGTTTATTACTCTTTTAAAGCATGAAACATAATAAACAATCGGTTGTTTACACAAAACAATCGGTTGTTTCTATCAGCAGCAGCAGAAAACACTTTCATATCAGAGATTTTAACATTTTATGTAGTATCAGACAAAGATATACAAGAACCAATATATTCTCCCCCTATTTGTCTTCAGAAATAGACTTTAGCATGTATCAAAAACAGATTTAGGAGGGATTATTAAGATCAAGAATACCTAACTCATTTCTTAAGAAGAAAAACCTCTCTTTTGGTAAAGGCTTTGTGAAAATGTCAGCTAACTACAGTTTGGTATCCATAAACTTCACTTCACAATTCCCATTTTGTACATGATCCCTGATGAAATGATGTCTTATCTCAATATGTTTGGTCCTTGAGTGCTGAATCTGATTTTTGGTAAGATTGATGGCACTTATGTTATCACACATCAAGGGAACCTTGCTGATTTGTAAACCAAAATCTGCAAGTTGTTGCTTGAGCCATAGAATCTGTGCACAATAGCTACCAACAGCTATATATTCAGCTTCAACAGTAGAGAGAGCAACACATGTTTGCTTCTTGCTATGCCATGATATTAGGCTTGAGCCAAGAAGGTGACAAGTGCCACTTGTGCACTTTCTATCTAGCTTGCAACCTGCAAAGTCAGAATCTGAATAACCAATTAAATGTATTGGAGAGTGAGAAGGATACCATAATCCTACAAATGATGTTCCTTTGAGATATTTCATAATTCTTTTTGCATCTTTGAAGTGTGACTCTTTATGATTTGCTTGATATCTTGCACATAGACACACCGCAAACATGATGTCCGACCTACTAGCTGTTATATATAGCAAAGATCCAATCAAACCTCTGTATTTTGTTTGATCTATACTCTTTCCAGCAGCATCAACATCCATGTAACAACTTGATGGCATTGGAGTGCTTGCTTCTTTGCAATTCTCCATTTCAAATTTCTTGAGAATCTCCTTGCAATACTTTGATTGATTTAAGAAGATCCCATCCTTGTTTGCTTAACCTGCAATCCAAGAAAGAAAGATAGTTCTCCCATCATAGACATTTCAAACTCACCTTTCATTGCAGCCACAAATTCTTCACACAATCTATCTTGTGTAGCACCAAAGATGATATCATCAACATAGATTTGCACAAGAATTATTTATGCATTTGACTTCTTGATGAAGAGAGTCTTGTCTACCATTCCTCTTTCATAACCATGAGATAGCAGAAAGTTGCTAAGCCTCTCATACCACTGCCTTGGAGCTTTTTTCAGTCCATACAAAGCTTTCTTCAACTTGAAGACATGGTTGGGATACTTGTGATCTTCAAAGCCCGGTGGTTGATCTACATAAACTTCCTCATTGATGTAGCCATTCAAGAAAGCACTCTTTACATCCATTTGAAAGAGTTTGAAACCACTCATACATGAAAAGGCCAGCAGCAGGAGCAAAGGTTTCACCATAGTCTATGCTATCTTCTTGATTGTAGCCTTTGGCAACTAGCCTTGCTTTGTTCCTTGTGATCACACCATCCTCATCTAGCTTGTTCCTGAAAACCCATTTCGAACCAATAATATTCATTTCATTAGTTTTAGGGACAAGAAACCATACCTCATTCCTTTCAAATTGATTTAGCTCTTCATGCATAGCTTCAACCCACTTCTCATCCTTGAGAGCTTCCTCAATTGACTTTGGTTCAATTTGAGAGACAAAAGTTGTGTGCCTGCAAAAGTTTGAGATGGAGCTACGTGTGGAGACACCTTCCTTTATCTTCCCTGTGATGTTGTCCACTGACAGATCTCTAGGAATCCTCCACTCTTTGGGCAGCTCACTCTGTTGCAGAATTTCAATCGGTTGTTTCTACGAATCAACTGGTTGTTTTTCTGCACAGATTTCCAGCTTTTCCAAACTGATGCTCTGTTCATCTTCCTCAGCACTAGTCTTTGGGATCTGACTGATTTTGCGATCTACCTCATCAAAGACAACGTGAGCTGATTCTTCTACAGTCATCAACCTCTTATTGTAGACTCTATATGCATGACTTGTAAGTGAATAACCAATGAATATACCAAGGTCCGCTTTCTCATCAAACTTTCCCAATCTTTCCTTTCCATTGTTAAGAACGAAACAGCTGCAGCCAAAGACTTTGAGGTGACTGATGTTAGGCTTCCTTCCATTGAAAAGTTCATATGGTGTTTTCTTCAAAATGGGCCTTATAAGCACCCTATTCATCACATAACAAGAGGTGCTTACTGCATCTGTCCAAAAATACTTAGGAAGTGATGATTCACTAAGCATTGTTCTTGCAAGCTCTTCAAGAGACCTGTTCTTCCTTTCTACAACTCCATTTTGCTGTGGTGTTCTTGGTGCAGAGAAATTGTTCAGAATTCCCAACTTCTCACAGAATTTGCCAAACTTCTCATTCTGGAATTCTCCTCCATGATCACTCCTTATAGAACCTATGTTGCTGCTCTTTGTGTTTTGAAATCTTCTAGCTAGCTTTTTGAATGCAGCAAAGGCATCACTCTTTGATTCCAAGAACAAAGTCCAAGTGTACCTAGAGAAATCATCAACAATAACAAGAGCATAATAATTTCCACCAAGACTCATAGTTCTAGAGGGTCCAAAAAGATCCATGTGAAGAAGTTCAAGAGGTCTCAAAGAAGAGACAACATTTTTGGTTTTAAAAGAACTTTTCACTTGTTTCCCCTTTTGGCATGCTTCACAAATGTGATCCCTCTCAAACTTGAGTTTTGGCAGCCCAATCACAAGATCTTTTGATATTAGCTTGTTCAAATGATTCATGTGAATATGAGCAATTCTTCTATGCCAAAGCCAAGATTCATCTTGCTTGGATAGAAGACATCCAATTTAACATGGTGAAGAGATATTTAGAAGATAAACATTGTTAACTCTCTTACCTACCAACATTACCTCTTTGGTGTTGGGTAGACAGATTTCACATGTGTTTGACTTGAACATCACTTGATATCCCTTGTCACAAAGTTGGCTAATGCTTAGCAGATTATGCTTTAGGCCTTCAACAAAGAGCACATCATGAATCACCAAAATGCTCTCATCTCCTATGGATCCTCTCCCAAGGATTCTTCCTTTGTTGTTGTTGTCTCCATAGGTGACATGACCCTATTGCTTAAAGGATATTCTCAGGAACTTTGATTTGTCCCCTGTCATATGCTTGGAGCATCCACTGTCAGAGTACCACAATTGCTTTCTCTCCTCCAAGATTTCCTACAAAAGAGATTTTCAAGTACAAAGATTTGGTCCCCTTATGAATGTGGGTCCATCTTGTTTATATTTATCAAGTAAAGCTTTATTTCCCTTAGGAATCCACTTCATAAGCCCTTTAGGACTAACATGTTTTCTGATTTTACAGAACCTCACAGAATGACCTCTTTTCATGCAATAGAAGCATGTAACAATCGGTTGTTTCGATGGTCCAATCAATTGTTTTTCTGGCATTTTTGAAAATGATTTTGAAAATCTATCTTGTTTGCTTTGTGGATTAAAACCCAATCCAGATTTTCCAAAAACACAATTTTGAGATGCTAGCACACTCTCAAAGTTGGATTGGCCTTTAGAAAGCTTATCCATTGTTTTAACAAGATAGTGGACCTTCTTTTCAAGATTTTCGCAATTTTCACAAACTAGAGTATCACACTTGCAAGAGGAGTTTTTGTAAATGATTTCCATATTTTCAAAATCTGTTTTTGAATGTTCTAAATCCTCTTCCAGTGTCTTTACTTTGTTTTCAAGCCAACTATTCTTTTCTTTTAACCGATTGTTCAAGAGAGCCAATCGGTTGGCTTCTTCATGCGTTTCTTGAAAGGCTTGAAGTAATTGACCATAATTTTCAGAGTTTGATGAACTTACACTACTTGAGTCATCCTCCCTTCTGGCCATTAAGCAAAGATTGAGGCTTTTCTTATTTTGCCTTCTCTTCCTTCTTGCTTGACTTTTTGTCATTGCTTCCTTTGGTTCATGAGCAGCCTTGAGTGTCTCCCACATTTCCTTAGCAGTTTTGCACTTTGATATCCTGAAAAATTCATTAGTATCTAGTGCAGAACCAATAATGTTTTGAGCAGACCGATCAAGCCGGGCCATCTTACATTCATCATTTGTCCATTTTGACAAAGGTTTTGCAATGAAAGAATTATCCTTTTTGAACTTTGGAATGTAAGGACCATTCTCAATTGAATCCTAAATTCTTTGATCAATAAATTCAATGAAGATTTTCATTCTTGCTTCCCAAAACTTATAATTCAATCCACAAAATAAAGGTGGTTTGTAGATTGAAGCACCTTCCTCAAAAGAAGTTTTCCAGCCATAGAATTTTTTTTTTATCAACTTGAATAACTTTCTAGAACCAAGCTCTTGATGCCAATTGTTAGAATATATGGCCTTAAACGAGAGGGGGTGAATTGTTTAAGAAAGATTTTAGTAAACTTTTAAGCTTAGAATGAAAAATACTTCAAGAAAACCTTGATTAAGAAATCAGTTTTTCAAAACATAAAGCAAAAGCACAATACTGGAAAAACAATAAGTTGTTTTACCGAAACAATCGGTTGTTTATACCAGTTTTTAATTGACACAACTAAATTTAAAGAGATAGGGATAGAGAAATTGTACACAGTTGTTTATACTGGTTCACTCCAAATCCAGAGCTACATCCAGTCTTCTCAGAAACCCTGAGGATATCCACTAAGCAATCACCACTTGATCACTTACACAACAACCAAGAGAATGACCTTGAACACCTCAAGAAACACACTCTCCTTGGCCAACACTAAGATTGCTGATCTTGAACACCTCAAGAACACACAGCCACCAATCTCAGCAAACACAGAAAACAAAATTGTGCAATAGAGTACAAGGATTACACTTGTTACAGAAGATAATCTGAAATCAATACAAGCAAAATCCCTATTCCAGCACTTTGATCAATCACAAGCAACTTAGCAATCTCAACACTTTGAAAAACTCTCTTAGAAAAACTTTGTCAAAGATTCTTAATTCTTAAATCTGTTTTTCTGAATATATTCAAAGATGTAGTTTGTTATCAAATCTTAACAAACTCTTAAATTGCATTAAAAGATTGGTCAAAGCATTTAATGACTGGAGCGTAAACAGTTAAATCATTTAAAGCTTAGTCAAAGAAAACAGTTTTTCTATTATGGTCCCAAAACAAACAATCAGTTGTTTCCTCGAATCAATCGGTTGTTTTGGTACTTAACAGGTTAACCATTCAAAACAGTTTTCAAACTTTTTCTCAAAACACCTAAGTACAAACAATCAGTTGTTTCGACAAAACAATCGGTTGTTTTTATTTAGTTTGAAATCATTTTGTTTTCACAAAGATTAAGAATGCTAATGCTTTAGATTTAATCATAGGGTGGATTACAACATATAAACTACCCCAAAACAAAGCTTAAACCAGCACAACAACATCAAGCACAGTAGAGGCTTCAACATCCTTCAAAGGATTTGGATTCTTCAAAGCTTGAACACCACTTGGTTCAACAATTGTGAGCCACTATATCCCTTTGGACCTCATGCCTAGAAACTAGAAGCGTAGGCTTAGGACTCTTTACTTTTTCACTCTCCCTCTTTTTCTTCATAAGAATTTAGTCCTCATGGACTTCTCTTGGAGAGAGAGATTTCAAAATGACCTTGTGACCATGGAAATCAAAAGAGAGTTTATTGGTAAAGCCATCATGAAAAACTTTTCTATCATATTGCCAAGGCCTTCCCAAAAGAACATGTGTTGCTTCCATGGGTACAACATCACATAAAACCTCATCCTTGTATTTTCCAATAGAGAAATTAATGAGATTCACAATGATTTCGCCCACTTCACTAAGCCATTGCAATTTGTAGGGCTTTGTATGAGAGATAGTAGGTAATCCAAGCTTATCTACTACTCTTGTACTAGCCACATTAGCACAACTACCACCATCCACTATTAAAGAACAAATGTTGTTTTGAATAAGACATCTTGTATGAAAAATATTTTCCCTTTGACTTTCATCAAAAGGTTGTAAAACTTGTCCAAGAAGTCTTCTCACAACCAACAAATCTCCTTCAAGTGGACTCTCACTCTCATGCTCACTAGATGATCTAGAATGTGAAGAATGCTTAGGTGAATCCGAATCATGCTCACTAACTACAATGCCATTATGCACAAACATATTCCTTTTAGAAGGACAATTAGCCGCAATGTGACCATAACCCATACACTTAAAGCATTTCTTACTAGACGATTTGATTGGAGATTTAGGAGTAGAAGTCTAAGGCCTAGATTCCTTAGGTTTGAAAGAAGACTCTTTAGAAGGGTTTTTGGAAAAAGATTTTCTATTTTTCCAAGAGTTGTTGTAGTAACCATCATTGGGAGAATTTTTAAAAGCATTTCTTTTAGCAATTTGGGCCTCAACCTTCATTGCAAGATGAACCAAAGATCCCAAAGATGAATACTCTTGAAGCTCAACAACATCTTGAATATCCCTCCTTAGACCACTTACAAACCTAGCTATCAAGGCTTCCTCACTCTCTCTCAAATTAACCTTAAGCAAAAGCGTTTCCAATTCCTTGAAATATGCATCCACACTTAGCGTGCCTTGTTGAAACCGTTGGAGCTTCAACATGAGGTCTTTCCTAAAGTGTGGTGGTACAAACTTAAAGCGCATACACTCAACCAAATTGTTCCAAGAGACCACGGGAGGTCTCTTGTTATAGCAAATGTCCGTTACATAACTGATCCTGCCTGTTGACCAAAACGTTGGAGCTTGCCTCGTCAAACTTGGATCGACGTGTGCGTCGCGTCAACCTCCGTCCTTCACCTCGATCCACCTCAAGAACCTGCAAAAGAACAGAGCGGCGCCGCTGCGGCCGATCGCACTCCAACGCCCAAGTCAGTGACTGAACCACCAAATACTAAGAGTAACACTCAGGAACTCTCAAGGAACCGTGCAATGTTCTCTCTCACAGTATACTCAAGAACTCGCAAGCGTAAAGAAGACAATCTGAACGTGCGTACCTCAGAAGTTCGTTGAGAAACCCTTATATACCTGGACACTTTCTCTCTCCTGGCAGTTACACATCTGGACACGTGGCTCGCATCCAGCTGTACACGTGCCATCATCTGGAGCCTTCTTGACTTGGGCGCTGTTTCTGACTCTCCTTTGGCTAAGTTACTTATGCATGATACTACTCAGTGCATAGCTGTCCTGGAGTGCGATCGCTACTGGATTGGCGATCTAGGGTGCCTTCGTACACACCTTCCCTGTGGTCTCGCCGGCCGCCTTCATGATCCTGCACCACCTTCATCTTCGGCGATGTGCTTGCTCCGGCGATCTCTAATCACTTGGTCGCCTGAGTTTACATCTGGCGACTTCATCTTAAACTCGGTGACCGCCGGTTCTGGTGTGCTGGAGATCGGAGCACGCCAACTTAATAACTGGCGACTACACGAGCCTCCCGACCTCCTTCCCTTCTGCCAGCAAGGCGTCTCGTCAACACGCCTATACCATAGCTTGATGCCACGTCATCACTTCCGACTACCAGGGCGGTACACAAGCCCCCCAGTCTAAGCGAAGACTTGTCCAGCGAAAAGACTAAAGGAGTCACGTCAATACCGATCTACGTGGTGCTGGCGCAGAATTCCAAGCGGTTGTACTTTCTGCTTTCCTGATGCTCCACCAACCACTCCTCCAATCGCTCGACACGTGGCTTCATCAACGGTTACCTCTAATTGTCGTTTGCGCTTCCCAAACCCATTTCGAAAAACCCTTAAACCCATTTCTCTTCACTGTTCCATCACTTCTTCGTTTTCTCAGACACTTCAACTTTCTTCTGCAAAAGCTCTCGACACTCCTCAACCTCCTGAATCACCAACTTCCTTCATCACTCTTCCGATCATAAAAAGGTACTTCCTTTACTTCTTCTGCTGGTTTTTCCTGCATTTCAACCGATTCGCATCATCCTTTAACTGTCTGGTGCATACGCTGTGGGCTGTTTTTCCTGTTTCTCCTTTCTCGTAACTTAGGGTTTCGTCTTCGTTACAACGAACCTTCGTTCGTTCGTTTTTCACCCCTCTTTCACGATCGAGCCAGCCTCTGCGAACCCTGATCACCTTTTCTTTTCTTTTTCCTTTGCAGCTTCCGCGATGGCTCGCTCAAAGATCACCCCAAATCCACCTCCCTCGTCACGAAACCCTTCATCTCAAGCAGACAACCAACCGCGAGCACCTGGTGCTTCTTCTTCCCAGGCTGAGAGGCCTGCACCCTCCCGCTCTAACCTGGCTCAGGCTACTCCACCTGTCGCCGGGGGAGCCTCCGTTCCTTCCCCAGACTTCAAAAAACTATACCCATGGGCCACCCCGACCTTGCTGAAGGAAACTTCCTCAGTAAACTCTGCTGGGGCAGTTCTTCGTTTGAAGAAAGGGGACGAGCCTCACCTATCGTTCCACAAGGAGCACGACGACAAGATGATGGTGCTACCTTGCCCCTCCGACCTGCCCGTGTGCGTCGACGATAAAGGGAACACCGGCGGGTTGTTCTGCTTCATATATACCACCCTGTTCAAGAAGGTGAAACTTAGGTTTCCCTTCACTCGTTTCGAAAGAGAGCTACTTACCGAGCTCGACATCGCCGCCGCCCAGCTCCATCCCAACAGCTGGGCGTTCGTGCGGGCATTCCAGATTATGTGCGACCACCTGGGGCTGCCAGCGTCAGTGGACGTCTTTCTTTTCCTCTTCGAAGCCAAACACCCAGGAGATCGCCTGTGGGTGAGTTTGAACGGGATTGCTGGGAGGTCGATCCTCTCTATCTTCCAGCAATCCTACAAAGACTGGAAGGGCAAGTTCGTCCAGGTGCACCCGAACGACAAGGACGCCTCACTGCTCGACGGTTTCCCCTTGTATTGGGTAAACAAGGGGAACAAAGAGTCCAAAGGCAGCTTCAGGAGGCCAAGGAGTCCTGATAGCATGGGTGCTTTGGACAAGGACCTATGCTTCTTCTGGAAGAGTGTGGCAGACGCCAACATTACTTTCCTCACTACTACACTCATCTCCTACGAGTTCTTCGAAGATCAACTCGAAGTTCGCATAGGTTAGAACTCACCTCAACGTCTAAGTCTTTACTTTGACATTATCTCTGTTAACTGTTTCTGGGCGTCTTGTGCGTTGTGCACAAGACTTTGGTTTTATTTTCTGCACCACTGATCTGCTTTCTGCTGCATACTGACTTATGCGTTTATTTTTCTCTCTGAGCTAACCCATGTATCTTTGCATTATGCAGATCGTATGTTGGGCCAGGGCAAACTTGCTGAACTGAGGGCGCTCGCCCGAGCCCACGGGTTGGCATCGGGTTCCCAGACTGTGCCAAACTCAGTGGTGGAGATCGCCGCTGCACAGGGCAGATCGCCACCTAAAGGCCCAACTTCCTCCGAGGCCCAGCCCGCCAACCAGCGCAAGAAACTTATCCTTAGGAAACCAAAGAGGAAAACCCCTCAAGTGGTTCATGAGGAAGAAGAAGAAGACGACGAGGCGACTGAAGATGGCCTCGTCACCAAGAGGAAGAGGGTGGCGCCTTCTTCACCATCTGCTCCACCTCCTCTTCCAACATCAACACCACCATCCACACCAGCTTTTCCTCCAACATTGCTTCCTCCACCAGCTCCCGCCTCGCCAGTCCAAGCGATTCCACTGGCGTCTGCACCTCCCGTGGTTGAGGCCGCCGAAGCCAACTTCATGGAGAACCCCCCGAGCGCCTCCACGCCTTATGTATCAGCGGGAGGGGATCCTCCTTCAAATGCTTCAACCGTAGGGGCCGCTCCAGTCGGGGATGAGGGTGCTCACAACTCCCTAATCCTCATCACCGAATCCCCGACGTCGCCACCACGCCAAGAAGCACTCACTGAACAACCAGCTCAGGAAGGTGGCGGCGAGAATCAACAAGAAGCCCCCCCGGTGCCTCCACCAGCAAACCTCTCTCTTGAGGTCAAAAGGGTATGGGAGCCCTTCTCAGCAAAACTGAAGATGATGGCGGAGGATTTCCCCTCCATCATATCTAAAGCTGTGGAGAGTTCTACCAGGAAGCTCCAGGATGACCTCTTCGCACTTCGAACTGAGAATAGCACCATAAGGATTGAGGCGGAGAGGTTATCCTGCAATCTTACACTCGCCGAGATCGAACACTCCCGAGTAGAAGATGCCATGAGCACCGAGCTCCGGGTGGCGCGCAAGGAGGCCACCGATCTACGTCATAAGGTGCAGCTTTTGGCTCAAGAGAAGATTAAGCTGGAGAGCAAGCTGGTACCTTATCGCGTCAAAGTGGCTGACCTGGAGGCGTTGATCAAAGCTGACGCCGCCAAGGTAAAGAACCTCGAAAAAAGGTCAGCCGATCGGGAGGTCTTCTTGGGGAAGGTGGAGAAAGAAAGAGACGACACCATGGCCAAGCTCGCTGAAGCCAACAAAGAAAACGGGAAGATCGCCGCTGAACTGGGCCAGGTGCAGGCAAAATCCAAGACGGTTGCTGTAGACCTTCTTCAAGCTCGGGAAACCATTGAAGAACTTAAGAAACAAGCTGAATAGCTGAAGCAGTAGAACGAGGGGCTGAAGAAACAGATCGTAGAACTTGACCTGAGTTCTGCCCAGATTCTTGCTGCTGGATTCGAGGCCGCCCGGGAACAGTTCGCCTGCCTGTACCCCGATCTAGATCTTACCATGGTGTCTCTCAACAACGAGGTGGTGGACGGGAAGGTTGTTCCTGCTGAAGACTGATTGATTCCCTCTACCCACTACTTTTATGCTTTCTCCCTACATATGATTGTAATAGACTTTCCCCTTTTCTGTATATGTACCTGGAACTGATGTTTACTTGATGATAAAGTCTTTGTATTCTTCTTGTAACTTCTGTGTCTGCTTTATCTTCCCTTGCACAATTTTCTTCAAAGAAATTAACTTAGTAATTTCGTACGCGCGATCATATACTTAACTGCTTCGAACCACTGACTTTCGAATAACAATCACTCTAACAACTTGTAACTCCAGGGTAATGAACCTTAGCGTAAAATCGTTCTTCAAATAACGAACTTCAACTCAACTAACGGCTTAAGACACTGCTCACCCGATCTGCTTCATCGAAACGGGTCTTTGACTTTCTCGCCATTGCTTGAATTTCTCCTGGTCGCCAAAGATTCTTGGCGATATCAGCTTCTCCCTGGCTTCGTAACTTGGCCATTGTTCCTTCATCTGGGGGTAGAGGCGCCTTTCGGATCCTTCTCTACCTCCCTGATCCTCAGAACAAGAGACAGGGTGGCTAGGCGTTCTCTTCAAACCTACCTTAGCCACCCTCCAAGCTTCTTCCACCCTTTACACCATACCTGAACTCGTTCGAGACGAGAAGGATTTTATCTTGCCTGAACTCGCTCATCGGCGAGAAGGTCTTTAACTCGTGCCTCTACATTGCCCCAGGGGTTACATCTTCTCTCCCCCAGAAACACTGAGGACTTTTCACTGGTGCCTCTACATTGCTCCAGGGGTTACATCTCCTCTCCCCCAGAAACACTGAGGACTTTTCACTGGTGCCTCTACATTGCCCCAGGGGTTACATCTTCTCCCCCCCAGAAACACTGAGGACTTTTCACTCTTCCTCGCCTGCACTCGCTCGACGGCGAGGAGGTCTTTATCTCGCCTCAGAACGCGCGGGGGCGTTGAGGTCTTTTAACTGGTGCCTCCGATCGCCGAAAAACAATGAGGACTTTAACTTTAACTGGTGCCTCCGATCGCCGAAAAACGATGAGGACTTTAACCTTAACTGGTGCCTCCGATCGCCGAAAGACGATGAGGACTTTAACTTTAACTGATGCCTCCAATCGCCGAAAGACGATGAGGACTTAGAAATTTTTTAGAAAGCATGCAACATATCTTTAACTTGCCTTAAATCACATATAAGTGACGAGGTCTTTCTTCAAAACTTTCGGAAAACAACAAGCATGCAATCTAAAACAACTTCAAGCTTCGAAAACTCTTCTTTATTGGGTGGCCTCATTAAAAACCCTCCTTAGGGAAAAAAGAGTGCCCCCTTCAAACTGTTTTAACAGAAACATTGTAATATAACTTCGTGTTTGTCTTTACTTACAAAGTTCTCAACTATAATATAACTTGAGGTGCGTGGCGTTCCAGGTGCGAGGAATCACCCCTCCTTCCAATGTCTCTAAGCGGTAGGCGCCGTTCCTGAGCGCCTCGGTTATTCTGAACGGTCCCGTCCACTTGGGCGACAGCTTATTCTCCATCTTGTACTGGTGGGCCTTCCTCATCACCAGGTCGCCCTCTCTGAACTGTCTCGGCATCACCTTCGAGTTATATCTTCGTTCAATCCTTCTCTTCACCGCCTCAGCTTTTAATCTCGCCTCTTCCCTGACCTCATCCAGTAGATCCAGGTTCAACCTTCTCTCTTCATTCGAGTCTTCCTCCACGAAGTTCTGGAATCTCGGCGAGCTCTCCTGGATCTCTACTGGAATCATTGCGTCGCACCCATAGACCAAGCTGAACGGGGTCTCATGGGTTCCTGACTGCTCGGTGGTGTGGTACGCCCAGACTATACGGGGTACCTCCTCAGCCCAGCTTCCTTTGGCTTTCTCTAGCCTTCTCTTCAAACCTCTCAGCAACACCCGATTGGCTGACTCTACTTGGCCATTTGTCTGAGGGTGCTCGACGGATGCAAACACTTGTTGAATTCCCACCCCTTCGCACAGCTTCTTCAACAGGTGACTTGCAAACTGAGTCCCATTGTCCGACACCAGGCGCTTGGGCACACCAAACCGGCACACAATGTTCTTCCACACGAAACCTTCGATCTTGTGTGCGGTGATCTGGGCCACTGGTTCTGCTTCGATCCACTTGGTGAAATATTCAATTGTTACCACCAAGTACTTCATCTGCCTGATCGCCAGCGGGAATGGTCCCAGGATGTCGATTCCCCATGTATGAAACCGCCAAGGGCAGCAAATCGAATTCAACTCCTCGGGAGGCGCCTTGTGCCAATCGGCGTGCTGCTGGCATTGCTTGCAGCACTGCGCATACCTCTTGCAATCTTCTCTCATCGTTGGCCAGTAGTAACCTGCACAGAGAGTCCTTGCGGCCAGAGCTCGACCCCCGACGTGGCTTCCGCATATCCCTTCATGGAGCTCTGCCATAATTCTCGTACATTTCTCGCCATGCACACATTCCAGGAGTGGGTGAGTGAACCCAAACTTGTACAACTCGCCATCAATCATCGTGAATTTGCTAGAATTCTTCTTTATCTTCCTGGCCTCTGTCGGATCCACCGGGAGAAGGCCATCCGCCAAGCATCGTTTGTACTGCGTCACCCAGGTGTCTGGCTCATGCGTTGCGCAGACCTGCGTCATGTTCACCCTCTCCCCCCGACATGCTCTTATTCTTGGCAACCTCAAGGTCTCTTGAGTCAGGGATCTGTGACTCCTCGCCGCTTTCTCCGTCGACTTGCTTATCTGAAGAACCAGGTGATCTGCTACAAATGCTCTCGGCGTCTTCAAAGTTTCTTGAATCACCGTCCTCTGCCTACCCCCCTTGCCTGAACTGGCGAGCTTAGCTAGCAAGTCAGCTCGGGCATTCTGCTCTCTGGGCACATGCACCACTTCAAAGGAGGCAAAGGAACTCCTCAATTCATGTACATACTCCAGGTAAGCCGCCATTTGTGGATCTTTAGCCTGGAACTCGCCTGTTACTTGCCCCGTGACTAGCAGCGAGTCACTCTTTGCCATCAACACCCTGGCTCCCATCTCTTTAGCCAGCAAGATACCGGCGATCAGCGCTTCATATTTTGCTTGATTGTTGCTGGCTTTGAAGGCAAACCTCAAAGATTGTTCGATCAGCACGCCGTTGGGTCCCTCCAAGATGACCCCAGCACCGCTACCTTGCTGGTTCGACGATCCGTCCACTGAAAGCACCCAACGGAAGTCATCCCCTTCAACTCGTGTCGCTTCAGACGAGAGCTCGACCACGAAATCTGCGAAGATCTGCCCCTTGATCGGACCTCGGGGCTCATACTTAATATCAAACTCCGACAACTCTACTGCCCACTTCACCATCCTTCCCGCAACATCGGGCTTCTTCAAGACCTTCTGGATGGGCAGGTCAGTCATCACCAGAATTGTGAAGCTATGGAAATAGTGGCGTAACCTCCTCGCCGAAAATACCACAGCCAGTGCAGCCTTTTCCAGGGCCTGATATCTCGTTTCGGGGCCCTGCAGCACCTTACTAACAAAATAAATAGGCTTTTGAGCCTGATCTTGGTCCTGGGCGAGCACCGCACTCACCGCCCTCTCAGTTACAGCAAAATACAACCTGAGAGGGGTTCCCGCCAGTGGTTTGCACAAAACCGGCGGGCTCGCCAGATACTCCTTCAGCTTGACGAAGGCTTCCTCGCACTCCTTCGTCCAGGCAAACTTGTTATTGCGCCTTAGACACTGGAAATAGGGATGACCCTTCTCTCCGCTAGCTGACACGAAGCGAGACAGGGCGGCCATCCGACCTGTAAGCTGTTGTACCTCCTTCACCGTGGCCGGGTTCCTCATCGCCAAGATGGCGGCACACTTATCCGGGTTGGCCTCTATTCCTCTTTCAGTTAAGAGAAATCCCAGGAACTTTCTAGCCTCCACGCCGAAGATGCACTTCTCAGGATTCAGCTTCAACCTAAACTTGGCGATCGTAGTGAACAACTCCTCCAAGTCCGCAACGTGCTTGCTTTTCTCTGGCGAGGTCACGACCATGTCATCCACGTACGCTTGCACATTCCTTCCCAGCATTGGTGCAAGTACCCGATCCATCAACCTCTGGTACGTGGCCCCCGCGTTCTTCAGCCCAAACGGCATCACCTTGTAGCAGTAGCACGATCTCTCGGTCATGAAGGCAGTCTTCTCTTCATCCATGGGATGCATCTTGATCTGGTTATACCCCGAGAAGGCATCCAGGAAACTCAACAACTTACACCCTGCAGCACTATCCACCAGGGCGTCTATGCTTGGTAAAGGATATGAGTCCTTTGGGCAAGCCTTATTCAGATCAGTGAAATCGACGCACATGCGCCATTTCCCATTGCTCTTCTTCACCAGTACGACATTGGCCAGCCAATCTGGGTACTGCACCTCCCTGATATGGCCTGCAGCAAGGAGTTTCTGCGTTTCGTCTCTAATCGCCTGCCTCCTCTCCTCATTGAACTTCCTTCTCCTCTGCCGCACTGGTCTCACCAAGTTGTCTATCGCCAAATGATGGCACAAGAAGTCGGGATCGATCCCGGGCATGTCCAAAGCGGACCATGCAAACGCATCCACATGCCGTTCTATCACCTTGGCGATCTGGTCCTGGAGCTCAACCTCCAGGGATCTTCCCAGCTTGAAGATCTTTCCCCCGATCTCTCTCTCGAGCCACTGCTCGACGGGTTTTGGCCTGGTTTCTCTGGCGATCACCGCCCTGGCGATTCCCAGCTCCCTCGCTTCCTCAGGGCGATTCCTCGCCTCTTCTTCCTCCAGACCGGCGTTCCCCTCCCCCAACTCAGCATCCACCATCACCACGTCTCTTCCGGCGGTCTCTTCCATTACCGTCGATCTGGGCTTCACGCCAGGAGGCGGGGTGGTTGTCACGTAACTCACAGACCTTTTATTTTTCAGGCTATTCTCATAGCACTTCTTCGCTTCTTTCTGGTCGGATTTGATGGTGATCACCACCCCCTCCATAGACGGCAACTTCACCTTCATGTGCCGGGTCGACGGTATAGCGCCTATTCTGTTGAGCGTGGGCCTTCCCAACAGAATGTTGTATGCTGAAGGAGTGTTCACGACAAGGTATTTGATTTTTTCTGTTCTCGAACCCGCCTCATCTGTAAACGTAGTCCTCAACTCAATGTACCCCCTGACCTCTACCTGGTCGCCAGCGAAACCATACAAACACCCTCCATAAGGCCTCAGCTGGTCAAGGGGTAGCTCCAACTGCGTGAAAGTCGGCTAGAACATCACATCTGCCGAGCTTCCTTGGTCCACCAGCACCCTGTGGACCTTTCTTCCTGCTGTGATCAACGAGATGACTATGGGATCATTGTCATGAGGCACAACGTCCCGAAGATCTTGCTTGGTGAACGTAATGTCCACATCCGGCGAGTGGTCTTCAAACATATCCACCGTCATTACAGACCTCACATACTTCTTCCTCTGTGATGCGGTGCATCCACCACCCGAGAAACCTCCTGCAATGGTGTGGATTTCCCCGTGTGTAGGCATCTCGTGCTGCTGAGCCTCTCCACCTGCTGGTTGGGAGCTCGACGCGCCCCCCGTCCTTCTATCCAGCAAATAGTCGTTTAGGAACCCGTTCTTGACCAGATCGTCGAGCTGGTATCCTAAAGCCAAGCACGAATCCACGGTGTGGCCAAAGCCCTGGTGAAACTCACACCAGGCGTCTGGGTTTGGTCCCAGCACCTTGTCGCCCACCTTCTCGGGCGCTTTCAACCTAGCTGATATATTGGGAATGGCGATCAGGTCCGCCAATCCCATGACAAACTTGTGCTTAGGCGGGCGATTGTACTCCCGACGTGCGGGTTGCGGGCGCCCTTGGCCCCTGCCCTTGTTCTTCCCTGGATCATAAGGATGGCGAGTCCTCTGATCCCTCCTGGCCGCCGCTGTCTCCAGCTCCCTCTGTGGCTGGATCCTGGTCTGGGCACGTGGCCTAGTGGGAGCCACGCTTCCTCTCTTCTCAGCGACTTCACTCTCATCGGCGATGTGGGCCACCGCAAGTCGCCTAACCTCAGCAAACTTGGCGGGGTGAGCCCTGATCAATGCCTCGCAGAATGGTCCCGGCAGCACGCCCTTCTTGAATGCGTAGACCAGCATATCTTCATCATTGGCCGGCGATCTGACCATCTGCACCCCAAAACGATTCAGGTAGTCCCAGAGGGACTCTCCCTGATATTGCCTTATGTCGAACAAGTCGTAAGACACCCTGGGCGGTGCCTTGTTCACGATGTACTGCTCGACGAAAATTTTCGAAAACTGTTGGAAGTTGGTTATGTGACCTGTAGGCAGGCTCACAAACCATTCCAGCGCCGTTCCCTGGAGTGTGCTTACAAACATCTTGCAGTACACGGCGTCTGATCCTCCCGACAGCATCATCTGCATATGGAACGTGGTGAGATGAGCTTCAGGATCCTCCACGCCAGTGAAAACAGCCTTCACAGGTACCACACTCGCAGGGATAGGCGTGTCGGTAATCGCCTGAGCGAAAGGCATAGGAAAAACACGAGGCGGTGTTGACGGCGCGACCTCTTCAGCGACTGGGCGCCCTTGCTGCTCCTGAAGAGCTTGACGCAGCTCTTCAGTCACTTTGCTAAGCTCATCATTCCTGGCCCGAGAGGCAACCAGGTCTTCGTGCATTCTCGCCTGCTCTATACGCGAGGCTTCCACATTCGCCTGCAACGAATGCATGATTTCCACCATCTGCGCCATAGTCATGGCGCTGGCGCCATAGTCATGGCGCTGGCGCCTTCAGCAGCAACGGGCGCAACTGGACTTGAACGGTTGCTTCTCATTTTTCTCATGAAAACTTGGTAAATCACAGAGAGTAACGAACAAAACCTTCTTCAACGACGATCAACTCAGCGATCAATCGGTCAGAACTTCGCAAAACTTTCAAAAGAAACCTCAAGAACACAGCGAACCTCCACAGAAACCTGCAACTCCACCAGAAACCAACACTTCTCCCACGAAAAACCAAACGAGCCAAAGAACTCAGATCTCACCGAACAAATCTCGCGTAAACAGCAAGAACCTTCACCTCGCCGAACAAAAATCCAAACGAACGGTGGAAAACGCGAAAGCACCGAACAAAACCTAGATGAACAGCGAACAATGGTTGCACCAGCACACAACCACACAGAAAACTGCAAAAACCTCCAAGAACTCACGCTGTGGATGGGAACAGGTTTTACACGGCCCCAGGGTGGGCGCCTGATGATCCTGCCTATTGACCAAAACGTTGGAGCTTGCCTCGTCAAACTTGGATCGACGTGTGCGCCGCGTCAACCTCCGTCCTTCACCGCGATCCACCTCAAGAACCTGCAAAAGAACAGAGCGGCGCCGCTGCGGCCGATCGCACTCCAATGCCCAAGTCAGTGACTGAACCACCAAATACTAAGAGTAACACTCAGGAACTCTCAAGGAACCGTGCAATGTTCTCTCTCACAGTATACTCAAGAACTCGCAAGCGTAAAGAAGACAATCTGAACGTGCGTACTTCAGAAGTTCGTTGAGAAACCCTTATATACCTGGACACTTTCTCTCTCCTGGCAGTTACACATCTGGACACGTGGCTCGCATCCAGCTGTACACGTGCCATCATCTGGAGCCTTCTTGACTTGGGCGCTACTTCTGACTCTCCTTTGGCTAAGTTACTTATGCATGATACTACTCAGTGCATAGCTGTCCTGGAGTGCGATCTCTACTGGATTGGCGAGCTAGGGTGCCTTCGTACACACCTTCCCTGTGGTCTCGGCCTTCATGATCCTGCACCACCTTCATCTTCGGCGATGTGCTTGCTCCGGCGATCTCTAATCACTTGGTCGCCTGAGTTTACATCTGGCGACTTCATCTTAAACCCGGTGACCGCCGGTTCTGGTGTGCTGGAGATCGGAGCACGCCAACTTAATAACTGGCGACTACACGAGCCTCCCGACCTCCTTCCCTTCTGCCAGCAAGGCGTCTCGTCAACACGCCTATACCATAGCTTGATGCCACGTCATCACTTCCGACTACCAGGGCGGTACAATAACTATGCCACCATTTCATGACATAATCAAAAAATTCTAGGGTGGTTATCTTCACCTCTTGGTCCTCCTCAACCTCATAGGTGTTAATGATTTTTTCACATTTAGCCTCCCAATCTAGATATACATTTGGATCACTATCCCCATTAAAACTAGGAATTTTGACAAAAGGAACTTGAGGCTTGGACTCTTGGTGAGATCTTTGGTCACGGTGATGGTTTCTTTCATTGGAATGAGGATGATGCCTCCTTCGTCTATGATCATCTCTAGAGCCGTGAGCAGATGCAGAACCTTTGGAAGAATGTCTAGGAGAAGGTTGCCTCTCATGCAAAGAATGGACAACTCCTTCTTGTTGTAATTCAATCTTAGCCAACCGTGCTTCTAATCTTTGCAATTCTTCATCCTTTTGAGCAAGAGTCTTCCTTGCTTCTTTCAATTCATTAAGAACATAAGCTCTATGAGTAGAGCGTGGCTTTGAAGATTCATCACTTGAATAGGTATCCATTAGAAAAGAAAACATCAAACACAAGAACAAACAATGTTAAGAAAACAAAGTTAGCAACAATTAGAACAAAATGCCGAAGGGAAGAGTCACTCAAATCACTCCAAAGAAAGAATACTCCCCTTTACCAATCTGATCTTGAGGCCTTTAGTAACCTCAAATGAAAGATGTCAAAGCAATAGCACACAATCTCAAAGCTAAACACCACAAAACCAAAGAACAATGAAAGACAATCAAGAAAAGGTATAAACAAGAAAAGGCTATAACAAAAGGAATACAAGATATATGACAAACTCAAAGTTTAGTGAATAAAAAACAAGCAAGAAAAAAAGGTACTCAATGAAAAAGAAGGCACACAAAAGAGATCTAAAGAAAAGCACTAGATTAGATGAAGAAAACAAAAATAGAACTACTGGAAAAAAAAATTGTGCAAACTGTGCGTGATGTTTACCGATTTATCTGGAATGATATAAAGCTAACTGGATAATGAAATTGTAACCATAGAAAAATTCAAGATCTTAGCTCAACAATGGCACTGGAATTAATCAAAAACAGTAAGCCAATTAATTGTGATAAATTTTCTAAAATTACTGCTAGATTACCGTATTTTTTTCGGCAGAATTACACACTGTTTGTATTTCATTTATCATTTTTTTGTACTTTGAATTTTGAAGTACTTCTTTTTTCTACTTTTTTATAACACTTTGAAGAACTCAAATCCAAAATTTCAACAATTTCCAGTAAGTAAATCAATTGCAATAAATCGAAACAGTTAGCACATTTTCAGGAAAACAGAGGAATCCTAACAGGAATGAAAAACAAAATTAAGAACTAACAAAGACATAATAGAAATGATGTATAAGAACTTGTATAGGTCTAAAATACAAGTATGAACTCAATACTAAAAAGAAAATGCTTCAAAGGATCAAGAAACAAATTCAGAAAACTGCATTACACATAATCAAGAAACAAAAATTAAAACAAAAGGACCACAAAGAATTGATAACATTCTTGGAAAAAACATGACTAAAACTTATAAGGATTCAAAAATTAAAATGACACAAACACAATGTACTATCAAAAGGAAAAACAGCAAGAAAACTCAAAAATAACCTAAAAACAGAAAGGAAACAACAAGAATGTAAAGTTCTTGAATTAAAGAGCCTACAAACAACTCAAAACACAAACAAGAAGAAACCTTTAGTTTATAATTTTCTAGAAGGTGACTCTTCATGACTCACTATAGGCGTTAGAAGTGAGGAAAAGGGGACTTTTGGTGACTCTTCATGACCGGCCCTTGCTCCTATAAAAGGAGGGCTTGGGTCCTTCAAATAATAGAATTGATTTTTGAAGTAATGAAACTCTCCCAATTTGGTGATTGATTGAGTGAGTGAGAACTTGCCTTCTCCTCTTCCTAGTCTCATCTTGAGTGCCTTGATTCCTCAAGTGGTGGCAATTCACACTTATCTTGGAGCATTCACACTTCAAGTGGCGTGTTCATCAACCAAGTTCTTCAACCACATAAGTCTTCTCTCTTTTTCATTTTTTCCTTTCATCTCCATGTCCGTATGAACTCATAAACATGTCTTAGGTCCTTTCTTGCAAATTTTATTCGTTGTTTTAGCTTTAATTCATGTTTTGTTCGGTTCATCTTCTTCCTTGCTGAGTTTAATCGGTTCATCTTCATTCTTTCTTGCTTTTGTTTGGTGCATTTCAATTGATAAGCATTTTAATCGGTTCATTTCAATTCTTATGTCTTTTAACCGATTCAATTGACAAGAAATGGACTTCCATATGAGTTTTGGCTTGGTTACTTAAGTTTTGGTGAGTTCTTGAATGATAGAACATTGATCCAATTCTAGAAAAGTGCCTAATCATATTCCAGCTCAAGTTGATTCCATAAAATGTCAAAGAATCATCTATAACTTGCTATTGGAATCATATCATGTGGTATCTAGAGTTTAGGTTTCTTCTTGTTTGAGTTTTGAGTTGTTTGTATGCTCTTTAATTCAAGAACTTTACATTCTTTAATTCATGAAATTTTTTTTCCAGTAGTTCTGTTTTTGTTTTCTTCATCTACTTTAGTTCTTTTTCTTTAGGTCTCTTTTGTGTGCCTTCTTTTTCATTGAGTACCTTATTTTCTTGCTTGTCTTGTACTCACTAATCTTTGAGTTTGTCATATATCTTGTATTCCTTTTGTTATAGTCGTTTCTTGTTATACCTTTTCTTGATTGCCTTTCATTGTTTCTTTGGTTTTGTGGTGTTTAGCTTTGAGATTGTGTGCTATTGTTTTGAAATCTTTCATTTGAGGTTACTAAAGGCCTCAAGATCAGATTGGTAAAGGGGAGTATTCTTTCTTTGGAGTGCTTTGAGTGACTCTTCCCTTCGGCATTTTGTTCTAATTGTTGCTAACTTTGTTTTCTTAACATTGTTTGTTCTTGTGTTTGCTGTTTTCTTTTCTAATGGATACCTATTCAAGTGATGAATCAAAGCCACGCTCTACTCATAGAGCTTATGTTCTTAATGAATTGAAAGAAGCAAGGAAGGCTCTTGCTCAAAAGGATGAAGAATTGCAAAGATTAGAAGCACGTTTGGCTAAGATTGAATTGCAACAAGGAGTTGTCCATTCTTTGCATGAGAGACAACCTTCTCCTAAGCATTCTTCAAAGGGTTCTGCATCTGCTCACGGCTTTAGGGATGATCCTAGACGAAGGAGGCATCATCATCATTCCAATGAGAGAAATCATCACCGTGACCAAAGACAACACCATGAGTTCAAGCCTCAAGTTCCTTTTGTCAAAATTCCTAGTTTTAATGGAGATAGTGATCCTAATGTATATCTAGATTGGGAGGCTAAATGTGAACAAATCTTTAACACCTATGAGGTTGAGGAGGACCAAAAGGTGAAGATAGCCACCCTAGAATTTGTTGATTATGCCATGAAATGGTGGCATAGTTATGTAACGTACATTTGCTATAACAAGAGACCTCCCGTGGTCTCTTGGAACAATTTGGTTGAGTGTATGCGCTTTAGGTTTGTACCACCACTGATGAGAATCAAATAAAGGAGGCTTTTATTAATGGAGGAAGAGGACATCCACCCTCACATTTGAAGTTCTTCCTTTTAGTCTTCTCAAAATTAAAAGAAGACATAAAATAAAGATGAGGCCCAAGCCCAAAGCCCAAGAAGGCCAAAGCCCAAAGAGCTCAAGTCCATCCCATGAGGGGCAAGGCCAAGCTTTGAAATACTCTTGTATAGTTTTAGGAGGTGTGGTTATTAAATAAAGGAGTGTGAAAATGTAAAATAAAGTCACATTGTCCATGTGACTTAGGAGAGTGGTGTAGGTGTAGTTTTTAGGAGGTGTCATAGTAGAAAAAGGTCACACCTCCCATTTGACTTGTTTTTGGTAGGAATTTCAAATGAGTTTATTTGAATTTTCCCACCTATTTTTCAGCACCTCTAGGCTATAAATAAAGGTGCTTAGCTTGTACAATTCAGATTTGAATTTAGACTAAAGAAACTATACTCATTTTTTGAGAGAGCATTGGAGAGCTTTGTGCCTTCTTCACTAGTCTTATCTTGATGGTTCCATGGTTACCTCAAGTGGCGGCTTGCGCACTCATCTAGGAGTCTCCATCCTTCTAGTGGCGTGATCATCCAACCATACATCCATCTTCATGAGCTTTCTCCTCTCCTTCCTTCCTTCTCTTTTGATATTCATGTTTTAAGCTTGTGTTCTTGTGTTTTGGTTCGGCTAGTTCATTTTCTAGCAGCTGTTCTTCTTCTTTTTCATGTTTTGGTTCGGTGCTTTTACATTTCCAGCACTCCTTTTCAGCATTCTTGCCTTTTAATTCATTTTAATCGGTTCAATTATGTTCTTAGCCATTTCTATTCGGTGCATTTGCTTTTCCTCTCATTTTGTTCGGTTCAATTTGACAATATGTGGAACTTCCATATGAGTTTGGATTTGGTGCTAGTTTTGGTGAGTTCTTGACTTAGAACATTGATCCAATTCTAAGAAAAAGTGCCTAACTATTGTCCAACTCAAGTTGATTCCTAAGAATGTCAAGAATCATTCTCTTCTTTGCTATTGGAATCACATCAACCACACTTTAGGAAAGACCTCATGTTGAAGCTCCAACGGTTTCAACAGGGCACGCTAAGTGTGGATGCATATTTCAAGGAATTGGAAACGCTTTTGCTTAAGGTTAATTTGAGAGACAGTGAGGAAGCCTTGATAGCTAGGTTTGTAAATGGTCTAAGGAGGGATATTCAAGATGATGTTGAACTTCAAGAGTATTCATCTTTGGGATCTTTGGTTCATCTTGCAATGAAGGTTGAGGCCCAAATTGCTAAAAGAAATGCTTTTAAAAATTCTCCCAATGATGGTTACTACAAAAGCTCTTGGAAAAATAGAAAATCTTTTTCCAAAAACCCTTCTAAAGAATCTTCTTTCGAACCTAAGGAATCTAGGCCTTCAACTTCTAATCCTAAATCTCCAATCAAATCGTCTAGTAAGAAATGCTTTAAGTGTATGGGTTATGGTCACATTGCGGCTAATTGTCCTTCTAAAAGGAATATGTTTGTGCATAATGGCATTGTAGTTAGTGAGCATGATTCGGATTCACCTAAGCATTCTTCACATTCTAGATCATCTAGTGAGCATGAGAGTGAGAGTCCACTTGAAGGAGATTTGTTGGTTGTGAGAAGACTTCTTGGACAAGTTTTACAACCTTTTGATGAAAGTCAAAGGGAAAATATTTTTCATACAAGATGTCTTATTCAAAACAACATTTGTTCTTTAATAGTGGATGGTGGTAGTTGTGCTAATGTGGCTAGTACAAGAGTAGTAGATAAGCTTGGATTACCTACTATCTCTCATACAAAGCCCTACAAATTGCAATGGCTTAGTGAAGTGGGCGAAATCATTGTGAATAAGCAAGTCCTCATTAATTTCTCTATTGGAAAATACAAGGATGAGGTTTTATGTGATGTTGTACCCATGGAAGCAACACATGTTCTTTTGGGAAGGCCTTGGCAATATGATAGAAAAGTTTTTCATGATGGCTTTACCAATAAACTCTCTTTTGATTTCCATTGTCACAAGGTCATTTTGAAATCTCTCTCTCCAAGAGAAGTCCATGAGGACCAAATTCTTATGAAGAAAAAGAGGGAGAGTGAAAAAGTAAAGAGTCATAAGCTTACGCTTCTTGTTTCTAGGCATGAGGTCCAAAGGGATATAGTGGCTCACAATCCTATCTTCTTAGCTATTCCTAGACCTCTTAAGTTAGAACCACTTGTAGATAGTCCTCATTGTTTGGATAATTTGGTAAAGGAGTTTCAAGATGTGTTTCAAGATCCTCCAAAAGGCCTTCCACCTTTGAGAGGGATTGAGCACCAAATTGATTTAATTCTGGGATCTTCTTTACCCAATCGTCCGGCCTATAGGACCAATCCAAGTGCGACTAGGGAAATTCGCCAACAAATTGAGGAATTAATTGCTAAAGGTTGGGTTCAAGATAGCAGAGCCCTTGTGCTATGCCTATTATCCTTGTCCCTAAGAAAGATGGCACATGGAGGATGTGGTCGGATTGTAGGGCTATAAATAACATTACAATTAAGTATAGGCATTCCATACCTAGGCTTGATGATTTGTTGGATGAATTGCATGGTTCCAAATTTTTACAAAGATTGATCTTAAAAGCGGCTACAATCAAATCCGTATAAAACTGGGTGATGAATGGAAGACGGCCTTTAAGACCAACTTTGGTTTATATGAGTGGTTGGTTATGCCATTTGGCTTAACTAATGCTCCAAGCACTTTCATGCGCCTCATGCATCATGTTTTAAGACCATTCATTGGCAAGTTTGTTGTTGTTTATTTTGATGATATCCTCATTTATAGCTTGTCTTTATGTGACCATAAGATGCATGTTAGACAAGTCTTGGAAACCCTTAGGAAAGAACATTTGTATGCTAACCTTGCTAAATGTATGTTTGCACTTGATCATATAGAATTCCTAGGGTTTGTTGTGAGTAAACAAGGGGTGCATGTAGATCAATCTAAGGTAGTGGCCATTCAAAATTGGCCAACACCTACCATTCCAATAGCAAGATATAGATGATTCTTTGACATTTTATGGAATCAACTTGAGCTGGAATATGATTAGGCACTTTTCTAGAATTGGATCAATGTTCTATCATTCAAGAACTCACCAAAACTTAAGTAACCAAGCCAAAACTCATATGGAAGTCCATTTCTTGCCAATTGAACCGATTAAAATGCTTAAGAATTCAAATGAACCAATTAAAATGCTTAACAATTGAAATGCACCGAACAAAAGCAAGAAAGAAGGAAGATGAACCGATTAAACTCAGCAAGGAAGAAGATGAACCGAACAAAACATGAAATAAAGCTAAAGCACCGAATAGAATTGCAAGAAAGGACCTAAGACATGTTTTAAGAGTTCACATAGACATGGAGATGAAAGAAATAGATGGAAAAGAGAGAAGACTTATGTGGTTGAAGAACTTGGTTGATGAACACGCCACTTGAAGTGTGAATGCTCCAAGATATGTGTGAATTTCCGCCACTTGAGGAACCAAGGCACTCAAGATGAGACTAGGAAGAGGAGAAGGCAAGTTCTCACTTCACTCAATCACCAATTTGGGAGAGTTTCATTACTTCAAAAATCAATTCTATTATTTGAAGGACCTAAGCCCTCCTTTTATAGGGAAAGGACCTGTCATGAAGCTTACAAAGCTTACACAACAAGCTAACCAAAAGTCTCTTTCATGCTACCCATTACTAACGCCTATAGTGAGACATGAAGGTCACCTTCTAGAAAATTCTAAACTAATGCCTAAAGATGCTTTACAAAAGAGGTATCTAAGGTTTCCCTCTAAGCACCTACCTAAACGGTTGAGGAATTCCTTCAGGGACTCTCCCTGGTACTGTCTTACGTCAAAGAGATCATAAGAAATGGGTGGGGGAGCCCGATTCGCGATGTACTGCTCTCTGAACAGCTTAGAAAGTTGCACGAACGACGTTATGTGGCCATCAGGGAGGCTGATGAACCAATCCATCGCCGTGCCCACCAGCGTGCTCATGAACAGTTTGCACCGCACCGCGTCAGACCACCCCCCAACCAGCATCATCTGCGGATGGAAGGCCGTGAGATGAGCCTTTCGGTCCTCTACACCTGTGAAGGTGGCTTTAGGACCCACGAACGTGGCTGGTATTACGACGTCCATGATCGTCTACGAGAATGGCATTGGAAATTCCCTGGGTGGCATCGTTGATTCTTAATCTTCTACCTCACGTTCCCCCCTTGATTCCGCAACCCCCTACGCAATTCTTCATTGGTTCTTTGCAATTCTTCATTTCTTGCCAACGACGCAGCCAAATCAATCTGGATGCGTTCTTGATCTGCTTTTGATCTAGCCACCGTTTCTTGGAGAGCTTGCATCGTTTCCATGATCTGTTGCAGGGTGAGGCTTTCGCCTCCATTCGGTGCAACAGATCCTTGCCTCGTATATCTGATCTTTCTTTATCTTTCTTGTTCTTGCGGATGGGACAGCGTTTTAGATCGTGCCCCACGGTGGGTGCCAAATGTTCCTGCCTGTTGACTCAATTGTCTTCGCGCGCCTATGACGATCACATGCCCAAGTATCCCTAGAGGCCGTTTGCACTCCGACGCTCAAGTCAGTATAGGGCTAGGAAACACCAAAGGTAAGCCGTAGAAAGCTCTCTGTGTATCTATGTGTGTTAGCGTAAAAGCTCTGTATGAATCGCGTATCAAGAATAGCATAAAAGCTTTGTACAAATCGCGTATAGCGTACCTTATTACGTTTGATACTACCCTTTATATACTCTAGAGTTTCCACTAATTCCGCTAACCATAATTAGGTTTACTGAGGGCATGCCTTAGCGTCGCTATCACCCACTCTTAGGGCAATCTAGCATGTAAGGCTCCCTTCCTGGAGTGCAACCTCTGACGGGATGACCACCTGGGTACCAACTTGTGCACCTAATCTCTGGGGCCATCCGTCCTAGGAGTGCCCTAGTTGTTCACGTGCCATGCATGCGACTCACCCCTAGAACGTGACCCTCACGGTTCGTATCTCTTCCAGTGGCTCTTTACTTGTGTTATGCCTGAACACGTCATCCACACCACATGCATGGGCCCCTCGTGATCTAGGCTTCTCCATAACTGGCAACTGGTGTGTGGTCTGGGATCCACCTCTCGTGGCCCAGCTCTGCTGTTCGAGTCACCGATGTCCGATCTCTCTACATTGCCGAGGACACATCAGCACATCCTGGTGATCGATGTCTGACCACTCTTCGGTACCTTGGTGCACGTGCCTTGCGAGACACTAACCCATGCCGCTCGTGGGACCCACCTTACGTGGCCCCATCATTACTAGTGGTCAAATGACGCCCGAGAACTGGTTGATACAAATATTATTAATATTATAAATAGTGTTAATATTATTAATAATATAAATAATATTAATTTTATTAATAGTATTTATATAATTATTCATATTATAATAATATTTTTAATATTATGTATAAAATTATTATGATAATAGTTGGTAGGTAATAGAGATCCGTGAGTAATAGTTCGTAGGTAATAGAGATTCCCGGGTAATAGTTGGTAAGTAATAGTGATCCGTGTGTAATAGTTGGTAGGTAATGCTGAATTTACCTACGGATTCAGATCCGTGGGTAAAAATTTGTAGATAATACTGATTTTTTTTGTAGTGCAAAACCATTTGTCCTCAGTCTCCAAGGCGAGGCTCTTACTAGATACCAACTCAAACAATTGGCATACCTCAGACTCTTCCCAAACAAAAAGCCCCATTCTCCAAGTTAAGTTCCACTACCAAACATTATTGACCGAAACTCCGTAGACGCTTAACTTAGCCTCCTTATTGTAAAACAGAGAAAACGACCTCGGGAATCTATTTAGACTCCAGATCCTACGAGTCGTCTTCCTGGAACATAATATCTCTCCATTTTCAACCTCCCAATTATAATAGTCTTCAAACTTCCCTCCCCTTTTCTCTGACTTCCAAATCTTTTTCAAATCTCTCCACCACAGCGAGGCTTTGTTGTTCCTGACTCTCTGATCTTTCATAGTTCTCCAACCCCCATACTTATACTCAATAACCTCCCTCCACAACACACTCTCTTTCGAATTCAGACACCAAATCCATTTTCCCAACAAAGCCATATTGAACTGCCTATCATCTATATGCAATCTTCCTCCTTTTATACACTCATCCCCACAAAAAATTCCTATGCAGACTCACTATCTTCTTTAGCACAATAAATGACAATCTGAACAAAGAGAGATAAAACAGTGGGATAAACGACAAGACAAATTTAATGAGACAGATCCTCCCAGCCATCGAGATGAATCTACTCTTCCACTTGCCTAATCTGCTCCTTTTCTACTAACCACTTTGTTCCAAAACACTCCCTTCTTATGACACCCCTATAGACATTCCCAAGTATTTGAAAGAAGTTTTTATCACATCACAATTTAAAATAGCCGCGAAACGTAGAATCTCACCTTAAGATTCTAATTCGTTGCAAGAAGTTGCTACTTCCATATAAGAAAATTTCTTTGCTACTTCCATATGAGAAAATTTCTTCATCCAGCTTGAGATTAATTAGTGGTGTGTTAAAGTGATACGGAACAAACCTAAAGGTTGGCAAGAAGATATTAAGAGTGGAATACAACGATGTCATGAAAAAAAATGATACCAAATTAGAAAAGAAATAGAGAGTGAGAGAGAGAAAAAAACTATACTATAATAACAGAAAAATATAAATACAAGTTATATATCATATAAGCATGACATACATGTACCCATGAACTCGACCCATACATATGGCTAATATTATCTGTTATCTAGAAATGCAAAAATACTGCAGTGAATTTTGGCACTGGCAAGCATTAACAAAGCACAAATGCCTTTAACCACTGTGAGGATCAGACACCATTGATGAGCTTATGACACCTATGTGTTTCTCTGTCTTCATTTCGAATATGAGTGTGCACATAATTACAAAAAGTTCACGAGAGCACTTGTAAGTGCATTTTCAAAAAATAAGAGAAAAAGCAAAGAAAGCCCTTTTGATTGTTCAAAAAAATAGCATCCACAAACTATAATAATGCAATATAATGGATGCAGAGCGACAGTACAAGTAGCACACGCACACTTTGCAAACGAAAAGCATAAAAACAAAACTCCCTCTAAAACTCGACCAAAACAAACTTGTGGCTGAGATCCAATCTCCCTTCTCCTTCACAGCACTTCCAAAAAGGGAACATCACATAAAACCATTCCACACACCATTATATGTAGCTCAATTCTTTCACCTCACTCCTTCAGATTCAACTCAAAGCAGAATTTCCATTACCCATTTTTTTTTTTTTTACACTTTGCCTCGCCTTTCTGAATTACATTTTTATTCTATGCACGTGAGTTAGTGTTATACATACATGTAGCTAGCTAGCACTGATTCAGAAAAAGGGTACGCTGATATATAGTTTCTGCTAACACATATCACTGGAGTTTCCAATTTGGTGTAACATAGAGTGTTCATTTGGATTTGATGCTTGCCGTGGCACCTTTGAGGAGCATCAAAGATGAAAAGAACCAAGGAGAGATGGAGGGTTTCTCGATGGCCACAGCAACAACACCAGATGATTTTGACTTTGTTGACCTTTCTGAAGGGAACTTGTTGGAGAGCATCAACTTCGACGACCTCTTCGTCGGCATCGACGTTGATGGAGATGTCTTGCCGGACTTGGAGATGTTTGGTGAGTTTTCCGTCAGCGCCGGTGAAGAGTCATCGGAGATGAACTCATCAGCAGATAACAGCAAGGAGGAAAATGATAAAAATTGTGTTATCACTGCTTCAAAGACGGAAGAGGAAGATAAAAGTTCTTGTGCTGCTTCGCCTCAAGACTCGGGGTCAAACCCAGGAGAGGAGATAGTGAGCAATAAGAATGGTGAATCCGTGGTGGTGAATCCGGCTCCAAAGGAAGGTGGAAAAGGAAAAAAATCTTCATCGGCTCAACTGAAGAATAATAGTAATAGTAATAATCCTCAAGGGAAGAGAAAACTGAAGGTAGCTAGATTGTTTGTACTTATAACTTATCTTCTAATAAGTTGCTTTTATTTTTCTTTCTCTTCTACTTAGGGAATTGGTTTCGGTGAATGTCATGAGACACGAGTCATGTGCAACTGAGCTAACACTTAAGGTTCTGTCACTGTCTCACTTATGAGTCTTGACAAGGTCCCTTAGTGTAAAAATTCACGGGTACCCTGGGGTGTAAAGAGAGAGAACATTCAAAGTACCAGTGTTAGCATTAGAAAAGAAAGAAACTTAGATTTAATTCTACAAGAGCTTTTAGTAATTTTCTTATATCAGAATTGGGGGGTTTGTTTGGATAGTGTGTTGACCTTATATGCATTTCTTTACAACAACAAAAATCCAATTCAAATTAAAAATATGAAGAGAAAACAGCATCTAAGTTTTTTTGATGAATTACAAATTGATAGTGAGAATTTTTTAGAGGTTTTAATGTTGAAGTAGTCATATGGGGCAGTATGGACATGTGTGTATTTATGTTTTGTTTTTTCCTGGTTATGTGTAGGTGGATTGGACCCCAGAATTGCACAGGAGATTTGTGCAAGCTGTGGAACAGCTAGGAGTGGACAAGGCAGTGCCTTCAAGGATTTTGGAGATTATGGGAATTGATAGTCTCACTCGTCATAACATTGCTAGCCACCTTCAAGTACATTCTCCAACATATTCTTCCCTTGTGTACTCATTATTTTTAATATTTCTGTAAATCAATTTCAAGCTGCAGCTAGTTAAGCTTAGGGTTGATTCTAAACTTGTGTGGTCAAGTTCATTCACTCACGTGACTAGATACTACACCTTTTTATGGAAGCAAAGTGGAATTCAAATTTTGAACTTTCTACTATATAAGCATGTGGTATACACCTCCACACACGAATGGTAAACAAAGATCGGGAGAATTCACAGAATAAGATTGGAAACAGTAACCTTTCCCTCATGTCCAAGTTTGCTTCTCCAATTCTTGATAATTTTGTAACAACAACAGAAAGGAACTCTTCTCTGGTTCTTTCCTTTCTCTTTCTATACAATAGATATTCTTGAAGGAATACAAAGAAATACACCCTTTCGTTAAAAGCTTAAAATCTCTTACCAAAAGTTGTGCTTTAATCAAGATTATATTAGCTTATATATATGACATGACACATTGGTTTGTTTACATGTAGTGGTCAGAGTTTGGTTGGACTTTTTTGTTTGTCTTATGGTTCCACACATTGGATGCTTGGATTTGAATCAATGATAATAATTGAAAAGCAGGATTTGAGAGGATGATTTCTGAAACATGTGGGTTTTCTGTATTTGAGTGCAGAAATATAGATCTCATAGGAAACACTTGCTGGCTCGTGAGGCTGAAGCAGCAAGTTGGAGTCAAAGAAGGCACATATACGGTGTTGGTGGAAGTGGAGGGAAGAGAGGGGGGAGTCCATGGCTAGCACCCACCATGGGATTCCCTCCTCCAATGACCACAATGCACCATTTTAGACCTCTGCACGTATGGGGACACCCCTCCACGGACCACTCCTTCATGCACATGTGGCCTAAACATCTTCCACCTTCACAACCACTCTCATGGCCATCACCTGCACCACCCCAAGACCCTTCTTTTTGGCACCAACGGGTTAACTCTCTCAACTTTCTCTTACCAATCAAACCCTTCTTCATTCTTTTTTCTCTTTTTTCTCAACAACTGATAATTGATAATTGTTCAAAATTTGAACTACCTTTCAATAATTATGCAGGCACATGTGCAAACAGTATAAAGTACTTTTACTTTATCAATTAATCATATTTCACTCGTACTATATATTATATATTATAAAACTTTATAAACCTATGTGCACAGTGGTTTATAATTTGATATTGTTTTATATTGTTAATGAATGCCATATTTTTATATTCAGAAATTACTTGTCCTTTCTATCTCCATTTAACTAAAATATTTCGTCACTGTCCAGGTTTTATTTTCCTTATTCAAATAGAATAGTTTAAAAAATTATATTATTCAAATCATAGTTTTTAAATTAGTATTTTTAATGTATAGTTGTCAAAATAACATTTTATCTTACGAAATATTATATATTTTATTATTTTAGAAAGTTTTATTAAAAATACTTTTAGTATTTAACTAGAGAGAGACAGAAAAAAAAATACTGATAAGAAAAACTAGTTTGAGTGGTTTATACCAGTCAATAAGCCTCTAGTTGAATACATAAAAGAAATAAAATGACTGATTATAAAAATCATAGTATCTTCTATATTTCCGTCATACATATACATGTTATAGTGTAACTTTTCTTTTTCGCAAAAAACTAAAATTAAATCTATTTATAGTTCACCTTTCTTTATTGGAAAAAAATTCTTTAACATTCAAAAACAAAACACATACACCGACAAACTATTATAATAATCTAACAATATAATAATATTTTAAATTAACTGTATGCTTTGTGTGTTAAAATATTACCACCTTTTTTATTTGTTTAAAATCTGATATATGCCTTGAAACAGGCTCCAAGTGCACTAATACCAGGAACAGCTTGTTTCCCACAACCTCTGACACCAACGGTAACTACTCATTACAGCCTTACTATTTTGGAGCCATGCACATTGTCTTCACCTTTATATTCTTGGATCATTTTACAAGCATTACTAGTGTAAAGTTATTGTCATATTTACTTGCAACCACAAACACAAAACTATATATATAGTAGTATAAAATCATTGTCGCATTTTTTGTCAACCAAAACCACATACTATATTGCAGTATAATTTTGGCTCACTCACCATAGAGAAAATACAAATATATCATGCAGGGTTTTGGAACTCACCTTGTCCCTGGCATCCCACCTCATGCCATGTACAAAGCAGATCAAACCATTGGCATCCAGGGTCCCCGTCCCCTACTAGATTTTCATCCGGTAAATTTCTCTCTTTTTTTTTTCTCTTTTTAGTTAAATGGTTATGTATAAACAGTATAAAACATTTTTCACTGTTAATCAGATATCATAAACCTAGGGATATATAACCTAATTCTTTTGTTTTCTTTCCTCACATAAACATATGTTTGCATGTGGAAAAGTTCATTGAATTGTGTACTAGGTTTTTCTGGTTAAATTTCATTTCATTTTAATAGTGTCTCTTACATGTACAAGGTACGAGTAACATTAGCCTAACACTCTTGTATTGTAGGTGTAATAACCTTTTATGATGAATTATTGTAGAGTGAGCACATACCTCACTAACCTATCACCAGTGAAGGTTTCTTTGCTTTTGCCTTTCATTGTGCTTCATCACTTCTTTTCCACAAACATACGCACAAAATTTGTCCCTCTATCTAAAATTTGTCTGTTCCCTTGGCATGTTTCAATTTCAGTAGTAAATGTGTTGAACTTGGAGGCTAGTACAAAGTGGTAGCATATAGACATACATGCATATTCTATACATAATTTTGTATATTTTCACGCTTCAATCATTGCATTTCTCTTTATTCTTCTCTTCTTTTTATTATATTATTTTCTTCCATTACATTGTGATAAATAACCACACACACACATTGTGATAAATATATATATATATATATATATATATTTGCTGTACATAAGAAAAGAAAACTACATATGACTAATTAATTTCTTTTGTATATTTTTTTTATTGATTTACAGTCAAAAGAATGCATAGATGCAGCTATTGGAGATGTTTTATCAAAGCCATGGCTGCCCTTACCTCTTGGACTGAAGGCTCCAGCAATTGATAGTGTGATGAGTGAATTACAGAGACAAGGGATTCCAAACATTCCACCAACTAGTGCTTGAAATTAAGCAACCATTGAGGGAAAGTTCTTCCTTTGGTGTCCTCTGAAGGCCACTTAACCCTAATTTGACGACTTCTCATCCATTAGATGTTGCATTTTCCTATATGTTACATCTAAGCTACTGTGTGAGTTCATTCAAATGCTTCTTGTTTTGCTTTCAACAGCAAAAAGAAAAGAAGAAGAAACTTCAAAAACTTTTCGAATTTTCTGGAGCTATAATGCATGAGTCAGTGGTTTCATCATGGCGTGGTGAGTATAGCCATTTTGTATATGTACGGTTGTAAAGGCAGCTATTTTTGTAATAGCTTCATGAGCAGAGAAAATCTCAATAAAGTAATCAAAAGTTTCTTTTTTCAGGTAAACCTCTAATTAGTTAAGTGATCACTCTAGGATTTCACCTCATTTCTTTTACACTATCATTCACACCCTACTTTTGAGAATTTTTTTAATCAGCAACCCTACATTTGAGAATAAAACTGAAGAGAAAAATAATAATTAAGTTTTCCTTCCCTTTTATCATAAAATATGAGATTTTTTTAATCACTAATAATAAATAGATAAATATGGATCACTTAAGGTGAACCAACCTTAAACAACTCCAAATACAACAAGCCAACATAATACTAATTGTTCTTGCTGGTTGATCTTGACAACAAGCTCTAGCCCAGGTCTGTCTCTTCTGGAATCTATTCTACGTCTTGTTGTACTGGAATGTGCCTCCTTTGAAACAGAGGGGGTCCTACCTGTTGATTGCACTTACACGATCAAGTCAGTAAAGGGCTTGCTAAAAATCAAGAAGTTTTCAGGTTTAGTCCTAGAAACAACATACCTTTACCTGGGGTCTCTAGCCTATTTTATAGCTTATCTTTTGTAACAGCTTTCTCTCACGGGAATATAATCTCAACTGAAAGCATAGTCAACATGAAAACATTTTGTTTAGGGGTGCCCTCTTTAGGTGCAACAACAGAAAGGAATCTTATATCTAAGGAGTGCATAAAATAATAACAGAATAATCACTTGCCAGTAGGGCACACTAGTGCAAAATGAAGAAAAGACTATTATTTATTTAGTGCGGTTTTGCGCTTACACACGCATTCGTAAAAAACGCGGTGGCATTTTTGAAATTATGTTGATTTACAAATGCGGCTTTACCTAATAGCCGCAATTGTAAATCTTTTTTACCCTAACATTTGGAGCGCACCACATTTTTCATACTTTCTTTCTCCTCTCCGCGTTTCCTTTCACTGTTCTTGTTCCGTTCCAACTCGCGTTTGCGCCATTTCTGCTCCATGTAAGTTCTTCGTCCTCATCGTTTTGTGTTGCGCCGAATGTATTTTTCGTTTTTCTTTGGTTTGGTAGTTACTGTTACATTGCCTTCGTGTTTGATGGGTTTTTCTCTTTGCTCCATCACAGCTTCATTGTCCACCACTGCCTTCGCTGCCGCCGCCCCCGCTTCCGCTCCTTGTGCACTCTTCACCAACGAAGCCTTCTCACACAAGGTTGGTGGGTTTTTTAAATTTTTTGATTTTTTTGAATGTTATGAATTTGTTTTTTTTTATGTATTAATTATAATTTTTATTTTTTTAAAATTTATATTATTCAGTAATTATTATAATTTGTACTTATGTTATGTTAGTTGTTAGTGTACCGACCAGGTCATCGGGTATGATGACGTGTCTAGCACGTGACTATGTGGGGCGTGCTCAGCAGAACACGTGGACAAGAGGAAGATGAATAGTTCAGAAGTGAGCATAGTCGCCGATTCGTGGAACTGGCGTTCTATAGCGAACATGATCGGTTGTCGCTGGATTTCTGTGTGATCGACGTAGTACGTAATGGAAGATCGGCTGGCCGGACATCGCCACAAGGAGCACGTCGCCGGATCTCCCAGTAAGCTTAGTTGAAGCTGCTGGAGGCTCAGAGGAGTAAGTTCAAGCGTATAAGCTCAGTAAGATGATTGTTGCGCCAGCATAGGGCGAGAAGGTCGTGTGGGTTGAAGGGAACAACTTTCCCATCAGCGACAGGATTCCTAGAGTGGACATTCGTTGGTGGCAAGGTTTCCTCAGCTAGAACATGCATGGCGTAGCAATAAGGAAGGTGCCACTTGCGACAAACGATATCACAGAGATGGTGCACTTTGCTGCGTCTGATACTCGCCTTGTCAGGTGGTGTTCCAGAGCATAGTACGTGCTAGATTACTCCTTGAGTAGGAGACTTAGCCGCACGACTGGTTATTACACAGAAATAACGCTCAAGTTAACCCAACCCAGATGACGACACGTGTAGGGTTGGCTGCAATATGGAAATGACACTCGAGTTATCCTAGCTCAGATGATGACACGTGTAGGGCTGGGTGCTACCTGCTACCCCAGCCCAGATGGCGACACGTGCAGGGTTGAATGCGAGCCACGCGTCCAAAGCGTAACTGCCTGGAGAGAGCAAAAACCTAGCTATAAAGGTAAACTTAACAGAATTTGCAGAGGTACGTTTTTCATTACGGCCCATTGCTAGGGTTGTGTGCACTTTAGTACGGTTCTACAGAGTATATTTTTCTCTCAGTTTTTGGGTGTTTGTGTCACTGACTTGAGCGTCGGAGCGCCACCGGCCGCAAAGGCGCCACCTTGTGTTCTTCAAGTTCTCAGAGAGGCTATTTGTGGTGTGGACTTGAAGGGCACGTGGTGTGAAGCTGGTGAGGAGGATCATGACGAGGCAACGCTCTTGCGCTAGGTCAACCGGCAGGAACATCTGGCGCCCACCGTGGGGCCGTATAAAAGGTGATTCCCAACCGCAGTTCGAGTTTGCTGAAGTTTTGGTGTTTTCTGTCCAACCGCTTGCTGTCGCAGTCGATTTTCAAAGTTCTCACCGTTCATTTGGAGTTTCTTTGAGTTGCTGAGTTTTCTGGGAAAGGATGAGGACAACGCGCTCTAGTTCAATCGCGCCGTCAACAGATGAGGATGTTGTGTCTATGACGCAGGTCATGGACATGATGAGGACGCTGCAGGAGAACGTGGCTGCATCACGTTCTGAACAGGAAAGAATGCACGAGGTGCTGGTGGCCTCGCAAGCTAGGAATGAGGAGCTCAACAGGGTCAACGAAGAGCTGCGTAAAGCTCTTCAAGAGCGGGAGGAGCGTGCGGTCGGGGACAGATCTGCACCCCTATCCCCACAGCGCAGCTTTCCCATGCCATTTTCTCAAGAGATCATGGACTCGGTGGTCCTGGCCAATACGGTGGCGGTGAAGGCGTCTTTCACCGGTGTGGAGGACCCTGAGGCTCATCTCACGGCGTTTCACACCCAGATGATGCTCTCGGGGGGGTCGGACGCGGTCTACTGTAAGGTGTTCATGAGCACTCTTAGTGGAACAGCGTTGGACTGGTTCGTCATTTTACCTACTGGCCACATTACCACATTTCAACAGTTTTCCAAGATGTTTGTTGAGCAGTATATAGTGAACAAGGCACCACCATTGGTGTTTTACGACCTGTTCGACGTGAGGCAGTACCAAGGGGAGTCCCTGAAGGATTTCCTGAACAGATTCGGAGCTCAGATAGTCCGCTTGCCAGGTAAAGACGAGGAAATGTTTGTACATGCCTTCAAGAAGGGTGTGTTGCCCGGACCCTTTAGTGAGTCGCTTATCAGGAGTCACCCCGCCACGTTTGCTGAAATCCGGCGACGTACCGTGGCTCACATCGCTGCTGAAAGCGAAGTCTCCGAGAAAAGGGGAAACGCGGCCCCTAAACCCTAAACCCTAAACCCTAAACCGCACGCCCAGACAAGGGTCCAGCCGCAGAGGGTAATGGAGGCAGCGGCGGGAAAGAGGGACCAAAGGATGCGTCATCCTTTTGACCCTAAGAAGAATAAGGGGAAGGGCCGGGGCGGCCCAGAGAGACTAATCGCCCGCCAAGGTATGAGTTCGTAATGGGGTTGGCCGATCTGATCGCCATCCCGAATATTGCTGTCAGGCTCAAGGTGCCTGAGAAGACAACGGAAAAGGTTTTGGGTCCAAAACCAGACGCGTGGTGTGAGTTCCACAAGAGCTTTAGCCACTCCATCAACTCGTGTTTGGCTTTGGGATACCAACTCGCCGAGTTGGTCAAGTGTGGAATCTTGAAAGATTACTTGCTGGAAAAGCAAGCGGGCCAATCAACAGGTTCCCAACCGGCGGGCAACGAAGGACAGCAACACGAGGTGCCCATTCACGGTGAGATCCACACCATAGCTGGTGGATTCTCGGGAGGAGGTTGTACTGCATCGCAGCGCGAGAAGTACGCAAGGTCGGTGATGTCGGTGGAAGTTTTCGAGGATCACTCACCCGACGTGGACATCACATTCACCAAAGGAGACCTTAGGGACGTTGTGCCTCACGACAACGACCCTATTGTGATCTCTGTTGTCACGGCGGGAAGGACCGTCCACCAGGTGCTGGTCGACCAAGGAAGCTCGGTAGATGTAATGTTTTGGCCGACTTTTGAAAAGTTACAACTATCCCCCGATCAAATGAGACCGTATGGGGGCTGCTTGTACAGTTTCGCCGGCGATCAAGTGGAGGTCAGGGGGTATATTGAGTTAAGGACGACGTTCACATATGGTTTGGCCTCACGAACAGAGAAGATCAGGTACCTTGTCGTGAACGCTTCGTCGGCATACAACATACTGTTGGGAAGGCCAACCCTCAACAGGACAGGAGTTGTGCCTTCAACAAGGCACATGAAGGTCAAACTACCGTCTATGGAAGGTTTGATCATCACCATCTGTTCTGACCAAAAGGAGGCGAAGAAGTGCTATGAAAAAAGCCTCAAGAACAAGAGATATGTATGCCACGTAACCACAACGCCGCCCCATGGCGTGGAGCCCGCACAGGATAACCGGCGAGTTGCGAATACGGTGTTGGAGGTGGCCGCCGAGGGTGATGTGCCGATGGAGGACATCGAGACGAGGTCTGAGGGCGCCGCCTAGGTGGAGGGAGAGAGGAGCTGCCCGGTGACCGCCAGGGAGACGGATATCGCGAGGGTGGTGATCGCCAGCGAGAAGAAGCCTCAGCCGGTGGAGGAATGGCTTGAGAGGAAGATCAATGGTGTTCCGTCCGGCTGACCGGGATCGTCTTTGCGCGTGGCCTGTCCTCGCGAGCTAGGGCACCTTCGTCTTGCTCCGTCTGTGAGTACCTGAAAGAAGTGAACAAAGGGGCACCCTCGCGGCCGTTTGCACTCCGACGATCAAGTCAGCTAGCGAGAAACATCAAAGTAACACACCCTTGGGAGGTGGCCGAAGAAACTGTGCTAAGTGACTAAAAACTGAGAACTAGAATGGGGTTGCCCTAATTGCCTTGTGCCCACTGTGAGTGCACCGCGAAGACAACTAGGGTTTCTCTCTCTATGTATCTGTGTGAATATAGGTTAAAAACTCGGTCCCCTTTTTCAAATGCCCCCCAGGTCCCTTTTTATACACCTCTCATCTTTTTAAAGCGCGTTAAAGCGCATTGAAAGCGTATAAAAACATTCCTTGGAACATTCGAATCTTAACTGAATTAACGCGTACCTTGGCAAACTTTAACTGAAACCTTTAATGAGCACGTGTGCCTTGCCACGTGTCCCTTTGACTTGATCGTTTATTCTGTGTAGAGGGTCCCACAACGCCGTCCCCCAACTTAGGGTTATTCTATCGTGTGAGCCCTCTTTCCTACGAAGTGCTTCCGGCTCGTGGGTTGACGTTCTGGGTGCCAAATCACGTGCCCCAATCACTGGTTACTTGCCCTGGGGTATATCTACCTTTCTCTCGTACCATGCACGTGGTTCTCCCTGGTTATGGCCCTCTTACGGGTCGTATATGTTCCAGGGTCTCCCAGCAGTGGCGTGGATACTTCATGAGTTAGGGCATCCCCTTCTGGTGCTAAACTTGCGGCCTTGAAGCCGCCTTTCTCTTCCCTTTACTGCTGTTCTGGACTGTCGAGGCCCGAAGCCTCTCCGGCGATGCCTCTCTCCCTCGGGCGATGCTTCTCTTTGGGCGATGGCTCACTTGGGTGACGACTCGAGCAGTCTACCTGCTGACTTCTCTTCTTTGGGTCCCTCGAGGGGCCCCCATCATGCATTGACTCTGACCTTCGGTCAACGCCCGATGACGGGACGGTACACAAGCCCCCCAGTCTTGAGCTGAAACTAGTTTCAACGAAAAGACTAAGGCTAAGGCCTCGCCCCGTTGTCCTTGCGATATCTTGATGACGTGTCACTCCCTGACTGGTTGACGTGACATTTTCTGCACCGTCGGCACTACGTACCCTCGAGGACTCTGACGATGTGATATTCTCTAAGCAAGAAAAGTGACTCTCCAGGTCATGCCGTGATCTTATGACATGTGGCTCAATCGCACGACCCCCGTTTGGCGTCTTTCGGCGCCTCAACTGTAATGTTTGGGTCTTTGAAATCCCGTACTTGCACTCATCGTTCCCATATCAGTTCATCTTTCCTTCTAAAGAGTTCTTCTTGGAAAGAGTTCTTCTTGCGTTCTTTTATCGTCGACTTCTCCCTTCTGTGTTACTGTCGGATCCTTCTTCTTTGATCATTTAGGTCCTTTATTGACATCTTGTCTCAACATGTCTTCCAACCCTTCTTCCGCCAGAGTTAGCCCTAAGGATCTCTACGCGTGGGCTTCGCGCGAACTCCTTGATGAGTGCTCGAGTTTACTTTCCACCAGAGCCTTGAGGGAACATGTGGGGGACTCGAGCACCTATGATCACCGTGCCTTTGCGAAGAGGCACGACGATGATATCACCGTGCTTCCCTGCACCCTAGGGGAGCCGATATGCGGAGACGAGCGGACCAACGATGGGGTCCCCTTTTTCTACTTTTACAAGGTGGTCTTTAAGCGCGTCGGCGTGCGCCTTCCGTTTTCTAGGTTCGAGAGAGAGCTGCTAACAGAGATGAACGCTGCCCCAGCCCAACTGTATCCTAACAGTTGGGCCTTCGTTAAAGCCTTTGACATTCTGTTTGGTTTCCTAGGATGTGCACCCTTTGTAGACATCTTCCTTCACTTCTTTGAGGTGAAGAGGCAGAGAAATAACCTCTGGGTGACTCTCAGTAACGTTCCCGATAGGATTCTTTTGACCCCTTTCCAGCAAACCTTCACAGGGTGGAAAGGTAGGTTCTTCAAGGTGTGCTGTTCCGACCTTGTGCCCTCTGCTCTGGACGGCTTTCCATTGTATTGGACGAAGGACGCCAGGGCCTTGAAATCTAAGCCTCTTAAGAAGTTGTCCCCGAGGGATCAGGAGGCTTGCCGGATCCTAGCGGGTGTTGGAGGCTTTGACGCGGCAGCCTTAATAAGCCTAGAATATAATGCCGAGCTTCTGGGAAAATACATATGTGCGGGAGACTTCCCTTATGACCTTCCTATTCCTTGCTTTCGTTGGATTCTTGTATGATTTTGTTTTGAAATGCTTTTTTTTGTGCCCTTCTTTTACTGTGCTTGTCCTTTTTTTTTGTATAGGTTCGAAGATAAACGATCAACAAAAGTCGTTGCTGGCCCAGGCGTTGAGATTCGGGGACGAAGCTTCTTCGTCGCACTGCTCAAACTCCGGGGGCCACTGAAGAGTGACCTGTTTTTGCTTCCCGTGCGAACATTAGAACGTGTACAGGATTATCTTTTCACCTAACTTGCAACTGTTATGAACTCTATCTGTAACCATAACTCTGGATTTAATCTTTTCTTTATGTTAAACGCTACTCGATTTATTTTTGCTTGCTCGCATCCGCTTTTGTTTTCTTTGTTATACTGCGTGCGTTGCCTTCAGCACTCGCCTCTCGTGTATTCGACCTTAACTCTTTAAGTAGCACGTGCCCTTCTCCTCTGTTCTCTGTTCTTTCCCTTTGAGTCGTGACATATTCTCCTCTTGATTCCCTTTCTCACAGCCTCGTTTGCTCTTAGTACCTGTGAGGGATGTTCATGTGTTTGAACTTCCTCGCCCGAACCACCAACAACTTCAACTGAGTTTACTGGGGAATAGGCGGTGTGCATTTTTGGGCGATGCCTTACATAGGCGATGCCTGTACGAGGCGATGACCCGAGCTGTCTTCTTGGGCAACGCCTTACTTAGGCGATGCCTGCACGAGGCGATGACTCGAGCAGTCTTCTTGGGCGACGCCTTACTTAGGCGATGCCTGCATGAGGCGATGACTCGAGCAGTCAACCTGTTGACTCTGAACTTTGGTCAATGAAAAGAGAAATGCCTCGCCCCCACTATCTACGTGGCATTCCCTGCTGACGTGACATTCCTTTGTTCAGTTTGATTTGACACTCTCGAGACATCTGACGCGACGTTCTCCGTGTTCGACGTTTAAGTTATGTTTTAATCTCTTGACACGTGGTGCGATCCAACGACTGAGGACGAGCGTCGCTTGCGCTTCCAAGTTAACGTTACATCTTTCGAAAGCGCGCGCTCCAATCCACTGTTTCATTCACCTCTTGCATTTTCTCTACTGTTCATCTTCCCCAAACTCTCTCTGCAATCTTCGTTTTCTCTCTCGCTTTTTCGATCCTCGAATCTCCAGATACTCAAAAAGGTATGATCTTTCTCCATCACTGGCCCTCTCTTTAACTTTCGTACTGATACAACTTCCTGGGACTGTTTATTTTCCTCGTATCTCTTGTATTCTCTTTCGCATCTCTCTGTTCCTTTTCCCCTTCCCCTTTTCTGAGCTTCTTCGTGCGGGTAGGGATTCTCGTAAGGTTTTTGTTTCTTTCCCCTTTCCTATCCTTTTTTGCTAAAACTTTTTCTCATCTTTATTCTTCAGTCTCTTCGCCAATGGCTCGTACTAAAACAACAGCCAATCCTCCACCCCTCAACGTTAACTATAGAGACCTTTACTCGTGGGCTCTAGTCGAACTGCTCGACGAGTGTTCAAGCTTAGTGTCCACTAAAGCCTGGAGGGACCACGTAGGGGAACCATGTACCTACGACCATCGTGCCTTTGGGAAGAGGCATGATGATGACATTGCAGTGCTCCCTTGCACTCTAGGAGAGCCTGTTTGTGGGGATGAGCGGACCAATAACGGGGTCCCTTTCTTTTATTTCTACCAAGTTGTTTTTAAGCGTATCGGGATGCGTCTGCCCTTCTCCCGATTTGAGAGGGAGCTGTTGACGGAGATTAACATCGCCCCAGCCCAACTGCACCCCAATGGCTGGGCCTTCGTCAAGGCCTTTGGTGTTTTGTGCGGCTTCTTCGGGTGCACTCCTTCCGTTGACATATTCCTGCATTTCTTTGAAGTGAAGAAACAGGGGAAAAACCTCTGGGTGAGCCTCAGCAATATCCCTGGAAGGGTTCTCCTATCTCTCTTCCAACAATCCTTCAAGGGGTGGAAGGGGAAGTTTTTCAAAGTCTGCTGCTCCGACTACGACCCTTCTGCCCTTGACAGTTTTCCCCTATATTGGGTGAATGAGGTCAAAATCATGAAGTCCAAGTCTCTGGATGAATTGCCCTCGAACGATCGAGAGGCTTGCAAGATCTTGACCAGTATGGGAGGCTTCGATACCGCCACCCTGATAAGCCTGGAGTTCAACGCTGATGCTTTAGAAAAATACATAAGTATGAACGTCTTTTCCTACGACTTTTTCGGCTTTGCTCTTGGTGGATCTTTGCTTAATGCGCGATTTTCCTGCTTCTTTGTGTCTTACTTTCGCCTGATGCCTAACTTCTGCTATGTTTGCTTTATTGGTGTAGGTTCAAAAATGGATAGGCAACGCCGGTTGCGTTTAGCCTAGTTACTAAGGCCCAAAGATGGAGCTTTGGCGTCTCCTCCCTCGGCCTCTTCCGCACCTCCATCTTCTCCTAACCCCCAACCTCAACCTGCAACAACACCAACGAACCCAACAACCCCAGCTTCTACCCGTCTACTTCCAAGCTCTCCACCTCCCATCGCCGTCGTGCCTCTCGCGCTAGTTGAGGCGGGCGCTTCCTCAGCCCCCCTTGACAAGGGCAAGCGGGTGGTGGAGGTTGTTTCTGATGATGAGGACTCTGCTGAGGGGCAAGTCTTCAAACAAAAAAGGACCCAACATGCCCCTCAGATGGTCGCCTCCGCCACTTCCTCTTCTCATGGGGCGGAGTCCTTAAGGGAGGATCCACCGAGCGCCACCTCCCCTCCCCAATCAATGCATCAGGAGAGGGGGTTCGAAGCTGAACCCGTGGTCATTCTTCCCCCTGCCCCAAAAATCCCTCTTCCCATGCAGGAGTCATTGAGGGGGTTCCTGAGCCTGGGATCTGCTAGTAGCCAAGTTGAAGAGCCTCAGAGGGAGAGCATGTACTATTACATGGGCCTCTTCATGTCTTGTGCCTACACTTGGCACAAACAGTCCAGGGCCAGGACCGCCCAAGCTTCTGCCTTTCAAGCTCTGGAGAAGGAAGTTTCTTCTCTGAAAGAGGGGCAGGAGAAGCTCAAAGAGGAGAAAGAGAGGCTGGCCGCCCACTGGGGGCGTCAAGAGGGTGCCTACAAAGAGTCTCTAAGGATGGCACAAAAGGCCAGGGAAGAGGTCAACAAACGGCTGCACGAGGTGGCCCAGACCCAAGCTTCTTAATGAAGTGGTCCCTCTTCGCACAAAAATTGCTGATCTTGAAGCGGTTGCAGAAACCTCGAAAGCCTACCAAAAGAAACTCGAGGATCAGTGCGTGGATCGGGAGCAAAAGCTGGGGAAAACTGAGGCTGCGCTCGAGTCCAAAACTGGTGAATGCGCCTAGTTAACCACTGCAAATGCCACCCTCCAGGCCAAGGTTCAGGAGTTGACTTCTGCCTTGGCCTCCAAGGACCAAGAAATGGTAGCTCAAGCCGCTAATTTCAAAGTTGTTGAAGATAAGCTGGTAGGGGAGTCTGCTTCAAGTTTCGCTGAGGGGTTCACAGAGGCCCTTGTTCAGGCTGCTTGTGTGAACCCAGGAATCGACGTTTCTGGGTGCAACCCTTTGAACGAGGTAGTCGACGGCAAGCTGGTGCCTTTGGAGGCTTCTGAAGAGTAGCCCATGCCCCCATGCCTATACAGAATTATCTGATAGTTACCTTTTTCTCAATTTATAATTGTCGCGAACCTTGTCTGTAATTATGACTATGGATTTATTTTAATGCTTATTTGAACTTCATCTTTACATTCTTGTCCGCTTCTAACTTCTTTTGCACTCTTATCCGTTTATGCTTTCTTTTCTATATCAAAGGCTCAACTGGTACTTGCCTTTGATGCATTTCTCGGTTGTTTCGCCTTTACTCTGTTGTGTAATCATCTGTTATAGCTGACTAACTCTTGCCTTAAAGAAATCAACTTAGCACCCATTGGTGCTTAATCCTGTGAAAATCAACTTAACTGAACAAACTATTAGTTCGTAACGATAACACTTAATGCAAGATCACTTACTGGGCAGTGGCTTGGGTCAATCTTAATATCTGAAATGTCGTTCGCCTGAACTGCTAAGTGTCATGCACATTTCTATGTTAACGCCTAAAACATTGCTGGCCTGGTTCTGCACTGAGGACTTTCAATCTTGCCTCCATTTACTTAAGCAAAGAGGTCTTTTAATCTGTTCTCGCCTGAACTCACTCGAGGGTGAGGAGGGCTTTCTCTGGTGCCTCCACATTGCCCAGGGGTACTCCCCTTTCCCCGGATGCACTGAGGACTTTAAACTGTTCTGAACATCGGACGCTGGAGCTAGCTGTTCCTACGTGAGGAGGGGGCGTCCCGAAGGAATCCCTTCACCCCTGATCAAGGACTAGGCACCCAGATTTAACTTGTATTTATCATCTAACACTGGGGCTAGCTATTCCTACTTGAGGAGGGGGCGTCCCGAAGGAATCCCTTAACCCCTGATCAAGGACTAGGCGCCCAGATTTAACTTGTATGGTACCGGGGCTAGCTATTCTTACTTGAGGAAGGGGCGTCCCGAAGGAATCCCTTAACCCCTGCTCAAGGACTAGGCGCCCAGATTTAACTTGTACGGTACCGGGGCTAGCTATTCCTACTTGAGGAGAGGGCGTCCCGAAGGAATCCCTTAACCCCTATTCAAGGACTAGGCGTCCAGATTTTAACTTATCTGGTACCGGGGCCAGCTATTTCTGTTTGAGGAGGGGCGTCCCAAAGGAATCCCTTAACCCCTATTCAAGGACTAGGCGCCCGGATTTTAACTTATCTGGTACCGGGGCTAGCTATTCCTGCTTGAGGAGGGGGCGTCCCGAAGGAATCCCTTAACCCCTATTCAAGGACTAGGCGCCCGGATTTTAACTTATCTGGTACCGGGGCTAGCTATTCTTGCTTGAGGAGGGGGCGTCCCAAAGGAATCCCTTAACCCCTATTCAAGGACTAGGCGCCCGGATTTTAACTTATACTGGCATACCTGTTATCTTACCCTGGACTTGACTTCTGCTTGACTGTTTGGTGGCGACGCCTATTTCTGGCGATGCCTTGTTCTGACGACGCCCTCTCTTAGAGACGCCTCACCTTGGCGACGCTTCATCTTGGCGACACCTTATCTTGGCGACGCCTTCTCTTGGTGACATCTTATCTTGGCGACGCCTTATCTTGGCGACGCCTTATCTTGGCGACGCCTTACCTTGGCGACGCCTTACCTTGGCGATGCCTCATCTTTGTCTTTGTTTCTTTGACCTTTGATCTTAGATCATATGAAAGGGAAAAAAACTAGCATAGGAATATCTTTAAACTTTTCTTTTCTTTATTTGGGTGACCTCGTTAAAAAACCCCGGGAGGGAAAAAGAGTGTCCCCTTTACAAAATTTCAACTAAAATAAAACTTTAAATTCGTCGCATTCCAACTGTGTGGGATGGGGCCCCCTTCTAGGGTTTCTAACTTATACGACCCATTCCCTTTGGCCTTGGTTACTCTAAACGGTCCCGTCCACTTAGGAGACAACTTGTTCTCTAATTCGTAGGGGTGAGCCTTCCTCATGACCAGATCGCCAATCTGGAATTGTCGCAACTTCACTTTGGAGTTCTACTGACGCTCCACTCTTCTCTTCACGGCCTCGGCCTTAATTTTCGCTTCTTCCCTAGCCTCATCTATCAAGTCCAGGTTCACCCTCCTTTCTTCGTTGGATTCTTCTAGGAAACGGGGCGAGCTCTCGTGTATCTCCATAGGGATCATGGCGTCCGATCCGTACACTAGGCTGAAAGGTGTCTCCATAGTGGAGGATTGAGGCGTGGTGTGGTAAGCCCATACAATCCTTGGCACTTCTTTTGCCCATGCCGCTTTAGCCTTCTCTAGTTTGCGCTTCAATCCTCTCAACAAAACTTTGTTTGCTGATTCGACCTGCCCATTTGTCGGGGGGTGTTCGACTGACGCGAACACCTGCTTGATTCCTACTTCTGTACACAACTTTCCCAACTGCTGACTCGCGAACTGGGTGCCATTGTCTGAAATGAGACGCCTTGGCACCCCAAACCGACACACAATGTTCTTCCAAACAAAGTGCTGTACCTTGTGCGCGGTGATTTGTGGTACTGGCTCGGCCTCTATCCACTTGGTGAAGTACTCGATGGCAACGATCAAATACTTCATCTGCCTTATTGCTAATAGGAATGGACCTAGGATGTCAATCCCCCACGTATGGAAAGGCCACGGGCTGTATATGGATCTCAGCTCCTCAGGCGGCGCCTTGTGCCAATCAGCGTGCATCTGACACTACTTGCAATGCTGGGCGTATCGCACGCAATCCTCTCTTACTGTTGGCCAGAAAAACCCTACGCGTATCACCTTGGATGCCAAGGATCTTCCTCCCACGTGGCTCCCACAAATGCCTTCGTAGAGCTGAGCCGTTATCCTGGTGCACTCATCGCCGCTTACACACGTCAAGATAGGGTGCGTAAACCATGTCTGAACAATATCCCATCTACTAGGGTGTACCTGGTGGCGTTCCTCTTAATCTTCTTGCCCTCTTCTGGCTCCGCTGGGAGGATTCCATCCGCTAGGTATCGCCTGTAAGGGGTCATCCACGTGTCGCCTTCCTCCACAACACACACATGTACACTCCTTTCTTCATCTGGCGCGGCTGCGTAAGTACTGATGCAGGGTGCCCTCACCGTATCTTGAATTAATGAGCGATGACTCCTTAGTTTTCCTCTTGTCGTACTAACATGAAGGACGTCCACCCTATTATCTGCAACGAATTTTCGCGGCGTTTTGAGGGTCTCCTGTATTACGGTCCTCTGCCTTCACCCCTTGCCTGAGCTAGCCAGCTTGGCGAGCAGGTCAGCTCTGGCATTTTGCTCCCTGGGGACATGCACCAGCTCAAACGCAGCGAAGGCTCTTTTCAACACCTCGACGTGCCTCAGATATGCTGCCATCTAGGGTTCCTTTGCTTGGTATCCCCCTGTTACTTGTCCTGTGACCAATTGTGAGTCACTCTTTGCCAAGAGGCTCTGAGCACCCATTTCTTTAGCCAAAAGCATCCCCGCAATCAACGCCTCGTACTCCGCCTGATTGTTGCTTGCCTTGAAGGCGAAGCGTAAAGCTTGCTCGATTAAGACCCCATTAGGCCCCTCGAGGATTATTCCAGCGCCACTCCCTTGCTGGTTGGAGGATCCATCCACTGAGAGCACCCACTGTGCCCCTAATTCTAACTCTTGAGGATCTCCGCCTGGTGAAAGTTCTGCTACAAAGTCAGCATAGACCTGGCCTTTGATGGATCCCCGGGGCTCGTACTGAATGTCAAATTCTGACAACTCCACTGCCCAGCATACCATCCTTCCGGCCACGTCTGGCTTTTGGAGTACCTTCTGGATGGGAAGGTTCGTCATTACTACCACCGTAAGACTGTGGAAATAGTGGCGAAGCCTTCGTGCTGAGAATACCACTGCTAGTGCTGCCTTCTCTAGCGATTGGTACCTTGACTCTAGGCCTTGCAAGGCCTTGCTTACGAAGTATATGGGCTTCGTACTCCGCCTGATTGTTGCTTGCCTTGAAGGCGAAGCGTAAAGCTTACTCGATTAAGGCCCCATTAGGCCCCTCGAGGATTATTCCAGCGCCACTCCCTTGCTGGTTGGAGGATCCATCCACTGAGAGCACCCACTGTGCCCCTAATTCTAACTCTTGAGGATCTCCTCCTGGTGAAAGTTCCGCTACAAAGTCAGCATAGACCTGGCCTTTGATGGATCCCCGGGGCTCGTACTGAATGTCAAATTCTGACAACTCCACTGCCCAGCGTACCATCCTTCCGGCCACGTCTGGCTTTTGGAGTACCTTCTGGATGGGAAGGTTCGTCATTACTACCACCGTAAGACTGTGGAAATAGTGGCGAAGCCTTCGTGCTGAGAATACCACTGCTAGTGCTGCCTTCTCTAGCGATTGGTACCTTGACTCTGGGCCTTGCAAGGCCTTGCTTACGAAGTATATGGGCTTCGTACTCCGCCTGATTGTTGCTTGCCTTGAAGGCGAAGCGTAAAGCTTGCTCGATTAAGGCCCCATTAGGCCCCTCGAGGATTATTCCAACGCCACTCCCTTGCTGGTTGGAGGATCCATCCACTGAGAGCACCCACTGTGCCCCTAATTCTAACTCTTGAGGATCTCCTCCTGGAGAAAGTTCCGCTACAAAGTCAGCATAGACCTGGCCTTTGATGGATCCCCGGGGCTCGTACTGAATGTCCAATTCTGACAACTCCACTGCCCAGCGTACCATCCTTCCGGCCACGTCTGGCTTTTGGAGTACCTTCTGGATGGGAAGGTTCGTCATTACTACCACCGTAAGACTGTGGAAATAGTGGCGAAGCCTTCGTGCTGAGAATACCACTGCTAGTGCTGCCTTCTCTAGCGATTGGTACCTTGACTCTGGGCCTTGCAAGGCCTTGCTTACTGTACCTGGTCTTGTTCCTGGACCACTCTGTTACTGCAAAGTATAGGCGGAGGGGGACGCCCACCCGTGGCTTGCAGAGCACAGGTGGCGTCGCCAAGTACTCCTTTAGTTTGATAAACGCTGTCTCGCACTCTTCTGTCCACGTAAAACGACTATTCCTCTTGAGGCATTGGAAGTAGTGGTGGCCATTTTCCGCACCAGCTGATACGAATCTCGATAATGCTGCTATTTGCCCTGTCAGTTGTTGAACTTCCTTCACTGAGGTTGGTCTCCTCATGGCGATGATGGATGCACATTTGTCAGGATTCGCTTCTATCCCTCTTTCTGTGAGCATGAATCCTAGGAACTTTCCCGCCTCTACTCCGAAGACGCACTTCTCTGAGTTTAGCTTCAGGTGGTATTTTGATATGGTGGCGAACAATTCTTCCAGATCAGCCGCGTGTCGCCCTCTCTCGTTCGAGGTTACCACCATGTCGTCTACGTAGGCCTGCACGTTTCTTCCTAGCATTGGTGCAAGGATTTTGTCCATCAATCTCTGGTAGGTGGCGCCTACATTTTTCAAACCAAACAGCATTACCTTGTAACAGTAGCTACATGTGTCTGTCATAAACGCCGTTTTGCTCTCGTCCCGGGGATGCATCTTGATTTGATTGTAACCTGAGAACGCATCCAGGAAACTCATCATCTTGCAGCCCGAGGCACTGTCTACTAACGTGTCAATGTTGGGGAGTGGGTACGAATCCTTCGGGCATGCCTTGTTTAGATCCGTGAAGTCTACGCACATTCTCCACTTCCCATTTGCTTTCTTGACTAGGACTACGTTGGCTAGCCACTCAGGGTATTGTATCTCCCTGATGTGCCCCGCGTTTAGTAGCTTCTGAGTTTCTTGCTTCACGACGAGGCATCGCTCCTCATTGAACTTCCTCCGCCTCTGTCGCACAGGGCGGACCTTAGTGTCCACGGTAAGGCGATGGCACAAGAAATCTGGGTCGATGCCAGGCATGTCTGCCGCGGTCCATGCAAACGCGTCGAGGTGTCGTGAGATCACTGTCGTTACTTCTCTTCGTTCTTCCCGGTTCAAGTGGCGTCTTAATTTGAACGCCTTTCCTGCTATTTGGTTTTCCACCACGTTGTCGTCGGGTTGAGGCTGTTCACGCTGCGCGTTTACCGGGCAAGACTCGTTCATGGGGTCCTCTTCTATAGGCGTCGCATCGTCGGGCGTCGCCTCCTCTGCTTCTTCTTCCATAGGCGAGGCGTCAAGGCGTCTTCCATTTGTGCATGCGTCATCCCCAGGCATCGCTTCTTCCATGGATTTTGGCTCTGCTAATGAACATGAGGCGGGTGGTCGTTCAATTACCATGACCACACCTCTCTTTGTTTTTAAGTTGTTCTCATAGCACTTTTGGGCTTCTTCCTGGTCCGACTTGATGACTATCACTTTGCCGCTAAGGGCTGGCAGCTTCATCTTCATGTGGCGAGTGGAAGGTACTGCCCTCAACCTGTTTAGGGCGGGCCTGCCCAACAAAATGTTATAGGCTGAGTTGGCGTTAACCACCAGGTATCGGATGCTTTCGGTACGCAACGCCGTTCCATCAGTGAACGTCGTCCTCAGCTCCAAGTACCCACGTACCTCCACTGGGTTATCTGCAAATCCATACAAGCATCCGGTGTAGGGTCTCAAAAGGTTCGGGGACAACTGTAGCTTGTTAAAGGTCGTCCAGAACATGACATCAGCGGAACTGCCCTGGTCGACGAGAACCCTATGTACCCTCCTTCCTGCTGTAACTACCGAGATGACCACGGGGTCATTGTCGTGCGGGACGACATCCCGTAGGTCAGCCCTTGTGAACATGAGGTCTGATTCCCAAGGATCATCCGGGAATTCTTCTGCAACTGAGCTTACTGACCTCACATACTTTTTACGTTGAGAGGCCGTGGGCCCCCCTCTAGAAAATCCACCAGAAATGGTGTGAACCTCCCCATGGACTGGCATCTCGTGTGCCTGGCCCTCCTCTGGTACTGCTGTGGTCGTTGTTGTCGCGGGCCATGCGAGGTAATCCTTTAAGAAGCCACTCTTTACGAGTTCATCCAACTGATAGCCCAGCGCCAAACTGTTGTTAATGTGATGTCCAAATGCTTCGTGGAATTCGCACCATGATTCCTTGTGGGGCCCCAGGACTTTGTCAGACTTCGCTGGCGGCCTCAATCTGACTGCTATGTTGGGCACAACGATGAGGTCTTTGAGCTCCACCACAAAGTTGTGCCTCAGCGGTCTACTCCCCTCTCTCCTTCCTTCAGTTCGGGCCCTTGGCGGGGCCCTCCTCGCCTCGTAGGCGCGCTTTCTGTCTGGGTTCTGTCTCTCTGTGGTAGCTTCGTGGACCCTAGCGGGTTGTGTGTATATCTGCGCCCTTGGTCGTGCAGGTGCAGCAGGTATGCACTTCTCGTATGCCTCGCCCTCTGAGGCAATGTGCTCCAACGCTCGTCGCCTTACTTCAGCAAATGTCTTGGGAAGCCTGCAGTTAAGCGACTTACCAAAAGACCCGGGTTGTACTCCCTTCTTGAATGCGTACACAATCATGGGTTCATCGGTAGTACCCACCTTTACCACTTGCGCTCCAAAGCGGCTTATGTACTCCTTCAGGGTCTCCCCTTGGAATTGTTTCACGTCGAAAAGGTCGTACGAGACCGGGGCTGGGGCTTTGTTGGCTAAGTACTGGTCTCTAAATAGTCGTGAGAGTTGAGCAAAGGACGTGACGTGACCCTCTGGAAGGCTGACGAACCAATCCAGGGCCATTCCGGTTAAAGTGCTCATAAAGAGCTTGCATTTTACGTCGTCAGAGCCTCCGACCAACATCATCTGTGTGTGGAACGCCGCGAGGTGTGCCTCAGGATCCTCCTTTCCTTTGAAGGTCACCTTGGGCCCTGTGAACGTGTTGGGGATTGTTGTTCCTAAGATCGCTTGTGAGAACGGTGTGGTGAATTCCCTAAGTGGGGAGGCAGTCTCAGGTTCGTCTACATCGCGCCGATCGCGACGTAGCTCCTCGTTGGTACGGTGGAGCTCCTCGTTTTTCACCAGAGAGGCTGTGAGATCCGCTTGCATGCGTTCCTGATCTGCTCTTGAGGCTGCCATTGCTTCTTGCAGCCCTTGCACCATGCCCACAAGTTGTTGCATGGTCATCTCTTCGCTCCTGGAGCGCGGAGATCTGGTTGTCATGGCTTTCTGGAAACTTTCTCAACTTATCCGGGTTTTGGAGCTGTGAAACGTGTGTGGTGGGACTGACGTTTTATATCAGCCCCACGGTGGGCGCCAAATGTTCCGTTCGGCTGACCGGGATCGTCTTTGCGCGTGGCCTGTCCTCGCGAGCTAGGGCACCTTCGTCTTGCTCCGTTTGTGAGTACCTGAAAGAAGTGAACAAAGGGGCGCCCTCGCGGCCGTTTGCACTCCGACGATCAAGTCAGCTAGCGAGAAACATCAAAGTGACACACCCTTGGGAGGTGGTCGAAGAAACTGTGCTAAGTGACTAAAAACTGAGAACTAGAATGGTGTTGCCCTAATTGCCTTGTGCCCACTGTGAGTGCACCGCGAAGACAACTAGGGTTTCTCTCTCTATGTATCTGTGTGAATATAGGTTAAAAACTCGGTCCCCTTTTTCAAATGCCCCCCAGGTCCCTTTTTATACACCTCTCATCTTTTTAAAGCGCGTTAAAGCGCATTGAAAGCGTATAAAAACATTCCTTGGAACATTCGAATCTTAACTGAATTAACGCGTACCTTGGCAAACTTTAACTGAAACCTTTAATGAGCACGTGTGCCTTGCAACCTGTCCCTTTGACTTGATCGTTTATTCTGTGTAGAGGGTCCCACAGCGCCGTCACCCAACTTAGGGTTATTCTATCGTGTGAGCCTTCTTTCCTACGAAGTGCTTCCAGCTCGTGGGTTGACGTTCTGGGTGCCAAATCACGTGCCCCAATCACTGGTTACTTTCCCTGGGGTATATTTACCTTTCTCTCATACCATGCACGTGGTTCTCCCTGGTTATGGCCCTCTCACGGGTCGTATATGTTCCAGGGTCTCCCAGCAGTGGCGTGGATACTTCATGAGTTAGGGCATCCCCTTCTGGTGTTAAACTTGCGGCCTTGAAGCCGCCTTTCTCCCTCGGGCGATGCTTCTCTTTGGGCGACGCCTCACTTGGCTGACGACTCGAGCGGTCTACCTGCTGACTTCTCTTCCTTGGGTCCCTCGAGGGGCCCCCATCATGCGTTGACTCTGACCTTCGGTCAACGCCCGATGACGGGACGGTACAAATGGCAAGACGTTCAAACTGGGAAAGGCCTTAGACAGCAAGATACAAGACCAAATTGCCAAAGTGATAAGTAGACACCTGGATGCATTTGCTTGGTCCGCTTCGGACATGCCGGGAATCGACCCCGATTTCTTGTGCCATCGCTTAGCAATGGATCCCCAAGTCAGACCCGTCCGCCAAAGAAGGAGAAAGTTCAACGAAGAATAGAGGCAGGCGATCAAGGACGAGACGCAGAAACTCCTTGCAGCAGGCCACATCAGGGAGGTCCAGTACCCAGAATGGCTCGCAACGTCGTTCTGGTCAAGAAAAGCAGCGGGAAATGGCAGATGTGTGTTGACTTCACATACCTGAATAAGGCTTGTCCAAAGGATTCTTATCCTTTGCTAAGTATAGTCGCCCTGGTAGACAGTGCATCGGGGTGCAAGTTGCTCAGTTTTCTGGATGCCTTCTCAGGATATAACCAAATCAAGATGCACCCCATGGATGAAGAAAAGACCGCCTTCATGATAGAAAGGTCATGCTATTGCTACAAGGTGATGCCCTTCGGGCTGAAGAATGCAGGGGCCACGTACCAAAGGCTAATGGACAAGGTGCTCGCCCCTATGCTCGGGAGGAATGTGCAGGCATATGTTGACGACATGGTCGTGACATCCCTGGAAAAGAGCGGGCACGTCGCCGATCTAGAAGAATTGTTCGTTACGATAGCCAGGTACAAGCTGAAACTGAATCTTGAGAAGTGTATTTTCGGTGTAGAGGCAGGGAAATTTCTGGGATTTCTCTTGTCGGAGAGGGGAATCGAGGCCAAACCCGACAAATGTGCCGCCATTTTGGCAATGAGGAGCCCTGCCACTGTGAAGGAGGTGCAGCAGCTCACGGGGCGGATGGCCGCCCTGTCCCGATTCGTATCAGCCAGTGGAGAGAAGGGCCACCCATACTTCCAGTGCTTGAAGAGGAATAACAGGTTTGTCTGGACGAAGGAGTGTGAAGAAGCCTTCATAAAGCTCAAAGAATACTTGGCGAGCCCGCCAGTTCTATGCAAACTCCAAGCAGCAACGCCACTCAGGCTGTATTTTGCCATAACTGATAGGGCAATAAGCGCGGTGCTCGTCCAGGATCAAGATCAGGTCCAGAAACCCATCTATTTTGTTAGCAAGGTGCTGCAAGGCCCAGAAGTGAGGTATCAGGCCTTAGAAAAGGCGGCGCTAGCGGTTGTATTTTCGATGAGGAGGCTGCGCCATTACTTCCAAAGCTTTACGGTGTTGGTAATGACTAACTTACCCATCCAAAAGGTTTTGAAGAAACCGGATGTAGCTGGGAGGATGGTGAAGTGGGCGGTGGCACTGTCGAAATTTGACATCAAGTATGAGCCCCGGGGACCGATCAAGGGGCAAATCTTCGCCGATTTTGTGGTCGAGCTGTCCTCCGGAACAGCGCAAAACGCCAAGGATGACTTTCGTTGGGTGCTCTCGGTGGATGGGTCGTCTAACCAGCTCGGTAGCGGGGCTGGGGTTATTTTGGAGGGACCTAACGGGGTGTTGATAGAGCAATCCCTGAGGTTCGCTTTTAAAGCAAGCAACAATCAAGCAGAGTATGAGGCTTTGATCGTCGGTATTCTACTGGCAAAGGAGATGGGGGCAAAGGTGCTGATGTCCAAAAGTGATTCGCTGTTGGTCACTGGGCAGGTAACTGGTGAGTTCCAAGCCAAAGATCTACAGATGGCAACCTACCTGGAGTACGTGCAAGAGTTAAGGAGATCCTTTGTTTTGTTCGAAGTGGTGCACGTGCCAAGAGAGTAGAATGCCCGAGCTGACTTGCTAGCCAAGCTCGCCAGTTCGGGCAAGGGGGGCAGACAGAGGACTATTATTCAAGAAACCATGAAAACAGCTCGAGCATTCGTGGCAGACCACCAGGTTCTTCATGTTTGCAGGTCGACGGAAAGGACGGTGAGGGGCCATAGATCCCTAACGCAGGAAACTTTGAGGACGCCGAGGATCAGAGCGCGCCTAGCGAAAGAAGTAAGAACGATGCAAGTTTGCGCTATCCACGAGCCAGATACGTGGATAATGCCATACCAGCGCTACTTGGCCGATGGCGTGCTCCTAATGGACTCAACAGAGGCCAAAAAGATAAAGAAGAGTTCCAGCAAGTTTACCCTCATCGACGGCGAGCTGTACAGGTTCGGATTTACACACCCTCTTCTTGTATGCGTACACGGAGAGAAGTGCACGAGAATTATGGCCGAGCTCCACGAAGGGATTTGTGGGAGCCACATTGGAGGTCGAGCTCTGGCGACGAGGACTGTCCGCGCAGGTTATTACTGGCCCACAATGAGGGAAGATTGCAAGAGATATGCCCAGCGTTGCAAGCAATGCCAGCAGCACGCCGATTGGCACAAGGCGCCCCCAGAAGAGTTGAAGTCAATCTACAACCCCTGGTCGTTCCACACGTGGGGAATCGACATTCTGGGACCCTTCCCGTTGGCGATCAGGCAAATGAAGTATCTTGTTGTGGCGATCGAGTACTTCACGAAATGGATTGAGGCAGAACCAGTAGCCCAGATCACCGCGCACAAAATCCAGAGTTTCGTGTGGAAGAATATTGTGTGTCGTTTTGGCGTACCCAAGCGTCTAGTATCAGACAATGGGACTCAGTTCGCAAGCCACCTATTGAAGAAGCTGTGCGAGGACATTGGGACACAACAGGTGTTTGCTTCCGTGGAACGCCCGCAAACGAATGGGCAAGTGGAGTCCGCTAATCGGGTTCTGCTGAGAGGCTTGAAGAGGAGGTTGGAAAAGGCCAAGGGTCTTGGGCCGAGGAGGTTCCCCGCATAGTGTGGGCATATCATACCACTGAGCAATCGGGAACCCATGAAACCCCGTTTAGCTTGGTGTATGGATGCGAAGAGATGATTCCAGTCGAAATCCAGGAGAGCTCGCCGAGATTCCAGAACTTTGTGGCAGAAGACTCGGACGAAGAAAGGAGAATGAACTTGGATTTGATGGATGAGGTCAGGGAGAAAGCACGGGTGAAGGCCGAAGCAGTAAAGAGAAGAGTTGAGCGTAAGTACAACTCCAAGACAAAGCCGAGGCAGTTCAGAGATGGTGACCTGGGGATGAGGAAGGCCCACCAGTACGAGATGGAGAACAAATTGTCACCCAAGTGGACAGGACCATTCAGAATAACCGAAGCACTCGGGAACGGCGCCTACCGCTTGGAGACGCTGGAAGGAGGGGCGATTCCTCGCACTTGGAACGCCACCCATCTCAAGTTTTACTACAGTTAAGGCATTGTAAGTAGCAATTAACTCGAACAATTTAAGATGTATCAGTTTAAACAATTTTTCAAGGGGGCACTCTTTTTTCCTTAGGTTTTTAATGAGGCCACCCAATAAAGAAGGTTTCGAAGTTTATCGAAGTTTCCCAGTTATTAAGTTTGCATGCTGTTTGTTTTTCAAGCTTGTGGGGAGAGATTTTATTGCCCTTGTGTAGTTTTAAACAATGGTAAATCCAAATCGCATGCATCTAGTACAAAATTTTCGAAACATAAAGTTTTAAACCCTCATCGCCACCCGGCGATCGGAGGTGCAAGTTCAAGTTTTAAGTCCTCACCGCCACCCGACGATCGGAGGCACAAGTATTAAATTTTCTGACCGCCACCAGGCAAGAAAAAGATAAAAAAGACCTCCTCGCCTTGAGCGAGTGTAGGCGAGAAAAAGATCAAAAAGACCTCCTCACCTTGAGCGAGTGTAGGCGAGAAAAAGATAAAAAAGACCTCCTCCTCGCCTTGAGCGAGTGTAGGCAAGAAAAAGATCAAAAAGACCTCCTCGCCTCGAGCGAGTGTAGGCGAGAAAAGATTAAAGCCCTCCTCGCCCTGAGCGAGTACAGGCAAGAGCAGATCACAAGACCTCTTTGCATAAGCAAATTGAGGCAAGTTGAAAGCCCTCAACGCACCCAAGGGGGGAGGAGATGTAACCCCTGGGCAAGTCGAGGCATCAGAAAAAGTCCTTCTCACCCTCGAGTGAGTTCAGGCAAGCTGAAGCTGAAAAGTCAGGGGTGTTAATAATCTTAAGTATGGGAAAGGAGGGTTGGAGAAAAAACTCCTTTCCCTCGAGTGAAACACCAATATTGACCTAGTAAGACCAGCTAAATTAGAAGTTAAAGGGTGGTTGGGGGAAGTTCGCAGAGGACACCTCACCACCTAAATCATTGTTCTAAAACTCAGGGAGGTAGAGAAGGATCCGAAAGGCGGCTCTACCCCCAGATGAGGGAACAATGATTTAAGCTATCTCAGTTTAAGAACTCGGGGAAGGTAGAGGGAGATCCGGAAGGCAGCTCTCCTTCCAGATGAGCAAAGGTGGAGCCATGTGATGGCCCCGCAGGGGACATTTGCAGTTAAAGGAAAACGGCATTGCCGAAAACCCATGGCTTGGGATTGAAATAGAAAGAACATTACGCGGCGGCGATAGCATAGAAATTCGCTTATCCTTCGGTAGAGCGGGCGAATGGGATTGCAGATATTAAGATCGACCCACGCCCTTATTGCCAAATAAGTGGTTTCGCGTTAAACGTTATTGCTACAGCCTAACCGTTTTGCTTAAGTTAAGTTGATTTCCAGAGAATTAAGCGCCAGTTTGTGTTAAGTTAATCAGGCTGAGTAAAGGCCAGCCAGTCGAGCTAGTTGATCGCACAACGGATAAAACTAGAAGATCATAGATATATATACACATGAATATCAGACAGTTTGAGCAGAACAAAAGTCATTACATGGAAATCAAAGTTAACTACAAGAGGTTTCAAGGTGATAGAATTGAAGTGGCAGATGGGGGCAGTTAAGTTGGAGGCATCATTTTGCCATCCACCACTTCATTGTACACTGAAAACTCATAGAGGTCGAGATCGGGGAGTTTGCAAGCAAACTGCTCCAAAGCCGCTCCAAAGCCGGAAGTAAGAACTTGGGCAGCCTCAAGATGAAGCTCGTCGATCTTTGTCTTGAACCCGTCGTTCTCTTCACGAACCCGGGTGATTTCAAGTTGAAGCTCGTCGATCTTTTGCGTAAACCCGTTGTTCTCCTCACAAACTCGGGCAAGCTCGGTAGCTGTCTCACTCAAATCTTTGGCTGCCTTATCCCGATCTTGCTCGACCTTGCCAAAAAGAGTTTCCCGCTCGGTCGACCTTTTCTCCAGTTTGGACATTTGCTCCACGTCGGACCTTCGGGCCTCCTCCAGCTCCGCGATTCGCTTCCTCATAGGAACGATTTTGCTCTCCAGCTCAACGGCGTCCTGAAGCTTGTCGTGCAGCTTCTTGCACAGTTCCTTCTTGTCCTTACGCAAGCTTCGGAGCTCTTCGTTGAGAGCGTTCTCGACCCGCGAGAACTCTAGGCCTTGCATCATCATGTCGCACTTGATTTTCTCGGCCTCGGCTCTAGCGGTGCTTGCCACCTCCTAATGGATGCGACAATCGAGCTCAAGTTTCTCCAAGGAGCCCTTCAGTCTTTCGGCGACGATTTAAGGGAGGCATTCGTCGGCCATGGCGTGTAGGCGCACGTTGAAAGTTTTCAAGGCTTCTTGGAGGGAAGCTGGGAGGCCCGGCGTTGGAGGAAGAGGTGGGGGTTGGTGCTCACCACCACCCTCGCAGGGTTGGATGGCAAGGGGAGTCTCGAGGCGTGGTGGCGAGGCGAAAAGTTCTTCGGCGGCTTGAGAAGAGGCTTGCGTATCTGCAAGTTGTTCAGGCACAGCTTCAGCAACTGAGGCGTTTGAAACAAGAACGTCCCCAGCAGACTCGAATGGCGTGGAGGCGCTGGGGGGGTTCACGACAAAGTCTGGGGTGGCCCTCTCAGTTGCTGGGGGCTCGATCGCAGCTCTCCTTTTCCTCTTGCAGACTAGCCCATCCTCGGTGCTTTCGTCTGCCTCTTCGTCCGACACCACCCTGGGGGCTTTTCTCTTAGCCTTTTTGAGTGGTAGTTTCTTACGCTGGGGGGCTGGAAGAGCAGCGGCAGCGGGTGGGTCGACTGGCGGAGATTGGCCTTGGGCAGCGGCGATCTCTGCGACAGATTCGGAACAGTTTGGGAGCCCGTCGCAAGGTTGTGGAGCTTGGCTATAGAGCGTAGCTCAGCCATCTTATCCTTCCCCAGCATCATATCTGCACAAAGAGGCCAACAGTTACCAACCAGCACAAAAATTCGGCAGATAGCAATGCACAGGAAGATAAGCAGTGTATGACAATGCATGGGGAAAGTTAAAACGATACGCAAATCAGAAAAGCAACATCAAGTGAAGACTGGGCGATGCAAGTGTAAACTAGGGGAACTCAAGGACTTAAGGACAAACCTATGTGAACATCCAGCTGGCCTTCGAGAAACTCGTAGGCGATGATGGAGGAAGCAGGCAGAGTCACGTTGGAAGAGGCAACTCTTTTCCAGAAGTTGCACAAGTCCTTGTCGAGCTCCCCCATTTTTTCTGGCTCCCTGGCCTTCCTGAAGCTCGAATCTTTCTTTCCCTTGTTCACCCAGTACAAGGGAAACCCGTCGAGGAGGGAGGGGTCTCGGTCATTGCAGCAAACGCGGACGAATTTTCCCTTCCAGTCCTTGTAAGATTGCTAGAAGATGGAAAGGATAGTCCTCTCGGCGACCCCGTTGAGGCTAACCCATAAACGATCGCCTGGGTTCTTGGCCTCAAACAGATAGAGGAACACGTCCACTGAGGTCGGATGTCCCATGTGCGCGCAGAGGATTTGATAGGCCCGGACGAACTCCCAGCTATTGGGATGAAGCTGGGCGGGGGCTATGTCGAGTTCAGTCAGGAGCTCCCTCTCGAAGCGGGTGAAGGGGAATCGGAGCTTGACTTTCTTGAACATCGTTGCGTAGATGAAGCAGAAGGGGTCGCCGTCGTGACCCTGGTTATCAGTGCAGATGGGCTCACCAAGGGGACAAGGATGCACAAATACCTTGTCATCGTGTTCCTTGCTGAAAGAAAGGTGAGTTTGGTCACCTTTCTTGTGACGGAGGATATCGCGATCAGAGTTGATGGATGAAGTCTCATCCAGCAGGGTTGCGAAGGCCCACAGATACAGTTGCTTGTAGTTGGGAAGGGGCCTCACAGCTGCGCTGGTGTGAGGTGGGTTTGGCTGCGCTTGGTTGGGACGAGAAGGCGCGGGTCTCACAACCTGGCTCAGAGGGACGTTAGGGTCCCTTGGGGGGTCGCGGAAGGAGAAGGGGCTTGCCCTACGGGAGTTCGCCGTGCGAGGAGATGGAGGAGGGTTGGGTGTAATTTTGGAGCGAGCCATCGAAGAAGCTGCAAGAAGATGAAAAGGGAAGATATGAAAGTTCGTAAGCAGAGAGACTCGACAGAAGTGAAGGAGATAGAAGAACAAGGGGGGGCTCGCAGAGAAAAGGTCTAGAAACCCTAAACGCAGAAAAGGAAAAGCAAAACAGAGAAAACATCCCACAACGTTTGCACCAGACAGTTAATGGATGATGCAAACCGATTAAAATGCAACAAAAATCAGTGGGAGTGATAAAAAAGTTACCTTTTGATGATCAGAAGAGCACATTTGTACATATTGAATAACACTGATGAAGTTATACCTTACATAGAAGCTCATAAAGCCATTGTGAAGGCAAGTAACCCAAGACAAGCAGAGAAATGGGTCTTGATGGAACATAATAGAACTTTCATGCCTTGGTTTAAAGACGAGGTGTTCAAGGATTCAACGACATCAGAGACCTTGACCTGGTTGGCTGCTGGATTGAAGTTTGATGTCATCTCATGTACAGCGTATGAAGTGAATAATTGTATATTTTACACGAAGTCCATGGATGAAAAGAGTACAGTTTAAAATTTTGGTGTTACTCTTGAAGCCGAGTCAATGCAGTTTTCGACTTCGAAAGATACAAATCCAGTACTTGCATCAATGGCATACTATGGGTTTATAGAAGAGATATGGGCGGTTGACTACACTAAGTCTTTCGTTCCAGTTTTCAAGTGTAAATGGGTTGCCAATAAAAGTGGGGTTAAAATTGATGAATCAGGATTCACACTTGATCCTGCCTGTTGACCGGAGCGCTGGAGAATGCCTCGTCAAAGGATCGACGTGCGCACCGCTTATCTCCTTCGTTCCTCCTCTGGATCTACTTCAAGAACCTGCAAAGAAACGACACGGCGCCGCTGCGGCCGATCGCACTCCGACGCTCAAGTCAGTGACGGTATCACCAAATACTAAGAACTAGAACCGTGCAAACTCTCTCTCACAAACAGCTCTGTCACTCGCAAGCGTAAAGTGTATGAACTGAACGTGCGTACCTCAGAAAGTTCGTTAAGAGCTCTTATATACCTGGTGATTTTCTCTCTCCTGGCAGTTACAGACTTGGACACGTGGCTCGTATCCAACTGTACACGTGCCATCATCTGGAGGCTCCCTGACTTGGCGCTGCTTCTACTCTCATTTTGGCTAAGTTACGTATGCATGGTACTGCCCAGTGCATAGCAAACTTAGGAGTGCGATCTCTACTGAAACTGGCGAGTTAGGGCCTTCATACACCTTCCCTGTGGTCTCGCCGGCCGCCTTCATAATCTGCTTCTCCTTTATCTTCGGCGATGTGCCTGATCTGGCGATCTCCGACTGCTTGGTCGCCTGAGTCTGCATCTGGCGACTTCATCCTCAACCTGGCGATCGCCTATTCTGGTAAGCTGGAGATCGGAACACGCCAACTTAACAATCGGCGACTACACGTGCCTCCCGACTTCCTTCCCTTCTTGCCAACCTGGCGCCTTGTCAACACGCCTACACTATAGCAGGGTGCCACGTCATCATACCCGACCACCAGGGCGGTACACAAGCCCCCCAGTCTTAAGCGAAGACTTGTCTAGCGAAAAGATTGAAAGAGCCTTCGTTAACACCGGTCTACGTGGCATTGACGCAGAATTCCAAGCGATAGTACTTTCTGCTGCTCTGACGCTCCACCAAACCCTTCGCGCATCGTTCGACACGTGGCTTTCATCAATGGCTATCTTCATCTGCCGTTAGCGCTTCCCAAAACCATTTCGAAAACCCTTAAACCCATTACGTTCCACTGTTCCATCACTTTTCTTCGTGTTTGCAAAACGCTCTAACTTCCCTCTGCGAAAACTCTCGACGCTCTTCAAAGTTCCAGATCACCATCTTCCTCCCTCGTCTTCCTGATCATTGAAAGGTAATTACTTTCCTTCATCTGCTGGGTTTCCTTGCATTTTCACCGATTTGCATCATCCTGTAACTGCCTGGTGCATACGCTGTGGGTCGTTTCTCCATTTCTCTTCTGCGTAACTTAGGGCTTTGCCGATCGTCGCAACGAACTCACATTCGTTCGTCGTTTCACCTTCCTTCCATGACCGAGTCAGCCTCTGTAACCCCCTGATTGTTTTTCCTTTCTTCTTCCTTTGCAGTTGCTATCATGACTCGCACAAAGATCACCCCGAACCCCCCTCCATCAGCACGAAACCCTTCTTCACAAGCGCACGACCCAACCCAAGTTCGTGGCGCTTCCTCTTCGCAGGCTGAGAGGCCTGCATCTTCCCAAACTGCTCTGGCCCAGGCGACTCCACCAAACGCTGGAGGAGCCCCCGTGCCTCTGCCAGACTTCAAATCACTATATCCTTGGGCCACCCCAACCCTTCTAAAGGAGACCTCGTCGGTGAACACTGCGGGAGCAGTTCTGCGGTTGACAAAGGGGGACGAGGCCTATCAATCGTTTCACAAGGAGCACGATGAGAGGATGATGGTGCTGCCTTGCCCCGCCGCTCTGCCAGTATGCGCTGATGACAAAGTGAGCGCCGACGGGCCCTTTTGCTTTGTTTACACAACTTTCTTCAAGAAAGTCAAACTCAGATTTCCCCTCACCCGATTCGAGAGGGAACTCTTGACCGAGCTCAACATTGCTGCCGCCCAGCTTCACCCCAACAGCTGGGCGTTTGTTCGAGCCTTTCAAATAATGTGCGACCACCTGGGGCTGCCTGCGTCGGTGGACGTGTTTTTGTTTCTTTTTTAGGCCAAGCACCCAGGAGACCGCCTGTGGGTCAGCCTGAATGCCATTGCTGGGAGATCCATTTTTACCATCTTCCAGCAATCATACAAGGACTGGAAGGGGAAGTTCATCCAGGTTCGCGCAAACGATAAAGATACTTCCCTTCTCGACGGTTTCCCCTTGTACTGGGTGGACAAGGGGAAAAAGGAGTCCAAGAGCTGCTTCAGGAGGCCCAGAAGTCCTGATAGCATGGGAGCTTTGGACCGAGACCTCTGCCTATTCTGGAAGAGGGTGTCGGATGCCAACATAACATTCCTGACCCCCACCCTGATCTCCTTCGAGTTCTTTGAGGACCAGCTAGAATTCCAAATAGGTTAGGGCGCTACACTCTTGTTTTGATGTTGCTTCTGATACTTTTTCTGGGCGTCTTGTGCGATACGCACAAGACTTTGGTTTTGCCTTTTCTGCATATACCTGTTTTGCTGTTTCATTGCCTCATACACCCATCTCTTTCTTCTCTGAGCTAATTCATGCATTTTCGTTTCATGCAGATAATATGCTGGGTAAAAACATGCTCACCGACTTGAAGGCGCTCGCCCGAAACCACGGGTTGGCGACCGGTTCTCAGACGGTTCCCAACTCGGCGGTCGAGAAGGCTATCGTTCATGGGCGATCACCGCCCAAGGAACCCACCCAGCGAAAGAAACTGGTCCTTAAGAGGCCAAAGCGAAAAGCCCCCCAAGTCGTCCAAGAGGAGGAGGAAGAGGACGACGAGGTCACTGAGGATGGCCTCGTTACAAAGAGGAAAAGGGTGGCACCACCTTCACCACCTGCCCCACCCCCTCTTCCAGCTTCAACACCACCATCAACACCTGCTCCTCCTCCCTCATCGCCAACACCACCAGCCCCTTCACCACCAGTCCAAGCAACTCCACTGGCCACTGCGCCACCAGCAGCTGAGGCTCAAGAGCCAAACTTTCTGGAGGACCCCCCAAGTGCCTCTACGCCTCACATCTCAGCTGGAGGGGGCCCCCCTTCAAACGCTTCAGCTGCAGAGAACGTTCCAACCGGGGATGAGGTTGCTCACACCTCTCCAATTCTAATTACCGAATCCCCGGTTGCGTCGCCACGCCAGGAAGCAAACATTGAAAATCCTGCTAAGGAAGGTGGCGGCGAGAACCCTCAACAAGCCCCCCTGGCGCCTCTCCAAGCATCAAACCTTTCCCTTGAAGTCACAAGGATGTGGGAACCTCTGACTGCCAAACTCAAAACCATAGCAGAGGATATCCCATCGATCATAACGAGGGCTGTGGAGAGCTCCACCAGGAGGCTTCAAGACGATCTCTACCACCTCAAGACTGAAAATAGCACTATGAAGGTTGAGGTGGAGAAGGTGTCATTCAGCCTAACGCTCGCGGAAATGGAACACTCCCGAGTAGAGGATGCCCTAAGTACCGAGCTTAGGCTGGCGCGCTAGGAAGCTGCTGACCTTCGCCGCAAAGTCCATGAACTTGCCCAAGAGAAAGTTGAACTAGAAAGTAAGATCGTGCCTCTGCGCACCAAGGTGAGCGACCTGGAGGCTCACATTCAAGCTGACGCCGCCAGGGTGCAAAAACTGGAGCAGAGGTCGATTGACCGCGAGAAGCTACTTGGGCAGGTAGAAAAAGCGAGGGACGACGCCATGGCTGATCTCGCTGAGGCAAACAAGGAGAAAGGGAAGATGGCTGCCGAGTTGGCCCAAGCTCAAACAGAGTCCAAGAAGGTTACTGACGACCTTCTCCATGCTCAAGAAACCAACGAAAAACTCCGAAAACAGGTTGAAGAGCAGGAGCAGCGGAACAAAGAGCTCAAGGAACAGGTTGAAGGACTTCAAGGGCAGTTTGAAGAACTTAAGCTAAATTCTGCTCAGATTCTGACTGCTGGATTCAAAGCCGCTCGGGAGCAATTCGCATGCCTACTCCCTGATCTCGACCTCAGCATGGTGTCGTTAAACAACGAAGTAGTAGATGGAAAGGTCGTTCCCGCCGAAGACTCAACCAACTCCACCCCATCTGCTTCTTTATAAATTCACTTGTATTTACCTTGTAAAAACTTTTGCATATGTGTTTTGAACAGATACTTATTTCAATTGTTGAACTTGGATATTCTCTCCCTTGACTTCTTTTAAGCGCTTTAGCCTTCCTTGTATGCTTAACTTTGTCGGATTTAACTTAGTGATTTTGCAAACGCGACCTTTGACGTAACCGCCTCGAGCCAACTCAAACTTAAGCAAAAATCACCTTAAACAACTTGTACTCTTAAGGCAACTAACCTCATTACAGGAATACCATTCAAGCGACGAACTGTAACTTAATCGTTGGCTCGAACAACGTCCCACTCGACCTGCTTTATCGAACAAGTCTTTCAACCTTCTCGCCGTCGTTTGAACCTTTCCCGGTCGCCAAGACCCCTTGGTAACATCAGCTTTTTCTAGCCTCATGCTTTGGCAATCGTTTCTTTATCTGGGGTAGAAACGCCCTTTGGAATCTTCCTTTGCCCTCCTGAACTTCAAAGCAAAAGACCAGCTGGCTAGGCGTTCTCTTCGAACCTACCTTAGCCACCTTTCAAGCTTCTTCCACCCTCTCCGCCATACCTGAACTCGTTCGCGACGAGAAGGATTTTATCTTGCCTCTGCTCGTACGTAAGCGAGAAGGTCTTTTAACTCGCCTGAACCCGCTCATCGGCGAGAAGGACTTTCACTCGCCTGAACTCGCTCATCGGCGAGAAGGACTTTAAATGGCCTTAACTCGCTCGACGGCGAGAAGGACTTTGTCTGGTGCCTCAACTTGCCCAGGGTGTACATCTCCTCCCCCCTGGATGCACTGAGGACCTTTTCTTTCTCTCGCCTGCACTCGCTCGACGGCGAGGAGGTCTTTAATGGGCCTTAGTTCGCACAACGGCGATAAGGACTTTATATGGTGCCTCAACTTGCCCAGGGCGTACATCTCCTCCCCCCCCGGATGCACTGAGGACCTTTCTCTTTCTCGCCTGCGCTCGCTCAACGGCGAGGAGGTCTTTTAACTTGCCTCGACATTGCCCCAGGAGTTACATCTTCTCGCTCCCAGAAACACGGAGGACTTTTCCTCTTTCTCGCCTGCACTCGCTCAACGGCGAGGAGGACTTCATCTTGCCTCAAAACGCGCGAGGGCGTTGAGGTCTTTCATCTGGTGCCTCCGATCGCCGAAAGACGATGAGGACTTTAAAACTTAACTGGTGCCTCCAATCGTCGAAAGACGATGAGGACTTTAAAACTTAACTGGTGCCTCCAATCGCCGAAAAATGATGAGGACTTTAAAACTTAACTGGTGCCTCCAATCGCCGAAAAACGATGAGGACTTAAAACTTTTTAGAAAGCACGCGATATATCTTTTCTTGCCTTAAATCATGTACAAATGACAAGGTCTTTCTTCAAAACTTTCGAAAATAGCACACATGCAATCTGGAAACACCTTATACTTCGAAAACTCTTCTTTTATTGGGTGGCCTCATTAAAAACCCTCCTTAGGGAAAAAAGAGTGCCCCCTTGAAACTGTTTTAACAGAGACATTGTAATATAACATTTGTGTTTGTCTTTACTTACAAAGCTCTTAACTATAGTACAACTTCGGGTGTGTGGCGTTCCAGGTACGAGGGATCGCCCCTCCTTCCAGCGTCTCTAAGCGGTAGGCTCCGTTCCCGAGTGCCTCGGTTATTCTGAACGGTCCAGTCCACTTGGGTGATAGTTTATTCTCCATCTCGTATTGGTGGGCCTTCCTCATCACCAGATCGCCTTCTCTAAACTGCCTTGGCATCACCTTTGAGTTGTATCTTCGCTCAATCCTCCTCTTCACCGCCTCAGCCTTCAGCCTTGCCTCTTCCCTGACTTCATCCAGCAGATCCAGGTTCAGCCTTCTCTCTGCATTCGAGTCTTCCTCTACAAAGTTCTGGAATCTCGGCGAGCTCTCCTGGATCTCGACTGGAATCATGGCATCACACCCATAGACCAAGCTAAACGGGGTCTCATGGGTTCCTGACTGCTCGGTGGTGTGGTACGCCCAGACTATCCGGGGCACTTCCTCAGCCCAACTTCCCTTGGCTTTCTCAAGCCTTCTCTTCAAACCTCTCAACAACACCCGATTAGCTGATTCCACCTGGCCATTCGTCTGAGGGTGCTCGACGGATGCAAACACTTGTTGAATTCCAACCCCTTCACAAAGCTTCTTCAACAGGTGGCTTGCAAACTGCGTCCCATTATCTGACACCAGGCGCTTAGGCACTCCAAACCGGCACACAATGTTCTTCCACACAAACACTTCGATCTTGTGCGCGGTGATCTGGGCCACTGGTTCTGCTTCAATCCACTTAGTGAAATACTCAATCGCCACCACCAAGTACTTCATTTGCCTGATCGCCAGCGGGAAAGGCCCCAGGATGTCGATTCCCCAAGTATGAAACGGCCAAGGGCTATAGATCGACTTCAACTCCTCGGGAGGTGCCTTGTGCCAATCGGCGTGCTGTTGGCATTGTCTGCAGCACTGGGCATACTTCTTGCAATCTTCTCTCATGGATGGCCAATAGTAGCCTGCACGGAGAGTCCTCGCGGCCAGAGCTCGACCCCCGACGTGGCTTCCACATATTCCTTCGTGGAGCTCTGCCATAATTCTCGTGCACTTCTCGCCGTGTATGCATTCCAGGAGTGGGTGAGTGAACCCAAACCTGTACAGATCGCCATCAATCAACGTGTATTTGCTAGAATTTTTCTTTACCTTCCTGGCCTCTGTTGGATCCAGCGGGAGGAGACCATCCGCCAAGCACCGCTTGTATTGCGTTATCCAAGTGTCTGGCTCATGGGTGGCGCAGACCTGCATCACATCCACCTTCTCTCCTCGGCATGCTCTGATTCTCGGCGATCTCAGAGTTTCCTGCGTCAAAGACTTATGGCTTCTCGCTGCTCTCTCCGTCGACTTGCTTATCTGAAGGACCAGGTGATCTGCTACAAATGCCCTCGGCGTCTTCAGAGTTTCTTGAATCACCGTCCTCTGCCTACCCCCCTTGCCTGAACTGGCTTAGCAAGCAAGTCAGCTCGGGCATTCTGTTCTCGGGGCACATGTACCACTTCAAAAGAGGCAAAGGAACTCTTCAATTCCTGCACATACGCCAAGTAAGCCGCCATTTGTGGATCTTTAGCCTGGAACTCGCCTGTTACTTGCCCTGTGACTAGCAGCGAGTCACTCTTAGCCATCAGCACTCTAGCTCCCATCTCCTTGGCCAGCAGAATCCCGGCGATCAGCGCCTCGTACTCTGCTTGATTGTTGCTGGCTTTGAAGGCAAATCTCAACGACTGTTCGATCAGCACGCCGTTGGGTCCTTCTAATATGACCCCAGCACCGCTACCCTGCTGGTTTGACGATCCATCCACCGAAAGCACCCAACGAAAACCATCTCCTTCAACCCGCGTCGCCTCTGATGAGAGCTCGACCACAAAATCTGCAAAGATTTGCCCCTTGATCGGGCCTCGGGGCTCATATTTAATGTCAAATTCTGACAACTCCACTGCCCACTTCACCATTCTTCCCGCAACGTCAGGTTTCTTCAAGACCTTCTGGATGGGCAGGTCAGTCATCACCAATATTGTGAAGCTGTGGAAGTAGTGGCGCAACCTCCTCGCCGAAAACACCACAGCCAGCGCAGCCTTCTCCAGGGCCTGATATCTCGTTTCTGGGCCCTACAACACCTTGCTCACAAAATAAATAGGCTTCTGAGCCTGATCCTGATCTTGGGCGAGGACCGCACTCACCGCCCTCTCAGTTACAGCAAAATACAACCTGAGAGGGATTCCCGCCAGTGGTTTGCACAGAACCGGCGGGCTCGCCAGATATTCCTTCAGCTTGACGAAAGCTTCCTCGCATTCTTTCGTCCAAGCGAACTTGTTATTGCGCCGCAGACATTGAAAATAGGGATGCCCCTTTTCTCCGCTAGCTGACACGAAGCGAGATAGGGCTGCCATCCGACCTGTTAGCTGCTGGACTTCTTTCACCGTAGCCGGGCTTCTCATCGCCAAGATGGCGGCACACTTGTCCGGGTTAGCTTCTATTCCTCTTTCAGTCAAGAGAAAACCCAAAAATTTTCCAGCCTCCACGCCGAAAATGCATTTCTCCGGGTTAAGCTTCAACTTGAACTTGGCGATCGTCGTGAACAATTCTTCCAAGTCTGCAACGTGCTTGCTCTTCTCCTGCGAGGTCACGACCATGTCATCGACGTAAGCTTGCACGTTCCTTCCCAGCATTGGTGCAAGTACTCGATCCATCAGCCTCTGGTACGTGGCCCCCGCGTTCTTCAGCCCAAAGGGCATCACCTTATAGCAATAGCACGACCTCTCCGTCATGAAGGCTGTTTTCTCTTCATCCATGGGATGCATCTTGATCTGATTATAGCCCGAGAAGGCATCCAGGAAGCTCAGCAGCTTGCACCCTGCAGCACTATCAACCAGGGCATCAATGCTTGGTAAAGGATATGAATCCTTTGGGCAAGCTTTATTCAGATCGGTGAAATCGACGCACATGCGCCATTTCCCGTTGCTCTTCTTCACCAGTACGACATTCGCCAACCATTCAGGGTACTGGACTTCCCTAATGTGGCCTGCAGCGAGGAGTTTCTGGGTTTCGTCCCTGATTGCCTGCCTCCTCTCCTCGTTGAATTTCCTTCTCCTTTGTCGCACCGGTCTCACCATGTTGTCCATCGCCAGGTGATGGCACAAGAAGTCGGGATCGATCCCGGGCATGTCCGAGGCGGACCATGCAAACGCGTCCAGATGCCGCTCAATCACCTTGGCGATCTGGTCTTGGAGATCGACTTCCAGAGATCTTCCCAGCTTGAAGATTTTCCCTCCGATCTCCTTTTCGAGCCACTGCTCGACAGGTTTGGGCCTGGATTCTCTGGCGATCACCGCCTTGGCGATTCCCAGTTCTCTCGCTTCCTCGGGGCGATTCCGCGCCTCTTCCTCCTCCAGGCCAGCATTCCTCTCCCCCAACTCAGCATCTACCATCTCTACATCCCTTCCGACGGCCTCCTCCGTTACCGGCGGTCTGGGCTTCACACCGGGAGGCGGGGTGGTTGTTACATAGCTCACTGATCTTTTATTTTTCAGGCTATTCTCATAGCACTTTTTCGCTTCTTTCTGATCAGACTTTATCGTGATCACCACCCCTTCCATCGATGGCAACTTCACCTTCATGTGCCGTGTCGACGGGATGGCACCTATCCTGTTAAGAGTGGGCCTTCCCAACAGGATGTTATACGCTAAGGGGGCGTTTACGATGAGGTACTTGATTTTCTCCGTCCTCGACCCAGCCTCATCGGTAAACGTGGTTCTCAGCTCAATGTACCCCCTGACCTCCACCTGGTCGCCAGCGAACCCATACAAGCACCCTCCATAGGGCCTTAGCTGGTCAAGGGGCAGTTCCAGCTGCGTGAAAGTCGGCCAGAACATCACGTCTGCCGAGCTTCCTTGGTCCACCAGAACTCTGTGGACCTTCCTTCCCGCCGTGATCAACGAAATAACAATGGGATCGTTGTCATGAGGCACAACGTCCCGAAGATCCTGCTTGGTGAACGTAATGTCCACTTCCGGTGAGTGATCTTCAAACATGTCCACTGCCATTACCGATCGCGCGTACTTTTTCCTCTGCGATGCGGTGCATCCACCACCTGAGAAACCCCCTGCGATGGTGTGGATCTCCCCATGAATAGGCATCTCGTGTTGCTGGGCTTCTCCACCTGCTGGCTGGGAACTCGACGCTCCTCCGGTCCTTCTGTCCAGCAGATAGTCGTTTAGGAACCCGCTCTTAACCAGATCGTCGAGCTGGTATCCTAAAAACAAACACGAGTCCAGGTTGTGGCCGAAGCACTGGTGGAACTCGCACCAAACGTCCGGCTTTGATCCCAGCACCTTGTCGCCCACCTTCTCGGGCGCCTTCAGCCTAGCAGATATGTTAGGGATAGCGATCAGGTCCGCTAGTCCCATGACGAATTTGTGCTTAGGCGGGCGATTGTACTCTCGGCGTGCTGGTTGTTGGCGTGCTGGTGGTTGGCGCGCTTGGCTTCTTCCCTTATTTCTCCTATCGTAAGGATAGCGAGTCCTTTGGTCTTTTCTGGCCGCCGCCGCCGTTTCCAGCACCCTCTGTGGCTGGATCCTGGTCTGGGCGCGTGGCCTGGCGGGAGCCACGCTCCCTCTCTTCTCGGCGACTTCACTCTCGTCGGCGATGTGGGCCACCGCAAGTCGCCTGACTTCAGCAAACGTCGCTGGATGAGCCCTGATCAAGGCCTTGCAGAATGGCCCTGGCTGCACGCCCTTCTTGAAGGCATAGACCAGCATTTCTTCATCCTTGGCCGGCGATCTGACCATCTGCGCTCCGAAGCGATTGAGGTAGTCTCTGAGGGACTCCCCATGGTACTGCCTTATGTCAAACAGATCATAGGACACCCTGGGCGGTGCCTTGTTCACAATATACTGCTCGACAAAGATTTTCGAGAATTGTTGAAAATTGGTTATGTGGCCATTAGGCAGGCTCACAAACCACTCCATCGCCGTTCCCTGGAGCGTGCTCATGAACATCTTACAGTAGACGGCGTCCGACCCTCCCGACAGCATCATCTGCGTGTGGAACGTGGTCAGATGAGCCTCTGGATCCTCCACGCCGGTAAAAACAGCTTTAACTGGAACCACGCTCGTGGGAATTGGCGTGTCGGTAATCGCCTGAACAAAAGGCATTGGGAAAACACGAGGTGGCGTCGACGGTGCCGCCTCTTCAGCAGAAGAACGTCCCTGCTGCTCCCGAAGAGCTCGACGCAGCTCCTCAGCTACCTTGCTGAGCTCCTCGTTCCTGGCGCGAGAGGCGACCAGGTCCTCATGTATCCTTGCCTGCTCTACGCGCGAGGCTTCCACAGTCGCCTGCAACGAGCGCATCATTTCTGCCATCTGCGCCATGGTCATGGCGGCGTCGCCTTCAGCAGCGACGGGAGCCACGGGACTGGAACGATTGCTTCTCATCTTTCTCATCAACTTCAGCGAACCACAAGAATACAGCAAACAACACTTCAACCACGATCGAAACAGCGATCAATCGGAGAAAACTCAAGAAACTGCGCAAGAACCCAAGAACACCGCAAACCTTCGCAGAAACCACAAAAGAACTCGAACTTCCACCAGACAGATTGCGCGCAAGTAACAAAAGACCTCACTCCGCCGATTGAAAGCCAAACAAACGGTACAAAACACAAACTCACCGAACGAAACTCAAAGAAACTGCAAACGACGGTTGCACCAGCACACAACCGCGCAGAAAACCTCGAAAACTTCCACGAACTCACGCTGTGGATGGGAGCGCGTTTTACACGGCCCCACGGTGGGCGCCTGATGATCCTGCCTGTTGACCGGAGCGCTGGAGAATGCCTCGTCAAAGGATCGACGTGCGCACCGCTTATCTCCTTCGTTCCTCCTCTGGATCTACTTCAAGAACCTGCAAAGAAACGACACGGCGCCGCTGCGGCCGATCGCACTCCGACGCTCAAGTCAGTGACGGTATCACCAAATACTAAGAACTAGAACCGTGCAAACTCTCTCTCACAAACAGCTCTGTCACTCGCAAGCGTAAAGTGTATGAACTGAACGTGCGTACCTCAGAAAGTTCGTTAAGAGCTCTTATATACCTGGTGATTTTCTCTCTCCTGGCAGTTACAGACTTGGACACGCGGCTCGTATCCAACTGTACACGTGCCATCATCTGGAGGCTCCCTGACTTGGCGCTGCTTCTACTCTCATTTTGGCTAAGTTACGTATGCATGGTACTGCCCAGTGCATAGCAAACTTAGGAGTGCGATCTCTACTGAAACTGGCGAGTTAGGGCCTTCATACACCTTCCCTGTGGTCTCGCCGGCCGCCTTCATAATCTGCTTCTCCTTTATCTTCGGCGATGTGCCTGTTCTGGCGATCTCCGACTGCTTGGTCGCCTGAGTTTGCATCTGGCGACTTCATCCTCAACCTGGCGATCGCCTATTCTGGTAAGCTGGAGATCGGAACACGCCAACTTAACAATCGGCGACTACACGTGCCTCCCGACTTCCTTCCCTTCTTGCCAACCTGGCGCCTTGTCAACACGCCTACACTATAGCAGGGTGCCACGTCATCATACCCGACCACCAGGGCGGTACAACACTAGTGGACTTTCGAAAGATAGGGTATCGAGATGAGTCATTTATAATGGTTCAACAAGCATCTCAAGTTTTCTACGTGAAAGATCCTACGTCAGAACATTGGTATGTCGTTTTACACGGGAAAAAAACAAGGGGAGGCCATAGATGATATTGAAAATGGTGACCCCCATTCATTCACACTAATGATAATTAATAAAGATGACGATGTACTTGATGATGTACATGCAACCTGTAAAGACCACAGTGAAGGAATTTACATATGAACTTTCAACCCACATGCAACCCGTAAATAAGCATTTTGAATTTTATGTATTATTTTTATATGATTTTAATTCGATGCAGATTAACTAATGTATGTTACCTAATTTTTTTAACAGAGACATCGATGACGATCAGACCCCACTCACACCTCGATCCAATTGAGGCAGCAGAGGAACTACTAGATTGAAGCGTCTCGCATTGAGACGTGCTGCTGGTGAGAAGACACGTGTTGACATTGACGTCAACACTGGAGTGGCTTTTGGTCCTAAAGCAGATGAGTTTATGAGCTATCTTTGAGTTGTTTCTCGTGAGAGGCTCTCCATTTTGATTAATTCATGGGATGAGGTGTCAGAGGTCGACCGGAACATGATCTGGGAGGATGTTCTGGTAAGCTTTACATTTTGATATAATGCTTTTTAATATTCATTGATTAATTTTAATTTGGTGATGTTATTTTGTAGGCAAACTTTGAAATTCCTGATGTGGAACCGCTTCAATCAAAGAATATATCCAATATCGGACTTAAATTTCGTAACTTTAAGTCAAGACTGACTTCGAGATACGTTTTTGGCGACCTTAAAGACGAAAATCCATGTTTAAAGTACAAACATATTGATGAAGAGACATGGCGTCTTTCTAAAGAAAGTCGTGATGGTAGGTGAAGTAAATTAACTTTTTTTGTTTATATAAAATTAATAAGTTTATCTTATTTACTTCACTTTGTTTATTTCAATTATGACAGGATCGTCGGAAGAAAGCTCAAGAGATAGCTTTGAAGAATGTTACCCCGCACGTTATGTCTCGTTTGGGGTATCGAAAACTTGAGCAAGCACTGATGGTGTTAAAGGAGCAATCTAAATAGGGGACGTTGTCTGAGAATGTGGAAACAGGGGTCACTTCTCCATCACCACCTTTTCGCCATGTAAAATGGAAGAGGGCCCGAATTAAAAAGTCGGGTGCACCAAGTTCTGAGCAATCCGGGGTTATCATCGAAAAAATTGTAAGCTATTTTTGTTATTTTCATTTATTTTAAAGCATTAATTATATTAAAAATTGATATTATTTTTGTCTACTCTTGCAGGATTCCTTTGAATCCAACGGTATATTTGTTGTTGAAGGTCGTCAAGATATCCTAGTTGAAGCAATTGGACAACCTGAGCACTGTGGTCATGTTCGTGCAGCTGGACAAGGGGTTGGAATTAAACTATATTTTGGAGTTTCAGAACGACAGTCATCCTCTTCCTTCAAAGAGAACGAAACTCAAATGAAGACTAAGATACATGAAGAATTAATGGAGGAGATGGGAAAGGAGACTGATTTGATGCGACTAGAGATGAGAAAGGAGAATGATCGAATACGACAAGAGTTTCTATCGCAACAACTTTGTGTTGAGCCGATTGAACCCCTTGTTAGTCCTACTCCCAAGAGCACAAAGGGGAGTTGTGCAGCTCCTCCAACATCAGGGGATGATATCATTGGGCAGACGAAGGATTGTGAGCTACTGGTAGTGGGCGGCAAACTTCCTCTAGTGGTGGCCCTTGGAAAAGTTTATCAAGACGCAACCACCTTACATAACGTTCTTCTCTCCCCTGATGTTGCGAAGGTAACAGTTGAAAAAGTACGATTTCCTGATGCTCGTGTTCCACTACCTTCAGATGAGGTAACCACTGTGGCCGATGCATTTCAGACATTCGTTGCCTGGCCCAGAGACCTCATTCGATTTATGCCCGAACCTCATGTAATAATTTCATTTCATTATATTAATTTTTATTTATATTTATATATTACATATAATTTAATACAAATGTTCTTTATCTTGTAGAAACCTTTTCGGGCACCAAGTCCGGAGAAGAAGCGTGACGTTCCAGTTGACAATCCTATAGCTTCCTTACGTCTCATTGCTAGTCAGATTGGTAATGAACCTTTTGCAGTTCCGTGGGATGATACATTTTTTCAAATAAACACTGAACTGTCACTGATGATGTACAACACAGATTTATTAGAATTTGTATCTGGGAATCAGAAGCTCAATATAAATATAATTCAATTTTTTATGATGTAAGTATCTTTACCTATTATTCAATTTACTTTATGTTAAATTATTATTGATTATGCTTTAACTAATAACTTGTAGGTTTTTGCATGGAGTCTGTCTCACCGAGGGGAAGGAAAATGTGTATGGATTCTTAAATCTTTCATATACTAATCCGTTGGACCAAGGTCATATGAGACTCAAGCATACATCACTAACACCCTAGAAAAAGAGGGAAAAGAAATTTATTTATGTCCTTATATTAATGAGTAAGTTTAATTATATGTCATCAATTATTACTATTTCATGTTTTGAATATTTACTAACTCTTTTCATGGGTGATATAGGCATCATTGGCAGTTATTTGTCTTATCAATGGTTGATAAGACTACTGTGTGGTTATGTTCCCTACACAAGAAGATACCAACAAAATTTAAGGATATCATTGATACGCAAGTACAGTATAAACTTAACTTTGTATGTTACTAATTAACCATCTACTAACGAGGTTTTTTGTATTAATCAGTTCATGGCGTGGATATAACATCCTAAAAGGTCGATCCAGTTCAAATAATTTGAACTACATAAGAATAAAGGTTTGTAATTTTTTTCTTTCTCTTATCATTAATTGTTTATCAATATACTAACATATTACTTTTTATTGAATTATAGTGTAATAAACAACCAGGAAGCTATGAGTGTGGCTATTACATATGCAATGGATGATTACCATTATAAGACTACGTGTTAAAACTGGTTGGAAAGAGGTAATAACATGATATGTTAAATCCTTTTTATAATTCTTGAACATATATATATCTAAAAACTAATTTATGTCAACTATATTTTGCAATGCAGTTATTCACGGAAGAAACACCAATGAATTTGGAAGCCATTTCATATGTCAGAGATTCTTGGTCCACATATTTCATAAATTTTTATAACTCTAGGATAGTTGATCAATAGTGTAGGTTTTATTGTAATGTACATTTTGATTCTCTTAATTTATCTTTAGATTTCTGTATTTGTCTGGCTGGGTACATTTTGATCATTATGCAGGTTAAATTATATGGTTTCGGAACAATACAGATTGCACTGAAAAAAAAACATTATTTACAAGTGCGGTTATTTACCAAAGCCGCATTAGTAAATCAAAAAACATGATTTACAAATGCGACTATTACCAAAGCTGCATTTGTAAATGTGATTTACGAATGCAGCTATTACCAAAGCCGCATTCGTAAACCTTAAACCCCTAAACCCCTCACCTCATTCAGAAGAATATACAAATGCGGTTATTTGAAATAACCGCATTCGTAAATCACATTTACAAATGCGGCTATATAGCCGCATTTGTATCTCTCTGATTTACGAATGCGTGTTGATCAAATGCGGCTCTATAGCCGCATTTGTAAATGTAAAATAGCCGCATTTCATTAGCATTTCTGCGCTAGTGGCACCAACTCATGCGCCAACATTAAGGGAATATTCCGCTTACGGAGGCACCTCACTCATGTGCAACGTTATCTTTTCCATACATACAACTTAACTATTATGTGCCCTAACACGTACGTACTTAAGTTAAAAAGAGACATTTACTTGACCTAGGTATCACATGTACTATACGTACCCGTAGGTTCAAAAATACCCTTCACTAATGGCTACATTAAAGGTTAAACTAGGCCACAACGGGTTTACCAACCAAACTGGGCCCACACATGGCCCACTATACTGACCCAATAGCCGGGTTGACCTTCCTGTGCCATGCACCGAGATCCGACCACCGAGCACTGAGCCCTGAGCGCTCTGTTTAGTACACTAGCTAAACTATACACCAACCAAACTACTCTAAAGCAAGAATCCCTAATACCATAAAATCAACAAGCTTGAACCAAATCTAAATTGAATTTAGGCAAACCACATGTTTAAGACACCAATTTGAATAAGAAAAACAAGAAGATGAAATATGTACTGGACCAAAGCACTCAGAGCTCAGCGCTCGAAGGTTGGACCTCAGCATTTGCCGTAGACAGGTTATCTCGGCTCTTGAGCCAAGTTGGTGGGCCATGCGATTAGGCTCCAGATGTATGTATTAGATCCTTCTTCTTATAACCCCTTGTGCAAGGGGCCCATGCGGCTAGCGAGGGGTAGTTTTGGACCTTGGGGTGTACTTAGTACGCAGGGGGTCTACCTTAAGTAAATGTTTCCTTTTAAAACCTAAGCCCATGTGTGTTAGGGCACATAGAGGTTAGGTTGCATGTGTTCAAAGACAACGTAGCACCACACTGAGGCAACTGACAAGAACATTTGGCGTCCACCGTGGGGCCCGATAAAACTAGGTCCCATCCGCAGTTGTGCTCAATCTTTTAGGCATGATGAGGAATACAAGACAAGGTCTGTTAGAATCTGAAGGGAGTGACAACCCCACTATACAACAACTTATGAAGACTGTAAGTGCTCTCTAGGAGACGATGGCGGCATCCAGGGCTGACCCAAGAGAGGCTCATGGTTGAGGTTTGAGCCGAGCACGTGCTCAGGCAAGATTAGTTTGTGGCAAAACTAGATGCGTCACGAGCGAGTAACGAGGAGTTACGCAAAGCCAACGAGGATTTGCGTAAGGACCTACAGCAGTTGGGAGAACGCTCCACAGGGGAGCGAGGCCCGACTATTCAAACAAGGGCTCACCCAAAGCCATTTTCACAGGCGATTATGGACGTTGTCATACCAGCTAGTTTCATAACGCCCAATATTGTTTTTACAGGTGTAGAAGACCTGGAGGCCCATCTCACTGCATTTAATGCTCAAATGATGATTTCGGAGGAACAAATGCTATGCATTGCAAGATGTTCATGGGCACGTTCATAGACACAACGTTATAGTGGATTGTGGGCCTCCTAGACGACCACATCACCTCTTTCGATCAATTTTATGGATTGTTAAGGGAACATATCATTGTCAACCAAGCTCAATCGCTTGTCCCTTTCGACCTCTTCGGTGTGAAGCAGAGACAGGGGGAACCTTTGAAGGATTTATTGAATAGGTTTGGGGCATTCATAGTAAAGCTCCAGACTCAAGATAAGGCCTTGATGGTCCATGCCTTTGGGCAGGCGATCATGTCAGGGCCATTCAGCGACTCACTGATCAGAAATTGGACAAGAATGTTACCCCCAAAGAAGGAAGTCGATCTCAACCAATGAGCGTACATGAAGTTGTGACTGAGAAGAGGCCAGACACACGACGAGCACCTTATGCGCCGAGAAAAAGCCAACCCGGGTCGAAGGTGAAAGACGACCTGCCTTTCCGACCCAAGTTCAGAATGACCTACAAGGAGCTGTTGGCTATGTCGGGTATGGCAGATAACCCGAGGTTCCCCCCGAAATTTGACAGGAATTTGGGGCCAGGCAAGGAGGTATGGTGCGAGTTCCACAAAGCGTTCGGGCATGATGTGAAACACTGCATAGACCTAGGCTACCAGTTAGCAAGCCTGATAAAGGATGGGTTTTTGAAAGAATATCTGGAGGGGAGTCAGGAAGGATCGAAGGAGGAGCTTCCTCTAGTAGACCAGAGGCATAAGGTGCCTGTTCATGGAGAGATTAATACCATCTCAGGAGGATTATTAGGAGGGGGATGCTCCGCCTCCAAATGTAAGAAGTACGCTAGGGAGGTGATGACTGTAGAGGTGCGGGAGCCTGATCAGCTGGCCGAGCCCGACCTTTGCTTTACAAAGGCTGACTTGGGAGACGTAGTCCCACATGAAGACGAACTAGTGGTGATCTCGGTCGTCACTGTGGGAAGAAGGGTACACAGGGTTCTCATTGACCAGGTGAGCTCGACCGACGTAATGTTTTGGGTAACGTTCAACAAGTTGCAATTGTCACCTGACCAGCTGAGACCATACGACGGCTGTTTGTTTTGGTTTTGCTAAAGATCAGGTGGAGGTAAGAGGGCATGTGGAGTTGATGACGACTTTCTCATATGACACCTCGTCTCGAACTATCAGTATCAGGTATTTGGTTGAAAGAAGCAGAGGAAAAATGGCGTATATCTTCTGGGAGGACAATGAAGTCTTTTCATCAAGTGATTCATCAACTGAAAGTAAAGAAGCAAACATCTGCTTCATGGTGAACAATGAAAAATCCAGTTATGATTTGGTTAGTAATTACTCAACTAATTCAGAAAGCTTTGATCAATTATTAATTGCCTTTAAAGAAACCCATGATGAAGCGAATAGTTGGTTGTTATATGCAATAAACTAAGAAGTGAAAATAACATGAACCAAAGGTTAAATCACATTGTTTGAAGCCAAAATTGGTGTCCTTCAAGTAGCTGAAGGAGCAAAACTGTTAGAATTATAGGGCTAAAACAAGAGCGGGGTGAATTGTTTTTGAAAGATTTTTGCAACTATTGAAGGTAGAGTGAAAGGCTATGAAGAATTAATCAATGGAAAATCTGTCCAGCCAAATATAAAACTGTTTTTAATCTTGATGCAGAAAATCAACCGGTTGTTTTTATGAAGCAGTCGATTGTTTTTATTAGCACTTTATAAAACAAAGTTAAAACAGTTTAAAGAGTGTAAGGATAGAGAGATTCACACAGAATGTTTATACTGGTTCACTCAACACCTGAGCTACATCCAGTCCTCACAAACCACTAAGAATTCACTATGTAATCAACCCTAGATTACAAGCTACACACACCAAGAGGGATGATCTTGAACCCCTCAAGAACACACACTAGTCCTTGGCAAAAATCACACCAAGAATGTTGATCTTAATCCCCTCAAGAACACACAACACTTATTGGCAACACCAGTACAGAAATACAATTATCCAAAAAGAAGAGAATAGAAAACACCTAGGTAAATCACAAGATCAAAGTTCAGAATACAAGACCCAATCTTATTCCACACTTGAGATGATCCAAAAGCTCTTTGAAAACTGTTTTTTATTAATCTCTTTTATTTAGTTAATGCATAGGAGCGTAAAATCACCTTTTTATCTTTCAATAAAATGGTTAAAACAGTTACAACAAAAAAACCAAAAGTTGTTGAAATCATTTAAAACAGAAAAACCACTTAAAATTTTTTTGTTAAGGTTTTCAGAAAAACAGTCGATTGATTTATCGAAATAACCAACTGATTTTTGTTTGACAGCAAAGGCAAAGCTTTTCCAAATCAGTTTAAAATCCACTAAGTGCCAAACAACCTGTTGTTTCGAAATTTCAACCTGTTGAAATTTGTTTGACAGCAAAGGCAATGACAAAGCTTTTCCAAATCATTTTAAAATCCACTAAGTGTCAAACAACCTGTTGTTTCGAAATTTCAACCCGTTGATTCAAAATTTCATCCTGTTGAAATTTCACTTCCTTTTAGAAAACCCATCTTTTCAAAATGTTAAAGATTTAATTGAGCTTGGATCATCTTAAGGAGTAAATTAACAAGTTCCAAACAACTAGACACACAGTAGCAAGGTCTTCAAGCTTTCCACTTGGATCTGGAGACATCAAAGCATCTTGTTCAACAAAAACCTCAAGGAGGTTAGGAAGGCATTGAAAGATCAAAATCTAAAGGGGTTCCTTAAGATGAATGGAAACACTTTTCTCGGTCTAGTGAAGGTATTTTACACAAACCTAATTGTTGATGGTGAAAATATGTATTCACATGTCAAAGGGGTAGAAATGGAGATTACTCCTACTGTGTGGACTACCATCACTGGGTTAAAATTCTCTGGAGCACGAATCAACAAAGGAAACACAAGTGTTGTGGAGAATTTCAATTAAATACAATACTATGTTATCTGTCTCAGAAATCCTTACATGAAATTGAAGGGCTTTCATGTTGGTGCCTTAAAATTGAATGCAAGGGTTACTGCCTTCATTGTCACATGGAATCTAACTCCAAGAGGGAGTAATCATGTTGTCCTCACTAAAGAAGACCTTATCTTAATCTACTGCATGATGAAGAACATCAAAGTCATTTGGATCCATGTCTTTAAGGAGCATATGCAAAAATCTATGAGGTTAAGTTATTATCATTTTCCTTATGTTGTTTTTATGTCTAAATTTCTTCAATATTTTGAAATTGATCTTGATGAAGAACTGTCACAGGTGGTAAAACCATCTCATGAAATTAATAATTGGTCACTTAGCAAGATGGGGTTCATCAAAGTTGATAACAAATGGGTTAGCATAGAGGAAGAACAAACGGGTCTTTTTCTTGAAGATCAAGCTGAACCACATGATGGACATCAAGTTAAACCAAATGCTAGAAATCAAGCTGGACCAAATCAAGCTAAACAAGGTACTGGAAATCAAACTAGCAAGATGGTGGTGCAAATAATGAAGTTGGTCCAAGTGCTAGAGTTGCAGAATATTTATGCTCTACATGCACTTGATGATCAACCGCTTGGATGACATGGCAAGTGATCAATGGAACCACTATGAATTTTGTACTGTCAGGTTCCAGCATCTAGATGAGCAGATTGAAGTTGTTCAAAACCAACTCTTCGAATTCCAATATGGCAAGGATCCTTGAAAGCTCAAATTCATTTTTTGTTTTTGAAATGATTTTATATTATTTGTAATGCTAGATTAATTCCTTATCATTTTGTTCCAGTTTTGTGTATCCCTTCTCTTCGTATATTTGTGAAGACAAATAGGGGGAGAAGTTATCTGTTTTTGTACCGCCCTGGTGGTCGGATGCGATGACGTGGCATCCTGTTACAGTGTAGGCGTGTTGACAAGGCGCCAGGTTGACAGTTGAGAAGGAAGTCAGGAGGCACGTGTAGTCGCCCATAGTTAAGTTGGCGTGTTCCGATCTCTAGCTTACCAGAATAGGCGATCGCCAGGTTGAGGACGAAGTCGCCAGATGCAGACTCAGGCGACCAGGCAGTCGGAGATCGCCAGAACAAGTACATCGCCGAAGTTAAAGGAGAAGCAGATTATGAAGGCGGCCGGCGAGACCACAGGGAAGGTGTATGAAGGCCCTACCTCGCCAGTTTCAGTAGAGATCACACTCCTGAGTTAGCTATGCACTGGGCAGCACCATGCATAAGTAACTTAGCCAAAATGAGAGTAGAAGTAGCGCCAAGTCAGGGAGCCTCCAGATGATGGCACGTGTACAGTCGGATGCAAGCCACGTGTCCAAGTCTGTAACTGCCAGGAGAGAGAGAACCACCAGGTATATAAGAGTTCCTAACAGATTTTCTAAGGTACGCACGTTCAGTTCATACACTTTACGCTTGCGAGTGACAGAGCTGTTTGTGAGAGAGATTTGCACGGTTCCAGTTCTTAGTATTTGGTGATACCGTCACTGACTTGAGCGTCGGAGTGCGATCGGCCGCAGCGGCGCCGTATCGTTTCTTTGCAGGTTCTTGAGATAGATCCAGAGGAGGAACGGAAGTGAGAAGCGGCGCGCACGTCGATCCTTTGACGAGGCATTCTCCAGCGCTCCGGTCAACAGGCAGGATCATCAGGCGCCCACCATGGGGCCGTGTAAAACGTGCTCCCATCCACAGCGTGAGTTCGTGGAGGTTTTCGAGGTTTTCTGCGCGGTTGTGTGCTGGTGCAACCGTCGTTGGCAGTTTCTTTGAGTTTCGTTCGGTGAGTTTGTGTTTGTGCCGTTTGTTTGTCTTTCAATCGGTGGAGTGAGGTCTTTTGTTGCTTGCGCGCAATCTGTCTGGTGGAGGTTCGAGTTCTTTGGTGGTTTTCTGCGAAGTGTTATTTACTGCATTTCTGTGGTTCGCTGAAGTTGATGAGAAAGATGAGGAGCAATCGTTCCAGTCCCGTGGCTCCCGTCGCAGCTGAAGGCGACGCCGCCATGACCATGGCGCAGATGGCAGAAATGATGCGCTCATTGCAGGCCACTGTAGAAGCCTCGCGCGCCGAGCAGGCAAGGATACATGAAGACCTGGTCGCCTCTCGCGCCAGAAACGAGGAGCTCAGCAAAGTAGCTGAGGAGCTACGTCGAGCTCTTCAGGAGCAGCAGGTTCGTTCTTCCGCTGAGGAGGTGGCACCGTCGACGCCGCCTCGTGTTTTCCCAATGCCTTTCATTCAGGCGATTACCGACACGCCAATTCCCACGAGCGTGGTCCCGGTTAAAGCTGTTTTTACTGGCGTGGAAGATCCAGAGGCTCATCTGACCACGTTTCACACACAGATGATGCTGTCAGGGGGGTCGGATGCTGTCTATTGTAAGATGTTCGTGAGCACGCTCCAGGGAACGGCGATGGAGTGGTTTGTGAGCCTGCCAATGGCCACATAACTAATTTTCAGCAATTCTCGAAAATCTTTGTCGAGCAGTATATTGTGAACAAGGCACCGCCCAGAGTGTCCTATGATCTGTTTGATATAAGGCAGTACCATGGGGAGTCCCTCAGAGACTACCTCAATCGCTTCGGAGCGCAGATGGTCAGGTCGTCGGCCAAGGATGAAGAAATGCTGGTTTATGCCTTCAAGAAGGGCGTGCAGCCAGGGCCATTCTGCGAAGCCTTGATCAGGGCTCATCCAGCGACGTTTGCTGAAGTCAGGCGACTTGCGGTGGCTCACATCGCCGACGAGAGTGAGGTCGCCGAGAAGAGAGGCAGTGTGGCTCCCGTCAGGCCACGCGCCCAGACCAGGATCCAGCCACAGAGGGTGCTGGAAACGGCAGCGGCGGCCAGAAAGGATCAAAGGACTCGCTATCCTTACGATAGGAGAAACAAGGGAAAAAGCCAAGCGCGCCAACCGCCAGCACGCCAACAACCAGCGCGCCGGGAATACAATCGCCCGCCTAAGCACAAATTCGTCATGGGACTAGCGGACCTGATCGCTATCCCTAACATATCTGCTAGATTGAAGGCGCCCGAGAAGGTGGGCGACAAGGTGCTGGGGTCGAAGTCGGACGTCTGGTGCGAGTTCCACCAGTGCTTTGGCCACAACCTGGACTCGTGTTTGTCTTTAGGGTACCAGCTCGACGACCTGGTTAAGAGCGGCTTCCTAAACGACTATTTGCTGGACAGAAGGACCGGAGGAGCGTCGAGTTCCCAGCCGGCAGGGGGAGAAGCCCAGCAACACGAGATGCCTATCCATGGGGAGATCCACACCATTGCAGGGGGTTTCTCAGGTGGTGGATGCACCGCATCGCAGAGGAAAAAGTACGCGCGATCGGTGATGTCGGTGGACATGTTTGAAGATCATTCGCCCGAAGTGGACATTACGTTCACCAAGCAGGATCTTCGGGACGTTGTGCCTCACGACAACGATCCCATTGTTATTTCGTTGATCACGGCGGGGAGGAAGGTTCACCGAGTTCTGTTGGACCAAGGAAGTTCGGCAGACGTGATGTTCTGGCCGACTTTCACGCAGCTAGAGTTGCCCCTTGACCAGCTGAGGCCCTATGGAGGGTGCTTGTATGGGTTCGCTGGCGACCAGGTGGAAGTCAGGGGGTACATTGAGCTGAGAACCACGTTTACCGATGAGGCTGGGTCGAGGACGGAGAAAATCAAGTACCTCATCGTAAACGCCCCTTCAGCATATAACATCCTGCTGGGAAGGCCCACCCTTAACAGGATAGGCGCAATTCCATCGACTCGGCACATGAAGGTGAAGCTGCCGTCCATGGAAGGGGTGGTAATCACGATAAAGTCTGATCAGAAGGAAGCGAAAAAGTGCTATGAAAATAGCCTGAAAAATAAAAGATCAGTGAGCTATGTCACAACCACCCCACCGCCCGGTGTGAAGCCCAGACCGCCGATAATGGAGGAGGCCGCTGGAAGGGACGTAGAGATGGTAGATGCTGAGCTGGGGGAGAGGAATGCTGCCCTGGAGGAGGAAGAGGCGCGGAATCGCCCGGAGGAAGCAAGGGAACTCGGAATCGCCAAGGCGGTGATCGCCAGAGAGTCCAGGCCCAAACCCGTTGAGCAGTGGCTCGAGAAGGAGATCGGGGGGAAGGTTTTCAAGCTCGGAAGATCTCTGGAGGTCGATCTCCAGGACCAGATCGCCAAGGTGATTGAACGGCATCTGGACGCGTTTGCCTGGTCTGCTTCGGACATGCCCGGGATCGATCCCGACTTCTTGTGCCATCATCTGGCGATGGACAACATGGTGAGACCGGTGCGGCAAAGAAGGAGGAAATTTAATGAAGAAAGGAGGCAGGCGATCAAGGATGAGACCCAGAAACTCCTCGCTGCAGGCCACATCAGGGAAGTCCAGTACCCTGAGTGGCTGGCAAATGTCGTGCTGGTAAAGAAGAGCAACGGGAAATGGCGCATGTGCGTCGATTTCACCGACCTGAATAAGGCTTGCCCAAAGGATTCGTATCCTTTACCAAGCATTGATGCCCTGGTTGATAGTGCTGCAGGGTGCAAGCTGCTGAGTTTCCTGGACGCCTTCTCGGGCTATAATCAGATCAAGATGCATCCCATGGATGAAGAAAAAACAGCCTTCATGACGGAGAGGTCGTGCTACTGCTATAAGGTGATGCCGTTCGGGCTGAAGAACGCGGGGGCCACGTACCAGAGGCTGATGGATCGAGTACTTGCACCGATGCTGGGAAGGAACGTGCAAGCTTACGTCGATGACATGGTCGTGACCTCGCAGGAGAAAAGCAAGCACGTTGCAGACTTGGAAGAATTGTTCACGACGATCGCCAAGTTCAAGTTGAAGCTCAACCCGGAGAAATGCATTTTCGGCGTGGAGGCTGGAAAATTTTTGGGCTTTCTCTTGACTGAAAGAGGGATAGAGGCCAACCCAGACAAGTGTGCCGCCATCTTGGCGATGAGAAGCCCGACTACAGTGAAAGAAGTCCAGCAGCTGACGGGTCGGATGGCGGCCCTATCCCGCTTCGTGTCAGCAAGCGGAGAAAAGGGACATCCCTATTTCCAGTGTCTGCGGCGCAATAACAAGTTCGCTTGGACGAAAGAGTGTGAGGAAGCTTTCGTCAAGCTGAAGGAATATTTGGCGAGCCCGCCGGTTTTGTGCAAACCACTGGCGGGAATCCCTCTCAGGTTGTATTTCGCTGTGACTGAGAGGGCGGTGAGTGCTGTACTCGCCCAGGACCAGGATCAGGCTCAGAAACCTATTTATTTCGTGAGTAAAGTGTTGCAGGGCCCAGAAACGAGATATTAGGCCCTGGAGAAGGCTGCATTGGCTGTGGTGTTTTCGGCGAGGAGGTTGCGCCACTATTTCCACAGTTTCACAATACTGGTGATGACTGACCTGCCCATCCAGAAGGTCTTGAAGAAACCTGACGTTGCAGGAAGAATGGTGAAGTGGGCAGTCGAGTTGTCTGAGTTTGACATTAAATATGAGCCTCGAGGCCCGATCAAAGGGCAAATCTTTGCAGATTTTGTAGTCGAGCTCTCTTCAGAGGCGACGCGGGTTGAAGGAGATGATTTCCGTTGGGTACTCTCGGTGGATGGATCGTCAAACCAGCAGGGTAGCGGTGCTGGAGTCATATTGGAAGGACCCAACGGCGTGCTGATCGAACAATCGTTGAGATTCGCCTTCAAAGCCAGCAACAATCAAGCAGAGTATGAGGCGCTGATCGCCGGGATTCTCCTGGCTAAAGAGATGGGAGCCAGAGTGCTGATGGCTAAGAGTGACTCGCTGCTAGTCACAGGGCAAGTAACAGGCGAGTTCCAGGCTAAAGATCCACAAATGGCGACTTACTTGGCGTATGTGCAGGAATTGAAGAGTTCCTTTGCCTCTTTTGAAGTGGTGCATGTGCCCCGAGAACAGAATGCCCGAGCTGACTTGCTTGCTAAGCTCGCCAGTTCGGGCAAGGGGGGTAGGCAGAGGACAGTGGTTCAAGAAACTTTGAAGACGCCGAGGGCATTTGTAGCAGATCACCTGGTCCTTCAGATAAGCAGGTCGACGGAGAGAGCAGCGAGAAGCCATAAGTCTTTGACACAAGAAACCCTGAGATCGCCAAGAATTAGAGCATGTCGAGGAGAGAAGGTGGACGTGATGCAGGTCTGCGCCACCCACGAGCCAGACACTTGGATAACACAGTACAAGCGGTGCTTGGCAGATGGTCTCCTCCCGCTGGATCCAGCAGAAGCTAGGAAGGTAAAGAAAAATTCCAGCAAGTATACATTGATTGATGGCGATCTGTACAGGTTTGGATTCACTCACCCACTCCTGGAATGTATACACGGCGAGAAGTGCACGAGGATTATGGCAGAGCTCCACGAAGGAATATGTGGAAGTCACGTCGGGGGTCGAGCTCTGGCCGCGAGGACTCTCCGTGCAGGCTACTATTGGCCATCCATGAGAGAAGATTGCAAGAAGTACGCCCAGTGCTGCAAACAATGCCAGCAGCACGCCGGTTGGCACAAGGCGCCTCCCGAGGAGTTGAAGTCGATCTATAGTCCTTGGCCGTTTCATACTTGGGGAATCGACATCCTGGGACCTTTTCCACTGGCGATCAGGCAGATGAAGTACTTGGTGGTGGCGATTGAGTATTTCACCAAGTGGATTGAAGCAGAACCAGTGGCCCAGATCACCGCGCACAAGATCGAAGGCTTCGTATGGAAGAATATTGTGTGCCGGTTTGGAGTGCCTAAGCGCCTGGTATCAGATAATGGGACTCAGTTTGCGAGCCACCTGTTGAAGAAGCTTTGCGAAGGGGTCGGAATTCAGCAAGTGTTTGCATCCGTCGAGCACCCTCAGACTAATGGCCAGGTGGAATCAGCTAACCGGGTGTTGCTGAGAGGTTTGAAGAGGAGGCTCGAGAAAGCCAAGGGGAGTTGGGCTGAGGAGGTACCCCGAATAGTTTGGGCGTACCACACCACCGAGCAGTCAGGAACCCATGAGACCCCGTTTAGCTTGGTCTATGGGTGTGATGCCATGATTCCAGTCGAGATCCAGGAGAGCTCGCCGAGATTCCAGAACTTTGTAGAGGAAGACTCGAATGAAGAGAGAAGACTGAACCTGGATCTGCTGGACGAAGTCAGGGAGGAGGCAAGGCTGAAGGCTGAGGCGGTGAAGAGAAGGGTCGAGCGAAGGTACAACTCAAAGGTGATGCCAAGGCAGTTTAGAGAAGGCAATCTGGTGATGAGAAAGGCCCACCAGTACGAGATGGAGAATAAGCTATCACCCAAGTGGACTGGACCGTTCAGAATAACCGAGGCACTCGGGAACGGAGCCTATCGCTTGGAGACGTTGGAAGGGGGGGCGATCCCTCGTACCTGGAACGCCACACACCTGAAGTTGTACTATAGCTAAGAGCTTTGTAAGTAAAGACAAACACAAATATTACATTGCAATGTCTCTGTTAAAACAGTTTTAAGGGGGGCACTCTTTTTTCCCTAAGGAGGGTTTTTAATGAGGCCACCCAATAAAAGAAGAGTTTTCGAAGTATAAGGTGTTTTCAGATCGCATATGTGTTATTTCCAAAAGTTTCGAAGAAAGACCTTGTCATTCGTACATGATTTGAGGCACGAAAAGATATGTCGCGTGTTTTCTAAAGTTTTAAAGTCCTCATCGTTTTTCGGCGATTAGAGGCACCAGTTAAGTTTTAAAGTCCTCATCGTTTTTCGGCGATTAGAGGCACCAGTTAAGTTTTTAAAGTCCTCATCGTTTTTCGGCGATCGGAGGCACCAGATGGAAGACCTCAACGCCCTCGCGCGTTTTGAGGCAAGTTAAAAAGACCTCCTCGCCGTTGAGCGAGTGCAGGCGAGAAAGAGAAAAAGTCCTCCGTGTTTCTGGGAGCGAGAAGATGTAACTCCCGGGGCAACGCAGAGGCAAGTTAAAGACCTCCTCGCCGTTGTGCGGGCGCAGGCGAGAAAGGTCCTCAGTGCATCCAGGGGGGAGGAGATGTACGCCCTGGGCAAGTTGAGGCACCGGATAAAGTCCTTATCGCCGTTGTGCGAACTAAGGCCCATCAAAGACCTCCTCGCCGTCGAGCGAGTGCAGGCGTGAGAAAGAAAAGGTCCTCAGTGCATCCAGGGGGGAGGAGATGTACACCCTGGGCAAGTTGAGGCACCTGACAAAGTCCTTCTCGCCGTCGAGCAAGTTAAGGCCGTTTAAAGTCCTTCTCGCCGATGAGCGAGTTCAGGCGAGTAAAAGTCCTTCTCGCCGATGAGCGAGTTCAGGCGAGTTAAAAGACCTTCTCGCCTGTGCGCGAGTATAGGCAAGATAAAATCCTTCTCGTCTTGAACGAGTTCAGGTATGGCGAAGAGGGTGGAAGAAGCTTGAAAGGTGGCTAAGGTAGGTTCGAAGAGAACGCCTAGCCAGCCAGTCTTTAGCTCTGAGGTTCAGGGGAGGTAAGGGAAGGTCCCAAAGGGCATTTCTGCCTCAGATAAAGAGATGACTGCCAAAGCCTGAGGCTAAGGAAAGCTGGTGTTGCCAAGAGGTCTAGGTGATCGCGAAAGTTCAAACACGGCGAGAAGGTTGAAAGACTTGTTTGATAAAGCGGGTCAAGTGGGACGTTGTTTGAACCAATGATTGAATCACAGTTCATTGCTTGGAACTTTTCTTACGATCAGGTTAGTGCCTCAGGGGTACAAGTTGTTTAAAGCGATTATTGCTTAAGTTCGAATCGGCTCGAAGCGGTTACGCCAAAGGTCATGTTTGCAAAATCGTTAAGTTAAACGCAGCAGAGTTAAACATACAAAGAAAGTAAAGCGCTCAAAAGGAGTCAGAAGAAATGTCCAAGTTTCGCTATTGAAATAAGTAGCTGTTCAAAATACATGTGCAAGGGTTTTTACAAAGTAAATACAAGTGAATTCATAAAGAAGCAGATGGGGTAGAATTGGTTGAGCCTTCGGCGGGAACGACCTTTCCATCTACTACTTCATTGTTTAATGACACCATGCTGAGGTCGAGATCAGGGAATAGGCATGCGAACTGTTCTCGAGCGGCATCAAACCCGGCAACCAGAATCTGAGCGGAGCTTAGCTTAAGTTCTTCAATTTGCTTTTGAAATCCTTCAACTTGCTGCTTAAGCTCCTTGTTTTGCTGCTCCAGCTCTTCGACCTGTTTTCGGAGTTGTTTGTTGGTCTCTTGAGCTTGAAGAAGGTCGTCAGCCACCTTCTTGGATTCTGTTTGAGCTTGAGCCAACTCGGCAGCCATCTTCACCTTTTCTTTGTTTGCCTCGGAGAGATCGGCCATGGCGTCGTCTCTGGCTTTCTCTACTTGCCCAAGTAGCTTCTCGCGGTCGATCGACCTTTGCTCCAGCCTCAGTACCTTATCGGCATTGGCTTGAATTTGAGCCTCCAGGTCGCTCGCCTTGGTACGTAGGGGCACGATTCTGCTTTCAAGTTCGACTTTTTCTTGGGCAAGTTCGTGGACTTTGCGGCGAAGGTCGACAGCTTCCTTGCGCGCAAGCCTAAGCTCGGTGTTTAGGGCATCCTCCACTCGAGAATGTTCCATTTCCGCGAGCGTTAGGCTGAATGACACCTTCTCCACCTCGACCTTCATTGTGCTGTTCTCGGTCTTGAGGTTGTAGATGTCATCCTGTAGCCGCCTGGTGGAGCTCTCCACAGCTCTCGTTGTGATTGATGGGATATCCTCTGCAATGGTTTTGAGTTTTGCAGTCAGAGGTTCCCACATCCTCGTCACCTCGAGGGAAAGATTTGCAGCTTGGAGAGGCGCCAGGGGGGCTTGTTGAGGGTTCTCGTCGCCGCCTTCCTTAACAATATTTTCGGTGGTTGCTTCTTGGCGCGGCGACGCAATCGGGGACTCGGTGATTAGGACTGGAGAGGTGTGAGCGACCTCATCCCCGATTGGAATGATTCCTGCAGCTGAAGTGTTGGAAGGAGGGCCCCCTCCTGCTGATATATGTGGTGTAGAGGCGCTCGGGGGGTCCTCTAAGAAGTTTGGCTCTGGGGCCTCAGTTGCAGGTGGCGCAGTGGCCAATGGAACCGCTTGGACTGGTGGTGAAGGAGCTCGTGGCGTTGGCGATGAGGGAGGAGGGGCAGGTGTTGATGGTGGTGTTGAAGCTGGAAGAGGGGGTGGGGCAGGTGGAGAAGGTGGTGCCACCCTTGTCCTCTTTGTAACGAGGCCATCCTCAGTGACCTCGTCGTCCTCTTCCTCATCCTCTTGGACGACTTGGGGGGCCTTCCGCTTTGGCCTCTTAAGGACCAGTTTCTTTCGTTGGGCGGGCGCCTTAGGCGGTGATCGCCCCTGGATGATGGCCTTCTCGACCGCTGAGTTGGGAACCGTCTGGGAGCCGGTTGCCAACCCGTGGTTGCGGGCGAGCGCCTTTAAATCGGCGAGCATGTTCTTACCCAACATGGTGTCTGCATGAAATGAAAGTGCATACGTTAGCTCAAAGGAGAAAGGGGTAAGTATACAAGACAATAAGACAGCAAAGCAGGCATATGCAGAAAAGATGAAACCAAAGTCTTGTGTGTATTGCACAAGACGCCCAGAAGCAATATCAGAAGCATGTCAAGACAAGGATGTAGCGTCCTAACCTATTTGGAATTCCAACTGGTCCTCAAAGAACTCGAAGGAAATCAGGGTGGGGGTCAAGAATGTTATGTGGGCATCTGCCACCCTCTTCCAGAAGAGACAAAGGTCTCTGTCCAAAGCTCCCATGCTATCAGGACTTATGGGCCTCCTGAAGCAGCTCTTGGACTCCTTTTTCCCCTTGTCCACCCAGTACAAGGGGAAACCGTCGAGAAGGGAAGGGTCTTTGTCATTTGCGCGAACCTGGATGAACTTCCCCTTCCAATCCTTGTACGACTGCTGGAAGATGGTGAAGATGGATCTCCCAGCAATGGCGTTCAGGCTGACCCACAGGCGATCTCCTGGGTGTTTGGCCTCAAATAGAAATAAAAATACGTCCACTGACGCGGGCAGCCCCAGGTGGGCGCACGTTACCTCGAAAGCTCGGACAAACGCCCAGCTGTTGGGGTGAAGCTGGGCGGCAGCGATGTTGAGCTCGGTTAAGAGTTCCCTCTCAAATCGAGTGAGAGGGAACCTGAGTTTAACCTTCTTGAAGAGAGTGGTGTAGACGAAGCAGAAGGGCCCGTCGGCGCTCACTTTATCATCGACGCACACTGGCAGGGTGGCTGGGCAAGGCAGCACCATCATTCTCTCATCGTGCTCCTTGTGGAATGATTGGTGGGCCTCGTCCCCATTGGTCAATCGCAGAACCGCTCCCGCGGTGTTCACCGACGACGTTTCCTTTAAGAGGGTTGAGTTAGCCCATGAGTATAACGTCTTGAAGTCTGGCAGTGGGGTGGGGGCTCCTCCAGCGTTTGGTGGAGTCGCCTGGGCCAGAGTGGTTTGAGAAGACGCGGGCCTCACAGCCTGCGAAGAGGGAGCACCACGAACTTGCGTAGAGTCGTGTGCTTGTGAATGAGGGTTTCGCGCTGACGGAGGGGGGTTCGGGGTGATCTTCGTGCGAGTCATGGTAGCAACTGCAAACGAAGGAGGAAGGAAAAATAATCAGGAGGGTTACAAAGGCTGACTCAATCATGAATGGAAGGTGAAAGACGAACGAATGTGAGTTCGTTGCGACAATCGGCAAAGCCCTAAGTCACGCAGAAGGAGAAATGGAAAAACAGCCCACAGCGTATGCACCAGACAGTTATAGGATGATGCAAATCGGTGAAAATGCAAGAAAACCCAGCAGATGAAGGAAAGTAGTTACCTTTCGATGATCGGGAGAATGTTAAAGGGAGGTGGTGATCTAGAGCGTCGAGGAACGTCGAGAGCTTTCGCAGAAAGGAATGAGAGCGTATGCAAGTGTGAAGAGAGTGATGGAACAGTAGGAGCGTAAGGGGTTTAGGGGTTTTCGAACGGTTTTGGGAAGTGCTAACGGCAGATGAAGATGGCCGTTGATGAGAGCCACGTGTCGAATGATGCGTGAAGAGTTTGGTGGAGCGTCAGAGCAGCAGAAAGTACTACCGCTTGGAATTCTGCGCCCATGCCACGTAGACCGGTGTTAACGAAGGCTTTTTCAGTCTTTTCGCTAGACAAGTCTTCGCTTAAGACTGAGGGGCTTGTGTACCGCCCTGGTGGTCGGATGCGATGACGTGGCATCCTGTTACAGTGTAGGCGTGTTGACAAGGCGCCAGGTTGACAGTTGAGAAGGAAGTCAGGAGGCACGTGTAGTCGCCCATAGTTAAGTTGGCGTGTTCCGATCTCTAGCTTACCAGAATAGGCGATCGCCAGGTTGAGGACGAAGTCGCCAGATGCAGACTCAGGCGACCAGGCAGTCGGAGATCGCCAGAACAAGTACATCGCCGAAGTTAAAGAAGAAGCAGATTATGAAGGCGGCCGGTGAGACCACAGGGAAGGTGTATGAAGGCCCTACCTCGCCAGTTTCAGTAGAGATCGCACTCCTGAGTTAGCTATGCACTGGGCAGCACCATGCATAAGTAACTTAGCCAAAATGAGAGTAGAAGTAGCGCCAAGTCAGGGAGCCTCCAGATGATGACACGTGTACAGTCGGATGCAAGCCACGTGTCCAAGTCTGTAACTGCCAGGAGAGAGAGAACCACCAGGTATATAAGAGTTCCTAACAGATTTTCTAAGGTACGCACGTTCAGTTCATACACTTTACGCTTGCGAGTGACAGAGCTGTTTGTGAGAGAGATTTGCACGGTTCCAGTTCTTAGTATTTGGTGATACCGTCACTGACTTGAGCGTCGGAGTGCGATCGGCCGCAGCGGCGCCGTATCGTTTCTTTGCAGGTTCTTGAGATAGATCCAGAGGAGGAACGGAAGTGAGAAGCGGCGCGCACGTCGATCCTTTGACGAGGCATTCTCCAGCGCTCCGGTCAACAGGCAGGATCAGTTTTGATTTGGTTGTATTGCTATGTTTTAATTCTACTGTTGTTGCTCCGCACTAGAACACTTTGAACTTTTCCAGTGTTGTTGTTTCAGTGTGCTTTCTTAAATCTATTTTATCCTACTGCTATACTTGCATTGTGTGTATATAATTCTATTTTGCAAGAACTCTTAAGTTCAAAATCTACAACACAAATAAACCAGGGATTTATCTTCATCAAATATGGGAAGATTGTTGAACAAGGTGATTTGATGCTTCCAAATCTAATTTGAAGACTTGAAAAACCTACTGTTGTGTTTGTGTGTGTTGTTTAGTAAATTTTGAATTGTCAATTCACATCTAGTATTGATCCAAGCTCATTTGAGTCTTTATCTCTTTCAAAAGAAGTGTTTTCTAAATAGATGTGTGAATTTTAGTCAATTCTTTCGACCTTTCAATCAGTTGAAAAAAAATTTGTTCAAGGTCTTGGGACTAGATCAAGTTTTTTTATCCATTTGATTTGTCGAAACAACCGATTGATTGACACTTAGTTTTTTTCAAAGGTTTTTTGAAAGCTTTATTTTCTTTTGTATTTTTTGTAAGGCAAAAATAATCGGTTATTTCGATAAAAGAATTGACTATTTTATGTGAAATCCTTAACAGAAAAATAAATCATGCACATTGCATGGCATAATCCAAAAATTCTAAGGAGGCTAGTTTTATCTTTTGGTCATCTTGGACCTCATGCACATTAAAATTTTGTTCTACCTTAGCCTCCTATCCTAAATAAACATTGGGATCACTTTTCCCACTAAAAATAGGCAATTTTACATATGGTAAAAAAGGTTTTGCCACATTTTGGCGCCTATCTTCAAAAGGATTCCTCTTCCATTCGTCTTCTTCTTCATGGTCACCTAAGTTTGATAACTTATTAAGTCATATCTATGATGATGTTGTCTTCCTCTTTGGGGTCTTTCATGTTGCAATTCTAATCTTTGGAGTCTTTCCTCCATTTGCCTCATGGCTTCATCTTTTTGTGCAATAGTCCTTTTGGTCGTCGCTAATTCTCCCATAAGAGAAGCTTTTTGTGGAGATTGGGGCTTAGAAGATTCACCACTTGAAATATGAGCTATAACAAAAAGAAAACAAGAAACACAAGTAACAAACAATTAAAGAAAAGAAGTTAGAAATAAGGTAAAGCTTGCGGCACAAAGAAGCAAAAACACTTAACCACTCGAAGAAAGTTTTCTTCCCTTAACCAAGGTCTTGCATGTGGTATGAACACTCTGAAGTGAAAAAGGACAAAGCCTCCACACTTTCTCAAAGGTAATTCACCACAACACTTGAGGAAAGAAAGAAAAGACAAACAAGAAAAGGCTAAACCAAATTGGAGATAAGAGATATGACAAAACTTTGAAAAAGATGACAATCAAGAAAAGCACAAAAGAAGACTCTAAGAAACTCACTAAACTTTTAACTATGAAACTTTTGTGATTAGAAAAAATGCTAAAGCAAAAGGATAAAAATTCCACAAAGTTGAAAACAATTTGCCAATCAAGTTGAATCCATAGTTTTGGAAAATGATTTTCTTTACCAAGTGATAACCAAGATGCCTTTGGAAATTTTTTTTTGCTGTTTTTGTTGGTTTGAAACGTCACTTTTTGCTTGCTGTTTTGAAATGTGCGGTATTGTTTTGATTTTAAAATACCTTGCTGTTTATTTTATGCTAATGTGAGTTATGGCAAAGAATGGACATAGTTTGCATCATGCACATTTTCAAGAAATCATGTGTTTGAAACTTTAAATCAACTTCTACTAAAACAAGTTTCTAATTAATTTGTAAACTTCACAATTAAAAGAAAGTAAGTAGAATCAAAACAAGGACACCTAGAACACTAATGAACATAAGACTCAAAGTAAAAGGCAAGATCAATAAAAAACTGTACCGCCCTGGTGGTCGGGTGCGATGACGTGGCACCCTGCTACAGTGTAGGCGTGTTGACAAGGCGCCAGGTTGGCAGTTGGGGAGGAAGTCGGGAGGCACGTGTAGTCGCCGATTGTTAAGTTGGCGTGTTCTGATCTCCAGCTTACCAGAATAGGCGATTGCCAGGTTGAGGATGAAGTCGCCAGACGCAGGCTCAGGCGACCAGGCAGTCGGAGATCGCCAGAACAAGCACATCGCCGAAGATAAAGGAGAAGCAGATTATGAAGGCGGCCGGCGAGACCACAGGGAAGGTGTATGAAGGCCCTACCTCGCCAGTTTCAGTAGAGATCGCACTCCTGAGTTAGCTATGCACTGGGCAGTACCATGCATAGGTAACTTAGCCAAAATGAGAGTAGAAGCAACGCCAAGTCAGGGAGCCTCCAGATGATGGCACGTGTACAGTTGGATACGAGCCACGTGTCCAAGTCTGTAACTGCCAGGAGAGAGAAAATCACCAGGTATATAAGAGCCCTCTTAACGAACTTTCTGAGGTACGCACGTTCAGTTCATACACTTTACGCTTGCGAGTGACAGAGCTGTTTTGTGAGAGAGAGTTTGCACGGTTCCAGTTCTTAGTATTTGGTGATACCGTCACTGACTTGAGCGTCGGAGTGCGATCGGCCGCAGCGGCGCCGTGTCGTTTCTTTGCAGGTTCTTGAGATAGATCCAGAGGAGGAACGGAAGTGAGAAGCGGCGCGCACGTCGATCCTTTGACGAGGCATTCTCCAGCGCTCCGGTCAATAGGCAGGATCATCAGGCGCCCACCGTGGGGCCGTGTAAAACGCGCTCCTATCCACAGCGTGAGTTCGTGGAAGTTTTTGAGGTTTTCGGCGTGGTTGTGTGCTGGTGCAACCGTCGTTCGTGGTTTCTTTGAGTTTCGTTCGGTGAAGTTTGCGTTTTAAACCATTTGTTTGGCTTTTCGATCGGTGGATTCGAGTTCTTTCGTTTGGTTGTTTGGTTCTTGGGGAAACGGTGGTTTTTGGTGAAGCTGCGATTTTCTTCGAAGGTTTGCGGGGTTCTTGAGTTCTTGCGCAGTTTCTTGAGTTTTCTCCGGTTGATCGCTGATTCGATCGTGGTTGAAGTGTTGTTTGCTGTATTTCTGTGGTTCGCTGAAGTTAATGAGAAAAATGAGAAGCAATCGTTCCAGTCCCGTGGCGCCTGTCGCAGCTGAGGGCGATGCCGCCATGACCATGGCGCAGATGGCAGAAATGATGCGCTCATTGCAGGCCACTGTGGAAGCCTCGCGCGTCGAGCAGGCCAGGATACATGAGGACCTGGTCGCCTCTCGCGCCAGGAACGAGGAGCTCAGCAAGGTAGCTGAGGAGCTGCGTCGAGCTCTTCAGGAGCAGCAGGGTCGTTCTTCGGCTGAAGAGGTGGCACCGTCGACGCCGCCTCGTGTCTTCCCAATGCCTTTCATTCAGGCGATTACCGACACGCCAATTCCCATGAGCGTGGTCCCGGTTAAAGCTGTTTTTACCGGCGTGGAGGATCCAGAGGCTCATCTGACCACGTTCCACACACAGATGATGCTGTCGGGAGGGTCGGACGCCGTCTACTGTAAGATGTTCGTGAGCACGCTCCAGGGAACGGCGATGGAGTGGTTTGTGAGCCTGCCTAATGGCCACATAACTAATTTTCAACAATTCTCGAAAATCTTTGTCGAGCAGTATATTGTGAACAAGGCGCCGCCCAGGGTGTCCTATGATCTGTTTGATATAAGGCAGTACCATGGGGAGTCCCTCAGAGACTACCTCAATCGCTTCGGAGCGCAGATGGTCAGATCGCCAGCCAAGGATGAAGAAATGCTGGTCTATGCCTTCAAGAAGGGCGTGCAGCCAGGGCCATTCTGCGAGGCCTTGATCAGGGCTCATCCAGCGACGTTTGCTGAAGTCAGGCGACTTGCGGTGGCCCACATCGCCGACGAGAGCGAAGTCGCCGAGAAGAGAGGCAGCGTGGCTCCCGCCAGGCCACGCGCCCAGACCAGGATCCAGCCGCAGAGGGTGCTGGAAACGGCGGCGGCGGCCAGAAAGGACCAAAGGACTCGCTATCCTTACGATAGGAGAAATAAGGGAAGAAGTCAAGCACGCCAACCACCAGCACGCCAACAGCCAGCACGCCGAGAGTACAATCGCCCGCCTAAGCACAAATTCGTCATGGGACTAGCGGACCTGATCGCTATCCCTAACATATCTGCCAGATTGAAGGCGCCCGAGAAGGTGGGCGACAAGGTGCTGGGATCAAAGCCGGACGTTTGGTGCGAGTTCTACCAGTGCTTTGGCCACAACCTGGACTCGTGTTTGTCTTTAGGATACCAGCTCGACGATCTGGTTAAGAGCGGGTTCCTAAACGACTATCTGCTGGACAGAAGGACCGGAGGAGCGTCGAGTTCCCAGCCAGCAGGTGGAGAAGCCCAACAACATGAGATGCCCATCCATGGGGAAATCCACACCATTGCTGGGGGTTTCTCAGGTGGTGGATGCACCGCATCGCAGAGGAAAAAGTATGCGCGATCGGTGATGTCGGTGGACATGTTTGAAGATCACTCGCCGGAAGTGGACATTACGTTCACCAAGCAGGATCTTCGGGACGTTGTGCCTCATGACAACGATCCCATCGTCATTTCGTTGATCACGGCGGGAAGGAAGGTCGACAGAGTTCTGGTGGACCAAGGAAGCTCGGCAGACGTGATGTTCTGGCCGACTTTCACGCAGCTGGAATTGCCCCTTGACCAGCTAAGGCCCTATGGAGGGTGCTTGTATGGGTTCGCTGGCGACCAGGTGGAGGTCAGGGGGTACATTGAGCTGAGAACTACGTTTACCGATGAGGCTGGGTCGAGGACGGAGAAAATCAAGTACCTCATCGTAAACGCCCCCTCAGCATATAACATCCTGTTGGGAAGGCCCACTCTTAACAGGATAGGCGCGATTCCATCAACTCGGCATATGAAGGTGAAGCTGCCGTCCATGGAAGGGGTGGTGATCACGATCAAGTCGGACCAGAAGGAAGCGAAAAGGTGCTATGAGAATAGCCTGAAAAACAAAAGGTCCGTGAGCTATGTAACGACCACCCCGCCTCCCGGTGTGAAGCCCAGACCACCGGAAACAGAGGAGGCCGCCGGAAGGGATGTAGAGATGGTGGATGCTGAGCTGGGGGAGAGGAATGCTGGCCTGGAGGAAGAAAAGGCGCGGAATCGCCCTGAGGAAGCAAGGGAACAGGGAATCGCCAGGGCAGTGATCGCCAGAGAATCCAGGCCCAAACCTGTCGAGCAGTGGCTCGAAAAGGAGATCAGAGGGAAAATCTTCAAACTGGGAAGATCTCTGGAAGTCGGTCTCCAGGACCAGATCGCCAAGGTGATTGAGCGGCATCTGGACGCGTTTGCATGGTCCGCCTCGGACATGCCCGGGATTGATCCCGACTTCTTGTGCCACCATCTGGCGATGGACAACATGGTGAGACCGGTGCGACAAAGGAGAAGGAAGTTTAACGAAGAGAGGAGGCAGGCGATCAGGGACGAGACCCAGAAACTCCTCGCTGCAGGCCACATCAGGGAAGTCCAGTACCCTGAGTGGTTGGCAAACATCGTACTGGTGAAGAAGAGCAACGGGAAATGGCGCATGTGCGTCGATTTCACCGATCTGAATAAGGCTTGCCCAAAGGATTCGTATCCTTTACCAAGCATTGATGCCCTGGTTGATAGTGCTGCAGGGTGCAAGCTGCTGAGTTTCCTGGATGCCTTCTCGGGCTATAATCAGATTAAGATGCACCCCATGGATGAAGAAAAGACAGCCTTCATGACGGAGAGGTCGTGCTACTGCTATAAGGTGATGTCGTTTGGGCTGAAGAACGCGGGGACCACGTACCAGAGGCTGATGGATCGAGTACTTGCACCAATGCTGGGAAGGAACGTGCAAGCTTACGTCGATGACATGGTCGTGACCTCGCAGGAGAAAAGCAAGCACGTTGCAGACTTGGAAGAATTGTTCACGACGATTGCCAAGTTCAAGTTGAAGCTCAACCCGGAGAAATGCATTTTCGGCGTGGAGGCTGGAAAATTTTTGGGTTTTCTCTTGACAGAAAGAGGAATAGAAGCCAACCCGGACAAGTGTGCCGCCATCTTGGCGATGAGAAGCCCGGCTACAGTGAAAGAAGTCCAGCAGCTGACAGGTCGGATGGCAGCCCTATCTCGCTTCGTGTCAGCGAGCGGAGAAAAGGGACATCCCTATTTCCAATGTCTGCGGCGTAATAACAAGTTCGCTTGGACGAAAGAATGCGAGGAAGCTTTCGTCAAGCTGAAGGAATATCTAGCGAGCCCGCCGGTTCTGTGCAAACCGCTGGCGGGAATCCCTCTCAGGTTGTACTTCGCTGTGACTGAGAGGGCGGTGAGTGCGGTGCTCGCCCTGGATCAAGATCAGGCTCAGAAGCCTATTTATTTTGTGAGCAAGGTGCTGCAGGGCCCAGAAACGAGATATCAGGCCCTGGAGAAGGCTGCGCTGGCTGTGGTGTTTTCGGCGAGGAGGTTGCGCCACTACTTCCACAGCTTCACAATACTGGTGATGACTGACCTGCCCATCCAGAAGGTCTTGAAGAAACCTGACGTTGCGGGAAGAATGGTGAAGTGGGCAGTGCAGTTGTCAGAATTTGACATTAAATATGAGCCCCGAGGCCCGATCAAGGGGCAAATCTTTGCGGATTTTGTAGTCGAGCTCTCATCAGAGGCGACGCGGGTTGAAGGAGATGACTTCCGTTGGGTGCTCTCGGTGGATGGATCGTCGAACCAGCAGGGTAGCGGTGCTGGAGTCATATTGGAAGGACCCAACGGCGTGCTGATCGAACAATCGTTGAGATTCGCCTTCAAAGCCAGCAACAATCAAGCAGAGTATGAGGCGCTGATCGCCGGGATTTTGCTGGCCAATGAAATGGGAGCTAGGGTGCTGATGGCTAAGAGTGACTCGCTGCTAGTCACAGGGCAAGTAACAGGCGAGTTCCAGGCTAAAGATCCACAAATGGCGGCTTACTTGGCGTATGTGCAGGAATTGAAGAGTTCCTTTGCCTCTTTTGAAGTGGTCCATGTGCCCCGAGAACAGAATGCCCGAGCTGACTTGCTTGCTAAGCTCGCCAGTTCAGGCAAGGGGGGTAAGCAGAGGACGGTGATTCAAGAAACTCTGAAGACGCCGAGGGCATTTGTAGCAGATCACCTGGTCCTTCAGATAAGCAAGTCGACGGAGAGAGCAGCGAGAAGCCATAAGTCTTTGACGCAAGAAACTTTGAGATCGCCGAGAATTAGAGCATGTCGAGGAGAGAAGGTGGACGTGATGCAGGTCTGCGCCACCCATGAGCCAGACACTTGGATAACACAGTACAAGCGGTGCTTGGCAGATGGTCTCCTCCCGCTGGATCCAACAGAAGCTAGGAAGGTAAAGAAAAATTCCAGCAAGTATACATTGATTGATGGCGATCTGTACAGATTTGGGTTCACTCACCCACTCCTGGAGTGCATACACGGCGAGAAGTGCACGAGAATTATGGCAGAGCTCCACGAAGGAATATGTGGAAGTCACGTCGGGGGTCGAGCTCTGGCCGCGAGGACTCTCCGTGCAGGCTACTATTGGCCATCCATGAGAGAAGATTGCAAGAAGTATGCCCAGTGCTGCAAACAATGCCAGCAGCACGCCGATTGGCATAAGGCACCTCCCGAGGAGTTGAAGTCGATCTATAGCCCTTGGCCGTTTCATACTTGGGGAATCGACATCCTGGGACCTTTTCCACTGGCGATCAGGCAGATGAAGTACTTGGTGGTGGCGATTGAGTATTTCACCAAGTGGATTAAAGCAGAACCAGTGGCCCAGATCACCGCGCACAAGATCGAAGGTTTTGTATGGAAGAACATCGTGTGCCGGTTTGGAGTGCCTAAGCGCCTGGTGTCTGACAATGGGACGCAGTTTGCGAGCCACCTGTTGAAGAAGCTTTGCGAAGGAGTGGGAATTCAACAAGTGTTTGCATCGTCGAGCACCCTCAAACAAATGGCCAGGTGGAATCAGCTAATCGAGTGTTGCTGAGAGGTTTGAAGAGAAGGCTCGAGAAAGCCAAGGGAAGTTGGGCTGAGGAGGTACCCCGTATAGTTTGGGCGTACCACACCACCGAGCAGTCAGGAACCCATGAGACCCCGTTTAGCTTGGTCTATGGGTGTGATGCCATGATTCCAGTCGAGATCCAGGAGAGCTCGCCGAGATTCCAGAACTTTGTAGAGGAAGACTCGAATGAAGAGAGAAGGCTGAACCTGGATCTGCTGGATGAAGTCAGGGAGGAGGCAAGGCTGAAGGCTGAGGCGGTGAAGAGAAGGGTCGAGCGAAGGTACAACTCAAAGGTGATGCCAAGGCAGTTTAGAGAAGGCGATCTGGTGATGAGGAAGGCCCACCAGTACGAGATGGAGAATAAATTATCACCCAAGTGGACTGGACCGTTCAGAATAACCGAGGCACTCGGGAACGGAGCCTACCGCTTGGAGACGCTGGAAGGGGGGGCGATCCCTCGTACCTGGAACGCCACACACCTGAAGTTGTACTATAGTTAAGAACTTTGTAAGTAAAGACAAACACAAATATTACATTATAATGTCTCTGTTAAAACAGTTTCAAGGGGGCACTCTTTTTTCCCTAAGGAGGGTTTTTAATGAGGCCACCCAATAAAAGAAGAGTTTTCGAAGTATAAGGTGTTTTCAGATTGCATGTGTGCTATTTTCGAAAGTTTTGAAGAAAGACCTTGTCATTCGTACATGATTTAAGGCAAGAAAAGATATATCGCGTGCTTTCTAAAAAGTTTTAAGTCCTCATCGTTTTTCGGCGATTAGAGGCACCAGTTAAGTTTTTAAAGTCCTCATCGTTTTTCGGCGATTAGAGGCACCAGTTAAGTTTTTAAAGTCCTCATCGTTTTTTTGGCGATTAGAGGCACCAGTTAAGTTTTAAGTCCTCATCGTTTATTGGCGATCGGAGGCACCAGACGAAAGACCTCCTCGCCGTCGAGCGAGTGCAGGCGAGAAAGAGGAAAAGTCCTCCGTGTTTCTGGGGGCGAGAAGATGTAACTCCCGGGGCAACGTAGAGGCAAGTTAAAGACCTCCTCGCCGTTGAGCGAGTGCAGGCGAGAAAGAGGAAAAGTCCTCCGTGTTTCTAGGGGCGAGAAGATGTAACTCCCGGGGCAACGTAGAGGCAAGTTAAAGACCTCCTCGCCGTTGAGCGAGTGCAGGCGAGAAAGAGAAAGGTCCTCAGTGCATCCAGGGGGGAGGAGATGTACGCCCTGGGCAAGTTGAGGCACCATACAAAGTCCTTATCGCCGTTGTGCGAGCTAAGGCCCATTAAAGACCTCCTCGCCGTCGAGCGAGTGCAGGCGAGAGAAAGAAAAGGTCCTCAGTGCATCCAGGGGGGAGGAGATGTACACCCTGGGCAAGTTGAGGCACCAGACAAAGTCCTTCTCGCCGTCGAGCAAGTTAAGGCCATTTAAAGTCCTTCTCGCCGATGAGCGAGTTCAGGCGAGTTAAAAGACCTTCTCGCTTATACGCGGGTATAGGCAAGATAAAATCCTTCTCGTCTTGAACGAGTTCAGGTATGGCGAAGAGGGTGGAAGAAGCTTGAAAGGTGGCTAAGGTAGGTTCGAAGAGAACGCCTAGCCAGCCGGTCTTCAGCTCTGAAGTTCAGGGGGGTAAAGGAAGATCCCAAAGGGCATTTCTGCCCCAGATAAAGAAATGACTGCCAAAGCATGAGGCTGGGAAAAGCTGGTGTTACCAAGAGGTTTTGGCGATCGGAGAAGTTCAAACGACGGCGAGAAGGTTGAAAGACTTGTTTGATGAAGCGGGTCGAGTGGGACGTTGTTTGAACCGATAATTGAGTTACAGTTCGTTGCTTGGAAACTTTTCTTATGATCAGGTTAGTGCCTCAAGGGTACAAGTTGTGTAAAGCGATTGTTGCTTAAGTTTGAATCGGCTCGAAGCAGTTACGCCAAAGGTCGTGTTTGCCAAATCGCTAAGTTAAACGCAGCAAAGTTAAACATACAAAGAAGGTAAAAGCGCTCAAAAGAAGTCAGAAGAAAGAATATCCAAGTTTCGCTATTGAAATGGGTAACTGTTCAAAACACATATGCAAGAGTTTTTACAAGGTAAATACAAGTGAATTTATAAAGAAGCAGATGGGGTGGAATTGGTTGAGCCTTCGGCGGGAACGACCTTTCCATCTACTACTTCATTGTTTAACGACACCATGCTGAGGTCGAGATCAGGGAATAGGCATGCGAATTGCTCCCGAGCGGCTTCGAATCCAGCAGTCAGAATTTGAGCAGAATTTAGCTTAAGTTCTTCAAATTGTCCTTGAAGCTCTTCAACCTGTTTCTTGAGCTCCTTGTTCTGCTGCCCCAGCTCTTCAGCTTGTTTCTTGAGCTCCTTGTTCTGCTGCCCCTGCTCTTCAATCTGTTTTTGGAGTTGTTTGTTAGTCTCTTGAGCATGGAGAAGGTCGTCAGTAACCTTCTTGGATTCTGTTCGAGCTTGGGCTAACTCGGCAGCCATCTTCCCTTTCTCCTTGTTTGCCTCGGCGAGATCAGCCATGGCGTCGTCTCTCGCTTTCTCTACTTGCCCAAGTAGCTTCTCGCGGTCAATTGACCTTTGCTCCAGTTTTTGTACCTTATCGGCATTAGCTTGAATGTGAGCCTCCAGGTCGCTCGCCTTGGTGCGCAGAGGCACGATTTTGCTTTCAAGTTCAACTTTTTCTTGGGCAAGTTCATGGACTTTGCAGCGAAGGTCAGCAGCTTCCTTGCACGCAAGCCTAAGCTCGGTACTTAGGGCATCCTCTACTCGGGAATGTTCCATTTCCGCGAGCGTTAGGCTGAAGGCCACCTTCTCCACCTCAACCTTCATAGTGCTATTCTCGGTCTTGAGGTTGTAAAGATCGTCTTGAAGCCTCCTGGTGGAGCTCTCCACAGCCCTCGTTATGATTGATGGGATATCCTCTGCTATGGTTTTGAGTTTGGCAGTCAGAGGTTCCCACATCCTTGTGACCTCGAGGGAAAGGTTTGCGGCTTGGAGAGGCGCCAGGGGGGCTTGTTGAGGGTTCTCGTCGCCACCTTCCTTAGCAATATTTTCAGTGGTTGTCTCCCGGCGTGGTGACGCAATCGGGGACTCGGTGATTAGGATTGGAGAGGTGTGAGCGACCTCATCCCCGATTGGAACGATTCCTGCAGCTGAAGTGTTGGAAGGAGGGCCCCCTCCTGCTGATATATGTGGTGTAGAGGCGCTCGGGGGGTCCTCCAAGAAATTTGGCTCTGGGGCCTCAGTTGCAGGTGGCGCAGTGGCCAATGGAACTGCTTGGACTGGTGGTGAAGGGGCTTGTGGTGTTGGCGATGAGGGAGGAGGAGCAGGCGTTGATGGGGGTGGTGAGGTTGGAAGAGGGGGTTGAGCAGGTGGAGAAGATGGTGCCACCCTCTTCCTTTTCGTGACAAGGCCATCCTCCGTGACCTCGTCGTCCTCTTCTTCCTCTTGGACGACTTGGGGGGCTTTCCGCTTGGGCCTCTTAAGGACCAGCTTCTTGCGTTGGGTGGGCTCCTTGGGCGGTGATCGCCCATGAATGATGGCCTTCTCGACCGCCGAGTTGGGCACCGTCTGGGAACCGGTCGCCAACCCGTGGTTGCGGGCGAGCGCCTTCAAGTCGGCGAGCATGTTCTTACCCAACATGGTGTCTGCATGAAATGAAAGTGCATAAGTTAGCTCAAAGGAGAAAGGGGTAAGTGTACAAGACAATGAGACAGCAAAAACAGGCATATGCAGAAGAGATAAAACCAAAGTCTTGTGTGTGTCGCACAAGACGCCCAGAAACAATGTCAGAAGCAATGTCAAGACAAGAGTGTAGCGTCCTAACCTATTTGGAATTCCAACTGGTCCTCAAAGAACTCGAAGGAAATCAGGGTGGGGGTCAAGAATGTTATGTGGGCATCTGCCACCCTCTTCCAGAATAGGCAAAGGTCTCGGTCCAAAGCTCCCATGCTATCAGGACTTCTGGGCCTCCTGAAGCAGCTCTTGGACTCCTTTTTTCCCTTGTCCACCCAGTACAAGGGGAAACAGTCGAGAAGGGAAGTGTCTTTGTCATTTGCGCGAACTTGGATGAACTTCCCCTTCCAATCCTTGTACGACTGTTGGAAGATGGTGAAAATGGATCTCCCAGCAATGGCATTCAGGCTGACCCACAGGCGATCTCCTGGGTGCTTGGCCTCAAACAGGAATAAAAACACGTCCACTAACGCGGGCAACCCCAGGTGGGCGCACGTTATCTCGAAAGCTCGGACAAACGCCCAGTTGTTGGGGTGAAGCTGGGCGGCAGCGATGTTGAGCTCGGTTAAGAGTTCCCTCTCAAATCGAGTAAGAGGGAACCTGAGTTTGACCTTCTTGAAGAAAGTGGTGTAGACGAAGCAGAAGGGCCCGTCGGCGCTCACTTTATCATCGGCGCACACTGGCAGAGCGGCGGGGCAAGGCAGCACCATCATTCTCTCATCATGCTCCTTGTGAAACGATTGGTGGGCCTCGTCCCCATTGGTCAATCGCAGAACCGCTCCCGCAGTGTTCACCGACGAGGTTTCCTTTAAGAGGGTTGAGTTAGCCCATGGGTATAACGTCTTGAAGTCTGGCAGTGGGATGGGGGCTCCTCCAGCGTTTGGTGGAGTCGCCTGGGCCAGAGTGGTTTGGGAAGACGCAGGCCTCACAGCCTGCGAAGAGGGAGCACCACGAACTTGCGTTGAGTCGTGTGCCTGTGAAGGAGGGTTTCGCGCTGATGGAGGGGGGTTCGGGGTGATCTTCGTGCGAGTCATGATAGCAACTGCAAATGAAGAAGAAAGAAAAAAAATAATCAGGGGTTTACAGGGGCTGACTCGGTCATGGAAGGAAGGTGAAACGACGAACGAATGTGAGTTCGTTGCGACGATCGACAAAGCCCTAAGTTACGCAGAAGGAGAAATGGAAAAACAGCCCACAGCGTATGCACCAGACAGTTACAGGATGATGCAAATCGGTGAAAATGCAAGGGAACCCAGCAGATGAAGGAAAGTAGTTACCTTTCGATGATCAGGAGAACGTTGAAGGGAGGTGGTGATCTAGAGCGTCGAGGAACGTCGAGAGCTTTCGCAAAAGGAAATGAGAGCGTATGCAAGTGTGAAGAAAGTGATGGAACAGTAGGAGCGTAAGGGGTTTAAGGGTTTTCGAAATGGTTTTGGGAAGCGCTAACGGCAGATGAAGATAGCCGTTGATGAGAGCCACGTGTCGAACGATGCGCGAAGGGTTTGGTGGAGCGTCAGAGCAGCAGAAAGTACTATCGCTTGGAATTCTGCGTCCATGCCACGTAGACCGGTGTTAACGAAGGCTTTTTCAGTCTTTTCGCTAGACAAGTCTTCGCTTAAGACTGGGGGGCTTGTGTACCGCCCTGGTGGTCGGGTGCGATGACGTGGCACCCTGCTACAGTGTAGGCGTGTTGACAAGGCGCCAGGTTGGCAGTTGGGGAGGAAGTCGGGAGGCACGTGTAGTCGCCGATTGTTAAGTTGGCGTGTTCCGATCTCCAGCTTACCAGAATAGGCGATCGCCAGGTTGAGGATGAAGTCACCAGACGCAGGCTCAGGCGACCAGGCAGTCGGAGATCGCCAGAACAAGCACATCGCCGAAGATAAAGGAGAAGCAGATTATGAAGGCGGCCGGCGAGACCACAGGGAAGGTGTATGAAGGCCCTACCTCGCCAGTTTCAGTAGAGATCGCACTCCTGAGTTAACTATGCACTGGGCAGTACCATGCATAGGTAACTTAGCCAAAATGAGAGTAGAAGCAGCGCCAAGTCAGGGAGCCTCCAGATGATGGCACGTGTACAGTTGGATACGAGCCACGTGTCCAAGTCTGTAACTGCCAGGAGAGAGAAAATCACCAGGTATATAAGAGCTCTTAACGAACTTTCTGAGGTACGCACGTTCAGTTCATACACTTTACGCTTGCGAGTGACAGAGCTGTTTTGTGAGAGAGAGTTTGCACGGTTCCAGTTCTTAGTATCTGGTGATACCGTCACTGACTTGAGCGTCGGAGTGCGATCGGCCGCAGCGGCGCCGTGTCGTTTCTTTGCAGGTTCTTAAGATAGATCCAGAGGAGGAACGGAAGTGAGAAGCGGCGCGCACGTTGATCCTTTGACGAGGCATTCTCCAGCGCTCCGGTCAACAGGCAGGATCAAAAACATAACAAGAAACATATTCAAAACGAAAAATGCGATGAATATAAAGAAAGGCTGAAATTTTTTTTGCAAAAAATAAGGTGCTGGAAAATTAAAAGCAAGAAAATAATGACAAGAATTTAAAGGTGCTTGAATTTTAAGACAAGAAAGTAAAGGTACTTGAATTTAAAGACAAGAAGTAAATGTGCTAGAATGTAAAGAAATTGTAAAGTGTCACATCAACTCAAGAAAATTAAGCATAAGAACCTGAGCTCTGATAACCACATGATGTGAGTTGATTTTAAGATTGTTCATTTGTATGGTGACACTGTACTTAGATTTGAATTTTAACACAGGTATAGGTCATAACCTAACGAAAATTCCCATTGTACATTAACTTAACCAAGTGGTTAAGTAGATGTGAAGGTTCATTTCCATAAGGCAAAGAGAAAACACAATTGAAAGGTGATTAAGATGATAATGATGGTGGAAATTGAACAAGCAAAGCAAGAACACAAGAATGGACCAAATTGTAAAACAAGGAAACAAAACTAAGAAAAAAAGTATGAAAATCGACAAGACACAAGCATAAAAGGAATGGATTAATGGAAGAGAGGATGAAAGAAGAACTTAGGAATGGTGAAGCTATGGTGTGTCACGCCACTTGATGGGATGGAATCACCAAGATAAGTGAGGGAAGGCCGCTACTTGAGAGCTTCATGAACCCAAGATAAGACCAATTTAGGAGGAGACTCACTCATTCACAACTCACACAAAAATTGTGCAGAATTTCTTTACTATAATTTCAACTTGTGTTTACAAAGGGGGAGACCTCCTATTTATAAATTTAGGAGCCTTGGAAAACAAGAGAAAAGGGTAGAATGGGAAGGCACAAAATATGGTGTGGCTAGGTGTTGACATTGGTCAATGTCGCACCATTCCACATGTTCTAGAAGGTAGGGTTCCCTTTCTACCCTAATGGACATCTCAAAGGCCCAATCTTATGTCTTCACCTTCTAATTATGTTATTTAAACCTACTCTATGGAAATTACAAATAGAGAGACCAATTGATGCTCAACTCCTAGAGTATGTGCTCTGCTCCTTGTAATCCTCTGAGGTATGGGTGTTGAGGTCATGGTTTGGGCTTGGTCTTCATCATTGCTAGGCACCCTCTGTCATTGGGTCTCATCAAGTATGATATGGCTTTTCTATTCATTTGTACTACTCCTTTGTAATGCAGGTGTATTCTATTTCCTTCTTTGAATATTGTAATTGTGTGTAAGTCAGTTTCGAAAAGTGTTTTTGGAAACTGTGGTGTTGTCAAGGAGTGTTGTGTGTTCTTGAAGGGTTCAAGATCAACGTTCTTGGTGTGTGTTTTGTAATCTATTTTTGATTGCATAGTGAATTCTCAGTGGTCAACTGAAGACTGGATGTAGCTCTTGGTTAAGAGTGAACCAGTATAAATCTCTCTTTCCCTACTTTTATACACTGGTTTATATTCTACTCTTTATTCTCTGCTTTATATTCTACTCTTTGTTCTCTGGTATAAACAGTTAGTTGTTTCAATAAAACAACTGGTTTATTTTTTTTCATAAAGAAGTGTAAATATGATATTTAATCTAATTGAAAAGAAAATCTATTGATTGATTTTTACAGATCTTGTCACTCTACTTCCAATCTTTGCGAAAATCTTGTGAAAACAATTCACCCCCCTCTTGTTTTGGTCATACTTTCTAACAATGTTCTTGGGTTTCCTAACTATAACATTCCACTCATAATTCTCAATGTTTATTCCTCATATGATCTTAATGATAAGTGTGAAGTGTTAAACAATGAAAATTAGATAGGAGTGATTATAATATGTGATCTTAATTCCGATAAAAAACAAAATATGATCTTTATGATAAATGTAAAATGTGGAATGCAGTAGTAAAACAATGAAAATTATACATGAATAGGAAAACGAAAGAGGGGGAAGACACATATTACAGGGTAGTCATTTTTTTTATCAGGAAAGAAAAAATAAAATAAATAAGGAGCATTTTGTTGATGCTCTAACCTTATTACATTTAACAGGTTATGACTCAACATAACCTTCAACAGAACAAAAAAAAAAACTGATCTCTTTACTAGCATTAAAAAAAATCAAGAGCATAAAACTAAAGAACTTTTAACTACATCCGAAAAAATATGTCCGACAAAGATTACCTATATACACCATACCCCAGTCACCTTGCAAGGCTGATATGAACCAAGAACATGAAATGAACATGTTATGAATTCAATATGAATTGGAACATGAATAGGAACCTTTAGAATTGGATCAAGATTCTTTACCCATTCAAGAACTTAATCAAGAACACAAGAACCACGCCAAACTCACATAGAAACCCATTTTTTCAACATATGAACCGAATGAAACAAGGAAAGAATATCATAACCTCTACTTTGAACTCTGATGAATTTTTCAGGATCTCACAATGTGCATCTGCTAAGGAAATGTGGGATACTCTAGAGGTCACCCATGAAGGAACAAATGATGTAAAGAAAGCAAGGAAACACACTCTAATACAAAAGTATGAGATGTTCAGAATGCTCAAAGGAGAATCAATTGCTGAAGTACAAAAGAGATTCACTCACATTGTCAATCATCTAATGAGTCTTGGAAAAATATTTGACAAAAAGGAGTTGAACATCAAGATTCTCAAGTGTCTTGATAGATCTTGGCAACCTAAAGTCACGGCTATCTCAGAATCAAAGGACTTGACATATTTGACTATAGCCTCCTTGTTTCGAAAGCTTTGAGAAAATGAGTTGGAGATGAATAAACACAATGTTCAAGAAAGTGAAGACAAGCATGTAAGGAACATTGCCTTGAAAGCTGCCAAGCACAAGAATAAGCAAGACTCAAGTGATGAAAGTGAGGAAGAAACTCTTAGTTTGTTGTCCAAAAAGTTCAGCAAATTATTGAAGAGAAACCGCAACAAGGAATCCAACAAAGAAAGGTATGGAAACAAGAAAACTAGTGATTTCAATTCTAACAATTACAATTGCTTTGGTTGTGGAGAACAAGGGCATATAAAAGTTGATTGCCCAAATAAATAAGGCAAGGAAAAGAAGTCAAACAATAAGGAAAAAAAAGGGAAATCAAAAAGAGCCTATATTGCTTGGGATGAAAATGAAGTCTCTTCATCAAGCTCCTCATCAAGTGAAGATGAAAAAGCCAATTTGTGTTTGTTGGTTGAAGGAGATGATTATTCAAGAAGCTCAAGCAGTGTAAGTTCTTGTGCCTCCTTAAATGCTGAAAACTATAGTCAATTGCTTCAAGCTTTTAAAGAAACTCATGAAGAAGGTAACCGATTGACTCTCTTAAACAACCGATTGAAAGGGTTGAATAACTGGCTTGAAAATAGAGACTCTTGAAGAAGAATTCGAAAAGTCAAAATCCAATTTAGAAAACCTTGAAATGCATTGCAAAAAATCTTCTTGCTTGTGTGACTATAAAGCTTGTGAAAATTGTAAAACTCTTGAGAGTAAAGTTCACTACCTTGTAAAAACTGTGGATAAGCTTTCAAAGGGTAAATCCAACTTTGAGAATGTCTTGGCATCTCAAAATTGTGGTTTTGGAAAAGCAGGATTGCGTTTTAATCCACAGAGCAAACAGAACAAGTTTTCAAACTCTTTTTCAAAAGTGTTAGAAAAACAACTGATTGAAAGATCGAAACAACCGGTTGTTACATGTTTTTACTGCATGAAGAGAGGCCACTCAGTTAGATTCTGTAAAATTAGGAAATATTTGTTCCTAAAGGTATTATGAGATGGATTCCAAAAGGTTCTGAAGTTTCCAGTGATAAAGCTGAATCAAAAGGACCCACATTTGTAAGGGGACCAAATCTTGTTGCTTGAATTTATTGTGTTGCAGGGATACTAAAAGAAGCATGGGCTCTTGAGTTATGAGATCAAGCTTTTGGAAGAAAAGGACTTTTTCTGGAATTGAATTAAGGTTCTATACCAGCTTAAGTTGTCTTGAAAGCCAAAAGAAGCATTCTTGATCATGAATAATGACTCATTGAAAGGACTCCATGACAAAAGAATAAGACTTTCTTTGTCTTTATTTTTCTGTCATAAATTCATGCTAAAATCTTCATCTATGTGTGTTATATATGTATAATTACATTTTGATTTTTTTAAAATTCAAACATTGTTGCTGCTTCAAAAAAACAACCGATTGTTTCCTCGAAACAACCGATTGTTTCTTCTCTGACAGCACTGCATAAAATTGATTTAATTTCTTTATGCATTCTATCTTTTACAGATTTTTTTTAAAAGGATTATGAGTCAATAAAGCAGTCACGAGGTCTGATTTGGTTCAGGAGAAAGTTGTTTCTTGTCATAAAAGGAATATATTCCATATCTTAGAAATTCAAGTGCCTTTATGACTAGTCAAATCAACATGTGCTGACCATGTGATTTTCTAGTAAGGGCTAACGTGGTTCTGTGCAAGCTTGGACCAGATTCCTCCTCTTGAAGACTGGAACTCACTGCAATCAAAGGATCAAAGAGGATTTCTGTTTTGCTATAAAAACCCTCTGCAACTATTTTTCTACACAAAAACAACCCATTAGCATATCTCTTGCTGCATCTCATATCCTCCTCTGTTGTTTTTTATTTCTCTCATTTTGGTTTCATGGATTCCACTCCTCAATCATAAAAGAGGGACTAAAACCAGAGTTGTAAGATCAGGAGGGCGTCTTGAAGGCTGGTTTTCAGGAGACAATGAATTGATTGAGAAATATCGCTTTGAAACTAGTAGAAAAGTGATAAACAATCCAAAAGGTGTCTCTTTTGGTTGGTTGAAGAGTCAAAAGCTAGATGATGTGAGAAGACTACTCAAAGAACAACTGCTAAAAAGGTTCTTAGAGATGAAGAGGAACATCTATCAGGATCTTATTCGGGTTTTCTACACCAATTTAAAGTTTGAAGGTAACAATCTTGTTTCTCATGTCAAGGGTGTGGATACGGAGATTACTCATGAGGTATGGGCTGCTATGACTGGCCTAAAGTATGCTAGGTTAAGAATCAACAAAGGGAATATTAGTGTGGTGGAAGATTTCAACAAAATTCAATATTACAAAAGTTGTTTGAAGATTCCTCATGCACAAGTAAGAACTTGTTCTGTTGGAGGGTTGAAATTGAATGAAAGGTTGTTGGCTCTCATTGTCACTTGGATTCTAACACCAAAAGGGAGCAACCATTCTGTTCTCACTGAGGAAGATCTTGTCTACATATACTGCATAATGAGCAAACATGCAAAAATCTATGAGGTTAAGATCAATTGGATCCATATTATGAAGGAACACATGCAAAAATCTATGAGGTTAAGTGACTATCATTATCCTTATGCTATCTTGATTTCTAAATTCTTAAACTATTTTGAAGTGAACCTTGAGGATGAAACATCTGACTTGGTGAAATCAACACATGAAGTGAACAATGGTTCACTAAGCAACATGGATTTTACCAAGATTAATGGAAGATGGGTAAGTAAGGATGGTGAACATGGTGGTTCCTCAAGTGGAGTTCATGCTGAACATCATGAAGAAGATCAAGAAGCTGCTGAAGGTACTGATATGAATGTTCAAGATGAAGAACAACCTGTTGCAGACTTAGGTGTTGGAACAACTGTTGGACATCAAGGAAATAGAATTCCCTCAATGTCTTCCTTTGAAAGTTTCATGGTCAATAGGCTGGACATCTTTGCTGAAAATCAAAGAAACCTTCATGATCTTTGTGTTACAAATTTTCAGAACTTTGACAACAGATTTCAAAGCATGGACACACGTTTTCAAACCCTTGATGAACTGATTGAAGTTGTTCAGAACCAGCTTTTTGAGCTACAGTATGGGAAAGAAGATTGAATCCAAGTTTTCTTATTTTTTCTATGCTTGTATTTCTTTATTTTGGACCATTATGTTTTCATCTCTTCCTAAAGTCTATTTGTGAAGACAAATAGGGGGAAAGTATGGTTTATGTGTTGTCTTAAAACTGCTATAACTCTGATTTAATGTTCTGCTGCAATCTGGTTTGTATGGTGTTGCAATATGGTTTGTATGATGTTGCAGTTTGGTGTGTTTTAGCTGAGTTTTTTGGCTGGTTTTTCTATTGTCATGATTGTGTAGAAAACTGGTTTATGTGCCATCAAAATCTACTATGAGAGATGCTCTGCATTCCATAGCTTTTTGTTTTGCAGGAGCTGTTTCAGATTCAATCAAGATCAACACAAGCAACCAAGGATTTTTCTTCATCAAATAGCGTGAGATTGTTGATCAAGTGTGATCAAGTGCTTTTAAGAATCGAAATCCAAGGAGTTTGATGAAATGTTGGTGTTGTTGTTGTGTTTGGGTTGGATCTGGGTATAATAGAGTGTGATCCACTCCTTTGTTGAATCTAAAACTGGTGTGATTTAAAATTTTTGAAATTAAGTGTTTTTCCAACTAAGTGAAAAACAACATGTTGTTTTATCGAATCAACCGGTTGTTTTACTCTTAGCATTTTTTGAAAAAGGTTGAAAGGTGTTTGGTTTGGTTGACTTAACTGTCAAGCTATATGACGTTAAACGAGTGCTTGCTGGGAGGCAACCCAATGTTTTATTTTGAAGTGTGTCTTTAATTGTTCTTTTGATTTAGTAATATGTTTTAATATCTAATGTCCTTAAAACCATTTTGATATTTGAAATGGTCATGTAAGTTTGAAATGTTAGGTGAAATGAATGGATGAAAGAAAGCTTAAAAAGGTTTGAAACTATTGACAAAGACAAAATGAAATTTTTCAAGAAAAATTCATTGCAGGATAATTTTAGCTTAAGCTAGGTTTTTATAACTTAGGCAAGATATGCAGAAAAATAAAGAAATTTTGTTCTGCAATTCTAGCCTAAGCTAAAATGACTTAGCCTAAGCTAAAATTTTGTTTTGCAGGAAAAAAAAATTCTTTAAAAGGGGTTGATTAAATTTTATCTCATAACTAACTCAGTATAAAATATAAGACTACTATCAGTAAATTATGTTCAAAATCATATATGTTAGAATTGAATTAAAAAATGGTGATGTGTGGTGGCATAGAGCTTCAGGGACATCCCTATTTCTCCAAATGTCCACCTTGGGTGCCCTCTAGCCCAACTGAAGTTTAACCACTATGAGATCAAAGTGCACAATATTTTTTCGATACTAAATTTATACAAAAATTATGAATTGAATTTTCTTATGAATAGATTATGAACCAAATTTTGTTTGACTTTAATCAAATGAACTTTAATTAGTTTAGAAAAATATGAACATAAAAAATATAAAGGACGCACCACCAATTATAAAGACGCACCAGTAAAAATTTATGAAACAACTTAACCTAACAAGATAATCAACAAATTATAATTCTTTAAAGAAAAAAAACAAACCAAACAGCACGCACCAGCAATTTAAAATTCAACCAGAATTAAAATTTCATAAAAAAGACAGATTATGAGATTAGAATCAGTCAAGCTCTCATAAACATTGGAAATGCAAATTTGGGAATCCAATTTAGAAACCAAACCAAGAATGAAAACACCATACCAAATAGCACACACAAGCAATTTTGGGAATCCAATTCAGAAATCAAACCAAGAATCACTGAAATCATACCTGTTGTGAAGATGTAGTTGTTGCAACGACGAACATTTGAAATCGTTGCGAAGAGGGTGTTCTTCATGTTGATCGAGTGTGATCAAATGCTCTTAAGAATAGAAATCCAAGGTGTTTGATGAAATTCTGGTGTTGTTGTTGTGTTTGGGTGGGATCTGGGTAGAATAGTGTGATCCACTCCTTTGTTGAATCTAAAACTGATGTGATTTAAAACCTTTTTGAAATTAAGTGTTTTTCCAACTAAGTGAAAAACAACCTGTTGTTTTGTCGAATCATCTGGATGTTTTACTCTTACGATTTTTTGAAAATGTTGAAAGGTGTTTGGTTTCGTTGACTTAACTGTCAAGCCAAAACAATCGGATGTTTCGTGATTTCAACCGATTGTTTCTTTGAAAATCCTAACAGAATTCAGTTTTGAATGATGAATCTGTTTTAAATGTTTTTTAACTGAATACGCTCCTTCATTAAATGCTTTAACCAATCTTAGGAAAATATAAATGGTTTGTTTATGTTTTCAAACAAGTAAGAAACAGTTTTGAGAAATTCAGTTTGACAGATCTGATTCTAAGATTTCAAGATTCACATCAAGCTTTGGATTTTAGGATTGCAATTGTATTCAATTCAGATTGTACTGTGATCAGGTTTAATACTTTCTAAACCTACTGTATTTCTGGTGTTGTGTTGCCAAGTAGTATTGTGTGTTCTTGAGGTGTTCAAGATCAATACTCTTGGTGTGATTTGCCAAAGGTATTGTGTTTCTTGAAGGGTTCAAGGTCACTACTTTGGTGGTTTGTGTTTTGTAATCTGATTTGATTGCTTAGTGGATTACCCAGTGGTATTCTGGGGACTGGATGTAGCTTTTGGCTTAAGCGTGAACTAGTATAAGCTGTTTGTGTGATTCTCTCTTACTCTGAACTCCTTTTCATTTTGTTTTATAGTTTATCTGATATAAACAACCAATTATTTCGAAGAAACAATCAATTGTTTTTTTGTGTATTGCTGCATAACAACTTGAGTTCTTGGCTAACTTGATTCCTGCTCTGGATTTATACTAAGAATTTCATTGAACCTGAAAAAGTTTTCAAAAACCCCTTTTAAACAATTCACCCCCCTCTTGTTTAAGGCCATATATTTTAACACTTCAAGACGACGACATTGGCGATAGAACCAACAATAAGAATGACAGTGCAAGAGTGTTAGGTTTTTTGTGAAGGAGTGTTAGGTTGTGCGATGAGAGAGTTTGCGGAGATTGAGTGTTTGTGTGAGAGTGAGAGGGAGCAAGAGTGTTTTTGAAGAGTGAGGATTTCTGGTGACAATGAAAGAATGTGTTTGTGAAGGAGAATGAAGTGTGCGAGAATGTTTTGCAGTGAGAGTGAAGGGTTTTCGAGAAGAGTGAAGAATGAATGGAAGGGATTTCCGAGAAGAGTGAATAGTGAAAGGTTTGAGGGTGTCATGAGAAAGATTGAAACACAGGTTTGAGGGTGTCATGAGTGAAGAGTGAAGGGTTTGAAGGTTTCTGGAGAGTGAAAAGGGTATGGGGAGAATGAGAGGTTCTGCGAGGTTTCCAAGTGAGTTTTGGTTTCCAAAGAATCAAACTAATGAGGTTTTTAGAAGAAAAAAATTTGGAAATGAGGAATGATATGGAGGAAAGAAAACATAAAAGAGTGTATATTTCGAAGGAAAATTGGGACAGTTCAAAATAACACGTTCTGAAGGATAATTGTGACAATTAGTAAAATATCGTATTATATGGACACTTATGGCGATTTTAATAATCGTCATATTAAAACCTACATATAATATTTTATATATATATATATATATATATATATATATATATTTATAAGAGACACTTGGTACCTCAAATTTTATTCATAGGCGCATATCTTAAATATCTTAAATGTAGAAGGTAGGAGGCCAGCCTAATACCTTAGCACTGTAGGTGTAGTAACCTTTTACGATGAATTATTATGGAGAGAGCACATACCACACTAACTTATCACCTCTGAAGGTTTCTTTGCTTTTGCCTTTCTTTGTGCTTCATCACTTATTTTCCACAAACATACGAACAGCTATATCATTGCTCTAAATTGTGTTCTATCTACAAATAAAAGTGTCTGTTCCCGTGGCTTCATGTTTCAATGTAAATGTGTTGAACTTAGACGCTTCTACAAGTGATAGCGAATGAACATACATGCATATTCTATAAACAATTTTCCACTCTTTTTTTTCTTATCTTCATCTTTTATTATATTATTTTCTTCCTTCTTATTCACGAGGGGGTATATACATTGTGAGAACTGTTAAATTATCATACATCAGACAAGGGATTCCAAACATTTGAAAGCAACCATTGAGGAATGTTCTTCCCTTTGATGTCCTCTGAAGGCCACTTAACCTAATTTGACTACTTCTCATTCATTAGATGTTGCTTTTCCTATATGTTACATCTAAGCTACTGTGTGAGTTCATGGTTAATTTACTAAAGAGGTGAATTTTTTTCATAATTTACAGAAATGAATAGATTTTAACTTTTTACAAAGATAAATTGTACAATTTCAAAAAAAAAAAAAAAATTGTTCTTTCAACCACCACGGAGACTAACATTATAAAAAAAATCATTAAATAACAATTAATTTTAAAAATAATAAACAATTAATTACTATATTATTTAAGTTAAATATTATTTTATAAAGTAAAAAATTATTAATATTTAAAATAATTTTTATTATTAATAAATATTTTTAAGATAATTTTTAAATTATATAACATTAAGTATCAAAATTTTAGTTATTAACTATTTTAGATTTTGAATCACTAACTTATAGTTAAAGACTAAATTTAAATACTTAGTAACTAAAATTTTTACAATTATTATTAAATACTAATTTATAAACTACTTTATATATTTATATTAATAATAACAAATATTTTAAACATTAATAATTTTTTAATATCTAATTTAATCAATATAATTATTTTTTATTTTTTATTTTTAAATTAATTATTATTTAATAAAGTTTTTTAGTTTAAATTCAAAAGCATGTATTTTACAATTTTATAAGTTTTGTATAGAAGTCATGCTTATATGTATGACTTTAATTATTATTAAATTTTTTATTTTTTTTTAAAGTCGTGTTTATTAACACAAATTTGTGATTTGTTTTATCATTCCAAATCGTACAAAGGCAAACGATTTTAGTAAAGTTCTTTTTTAATTTCGTCGAATTGTGCTATGAAGTACATTTTTTATTTTTTCTTTTTAGCGATTCATTTCTTCCTATTTTTTATAAATTGTTTTCAGATTTAATTTCTATACTATATTTGTAAATAAATAAATATATTAATTTTAATTTTAAATTAGTATTTGTATTTAATTTTTTTTATGTGAATGTAGGTTATTAATTAAATTAATTAGGTTAATGTAATTAAGGAAATAAAAAATAATAATTTTACCACTAATTTAATAAAAAAAACATTAAAGAGATGAATAATTTAAATAAATCAAGTTGAAATAGAAGTTCTTATTGTCGGCAAATTCTTCTATTTTTTTTATTTTAAATTGGTTCATCCATTTTGTTATGGATACGAGTAATAATTATTTTTTTTAACTAATTATGACATATCTAAGGATTGGAAATGACATTTGGTCCCGATAACATGACCAATAATCCTCTTTTTGAATTGAATGAAATTGCACTTCATAAGTTTTGTAAATGTTATGTGGTTTGTAATTTAGGTTAACAAATGTTAGTAGTTCTAAATGGCAATGAGGATAAGGTAGTTTATAAGAGCTTGAAACTTCCCACAATCACACCACCAGTCATTTAATTTAACTATGTATGACATTGGTTGTCGACCATGTTGTGGACTTGATATGTCTTTAACATCAAACTCATAATTTCTCTATTATAGTTTTGGACATGGCATATGATTGATCTTTGTTGATTTTATTCTGAGTAAAGTGGTAATCTCTTCTGGGTATTGATGTCATGTTCACAAAAACGCACTATGTCTTCATGCTTTGTTTGAAAAAACAATATTTTGTTCTTTCAAAGGTGAATATAACAAGGGCAAAGATTGGTAAGGAACGAGTTCCCTTCAAAATAGAGTTCATGCTTTCAACAACTTTAGTTGTCTTTTTGATATAACATCTTTTCTCCATCGTATGTTTGATTCCACGTCTATATTGGTATTTAATCTATCCGTGAAACAGGTCGGAACTTCGATCTCATAGTTGATAACATAGCTTGAGTTGTGAATTGTTTCCTTTTGTAACATATGACAATTGGCCATAATGATAAATGGATAACATTGGCATACTGTGGCTTGATAACTGATAGATATTGGTCACAATATCATCAGAAAGAGATAGCATTGTGGAATAATCGACACAACCGTTTAATTGAAGGAAATGAATTTCATAAAAATGGTTATTTGGGTGATACCACACCATACATGCAATGGTACAATGGACACACTATCTCATACATATCAACAATCAACATCTAATGATGATGTAAGTTCAATTTCAAATACATTTAATCATGTTTTTTTAACTTCAACTCAAGTAATATTTATTTTTCCAATAAGATGACATGTCTTAGGAGACAACCACCTTAACTACAATCTTCTAATCAACATGTTGAATCTTCTTCCAACGTTTACCAGTCTTCACAACAACATATCGATCAATCTAGTTTTCAATCACCTTTAATATTTTCATATGTGAATCATCATTATCACACGAGCACAATCTCCATATCAAAATATATATATATATATAATATTTTTTCCATCTCAACCACATTAATACTTTTACGATTTCAACAATCAACCTTAACATACATTTCAATGTCTGTCATGGATTGATTTAGACCCACAATGTCTACCATAATAGAGTTGAAACTAACAAAGACAGATGAAAGATAATATAACAATGATAATGATTACAATGTTCAAACTAAATTTTGTAATAACAAACTTGTGAGACAAATAAATATTTTAGCTTATTAACTTAAGTTTAATTGTTCAAAATTAATTATCATTTTATTAAATCATTTTCTTTAGACAATAAACATTTTCATGTATTTTGTATAATCTTATTATTTTTAATTTCACAAATTAAATTAATTAAAAATTAAAATTAATATATTTTAAAAAAAATCCAATAAAACTATAAAACTTTTACGTTAAAAATAAAACACGCATTAAATACAAAAAATAATTTAAAAAAAAATTAATTAAAAAAATAAAATTTAAAATGAGTTCAAGATTTTACAAAAAGTAAATAAACCACTTCCAGACACGTTTTTAGCATCAAATGGTTTCTATAACCGAAAAAAAACGAAACCACTGTATTTGTATTTGTGCAGTTAGTCACGACTTTAATAAAATAATTTTAAAAATTAAATAAAAAATAAATAAAGTCACGTATCTAAACACGAATTTACTAAAAATATTTAAAAAATAAATAAAAAGTTGTACAAAACGTCTTTAAGAATACGACTTGAAGAAAAAAAATTATGAAACCCAAAATTATGTTTGGAAACAGGAATTTTTTTTTATTTTAAAATTATGTTTCAAACACGATTTACCATATTTGTAAAAATCTATCTGTTACTTTTAAAAAAACTACACCAATTAAGAAAAAAGTTCACTTGGACTTTCTCACCAATTTTAAAATTCTCGCCAGTTGCCTTTCTCCCTCATTGACCTTGGTGAGAAGTTCGACTTTTAATTTGTCTCCTCTGAAATCTGTTATATGTCTCATTGTTGCATTGGAACGTCCATTTAAAACATAGGGGTTCTATCTGTTGACCACACTCCGACTCCGACGATCAAGTTAGTGAGAACTTACTAAAATTAAATAAGTATTCAATTTCAGTCTCATAAACAACGTACCTTTACCGGGGATTCAAACCCCTTTTATAACTATTCTTGTAACAATTTTCACTCTTGAGAATCTTATCTCTACAGAAAGCATAATAACCGAAAAACAACCTGTCAACGGGGCACCACTTCAGGTGATAACAGCAGGTAAATATTATGTTTTACGTAGGCACCTTTACTTACGGTGCTTCTCTTATTTAACAACTTTATCTTTTTCAACCAACAATTGTATATGCATGTATTTACGTATCTTAACAACCACGCACACTTATCTGTTAGGTTAACAAACATATTTTGTTAATAACCTTATTTTAATATATAACAAAAATATTATTTTAATTGGTCTCTAACGGGCTTACCATGGGTCAAAGTCGTGACTCATCCTTTAGACTCAACAACCGAGTTGACCTACTCACACCTATGCATCGAGCATCCGAATATCTATTATTTTAAAAAAACTACACCAACTAAGAAAAAAGTTCAATAACTTTTCTAATCTTCCTGAGCTATAATGCATGAGTTAGTGGTTTCATTATGGCGTGGTGATTATTGCCATTTTGCATATACACGGTTGTAAAGGCAGCTATTTCTGTAGTAGCTTCAAAAAAGTACTTTAATCAAATGTTTCTTTTCCGGGTAAACCTCTAATTATTTAAGTGTTCACTTTAGGATTTCACAATACTATTTTACATCATCATTCACTTCCCACATTTGAGAATAAAATTGAAGAGAACAAATAAATTTAAGTTTATCTCTCTTCCTTTTTATCATAATATATGAGATCTGAAGAATCTGCGAAAGATAGTGTGAAAAATTATTTGTCTGAAACTATAAATGGTAAAGGGAAAAAAATCGAAAATATAAGTTTTTTTAGAGTTTTAAGTTGCATGCATAGATTTATAATTATAAACTTTAAAGTATTCATCGTATTATAGAAGTATTTTAAGCATAAATAAATATTTTAAAAGGTTTTAAAATAAGAAGCTTAAGGTATATATGTAAAGAAAATTTAACATAAATAAAAATATAAATTAAAGAAAAAAGGTGAAATTATAGAAAATAAAACATATATATAACTTAGAAACTTGAAATTTGAAAAAAGAAAAATTAAGATAGTATTTTTTTATTCATTAAAAATCAGCAGTAAAGATATACCTAAAACTGACAACCAATATATAAAGCTTGAATGAACAGAGTCAAGATATCTTATCTTTGTAGATGTTTCTATAAGATAACATCTACAGTTAAAAAATCATTAAATAGAAATTAATTTGACTAAATTATATATTATTTTATAGACTAACAAATTATTAGTATCTAAAGTAGTTTCTAAATTTATAAATTTGTTTTTAGATTGGTATCTAATTAGCTACCAAGATTTTAGCTACTAATTGATTTAGATTCTAAAATTGGTGACTAATTAGATACCAATTTAGAATTGGTGAATAAAATTGGTGACCAATTTTAGAATCTAAATCTAGTTAATTAGATACCAATTTAGAAACTAACACTACAAGAAAATCATGAAATAGAAACCAATTTGTAGAAATCAAAATAATTAGTTGCAATAGTAACTAAATTAGAGACCATTTTAGAAACTAAAAAGAAATTTGGTTTCTAAATTAGTTTCTATTATTTTCTATTATTGTTAAATAGTTTCTAAATTGGTATCTAATTAGCAACCAAGGTTTTTGCTACCAAATTTAGAAACTAAATAATTGGTAGTTAAAACCTTAGTTGCAACCAAACAATGACTTATACATCGAAAACATTATAGAAACAAGGTTTCAAGTAAACATAAAATATAATTGCTATGATCATTGCATACTATGTGTCCTAGTTATTATCTTTTAATGTTAACTTCCCTACCTGGATTTTGTTGGCTTTTATTCTCAAACAAGAATGTTGTGATCCAAATCTTACTTGCCCTTTATCCCAAAATCAGTGTCAACATTACCCCATGAATCCAATTAGAAAAATTCTTAGAAAATAGAAACTCTTTCAAGAGAAACTCCTCAAATAAATAGACTTGGACTTACACCTTTACAAATACGATTGGGTAGAGTTCCTTTCCTATGTCAGCTTCTTGTTGCTTCTTCTAGATCTAAAAACCGACCATTTCAATTTATTTACTGTAGAGAGAACTTAGAAAGAATGGTGATAGAGAAATAGAAATTTTGTAAAAATAAACTACCCAATTATCCCATTTATAAATATCAAGAAGCAATTGAATAATAATATTATATTTTCTATATGTTATACACTACAAGAAAGCAACCATTTTGCGTGGGCCAAAAACGGATGCAAAAGTTAAAAAACAGACGCTTATGCGTTGGATTATCGTCCGCTCCACTTCCGACAAAAAAAGCATGGAAGCAAATGGAAAATAGCGTGGTCCATAAAGTTGGACGCATCTTGCGTGGGCCAAGCCCATGCAAAATGGACGCAACACGCAGAATATGGGTGGACGCAAAATGGACGCATATGCGGCGGCTTATGCGTGGGTCAAACCGACGCATAATTTAAATTTCGCTTATACGTCGGCTAGGCCAACGAAAATTATAAAAATATATAAATAAATATATCAGATTTTGCATGGACTTGGCCGACGCAAATTTTGAAAAAAAAAGCTTGCGTGGACTAGTGGCCGACGCATAAAAGGGAAGAAAAAAAATAATTTATTTTGTTTTCTAGCCAATTTACGTGTAAATATCCAGATACCAACCAAATCACATTCAGACAAATTACTATCATTCACAATACATCCACAAACACATCCAAAGTACAAAAGTAATACAAATAGTTAAACAAAATCTTTGATCAATTCAAATATTCAAAATGATATGAATACTTAAAAAAAAAATATTACAATTTGATCCTGCCTGTTGACCGGAACGCTGGAAACTGCCTCGTCAAAGGATCGACGTGCGCACCGCTTCTCACCTCCGTTCCTCTTCGGGATCTACCTCAAGAACCTGCAAAGAAACAGCACGGCGCCGCTGCAGCCGATCGCACTCCAACGCTCAAGTCAGTGACGGTATCACCAAATACTAAGAGAACAAGAACCGTGCAAATCCTCTCTCACAGTTAGCTCTATCACTCGCAAGCGTAAAGTGTATGAACTGAACGTGCGTACCTCAGAAAGTTTGTTAAGAACTCTTATATACCTGGTGGCTTTCTCTCTCCTGGCAGTTACAGACTCGGACACGTGGCTCGCATCCAACTGTACACGTGCCATCATCTGGAGGCTCCTTGACTTGGCGCTGCTTCTACTCTCATTTTGGCTAAGTTACTTATGCATGGTACTGCCCAGTGCATAGCTAACTTAGGAGTGCGATCTCTACTGGAACTGGCGAGTTAGGGGCCTTCATACACCTTCCCTGTGGTCTCGCCGGCCGCCTTCATAATCTGCTTCTCCTTCATCTTCGGCGATGTGCTTTCTCTGGCGATCTCCAATAACTAGGTCGCCTGAATCTACATCGGGCGACTTCATCTTCAACCTGGCGATCGCCTATTCTGGTAAGCTGGAAGTCGAAACACGCCAGCTTAACAACTGGCAACTACACGTGCCCCCCGACTTCCTTCCCTTCTGCCAACCTTGCGCCTTGTCAACATGCCTACACTGTAGCAGGATGCCACGTCATCACACCCGACCACCAGGGCGGTACACAAGACCCCAGTCTTAAGCGAAGACTTGTCTAGCGAAAAGACTGAAAGAGCCTTCGTTAACACCGATCTACGTGGCCCTGACGCGGAATTCCAAGCGGTTGTACCTTCTGCCGCTCTGACGCCCCACCAAACCCCTCACTCATCGCTCGACACGTGGCTTCATCAACGGCTCTCTTCATTTGCCGTTTGCGCTTCCTAAACCCATTTCGAAAAACCCTTAAACCCATTTCGCTTCACTGTTCCATCACTTTCTTCGTGCTTGCAAACGCTCCAACTTCCTTCTGCGAAAACTCTCAACGCTCTTCAACGCTCTAGATCACCATCTTCCTCCATCGTCTTCCTGATCATCGAAAGGTAACTACTTTCCTTCATCTGCTGGTTTCCCTTGCATTTTCACCGATTTGCATCTTCCTGTAACTGCTTGGTGCATACGCTGTGGGTTGTTTTTCTATTTCTCCTTCTGCGTAACTTAGGGCTTTGTCGATCGTCGCAGCGAACCTACATTCGTTCGTTTTTTCACCTTCCTTCTATGATCGAGTCAGCCTCTGTAACCCCCTGATCATTTTTCCTTTCTTCTTCCTTTGCAGTTGCTATCATGACTCGCACAAAGATTACCCCGAACCCCCCTCCTTCAGCACGAAACCTCCCTTCACGAGCACACGACCCAACACAAGTTCGTGGCGCTTCATCCTCGCAGGCTGAGAGGCCTGCGTCTTCCCAACCTGTCCTGGCCCAGGCGACTCCATCTAACGCTGGAGGAGCCCCCGTTCCTCCGCCAGACTTCAAAACTTTATACCCCTGGGCTAAATCAACCCTTCTGAAAGAAACATCCTCTGTGAACACTGCGGGAGCAGTCTTGCGGCTGACTAAGGGGGACGAGATCTACCAATCGTTTCACAAGGAGCACGACGAAAAGATGATGGTGCTGCCTTGCCCCGCCGACCTGCCCGTGTGTGCTGATGACAAAGTAAGCGCCAACGGGCCCTTCTGCTTTGTCTATACGACTCTGTTCAAGAAGGTTAGGCTCAGGTTCCCTTTCACCCGATTCGAGAGGGAACTTCTTACCGAGCTCAACATTGCTGCCGCCCAGCTCCACCCCAACAGCTGGGCGTTTGTTCGAGCTTTTCAAGTAATGTGCGCCCAACTGGGGTTGCCCGCGTCGGTGGACGTGTTTTTGTTCCTTTTCGAAGCCAAGCACCCAGGAGACCGCCTGTGGATCAGCTTGAACGCGATTGCTGGAAGGTCCATCTTTACCATCTTCCAGCAATCGTACAAAGACTGGAAGGGGAAGTTTGTCCAAGTACGTGCAAACGACAAGGACACCTCCCTTCTCGATGGCTTCCCCTTGTACTGGGTGGACAAGGGGAAGAAGGAATCCAAGAGTTGCTTCAGGAGGCCCAGAAGTCCTGATAGCATGGGAGCATTGGACAGAAACCTCTGTCTCTTCTGGAAGAAGGTGGCGGACGCCAATATATCATTCCTCACCACCACCTTGATATGCTTCGAATTCTACGAAGATCAGCTAGAAATTCGAATAGGTTAGGACATTAAACTCTTGTCTTGATACTGCTTCTGTTTAGCTGTTTCTGGGCGTCTTGTGCGTTATGCGCAAGACTTTGGTTTTACCTTTCCTGCATATATCATCTGCTTTGCTGTTTTATTACCTTATGTACTTATTCGTTTTCCTAGAGTTAACCCACGCATTTTCATTCCATGCAGACGACATGTTGCCCAGAAACATGCTCGCCGAACTGAAGACGCTCGCCCGAAACCACGGGTTGGCGACCGGTTCCCAAACGGTGCCCAACTCGGTGGTAGAGGCCGCCATTGTCCAAGGGCGATCACCACCGAAGGAACCCGCCCAACGCAAAAAATTGGTCCTTAAGAGACCCAAAAGGAAAGCCCCTCAAGTCATCCATGAGGAGGAAGAAGAGGATGACGAGGTCACCGAGGATGGCCTCGTTACGAAGAGGAAGAGGGTGGCACCTTCTTTACCACCTGCTCCACCCCCTCTTCCATCCTCAACACCACCATCGACGCCCGCTCCTCCCCCGTCATCGCCAACACCACAGGCTCCTTCCTCACCAGTCCAAGCGGTTCCACTGGCCACTGCGCCACCTGCAGCTGAGGCCCACGAGCCAAATTTCCTGGAGGACCCCCCGAGCGCCTATACGCCATACGTGTCAGCCGGAGGGGCCCCCCCTTCAAACACTTCAGCTGCAGAAAATGTTCCAATCGGGGATGAGGTTGCTCATACCTCTCCGATTCTGATTACCGAATCCCCGATTGTGTCGCCACGCCAGGAAGCAACCACTGAAGACCCTGCTAAGGAAGGTGGCGACGAGAACCCACTACAAGCCCCCCTGGCGCCTTTCCAAGCAGCAAACCTTCCCCTTGAGGTCACAAGGATGTGGGAACCTCTAACTGCCAAACTGAAAACCATAGCAGAGGATATCCCAGCGATCATAACCAGGGTTGTGGAAGGCTCAACCAGGAGGCTTCAAGACGACCTCTTCAACCTCAAAACCGAAAACAGCACCATGAAGATCGAGGTGGAGAAGTTGTCCTTCAGCCTGACGCTCGCAGAAATCGAACACTCCCGAGTGGAGGATGCAATGAATACCGAGCTCAGGCTGGCGCGTAAGGAGGCTACTGACCTTCGCCGCAAAGTTCACGATCTTGCCCAAGAGAAGGTCGAGCTGGAAAGCAAAATCGTGCCTCTTCGCGCCAAGGCGATCGACCTGGAGGCTCTCATGAAAGCTGACGCCGCTAAGGTGCAAAAACTGGAGCAGAGGTCGATCGACCGAGAGAAACTACTTGGGCAAGTAGAAAAGGCGAGGGACGACGCCATGGCTGATCTCGTCGAGGCCAACAAAGAGAAGGGAAAGATGGCTGCTGAGTTGGCCCAAGCGCAATCGGAATCCAAGAAGGTTACTGAAGACCTTCTCCAGGCTCAAGAGACCAACGAACAACTTAAAAAATAGGTTGAAGAGCTGGAACAGCAGAATAAAGAGCTGAAAGAGAAAACCGAAGACCTCAAGAAGCGGATTGAGGAACTTCAGGGGCAAATCGAAGAACTTAAGCTAAATTCTGCTCAGATTCTGGCTGCCGGATTCGAAGCTGCGCGGGAACAATTCGCTTGCCTATTCCCCGATCTGGATCTCAGCCTGGTGTCGCTGAACAACGAAGTAGTAGATGGAAAGGTCGTTCCTGCTGAAGACTAATCAACTCCATTTCATCTGCTACTTTTATGATTTCCCTTGTATATATCTTGTAATAAACTCATGCATATGTGCTTCTAACAGATACTTATCTCAATGACAAAGTTCGGATATCCCCTCTCCTGACTTCTCTAAGCGCTTTAACCTTCTTTGCATGTTTAACTTTGTCGGATTTAACTTAACGATTTTGCAAACACGACCTTTTGACTTAACCGCTTCGAACCACTTCAAACTCAAGTAATAATCACTTTAACCAACTTGTACTCTTAAGGCAACTAACCTTATTGTAAGAATACCTTCCAAGCAACGAACTGTAACTCAGTTATTGGCTCGAACACCGTCCCACTCGACCTGCTTCATCAAACAAGTCTTTTAACCTTCTCGCCGTGTTTGACCTTTTCCCGATCGCCAAGAACTTTTGGTAACATCAGCTTTTCCTAGCCTCATGCTTTGGCAATTGTTTCTTTATCTGGGAGCAGAGACGCCCTTTGGGGTTCTCTCTTTACCCTCCTGGACTTCAGAACAAAGACCGGCTGACTAGGCGTTCTCTTCGAACCTACCTTAGCCACCTTCCAAACTTCTTCCACCCTCTGCGCCATACCTGAACTCGTTCGAGACGAGAAGGATTTTATCTTGCCTAAGCTCGCATGTAAGCGAGAAGGTCTTTTAACTCGCCTGAACTCGCTCAACGGCGAGAAGGACTTTATCTGGTGCCTCAACTTGCCCAGGGTGTACATCTCCTCCCCCCTGGATGCACTGAGGACCTTTTCTCTTTCTCGCCTGCACTCGCTCGACGGCGAGGAGGTCTTTAACTGGCCTTAACTCGCTTGACGGCGAGAAGGACTTTATCTGGTGCCTCAACTTGCCCAGGGTGTACATCTCCTCCCCCCTGGATGCACTGAGGACCTTTTCTCTTTCTCGCCTGCACTCGCTCGACGGCGAGGAGGTCTTTAACTGGCCTTAACTCGCTTGACGGCGAGAAGGACTTTATCTGGTGCCTCAACTTGCCCAGGGTGTACATCTCCTCCCCCCTGGATGCACTGAGGACCTTTCTCATTACCAAGTCGCCCTCTCTAAACTGCCTTGGCATCACCTTCGAGTTGTATCTTCGTTCAACCCTTCTCTTCACGGCCTCAGCCTTCAACCTCGCCTCTTCTCTGACTTCATCCAGCAGATCCAGGTTCAGCCTTCTCTCTTCATTCGAGTCTTCCTCTACGAAGTTCTGGAATCTCGGCGAGCTCTCCTGGATCTCCACCGGAATCATGGCATCACACCCACAGACCAAGCTGAACGGGGTCTCGTGGGTTCTTGACTGCTCGGTGGTGTGGTACGCCCAGACTATACGGGGCACCTCCTCAGCCCAACTTCCCTTGGCTTTCTCAAGCCTTCTCTTCAAACCTCTCAACAACACCCGATTAGCTGACTCCACCTGGCCATTTGTCTGAGGGTGCTCGACGGATGCAAACACTTGTTGAATTCCCACCCCTTCGCAAAGCTTCTTCAACAGGTGGCTTGCAAACTGCGTCCCATTATCTGACACCAGGCGTTTAGGCACTCCAAACCGACACACGATGTTCTTCCATACAAAACCTTCGATCTTGTGTGCGGTGATCTGGGCCACTGGTTCTGCTTCAATCCACTTGGTGAAATACTCAATCGCCACCACCAAGTACTTCATTTGCCTGATCGCCAGCGGGAAAGGTCCCAGGATGTCGATTCCCCAAGTATGATACGGCCAAGGGCTATAGATCGACTTCAACTCCTCGGGAGGTGCCTTATGCCAATCGGCGTGCTGCTGGCATTGTTTACAACATTGGGCATATTTCTTGCAATCTTCTCTCATGGATGGCCAGTAGTAGCCTGTTCGGAGAGTCCTCGCGGCCAGAGCTCGACCCCCGACGTGGCTTCCGCATATACCCTCGTGGAGCTCTGCCATGATCCTCGTGCACTTCTTGCCGTGTACGCATTCCAGGAGTGGGTGAGTGAACCCAAACCTGTACAGATCGCCATCAATCAACGTATACTTGCTGGAATTTTTCTTTACCTTCCTAGCTTCTATCGGATCCAGCGGGAGGAGGCCATCTGCCAGGCACCGTTTGTACTGTGTTATCCAAGTGTCTGGCTCATGGGTGGCGCAGACCTGCATCACGTCCACCTTCTCTCCTCGACATGCTCTAACTCTCGGCGATCTCAGAGTTTCTTGCGTCAAGGACTTATGGCTTCTCGCTGCTCTCTCCGTCGACTTGCTTATCTGAAGGACCAGGTGATCTGCTACAAATGCCCTTGGCGTCTTCAGAGTTTCTTGAATCACCGTCCTCTGCCTACCCCCCTTGCCTGAGCTGGCGAGCTTAGCAAGCAAGTCAGCTCGGGCATTCTGCTCTCGGGGCACGTGTACTACTTCAAAAGAGGCAAAGGAACTCTTCAATTCCTGCACATACGCCAAGTAAGCCGCCATTTGTGGATCTTTAGCCTGGAACTCGCCTGTTACTTGCCCTGTGACTAGCAGCGAGTCACTCTTAGCCATCAGCACCCTAGCTCCCATCTCCTTGGCCAGCAAAATTCCGGCGATCAGCGCCTCATACTCTGCTTGATTGTTGCTGGCTTTGAAGGCGAACCTCAGAGATTGTTCGATCAGCACGCCGTTGGGTCCTTCCAATATGACTCCAGCACCGCTGCCCTGCTGGTTCGACGATCCATCCACCGAAAGCACCCAACGGAAATCGTCCCCTTCAACCCGCGTCGCCTCTGATGAGAGCTCAACCACGAAATCTGCAAAGATTTGCCCTTTGATCGGGCCTCGGGGCTCGTACTTAATATCAAACTCTGACAACTCTACCGCCCACTTCACCATCCTTCCCGCAACGTCGGGTTTCTTCAAGACCTTCTGGATGGGCAGGTCAGTCATCACCAGTATTGTGAAACTGTGGAAGTAGTGGCGCAACCTCCTCGCCGAAAACACCACAGCCAGCGCAGCCTTCTCCAAGGCCTGATATCTCGTTTCTGGGCCCTGCAACACCTTGGTCACAAAATAAATAGGCTTCTGAGCCTGATCTTGATCCTGGGCGAGCACCGCACTCACCGCCCTCTCAGTCACAGCAAAATACAACCTGAGAGGGATTCCCGCCAGCGGTTTGCACAGAACCGGCGGGCTCGCCAGATACCCCTTTAGCTTGACGAAAGCTTCCTCGCACTCTTTCGTCCAAACGAACTTGTTATTGCGCCGCAGACATTGAAAATAGGGATGCCCTTTTTCTCCGCTAGCTGACACGAAGCGAGATAGGGCTGCCATCCGACCTGTTAGCTGCTGGACTTCTTTCACCGTAGCTGGGCTCCGCATCGCCAAGATGGCGGCACACTTGTCTGGGTTGGCTTCTATTCCTCTTTCAGTCAAGAGAAAACCCAAAAACTTTCCAGCCTCCACGCCGAAAATGCATTTCTCCGGATTGAGCTTTAACTTGAACTTGGCGATCGTCGTGAACAATTCTTCCAAGTCTGCAACGTGCTTGCTTTTCTCCTGCGAGGTCACGACCATGTCATCGACGTAGGCTTGCACGTTCCTTCCCAGCATCGGTGCAAGTACTCGATCCATCAGCCTCTGGTACGTGGCCCCCGCGTTCTTCAGCCCAAACGACATCACCTTATAGCAATAACACGATCTCTCCGTCATGAAGGCTGTTTTCTCTTCATCCATGGGATGCATCTTGATCTGATTATATCCCGAGAAGGCATCCAGGAAACTCAGCAGCTTGCACCCTGCAGCACTATCAACCAAGGCATCAATGCTTGGTAAAGGATACGAATCCTTTGGGCAAGCTTTGTTCAGATCGGTGAAATCGACGCACATGCGCCATTTCCCGTTACTCTTCTTCACCAGTACGACATTTGCCAACCATTCAGGGTACTGGACTTCCCTGATGTGGCCTGCAGCGAGGAGTTTCTGTGTTTCGTCCCTGATCGCCTGCCTCCTCTCCTCGTTGAATTTTCTTCTCCTTTGTCGCACCGGTCTCACCATGTTGTCCATCGCCAGATGATGGCACAAGAAGTCGGGATCAATCCCGGGCATGTCCGAAGCGGACCAAGCAAACGCGTCCAGATGCCGCTCAATCACCTTGGCGATCTGGTCCTGGAGATCAACCTCCAGAGATCTTCCTGGCTTGAAGACTTTTCCTCCGATCTCCTTTTCGAGCCACTGCTCGACAGGTTTAGGCCTGGATTCTCTGGCGATCACCGCCCTGGCGATTCCCTGTTCCCTTGCTTCCTCGGGGCGATTCCGCGCCTCTTCCTCCTCCAGGCCAGCGTTCCTCTCCCCCAGCTCAGCATCCACCATTTCCACGTCTCTTCCGGCGGCCTCCTCTGTTACCGTCGATCTGGGCTTCACACCGGGAGGTGGGGTGGTTGTTACATAACTCACTGATCTTTTGTTTTTCAGGCTATTCTCATAGCACCTTTTCGCTTCTTTCTGATCAGACTTGATCGTGATCACCACCCCTTCCATGGACGGCAACTTCACCTTCATGTGCCGAGTCGACGAAATGGCGCCTATCCTGTTAAGAGTGGGCCTTCCCAACAGGATGTTATATGCTGAAGGGGCGTTTACGATGAGGTACTTGATTTTCTCCGTCCTCGACCCAGCCTCATCTGTAAACGTGGTTCTCAGCTCAATGTACCCCCTGACCTCCACCTGGTCACCAGCGAACCCATATAAGCACCCTCCATAGGGCCTTAGCTGGTCAAGGGGCAATTCCAGCTGCGTGAAAGTCGGCCAGAACATCACGTCTGCCGAGCTTCCTTGGTCCACCAGAACTCTGTGGACCTTCCTTCCCGCTGTAACCAACGAAATAACTATGGGATCGTTGTCATGAGGCACAACGTCCCGAAGATCCTGCTTGGTGAACGTAATGTCCACTTCCGGCGAGTGATCTTCAAACATGTCCACTGTCATCACCGATCGCGCATACTTTTTCCTCTGCGATGCGGTGCATCCACCACCTGAGAAACCCCCTGCAATGGTGTGGATCTCGCCGTGGATAGGCATCTCGTGTTGCTGGGCTTCTCCACCTGCTGGCTGGGAACTCGACGCTCCCCCCGTTGATGTGATTCCAATAGCCACATAGAACAAGATTCTTGACATTTTTAGGAATCACCTAGAGCTGGAAAATATAGAGGCACTTTTTCTTAGAGTTGGATCATGGTTCTAAGTCAAGAACTCACCAATAACAAGTACCAAATCCCAAACTCATTTGGATGAACCAAATATTGTCAAATTGAATCAACAAAGGAAATTAAAAAGAAAGGACCGAACAGAATTGTACCAAAATCAAATGTACCGAACAGAATTAAGAAACAAACAGAATATAGGTGCTGGAAAATTAGAAGAACCGAAACAACAACAACTCAAAACACAAGGCAACATGAACAAATTGAAGAAGAAGAAAGGAAGGAGAAGAGAATGCTCATGAAGATGGAAGAATGGTTGGATGATCACGCCACTAGAAGTATGGATGCTCCTAGATGAGTGTGCAAGCCGCCACTTGAGGAAACCATGGTCCTTCAAGATAAGACTAGAGTAGAAGGCTCAAAAGCTCTCCAAATGCTCACTCCAATTTTGAGTATAGTTTCTTTAGATAAATTCAAATCTGAATTTTACAAAGAGAGCACCTCTATTTATAGCCTAAGATGCTGAAATGTAAGCTACACAAATTCAAAAAAAACTCCCTCCCAAAAAGCTTCTAGAATTTGCGCCTAAAACAAGGCATGAGGAAGGTGTGATCCTTTCTCTCACTTTGGCACCTCCTTATTTACTCCTACACCTATCTACTAATACACCCCCCCTAAGACTCTTAACTAAAGACTAAAAGATGCTTTAACAATAGAGGTTTCTAATGTTTCCCTCTAAGCACCTTTCTAAACAATATTTATTTAAAACTTGGCCTTGCCCTTCATGGGATGGTCTTTGGGCTTTTGTGGGCTTTGGCCTTCTTGGGCTTGGGCTTGGGCTTTATCTTTTGCAAAGATTAACAAGAAAAACTTTAAATGTGAAGGCGAATGATCTTGTTCTTCATTATAAAAAGCCACCTTTAGTTGATTCTCATCATACTCCCCGAGTTGGAGAGAATTCGCCCACGAATTCTGAATCCCTGCATATAACAAAGCCAATGTACTTTTACAATCAAAAGAGTAAGAAAAAGGAATACATGACTTAGTAGAGGGAATCAAAGGGATTGCAGAAAAGGAGGTCCTATGAATCAACCAAGTTGGAAAAATTTGTTTGGGAATGATGATATTTTTTGGAAAAAGACCTCTTAAATGGTGAAACCCATTAGGAGGTATGAAAAAATCATCCCTAACATATTTTAACCAAGGTGGTGTTGAAATAGGAACCTTGGGTAATGAAAAAGATAAAGAAGAAGAAGACCTTGGAGGGTCCATTTGAGGTATAGCACGAGTCAACATGATGGATTTAGAGGAGAAAATGGTGTGACTCGGTGTAGTACTTACTTCTTTTTCTTTCTCATTTTCTCTTTTAGTTTTCATTTTTATTTGGTCCTCATGAACCTCTTTGGGAGAGAGGGGTTTTAATATAACCTTGCGCCCTAGGAAGGAAAAAGACATTGTATTGGATAGGCCATCATGTAAAACATGTCTATCATATTGCCAAGGCCTTCCTAAAAGAAGATGAGAAGCTTCCATGGGCACAACATCACATAAAACCTCATCTTTATACTTTCCTATAGCGAAGTTAATGAGGACTTGTTTATTCACCATGATTTCACCTACTTCACTAAGCCATTGTAATTTGTAGGGCTTGGTATGAGAGATAGTGGGTAAGGCTAACTTCTCCACAACTCTTGTACTAGCCACATTAGTGCAACTTCCCCCATCAATAATCAAGGAACATAACTTGTTGTTGATAAGACATCGGGTGTGAAAAATATTTTCTCTTTGAGTATCATTCAAAGATTTTGGAATTGTGCCCAACATACGTCTTACCATCAATAAGTCACCTTCACAAGGACTTTCACTCTCATTTTCACTTGATGGTCTAGAAGGTGAAGAATGCCTAGGTGAAGTGGAATCATGCTCACTAACTACAATGCCTTCATGCATGTACATACTTCCTTTAGAAGGGCAATTAGCAGCAATGTGACCATATCCCAAACATTTAAAACACTTTTGACTAGACGATTTAATTGGGGATTTAGGCCTAGAAGTAGATGGCGTAGGATCCTTGGGTTTGAAAGAAGAATCTTTGGAAGGATGTTTAGAAAAAGAATTTTTGGTTCTCCAAGACTTGGAGTAGTATCCATCATTGGAAGCATTTTTTAAAGAGTTTTTCTTAGCAAGTTGGGCTTCCACCTTCATTGCAAGATGAACTAAAGAGCCCAATGATGAATACTCTTGTAACTCAACAAAATCTTGAATATCCTTCCTAAGACCACTCACAAACCTAGCAATCATAGCTTCCTCACTTTCCTCTAATTCAATTTTAAGCACAAGCGTTTCTAGCTCTTTATAATATTCATCCACATTTAGCGTGCCTTGTTGAAACCGTTGGAGTCTCAACATGAGGTCTTTCCTAAAATGTGGGGGCACAAATCTAGCGCGCATTTGATCCTTTAAAGAGTTCCAAGAGTCCACGGGAGGACCCTTGTGATAGATAATGTCCTTTACAATTCCATGCCACCATTTCATGGCATAATCACTAAACTCTAGGGTGGCTAGCTTAAGCTTATGCTCATCTTGGATCTCATGGATCTCAAATATTTGTTCACACTTAGCCTCCCAATCTAAATATACATTAGGATCACTTGAGCCATTGAAACAAGGAAGCTTGACCGAAGGTAGCCTAGCCTTTGCATCTTGGTAGTAGCCATTGCCATAGTGAGGTCTCTCCCCTTGGTTGTGATGTCTATGTCCAAGGAATTGGGGTGGAGTTCTCCTTCTCCTATGGTCATCTTCACGGCCAACATCATTTGAAGAAGCTCTTGAAGATGGTCTATGAGAATGATGTCCATCATGGATAGAAGGAGATGGTCTAGCTTGTTGGACCTCCATCTTTTGCATTTTCTCCTCCAACCGTCTAATGGTTCTTTGAGCTTCATGTAATTCACCAAGGATTGAAGCTTTGGAAGGAGAATTCTGCTTGTAGGATGCATCACTTGAAAATCCAGCCATTTGTAATTAAAAAACAGCAAACACACAAAAACAGCAAACAAATTAAAAATTAGCAAAAACAGTGAGCTTTGGCAATGAAACTGCCGAAGTGAAATGAAGCTGAAAAAAGAGATCACTCTCAAAGAAACAATGTTCTTGCACCAATCTGATCTTGAGGCCTTGGAATCCTCAAATGAAATATGTCAAAGCAAGCACACCAATCTTAAGAGCAAACCACCACAAAACCAAAGAAACAATAAAGACAAACAAGAAAATGTATAAGCAAGGAAAGGTAATTGCGAAAGGAATACTATATGTAAGACAAACTCAAAGAGTAAGAATGAAAGACAATCAAGAAAATAAAGAACTCAATGAGAAAAGTAGGCACACAAAAGAATACCTAAGGAAAAGCACTAGAGTAGATGAAGAAAACAAAAAAATTTAGCTACTGGAAATTTTTTTTTTATGCAAACTGTGTTTGATATTCACTGATTTAACTGGAACGTTGTAGAGCGAACTGGATTATGAAATTTATACCACAGAAACTTCAAGATGTTAACTCAATAATGGCACTGGAATCAATTAAAAACAGTAAGCCAATTGAGAGAAATAAATTTTTTAAAATCACTGCCAGATTACCGTATTTTTTTCGGCAGGAATGTACACTTTTTTTATTTTATTTATCATTTTTTGTGTACTTCATATTTTTGAATGATTCTTTTTTCTATTCTTTTCTAACACTTTGAATATCTCAAATCCATAATTTCAGAATTTTACAGTACGTAAATCAAATGCAATAAGGAAAAACAGTAAGCACTTTTTTTCAGAAACAGAGGAATCCTAATAGGAATAAAAAAACAGGATGATGAACTAGCAAAGACATAATAGAAAATGATGTATTGGAACTTGTATAGGTCTAGAATACAAGTATGAACTCAATTCTAAAAAGAAAATGCACAAAGGATCAACATCAATTCAGAAAATTATATGACACCAAAGCAAGAAACAATCAAAACAATAAAAGTACTACTAGAAGTAATGACATATATGGAATAACATGACTAAGACAAAACTTGACATGATTCAAAAATTAAAAGACACATCACAAATTGTAACAAGTGAAAGGAAGCTTAAGGTAAACTCTAGGAAGGATAATGCCATTCCAAAAGAGCAACCATACTCATAAGAATTATGAGTGCCATAAACCTTTCCACAAACACTTGGAGCAAAAGAAAAACAGCAAGAATACTCAATTAAAATTCTAAAACAGAAACTTAAATTGCAAGAAATTAAAGAGCTCTTGAAATTAAAGTGCACACAACTCAACAATTAAACAAGAAGAACCTAAGACTCATGATACCACATGATGTGATTCCAATAGCCACATAGAACAAGATTCTTGACACTTTGAGGAATCACCTTGAGCTGGAAAATGTAGAGGCACTTTTTCTTAGAGTTGGATCATGGTTCTAAGTCAAGAACTCACCAATAACAAGTACCAAATCCCAAACTCATTTGGATGAACCAAATATTGTCAAATTGAATCAACAAAGGAAATTAAAAAGAAAGGACCGAACAGAATTGTACCAAAATCAAATGTACCGAACAGAATTAAGAAACAAACAGAATATAGGTGCTGGAAAATTAGAAGAACCGAAACAACAACAACTCAAAACACAAGGCAACATGAACAAATTGAAGAAGAAGAAAGGAAGGAGAAGAGAATGCTCATGAAGATGGAAGAATGGTTGGATGATCACGCCACTAGAAGTATGGATGCTCCTAGATGAGTGTGCAAGCCGCCACTTGAGGAAACCATGGTCCTTCAAGATAAGACTAGAGTAGAAGGCTCAAAAGCTCTCCAAATGCTCACTCCAATTTTGAGTATAGTTTCTTTAGATAAATTCAAATCTGAATTTTACAAAGAGAGCACCTCTATTTATAGCCTAAGATGCTGAAATGTAAGCTACACAAATTCAAAAAAAACTCCCTCCCAAAAAGCTTCTAGAATTTGCGCCTAAAACAAGGCATGAGGAAGGTGTGATCCTTTCTCTCACTTTGGCACCTCCTTATTTACTCCTACACCTATCTACTAATACACCCCCCCTAAGACTCTTAACTAAAGACTAAAAGATGCTTTAACAATAGAGGTTTCTAATGTTTCCCTCTAAGCACCTTTCTAAACAATATTTATTTAAAACTTGGCCTTGCCCTTCATGGGATGGTCTTTGGGCTTTTGTGGGCTTTGGCCTTCTTGGGCTTGGGCTTGGGCTTTATCTTTTGCAAAGATTAACAAGAAAAACTTTAAATGTGAAGGCGAATGATCTTGTTCTTCATTATAAAAAGCCACCTTTAGTTGATTCTCATCACCCGTCCTCCTATCCAGCAGATAATCATTTAGGAACCCGCTCTTAACCAGATCGTCGAGCTGATATCCCAAAGACAAACACGAGTCCAAGGTGTGGCCAAAACATTGGTGGAACTCGCACCAGGCGTCCGACTTTGACCCCAGCACCTTGTTGCCCACCTTCTCAGGCGCCTTCAACCTAGCAGATATGTTAGGGATGGCGATCAGGTCCGCTAGTCCCATGACAAATTTGTGCTTAGGCGGGCGATTGTATTCCCGGCGTGCTGGTTGCTGGCGCGCTTGGCTTCTTCCCTTGTTTCTCCTGTCGTAAGGATGGCGAGTCCTCTGGTCTTTTCTGGCCGCCGCCGCCGTTTCCAGCACCCTCTGCGGCTGGATCCTGGTCTGGGCGCGTGGCCTGGCGGGAGCCACGCTGCCTCTCTTCTCGGCGACTTCACTCTCGTCGGCGATGTGGGCCACCGCAAGTCGCCTGACTTCAGCAAACGTCGCTGGATGAGCCCTGATCAAGGCCTCGCAGAATGGCCCTGGCTGCACGCCCTTCTTGAAGGCATAGACCGGCACTTTTTCATCCTTGGCCGGCGATCTGACCATCTGCGCTCCGAAGCGATTGAGGTAGTCTCTGAGGGACTCCCCATGGTACTGCCTTATATCAAACATATCATAAGACACCCTGGGCGGTGCCTTATTCACAATGTACTGCTCGACAAAGATTTTCGAGAACTGTTGAAAATTGGTTATGTGGCCGTTAGGCAGGCTCACAAACCACTCCATCGCTATTCCCTGGAGCGTACTCACGAACATCTTGCAGTAGACGGCGTCTGACCCTCCCGACAGCATCATCTGCGTGTGGAACGTGGTCAGATGAGCCTCTGGATCCTCCACGCCGGTAAAGACAGCCTTAACCGGAACCACGCTCGCGGGAATAGGCGTGTCGGTAATCGCTTGAACAAAAGGAATTGGGAAAACACGAGGTGGCGCCGACGGCGCCACCTCTTCAGCAGAAGAACGTCCTTGCTGCTCCTGAAGAGCTCGACGCAGCTCCTCAGTCACCTTGCTGAGCTCCTCGTTCCTGGCGCGAGAGGCGACCAGGTCCTCATGTATCCTCGCCTGCTCTACGCGCGAGGCTTCCACAGTTGCCTGCAACGAGCGCATCATCTCTGCCATCTGCGCCATGGTCATGGCGGCGCCGCCTTCAGCAGCGACAGGCGCCACGGGACTGGAACGATTGCTTCTCATTTTTCTCATTAACTTCAGCGAATCACAGGAATGCAGCGAACAACACTTCAGCCTCGATCGAATCAGCGATCAATCGGAGAAAACAGTGCAAAACTGTACAAGAAAACTCAAGAACACCGTAAGCCTTCAAAGAAAACCACAACTTCGCCAGAAACCACCGCTTCCCCACGAACAACCAAACAAGCGAAAGAACTCGAACTTCCAACAAACAGATTACGCGTAAGCAGCAGAAAACCTTACTCCACCGATCGAAAAGCCAAACGAACGGTTCAAAACGCAAACTCACCGAACGAAACTCAAAGAGACCGCGAACGACGGTTGCACCAGCACACAACCGCGCAGAAAACTTCGAAAACTTCCAAGAACTCACGCTGTGGATGGGAGTAAGTTTTACACAGCCCCACAGTGGGCGCCTGATGATCCTGCCTGTTGACCGGAACGCTGGAAACTGCCTCGTCAAAGGATCGACGTGCGCACCGCTTCTCACCTCCGTTCCTCTTCGGGATCTACCTCAAGAACCTGCAAAGAAACAGCACGGCACCGCTGCGGCCGATCGCACTCCAACGCTCAAGTCAGTGACGGTATCACCAAATACTAAGAGAACAAGAACCGTGCAAATCCTCTCTCACAGTTAGCTCTATCACTCGCAAGCGTAAAGTGTATGAACTGAACGTGCGTACCTCAGAAAGTTTGTTAAGAACTCTTATATACCTGGTGGCTTTCTCTCTCCTGGCAGTTACAGACTCGGACACGTGGCTCGCATCCAACTGTACACGTGCCATCATCTGGAGGCTCCTTGACTTGGCGCTGCTTCTACTCTCATTTTGGCTAAGTTACTTATGCATGGTACTGCCCAGTGCATAGCTAACTTAGGAGTGCGATCTCTACTGGAACTGGCGAGTTAGGGGCCTTCATACACCTTCCCTGTGGTCTCGCCGGCCGCCTTCATAATCTGCTTCTCCTTCATCTTCGGCGATGTGCTTTCTCTGGCGATCTCCAATAACTAGGTCGCCTGAATCTACATCAGGCGACTTCATCTTCAACCTGGCGATCGCCTATTCTGGTAAGCTGGAAGTTGGAACACGCCAGCTTAACAACTGGCGACTACACGTGCCCCCCGACTTCCTTCCCTTCTGCCAACCTGGCGCCTTGTCAACACGCCTACACTGTAGCAGGATGCCACGTCATCACACCCGACCACCAGGGCGGTACACAATTAAAATTGTACTTTACAAATTTAACTAAAAGTACCAAAATGAATCCCATAGTGATGTGATAAACCTGTAAAAAATATAAATAATATAAATAAATAAATGAAATAATTAAAATACTTAATATATAATAAAAATGTCAAATAGTTAAACTTACATTATAGGATACACTTTAAGGAACAGGTTGATCATCCTGCTCTGGATCATACTCATGATCGAATTGTGTTGTGCTATTGGAAGCAGTTTTGTCACGTTCCATTGAGATAGGTTTATCTTTTATAACCTTCAGCTCATCCTCCAAGTGTGCATACTTCTGACTCCACATACTAAGTTCAGCACGAAGCATTTCATTTTCAATCACATGCCCAGATTGTGAAGTGTCGGAAGCAGAGGCTTGAGTGAGAGAAGAAACTCCTTTGCGGAAGTTAGCAGCCAAGTCTGCTGTACCATACACCCGACCTCTACTCTTTCCTCCAGCAGCTTCCTTCCATGTTTGAAGCTTATTTGTAGGATCAAGTTGGTGGACATCAGTGTTAGAGTCCTAAGAACTATTTGCTTGAAGGGCCTTCAAGCGCTCATGATAGTTTTCCTACGCAGATCATTACGAAATGAAAATGTTAGAAAATTAAAATATAAATATAAAAAAAGTTAAAAGAATAACTTACATAAGTTTCTCGAGCACGATTATCAACCCATTCACCCTTCTTATTTGTGTGGGTGGCCATAAATAGTTCATCAAGTTCTGGAGGACGACCATATTGACGTTCCTAATAATTTTGTACAATTAAAAGCATTATAGGTTGCAAATGTAAAATGATTTTCATGTAAGACAGTGACAAGTACTTACCAAGGTAACTGCAATATCTAAATGTGATTTTCGACCTGTGGAGTGCAGTGTTCCACCACGAGCTGAACCCCTATTGTTTTTATTTTGAGTTGATTTATCTTTGAATTCCAATAGTTTAAAAGTTCAGCCCATGCTTGCTCACCTATCCAAATAGGTCGGACAACCTTTGCCCTAGCTTTGGTCAATATGTCACAAAGTCTTTTTTTAACTTTAGACTCGTAGACCTTTTTAATTTGGCATTCATCATGGGATGCCCAAGTGACTTTAGTCTGATAAAAAGAAGAAAATAGTTACTTTGAGTCCACAAGAAAAACAAGAAAAACAAGAAAAAAAGTGACTGTAGTTTGTCAAAAATTAAAATTACCTGAAAGTCAGTCCACCATTTCAATTTGTCCTCCTCAGGCATGGCATCATAATGATGATATGGACCTCTAAATTGAGATCGAATGCAATGTCCAATGGCCTCACTAGCAAAATGATTTGGCGTCCAACTACAAATACAAACAAATAAAATTACAAACATAGTAATATAAAGATAAAATTAAATATACATTTAGGATGACTTACCCTCTACCAAGAAGTCGGATGATGACCCTACCAGTAGGGTCACGCTGGACCTCCTCAGGGGGGAGGTCATGCTCTGAAGCAGCAGTGGCACCATGGTCAACATGGTCAGAGAGGCCTTGCACAGAGCCATCAGTAGTCAGGACAGATGGAGAAGATGTGGTGTGGATAATGGGATAAGGAGTAGTCTGCACAAATGTACCAGGGGTGGGTTGCACAAATGTACCACGGGTAGGCTGGAGTGGAAAACTCCAAGTCTGGTGGAATGGTGTAGAGACACTCTGATGGTAAGTCGGAACAGAGCATGATGGCCCTGGTGGTACTGGAATACTAAGAGGGTGTGAAGATGATGAAATATGTGTGTGATGAGGTGATATAGTGGGGTGTGGATAAGCATGCCGCAATTCTCCATGCCCAGAGGACGAGGGGATGGAGGAAGACAGGCTAGAAGATGGTGTCGAGGAATGAGATGAAATATATGGACTACCAGAATCAGACGGTGGTAAAATACCAGAATAAGGGATGTTTCCCAGGTCTATAGCTAGCTCACCGTGCATCGATGTAGAAACTCCATGTCTCAGTTGCCCTCGCCTAACAATCCTACCATCCCTCCCTCTAGTCCTAACAATTTTTCCTGAAAAATTATTCGTTCATAATATTAGTATAAATATGTAATGATCACATGTTTTGTTTATAATTGATTACAAGTAATATACATTAGTCTTCATTGTTATCAAAATCTGAATCGTCATTGTGTATGTCATGTTCTGAATAATCTTCATTTAAGAGGTCAACATCTTCATCATCATCATCATTACGTGCTTCAATATCATCATCGTCATCAACTACTTCGACATTAGATGTTTCAGCTAAACATTGTAAATGTTCAATTCTTGTAACTGGTAACACATTAGACGTCTCCTCAGCTTGATATGGCAATTCATCATTGATGTTGTCAACTTGCACATATCCTCGAGGTTTTGTTTTAATTGGAACACACCACCCACGAAGGTTTTTACATATGTTTGGATAAGTGAGATAATAAACTTGTTTGACCTTCTGCGAAAGAATGAATGGATCATAGGGTCCATATCTGCCACTTAACTTGATTTCAACTAAATTATATTGTGAATGAAATCTAGTCCCAACATTAATTGTAGGATCAAACCATTCACAATAGAAAAGTGGGATCTTCTTATTGAGAGCAACATACTCCAATTCATATATATGATGAATTGTACCATAAAAGTCATCTTCTCCTTCGCCAGTGACACCTTTAACATACAACCCACTATTTGTTGTTTTCTTACCATCAGCCCATGCTTTTGTATGAAATTTATATCCATTAACGAAGTAGATGTTCCATGATGTTGTCTTTGAATTAGGTCCCCAAGAAAGTCCCTTCAAGTTTGGGTTTATTACATTCCTTTCATTGCGAACCTATGTTTTAGTGATAAGAAAACATTACATTTATTTATGAAACTGTGATTTAATAAGAAGCACATATGGATTTAGGTTACACTTACATAGCTCTTGAGCCATTCGGGAAAATTAGCATGTATGATCGTCGAAGCATCTTCGTCATTGATTGAGTACACTTGTAAGAACAATCTTCAAATATTGATCAAAATTAGTTAGCGAATTACACAACCTACAATAATGTAATTCAAATCATGTACAATTAAACTTACTCAAGAAATGGTTTGACCTCATCACAATTGATGAGGACATGAACATGGGCAGAACGATGTTCTTTATCACTTAACCAATGGTCATTGCAAGAACCACTAGGGCGTCCACATTTATTCAAAACCGACAATGTGTGCGGGTCTTCCTCGTTTATAAATGTTCGAGGATCATTTCTCAAAATTTTATTTGACAAGCAGACACGTTTGAAATAATGAGAGCAAAAATATGTTATCTCACGATGTAGGTAGAATGCACATATTGATCCTTCTACTCGTGCCAAATTACCCACCGATTTAAGCAAAGTAGTAATTATTATAAGTTGCACATGTTCTTAAACATTAAAATAATTAACATAATGTTTACCTTTCAAAGGGATACATCCAACGATACTGAACAGGACCACCAAGTATTGCTTCCATAGGAAGATGAACGACAAGGTGTTCCATTGAATCAAAGAAAGCTGGTAGAAATATTCATTCTAAACATAAGAAGATTGGTATGGTTTTTTTTAATTCTGACAAGATCATTCATCCTCAATGTATTAGAACATAAATCTTTAAAGAATCGACTTAATCCAGCAAGGGCACTCCACACAAACTCTGGCAATGACCGAAAACATATTGGGAGTAAACACTCCATGAAAACGTGACAGCCATGACTTTTCATGCCATGCATACTTCCCTTGTCTTCGTTTGCACACCTTGCAATGTTGGAGGCATAACCATCTGACATCTTCAACTCCGTGATCCATTTGTAAATTGACTTAGCATCTTTCTTAGCATATGGTGAAATTTAACACTGTTAAGAAACTACGAGTGACTGGAGGCTCATATAAACGCGCGACAACACAACATACACAGTCCAGGACAAAACTCAGGCATAAACTCAAACTCAAAACACAGCTCTGAACCTAAGGAGAAGGCTACGCAGGAAGAGGAGGCTAAGCAGCGGAGGAGGCTATGCAGGCGGAGGCGTAGTGACGGTCGCAAAGACAAAGCTGGACGCGGAGGCAGAGCTGGACTCGGACAGAGAGCTGGACTCGAACGGAGAGCTGGACGCGGCATGCGAGGGAGAGGTGCACGCGGTGGAGAGCTGCACGCGGGGGAGAGCAGAGGAGGGAACTGAAGAGAGCTGCCGCAGAGGAGTGAACTGAAAGTAAAATTAGGTTTTCAGATTTGGGGCTGTTGGAAAACCGGGGACAAAAATTTTTAATATATAGTGCCAGTATGCGTCGGCCACATCCGACGCATACTTTAAAATTTTTAATTTTATTTCAATTTAAAATCGAATTCAAAATTTAAAAAATAAATTAAAACTTTTTTTATATAACAAAAAAATTTAATTTAATGTAAAATAAATTTAATTTCATTATACAACAAAAACTTTTATTAATTTATAAAAAACAATTTAATTTAATTTATACAATACAAAAATTAATTAAATTTATACAAAAATATTTAATTTAATTATTACAATAAAAATTTACTTTAATTTATATAAAATAATTTAATTTAATTTTTACAACATAAAATTAAATTAAATTGTAAAAAAAACTTTATTTAATTTATATTTAATTTATACAAAAATATTTAATTTAATTTATACAATAAAAATTTACTTAATTTATATAAAATAATTTAATTTAATTTCTACAACATAAAATTAATTTAAATTGTAAAAAAAACTTTATTTAATTTATACAACAATAAACAAATTTAATTTATACAAAAACTAAATTAAATATAATTTTTATGTGACATAACATCTAACACAAATATCAATGAATCCTATTATTGAAATTGTTCATGATACCCTCATCATCCCTTCTAACTTATAATCCAAAATCTAATAATCAACTATATTCCATGATTCTAAGTTAATTCTATAACTATCACGAAAATTACTCATATTTCTCAAATTGCTTATGATACTCTCTTTCAGCCTTTACAATGCACTTCTTAGTTCAACTCTTACCTTGACAATGGACTAGGGTTATTAACTTGTTCCTGTTAAGGAGATGGGACTGGGGTGGTTGACTGGGGTCCTTCTCGTCTTCGTGTTTCTTCCTCGGCTCTCGGTCTCGGGCAAACACCGGATGAGGTACCTGCGAAGGCACTCCAACGCTCAAGTCAGTGAAGCGGGTGATCAGTATTCTGGTAGGTGAACAATAATAAATGACGTACCTTTCTCCTTGGGATGTGTGCTATTTATATTATTTCAATGGCTTACCTTATTGGGCCTGATTAGCAAAGTGGATCTCGCTTAGGGTTGTATTACCTAATCCTTAATGACGGATTAGCTTCACTGACCTTGGTTTGAGCGTTAACGGTAGTATGGGTCGGCCGTGATGATTCCACTTGTCTCGGCCAAGCTTCCATGGTCTCGACAAAGTCTCCCAGGTCTCGGTCGCCTCAGTCAAGTCTCTCAGGTCTCGACCAGGTTCCCCCTAGTCTCGGTCAGGTACACTAGGTCTCGGACAGTCAGGTGGGTCTTGGTCAGGGAGACCAAGTGTCGATCTCTCCCATACCGATACATAACTTATAATCCAAAATGTAATCACGAGCTCTATTCCATGATTTTAAGTTCATTATATATCACACCCAGTCGAAACTTACTTATTTATGTTACATTTATTAAGAACTAAGTCTACTAAAATTACTATGTCAAAGACCTATTATTTAGTACATTGGGAAACTATATTAACATACTTATAAGGAATATTGCATATGTATCATCTTGTTACTTACAACTTACTACATTATTATGTGCTTCAGTTGGAAAACATTAATTTCTTTTCGAGATCATACTCAGTAACTATAACAATGACATTTAGAGCATGTAGTCAAACAAAAATTATGCTTCATATAACAATGTAGATCATATTCAGTATGTTTCATTTATGAGAAATAACATCTTTAAAATTATAATGGATATCAAAACAAAAATCCTAGTTCATTCACCCATTACACACATATAACATTCAAATTTATTTAAGTTACTAATCAAAAGTTTTATCTAACTCTTTTTTTCTTAAACGAAATAAAACATTTTTAGATAAAATTTATTCTCTATTTTTAAATACATCCATTACCATTTGCATTAATTAATTACTTCATCTTGAATTTATATTCTTAAATTTATGTATATTTTATGTAATATTTACTAAATTTAATTACGCATTTTTTTTTTACTATTTTTTAATTAATTATTATTTTTATACATGTTTTCAAATCTTTATAAACTTTTTAAGATAACTTCTTTTAAATGATTTCAAAATTAAACACTTCATCAATTTAATAAATTTAATATAATTAATTTATATCATAATTTCAAAAATAAAATATTTATGAAAATATATACATAAAATAAATTTATAATAAATAATCTTTAAAATAATAAAATATTTTATATAACATTTAAATAATTTAAATACATTTTTTCGTTTACTCGATTAATTTTAAATCAAACACTTAATTAATTTAATAAATTTAATTTAACTAATTTATATTAAAAATTGATAAATTAAATAATTTATTATAATATTAAATAAATAATTTTAAAATAAATACAATAATTAAATATTAAAATATTTATTATACATTAAATAAATTTAAATAAATAATTTTAAAATCCTGGCCGTGGTGGACGCATATGCGTGGGCCGTGGCGGACGCATATGCATGGGCCGTGGCCGACGCAAGCTGACGCATATGCGTGGGCCGTGGCCGACGCAAGCTGACGCATATGTGTGGGCTGCGGCCGATGCAAACTTGTCTTTTAAAAAAAAATTAAATTCATAAGTGTGTCCGTTTTGTGTCGAATGCAATTGTTGCGTGGATTTTTCGCCATTTTGATCGACGACAGTTGTGTCCGTAAATGGCCCACGCAAAAAATTGGAAGCTAATTGCTTATTTTTTTGTAGTGATAGTTTTTTTTTCATACGTTACAATTTTTCTTAAAAATCGTGTTATTATTTAAAAAAAAGAATAATTATTAAAGAAATAATAATTATCAAATTATACACAATTATTGTATGCAATTATTGTATAATATTGTGTGATATTGTACACAATTATATGTAATTAATTTAATAATTATAGAATCCATGATTAGTGGATCCCTACCTAATTTGGTTGTAATTTGGAGAGAGAAAGTTTCCATACACTTGTATATATTTGCTATACATTGAGTGATGTAAATACACACTAGAGAATAAGAAATATCTCTTTTTCTTACATATCATTTTCTTATATGGTATCAGAGCACCGATCTTGGTGCTCTGACAGTCTCTCCATTTTATCCCCTAAATAAGAGATCATGTCTGACAAAGAAGGCACCAGTAACGCCGCCAACTCGGCTGCTATGGATCCAACCAATCCCTACTATGTTCATCATTCAGACCAACCAGGACACATGTTGGTGTCGACCAAATTGAACGGCGCCAATTATCAATCCTGGAAGACAACAATGGTACATGCACTCACGGCGAAGAAGAAACTGGGATTTATTGATGGTACCATAGAAATGTCGTCACAAGAAAAAGACCCATTGATGATTTTTTACGGCAAGTGCACCGCGTTTGTCAAAAGTAATAATTGTCCCTAAGGACGAATATCGATCCCACAAGGAATAATGAATTATCAAGTACAATAATCGCTAAATATAGAACAAAACAATTAAAAGTGTATTGAAAGTGGTTGTGTTGGCAATGATCAATAAGAAAACAGACAAAGAATTAATTGTTTCAATTGGAAAAATAGGGATAAGGTTTCATCTCTCTCACTCTCATGTATTTTGATTAACATGTCAATATTAAGTTCTTTAATTGAAATTGATGCCCGTATAAAAATCATTTATATCAATTCCTCACATATAAAATTGTTAAGAATGTTCCCTAACTATCGATCCCTCGCATAATTATAAGAACAACTTAGAACGAAGCTCAGACGTTAATAACAATTAACATTTCTGATCCGATCGGTCATCGGTAGTCGATGACGTCAGCAGCAGAGAACCACGTGGACCACTCGCAGGGTGCCACGTGGACAGGGTGACAGAGAGATCAGGGAGGCGATCGCCAAGGGCGGTGATCGGGGGGTCAGTAACCAAGTGACCACCGACAGATCAGGCGGCAGAGAGGTCAGGGGACAGATCATCCAGAACGGTGATCGGAGGTCAGCAGCCAAGTGGCCACCAACAGACCAGTTCTCAGACTAACGCCTGGGGGCAGAACGCGAGAAGCAATAGAGCACTGATCAGTCGTCGGGTGCATTGTCATCGGGGTCTCGTGTTACACGCAGTTAAGCTGGGACTGAGGTTCCCAACGAGAGCGTTATACATGGACCTCGCATGAGCCCATCTCAGGGAATCGCGCACGAGAGTGGCCTGAGGGAGCTAGTAAACCAATCAGTGATTGGTGACTCCCTCAACCCATTACGTGCGTGAAGGGCAAGTTGTCTACGCAGAGAGCAACGCTTGGTGAGTGTGCCTAGACCGGCCACACCCGGCGTTCTCCTGAGAGTATGCGATTTACCCAGATGAAAGAAATATGCTAAGTTACTCCGCAAGGGAATAACTTAGCACGCAAAGAGAAGCGCCAGAGCCCTTCATGTAAGTGACACGTGTGTGGTTAGATGCGAGCCGCATGCTTCCACGTGTCATCATCTGAGAGGGGCGCGGTCCAGATAAAGGTGCACTCCGTACCACTAAAGGTATAGATAGGTACAGACTAGCGCAGTCAAGCGCAGAGACGCGCGGACGCGCACAGACACCCACACTCTACTGATTCTGCAGGTACACTGTCTCAGAAAAGCATAACAGGGTTCTGACACATGCCAGAAAAGCATAACAGAATTCTGTTATGCCGAGAAGCAGGGAGAGGGACATAAAATGGAATCAGGGAGAGATTGAGGGGATACGAAAAAATAGAGAGCAAGAGTTTTTCACATACACTACTAGTTTTCTCATCTTTGGTGGTTCTGTGGACTAACTTGATCGTTGGAGTGCAAACGGCCGCTAGAGGCGCCGTCTGTGTGTTTTGAAGGTCACGTTTGGAGATCCAAGAGAAGGTTCTGAGGGTGATTAAGCAGAAAGCGCAGTCGCGTAGACGAGACAGAGAGTGCTACAAAGCGATTCCTCCACGTTCGGGTTGCCGGCAGGATCATTTGGCGCCCACCGTGGGGCACGTATAAAACGTGATTCCCAACCATAGTTTGGGTTGGTGATGCTTCGAGTGTCTTCTGTTCAGCTACTCGCTATCGCAGTCGACTCCTGGAGTTTTCACCATTTGTTTGGAGTTCTTTGAGCTGCAGAGTTTGCTGAGCAAGGATGAGGACAACACGCTCCAGCTCAGTTGCGCCATCAACCGACGAAGATGCTGTGTCCATGACGCAAGTGATGGACATGATGAGGACGCTGCAGGAAAACGTGGCTGCATCGCGTTCTGAGCAGGAAAGGATGCACGAGGCGCTGGTGGCCTCACAAGCAAGGAACGAAGAGCTCAACAGAGTCAATGAAGAGCTGCACAAAGCCCTCCAAGAGTGGGAAGGGCGCGCGGTAGGGGACAGACCCCCTTCCCCGCCGCGCAGCTTCCCTATGCCGTTTTCCCAAGAGATCATGGACTCAGTAGTCTCGGCTAACACTGTGACGGTGAAGGCGTCCTTCACTGGGGTGGAGGACCCTGCAGCCCATCTCACGGCGTTTCACACCCAGATGATGCTCTCGGGGGGCTCAGACGCGGTGTATTGTAAGGTGTTCATGAGCACTTTGAGCGGGACGGCGTTGGACTGGTTCGTCAGTATACCCACTGGCCACATTACCACGTTCCAACAGTTTTCCAAGATGTTTGTTGAGCAGTACATAGTGAACAAGGCGCCACCTTTGGTGTCTTACGACTTGTTTGATATAAGGCAGTACCAAGGGGAGTCCTTGAAGGATTTCCTGAACAGATTCGGAGCTCAGATAGTCCGTTTGCCAGGAAAGGACAAAGAGATGTTCGTGCACGCCTTCAAAAAGGGCGTGTTGCCTGGGCCTTTTAGCGAGTCGCTCATCAGGAGCCACCCCGCCACATTCGCCGAAATCCGTCGACGTGCTGTGGCTCATATAGCCGCCGAGAGCGAGGTCACCGAGAAGAGAGGAAATGTGGCCCCAGCTAGACCGCGCACCCAAGCCAGGGTACAGCCTCAGAGGGTAATGGAGGCAGCGGCAGGAAAGAGGGATCAAAGGGCGCGTCACCCTTACGACCCTAAGAAGAACAAAGGTAAGGGACCAGGGCGCCCCAGGGAGAGTAATCGCCCCCCCAGGTATGAGTTTGTGATGGGTTTGGCTGATTTGATCGCCATCCCAAACATAGCTGCCAGGCTCAAAGTGCCTGAGAAAACGGAGGAGAAGGTCTTGGGGGCGAAGCCAGACGCTTGGTGCGAGTTCCACAAGAGTTTTGGCCACTCCATCAATTCGTGTTTGGCTCTGGGGCACCAGCTCGCCGAGCTGGTCAAATGTGGTTTTCTGAAGGATTACTTGCTAGAGAAGCAAGCAGGCCAAGCATCAGGGTCTCAACCGATAGGCAGCGGGGGGCAACAGCACGAGGTGCCTATCCACGGCGAGATCCACACCATAGCTGGTGGATTCTCCGGTGGGGGGTGCACAGCGTCGCAACGAAAGATGATGTGATTCCAATAGCCACATAGAACAAGATTCTTGACACTTTGAGGAATCACCTTGAGCTGGAAAATGTAGAGGCACTTTCTTAGAAGTTGGATCATGGTTCTAAGATCAAGAACTCACCAATAACAAGTACCAAATCCCAAACTCATTTGGATGAACCAAATATTGTCAAATTGAATCAACAAAGGAATAGAAACTAGATTAACCGAACAGAATTAAGCTACTAAACAAAAGAACCGAACAGAATTTAGAAAACCAAAACATAGGTGCTGGAAAATTAAGGACAGCCGAACCAAAAAATGCTCAAGAACACAAGACAACAAGAGTAATTGAAAGAGAAGAAAGGAAGGAGAAGAGAATGCTCATGAAGATGGAAGATAGGTTGGATGATCACGCCACTAGAAGTATGGATGCTCCTAGATGAGTGTGGAAGCCGCCACTTGAGGAAACCATGGTCCTTCAAGATAAGACTAGAGTAGAAGCTCAAAAGCTCTCCAAATGCTCACTCCAATTTTGAGTATAGTTTCTTTAGATGAATTCAAATCTGAATTTTACAAAGAGAGCACCTCTGTTTATAGCCTAAGGTGCTGAAATGTAAGCTACACAAATTCAAAAAAAACTCCCTCCCAAAAAGCTTCTAGAATTTGCGCCTAAAACAAGGCATGAGGAAGGTGTGATCCTTTCTCTCACTTTGGCACCTCCTTATTTACTCCTACACCTATCTACTAATACACCCCCCCTAAGACTCTTAACTAAAGACTAAAAGATGTTTTAACAATAGAGGTTTCTAATGTTTCCCTCTAAGCACCTTTCTAAACAATATTTATTTAAAACTTGGCCTTGCCCTTCATGGGATGGTTTTTGGGCTTTTGTGGGCTTTGGCCTTCTTGGGCTTGGGCTTGGGCTTGGGCTTTATCTTTTGCAAAGATTAACAAGAAAAACTTTAAATGTGAAGGCGAATGATCTTGTTCTTCATTATAAAAAGCCACCTTTAGTTGATTCTCATCAAAAGAGGTATGCGAGGTCGATAATGTCAGTGGAAGTCTTTGAAGATCACTCGCCCGACGTGGACATCACGTTCACCAAGGAGGATCGCAGGGACGTGGTGCCTCACGACAACGACCCTATTGTGATCTCGCTTGTCACGGCGGGAAGGACCGTCCACCGGGTGCTGGTCGACCAAGGAAGCTCAGCAGACGTGATGTTTTGGCCAACCTTTGAGAAGTTGCAGCTGTCCCCTGATCAGTTGAGACCATATGGGGGCTGCTTGTACGGTTTCGCTGGCGACTAAGTTGAAGTGAGGGGGTATATCGAGCTGAGGACAACTTTCACTGACGGTTTGGCCTCACGAACGAAGAAGGTCAGGTACCTTGTCGTAAACGCCCCATCAGCATACAACATACTGCTGGGGAGGCCAACGCTCAACAGGACAGGGGCCGTGCCTTCGACAAGGCACATGAAGGTCAAGTTGTCGTCTATGGAGGGTATGATCATCACTATTTGCTCCGACCAGAAGGAGGCGAAGAAGTGTTACGAAAATAGCCTCAAGAACAAGAGGTCCGTGTGCCACGTGACCACAACGCCTCCCCCTGGCGTGGAGCCGGAGCCCGCACACCGACGAGCTCCGGATGCGGCGTTAGAGGTGGTCACCGAGGGCGATGTGCCGATGGGAAATGTAGAGGCGAGATCGGAGAGAAACCGCTCGGAGACCGCTAGAGAAACCGGAATCGCGAGGGCACTGATCGCCAGCGAGAGGAAACCTCAACCAGTAGAGGAATGGCTCGAGAAGGAGATCAGTGGTAAGGTGTTTAAATTGGGAAGAACCCTGGATAGCAAGATGCAGGACTAGATCGCCGAAGTAATTAGTAGGCACTTGGATGCGTTTGCGTGGGCTGCTTCAGATATGCCCGGGATCGACCCCGATTTCTTGTGCCATCGTTTGGCAATGGACCCCCAAGTCAGGCCCATCCGCCAGAGAAGAAGAAAATTCAATGAGGAGAAGAGACAAGCGATCAAGGAAGAGACGCAGAAACTACTTATGGCGGGCCACATCAGGGAAATCCAATATCCAGAATGGCTCGCTAATGTCGTCCTGGTCAAGAAGAGCAGCGGGAAATGGCGGATGTGCGTTGACTTTACAGACTTGAACAAGGCCTGCCCGAAGGACTCTTACCCCTTGCCAAGTATTGACGCCCTGGTGGACAGTGCATCAGGGTGCAAGCTGCTCAGTTTCCTGGATGCCTTCTCGGGCTACAACCAAATCAAGATGCACCCCATGGACGAAGAGAAGACCGCCTTCATGACGGAGAGGTCGTGTTATTGCTACAGGGTGATGCCCTTCGGGTTGAAAAATGCAGGGGCCACCTACCAAAGGCTGATGGACAAGGTGCTCGCGCCCATGCTCGGAAGGAACGTGCAGGCATACGTCGACGACATGGTCGTGACGTCCCTGGAGAAGGACAAGCACGTCGCAGACTTGGAAGAGTTGTTCACCACAATAGCCAGGTACAAGCTAAAACTGAATCCTGAAAAGTGCGTTTTTGGTGTAGAAGCAGGGAAATTTTTGGGGTTCCTTCTGTCAGAGAGGGGGATTGAGGCTAACCCTGAAAAGTGCGCCGCCATTTTGGCAATGAGGAGCCCTGCCAATGTGAAGGAGGTGCAGCAGCTCACGGGGCGGATGGCCGCCTTGTCCCGATTCGTATCGGCGAGCGGAGAAAAGGGCCACCCATACTTCCAATGTTTGAAGAGAAACAACAGGTTCGTTTGGACAAGGGAGTGTGAGGAGGCCTTCGTAAAGCTCAAGGAATATTTGGCCAGCCCTCCAGTTCTGTGCAAGCCCCAAGACAAAACCCCCCTCAGGCTGTACTTTGCCGTAACGGAGAGGGCGATCAGCGCAGTGCTGGTGCAGGATCAGGATCAGACCCAAAGGCCCATATATTTCGTCAGCAAGGTGCTGCAAGGCCCGGAGGTAAGGTACCAGGCCCTAGAAAAGGCAGCATTAGCGGTTGTATTCTCGGCAAGAAGATTGCGCCACTACTTCCAGAGCTTCACGGTACTGGTGATGACTGATCTGCCGATCCAGAAGGTTTTGAAGAAGCCCGATGTTGCTGGAAGAATGGTGAAGTTGGCGGTCGAGCTTTCGGAGTTCGACATCAAGTATGAACCCCGGGGATCGATCAAAGGGCAAGTCTTCGCCGATTTCGTGGCCGAGTTGTCCTCCGAGGTAGCACAAAACCCGAGAAGGACTTTCGCTGGGTACTCTCTGTTGATGGGTCGTCCAACCAGCTGGGCAGCGGGGCTGGGGTCATTTTGGAAGGGCCCAATGGAGTGTTGATAGAGCAGTCATTGAGGTTCGCTTTCAAAGCAATCAACAACCAAGCAGAATACGAAGCCTTGATCGCTGGAATCTTGCTGGCCAAGGAAATGGGGGCGAGAGTGCTTATGGCCAAGAGCGACTCGCTATTGGTCACCGGACAAGTAACTGGCGAGTTCCAAGCCAAGGACCCGCAGATGGCAGCCTACTTGGAGTACGTGCAGAAGCTCAGAAGATCTTTCGCTTCGTTTGAAGTGGTGCACGTGCCAAGGGAACAGAACGCCCGAGCTGACTTGCTAGCCAAGCTCGCCAGTTCGGGCAAGGGGGGTAGGCAGAGGACTGTCATCCAAGAAACTTTGAAAGCGCCTCGAGCATTCGTGGCAGACCACCAAGTTCTCCATGTTTGTAGATCAATGGGAAGACCGGCGAGAAGTCATAGGTCCCTAACGCAGGAAACTCTGAGGGCGCCTAGGGTCAGAGCGCACCCAGCAGAAGAAGGGGCAAGATCGATGCAGACTTGCGCTGTCCACGAATCAGGCACGTGGATAACGCCTTACCAGCGATATTTAGCGGATGGTGTGCTCCCAGTGGACCCAGCTGAGGCAAGAAAAATAAAGAAGAGCTCCAGCAAGTTTACCCTTATTGACGGCGAGCTGTACAGGTTTGGATTCACGCACCCCCTTCTTGTATGCATACACGGAGAAAAGTGCACGAGGATTATGGCTGAGCTCCATGAGGGAATTTGCGGGAGCCACATCGGAGGTCGATCGCTGGCGACAAGGACTATCCGCGCAGGCTATTACTGGCCCACGATGAGAGAAGATTGCAAGAAATACGCCCAGCGTTGCAAGCAATGCCAGCAGCACGCCGACTGGCACAAGGCACCCCAGAGGAGCTGAAGTCGATTTACAGCCCCTGGCCGTTCCATACTTGGGGAATCGACATTCTGGGACCCTTCCCATTGGCGATCAGGCAGACGAAATACTTGGTGGTGGCGATTGAATACTTCACCAAGTGGATCGAAGCGGAGCCAGTGGCCCAGATCACCGCACACAAGATCGAGAGCTTCGTATGGAAGAACATAGTGTGTCGGTTTGGTGTGCCTAAACGCCTGGTGTCAGACAATGGGACCCAGTTTGCAAGTCACCTCTTGAAAAAGCTGTGTGAAGAGGTGGGGATACAACAGGTGTTTGCATCCGTCGAGCACCCACAGACGAATGGCCAAGTGGAGTCTGCCAATCGGGTGTTGCTGAGAGGCTTAAAGAGAATATTAGAGAAAGCTAAGGGGTCGTGGGCTGAAGAGGTACCCCGCATAGTTTGGACATACCATACCACAGAGCAGTCAGGAACCCACGAGACCCCTTTTAGTTTGGTTTATGGATGTGATGCGATGATTCCAGTCGAAATCCAAGAAAGCTCGCCGAGATTCCAGAACTTCGTGGCGGAAGACTCGAACGAAGAAAGAAGAATGAACCTGGATTTGCTGGATGAGGTCAGGGAGGAGGCGAGAGTGAAAGCCGAAGCGGTAAAGAGAAGAGTTGAGCGAAGGTACAACTCTAAGGTAACGTCAAGGCAGTTTAGAAGCGGCGACCTGGTGATGAGGAAGGCCCATCAGTATGAGATGCAGAACAAATTGTCGCCCAAATGGACGGGACCATTCAGAATAACCGAGGCGCTCGGGAATGGCGCCTACCGTTTGGAGACGTTAGAAGGAGGGGCGATTCCTCGCACCTGGAACGCAACACATCTCAAGTCGTATTACAGTTAAAGCCTTGTAAGTAAAGACGAATACAAAGAGAATCGAATAGTTTCTGTTAAAACAATTTCAAGGGGGCACTCTTTTTTCCCTGAGGAGGGTTTTTAATGAGGCCACCCAATAAAGAAGAGTTTTTCAAAGTTTAATGCTTCTATATTTGCATGCTTATGGTTTCGAGAGTTTTAGAAAAGAAAAAGGCCTTATTACTCGTAGCAGATCTAGGGCAACAGTAAAATCGTATTGCATGCTCTCAGTTAAAAGTTTCAAAGTCCCCATCGTTTTTCGGCGATCGGCGGCACAGTTAAAAGTTTTAAAGTCCTCGTCGTCTTGGGCGATCGGAGGCACCAGCAACGATTAAAGACCTCAACGCCCTCGCGCGTCTTGAGGCGAGAAAGAGATTAAAAGTCCTCAGTGCATCCAGGGGGTGGAGATGTACACCCTGGGCAAGTTGAGGCACTAGAAAAAGTCCTTCTCACCTTAGAGTGAGTTCAGGCAAGATTAAAAGTCCTCAGTGCATCCAGGGGGGTGGAGATGTACACCCTGGGCAAGTTGAGGCACCAGAAAAAGTCCTTCTCACCTTAGAGTGAGTTCAAGCAAGATTAAAGGTCCTCAGTGCATCCAGGGGGGGGGGTGGAGATGTACACCCTGGGCAAGTTGAGGCACCAGAGAAAGTCCTTCTCACCTTAGAGTGAGTTCAGGCAAGATGAGCTGAAAGGTCAGGGGTGTTCTGCTTTTCCCCTTTAAGTGAAACGTCAATGCTGACCCAGTAAGACCCGATTATTGGTCCGAAACTCAGGGAGGTAGAGGAGGATCCGTAAGGCGCCTCTGCCCCCAGATGAGGGAGCAATGGTCAGGTCGTGAAAAGAAGAAAGGCAACATCGCTGAAGGGTTGATAGTTGCTCAAAGTTTACCCTGAGTTGACGGTTTGCCAAGTTTGCTATAAGGTTAAGAAATCTGCTCAGGTCAAAGGCGGTACATGGAGGGTCAAGCCCAGTATTGCTGGGTTCACGCAGTTGAGCAAATTTCGCCAAAAACGGTATCACCTCTGACGATCGATGTCCTCCACGCACTTGGCACTAGAGCGACAAAGAAGCAAGGTGAAGTATGAAGAACGATGACTGACGAGTTGTTGGTGGGTTCGCTGCCCGAAGAACGATGACTGATTAGTTGTTGGTGGGTACGCCGCCTGAAAAATGATGATCGATCAGCCTTCCAAACTAATTCTTACACAACGAGCTGAGGCAGACAGATCACGCTTAGTCAGTCGTCCAGTACGAAGCTATGCACGAGAATCGTTAAGTACAAGCTAAGGAAGTTGTTAGCCGCGATCAAAGTAGAGGCCAAGATCAAAGGAGGCAGATCGCGCTAGGCCTAAGCTGGCCAACACTTAGTCGTGTGCAAAGGGAAAGAAAAAGCTTAAGATCGCGCTGAACCTAAGCTAGCTAACAGTTAGTCGTGTGCATAAAGAAAGGTGAAGCTCAAGAAAAATACAAGAGAAGAAGCTCATGCAAATGGAGAGTATATATTCACAACCAAGTCTTATACAAATTTTGAGTACTAAGGAAAGTTGTGCAGAAGTTAAAATTTACAAAGAAGAGAAGAGATTAAGGGGCAGGAGGGATGAGCTTTCCATCTACCACTTTGTGATAGATGTTGAACTGCGAGAGGTCCAGGTCTGGGAGAACGCATTGGATTTGCTCGAGTGCTAGCTCGAATCTGTCAGTAAGGGCATCAGCACCCACGTTCATCAAATCAGCCTTCTCCACCTCCAGTCTTTGCTTCGAGGCCTCCGCAGCATCTCTCTCGGTGGTAAGGGCAGCAAGGGAGGAGGCAGCTTCAGACAGTTTGCCCACCACCTCCTCAAGTCTCTTCTCTCCAGCAGCAGCTGCTTCTTTGGTGGACTCGAGCTCCCCCACTAGTTGAGAATTCAGTTGGCGTAGGGAGGAGGTCTCGGCCCGTAGCTCCACCACCGCGCAGTCCAAAGAGCTAACAGTCTGCCCCATCAAGATCTCCGTCTTGATGGTCTCTTGGACCTGCGCTAGGTACTCCCTCCTAGCTTTCTCCACCATGCCCCGCATCAGCTCTACAGACCCTTGGGCAGCTTCGAAGTCACTTCGCAGTGACTCCTTGTCGTGCTCAAGATCCTTCACCCTCTTCTCCAGGGCTATTTGCTTGTGGTGCTGGGTGGAAAACTCCAAAGAGAGCACCATCTGCCTGGCCAGGTGCATGTCCACCTCATCACCGTTCCATTCGACCAGCTCCCGGTTGCTAATGAGCTGTCGAACTAAGGTGATGACCCTGCTGAAGTTTTCATGGCTGGCCCCAGAGGCGCTTGGGCGTGAGCTGGATCCACCACATTCAGCAGTTGCAGTGGGGATTGGCAGTGGTGGTGGGGGACCCCCAGGTTGAGCAGAAGCACCCCCAGCAGGATGAGCAGATGGACCAGGTGATTGGCCTGCTGGGGGGGGGAGATGGCGGTTGAGAAGTTGGAGGCAACTGTTGGCAGGGAGAAGGGAGGCATGTGGGCTCTGAGGCAGGTTGAGTAGAGGGAGGAGGGGGTGAACCTTCCTCTACCTCCACCACCTCGATCTCCCCAGGCTGGAGAGACGAAGCCCCCTCGACCGCTGGCCTTTTCCTCTGGCGGTGTATAAGAGGGGAGCCAGAGCTTTCCTCTTCAGTTGAGGCAGCAGCAGCAGCAGCAGCAAGTGAAGTGGAAGCCTTCACCAGTCTTTTTCTTTTCCTCCCTTGCTCGGGGCCTTCAGCTGGCGCGACCGAGAGTGGAGGGGCTGCAATGGGCTCAGTGGTAGAAGAAGAGGAGCCAGTCCCCTTGGTTCCCCGACGCTTGGCAAGCTCCAGCAAGGCTAGCCTCCTGTCTTTCCCTGACATTGAATCTACATAGATGAGAAAAGGAAAAGTTAGATGGACAAGTTACGCAAGTAAGTCAAAATATATACAAGCATGCATGAGAAGGTGCAAGTATCCTAAGAGGTAGAAGGGAAAGAGCTACCTATGTATTTTTTCAGAGCCACCACATCAAATTCATCCTTGATGAGGCGAGCGGAATTGTACTTGGCCCCCAGGAACAGCCCACATAGCTCGCGCTCGTAGGGGGCCATGGTTTCGAGGTCCCTGGGTTTCTTGAATTCAACCCCAGGAACCCAGTAGAGGGGGTACCCCTCGAGCAGATTTGGACTTTGTTGGGTGGCAGATATCATGTAGAATCTGCCCTTCCAGTCTTTGAAGGATTGCTGGTATAGGCCCAGGAGCACCCGTCCAGCAACCCCGTTCAGGCTAACCCAGTGATGAGAATCAACTAAAGGTGGCTTTTTATAATGAAGAACAAGATCATTCGCCTTCACATTTAAAGTTTTTCTTGTTAATCTTTGCAAAAGATAAAGCCCAAGCCCAAGCCCAAGCCCAAGAAGGCCAAAGCCCACAAAAGCCCAAAAACCATCCCATGAAGGGCAAGGCCAAGTTTTAAATAAATATTGTTTAGAAAGGTGCTTAGAGGGAAACATTAGAAACCTCTATTGTTAAAACATCTTTTAGTCTTTAGTTAAGAGTCTTAGGGGGGGTGTATTAGTAGATAGGTGTAGGAGTAAATAAGGAGGTGCCAAAGTGAGAGAAAGGATCACACCTTCCTCATGCCTTGTTTTAGGCGCAAATTCTAGAAGCTTTTTGGGAGGGAGTTTTTTTTGAATTTGTGTAGCTTACATTTCAGCACCTTAGGCTATAAATAGAGGTGCTCTCTTTGTAAAATTCAGATTTGAATTCATCTAAAGAAACTATACTCAAAATTGGAGTGAGCATTTGGAGAGCTTTTGAGCTTCTACTCTAGTCTTATCTTGAAGGACCATGGTTTCCTCAAGTGGCGGCTTCTACACTCATCTAGGAGCATCCATACTTCTAGTGGCGTGATCATCCAACCTATCTTCCATCTTCATGAGCATTCTCTTCTCCTTCCTTTCTTCTCTTTCAATTACTCTTGTTGTCTTGTGTTCTTGAGCATTTTTTGGTTCGGCTGTCCTTAATTTTCCAGCACCTATGTTTTGGTTTTCTAAATTCTGTTCAGTTCTTTTGTTTAGTAGCTTAATTCTGTTCGGTTAATCTAGTTTCTATTCCTTTGTTGATTCAATTTGACAATATTTGGTTCATCCAAATGAGTTTGGGATTTGGTACTTGTTATTGGTGAGTTCTTGATCTTAGAACCATGATCCAACTTCTAAGAAAGTGCCTCTACATTTTCCAGCTCAAGGTGATTCCTCAAAGTGTCAAGAATCTTGTTCTATGTGGCTATTGGAATCACATCATGTGGTATCATGAGTCTTAGGTTCATTCTTGTTAATTGTTGAGTTGTGTGCACTTTAATTTCAAGAGCTCTTTTTTAATTTCTTGCAATTTCAGTTTCTGTTTTAGAATTGTATTTGAGTATTCTTGCTGTTTTTCTTTTGCTCCAAGTGTTTGTGGAAAGGTTTATGGCACTCATAATTCTTATGAGTATGGTTGCTCTTTTGGAATGGCATTATCCTTCCTAGAGTTTACCTTAAGCTTCCTTCCACTTGTTACAATTTGTGTTGTGTCTTTTAATTTTTGAATCATGTCAAGTTTTGTCTTAGTCATGTTATTCCATATATGTCATTACTTCTAGTAGTATTTTTTTTTTGTTTTGATTGTTTCTTGCTTTGGTGTCATATAATTTTCTGAATTGATGTTGATCCTTTGTGCATTTTCTTTTTAGAATTGAGTTCATACTTGTATTCTAGACCTATACAAGTTCCAATACATCATTTTCTATTATGTCTTTGATAGTTCATCATTCTGTTTTTTATTCCTATTAGGATTCCTCTGTTTCTGAAAAGAGTGCTTACTGTTTTTCCTTATTGCAACTGATTTACGTACTGTAAAATTCTGAAATTCTGGATTTGAGATATTCAAAGTGTTAGAAAAGAATAGAAAAAAGAATCATTCAAAAATATGAAGTACACAAAAAATGATAAATAAAATAAAAAAAGTGTACATTCCTGCCGAAAAAAATACGGTAATCTGGCAGCGATTTTAAAAAATTTATTTCTCTCAATTAGCTTACTGTTTTTAATGGATTCCAGTGCCATTTTTGAGTTAACATCTTGAAGTTTCTGTGGTATAAATTTCATAATCCAGTTCGCTCTACAACGTTCCAGTTAAATCAGTGAATATCAAGCACAGTTTGCATAAAAAAAAAAAAATTTCCAGTAGCTAATATTTTTGTTTTCTTCATCTATTCTAGTGCTTTTCCTTAGGTATTCTTTTGTGTGCCTACTTTTCTCATTGAGTTCTTTATTTTCTTGATTGTCTTTCATTCTTACTCTTTGAGTTTGTCTTACATATAGTATTCCTTTTGCAATTACCTTTCCTTGCTTATACCTTTTCTTGTTTGTCTTTATTGTTTCTTTGGTTTTGTGGTGGTTTGCTCTTAAGATTGGTGTGCTTGCTTTGACATATTTCATTTGAGGATTCCAAGGCCTCAAGATCAGATTGGTGCAAGAACATTATTTCTTTGAGAGTGTTATCTTTTCAGCCTTAGTTCATTTCGGCAGTTTCATTGCCAAAAGCTCACTGTTTTTTGCTACTTTTTAACTTGTTTGCTGTTTTTGTGTGTTTGCTGTTTTTAATTACAAATGGCTGGATTTTCAAGTGATGCATCATACAAGCAGAATTCTCCTTCCAAAGCTTCAATCCTTGGTGAATTACATGAAGCACAAAGAACTATTAGACGCTTGGAAGAGAAAATGCAAAAGATGGAGGTCCAACAAACTAGACCATCTCCTTCTATCCATGATGGACATCATTCTCATAGACCATCTTCAAGAGCTTCTTCAAATGATGTTGGCCGTGAAGATGACCATAGGAGAAGGAGAACTCCACCCCAATTCCTTGGACATAGACATCACAACCAAGGGGAGAGACCTCACTATGGCAATGGCTACTACCAAGATGCAAAGGCTAGGCTACCTTCGGTCAAGCTTCCTTGTTTCAATGGCTCAAGTGATCCTAATGTATATTTAGATTGGGAGGCTAAGTGTGAACAAATATTTGAGATCCATGAGATCCAAGATGAGCATAAGCTTAAGCTAGCCACCCTAGAGTTTAGTGATTATGCCATGAAATGGTGGCATGGAATTGTAAAGGACATTATCTATCACAAGGGTCCTCCCGTGGACTCTTGGAACTCTTTAAAGGATCAAATGCGCGCTAGATTTGTGCCCCCACATTTTAGGAAAGACCTCATGTTGAGACTCCAACGGTTTCAACAAGGCACGCTAAATGTGGATGAATATTATAAAGAGCTAGAAACGCTTGTGCTTAAAATTGAATTAGAGGAAAGTGAGGAAGCTATGATTGCTAGGTTTGTGAGTGGTCTTAGGAAGGATATTCAAGACTTTGTTGAGTTACAAGAGTATTCATCATTGGGCTCTTTAGTTCATCTTGCAATGAAGGTGGAAGCCCAACTTGCTAAGAAAAACTCTTTCAAAAATGCTTCCAATGATGGATACTACTCCAAGTCTTGGAGAACCAAAAATTCTTTTTCTAAACATCCTTCCAAAGATTCTTCTTTCAAACCCAAGGATCCTACGCCATCTACTTCTAGGCCTAAATCCCCAATTAAATCGTCTAGTCAAAAGTGTTTTAAATGTTTGGGATATGGTCACATTGCTGCTAATTGCCCTTCTAAAAGAAGTATGTACATGCATGAAGGCATTGTAGTTAGTGAGCATGATTCCACTTCACCTAGGCATTCTTCACCTTCTAGACCATCAAGTGAAAATGAGAGTGAAAGTCCTTGTGAAGGTGACTTATTGATGGTAAGACGTATGTTGGGCACAATTCCAAAATCTTTGAATGATACTCAAAGAGAAAATATTTTTCACACCCGATGTCTTATCAACAACAAGTTATGTTCCTTGATTATTAATGGGGGAAGTTGCACTAATGTGGCTAGTACAAGAGTTGTGGAGAAGTTAGCCTTACCCACTATCTCTCATACCAAGCCCTACAAATTACAATGGCTTAGTGAAGTAGGTGAAATCATGGTGAATAAACAAGTCCTCATTAACTTTGCTATAGGAAAGTATAAAGATGAGGTTTTATGTGATGTTGTGCCCATGGAAGCTTCTCATCTTCTTTTAGGAAGGCCTTGGCAATATGATAGACATGTTTTTCATGATGGCCTATCCAATACAATGTCTTTTTCCTTCCTAGGGCGCAAGGTTATATTAAAACCCCTCTCTCCCAAAGAGGTTCATGAGGACCAAATAAAAATGAAAACTAAAAGAGAAAATGAGAAAGAAAAAGAAGTAAGTACTACACCGAGTCACACCATTTTCTCCTCTAAATCCATCATGTTGACTCGTGCTATACCTCAAATGGACCATCCAAGGTCTTCTTCTTCTTTATCTTTTTCATTACCCAAGGTTCCTATTTCAACACCACCTTGGTTAAAATATGTTAGGGATGATTTTTTCATACCTCCTAATGGGTTTCACCATTTAAGAGGTCTTTTTCCAAAAAATATCATCATTCCCAAACAAATTTTTCCAACATGGTCGATTCATAGGACCTCCTTTTCTGCAATCCCTTTGATTCCCTCTACTAAGTCATGTATTCCTTTTTTTTACTCTTTTGATTGTAAAAGTACACTGACTTTGTTATATGCAGGGATTCAGAATTCGTGGGCGAATTCTCTCCAACTCGGGGAGTATGATGAGAATCAACTAAAGGTGGCTTTTTATAATGAAGAACAAGATCATTCGCCTTCACATTTAAAGTTTTTCTTGTTAATCTTTGCAAAAGATAAAGCCCAAGCCCAAGCCCAAGCCCAAGAAGGACAAAGCCCACAAAAGCCCAAAAACCATCCCATGAAGGGCAAGGCCAAGTTTTAAATAAATATTGTTTAGAAAGGTGCTTAGAGGGAAACATTAGAAACCTCTATTGTTAAAACATCTTTTAGTCTTTAGTTAAGAGTCTTAGGGGGGGTGTATTAGTAGATAGGTGTAGGAGTAAATAAGGAGGTGCCAAAGTGAGAGAAAGGATCACACCTTCCTCATGCCTTGTTTTAGGCGCAAATTCTAGAAGCTTTTTGGGAGGGAGTTTTTTTTGAATTTGTGTAGCTTACATTTCAGCACCTTAGGCTATAAATAGAGGTGCTCTCTTTGTAAAATTCAGATTTGAATTCATCTAAAGAAACTATACTCAAAATTGGAGTGAGCATTTGGAGAGCTTTTGAGCTTCTACTCTAGTCTTATCTTGAAGGACCATGGTTTCCTCAAGTGGCGGCTTCCACACTCATCTAGGAGCATCCATACTTCTAGTGGCGTGATCATCCAACCTATCTTCCATCTTCATGAGCATTCTCTTCTCCTTCCTTTCTTCTCTTTCAATTACTCTTGTTGTCTTGTGTTCTTGAGCATTTTTTGGTTCGGCTGTCCTTAATTTTCCAGCACCTATGTTTTGGTTTTCTAAATTCTGTTCAGTTCTTTTGTTTAGTAGCTTAATTCTGTTCGGTTAATCTAGTTTCTATTCCTTTGTTGATTCAATTTGACAATATTTGGTTCATCCAAATGAGTTTGGGATTTGGTACTTGTTATTGGTGAGTTCTTGATCTTAGAACCATGATCCAACTTCTAAGAAAGTGCCTCTACATTTTCCAGCTCAAGGTGATTCCTCAAAGTGTCAAGAATCTTGTTCTATGTGGCTATTGGAATCACATCACCCAGGACCTGTCCCCAGGATTCTTCGCCTCGAAGAAGTAGAGGAACACATCCACGGAGGCGTTGTGCCCAAAGTAATTGCAGAGGATCTGAAATGCCCGGATGAAGGCCCAGGCATTGGGATGGAGTTGGCAGGGCGCGACGTTCAACTCCATCATCAGCTCCTTTTCGAAAAAGGTGAAGGGGAGGCGCAACTTCAACCTTTTGAAAATGGCGGAGTAGACGAAGACGAAGGGCACCCCATTGGTGGCCTTATCGTCCGCACAGATGGGCATCCCTCGAGGAGGGATGCGGACTTGGATATTGAAATCATTTTCCCTGTCTATGGCGCACGAGGGTTCGTCCGGGTCATGGCTCAGAAGAGAGGTGAGATGACCCTGTGGTAGCAGGGTGGATGTTTCAGCCAGCAACGCCAGGGGGGCCCAGTCGTAGACCCTGGCGTTGTTGTGGAAGGAGGTAGCAACAGGCGGTGGTAGAGCTGGCGCACTCGCGGAAGGCTGTGCACCAGAGGATGAGGCAATAATACGCGCGGTTTGTTTCAAGCAAGCCATCGTGAGATAGCTGCAAATGGAGGAAAAACGAAAAGTCATAATGAATGGAAGAAGAGGGAATGATGAATGTTTCGGTGAAAATAGAGAGGGGGAAGGAAAAAGAGATGTCCAGGTGAAAAGAGGAAGAAGAAGAAGCAGAAGTCAGAGCGAGAACGTGGAAAAACCCTAGCGCGGGTCGAGAGAGGGAAAATAGAGAAGATGAATGCATGATAACGAGAAAGATAAATGCAATCGGTAAAGATGACCTAAAAGGGGCCAGGAAGAAGAAAAACCATACCTTTGGATGATCGCAAGAGGTTTGGAAGCAGAAAACTTGAAGAAAGATAGGTGCGCAGAGAAAGAGTTCGCAAGAAGTCTGTGAGTCGATTGAAGAAGATGAAGGAACAGTGAAGGCGCGCGCCAATTTGAATAAGAGAAGCGCTAGCGACACACCACGCAGGCCGTCGATGGGGCCACGTGTCGCGAGATTAAGGAAGGAAGTCCAAACGTTAAAAAGCAGCACGTGAGGTGGCACGTGATGCGGTCCCACTTGCCACGTGGACTTAGGGCACAACCACTTAGTCTCTTCGCTGAGAACGAGTTCACGACTCGAGACTGGGGAGCTTGTGATCCGATCGGTCATCGGTAGTCGATGACGTCAGCAGCAGAGAACCACGTGGACCACTCGCAGGGTGCCACGTGGACAGGGTGACAGAGAGATCAGGGAGGCGATCGCCAAGGGCGGTGATCGGGGGGTCAGTAACCAAGTGACCACCGACAGATCAGGCGGCAGAGAGGTCAGGGGACAGATCATCCAAAACGGTGATCGGAGGTCAGCAGCCAAGTGGCCACCAACAGACCAGTTCTCAGACTAACGCCTGGGGGCAGAACGCGAGAAGCAATAGAGCACTGATCAGTCGTCGGGTGCATTGTCATCGGGGTCTCGTGTTACACGCAGTTAAGCTGGGACTGAGGTTCCCAACGAGAGCGTTATACATGGACCTCGCATGAGCCCATCTTAGGGAATCGCGCACGAGAGTGGCCTGAGGGAGCTAGTAAACCAATCAGTGATTGGTGAATCCCTCAACCCATTACGTGCGTGAAGGGCAAGTTGTCTACGCAGAGAGCAACGCTTGGTGAGTGTGCCTAGACCGGCCACACCCGGCGTTCTCCTGAGAGTATGCGATTTACCCAGATGAAAGAAATATGCTAAGTTACTCCGCAAGGGAATAACTTAGCACGCAAAGAGAAGCGCCAGAGCCCTTCATGTAAGTGACACGTGTGTGGTTAGATGCGAGCCGCATGCTTCCACGTGTCATCATCTGAGAGGGGCGCGGTCCAGATAAAGGTGCACTCCGTACCACTAAAGGTACAGACAGGTACAGACAAGCGCAGAGACGCGCGGACGCCCACAGACACCCACACTCTACTGATTCTGCAGGTACACTATCTCAGAAAAGCATAACAGGGTTCTGACACATGCCAGAAAAGCATAACAGAATTCTGTTATGCCGAGAAGCAGGGAGAGGGACATAAAATGGAATCAGGGAGAGATTGAGGGGATACGAAAAAATAGAGAGCAAGAGTTTTTCACATACACTACTAGTTTTCTCATCTTTGGTGGTTCTGTGGACTAACTTGATCGTCGGAGTGCAAACGGCCGCTAGAGGCGCCGTCTGTGTGTTTTGCAGGTCACGTTTGGAGATCCAAGAGAAGGTTCTGAGGGTGATTCAGCAGAAAGCGCAGTCGCGTAGACGGGACAGAGAGTGCTACAAAGCGATTCCTCCACGTTCGGGTTGCCGGCAGGATCAATTTCAAGTCTATTCCTAGCACTTAAATATGTTAAGTATTGTTGTTTAGGTCCGAACCCTAAAAATACCTCCCGGTTAGATTTAAGATTCTCAATTTGTCACGGAAAATTAAAAGTAAAACAACAATACCAATAATCAATCAAGAATTGAATATTAATATATAAAATATCACCTCAATACATAAGAGTTTGAGCAGATTACTCCCAATCCCAAAGGGTAGAATTAGCCACGCATACTTCTATCACCTTCCATTCTCCCAATTGGGTTACAATTCACTCTATGGTGTTTTCCTCTCAATCTGGCACCCTAAGGTTGAGCCTCTAGCCCTCTATTTATCCTAGTTTTCTAGGGTTAGGTTGTTTATTGTGTCGCGCTAATGGGCTAATTGATAAAACATAAAAAAGGCTCAATCTTTCTTTGCATCTTTTTCCATTCTGGGACCTTCTATCTTTATCTTTTTAGCTCAAATCATTCATCTTTAATCCAAATCTCCAATCTTCCTTAGAAATCTGCAATTAACACCAAATTTGGGAATAAAATACTCTTATTCAAATAAAGATCATAAAAAATGTAAAAATGTATAAATTCATAAATTAGGGATTATTTTATATGTAAATTAGCAATAAATCCTCATAAGTGCCTATATTTTAATATGAAATATTACTGAAATTAGACATTTATCACCCATCCCAATTCGAATTGTGGAATCAATGTAATTCCATGATTCTTTCATGGTTAAGTCACTCCATCGAGGCAGAGATAGCCGCAGGGGTAATTCACGCGAAGACCGCCCGTCAAGTTTAGGAAGATCTCCGCGACCAGTTCAGACAGAAGAATGCGCCAGCCATTTTTCAAATTCAGAAGGCAATAGCAACCATGTTCCAAGGTACGATGACAGTGGCTTCATACTACATCAAACTCAAAGCGTTGTGGGATGAACTCGAGCTATATCGTTCACCCATAGTTTGTAATCAGACAAAGGAGTACCAGATCGAGAAGGAAGAAGATAAATTGATGCAATTCCTCATGGGGTTGAATAATTCGTTCAAAATAATGAGGTCCAATATTCTCATCATGAATCCTCTACCAAATGTCCGACAAGCATATCTCTGATTGTGCAAGAAGAGACACAACAACAGATGAATTTGGATCCTGGTGAGAATTTTTCAATCGCGGCATCAGTACCGGGTCGATCTGCTAATTGGAAGCAATCAAAAGGTAAAACCTGTGAACATTGTAACAAACCAGGTCATACCATAGATGAATGTCGTACTTTTAAATTTCATTGCACATACTGTGATAAAAGAGGACACACGGAGGATAGGTGTCGCATAAAAAATGGGACGTGGAACTCCAATGGGCGCCATGGCCAGTAACAGCGAATAAAAAATAACCCCAAAAGCTCTCATTCATCAGCAACAAACATGGTAGATTCCTCTTCATTACCACATGACAACAATGAGTCCGATATACAAGGGTTCACTCCTGAGCAAATTCATCAATTGGCAAAGGCTGTTTACTCGCTCAACAATAAAGATAAAAGTGAAGCGTTTATAAATGCTGCAGGTCTATTTGCTCATAACTTGTCTATTCATTCTGCTTTTACAAAACCATGGATTTTGGATAACGGAGCAACCAATCACATTGCATCTGATTCACAATTTTTCACACACACTTCATCATCATTTATTTCAAATGTTAATCTGCCCACAGGCTCAACTCCAATCATCTCATCTACACGCACAATTAAATTCAAAGACAATGTAATTGTTTGAAATTGGTTTTTAGTGGATTTCACCTTGGAGTGAGGTGAAACTGGATGTAGCTCTTTATGAGTGCACTAGTATAAACTGTGCTTGCATAAATCTTCTCAACTCTGCACTCATTTCTGGTTTTTTGTTTAATCTGTCAAGAACGAAATCTATTTACCTGAAAATAAATCTGTTAATTCTGGGCTTAATAAAAACTGTTCCTTGTGATCTATAAAAGTTCTTCAATCATAAACTAAGCTTTTGAACATAAGTTTGTACTGAATAGTTTTCTTCATTAAATCCTTGATAAAGATTCATTGTCTTTAAAGCCGTGTGTTGAATACTCTTGATTGCTCTTTTGGCATATTTTGTGTTCTACAAAACTGTTAAAAGTGAACAAATTAGCTGTTTCCATATTTCACTATCTGATCTCAATTCTGATCTGAATAGGTTTTGCTTGTATTAAAGTGTTGTGAAAAATCAATTTGTTCATTCTAAAATCAATATGTTCTTTTTCCTCTGATAAACTGAAAAACAGTTTGTGTTTGCGAAAATTTTGTAACTTCAATTCACCCCTCCCCTCTTGAACTTAGACATTAATAGACCCAACAATTGGTATCAAGAGCTAGGGCTTGTATTTAGCTCAAGTGTATGCATTATGTATGAGTTTAAAATGTCTTTTGCTGAAGGTGCGTCTATAAATAGACCTCCTATGTTTGGTGGTGTGAATTATGCTTTCTGGAAAATTAGGATGAAGATCTTCATGGATTCTATTGACATGGGTATTTAGGATGCAGTGGTCAGTGGACCTTTTATACCTATGCAGGTTGTCAAAGAAGAAACTGTGAAGAAGCCTTGGTCTGAATGGAGTGAAACTGAAAGGAAGAAGGCTCAATATGACTTCTTAGCCAAGAACATCATCACCTCTGCACTGAATATGGATGAATTCTTTAGAGTGTCCCAATGCAACTCAGCTAAAGAAATGTGGGAAGTATTGGAGGTAACCCATGAGGGCACAGATGATGTGAAACGTTCGAGGAAGCATTCACTCATTCAAGAATATGAGTTGTTTAGGATGCAATCAAAAGAAAGCATTGCAGATGTGCAGAAACAGTTTACACATATTGTGAATCATCTCACTGGTCTTGGTAAGGTCTTTGACAAGGAAGAGCTCAACATAAAGGTGCTGAAATGCCTTGATAGGAGCTGGCAGCAATCTCTGAATCCAGAGATTTATCCAAGATGTCTACTGCTGCACTCTTTGGAAAATTGATTGAACATGAGTTAGAACTCAAAAGATTGAAAGAACAAGAAACTGTAGAGAAAAGAGCCAAAGGAATTGCCTTAAAGACTACCATGGAACATGATACAAGTGAGGAAGAGAAAAATTTTGAACATGATGAGACCTTGAGTCTGCTCACTAGAAAATTCAACAGGTTTCTTAGAAGGAAGAACCAAGACAGAACTCAACAAAGAAAAAGGTATTCTAAATCCAATGACTCAAATTCTTCTAGTTATACTTGCTTTGGTTGTGGCAAGCTAGGTCATATAAAGTTTGATTGCCCAAACAATCAAAACAAAGAAAAATCAGCAAGCAAGAAGAGTGAAAGAGGCAAAGGAAAAAGAGCTTATATCTCTTGGGAAGAGAATGATGTATCCTCAACAAGTGACTCTTCAACTAGAAGTGAAGAAGCAAATTGGTGCTTCATGGTGAATGATGAAGGATCAGCATCTGATTCAGTAAGTGACTATTCAACTGATTCTGAAAATTATGATCAGCTATTAATTGCCTTTAAGGAAACACATGATGAAGCAAATAGATTGGCTGTCATATGTAATAAACTGAACAAAGTAAATAGGGTACTGGAACCTAAAGTTAAGGCTCTTGAAGAAGAATTACACAAAGCTAAAACTGACTTGGTTAGCCTTGAATTAACATGTTTGCATGCATCAATAAAAACTTGTGAAAATTGTAAGAAACTGGAAAAACATGTTGAATATCTGCTAAAAACACTATCAAGTTTCACCAAAGGAAGAGAAAATCTTGAAACACTGTTGGGTTCACAAAATGCTGTTTTTAATAAGAATGGTCTAGGATACAATCCTGGAATGAAGAACAATGTTAAAAAGCTATCCAGTTTTTTTGTTCCTTCCAAAACATGTTTTTCTTCTTTTAGCAGTTCAAATACTATGCATATTGCATCTTGCTTTTACTTATGAAAAATAGACATATCTCTAGAACATGTAAAGCTAGAAGGTACCTTGTTCCCAAAGGGTTAGCGAAATGGCTTCCTAAGGAAGGGTATTAATCATGTTGGACCCTAAACTAGAAAGGGGTACCATATGTGTTAAATCTGTTTTGTTTTGCAAAAAAACAGCAGGAAAAATCAGTGGCACTTGGATAGTGGGTTTTCAAAGCACATGACTGGTGATGTTGCTCAATTCACAAGTTTGAAACTTAAAGTTGAAGGACACATCACATATGGTGATAATAATAGAGGAAGAATTCTTGGAAAAGGAGATGTTGGTACTGTAGAGTCAACCACAATTGAGAATGTCCTATATATGGAGGGATTAAAGCATAGCCTCCTAAGCATTAGCCAACTATGTGACAAGGGATACAAGGTCAATTTTGAAACTAACACTAGTACAATCTCAAGTGAAACTTCTGGTAAGGTGTTGTTCACAGGTAGAAGGGTAAATAACATCTATCTCTTAGATATCATGAATGGTTGCTCTGAAAATGAATGTTTTTTATCTAAAAGTGATGAATCTTGGCTGTGGCACAGGAGATTAACTCATATCCATACTAATCACTTGAATAAGTTGAAGTCTAAAGATCTTGTGTCTGGTTTACCAAATATAAAGTTTCAAAATAACAGATTGTGTGATGCTTGTGTAAAGGGCAAACAAATTAGAACTTCCTTTAAATCAAAAGATTTGATTTCTACAAATAAAGTTTTAGATGTTTTGCATATGGACTTGTTTGGGCCATCTAGGACTGCTAGTTTAGCTGGAAATTACTATGCCTTGGTAATTGTTGATGATTTCTCAAGATATACATGGACCTTGTTTCTTGCTTCTAAAAATGATGCATATAAAGCCTTTAAGAAACTAGCTAAGGTTCTGCATAATGAAAATGAAAATAGCATAAAACAGATTCGTAGTGATTATGGGGGGGAGGGGGGGAATTTCAAAATGCAAAGTTTGATAGGTTTTGTGATAAACATGGGATCATACATAGCTATTCTGCTCCTAGGACACCCCAACAAAATGGTGTAGTTGAAAGGAAGAATAGATCATTAGAGGAATTACCTAGGACCATGTTAAATGAATATGATTTACCTAAATATTTTTGGGTAGATGCAGTATACATTGCCTCTTATGTGCTTAACAGAACCTTGATTAGACCTATTCTTAAGAAAACTCCCTATGAATTGTATAAAGGTAGGAAGCCTAACATTAGTCATCTTAGGGTCTTTGGTTGCAAATGTTTTATTCTGAATAATGGTAAAGATAATCTGGGCAAATTTGATCCTAAATCTGATGAAGGAATACATATTGGATATGTTATAAATGGACATGCTTATAGAGTGTATAACAAAAGATTGCTTGCTGTGGAAGAATCTATACATGTTGTGTTTGATGAAACAGATTGTACTGTGCCTAAATCTGTTCCAAGAACACATGAGATGAATATCATAGGAACTAAATGGGTGTATAGGAACAAGATGGATGAACATGGGGCTATCACCAGAAATAAAGCAAGGCTGGTTGCTAAAGGCTACAACCAAGAAGAGGGAATAGATTTTGGTGAAACCTATGCACCAGTAGCACGTCTTGCAGCTGTCAGATTGCTCTTAGCATTTTCCAGCATACAAAGATTCAAGTTATTTTAAATGGATGTTAAAAGTGCATTCTTGAATGGTTACATTAATGAAGAGGTATTTGTATCTCAGCCTCCAGGGTTTGAAGACTATAAAAATCCAGAACATGTGTACAAGCTCAAGAAGGCATTATATGGATTAAAACAGGCACCTAGATAGTGGTATGAGAGGCTAAGTGAGTTTCTGCTTTCTCAAGGATATAACCGTGGCAATTCTGATAAAACTCTGTTCATAAAGAAGAAAAGAGAAGACATTATACTTGTGCAAGTTTATGTAGATGATATCATCTTTGGATCCACAAATGAAGAAATGTGTGAAGCTTTTGTTGTTGCAATGAAAAGTGAATTTGAGATGTCAATGTTAGGAGAAATGAATTTCTTCCTTGGACAACAAGTAAAACAACTCAAGGATGGAATCTTCATAAATCAGGCAAAGTACTGCAAGGAGTTGCTTAAGAAGTTTGATATGGATCAATGCAAAGCAATCAACACTCCTATTTCAACAAGCTGCCAGCTGGATCAGGATTGTGCAGGAAAATCAGCGGATCAATCAAAATACAAGATTTAATTGGTTCTTTACTATACTTAACTGCTAGTAGGCCTGACATTATGTTTGTTGTATGCTTATGTGCTAGATATCAATCTGATCCAAAGGAATCACATTACAATGCTGCTAAGATGATTCTGAAATACTTGCAAGGGACTAAAGATGTTGGACTATGGTATCCAAACAATGTTTCCTTAAGCTTGACTGGCTTTTCAGATTTTGACTTTGCAGGTTCCAAGGTTGATAGGAAGAACACAAGTGGAACTTGTCACATGCTAGGGTCAAGTCTAATCTCATGGCATTGCAAGAAACAAGCTTGTATTTCACTTTCTACAGCAAAAGCAGAATACATAGTAGCTAGAAGTTGTTGTGCTCAAACATTATGGCTAAGGCAACAACTAAGTGACTTTGGAATTCTCTTAAACAAGATACCTATAAATTGTGATAACACTAGTGCTATAAATCTGTCTAAGAATCCTGTCATGCATTCAAGAACTAAACATATTGAAATTAGACATCACTTTCTAAGAGAGCATATAGCTAATGGAACTTGTGATATTAAATTCATTGGCATTGAATTTCAATTGGCTGATCTCTTTACTAAACCTCTTGCTAAAGATAGGTTTTACTTTCTTCTAAATGAATTGGATATCATTAGCTTAAATTGTCCCCTGCAGTAACAATTTCAATCTGTTATTTTATGCTTTAACATGTTGTTTTTCTGTTACAGATTCTCAGACCTGACTAGGAAAGAGAAATAACTTCTTTTCTCTCTCTTCTTGACCATTGACTACTTTTATGGTTATTGACCATTGGTTTTATGACATTCATGTGTTGAAATCCTAACTGATTTGATAACATTGATTGTGCAACAGATTTGATTTACTAAGCAGAAACATGTTTCCAATATATTCTTGCATCATTCAAAATCTGCACATGTTGTACCACATAAGAATAAAATTTGTATTGTATCTGATTCTTTTGATTCTGCTCTCAAAACCCGTGATCTTTGAAATCTTCCTTGTGCCCTATATTAATCTGGTTTATCTCAAACTGCTTCTCACACTTTCACTTCTTGTCACAAGTTGTCCAGGTTTCAACACTATTGCTTTAATTAGTTCTGATTCTGTTTCTGTTAATCATATGAATTGTATCCTAATTTTTCTCTGTATTTGGAACTGCCCATTTGTGAATAGGTGTTGAGAACAACTGACTTTCAATGGCATCCTCTTCACACAGAAAGAAGAAGTCCAAGGAGCAATCTAACAGCAGCCAAGGCATCCTGGAAATTGGTTTGCTGGAGATTCTGAAGCCATGACAAGGTTCATTCATGAGACAAGCAGGAAGCAAATCAATGTACCTAAGGTGCTTGAATTCTCATGGCTGAGAGAAGAAACAAGAATTCAAGGATTCAACAAGGATTCTACTGAACCAGTGGCTAGGTTTCATGCAGGTAGCTTGACTTTAATTCCAAGACTCTTAGCTCACATCATTGCTTGGCAACTCACTCCTAGAAGAAGTAATCATGTTGTTCTTCATGAGGAAGACTTGATACTGTTGTACTGCATAATGAATTAGCTTAAGGTAAATTGGGTGAGTATTATGGTAGAACACATGCTGAAATCCACAAGGCTCCCTGATTATCGATTTCCATTTGCAATATTTGTGTCCAAACTAATTAATTACTTTGAAGTGGATACCACAAATGAAAGGAATGATAATATTAAAGCAGCAAGTGAAATAGACAACTCCACTATCATGAAAATGGGCTTTCACAAGGAGGAAGATGGTTGGGTTTTCAGAAGAAATGTTGCTCATAAAGCTGAGCAAGAAGCTGCTTATCATGAAGATGGAGAGGAAGAGAATGCTAGGATAAATAGAGAAGAAGAACATGTGCAGCACATGGATGAATCACCTATTCATTCTTTCGTGAATGAAGATGTTGCTGCCACAGATTATAATGCATTGGTTGCATATCAAGCACTTGAATATAGAGGTGAACCTCTATCAATGTTTGAAACACAAGTGATGGACAGGCTGGACACACTCACAGATGATCAAAAGACATATTTCGAAATGACTCAAGCAAGGTTTCAACACTTAGACTATCATATTGAAGGGGTCCAGGAACAGCTAGCTGAGCTGCACTATAAGCACATGTGATCCTTTCAAAATCTATTTCTGTTATGTCCTATTGAACAATTTGGTTTCTAATTTTCTACACTGGTTATGTTTGTTTTTTGGTTTGTAATAGAACTCTATGTTGTTTTTATTTCGAATTATTAAGTATGGTTATGGTGTGTTTCTTTTATCTTGTGCTCCCATTCTGTTTGATGAATACAAAGGGGGAGAAGAATAGCTTGATACAGGTTCTGCAGTTGAGGATTAAGTCATACAAGTTGCTGATGTGATTCAGATATTAAATCTGCAGGGAGGTACATCAATACTTGAATCTGTTACATTCTGTTTTAACATCACATCTAAAAGCTCTTGTGCTTTTTTTTTTGTATCTAGTGTTATACAGGTTCTTGATCATGATCTTTCTTCAAAGCTATGCAAAGCAAAGGGGATTTGTCTCCATCAAACAGGGGGAGATTGTTGAAGATGGATGAAGCTTCTTCTCAACCTAGTCTTAGTGTGTTTGATGTAGGAAATAACTAGTTTGCTTTGAAGAGGGTAATGGGTTTAGATGATCTTGTATTTAGGCTTGTGTATGTGTAAGGTTGCCTTTTGCTACATGACCTGTCCTAGATGCCTAGTCAAGGTTAGATCAAGCACTTGAAGTGGTTAAAGGTTTTTCAAAAAGCTTTTTAGAGTTTTCTCAAAAATTAGGATACTGCACAAAAATAAATCTGATTCTCTGTAAAAGAATAGGTTTATTTTTTTGTTTGCTAAAAGGCTTTTCGAAAGTTGGTTAGGGCACCAAAGGTACAACTCAGTCAGTTATTTCAGTTAGCTGAGTTGGCAGTTTTCCTAAAATAAATCTATTTAGTTTAAACTGAATCTGTTATTTTCATAACAACTTTTCAACTGTTTTTTGAAAAGTAGTTAGAAACTGTTTTCTATATAAAGAAAAGCTTCTCTCACATAAAAGGTTGTTGAGCAATCACGATTTTGACAGAGATTAAACACTTTTTGTATAAGAAGAAGGATTGAATTGAGTTTTTGAAAGGTTTTCCAAAGTGATCTTCAAGTGTGCTTGTTCTAGGAGAACCTTGAATTTGGTAAAGGTGTTGGTGCAGTTCTGCAGCAATTGAACTACTGGTTTTGAGTTCTTGCATCTTCTATTCAGGTGTTATCTTTCCTTTATTGTTGTCTGTAAAGGTGTAAGGGTTAGTCACTCTTTGATAGGGTTTCTTGGAGTGCAAGGTATGCTGAAATAGGGTTTTTCAGCTTTGTTGGTATTGTTCTTGTAGGTTTCAAGAACTGCTGTGTTGTAATTGTTTGAAATTGGTTTTTAGTGGATTTCACCTTGGAGTGAGGTGAAACTGGATGTAGCTCTTTATGAGTGAACCAGTATAAACCGTGCTTGCATAAATCTTCTCAACTCTGCACTCATTTATGGTTTTTTGTTTAATCTGTCAAGAACGAAATCTGTTTACCTGAAAATAAATTTGTTTAAACTGTTCCTTATGATCTGGAAAAGTTCTTCAATCATAAACCAAGCTTTTGAACATAAGTTTGTACTGAATAGTTTTCTTCATTAAATCCTTGATAAAGATTCATTGTCTTTAAAGTCGTGTGTTGAATACTCTTGATTGCTCTTCTGGCATATTTTGTGTTCTACAAAACTGTTAAAAGTGAACAAATTAGTTGTTGCCATATTTCACTATCTGATCTTAATTCTGATCTGAATAGGTTTTGCTTGTATTAAAGTGTTGTGAAAAATCAATCTGTTCATTCTAAAATCAATCTGTTCTTTTTCCTCTGATAAACTGAAAAACAGTTTGTGTTTGCGAAAATTTTGTAACTTCAATTCACCCCTCCCCTCTTGAACTTAGACATTAATAGACGCAACAAATTGTTGTGTCGTTCTTTTTCCACATGGTTGCATCTTGCAGGACTTGGCCACAGGGAGGATGATTGGCTCAGGTAAACCATACGCAGGCTTATACTACATGTCCCCTCTTCCAAACCAAGCCCACGCATCTCAAATTTCGACCGACCCTGATTTATGGCACAAGCGCCTCGGACATCCTTCTCCGGCGCGTCTACAACTTGCATCTTCATTACTACCTATATATAAAAATCTCATTTCCATTCATAATAATTGTAGTGTTTGTCCCAAAGCCAAACAGACAAGGTTACCCTTTCCTTTAAGCACAATAAAATCTCATTCTCCATTTAATTTATTGCATTGTGATATTTGGGGTCCTCATAAAACCTCAACTCATTTTGGAAAACGTTTTTTTCTCACTATAGTCGATGACTATACTAGATGTACTTGGCTATTTCTTATGAATCACAAATCTGAAACCCAACATCTCTTAGAGTCATTCATTACATTTGCACAAAATCAATTTCAGGCATCTATTAAAACCATCCGCGTTGACAACAGATTGGAATTTATTTCAATGTATGATTTTTTTCTCAAAAAGGGCATTGAATGTCAACGCACTTGCGTCTACACTCCTCAACAAGATGGAGTAGTAGAACGCAAACATAGACACGTTTTAAACACAGCACGAGCCCTTCTATTTCCGTTCAATTTACCATTAGAATTTTGGGGAGAATGCGTTTTAACCGCCACATATATCATTAATCGCTTGTCATCACCTTTACTAAAAAATAAATCACCTTTTGAGCTACTATATAATCAACCACCTTCACTTTCTCACCTAAAAACTTTTGGTAGCCTCTGTTACGCAACTGTTGTTTCACCTAAGCAAAAATTTGATCCGCGTGCCCAAAAATGCATTTTCATTGGTTATCCTCACAGTAAAAAAGCATACAAATTATTTGATATAGATGCATGTACTTTTTTTACAAGTCGGGATGTCACCTTCCATGAAAGTGTTTTCCCATTCTGTCAACACTCTCATATGCAATCCTCGCATCCATTACCAGATATTTTGCCCGCCATTAACATTGACTTACCCACTCCTGTCCAACATTCCCTTGATCCACCATCTTCTCCTACTGAACCTCCAGCAGATCTACCTTCTTCTCCCAGCCAGGAAATCCTGCACCCATTACCGAACCTTCTCCAGCACCCATTACCGAACCTTCTCCAGCCAACCTTCCTGTTCGACGATCAAGTCGCACATCAACCCCACTTTCCTGGCTTCAAGACTACGTAACGGGATCCCAAGCGAATCATTCGACCACTGTCCAAGACCGACTAAATGGAACCAGGTATCCTATGCATCATTTTCTTTCTAATTCACGATTTTCTTCTACACATAGTGCATATCTTGCTAATATCACAGCCACCAAAGAACCTCACACTTAAGCTCAAGTTATCCTTGATCCAAATTGCCAAAAAGCAATGGACGAAGAGCTTTCCGCCTTGCAGCTAAATCAAACTTGGACCTTAACACCGTTACCCGCTGGGTAGAAACCCATCAGATGCAAATAGGTCTATAAAATAAAGTACAACTCAGATGGTAGCGTCGAAAGATATAAGGTGCGCCTTGTCGCAAAGGGGTACACTCAGATTGAAGGTGTTGACTATTCTGAAACTTTTTCACCAACAGCAAAATTAATAACTTTGAGGTGTCTCCTCACCATTGCAGCAGCTAGAAATTGGTTTACTCACCAGCTAGATGTGCAAAATGCTTTCTTACATGGCACATTGCATGAAATTATTTAAATGAACTTGCCACCCGGGCATCATCGACAGGGGGAGAACATTGTATGTTGACTCAACAAATCCCTTTATGGTCTTAAACAGGCATCCCGGACATGGTTTTCAACATTTTCTCATGTGATTAAATCTGCAGGATTTCAACAGTCCAAGACAGACTACTCTCTATTCACAAGACAAAATAACTCATCATTTACTGCCCTTTTGATTTATGTGGATGATATTCTCTTGACAGGAAATGATTTGATAGAAATTCAACGTGTTAAAGACTGTCTATTTCAACAATTTCGTATGAAAGATCTTGGAGACTTAAAATATTTTCTAGGGATTGAATTTTCCCATTCCAAAGCTGGAATTTACATGTCACAAAGAAAATATGCACTTGATATTTTGCAGGATACGGGACTCACAGGTGCTCGTCCAGACAAATTTCCAATGGAGCAAAACTTAAAACTCACACCAGACGGTGGAGAGTTGTTAAAGGATCCAATCAAATACAAACGACTTGTGGGACGACTGATATACCTCACGGTTACTCGGCCTGACATAGTATTTTCGGTTCGGACACTAAGTCAATATATACAGGCTCCACAGAAACCTCATTGGGATGCTGCAATTCGAGTCCTAAAGTACATCAAAGGATCACCGGGACAAAGATTGTTATTGCCATCTAGGAACAATTTGACATTGACAACTTATTGTGACTCAGACTGGGGAGGTTGTCAGACAACTCGGAGATCAGTATCTGGGTATTGTATTTTTCTTGGTCCCTCTATTATTTCATGGAAATCAAAAAAACAAACAAACGCATCAAGATCCTCCGCGGAAGCAGAATACCGCGCGATGGCCAATACTTGTTTGGAGATAGTTTGGTTGCGATATCTGTTGCAGGATTTAAAGGTGTCATATAACTTGCCAGCTCAACTTTTCTGTGACAATCAAGCAGCATTACATATAGCAGCAACCCCATTATTTCATGAACGCACAAAACACATTGAGATAAACTGTCATATTGTGCAAGAAAAATTACAAGTTGGGATAATCAGTCCTTCATATGTACCGACACAGTATCAACTCGCAGATATTTTTACGAAGGCACTCAGCAAGGAACAGTTTTTGACGCTGCGACACAAGTTGGGGGTTCATGATCTTCACCTACCAACTTGAGGGGGAGTATTAAGGAAATAATAATTATGAAATTATACAAAATTATTGTATGCAATTATTGTATAATATTGTGCGATATTATGCGATATTGTACACAATTATATGTAATTAATTTAATAATTATAGAATCCATGATTAGTGGATTCCTACCTAATTAGGTTGTAATTTTGAGAGAGAAAGTCTCCATACACTTGTATATATTTGTTATACATTGAGTGATGTAAATACACACAAAAGAATAAGAAATATCTCTTTTTCTTACTTATCATTTTCTTATAATAATAGATTTCTTTTTGTCTAGTTGTTGTTTGTGATAGCAATGTGATCTTAAATAAGTTGTCTTTTAACTTCTTGGTTGTCAAGATTTCCATTATTTGGAGTTTAGAAGCTAAAGATGAAAATTAAAATTTGTGAACGTGAATGAGCCTAGGACCAAATATATAAGGTATGTTTAAGAAGAATTATTGAACCCAATACTTTGATTAAGTGAATATCATTAATGATGTTCCTGCTAGGGAGATGGGACCTAGAGAACTGTTGAAGTCTTCTTCTCCTTCCTTCGGTCGGGCAGGTGGCTGAGTGATGAACTGGGATCCTTCTTTTCCTTCTGCTTATCTTTCGGCACTCGGGACTCGGTCGTCGGGCGAACACCGGATGGTGGGGGTACCTGCGAAGGCACTCCGACGCTCAAGTCAGTAAAGCGGGTGGTTAGCTCTCAGGTAGGTGAACAGTAATAATGACATACCTTACTCCTTGAAATGCGTGCTATTTATATTATTCTAGTGGACCTACCTTGTTGGGCCCGTTTATCGAGGTGGATACCGCTTAGGGTTGCATTACCTAATTCTTGATGATGGATTAGCTTCACTGATCTCGGTCTGAGCGTTAATTGTAATGGGGTTCGGCCATCGGCCAAATCATCATGGCATGGGTCGGCCATCGGCCATGTTTCAGTGGTCTCGGTCGTCTCGGCCAAGTCTTCTAAGGTCTCGGCCTCTCGGTCGTCTCGGCCTCTCGGCCAAGTCTTCTAAGGTCTCGGCCCCTCGGGCAAGTCTTCTAAGGTCTCGGCCCCTCGGCCATCTCGGCCAAGCCATCCAAGGTCTCGGCCACTCGGCCAAGCCTTCTAAGGTCTCGGCCCCTCGGCCTCTCGGCCAAGTCTTCTAACGTCTCGGCCTCTCGGCCAAGTCTTCTCAGGTCTCGGCCTCTCGGCCATACCGGTACAAATGATGATATAACACATAATTTACCTTTTATATTTAGCAACTTTTTTATCAAGAAAATAAATATATAACACTTAAGGTGCTTCGAACCATTTACATAATATTTACGTAAAGAAAGCTTCGTTAAGCACATATTCTTCCTCACGTACTTTATAACATAATCCCTTCAAAAAGACAGATAAGAGAATTGTTGTATGTATACAAAACTCCTATCTTTTACTAAGTAGTGATCTTGCTTTATCCTGAAGTACAAAATTCAGATTTGAATTACCCAAACCACTGCATATGCTCACCAAAAGTTCATGTGTGTATCTCTGCTTGTTAGTATTAATTGCCTTGTATTCAGCCATGTTTCTCTAAACCATTTTCATGATATTTTCTCTTTACTATAAAAATAATTCAAAATTTAAAATATTAATAACTATTCAGTTTAAAAATAAATTAATAAATTTTTATTAATATAAAAAATATTTTAAATATTAATAATTTTTAATTTATAAAATAATATTTAATTTATTTATTATATTTTTATTTTTAAAATTAGTTTATATTTAATAATTTTATTATAATGTAATTATTACAATGCCGTGTACTTTAAATTAGGGTTCATCAAAACCTCTCTTTCTTCATTACGATTACGTGCGATTACGTATGCTACATTAAAGCATCACATCAGACAAGGAATATTCATCTTCATTTACTATTGTACCGCCCTGGTAGTCGGAAGTGATGACGCGGCATCCAGCTACAGTATAGGCGTGTTGACAAGGCGCCAGGTTGGCAGAAGGGAAGGAAGTCGGGGGGCTCGTGAAGTCGCCAGTTATTAAGTTGGCGTGTTCCGATCTCCAGCATACCAGAATAGGCGATCACCGGGTTAAAGATGAAGTCGCCAGATGTAAACTCAGGCGACCTAGTGATTGGAGATCGCCAGAGCAAGCACATCGCCAGAGATGAAGGTGGTGCAGATTATGAAGGCGGCCGGCGAGACCACAGGGAAGGTGTACGAAGGCACCCTAACTCGCCATTCCAGTAGAGATCGCGCTCCCAAGTTAGCTATGCACTGGGCAGTACCATGCATAAGTAACTTAGCAAAATGAGAGTAGAAGCAGCGCCCAAGTCAAGAAGGCTCCAGATGAAGGCACGTGTACGACTAGATGCGAGCCACGTGTCCAAGTCTGTAACTGCTAGGAGAGAGAAAGTAACCAGGTATATAAGAGTTCTCAACGAACTTTCTGAGGTACGCGCGTTCAGATTACACTCTTTACGCTTGCGAGTTATAGAGCTTACTGTGAGAGAGAATTTGCACGGTTCCTGTTCTCTTAGTATTTGGTGATTCGGTCACTGACTTGGGCGTTGGAGTGCGATCGGCCGCAGCGGCGCCGTTCTGTTCCTTTTGCAGGTTCTTGAGGTGGATCTCGAAGAAGAACGGAGGTTTGAAGCGGTGCGCACGTCGATCCTTTGACGAGGCAGTTTCCAGCGTTCCGGTCAACAGGCAGGATCAACTGTAATATGGTATCAGAGCTCTTCGAATGAAGAGTTCTGCTGCGCTTCTCTCTGATTTTTATTTCCCTCTTTGCTGTTCTTGGTTATTTATTTATTTTTCTGTTCTCTTTCAAAATCTTGATTGGTTTTAAAAATCTTTTAGGCAATGTTTAATGAAAATCCTAGTCTTCATAGTCTTAATAGTAGTCACGCTATTACATGCAATTTTTGTGGTAAATATGGTCATACTGAGGCTGTTTGTTTTCGCAAAGTGGGTTTTCCTTCTGGTAATGTTAAAACCTCAAAGTTTTCTTTTACTAGAAAAGTCTGCACTTTTTGTAATCGTCTTGGCCACACTGTTGACACCTGTTATAAAAAGCATAGGTTCCCTCCTGGCTACAAATTCACCAATTGGACATCCCAAGCCAATAATATGATTACTACTGACACTTTTTCTGAGCTTTTTCCTAAAGAACAGGATGTAAAGGGGATTCAACTTACATCACAACAGTGCCAATTCCTTACCAACATTTTGCGTCAGCAAAACCTTGAGGATCCTGCCCCTCACACTCAAATTAATCAAGTCGGTACCATCTCTACGGATGAAATCCCCAATACTGAGCATTCTTCAATAGGTAAGTTTCTCTCTTCACTATCTTCTATAAAAGAATCTTGGATTATTGACTCTGGTGCCACTGATCATGTTTGTCACAATTTGAACGTTTTTACTACTTATACTAAAATTAAACCTGTCTTAATTAGTCTTCCAAATGGCCAAACTGTTTATGCCACATATTCTGGTTTAGTACGTTTTTCTGATAAGTTTTATTTGTCTGATGTGTTATACGTGCCTCATTTTCAATTAAACTTAATATCTGTTTCTAAACTCACACACCAACTTAAATGCACTTTAACTTTCACTTCAACCCACTGCATTATACAAGACAATCTCACTCAAGAGAGGATTGGTACAGTTAAAGCCACCGCTGGCTTGTACCTTATCACTACCTTGCCTGCTTCTAGTCATTCTAAACCGCATTGTTTTGCTCCTTTTATTAATTGTAATATCACAGACAAAACACTATGGCATTATAGACTAGGACACCCTTCACATGAAAGATTACATGTCTTAAGCAAACAATACTCTTTTATTACTGTTGATACTCATCATGTATGTGACACTTGTAGTCGTGCAAAACAGAGAAAACTTCCTTTCACTTTAAGTAATACTGTTACCTCTGCTATTTTTGATCTTGTACACTTTGATATTTGGGGACCATGTTCCATAATTTCTATGCAAGGTTTTCGTTATTTCTTGACTATTGTTGATGATTACGCGCGTTATACTTGGGTTATTCTGCTGCATAACAAATCTGAAGTGCGTCAACACATCATTAACTTCCCTGTTTTCGTTCAAAATCATTTCAAAACTAATATCAAAACGATTCGTACTGACAATGGTGTTGAGTTTGCTATGTCAAATTTTTATGCTTCAAAGGGAATTATACATCAAAAATCTTGTGTTGAAACACCACAACAAAATGGCATTGTAGAACGTAAACATCAACACATACTAAGTGTAACCCGGGCTTTACTTTTTCAAGCAAATCTTCCTCCTATTTTTTGGGAATTTGCTGTAAATCATGTTGTTTTCTTAATAAATGCTATTCCTACTCCATTACTTGATAACATCACTCCTCATGAAAAGTTGTTTGGAAAACCATATGACATTTCCTTTCTAAAAGTGTTTGGTTGTCTCTGTTATGCTAGTACCATTACTGCACATAGGAAAAAATTAGATGATAGATCTATCAAAGGTATTTTTCTTGGCTTCCCGCAAAATACAAAAGGTTATATTATCTTAAATTTAAAGTTTCATAGCATAGAGATATCAAGACTTGTAATCTTTCATGAAAACCACTTTCCATATAAATTGGACAGTGGCTTGCCTGAGGACCCTAACACTTTATCTCTCCCTATTTCTAATGCATATAATTCTGCTTTTGATTTTTTTTCTGATATTGCACCTCCTGTCGAGCCATGTGCCTCTACTCCTGCACCCAATACTGTTCCTCCACCAGCCTCATTATCCTATGATCTTCCAACAAATAGTGCCTCTGCTCCTGCATCCAACATTGCACCTCCATCAGAATTATCACCGCCTGCATCTCCAGGAAGCATCTCACCCCAATTTCCAAGAAGATCAGCTCGTCCTCACCGACAACCTGCCTATCTTGCAGATTTCCACACTGCAACCAACACTGTAAGTAGTAGATATCCTATTCATAATTACTTGTCTTACAATTCCTTATCTTCCAATTTTAGAAATGTTATTTCCTCTATCAATTCTCATCCTGAACCTCGGACATATAACGAAGCCTCCAAACATGTTTCTTGGCAATCTGCCATGCAAGATGAGCTTCAAGCTCTTGCTGCTAACAATACTTGGCAACTTACCCCTCTCCCTCCAGGAAAGAAAACTATTGGTTGTAAATGGGTATATAAAATCAAATACCATTCTGATGGCACTGTTGAGCGCCACAGAGCTAGAGTTGTTGCCAAAGGGTTTACCCAACTTGAAGGACTTGATTTCTTAGACACTTTTGCACCTGTTGCTAAACTCACTACCCTCCGCCTTCTGCTTGCTATTGCCACTACCAAAAATGGGATTTTAAAACAACTTGATGTCAATAATGCATTTCTTCATGGTGATCTCCATGAAGAGATATACATGACCCCCCCACCTGGCCTCTCTCTTCCTTCTCCCCAGCATGTTTGCAAGCTTCAACGGTCTTTGTATGGCCTTCGTCAAGCTGGTCGCCAATGGTACGCCAAACTTTCTACTTTTCTTTTATCAAATAATTACTCTATTTCTGTTGCTGATCACTCTCTTTTTCTTAAATATAATAATGATAAACTCACTGTTATTCTTGTTTATGTTGATGACTTGCTCTTAACTGGTGATGACACGGAGGAAATCAATACAATTACTGCATCCCTTCACCATCACTTCAAGATAAAAAATTTAGGTAATCTCACTTACTTTTTGGGACTGGAAATTGCTCGCAACAGTAGTGGTCTTCATTTAAGTCAACGCAAGTATACTCTTGATCTCCTTCAAGAAACTGGCATGCTTGACTCTGCACCTGTGGCCACTCCTATGACTCACACCTCCCGTCTCTCTCCCGACCAAGGCTCACCTCTCGATGTTAATGCCACTTCTCAATACAGAAGACTCCTTGGACGTCTAATTTACTTAACCAACACGCGACCAGACATCGCCTTCGCTGTCCACAATTTAAGCCAATTCATATCTGCACCCACAACTCATCATCAGCAAGCTGTCTCACGTCTTTTGCGTTACCTCAAGGGCACCCCTGGTGAAGGACTATATTTTTCTCACACTAGTTCACTTCACCTTTGTGGTTTTAGTGACTCTGACTGGGCAACATGTCCTACCACACGCAAATCTGTCACTGGATATTCCATCTACTTAGGAGACTCCCTAATATCATGGAAATCAAAGAAGCAGTCAACTATCTCCCGCAGTTCCTCTGAAGTCGAGTATAGAGCCCTTGCCACCACCACATGTGAGTTACAATGGTTGTCTTACCTCCTTCAGGATGTACATCTTCCTCTCTCCCAGCCTGCAACCCTGTACTGTGACAACAAATCTGCCCTTCAAATAACTTCCAATCAAGTTTTTCATGAACAAACCAAGCATATCGAAATTGATTGCCACCTAGTTCGTGAAAAACTTAACTCTGGTCTCCTCAAACTACTACCCATTACTTCTGCAATGCAAGTTGCTGACATATTCACCAAGCCCCTTGCTTCCGCACAATTCTCTACTCTCAAATCCAAGCTGGGCCTGACAAATATCTACTCCCCAGCTTGAGGGGGGGTGTTAATATATTTAATTTTCTATTTTAAATTATTGGGCTTTGTTTGTTTAACCCAACTTTCCTTTTTCTGTTTCAGCTAGGTCTTAATCTTTTTCTTATATATACACCATGTATTTTACTCTCTAATATACAAAGTGAATAAAAGTTTCTTTTATATTTATTTTTCTCTACAATTAGGGTTCATCAAAACCTCTCTTTCTTCATTACGATTACGTACGCTACATTAAAGCATCACATCAGACAAGGAATATTCATCTTCATTTACTGTAATATGTATGACTAAAAAAATAAGAAAAAATCTTCATTGTATATCTTTATATTTCGATAAGAAATATTTAAATGATAATTTTCTAATATCCACATTTTAAAAATATAATGATTTATTCCTCTAAATTTTTTTAAATATTTTATGATAAAATATATAATTAAATTTAACATTTGTTATTAAATAGATTTTTTTTGTTCTTATATTGTTTATGTCTTTAATGTAGTTTCGTGATTTTTAAAATTCTTAATTCAGTTCGAATTTTAATTAAATCGATTATTTTTGTTCTTATATTTTTTATTTTCTTAATGCAGTTTCATGATTTTTAAAATTCTTAATTCAGTTCCAATTTCATTTAAAATAGTCAATGTGATCATTTCTCTTGAGGTTGTTACATTGACCAATGAAATAATGTGGTCATTCCAATTTAATATTAGTTATAATATATACAGAATGATAAATAGATAGATATATAGAGAGACATATATTGTTACATTGTGTACCGATCAGGTTATCGGGTGTGATGACGTGGATAGTAAGTGACTACGTGGGACGTGCTTAGCGGGACACGTGGACAAGAGAAAGATGAATGGTCCAGAAGTGAGCATAGTCGCCGTTTGTGGAAGTGGCGTTCTACAGTGTACATAGTCGGTTGTCGCCAGGTTTGCGTATCATCGCCGTGTTAAATGATGGAAGATCAGGTGGTCAGGAATCCCCAGAAGAGGCACATCGCCCGATTTCCTAGTAAACTTGGTTGAAGCTGTTGGAGGTTCAGGCGTGTAGGTTCAGTAAAGATGATCGTTACGTCAGCATGAAGCATGGAGGTTAAGTGAGTTGGAGGACACAACTTGCTCATCGATGATGGGATTCCCAGAGTGGACATTCGTCGATGGCAAGGTTCCCTCAGCTAGAACATGCATGGCGTGGTGGGGAGGAAGGTGGCACCTGCGACAAGCGATATCATAGAGATGATGTACTTTGTTGCATCCGATACTCGCTTTGTCGGGTGGCGTTCCAGAGCGCGTTACGTGCTAGGTTACACCTTGAATAAGAGATTTGGCCGCATAACAGGATGCTACATAGAAATGATGCTTAAGTCACTCTAGCCCAGATGATGACACGTGTAGGGTTGGATGCTGCATAGCAATGACGCTCAAATTACCCCAGCACAGATGACGACACGTGTAGGGTTGGATGTTGCATACAAATGACGCTCAAATTACCCCAGCCCAGATGATGACACGTGTAGAGTTGGATGCGAGCCACGTGTCCAAACTGTAACCGTCTGGAGAGAGAAAATACCTAGGTATAAAAGGTAAACTTCACAGAATTTGCGGAGGTACGTTCATGATGACTCATTATTTTTGTTGAGAACACTTGAGCACGGTTCTACAACACTTAGTTTTCTCTCAGTTTTTGGGTGTTCCTGTTACTGACTTGAGTGTCGGAGCGCCATTGGCCGCAGAGGCGCCATATTGTGTTTTCAGGTTCTCAGAGAGACAATCTGTAGCGTGGACTTAAAGCGCACGTGGTGTTAAAGCTGGTGAGGGAAGATCGTGACGAGGCATCATTCTTGCGCTTAGTCAACCAGCAGGATCATCTGGCGCCCACCGTGGGGCCGTGTAAAAGGTGATTCCCAACCACAGTTCGAGTTTGTTGAAGTTTTGCTGATTTCTGTTCGACTGCTTGCTATTGCAGTCGGTTTTACGGAGTTTCACCGTTTGCTTGGGGTTCTAATCAGTAAAGTGGAGTTTCTCTGAGTTGTTGAGGTTTCTATGGATTGATTGTTGGATCAATCGTCTCTTTGCAGTTTGTTCGAAGAGTTTGCAATCTTGTTCTGATTCGGAGTGTTTGTGATTACGATTTTGGTGTGATTTCTTGAAGTTTGTTGAGAAAGGATGAGGGCAACGCGATCCAGTTCAATCGCGCCGTCAACCGAAGAGGACGCTGTATCTATGGCGCAGATGATGGAAATGATGAGGACGTTGCAGGAGAACATGGCTGCATGACGTTCTGAACAAGAGAGAATGCACGAGGCACTAGTGGCCTCACAGGCTAGAAATGAAGAGCTTAACAGAGTCAATAAAGAGTTACGTAAAGCCCTTCAGGGACAGAAGGAGCATGCGACTGGGGACAAATCTACACCCCCGTCCCCACCGCGTAATTTTCCAATGCCGTTTTCTCAGGAGATCATGGACACGGTGGTCCCTGCAAATGCGGTAGCAGTGAAAGCATCTTTCACCGGGGTGGAGGATCCTAAGGCTCATCTCACGGCGTTTCACACGCAGATGATGCTCTCGGGCGGTTCAGATGCAGTCTACTGCAAGGTGTTCATGAGTACTCTCAGTGGAATAGCGCTGGAGTGGTTCGTCAGTCTGCCTACCGGCCACATTACCACCTTCCAGCAGTTCTCCAAGATGTTCGTCAAGCAGTACATAGTAAATAAGGCACCGCCGTTGGTGTCTTACGATCTGTTCGATGTGAGGCAGTATCAAGGGCAGTCTCTGAAGAATTTTTTGAACAGATTCGGGGCTCAGATTGTTCGCTTGCCAGGTAAGGATAAAGATATGTTTGTGCATGCCTTCAAAAAAGGCGTGTTGCCTGGACCGTTTAGTGAATCGTTGATCAGGAGCCACCCCGCCACGTTCGCTGAAATCCGGCGACGTGTCGTGGCTCACATTGCCGCTGAGAGCGAAGTTTCCGAGAAGAGAGGAAATGTGGCTCCAGCTAAGCCACACGCTCAGACGAGGATTCAGCCACAGAGGGTGATGGAGGCGGCGGCAAGGAAGAAGGATCAAAGGATGCATCATCCTTACGATCCAAAGAAGAGCAAGGGGAAGGGGCCGGGGCGGCCTAGAGAGTCTAATCGCCCGCCGAGGTACGAGTTTGTGATGGGATTGGCTGACCTAAACCGGACGCGTGGTGTGAGTTCCACAAGAGCTTTGGCCACTCCATCAATTCGTGCTTGGCTTTGGGATACAAACTCGCCGAGTTGGTCAAGTGTGGGTTCTTGAACGACTACATGCTGGAGAAGCAAACGGGGCAATCGTCAGGTTCACAACCGGCAAGCAGTGAGGGACAGCAGCATGAAATACCCATTCACGGCAAGGTCCACACTATAGCTGGTGGATTCTCGGGTGGTGGGTGTACCGCATCACAGCGGAAGAAATATGCGAGGTCCGTGATGTCAGTAGAAGCTTTTGAGGATCACTCGCCCGATGTGAACATCACGTTCACCAAAGAAGATCTTAGGGATGTTGTGCCTCATGACAATGATCCCATTGTAATCTCGCTTGCTACGGCGGGGAGGATGGTTCATCGGGTGTTGGTCGATCAAGGAAGCTCGGCGGATGTTATGTTTTGGTCGAATTTCGAAAAGTTACAGTTATCCCCTGACCAGCTGAGGCCATATGGGGGCTGCTTATACGGTTTTGCTGGTGATCAAGTGGAGGTCAGGGGGTACATTGAGTTAAGAACGACGTTCACAGATGGGGTAGCCTCGCGCACAGAGAGGATCAGGTACCCTGTTGTGAACGCTCCTTCGGCGTATAATATCCTGTTGGGAAGGCCAACACTAAACATAATAGGAGTTGTGCCTTCAACAAGGCACATGAAGGTCAAGTTACCTTCAGTAGAGGGGGTGGTTATCGCCATCCGCTCTGATCAAAAAGAGGCAAGGAAGTGCTATGAAAACAGCCTCAGGAATAAGAGATCGGTGTGCCATGTAACCACAACGCCGCCCCCTGGTGTGGAGCCTGAACAGGAAAATCGGCGAGTGGGGAACACAGCATTTGAGGTGGCCACTGAAAGGGATGTGGTGATGGCAGATGTTGAGGCGAGGTGCGAGAACGTCGCTCGGGTTGAGGAAGAGAAGGACTGCCCGGAAGTCGCCAGGGAGTCGAGAATCGCGAGAGCGGTGATCGCCAGTGAGAAGAGGCCTCAGCCGGTCGAGGATTGGCTTGAGAAGAAGATTGGCGGCAAAACGTTTAAGCTGGGGAAGACTTTAGACGATGAGACACAAGACCAGATCGCCAAGGTGATAGATAGACATTTGGACGCGTTTGCATGGTCTGCTTCAGACATGCCGGGAATTGACCCTGATTTCTTGTGTCACCGCCTAGCGATGGATCCTCAATTTCTTGGACGCCTTCTCGGGATATAACCAGATGAAGATGCATCTGATGGATGAGGAAAAGACTGCTTTCATGACGGAAAGGTCGTGCTATTGCTACAAGGTGATGCCTTTTCGGCTGAAGAATGCGGGAGCCACGTACCACAGGCTAATGGATAAGGTGCTTGCGCCTATGCTTGGGAGGAATGTGCAAGCATATGTTGACGATATGATCGTGACATCTCTGGAAAAGAGCAGGCACGTTACTGATCTGGAAGAGTTGTTCGTTACAATAGCCAAGTACAAGCTGAAATTGAATCCCGAGAAGTGCATTTTCGGCGTGGAGGCAGGGAAGTTTATAGGATTTCTCTTGACTGAGAGGGGAATCGAGGCAAATCCCGACAAGTGTGCCACCATATTGGCGATGAGGAGTCCTGCCACCGTAAAGGAGGTGCAACAACTCATAGGCCGGATGGCCGCCCTGTCTCGATTCGTATCTGCCAGTGGAGAGAAAGGCCACCCGTACTTCCAATGTCTGAAGAGGAATAATAGGTTTGTCTGGACGAGGGAGTGTGAAAAAGCTTTTGTGAAACTCAAAGAGTATTTGGCGAGCCTGCCGGTTCTGTGTAAACCTCAAATGGGAACGCCCCTCAGGTTGTATTTTGCCATAACTGAGAAGGCGATAAGTGCGGTACTCGTCCAGGATCAAGATCAAGTCCAGAAACCTATTTATTTTGTTAGTAAGGTGTTGCAGGGCCCAGAAGTGAGATATCAGGCTTTAGAGAAAGCAGCGCTGGCGGTTGTGTTTTCGGCGAGAAGGTTGCGTCATTACTTCCAGAGTTTTACAGTGTTAGTAATGACTGATTTACCCATCCATAAGGTTTTGAAGAAACCAGATGTAGCTGGAAGGATGGTAAAATGGGCGGTGGAGTTGTCAGAATTCGATATTAAGTATGAGCCCCGAGGACCGATCAAAGGGCAAATCTTCGTTGACTTTGTGGTCGAGCTCTCTTCTGAAACAGCGCAGAGTGTGGGGGATGACTTTCGTTGGGTGCTCTCAGTGGATGGTCGTCTAACCAGCAGGGTAGCAGAGCTGGAGTTATTTTGGAGGGGCCCAACGGTTTGTTGATAGAACAATCTCTGAGGTTTGCCTTGAAAGCCAGCAATAATCAAGCGGAGTATGAGGCTTTGATCGCCGGAATTTTGTTGAAGGTGCTGGTGGCCAAGAGTGATTCGTTGTTGGTCACTGGGCAGGTAACTGGTGAGTTTCAGGCCAAAGATCCGCAAATGGCGGCTTACCTGGAGTATGTGCAAGAGTTAAAAAGGTCTTTTGTTTTGTTTGAAGTGGTGCACGTGCCAAGGGAGCAGAATGCCCGAGCTGAATTGCTAGCCAAGCTCACCAGTTCGGGAAAGAGGGCAGGCAGAGGACCAACATACAAGAAACTTTGAAGATACCTCGAGCATTTGTGGCAGATCACCAGGTCCTTTAAATTTGCAAGTCGATGGAAGGGATGGCGAGGAGTCATAGATCCTTGACTCAGGAGACTTTGAGGACGCCGAGAGTTAGAGCACATCTAGTGGGAGAGGTAAAGATGATGCAAGTTTGTGCTATCCATGAGTCAGATACATGGATAACGCCATACCAGCGCTACATGGCGGATCGCGTGCTCCCAATGGACCCGACAGAAGCTAGAAAGATAAAGAAGAACTCCAGTAGGTTCACCCTCGTCGATGGCGAGTTGTACAGGTTTGGGTTTACACATCCTCTTTTAGTAGAGAGAAGTGCATGAGAATTATGGCTGAGCTCCATGAGGGGATTTGTGGGAGCCACATCGGAGGTCGAGCTTTGGCAATAAGAACTCTCCGTGTAGGTTATTATTGGCCCACAATGAAGGAAGATTGCAAGAAATATGCCCAGTGTTGCAAGCAATGCCGGCAGCACGCCAATTGGCACAAGGCGCCTCCAGAAGAGCTAAAGTCAATTTACAGCCCCTGGCCATTCCATACGTGGGGAATTGATATTCTGGGACCATTTCCATTGGCGATCAGGCAAATGAAGTACTTGGTTGTGGCGATCGAGTACTTCACGAAGTGGATTGAAGCAGAACCAGTAGCCCAGATCACCGCGCACAAGATTCAGAGTTTCGTGTGGAAGAATATAGTGTGTCGGTTTGGTGTGCCTAAGCGTTTGGTATCAGATAATGGGACTCAATTTGCAAGTCACCTGTTGAAGAAGCTGTGTCGGGATGTTGGAATACAGCAGGTGTTCGCTTCTGTGGAGCACCCACAAACGAATGGGCAAGTGGAGTCAGCCAATCGGGTTTTGTTGAGAGAGAGGCTTGAAGAGGAGGTTGGAGAAGGCCAAGGGGTCTTGGGCTGAAGAAGTCCCCCGTATAGTGTGGGCATATCATACCACTGAGCAATCAGGAACCCATGAAACCCCGTTTAGTTTGGTGTACGGGTGTGATGCAATGATTCCAGTTGAAATCCAGGAAAGCTCGCCGAGATTCCAGAACTTTGTGGCGGAAGACTCGAATGAAGAAAGGAGAATGAATTTGGATTTGCTGGATGAAGTCAAGGAGGAAGCACGGGTGAAGGCTGAAGCAGTGAAGAGAAGAGTGGAACGCAAGTACAACTCTAGAATAAAACCAAGGCAATTCAGAGATGGCGACCTGGTGATGAGGAAGGCCCACCAGTATGAGATGGAGAACAAATTGTCGCCCAAGTGGACAGGACCGTTTAGAATAACCGAAGCACTCGGAAACGGCACCTACCGCTTGGAGACGCTGGAAGGAGGGGCGGTTCCTCGTACTTGGAATGCCACTCATCTCAAGTTTTATTACAGTTAAAGCATTGTAAGTAGCGGTTAACTTGAATAGTTTAAAGCAGTTTCAGTTAAAACAATTTTTGAAGGGGGCCTCTATTTTCCCTGAGGAGGGTTTTTAACTAGGCCACCCAACAAAGAAGATTTCGAAGTTTATCAAAGTTTCCAAGTTCATTAAGTTTGCATGCTTATCGTTTTTAAGTTTTCGGAAAAGAGACCTTGTCGCCCTTGCGTGATTTAAGGCAACGATAAACTCAGATCGCGTGCATTCAGTACAAAGTTTTAAAGTATAAAGTTTTTAAGTCCTCATCGCCATCTGCAATCGGAGGCACCAGTGTAAAGTTTTAAGTCCTCGTCGCCCTCGTGCGATCGGAGGCATCAGAACAAGGTAAAAAGACCTCCTCGTCGTAAGCGAGTGTAGGCGAGAAGAGATTAAAAGGACCTCCTCGCCTCGAGCGGGCGCAGGCCAGAATAGATTGCAAGACCTTTTGTCGTAAGCAAATTGAGGCAAGTTGAAAGTCCTCAGTGCATCCAGGGGAGGAGGAGATGTAACCCCTGGGCAAGTTAAGGCACCAGGAAAAGTCCTTCTCACCCTCGAGTGAGTTCAGGCAAGATAAAACTAAAAGGTCAGGGGTGTTAATGATCTTAAGTATGGGGAAGGAAGGTTGATGGAAAACGCCTTTTCCCTTAAGTGAAACATCAATATTGACCTAGTAAGACCAGTTAAAACTTCCACGCTTGCGGGCGTTGTGAAGATAGATAAAATCCTTCTCGTCTTGAACGAGTTCAAGTACGGTGTGAATGGTGGAAGAAGTTAAAGGATGGCTGGGGAAGGTTCGCAGAAGACACCTCACCATCCAGTTCATTGTTCTAAATCTCAGGGAGGTAGGGAAGGATCCGAAAGGCGACTCTACCCCAGATGAGGGGACAATGATCAAGTTATCTCAAGTTAAAGACTCATGGAAGGTAGAGGGACATCCGAAAGGCAGCTCTCCTCCCAGTTGAGCAAAGATGAAGTCATAAAAAGTTGTAAGGTAGCTCTGCAGAGAGCACTTTTCAGTTAAAAGGAAAATGACATCGCCAAAAGACTATGGCTTTGAGATTGATATAGTAAGAAGATTACACGGCAAGAACTAGATCAGCGAAGTTTTAAGCGATGACATAGAAATACACATGTCACTTGGCGGATCAGGCAAGCGATATTTCAGATACTAAGATTGACCTACGCCTACTGCCCAGTAAGTGATTTCGTGTCAAATGTTATTGCTATAGAATAACAGTTTGTTCAGGTTAAGTTGATTTCCAGAGAATTAAGCATCAGTTTGTGCTAAGTAATTGGGTTGAGTAAAAACTAGCCAGTTACATCAGATGATCGCACAACAGATAAAGTTAGAGCCATATATATATATATATATATGAAAGCAGTTTGAACGAAATGAAAGCTATTACAGATAAATCAAAGTTAAATACGAGAGTTTTCAAGATGATAAAATTGAAGTGGCAAATGGGAGCAGTTAAGTTGAAGGCATGATCTTGCCATCCACCACTTTATTGTACACGGAGAACTTATAGAGGTCAAGATCAGGGAATTCACAAGCAAACTGCTCCAAAGAAGCCCCAAAGCCTGAGGTAAGAACCTGGGCAGCCTCAAGTTCAAGCTCGTCGATCTTCTTCTGTACCGACCAGGTCATCGGGTGTGATGACGTGGACAAGAGAAAGGTAGGTGGTCAAGAAGTCAACATAGTCGCCGTATGTAGAAGCGGCGTTCTGCAGTATACATAATCGGTTATCGCCGAGATGTGTCACCGCCAAGATGAGTCATCGCCCAAGAGAAGGACATCGCCTAAGCAAGACGTCGCCCAAGCGAGACGTCGCCCAAGTAAGACATTGCCTGAAGAGTCAACCTGCGTGACAGAAGCATTTCGCAGAGAAGAGGGCCCACACGATAGAATAACCCTAAGTTGGGTGGCGGCACTGTGGGACCCTCCGCACAGAATAAACGATCAAGTCAAAGGGGCACGTGACAATGCCCACGTGCTCATTAAAGATCTCCAAGGAAGGCTGCATGCATGACACGTGATTAATTAGGCACCCACGAAGTATGATGGCGCGAGAGATACGGCGCTCAAGTTAGAACCCAAGCGGCCACAAGGTTATTCATTGCACTCTAGATAAGGGAAGTCCATGTGCCAGATACGCTCAGATCCTAGGAATAGCGGCGCAAGGACCTTCTCCAAGGAACCCTAGATAAGAGCAGCAGCGCAAAGGTAAACCCTAGTTTTCACCTATATAAAGGGCACGAAGAACCCTAGTAAGGTACGCTTTTTCAGTTTCACAGTTTTAGCCACACAGTTCCAGTCATTGAGATTATCATACAGTTTCTAGTCACTTTGGTGTTTCTCGCTAGAAGACTTGATCGTCAGAGTGCAAACGGCCGCGAGGGCGCCCCTTTGTTCTTCTTTTTCAGGTACTCACGGACGAGGCAGAACGAAGGTGCCCTAGTTCGCTAGGACGAGCCAGGCATAAAGACGACTCAGGTCAACCGGCCGAAACATCTGGCGCCCACCGTGGGGCCGATATAAACATCGGTTCCACCACACAAGTTCTCAATTCCAGTTTTCAAAACCCAGATAAATCGAGAGGATCTCCAGAGAGCCATGACCACCCGACCAGCACGCGCCAGGAGTGAAGAGATGACCCTGCAACATCTCATGGGTATGGTGCAAAGGCTGCAGGACGCAGTGGCAGCCTCAAAGGTGGAGCAGGAGCGCATGCAGGCGGATCTGGCAGCCTCTCAAGCAAGAAACGACGAGCTCCACCACGCCAATGAGGAATTACGCCGTGGATGGCGTGGCAGAGACGAGCCTGAGGCTGCATCCCCACCCAGGGAATTCACAACACCGTTTTCACAGGCAATTCTGGAGACAGCGATTCCCAACACGTTCACGGGACCCAAAGCGACCTTCACAGGGGTAGAGGATCCCGAGGCACACCTCACGGTGTTCCACACACAGATGTTGCTGGTAGGCAGTTCAGACGCCGTGAGGTGCAAGCTTTTCATGAGCACCTTGACGGGGATGGCTATGGATTGGTTCATCAGCCTCCCAGAGGGCCACGTCACGTCCTTCGCCCAACTTTCACAACTATTCAGAGAGCAGTATCTAGCCAACAGAACTCCTGCCCCAGTCTCATATGATCTTTTCGACGTCAAGCAGTTCCAAGGCGAAACCCTAAAAGAGTACAAAAGCCGTTTTGGGGCACAAGTGGTGAAAGTAGGCACCACGGAAGAACCCATGATCGTGTATGCATTCAGGAAGGGGGTACGTCCCGGATCTTTTAGTAAAACGCTCAACTGCAGTCGCCCAAAAACTTTCCCTAAAATAAGACGACGAGCGGTAGAGCACATTGCCTCAGAAGGTGAGGCATACGAGAAGTGCCCAACCACTGCACCCGCGCGGCCCAAGGCACAGATACGTACACAACATGTTAGGGTTCACCAAGCCGCCACGGAGAGAAAACACTTAGACAGGAAGCGCGCCTACGAGCCAAGGAGGACCCAGCCTAGGGGTCGAGCAGAGGAAAGAAGAGAAGGGAACAGGCCACCGAGACACAACTTCGTGATGGAACTCAAAGATCTGATCGCGGTGCCCAACATAGCCGATAGGTTAAGGCCACCGGCGAAGTCTGACAAGATGCTGGGACCCCACAAGGAATTGTGGTGCGAGTTCCACGAAGCATTTGGGCATAATATTAACAATTGTTTAGCGTTGGGTCACCAATTGGACGAACTCGTGAAGAATGGCTTCCTGAAGGACTACTTGGTGGAGAAGCAGACAGGACAATCGTCAGTTCCGCAACCGGCAAGCGGCGAGGGACAGCAGCACGAGGTGCCCATCCACGGCGAGGTCCACACCATAGTTGGTGGGTTCTCGGGCGGTGGATGTACGACATCACAACGCAAGAAGTGTGCTAGGTCCATAATGTCAGTGGAGGCTTTTGAGGATCATTCGCCCGATGTGGACATCACGTTCACCAAAGAAGACCTCAAGGACGTTGTGCCCCACGACAACGATCCCATCGTGATCTCACTCGTCACGGCGGGAAGGATGGTTCATCGAGCACTCGTCGATCAAGGGAGCTCGACAGATGTGATGTTTTGGCCAACTTTTGAAAAGTTACAGTTGCCCCCAGACCATCTGAGGCCGTATGGGGGCTGCCTATACGGCTTTGCTGGTGACCAAGTGGAGGTCAGGGGGTACATTGAGTTAAGAATGACATTCACAGATGGGGCGGTGTCGCGAACAGAGAAGATCAGGTACCTGGTCGTGAATGCCCCCTCAACATACAACGTCCTGTTAGGAAGGCCAACGCTCAATAGAATAGGAGTTGTGCCCTCCACTAGGCATATGAAGGTCAAACTACCTTCGATGGAAGGGGTGGTCATCACCATCCGCTCTGATCAAAAGGAGGCAAAGAAGTGCTATGAAAACAGCCTTAGAAATAGGCGATCAGGGTGCCATGTAAGCACAACGCCACCCCCTGGTGCAGGTCCCAGCCAGGAGGACCGGCGAGTAGGCACAACACTTCAAGTAATCGTTGAGGGGGATGCGGCGATGTCAGATGTGGCGAGCATCGCAGAGATAGAGGAAGAAGGCGACTGCCTGGAGACCACCAGGGAGACAGGAATCGCAAGGGCGGTCATCGCCAGTGAAAGGAGGCCCCAGCCGGTCAAGGAGTGGCTCGAGAAGGAGATCGGTGGAAAGACATCTGGATGACGAAACGCAGATGACGAAACGCAGGATCAGATTGCCAAGGTAATAAGTAGACATCTGGATGCGTTTGCGTGGTTCGCCTCAGATATGCCGGGGATTGATCCCGACCTCTTGTCCCATCGGTTGGCAATGGACCCCCAAGTCAAGCCAGTCCGTCAAAGAAGGAGGAAGTTCAATGAAGAAAGAAGGAGGGCGATTAGGGAGGAAACACAGAAACTCCTATCCGCAGGCCACATCAAGGAAGTGCAGTATCCGGAATGGCTTGCTAATGTTGTGTTGGTAAAGAAGAGCAACGGGAGATGGCGAATGTGCGTCGATTTCACAGATCTGAACAAGGCGTGTCCAAAGGATTCCTACCCTTTGCCCAGCATAGACGCCCTGGTAGACAATGCAGCAGGGTGCAAACTGTTAAGTTTCCTGGATGCCTTCTCGGGGTACAACCAGATAAAGATGCACCCCATGGACGAGGAAAAAACTGTCTTCATGACGGAAAGGTCGTGCTATTGTTACAGGGTGATGCCCTTTGGGCTGAAGAACGCGGGAGCCACATATCAGAGGCTAATGGATAAAGTGCTCGCGCCCATGCTAGGGAGGAACGTACAAGCTTATGTCGACGACATGGTCGTGACATCCCCGGAAAAGAATCGGCATGTTGCCGATCTAGAGGAACTATTCACTACAATAGCCAAGTACAGGCTGAAGCTAAACCCCGAGAAGTGCATTTTTGGCGTAGAAGCGGGAAAATTCTTGGGTTTCCTCTTTACCGAAAGAGGAATCGAGGCGAATCCTGATAAGTGTGCTGCCATCCTAGCAATGAGAAGTCCTGCCACTGTCAAGGAGGTACAACAACTTACAGGCCGGATGGCCGCCCTGTCGCAGTTCGTATCTGCCAGTGGGGAGAGGGGCCACCCGTATTTCCAGTGTTTGAAAAGAAACAACAGGTTTGTTTGGACGAGAGAGTGTGAAGAGGCTTTCGTGAAACTCAGGAGTACTTGGCGAGCCCGCCGGTTCTATGCAAACCCCAAGTGGGAACGCCCCTCAAGTTATACTTCATTGTTACTGAAAGGGTGTTGAGCGCAGTGCTCGTACAAGAACAAGATCAAGTTCAGAAACCTATCTATTTTGTCAGTAAGGTGTTACAAGGTCCGAAAGTGAGATACCAAGCCTTAGAGAAAGCAGCGCTGGCGGTCGTGTTTTCAGCTAGAAGGCTACGACATTACTTCCAGAGCTTCGAAGTATGGGTGATGACTGACTTGCCCATCCAAAAGGTTCTAAAGAAACCGGATGTAGCTGGAAGGATGGTAAAATGGGCGGTGAAGTTGTCAGAGTTTGACGTCAAGTACGAACCCCGAGGACCGATTAAAGGGCAAATCTTCGCCGACTTTGTGGTCGAGCTGTCCGCTGAGACGACGCATAATGCCGGAAGTGATGATCGATGGGTACTCTCGGTTGATGGGTCATCCAACCAGCTAGGTAGTGGGGCTGGAGTCATTTTGGAAGGACCCAACGGTGTGTTAATAGAACAATCCCTGAGGTTTGCCTTCAAAGCCAGCAATAACCAGGCGGAATATGAGGCATTGATTGTTGGTATCCTTTTGGCAAAGGAAATGGGGGCGAAGGCACTGATGGCCAAGAGCGACTCTTTGTTGATCACCGGGCAGGTTACCGGCGAATTCCAGGCCAAGGATCCACAAATGGCGGCTTACCTAGAGTATTTACAGGAGCTAAGAAGTTCTTTTGCCTTGTTCGAAGTGGTGCACGTACCAAGGAAGCAGAATGCCCGAGCTGACTTGCTTGCCAAGCTCGCCAGTTCAGGCAAGGGGGGCAGGCAGAGGACTGTTATACAAGAAACTCTAAAGACACCTCGGGCGTTCGAAGCATACCACCAGGTTCTTCAAGTTTGCAAGTCAACGGAAGGGATAGCAAGGAGTCATCGATCGTTAACTCAGGAAACCTTGAGAGCGCCGAGAGTTAGGGCGCACCCAGTGGAGGAAGCGAAGACAACGCGAGTTTGCGCCGTTTACCAACCAGATACATGGATAACACCATACCAGCGATACATAGCAGACGGCGTCCTCCCAGTAGATCCAACAGAGGCCAAAAAGATAAAGAAAAGCTCCAGCAAGTTCACCTTGATCGATGGGGAGCTGTACAGGTTCGGATTTACACATCCCCTATTAGTATGTGTGCATGGAGAGAAGTGCGTAAGCATTATGACTAAACTCCACGAGGGAATCTGCGGAAGCCACATCGGAGGTCGAGCCCTGGCAACGAGAACTCTCCGCGCGGGCTATTATTGGCCAACCATGAGGGAAGATTGCAAGGAATACGCACAGCGTTGCAAACAATGTCAGCAACACGCCGATTGGCACAAAGCGCCCCCAGAAGAGCTAAAGTCAATCTACAGCCCCTGGCCGTTTCATACGTGGGGAATCGATATTCTGGGACCTTTTCCATTGGCGATCAGGCAAATGAAGTACTTCACAAAATGGATTGAAGCGGAACCAGTAGCCCAGATCACCGCACACAAGATTCAGAGTTTCGTATGGAAGAACATTGTGTGTCGTTTTGGTGTACCCAAGCGTTTGGTATCAGATAATGGAACCCAGTTTGCAAGTCACCTATTGAAGAAGCTGTGCGAGGACATTGGGACGCAACAGGTGTTTGCTTCCGTAGAGCACCCACAAACGAATGGGCAAGTAGAGTCGGTCAATCAGGTTTTGCTGAGAGGACTGAAGAGGAGGTTGGAGAAAGCCAAGGGGTCTTAGGCTGAGGAAGCCCCCCGCATAATATGGGCATATCATACCACCAAACAATCGGGAACTCACGAAACCCCGTTCAGCTTGGTGTATGGGTGCGATGCGATGATCCCAGTCGAAATCCAGGAAAACTCGCCAAGATTCCAGAACTTCGTGACAGAAGACTCGAACGCCGAAAGGAGAATGAATTTGGATTTGCTGGACGAGGTCAGGGAGGAGGCAAGGGTAAAGGCCGAAGCAGTAAAAAGAAGAGTTGAACGCAAGTACAACTCCAGGATGAAATCAAGGCGATTCAGAGATGGCGACCTAGTGATGACGAAGGCCCATCAATACGAGATGCAGAATAAGCTGTCGCCCAAGTGGACGGGACCATTCAGAATAACCGAAGCGCTCGGAAACGGCGCTTACCGCCTAGAGACACTGGAAGGAGGGGCGATTCCCCGCACTTGGAACGCCACCCATCTCAAGTTTTATTACAGTTAAAACATTTTCAAGGGGGCACTCTTTTTCCACGAAGAGGGTCTTTTAATGAGGCCACCCAATAAAGAAGGTTTAGAAATTTATCAAAGTTCCCAAGTTATTTAAATGTGCACGCTTATCTTTTTAAGTTTTTGAAGAAAGCCCTAGTCGCCCCTACATAGTTTAGTGCAAAAATTGAAAGTTAAAATTTTTCAAGTCCTCATCGCCATTCAGCGATCGGAGGCACTAGTATCAAGTTCTAAGTCCTCATCGCCACTCGGCGATTGGAGGCACAAGTTAAGTTCTAAGTCCTCATCGCTAGTTGGCGATCGGAGGCACAAGTTAAGTTCTAAGTCTTCATCGCCACTCGGTGATTGGAGGCACAAGTTAAGTTCTAAGCCCTCATCGTCAGTTAGCGATCGGAGGTAAAAGATAAGATAAGCCCTCCTCGTCCTCGAGCGAAGCTGAGGTCAGTTAAATAGTTATCAGATAAATCCTCCTCGCCCTCGAGCGAAGCTGAGGTCAATTAAATAGTTATCAGATAAATCCTCCTCGCCCTCGAGCGAAGCTGAGGTCAGTTAATAGTTGTCAGCTAAGTCCTCCTCGCCCTCAAGCGATGTTGAGGCCACATAACAGATTGCAAGTCCTCAGTGCATCCAGGGGAAGGAAAGATGTAACCCCTGGGCAAAGTAGAGGCACCAGAGAAAGCCCTCCTCACCCTCGAGTGAGTTCAGGCGAGAACAAATTACAAGGCCCCTTCGCTTAAGTAAATTGAGACAAGTTTGAAAGTTCTCGGTGCAGAACCAGGCCAACAAAGAATTAGGCGGTAACCTGGAAGTACACATGTCATTCAGCGGATCAGGCAAACAAGATTTCAGACACTAAGAATAACCCACGCCCACAGAGCTAAGCACCAGTCGGCGCTGAGTTGATTTCTTTAAGCAAGAGTTAGTCGGTTATATCAGATCAGATGATTACACGACAGATAAAGGCGAAATCATGCGCGTATATTAAAGCAGTTTGAATAAAGAGAAAGTCGTTACAAATAGATTCATTACACATAAACCAAGGTCGAATATATAAGTCTTTCAGGATGTTTCAAAACAAAACGGCAAATGGAAATGTTAATCTGAAGGTACAATTTTGCCGTCTACCACTTCATGGCAAATCGAGAACTAAGAGAGGTCCAAGTCGGGGTAAGCACAAGCGAACTGCTCCAAGGCCACGCCAAACCTGGAAGTCAGAACGTTTGCAGCGCTGAGGTCGAGTTTTTCAATTTGTTTCTTCAGCTTTTCGTTCTCCTCAAGCGCCTGGGCAAGCTTTGCTGCAGACTCGTTCAGCTCCTTATCTTTCTCGCTCAGTTCCTTGGCCCTTTGGTCCTTGTCGGCTTCGATTTTACCAAGCAGATCCTCCCTCTCAATTGACTTGGCTTCGAGCTCATCCACGTAGGCCTTTTTAGCCTTGAGGGTCTCCTCCAGGTCCGCTATCTTTTCCTGCTAAGGCACGAGCCTGCTTTCGAGTTCAGTGACCTCTAAGAGTTTGTCGTTGAGCTTTTTGTGTAGCTCAGCGCTATTTTTGCATTCATTATGCAGCTCGTCCTTCAGAGTGTTCTCTAACCGCGAAAACTCCAATCCCCGCATCGTAATGTCACGCTTAAGTTGTTGGACTTGGTCCTTCGCAACACCGGCTTCGGATTCATACTGGTTCAAGGAGTCCCTTAGAGCCTCGCCCATCATCTGGTAAAGACGCTTCTCTACGCACTCAGTAGTTATAGCGCTAAGGTAAGCGGCGTGGGCTTTCAAGACCTCCTCGACAGGGGCTGGAAGAGCAGGGATTGGGAGAGGGGTTGAGGGTTGGTTCTCGCCACCACCCTCATAAGTGTGGACGACCAGGGAAGCATCAGGACGCGGCGGCGATACGCTTGGCTCCACTACAGGTTGGGGGGACGACTGAACATCCACAGCTTGCGTCGGAACGCCTCCAGCAGCTGAGGTATTTGACGGCAGAGTATCCCCAGCGCTCTCAAAAGGTGTGGAGGCGCTGGGGGGATTCTCTGCGTAATATGGGCCTGCACTTTCGATTGCTGGCGGCTCAGTGGTGGTCACCCTGTTCCTTTTACAGACAAGCCCATCTTCAGTACTCTCGTCCTCCTCTTCATCCGACACCACTGTGGGAATCTTCCTCTTGGCCCTCTTTGGTGGCAGTTTTTTCCTCGCAGGGGCAGGAAGGGCGAAGAGGGAAGGTGAGCCCACTTGAGGGAGCTCGCCCCGAGCAACGGCAGCTTCTGCAATAGAGTTCGGGACAGTCTAAGAACCCGCTGCGAGATTGTGACGCTTGGCTAAGGAGCGTAGCCTAGCCATATGATCTTTTCCCAGAATTGTATCTGCATAAAGTGATCAGCGTTTACAAATCAATCCAGTTTCAGGTAACTGGTAATATAGAGATCAAGCAGCCAAGAATAAACGCAGGACAGTGTAATGCAAATAATTTTGATAAAGAGTAAAGCGGACTTGGCACAGGAAGAGAAATCCATATAGAGTAAAAGGGCATACCTATGTAAAAGTCTAGTTGACTCTCATAGAATTCAAACTTGATGATTGAGGGGGTGGCCAAGGTGGTATTGGTAGAGGCAACTTCTTTCCAGAAGTTGCACGGGTCTCTGTCAAGTTCCCCCATCTTCTCTGGACTCCTAGCTTTCCGAAAATTATCCTTAGAGTCCTTCTTTCCCTTGTTAACCCAGTACAAGGGGAACCCATCAAGAAGCGTAGGATCCTGATCATTGCAGCAGACACGGACAAACTTACCCTTCCAGTCCTTATAAGATTGCTGGAAGATTGAGAGGATGGATCTCCCAGCAATCCCATTGAAGCTTACCCACAGGCGATCCCCTGGGTTTTTAGCCTCGAACAGAAATAAGAACACATCTACGGAGGCTGGATGGCCTAGGTGCGCACAGACAATTTGGTATGCCCTGACGAACGCCCAGCCGTTGGGATGCAGCTGAGCAGGGGCAATATCAAGCTCGGTCAGGAGCTCCCTCTCAAAGTGAGTGAAAGGGAACCTGAGCTTAACCTTCTTGAATACGGTTGCATAGATGAAGCAGGATGGGTGGCCGTCGTTGCCATCATTGTCAGTACAGACAGGTTCCCCAGGAAGACAAGGACGAATGGCCACCTTGTCGTCATGTTCCTTATGAAAAGTAAGGTGGGTCTTATCTCTCAAACGATGAATATCGACCTCAGTATTGATCGAGGAAGTCTCGTTCAGCAAGGCTAGAGGATCCCATGTGTATAACAGTTTGTGGGGGGGTTGATTGCAGTTGGTTAGGTTGAGAGGGCGCAGGCCTCTGAGCCCGGTTTGAAAGGACGGCGGGATCCCTGGGTGGGTTACGAGACGTGGAGGGGGTTCCTGAAGAAGGTTGTTTGCGTAACTTTGGAGGAGGGTTTCGAGAGCGAGCAAGGTTGTTTGGTGTGGCCCCCGTACGAGCCATCGAGAAACTGCAGAGAAGACGACAAGAAAATGAAAAAGGGAAAAGTGGAGGGTTGATAAACAGAATGACTCGATTGAAAGACGGAAAAGGAAAACAGCATGAACAAAGGGGGTTGCAGAGAAGAAAAGAAAAACCTAAAACGCAGGAAAAAGCAAAACAGAGAACAAGCAGCCCACAACGTATGCTCCAAGCAGTTAATGGATGATGCAAGCCGATTAAAATGCGGTAAGCACAAGCGAAAGTAATAAAAGGGTTACCTTTTGATGATCGAATGAGCGCGCAGGGAAATGGTGATTGGGGAGTCGAAGCGTTCACCAGAGCGTATCGAAAGTTTGAAAGCGAAGAAGAAAGATAATGGAACAGTGGAGTGGCGCGAGAAGTTTTAGAGTTTCGAATGTTACGAGGAGCGCAAACGACATGAAATAATGACCATCGATGAGTCCACGTGTCAGTTGATGGGGGGGTTGGTGAAGTGTCAAATCAGTAACCACCGTGGGCATTAGCGCGCGAAGCCATGTAGATCGCCGGCGTTTAACTTATCCTCCTTGCAAAAAGAATCGCAGCCCGCGTACCAGTCGAGTCATCAAGGGCAATGACGTGATCGAGAAGTGCGCATAGTCGTCGGTCGTGCAGGGGGTGGTCTGCAACATATGCGACCGCCGGCAGTGTCATCGCCAAATGGAAGACCAGGTGGTCTGACATCGCTACAAGCAGCACATCGCCGACTATCCCGATAAGCTCAGGGCGAAAATGCCGAAGGTTCAAATAAGAAAGCTCAAACGAGCGGGCATCCCTCGCAAAAACAAAGTCCGAGCAGAGCCATAAGTGAAATAATCAGAAGCAGGGTATTTAAGGAATGGGGAAACAAGCAAATGCTATCTAAGGAATTCACGCCAAGCATAACGAAGGGGATATCGGGAGTAACGCGCGCGGCATGGCAAAGAACGCAAGCATGCAAAAATAAGTTGAACAGCATTCAACGTAAAGCCAGCGTTAGGGTTACAGACGGAGTTTACAACAGTTGCAAGATGAAAATATAATCCTATACACATCCTAATGTCTGCACAGGAAGCGAGAACATATCACTCATCAGTGGCCCCCAGAGTTTGAGCAATACGACGAAGAAGCCCCGTCTCCGAACCTCAAAGCCTGAGTCAGCGGTGTCCTCTGATGATCGTTTATCTTCGAACCTACGTAAAAAAGGAGTAAAGTACAGTAAGAGACAGACATGAAACAAAGTACTTCCAAGCAAAATCATACAAGAAATCCAACAAAAACAGAAAGAGGGTCATAAGGAAAGCCTCACGCACATATATATATTTACAGAAGCTCGGCATTATACTCCAAGCTTATTAAAGCAGCCGCGTCAAAACCTCCAACACCCGCCAGGATCTTGCAAGCTTCCTGATCCCTTGAAGACAGCTTCTTAAGGGGCTTAGATTTCAAGGCTCTGGCGTCCTTTGTCCAATACAAAGGAAAGTCGTCCAGAGCAGAGGGCACCAGGCTGGAACAGCACACCTTGAAGAACCTGCCTTTCCACCCTGTGAAGGTTTGCTGGAAAGGGGTCAAAAGAATCCTACCGGGGACGTTGCTGAGAGTCACCCAAAGGTTGTTTCTCTGCCTCTTCACCTCAAAGAAGTGAAGAAAGATGTCCACAGAGGGTGCACATCCAAGGAAGCCAAACAGAATGTCAAAGGCCTTAACGAAGGCCCAACTGTTAGGATACAGTTGGGCTGGGGCAGCGTTCATCTCTGTCAGCAGCTCTCTCTCGAACCTAGAAAAAGGGAGGCGCACGCCGACGCGTTTAAAGACCACCTGGTAAAAATAGAAAAAGGGGACTCCATTGTTGGATCGCTCATCCCCGCACACCGGCTCCCCTAAGGTGCAAGGGAGCACGACGATGTCGTCATCATGCCTCTTTGCGAAGGCACGACGATCATAGGAACACTCTTCCCCCACGTGTTCCCTCAGGGCCCTGGTGGAGAGCAAGCAAGAGCATTCGTCAAGAAGTTCACTCGAAGCCCAGGGGTAAAGATCCTTGTGACCCACTCTGGAGAAAGAAGGGTTGGTAGACATTTTAGTATGCAACTGTCAGCAAAGAAACTGAAGGCCAAGGAGGAAAGGTCCAGCAGCGGAATAGAAGTAAGGTTTCAAGGAAAGAACGTGGAACAAGGGGTTCTTGAGAAGAAGATGAATGGCGCAAGAAAGATGCGAAAGAGGTCAAGTCAGTGAGTTAAGGTACGGGGTTTTCAAAGATTCGAGCGTTACTGTTGAAACAGTAAAGGACGTTAAAGCAAGCGCCTTACTATTGGGCCACGTGTCACGAGATGGAGGTGCGGACTGAAGTGTCACCTTTTTGGATCAGAGAATATCGCGTCGTCAGAGTCCTTGAGGGTATGTCGCGCCGGCGATGCAGAAAGGTCACATCAACCAGTCGGAGAGCGACACGTCGTCAAACACCGCGAGGGCGACAGGGGCGAGGCCTTAGTCTTTTCGCTGAAAACTAGTTATCAGCTCAAGACTGGGGGGCTTGTGTACCGACCAGGTCATCGGGTGTGATGACGTGGACAAGAGAAAGGTAGGTGGTTAAGAAGTCAACATAGTCGCCGTATGTAGAAGCGGCGTTCTGCATTATACATAATCGCCAAGATGAGTCATCGCCCAAGAGAAGGACATCGCCTAAGCAAGACGTCGCCCAAGTAAGACATCGCCCGAAGAGTCAACCAGCGTGACAGAAGCATTTCGCAGAGAAGAGGGCCCACACGATAGAATAACCCTAAGTTGGGTGGCGGCACTTTGGGACCCTCCGCACAGAATAAACGATCAAGTCAAAGGGGCACGTGACAATGCCCACGTGCTCATTAAAGATCTCCAAGGAAGGCTGCATGCATGACACGTGATTAATTAAGCTCCCACGAAGTATGATGGCGCGAGAGATACGGCGCTCAAGTTAGAACCCAAGCGGCCACAAGATTATTCATTGCACTCCAGATAAGGGAAATCCATATGCCAGATACACTCAGATCCTAAGAATAGCAGCGCAAGGACCTTCTCCAAGGAACCCTAGATAAGAGCAACAGCGCAAAGGTAAACCCTAGTTTTCACCTATATAAAGGGCACGAAGAACCCTAGTAAGGTACGCTTTTTCAGTTACACAGTTTTAGCCACACAGTTCCAGTCATTGAGATTATCATACAGTTTCTAGTCACTTTGGTGTTTCTCGCTAGCTGACTTGATTGTCGGAGTGCAAACAGCCGCGAGGGCGCCCCTTTGTTCTTCTTTTTCAGGTACTCACGGACGAGGCAAAACGAAGGTGCCCTAGTTCGCTAGGACGAGCCACACATAAAGACGACCCAGGTCAACCGGCCGGAACATCTTCTTTAACCCTCTGTTCTCCTCACGCACCTGGGCAGCCTCAAAGCTCAGCTATTTTGGCCCTCATAGCAACGAGCTTACTCTTTAACTCAACAGCTTCTTGAAGTTTGGCGTGCATTTTCTGGCGCAATTCAGCTTTATCCTTGCGCAAACATCGAAGCTCATCGTTGAGAGCATTTTCCACTCGCGAGAACTCTAGCCCTTGCATCAGCATGTCACATTTAAGTTTATCAACTTCAGCTCTCGCGGTGCTCGCCTCTTCCTGATGAATGCGGTTGTCAATTTCGAACTTGCTCAGGGAATCCGTCAGAGCTTCACCAATGACTTGAGGAAGGTTCTCGACAACCATGGCATTTAGGTGCGCGGTGAAGGACTTTAAAGCTTCCTGGAGAGGGGCTGGAAGAGCTGGAGTTGGAGGAGGTGTTGAAGGTTGATTCTCGCCACCACCCTCACAAGATTGGATGGCGAGGGGAATCTCATGGCGTGGTGGTGAGGAAGGTAGCTCCGCTGCAAGTTGAGGGGAAGCTTGCGTATCCGCAAGTTGTTCTTGTGTAGCTCCAGCAGCTGAGGCGTTTGAAGGGAGAACATCCCCAACAGACTCGAAGGGTGTGGAGGCGCTGGGTGGTTCTCGGCGTAGTTGGGGCTGGTGCCTTCAGCTGCTGATGGCTCAGCTACATTCGTCCTCTTTCTCTTGCAGACTAGCCCGTCTTCGGTGCTTTCGTCTTCCTCTTCATCCGACACCACCCTGGGGGTCTTCCTCTTAGCCCTTTTTGGTGGCAACTTCTTTCGCTCAAGGGCAGGAAGAGCGACGACAGTGGATGGGCCAATCTGTGGAGATTTGCCTTAGGCAGCAGTAGCTTTTGCGACATAGTTGGGAATGGTTTGGGAGCCCGCCGCCAGATTATGAAGTTTGGCGATGGAGCGCAGCCTAGCCATTTTTTCTTTCCCCAACATCCTATCTGCATAAAGAAATCAATGATCACAAATCAGCCTGGTTCAAGCAGTTGATGATGCATAGGAAAATAAGCAGTGTGAACTAATGCGTGAGTTAACCAGTCAAGACTACACGCAGACTAGAGTAACACAAGCAACATTAATAAAAGATAGATGCGAATTCAGGGAAAGGGATCTTGGAGATGAAGGGAAGACAAACCTATGTGAAAGTCCAGTTGACTATCGTGGAATTCGTAGGTGATGATGGAGGAGGTGACTAGGGTTATGTTGGAGGAGGCAACTCCTTTCCAGAAGCTGCATAAATCCTTGTCAAGCTCCCCCATCTTTTCCGGACTTCTAGCCCTCCTGAAGTTATCTTTGGACTCCTTCTTTCCCTTGTTCACCCAGTACAAGGGAAATCCCTCGAGGAGGGTGGGGTCTTGGTCGTTGCGGCAAACACGCACAAACTTGCCTTTCCAGTCCTTGTAGGATTGCTGGAAGATGGAGAGGATGGACCTCCCAGCAACCCCGTTGAGGCTGATCCATAGACGATCACCTGGGTTCTTGGCCTCGAACAAGAAGAGGAACACGTCCACGGAGGCTGGGTGTCCCAAGTACACGCAAATGATCTGGTACGCCCTGACAAATGCCCAACTGTTGGGATGTATCTGGGTGGGGGCTATGTCGAGCTAAGTCAAGAGCTCCCTCTCGAAGCGAGTAAAGGGGAAGCGGAGCTTGACCTTCTTGAACATGGTAGCATAGATGAAACAGAAGGGTTCGCCATTGTTCCCCTGGTCGTCGGTGCAGATGGGCTCCCCAGGGGGACAAGGATGAACGGTCACCTTGTCATCATGCTCCTTGCTAAAGGAAAGGTGAGCTTTATCACCTTTCTTGAGGCGAAGGACGTCGATGTCGGTGTTGATGGAAGAAGTCTCACCCAGCAAAGCTGAAGTGGCCCAGGGTACAGTTGTTTGTAGTCAGGAAGAGGTCTCACAGCCGCACTGGTTTGAGGTGGGGTTGGTTGCAGTTGGTTGGGTCGAGAGGGTGCGGGTCTCTCAGCCTGGCTCGAAGAGATACTGGGATCCCTTGATGGATTGTGAGAAGAAGAAGGGATGACCCTACGAGTTTTCGGCGGAGGGTTTTGAGAAGATGAAGGAGGGTTTGGAGTGATTTTGGTGCGAGCCATCAGAACAGCTGCTAAGAAGATGAAAAAGGGAAGAGATAAGAGTTCATAAACAGAATGACTCAATTGAAAAAAGAAGACAGAACGAACAAGGGGGGCTCGCAGAGAGAAAGCTAGAAAACCTAAACGCAGGAAAAAGCGAAGGAAAAAACAAAAACAGCCCACAACGTATGCTCCAGACAGTTAATGGATGATGCAAACCGATTAAAATGCAGCAAATGTCAGTGGGAGAGATAAAAAGTTACCATCAGAGGTGTGTTGAGCAAGATGATGATCGAGGGAGACGAAGCGTTCGCTAAAGTGTTTCGGGAGTTTGGAGTGAAGAAGAAGATAATGAAACAGTGAAGTGGCGCGAAGGTTTTAAAAATTTTGAACGTTGCAAGAAGCGCAAACAGCAATAAATAATAGTCGTTGATAAGTCCACGTGTCATTTGATCAGAGGGGTTGGTGAAATGTCAAATCAGTAAACAGTATGAGCGCCAGCGCACAAGGCCACGTAGATCGCCGAAAATTCAAATCCTTAGTCTTTTCGTTGGACAAGTCACAGCTTAAGACTGGGGGCTTGTGTACCGATCATGTCATCGGGTGTGATGACGTGGATAGTAAGTGACTACGTGGACAAGAGAAAGATGAATGGTCTTGAAGTGAGCATAGTCACCGTTTGTGGAAGTGGCGTTCTACATGTACATAGTCGGTTGTCGCCAGGTTTTCGTATCATCGCCGTGTTAAATGATGGAAGATCAGGTGGTCAGGAATCGCCACAAGAGGCACATCGCCGGATTTCCCAGTAAACTTGGTTAAAGCTGTTGGAGGTTCAGGCGTGTAGGTTCAGTAAAGATGATCGTTACGTCAACATGAAGCATGCAGGTTAAGTGAGTTGGAGGACACAACTTGCTCATCGATGACGGGATTCCCAGAGTGGACATTCGTCGATGGCAAGGTTCCCTCAGCTAGAACATGCATGGCGTGGTGGGGAGGAAGGTGGCACCTGCGACAAGCGATATCATAGAGATGATGTATTTTGTTGCATCCGATACTCGCTTTGTCGGGTGGCGTTCCAAAGCACGTTACGTGCTAGGTTACACCTTGAATAAGAGATTTGGCCGCATAACAGGATGCTACATAGAAATGACGCTTAAGTCACTCTAGCCCAGATGATGACACGTGTAGGGTTGGATGCTGCATAGAAATGACGCTCAAATTACCCCAGCCCAGATGACGACACGTGGAGGGTTGGATGTTGCATAGAAATTACGCTCAAATTACCCCAGCCCAGATGATGACACGTGTAGAGTTGGATGTGAGCCACGCGTCCAAAGTGTAACCGTCTGTTGAGAGAAAATACCTAGGTATAAAAGGTAAACTTAACAGAATTTGCGGAGGTATGTTCATGACGGCTCATTATTTTTGTTGAGAACACTTGAGCACGGTTCTACAGCACTTAGTTTTCTCTCAGTTTTTGGGTGTTCCTGTTATTGACTTGAGTGTCGGAGCGTCACCGGCCGCAAAGGCGCCATACTGTGTTTTCAGGTTCTCAAAGAGACAATCTGTAGCGTGGACTTGAAGCGCACGTGGTGTTAAAGCTGGTGAGGGAAGATCGTGACGAGGCATCATTCTTGCGCTTAGTCAACCGGCAGGATCACATTGACTAATGAAGTAATGTGGTCATTCCAATTTAATATTAGTTATATCATTAAATTATTAATGGATATTTTTCCTTTAAATGAGATGGTGAGATGAAAATGAGTGCACCTAATTTTTTTTTAATAAATTCGGAGTATTTATAGTCAATAAATTAATTTATTTCTCACAAATTCAGACTGAGCATTGTTTAACATACACAAGACTTCGAACTTAATCCTATGATTGGATTCTCAAAATTCATACTTCATACAAGCTAAGTGTCTGGTCTTGCTACTTGTGGAGGTATTTTTCGTGGGAGTATGGGAGAACTTATTGGTGCTTTTTTAGCGTTTATTAAAGTTCAAACTGCTTTGGTTGCTGAGTTTTATGGAGTTATACATGCTATGGAGGAAGCTCAAAAAATGGGACTTACTAATGTCTGGCTTGAATGTGATTCTGCCTTGGTTTGTGTTGCGTTTAATGCTAGGACTAATGTTCCGTGGATGCTTCAGAATCGATGGAATACTTGTCTTAATTTTTGTGGGACAATCAGGTTTAGGGTAACTCATATTTTTCGTGAAGGGAATGCGTGTGCTGATAAGTTGGCTAATTTAGGATTTATTCATAGAGAATCATTTCATTGGTATAATAGACTCTCAGCTAGTCTGTTCTTAGAATTCTTTATGAATAGGTATAATCTACCTATGTATCGTTTTTGTTAACATATGGGTTTTGGTCTAGTCCCCCCATATTTTTGTATTTTCTTTCTTTTTTCTTTTTTTTAATAATATTTTTTTTCATGTGATGGCAAAAAAAAATATTTCTATCAGTAATAATAAAATTACAACATTATCATTATAAATTTTCATTTAACTAGTTAAATAAGTTTAGTATATTATATTTAATGTGTTTGAAAAAAAATGTAATAACATGTATTATTGAGTTATTTGTGTTGTCCGTATATTTCATCAACTACCTCCATGGTATGGTCGAATCTTCTATACTCGAGTTTATCTTGAGAAACCAATAAGTATTCTAAAATAATATATTTAACATAATCATTATACGAAATTATTTTCTAATATTAATATTAATTCGGTAAACCAGACTCAATAATAAAGACTCATGTTAACACTATAAATAATGCTCCAAGATAAGGTAAAGTTACGCATTCTAATAGAATATATTATTTCAACCACCAATAACTAAACCCTGATTTAAACATAGGACTATATTTTGCAGGTATTCCCAACTTTAACCGAGACTAAAAACCAAGATATAGAGAGATGAAGATCGAGATCTAGAAGAGATCGAAGACCGAGACTTGAAAAGACACCGAAAATCAAAACCTAGAAGTAATGGAAGACTGAAATCTAAAAAAGATAAAAACAAATTCATATAGGAGCACGTTTACTATAAAATATTTATATATATATGACACATCAGAAAATATTTAAACGACAACGAGACCTTTCTTATCCATAAAAAACATTATTCTATTACAATTATAATTTTACATTAATAATACGTGAGTAAATTATACTATAAGGATAATTAATATGTGTGCATACCTAGTTAAAACATAACATAAATAAAAAAAATTAAAATCATTTTAATAAACTTTATTTTAAATAGAACACATTGGAATAAAAATCTCCTCCTACATTAGGTCATCCAATCCCAAAATTATTGAGATAAAATTGTCCACATACTAGAACATATTTAAAACTATGCAATGTTCATAGCATCTTACAAATATTCCATAACAATTTGTTGGTCTTTTTATGTCATGCACATGATGAAAATACAAAACCCTAGCTCACTACTCTTACCAAATCATACCTAATATACACACATGCGCTGCTTTCCACCTACTTACTCCCCATCACCATAAGACCTTCATTCTTTCTATCACCGACATTTTCTACCTACTTCATTCAATGTTCTGTGTAAAGAAGAACAAAAATATACAAAGTGAATATAATTAAAAAAAAAACTGTTGTTAAAAATCATTTTATCTTTTATTACTTTTTTCTTATGTGTTCATAATTTATTATGATTTTCTTTATAAACACTTTTTACTATAATATTTTATTTTTATTATTACGGCAAAAAGTGTTATTTATTATAAAAACTCTTTTTTTCTAGATTTGATAAAAAAGTGGTATTTATTTTTTAATTTTTTTTTTTAATTTGAGACAACAATTATCTCGCTAAAAATCAAACCATATTTAGCTTTAATATCAATTATTGGATAAAGTTTTATCCTTATAGTTTATAATTATAATTCAATTATTTTTATTTAAGAGTGTATCAGTTCAAATATTATCTTGATTTTTATTTTTTTAATAAAAAAATTTTGGATTTATTTTTTTCTTATAAAATATATAAATAAAATATAATTAAATTTTTAGATACGTTAAAAAAACAAAAGTATAACTATATATGTAGTTTAAAATATTAAAAGTTAAATTTACTAGAATTTATTAATATTTTAAATTTTTAAAAGGATAATTATAGCAATAAATATAAATTAAAATTTAATAAATATGATTATATCACTACTTAAGTTATTGATGTTCTGTGGATTTATTTTTCATTATTTTTATTTAAAATTTTAAATATGTTTATTATTCAACATATTTTATGATTTTTATTTGAATTATTATGGTTTTTATTAAATAAATATAGTTATTAATTATTTTAAATGGTATATTTATTGATTTAAAATATATAGTTTTTTACAAATTTGAGTTGTTTATCTTATTATTTTAAAAATTAAATACTTAAATGATATATTTATTTATTTTATTTTTAGATTAATAATTTAGTTACAACGTTTAATCCCTATTATTATATTTTTCATGTTATTTATTATATTATTAAATTTATTTTATATCTTAAAATATTTTCAATTGGATTTAAGTTAAATACAAACAATATATAGATAAATATATGTTAGACATTTATTATACTAATTATGGTTTTGGTTAAAATTAAGTAGTTAAATATAAAAATATTTAATAATAATAATAATAAAATAAATATATTATTATTTTTTTAAGTATAATTTTTAATTAATACCTTAAATATTAAAATAAGATTATCATTAAAATAAAATATAGTATGAAAAAACGGAAATATATTAAAAAAATAAATATAAAATAATATTTTATGTTACATTCGAAAACAATTGTTTAAATGTTATATGTGTTATAACAATCAAATGAAATAATTTATAATTATTGTGTAAAAAATTAAACTAAAAAAATGTTGTCTTCATTTTAGAGAACGGTTTTTAAATATTTTCTAAAATTTGAAAAAACTATTTATAATACATTAATGATGCAGAAACCCGTTCTCTTTTTTTCACATCAATATAGTGTTGCTAGAGAGATAAGATATTGTAATGTTTAGAAGAGAAAAATATAAAAACAAGTGATTTCACCATAAATTAAAATTAGTTTATGTATAATTTAATTTATAGAAGCTTTCTTACATAGTTTTCAATTTTTAATTTTTAATTTATATATAAACAATTTTAACTTATGAGAAACTATTTTATTTTTCAAAAAGTATTTATAGAGACATGTACTATTAATGCATAATTGACACCCATAGTCACTTCGCCCTAACCATAATTCTTTGTCATATTTTAATGGTAAGTTGTATTTTTTTCTAATTTAATCATACATTTAAAAATAATTTCAGGGGAATGGTTCTAACTTAATCATCACCTTGAATTCACATAAATATTCTAAATTAAAATTTGTACTACTAATTATAAAAAATATTAAGTAAATAATACTCATTTATGGTTGTGAACATTAACCACTGAGCATGAAGCTTAATCACGTCCCGCACTTCCTCTAAAATCAGTGGAGGATGCAAGTAGAGTCTTACCGAGTATGCAAGGAAGGTTGGTTGCAAACGTTCCACCAACACCGAATTATTGTAAATCCAGGACCAACAAAGACTATTAATGTCATACAGCCCTGGAGTTTGTTCACAACTCGGTTTGCGGACTGTATACCCATGGTAACAAATTCCATTATTATAATAGTAGGCCTTAAAGAGGAGGGTGAATTGTTTATGAAAAAATTTCGTAAATATTGAAGGTAGATTGAAAGAGATGAATCAATTAATTAGATATTAGTTCAGTCAATTTTTAAACTGTTTTTAATATGATTATAGAAAATCAACATGTTGTTTTTGTAAAACAATCGGTTGTTTATATTAGCAATGTTAAAAACAGTTTTAAAGAGAGTAGGGATACAGAGATTAACACACAGAGTTTATACTGGTTCATTTTTTATCAAAAGGTATATCCAGTCCTTAGCAATCACTGAGAATTTACTAAGTAATAAAAAACTTTGATTACACACAACACACCAAAGTGATGATCTTGAACCCTTCAAGAACACACATCACCTTTAGCAAAATACACCACAGTTTTCAGAACAACCTCTGAAACTGCACAACAACAATTCACACAGAATTACAGTAGTCAAGAAATAAGGAATGAAGTGCACTTGGGTACAATCACAGATTAAAGCACAATTAATACAGCACAATCTTATTCCACTCTTAGAAAAGATCCAAAGCTTTTAGCAATCTTGGAAGAACTCATTTGAATGATTTCTCTTGAATAAATTGAGACCAAGAGAATAAAACAACTTATTTAAACTTCAATCAGTTGGTCAAAGCATTTAATGCAAGAGCTAAACCAGTTTAAATCACTTAAAACAAATTAAAGCCACTTAACAGAATTCCGTTAAGGTTTACAGAAAAATAATTGATTGAAAAAACGAAACAACCGATTGAATTTGCTTGACAGCAAAGTCAACCAAAGTCAATCTTTTTCAAATCCTTTTCAAAATGCACCAAGTGTAAAACAACCAGTTGAATCAAAATTTCAACAGGTTGATTTTTCACTTTCCTTTGAAAACACATATTTTTCAAAAGGATTAAAATCAAACAACCTTGGATCATCAATTAGAGTGGATTAACAAATTCAACTACTCAGACACACACACACAACCAGCAACAAAGATCTTCTTGCTTCCACTTGGATTTGGAGACATCAAAGCACCTTGTTCAACATCCACATCTCTTCAAACTGTCATACAATGATACAACGAACCATTGCAACAATACATGACTTTGTTTGCCAAGGCATCCATGAGCATCCTCAATCTACATCCTATCATGGTCATGCATTCAATGAAATTAGGACTCTAACCAGGGTCTTTTTTATATTCCTTCTACGCCAATCCCCCGACTAACATGAATGCCCTTTGAGAACGGGCGGTCATGTACATCAGTATTGAAGAAATTTCAGAGGCTAGAAAACAAGCTAAAGGTTAGATCGCTACTCCACCCTCCAACAACACTCAGAACTTCAAAAAAAGGCATATCAACAAATTTGAAAAGTATACGCCTCTTAATGCCAGCCACAATACAGTGTTATTAGATTACTTGTGTACTACCCAGTACCGAAAAATATTGAGTAAATAATATCCATTTGTGATAATGGGCATTAACCACCTATAGATCTGCATAACTAGGACATATCTTAAAAAATCAACTTTGTTTGCCATGTAAATCAACTTTATATTTAATAACGGATATCAGTTATCCGAATATTTTAGTAGGTCCAAAAGCCTATAATGTAACATTAGATAGTACTTATTTCAACTAAATATGAATTTACTCACTTATCATTTACATATCTTCAAGCTCTTATTGACTTAAGCGTCAAAGAATCTTCTGCAGATGAATTATCACTCAAATTTCACTATCAAAACTCGACAACCAGTCAATTAGTTTTGACAACTTAGATATCCACTTCAAATTATTTCAGCTCATCACCACTAACTTTTTTTTTAATTAAGTAGATAAGAGAACACGATATAAAATTTGAGAAATATTAATGCATTATGTTAAAATGTAATGACAAACAGAAAAAAAAGTTATGTTTATCAGATTGAAAATCATTCTTCCACTGTTTTATATTTGAAGCATTAATATTTTACCAATTTAAAAATGTTTCATTCACAAAAAATATTAACTCCTATTTCATATTAATTGAAAATCTAGCAATCATTTGAGGTCTTTAACAACTAAATCAAAATAATGCTTCCTGATCTAGTTTTTGAACATATTTAAATGTATTCTATTAAGTTTTTTTACACATTGATATAAAGTATTTATGGATTTTATTGATAATTAATATATGTGAGAAACATTGACTGGTCATGTGAAATTTTTTTCGATCACAATTTTAAAATTAATATTCTTAAAATATTATTTACAACATATTACGGTAGATAAGATAATCTTATTTTGATCTTTGTCAAAAAGTATTTATTATAATAAACAAATAATTTATAATATTATAATAAAATATGAAAAAGGAGTATATTCAAAATTTTATAAGTGTATTATTTTCTGAATTTATCAAGGGAAGTGTGACCAGATCTTAACTTCATCTTAATTCTTGGCACCACAACATGGGTGCCAAAATAAATTGGGCTTTTTTTACTTTGGGCCTGACGGTTGCAAGGGCCTGTTGGCTTTGGGTTTGAATACAATTTCATTTTCGAGCCTATCGTGGATTGAATGATCAGAGGATGGCAAATTCTCCTTGCACTCCAATGCCTCCTTCCTGCACCTCTATATATTTTGTAAATGATAAATATACCTTATATTTGAGGTTTTATCCGTGTTTGTGGGTGGTTGCTGGTGTTTGTGGCTGTAAGTGGTGGCTGTAGGTAGTGGTTGAAGGTGCTGAAGCCTAGTTGGATGAGTTCTGTGTGCTTTTTATTATTGTTTTTTTTTTTCATGATATATATCAAATTGTTTATTCCGTCTTTTGTTTTTAATTACCGATTTGTTCATTCTAGTATGTGTAATCGGATTCAGGATTGTATACTAAAATGTACATATCAGTTAGTAAATGATAGTTACAATCCTAAATTTAGTTACACATATACTATAATGAACAAACCGAGATTTAAAAAAAAGTACATCAAATAAACCATCCAACATGTATAATCGGATTTGGACATATACATAATGAATCAATATATACCGCTTCATACATTCCGGTATGTAAAATTGTACAATGGTTTGTACATTTCAGCACTAAAAAAAACAACTTAGAAAATGTAAAAATGGTGGCTACACATTCAAAAGAGAAGAACTTACCTTCACAACGCTTCCTTCAACCTCGCAAGCCTCGTCTACCACTCGAAACTGAAATTTCTCTTTGGACCACACGGGGTGCCAATGTGGAGGGAAATGGAGGTGCTCTAAGAAGAGAAATAGGGTTTATTAAAGGCTAAAAATGTAATTTTAATTTAATTAATGGAGGTGTAGGAAGAAGTCATTGAGGTGCAGGGAGAATTTTCCTCAGAGGATTGAGTTGTCGTGATGAGGCTTTTGCTTTCTCTATCCAACAAAATTTGAACCCACATCCTACACTGACGTGAAATTAAAAAAAATATCCTTTTTAATTTTTAAATAGAAAGGAGAGTACATGTCAAACTATATTCATATTTCAGAATACATTTTTAGATTTAGGTTTTCAGAATATTTTTTTGAATTAGACTTTTTGGAACAACTTTATGAAATAGTCTTCCAAATGTTTGGTTTCCCAAACTCTCTTTTCAATAATATGTTTTTCGACCTTTTTTTTACTAGAATTTCTTTTCCATAATTTATTATTTGTATTATGAATTTATTTTTTTAAAATAAGATTTCGATTTTTCAATTTTATTATAAAATTTCATTTTCAGAATAAAAAGAATCTATTCTAAATTTCCTTTTTTATAATGTATTTTCAATTCTAAAATTTCAATTTCAAAATAAATAGCAATTTTTAAATTTCAAAAATTGGGTGAAGTTAGAATTGATTGGGTTCGGGAAGCAAAAGGCAATGCATAGTGGGAGAGTGACCTTATGAATTTTTCCTAAGTTCATTGAATAAAAACTTATCACATTCCATATTTATTTAATTAAAAACTAATTGTATTTGCAGTGTGATTATCTTTACTCAACTATTGTAACGAGTGTTTTGAAATATAAATGCATAGAAAAAGAAAGAGACAATTGTGTAATTTTTTAATATAAAAAAGAGGGTAAATTATGCATTGGATAATTGTAAAATAGCGAAATTAATACATAAGTTCTTGTGTTAATTTAATTCCCACAAAATGTAAATATGTTTTGAGGTCTTTATTATTAACAATGTTAAATAAAAATATGACGTGGGTAAGTCATTATGTCTTTCAACACTCTTAGATTTAATAAAGATTTCATTTTAAACCATTATCATTCCAAAGTCACTGATGACGTCCCCACCTTCTCCTAGGAAGATGAAAGTGCTCCAAAAATGGTATTAAGAATGAAACTAAAATTATAATAAGAATTTGATATTTTTTTAAACTTTTGTACTTGTTTCTTTATTTTTTTTCTAGTTAAAGATTTTTTATAGACATTATTTTGCATTAGTTAATTAGATGACTTATGAATGAATATACTCCGTGGATAAGTTTAATGGTCTTATGTTTATAATATAAATAAGTCTGTTAATTTTTTTAAAATCGTTTAAAACTTGTTTTTATTTTATTTTATTTAAGCTTATGTTTTATGCGAGAAATCCATGTTATTGGATAAAACTTTTTATTCTTGTATTTGGACTACAAATTTATGGTAACAACAAATCTTCTTCCTCTTATTACTTATTTGTAATTATAACGTTTTTTACTTATTTGTTATTATAACGTTTTTTTAATCTTTAAATCTCATCCACATTCTCTTATTTTCTAATTGTTCGATGAAAATTATTGGAAATAATAATTATTTTTAATTATTGATTAGATATTTAATTACCATGAAAAAATTATTAGACACGAACAATATAGTATATACAACAGTCCCAATATTTATTATTTTAATGTTAACAAATAATATTTATTATTTTAATGTTAACAAATATAAGTTTTAAAGAACTAATGTTTGCTCAACAAGAGATTAACATGTATTAAAGTTATGAAAGAATTCATTACTTCAACAAACAGGCAAGATAAATAAATGTTTTTAACTCAATCATGTTAAATAGTGTCTACCTTAAAAGTGATGATAAATATAATCAAATATGTTCTGATCTCTAGTTTGTTCAGATGACATTATTAAAATTAATCATTGCATTTGAGGTATTGTTTCCATCGTTTTTAAAATGTGCATCGGAAGGTTAAGAGGAGAATATATATTTAAATTTTTCTTGGTTTCGATTCTTAGGCGATAATGGGACTATTGAGCATATTGGAGCAAACCCCTCAGTCAAGGGACAAGGGAATGAGGGTTTGCTTTGGAACCTCATTTCAATCCCCATAGACAATGAGATATTGTTCGTTTTGGAGCTCAGAACCACAGTTTTGTCCTTAAAAATCGTTTCAAAAAGTTAAGGGAAGAAGGTGTTTTTAAATTGTTCTTGGTCTCGACTCCTAAATGATGTGAGACTATCCAAAATCATCAAGTATCCAAAATCAATAAGTAGAAGATGCATCTACAAAAACTAGAACTTTTACTGGTACGATAAATCGTTTAGGTTGACCAACCAAATTTCAAGGAGAGAAAAAAGTTGCATGTTAACATGTAACTTCATTCAAGTATTTGCTCACAAAACACATGAAATCTTTTGTCTCTAGATGACTTACAAGCTATAGTTGATTTTTGAAAAAAACCATAAAAAGACTAGGACATATACCTATTTATAAAAAAAATAATAACTTTTGGAAGAAACATACACAAGTTCAATCTTATGAAAATAATTAAGAAAAAGAAAATCATGACCATTTGTGCAAAAATTTGTAAGACATAACACTAGAGCGTGTAATTTTAGAGACTTATTATTTATTGACCTTTCACATGTTGTGTTTGCTTCAACTAATTTACTATTAACAAATACGGAAAAACATTTGGATCTAGTGATGGGTATGTCCGTGAGGTTTCACTATTCACATCCCCCATCATTTGCAAAGAAAGACAAAAAAGGCCACATGAACATTTGGGGAAAATACCTTTGTGTCATTGTTTTTGTTGTGGTGGTGTGGTGACTCGTGGTGGTTTCAGGTTTTATGAAGCTGTTATGAAATGTCAAAGCCATTTGGTTACCTAACATAGCTATAATGGAATTGCATGATTAACACACATAAATCGATCTTAAGTGGATAATCGATTCTCATTTGGTTATAAGGTTCATGTTAGTCGATTATAAGTATCACTCTAAGAATATTAATCGACTATCTAAAGATTTTCATTGCATGCATAATCAATTAAGTTGTGCCTTTAATATGAGGCTTAATCGATTCTCCAAGTGTGTTTGCTTCTGTACAATTGATTAAGTTTGTTTCTTATCACTCTTCTTCGGTACATTAATGCGTTGCAGAGCAAGAAATGTGCCAGCAAGAATAACCAGAAGAAACTTGAACTGACATTAATACAGTTATGAATAGCTTCAACAAGTACATTTTGTCTTCTTTCTTTAAAATAATTTCAACTTAAAATAATATTATAATTATAACATATGCATTGGGGTAAAAAATATTTCAAATATCAGACTACATATTTCATATAGGTTGATTAATTCACACAAATAAATAAATCATATACCTGTAAAAGTAATAATTAAAACTTGAATTATTTAATTTTTTATTTAATAATGTGTTTAACATTTTGCTTTATTGTGTATTGAGCATGTAATTTTTTAATTTTTAATTAAAGTCTTAATTTTCATGAATTATATTTTATTAATTATATAAGACATTAAAGAATATTTATACTTTTTTTAAAAGTTTGTCTTAAAATATAGGTGGATGGGTCTCTTTAACTTAATGAGTTAAAGTAGATTAATATATTTTAGATTATATGTAAATTGTGCATCTTTAAATAAAAAAAATGTTATGCTAATTCCAAGCAAAATAACAATGTTTGAGATGTAGTTGAAAAAACGGGGAGACGATACCTAGGGTTTCATGAATTGGAGAGCTGATTGCGTTGCTGCTTGGCGTAGGTGAGAGTATGAACTCCTTCTGGTGGAGCAGAGCCTTTGGGGAGCCATTGGTGCGGGGTGCGTGAGTCTACGGGGACTGCATTGGTGGCGGTGGGTATACGTGGAGGGCAATCATTCTTGTTTGTTGGAGTGCAAAGTAGGAGGATGGTGGTGGGAGTCTTGTAAGTTTAAGAATGGTAGAGCTCCCTCCCTCTTTATTGATAGCTCGGAGTTATTTGAAAGAGTAAGAAGTGGTTCCAATTAAAAAGTCATGTGTTACACAAGGATAAAGAAAAACTTTTGCTCTGGGCAATACCTGCTATCTGGATTGAAGAGGAAGATTACATGGCAGGTCTTGAAGATTGTAAGAATCATCTACATGGGAGAATTATTTTATCTAAGGGGGATGCACCCCCACACACTTGGATTTAAACAAAAAGTTGCAACTTGTGTGGAAAGCGCTCGGACCATGGAAAGTTATACTGCTTGACAAAGGTTTTTATGAATTTGAGTTTTCTTCTTTAGAAGACATGAGGTGGGTTCTCCCTAGTTTCTTGAAACTATTTTCCAAGACAAAGGATATTGTTCCATCTACTATGAAAAGTGTTCTTGCCGGTTGACTTCGAACGGATTGAATGGGCAATCTCCTCTTCTGCTTTGTCTCCAATTGTTGCTTCAAGGTATCGCTTCACTAAGACAAAGAGGCTCTTCGTGTTGATCACTCTTTGATGATCAAGTCAGTGAGAGCATTCTAATATCAAATCAGTTTCAGTCTTAAATATTCAGAAAGAGCGTACCTTTCCTTGGGGTCTCAAGCCCCTTTTATAGATATCCCTTCAACGGTTTTCTCCAATCAGAACGAGATTTCAATGGGGAGAATATAATCTCAACAAAAAACATATAATCATAACAAAAAAACATATTGTTTACGTGCACCTTTATTTTTCGGGTGCTAAATGTACCGCCCAGGTGGTCAGAAGTGATGACGTGGCAGCAAGCTATTATATAGGTGTGTTGAACGGGACACCTGACTGGCATAAGGGAAGGAAGTCGGGGGGCTCGTGTGGTCGCCAGTTATTAAGTTGGCGTGCTCCGATCTTTAGCATACCTAAACCGGCGGTCACCGGGTTTGAGATGAAGTCGCCAGATGCGAACCTAGGCGACCAAGTGATTAGAGATCGCCGAAAGAAGGATACCGCCGAAGGATCAGGGAAGCTTGTTCCAGGCTTTAGAAGTAGAGGATGAAGTCGTCAGATAGTCATTCCCTAGCTAGCCAGAGGTTGAGGTCGAGGAACAGCTTACCCGAGCATGCACGATGAGGCAAGTAAAGTAGATCATGAAGGCGGCCGGCGAGACCACAGGGAAGGTGTGTATGAAGACACCCGTACTCGCCACACAGAAGAGATCGCGCTCCAAGGCAGCTATACACCGAGTTACTCCTTGCATGGATAACTTAGTCGAATAAGCCTGAAGAGTAATAAGTGACGCCCAAGTCAAGGATGCTCCAAATGGTGACACGTGTACAGCTGGATGCGAGCCACGTGTCCAGATGTGTAACTGTCAGGAGAGAGAAAGTGCACAGGTATATAAGAGATTCTAACGAACTTCTGAGGTACGCGCGTTTTAGAATATTTCTTTTACGCTTGTGAGAACTTGAGTACACTGAGAGAGAATCTTGCACGGTTCCAGAGAGTTCTTGAGTTTTCTCTTAGTATTTGGTGGTTCAGTCGCTGACTTGGGCGTCGGAGCGTGATCGGCCGCAGCGGCGCCATTCTGTCTTTTTGCAGGTTCTTGAGGTGAATCAAAGCGAAGGACGAAAGCTAACACGGCGCAAAGTCGATCCAGATCTGACGAGGCAAGGCTCTTGCGTCTTGGTCAACAGGCAGGATCATCAGGCGCCCACCGTGGGACCGTGTAAAACTTGTTCCCATCCGCAGCGTGAGTTCTTGGAGTTTCTGCAGTTTCTGTGTGGTTGTGTGCTGGTGCAACCATTTTCCGCTGTTCGTTGAAGTTTCTTTCGGTAAATACGTATTTCCCGCCGTTCATTCGAGCTTTGTTCGGTAAATTCGTGTTTTCCACCGTACGTTCGAAGTTTAGTTCGAAGAATTGAGGTTTTTCCCCGCTTGTTGAGTTCTTGTTCGGTGAGGAGAAGTTTTTCGCTGTTTACGCGAGTTTTAATCGGTGAGATCGAAGTTTTTCGCTGTTTTGACCGGTGAATCAGAAGTTTTGGTGGAGAAGTGGTAGGTTCGTGCTGAGATTGCGAGTTTCTGCGAAGGTCTTTGCTGTTGAGTTTGTGTTCTTGAAGTTCTTTGGAGTTCACGAAGTTCTGATCGATTGACTGTTGGATCGATCGTTGCTGAAGGAGGTTTTGATCGTCGCTCGTTGTGGTCTGCTAAGTTTTCATGAGAAAGATGAGAAGCAACCGTTCAAGTCCAGTTGTGCCAGTTGCTGCTGAAGGCGCCATGACTATGGTGCAGATGGTGGAGATCATGCGTGCGCTGCAGGCGAATGTGGAGGCCTCGCGCATAGAGCAGGCAAAGATGCATGAGGACCTAGTCGCCTCTCAGGCCAGGAATGAAGAGCTCAGCAGAGTGACTGAGGAGTTGCGCCAAGCTCTTCAGGAGCAGAGAGGGCGCCCAGTCGCTGAAGAAGTCGCACCGTCGTCGCCACCTCGCGTTTTCCCCATGCCATTTGCTCAGGCGATCACGGACACGCCTATCCCTGCGAGTGTGGTACCCGTGAAGGCTACTTTCACCGGCGTGGAGGATCCTGAGGCACATCTCACCACGTTCCACACGCAGATGATGCTGTCAGGAGGCTCGGATGCTGTGTATTGCAAGATGTTTGTGAGCACGCTCCAGGGAACAACGTTGGAATGGTTTGTGAGCCTGCCTACAGGTCACGTAACCAATTTCCAGCAGTTTTCGAAGCTTTTCGTCGAGCAGTACATAGTGAACAAGGCGCCGCCTAGGGGGTCTTATGATCTGTTCGACATAAGGCAGTACCAGGGAGAGTCCCTCAGGGACTACTTGCGTTTTGGGGCACAGATGGTCCGCTCGCCGGCCAAGGACGAAGAGATGTTGGTCTACGCCTTCAAGAAGGGCGTGCTGCCGGGACCTTTCTGCGAGGCGTTGATCAGGGCTCACCCCGCCACGTTTGCTGAGGTTAGGCGACTTGCGGTGGCCCACATCGCCGATGAGAGTGAGGTCGCCGAGAAGAGAGGGAGCGTGGCTCCCGCTAGGCCACGTGCCCAGACCAGGATCCAGCCGCAGAGGGTGCTGGAGACAGCGGCGGCTAAGAGGGATCAAAGGGCCCGCCATCCTTATGATCCAAGGAAAAATAAGGGCAGGGGCCCAGGGCGCCCCAGGGAGTACAATCGCCCACCAAAGCATAAGTTTGTCATGGGGTTGGCGGACCTGATCGCCATTCCCAATATAGCAGCCAGGCTCAAGGCACCTGAGAAAGTGGGCGACAAGGTGTTAGGACCAAAGCCCGACGCCTGGTGCGAATTCCACCAGGGTTTTGGTCACACCGTGGATTCATGTTTGGCCTTGGGATACCAGCTCGACGACCTGGTCAAGAGCGGGTTCCTAAATGATTACTTGCTGGACAGGAGGGCGGGGGGAGCGTCGAGCTCCCAGCCAGCAGGTGGTGAGGTTCAGCAGCACGAGATGCCCACTCATGGAGAGATCCACACCATCGCAGGAGGTTTCTCGGGTGGTGGATGCACTGCGTCACAGAGGAAGAAGTATGCGAGGTCTGTGATGACGGTGGACATGTTCGAGGACCACTCGCCAGACGTGGACATCACGTTCACAAGGGAAGATCTCAGGGACGTTGTGCCTCATGACAACGATCCAATAGTCATCTCGCTTGTTACGGCGAGAAGGAAGGTCCACAGGGTTCTGGTGGACCAAGGAAGCTCGGCAGATGTGATGTTCTGGCCGACTTTCACACAGCTGCAGTTGCCCCTTGACCAGCTGAGGCCCTATGGAGGGTGCTTGTATGGTTTTGTTGGCGATCAGGTGGAGGTCAGGGGGTACATAGAGTTAAGAACTACATTCACGGATGAGGCGGGCTCGAGGACGGAGAAAATCAAGTACCTCGTCGTGAATGCTCCCTCAGCTTATAACATTCTGTTGGAAAGACCAACGCTCAACAGAATAGGAGCTGTGCCTTCCACCAGGCACATGAAGGTGAAGTTACCATCGATGGAAGGGGTGGTGATCACCATCAAATCTGACCAGAAGGGGGCGAAGAAATGCTATGAGAATAGCCTCAAGAATAAGAGGTCAGTGAGTTACATCACAACGACGCCGCCTCCCAGCGTGAAGCCCAGGCCAACAGAATGGCGAGTTGTTGATGCAGCGATGGAGGTGGCCGCCGGGGGTGACGTCGCCATGATGGATGCTGAGGCTGAGGGAGAGAACGCCGATCGGGAAGAAGAGGCGAGGAACCGCCCAGAGGAAGCGAGGGAACTGGGAATCGCCAGGGCGGTGATCGCCAGGGAAGCTAGACCCAAACCCGTCGAGGAGTGGCTCGAAAGGGAGATCGGGGGAAAGGTCTTCAAGCTGGGAAGATCCTTGGAGGCTGAGCTCCAAGACCAGATCGCCAAGGTGATAGAGCGGCATCTGGATGCTTTTGCATGGTCTGCTTCAGACATGCCGGGAATCGACCCCGACTTCTTGTGCCACCATCTAGCAATGGACAACCAGGTCAGGCCGGTGCGACAAAGAAGAAGGAAGTTCAACGAGGAGAGAAGACAAGCGATCAAGGATGAAACACAGAAGCTCCTCGCCGCAGGCCATATCAGGGAAGTCTAGTACCCTGAGTGGCTGGCCAATGTCGTACTGGTGAAGAAAAGCAATGGGAAGTGGTGCATGTGCGTCGATTTCACTGACCTAAACAAGGCTTGCCCAAAGGATCCGTATCCTTTGCCAAGCATAGACGCCCTGGTTGACAGTGCTGCAGGGTGCAAGTTGCTGAGCTTCCTGGACGCCGTCTCGGGGTACAACCAGATAAAGATGCATCCCATGGATGAAGAGAAGACAACCTTCATGACCGAGAGATCGTGCTACTGCTACAAGGTGATGCCCTTTGGGCTGAAGAACGCGGGGGCCACGTACCAAAGGTTGATGGATAGGGTACTTGCACCAATGCTGGGGAGGAATGTGCAAACGTACGTGGATGATATGGTCGTGACCTCGCCGGAGAAGAGCAAGCACGTTGCGGACTTGGAGGAGTTGTTCACCACAATCGCCAAGTTCAGGTTAAAGCTGAACCCCGAGAAGTGCATTTTTGGCGTGGAGGCGGGAAAGTTCTTGGGATTCCTCTTAACTGAAAGAGGAATAGAGGCCAATCCTGATAAGTGTGATGCCATCTTGGCAATGAGGAGCCCGGCTACCGTGAAGGAGGTGCAGCAACTTACAGGTCGGATGGCCGCCCTGTCTCGTTTCGTATCAGCTAGCAGAGAGAAGGGTCACCCGTACTTTCAGTGTTTAAGGCGGAACAACAAGTTTTCCTGGACGAAGGAGTGTGAAGAGGCCTTCGTCAAGCTTAAAGAGTACCTGGCGAGCCCGCCGGTTTTGTGCAAACCGTTGGTGGGAACCCCTCTCAGGTTGTACTTTGCTGTGACTGAGAGGGCGGTGAGTGCGGTGCTCGCCCAAGACCAAGATCAGGCTCAGAAGCCTATTTACTTCGTCAGCAAGGTGCTGCAGGGCCCGGAGGTGAGATATCAGGCCTTGGAGAAAGCTGCATTGGCTGTTGTATTTTCGGCGAGGAGGTTGCGCCATTATTTTCACAGTTTTACCATACTGGTGATGACCGACTTGCCCATCCAAAAAGTCCTGAAGAAGCCTGATGTAGCTAGTAGGATGGTGAAGTGGGCGGTGGAGCTGTCGGAGTTCGATATCAAGTACGAGTCCCGAGGTCCGATCAAGGGGCAGATTTTCGCTGATTTTGTGGTCGAGCTCTCGTCAGAAGCAGCGCGAGTTGAGGGGGATGATTTCCGTTGGGTGCTCTCGGTGGACGGATCGTCGAACCAGCAGGGTAGCGGTGCTGGAGTCATCCTGGAAGGGCCCAACGGTGTGCTGATTGAGCAGTCCCTGAGGTTTGCTTTCAAAGCCAGCAACAATCAAGCAGAATATGAGGCGCTGATCGCCGGAATCTTGCTGGCCAAGGAGATGGGAGCTAGGGTGCTGATGGCTAAGAGTGACTCGTTGTTGGTCACGGGACAAGTAACAGGCGAGTTCCAGGCCAAGGATCCACAAATGGCGGCTTACCTGGAGTATGTGCGGGAGTTGAAGAGTTCCTTTGTCTCCTTTGAAGTGGTGCATGTGCCCAGAGAGCAGAATGCCCGAGCTGACTTGCTAGCTAAGCTCGCCAGTTCGAGCAAGGGGGGTAGACAGAGGACGGTGATCCAAGAAACTCTGAAAACGCCTAGAGCATTTGTGGTAGACCACCTGGTTCTTCAAATAAGCAAGTCGACGGAGAAAGCGGCGAGGAGTCACAGGTCTTTAACTCAGGAGACCTTGAGATCGCCGAGAATAAGAGCATGTCGGGGGGAGAAGGTGAACGTGGCGCAGGTCTGTGCTACCCATGAGCCAGACACCTGGATAACACAGTACAAGCGATGCCTGGCAGATGGCCTTCTCCCACTGGATCTGACGGAGGCCAGGAAGATAAAGAAGAACTCCAGCAAGTTCACGATGATTGATGGCGAGTTGTATAGGTTTGGGTTCACACACCCACTCCTGGAATGTGTGCACGGAGAGAAATGTGCAAGAATTATGGCCGAGCTCCATGAAGGGATATGCGGAAGTCACGTCGGGGGTCGAGCTCTGGCCGCGAGAACCCTCCGTGCAGGTTACTACTGGCCAACAATGAGGGAGGACTGCAAGAAGTATGCACAGTGTTGCAAGCAATGTCAGCAGCACGCCGATTGGCATAAAGCGCCTCTTGAAGAGTTGAAGTCGATTTACAGCCCTTGGTCGTTTCATACGTGGGGATCGACATTCTGGGACCTTTCCCATTGGCGATCAGGCAGATGAAGTACTTGGTGGTGGCGATTGAATATTTCACCAAGTGGATCGAAGCAGAACCAGTAGCCCAGATCACCGCACACAAGATCGAGAGCTTTGTGTGGAAGAACATCGTGTGCCGGTTTGGTGTGCCTAAGCGTCTGGTGTCAGACAACGGGACTCAATTTGCAAGTCACCTGTTGAAGAAGCTGTGCGAAGAGGTGGGAATTCAACAAGTGTTTGCATCCATCGAGCATCCCCAGACAAATGGCCAAGTAGAGTCCGCCAATCGGGTATTGCTAAGAGGCTTGAAGAGAAGGCTAGAGAAGGCCAAGGGATCGTGGGCTGAGGAGGTACCCCGCATAGTTTGGGCGTACCACACCACCGAGCAGTCAGGAACCCATGAGACCCCGTTTAGCTTGATCTATGGGTGCGACGCAATGATTCCAGTGGAGATCCAGGAGAGCTCGCCAAGATTCCAGAACTTTGTAGCGGAAGACTCGAATGAGGAAAGAAGGTTGAATCTGGATTTGCTAGATGAGGTCAGGGAAGAGGCAAGAGTAAAAGCCGAGGCAGTAAAAAGAAGGATTGAACGAAGGTATAACTCGAAGGTGATGCCAAGGCAGTTTAAAGAAGGCGACCTGGTGATGAGAAAGGCCCACCAGTACGAGATGGAGAACAAGTTGTCGCCTAAGTGGACGGGACCGTTCAGAATAACCGAGGCGCTCGGGAACGGCGCCTACCGCTTAGAAACATTGGAAGGAGGGGCGATTCCTCGCACTTGGAACGCCACGCACCTCAAGTTATATTACAGTTGAAGCTTTGTAAGTAAAAACAAACACGAAGAGTTTTGCAAGCTTTCTGTTAAAACAGTTTGAAGGGGGCACTCTTTTTTCCCTAAGGAGGGTTTTTAATGAGGCCACCCAATAAAGAAGAGTTTTCAAAGTTTAAAGTGTTTTAGATTGCATGCTTGTTGTTACGAAAGTTTTAGAAAAAGACCTTGTCACTCGTATGTGATTTAAAGGCAAGTTTGAAGTTATGTTGCATGCTTTCTAAAAAGTTTTTAAGTCCCCATCGCTTTTCGGCGATTGGCGGCATCAGTAAGTTTTAAAGTCCTCATCGTCTTTCGGCGATCGGAGGCACCAGCAACGTTTAAATGACCTCAACGCCCTCGCGCGTCCTGAGGCGAGAAAGAGATTAAAAGACCTCATCGCCGTCGAGCGAGTGCAGGCGAGAAAGAGAAAAAGTCCTCAGTGCCTCCAGGGGAGAGAAGATGTAGCGCCTGGGGCAATGTAGAGGCACCAGTAAAAAGTCCTCAGTGCCTCCAGGGGAGAGAAGATGTAGCCCCTGGGGCAATGTAGAGGCACGAGATAAAGACCTTCTCGCCGTTGAGCGAGTTCAGGCAAGATAAAGACCTTCTCGCCGTCGAGCGAGTTCAGGCGAGTTAAAGACCTTCTCGCCGTCAAGCGAGTTCAGGCAAGATAAAATCCTTCTCGTCTCGAACGAGTTCAGGTACGGTGTAGAGGGTGGAAGAAGTTTGAAGGATGGCTAAGGTAGGTTCGAAGGGAACGCCTAGCTTTTCGACTTATTGTTCTGAAACTCAGGGAGGTAGAGAAGGATCCGAAAGGCGCCTCTACCCCCCAGATGAGGGAACAATAGCCAAGTTACGAAGGCAAAAGGGGGCTTACATCGCCAGGACCCTCGATGGCAAGAGTAAGGGCCCATTCTGATGGAGCAGATCAGGTGAACTACATCTTAAACTATCAGTTGGATTGAAACTTGCTGTTTAGTAAGTAGTTTCGCGCTGAAGTCCGTTGTCTTAAAGTTCACAAGTTATTAAAATGCCGTCGTTCGAAAGGTGATAATTTGATCGAGTTTGAAGCAGTAAGTAAACGGTAGAATCGCTGAATTATTTTCCTTAAGCGGTTTCTACTACGAAAGGCAGAGTAAACAAAGAGACTAGGTGTAGAAGCGAAGAAGTTATAATAAGAGCAGTATCAGTTCAAGTACATAAGAAGAGAGGAAAAATATTACAAGCAAGGCCTAAAGATTGTGCAAAAAGATATCAGGGAATAAGCGGTGGAGGGAGATGACTAATCTTCAGAAGGCACGATCTTCCCATCCACCACTTCATTATATAGTGATACCATGGAGAGGTCGAGCTCGGGGTACTGGCAGGCGATTTGCTCCAGGGTGGCGTCGAACCCAGCAGCGAGGACTTGGGCGGAGCTCAGTTCGAGCTCTTCGTTTTGCTTTTTGAGCCCCTCGGTTTGCTGTTCTAGCTCGTCAGCTCGTTTCTTCAGTTCTTCAGTTTTCTCACGAGCTTGAACGAGGTCTTCAGCAACCTTTTTGCTTTCCTCCCGCGCCTGGGCCAGCTCTGCAACAGTTCTTTTGTTTTCCTCTCTAGCTTCGGCGAGCTCAGCCACGGCGTCGTTCCTCTCCTTTTCGACCTTTTCAAGGAGAACCTCCCGATCAACCGACCTTTTCTCGAGGTTCTCTACCTTGGCCGCATCCGCTTTTATTGATGCCTCCAAGTCAGCCACCTTGAGTCGGTAGGGAACCAGCTTACTCTCCAGCTCGATTTTCTCTTGAGCTAGGAGGTGCAGTTTCTGGCGTAGATCGGAGGCCTCCTTGCGTGCAACCCTCAGCTCGGCACTCATGGCGTCTTCCACCCTTGAGTGATCAATCTCCGCCATCATGAGGTTGTAGGACAGCTTCTCCGCCTCGATCCTTATCAGGCGATTCTCCTATTGGAGTGTGGAGATATCATCCTGAAGTTTTTTGGTGGAGCTCTCCACAGATTTTGTTATGATGGAGGGGAGGTCCTCTGCCATCATTTTGAGCTTAGCTGTGAAGGGCCCCCAGATTTCTTTGACCGCGGGGGGAAGGCTTGCAGCCGCTGTTGGTGGAGGGGCTGAAGGGGCCTGGTGCTGACTCTCACCACCACCCTCTTGAATTGGTTGAGGAAGTTGGGTTTCCTGGCGTGGTGGTGAAGAGGGGGACTCGGTAATGAGTATTGGCGAGTTGTGAGCGCCCTCGTCCCCACCTGGTGCAGCTTCAGCGATTGAGGCAGTTGAAGGAGGACCCTCTCCAGCAGATACAAATGGCGTGGAGGCGCTCGGAGGGTTCTCCATGAAGTTGGGCTCATTGCCTTCAACCGCAGGAAGTGCAGCTGCCAAGGGTATCGCTTGGACTGGCGGTGTTGGAGCTGGGGGAGAAGGCGGTGTTGGTGTTGGTAGAGCAGGTGGTGAAGAAGGTGCCACCCTTCTCCTTTTGGTAATGAGGCCGTCTTCAGTTGCCTCATCATCTTCATCTTCGTCTTCTTGAACCACTTGAGGAGTTTTCCTCTTTGGTTTCTTTAAGACGAGCTTCTTTCATTGAGGGGCGGGCAGTGCCGCTGGAGGAGCTGGGCCTTGAGGGGGCGATCTGCCCTGGGCAGCGGCGATCTCCACCACCGAGTTTGGCACGGTTTGAGAGCCCGACGCCAATCTATGGGTTCGGGCGAGCGCCCTCAGTTCGGCCAATTTGCCTTTGCCCAACATGAGATCTGCACAGTGCAAAAATATACAAGTAAGCGCGAAGGCAAAAGTAAAATATACGAGTACGGGTGCGAATGATGCAAACAAATGGTGCAGGAAATAAAAACCAAGTCTAATGCGCCACAAGCAGGACGCCCAATAATAGATAACAGAGATGCAGCACAAGACGAAAACCTAAAAGTCGAGGTAAGCGCTAACCTATGTGAGCTTCGAGTTGGCCCTCGAGGAACTCGAAGGTGATTATTGCGGAGGTGGGGAAGGTGATGTTAGCGGCTGCTACGCCTTTCCAGAAGAGGCATAGATCCTTGTCCAACTCGCCCATGTTGTCAGGACTTCTTGGCCTTCTGAAGCTTTCCTTGGAGTCCTTACTTCCCTTGTTTACCCAGTACAAGGGAAAGCCATCGAGCAGCGAAGCGTCTTGATCATTTTGGCGCACTTGGACGAACTTTCCCTTCCAATCTTTGTAAGATTGCTGGAAGATGGAGAGGATCGATCTCCCAACAATTCCGTTTAAGCTCACCCAGAGGCGGTCTCCAGGATTCTTGGCCTCGAACAGGAAAAGGAAGACGTCTACCGAGGCCGGTAGTCCCAAGTGCGTGCACATAATTTGAAATGCCCGCACGAATGCCCAGCTGTTGGGATGGAGCTGGGCAGCGGCGATGTTGAGCTCGGTCAATAGTTCCCGTTCAAAACGGGTGAAAGGAAGCCTGAGTTTCACCTTCTTGAAGAGAGTGGTGTAAATGAAGCAGAACAACTCGCCGTTGTTCCCCTTGTCATCCACGCAGATTGGCACGTCAGGAGGGCAAGGCAGCACCATCAGTTTGTCGTTGTGCTCCTTGTGGAACGAGAGGTTGGGTTCGTCCCCTTTCTTCAACCGTAGCACCGCCAACGCAGAGTTTACTGAAGAAGTCTCCTTCAGCAAAGTTGGGGTGGCCCATGGGTAGAGTTTTTTGTAGTCTGGAGTGGGAATGGAGGCTCCTCCGGCGACTGGTGGGGTTGCCTGAGCAAGGTTGGGACGAGAGGTTGCAGGCCTCTCAGCCTGGGAAGAGGGAGCACCAGATGCTCGCGGTAGGTTATGCGCTTGGGATGGAGGGTTTCGTGATGAAGGAGGAGGATTCGCGGTGGTCTTTGTACGAGCCATCGCGGGAACTGCAAAGGAAAAGGAAAAAGAAATATGAACGAAGGTTGTAGAGATCGACTCGATTGTGGACGAAGGATGAAAAAAAAAACGAACAAACGAGAGTTCGTTGTGATGAGAGTAGTGGAAGACGAAGCCCTAAGTTGCGAGAAGGAAGAAGAAAGGAAAAAAACAACCCACAGCGTATGCACCAGACAGATAATGGATGATGCGAATCGGTTAAAATGCAGCAGGTATCAACAGAATGAGTAAAAGAGGTACCTTTCGATGATCAGATGAGCGTTGAAGGGAGTTGGGGATTGAGAGAGTTGAAGAGCGTCGTGGGTTTGCAGAGGTAACTCAGAGCGTTTTTGAGAAGGCAGAGAGATGATGAAACAGTAAAAATGAAAGGGTTTAAGGGTTTTTCAAATGTTTTTGGAAGCGCAAACGACAGCTATAGATGACCGTTGATGAAGCCACGTGTCGAGCGATTGGAAAAAGGTGTTTGGTGGCGCGTCAGAAAAGCAGAGGGTACGAGCGTTTGGAATTCTGTGCCAGCGCCACGCAGATCGGCAGTGACGTGACCTCTTAGTCTTTTCGCTGGACAAGTCTTCGCTTAAGACTGGGGGGCTTGTGTACCGCCCAGGTGGTCGGAAGTGATGACGTGGCAGCAAGCTATTATATAGGCGTGTTGAACGGGACACCTGGCTGGCAGAAGGGAAGGAAGTCGGGGGGCTCGTGTGGTCGCCAGTTATTAAGTTGGCGTGCTCCGATCTTTAGCATACCTAAACCGGCGGTCACCGGGTTTGAGATGAAGTCGCCAGATGCGAACCTAGGCGACCAAGTGATTAGAGATCGCCGAAAGAAGGATACTGCCGAAGGATCAGGGAAGCTTGTTCCAGGCTTTAGAAGTAGAGGATGAAGTCGTCAGATAGTCATTCCCTAGCTAGCCAGAGGTTGAGGTCGAGGAACAGCTTACCCGAGCATGCACGATGAGGCAAGTAAAGTAGATCATGAAGGCGGCCGGCGAGACCACAGGGAAGGTGTGTATGAAGACACCTGCACTCGCCACACAAAAGAGATCGCGCTCCAAGGCAGCTATACACCGAGTCACTCCTTGCATGGATAACTTAGTCGAATAAGCCTGAAGAGTATGAAGTGACGCCCAAGTCAAGGATGCTCCAGATGGTGACACGTGTACAGCTGGATGCGAGCCACGTGTCCAGATGTGTAACTGTCAGGAGAGAGAAAGTGCACAGGTATATAAGAGATTCTAACGAACTTCTGAGGTACGCGCGTTTTAGAATATTTCTTTTACGCTTGTGAGAACTTGAGTACACTGAGAGAGAATCTTGCACGGTTCCAGAGAGTTCTTGAGTTTTCTCTTAGTATTTGGTGGTTCAGTCGCTGACTTGGGCGTCGGAGCGTGATCGGCCGCAGCGGCGCCATTCTGTCTTTTTGCAGGTTCTTGAGGTGAATCAAAGCGAAGGACGAAAGCTAACACGGCGCAAAGTCGATCCAGATCTGACGAGGCAAGGCTCTTGCGTCTTGGTCAACAGGCAGGATCACTAAACAATAATAAAACATTTTGTTCACGTGCATCTTTATTCTCGAGTGTTAACTACTTTATTTCCAACAACTTTTATTTATATTTAATTAGTATATATATTATAACCAAACATAACAGTCCTTCTATTTTAACTATCTTTTTTCGAGTTGTCTTACCAGCGGTTGGGCTAAGTTCATGGTCTAGCTTTTGGGCTCATGTTTACCCAAAAACCGAGTTGACCATACCAAAGTGCTTGGACTGAGGTCCTGAGCACTCATGTCCAGTACAGAAGCCCCCCGACTCGAGCCAAGCTTGACTAGGTGAAGAGGCTTACCAGCATTTGACGGCTGACACGACGTTTTCCCCAGTGGGTAGGTGAGGCGCGGTTGCCGAAGCGTTTCTGATAAGACATCTCACCACACTAAATCTAGGGCATACACGTGGTGTAGCATCAACGGTGGAGAAATCCTACCGTTTCGTCTTCCATCTTTTTGAATATACCCCCTCTCGAGCCTCCGCTTTCGCCATACTGTTCCATTTCCCTTTGCCTCCAAAATTTTCTCTTCAACACTTCCTTCTTGCTCTTATGCCACCACCCACCACCGTCGCACCAGGCTGACCACCGTCACCCCAGGTATCCACTTATCTCCATTAATGAAAATCACCTATTCATTTCTGACTTGCTTTGCGAGAAACTCATTCCTATCCTCTCTCGCATCTTTCACATTCCCAAACTCTATCATTCTCTTATACTAAGAAACTTCCTCATGTTTCTCCTCACACCATTACACACCCTCTGACGCACCAACCAGGTAATTCCTTTCTCTACCGATGATCATCATTCAGCTCGTTGATTGTGCTGCATGGATTTTGAATGCGCTTTATTCTGTTATTAATTTGCTTACTCTGCCTAGTCTGAACTGTACTCGTCCTATGTTTGTGTTTGTGCTTGTGTTCTAGCTAATTCTACAATGGATTACGGTTCAATGTATCCTTGGACCAAGGAAGAGCTTTTAAAAGAGGTCTTTTATTACACCACCCACTTACGTATTAGAGATTTAAGAGAAAATGGGTGTAGCATGAGTAAAAGACACGAGGGTAATGTAAAAGTCGTATAGTGTTGGGAGGGTGAGTCCATTTGTTGTGACGAGTCATCGGACCCTGATGGCCCATTTTGTTTATTTTATGCCATGTTTTTCAAAAAGGTTCTCTTGCATCTCCCTTTATCCATTTTCGAAAAAGAGCTATTAACCGAGCTCAATGTCGCCCCTGCCCAGCTACACCCTAACATTTGGGCATTTATTCGTGCTTTCATCATTTTGTGTTCACGGTTCGGCATCTCGCCATTTGTTGAAGTTTTTCTCTATTTTTTCGAGGCTAAACACACGAGTAGTAAAATGTGGGTATCTCTGAACAGTGCCCCTAAAAGAGCCTTGCTCACCCTTGATGCAAATCAAGTTAACAAAGAGATACCCAAGGATGCTAATTTACACAATGAGAAGTCATCTCAAGTGACGTGCTCATCATCTTAAACTCCATTTCTCATAAGCTTCATTTTCCTTCATTTTTTCCTTCCATTGTCATTCCATTCAATTCATAAATATGTTATTCTTTTGGTTTCCTTTTGTTCATTCAGTCATTGTCTTTATAAGTGCTATCCATGCTTAATTCTGCACCATATCTTGGCATAATTGTCACTTTATAATTGTCTTTTTCCTTTTGCCTTTATGAAATGAACTTTCACATCTACTTAACCACTTGGTTAAGTTAATGTCTAATGGGGATTTTCCTTAGGTTTTCACTCATATTTGCCTTAAAATCTCAATTCTAAAACTAAAGAGTCACCTAAATGATCAATCCTAAAATAAACTCACATCATGTGGTTATCAGAGCTTAAGTTCTTATGCTTAATTTGCTTGAGTTGATTTGGCACTTTACAATTTTCTTTACATTCTAGCACCTTTAATTCTTGTCATTAAATTCAAGTACCTTTACTTTCTTGTCTTTAAATTCAAGTACCTTTACATTCTTGTCTTTATTTTCCAGCCCTTTAATTCTTGCAACAACAAAAAATCGGCCATATTTATATTCATAACATTTTTCGTTTTGAATATGTTTCTTGTTATGTCTTTTGTTGATCTTGCCTTTTACTTTGAGTCTTATGTTCATTAGTGTTCTAAGAGTCCTTGTTTTGATTCTAGTTACTTGCTTTTAATTGTGAAGTTTGCAAAGTAATTAGAAACTTGTTTTTAGTAGAAGTAGATTTCAAGTTCCAAACACATGATTTCAAGTGTTCAATTATATTGAATCCAAAAAAAAAAAATTGTGAAAAAAAATATTGAAAGTTCTTGGAAATTATGCATGATGCAAGCTATGGTCATTTCTTTCCATAAGTCACCTTAGTATAACAAAAAACAAAACAACAACAAAGAAAAGTTTAAAAGGCATCATTTGTTATCACTTATCAAAGAAAATCATTTTCCAAAATATGGATTGATTGGAAAATTGTTTTCAACCTTGTGGAATTTTTTATCCTTTTGCTTTAACATTTTCTAAAGAAAAAGCTTCTTAGTTAAAAGTTTAATACGTATCTTAGAGTCTTTTTGTGTGTCTTTTCTTGTTTGTCTTCCTTTTCAAGTTTTGTCATATTCTCTTTTTCAAATTTGGTTTAGCCTTTCTTGTTTGAGCTTTTCTTGTTTGTCTTTTATTTTCTTATCCTTAAAATTTTTGTGGTGATTTTCCTTTGAGATCAAGTGTTGAAGGCTTTGACCTTTTTCATTTGAGATTTTTTTCATCCACAAGAGAGATCTTGTCTAAGGGAAGAAATTTCTTTCTTTGAGTGCTTGGAGTGATCTTGATACAAGTGGCGCAACTTTAAATTTTCTTTCTAACTTTTTTTTATCTAATTGTTTGTCATTTGTGTTTTTCTTTTTATTGCTCATATTTCAAGTGGAAAATCTTCTAAAGCCCAATCTCCCCAAAAGGCTTTCCTTATGAGAGAATTGGCGGCGGCAAAAAGATCTATAACACAAAAGGATGAAGAGATGAGGCAAGTGGAGGAGAGACTCCAAAGGCTAGAAGCAGCCTATGATAGACCCCAAAGAGGAAGAAGATATGATCCTAGGCGTGAATCAAGAAGTTATCAAAACTATGGTATCCATGAAAAAGAGGACGAATGGAGAATGCATCATGTTGATCATAGGCGCCAAAATGTGGCAAAGTCTTCTTTACCATTTGTAAAAATACCTAGTTTTAGTGGGGAAGGTGACCCTAATATTTACCTAGGATGGGAGGCTAAAGTAGAACAAATCTTTAATGTACATGAGGTCCAAGATGACCAAAAAGTTAAGTTAACCTCCTTAGAATTTTTGGATTATGCCATGCAATGGTGGCACCAAAACTGTAATGGACATTGGACTAAACAAGAGGCACCGTGGTCTCTTGGGAGGATTTGAAGTTATGCATGCACGCTAGATTTGTGCCTTCACACTATAGGAAAGAGTTCTTGTTGAAGCTCCAATGGCTTCACCAAGGAACACCAAGTGTGGATGCTTATTTTAAAGAACTTGAAACAACATTAACTAAAATTGACATGCATGAAAGTGAGGAGTTCAACTCGTTTTGTAAGTGGCTTAAGAAGGGACATACAAGATGTGGTAGAACTCTATGAATACTCCTCTTTAGAAAAATTGGCTCACCTTGCCATCAAGGTAGAATCCCAAATTTCAAAGAAAAAGTCTTTCAAAAATTCTCATAATGATGGCTTCTACCACTCATCTTGGAAAAACAAAGACAAGTCTTCTTCAACTTTTCCCTCCAATTTTCTAAAGGAGTCCACTTACAAACCGGGGGATTCTAAACCCTCCACTTCAACCCCTAAATCTCCTACCAAAACCTCAAGTAAAAAGTGTTTTAAATGTTTAGGTTTTGGGCACATAGCGGTAGATTGTCCAACAAAGCGAACCATGATGGTTAAGGGGGGCAAGTAGTAAGTGACCATAGTGATCAATCTTCTAGTCTAACTCCCCTCCCCCTTCAAAAAAACCCTAGTGATAATGAGTATGAGATACCTTGTGAAGGTGACTAATTGGTAATAAGGCGAATGCTTGGGCCATTCCAAAACCTTTGGATGACACCCAAAGAGAAAATATTTTTCACACCTGCGGCCTTATCACCAACAAGTTATGCTCCATGATAATAGATGGGGGTAGTTGTGCTAATGTGGCAAGTACAAGAGTTGTAGAAAAGCTTGGCTTACCCACTATCTCTCATACAAAACCCTATAAATTACAATGGCTTAGTGCCGAAGGCAAAATCGTGGTTAATAAACAAGTCCTCATAATTTTTGCTATAGGAAAGTATAAAGATAGGTTTTATGTGATGTTGTGCCAATGGAAGCAACCCATATTCTATTGGGAAGGCCTTGGCAATATGATAGACACGTTCTACATGATAGCCTAACCAACAAAATGACTTTTACCTTCCAAGGGCACAAGATTACCTTAAAACCCCTCCCTCCCAAAGAGGTTCATGAGGACCAATTAAAAATGAAAACAAAAAGAGAAAATAAAAAAGAGAAAGAAAGAAATGTTAAACCGAGTTGTTCTCGTCGGTTGACTCGCTCACCGTTGACTCGAACGACAGTCTCTATCCCTCCTGTCTCCGCCTGAGAATCAAACTTCCTGGGTTGAAGAATCTCTCACCTGCAAAGACAAAGGGCGCCTTGACGACCATTTGCACTCCGACGCTCAAGTCAGTATTATGGCAAAGAAACACCAAGTGTATAAAGTAGTTTCAGTCTTAGAAACTGCGTACCTTGCTAGGGTTTTTAGAACCCTTTATATAGGTTGAAACTAGGGTTTTACCTTTGTTCTGTTACCCATATCTAGGATTCCTTGGAGAATGTCTCTGCGCCGCTATTACACAATCTTAGCGTAATCTGGCACATGGAACTTCCCTTAATTGGAGTGCAACGACTAACAGAATGGCCGCCTGGGTACCAACTTGTGCACCAAATCTTTGGGGCCATCTGTTTCGCGGGTGCCCTAAGTATTCACGTGCCATGCATGCAGCTTCCCTTGGAAACCCTAACTCCAACGGGCCTTAGCGCCTCCAAGGACTATTTACTCGTGTCGTGCCTATACACACCACATACATGGATCCCTCGTGTCTTAGGGCTTTCTCCCATCACTGATGTTGAACTGGTAACTAGTGTAATTCTAGGACCCACCTTACGTGGCCCAATATAACTGTTCATACCGTCGACGTCCAAACTCTCCCTCTTCTGGCGAGGTCTGATGTCGATCTCCAACGTCGATGTTTATGGTACCGATGTCCGAAGACTAACCAACACCCTGATATATGTATCTGGGGCCCACCTTACGTGGCCCATCTTTACTATCAGGCACTGGTGTGCGATGTCTGAGGTCAGTCACTGGAGTCGATGACCGAGGATTGGTCGGTACACGAGTCACAAAGTCTCATCAACTAAATCAATCATGTTGACTCGTGCCATGCTAAAAATTGCACCTCCAAGGTGTCCTTCTTCCTTATCGTTTTCATTACCAAAAGTTTCTACCTACACACCATCTTTGTTAATGAATGTTAGAAATGCTTTTCAAACACCTCCTAAAGATTTCCACCTTCTAAGAGGATTTTCTTCAAAAGGATTAGTCATTCCCAAAAAATCTTTCCAAACATGGTCTATATATAGAACCCTATCTTTTGAACTCCCCAAGCTTAAAGAATATAAGTCAAGTTCACATCTCACTCCTTGCACTATTTTATATGTGAACAAGCTGACTATGTTATTTGCAGGAGTTCTAAATTCGTGGTTGAATTCTCTCCAACCTGGGGGGCATGATGCAAATCAAGTCAACAAGGAGATGCCCAAGGATGCTAATTTACCCAATGAGAAGTCATCTCAAGTGGCATGCTCATCATCTCAAACTCCATTTCTCATAAGCTTCCTTTTCCTTCCATTGTCATTTCATTCAATTCATAAATATGTTCTTCTTTTGGTTTCCTTTTGTTCATTCGGTCATTGTCTTTATAATTGCTATCCATGATTTATTCTGCACCATATCTTGGCATCATTGTCACTTTATAATTGTCTTTTTCCTTTTCACTTTATAAAATGAACCTTCACATCTACTTAACCACTTGGTTAAGTTAATGTCCAGTGGGGATTTTCCTTAGGTATTCACTCATATTTGCCTCAAAATCTCAATTCTAAAACTAAAGTGTCACCTAAATGATCAATCCTAAAATCAACTCAAATCAGCCCTATTCCAATCTTCATATAAGAACTTTAAAGAAAAATTTGTCAAAATCCAAGCTTCAACAGGAGATCCAACCCTTCTTGATGGATTTCCCCTGTATTGGACCCCCAAACCTAAATTCCATAGTGCTTGGTGCCTGGACAATTTATCACCAAAAGATCGAGGAATCTGTGAGTTCCTGACGAGCCTGAAGGTTGTATTTGACACCTCCTACTTGTTGAAAAAAGAGCACATACCCGGTGCTCTAAAAGCTTACACTGGTACTCCTCATTTACTACCCTGGTACTCCTATGGAGATTCTTAATATGTAGCAATCGAACAATGACTGATAACTTAGAGAAATTTTTACAACCTTGGGTATACTTCTTGATGAGCATCACGTATCAATTTGGTAAATCTAGTTGTTTCAGTATCAAGCTCTTCATTAGCTTCATGTATAATATCATTGAATTCATGTTCTCCAAGATCTGTGGGCATCATAAAAGTTTCCTCCAATAAACCATCCAAAACCTTAGACATACTATGTTTCTCTCTATCATCATCATATATCTTCTTTGAAGATCCACCCTCTCCATGAAAAACCCAACTAGTATAGTTTCTATCAAATCCGTCTCACAATAAATGCTCATGCACATCCTTTTGGTTACCCCAAGTACAATATTACACTTTTTTGCAATGACATAAAATCTGATCTCCTTGTGCAGCATTTTCAAATGCAAAATTTAGAAAAAAAATTCCAAACCATTTAAATACCTAGTAGATGTTCTAGGTGCTACCATTCAATTCTTATCCATGTTTATGTTGTCTTGGAGCTAAAAATGAAATACCTGATAAAAAATGCAAAATTATCTATTAATAACAAAATTATTTATGAACTTAAAAGTTACATGACATAGAATAGGAGGATCTATTGGAAGAGAGAAAGTGATGCGAAATTCAACACATTAAAATAATAACTCAACAAGAGCAACAAACAGCGGATAATAATTTCCCCAACTTGCAAGAATCTGAGAGGAGCAATAACAAATAATGACAGCAACAAAAACACATTGAAGGAAGACACATAAATTTTAACTGGAAAACCTTCTCAATGTGAGAAGTAAAAATCACGGCCACAAGCCAGTCAATCAAGCTCCAATATGATCAAAATTAAGTCACAAGAGAGTCTCAAATCTCAGCACAAATTGTGTTCAATAATTAGCCAAATAGCAAGACAACAAAGATGAAATAGAGAACAAGAAACCTGAAAATTCACAAAACTACAACTACCATACGCGACCTATATGTTACTGTTCCAAAGACTTTTCAACAATCCAAACAGTCAAATTGAAGCACCACGAGTTATGAACCTGCTGAAAAATTTTTAGCCCGATCCAACAGTGACGAAGCAGCAGCGGCGAACAGAAAATTTTCGTCCTAAAAAAACGTTGAAAATGTTGCTGCAGTGTAAGACTAATTTTTCACTACTCAAACAACTTCTTAAAGATCCGAATGGTCAAATTGAAGTACCACAAGGTATGAACCTGCTGACAAAATTCCAGCTCGATCCAACGGTGAACGAAGCATCGGCGACGACCGAAAGTTGCTAAATGAAACTTCCTCTCTTCACTCTTTTCTCCTTTCCTTTTCTCTCTTTGTCTCTACTGATGACTCTCATTTTGTTCAAGAAAAAACCCTAAAGGTGATTAATATTGGACTGGGCCTCCACATAGGAAGTGAGTCCAACCCAACAAATCTCCCCCTCACAACTATGTGGAGATGATCGACCAACCGACAATCTCGCAACAAGTTTCAAACTTGCTTCTTAGTAATGTCTTAGTCATCATATCAACACAATTATCATCTGTATGAACTTTTGCCAACTCCAGTAACCTAAATTCCAAAGCATCATGCATCCAATTGATACTTGATAAGTGTCTAATTTCAATCATATTTCATATTAAAATATAGGCACTTATGAGGATTTATTGCTAATTTACATATAAAATAATCCCTAATTTATGAATTTATACTTTTTTATATTTTTTATTATCTTTATTTGAATAAGAGTATTTTATTCCCAAATTTGGTGTTAATTGTAGATTTCTAAGGAAGATTGGAGATTTGGATTAAAGATGAATGATTTGAGCTAAAAAGATAAAGATGGAAGGTCCCAGACTGGAAAAAGATGCAAAGAAAGATTGGGTTTTTTTATGTTTTATCATTTAGCCCATTAGCGCGACACAGGAAGCTACCTAACCCTAGAAAACTAGGATAAATAGAGGGCTAGAGGCTCAACCCTAGTATGCCAGATTGAGAGGAAAACACCATAGAGTGAATTGTAACCAATTGGGAGAATGGAAGCTGCTAGAAGTATGCGTAGCTAATTCTACCCTTTGGGTTTGGGAGTAATCTGCTCAAACTCTTATGTATTGAGGTGATATCTTATATATTAATATTCAATTCTTGATTGATTATTGGTATTGTTGTTTTACTTTTAATTTTCCGTGACAAATTGAGAATCTTAAATCCGACCGGGAGGTATTTTTAGGGTTTGGACCTAAACAACAATACTTAACATATTTGAGTGCTAGGAATAGACTTGAAATGTTAATTGCTATTAACGTCTAAGCTTCGTTCTAAGTTGTTCTTATAATTATGTGACGGATTGATAGTTAGGGAACATTCTTAAGGATTTTATATGCGAGGAATCAATATAAATGATTTTTATACGGGCATCAATTTCAATTAAAGAACTTAATATTGACATGCTAATCAAAATACATGAGAGTGAGAGAGATGAAACCTAATCCCTATTTTTCTAATTGAAACAACTAATTCTTTGTCTGTTTTCTGATTGATCATCGCCAACACAACTATTTTCAATACACTTTTAATTGTTTTGTTCTATATTTAACGATTATTGTACTTGATAATTCATTGTTCCTTGTGTGATCGATATTTGTCCTTAGGGACAATTATTACTTCTGACAAAGCGGTGCACTTGCCGTAAAAAGTCATCACCTCAAATCAATATGCTTGGATCTAGAATGGAAAGTTGAATTCTTACCAAGATGAATTGCACTCTGCCTATCACAAAATAGCAAGTACTTGTCTTGAACAAAACTAAGCACTTGTAGGAGTTTCTTCACCCAAAGTAACTCCTTGCATGTTTCTATAATGGCAATGAACTCTGCCTCAGTAGTGGATAACATAACACACTTCTACAATCTAAATTGTCATGCCACAACTCCCCCTGCAAATTTAATCACGTAGCCTGAGGTAGACCTTCTTGAATCTATGTCTCCATGCATATCAGAATCAGTATAGCCCACAAGGGTAGGCACATCACCTCCAAAACAAAGCTTCAAACAAGTAGTACTACGAAGATACCTTAAAATCCATTTCACAGCATTCCAATGATCTCTACCTGGTTTAGACAAAAATCTACTAATAGTACCAACAACATGTGCAATATCTGGTCTTGTACACACCATTGCATACATCAAAATACCCATAATAGATGCATAAGGAACCTGTTGCATATCTGATTTTTCACTTTCATTAGAAGGACTTTGTTTTGCACTCAATTTAAAATGGGTAGCAAGAGGAGTGCTTACCGCCTTAGCCTACACACATGATCTTCCTTACCTTCAACAAGAAAACCATCAGGGTGCTTCATGTAAATCTCTTCCTCCGAATCACCATGAAGGAAAGCAGTTTTAACATCCATTTGCTCTACCTCTAAATCAAGAGTAGCAGCCAAACTCGACATAATTCTAATGGATGACATCTTCACTACAGGGGAAAAATCTCATTGAAATCAATGCCTTTTCTCTGTCTAAAACCTTTCACCACCAATCAGGCTTTATACCTTGGAGGTGCATAATTGCTTTCTTGCTTTACCCTGTAAGTCCACTTGTTTTCTAGAGCCTTCTTGCCTTTAGGAAATTTCACCAAGTCAAAAGTTTGATTATCATGCAAAGACTTCATTTCATCTTGCATTGCATCCAACCACTTTTTCTTTTCTTCACTCTCCATGGCCTCAAGATAACACTCAGGTTCTCCTTCATCTGTCAAGGTAACATAATCATCAGAAGGATACCTGGTAGATGGTTTCCTCTGCCTATTAGACCTCCGAATTTGAACTTGAGGTGGTTCAGGAGCATCACCAAGATCCTCATCTTGTGACATCCCATATTCCTCTTCAACGTCATCAATAGGAACATCAAAATCATCTCCAAGTTGTTGATCATCAACATCATCATGTTGCTCATCATTCTAAACATTATTCTCAATAGTATCCAGATGATGTAGAGGCATTCAAACTGAATCAACATTAGACAATCTATTATCTATCTCAGATGTCGTCTTCTCTATCTTATCAATATCTTCAATGGTTTGATCTTCCATGCACTTCACATCACGGCTTCTAACTGCCTTCTTCTCAACAGGATCAAAGAACTTGTAGCCAAATTCATCCTGACCATAACCAACAAAGATGAATTGCCTTGTCTTCATATCCAACTTGGATCTCTCATCCTTTGGAACATGCACATATGCTTTACAACCGAAGACTCGCAAATGAACATACCTGACATTCTTGACAAACCAAATCTTGTCTGGCACCTCACCATTCAAAGCAACTGCAAGACTCAAATTAATAACATGCACGACAATGTACAATGCCTCACCCCAGAAATGCTTAGGCAACTCTGCTTCAGAAAGCATACACCTAACTCTTTTGATCACAGTCTTGTTCATCTTTTCTGCTAAACCATTCAGCTTTAGGAGGAGTCTTTTCATGTTTGATATCGTATTGCTTGCAATAAACGTCGAATAGTCTACAATACTCGCCACCATTGTTAGTACGAATGCATTTTAGCTTCTTGCCTGACTGTCTCTCAACCAAAACATGAAATTCTTTGAATTTTTCTAGAACTTAGTCCTTTGTCTTCAAAACATAAACCCAAAGCTTCCTAGAACAATCATCAATAAAGGTAACAAAATAAAGTGCAACAGTAAATGACTTTACCTTCAACGGGCCACAAACATCAGAATGCACTAATTCAAGCAACTCTGACTTCTTTGAGGGAGGATGCTTCTTGAAGGATACTTTGGTATGCTTACCAGCCATGCAATGAGAACATTTCTCCAACTCTGCACTCTTCAATCCCGAAAGCACATCCTTTTTAGCTAAACAATTCAGCCTCTTCTCACTTATATGACTAAGCCTTCAGTGCCACAAAGAAGCATCCATATTCATGGTGTTCACATTGTCAATGTTTTTGTCCAATACAGTTTACTAGTTCTCTCCCTTTTGGCCACAATTAGATTATCTTTGGAGAGTTTCCACTTTCCTGAACCAAAGTGATTTTCATAACCACTATCATCAAGCATATGCATAAAGATCAAATTAAAGCGAATATCTAGAGCATGTTTGACTCCTCTAAGCAGCAACTGCATTTCCATATTGGTTTGCAAGCAAACATCACCAATACCAACTACCTTAGACACACCATCATTAACCATCTTCAACACTCCAAAATCACCATAAGTGTAAGATGTGAAGAACTCCTTCCTTGGTGTAACATGCAGTGTAGCACCACTATACATTAACCACATGCTCTCATCTGATACAAGATTAATTGAGTCATGGTCACGAAGAATAATAAGATCATCATCACATGTAGCAGTAGTAACACGATCATCATTATCATGATGTTTCTCCTTCTGCTTCCCTTTCTTATCCTTGTTCTCCTTTTTCCATAGAAAACAGTTTCTCTGAATGTGCCTTATTTTGTGACAATAATGACGCTCCACATTTTTGTATCTAGACTTAGACTTACTTTTGTTGTTCTGTCTACTCCCTTTTAGATCCTTTTTCTGACTTCTCCCCCTATTTTCAGTGACAAGTACCTCGAAATGAGATGAAGTACCATGGGCGTTCCTTCTCATCTCCTCATTAAAAACTCTACTTTTGAAATTTTTCAAAGAGACAACACCATCAGGGGATGAGTTTGTAATTGAAACCCGAAACGTTTCCCAAGAATTTGGTAGAGTATTCAGTAGCCATAATCCCAAAACTTCATCATCAAACTTGATGCCCATTTCTGACAATTGATCTCGGAGCCCCTAAATATCATTTAAGTGATCTGAAATAGAAATCCCCTCCTTGTACCTCAAATTCATCAAGGAATTCAACAAAAATAATTTATTGTTTCATGTACTAGAAGCATACAAAGTCTCAATCTTCTTCCACAGGGATTTTGCATCTTCCTCATTAGCAATGTGATTATAAACATTATCTTCAACATATTGACGAATAAAACCACAAACCTGTTGATGCTCAAACTTCCATTCCTCATCAGTCTTGTCTTTTAGCTTTTTAGTAGCAAACACAGGAAGAAGCAATTTCTTCACAAATAACAGATCCTTCATTTTTCCCTTCCATAAGTGATAGCTAGTGTCGTTCAAACAGACCATCTTATTTGTATTTGCCTCCATCATTCAAGAAATCAAATAGGTCCAACCAAGGAGCTCTGATACCACTCTGATGAGAAATTCAACACAGTAAAATAATAACTCAGCAAGAGCAATAAGTCGCGGTTAATAATTTCCCCAACTTCCAAGAATCTGTAAGGAGCACTAACAAATAATGGCAGCAACAAAAAGACACTGAAGGAAGACACATAAATTTTAACGAGGAAAACCTTCTCAATGTGAGAAGTAAAAACCACAGGCACAAGCCAATCAATCAAGCTCCACTATGATCAAAATTCAGTTACAAGAGAGTCTCAAATCACAACACAAATTATGCTCAATAATCATCAAAATAGCAAGACAACATAGACGAAATAGAGAAAAGAAACCTAAAAATTCACAAAATTGCAGCTACCGTACACAACCTATATGTTACTGTTCCGGTGACTTTTAAACAATCTGAACGGTAAAATTGAAGCACCACGAGTTATGAACCTGCTGACAAAATTTCAGCATGATCCAATAGTGGAAAGGCAGCAGCGATAATCCGAAAATTTTTGTCCTAAAAAAACGTTGAAAACGCTGTTGCAGTGTGAGACAAATTTTTCACTGCTCAAACAACTTCTTAAAGATCCAAACGGTCAGATTGAAGTACCACAAGGTATGAACCTGCTGACAAAGTTGCAGCTCGATCCAACGGTGATTGAAGCTTAGGCGACGGCCGGAAGTTACTAGATGAAACTTCCTCTCTTCACTCTTTTCTCCTTTCCTTTTCTCTCTCTGTCTCTACTAACGACTCTCACTTTGTTCAAGAAAAAATCCTAAAGGTGATTAATATTAGACTGGGCCTCCACATAGAAAGTAAGCCCAACCAAACAGAAAGATGTGAAAAAAAAAGAGAGGAAAAGAAAAAGTAGAACAATTAAGTCTTCATTTGACAAATGTGAAAATTGATAAACAAATGGATAACAAATAAAGTAGAAATCAAAAGTGTTTGGTTAAAGATACATAAAAAAAATGAATGAATGAAAATAACAAAAAGATAATATAACAGGTCCCTCAAAAATATGAAAATGAGTAGATATTCATTACAAAGTTATAAAAAAAAATATTTTGAAATATTTTATTCTCATGAAAGTTATATTATTTTATGTATACAATTTTCTGGTTCCAACATTCCTGTGAATCACACTTTCAAAAATACTAACACATAACTTGAAACAAATGTTCCTAAATGTATTTTATTTTCATTTAAATTGAGCATAAATATGAAAGAATACAAAATAAAATAGATATACAATTAAGGTCCACTACAGTAGATTTTGCCTGAAAAATCTTGAACAAATGTTGGAATTCCTGGACCATGCCTCTATATGGCATCTTCCCTGCGGCTCCATATATAGGTGTTAGCCCTCCACTTATTGGACTTGGATTTTCTTTCACCTGAAATTGGAAAGGAAGAAAAGAGTGAAACACAAAATACAAAATCTTATTGTATTGCTTTTTTTTTTATCAACAAAGATTAAATAAATTAAGGTAAAGGGATCACAATAGAGGTGTTCCAACCCTTTTACAGGTGTCAACAGCATACTCTATTAAGAAGCTTAAACTTAAAATAAAATTATGCCACAACAAGTAACATGCTTAAACTTCCTATATAACTATACAGGCCAGACCTCAGTCATCGACGCCAGAGAAAGACATCGGTCATCGGTGCCAGAGAAAGAAATCGGACCTTGGTGGTCCAATAATAATAGTGGGCCACGTAAGTTGGACCCCGCAAACAGTATGAGTTAACATGAGTTAACACCCCGATACCGAGAGGGACCTAAGTCACGAGAGGATCATGCATGGGGTGTGTATGGTACATTTGGGTACGACACAAGCAAGTGTTCCTTGGAGGCGCTAAGGCCCGTTAGGGTTAGGGTTTCTAGGGAAAGACTGCATGCATGGCACATGAATACTTAGGGCACCCGCAGAACAGATGATGTCGCAGCACTGGTACGTGAGTAGGTACCTTGGTGTCTACGTTGTTAGGTCTATGCACTCCAGAAAAGGGAAGTCTTATGCGCCAGATTACGCTAAGATTGTGTGATAGCGGCGCAAGGACATTCTCTCAGGAACCCTAAGCCCACTAAGAGACGTGGGAGCATCACAAAGGTAACCCTAGATACAACCTATAAAGAGGGTGGTAAGAACCCTAGCAAGGTACGCCGTTTCTAAGACTGAAACTGTTTTACACACATTACAGTTTCTTTAGCCCTTACTAACTTGAGCGTCAGAGTGCAAACGACCGTAAGGGCGCCCTTTTGTCTTTACAGGTAAAGCATTCTTCTACCCAAGGAAGTTCGACTGAAGGAGGAGACAGGCGGGGCCTGAAGTTGTCATTCGAGTCAACCGGCGAGAACATTTTGCGCCCACCGTGGGGCCCGATAAAACTAGGTCCCATCTGCAATCGTGTTGAGAGCCACCAACAACATGAGGAGCATGAGGCAAGGATTTATTGCGTCCTCGGGAGGGGACTACGTCACCATGCAACAACTCATGAAGACCATACGCGCCCTTCAGGAGGCGGTAGCAGCGTCCAGAATCGACCAAGATCGTTTCCAGGTTGATCTGGCCTGATCGCAAGCAAACAATGAAGAGCTGCACAGAACCAATGAGGAACTGCGCAGGAATTTGCAGAACGTAGGAGAACGCACTATGGATGAGCGAGCCCCACCTTTTCCAGTTTAGGCTCCCCCCATGTTGTTCTCTCAGGTAATCCTGGACACTGTGATACCAGCCACCCCTGGTGCTTTCATTGAGGGGGGTAAGGCAAAGAGGGGAGTATGCTCAGTCGCCACCCAACCTCTAAGGGAAGAAGGGGTCACCCGTCTCGAGATTGCTTGGGAGAAATGACCCGAGCCTGCAGAGGAAGTACTGGAGAGAGAGATTGAGGGTAAGAAGTCCAAGCTTGGCCGGTCTTTGGGCCAAGAAGCACAAGACCAAATTGTCGAAGTCATAGTGCGGCACATCGATGCTTTCGCATGGTCAGCCTCAGACATGCCCGACATCGATCCCGATTTCCTATGCCATTGTCCTCCAGAGACAAAGGAAGTTCAACGATGACAGGGGACAGGTCATTAGAGAAGAGACCCATAAGCTTATGAGCGTTGCCCACATCAGGGAGGTACAATATCCAGAGTGGCTAGCGAACGTAGTATTGGTCAAGAACGCCAGTGGGAAGTGGAGGATGTGTGTGGACTTCACATATCTTAATAAAGCTTGTCCCAAGGACTCCTACCCACTGCCCAGCATCGACGCCCTGGTTGACAGCGCCTCAGGGTGTAGACTCCTTAGCTTCCTAGATGCTTTCTCGGGGTACAATCAAATTAGTATGCATCCCAAGGACAAATGCAAGGCAACGTTCATGACGAAGCTCTCCTGCTACTATTACAAAGTGATGCCCTTCGGGCTCAAGAATGCAGGGGCGACCTACCAGCAGCTGATGGACAGAGTGTTTGCGCCCATGATAGGGCGAAATGTCCAGGCATACGTGGATGACATGGTTGTCACCTCCCAGGTAAAAGATCAACATATCGCTAATTTAGAGGAGTTATTCACCACAATAGCTAAATACAAGTTGAATGGATGTTAACTTTAAAAAAAAATGTTTATAAGGCTCATACACATAACATGATCTTATGATATCCGCGAGAAAAATGATTGAATGACCTTAGAAAAAAGCCAAGTTCCATATTTATTTGATTTGATGAGAAATAGCCCAAATTTGACTGACTCCTTGGTTACATTTGTACACTGTACTATAAATGTTTAGTTGCAGTTGTGATCTATTATTGTACTTTTAGGTTGTTTATTTGCGTTTTGAAATGTTAAAAAATGTGTTTAAATACTTGCATTATTTTCTTTTAAATCAGAATGTGTGTGTGCTTGTATATGGTTCAACTTGTGGCATACTAGTGACTAATTTCCCTATTGGGTCAATACTTGGGTCTAGTTTAATGACGTTGATTTCATATTTGTGTTATTTTATAAGTTTAATATAATTTAAAACTTACCATTCATGATGTAGGCTCCTTAGAATGCTACAAGAATTATATGTAATTGTGGCTAATGTTTCATGTCATTATCTGTGCAGAGAAATAACATTGAGGCAGCATCAAACTTCGTGTGCCGAAATTAGTTGCCTCCGAGGTTGAGTGTGGTGCACTTTTTTTATTCCTACTTCATGATAAATGTATATGCTAACTAATTAAAAATAAATGAAACTAATTTTTTTAATTGTAAAAGATGTTTATTGTTAATTTGAAATTAAAGAAATGATAATTAAATAGAAACTAAATACATAAAATGTATACCTAATCCTTGAAGACCTTCTCAAACTATTGAATTTTAAACTCATTGTTTACCCAATATTCTTTTTTATGGTTTTTTGTACTTCTCATTCATAATGGAAAATAGCAATTTATTTAGTCTCACTGTCATTTCCAAAAATTTAGAAAAACGTATTCCTACCTCATACGAAATGTATATGCTAACTAATTAAATTATAATTATAATTATAAAATGTAATTTTGTTAATTTCGAATTAAAAATATGATATATTAAAATGAATTTATGATGTGCACATGTATGTTCAAATATGCACCAATATTCTTTTTTATGGTTTTCTGTACTTCTCATTCAAAATGGAAAATAGTAATTTATTTAGTATCACTGTCATTTCAAAAAATTTAGAAAAATGTATTCCTACTTCATACTAAATGTATATGCTAACTAATTAAAAATAAAATAAATTAAAATTCTAATTATAAAATACATTTTTTGTTAATTTGAAATTAAAAATGTACCGACCAGTCTTTGGGCGTTGTTGACCACTGGTAATGTTGGTGCCACGTAAGTGGGGTCCCATGAGCGGCGTGGGCCAGTGTCTCACGAAGCACGTGCGCCAAGGAGCCAAAGGGTGGTCAGGCATCGGTCGTCAGGATGTACCGATGTGCCACTAGACAGTGTGGAGAGGTCGGACATCGGTACCCAAACAGTAGAGCTGGACCACGAAAGGTGGATCCCATACCACACACCAGTTATCAGTAAGGGAGGAGCCTAGGTCACAAGGGCCCATGCGTGTAGATTGGATGATGCGTATAGGCGTAACACAAGTATAGAGCCACTGGAAAGAGATGACCTGTGAAGGTCGCGTTCTAGGGACGAGCTGCACGCATGGCACGTGAACAATTAGGGCACTCCCAGAGGTGAGTGACCCAAGAGATCAGGTGCACGAGGAGGCACCCAGGAGGTCACCCGCCAGAGGTTGCACTCCAGTTAGGGACCCCACGCGCTAGGTTATCCTAAGAGTAGGGTAACAGTAGTGTTGGGCCCGTCCCATCAGAAATGCCCATTTCGGGTAAAGAGGAAACCCTAGTTTCAGTCTATAAATAGTAAGGTAACAAACTTGGCAAGGTACGTTATTCATTTTGCCCCGCTTAAACACAGACAGTGACAAACATAATTTTGGTGTTTCCTAGCCCTAATACTGACTTGAGCGTCGGAGTGCAAATGGCCTTTAGGCCCTTTTCTTTGTGTTTTCAGGCATTCATCACAGGAACGACACGTACAAACGCAAAGATTCTGAACGCAAGAGTGACGTAGGCGCACGAAGGCACTTCGAGTCAACCGGCAGGAACATTTGGCGCCCACCGTGGGGCACGATACAAAACATTGTCCCACCAGCAAGAACCAGGAAGATCCAGGAGTTGAGAAGTACGAGGCAGGGACCTGTTGCACCAAACGAGGGTGAGGGCCTCACCCTGCAACAGGTTATGGAGACGATGCAAGCCCTTCAAGAAGAGATGGCCGCGTCGAGAGCAAACCAAGAACGCATCCAAGCAGACTTTATAGCATCGCAAGCAATGAGCGAGGAACTGCGCCGTTCGAACGAGGAACTACGCAGAGATCTACAAACCCGCGCAGGTGAGCGTGAGGGTGCAGATCATAAGCCTGTGACGCCACCCAGAGAGTTCCCAACGCCGTTCTCACAAGAAATCGTGGATCCCGCGATACCAGCCACGCTCGTAGGACCCCAGGTGACGTTCACTGGTATAGAAGACCCGGAGGCCCACCTCACGGCCTTCCATACACAGATGATGCTGGTTGGGGGGTTCGATGTGGTGAGGTGCAAGTTGTTCATGAGCACACTGGCGGGAACAGCGAAGGACTGGTTCATCAGCCTCCCCGATGTCCATGTAACGTCGTTCCCGCAACTCATAAAGCTATTCAAGGCACAATATATCGCGAATCAGGCTCCCCCGTCCGTCTCCTACGACCTCTTTGATATAAGACAGTATCAAGGAGAGTCTTTGAAGGAATTCCTCCACCGCTTTGGAGCACAGGTGGTAAGGTTGAACCTCAAAAACGAAAAAATGATGGTGCACGCGTTCAGGAAGGGCATTGTGCCAGGACCCTTCAGCGAGTCACTCATCTGAAACCATCCTAAGACCTTCGCCGAGATAAGGCGTCGCGCGATGGCTCATAATGCGGCGGAGGAAGAAATTAGCGAGAAACGCACGTGCGTGGTTCTCGCGCGTCTGCGCGCAACAGGTCGCCGCCAAACCCTAAGGGTACACGAGGCAACGACAGAGATGAAGACCCCCGTGAAGCAGCAACCCTACCAACCAAGAAAGCCTCATGCCAGGGGACGTGAGAGGGAGAACGTGCCACCAAGGCACGAGTTCGTGGTAGAATTAAAAGACCTCATCGCTATCCCAAACATAGCATAGAGGCTGAAGGTGCCTCCCAAGACCGACAAGAGGCTCGGGCCCAACAAGAACGTCTGGTGCGAGTTCCACCAAGCATTCGACCACCCCATACGCAATTGCTTAGCGCTAGGACATCAGCTAGACGAGTTGGTGAAGAACAGTCTCCTAAGGGACTATTTTCAAGAAAAACAGGGGATCGAAGACATGGCGGCAACAAGGGGTGGCCCGGGGCATGAGGGGTATCCACATATTTAGTTGAATTATAAGTTATAATTCATCTCGTTTGTATGAATTTTGTTGAATTACACACATTGTAACACATTGTCCACATATTTATTTATTTTTTTATCAAATTTAGTTAAAAGTCAAACTCTAATAAAATTTTAACTAAAATAAATTACTTATATTTGAACTTTAAGTTAAATGGATCTTAACTTCAAAAAAAATAAATTATAAGACTCATACAAATAACATGATCTTATGATATTTATGAGAAAAATGATTGAATGACCTTAGGAAAAAAATCAAGTTTTAGATTCATTTGATTTGATGAGAAAGAGTCCAAATTTGAATCCTTGGTTACATTTGTACACTATACTATAAATGTTTAGTTGCAGTTGTGATCTATTATTGTACTTTTAGGTTGTTTATTTGCGTTTTGAAATGTTAAAAAATGTGTTTAAATACTTGCATTATTTTCTTTTAAATCAGAATGTGTGTGTTCTTGTATATAATTCAATTTGTGGCATACTAGAGACTAATTGCACCACTAAGTCAATACTTGGGTATAGTTTAATGACGTTGATTTCTTATTTGTGTTATTTTATAAGTTTAATATAATTTAAAACTTACCATTCATGATGTAGGCTCCTTGGAATGCTACAAGAATTATATGTAATTGTGGTTAATGTCTCATGCCATTATCTGTGCAGAGAAATAGCATTGAGGCAACATCAAACTTCTTGTGCCGAAATCAGTTGCCTCCGAGGTTGAGTGTGGTGCACTTTGTTGTAGACCTCAGAGTTTTACCTACATATCCAAGACTCTCACACAACTCCTGAGACTGAAAACCAACACCTTAGTAGAATCAATGCAAATTAAAAGAGAAGATGTTCCTGTAGGCTGACCAAATATGCCTTCGTGTGTCTACGTCACTCTCACGTTTAAAATCCCTGCGCTTCACACGTGCTTTATGCCTGAAAACACAAAGACAAAGGGCGCCCTAGAGGCCGTTTGCACTCCGACGCTCAAGTCAATCTTAGGGCTAGGAAACACCAAAATTATATCGTATGTAACTGTGTGTGTTAAGCGGCGCAAATGAATAACATACCTTGCCAAGTTTGTTGCTTTCCTTTATATAGACTGAAACTAGGGTTTCCTCTTTACCCAAAATGGGCTTTCTGAGGGGTTGGGCCCAATACTGTCGTTACCCACTCTTAGGATAACCTAGCACGTGGGTTCCCTAATTGGAGTGCAACCTCTGACGCGGTGACCACCTGGATGCCTCCTTGTGCACCTGATATTTGGGGTCACTCGTCTTGGGAGTGCCCTAGCTGTCACGTGCCATGCATGTAGCTCGCCCCTAGAACGTGGACCTCGAAGGTTGTACCTTTTCCAGTGGCTCTATACCCGTGTTACGCCTGAACGCGTCATCCACTCCACACGCATGGACTCTTGTGACCTAGGCTCTTCCCTTACTAATATCTGGTGTGTGTTCTGGGATCCACCTCTCGTGGCCCAGCTCTGTTGTTTGGGTCTCGATGTCCGACCTCTCCACATTGTCTAGTGGCACGTCGGTGCATCCTGGTGACCGATGTCTGACCACTCTTTGGTTCCTTGGCGCACGTGCTTTGCGAGATACTGGCCCATGTCGCTCGTGGGACCCTACTTACGTGGCACCAATATTACCAGTGGTCAACGACACCCGAGGACTGGTCGGTACAAAAGACAACATACAAATGCTTAAAGGTGTAAGTATGGACATGGAGGTTGGACTAATTACAAAAAGATCCGATGAGGTAGAGATGATATGTAGTATAGAAGAATTAATGAATTATGTACATCAACATGAATTGGTTGAAGGGGACTATACTGGACCAGAGTACTCAGAGATCATCGCTTGATGGTCGAATCTTGGTGCATGGCACATGCAGGTCAACTCGGCCTAGGCGGCTAACGAAGGGTAGTTCTGGACCTACGGGTTCGCTTAATGCGTATGGGGTCTAAGTCAAGTAAGTGTTTTTCTTTTTAAACCTAAGCCCATGTGTTTTAGGGCACATAAATGTTAGGTTGCATATATAATGAATGATAGCGTAGTACCGTGAGTAGGGTGCCTACGTAAGCAAAATGGACCCTTGATGTTGGTACATGAGTCGATGCCCTGGTGGTTATTCTGTTATTATTCTATGCACTCACTAGAGGAAAGATTCAATTCTGTTGCAACATTGTGAGAGTGTTCCCTTGAAAAGAATATTTTCCTGTTGAGCATGCTTTCAGTTGAGATTAGATTCTTGGGATGGAAAGTTGTTACAAGAGGTAAGCTATAAAAGGGGCTTGAGACCCCAGGTTAAGGTACGTTGTTTCTAGGACTGGAACTTACTACTTCTTAAACTCTTATAAGCCCTGTACTGACTTGATTGTCAGAGTGCAATCAACAAGTACAACCCCCTCTATTTCAACGGAGCTACGTTCCAAAGCAGCAAGAGATAGGACAGACTCATGAAGAAACAAACAAAGCTAGAGCTTGTCATCAAAGTCAACTGGCAAGCAAGTCAACCGACAATAACATTTGACGCCCATTGTGGGGCCCGATAAAACTGGATCCCACCCACAATTGTGCTCGAGTTTCTATATGTGATGAGGAATACAAGGCAAGGTCCATTGGGATCTGAAGGGAATGACAACCCCACCATACAACAACTTATGGAATCTGTGAGTGCTCTCCAGAAGGCAATGACAACATCCAGGGTTGAACAAGAGAGACTCATGGCGAAAGCCTGAGCTAAGCAGCTGCTCATACAAGATCAGTTGATGGCGAAAATAGACACGTCTCGAGCAAGCAATGACGAGCTACGCAAGGCTAATGAGGAATTGCGTAGGAGTCTACAACAGCTTGACGAACGCTCCACAGGGGAGCGAGGCCCGATTGTCCAACTAAGGGCTCGCCCCAAACCATTTTCACAGGCGATCATGGACACTGTCATACCAGTCAACTACATAACGCCCAAGATGACCACATAACCTTCTTCGACCAGTTTTCTGAATTGTTCAGGGAACAATTCATCGTTAACCAAGCCTGACCACCAATCCCTTTCGACCTTTTTCGGTGTAAAGCAAAGACAGAGAGAACCTTCGAAGGACTTCCTGAACAGGTTCAGGGCGTTTACAGTGAGGCTCCAAACCCATGACGAGGCCTTGATGGTCCACACCTTTGGACAAGGGGTCATGTCAGGACCGTTCAACGATTCGCTGATTAGAAATCCAACAAGGATGTTTGGGGAGATACGACGACAAGTTGTCGCTCACATCGCTGCAAAAGAGGTGATATTTGTGAAGTGCGACAACACACACCCAGGGCAAGCCAGGCACAAAGGAGGCAGCCGAGCTCAACCTCTAAGGGTCCATGAAGCCGTGACCGAGAAGAGGTCAGACGCACGGCGAGCACCCTACACAACCAGAAAGAACCAACCCAGGACAAAGACGAGAGACGACCTGCCTTTCCGACCAAAGTTCCGGATGACTTACAAGGAGTTGTTGGGTATGCTAGAAATGGCAGAAAAATTAAGGTTCCCCCCAAAATCTGACAGGAACTTGGGGTCGCGCAAGGAGGCCTGATGCGAGTTCCACAAGGGGTTTGGGCATGATGTGGAACACTGTATAGCCCTGGGCTACCAGTTAGCAGACCTAATAAAAGATAGATTCTTGAAGGAGTATCTGGAAGGGAGCTAGGATGGGTCAAAGGAAGAGATTACTTCAGCAGACCAAGGACATGAGGTACCCGACCATGGTAAGCTGAACACCATCTCGGGAGGATTGTCAGGAGGGGGATGTTCCGCCTCTAAGCGTAAGAAGTACACGAGAGAGGTGATGATAGTAGAGGTGCGGGGGTCTGACCAGCCAACCGAAGCCGACAAGTGTTGATTTGGGAGACGTGGTCCCACACGAGGATGATCCAGTAGTGATCTCCGTCATCATTGTGGGAAGAAGAGTACATCGAGTTCTCCTTGACTAGGGGAGCACAGTTGATGTGATGTTTTGGGTAACGTTTAATAACTTGCAGTTGTCGCCCGACCAGTTGAGACCATATGATGGTTGCTTGTTTGGCTTTGCTGGAGATCAGGTGGAGGTGCAGGGACATGTAGAGTTGAGGACGACTTTCTCAGATGGCGTCTCATCTCGCACGATCAGTATCAGGTATTTAGTGGTTAATGTTGTTTCAGCCTATAACTTACTTTTGGGAAGGCCCTCCTTGAACAGGTTAGGCGTTGTGGCCTCAACGAGGCACATGATGATTAAGTTGCCCTCCCTCGAGGGAGGGGTGATCATCATCAAGTCTGACCAGAAGTTGGCGAGGAAGTGCTACGAGAATAGCCTGAATAGTAGAAGGGAGTGTGCATGGTCACCGTCCAAGCGCGAGAGGTGATCACCCAAGCTGAGGTCACCAACGAGAGGCGACCTGAGCCTGTTGGTGAAGTTCAAGAGAAAGTGATCGAGGGGAAGGAGTTCAAGCTCGGCACATCGCTAGGCCGAGAGTTGCAAGACAAGATCGCTAAAGTAATAGCGAGGCACATGAATGCTTTTGCCTGGTCTTCTGTAGACATGCCTGGAATATATCCTGACTTCTTGTGTCATAGACTCTCTATGCACCTGACTTCTTGTGTCATATCAGCCTTATCCAGGTTCTTATCAGCAAGAGGAGATAAGGGGTACCCTTACTTCCAGTGCTTGAAGAAGAACAATCGTTTCATATGGACTCACGAGTGGGAAGATGCGTTCCTCAAGTTAAAGGAGTACCTGGGCAACCCACCTGTCCTTTGTAAGCCGCTACCAGGTACTCCCCTTCGTCTCTATTTCGCAGTTACAGATTGGGCAATCAACTCGGTCATCGTGCAAGAGCAGGATCAGGATCAAAGGTTTATTTACTTCGTGAGAAAGGTAATACAAGGGTCGAAGGTACGATATCAAGTCATCGAAAAGGCAGCCTTGGCAGTGGTATTTATAGCTCGTCAGCTCCACCACTATTTTTAGAGTTTCACTGTGATAGTAATGACCGATCTCCCAATCCGCAAGGTCCTTCAAAAGCCCGATATAGTAGGTCAGATGGTGCGCTGGGAAATCGAGATGTCTGAGTTCGACGTGCAGTACGAACCCAAGGGGCCTATCAAGGGCCAGTTATATGCTGATTTCATGGTAGAGCTACCCTCAGAAGCCATAAAGTAGATGGTGGTAATTTTCAGTGGGTCCTCTCGGTGGACGAATCTTCTAACCAACAAGATAGTGGTGTTGGGATCATTCTAGAGGGACCTAACAGACTGTTGATCAAGTAAGCTCTAAGATTTGCCTTCAAGGCCAATAACAACTAGGCTAAGTATGAAGCCTTGGTAGCTGGAATGTTGTTGGCCAAAGAGTTGGGCGCTCGAAGATTATTGGTGAAAAGTGACTCGTTGTTGGTAATCGGGCAGGTCACAGGTGAGTACCAGGCCAAAGATCCACAAATGGCATCGTACTTGAGGTATGTTACACTTTTGAGGGAAACGTTCCCCACGTTCGAGCTGATGCATGTTCCAAGGTAGTTGAATGCCCGAGCAGACCTGCAATCCAAGCTAGCGAGACTCGTGAAGAAGCACACGGAGCTAAAGCTTGTCATCAAAGTCAACCGCCGAGCAAGTCAACCGGTAAGAACAGGGACTATGGTACCCATTTTACAACATATGAGGTGAAATTTTTTTATTTCATTCATGTTTATTGCATTATAATTTGAAGAATTGATTTTGTAATATTGTTAGAATAACTTTGCGTAGGTGTTTCCTTTGCGAGAAGACTTACTTGAATGGGTCCGTAGGGTTGGGTATGAACTTGGTTTTGTTATTATTATTATTATTAGGTCTGACATAGCAAATGGAAAGCAAGGGAGAAAGACATATGTCTTGTTAGGCTATGAAAGGGGGGTAATTACATAAAGTACAATGATGGTTTGGAGGTTACTGCCATTAGTACTCGAAAATGTGAATATCCCTTTAAATTGCGAGTTAAACCTATTGGAAAGGGTCAAACTTGGGTACTTAAGGTAATATGTGGTACTCATAATCATGATTTGTATGATACATTAGTTGATCATCTAATTGCAGGCAAATAAAAAGTGAATGAACATTCCATGCTTATTGATATGATTAAAAGCATGGTTAAGCTGGGTAACATACTACGTACTTTGAAGGAGAATAAAGAGGATAATATGACAATAATAAAACAAGTATGACAAAAATAACAAGGATACTCGTACAAGAGATCAGTTAGAGGACCAATAATTGAATTGCAATAGTTAATGATATTGTTAGACCATGACAACTATATTCACTAGAGTACGTGTCGTGAGTCTTCCAATATTGTTAGTGATATTTTTTAAACTCATCCTGATTCTGTGAAACTTTTGAATGCATTTAACATTGTACGGGAAGGAGGAAAGAGTTCGTCTTCCCATACCACCTCTCGACAAAGACTGAAATCAACCCTTGTCCCCCAACTCCTAACTTATATTGCAGAAACTAAACAATCCAAAATTTTGTACAAGAAGCTCATTATTAGCATGAGACATCCCAAATTTACATAATTTTTTACTGTGGGATACTAACTTAAGTTCTCCCCGATCCTAATACAAAATTTGTATATATTCAATATAATTAAATCAATTTAAACAATAATTAACAAAGACAATTTAATTGAAGGTTTTTCCTTTCTTACCTCACCCTTCCAAAGCTTAACAACAACATGGTCAACAAAATTTACTAGCAACGACATATCAGAAGGTCCTCTAGAAAACCCTTATCCTTAGTCCACTTGCTCATCATCATGTAATCCTTGTTGATTGTCATTATTAGTATGAGCATCAACACCAATCCTTTCCTTGACATCACCTCGGTCTCTTCTACCCGATGTCGTCAGTCTTGTGCGATCATGACCCTGAGATCCAATACCTATTGTTTTAGCCATATATGTTCACAACACCATGTGAATTTTAATTATTTACAAATAAGATAAGGAATAATATAATCATCAAGTTGAACCATTGCACATAGTACAAAAAAATGTTCTTCAGGATTGTGGAACTGGAACCTCGAAAAAAACCATTTCCAGATTATCTAATCTAGAACACAAAAATAACCGATTCCGGATTACCTATTCCAGAACTAAAAAATTACCACTTCCAGATTATGTAATCTATAACCTAATTAAACAATAAATCTACCGGATTACGTAATCTAGAACTTCTTTAACAACTAATAATACTATATTACATAATTCATAACCTATTTAACAACTAACAATACTAGATTACGTAATCTAGAACCTAAATAAACACTCATCGGATTACGTAATTTGGGACCTATTTAACAAACTAAAACTACCAGATTACATATTCTTGAACCTAAGCAAACAAAGAAAAATACCAAATTACTTGATGTGGTTTCAAACACTTCCACCAAATTCAAATTAAAAAGGCTTAGAAATTCAAACCATGACAATTAGTAACCTTGTGGTGAATGAAGATGACAATTGTGGTGAATGATGGAGGAAGAGAGATTACGAGCAGAGCTTTGAAGGAGAGTGAATGCTGCAGAGTGAATGAATGTTAGTGTGAAAAGCTAGAAGTTAGGTTAAAGTAAAAATTAGGTTAAATTTTAACATTATTTACTGAAGGGTATAATCGTAGTTTCCATTTTAATATGGGGTGGCTGAAGAAATGATGGAGGTGCAGGAAGAAGAAGCATTCAAGTCGATGTTTCTTGCTGGGCCTTTGTGGAATGGGTGAAGGCCCATTAAAGTGAGAAAATCCTCGGCAACAAGAAACCTTTGTGTGTTATATGCTCCAAAGTGGCAGTTTCTTTAGTTTTCTGGCACCACCATCACTCTGCTCGATTTTCACCTTTTTTCCGTCGTAGTTCAATCCCCTTTCTTTCCCCAGTCATTTCTAGGGTTTCCAATTTCTTCGATGGCGCCCGATCCTAATCGTGCCGGCACCAGCGCCAGCACCAGTGCGTCCAAAGACGACGCCGTTACGAAGAAGAAGGTCGAGAACGAAGATCTGGTAAGTTCAAAAGCCGTGCTTCAAAACTCTAGTGCCTGTTAGGCTATTTCTTGCAAGATAGAAATGGAAATCGATTGTTTCTTTGGTAATTTGTGCAGTCCGATGAGGATTTGGCGTTGAAGCAGCAGCTAGACCTTTACGTGGAGAGGGTTCAAGATGCCGACAAGGGATTGCAGAAGGTTGCACTCGAGAGCATGAGGTAAACCTAGTAATATGCTCTAAAGGAACAATCTTTTATTTGGAAGGGGATTTTTAACTTCTTTTTAAATTGATTATGTATTTTGAATTGGGCGTGGTTTTGTTGTAGGCAAGAAATTCGAACTTCCACGAGCTCTATGACTTCTGTTCCTAAACCCTTGAAGTTTCTTCGCCCGCATTATGGAACTCTTAAGACGTATTATGAAACTATGGTCGAGTCTGATTTGAAGGTATTGTTATGGATATGGTGTGGCCTTGGTACTGGATAGTAGTAGTATGGTGTTTGTAGTGTTGGTTAACCTAGTCGTCGTTCCTCAATGCAGAAGTACCTTGCGGATATATTGTCGGTTTTGGCGCTCACAATGTCTGCCGAAGGAGAACGAGTAAGCCAGTTTGCTTAGTTAGAAATTGAAAATATATTTCGTGATTGTCTTGGTTTGGTTGTGTTCCGGCATGGTGATGTTCCTTCATTTAGATGCCTTTTAGGGCCTTTGCAAAGCGGTTTTTGTATTGATTTTTTCCTATGGCTCTGTCAGGAAAGCCTCAAGTATAGATTACTGGGTTCGGAGGGCGATATTGGTTCATGGGGCCACGAGTATGTTAGGTGAGAATAATGTTCTTTGGGACTTTTTTTATCATTATCAAAGATAATTACCAGGAAAGTTAGAATTCTGGTGATTAAAGTCTGACTGAGGAGTTATCATTAATCTTACCAGTTATGTATTTTTTTTGTTATCAGGAATCTGGCCGGAGAAATTGCACAAGAATACGCAAAACGACAGGTTGGGCATCTGACTAATTTAAAATTTGATATTTCAATTAGTCCAATGAATAAGCATGAATCACCTTCTCTAGTTCATTTAATTATTTACTTTATATGTTGTCAACATAGTCTATGTATGTAATCAATGAAGTAATTAAGGATCCCGTGGCTCCACATGATTTGTATTTACGTTGAGTGGTGTTAACTGTTAAAATTTATCTGATTGTTTCCTGTTCATGTTTAATTTGAAATGCTTTTACAGAGTGAAGAGACTCCCATAGATGATCTCATGGAACTCGTGCAACAAATAGTTGCTTTTCACATGAAGGTACAGTATATCACATTCATTTTACTCAAAATTGAACTGTATGGAATATAGATGCAATTAGATGTGTTAGTGGGAGACTATTATTTATTTATTTTAATTAATTTTCAATGTCCTGCAGCATAATGCAGAACCTGAAGCTGTTGATCTTTTGATGGAGGTAATATGCGAGATCCTTTTAGGCTGTTGCTTAGCTTTGCTATTTTGTCCGGTGAACTAAAACTCTCTTTGTACTGCATTTTAATGTTAGGTTGAAGACCTTGGTATGTTGAGTGCACATGTTGACAAAACAAATTTTAAAAGAACTTGCCTATATCTCACAAGTTCAGCAAGGTAACTGCAAACATGGCTTGGTTTATGTAGAGAAAACTCAATTGAGTTCATAATAGTGGAAAGAAAGAAAAACACTCCTTCCTGTCCTTATTACAAGGCAACATTAACCAAATTACGTGGTAAAAATATAGGTTAGTTTTTGTAGATTTTTTTAAAAAAAAAAATAGTGTTGACCTACCTATTTTACCCTTAATGATCAACATTTAATTTTTGTACGTGAATTAAAAATATTAATTTTCATAATAATTGCACGTTTTGCTAGGAGCATTGGGTGATGTATGGGAAGCTTAACGATCAATCATATATTTATTCCAAAATTTATACTAATGTGTTGAGTTGAGACATTGAGATTTTTTTGACTGAACCAAAATATTGTTAATCAAGAATTAATAAGTTCTCTTTATAACTTCTCCCACTAGATTTAAAATTCTAATTCTGCAATCAGATTTTTCAAAGCTAGAGTGGAATGATATGTGAAAGAGAACGTTTAAATAGAAATTAGCTTATCAAAGCTTACATGAATGAGAACTGGATAATCAGTGAGTGATCTATAAATGAAAGGAACTTTAAGTAGAAACGGCACAATCTTTAGGAGTTGAAAATGGTGTAGTGACATTTCATTGGAAAATACGTGAATTATAAGCTCTCATCATTACAGACAAACCCCAAAATACATACCGAAAACATTTAGCAAGGACAATAAGTAATGAAAAGGTAAATGTATCACTGGAAGTATAAAGTGCCTTACAAAAGGGACCATATAGAGCTTCTAGAAGGTGTTCTATAATAAGGAATGGAGGAAGTAACAATTTATCATGGCATATGAATGTTTGTCCCTTTCATGGTTTAATTGTATTTTTTGTATTGCAATTTCATGCTCTTTCATTTGGTTTTCTATTTTTATCATGTCTATATATTCATTTCTAAATTCCTATACTTAAGTTTTAGTGGCTAAACGATCTTAGTTAGCTTAAGTTGTTGTTGGATCTCTTACTACAGTTGTGCTGAGAATACTGAAGATTGGAGTTTGGTTTTACTGACAGAATTATTTTTTTACAGTCAGAGGTTCTGAAGCTTCTAAGTTTGGTGTTGAAATTTGAGAGTGATGTTGTATTTTATAATAATGTAAAGGTTTATGGGTGCATTTTGGCTTGTAATGGTAGTGAATATTCTAAAAGATTTCTTGAGAAGGAATCTATTGACTTGCAAGCGTTTTGCATATAAATGTGATGCCGCTGTTTTGGTTTTTTCTTTTATATGTTGTCTGGGGTAAATTTATATTTTGGTTCTTTCTCTGACAAACATGTTATCTTATACATTTATATTTTATTATTTGTATGTAACTTTGCAGATACCTCCCAGGGCCAGATGATATGCTAGTTTTGGACATTGCATACTCAATTTATAAACAATTTGAAGAATATCCTAATGCACTCCAAATTGCATTGTTCATGGATAACATGCAGGTGTGGCCCTGAAATTGTTGAAAGTCTCTTTTAACACTGGAGTTTGTGTTCAATTCTCAGTGTGTATATATATACACACACAAATCATGAAATATTTTTTATCTTTTGTATCTTATGTTGTGGCTTGAAACTAATTAGTTGCAGTGCTGTGACAGCATGTGAGGGATGTGTTCACCTCTTGTAATGATGTGCTGCGAAAGAAGCAATTTTGTTACATGCTTGCACGTCATGTAAGTCCAGGATTCTGTTTATTACTTTGTGAAATTATCTTGGCTCATGTTTCTTTTTGTGAGGTAGCTGTGATTCGTAAGTCTTTTAACAGTGATATTATACTGCCTAACTTGTTTTGTCGAAGCTAAAGGCCCCATATATACTGACAAAATTCCATTTTCAGATCTTTTTGGGGACTTTTTTTATGGTCTTGTGAGATATTTATTGTTGATTATTATTTATCTGCAGGGAATTACTTTTGAGCTTGATGAGGAGATGGCTGCAGATGATGAGGACAGAGAAATGTTTCAGGATATTATCAACAATTCTAAGTTAAGTGAAGGATATCTCACCCTTGCTCGTGACATTGAAGTTACGGAGCCCAAGTCCCCTGAGGATATATACAAGGTGTAATTTTGGTGATAATTTAACTTCTGCTATAATGAACTCTCTACCAGATATAACTTCCTCTGCGTGTATAAATTTACATATAATGCAATGATATTTTATTTCTACCTAGCTAAATTATGGTTCAAATTCTTATAATGATAAGTCATGATTTTTATTAATATACATTACTTTTTGCAGCTTTTGTTACAGTTTCTTGTCTTGTCTAAGAATTCTTGTTGATAGTTATATGTGTATCAGTGAGTTCTGGTTTCTTATATACTCTTGAGGGATTGAAAGGATTCCTTTCTACTGAATTGCCCCTATCACGTTTATTTGTAGTGCTTTTGCACATAGGTTATTTAATCTTTTTCCAATAATATTTGACTTGTGAGATTTTCTATCTAATTTATTAATGGAAGAATTGTTGCTGATGTGCTGTATTTTGCCAGTTCAAATTCAGCGATGTACTATAAAAGAGTCTAGGCTAGTAACTGAAATAATTTATATGTTGTTGGTCATCAATCGTGTGTCAAAAATGGTTTGAGTTATTTTTTTGAGATTGATTTCTTGATAAAGAAGCAGCTGCCTTTTCTGATATTTAATTGTATTTCATTCAGAAAAAAAGATTATTCTTGTACTAGATTGCTTCATGTTGAAAATAATTTTGTACTAACAGAGAGACATCTCTGATTGTGTTCATATTCCATGTACCAGAAACAAAAGGTTCTAGATGTGATAGTTTCTATCTCAAGTGTGCCATTTTGTTGATTAGCTGTCAACTTATGTTTCACTCTGTTTGATTTCTCCTAGGCACACTTGCTTGATGGCCGGGCTAGTGCTGGTGCAAGTGTTGATTCAGCTAGACAGAATCTTGCTGCAACTTTTGTTAATGCATTTGTAAATGCTGGCTTTGGTCAGGTATACTGTATTTTATATTTTAAGATTCTATATGTTATATTTGTGATTGGGTTAATGATCTCTTCTATTCTTCAATATTATATTTACCTCACTTCCCATCCTCGTTGTGCAGGATAAATTAATGACTGTTCCTTCAGATTCTTCAAGTAGTGCTTCTTCTGGAAATTGGCTTTTCAAAAACAAGGAACATGGGAAGACTAGTGCTGCAGCTAGTCTGGTATGCGATTTCATACTGAGCCGCTTTTTCTTATGGGTTTGGATCATGTCAAATTTAATTTACAACACTAATGTATTGTTTCAGGGTATGATTTTACTGTGGGACGTTGACTCAGGACTTGCTCAACTTGACAAGTACTTCCATAGTAATGATAATCATGTTATTGCTGGTGCATTATTGGGAGTCGGAATTGTCAATTGTAGTATCAAGAATGACTGTGATCCTGTGAGTTTCTTTTATCCTTATGTTTTCTGGATATGAGGGGGTATACCACTTAATTTCTTAGTTTATATTTTAGATCTGATTTAATTCCTTTTCAGGCAATGGCACTTCTTGGTGATTATACAGACAAAGAAGACACATCAATCAGGATTGGTGCTATAATGGGTTTGGGAATTGCATATGCTGGTTCCCAGAATGAGCAGGTGATCTATATTTCTCTATATTTTTGAAAATCTTGTAATAATTTTTGTTGAGAATTGAGATACACACTATATGCAAATGCGAAGTTTTTAATTTGTTCTTGCTTCTTTCAGTTACGGGAGAAACTGACAGGTGTACTGAATGATTCTAAAGCATCACTTGATGTGCTTGCTTTCACTGCTATTTCTCTGGGCTTGATCTTTGTGGGTTCTTGCAATGAGGAAATTGCCCAAGCAATTATATATACACTAATGGACAGGAGTGAGTCAGAGTTAGGAGAGCCCCTTACCCGACTTTTACCTCTTGGCCTTGGTCTTCTATATCTTGGGAAGCAGGTAATCAGTTGTTTGCCAGTCTGTTGTCTTTATTTCTTGAATTAGAGGTTATTTTCTTATCACCTCATTAATCTCATTTCTATAATTTCTGAATAACAATTGATATTGAGCTGGTTCTGCTATTGGGCGAGGTCAAAGTTGTTATAATACTCACTTGTCACTTGTGCTTTGTTACTGCAGGACAGTGTTGAGGCAACTGCCGAAGTTTCAAAGACTTTTAATGAAAAAATTAGGAAGTATTGTGACATGACACTACTGTCATGTGCCTATGCTGGAACTGGAAATGTTCTCAAGGTACAATTTTATGAAGTTTAAAAAAAAAAACTTGTGCTCCACTTTTATGTTTATAATTGTGTATGCATGTTTTTATGTTTTGTATTTTCTGGCTCTTGTAGGTTCAGAATCTCTTGGGTCATTGTTCTCAACATCTTGATAAAGGTGAAACTCACCAAGGTCCTGCTGTGCTTGGAATTGCTATGGTAGCCATGGCTGAAGAACTGGGAGTTGAGATGGCAATTCGATCATTAGAACATCTTCTGCAGTATGGAGAGCAGAATATTCGCCGAGCAGTTCCTCTCGCACTTGGTCTACTTTGTATATCAAATCCAAAGGTAAGAAGTGGACTTGCTTCCCTGCATTTTATCATGTTTGCAGCTGTTTATTTTTTCAGTGTGAAAGTGAAATTAATTAACCTTGCTATGAAAAACATGAATTGTAGTTCAAACTATTATATCATTGTACGGGTGCAAGATCTCACTTTTGATAATCTTTGCTAAATTTTACGGAAACATTACAGGTCAATGTTATGGATACCTTAAGCAGACTGAGCCATGATACTGATTCAGAAGTAGCTATGGTGAGATGTCATGTCTATTTACTTTGGACAGTCTAGTCTACCTTTGATTATTTGTAGCTAATACAATTTATGTGCTTTAGGCGGCAGTAATCTCCTTGGGTCTAATAGGTGCTGGTACGAACAATGCCCGAATTGCTGGCATGCTTCGTAATCTTTCAAGTTATTACTACAAGGATACCAGCCTTCTATTTTGTGTGAGTTTTCTCTAAGATTCCCTCCTTATTTTCTAATTCCACTGTTTATATAGTCACCCATTTTCTTTTACTTACAGGTGCGGATTGCCCAAGGTCTTGTGCATTTGGGAAAGGGCTTATTAACACTTAATCCATATCATTCAGATCGTTTCCTACTATCACCGTAAGTAAACATATTCTTTCTGACCGTGTTGGCAACTTTATAATGACACATATACAGCTTTAGTGTAATATTTTCTAATCAACATTCTGTATCATTTTTACAGGACAGCGCTTGCTGGACTAATTACCATGTTGCACGCTTGCCTAGATATGAAAGCCATTGTGTTGGGGAAATATCACTATGTTCTGTACTTCCTCGTTTTGGCAATGCAGGTTTGTTTGAGTTTCATTTCCTCTTTCCAGTTAGACTCTTCCTTTTGCAATTCTCAGTCACGTTCTGTAATTTGTTGCAACAGCCAAGGATGTTACTGACTGTGGATGAGAACTTGAAGCCTTTACCAGTGCCAGTTCGTGTTGGCCAAGCAGTAGATGTTGTTGGACAAGCAGGTCGTCCTAAAACAATTACTGGCTTTCAGACCCACTCCACTCCTGTTCTCCTGGCTGCTGGGGACAGGGCAGAGCTGGCAACGGAAAAGTAATGCACCTATGCCTTCAAATTTTAAAACATGCCAAGCTTATGTTCTCTAATACTAACTATTTTTTTTTTCTTCAGATACCTTCCCCTATCGCCAATTCTTGAAGGTTTTGTAATTTTGAAGGAGAATCCAGATTATAGGGAAGAGTGAGAAGAGCCGACCCACGGCGGTGATGCTTTTTTCTTTTTGCTTAAGTGTCTGAAAAGTAGTTAGTTAAAATGTATGACAGTCATAATTTAGAAGAAATTGCTTAAAATCATTCCTTCGTTTGGATAAAATGATTGTCAGAGAATCTTAGCACGACAGTTTTAATTTCCATTTATTACTGAGCATATTCTTATACGAGCAATTTGGTTATGTGTAACTGTTATATTGACTGATTCGAAAGATGTAGTGTCGTGGTGCTGAGATAATTTTATTTGTAATCTTAATATTGTTGATTATCCTTGTGTAATTTACGCGTGAAACATTATGTTTAACAAAAATTCATATCGTCAAGGGTGTTGAAGTTAACGTCCTGTGCTGTTGAATGTTTTTCGACAGATGTAATGCAATGGTTATGCTATTGACTCTGCTTTGCTTATTGCTTGACTTAAGGATATGCATTGGTTCACAAGAAGAGAAGAGAAAGTAAAGTTTCAGTCATTAGTTTCCTGTTTTAGAAATCCAATTAAGTCGGATGATGTCTTAGAATCCTCTAATACACTGTTAATTCTGAAGTATAGCAATTATCTACAAAAGAAATCCTCTTTTTTTTTCTTCATTTTTCCTTTCAATCAAAATTGTGAATTCATAGAATGTAAGGATTTTGTCGGGATAAGAAATTAATAAAATATTAAGTTTAAAATGATTAAGTATTTTTTTTAAGTCCACACACAAGATATTGGTTGAGTTTTGCTCAAGAGTTTTTTTTACAAGAATAAAGAAACTATAATTTAGGGTTTTGGCCTGCTTGATTGTTAAATGTAGTTTTGACACCGTCGCTTGTTGCTTTGCAATAGAGTATATAATTCAATAGTGCAACACTTTCCTCGTTTTTTTTTTCAGATCAGGGCAATTTTATTTGTTTATCAGAAAAAAAAATATGAATAAATTAAAAAAATACTTAAGAAATATCCCAATCTTTATAAAAAAATTTAAACCTCATATCTAACGTACAACATCAGAACCACAACAATTTACAACAAAACCAGCAATACCAAAAACTCTAGAAAACCTAAACATCATAATTTATTATGCAGAAAATGAGTACCTAGACAACCTTCAAAATTATGCAGTACAAAAGTATGCTGCACACCCAGCTTCTAAAAACCTCTTAGACGACATCATACAGACAATTATAGCACAAAACACAGAGATGACATCCTATAAAAATTTACACTGGTCACAGAACTTGTTTCTTCTGAATTTGAGACGTTCACATTCTCCCCAAACACATCAACGTACACAACTTCAAGCACAAGCAAACTGCCACCTACAAACTGTTTGACCTCCTTTGTAAATACCATTAGAAGGGCTTTTAAATTCCTCTTCCTGCACACAAAGACAAGCAACCTTCCCCACCCATTAAGATTATCACCCTGCAAGTACCTCCATCATGTATACAATACTCCTTTATAATTACCTCTACCAACCTATTCACCTTCACTTTACCCCTTCCCCTTTACTTAAAACTTTTGATATATTGAAGAGAAGGTATTTGAGTCACCTTGTGTCTAAGGAGGGTGTTGTTTTCCTCTATTTGCAGGAAACGAAAACTTTCTCTTTCTCAGATGCCAGATGTTTTCTGTTGTGGAAGAGCAGTAACATTGGATGGATACATCTTGAAGGGATTAATGGGGCAGGAAGTATGTTAACAATGTGGAATAAGGAAGCATTCGAGTATGGAAGCCACGCTGTCGGGACTGGCTTTATCGCTATAGCAGGCTATCATCTTGAAACAAAATGTCATTGTGTGGTGGTAAATGTTTATGCAGCATGTAATTTACAGGATAAAATTCTCTTGTGGGAAGCATTAACGACTCTCAAGCAATCCTACCAGAATTTGGCTTGGTGTCTATGTGGTGATTTCAATGCTGTTAGGAGGCCCGAGGAGAGGAAAGGAATTAGAGGCCATTCAAGTCAAAAGAAGGAGATTGCAGGTTTTAATAACTTTATTCAAAATAATGGTTGGATGGACATTCCTGGTGTAGGAAAAAGGTTTACATGGTTTAAAGCGAATGGCACAACAAAGAGTAGATTGGATAGATTTCTGGTCTCTGAAGAGTGGCTCCAAATTTGGCCGGCATCCAAACAATATGTGCAACAGAAAGTCGTCTCGGATCACTGTGCTCTAGTCTTAAAATCATGTGTTAAAGATTGGGGGCCTAAACCTTTTCGAACCCTCGATGTATGGCTGAAGGAACCAGGGTTCATTGCAATGATAAAGGTTAAATGGGAATCATATCAGGTGGAAGGTAATCGCATTTCCGCTCTGAAAGAAAAGCTGAAACTCTTAAAGGCTGATCTTAAAGAGTGGAACATAAGGGTTTTTGGTTGTGTGGAATCGGATAAAAGACGTATTGAGATGGAAATTGAGAATTTAGACGGGGAGGATGACATTGATGCTCTAGAGGACGAGGGAAGGCTGGATCTGCTCAGTCAACTGGGGTTGGTTAATAGAAAGCTAGATTCCATTTACAGGCAAAAAGCAAGGGTGAATTGGCTAAAGCATGGGGACTCTAACTCCAATTTTTTTCATTCCGCGATTCGATGGAGAAGGTTAAAAAATGAGGTCAAAGGAGTTGTGGTGAACTCTCAGTGGTGTGAGGAACCGGAAGTTGTAAGGAGGGAAGCAAAGTCTATCTTTGAGAAGAGATTCATGGCTACGCAGGACTTTGGTGTACATTTGGGTTCGGTGGAATTCAGGACGTTGCCCTTGGAGGTAAGCAGAAATATGGTTGTCAACTTCACCGAGAAAGAAGTGAAGAATGCTGTATGGGAATGTGGAGGCTCAAAAAGCCCGGGCCCGGACGGGTTCAACTTCAATTTCATTAAGAGTTGTTGGGAAGTGCTTAAGGCGGATGTTATGGCAGCAGTGCAACTTTTTCATACCACTGGTTCTCTTCCGAAAGGTTGCAATGCCTCTTTCATTGCGCTCATCCCCAAAGCAAGAGATCCGTCCTCGCTCGATCAATTCAGACCCATCTCTTTTGTTGGTGTAATATACAAGATTATCACTAAAGTCTTGTCAAGCCATATGAAGAATATTATGCCGTTTATCATTGATGAATGTCAGTTAGCCTTTATTAGTGGAAGAGGATTATTGGACAGTGTCGTTATGGCCAATGAGGTCCTTGAGGATATAAAGAGAAATGGTAAAAGTGGGGTGTGCTTCAAGGTGGATTTTGAAAAGACATACGACTCGGTGAGATGGAGCTTTTTGTTCGATATGCTACACAGGCTAGGCTTCCATGATAAGTGGATCTCGTGGGTTAAAGGATGTTTGGCTTCATCGTCAGTATCTGTGTTGGTTAATGGGAGCCCTACGGAGGAATTCAAACCTTCTAGGGGGTTGAGACAGGGCGATCCAATGGCTCCATTCCTTTTCTTAGTGGTTGCTGAAGGTTTAGCAGGTTTGGTGCGCTGAGAACGAATGTCCTTAGGGGGCTCAAGGTGGGAAGAAATAATGTTGAGTGCTGTTTGTTACAGTTCGTAGATGACACACTTTTTTTGTGTGAGGATTCCTTTGATAGCATTTTTGCAATTAAGGCTATCCTTCGGTGCTATGAGATTGCATCGGGTGTGAAAGTCAACTTCCATAAGTCCAAGTTGTCCGGTATTAAAGTGGACGGGTTTGCCATGAGCACGTATGCTAAAACTCTGAATTGTAATACGATGAAGCTTCCGTTCCAATATCTGGGGGTTGAGGTGGGTGGTAACCCGAGGAAGATACAGTTCTGGGATCCGGTAGTTAAAAAGGTCGAAGCCAAACTTAGCTCTTGGAAGGGGAGATTTCTTTCAATGGCAGGACGAATCTGTTTATAGAAATCAATGTTCACAGCCATTCCTCTGTTCTATCTCTCCATTTTCAAAGCTCCTGTAGCAGTGTACAATAAAATCAATAGCATTCAGCGGAAGTTCCTATGGGCGTGGAGAAAACAGAGTAAGTCGATATCCTGGGTAAGCTGGGATAATGTGTGTAAGCCTCTAGAGTTAGGAGGCTTGGGGGTGAAGGATATGAAGAACTTTAATGTGGCCCTCCTAGCTAAATGGAGATGGAGGCTCATGAGTAGTGAAGGAGGTAAGTGGAAAGAGATTATATCATCTAAATACGGTACAGGAGCAGAAAATATGAACCTGAGGTCGAAGTACCAATCATGGTGGTGGAAGGATCTCACTAAAATCTGCAGTGAAGGTGTCGAAGACGGTTGGTTCCAAAAGGCCATTGGGTGGAAAGTAGGTAACGGAGCCAGAGTGAGATTCTGGGAGGATGTGTGGCTTGGGAATGAATGTCTTAGATCGGTTTATCCTAGACTTTTTTCCTTGTCTCTTGATCAAGGTAAAAGGGTGGGGGAGGTAGGAGTATGGGAAGAGACTACATGGCAGTGGAATCTGAACTGGAGGAGGGGCAGGTTCCAGTGGGAGACGGATATGGAGGAAGATCTCTTGTCCAGACTTAGTACGGGCGCTGTGTGGAAGGATTCCCTTGACCAACTCCTATAGAAGGGGGACCAGAAGGGTATGTTCTCTGTTAAGTCAGCGTACTCTATGTTGGATAATCACCAATGCTCAGCTGCAAGAGAAGGTGTGTTCAGTCTCCTATGGCAAGCTAAAGCCATGCCCAAGGTACTTACGACAGCCTGGAGAATTCTCATCGATAGGATTCCTAATAGAGTTAATTTGTTGAGAAGAGGTGTGCAGGTGACATCAACTCGTTGTGTTCTTTGCAACCTGTCGGAGGAATCCTCTCAACACCTTTTTCTAGAATGCGGTTTTGCTCAACAAGTGTGGTCTCGATGTTATAGGTGGATTGGTATTCTAGGTGTCCAAAATAAAGATCTCATGAACCACTTTATGAATTTTCATCTAACTCATTTGTCCAGTCAACAGAATCAAGTATGGCTAGGTTTTTGGGTGGCCGTTGTTAGCTGTATTTGGGAGCACAGGAACATAGTGGCTTTTAGACAAGGGGTGCCTGACTCCGATGAGATTTTCCAGAACGCTCAGCTGCAGTCCTGGTGGTGGTTAAAGCACAAAACATCAGATTTTTCGTACGCTTTCTCGGACTGGCTTTTGTATCCGAACCAGTGCCTCCTCTTGGTTCGCTGAGTGGTTGAAGCAAGGGCTGGAACAGGTATGGCGTAGTAAGGAAGTGAGGGTGGTTTTTTAGTAGGTATAAGGTGTTCGCGTCTTTGCTGTTGGTAGTAGCCGGTTTCGGGAGTTTATCCCTGAAAGTGGACATGGAACCCCCCTGGGTCAGGCCTGTGTTGTTCTTGTTTATTTCTAAATGGATCTTTTTTGCTGTGTTTGTTATTGCGGTAGAGTAAATCTGAGAGATAGGTGGGGGTGTGGAAGGAGTGTGTGTTATAATTTTCTGAATTTTGCAGCCTTCAATGGGGATCCATAGTTTTTTGGTGTTCCTTGGAAGAAATATGTCAGAAGCAGAGCTTGTTTAGTATCAGGGCGGTACAGAATGGGGTATTCTTATAGTGTTGACAAAATTCCATGTTCAAAAACCACTAAAGGCAAAAACCCCACAATCTTTGGTGGACCATGCTAAAAAACTCCATGACTTAGTTGGAAATGCAATCACTGAAGGTAATTTCTTTGTTTTGGAAGTGGCCTATTTAATTGTTGTAGTTTATGTCGTGCCTCTCGGTAGATCTGTACTATCACCAGCAATAGAACTAGCTCTATGTTAGAAGTTTAGTTCTGAAGGCAGCTGATTCTCACGGATTAATAAGGCCGTTAGTTAATCCACTTTCATTGAGTTTTGCTTCACCAAGCAATACTGATGGAAAGTTGGCAAAGGGAGCTCTTGGAGCTCGTAGGTCATGCTGGGAGCCGATGTGGACGAGCATCTTCTTAGGTTGTAATAATATATGAAAAGGAGCTGATATATCTCGATACGAACACCATGTGTGTACCGTGGGGTTCAGCTGAGAGCTTTTACGCTTCTAGAAGGTGTTTGTGATGGACATGATGGACAACAGATCTCCTTTTTTGCATCTTTAACTTTGAGGCATCGTTGGAGCAAGGAACCATTCCCATTTTTGCAAGGCTCTCCTTTGTAGAAACTGATTTATCAACACTGAACTATCAGTTAATGCATGGCTGAAGCGGGAGAGAGCAGAAGACAAGAATTGCTATGCAGCCTTTGAAGCAGCGGGCACCAATGGTTGTATAGGAAGTATATATTTTGATGCTAGCCTTTATGTGCGTCTTAATTTGCTTAGATGCTAGGATGAATGCCAGCCCCGGGAAGCCGCTTTTGGCCACACTTCTGCAATGGTGAGTCAATACAGATGAATAGCAAAAACAAGGGATTGACTGGTGGAGATTGCTCAAATAACACAAATCTCTGACTTATGCAGCATTAGCCTATGTTCTCTGTTGCTAGGCTATATAGAATGAGAGGAGGAAGGAGGTGCTGTGGTATGTGGGGATGCATGATGACGTTGTTGCTTCTGTGTGTTCTTGTTTTCTTAGTGTTATTAGAGGTAGGGTGTTGTTTTAATGCTAGCTTTTGCAGTGTTTTATTGCAAACAGTTCAACCTCTTTTTTCTATGAGGGCGTTTTTATGTAAAAGGGTTGAGATACTCCTTTGTATCTCTTCTAATTTTAATTCCATTCTTTGCTGATAAAAAAAAAATATATAAAAAAGACTAATGAAAAATATAATCTTATGTTTAAGTTGTACGATATGAAAAATTCTTCTAAATTTCTACTATGTTGAGACACCTCACAGCACTGCATAATGCACTGTGCAAGTTAATTAACTTCAAGCATAAACATGATTTTTTAATACATATTTTACTGTCACCTAAAATTAATTCAAATTTATATCACAAAACTCCTTTCTTATTAATTACTCATTCTTAATCTCTTAATATCTTTAGTATATGATTAATAATATTATAAAAAAAATTATTAAATTAAAATTAATTTTAGACATAATAAATATAGTTATTAGACTAAATTAGATATTATTTTATAAACTAAAAACTTATTGATATTTAAAGTAATTTTTATTATTAATAAAAAATTATAAATTAATTATAAATTTGTATCGAATTAACTAGGAAGTCTAAGTCTTTAATTATAACTACTCATATATTAAAGTTGATAGCTAAAATTTTGGTAACTAATTAAATATAAATTTAGAAATTAATTTATAAATTTTTATCAATAATAAAAATAATTTTAAATATTAATAATTTTTTAATATATAAAATAATATCTAATTTAGTTAAATAACTAATTTTTTTTTTCTAAAATTATTTTTTATTTAATAATTTTTTAATAATAAAAAAATAATAAAGAAATGTAAAATATTTTGGAAATGTTTCAACTTTATATTATTTTTTTCAGTTGTGTTTGCCTTCATTTAAACTGATAAACCCTCATGGTACAATGGTGAACCACCTTATGTTCTTTTATTATGAAAAAAAGTGTTATTTGGTGGTGAAAAGATGATGATTAAATGAGTATATGATGCAGATAGCAACAGAAGGAGACCCAGTTCAGAGAATGGTGTTTGTAGTAAGGGGGCCACCTTAAAAGCAGCCAAGTTCCAAGGGATGGTGTGAAGAGTTGCTGCATGTTAGGGCCAGGAAACTTCAGTGGTGATGAGCTTCTTTCATGGTGTTTGAGGAGACCCTTCACAGAAAGTCTTCCACCATCTTCATCCACACTCATCACATTGGAAACCACAGAGGCTTTTGGCCTTGAAGCCGAGGATGTGAAGTACGTGACACAACATTTCAGGTACACATTTGTTAAGGAAAAGGTGAAGAGAAGTGCAAGGTATTACTCACCAGGGTGGAGAACTTGGGCTGCAGTGGCCATTCAATTGGCTTGGAGGAGGTACAAGCATAGGTTGACTTTGACCTCTCTGTCCTTTATAAGGCCTAGGAGACCCTTGTCAAGGTCCTCTTCCATGGGAGAAGATAGGCTTCGCCTCTACACTGCTTTGTTGACCTCACCAAAGACTAATCAAGATGATTTTATGTGTGGGTGTGGAGTTTTATTTGTTTTTGTTTGAACTAACTTATATTTTTAATATCATTTCTTTTAGAAATGAATTGTTTTTACCAAATTCAAGTTTAGTTATTAGATTTTACTTTTAATGAGTTTAATGATTTCGAAAATAAACCAATTTTTTCTCAACTAAAAAAATATATTATTTAAATATACATAATAAAGACGTTAAATAAAATTGAATTCTTTTTTTTTATAAAGTTTTGTGTCACGCGCTAATACTGTTGTTAATTGTCTAGATCTTCATTTTATTTGTTGTAGCAAAAATATTATTTTTAATTACAAAAATTTATATAATTATTTTTAATATTTACTTAAATATTTGTGGTTTATGTTTGATTGTCTTGTGTTGCAGAAAGGTAAATTGTGTTGCAGAAAGGTAAATGAAGGTAAAGTTTTCCTCCTTATGCACTTCTACCGTAACCTCCTCAACTGCAAGAGAAAACCTAAATAGAGTCCTCATAATTTTTTTCCAATTTTCCTTTAACATCCTTATTATTGCATTTGAAATAATATTCAGTACTTTTTCAAAAAAAAAAAACATTAAATTCATAAAAGTCATAGTTTAATAAGAATTTTTTTGCATCGTGTAACTTTATAAATATTACACAGATTATATAACTTTATATTTTCACATTATAATAACTCTAAAATAAACTTTTTTTTTTCCATTATGTCTCTAACACTCCTACTTTTCATTTACTAGTGCAAAATACGTAATTAACGACTCCTTATAAAGACGGTTCATAAAGAGAAGTCGTTATGGGTACACATCCTTGTCCACCGAAGGACGATCCTACTTTCCTAGCTTGAGGAGGGGGGGTGATAAAATTATTCTGGGCCCAAATCTTTTTCTTTTTGGCACTGACTGTTTGTTGCATAAGCCCATTTACTACAAGAAAAACGTGAATTATATACGGATTATTACATACGGATCAAAATCCGTATGTAAAATCAACATTACGTACATATTCAATTCCATATGTAAATAGATATACATACGGATTTTTTTCGTATGTAATTACATACGAATACCGAAATTGGATCCGCGATAGCTGGAGACAAGAGGTTTGTATGAGAAAACATAAGTTCTGCTTGAGCTTCTAAAGATAAAAGCACATGAACAACCATTTGATCGCCATCAAAGTCTGCATTGAATCCCTTACAAATTAATGGATGCAAACAAATAGCACGCCCTTCTACTAAAATGGAATGCCTGTATACCTAATCTATGCAGAATAGGTGCTCTATTTAGCAATACGGGATGTCCCTGCATAACTTCTTGAAGTATTTCTCATACAATCGGTTCTTTTTGTCGAATTTTACTCTTAGCAATTCCTATGTTCGAATCAGAATGTTTTCGAATTAGACCACGAATTAGAAATGTCAATCCACATCTATGTAATGAAAGTGATGGACCTACAATAATGACACAACAACCCGAATAATCAACTCGTTTCCCAAGTAGGGTCTCGCGAAATCTTCCCTCTTTACTCTCGATTATATCATTGGCACCACAAAATAAAAATTGCAGTTGATGGAATTCGAAACCAGGTCCATTCAACAACCAAAGAAAATTGAACCACTACACCAGACAAAATCTTTAGTATTATTATGATTATTATTATTATTAATAATATGAGTAATATTAATAATATGAGTAATATAACAATATGAATAATAATAATAATATTAATAATATGAGTAATATAACAATATTAATAATATTAATAATATTAATAATATTAATAATATTAATAATATTAATAATATTAATAATATTAATAATATTAATAATATTAATAATATTAATAATTTTAATAATATGAATAATATTTATAATATGAATAATATTTATAGTATGAATAAATATTAATAATATAAAAATATTAATAATATGAATAATATTAATAATATGAATAATATTAATAATATGAATAATATGAATAATATGAATAATATTAATAATATGAATAATATTAATAATGTGAATAATGTATCGTACGGTCCTCGGGCGTTGACTGGGTTCGGGCATTGACCAAAGTCAACATGATAGGACCCTTGGAAAGCGTAGCCAGTCAGAGAAGTGTCTCCTTATATCACGGGTAGAGGCGACCGTGGAGAAGGCAACACAGAGGTAGGGCGTGGAGGCCTCGGGCCTCGGCACCTCCAACAGAGAAGACAGATAAAGAAAAGTGGTTTCTAAGCCACACCCCAAGTTACTAGTAGGGAGAGACCCAACTCACCAGGGATCTGTGCATGAGGTGTAGGGACGCGACAGTACGTGTCGTCGTTGGGGAGCCACTAGGACAGGGACGACCCATGAGAGGGTCACGTCCCAGAGGTTGAGTCGCATGCACGACACGTGAGGAAGGCGAGAAGTCCCCGGGCGAATGACTCAGAAATTGGGCGCATGAGTTGGCACACAAGTAGTCACCCCCTTGCCACTTGCACTTCGACAGGGCAATCTTACGCACTGAGATGACCCTAAGACTGGGTGACAGTGTCGCTAAGGTATGCTCACAAAATTCTTAAGTCTCAGGATTGACACGTGGACATAAATACCGGAAAGGTATATAAAGCCCTACACTCAACAGAATAAGATACGTTTTCACACACTCTAATACACTTGAATGAAGTGAAGATTTTTAGTTACGATTCAGTTGTTTTTCACAATCCATAGACACAAACACAATTGTTATTAAAAAATCTTCATGTTCCAATAGTTTCCAAAAACCTTATTATTGTGTCAATGTTTTGATAAAGAAAATAATTTTTGTTTTGAGTTTCATTATAATCTTTGCTATGTTAAAAATCAGGAGACAAAGTAGATTTGTTTTAAGAAACTCTTAAAAGATGATTTTACGTTTTTTCAGCATTTTCAGCAACCTACTGTTTTCAATGTTAATAATAATACATCTCTTACTTTTTGTTTTGTCTCTATGACATTCTTGTCTTGGACATGCACATAACAAACTATTAAAAATAATTTATCGAATATCAATATTTAATTTAGTAAAGAAGATCTCATCTTTGATATTTGGTATATTGTTTGTGTTAGAGTCAAGATGCACCAACTATATTTTAAAAACTCTCTTACAGTTTATCAGAGTCCCTTAGAATTTATTTACATTGACATAATTAGTGCAAGAAGAAATCACGGGGGTGCAGAAAGAAATTACCTTCATTTTATTGAGGTTTGGGCTGACGTCCGATTTGGCCCCATATCTGATTTCGGCCGTGTCGATCATACAAGAGATAGGGTTTTAGACTTCCAAAAACCCTTCGCCAATCTCAAACGATTCCGACCACGAAAATGTCATCCGCCGCCGCCAGATTTATATTCCGATCATGCTCCGCCGGCCGCTCGGCGTTTCGAGTCGCGTCAGAAGCCAAAACGGTTCGTTCTCCGTTTCGCATCGCGTCCAATAAACCTCTCTCGCAATCCACTATCAGGTAATAACGAACACGTTCATTTCGCGGAAGCTTCTTTGTCGTTTTACTTTGTTAGTAGCTAATACCATTGTGTTGCGTTTGTGTGATAAGGTTGCCTGTGGAGTTGAGTTCGTGTGTGGAATCGATGATGCCGTACCACACGGCCACTGCTTCTGCGCTCATGAATTCCATGCTTTCAATTTCAAGCCGTACCTGCGGTTGGATCCCTGAAGGTATCATCAATTGCACTAACACTTTTTGAAATGTTCAATGTATTGGTATGAAATTTTGAACGCCTTTGACTTAGTTAGTGACATTGTTGACTCTACACATATTAGAAATGATTCACAACGAGTTATCCTTTATAATTCGGGTCCTATACATGGGAGGTGCACTTTAGAAGAAGAAATTGGAAAATTAGGCTGTTTTGGGTTGTAAGAATTATGGATTACTTCCGGGATGTAGGGGTTGTTACTTGAACCTTGGCTCGAGGCTCGCGTTATTATCCTGAAAAAGCAGTTTGAACAGATAATCATTTATTTGGTGCTGTACATACGTCTGTGTATTTTATTATAATCATGGTGGTTGGTGTTTCTTCTAATCAACGGACATAACTCCGAACAATTTCCTCTAAAATTCACTTTGAAGAGGATCACAATCTCAGGTCATCAATGGGAAAATTAACTGTTAATATTATGTGTACATGCTTTACAAAATTAAGTCTGTGTTTGGATAACTAGCAGAACTGATTCTGACTTCATCACATTTAGAAATTGAAAAAGTGGAGACAACTATTTGTTGCTTTAGCGTTTTAATATATAATCAAAACATGCACTAATAATTTCGAATTTTAAACCTTTTGTTTCTCTATCAATGGCTAACATTACTTTACCCTCTCTTTAGAAGAGCCAAATCCCAAATAATCTTACTATTTTTCAAGCTGTTTGGTATATTCAATGTGTATCAGATATTTAATTTAGAAGGGATTCAGAAGATATGTACATTTTTTCTTTAGGTAAAAAATATTAGAATGAGATAGGGAATATTTGGCTATATGGTCCATCTGTTTAGGTTAACTAGTTTGCATTCATTGTGATTTCCTGACAATTGAATTTTTCTTCTGAATTAGGTAGCTAGCATCTCTAGGATTCCATGATGTTCTTTCTACAATTAATTTTCGGGTATGTTTTCTATCAATTCTTGTACGAGATTTAATATTTGACAAAGCGTGCCAAGATACACGTGTAATCTAATGTCACCCTATTCATTGACACCAGGCATTTTGTCTGTCTGATGCTTGACCATGTGTTGCTATAACTACTAATCTTGTATGTAAGATTGGTGGATTGGTTTCTTCCCTGCTTCATTTGTTTGCCCGCACCCATTTAACTAAATCATTTAGTGAAGCCATACCTACTCCTTTTGGTTGTAGGCCAAAAGCAGACTACTTGAAGATCAGGAAGCGTAGATGGGATTGCGGGGACTTTCTATGATTTGATGTTCAGCTTGAAACAAGATTTTGTTTTTATTAGTAATAAATTCTAGGCATCTATAACTAACTATTTAACATTATTTAGAGCACATTTGTGTGCTTCTGGATTTGCGTGTCGTGTTGGAACACTTTTTTGTTTATGTTGAAGACTTTTGTTACCTTTATCGATGAACCATTTTGAGCATCTTTTACGTCTTTATTCTTATAAAAAATCTCAATGCACGAAAAGTTACTGATGAAAAGATTGAGATAAAGTAAGTCCACACTAGAGATTTTGTAGAAATGAGTGTGTTAGCCCATGCCTTCTACAATTACTTAATCCACACTTGGGAGTATTTTGTATATCTGTCTTATTTGATAGTGCTGCTGCTGACTTTGTTTAATTACCATATGCTACATTTCAATTTCCTCTTTGATTTTCTTGCCTTTTGTGGTCATGCATTGTAGGGACCATGGGTAATTAAGGTATAATATTCTGATCTTTCTTTTTTAATCAGATTGCAATGATGATGTTTGATATCATTCGGGTTAAGAAGATTGAAGCAAGCTTTTGCGTAAAAATTTGCAACGTATGAAATGTGTAGTTGAAAAGAAATATTGGGAAATTTGACTTGGCCATTGTAGGAGAAAGTTGATTCCCGAAAGGGAACTTTAAAACTTAGACCACCTGTACTTTATTTCCTTCCAATTTTTTCAGATGCACTAAAAAGGCTTGCTATATTTTATCCATATGAACTTTAGTGCCTAAAGGCAAAATAAGTTAGAAATGCAGCAAAGTGCCAATAAAGTTTCCTTTTGTTTGTCCATATTAATTAGAATGTTCACTGTGGTGGCATCGAAACTTCTCTAGACTGTTATCTTTCCGCGTATAAGGGGTCAGGATACCCAACATTGTAGTGGTTTCCAAAGTTGGATTCTCTTTGCTACTTCAAAATTTAATGTAATTTGAGCTCTGAATACCTGAACTCTTAAATTCTAGGTTTCTGCCAAAACCCTCTATCCCTCTCTCATTAAAGTTCTGATTCAATGTTTTGCTTGTATAGGTCTGTGAATTCCCCTAAAAGCAAACCTGCCTTGCTGAATCATGCTTGTCACTTTCGTTGCCTTCCATATTAGAAGGGATTTGCCACCAGTTGTCCTCATAATAGTGATTATTTTTCTCATAAAGGTTTTAGTATCTTCACAAGATTACCTGATTAGTATAATTTTACATCGTATTTGATTGTTATATGTATCATGTATGTTAAGCTAATCTTTCGCTTTTCTGTTGTGGTGGCATATAAATTTTAATTTTCAGCCAATATTTTCAATAAATCAGATTAATTTGTATCCTCACAAAATAAGAACATTTTGAACTGTTATCGAAACCACGATTGATTGGTATAGTTAGTGTTTCTTACAAATACTCCGATTTTATAAGATCAATCCGTCAATAAATTGTTCAACTCTATTTTGCAAAATATGTACGTTGGCAGTGCACACATGAATTTCACGGGACAAAGCAAAGTCGAAACTCAGCTTATTTCGTAACATGCTTCCAAAACAAGACTCTTTCTTCCTGCACCTCCATAAGGTGTGGGAATTGCCAAAAACACCTTTCCATGCAATTTTATTGAAAACAACTTCAGATTGAGTAATTCCTAGAGTTTTTGGATTATATAATTTAGAAGTTAAAATTTTGTGTTACATATTGGATTGTATAATTTAGTATTATTTATTTTCAAGGTTATTTAACATTTTTAATTGGGTAATCTAAAATGTATTTTTGAATAATGTATAAAATATTAAATAATATTAAATTATGTAATCCAAATGATACATCAAAATTTTAAACTTTTTTGTGAAATTTAAAATTAAGTTTTTTCAATTTAGAATAGTTAACCAGAAAGTTAATGATCTATTTTGACCAAAACCATACACAGGTACTGACACCAAAGATTGACAGGAATCCAGCATATATCATATAAAAGGTTCCTCTCGGCTGCCTCAAATTTCATTTAGTACAAACACTCACTCCCAATGGCCACACTCAAAATTTTTGGAATGAAAATACTAGTAACAGATTATAAAGCACTCGTTTCTTTTTTATATAGAAAACAAAGTTTCAGGTCGACTAATCTTGAGTTAAAAAAACTTAAATTTTGTACATAATTTTGAAGTTAAAATTTTTGGTGTTACCTTCTTGATTGTAAAATCTGTTATTATTCATTTTGTATTATGTAATCTAAAATGTTAAATAACATTCAAAATAAATAATATCATGCAATCTATAATACATCAAAATCTAGAATACATCAAAAGTTTTAACTTTATATAATCCAAATAACTCAATCTAGAGTTTTTCAACAAAATTGAACAGAGGGATGCTTTTGACATTTCTCATACCTTATGCAGGTGTGGGACGAAACCATGGGGTGCAGGAAGAAAGAGGGGTTCAGAAAAATATTTGCATGGCCCAATTCCAAATGATCTGTAGCAAGACCACTGGATTAATGTTTAATATTGAGTAAATAACAGATGGCGTTGTTTACTTTGCATGTCAGCATGGCTGCTTCTTTTTGGGACTAAGTGATGCGGAACTCATTTCTAACTCCATATTAATATTAATCGTAAGATAACTAAATATTCTGATTAGATAGTTCCAAAGGTTAATTGAGATTTGAAAACAAGTTTGGACTTACTTAATCCAAAATAAAATTACTAATTCTATTAAACTTACAAATTAGATAATCCTAGATACAATGGATAATTCAATCTTTAAATTTTAGGGGGTGCCCGAAGATTACATTGGGCTGCAGGAAGAAGCAGCCGTCAGCATAAGCAAAGCACATCAAAGACTTTTTTATATTTGCAGTCTTGAATATTTTTTTCTGCCATTTTGCCAACAAAATGAAGACTCTTTCTTCCTACACCCCATACTAATTATGAAAATACCATTTTATCCTTTTTATTTCATCTCCTTGAATATATAAATTGTAAAATTTATTATAAAATAGCTTTGAATATATAAAATTTACCATGAACAGTTAAAAGGTATTATAAAGTTATTTTTAACTAAGAAATTTTTAAAAAAATCATAAAAGTTGATTTAGAAATAAAGATAAAAGAAATAGGTGATTGAGATAGTCCAGGTTGATTTTTTTTACTAGTTAGAATAGTAGAGTATAAAATACAATTCAAAAGAGGAAATGTAAATTTATCGAGTGTCACCGAGAGCTTCTTTTTTCTAAATTATAATACAATATTAGATATTTAGTCACAATTTTTTTTTTTTATATTTCGAAAGTGGCACAAGAAAAAAAGTAGTAGTTTCTGTTTAGTTGATAATTCCCATATTTTTGTATTGGAAAAGAGTACTCTAACAAACAGATGCAGGCACAGGTCTAAAGAAAAGCTTCAACCCTATGTCCTTCTCTTACATCTCTATATATACTAAATGCTTCTTCCATTATCTTAGCTTGGGCCAGCAATTCTGCTCTTTGTATACCAGAAGGGTGAGTAGAAAGATAATCCATAAGGGTAGAACCACCAGCAATTTTTTCCAACTTTTCATACACTCTAGGTGCCACCCGGGGATCATAGCCTGCTGATGCAATTAGCAGCAACCCAATGTAATCAGCTTCTATTTCCATCCTAAAAATAGTGAATAAATTAGGCTATATTACAAAATTTGTACTCCAAAAAAACTAGCATTAGAGATATATTTGCACTTTGATCCCTAGATAACAAGCATTGCACCAGAAATGGCTTTTATAATTACACTAATCTTAAAAGCTTTACCCCGATGGGAATCCTATAAGCATGGAATTAATGCATTGAAGAATCGTGTACAAAGTTATGTCACGCTCATCTCCAGCACTCAGACCATTTATCACTCTTTCATTCGCTAAGTCATTCACATGTTTGTTATGCATTGTATATACCAATGGTGAATGGTATTTTTTTTTTCAATTAATCTCCGGACTAGTTGGAGTCATAGCATAGCAATCAACTGGATTTAGAGATACTTTCACGAATACTATGTAGGTTGTTCCAGAAATCAATGGTATGTTCTTATACTCTATTGTGATCAGGAATCTCACTGGAAAGGAAAATTATTGATTGTAGTTGTCCAACAGCAACCAATATCAACAGTGCCATTCAACTTGTATCTGTATCAGCTGATTCATCTTAGCAAGGTACAAAACACTATACATCAGGATACTATTTATTTAAGTTACACTAAAACTAATAGTAAGCATGCAATTTGCATATAGATTCCTAGCAGTAATTAAGCTTGAATTGGTTCTGTTTTTCTGTAACCCTTCTCCTGTCATGTAATAGAATCTTAATCGATTTATAGAAAATTAATTGCTATCAGAAGTTCAAATTATGTTAACATGTAAGAAAAAATTAAGTATAAGGTTCAACAGGCAAATTGTTATAAACTATTAGTTGTGTTTAGTCTAGCAAAACAATTTATTGGAAGGCAAAGAAAGCAGCAGCAGCATTGCTCCACAACTTAACATATATCAACAAACCGTACAGAAAATAATTTGGTTTGAAAGAGAGATTGAACAAAGCATACCTCCTGGAGAAAGGTAGGTGCAAGAAAAGGGATGACAGTATGTTGACAATATCAGGTATGACAAGGTGATAAAGTATCAATTGTAGAATAGCAAACCATAGGTTCTTTGTAATCCCCTCTGCACTGTGTCTTGCCACAGCATGTCCAACCTAATTAACAACAAAATCTGTGTAAACTGACATGTCTGCATATCATATGTGCAAATAACAAATTTGTAAGTTGTACGGTGTAAGGTATAGATTTCCTACGCTAGGCATATTAAACTGCAAAAACAAGGAGTTAAACTTAAACCAAGCACAAGTATAATACCTCGTGCCCAATAATAGTTGCTATCTCCGCATCACTTTTAAAATGCTCAAACAAACCAGAGAACACAACTATCTTCCCGCCAGGTAAGCAGAAGGCATTAACAACTGGCTCATTTACGACCAAAATTTCCCAATTCAATCCATCCAAATGTGATGTAGTAGCTGTTGACCCTCTTTCCTGATCATTTTTCCAGCTTTTTTTCTCATCAAGAATCTTACCCCCCTCGTGCCAACTCCTTTCAACCTTCTCTTCACTCCCAACCAATGCATTCAATGTCTCCCTTCCATCTCCTTCAACCAGCACAGTATGCTCTGATGTATACCCCAAATCATTCAACATCTTATCCTTTCTCAACCCTCTTTGTAATGCATCAATTATTTCCTTAGCTATCATTGTCACCCTCACACTTTCAGGATGTATAGGAGGCAATATCTTACCCTTAAAAGTTGCTTTCATTTGCTCAAACTCGTTCTCCCCCAGCCTCCTCTCCATGGCTTTTGACAACAGAATCAAATGGGTTCGCTTGGTATAAGGAACCATTTCCAAATTCCCAAAATACACAGTGATTAAAACCCCCGAACCAACCATCACAACAAAAACATGTCTGGAATTCTTAAACCAATGCCGTAGCCCCCTTGGCTTGAAATGTTCCACATTATAGGGATCAATATAATAAAATCTCTTAGCCCCCAAAGGAAAGAGATTGTGAAAGTTCCCATTAATTCCAACAACACCTTGTGTCCCCAGTCTCTGAGGAATAGAACACCATGAAGAGAACCCATTAACGCTAGCTCCTTTTGAACCTGAATCAAAATACCAAGATTGGCAACTAAAACTATGCCGAAAAGTTGGATTTTGAGGCATAAATCTTGAAGCCAAGATGCGAAAGTGATCAAGAGCTCCCCTTCTGTACCACCCCATGATTTAGAAAAGAACCAAATCTAAACCAGAAAAAGGGGAAAGGGAGATTCGAAGTTTTAGAGAAATTCAAAATTCAAGGTCTGTGCTGAATCGAAGCCTGACATAGATGAATGAGTGGCAAAACATTTAAAGTTCAAAAAGAAATGAGTACACGGCACTGTTAAGAAAGCAAAGAATCTAGATAGAGAGAATACTGAAACATACGTCACGTGGCCTGTTTAGTGTTTCGGAACTACAACCATGAAAGCAAAACTACACACTCCTAGAATCATGTCGATAAAAACAAAACCTCAAAACTTACACATTCCACTAAATTTTTGAACCAATTACACTATTTTGGATAAAAATGGTCTAATAATAAATCATCCTCTAATTACAATACGATATAACACAGTCAGAAAGCGGCTGTTTTGCCTCTTGATTACACAACAATTGAGTTACCACACGTAAAGGACCAAAGATTCGACAGATCAGCAACTTTGGGTATTCATGGTTTTAAACTGTGGTTCACAATCCCAGTTGCATCATCCACAATCTTCCCGCAAGGTCAACAATCCAGCAAAGCCACAACCGCAATTTAAAACCATGACAGTAGTATAACTAAATCAAACGGTAGAAATTTATTTATTATGTTTTTTTCTAAGAAGAAATGAAAAGCCAATTCATTTTGTGCAGGGACTAACATAAAAAATAGCCCCAACTTCTTGAGTAGCCAATTTTTTATTTTTGACCTAATATATTGGAGAAGATGAAGTTAAAGAAGAAAAAATTAGCTAAAGTTTTGAAGATGATTATCGATTGGGAATGAAGAAAATGCAATGAGTAGAGAAGTACTGCGTTGATCGCTAGCGGTGACTCGAAGGGAGGAGCGATGGATTGAATCGGGACATTGATCTTCACTTCACCTCACCTTACATTAACTTTTTCTTACTTAATTTATTGCATTTTTAATTCATAAAATAATAATTTAAGATTTAATTATAATAATTTAATTTATTATAGTAAGCATATAGTTTGTTTCAATGAATCAATTAAACCTTAAACAACTTCTAATTTTATACGGTAAGTAATCATTTTTTTTAATGTTTTATAATCTCATGACTTTTTTATAATAACAATATTAATTTTTTTTATATTAGTTTAAACACTAAAGTCATGAATAATTGAACTAATAATAGTAATCATAAAATTAGTATAAATTTTATTTATTAACACTATTTTAATGATATTTTTTTTATATGTATTATATATTTATTTATACATGTATCTTTCATGACTCTTGAGATCGGTCTTTTGGCATGGTCAAAGTCATGGTCGATCGTTTTATGGACGTTGTGTCTTTATTGCAATAATTGTTGAGTGACTGGAGCAAATAGATTTTTAGAAGACCTCACTTAGTCTCTGTTTGTTTTCACTTTCAGGCAGATGGAAAGGCGAGTGAACTTTATGTTTGTTTTCGGTGAATGTTGTTGATTTGTGAGCGTGGAACAATGAGTTGGTGTTTTTTTTCTTTCCCCCTCAAGTGTAGAGAAAGCATGGGAAAGTCACGTTGGCACATGTTCATTCTTCATAATGCCTTTTGCTTTGAGATGCAGTGAGATGTTTTGGACAAAAAACGTTTGAAGGAACCAAAACCGATTATCTGTTTAAGATAATTGATGTTCCATTGTCTTTGAATACTCACAACATTGATTATCCATGCATTTTTCAGTGAACATTGATGTTCTTGTACCCATAATTGATGTTGATTTTTTTTTTCACACAAATCGATGTTGTGGTGCCTTTATAGAGGTAGATAATGTGCATTATCCATGTTTTTCTCAATGAACATCTATTTTCTGGTACCCATAATCAATATTTTTTTTTCACTCACATAATTGATGTTGTGATGCATTTATAGAGGTAGATAATTGATTATTCATACTCTTTTAAGTAAAATTGAATAATTTAATTTTATCTATTTCATATTTTTTTAAATAGAAAAATTAAATAATTTAGATTTGTATTTATTTAAAATTTTGTAAAGTTTAGGTATTTTATTTTTCAGATTTTATTTAAATAAAAAATTAAATAATTTAGGGTTGTGTTTATTTAAGATTTTGAATAATTTAGGAATTTTATTTATTTCAATTTTTTTTAAATATGATATTAAATAATTTAAATTGTATTTATTTAAAATTTTGAATAGTTTAAGAATTTTATTTATTTCAATTTTTTTTTAAATAAGACATTAAATAATTTAAGATTTGTATTTATTTTAGACTAATTTAGGAATTTTATTTACTAATTACTTTTATTTAAGTAAAATGATCCTGCCGGTTGACCAGAACGCAAGAGTCTTGTCACGTCAAAGGTATCTTCCTCTGGATCAACTTTGCACCACGCTAGCTTCCGTCCTTCACACCTCGATTCTCCTCAAGAACCTGAAAAAGACAGAGTGGCGCCGCTGCGGCCGATCGCGCTCCGACGCTCAAGTCAGTGACGGAATCACCAAAAATCTAAGAGAGAAAGCTAAAAACTCAAGGAACCGTGCAAAAACTCTCTCAGCGTACTCAAGTATTCTCAAAGCGTAAAGAAGTGTTCTAAACGCGCGTACCTCAGAATCTGTTAAGAGTTCCTTATATACCTATGCATTTTCTCTCTCCTGACGGTTACACCTCTGGACACGTGGCTCGCATCCAGCTGTACACGTGTCACCATCTGGAGCGTCTTCTCCTTGAGTGTCACTTCTACTCTTCAGGCTGTTCGACTAAGTTACTCAGGTGAGGAGCAACTCGGTGCATAGCTGCCTTGGAGCGCGATCTTCTTCTAGTGGCGAGCACGGGGTGTCACCATGCGCACCTTCTCTGTGGTCTCGCCTGCCGCTATCACGATCTGCATTACTTGCCCATCGTGCATGTTCTGGTAAACTGTTCCCTGGCCTCAACCTCTGGCTAGGGAATGATCATCTGATAACTTCATCCTTCGTACTCGTGCCCTTTGAAAGCCTTGAACAAGCTTTCCTGATCTTTCGGCGATGTCCCCCTCTCGGCGATCTCTGATCACTTGGTCGCCTAAGCTCGCATACGGCGACTACAACACAAGCCTGGTGACCGCCAGTTTAGATATGCTAGAGATCGGAGCACGCCAACTTAACGATTGACGACTACACGAACTTCCTGATGTCTTTCCCTTCCGTCAGCCAGGTGTTCCGTTCAACACGCCTATATTACCACTTGCTGCCACGCCATCACTCCCGACTACCTGGTCGGTACATAAAACATTAAATAATTTAAGATTTGTATTTATTTAGAATTTTAAATAATTTAGGAATTTTATTTATTTCCGATTTTTATTCAAATATGACACTAAATAAATTACATTTTGTATTTATTTAGAATTTTGAATAATTTTAAAATTTTATTTATTTAAATATGACATTAAATGATTTAGATTTGTATTTATTTAAATAATATTTTAATTAAAAACAATTATAATCACAAATAAATAAGTCAAATTATTTTTTCAACAACTTTTAAATAAAAAGGAAAATTTGTAAACTTATATTTTTATCAAATAAAAAAATACAATTTCAATCACACCTATCATATAACTCACACAAATTTTCACAAATTTTCTCTACATTCTCCACTCTATTTACTTAATCGAAATAACCTCACTTTCTTCATACTTTTCCTTCAAAAAATCTCAAATTCCTTTCTTCAAATCCACTCCCTAATCCAAACAAAACATTAATTTCAGCGATATTTGCGGAAATAACAACTCACTATTACCGAAATTTTAACAAGATTTATAACTTACTCCCAAAATTCAGCTATTTGCTTTTATTATTACACGAAAATTTTTGGTATCTCCAAAAGGGATTCTAAGCACCAACCAACTATAGATTTTTTTTACAAAAATGTTTATTTTGACACTCATACTCCACCTTACAATCCAATAAATATTAATATTTTAATTATTTATAAAAATTTATAATTTCTTTTAATTTTAAAACATTTTGCATTTTATTTATGTTTTCATTAAAAAGATTTTTTTTAAAATTTTTTTTATTACAAATATTAATATTTATTGTGAAGGTTATCGAACTATATTTACACGAAACTCTTTATCCAGAACAAATTGGTGCCACCGTGAGACTTGATAAATCTGTCCCTGCCCCCACAAAATATATACAATCCTACAAAGGAAAAGTCGATAACAATGAAAAATCCAACACAACATGAGAAACAATCCTAATGAAAGAAAGACAAGGGTCACGTTCCAACCTTGCAAAAAATCCTAGAACCATCCAGGAATTACAACGAGAGAACACAGAGGCCAAGATGCAAGCAGTAGAAGCCCAAGTAGAGCAAGAACGACTATTGGAAGAAGCATGTGTAGAGGGCAAATGACTGCATGAGGAAGTGGAAGAGTCACATCATATAATGGAAGAGAAATTATGGGCACACAAGAAGTTAGAGAAGACCAATGAAGAACTTCAACGGGCTATACATGGATTGGTGTCCCGCAGAGAGCAGGCGAAACCCTGTGCAGTTAACACCCATGCATACCACAACCTTTCACATGGTTTGTCATGGATGAATCATTTCCCCCATTACATGGTTCCTAATGTTGCATCTTTCTCAGGATAAGGTGATCCAAAAGCTCACCTAAAAGCTTTTCGCGCCTAAATGTTGATCTCAGGTAGATCAAATTCTGTTTCATGTAAGATGTTTATTATGAAATAGAACAGAGATGAATAAAAGAGTAAAAGGAAGGTAAAAGATATGAGAATGAATATCTCTTTTTCTTGTTATTCAAATCAAAACAAATGGTCTAAATATATACAAGTAGTATACTCATTCTAGGTTTAACTAAAGAGGGAAATAATCAATAATTAAATACTAGAATCATAACACACAAAGACAAAATAAAGGTTATTCATCTCTATAAAGAGAAACAACTGATAATTAGAAAATACACTAAATTATTCTCTTCTATAAAGAGAAACAACGGATAATTAGAAAAGACACCCAATTAATATTAGGATCCTTCTATAACTCTGGTATCCGTATTCTTTAATACCCCGCCACAAGCTGGGGAGCAAATATTGATGAGACCTAGCTTGGAACAAATATTCTTAAAAGATTGAGGACTTAAAGCTTTGGTATAAATATCAACCACTTGCTATGTGGTGGAAATGGGAAGCAAATGGATGAGACCCTTCTTTAATTTTTCCCGGACCACGTGACAATCTATTTCTATATGTTTTGTACGCTTGTGAAACACTGGATTTGCTGCAATGTATCTTGCTTAGTCATTGTCACAATATAAAAGAGATGGTTGCTCAAAAGGAACTTTGAAATCTTGAAGAAGATAAGTTAGCCATTGAATTTCACATGTAACAGTGGCCATTGCCCTGTATTCAGCTTCACAAGAACTCTTTGATATTGTTCCTTGCTTCTTTGATTTCCAAGATATGAGAGAATTCCCAAGATACACGCTAAAACCAGTCACTGATTGTCTTGAATCACTACAGGTGCCCCAATCACAATCACAAAAGGCTTTGAGATGAACCGAGGTAGTGGAAGAGAAAAGTAGACCAAGACTTGGAGCCCCTTTGATATATATGAGAATTCTAATCGCTACATTATAGTGAGCAATTGTAGGCTTAACAAGAAACTGAGGAAGTTGTTGCACAGAAAATGTTATGTCAGGTCGGGTATTAGTGAGATACATAAGCCTTCCAATCAATCTTCTGTAGGCTTGAATATCTGTGAAAGGAACACTTCCAGTAGAAGAAAATTTCTCATGATTATCAATAGGAGTGGTTTGCAGGCTAAAAGACATGCATCTGTTAATAATTCCAATGCATATTTCCTTTGATTTACCATTATTCCTGTCTTACTTCTTGCTACTTCTAAACCAAGAAAATATCTTAAATTTCCAAGATCTTTAATCTTGAATGTCTGATTCAAGGCTTGTTTGATTCGAGCAATCTCTTCTTTATCATTTCCTGCCAATATTATATCATCCACATATACCAATAATGCTGTAAAAGATCCTTCAGAAGAATTAATGAACAAGGAATGATCATTCATAGATTGAGTATATCCCATAGAAAGCAAAAATGATGACAGTTTGACAAACCATTCTCTGTTGGCTTGCTTAAGGCCATATAAAGCCTTTTTTAGTTTACAAACTTTTCTAGGTGGAACAGAAGTCAATCCAGGAGGAGCAACCATGTATACATCTTCTTTCAAATCTCCATGTAAAAAGGCATTGTTTTTGTCTAATTGTTTCAATTCCCAATTATAAATAGAAGCTAAAGAAAGAAGCAACCTTATGGTGGTCATCTTTGCTACTGGAGAGAAAGTATCAAGGTAGTCAATGCCTTCTGTTTGTAACCTTGCTTTATACCTTTCAATTGTCCCATCAACCTTATATTTTATTTTGAATACCCATTTGCAACCTATGACAGCTTTGTTCTTAGGCAGAAGAGCAGTCTCCCAAGTTTGATTTGACTCTAAAGCAGATATCTAACATTGTATAGCTTTTCTCCAACAGTCATGTTTCATAGCTTCAGAATAAGTGTTTGGCTCAACATGTGAAGAAAGAAACATAACAAAAGATTTGTAAGAAGGTGATAAATTGCTATAAGACAAAACATAATTCAAAGGATATTTAACTCTTGAAGATGTACTGGAAACATTAAGATTACAATGATAATCCTTTAAATACTCAGGTGGTCTTTTTATTCTTGTGCTTATTCGGACATATGGATCTGATTCAGAACTTTGTTCTTGTTCCGGCCGGTTGACCAGGGACGTCTTTGCGCGTGGCCTATTCCCGCGAGCTAGGGCACCTTCGTTCTGCACCGCCTGTGTGTACCTGAAAAAGAAGTGAACAAAGGGGCGCCCTCGCGGCCGTTTGCACTCCGACGATCAAGTCAGCTGGCGAGAAACATCAAAGTGACACACCCCCGTATCGGAGCACCGCGAATGAATGCTCTGAAGGTGGTCTAATCACTGAGTAACTAATGCTTTTTCTCCCTAATTGCCTGTGCGTACAGTGGGTGCGCGAGCAAGCAACTAGAGTGTATCTGTGTGTGTTCTCCCAAAAACTCCCGATCTCTTTCTCCCACGTCTAAAGCCCCCTTTAAACGTCCCTAGCATTTAAAGCGTCTTAAAGCGCATTTAAGGATAAAACGTTCAGCGCCTTTAAGACGTTCAAAACGCTTAAGGTGTTTAAAGTGCTTTAAAGCGTTCGAAACGTAAACTTAATTACTTTGAAATAATCTTAATTACCTCATACCTGACAAACTATCTGGAAAACATTGATGTTTGTGTGTCCTCTTGACTTGACCGTTATTCTACGTGGAGGGCCTCACAGCATTGTAACCCAACTTAGGGATATTTCATCGTGTGAGCCCTCATTCCTTGGAGTGCATCTGGCGCAAGGGGTGACTTTTTGGGTGGCAACTCATGCGCCCCAACCTCTAGTCACTCGCCCTGGGAGTGTATCCACCTTCCTCTCGCACCCTGCACCTGGTTTTCCCTGGGCATGACCTTCTCTTGAGTCGTATCTATCCCAAGGGTCTCCCTGCGGTGGTAGGGATACTTCACGAGTCAGGCTACTCCCTACTGGCGCTAGTACTATGGCCTTGAAGCCACCTTACTCTTCTCTTTATCACTGTTCTGAGCTGTCGAGGCCTGAGGCCTTCCCGTGGTGTCACTCCCTCCATGGTCTTTCCTACCCATGGGTATCGGGGAGTAACACCGTCGACGCCTCGCTTGGCGACACCCTATCTTGGCGACGCCTTGTTTTAGCGACGCCTCATGTAGGCGACGCCTTATCTTGGTGACGCCTTGTTTTGGCGACGCCTGATGCAGTCAATCTGTTAACTTTGGCCTTGACTTTGACTTTGACTTTGACTTTGGTCAACTCCCAGGGACAGGATAATCCTTTAAATACTCAGGTGGTCTTTTTATTCTTGTGCTCATTCGGACATATGGATCTGATTCAGAACTTTGTTCTATATCATGATTTTCATTGAGGTTTTGGTCTATATGGGAACAATCTACGTCTGAAACCTCAATTTGTGACTCCCAATTATTATCACTGCTATTTTCAACATTATCACAAGGTGTATTATCACAAGGTACAAGAATGGCTTGTGATGGCTGACTTAAGACAGATTGATCTTCAACAAACAAAATTTGATCATCAATATCGGGATTGTTAGTTTCATTACTAGTATCTTGAACCCTTTGGTATGGAAAAACATGTTCATAAAAGACAACATCCCTAGACACAAACATTTTTCTTGATTGAATATTCAACAAAATATATCCTTTTGTCCCCCTTGGACAACCAATAAAAACACATTTTGATACTCTTGGATCAAATTTTCTTCTATTTGTCGACAAAGTGCTAACATATAACATAAAGAACCAAACACCTTTAATCCATTAAAATCTGCATCAGTTTTGAAAAGCATTTCATGAGGAGAAGAATAGTTTAAAACAGGTGTGGGAAGCATGTTTATAATATGCGCAACATGTATCATAGAATATGACCAATAAATTTTGGGTAAATGAGATTGTATCATAAGAGCTCTTGCTACATCTAATAAATGACCATGTTTCCTTTCAACTATACTATTTTGTTGTGGAGTATTGACACATGATGTTTGATGTATTATTCCTTTACTGACAAAAAAATTAGTCATGAAAAATTCAGTTCCATTATCACTTCTTAATATCTTTATTGTTGTCTCAAACTGTGTTTGAACAAAAATAACAAAATTTTCCAAAACCTTAACAACTTCAGATTTTTGTTTCAAAAGAAAAATCCATGTGTACCTCGAATAGTCATCAACTATGGTCAAGAAATATTTATGACCATGAATTGATGGTATTGAGTATGGTCCCCAAACATCTACATGAATCAAATCAAAACATTTTTTTGATTTAGATGTACTAATAAGAAAAGAAAGTCTTTTTTGCTTTGCAAAATGACAAACATAACAAACAAAAGATTTGTTATATTTAACAAAAGGAAATTTATTCTTGATAACATCAATACATTTATTTGAAATATGACCTAATCGAAAATGCCAAAGGGTTTCTAGATCACTAGCACTGACATTAACATTATTGATGGTGTGTGTAGATTCAAGGGGTTTAATTTGAAATATTTGGTAAGATGGGATCCTGAGTATATAAAGTCTATCTTGCATCTTAGCATAACCAATTATTTTCAAGGAGTTTTTGTCTTGAATGTGACAACCATTAGAATCAAAGGTAAGAACACAAGATAGTCTATCAATCAATTTTGTTACTGAAAGAAGATTAAAAGTGAAACAAGGAATATACAAAACATTGTTTATGACATGATTTTGATTGAGAAAAACACTTCCAGAATAATTGGCAATGACTTGATTTCCATTTGGTAATTTGATATAAATAGGATCAATTTGATGATATGAAGTGAAGTAGGTTAAAGATGAAAAAATGTGATCAGTAGCACCACTATCAATAATCCAAGAACTATAAGAAGAAATAGAGTTATTACCAGTTTGTGTTGTCATGTTGGAAGGAATAACAGAGACTTGACTAGAAACATTGTCACTGGATTTGACCTGTTGTAAAAGAGCTAACAATGTTTGATACTGCTCAAAAGTAAAACCAATTTGTTGAGACTCCACTTCTGACTTTGAACCTTCATGATTCCACTCATTATTGTTAAAATTTGTATTGTGAAAGGCTGCATGACTCTGATGATGATTTTGATTTTTAAATTTGAAATGAGGTGGAAAACTACGCTTTTTATAGCATGTATCAATGGTATGCCCTATCTTTCCAATATAACTACAAATCTTGGAAATATATTCTCTTCCATAACTTCCTCTTCCATATTCACCACTCATGCCATAAGTCGTAACATTGTTTTTATAACCTCCTTTGCTAGTAGCTCTGATACCATATTATGAAATAGAACAGAGATGAATAAAAGAGTAAAAGGAAGGTAAATGATATGAGAATGAATATCTCATTTTCTTGTTATTCAAATCAAAACAAATGGTCTGAATATATACAAGTAGTACACTCATTCTAGGTTTAACTAAAGAGGGAAAAAATCAACAATTAAATACTAGAATCATAACACACAAAGTCAAAAGAAAGTTATTTATCTCTATAAAGAGAAACAACTGATAATTAGGAAAAACACCAAATTATTCTCTTCTATAAAGAGAAACAACAGATAATTAGAAAAGACACTCAATTAATATTAGGATCCTTTTATAACTCTGATATCTGTATCCTTTAATAATGTTTGTCGGCACATTCAGACTCTTTCCAAACCTCTTCATGAATGTTTGCTGAATAATTCGCGCCAACAACGTCAAGCCTCCCTGGATCGCTAACCATTTTGACATTAAATAGCAGGAGAATGAGTCCTTAAAGAGCTACTCGAATCAATTCCGTGACACCTCATTTCAAATTCAACAGCCCAACGAAGAAATGTTTATTGATGCCTTCGTGAAAGGGCTTCGGGCCAATCATTTTAGCGAGTCATTTACTCTAAATAAATCCTAGTCCAGGGCCAAAATTCGTAGTTGAGCCTTCTCTCATATCGAGGCTGAGGAAGTTATGAGGCACAAGGGAAAGGTGTCAACAACCAACAAATTATAAGGGCAATACCCATGATTAGACGGCGAAACAGGGCAATGAAAGACAACAAGGTAAGAAAACGAACTGGTGATACGTCTTGTATGTGCTCATAAACCACCATGGGAGAAGCAACGACCATAATGTCCAACCTTCACTATGATGCGAAAACAAATCCTTGAAGACGACAGGGTGACTCATTATTTTTGTTTGCAAATAGGATCGGTCACGTCCTCACTCACCTCCGAAAATATCTATGCTCAGCCCGCCCAGCACGCCAAATTGTCAAATGATGGCCTTTTATGGCACTATGAAAAACAGACTTGCCTAGTGAAATTTGTCCCGAGTCCTTACCCACCAATTACTATAGAACACGAGATGTCTATCTTAGGAGATTTCAGTACAATAGCAGAAGGATTTTATGGTGGAGGGATAACTAGCTCAAGTCGAAAAAAACCATGCCTGTGTCATCCTTTCTTTCATGACCGGACAAACTTCCTCAACAGTACTAGTGATTAGCTTCTCTAATGCTAATCTCGTAGACTTTACATCACACAAGGATGACCCTATTGTCCTCTTATCACGATGATGGGCCGCAACATCCATCGTGTGTTGATAGAACAAGGAAGTTTGACATATGTCATGTTTTGGGACACATTCGTGGGAGTTAACGTCCCACAATACCAACTTAAACCTTTTGATGGAGTTTTGGTGGGATTCTCGGGTGAGCAAGTTGAAGTCTAAGGTCATACTGAGCTTCAAACAACTTTCTCGGATGGATCCTTAGCCAGGACTATTATGGTGAAATATGTTGTGGTGAATGTCCCCTCTTCGTATAATTTATTGCTCGGCCTCCTTGATTGATTAGGTGTAGTGCTTTCATGAGCACATTTAAAAATGAAGTTCCCCACCCTTGATGGGAAAGTTATGAGCATCAAGGTATATGGAAAGGTTGTGCAAAAATGTTATGGGGATATTCTATGCAACAAGCGTCGAACCTACTCTATCTCTTTGGCCCTAACAACTCCTAGCAGGGATGCTGACGCTAATTGAGCAACGTAAGCATTCCGAATCACAACTTGAACCAGTCGGTGTTACCAAAGAGGTAGATATAGAAGGGTGAAAACGATTTGAGTAGGAGTGTCTTTGGATCCTCAAGTAGAGAAAGACCTGATGGAGGTATTGTGGAATAATGTGTTGGCCGCCGAGATAATACATATTCATATAAATATGTCATAATTAATATCTTGTGACAATAATTTTAAATGTCACTAAAACTAAGTTCTATTGTGACAAAGATATTTATCACTAATAATTTTATGTAATAGTGACTGTTCCGTCCGGTTGAACGGACGTCTTCGTGCGCGACCTCAACCGTCAGCTAGGGACTCCTTCCCACTGGTTGCCTGTGGATTCCTGCAAAAAAGAGGACAAAAAGGCGCCCTAGCGGCCGTGTGCACTCCGACGCTCAAGTCAGCCAGCAAGAAACACCAAAAACTGTCCACCTACGTGTCTGAGCACCGCGTATGGTACTCTGAAGGTGGTAAAAGAACTGTGTATATGTGCGTGTTGTCTCCTTCAGGCAAAAATATTCCCCAGTCACTTGTACGTAACCTTGAAGCACGAGCAAGCAACTAGAGAGTTCTCTGGTAAATTTGCCGAAAGTTCCAACCCTTTTTCCAACATTCTCCGCGCTATTTAAACTACCCAAGCATTTAAAGCGCCTTAAAGCGCTTTTAATTACAAACGTAACGCACTCATTAAAGCGCTTAATTAGAAAACGTAGCGCATTTAAGACGTTGAAACGCTCGAGAGCCATTATAGCACCTGAATGCTCGAAAGGGAAACTATATTGAATTTTAATTACCTGGCACCTGACTGAAGGGTGTTTCTATTCTGGCATGGCTGTCGTACACGTGGAGGGCCTCACGACGCCATGACCCCATCTGGGGGCGTTTCTGCCCATCTGGGGACGTCTCTACGTGTGAGTCCTCCTGCTTGGGAGTGCTACTGCGCTAGGGGTGACTTTTTGGGTGCCAACTCATGCACCCAAGTATCTAGTCACTTACTTTGAGAGCGTATCTGCCTTCCTTTTGTACTTTGCACCCGGTTGCCCTGGGCGTGACTTTCCTCTTGAGTCGTATCTGCCCCACAGGCGTCTCTGGGGCGGCAGGAGCACTTCACGAGTCAGGCTGCCCTTCACTGGTACTATTACTATGGCCTTGAAGCCACCTTTTCCTTCTCTTTACCGCTGCCCCGTGCTATTGGGACCTGAGGCCTTCCCACGGCGTCGCTCCCTCCATGGTCTTTCCTACCCATGGGTATCGGGGAACCACACCGTGATTGCCTTACTTTAGCACTGTTTGATCTGGCGACGCCCTGGTTGGGCGACGCCTTCACCTAGGCGACGCCTTGCCTTGGCGACGCTTCCTCTTGGCGTCTCTCCACCCAGGCGACGCCTTGCGTTGACTTTGACTCTCCAGCCGTTGACTTTGACCTTGACTTAGTCAACGCCCGGATACGGGACGGTACACAAGCCCCCCAGTCTTAAGCCGAAGACTTGTCTTCAGCGTCAAGACTAACGCCTCGCCCACGCCGTCCACGTGCCATCCGGATGACGTGTCATTCTCTGCTGACTCAGCAATTCTTCGAATTACTGACGTGACATTTTCTGAACCACAGGGGTATTCTTAATGACTGATTGGACATCCCCTGAAATGAGGATGATAATACCTTTTGGGCTACCCTTGATCGCGCGCCACGTGGCCCATCGCGCGGCCATCCTCCAGGGACCTTTGCGTTTCCCTTGGGTAATTGATCCCCTGACGCGTGGCACGATCCCGCGGCCCTAGGTTAGCGCCTCTCGAGTTGCGAAATGTAACATTTAAGTTACTCCAAACCCCGCGCTCACCCTACTGTTACATTCATTCACTCTGCAACTCCGCACCGTTCATCGCCTTCGAAACCCCTTTTCTCTGCAATCGCGATTCTCTCCTTGCTGCGCTCGTCTACTGCCTCCATTCCAATAACAAAGGTACGATCTCGGGTATTCACGACTCTTCCCTTTCGTCGCATTATAGGATTCATTGAACTGCCTGGGACTGTTGTTATTCTCGTATTACTGCATTTCTCCGCTTCTACTTCCTCCTCTGATTTTTCTCGCGTGGGTGACGTTTCCTGGGGCTCTTTCCCCTTCTTGCCATGGCTAAACTTGCTAAACCCTTTTTCCTCTCTTCTTTCTCCAGCTATCTATTTTCATCATGACGCGCGCGAACGCGGAGCCTGATTCTTCTCCCACGACCCCCAAGTCCAACTACAAAGCCTTCTACCCCTGGGCCCCCGACGAGCTCCTGAGTGAATGCACCAGCCTGACTTCCTTCCAGGACCTGGAAGCTCACCGGGGGGATCCCCATTTGTACAACTTTAACGCCTTCTGCCGCACCCACGACGCCCACATATCCGTCCGTCCCGGCAGGCCTGGGGAACCTGTTTGTTTGGACGACAGACCTAGAAAGGGGAAACCCTTCTTCTTCATGTACCAGACCGTGTTCAAGCGCGTAGGAGTGCGTCTCCCATTCACTCCCTTCGAACGGGAGCTTCTCACTGAAATCAACACTGCCCCCGCCCAGCTTCATCCCAACAGCTGGGCATTCGTGCGGGGCTTTCAAATTCTTTGTGGATACCTGGGCATCCCCCCTTCTGTAGATATCTTCCTGCATTTCTTTGAGGTGAAGAAACAGGGGAAAAGCTTCTGGGTAAGCTTTTCCGGGATCGCAGGCAGGATCCTCCTATCCCTCTTCCAGAATTCTTACAAGAACTGGAAAGGGAAATTCTTCAGGGTGTGCAGCGCCAAGCACGATCCCACAGCTTTGGATGGCTTCCCCCTTTACTGGACGGAGCGCCCTAAATTGCTCAGGGCCAAGACCCTGGAAGAGCTATCTCCCGCCGATAGGGAGGTAAGCAAAGCCTTGGCTGGGTTGGGGATCATTTTTGATACCTTGAAGCTGGTCGCTAGCGAGTACAATGCTCACGCCCTGACCACCTACTTTGGTAAGGGGCTCTCCCCTCACCCTTTTGTTGTGAACAGCTTGCTATCAAACATTGGTTCCCCTGGACTCTTATACTCATTTTATAGTGTGCTATGTTGCTTGCATTTCACGCCTCCATGTGTGTTGTAATTTTGCATAGTTACTTTGGTCTTAATTCTTGCTGTTTGGTCAATCTTGATGTAGGATCGGTGATGGGCGCTTCCAAGAGAATGATGCTGGCGAAGGCAATGAAGGAGGCACGGGCCGCCAAGGCGGGCGCCTCCTCCACCCTTGCTGCTGATCCGGTTCCCCCACCGACTCTGTCGCCACCTCCTCCGATCACTGTCGAGGCTATCTCGAGCTCACCTCCGTCGTCTCCTCGCAGCCTTGCAGCACTTCAGACTCCTCGCTCTCTTCTACCCATCGCCGCTGTTCCCCTAGCCGCGACCTCGTCACCGGCTCCAACCCCCCTTGACAAAGGGAAACGGGTTTTGGAGGTTCTGTCGGATGATGAGGACTCAGAAGGCGTGGCTCCCTTCAGAAGAAGAAAATCTGCGCGGGTCCCTCTTTCGGTAGAGGCGTCGCCCTAGGGAGGGAATCCCTTCATGGATAACCCCCCGAGTGCGACCTCACTCCCTCCAATGACACTCCAAGAGGAAAGGGGCGAAGGCGCCGAATCTGCCCCACCTCCGCCGCCGGCAGAAACCATTGCTTCCCCTGCTTCCGTCGCTGCCGCCCCTGACTTCATCGCCATCCCTCCTCCGATTATGCATCTAATGAGGGGCTTCAGCGGCGGGACTCTGCCAGAGGGTACATACAGGAAGGAAGGCATGCCCTTCTACCTGGGGGCCTTTCTGGCGGTGGCCCTTGAATGGCGCGCCCAGGCCAGAAACGCGGTCTTGCAATCTCAAACTCTCCAGGCCTTGGAAACAAAGGCAACTACCCTGGAAGAGGAAATGAGGACCCTGGGACGCCAGAACGAAGCTTATCAAACTTCTCTGAAACAAATACAAGAGTCCAAAGCAGAAACTGAGAGGCAACTGGCAGAGGCATTGGAGCTCCAGGCTGGCTTCTACACTCGGGAAGTTGCTCTTCAAGTCCAGGTAACGGGTCTTCAGGAACTGGTCAAAACAGATGCAGAAACTCGAAAGGACCTGAAGGACCGTTGCTGTGAACAGGCTGCCAAGATGGAGCGGATGGAGGGGGAAATGGCCAAGCAGGCCAAAGCTATGGACCTTCTCCGGGCTGACTACGACAAATTACAGGTCGAGGTCAGTCGACTTCGCGTTTAGAAGGAGGCTCTAGAGAAGCAGGTGGCCTCTGGGGATGCCGCCGTTGAGGAGCTGGAGAAGGAGAAAAAGTCCCTTATCTAGGAGATGGTGGGTACTTTCGAGGAGGGGTTCCAAGAGGCTCTGACCCAGGCGTCCTGTGAGAACCCTGGCATCAATATTTCAAACTGCGACCCCATGCACCATGTCGTCGACGGGAAGGTCGTGCCCATGGACGTGGATGACTGAACCGCTGCCTCTCAACCGCCACCTTCAGCTTCACGCTTAACTGCTTTATACTTTTCCTTCGTCTTTGATTTTATCTGTTAAAATTTGTAATTCTTTGAACTACCCGCACTTTTGTTACTGATTTGGGGCGTGCGCATGATTCCCTTTATGTCTTTGCCATATACGATTCTGCTTGTGTGATCTCATTCCCATCTTTTACCTTCGCGCGCTTCGCTTATTTTATCTGTGTTCTGCCCATTTCTTTCACTTCGTTGGGCGGCTTTGTATGACCGAGAAAGGTCGCGTGCCAACCCTCACGCCCGTGGAGAGGCTCACCTAGTGACGCCGTATCGTCCACGAGGTGTTTCAAACACCGAAACGGTTCTCTCCATGATTCTTAGCCCCCAGCGCCCACGCCTAAGGAGAGGCCTGCTACAGCAGCGCCGTATCGTCCCCGGGTGTCTAAAACGTCGAGTGCTTTGGGGGGGGTTCGTTCCCTCTATGGTCTTTCCTTCCCATAGGTATCGGGGAACGCCCTGCCAGCGATTCGCTGGCGTTTGGCGGTCTTATCTCCCTCCACAGTCTTTCCTACCTGTGGGTATCGGGGAGGCGACGCCAGTGACTAACTTTGCCTTCTTTGATTTCGTCTCCCTCCACAGTCTTTCCTACCTGTGGGTATCGGGGAGGCGATGCCAGTTGGTATTTGGGTTGGCGACGCCCGTGACATCTCACGCTGGTGTCGCCCTTCACGTCCTTCCGGGCGACGCCTCGGGCGTTACCCTTACTTCGACTTTGACTTTGGTTCTTGCCTTGGTCGACGCCTGACGACAGCGAAGAGCTCAAAGTTTTGTCTGTGCCATCCACGTGGCGCTTCTTGTATAGCTGATGGGACGTTCCGTCATTCGACTTGATCCACGTGGCGCTGCTTGTATGGTTGATGGGGCATTCAGTCATTCCATTTTCTGACTCCTGCTGTACCCTGACTCACTTTCGACGGCGCATCGTACCACTGGATATTCTGCTGATACGACGTTTTCTGATTTAAACCAGTGGTGCCAGCGTCATCCTTTCATCTTCTGCCACGTGTATCAATCGTGCGGTGCATCCATTCACGTCGTTTGGCGCTCTAACCGCTTTATTTAACTCTTCAAACTCTGGAACTATCTTCATCATTTTCTCACTCTTCATAACCTACTTGCGTTCTTTCTTCTTGCACCCTTCCTTCTTGCACCCTTTCTTTTCTGTTGAAGGGTTGTTCTAGCCTTCGCTCCCCTCACTCAACTCTTGCATTTCTGGCAGTCCTGATCTTGTTAAAGAATTTCATCTCACGCTGCTTCCTCCAGGGTTCGCCCCAAAGACTTGTACCCTTGGGCTTCGAATGAACTTCTTGACGAGTGTTCATGCTTACTCTCTACCAGGGCCATACGGGAGCACAAAGGGGAGTCATGTTCTTATGACCACCGGGCCTTCGCGAGGAGGCATGATGATGACATCGCTGTGCTCCCTTGCACTCTGGGGGAGCCAGTGTGTGGAGACGAACGGGCCAACGACGGGGTCCCTTTCTTTTACTTTTACCAGGTGGTGTTCAAGACCATCGGGGTGCGCTTACCCTTCTCCTGGTTCGAGAAGGAACTGCTGACGGAGATCAACGTTGCTCCGGCCCAGTTATACCCCAACAGCTGGGCCTTTGTCAAGGCCTTCGATGTTCTCTTTGGGTTTTTGGGTTGTGCACCCTCGGTTGACCTCTTTCTTCACTTCTTTGAGGTGAAGAGGCAGAGACACAACCTCTGGGTAACTCTCAGCAATGTACCCGGAAGAGTTCTCTTCGCACCCTTTCAAAGCTCGTTCACAGGGTGGAAAGGCCGGTTCTTCAAGATCTGTCGTACTGATCTTGTTCCCGACGCTCTGGATGGGTTTCCGCTGTACTGGGTGAGAGAGGAAAAGGTCCTCAAAGCCAAACCCCTCAAGAATCTGGCTCCAAGTGATCAAATAGCTTGCCGGATTCTTGCTGAGGCGGGAGGTTTTGACTCTGCTACGGTGATCAGCCTGGAGTTCAACGCTGGGACTCTTGAGAAGTACATATGTAAGAACCACTGCCTTAGGAAACTCGGCCTTCGTTACTTTCTAACTGTGCCTGTCTTTCTTCATGGTGCCTCTAACACGTCTTTTCCCCTGGTGCAGGTTCGAAACTAAACCAAGAAAAGAGGACACGACTTACTCGAGCGCTGCGGGCTGGAAAAGGGGCTTCGCCTTCCTCCAGTGATGACTCTGATGAGCGCTGAGAAATGGCTTGTTCGTGTTTTTGCATGATTTGTAGCGTTTGTGTCGTTTGTGCTGCTCCCATTGTATTGAACATTGCTTGTAACAACAACTTTTCAATGTCATACTTGATTTTTGTAACGCTACTTCACTTTGCATATGCTTCATGTACTGCACGCTTTCCTTTCGTCTCGTTCTTCCAACGATGCATGTCTTCACTTGGGCGACGCCTGCTCAGGGCAACGCCCTTACCTGGGTGGCGCCTTCTTTCTGGGCGACGCCATGACCTAGGCGACGCCTTCTTTCTTGGCGACGCCATGGCCTAGGCGGCGCATCACATAATCTTCAAACAAGGAGAGATAAAGGCTGAAAACCAAGGCACTTCTTTTTCTCAAACTGGTTTTTCCTTTTATTAGGGTGACCTCATTAAAAAACCCCCGAGAGGGAAAAAGAGCGTCCCCTTCAACTAAATTGTTACATACTGCTTACATAAGTCAACTGAAATAAAATTTTAAGTTGGCTGCATTCCAACTGCGGGGGATGGGCCCTCCATCTAAAGTCTCCAGGTTGTACGAACCGTTGCCCTTAGCCTCAGTAACTCTGAAGGGCCCGGTCCACTTGGGAGACAGCTTATTCTCCAACTCGTATGGGTGAGCTTTCCTCATCACTAGGTCGCCAACCTGAAACTGTCGCGGCTTTACCTTAGAGCTATACTGCCACTCTACTCTTCTCTTCGTCGCTTTAGCTTTTATTCTGGCTTCTTCCCTGGCTTCTTCTAGCAGATCCAAGTTTACCCGCCTCTCTTCATTGGACTCCTCCACCACAAAGTTTTGAAAACGTGGTGAGCTTTCATGTATTTCTACTGGAATCATCGCGTCCGACCCGTACACCAAACTGAAGGGCGTCTCCATAGTAGAGGATTGGGGCGTGGTGTGATATGCCCATACAATCCTTGGCACCTCTTCCGCCCACGCCCCTTTGGCTTTCTCTAACCTTCTTTTTAACCCCCTCAGCAGAACTCTGTTTGCCGACTCTACTTGTCCATTGGTCTGGGGGTGTTCAACCGACGCGAACACTTGTTTGATTCCTACTTCAGCACACAGATTTCTCAACTGCTGACTGGCAAACTGGGTCCCGTTGTCGGATATCAGGCGCCTAGGTACGCCAAAGCGACACACAATGTTTCTCCACACGAAATGCTGTACCTTATGCGCAGTGATCTGTGCCACGGGCTCTGCCTCTATCCACTTAGTGAAGTATTCGATGGCGACGATCAGATACTTCATTTGCCTGATTGCCAGTGGGAAAGGGCCCAGGATGTCAATTCCCCATGTATGGAAAGGCCACGGGCTGTATATGGACCGCAACTCTTCTGGCGGCGCCTTGTGCCAATCGGCGTGCTTTTGGCATTGCCTACACCGCTGGGCGTGCCATGCGCAATCCTCTTTCACTGTTGGCCAGAAGAAACCTGCGCGTACTACCTTGGAGGCTAAGGATCTTCCCCCTACATGGCTTCCGCAGATGCCTTCGTGTAGCTCCGCCATTATCCTGGTGCACTCATCGCCACTGACGCATGTTAGGATAGGGTGAGTGAAGCCGTGCCGGAACAGCACCCCATCCACCAAAGTATATCTTGCGGCATTTCTTTTGACTTTTTTACCCTCTTCAGGGTCCACTGGGAGAGCCCCATCTGCCAGGTATCGCTTATAGGGCGTCATCCAGGTGTCTCCCTTGGACAAAACACATACCTGCATATGCTCTTCCTCAGGCACACCCGCGAACATGCTGATGCGGGGCGCCCTCTGCGTATCTTGGGTCAAAGAGGAATGACTCCTCGGCCTTCCCCTTGATGTATAAATCTGGAGGACATCCACCCTATTGTCTTCCACGAAACGACGCGGAGCTTTGAGAGTCTCCTGGATCACTGTCCTCTGTCTACCCCCCTTGCCTGAGCTGGCCAGCTTTGCGAGCAGGTCAGCTCTGGCATTCTGCTCCCTCGGGACGTGTATCAACTCAAGAGCGTTGAACGCCCCCCTCAACAACTGGACGTATTTTAGATACGCCGCCATCTGTGGGTCCTTCGCCTGGAACTCACCCGACACCTGCCCCGTAATCAACTGAGAGTCGCTCTTCACCAGGAGGTTCTGTGCGCCCATCTCCTTAGCCAAGAGCATTCCTGCTATCAGGGCTTCATATTCTGCCTGATTGTTACTTGCCTTGAAGGCGAAACGCAAGGCCTGCTCGATCAGTATGCCGTCGGGTCCCTCCAAGACTATTCCTGCACCGCTCCCTTGTTGGTTTGAAGAGCCATCAACCGAGAGCAGCCACTGCGAACTTGCTTCCACCTCTTGCTCACCTCCGGGCGAAAGTTCTGCTACAAAATCTGCGTACACCTGCCCTTTGATGGATCCTCTAAGCTCGTACTGGATGTCGAATTCTGACAGTTCCACTGCCCAGCGTACCATTCTTCCTGCCACATCGGGTTTCTGCAGCACTTTCTGTATAGGGAGATTGGTCATCACCACCACCGTAAAACTGTGGAAGTAATGACGGAGCCTCCTAGCAGAGAACACTACCGCCAACGCCGCCTTCTCTAGTGCTTGGTACCTCGTCTCAGCCCCCTGTAAGGCCTTGCTTACGAAGTAGATGGGCTTCTGACTCTGATCCTGCTCTTGGACCAACACAGAACTGATGGCCCGCTCCGTTACAGTAAAATACAACCGGAGGGGCACGCCCGTTACCGGCTTGCAGAGGACCGGTGGCGTCGCCAGGTACTCCTTCAGCTTAATGAAAGCCGCTTCGCATTCCTCAGTCCATGCAAAGCGACTGTTTCTCTTGAGGCACTGGAAGTACGGGTGCCCCTTTTCTCCCCCGGCGGAAACAAACCTCGAGAGCGCTGCCATCCGCCCTGTCAACTGTTGCACCTCCTTTACCGATGTCGGGCTCCGCATGGCGATAATAGCCGCACATTTGTCGGGGTTCGCCTCTATCCCCCTCTCGGTGAGCAAAAAACCCAAGAACTTACCGGCCTCTACCCCGAAAACACACTTCTCGGGATTCAACTTGAGGCGGTACTTGGATATTGTGTGGAACAACTCCTCCAGGTCTGCCATGTGCTGCACCCTATTTTGCGACGCCACCACCATGCCGTCTACATAAGCGTACACATTCCTCCCAAGCATTGGCGCCAGGACCTTGTCCATTAGCCTCTGGTACGTGGCGCCCGCGTTTTTCAGCCCGAAGGGCATCACCTTATAGCAGTAACTGCATGTCTCGATCATGAATGCAGTCTTGCTCTCGTCTCTTGGGTGCATCTTGATTTGGTTGTACCCTGAAAAGGCGTCCAGGAAACTTAGCACCTTGCTGTCGGACGCACTGTCTACTAAGGCGTCGATGCTGGGCAGCGGATACGAGTCCTTTGGGCATGCCTTATTCAGGTCCGTGAAGTCAACACACATCCTCCACTTTCCGTTCGCCTTTTTCACCAAGACGACGTTGGCGAGCCACTCAGGGTACTGAATCTCCCTGATGTGGCCAGCGCTCAGCAGCTTCTGCGTTTCGTCTTTCACCACCTGTTGTCGTTCTTCATTGAACTTTCTCCTTCTCTGACGCACGGGGCGGACCGTGGCGTCCATGCTGAGGTGGTGACACAGGAAATCGGGGTCGATGCCTGGCATGTCCGAAGCGGACCATGCGAAGGCGTCCAGGTGGCGCGAAATCACTTCTGCCACCCCCTCCTGTTCTTCTGGGCTTAGCGAACTTCCTAACTTGAAAGTCTTACCGCCAATCTCCCTTTCCACGGCGCTAGCCGCAGGCTGCCCCCTGGTATTATCTTCGACAGACGCCGCCTCTTCCACAAGCGTCGCCTCTTCCCCGGGCGCCGTGTTGTCAGGGCCTCCCTCCGTTTGCACATCTGCTTCGGGCATCGCCCTCTCCGCTATGACCTCTTCAGGCATCAGCCCAGCGGGCGTCGCCTCCATCATCGTCGCGTCCACGCTTGGCAGACGTTCATACACCATGAATATGCCTCTCTTCGTTTTCAGGCTGTTTTCATAGCATTTCCTCGCCTCCTCCTGGTCTGACCTGATGACTATCACCCGGCCACTGAGGTCCGGCAGTTTCATCTTCATGTGACAGGTGGAGGACACCGCGCTCAGACGGTTTAACGCCGGTCTGCCCAGCAAAATATTGTAGGCAGAATTAGCGTTCACGACGAGGTACCGGATGCTCTCGGTACGGGAGGCCTCTCCGTTTGTGAACGTAGTCCTCAACTCCAGGTACCCCCGGACTTCTACCTGGTTATCCCCGAACCCATACAAACATCCCGTATAGGGACTCAGCAGATCGGGAGACAACCGTAACTTATTAAAGGTCGACAGAAACATGACGTCTGCCGAGCTTCCTTGATCAACAAGCACTCTGTGGACCTTCCTTCCAGCTGTGACGACTGAAATGACAACGGGATCGTTGTCGTGGGGTACCACATCTCGGAGGTCTCTTCTTGTGAACACAATATCTGACTCCCAAGGCTCCCCCGAGAGCCTCTCTTCGATTGAATTCACCCCCCTCGCGTATTTCTTCCGCTGGGAGGCGGTGGGTCCTCCGCCGGAAAAACCTCCAGCAATGGTGTGGACCTCGCCAAGCACTGGCATCTCGTGTGCTGGCTCATCTGCCGGCGGCGGCAAGGTGGCGGTCGTTGTGGAATCTGCGACATAATCTTTCAAAAACCCAGTTCTCACCAGCTCATCTAGCTGGTAGCCCAACGACAGGCAATTATCAATTTGGTGCCCGAAAGCCTCGTGGAATTCGCACCAAGAGTCTTTACGGGGCCCTAACACCTTGTCGGTCTTCGCCGGTCGCCTCAGCCTCTCAACTATGTTGGGCACGGCGATCAAATCCTTCAACTCAACCACGAAGTTGTACCTCGCCGGTCTTGCTCTTTCTCTGGCGGGGCGTTCGCCTCCTGCTAGGCCCCGGGGCTGGGGCTTTCTGGCCTCGTAGGGGCGTCTCGCCTCTGGCTTCTTTTTCCCCGTCGTGGTCTCATTGACTCTGACGGGTTGAACTCGCGCCGGTCCCCTCGGGCGTGAGGGCACGGCGCTGGTGCGCTTCACACATACCTCCCCTTCCGAAGCAATATGCTCTACCGCCCTGCGCCGTAATTCAGCGAAAGTCCTAGGGCGATTGCGGATAATGGATTCTCCGAAGGGGCCGGGGCACACGCCTTTCACAAACGCGTACACGATCATAGGCTCCTCTGTTGTGCCAACCTTCACGACCTGGGCCCCGAAGCGATTGATATACTCCTTCAGGGTCTCCCCCTGATACTGCTTCACGTCGAACAGGTCATAGGAGACCGGCGGCGGGGCCTTGTTGGCTAAGTACTGTTCTCGGAACAATCGCGACAATTGGCGGAAAGATGTGATATGACCTTCTGGGAGGCTAATGAACCAGTCCATAGCCATCCCGGTCAGGGTGCTCATGAAGAGCTTGCACTTGGCAGCATCAGAACCGCCTATCAGGACCATCTGCGTGTGAAATGCAGCCAGGTGCATCTCCGGGTCCTCCATCCCGGTGAAGATCACCTTGGGTCCCGCGAACGTGTTCGGGATCGCTGCGTCTAGGATCTCCTGTGAGAAAGGAGTGGAAAACTCCCTTGGTGGGGAATGGTTCTCCATCTCGTCATGCCCAGGCCGCCTCCTATCGTTTCTTGGGCCCTGGCGCAACTCCTCATTCACACGGTGGAGCTCTTCGTTCCGCTCATGCGAGGCGTCAAGGTCTGCCTGCATGCGTTCCTGCTCCATTTTCGAATCCGCCATGTCCTGCTGCAACCCCCTCATTATTTCCAGGACCTGCTGCATGGATAGGTCTGCTGGGGCTGCGCGTGCTGCTCTTCGTCTGGTGGGGGCCATTGTCACTCTAGCCTCCTTCAGCGCTACTGTAACCTGGTAGATTTTCTCGAACTTGTGATGGGACTGATGTTTTATATCGGCCCCACGGTGGGCGCCAAATGTTCCGTCCGGTTGACTGGGACGTCTCCGTGCGCGACCTCAACCGTCAGCTAGGGACTCCTTCCCACTGGTTGCCTGTGGATTCCTGCAAAAAAGAGGACAAAAAGGCGCCCTAGCGGCCGTGTGCACTCCGACGCTCAAGTCAGCCAGCAAGAAAAACCAAAAATTGTCCACCTACGTGTCTGAGCACCGCGTATGGTACTCTGAAGGTGGTAAAAGAACTGTGTATATGTGCGTGTTGTCTCCTTCAGGCAAAAATATTCCCCAGTCACTTGTACGTAACCTTGAAGCACGAGCAAGCAACTAGAGAGTTCTCTGGTAAATTTGCCGAAAGTTCCAACCCTTTTTCCAACATTCTCCGCACTATTTAAACTACCCAAGCATTTAAAGCGCCTTAAAGCGCTTTTAATTACAAACGTAACGCACTCATTAAAGCGCTTAATTAGAAAACGTAGCGCATTTAAGACGTTGAAACGCTCGGGAGCCATTATAGCACCTGAATGCTCGAAAGGGAAACTATATTGAATTTTAATTACCTGGCACCTGACTGAAGGGTGTTTCTATTCTGGCATGGCTGTCGTACACGTGGAGGGCCTCACGACGCCATGACCCCATCTGGGGGCGTTTCTGCCCATCTGGGGACGTCTCTACGTGTGAGCCCTCCTGCTTGGGAGTGCTACTGCGCTAGGGGTGACTTTTTGGGTGCCAACTCATGCACCCAAGTATCTAGTCACTTACTTTGAGAGCGTATCTGCCTTCCTTTTGTACTCTGCACCCGGTTGCCCTGGGCGTGACTTTCCTTTTGAGTCGTATCTGCCCCACAGGCGTCTCTGGGGCGGCAGGAGCACTTCACGAGTCAGGCTGCCCTTCACTGGTACTATTACTATGGCCTTGAAGCCACCTTTTCCTTCTCTTTACCGCTGCCCCGTGCTATTGGGACCTGAGGCCTTCCCACGGCGTCGCTCCCTCCATGGTCTTTCCTACCCATGGGTATCGGGGAACCACACCGTGATTGCCTTACTTTAGCACTGTTTGATTTGGCGACGCCCTGGTTGGGCGACGCCTTCACCTAGGCGATGCCTTGCCTTGGCGACGCTTCCTCTTGGCGTCTCTCCACGCAGGCGACGCCTTGCGTTGACTTTGACTCTCCAGCCGTTGACTTTGACCTTGACTTAGTCATCGCCCGGATACGGGACGGTACAGTGACAATAATACAATATCACAAATAAATAAGACAATAGTAATAATTTTATCTTTATCACTAATTTTAATATACTTAATTGTGATATTTTTTAGTTTTATCACTATTATAAACAATATTAGTGACAAGAAAAAAAATAGTCACAAATAATATATAAATAGTGACAAATCTTATATTTATCACTAACCTTTTGTCACTAAAACTAATTTTTCTTGTAGTGAATTGACCGTGATTTCTTAAGTCATTGCCTAAGCATGGATCCAAAAGTGAAGCAGAAGCGACAAAAGTTTGGTGACGAAAAGCGTAAGGCAGTGCAAGAGGAATTTGGGAAATTTTTGTAGGCCGATCATGTTCGAGAAATTCAGTATCCAAAATGGTTGGCGAACATCATAATGGTACCCAAGGCGAACGAGAAGTGGAGGACGTTTTTGATTTCACGAATGTGAATAATGCCTACTTAAAGAACCCTTATCCTTTTCGTAATATAGATGCGTTTGTGGACAGCACATCAGGTACAAAATCCTTAGTTTCATGGATGCCTACTCTAGGTACCACCAGATAAGGATGCACCCTATGAATGAGGGAAAAATGGCTTTCATGGCCAAAATGACAAATTATTGTTACAAAGTGATGCCTTTTTGTTTGAAAAATGCTAGGACAACCTACCAACATTTGATGGAAAAGATATTGTATTTGATGATTGAAAGAAATATACAAGCTTATGTTGATGATATGGTAGTTACCTCAGTATCCTTAGAAAGCCACCGATCGAACTTGGAAGAAATCTTCACAACTATAGTAACTATAAACTTAAACTCAGCCTAGAGAAATGTGTATTTAGTGTAAAGGCAGGAAAAGTTTTGGATTTCTTACTCACTGAACGAGAAATTGAGACCAACCCGAATAAGTGTTCAACCTAATTAATATGAGAAACCCTAAAAACATGAAAAAGTACAAAGATTGATAGGTCAAATGGTCGTCTTGTTTCCTATGGAAGACAGGTGATAAGGGTTTCCCTTATTTTTAGTGTCTTCGACGTAATGATTACTTTATATGGACTGAACAATGTTAAGAAGCCTTCTTGGAGCTGAAAGAATACTTGTCCAATCCCCCGATGTTGAGCAAAGCAATACTGAATACTTTTCTCCAATTATACCTTACAATAACAAACCAAGTTATCATCTTGACACTAGAATAGGAACACGAGGGTATCCAAATGCCAATCTACTTTGTCAGTAAGGTTCTCCAAGGTGCTTAGTCCTGTTACCATAAACTAGAAAAAGAGGCACTAGCTGTGGTGATCACTGTCAAACGACTTAAACATTATTTTCATAGCCACATAGCCATAATAAAGATCGATCTCCTAATCAAAAGGAGCTTCGAAAACCTGACAATGTGAGAATGATGGTTAAATGATCAATTGAGTTGTCAAAGTTCAATTTGAAGTACAAGCTGTGGGGGCATATCAAGGGTTAAGTGCTTCCTGACTTTGTGGCCGAACTTACCTCTCCCACCGACACCAAGAGTGATGAAAATAATTGGATCTTGTCCGTAGATGGGGTGACATACCTGAAAGGCAGTGGAGTAGGCATCATTTTAGAGAGTCTGAATGGGGTCTTCATAGAAAAGTCACTTCTTTTCTCTTTTAAAGCAAACAACAACCAGATTGAGTATAAAGCATTGATAGTAGAATGCTTCTAACAAAGGATATGGGAGTTTTAAAGTTAGTAGCCAATAGTGACTTAGTTGATTATAGGTTAGGTTTTCAGCGAGTTTCAAGCTAAAGATCCTCACCTAGTCTGATACTTCGCATACGATCAAACCTTGGCTGAAGTCTTCAATTCTTTCGAGGCTTGTTCACATATCGAGGGACCAAAATTCATTAGTAGATTTGTTATACAAACTTGCAAGTTTGGGTAAGCCAGGCAATAACTGCTCAGTCATTCAGACGTTAAAAACTCCAAGGATATCTGTTAGCGATGAAGGAGGCAAACAAGTGCTTGTCTTGCAAACCCCAACAGACAACACTTGAATGACACCTCATATAAGGTACTTGGCTAATAGGGTCATGCCTGGTGATTTGAGAAAGGCAAAGGAATTGAAAAAGAATTTGTGTTACGTCACCATGTGTGATGAATATCTCTTTTGATATGGTTATTATCAACCTATGCTCAAATGCATCACCCTCCATAGGTCAATCGAGTGATGAAAGAATTACATGGGAGAGTTTGTGGAAGCCACATTGGCGAGCGCGCCTTATCCAAAAAGGTGGTTAGAGTGAGATATTTGTTAGAATAGGTGGCTTTGTTCCGGCTAGGGAGATGAGACCTAGAGAACTATTGAAGTCTTCGTCTTCCTCCTTCCTTCGGGAAGGTTGCTAGGGCTTCACTAGGATCCTTCTCACCTTCGTGCTACTCCTTCGGCTCTTGGTCTCGGGTGAATGCCAAATGGGGGAGGTACCTGCAGAAGGCACTCTGACGCTCAAGTTAGTAAAGGGTGTTCGACACTCGGGTAGGAGTACAGTAATAATGACGTACCTTGTTCCTTGAAATGTGTGCTATTTATATTATTTTAATGGACTTACCTTATTGGGCCTGATTAGTGGAATGGATCACATTTATGGTTGCATTACCTAATTCTTAATGGTAATTTAGCTTTACTGACCTTTATTTGAGCATTAATGGTTATATGTGTCGGTCAGTCAGGCCGTCCGTGGGTGTCTCGATCAGCTCGGTTAGGGAGACCGAGCCACGTCAGCGTGTCGGTCGGCCATACCGGTACACTTGAAACAAGAGGGGGGGATGAATTATGTTTTGTAAGATTTTCGTAAATACTGGTGTTAGATTGAAAACTTCAATTAAATCAATTGATTGATTTACTTGTTCAACTGATTATAAATGCATAACAGTTATATTACCAAAATATGAACCAGTTGTTTTAAGAATTCAATTGATTGATTTATACGCAGAACTCTTAAAACAATAATATCATAGTAAGGGAGAGAGATAATGCACGCAAGAATTATACTAGTTCACTCTTAACCAAGAGATACATCCAATCCTCAAAACAACACTGAGAATTCGCTAAAGAAATCAAACAAGATTACAAACAGTAAAAAATGTAGATCTTGAACCCTTCAAAAACACACAACACTCTTAACCACACACAAATTTCAGAAACCCTATCTGAATCTGTTTACAACACAATACAATAAAAAAGAAGGAAGTTCAAAACACCTGGGTTTGATACAAATGAACAATAACATGAATAATAACCTAGAACCTACTTCACATCACAACAATGATCCAAGATTGAAATGTAATCTGCAAGAATGATTTTAAAACCTTTTGTTTTTCTCTCTTAAAAAAGTGTTACGTTAAATGATCAGAAAAAATCTTTATATAGACTAAGTAAAATTATTAAAACAATTTGATCATTTAATGAAATCAATTTAAATAAATTAAAAATAGTTTGATAAACATAATAGTATTATGTTAAAATCATTTAATTGCTTTTTGAACCTAATTGATTGTTTTCTTTAACTGATGAAATCACCAGATAAAAAATCAGTTCATTTATCGAAATAACTGGTTGATTTCACTTAATAGAAAAAAATAAAATAAAACCTTAACTGTTTTCAACTGGTTGATATGATAAATCAATTTTTTAAAATTCTTTCTATAGTCAACATACTTGTATAGAAGTAATTTCAAATGATTAACGAATCAACTAATTTAAATAAACATAAATTTGGAAATCAAAACATTTAAAGAAGATTTCAAATCATGTTTACTTGGATCATAATTAGATGTAAATTTACAAAATAAAATCTACCTAACTAGACACACAAAATAGTAGGTCTTCATGACATATTTGGAAATCATCAAAGCTTCCTTGTTCAACAATCTCTCCCTATTCGACGAAGACAAATTCCTGGTGTTGTGTTGTAGACTTTTACGGAAGGAGATCCTGCAAAATAGAAGGATAGACCAAACAATCCATAAAATACAAGCATAACAAGATAATCATACAGATTATGCAAAACCATAGTTTCTGCAAACAAAAACCATACAATACAACAACAAAAATTATGCAAAATTTTAAAACAATTTAAAACAAAATTAAAAATATTACAAACCAACATCCAATATTTCTCCCCATTTTTTCTTCAACAGACAAAGAAGTAGAGTGCAATATAAAAATTGATAAAAACAAAAACACACATAAAATTGCAGAATATAAATTGTTCAGATATAAACAAGATAAGCATTATGATGCAACTTTTTAAAATCTCCCTTCCATACTGGAAATATGTAAGTTGAGTTTGAACAACCTCAATCTGCTCATCCAGATGTTGGAACCTTGCTGCACATAATTCATAATGTTCTTTTTTTATCACTTGTCATTGTGTCCACACGGTTTATCATTAACCTATCGAATTCAGACATAAGAATTCCATGGTTAACTAGAGGTTCATAAGCAACAAGTTCTTGGATGTTGTAGTCCTCATGAGCACAAACACTAGGTGATGAAAATAAAAAATACATGAAGATGACCAAGGATGCTATATTTGAAGGGTCATCTCAACAAGCATTTAAAGATGCCATCAATAGAAGGAATGGTCATGGATCACAACACCTGAAGTTCTTCCTATTAGTGTTCTTAATATAGGAGTAGCCTTAGGAAAATGCTAAAAGAGGAAAACCAAAAGATACCTCTCATTGTAAGGCATTACAGGTGCATTTTTTAGGAAAAGTTGGAAGAAGTGACTCTTCCTACTCCTTTCTCTCTTAGGCGCTAGAAGGAGCTAGAAGAGTGACTTTTCCAACTCCTTTTCCCTTGTAAATGACCGACCCTCTCCATTGTAAATAGGGGTGCTTGGTACCTTGAATAATAAGTTGAATTTTTGAGTAAAGAAGCTATACCAAATTGGTGAGACTTGTGTGAGACTTGTTCTCTTCTCTTCTTCCTAGTCTTATCTTGGGAGGTTCTTGGGACTCTCAAGTGGCAGCATCCACTAATCTTGAAGCTTCTCTACCCTTCAAGTGGCGTGGACATTCCAAGGGACATCAACCACATAATTTTCTTCTACCTTTTCATATTCTTCTTCCATTTCCATGTCAATCAAAACTATAAACACATGTGTCTTTTTTGTTCTTGTTGTTTCAATCGATAGAAATGTGTTAGATTCTATTTTTAATCGGTTCATTGTAATTACTTGCTGTTCTATTTGGTTTATATGTGCTTAATTGATATTTCAATCGGTGCATTTGTCTCCTTTTCACAAATCAATCGGTTCATGTTCTTCTTATGGGTTTCTATGCGATTTTGGCTTGGTTTTTTGTGTTCCTGATGAGTTCTTGAATGGTTATAGAATCCTGATCCAATTTTTGAAAGTGTCTTTTCATATACCAACTCACATCATGTGGTATCATGAGTCTTAGGTGCGTTCTTGTGTGTTTGAGTTGATTTTGGCACTTTTAATTCAAGAACTTTACATTCTTGTTCTTTAATTTAATATACCTTGCCTTTATTGTCATTAGCATTCTGCTTTGTCTTATTTTGAGTACTTTCTTGCTGTTTTAATTGTTGCAATTCATTGTGTTTGTGTCATTTTGATTTTTGAATCTCTATAACTTTTGTCAAAGTCATGTTTCTCCTATAATGTCATAAATTCTAAGTAGTACTTTTCTTGTTAATTTTTGGTTGCTTGTTTTTTTTTTTTCTTGAATACAATTTTATATGGCTGCTTTTTTGATCCTTTGGTGCCTTTTATTTTTAGTTTTGAGTTCATGCTTGTGTCTTAGATCCATTCAAGTTCTTAAACATCACTTCCATTGAGTTTTTGACGTTTCTAAATTCTGTTTTTCATTCCAAATTAGGTTTCCTCTGTTTTTCTTGAATACGTGCTGACTGTTTGGTTTATAAAAATTTCTGTGGTTATTGAAAGTATCTGAAATTATGGATTTAAGTATTTTGAAGTGTATTAAAAGAGTTAAAAAAAGAAGTGTATCAAAATTCAAAGTAAAAAAAAATGATAAATCAAATACGTACAGAGTGCAATTTTGGTGCGAAAAAAACAGTGAGTGGCAGTGATTTTAGAAAATTTATCACAATTAATTTGTATACTGTTTTTGTGTGATTCCAGTTCCTAAATTGAGATAAGATCTTGAAGTTTCAGTGGTTTAATGTTGAACTTCCAGTTTGCATACCATAAATCTGTAAAGTCACGCACATTTTATACAAATTTCCAGTAGTGTTGTTTTTTTGGTTTTCTTCATCTTATTCTAGTGCTTTTCTCTAGGTTCCTTTTGTGTGCTATCTTTCAATTGAGTACCTTATTTTCTTGATTGTATTTTCATTCAATATTTTTTGTGTTTGTCATATATCTTGTATTCCTTTTGCTATAGCCTTTTCTTGTTTACACCTTTTCTTGATTGTCTTTTATTGTTCTTTAAAGTTTTGTGGTGTTTTGGCTTTGAGAAAGAGTGGGTTGCTTTGACATCTTTCATTTGAGAATTACCCAAACCCCAAAAGAAGCTTGGTTGAGGAAAGAATTATTTCTTGGAGTGCTTTGAGTGCCTTTTACTTTCCATTACCGCAACATAATTGTTCAATTTTCTAACCTTGTTTTCTTGAAATTGTTTGTTCATTGTGTTTGTTGTTTTCATTTTGGAAATGGCTACCTATTCAAGTGGTGAATCTTCCAAACCACACTCTCCACAAAGAGAATTTATTCTTGGTGAATTGAAGGAGGCAAAACGCTCCCTTGCACAAAAAGATGAAGCCATAAGACAATTGGAGGAAAGATTACAAAGACTTGAATTGACTCATGATAGGTCCACCATTCCAACCATGGAATCCACCATTCTCATAGACATTCTTCAAGAAGTTCTTCCAATTCTCACGGCCATGAAGAAGAAAGTGGATGGCGGAGGCATCATCATCATCATGAAGATAGGCGCCAAAATGTGGCAAAGCCATATTTTTCATTTGTAAAATTACCTAGTTTTAGTGGAGATGGTGATCCTAATGTATATTTGGGTTGGGAGGCAAAGGTTGAGCAAATTTTTCATGTACATGAGGTCCTAGAAGCCCAAAGGGTTAGACTAGCTTCTCTAGAATTTTTAGACTATGCCATGCAATGGTGACATAAACTTGTAATGGACATTGGGCTATGTACCGTCCCGTATCCGGGCATTGACTAAGTCAAGGTCAAAGTCAACGACTGGAGAGTCAAAGTCAACGCAAGGCGTCGCCTAGGTGGAAGAGACGCCGAGTGCCAGCATCGCCAAGAGGAAGCGTCGCCAAGGCAAGGCGTCGCCTAGGTGAAGGCGTCGCCCAACCAGGGCGTCGCCAGCTCAAACAGTACTAAAGCGAGGCGATCACGGTGTGGTTCCCTGATACCCATGGGTAGGAAAGACCATGGAGGGAGCAACGCCGTGGGAAGGCCCCAAACCCTGGATAACCAGGGAACCGTAATAAAGAGGAGAGAAAGGTGGCTTCAAGGCCATAGTGATGACACCAGTGTAGGGCAGCCTGACTCGTGAAGTACCCCTTCCGCCCCAGAGATGCCTTTGGGACAGATACGACTCAAGAGGAAGGTCACGCCCAAGGTAGCCGGGTGCAGAGTACGAGAGGAAGGCAGATACGCTCTCAAAGTAAGTGACTAGATAATTGGGGGCATGAGTTGGCACCCAAAAAGTCACCCCTAGCGCAGTAGCACTCCCAAGCAGGAGGACCCACACGTAGAAACGTCCCCAGATGGGCAGAAACGCCCCCAGGCGGGGTCACGTGTACGACAGCCGTGTCAGAATAGAAACACCCTCTAGTCAGGTGCCAGGTAATTAAAGTCATTCAACACAGTTTCTGTTTCGAACATTCAGGTACTATAATGGCTCCCAAGCGTTTCAACGTCTTAAATGCACTACGTTTTCTAATTAGATACGCTGATTGAATGCGTTACATTTTGTGATTAAAGGCGCTTTAAGGCGCTTTAAATGCTTGGGCAGTTTAAATAGCGCTGAGAATGTTGGAAACAGGGTTCGAACTTTTGGCAAATTTACCAGAACTCTCTAGTTGCTTGCTCGTGCTTCAAGGTTACGTACAAGGGACTGGGGAATATCTTTGCCTGAGGGAGAAAACACACACACATATACACAGTTCTTTTTACCACCTTCAGAGTGCCATACGCGGTGCTTAGAGACGTAGGTGAACAGTTTTGGTGTTTCTTGCTGGCTGACTTGAGCGTCGGAGTGCAAACGGCCGCTAGGGCGCCTCTTTGTCCTCTTTTTTGCAGGAATCCACAGGTAACCAGTGGGAAGGAGTCCCTAGCTGACGGTTGAGGTCGCGCACGAAGACGTCCTGGTCAACCGGACGGAACAGGCTAAACAAGAGACCACCCGTGGTTTCTTGGTATGATTTAAAGGCATTTATGCGCGTGAGGTTTGTTCCTCCTCCTTATAGGAAGGAACACTTGTTGAAGTTTCAAAGGCTTCATCAAGGACATAGGACGGTAGATGACTACTTTAAATATTTTGAAACAACCTTGGCTAGAATTCCTATGCATGATAATGAAGAATCCAAGATAGCTAAGTTTGTAAGTGGTTTGAGAAGAGATATTAGAGATTTTGTAGAATTGAATGAGTACTTTCTTTAAAGAAAGTGGTTCACCTAGCCATCAAGGTGGAATCACACCTTTTGAAAACAAATTTCAAACATACTCATGATGATGGTTTTTACAACTCTTCTAGGATGGATGCAAACAAAATTTCTACTCAAATTTCTCCTTCCAATTTTTTCCAAACAAACCACTTCTCCAAAAAATGTTTCTACCCAAAATCCTTCTACCCCTAAGTCACCCACCAAAACTTAAAAAAAAAAAATGTTTTAAATGTTTAAGTTTTGGGCACATTGCTGCCAATTTTCTACTTAAAGGAAACACATTGTTAAATGAGGTAAAACAAGACCACCATAAAACAAAATCCAAAAGAGAAAATGAAAGAGAAAAAGAAGGCCAAGATATAATGGGTCTCATTCCTTCACCTCCAAGGTGTTTTGCTTCCTTATCTTTTTCATTTCCCTAAACATTCTAAGTATTTGACATTTTTGTTTAAGAAGTTTAGGGATGCTATTCCAAACCCTCCTAAAGGTTCTCACCTTTTAAAAGGTTTTTTCACTAAATATTTCATCCCACAATCTTCTTTCCAAACATGTCTTGTAGCTAGAATTCAACCATATCACCTCCCTAAACTTAAAAACAATAAGTTTGCTTCACCCATACATTCTCCAACTAAAGTGCACAAACTTACTCTGTTATTTGCAGACATAATAAATTCGTGGATGAATTCTTTTGTGCCTAGGGAGCATGATGAGAATAAAAAATACATGAAGATGACCAAGAATGCTATATTTGAAGGGTCATCTCAACAAGCATTTAAAGATGCCATCAATAGGAGGAATGGTCATGGACCACAACACTTGAAGTTCTTCCTATTAGTGTTCTTAATATAGGAGTAGCCTTAGGAAAATGCCAAAAGGGGAAAACCAAAAGATACCTCTCATTGTAAGGCATTATAGGCGCATTTTTTAGGAAAAGTTGGAAGAAGTGACTCTTCCTACTCCTTTCTCTCTTAGGCGCTAGAAGGAGCTAGAAGAGTGACTTTTCCAACTCCTTTTCCCTTGTACAATGACCGACCCTCTCCATTATAAATAGGGGTGCTTGGTACCTTGAATAATAAGTTGAATTTTTGAGTAAAGAAGCTATACCAAATTGGTGAGAGAGTTGTGTGAGACTTGTTCTATTCTCTTCTTCCTAGTCTTATCTTGGGAGGTTCTTGGGACTCTCAAGTGGCGACATCCAATCATCTTGAAGCTTCTCCACCCTTCAAGTGGCGTGAACATTGCAAGGGTCATCAACCACATAAGTTTCTTCTACCTTTTCATATTCCTCTTCCATTTCCATGTCAATCAAAACTATAAAACATGTGTCTTTGTTGTTCTTGATGTTTCAATCGGTAGAAATGTGTTAGGTTCTGTTTTTAATTGGTTCATTGTAATTACTTGCTGTTCTATTTGGTTTATATGTGCTTAATTTATAGAATATATGGCTTTAAACTAGAGGGGGCTGAATTGTTTAAAGAGAGTTTTCGCAATCTATTGAGCCTTGAATGAAAATACTTCACAAATACCTTGATTTAGAAATCAGTTTTTCAAAACACAAAGCCAAAAGCACAGCACTGGGAAAACAATCGGTAGTTTCGCAGAAACAATCGGTTGTTTATACCAGTTATCAAATAACAAAACTGAATTTAAAGAGCTAGGGATAGAGAGATTGTACACAGATGTTTATACTGGTTCACTCCAAACCCAGAGCTACATCCAGTCTTCTCAGAAACCCTGAGGAAAACCACTAAGCAATCGCAACTTGATCACTTACACAACAACCAAGAGAATGACCTTGAACACCTCAAGAAACACACTCTCCTTGGCCAACACACCAACACCAAGATTGTTGATCTTGATCCCCTCAAGAACACACAACCAATCTTAGCAAACACAGAAACGAAACTTGTTTCACAGAGTACAGGGATTACACTTGTTACAGAAGATAATCTGAAATCAATACAAGCAGAATCCTATTCCACAAAACTTTGATCAATCACAAACTCTTAGCAATCTCAGCTCTTTGAAAAACTCAAAAACTCTTAGTAAAAAACTTGTCAATGATTGATTCTCAAATCTGTTATTCTGAATTTATTCAAAGATGTAGTTTGTTATCAAATCTTAACAAACTCTTAAATTGCATTAAAAGATTGGTCAAAGCATTTAATGACTGGAGCGTAAGCAGTTAAATCATTTAAAGCTCAGTCAAAGATAAAACAGTTTTTGTGTTATGGTCCCAAAACAAACAATCGGTTATTTCCTCGAATCAATCGGTTGTTTTGGTTCTTAACAGTTCAACCATTTGAAAAACAATTTTCAATCTTTTTCTCAAAACACCTAAGTATAAACAATCGGTTGTTTCGACAAAACAATCGGTTGTTTTAACTTAGTTTGAAAACATTTTATTTTAACAAAGATTGAGAATGCCTATGCTTTAGATTTAATCAAAGGGTGGATTACAACACTCAAACTACCCCATAACTAAACTAAACCAGCATAGCAACACCAAGCACAGCCAAGGCTTCAACATCCTTCAAAGGGTTTGGATTCTTCAAAGCTTGAACACGACTTGGTTCAACAATCTCCCCCTATTTGATGAAGAAAAATCCCTGGTGCTTGTGTTTGATCTGATTTTATCTGAAGCAGTACCTGCAAAAATAGCATTTAAACTATCCAATGCTTCTTACAGCAGCAAGTTAGATTTTTACATATTTCAAGCATAAAACATGATAAACAATCGGTTGTTTACACGAAACAATCGGTTTGTTTTTATCAGCAGCAGCATAAAACCTTTTATATAAGAGATTTTAACAGATTATACAGTATCAGATAAAGATATACAAGAACCAATTAATTCTCCCCCTATTTGTCTTCACAAATAGACTTTAGCATATATCAGAAACAGATTTAGGAGAGATTATTAAGATCAAGGATACCTAACTCATTTCTTAAGAAGAAAAACTTCTCTTTTGGTAAAGGCTTTATGAAGATGTTAGCTAGCTGCAGTTTGGTCTTCACAAACTTCACTTCACAGTTCCCATTGTTTACATGATCCCTGATGAAATGATGCCTTATCTCAATATGTTTGGTCCTTGAGTGTTGAATATGATTTTAGGTAAGATTGATGGCACTTGTGTTATTACACATCAAAGGAACCTTGCTGATTTGTAAACCAAAATCTGCAAGTTGTTGCTTGAGCCATAGAATCTGTGCACAGCAGCTACCAGCAACTATATATTCAGCCTCAGCAGTAGAGAGAGCAACACATGCTTGCTTCTTGCTATGCCATGAGATTAGGCTTGAGCCAAGAAGGTGGCAAGTGCCACTTGTGCTCTTTCTATCTAGCTTGCAACCTGCAAAGTCAGAATCTGAATAACCAATTAAATGAATTGGAGAGTGAGAAGGATACCATAATCCTACAGATGATGTTCCTTTGAGATATTTCAGAATTCTTTTTGCAGCTTTGAAGTGTGACTCTTTAGGATTTGCTTGATATCTTGCACATAAACACACCGCAAACATGATGTCCGACCTACTAGTTGTTAGATAAAGCAAAGATCCAATCAATCCTCTGTAGTTTGTTTGATCTACACTCTTTTCAGCAGCATCCGCATCCATGTAGCAGCTTGATGGCATTGGAGTGCTTGCTTCCTTGCAACTTTCCATTTCAAATTTCTTGAGAATCTCCTTGCAATACTTTGATTGACTTAAAAAGATCCCATCCTTTGTTTGCTTAACCTGCAATCCAAGAAAGAAAGACAGTTCTCCCATCATAGACATTTCAAACTCACCTTTCATTGCAGCCACAAATTCTTCACACAAACTATCTAGTGTAGCACCAAAGATGATATCATCAACATAGATTTGCACAAGAATTATTTATGCATTTGATTTCTTGATGAAGAGAGTCTTGTCTATCATTCCTCTTTCATAACCATGAGATAGCAGAAAGTTGCTAAGCCTCTCATACCACTGCCTTGGAACTTGTTTCAGTCCTTACAAAGCTTTCTTCAACTTAAAGACATGGTTGGGATACTTATGATCTTCAAAGCCCGGTGGTTGATCTACATAGACTTCCTCATTGATGTAGCCATTTAAGAAGGCACTCTTGACATCCATTTGGAAGAGCTTAAAACCACTCATACATGCAAAAGCCAGCAACAGCCTCACAGCCTCCAATCTAGCAACAGGAGCAAAGGTTTCACCATAATCTATGCCCTCCTCTTGATTGTAGACTTTTGCAACTAGCCTTGCTTTGTTCCTTGTGATCACACCATCCTCATCTAGCTTGTTCCTGAAAACCCATTTCGAACCAATAATATTCATTTCATTAGTTTTAGGGACAAGAAACCATACCTCATTCCTTGCAAACTGATTCAGCTCTTCATGCATAGCTTCAACCCACTTCTCATCCTTGAGAGCTTCCTCAATTGACTTTGGTTCAATTTGAGAGACAAAAGTTGTGTGCCTGCAGAAGTTTGAGATGGAGCTACGTGTGGAGACACCTTCCTTTATCTGCCCTATGATGTTATCCACTGACAGATCTCTAGTAATCCTCCACTCCTTGGGCAGCTCACTCAGTTGCAGAATTTCAATCGGTTGTTTATGCGAATCAACCGGTTGTTTTTCTACACAGATTTCCAGCTTCTCCAAAATGATGCTCTGTTCATCTTCCTCAGCACTGGTCTTTGGGATTTGATTGACTCTGCGATCTACCTCATCAAAGACAACGTGAACTGATTCTTCTACAGTCATCAACCTCTTGTTGTAGACTCTATATGCATGACTAGTGAGTGAATAACCAATGAAGATACCAAGGTCCGCTTTCTCATCAAACTTTCCCAAGTTTTCCTTTCCATTGTTGAGAATGAAACAGCTGCAGCCAAAGACTTTGAGATGACTGATGTTAGGCTTCATTCCATTGAAGAGTTCATATGGAGTTTTCTTCAAAATAGGCCTTACAAGCACCCTATTCATCACATAACATGAGGTGCTCACTGCATCTGCCCAAAAATACTTAGGAAGTGATGATTCACTAAGCATTGTCCTTGCAAGCTTTTCAAGAGACCTGTTCTTCCTCTCTACCACTCCATTCTGCTGTGGTGTTCTTGGAGCAGAGAAATTGTGCAGAATTCCCAACTTCTCACAGAATTTGCTAAACTTCTTATTCTGAAATTCTCCTCCATGATCACTCCTAATAAAACCTATGTTGCTGTTCTTTGTATTTTGTAGCCTTCTTGCTAGCTTTTTGAATGGAGAAAAGGCATCACTCTTTGATTCCAAGAAAAGAGTCCAAGTGTACCTAGAAATGTCATCAACAATAACAAGAGCATAATAATTTCCACCAAGACTCATAGTTCTTGAGGGTCCAAAGAGATCCATGTGAAGAAGTTCAAGAGGTCTCAAAGATGAAACAACATTTTTAATTTTGAAAGAACTTTTCACTTGTTTCCCTTTTTGGCATGCTTCACAAATGTGATCCCTCTCAAACTTGAGTTTTGGTCACCCAATCACAAGATCTTTTGAAATTAGCTTGTTCAAATGATTCATGTGAATATGAGCAATTCTTCTATGCCAAAGCCAAGATTCATCTTTCTTGGATAGAAGACAACCAATAGAACATGGTGAAGAGATATATAGAAGATACACATTATTAACTCTCTTACCTACCAACATTACCTCTTTGGTGTTTGGTAGACAGATTTCACATGTGTTTGATTTGAACATCACTTGATATCCCTTGTCACATAGTTGGCTAATGCTCAGTAAATTGTGCTTTAGTCCTTCTACATAAAGCACATCATGGATTACCAAGATGTCTTTGTCTCCTATGGATCCTCTCCCAAGAATCCTTCCTTTGTTGTTGTCTCCATAGGTGACATGACCCTCTTGCTTAAAGGAGATACTCAGGAACTTTGTTTTGTCCCCTGTCATGTGCTTGGAGCATCCACTATCCAAGTACCACAGTTGCTTGCTCTCCTCCAAGATTTCCTACAAAAGAGATTTTCAAGTACAAAGATTTGGTCCCCTTATGAATGTGGGTCCACTTGGTTTATACTCATCAATCAAAGCTTTATTTCCCTTAGGAATCCACTTTATAAGACCTTTAGGAACAACAAATTTTTTGATTTTACAGAACCTCACAGAATGGCCTCTTTTCATGCAATAGAAGCATGTAACAATCGTTTGTTTCGATGGTCCAATCGATTGTTTTTCTGGCATTTTCGAAAATGATTTTGAAAATCTATCTTGTTTGTTTTGTGGATTAAAACCCAATCCAGCTTTTCCAAAAACACAGTTTTGAGATGCTAGAACACTCTCAAAGTTGGATTGGCCTTTAGAAAGCTTATCCACTGTTTTAACAAGATAGTGGACCTTTTTTTCAAGATTTTCGCAATTTTCACAAACTACAGTATCACACTTGCACGAGGAGTTTTTGTAAATGATTTCTAGATTTTCAAAATCTGTTTTTGAATTTTCTAATTCCTCTTCCAGTGCCTTTACTCTGTTTTCAAGCCAGTTGTTCTTTTCTTTTAACCGATTGTTCAAGAAAGCCAATCAGTTGGCTTCTTCATGTGTTTCTTGAAAGGCTTGAAGCAATTGACCATAATTTTCAGAGTTTGAGGAGTTTGATGAACTTACACTACTTGAGTCATCCTCCCTTCTGGCCATGAAGCAAAGCTTGAGGCTTTTCTTATTTTGCCTTCTTTTCCTTCTAGCTTGACTCTTTGTCATTGCTTCCTTTGGTTCATGAGCAGCCTTGAGTGTGTCCCACATATCCTTAGCAGTTTTGCATTGTGATATCCTGAAAAACTCATTAGTATCTAGTGCAGAAGCTATTATGTTTTGAGCAGTACAATCAAGCTTGGCCAACTTACATTCATCATTGGTCCATTGAGACCAAGGTTTTGTAATGAAAGAACCATTCTTTTTAAACTTTGGAATGTAAGGACCATTCTCAATTGAATCCCAAATTCCTTGATCAATAGAATCCATAAAGATTTTCATTCTTGCTTCTCAATATTTGTAATTCAATCCATAAAATAAAGGTGATTTGTAGATTGAGGCACCTTCCTCAAAAGATAGTTTTCCAGCCATAGAAAAAGATTTTTGGATCAACTTGAATAACTTTCAAGAACCAAGCTCTTGATGCCAATTGTTAGAATATATGGCTTTAAACTAGAGGGGGGGGTGAATTGTTTAAAGAGAGTTTTTGCAATCTATTGAGTCTTGAATGAAAATACTTCACAAATACCTTGATTTAGAAATCAGTTTTTCAAAACACAAAGCCAAAAGCACAGCACTGGGAAAACAATCGGTTGTTTATACCAGTTATCAAATAACAAAACTGAATTTAAAGAGATAGGGATAGAGAGATTGTACACAGATGTTTATACTGGTTCACTCCAAACCCAGAGCTACATCCAGTCTTCTCAGAAACCCTGAGGAAAACCACTAAGCAATCGCAACTTGATCACTTCCACAACAACCAAGAAAATGATCTTGAACACCTCAAGAAACACACTCTCCTTGGCCAACACACCAACACCAAGATTGCTGATCTTGATCCCCTCAAGAACACACAACCAATCTTAGCAAACACAGAAACGAAACTTGTTTCACAGAGTACAAGGATTACACTTGTTACAGAAGATAATCTGAAATCAATACAAGCAGAATCCTATTCCACAAAACTTTGATCAATCACAAACTCTTAGCAATCTCAGCTCTTTGAAAAACTAAAAAACTCTTAGTAAAAAACTTGTCAAAGATTGATTCTCAAATCTGTTATTCTGAATTTATTCAAAGATGTAGTTTGTTATCAAATCTTAACAAACTCTTAAATTGCATTAAAAGATTGGTCAAAGCATTTAATGACTGGAGCGTAAGCAGTTAAATCATTTAAAGCTCAGTCAAAGATAAAACAGTTTTTGTGTTATGGTCCCAAAACAAACAATCGGTTGTTTCCTCGAATCAATCGGTTGTTTTGGTTCTTAACAGTTCAACCATTTGAAAAACAATTTTCAATCTTTTTCTCAAAACACCTAAGTATAAACAATCGGTTGTTTCGACAAAACAATCGGTTGTTTTAACTTAGTTTGAAAACATTTTATTTTCACAAAGATTGAGAATGCCTATGCTTTAGATTTAATCAAAGGGTGGATTACAACACTCAAACTACCCCAGAACTAAACTAAACCAACACAGCAACACCAAGCACAGCCAAGGCTTCAACATCCTTCAAAGGGTTTGGATTCTTTAAAGCTTGAACACCACTTGGTTCAACATAATTGATATTTTAATCAATGCATTTTCCTTCTATTCACAAATCAATCGATTCATGTTCTTCTTATATCTATGCGGTTTTGGCTTGGCTTTTGTGTTCTTGATGAGTTCTTGAATGGTTATAGAATCTTGATCCAATTCTTGAAAGTGTCTTTTCATATACCAACTCACATTAGTAGGTCCATCACCATCACTAGGACTTGCAGTTCCACTTGGTCCAGCAGAGGTACCAACAAAGTCATCCTCTTTTCTTACACAAGAGACATTTACCTTTGCAAACCTCATTTTGTTAAAGTTATTATTGTTTATCTCATGGGCTTAACCACCTCTAACAGTTCTTCATCAAGGTTAACTTAAAAATATTGCAAAAATTTCTAAATAAGAATGACATAAGGAAAACAATAGTCACTTAACCTTATAGATTTTAGCATATGCTCCTTGAAAACATATATCTAGTTCACCTTGATATTTGTCATTATGCAGTAAAGTAGTTTCAGATCTTCCTCAGTTAACACAATGTGGTTGCTCCGCTTTGGTGTCAACATCCATGCCATGATAAAGGCAATAACACGCTCATCCAGTTCGAGGGCACCAACATGAAATCTTTTTACCTTTGTGAGTGGATTCCTGAGGCAGCTGATGTAATATTGCATTTTGTTGAAGTCTTCCAAGGCACTGGTGTTTTCTTTGCTCACTTTTGCTCCTGAATACCTCAAACCCGTGAAAGGAGTCCATACGACTAGAGTGATCTCCATGTCAACTCCTTTGACATGAGACGACATTTTCTCCCCCTTAAACATTAGGTTTGTGTAGAACTCCTTCACTAAGTCAGGAAAGATGTTTCCATTCATCTCCAAAAATCATTGTAGTTTTTGGTGTTTTAGTGCTTTTCTCACATCCTTGAGATGTTGTTCTTTAAACCAGTTGAAAGACAAAATTTTGGGAGTAATAATGACTTTTTTGCTTATCTCATGCAAGAACACTTTGATTTCTCATTATCACCCAATACCCACGTCTCTAAGTGACCAACCCTGGTTGAGCTCTTTGTAGCGCTAGGTTTCTTCCTCCAAGGTGAGTGAGATGATGAGGTCACGATACAAATATTTTTTGTGAATGCAGGGAAGAGAGAAATGAAATTGTTTTCATGATACGTGACGGGTATTCACAAGAATATATGCACAAAAGTAGGATGCAATTAACATGGTTAGGTGAGTTTATTTTTCACAAAAAGGAACTAGCTCGGTTTGGGGAAACTACAATTTTTTTAGTTTCAAAATAAAACTGATTTGACTATCCTTTATTGTTTTTAAAGGAAATCAATTAGAGTTTTGTGAAAAACAACTAGATATAATTATTTTTTTTATGCACATCACAAACGTATGTTTGAGTGGTTGATTTTGAATTCAAAATAGAAACTAACTCAAAGCATGCGTTACCAATTTGGGTCTAGTGGTATTAATTGAATATTTAGGTACACCCACTTTACAAGACCTTTAGGTAAATCAAATTTTCTCACCATGCAAAACCTAGCATGTGACCCTTGTTCAAACAATAAAAACAAGTTATGGAAGGTTTAAGTACTTATTTTTTTTGTTTTCAAAGAAACTTGCAAAAGGTCTGTTCTTGGTGCTTGGGTTGTAACCCATACCAACTTTGCCAAAAAAACAGTTTTGAGAGGCAACAACAGTTTCAAAATTTGATTGTCCTCTTAAGAATGTGTCCATAGTTTTCAAAAGATAACAAGACTTCTTTTGGAGGGAGTCACAATTTTCACAGTTTTATAAATGATTCTAAGTTTTTAAAATCAGTTTTTGAATTGTCTAACTCTTTTTCTAAGATTTTGACTTTATTTTCCAACCATTTATTTAAACCTCTTAACCGATTGTTTACCAGGGCCAAAATGTTAGCTTCTTCATAGCTTCTTCATAGGTTTCCAATCAAGCAATTGACTATTGTTCCTGCCGGTTGACTGAAAAGATCTTCGTGCGTTGCTTTGACTCACGAACAAGGACTCCTTCGTCTCCAACTTAGATCTTCACCCTACTCCGCCGTGATCACCTGAAAAGGAGAGAACAAAAGGGCGCCCTCGCGGCCATTTGCACTCCGACGATCAAGTCAGCAAGCAGAAAACACCAAACACCTCCGTATCCGAGCACTGTAACTGAATGCTCTAAAGGTATGTAACTGAATCGTAACTAACTTTCTCTCTCTCTCCAACCACTCGTGCGTACAATGAGTAAGCGAGCAAATGATTAGAGTGTGTGTGTAATCTGTAAAAACGTACCTCATTAAGCTTTCAGAGAAGCTTATATACCTTGGGTTTCAGTGCTTACTGCCACGTGGCCTTTCTGACTTATTCTCAACTCCACGTGGAAGGCCTTACGACGTTGTAACCTAACTTAGGGAATTTCCAGCGTGTAAGTCTTCCCTACTCGAAGTGCATCTGGCGCAAGGGGTGACTACCTGGGTGCCAACTCATGCGCCCCAGCCTCTAGTCACTCGTCCTGGGAGCGTATCAGCCTTCCTCTGGTACCACACACATGGATTACCCCTGGGCGTGGCCCTCTCTTGGGTCGTATCTATCCCAGGGATTCTCCAGAGGTGGCGTGGGTACTCCACGAGTCAGGTTACTCCCTACTAGTAATGGGGATATGGCCTTGAAGCCACCTTTCTCTTTTCCCTTGTTACTGTTCTGCGGTACCGGGGCCCAAGGCCTCCTCGTCCGTACCGTGGCCTCTTGCTGGGACACCCCCTCCACGGTCTTCCCTACCCGTGGGTATCGGAGGGTGTCACCATCTGAGCCGAAACATACTTTTAGAATAACGGGTCGTGCCGCTAGGATGGGAGACGCCCAATCCTGGCGACGCCTAAACCTGGCGACGCCCATACTTGGCGACGCCCAAGGCTGGCAACACCTAAACCTGGCGACACCCAAAGCGGTCAACATGCTGACTTTCCTCCTTAGTGGTCCCCACCATATGTTTGACTTTGACTTTGACTTTGGTCAACACCCGGGGACGGGTCGATACAACTATAGTCATCAAAATTTGCAGAGGAGTTAGAACTTACACTACTTGTGTTGAATCTTCTTTTTCCATCAAGCACATATTTTCTTCCTCATCATCCCTTGATTTTGAGCTTCATGAAGAGTCATCATTGTCTTGCCATGCAATGTGTGCTTTTGGCTTTTCCTCTTTTCTCATATTTCATTTCAGGAGCTTTTTCTTGGCTAACAAAATTTGGACATTCAACTTTGATATGTCCTTCTTTGTCACAATTAAAACAAGTATAATTTGAGGAATTAAAACCAATTATTTTCTTAGAATTATACATTTTTTAGGATTTTGATTTCTCCTTGTTGTTCTTTCTTAAGAACTTGCCAAACTTCCTTGTTAATAGGTGGAGAGTCTCTATATCACTGCAGTCATTGAATTCTTGATCACTTTTGAACTATAGATCTCACTCAAGGCAATCTCTTAGACTTGCTTTTCTGCTCATTTAACCTGTTCATTTCAAGCTCGTGCTCCCTGAGTTTTCCAAACAAAGAAGCAGTGGTTAAGGTTGTCAAGTCTTTTGATTCTGATATGGTAGTGACCTTTGGCTGCCATGATCTGTCCAAGCATGCGAGGATTTTGATGTTCAAATCCTTTCTCTCAAAGATCTCACCAGAGACCGATGAGATGATTTACTATATGAGTAAACCTCTTTTGCACATCTACAATTGTTTCCCCTTTCAGCAATATGAACAACACATATTCTTGAATCAAGGCATTGCTTTTTTCACATTTATTAATCCTTCATGACTTACCTCTAGGATGCCCCATATTTCCTTTGCTGAGGCACATTAAAAAACTCTGAAAAAATCATCAGAACATAAAGTAGAATTTATTATGTTCTTAACAATACAATCATACTAAACTTTCTTTCCCTTAGTCTCGATCCATTGAGACCAAGGTTCCTGATTGACATAACACCTACTAAGTTAGCCCAACCTTCTACGAGGATGACCAGAAGCATGACATAGGACTTAGGGCTATACCAGACACATTCCACAACCAGTGACTCAAAACCCATCATTTCTCAGAAGATCACAGAGGGAAGAGAACCTAAGCATGGGCTAGAATATCAATTGTTCTTTCTTTAAATCTTTCTGTAAGACATGATTTAAATGTAATAAATTTGGCTAACATTGGCTCAAGAAGAATAACCTAGCATAGGCTTCTAGAAACCCTAGCTAGAAGCGCACATGTGGTCACACTTCCCACATTAAGCACATGCTTAAATATGTAAAGTGTAACCCCTTCTAGATACACAATTAGTGGCACCATTTTTTAGGGAGTTAAGTAGGTTTAATTTGAATTTCAAATCTCCCTCCCTTTCTTAATCTCACGACAGCTACACTATAAATAGGTGGCCACCCCTCTTGTATATCACACATTATTTTGAGTAAAGAAACTATGTGTAAGTGACTTTCTAAGTTCCTAAATTCATTTGAGTTTTATCTTGGCTAGATGCTTCAAGTGGCAACTCTCCTCCTCATTTATCTTGGAATTTTTCTCTTCCAAGTGGCATGAAATCCTCCACTACTTCACCTCCATGGAAGTCTTCAACTATATAAGTTCTTCTTTCTTCTTCTCTAAATCCATTTCTTATGTTTTCGTCCTTCTCTTATTCTAGCTTCTATTGAGTTCTTTATTCTCCATTTGCATTCCTTTCATTGTGTGAGTCTTTTTTCTTTGTACTTTAAAGAGAACCTTCACATTTACTTAACCACTTGGTTAAGTTCGTGTTCAATGGAAATCCCCACTTAGTCATCACCATATTTGTTAATCCAAAATCTTAATACAAGTGAAACTAATAATTCAATGAGTTTGTCTCCTAATTCAACTCCATATCATGTGGTATTCAGAGCATGGCTATTTGTAATTTAATTTGTTTTGTTTTTTTCCTATTCGTTAAGCTTCACTTATACACCTTTAAATTCCATTTATGTTAAGCGCTTATTTTAAAACTTTCATAGCCAATTTTCTTGAGTCATATTGTTCTTAGTGTTCCTGGAGTTTTATATTCAACTTACTTGATTTTAATTTGAAAAAAAAAGTTACCTTAATGTGGAGTAGATTTAATTCCAAACATAAGAATGCAAGTGATTACATGACTTAAAATAATAAATTTATGCAAAGTTTTGAAGTGAATCTAAAAAGTGTATGAAATGAAAAATTTTCAATTTGAGTCAAGAAAAATAAAAAAAAGGGTCAAGATGGAAATGTATGCATTCACAATTCAAAATGTATAGTTTAAGAAAAGGATTTTTGATGTGTGGGAAACTATGTTCAACATTTATGGAGTTTGATCCTTCTTTTATTGGTGCATTATATTAATTCATAGTTAAATTTGAGTAAGTTTTCTTGGAGTCTTTAAAAGTGTTTTGTTGCTTGTCGTGCTTTAGTTGTCTTCATCTTAATTCCAAATTTAGTTTAACTTTATTTTCTTTATCCTTTTCTTGCTTGTATTTAAATTTCTTAAGTTTTGTTTGTATCCATCTAAGTGCTTGTATCTAAATTTCTTTAGTTGTGTTCTTTTTCACTTGAGTTAATTCTTTTTAAGATTTGAACTATTGAACTTAGGCATCTCTTGTTTGGTAATTTGTTGAGTGAAGAGTTATCCTTACCTTCTTTCATCTCCTTTTCCTAAAAGACAGAGTGATACACGTGAGAAAAGTGCTTAAATTTTCTTGATCTAATTGTTTTAATTTGTTTGTGAAAGCATGTCTCATAAATCATCTAGGGAATCTTCAAGGCCACCTTCTCCTCATAAAGAAAATTTAATTATTGAACTAGAAGAAACAAAAAGGAATTTGGAACAAAAGGAGGAGAACATGAGGCAATTGATTGAAAAAAGGTTGAAAGATTCTCAAGGTAGACAAGTACAAGGAAGGAGATGGGGACCTGTTCTCACCGGTTGACTCAGCTGTCGTTGACTTCAGAGGCAGATGGTGACTCCTGCTATTTCTGGTGGTTTTTGCTCTCTCCTCAGGTGATTGAGAGTGGCTCTGTTGAAACAGAGGGGGCCCTACCTGTTGATTGCACTTTGATGATCAAGTAAGTACTGGGCTAAGGTCAACTTCCCTATCCCACGAGGATCTTTCCTTAAGTGGAATTAGGGTTACTAGCAAGGTGTCCTGTTGTGTGTTGCATAAGCTTAGTGCAACCGCCACACATGAATTTCCTCTTATGGAGTGCAAAATCTTAACAGTATGGCCGCCAGGGTACCAACTCATGCACCAACGCTGCGGGGCCATCTGTTCTTTTATGTGCCCTAATTATTTACGTGCCATGCATGCAGTATTTCCCTGGAAACCCTAACCCTTATGGGCCTTAGCGCCTCCAGGGAATACTTACTCGTGCTAAACCTGAACGTACTATACACACCACATGCATGAACCCTCCCGTGATTTGGGTCTTTTTTATACCTGGATGATAATTCATTATTATTTATGGGGCCCACTTACGTGGCCCATCAATGCGACCAGACCACTGATGTCCGATGTCAACATCTGATGCCGATCTCTGATGCTGATGTCTGAGGTCTGGCCAGTACACAAGCCCCCCAGAGTCGAGCTGTAACTTGTTTTAGCGTAAAGGCTAAGTGATTGCCCACGACGACCTACGTGGCGAACGAGTGATAGGACGTGCACAGTGCGCTGAGGTCACGTCTAACCATACTTTTTCAACAGCGTACATGTGGCAATATCAACGGTCGAGGCTCGTTGCCGCTTGCGCTTATCTTATACCTTAAACCCCTAAACCCTTACACTCCTTTCACTGTTTCAGTACTCCTCGAAGCACAATCACTCCATGGTATGTCTTTTATTTCATAACTGCCTTTGCTTTATTATTCCAATGCCCTTGACATGCTTTAACTGTTCTGGGACTGTTTGTGTTTTCTGCATTTTAGTAGAAGTACATTTAAGTTCCAAACAAAAGATTTCAAGTGATCAATTATTGTGAATCCTAAACTTTTTGTGATAATTGAAGTTATATGAAAATATGCATGATCAAAACTATGAACATTTCATTTCCATAAACCAAAAACAAGTATAAAGAAAAAGAAAAGAGAAAGAGAAGTTGCACAAGTTTCTTGTTCAAATATTTTTCAAATAGCAACATTTCAAAATAGTGGGTTCATTTTGATTGACAAATTGATTTTAACATTGTGGAATTTTTATCCTTTTGCTTTAACAATTTCTAAAAGAAAGTTTCATTGTTAAAAGTTTAGTAAGTATCTTAGAGTCTTTTTGTGTGCCTTTTTATTGCTTGTCTTTCTTACAAAGTTTTGTCATACATCTTGATGTGATTCCAATAGCAAAGAAGAGAATGATTCTTGACATTCTTAGGAATCAACTTGAGTTGGACAATAGTTAGGCAATTTTTCTTAGAATTGGATCAATGTTCTAAGTCAAGAACTCACCAAAACTAGCACCAAATCCAAACTCATATGGAAGTTCCAATTATAGTCAAATTGAACCGATTAAAATGAAAGAAGAAGCAATTGCACCGAATAGAATTAGCTAAAAACTGAAATGAACCGAACATAAAGGCTGGAAATGAATAAGAACAACAATGAACATCAAGGAAACAAAGGAACCGAACCAAAACACCTAAGAATTGAAAACTGCCAAACAGAAATTCAAGAACAACAAGCTAAACATGAACAATTGAAAGAGAAGGAAGGAAGGAGAGGAGAAAGCTCATGAAGATGGATGTATGGTTGGATGATCACGCCACTAGAAGGATGGAGACTCCTAGATGAGTGTGCAAGCCACCACTTGAGGTAACCATGGAACCATCAAGATAAGACTAGTGAAGAAGGCACAAAGCTCTCCAATGCTCTCTCAAAATTTGAGTATAGTTTCTTTAGTCTCAATTCAAATCCCCAAATGTACAAGGGCAGCACCTATATTTATAGCCTAGAGGTGCTGAAAATCAAACTAAAAGAATTCAAAATTCCTTCCTAAAAGCTACTAGAACCGGCGCCTAAACCAAGCATGAGGAAGGTGTGACCTCTTCTCTCACTTTGGCACCTCCTTATTTACTCCTACACCTATCTACTAACGCACCCCCCTCCTAAGACTCCTAACTAAAGACTAAAAGATGCTTTAACAATAGAGGTTTCTAATGTTTCCCTCTAAGCACCTTCAACCAAAGAAATTACAAAAAGAGTAAATAAACGTCCCCTAACTCCTAAAGCTTTGAACATGCTTCTTGTAAGCTTTTGAGGTGGGCTTTGACCTCCATGGGCGTCCTCCATTTGAGCCTCTACCTCTTCTTGATCTTGGTGATTGGCCTCCATGTCCACTTGAGCTTGATCTCCATCATACTCCCCGAGTTGGAAAGAATTCGACCACGAATTCTGGAGACCTACAGAAAAAGGAGTTAGATCGCTGACATTAAAAGTATGACTACCTAAGAATGTATCAGGCATATCTAACTCATAAGCATTGTCATTAATCCTCTTGAGGATTTGGAAAGGTCCATCCCCTCGAGGCATTAGTTTGGACTTCCTTTGAGTAGGAAAAAGATCCTTTCTCAAGTGAAGCCAAACTCAATCTCCCTCATCAAACAACAATGCTTTTCTCCTTTTATTGGCAAATTCAGCATACTTGCCAACCTTCTTCTCAATTCTCTTCTTGATGTCTTTATGCAAAGTTTTCACAAAAGAAGCTTTTTCATCCCCGTCTTTGCACAAGACATCTCCAAGAAGGGGAATAGGAAGAAGATCAAAAGGTGTTAAGGGGTTAAACCCATAGACAACCTCAAAAGGAGAATGGGAGGTGGTAGAATTTACTACACGATTATATGCAAACTCAACATAGGGTAGTAAATTCTCCCACACTCTAGGATTCCCCGAAATAAAACATCGCAATAGTTGTCCCAAAGTTCTATTTACCACCTCGGTTTGACCATTAGTTTGTGGGTGGCAAGTGGTAGAAAATAAAAGCTTAGTCCCAAGCTTGCCCCACAAGGTCTTCCAAAAGTGACTCAAGAACTTGGAATCTCTAGCTTTCTTGCTTTGAGCTTTTGTTGTTTGTCTTTTGAAATTTCTTTAAGTTTTGTTGTGGTTCCATTGAGATAAAGTGATTAGGGCTTTGACCTTTTTCATTTGAGAGTATTCAACATCAAGATAGGCCTTTGTTGAGAGCATTTCTTTCTTGAGTGAAACACGTGAGGAGTGCTTAAATTGTTTTCACTAATTGTTTGTTTCCTTTGTGCAAAAATTATGGGTCATTTGTCTTTAGGTGAATCTTCAAAACCGCAATCACGTCACAAAGCCCACCTTTTGGGAGAACTTGTGGAGGCCAAGAAGCGTATGGTCCACAAAGACGAGGAAATAAGCCAATTAGTGAAAAGATTGCAAAGACTAGAAGAAGCTTAAGTGAGGCAAACTCAAGAAAAGAGCAACTATACATTCCATGCACTATGAGAGTTAAGAACATGATTGGCGAGTGCACAATTTTGCAAATCGACACCATCAACACCAGCAACAACCACAACATTCTTTTAATTTTGTAAAGTTAGATAGTTTTAGTGGGTACAATGACCCTACTTTGTATTTAGCATGGGAAGCTAAAGTTGAAAAACTCTTTAATGTGTATAAGGTCCCTGAGGACCAAAAGGTTAGGATAACTTTCCTAGTTTTTTTAGATTATGCCTTACAATGGTGGCAACAATCTGTAATGGACATCGGGCTAAACAAGAGGCCAATTGTGGTCTCTTGGTATGATTTGAAAGAATGCATGCGCACGAGGTTTGTTCCTCCCTATTATAGGAAGGAACTCTTGTTGAAGATCCAACGATTTCAACAAGGACCTAGTAGTGTAGATGAGTACTTTAAAGAGCTTGAAACAATTTTAACTAAAATTGACATGCATGAAAGTGAGGAGTCCAAAATTGCTAAATTTGTAAGTGGATTGAGAAGGAAAATCCAAGATGTGGTAGAAATTTATGAGTATTCATCATTAGAAAAATTGGTTCACCTTGCCATCAAGGTTGAATCTCAACTTTCAAAGAAAATTCATTTCAAAAACTCTCATAATGATGGCTACTACCAATCATCTCTGAAAAATAAAAACAAATCTTCTTCCAAAACTTTTCCTTCAGATTTTGAGAAAGATTCTACTTACAATCCTAGACATCCTAAACCTTCCACTTCTACACCTAAGTCACCTACCAAAACCCCCAATACGAAATGTTTTAAATGTTTAGGTTTTGGGCACATCGCTACCAACTGTCCAACTAAAAGCACTAAGTTGGCAACTAAAGAACAAATACAAATAAACACAAAAAGAGAAAATGAAAAAGTTGAGGAAAGTAAAAAGGGTCTCCTCTTGTTAGACCTCACAAAAATAACTGCGCCTTCACGATATACTTCTTCCTTCTCTTTTTCGTTACCAAAGGTTTCTACCTAGTTACCATCTTTCTTAAAGAATTTTAGGGATGATTTTCAAACACCTCCTAAAGGTTTACTTTATGTTAAATTATTATTGATTATGCTTTAACTAATAACTTGTAGGTTTTTGCATGGAGTTTCTATCAATGATGAGAATGAAGATGTGTATGGATTCTTAGATCCCTCATATATTAATCCCACTAGAACAAAGAAAAGTGAAACCCAATCATACATCACTAACACCCTGGAAAAAGAGGGAAAACAAATTTATTTATGCCCTTATATTAATGAGTAAGTTTAATTATAAGTCATCAATTATTACTATTTCATATTTTAAATATTTACTAACTCCTTTTAGGAATGATATAGGGGTCATTGGCAATTATTTGTCTTATCAACGGTTGATAAAACTGTTGTGTGGTTTTGTTCCCTACATAAGAAGCCATCCACACATCTGAATAATATCATTGATAAGTAAGTACATTATAAACTTAACTTCGTATGTTACTAAGTAAGCATCTACTAACGCGGTTTTTTGTATTAACCAAATCATGGTGTGGATATAACATTCTAAAAGGTCGATTCAATTCAAATTATCAAAATTTGAAGTGGATGAGAATAAAGGTTTGTATTTCTTTGTCTTTCTCTTTTCATTGTTTATCAATATTAACTTTTACTTTTTACTGAGTTATAGTGTAATAGACAACCAAGAAACTATGAGTGTGGCTATTACATTATGCAATGGATGGTTACCATTGTAAGACTAGGCCTTAAAAATGATCGGGAGAAAATAACATGATGGTAAATTATTTTTATAATTCTTTAACATATATGTATCTTAACACTAATTTATGTGAACCTTATTTTGTAATGCAGAACTTCCTGAATGAGCGACCAATGTCTTCAGAAGCCATAACATATGTGAGACATTCTTGGTCCACATATTTCCTAAATTTTAATAACTCTATGATAGCTAATGAATAGTGTATAAATTAGATAAATAGGTAGGAATATAAGTAAAGATATATTATTAGTGTTTGTAATACATTTTTTTATCAATATATATAATTTGATTCTCTGAATTTATGTATTTGCTTGGCTGAGTTATAATTGAACAGGTCAATTTATATGGGAATTAACATTTAACAGAATGTAGTAAAAAAAATACCAATATACAACGACGACTATTTACCATAGCCCTATTCTTATATGCAGCGCAAAGATTTATAAGGGTGACTATGGTAAATAGCCGCATTCTTAAATTCAATTTATAAGGGCGGCTATGGTAAATAACCGCATTCTTAAATGCATTACACATCCCTTTTATAAATCATTCTGAAGCATATAAGAATGCGACTAGTTACCATAACCGCCCTTATAAATTGAATTTAAGAATGCGCCTTCTTATCTGTTGGATATAAGACTACGTGTAAATCAAATGTGGCTAGAAAGTCACCGTTTTAAAGTGAAAATGGCCGCCCTCTTTTAACCTTTCTGCACCAGTGTCTTAAAAAGATTAAAATAAAGAATAGTTGGTATCCTGACCCATGTTAAGGTGTTATGCTCTGGATGATCTACTGAGGGATGGTGGGGCCTTGTGTCTTAGCATGAGATGCTTTACCTAGTCTTGAATAGTAATTTTTTTCTTTGTCATCTTCTTGTAAAGTTGGGCTATTTTAGATGGCGATTCTCCTTTCATGGTCACATCATTGTCCGTAGTCTTGCCCTCCTTTTCTTTTTTCGTGCATGTCCTCTCTAGGTGACCCTCTTTCTCCTTCAGAGAAAGGATTTCATCATCCTTCTCTTTGATAAGAGAAGATAGGATCGCCTTCTCCCTTTCTCATTCTTCGAACCTTGCCCAGTAACCCTTATTGGCCCTCATAGAGCATGGTCAGACTTTTCCCGTCCAACATACACACATCATCCTCTAGTAAGTTATGTGATAAATTATGTGCTGAGAAGTTGAAGTTAGGGTCCAAAAAACTCCTTTTTTAGCATCTTCACCTCCGATCCTTGGTTGTTAGACTTTGAATTTGCCGATGGAATAGGAAGCGGGTCGGCAACAACTTTCCTCACCCTTTTTTGGCAAAATGGAGGGCTTGAGGAGTCGCCTCTAGGTCATCAGACTCAACAATGACATTACTAGGGCCAACCCCAACACCAACATTCTCCGTGTTCTTCTGCGTATTCATATCTTTGAAACGACGTGCCATCTCTTTCCAAGATATCGTCATCTAACTATATGCACAAAAAAGTTTGGTCAAGCCAATTACAAAATAAATATAAATATAAAATGGCGAGGGGGAGGTATACAAATATAAGATTTTAAATTCATAGCTCGATATTCAAACTTTAGGGGGATGGTCGAGTCAAACACTGTCTCTAAATTGTAAAGTTTTTCACAATTCTCACGTTTAGTAATATCCTTCTAATTTCTAAGCATCTTGAACGTAAGGGTTATGAGTCCAATATAATGGAAAATTCTCTAAGATGTTTGGTTTGTAGGAACTAATTGAAGGAAATAAGAGAAGACAAAGGGTTGTAGCAACTGATTGAACGTAATTGCACAAAATTGCAAAACTGATCTTATTCATTTTGATTTACTCAATCATATATATAATAAAATTACAATTACTAGAAGCTATAAAATAGTAATACTAACAGGCCTGTAAACTGACCATTAATGAAATATAACGGTAAAATAGTTTAAGGGTAATAAAATCAGAATTAATAATAATAAAATCTGAATTAGTAACCAACATCCTCCCTTAATTCTGATTTGGAACAACCTTTCCAATTTGAGTCATGATATTGTTTTTCTCAATCGCCATCAATTCTCTTCATTCATAGCCTTTTGCCATTTGGGGTGTTGAATGACATCAACAAGTATCACAGGTTCTGATTCTACAAGAAAAGCAAAGTGAACCAAATCTCCACTGTCATCAACTTTATCATCAAGATTTACTTTGCAATCTTGAAGGTGTACAGGTTGTCGCTGCTGCCTTCTTGGTCGCTCCATCATAGTTGCAATTGGAGTTGCAACTTTAGGTTGAATTACAGCTTCAGGTTGAACTACAACTTCAGGTTGAACTGTAGGTGCTTCAAGAGTGACTCCATCTTCCACATCATCGTTCAAAACGTAAATATATCGTTTTTTCAAATCCATTTCAGTTGTTGCATTCCATTGCCATTCCTCATCTTCGGCAAATGTAACATCACGACTAATAATCACGTTCTTTGTCATTGGATTGTACAGTTTGTATCCTCCATGCTTATATCCAATGAAAATGGTCTTCACTGCCTTATCATCCAACTTCAATCTTATTGCCTTGGGAACATAAGCATAAGTAATTGACCCAAATACTTTCAAGTGTTGCACATTGGGTTTGAATCCACTCCATGCCTCAATCGGACTTGTGTTAGGAACACTCTGAGTGGGTGATTTGTTTATCAAATATACCGCACATGTTACTGCCTCAGCCCAAAAATAATTTGGCATACCTTTTGCTTTAAGCATGCTCCTCACCATGTCCATGATTGTTCTATTCTTTCTCTCAGCAACTCCGTTATGTTGAGGTGTGTAGGGGCAAGTTATGTTATGTTGCAACCCAAGTTCTTCACAGTGCCTCTTGAATTCATTAGACTTGTACTCACCTCCTCCATCACTACGCACCATCTTAATTTTGTCTGCCACTCTCTCTTTCAACAAATGCTTTAAATATTTTAAAGCACTGGAATACCTCATCCTTGCTTTTCAATACATAAATCCAGGTTTTTCTTGAAAAATCATCAATAAAGGTTAAAAATTACTTATTACCTCCAACTGATGATATGTTCATCGGGCCACAAACATTTGTATGAACAAGCTCCAAAGGAAATTTTGCACGCCAAGGCTCCTTAACAAATGGTATCCTGTGATTCTTTCCAAAAATGCAAGCCTCACACAATTGATCAGGGTGATGAATATGGGGTAAACCATTCACTAAATTTCTTTTGGAAAGATTTTCCAAACTCTGAAAATTTAAGTGCCCAAAGCGTAAATGTCATAACCACGATTCATTATTCACTATTGCATTCAAGCACTTGAAATCATCCATATGAATATCTACTGGAAACATGCGGTTTTTTGATAAAAAGGTTTTAAGAATCAAATTACCTTTTTTATCAAAAATTGAGAATTTATTTTCAACTATGTGCATCATGTAACCCTTTTCGGCCAGTTGTCCCACACTCAACAGATTACTTTTTATGTCAGGTACATAGAAAACATCAGAGATGTACCTGTGATTACCATTCTTCAATGTAATAAGAATTCGCCATTTTCCAATCACCGGAACGAACCTGCCATCACCAAATTTCACTTTTGTGCGAAATGAGTCATCCAAATATGCAAACAGCTCCTTCTGACCACACCTGTGATTTGTGCAACCTGTATTCAAATACCAAGTCTGGTTGTTTGGGGTTTCATTTGATGTGGTTGTCATTAATACTTCATGATCCTCTTCATCTTGTTCGTGATTACTATCTTCTTGAGCACAATTGGAAGCATGATTATCACCTTTTGATGTGCACTCATTTGCATAATGGCCATGTTTATGGCAATTATAACACTCAACATTTGATTTATTATAAATGCCTCCTCGTCCTCCGCGTCCACGTTCACCGCACCAAGAGTTATTTGAACTTGGATTGTGATTGGAACCAATGTTGTTTTGCTCAGCGCCTGCATGATTCTGGCCACCACGACCTTTACTACAATAAGTACCATGTTTATGATAGGATCTACCAATTGAGACTTGTGCTTGTAAAGCCTATTCAATTGGTTTTTCAGTCTTATTTTCATTCATCCGCCGCTCATGCGCTCGTACGAAACCATACAATAACCTTACTGTCATTTTTGAAATGTCATTGGCCTCTTCAATTGCGGCAACAACATGTTCAAATCTGGGAGTTAAAAACCTCAAAATCTTTTCCACCTTTGCCTGCTCCGAATGTGTTTCACCATTGCTCTTCATCTGATTTGTCAAGGCAAGAACTTTGTTTATATAAACATCAATAGTCTCTGTGGTTTCCATCTGCAGCAATTCATATTGGCGTCTTAGGGTTTGAAGACACACCCTTTTGATCTTATCATCACCTTTATAATTGGTTGACAAAATTGTCCAAGCCTCACTGGCAGTTGTTGCTCCTTCTATCTGCTCAAACTTCTCGTTATTCATCCCTTGATGGATGAGATACAAAGCCTTATTGTCCTTCTTCTGATCACGATGCGCTACTCGTTGCGCCTCAGTTGCATTAGCAACTAATGCAGACACTCCACTCTCAACAACATCCCATAACTCAGGATAATCAAACAAAACTCTCATTTGCACACTCCACCGATTGTAATTTTGTCCATCAAGGATAGGGACTGATAATTGGGTAGAGTTCATGATAACAGACTAGCTCTTGATACGAGTTGTAGGAACTAATTGAAGGAAATAAGAGAAGACAAAAGGTTGTAGCAATTGATTGAACGTAATTGCACAACATTGCAAAACTGATATTATTAATTTTGATTTACTCAATTATATATATATATAATAAAATTACAATTACTGGAAGCTATAAAATAATAATACTAACAGCCATGTAAACTAACTATTAATGCAATATAACGGTAAAAAATAGTTTAAGAGTAATAAAATCTGAATTAATAATAATAAAATCTGAATTAATAACCAACATGGTTCTCTTGGGGAAGGTTAGATCTTAAAAAAACGACATTTGAAACGTTTATAAGAGGACCGGAAGAGAGTACTAAGTCACGACCCACTTAGATTATTCAAAGACGCTCAAAGTTGACAAGAATATAATTTAAACTCAAAAAAAAAAAACAAAAGAACATGTTAGAGGTAGGTATGATGCCGAAGTGTGTGCACATGATGCTGAAGGCTTGGATAAAAGCTCAATCGTTAGAGTGAAGTTAGGATGGGGTGACATTTGTGAGAATTAAAATTTCTTTTTCAAATATCTATGGGCAGTCGTAAACTTAACTTGATAAAAATCGTGGCATAGAAAAAGAAAAATGAGCCCTCAATGTCATTGTCCTCAAATGGGTTCATCAAACTCACACGCTCAAATTCTAATGTTTTTCTCATTAGTCTTGCTGAGGGCTTGAAGATCTCAAAGGGCTATAATTTTCTTCACATAAGTGTACACTAAGGTCTCTTTTAATAATTCCATTTTGACCCAAGGATAGAAGGAATCATAATCCATTTCATCCAAGATTAAGGGGAAAAGAATGCAAGGGCAAGGAGAATACAGTGATACAAGAACAAGACCAATAAATACCAGGGATCATAAAATTGGTGTTTAAAGAAAACTTAATGACAAGAAATAAAACCTCAGAAATAGAGTAGAATGTGTTCAATGTACTATAGAGTAACAAAGGTGTTTTTGTTGTAGAATTTGGTGCTTTCAGAATGTGAATCCTAGAGGAAGAAGAAGAACTAACACAAGTTTGTAGAATTTCTTCACAATAATGGTTTGAAGAGACAATAAAAGGCAGTGTAAAATGGGTTAAGACGTTTGAAACGCAGGACCACTGATTTGCTGCCACATGGAGCGACTTGTGTAGAGACATAATGGTTGAGTTAAGGGCATGGTAGAGATGTGACGGTTGAGTGACTCATGTTCTAGAAACTTCCACAACCCTAACTAAATAAGCCTCTTCACTTATTCGATTCAAGGTTGGAAGGTTGTCTACTATCCAATAGGATCGATCTTAGTCATAGTTGTCGCTCTACAGACGTTATGCCTCCATTACAGTAGCCATTGAGTGAATGGAATGAATCGGTCCTTGAAAAATCTCATTTAATGATATTAAATTACGATATTGCTTCAATTATATTATTATAAAAAATTGCTAAATTATTTTCATTGATTATTTTTGTTTCAAATGTTTTGTTTTGTATTTTTTAAATTTATCAGCATATATAATTGTCTTAACCTAGGAGACTTACAAATATGCATACTGATTCAGTTCATTTGTTGAATAAAAATATGTGTAATACCTCTTTATTTGCTAATAAGTGAATGATTATTTCAAAAATTAGAAAAATAGAAATTGAAATAATTTTCCATGTTAAAAAAACTAATCAAAAATATACAACTGCTCTTTATATGCTAATTAGTGAATGAGTGTTTCAATAATTTAAAAATAAAATAAAATATATTTTTTATGTAAAAAAATAATTAAATATATGTTTATACTTCTGTAGATAAAATTTACAGAAACGCAGTCCGAAAATCATCTGATATTGTAAAGAATAAATTGTGATAATTTTAACATACAGTCAAAGAACCATAAACTTTAATTATAATTAATTAGATTTAGTTACAATTAATTCTATATAATGCACATTGTTCCCGTTTTCTGATAATCGGATTCAACAATCATTCATAACAACGTACACAAAATTATCTAAAGAAATAGCATTCCTTCTTGAAAGCTAACACCCAACAGTATAACTTTTCATATGAAAGTTAAAGTTTACAATTGTCAGCACTGGAGAAAAAACGTAATTATTTTTCATATGAAAGCTCTTCAACAGGCAAAAACTTCATGCATGTGGCACCAATAGTAACATCAAACTTCCAAAGTCATGACTCATTCTCCACAATTGTTATTTTGCCCCAACACTATCAGATTCTGATTAATCTACAAAAACAAAAGTTGATGTAAAGCTGTAACCATCCAACTTATAAAAGGTAAACAAAAATAAAGTATTCACAAAATACCTCACAAGGTAAAAATTGCAAACAAAGCAAATTCCTGGTAAACCATGCATTTTACTTGGTCATTGTTGATGACAAATAGAAATTCCAGAATATTGAGCCCATTGACATGAAAGCCACTCGAGCATGAAGAGGCACCACCCTATATACCACAAAAATAGCCAAGGAATGTAAGACTGAATATGTAAACAAATCAAACCATAAATAAGTAGATGATTACTGACACATTTGAAAGCTATAGAGCAAGTACGCTCAACACTAGTGAAGTTCATCATTGTTAAACCTACATGATCACAAGTTCCTGTAGAATAAATCCCCCATCAAGGGATTTAAAAGGTGAAGAGTTAAATGTTATTTACATTAAATAAAACAAGAAGTTTGCACTATGGATTGGATCACTTCTACATGAGAATTAAAAGCAAGATAAAATGTATACTTATATAGCTTTGCTGTTAAACTGTTAGTAATTAAAAACTAAAAGACCCTGATGTTGCATAAGTAAGGTCCTACCACTTCAACATGCAAAACAGTCTAGGAACTGCAACTGCCACACAGAGGGGCAAAATAACATATCCAGCCTATGAAACATAGGTTCTAACCCAGACACCAAACACAACAAGGGCACTCTCACACGGCTAATGCCAAAAATAGAGGACGCTGGGATACCAAGTAAAATAAAAAGGCCTTAATAATAAGAACTAGTTGCAGATGGTAGACTATCAGTGCTCAACAAGGTTTTAGAAATCTAAGTAGTCCTTGAACTGGTAAGGGCACTACTCCTAACTTGTTCACATTTCATTAATCTGACCATGAAACCATGGTTGTACCTGTGATAATTAATTAAATATATATTTCCATAGAAAATGTAAGTTGGCATTGAGCTTTTATTTTGTAAAAGAAGTCTTTTTAAGTTTGAAATAAAAAAGAAAAAGAAAAAAATCGGTTCAAACCAGTTCTCCACAACTGTTTTTCACTGGTTATATGATCATCCAATGTTATTTATTTTTCGTTGAATAGCTTGACTGATGATCAATTCACTAGTTTTCCATTCAAAACTGTGTAGTTTTTTTAAACGTTGGCATTCACTAAAGCAAGGGAAGAAACTTCATATTCATGATATAAAAACAGCTTGCAAATCTGAATATGGTACTGTACTACCTGTTTGACACCATTGCTCATTATGTTATAATAGATAAATTCAACACGAACTAATTTAATTGTTACAACTTGCAAGTTGCCTTAGTAGCAGTTTCTATTTCTGCTAAGGGATTTAGAATAACAGAACATATCTGTATAAATTGTGATTAGGTAGTAATAAAATGGTGTAAAATAAGTATCAATCTCCTCACAACACTGGTAGGAATATTTGATAGGCAAAAATCACTCATTCTACGAAGATGTCTTAAGAATGAATTTGTTCAAATTGCTCAGCTTAAGATTTATGGTTCTATTCAGATGAAAATGTCTTTCTCATTTATAATAGAGCATTTTTTATGGCAAGTTGGAAAGAGAACCATTTTTCTTTTTTGCATTTCTGTTGGGATTTCCAAAATTGAACTAATTCATTAAGAAAGGGAAAACGGTAAACATAAATAGAAGATTAAATTGAAGGATATGAAGATGCGCACCAGAAATTTAATACACTGACAGGGATCCAGAATCTAAAACCTGCAAAGACAAGATACAAAGACTAGCATCAACCTATGTAAAATATGCATGAATAAGTTGTGATACAAAAATTAATAATTAGACAACAAGATTTACCATAAAGTAATGCTGGAAGAGCATCTCTTCTGTATTTTTCTGGAAGCTCAGAGAGTCTCCGTTGCCATAAATTGTTCCATGCAAAAACAACACCAATGACACATGGACCTAACACAATCTGGTTTAGTAAAACCTGCCAGAGAAGAAACAAAGAGAAACAATGCTTAACTCCTGCAAGCTCCAGTAAATGAGATCAAATATAACTATAAATGAAGCATAGTACCTTTAACATTAGGTTCTGTACCGTTGGTTTGGGGAGAAAGTGGTCAAGACACTGGTACCAGGCATAAGAACCAGGACCATACCAAAGGAATCCATAGGAAGCCATTCGAAGGGCTCGTAGCCAATCATGGTCTGAAAGGTGGCTCCACAGTTCATCCTATAATAGCCCTTTTGGTTAATAATAACAAACCCTCTAAGTATCTTTACTAAGCATTATTATTGCAAAGAAAAAAAAAATAGCAGCTCTCATCTACCATCTCAACATGATCAAAAGACATTGCACATGAGTTGAGAGAAAAAGATTGAATCTATTTGCAAATGTGATTACAATATAAATTTATAAATTATTTATAACCTAATTAAGGAAAGAAATAATAGGTAATTAAAGTTATACAAATTAAAATTCCAAAAGATACCAAATCTGTCCTAATAAATCAAAAACAGAATCTGCACTAGTTATGGAATAATTATCTTCTAATTATATTACCCAACACTCCCCCTCTGGATTGTGTGCAATACTAATGGCGGACTTATTATCACACGTCAGTTCCATAGAAACTTCATATTTTACTTTGAGATCATTGAGTATGATCTTCACCCATAATAGTTCACAAACCACCTCAGCCATTACTCTAAATTCTACTTTTACACTTGATCTTGCAACTACATTTTGTTTCTTGCTCCTCCATGTCACCATATTTCCACCCAAGAAAAGAACATGCAATAGCTTGTTGTGGATCTTCTATCAACAATTGATCGGCATAGTCTGCATCAGTATTTACTTTCATGATAAGTTTTTCCTTTTTTTTTTCATAGCAATCCTTTTCCCGGATAGACTTTCAAGTACTCAATAATTCTATTGACTACCTGCAAGCGTCTTTCTCTTGGATCATGCATGAATTGACTAACTACACTAACTATTTAACTATTTAGGTTATGTTTGACCTAGTGTGTGATAGATATATAAATGAGTTTTCTCAGAAGTCTTTGATATTGTATCTTCTCCACTTTCCTTGTTATTCCCAATCCTATGATTTTGCTCTATTGGCATTCCAGTGGTTATGGAAGTCTAATAAAGTAATACCAAAATCTATAAAGTAATATGAAACATAGAACCTTATTTATAAAAACGTGGAATCATTGTCCCTTAATGAAAATTGTCCTTTTTGTGACTAAAAAACATATATACAGTTCTCAACTTGATAAATTCATCCAAATGACATAGCAGAAACACTAAAGAATTTCAGTCAGAAAACTTCAAGCATTCTAATTCTACATAAACAAGACTCCGAAAAGGTACGAATTCTTCTAAAAATCAAAGAAGCAACGGGCGATACTAATTTCACGTAAAACTAACCGTCCTTTACAAGAAAATATCACACATTTTACCACCATTTTTTTTCTCTTCCTTCATTGAATTAGCAATAGGTTACAATCTTTGTGCTCACCTGAGACAAATTGTCACCACCCTCCTTCGCTTTCGTCCAACGGTGGCTAAGCTGAGCGATTGTGTCGCCGGTGAGGGCGAGGGAGGCGGCGGTAACCGCTTGCTTAACCGGAAACCGGTAACCACCTCCGCCGGTTGCACCCGCCGAACCCGAATTGCGGCGTACACGACGCCGTCGAGACTGCGGTAGCGGATTCCACTTCCACAACCCCCAACACCCACTCCCAATAGCGTCCATTCCCAATTTTACCCTCCAAACTCGTGATTTTTTCTCTTTTATAGCAAAACACTAACTCAGTAACTGGGACCAAACAAAGATCAAAACGCACCGTTTCACTTGCAACATCTTTTTTCGTTTTGCAAATTAGATAAAAATCACTTTTTATTGTTTATAAAAAGGCAATTTCAAGACCTACAACAATAATCTTTCTCCAGTTCTGGACAAATGCATGAAACTATTAGAAAGTGGTTTCAATAAAATCGGATTGAAATATATAATTATTTAGATGACGGTATTGAATTGGGTTATGGTTTCAAACTTTTTTGTTCTTAGCATTTTAAAGTAACGGTTCTCGAATTATTCTGATTTTGATTTCAAAACTCAATCGAAGTCGTAAAGCAACAAGCTTTTCTCCTATTCCTTAATTGGGTCTTTAGCATGAGTGGCAATTGTTTTATTCTCTCAGAATTTCACGTTGTAACCTTTTCAAAGTAAAATTCTAGATTTGTGTCATTTCAAAACGCCATTGAAGACCGATTGAAACAATGTTTCTCCAATTCCCTTATTTTTGTCAGAGTTAGTGCTATGAGTTGCTCAGGTGGTTTTTTGTTGCAACTAACACAAAGGTGCAAGAAGCATCCGAAACAAATGATGCAAATTCATTCTCTTATAGTCACTAATGGCCACCTCCTTCATTATCCAAATGCTCCACTAAGTGATCAATGGATGCCTACTCTTCTCTACAATGCTCTCATCAGTGCCTATCATACACACAAACACAAGGTTCTTCTTTTCACTTATATGCTTGCAAACCAAGCTCCACCCAACAGTCACACTTTCTCTCCCCTTCTCAAATCTTCCCCTCTTCCTTTGGGCACTACCTTTCACTCACAAACCCTCAAGCGTGGCCTTTTGTCTGATCCCTTCATTCTCACCTCTCTCCTTGCCCTCTATGCAAGAAACCAGCTCCTTCCTCATGCACACAGGGTGTTTGAAGAATTTCCTATGGTTTGCATTGTTGCGTGCAATGCCATGCTCAATGCTTTTTCCATAAATGGGCACATGGAGGCTGCTGTGGCATTCTTTGAACGCATGCCCCAAAAGGATGTTTACTCATGGACAACTGTTGTGAATGGTTTTGCTTTGAATGGGAATTTTGGTGCCTCAATTCGGTTTTTCGGGAAGATGATGAGTCACGGGGACGTGGTGCGTGGTTTGGTGAAGCCTAATGAGGCTACTTGTGCTAGTGTGCTCTCTTCTTGTGCCAATTTAGACGGTAGAGTGGCTCTTGATTGTGGAAAGCAAGTTCATGGATATGTACTGATGAATGAGGCCAAGTTAGGAGTAAATGTGGGAACTTCGTTGATAAATCTTTATGGGAAGATGGGGCGCTTGAGTAATGCTGAGAAGGTTTTCAGACAAATGGTAGTCAGAAAGGTATGTACTTGGAATGCAATGATTTCTTCGTTGGCTTGCCATGGTAGAGAGAAGGAGGCTCTGGACATGTTTGAGAAGATGAAGCTTCATGGGTTGAAACCAAGCAGCATTACTCTTGTTGCAGTTCTTACAGCATGTGCTCGTGGAAATTTTGTCAGGGAAGGATTGGAGTTATTTCGATCAATGTGGCAGGACTTTGGAATAGAGCCAATAATGAAGCACTATGGATGTGTGGTTGATCTTTTGGGTAGAGCAGGACATGTTGAAGAAGCAGCTGAGATCATAAGAAATATGCCTTTTAAGCCTGATGCATCTGTTTTGGGAGCCTTCTTGGGTGCGTGCAGGATTCATGGAGCTATAGAACTAGGAGAAGAAATAGGAAAAAAAATGCTTAAATTGCAGAGACAACACTGTGGCCAATATGTGCTATTGTCAAGCATGAATGCGGAAAAGGAAAGATGGGATCATGCTGCTGATCTGAGGAGGGAAATAATGGAGGCTGGAATTCACGAAATTCCTGCATACAGTATGGTTGACTTGACATAATTATATTTCCCTTCTCTGGTCACTTTATTTTTTTTCCTTTTTGTCTCCCTTCTTTTCCTGACAGTAGTGTTATCTGAATAGGTTATAGTTAGTCTACCTTATCTTTAAGAACAAGTTTAGCAGTTTTGGAGCTGTAACTGTGTATATCCGTGCATCATGTTTTAGGAGTTCTAGTTTAATTGGAGACTAGTTAAATTGTGTCAAGATATTTTTTATTTATATAATAAGAAAGGGTCTACGTTGTCTTCTATTTTCCATATTCATTGTCCCTTTAGTTTACAAGTGGATCAAGAGCCAGGTTCCGAAAGGTCCTTTTCAGAACACATTCAAATGGCCACAAATGACATTTATCTACAGCCTTCAATTCCTCGCTTTGATGGGCATCATTATGATCATTGGAACATGTTGATGGAGAACTTCCGAAGGTCATTGTTGACTTAGGGGTTCATGAGCTAGCTGCGGGTGCAACTGGTGCAACTTGAAGCTGAAGGATTTAAAAGCTAAAAGTTACCTCTTCCAAGCAGTTGACAGAGCTGTGTTTGAGACTATCTTGCACAAGGAGACATCAAATAAAATTTGTGATTCATTGAAGAAGTATCAATGGAAAGCTAGAGCCAAGAGGCAACCATTACAAAGTCTCAAGGCTGAATTTGATACATTGCAGATGAAACAAGCAGAAGCTGTTTCAGAGTACCTCTCCAAGACAATGGAGATTGCAAACAAGCTCAAAATTCATGATGATAAAATTGAAGATTGTCATGCTGGTCATCATGGTTTCCATCATTTTTGCTTATCTGTCTGCTAACCACCATAATAACTAGTGTAAGTTAAGTTCTATTGTTAATTTTAATGTACGGTGAAAATTGTAAGAACAATTATCCTTATTTATAAAATTGTCCCCTTTTTTCAAAAAAATAAAAAAAAATAAAAAATAAAAATAAAAATTGAAGATGTCACGATCGTTGAGAAGGTGTTCAGATGATGATTGATGAGCTGCAAAAGCATAAATCAAAAGCATTTGAAGCACTCAAACAGTTTAATATACTGAGAGAAAAAGAATCTAACAACTCCATTAAGATGCTTCGATCTAATAGAGGAGGGGAGTATAACTCCTCTAAATTCATAAAATTTTGTGAAGAAAATGAAATCAAAAGACAGCTTACCGCCCTCTATACTTCTCAATAGAATTAAAGGAAGAACAAAACATTACTCAACATGGTGAGAAGCATATTAAAGAAATCTGGTGTACCAAAAACATTTTGGTTAGAAGCAGTTGCATGGAGTAATCATGTGCTTAGCATGAGAACATCCAATGCCTTTAAAAGGACTCCTGAAGAAGTTTGGAGTGGCACCAAACCAGTTGTCCATTACTTCAAAATTTTGGTTGTTTGGCATGTGCAACCATACCAGACCAAAATAAACCACACTAGAAGGTAAGAGTGTACAGTGTCTCTTTTTCCTGGGACTAAGTTAAAATCCAAGGCCTATAAGTTGTATAATACTGTCACAAAGAAGCTAGTCGTTAGCAGAGATGTGGTATTTAATGAGAATGAATTTTGGCCATAGGATACGCCAAAAGAGATCAAAAAAGCAAAAGTTGTTCCCAATGATGAAGAGCATGAAACAGTTGTCAAACCAACTACAACTCTACAAGTGAAACAAGAAACTCAAGATTTTACAAAGTCTTGACGAACCAGATGAAAACTCACTTGGATGCAAGATTACGAGGTATCAATTGGTCCTAATGTAGATTTTGAACATGTCTCACAGTTTGCCATGTTTTCCGATTGTGATCCAGTTTTGTTTGAAGATGCTATGAAGGAAGAAAAATGGCAAAAGGAAATGATGAAGTTGACTACACTAAAGCTTTTGTCTAGTAGCAATATTAGAAACTGTAAGGATGATAATTTCATTGGCAGCCCAAAATTCTTGACCAATTTATCAACTTGATGTCAAGGAGCAAGTATTTATAGAACAAACCCGTAGTTTAATTAAATAAAGAAAAGTGTATAAAGTCTATAGACTTAAAAAGGTTCTTTATCGACTGAAACAAGGTCCTAGAGCTTGGTATAGTCATATTGATGCATATCTCTTGAAGGCTTTTTTAAGTTTCCATATGAACATACACTTTATATGAAGCATGATGGTGTTAGAATGCTGATTATATATTATATGTGAATGATTTGATGTTCACTCAAAACTGTTTAGAATTGATAGAGTGTTTTAAACAGTCTATGTAGAAAGAGTTTTAGTATGAGAGATTTGGGAATGCTTCATCATTTTCTTGGTCTAGAAATTACTCAATCTGAAAATGGCATATCTGTCTGTCAAAAGAAATAGGCTAATGAACTATTTAACAGATTTGAAATATTAGTAATGTACATATTCAGTTATTCAACTGAATGTTAATTGTTACTGTTTTTGCTGTTTCTGTTTTCTGTTATGGTTGTGTAACCTCTTTTGAGTCTATATATAGACTGTTTTTGTAATTTGTTAGTGAGTGAAAATAATATTCAGTTCTTGTTTGTTAAAGCTTTTCTCTGTTTTCGACATGTTAAATTCTGGTGTGGTATCATGAGTCAGTAATTGATCCACAATGGTCAATTTAAGCTCCCTCCCATCAGTTCCCCAGTTCTTTCCAAATTCCATTGGAAAAAACTTGACGATTCCAATTATTTTCACTGAAAGCAACAAGTTGAACTCGTTATCAAGTCTCACAAACTTCACAAATTTGTTGTCAACAAGATATGCACGGGGAGGAGGTAATCAATTGGCTTCAATGGTAGAAGAAAAGGATCTGTTTTTGTCTTTTGTAAGAATTGGATTGAACCTTTTTTGTTAGGATTTTCTGTTATGCTTTTTCAGTATGTTTCAGCACAACTGTCAATTAGTACAAGCTGGATAACTTTTCAAGGGATAATATATATCCCTAGGAAAGAGTGGAGTGTGTATTTTTTACTCTTGCTTTCTCTTTTTATCCTCTCATTTGTTTCATTTCCAGTCTTTTATTCCTTTGTTTTTGGTGTTCTTCCCCATCCGTGTTTAATCCTTGTAATCAAGGGGAAACTGTTAGAAAATTATCTGATAAGGAAATGCAGGATTGTGTTTCAGATGTGATGAGAAATTTGGGCCTATTAATGTATGTACAAACAAGCAACTACACATGTTGGTAACAGGAAAATTGTTGATGATACGAAAGGTTCAAGGAAAAATCGGGACGTAGGGGTGGTGTATTATTGGATTGCGGGCAACTCATAATTTTATTTCTAAAAATATGATGCCATGATGTGGGTTAGAACCGGAAGAAACTCTTCCATATGTTGTAGAGGTTGGAGACGGCCACAAGGTACGGTGTCAAGGGAAGTGCAAGGGAAATATCTTGGAGTTGCAAGGAATGAAAATTCAACAAATTCTACATATTTGAATTAGGAGGAGTGGATGTGGTTTTGGGATTGGAATGGTTTGCAAGTTTAGGAGACGTTAAGCTAAGGTTCATCTTTTAAAAAGATGATAAATCAACTGTTGAAAAAATGGGTAATTTTCCTACTAAAACAGAACCCTAACCGAGCTACCGACAAATAATATTGAATAAACAGAACGGAATAATAAAAGAGATAAAGAGGAAAAAAACACACCAGAAAATTATTAACGAAGTTCGGCCAATTTAGCCTAATCTCCGAGCACAGTTGAAACAACCCACTTTTATTATTATGGGAGAAGATATTACAAATTTGGGATATTTAACAGGAGATGTTAATTTATAACCCTCAAACCTCCTTCCCAAACAATGAACCCACCGATGTGGGACTTGGGATTAAGCCAAAATCAACAAATCTCCACCTTGACTTAATTTCAAGTCCCACCTAATACAAATCTTCTCAAAACATAACAAAAACAAACTTGCAGTGCTTCAAATTTGCGCCTCCGGGCGCCAACTTCAAATGTGCAAGATATTAACCAAGTCTAAACAATGTTCAAACTTGGCCCTTGTAACCACCTTGGTGAGCATATCTGCAGGATTCTCCGTAGTGTGAATCTTCTGGAGAACAATCTCCTCTTCTTCGAGAATCTCACGCACAAAGTGATAACGAACATCAATGTGCTTCGTCCGTGCATGAAAGACTTGATTCTTTGCTAAATGAATAGCACTCTGACTGTCAGAATATAACTCAAGTTGTTTCTGGGGGTCTTTAAGCAACCCATGAAGCCAAATTGCTTCCTTCACAGCCTCTGTAATCGCCATATTCTCTGCCTCTGTCGTAGACAAAGCCACCGTAGACTACAAGGTAGACTTCCAACTAACTGGCGCTTTTGCTAAAGTGAACAAATAGCCAGTTGTAGACCGTCACTTATCCAAATCACCTGCATAATCAGAATCACAATATCCAACTATGCATTGACCAAGTGATTCATCTTGCTCAAATGCCAATCCAACATCTAAGGTATTTTGGAGGTACCGTAGAGTCCATCTCACAGCTTGCCAATGACCCTTGCCCGGATCATGCATGTACCTGCTAACAACACTCACAGCCTGTGAAATATCTGGTCTTGTACACACCATTGCATACATCAACCTTCCAACTACATTTGCATATGGGACTTTCACCATGAATTCTCGTTCTTCATCAGTCGTCGGAGATAAACGACTACTCAATTTCAAATGAGGAGCAAGTGGGGTACTTACAGGTTTTGTATCTTTGTGTATAGCAAAACGTTGTAGTACCTTCTGCAAATACTGCTTCTGTGACAGCCAAAGTTTTCCCCTCTCTCTGTCCCTGTTTATCTCCATGCCGAGAATCTTCTTGGCTTCCCCCAAATCCTTTATCTCGAACTCTTTACTCAACTGAGCCTTTAAATTGTCAATCTCAACTTGGCTATTTGCTGCAATCAGCATATCATCAACATATAAGAGTAAGTAAATGTAGGAACCATCTTCAAGTCTGCGCAAATACACACAGTGATCATATTTGCTTCTCTTGTACTTCTGATCCTTCATGAACTTATCAAATCATTTGTACCACTGTCTCGGAGATTGTTTCAGTCCGTACAACGATTTGCTAAGTTTACAAACCCAATCTTCTTGACCAGCAACCTTGTATCCTTCTAGTTGAGTCATATAGATTTCCTCCTTCAAATCACCGTGTAGGAACGCGGTCTTTACATCAAGTTGAGCTAGCTCCAAATTCAACTGTGCTACCAGGGCCAACAAAATTCGAATGGAGGAATGTTTAACAACTGGAGAAAATACCTCATTATAATCAATTCCCTCCCTCTGAGCAAAGCCTTTAGCAACCAACCTTGCCTTGTAGCGAACATCTTCTTTATTAGGAAATCCTTCTTTCTTTACAAATACCCATTTGCACCCAATTGCCTTCTTTCCTTTTGGTAATTGTGCCAGCTTCCACGTCTTGTTCTTCTTCAAAGACTGCATCTCCTCTTCCATCGCACCTGCCCAATTACCACTCTCTGAACTCAAAATGGCTTATGGGTAAGTGGATGGAATGTCCTCAACAACTGGAAGTGCATAGGCAAACATATCCATGAAACGAGCAGGCTTCTGAATATCTCGTCTCTGTCTTCTAACTGCAATTGGCGCTGATTGCTGTTGAGATTCTTGGGTAGGAACCTCTTCCTCATCTGACTCTTCTTCTGCCATAGGAGAGTCACTTGTGGTATTTCGTGTTGGGATCACCACTGTCTGCTCAAACTCCACCTGCTTCCGGGCATACTCCACCTGTTGCGAAGTACTATCAGCTCCTTCTGGATTTACCTTCTTTAACATGGCAGATTCATCAAAGGTAACATCTCTGCTGATAATCGTCTTCTTTGCCTCTAGACACCATAAACGGTATACCTTCACTCCAGGACTAAAGCCCATGAAAAGAGCCTTCTTTGCCCGTGGATCCAACTTTGATTCAATCACATGATAATATGCAATAGAACCAAAAACATGCAAAGAATCCTAATCAGTTGCAGGTTTTCCAAACCATACCTCTAACGGGGTTTTGCCATCTATAGCAGATGATGGCAAACGATTGACGAGATGTTGAGCGTATGTCACAGCCTCAGCCCAAAACTCTCTGCCTAACTCAGCATTAGACAACATACAACGAACTTTCTCCACAAGTGCCTTGTTCATACGCTTCGACACCCCATTCTGCTGTGGTGTTTTTCTAACAGTGAAGTGCCGAACTATGCCACAATCTTGACATACCTTCAGGAACGGATCACTCTTGTATTCTCCTCCATTATCTGTTCGGAGAACCTTAATCTTCCTTCCTGTCTGGTTTTCAACTTGAGCTTTCCACTTAAGGAAAATTTCAAGCACATCATTTTTGTTCTTCATAGTAAACACCCAAACTCTCCTGGAAAAATCATCCACAAAAGTGACAAAATAATGTCTACCTCCGATTGACGGAGTCTTGGCAGGTCCCCACACATCTGAATGCACATAATCCAGAATACCCTTGGTATTGTGAATTGCAGTGCTTCACTCTTCGTTGTTTTCCCAGAACACAATGCTCACAAAATTCAAGTTTGCAAGCCTTCGTACCTTTCAACAATCCCTGCTTGGTAAGAATTTGCAAGGATTTCTTTCAAGCATGTCCCAACCTCATATGCCACAACTTCGTTGCCTCAGCATCCTTCTTAAAGCTAGAAGTTGTTGTCGCTACTGTCCCCACCACTGTACTACCTTGATAGTAATACAGATTGTTCTTCCTCATGCCTTTCAACATCACCAGTGCTCCTGGAGTTGCTTTAAGAATTCCATCTCGCATCGTCACAACTAGGCCTTTAGATTCTAAAGCCCCCAATGAGATGAGATTCTTCTTCAACTTTGGCACGTACCGTACATCCCGCAAAATTCTGGTGGATCCATCATGATTCTGCAACTTGATTGAACTTATCCCAGCTGTCTTACATGGATTATCATTACCCATGTAAACAACCCCGCCATCAAGTTCTTGAAATTCAAAGAACCATTCCCGAATGGGACACATATGATAGGTACAACCTGAATCCAATATCCACTCATCTGGATACGATGATGCTGAAAGCGAGACAATTAAAGAGATATTTGATTCGACATCACTTTTGCATTCTGCAACATTTGCATCTTGCGGAGCCTTCCCTTTCTTCTGCAGTTTTGGACAGTCTTTCTTCCAGTGTCCTTTCTCATGACAGAAAGCACACTCATCTTTGGCAACGTCTCGACCTTTAGACTTAGACCTCCCTCTTCTCCCCTTTGTATGGCTTTGCTGACGACCTTTTGCCACCAATGTTTCTTCTGATGTCGTTGATTTGGTTTTCATCTTATCCTGCTTTCTCAATTCATGACTATATAAAGCAGAACAAACAACATCTAACGACACATTCTCCTTCCCGTGAAGGAGCGTAGTCTCCAAATGTTCAAATTCATCAGGAAGAGATGATAACAACATCAAAGCCAAATCCCCATCCTCAAACTTCACATCTAAATTCAACAGGTTTGCTACTAATTGATTAAACATAGTGATGTGTGCATTCATAGTAGTACCTTGTTGGTAGTCAAATCGAAACAACCTTTTCTTCATCAGGAACTTGTTCTGACCACTCTTCTTCATAAACTTGTCCTCCAATGCCTTCCACAGTTTGTGTGCAGAAGTTTCATTTTTTATAGCATACTTCTGCTCTCTAGACAGACAGGATCGAATAGTTCCGCATGCTAACCGGTTGATGATGCTCCAGTCTTTCTCCTCTACCTCTTCTGGTTTCGCTCCTTCAATAGCAATATCAAGACCCTGCTGAAAAAGAGAGTCCAAGACCTCTCCTTGCCACATGCCAAAATGTCCAGTGCCATCAAATATTTTCACCGCCAATTTCAAAGTGGACACCGGGAACCTCGACCATGATGACGAGGAGCCCAACACTCTGAATACATCCTTCGCTTCTTCTTCTTCTTGATTTGCCATTACAAACTCAAAATATAATATTCAATATTACAAATAATTTCAAACAACCCAAGGGCGAACCTTCGGCTCTGATACCACTTGTTGGGAAAAAAGGGTAATTTTCCTACTAAAACAGAACCCTAACAGAGCTACCCGACAAATAATATTGAATAAACAGAGCAGAATAATAAAAGAGATAAAGAGGAAAAAAACACACCAGAAAATTGTTAACGGAGTTCGGCCAATTTAGCCTAATCTCCGAGCACAGCTGAAACAACCCACTTTTATTATTATGGGAGAAGATATTACAAATTTGGGATATTTAACAGTGAAGGAGGAGATGTTAATTTATAACCCTCAAACCTCCTTCCCAAACAATGAACCCACCGATGTGGGACTTGGGATTAAGCCAAAATCAACATCAACTGTAGAAAGATGATATCGGGTATGTTATAGATCTGATTCAAGAAAAGGATGAAGCAAACCTTGTGTTGGTGCCATCCACAGTGGAATGGATGTTAGATATAAATACAAATGCTTTTCATGATTTGGTTGGACTACCACCTTGCAGAAAACAGGTTCATGTGATTTACCTCAAGGAGAGGGAGTTTCAATTCCAAACCTCAAACGATACAAATACTCTCATTACCAGAAAAAAATGAGATTGAAAAGCTGGTTCATGAATGTCGAAAGCAGAAATCATAGACCTAGTATCAACCCATTTTCTTCTCTTTATAATTCTTGGTTCCTAACAGATACACTAGGGTATCTCTTTATATGAAATTAAAGACTAATCTTTTAAAAGTATTGAGATCTATTTAAGAGACTAAGTTCTTTATACTAACATTTTTCGGTACAAAATGAATCAAGAGTTGAATCCTTGCAACATTTAAAAGCCAAAGTTATTTATCAACTATGTCACATCATATTAAGACCTCCTATAGTAGCATCATTCCAAAAATGCCTATAACCCTAACCTTAAGAAAACATTAATTAATTGATTTTTCTCATAAAAGTAATGTATTTATGGAGAGGATGGAAAGAAAAATTCATTTTTTTTACCAAGCGATGAATGCTCTGACTCTATTTTTCAGCCAGTTATTCAAGCCTTTCAACCGGTTATTTGAAAGGACTAGCCTATTAGCTTCTTCATGAGTTCCTTTAAAAGAATCAAGAAGTTGGCTGTAGTTTTCAAAATTAATTGAAGTGTTGGAACTTACACTGCTTACATCATTTCTTCTTTTGACATCAAGCAAAGATTTGCTTCTTCATCTCCTAAAGATGAGTTAGAGGAAGAAACTTCATTATCTTGCCAAGCAATGTAGACTTTCTTGGCTTTTCCTTTCTTGCTTGCTCATCTTTCTTTATTCTCATTGTTAGGGCAATCAACTTTAATATGTCTCTGTTCACTACATTCAAAGCAGGTATATTTGTTAGAATTAAAATCATTAAGTTTCTTACTATTATACCTGTTGGAAGATTGATTCTTGTTGCTGTTTTTCTTCAGGAATTTACTGATTTTCCTGGTTAGCAAGCTCAAGGTCTCTCCTTCACTGTCATCACTTGAGTCTTGACAGTTTTTGTGTCCAGCAATCTTCAGGGCAATGTTCCTCACATGCTTATCCTCATTTTCTTGAACATTCAGCATGTTCATCTCCAATTCATGTTCTCTGAGCTTCCTAAACAATGAAGTTGTGGTCATAGACGTTAAATCTTTAGACTTAGAGATAGCTGTGACCTTGGGCTGCCAAGATCTGTCAAGACACTTAAGAATTTTGATGTTGAGTTCCTTTTTTTCAAACATCTTTCCAAGACTCATGTGGTGGTTGACAATATTAGTAAACCTCTTTTGTACTTCAGCAATTGTTTCCCCTTTCTTCTTCCTTGCTCTCTTCACGTCATTTGTTCCTTCATGAATGACTTCTAGAGTACCCCACATTTCCTTTGCAGATTCACATTGTGATACCCTGCAAAAACTCACCAGAACTTAAGGTAGATGTAATAATATTCTTTGCAATACAATCATATTGAGCCTTTTTGCTTTCATCCTCAGTCCATTGGGACCAAGGTTTTTCAGAAACCACTTTATCATTTTCAAGCATAGGAACAAAAGGACCATTTTGAATTGCATCCCAAATTCCTTTATCAATTGATTCTACGAAGATCTTCATCCTTACCATCCAAAACTTGTAATTCACACCAGAAAACAGAGGTGGTATGTTAATAGATGCACCCTCCCCAAAGGATAGTTTATCAGCCATGAAAAAAATATTTTAGGATCAAAACTTGAATGACTTTCAAGAACGTAGCTCTTGATGCCAATTGTTAGAATTATAGGCCTTAAACAAGAGGGGGTAAATTGTTTATAAATTTTTTTTTGCAAATTTTGAAGGACAATGAAGACCAAGGAAAATCAATTAATCAGAAATATGTTCAGCTGAATTTAAAAATAGTTTTCATAGGAACAACAGAAAATCAATCGGTTGCTTTTGCGAAACAATCAGTTATCTATAGTAACAATTATAAACTTCAAGCAAAAACATATTTAAAGAGATGGGGGATAGAGAGATTCACATGGTAAATTTATACTGGTTCACTCTTAGCCAAGAGCTACATCCAGTCTCCAGAAAACCTCTGAGAATTCCACTATGAAATCACAACACCTTGATTACAATACACACACCAAAGTGGTGATCTTGAACCCTTCAAGAACACACATGACCTTTGGCAAACAAAATACAAAATTCAGAACACCCTCTGAATTTGCACACCAACAGTTATTACAAAAATACAATTGTTAAGAGAAAATGAATGATCACACCGGATACAATCACATATTATTGAAAAGAAGAAAATACAATCCTATTCCACTCTTAGAAAAAATCCAAAGCCTTAAGCAATCTTGGAAAAAGTTTATTTGAAAGCAGTCTTGTGAATCAATAACAACTAGGAGCGTAAAACAATACTCCAATCAGTTGTTAAAAACATTTAATGCAAGAGTCAAATCAGTTTTAAATCAGCTAAAACAGATTGAACTAACTTAACAAAACTCTGTTAAGAAAAGTCAAAAAACAATCAGTTGATTTTTTTAAACAACCGATTGAATTGGTTTGACAGCATAGTCAACCAAAGTCACACAGTTTCAAATCCTTTTCAAAAAATCCTAAGTGTAAAACAACGGATTGAAACTACAATTCAACAGGTTGATTTCCACTTCTCTTTGAAAACACATCTTTTTCAAAAACGATTAAAAATCAAATAACCTTGGATTAATTTTATGAGTGGATTACAAATTCAAACTATTCAAAACTCACACACACAAGCAACAACAAAGCCTTCAACCAAACTTCATGGATTTTGAGAATAAAAAACTATCTTCAACATGTTCAAGGTAGTAATAAAAACACAAAAGATGACTATGGGTGGAAAGAATAGGCTAGGTTATTAAGAATAAGATTAGAAAAACATAGAGAAAATACAGATAAAAAAATGGATGAGTTGAGAGGAATGTTTGGACAATTAGTTCTCAATCAAAACATGGGAAAAGGGCATGAGGAAGAAAGGTATAGACATAGATGAAATCCTAACTTTGATGAGAAATCTGAGAGAGAGTTTTTGTATAAACTCCACAGACTTCAACAAAGAGATAGAACTATAGAAGAATACATACAAAAAATGGAGTTACTTATGTTGAGGGCAGGAATAAGAGAAAAGCCTAGAAAAACCATTGATAGATTCAAAATTGGTCTAAACCTTGAAATTCGGGATAGGGTTGAACTTTTTCCCTTTAGAAGAAGAAGAAGAAGAAGAAAAAGAAGAAGAAGAAGAAGAAGAAGAAGAAGAAGAAGAAGAAGAAGAAGAAGAAGAAGAAGAAGAACTTGGTGAATGTTAATTGAAGGTTTTTTTTTATAATTTTGGATTATTAGTTAGGTACCATTTACTTATTAAATTCATTTTTAAGGATGCCCAGGTGTATGATAAAATGCTTATATAAAAGTTTTCTTACAAATCATGTGATTTGGTTTTAAAATTTTGGTGCATATCCTTGTCATGTCACACTATTTGATACAACACTATGAAAGTTGGATTTAAATGGACATTTTTTTTCTAATGACATGTATCTATGACAAATTGATGTGTTTGAAGATTTTTATTGTAACCATGGTGTTATAGAAAATAATGGGTTGTACAAAGAGCACTGCGACACAAACAGCCAAAGGAAAAGAGTGAGGATTGACTCCAATTCTCCTGAACCTCCAACAAGGAATCAATTCAGTGATAGGGAAAAGAAATGAAGATATGAAGAAATTAGGAATTGGACGTTCATCACAAAAAGACGAGTGCAATTGCAACCTGAAGAATATGATGTATTTTTAAATGGGTTGTAGAGAAGAAATTGGATGAGACTACTAGAACCTTTGACTAAATATGGTCCCAAGGTCGTGTAAGAATTTTATGCTAGTGTCTGGATTGGAGGCCAAGCATTTCAGAAGATGAGGTCCAGGGTTAGAGGAAATTTGATACATTTTGATAGGAACTCTATCAATGCTTTCTTGGGGAACCCGATACAATTAAAAAAGGATGATGATTGCACTTCTCACTAGCTGAGGGCCAAAACCTAAGGTTTTATTGTTGCCTATCTAATCATTCATATCAGGTGGGGCCAGTAGGGAAACCTTGGAGAACATTACCAAAGGATATGAAGACTCTATCCCAAGTATGGATGGTATTCATGTTGGCCAACATTGTGCCTATTGGTCATGTTTCATACTTTAATACTCTCAGGTGTCATCTTCTTTGTTGCCTTTTAAAAGAAGATTATTCGAATGATATAGCCAAGATTATCTTATGAGACTTATAAGTTTGTTAAAATGGAGGTAAATCAGAATAACAAGAAGGCAAAAGGTTCCTTGGAGTTTCCTACTTTAATAACTGCTCTATGTGCAGCTCAATATAGTAAGCATTAGACCATCTATTGATTATAAGTTTATTGTACACAATTGCAGTAATATAGAAGAACAACCTCTGCAAGTTGGTGATGTTCCCATCCATCAGTCACCAATGCACCAACCTGGCCCACAATAATCTTCCATGCTAGAGCAAATGAAAGGTCTTCGCACCATCATGGAGCATAAGCAATTAGAACAAAGAGCCACATGGGAGTAAGTGCAAATGCAACATAGGAATGATGCATCTGCATCAAGTAGCTTGTCACAACTTTTCTCAAATGCAACCCTACCCCTGTATGCCTCTGGATTAGTTTGAAGATCATGTTACATGGCCTGGGGACATGTATTATTTTTCCGGGGGGTAGGTGCAGCAGATGAAGTATGAGCATCTACAAATGTAGATGAGGATTTCAACACAGAGTTGGATGAGTTGCTAAGAAGAGATAATTGAACACAAAACAGAACAAACATGGTTTCATCTTTCTAGTTATTTTTTCACTTGTTTAATTTGCTTATGTTTTTAGTTTTATATTATTTGTTGAGTTGTTTTTCTAGTTTTATTTTGTTCTTAAATGTTATTGTCAGAACTAGAATATTAATTTGAATTGTGGGAAATTATTAATCAAGCTTTGTGTTTAAGATTAGAACAGTAAAATGATATGGACACGGGTTGGAAAAGAAAATGTGTTGAATCCATATTCAAATTTGGTTGAGAATGTGGTACATGAAAATTAAACAGGATAATTAGTTGGAACAAAAAATAATAAGCAATAAGGAATTAAACTAATTAAGCCAAGTAAGTGTGTGTGAATCTTAAACCGTTTGAAAGTTTCATTGATGAATTGACAATTGTAGTTGTTTGACTTCTTTTACTTTATGTTGCATGATAAAAGAGCATAAAAATTATTAACGCAATTGTATTAATTAGAAACCCAAGGTCAAATTGTTAGAATATAAGGCTTTAAACGAGAGGGGGGGTGGGGGGTGAATTGTTTAAAGGAGGTTTTTGAAATCTTTTTAAAGTTTAACAAAATTCTTTGTATGAATCCAGAACAGGAATCAGGTTAGCCAAGAACAAAAGCAATAAAACAACAAAGCAACAGAAAAACAATCGGTTGTTTATACCAGTAAAACTTAAAACAGAATTTAAATGAGTTTAAGGGTAAGAGAAAGATACATCAACAGCTTATACTAGTTCACTCTTAAACCAAGAGCTACATCCAGTCCCCAGAAAACCATTGGGTAATCCACTAAGTAATCAAACCAGATTACAACACACAATCCACCAAAGTAGTGACCTTGAACCCTTCAAGAAACACATTCACTTTAGCAAATCACACACCAAGAGTATTGATCTTGACCACCTCAAGAGCACACAACACTCCTTGGCAACACAACACCAGAAACACAGAAGGTTGAGAAGAGAATACATTTGTTTACAGAACAATCTGAAATCAATACAAATGCAACCCTATTCCACTCTCTTAGAAAACCCAAAGCTTTGATGTGAATGTTCAAATCTTGAATCAACTCTTTCACAACTAAAAAACTCAAATTTGTTTCTCTTTTCTTGTTTGAAAACATAAACAAACTATTTATATTTTCCAAAGATTGGTCAAAGCATTTAATGAAGGAACGTATTCAGTTGGAAATTATTTAAATCACATTCAACCACCAAAACAGAATTCTGTTAGAATTTTCAAAGAAACAATCGGTTGAAACCACGAAACAACCGATTGTTTGGTTTGGCAGTTAAGTCAATCAAACTTAAACAGTTTTCAACCTTTTCAAAAACTTCTAAGAGTAAAACAACCGGTTGATTCGACAAAACAACAAGTTGTTTTTCACTTAGTTGGAAAAACACTTTATTTCAATAAGGATTTAAAACATATTAGCTTTAGATTCAACAAAGGAGTGGATTACAAATAAAACTACCCAGATCCCTTCCAAAACACAGCAGCAACACAACCTTGCATCAAACACATAGGATTTGGATTCTTCAAAGCACAATTTGAATTCTTCAAAGCACCTAATCACTCTTGATCAACACAAACAACCAACCTTTATTTGAATTGATTATATCTTTGTGATAGCCCTTTTTTCAGTCAAGAATTTTATTTTATTATTGCACCTTGAACCTTAACTAATATATCTTCCTACCTGTTCGCATGTTTAAGGAATGAGAACATAGATGTAATTTATATATAGAAAAGAGGATGGTTGGTTTTAGTTGTTTTGAATATGTTAAGTTTAAATAATTCTTTGGGTTGGAAATAGGAATAATTTATTTTTATTCTTCTTGATTGAAAAAAAAATTGAAATCATGAATAAGAAAATAAGAAAAGAAAATGGGAAAAAGTGTTAAGGTCAAAGAAATTGGATATTTGATAGAACATATGCATTGTACTTGGATTGTAGATATGTTCTTTTTTCTTTTAAGTGTGCATTTTGTTATCTGAAAAACCAAAAAATTTTGGAAGCCCAACCTCATTACAACCCTGCAGAAAACCTTCATATTCATGTTTCTAATGTGATTGTGATATAAGGATGAAATGAAAAGCAATTTTTATTTGTTAGGATTCAGTTGAAATTGAGAGAAACACTTACCTGTGAGAATTTGAGAAGAAATTCCTTGATAAATTGACATTTCATTGTTTCAGTTGTTATTCTGGAAATTGATTGTATCTATATCTTGCTTTGAAGTTGGAAGCACCATAATTTTCTAATTTAATTTATTGTTTAGTGAATAAAGTTGTTTTGATATTTGAACTTGAATATGATTTATTTATATTCATTTACTTTGCTTGAGGACAAGCAAGATTCTAGGTTTGCGAAGTTGATAAATGTCACAATTCAATGATATTTAAAAAAGATAGGCACTTATAGACTTTAATTGTTAATAAAGTTATAATTTAATCTTTGATTTAAGATTTTGAACCTTTTTACATATTTTTGGATTATGAAATGAATAAGAATGATTTATTCCTAAGTTTGTGCTAATTTCAGAAATCTATGGGAAGATGGAGATAAAGGGCCAAAGGAGGAATGGACAAGTTTAAGACAAGGAGAAAAGTCGCCCAAGAAAGATCATTCTAGAGGCAAACTTGCTCTCTAGAGCAAACTCGTCCAAGATTTCGCTCAGGCTCGCTTAAACAAGTTTACTCTAGTGAAGTTAGGGTTTTCTTGTGAAACTTGCTTAAGCACGCAATACCTTGCTTGAGCAAGATGTCACTTAACCTACATCAAATGAGGTTAAATAGAAGGTTTGAGGCGGAACCCTAAAGGACAAAGGAAGGATAATCAAAGATAGAAAACCCTAGAGGAGGAAGTCGTAAAGGAGAAACACCATGGTTTTTTTTCTTGTTTTCCATGCTTGTAATGGCCAATATAAGTGGCTAAGTCTTCCCTTTGGGATTGGGAGTAATCTATTTAAACTCTTATGTATTGAGGCGATAGTTATTTATAATATTTTTTTCTTCATTGATATTGGTATTATCATTTTATTCTTAAAGTTTGAATCTTTATTCATGATTTTGATCCTTAGAATTGACTGAAAAGTACTTCTAAGTATCTTACATAAATAATAATGATTAACATATTTTAATGCTAAGAATATATTTGAAATGTTAATTGCTTTATAACATTTGTTCGTAATGATAAGAATATTTTTATAAATATGTGAGGAATCGATTTTAGGACACAATCTTAAAAATTTTATATATGAGGAATCGATATAAATGATTTTTATATGTGCATCAATGTCAATAAAGTTGGAATGTCATATGTTTTTATTCATTTAAAATACAGACGAGTGAGAAGGATTAACCCTAATCTCAATTTTCTCAATTGAATTATCTTAACTCATTTACTTTGTTTTATTTAAATTCTTACTTAAATTTATGACAACAACCTTACAAACAAAATTTTGGACATCTTTTGATATTTAGTGAATATTATACCTTGTGATTTTCAAATTTTTCCTTAGGGATTTGATATTCATCCTTATGAATAATTTATTACTTCTGACTCGGTACACTTGCTGAAATAAACGTCATGAGTGTTATGCAATTTGGCTACAAGCAGAGCATTCCACGACCACTAATGCAGATTGAGGGTCTTAGTGTACATGTCATTGACCAAAGGTGGTTGCATTTTGTTGACTCCTGTGTGATAGGTTTGACAGTTGCTTCTAGTCCATTTGCATGTGTTCCTGAGTACATGTCATGGTTTAGGATGGTGTCATTCTCATACATTGGTAGAGCTGATCTTGGAGATCGGTGTAATGTTGTACCTCGTCTTCGCCTTCGTAATCCAGATGCTAATCAATTATGTAGCTCGTCTCAAGAGGAGCATGCACATCCGATAAGATTTTTTATTGTTATATGTGATTAAATAATATATTAATTTTAATTTTGAACAACTTTAATTTATTTGAACTTTGTGCAAGGTATATTTAGGCTCATTGTCACTATCCTCCAACACATGATAGATTGTCGTTAGGTCACTGAAGCTACTATAGCATATGAGAGCATGAAGCCAATGTTGCAGTTATCCCGGAGCGGTGTACACTAGACGATCATGTTCAATCAATGGACGACATTGATTTTTTTTATTACATGATTGTAGTAATAGTAACTTTGTATTTGTATAATTTGGTTTAATGAATTTATGTTATAGTGTTTTTTTTATCTGACATAAACGGGAATAAATTATGAATCACAACTCAAGTAATAAATTATGTTTATATCAATCGTCTCCAAGATTCACATATGTCGTACTAATATCGATTAATTGGGTAAAATATTGCATTAGACTAATGTAGTATGATGGTCATAACCTTGCCTCTGGGTAAGAATGTGTACACCATAAAATGTCAGCGGTAGGTATGAGACAATCATCATGCATTTTTACCTGCACCACAAATGGAAATTAGCAAAATATGGAATATAAGTAATGTGATGAGTAATTATCATACCTACACAAAGTGCGAATCATACACATAGCCAATACATATTAATCTAAGTATACTAACATCGATATGGGGTGGTGTAGTACACAATGGGAAAATGGTAATGTTTTGTTTCAATGAAAAACAGACTAAGATAACACTGTATATGCTTCCTATTATGTATCCCATATCCGATACTGTCATTCATTTCTCAACACTAGTATGCAAAATACAATAATGTGAATTAGATAACATACACATTGAATTAATCAATGCACATGATTGGTATGTCTATTCACCTACGACTGACAACCCATCCACCAGTAGGGACTTCTTGATGACCACCTAACAATGTTGTGTATTCTTCATGCCATTGAGATATTCTATGAATAAATCCATTTTGACGAGTGGCCATGACCCATCCCCTGCAATGAAGCAATAGCATGAAACCTACAATGTCCAACTTTGACATCTATTACATCCAAAATATAACAGTGACATTTTGAATGAAATTAATATTGGTGATCACCTTAACCTTTCCCTTTCCCTTAGAAGTCTTCAAAGATTATGAGCTATCATGTACAAAATGGATGTGATCTACATGCTCAAAATATGAAGGTTCACATTTTGTGGACCTCTGAAATTTGTTTGCTTGACTCTTTTGGGATCCTTTTATCTTAACTACATTAGGTGGTGCATATATTGTCGTCATGTCCGGGTAAGCAATTTCACGCAAGTTGTTCTTAATTTTCACTTTGCCACAAATATCAACCTATTTGAACCGAGATAGAATGGCATTTCATTCTTGTTGAATTGACAACTCAAATGATGAATCACATTTAGATAAATCTAAATAACATGAACTTCACTAAGTGGAATGACACCCATAACATATCTAGTAAACTTACAAGCACATGGTAACCCGTGAGTCCGTCTAAGCACACATCCACAACGTTCAATATCAAAACCAACAAGATTGACTTGATCAAACTCTTCGCAATGTGAATCAAAGCATGTTTAGATACAAAGCCAACCAACCTTTTATACTAGTTAACATTGAATGTGTGTCTTAAGAAATGTAAACTCATTTGAAAGAATGGCTTGATTTTGTTATGTTGAAGTACAATAATGTGTTTTATAGCTTCCTAACACGAGCACAAGTCTCTCACGCTATTTTGTAATACTCGTTTCAAAGACTAATGAGATTATTCGACCCTGTATAAGTATAAAACATAAAAAAATTAGGCGTTTTACACGTTCTGAACAAAGTAAAAGCATTTTTTGATATAAATTGCATCCCAATATTTACAAACATACTTGTTTGATGTTGTATTTTCGAAGTGCATTAATGAATTTGTCTAACACTTCACAAACTTTTCTGTACAGTCAATGACACCTCCACGAATCCATCACAACTTGCCAAGCCTCGACAGAATCTACCAACATTTTACAATTTGATTTGACATTCTTATTGATGTGAAGCTGACAAAGAAGATTCGTTGGTTTAGGAAACACAATATTGATGGCATTCATCAGAGCAAGATCTCTATCACAAACAATAGCTTCAAGTCCCACTTGCGATATCAACAATGACCCTCTAAATTTTTGTATCATAGAAATCATGATTATGAGTTAAACATATTACCTTAAGTACCCAACCTTCACTATTTCCAATAGGTTTACCTCGCAATTTAAAGGGACAATAATATTTTTTAGTACTGACTACAGTAACCTCCAAATCATCCTTGCACTTTTTGTACCTACCTTTTTTCACAACTTAACAAGACATACGTATTTCACCCCATGCTTTCCATTTGTTGTGTCATAACTAATAATGACAATAATAAGACCAAGTCCATAACCAATCCTACGGACCCATTCAAGTAAGTCTTCTTGCGAAGGAAACACCTACACAAAGTTATTTCTACACTATTACAAAATCATTCCTAAAAATTATAATGCACTAAACATGAATGAAAAGAAATGGTATTCACCTCATTTATTGTAAAATGGGTACCATAGTCCCCTTCAACCAATGCATGTTCACACACAAAATTCATCAAGTCTTCCATACCGGACATCATTTCTACTTCATCAGATCTTTTTGTAAACAATTCAACCTCCACGTCCATACTTCCACCTTCATTAATAAACATAAATTTCCATTTTATTCTAATTTTTATTGAAATTCACACAATTGTGCAAATTAAAAACTGCATTCAATTTCCCTTATGGATTGGGTAATCCGTAACTCATTTGATAACTCAAAAATACTTTCCACATTGGGTAATTCATAAGTCAAATTATAACTCAAAAATAACTTTCAGATTAGGTAATCCATAAGTTGTCTGATAACTCAAAATTACCTTATGGATTGGGTAATCCATAAGTCATTTGATAACTCAAAAATAGCTTTCGAATTGGTTAATCTCCAAGTTATTTGATAACTAAAAAATATCATCTGGACACGCATCCAAAAACAAGTCATCATCAGTTTCGCTACATTTCTGAATTCAGTAAATTTTCAGATTACCTAATTCATAAGTTCCAAAAGTCAATACTTATGTTCCGGATTGTGTAACACAAAACTTTTTCCCGGATCTGGATTAACTAATCCGAAACACAATGATGTATTACACATATCCCAAGCCGAAATGTTAATTTGAATCTGGGAGTTAGTTCCATGTTACATAATCCAGAACATAATTACTGAATTTTGAAACTTACGGATTAGTTAATTCGTTGATGTATCGGATTACCTAATCCAGAACACAAAAAATCTATAAATACCTCTTCCAGCAATCATGGATAAGTACGCCAAAAACTTACCTGAAAATTACACCACACCACGAAGTTTCGTCAATTGCCATTAACACCACCACCACCACAGCAGCCACTTCCACCACGACCACCTTCAACCCACTCACCTACCAACCATAAACATTGTGTTTTTTATTGTTAACTTTTCACTGAAGAATAATTTTGGAATTTTTAAATTTATGGGGTGTTTTAATAAGTCATGGAGGTGGAGGAAGAAGCTGCCAAAAGAGAGTGAGACCCAATAATGGAGAGAATGAGAAAGGGCGAGTGGGGCCCAATGTGGATGAGTGAGTATTTGGTGAGAGGAAAGTAAGGAGTGGGAAGTTTGGATTATTGTAAGAAATCTTTTAGGAAAGTGTTCTTATATCCGGAAGCAGTCTTGTATTTTCGTTGCTTGTTAAGCCACTGAGCTCATTAATATTCATAAATTAATAATGTCATAGTCTATGATATTCTTTTGTCTACCAGGATGACTCTCACACTAATCAAAAATGGAATGTTAATGCAGCAAAAACGAAGCTTCTCGTTGTTGAATAACTCAGTCGCATGATAAATTAGATGTTAACTACATTTCCTAGTATATAATTATTAATATTAATATTTAATTATTTTGAGCACTAACTTTAATCATTTTGTGCAAAAAAAAGTACATTAATTATTTTTCAACTAGCTACAAAGACATGCCCCGTCGACGCAGGATACATTCATGCTAAGTCTCAAGAAATAAATATTATGATTTATTGAACGAACATGATGACTAGGACTATCAATGCCTTTTGATTGCAAATATTCATATTGGCAGATTTTGAAAGCACCCTTTTATTGTTAATTTTAAACTGCAAAGAAATGAGTCATGTATTGAGAAAATCGGGTAATTTTCCTACTAAAACAACACAATTAGTGAATTGAACCAATTCAGAACAAATGAATCGGATAGAACACTATCAGAGCTACCCGACAAATAATATTGAATACTATACTACAACAGAAAAGAAAGAAACATAATATCAATAAATACAACGGGATAATAAAGAGATAAAGAGGAAAAACACACCAGAAACTTGTCAACCGAGTTCGGCTAATTTAGCCTAATCTCCAAGCACAACTAAAACAACCCACTTTTATTAATGTGGGAGAAGATATGACAAATTGGGATATTTTATAATGAAAGAGGAGAGGTTAATTTATAACCCTCAAACCTCTTCCCCAAACAATGAACCCACCGATGTGGGATTTGGGATTAAGCCAAAAAAGTCAACATATTTTCACCTTGGCTTAATTTCAAGTCCCATCTAATACAAATCTTCTCAAACAAACATAACAAAACCAATCTTTGCGGTGCTTCATATTTGTGCCTACGGGCGCCAACTTCAAATGTGCAAGATATTAACCAAGTCTAAATCGTGTTCAAGCTTGGCCCTTGTAACCACCTTGGTGAGCATATCTGCAGGATTCTTAGTAGTATGAATCTTTTGGAGAACAATCTCCTCTTCTTCGAGAATCTCACGCACAAAGTGATAGCGAACATCAATGTGCTTCGTCCGTGCATAAAGACTTGATTCTTTGCTAAATGAGCACTCTCATTGTTAGAATATACCTCAAGTTGTTTCTTACCAACTCCCAACTATCAGAGCAACCCATGAAGCCAAATTGCTTCCTTCACAACCTCTGTAATCGCCATATACTCTGCCTCTGTCATAGAAAAAGCTATCGTAGACTGCAAGGTAGACTTCCAACTAACTGGCGCTTTTGCTAAAGTGAACAAATAGCCAGTTGTAGATCGTCGCTTATCCAAATCACCTGCAAAATCAGAATCACAATATCCAATATGCATTGGCCAAGTGATTCATCTTGCTCAAATGTCAATCCAACATCTACGGTACTTTGGAGGTACCGTAGAATTCATTTCACAGTTTGTCAATAACCCTTTCACGAATCATGCATGTACCTGCTAACAACACTAACAGCCTTTGAAATATCTGGTCTCGTACACACCATTGCATACATCAAGCTTCCAACTGCATTTATGAGACTTTTGCCATGTATTCTCGTGCTTCAATAGTCGTCGAAGATAAAAAAAAGTACTCAATTTCATATGAGGAGCAAGTGGGGTACTTACACATTTTGTATCTTCGTGCATAATAAAACATTGTAGTACCTTCTGCAAATAATGCTTCTGTGACAGCCAAAGTTTCTCCCCTCTCTCTGTCCCTGCTTATCTTCATGCCGATAATCTTCTTGGCTTCCCCCAAATCCTTCATCTCAAACTCTTTACTCAACTGAGCCTTTAACCTGTCAATCTCAACTTGGCTTTTTGCTGCAATCAACATATCATCAACGTATAAGAGTAAGTAAATGTAGCAACCATCTTGAAGTCTGCGCAAATACACACAGTGATTGTATTTGTATCTCTTGTACTTCTGACCCTTCATGAACTTATAAAATCGTTTGTACCATTATCTAGGAGATTGTTTCAGTCCGTACAACGATTTGCTAAGTTTACAAACTCAATCTTCTTTACCAACAACCTAGTATCCTTGTGGTTGAGTCATATAGATTTCCTCCAAATCACCCTGTAGGAACGTCGTCTTTACATCGAGTTGAGCTAGCTCCAAATTCAACTGTGCTACCAAGGCCAACAAAATTTGAATGGAGGAATGTTTAACAACTAGAAAAAATACCTCATTATAATTAATTCCCTCCCTCTGAGCAAAGCCTTTAGCAACCAACCTTCTTTCTTTGCAAATACCTATTTGCACCCAATTGCCTTCTTACCTTTTGGTAATTGTGCCAACTTCCACGTCTTGTTCTTCTTTAAAGACTGCATCTCCTCTTCCATGGCACCTGTCCAATAGGAGAGTAAGTAGTGGTGTTTCGTGCTGGGATCACCACTGTCTACTCAAACTCCACCTGCTTCGGAGCAAACTCCACCTGCTGCGGAGTACTATCCTACTGCGGGATTTTCCTTCTTTAACATGGCAGATTCATCAAAGGTAACATCCCTACTGATAATCATCTTCTTTGCCTCTAAACACCACAAACGGTATCCCTTCACTCCAGGATTAAAACCAATGAAAAAATCCTTCTTTGCCCGTGGATCCAACTTTGATTCAATCACATGATAATATGCAATATAACAAATAAAATTGAAAGAATCATAATCAGTTGCATGTTTTCCAGACCATACCTCTAACGAGGTTTTCCCATCTATAGGAGATGATGGAAAACGATTGACGAGATGTTAAGCGTATTTCACAGCCTCGACCCAAAATTTTCTGCCTAACTCAGCATTAGACAACATACAACAAACTTTCTCCACAAGTGTCTTGTTCATACGCTTCGACACCTCATTCTGTTGTGGTGTTTTTCTGACAGTGAAGTGTCGAACTATGCCACAATCTTGACATACCTTCAAGAATTGATCACTTTTGTATTCTCCTTCATTGTCTGTTCGGAGAACCTTGATATTCCTTCCTGTCTGATTTTCATCTTGAGCTTTCCACTTAAGGAAAATTCCAAGCACATCATCTTTGTTCTTCATGGGAAACACCCAAACTCTCATGGAAAAATCATCAACAAAAGTGACAAAATAATGCCTACCTCCGATTGATGAATTCTTGGCAGGTCCCCACACATATGAATGCACATAATCCAGAATACCCTTGGTATTGTGATACTCAGTGCCAAACTTCCCTCTTCGTTGTTTTCCCATAACACAATGCTCATAAAATTCAAGTTTGCAAGCCTTCGTACCTTTCAACGATTCCTGCTTGGCAAGAATTTGCAAGGATTTCTTTCCAGCATGTCCCAACCTCATATGCCACAGCTTCGTTGCCTCGGCATCCTCCTTAGTGCTAGAAGTTGTTGCCACTACTGTCCCAACCACTATACTACCTTGGTAATAATACAGATTGTTCTTCCTCACGCCTTTCAACATCACCAGTGCTCCTGAAATTGCTTTAAGAATTCCTTCTCACATCATCACAACTACGCCTTTAGATTCTAAAGCCTCCAATGAGATGAGATTCTTCTTCAACTTTGGCACATACCGCACATCCCGCAAAATTCTGGTGGATCCATCATGATTCCACAACTTGATTGAACCTATCTCGGCTTTCCTACATGTAACACAACCCCGCCATCGAGTTCTTGAAATTCAAAGAACCATTTGTTAGAATGTGTGGCTTTAAACTAGAGGGGGGATGAATGGTTTAAAGAGGGATTTCGAAAACTTTTAAGCCTTGAATGAAATTACTTCGAGAATATCTTGATTAAGAAATCAGTTTTTCAAAACACAAAGCAAAAAGCACAGCACCAGAAAAACAATCAGTTGTTTCGCAGAAACAATCGGTTGTTTCGCATAAACAATCGGGTGTTTCGCAGAAGCAATCGGTTGTTTATACCAGTTTACAAATATCAAAACTGAATTTAAAGAGTTAAGGGATATAGAAAATGCACACATAGATTTATACTGGTTCACTCTAAACCCATAGCTACATCCAGTCTTCTCAGAAACCATTGAGGAACACCACTAAGCAATCAAACCTAGATCATTTACAACACAACCAAGAAAGTGACATTGATCCCCTCAAGACACACACTTCTCTTGGCCAACACACCAACACTAAGAATGTTGATCTTGATCCCCTCAAGAACACACAACACTTCTCAGCAAACACACAAAGATTCTTCTTCAACAGAAACAAGGATTACACTTGTTATAGAAGCAATTCCGAAATCAATACAAGCAGAAATCCTATCTCACACTCTTTGATCAATCTCAATCTCTAAGCAATCTCAACTCTTTGAAAATCTCAAAAACTTGTGTAAAAACTTCTTCAACTCAAATATGTTTTTCTGAATAATTCAAGGATAATGTTTGTTATCAAATCTTAACAAACTATTTATTGCATTTAAAGATTGGTCAAAGCATTAAAAACTGGAGCGTAAACAATTAGAAAATCATTTAAAGCTCAGTCAAAGCACAAACTATTTTTCTGTTATGATACCAAAACAAACAATCGGTTGTTTCCACGAATCAATCGGTTGTTTTGGTTTTAACAGCTCAACCATTTGAAAAACAGTTTTCAACCTTTTCTAAAAACTCCTAAGTATAAAACAATCGATTGTTTCGACAAAACAATCGGTTGTTTTTCACTTAGTTTGAAAAACACTTTTCTTTTAAAAAGATTGAGAATGCTTATGTTTTGGATTCAATCAAGAGTGGATTACATAAACAATCTACCCCAGATCCTATCTAAGACAGCTCAGCAACAACAAGCACAGTCTAGCCTTCAACATCCTTCAAAGGATTTGGATTCTTCAAAGCTTGAACACCACTTGGTTCAACACCATTCCCGAATGGGACACAGATGATAGGTACAACCTGAATCCAATATCCACTCATCTGGATGTGATGATGCTGAAGGCGAGACAATCAAAGAGATATCTGATTCCACATCACTTTTGCATTCTGCAACATTTGCATCTTACCGAGCCCTCCTTTTCTTCTTCAGTTTTAGACAGTCTTTCTTCCAGCGTCCTTTCTCATGACAAAAAGCACATTCATCTTTGGCAACGACTCTCGACCTTTAGACTTAGACCTTCCTCTCCCCTTTGTCTGGCTTTGATGACGACCTCTTGCAACCAATGTTTATTTTGATGTCGTTGATTTGCTTTTCATCTTATCCTAATTTCTCAATTCATGACTATATAAAGCAGAACAAGTAGCATCTAACGACACATTCTCCTTCCCGTGAAGTAACGTAGTCTCCAAATGTTCAAATTCCTCAGGAAGAGATGATAACAACATCAAAGCCAAATCCTCATCCTCAACCTTCACATCTAAATTAAACAAATGTGCTACTAATTGATTAAACATAGTGATGGATTCATTGATAGTAGTACCTTGTTGGTAGTCAAATCCGAACAACTTTTTCTTCATCGGGAGCTTGTTCTGACCATTCTTTTTCATAAACTTGTTCTCCAATGCCTTTCACAGTTTGTGTGCAAAAGTCTCATTTTTTAAAGCATACTTCTGCTCTCTGGACAGGCAGGATCGAATAGTTATGCACGCTAATCGGTTGATGATGCTCCAGTCTTAAGGAAGAGAAACCATAAGAGGTAGAGGATAAAGACCGGAGCATCATCAACCGATTGGTGTGCAGAACTATTTGATCCTACTTGTCCAGAGAGCATAAGTATGCTTTAAAAAATGAGATTTCTGCACAAAAACTGTGGAAGGCATTGGAGAAATTTTTTTGAAAAAAAGTGGTCAGAACAAGCTCCTGATGAAGAAAAGGTTGTTCCAATTTGACTACCAACAAGGTACTACTATGAATGAATCCATCACTATGTTTAATCAATTAGTAACACACCTGTTAAATTTAGATGTGAAGTTTGAGGATGAAGATTTGGCTTTGATGTTGTTATCATCTCTTCCTGATGAATTTAAACATTTGGAGACTACGCTACTTCACGGGAAGGAGAATGTGTCGTTAAATGTTGTTTGTTCTGCTTTGTATAGTCGTTAATTGAGAAAGCAGGATAAGATGAAAAGCAAATCAACGACATCAGAAGAAGCATTGGTAGCAAGAGGTCGTCAGCAAAGCCAGATAAAGGGGAGAAGAGGAAGGTCTAAGTTTGATGTGAATGCAACAACAAGAATACATGATTCTTTGACATTCTTAGGAGCAACTTGAGTTGGTCATAAATGGCACTTTACTTAGAATTGGATCAATGTTCTAATTCAAGAACTCACCAAGACTTTGCACCAACCAAAACTCATATGGAGGTCCATATATTGTCAAATGGAATCAAACAACAAAGAATGGAAGAACACAAATAAAAACCGAACAGAAAATGGAAAGAATGCTACTGCACCGAATAGAAATTGCAAAGCAAAGCTGGAAACACAAATCTAATCGGCACAAATGAAAGGAAACACCAAGAAATGCTAAACTACCGAATGGAATTGAAAGAAAATGAAAGAAGAACACTTATAGAAAGGAGCTTGCTGGATTTTGAGACTTGGAGAAGCCATTCACGCCACTTGGAGCTTAGTTCCAAGATAAGTGAAGGAGTGCCGCCACTTGAAGCTCACCATTGCTCACAAGATAAGGCAAAGGAAGAAGAAGACTCAAGACTCACAATTTCTCTCTAAATTTGAGTATAGTCTCTCTACTTCAAAATTCCAATCTGAAAAATACAAAGGAAAGCACCTTATTTATAGCCTATGAGGTGCTGAAATGCAAAGCCAAATGAGCCTCAAATGCTACTCAAATTCGGCGCCAACTAGACAATGAAGGAAGTGTGACTTTCCTTCCTAGTTTGGCACCTCCTAACTCCTATCTACACTCCCCCCTAACCTCCCTTACTACTTACACCTATTTATTACATCCGCACCCCTATTCTATAAAAGAAATAAGAAGAGCCATCTTATTATACTCTTGTCCCAAAGCTCTTGCCATGCTCCTAGTGATTCGTTGGGCTTGGGCCCCTTGTTGGGCTTGGACCCCTTGGTGGGCTTGGGCCCCTTGTTGGGCTTGGGCTTCATGGGCTTGAGTATCCTCTACTTGGTTTCCATCAAAGTTTAAAGGTCGAGAATCGTTGCCAAAGATGAGTGTGCTTTCTGTCATGAGAAAGGACACTGGAAGAAAGACTGCCCAAAACTGAAGAAGAAAGGGAGGGCTCCGCAAGATGCAAATGTTGCAGAATGCAAAAGTGATGTGGAATCATATATCTCTTTTATTGTCTCGCCTTCAACATCATCGCATCCAAATGAGTGGATATTGGATTCAGGTTGTACGTATCATATGTGTCCCATTCGGGAATGGTTATTTGAATTTCAAGAACTCGATGGCGGGGTTGTGTTACATGGGTAATGATAATCCATGTAAGACAACCGAGATAGGTTCAATCAAGCTGCGGAATCATGATGGATCCACCAGAATTTTGCGGGATGTGCGGTACGTGCCAAAGTTGAAAAAGAATCTCATCTCATTAAAGGCTTTATAATCTAAAGACGTAGTTGTGATGATGTGAGAAGGAATTCTTAAAGCAACTTCAGGAGCACTGGTGATGTTGAAAGGCATGTGGAAGAACAATTTGTATTACTACCAAGGTAGTACAGTGGTGGGACAGTAGCGGCAACAACTTCTAACACTAAGAAGGATGTCGAGGCAACGAAGCTGTGGCATATGAGGTTGGGACATGCTTGAGAGAAATCCTTGCAAATTCTTGCCAAGCAGGGATTGTTGAAAGGTACGAAGGCTTGCAAACTTGAATTTTGTGAGCATTGTGTTCTTGGAAAACAACGAAGAGTGAAGTTTGGCACTGCAATTCACAATACCAAGTGTATTCTAGTTTATGTGCATTCAGATGTGTGGGGACCTGCCAAGACTTCGTCAATCGTAGGTAGGCATTATTTTGTCACTTTTGTTGATGATTTTTCCATGAGAGTTTGGGTGTTTACCATGAAGAACAAAGATGATGTACTTCGAATTTTCCTTAAGGAGAAAGCTCAAGTTGAAAACCAGACAGGAAGCAAGATCAAAGTTCTCCAAACAAACAAGGGAGGAGAATACAAGAGTGATTCGTTCCTGAAGGTATGCCAAGATGGTGGCATAGTTCGGCACTTCACTATCAGAAAAACACCACAACAAAATGGGGTGTCGGAGCGTATGAACAAGACACTTGTGGAGAAAGTTTGTTGTATGTTGTCTAATGTTGAGTTAGGCAGAAAGTTTTGGGTTGAGGCTGTGAAATACGCTCAACATCTCGTCAATCGTTTTCCATCATTTGCTATAGATGGAAAAACCCCGTTAGAGGTATGGTTTGGAAAACCTGCATCTGATTATGATTCTTTTCATGTTATTAGTTATATTGCATATTATCATGTGATTGAATCAAAGTTGGATCCACAGGCAAAAAGGGCTCTTTTCATGGCCTTTAATCCTGGAGTGAAGGGATACCGTTTGTGGTGTTTAGAGGCAAAGAATACGATTATCAGCAGGGATGTTACCTTTGATGAATTTGTCATGTTAAAGAAGGTAAATCCAGAAGGAGTTGATAATACTCCGCAGCAGGTGGAGTGTGCTCCGAAGCAGGTGGAGTGTGCTCCGAAGTAGGTGGAATTTGAGCAAACAGTGGTTATCCAAACACGAAACACCACTAGTGACTCTCCTATGGTAGAAGAAGAGTCAGATAAGGAAGAGGTTCCTACCGAAGAACCTCAACAGCAATCGGCGCCAATTGCAATTAGAAGACAAAGAGGAGATATTCAGAAGCCTGCTCGTTTCATGGATATGGTTGCCTATGCACTTCCAGATGCTGATGACATTCCATCAACTTACCCAAAAGCCATTCTGAGTTCAGGGAGTGGTAATTGGCCAGGTGCGATGGAAGAGGAGATGCAGTATTTGAAGAAGAACAAGCAAGACGTGGAACCTAGCATAATTACCAAAAGGTAAGAAGGCAATTGGGTGCAAATGGGTATTTGCAAAGAAAGAAGAATTTCCTAACAAAGAAGATGTTCGCTACAAGGCAAGGTTGGTTGCTAAAGGCTTTGCTCAGAGGGAGGGAATTGATTATAATGAGGTATTTTCTCCAGTTGTTAAACATTCTTCCATTTAAATTTTGTGTGCATTGGTAGCACATTTGAATTTGGAGTTAGCTCAACTTGATGTAAAGACGGCGTTCCTACACGATTATTTGGAGGAGGAAATCTATATGACTCAACCAGAAGGATACAAGGTTGTTTGTAAAGAAGATTGGGTAGCAAATCGTTGTTCGAATTGAAACAATCTCTGAGACAGTGGTACAAACGATTTTATAAGTTCATGAAGGGTCAGAAGGGCAAGAGAAACAAATATGATCATTGTGTGTATTTGCGCAAACTTCAAGAAGGTTCATACATTTACTTAATCTTATATGTTGATGATATGCTGATTGCAGCAAAGAGTCAAGTTGAGATTGACAGGTTAAAGGCTCAGTTGAGTAAAGAGTTTGTGATGAAGGATTTGGGAGAAGCCAAGAAGATTCTCGACATGGAGATAAACAAGGACAGAGAGAGGGGGGAACTTTGGCTGTCACAGAAGTAGTATTTGCAGAAGGTACTACAACGTTTTGGTATGCACGAAGATACAAAACGTGTAAGTACCCCACTTGCTCCTCATTTGAAATTGAGGAGTCGTTATCTCCGAGACGGTTCAAGCACGAGAATACATGGCAAAAGTCCCATAAATGTAGTTGGAAGCTTGATGTACGCAATGGTGTGTACGAGACCATATATTTCAAAGGTTGTTAGTGTTGTTAGCAGGTACATGCATGATCCGGGAAAGGGTCATTGGCAAGCTGTTAAATGGATTCTACGATCCAAAATACCGTAGATGTTGGATTGGCATTTGAGCAAGATGAATCACTTGGACAATGCATAGTTGGATATTGTTATTCTGATTATGAAGGTGATTTGGATAAGCGACGATCTACAACTGGCTATTTGTTCACTTTAGCAAAAGCGTCAGTTAGTTGGAAGTTTACCTTGTAGTCTACAGTGGCTTTGTCTACGATAAAGGCAAAGTATATGGCGATTACAGAGGTTGTGAAGGAAGCAATTTGGCTTCATGGGTTGCTTAAAGACTTGGGAGTTGGTCAGAAACAACTTGAGATATATTTTGATATTTAGAGTGCTATTTATTTAGCAAAGAATCAAGTATTTCATGCACGGACGAAGCACATTGATGTTCGCTACAGTGAGTGAGTAGTATACAATTCCTACAGAATGGGGCTCCACGAAACTTGATACCATCATACGTACTGCCGTTAGGTTTCCGGTGGGGTAAGTTTCTGAAGATGGCTGACACTTCTTTCTTTTTCACACATTTTCCTGAACACTTTCAGGAGAGAGACTTATGGAGGGTTTTTCAAAGGTGGGGAAGGGTGCTGGATGTTTTTGTTTCAAGAAAGCTCAATGCAAGGAATCAAAAGTTTGGGTTCGTAAGGTTTCAGGGAGTGAATGACGTTGTATCTCTGGAAAGAGAGTTGGACTCAATATGGATTGGTACATGGAAGATGCAGGTAAATCTTCCAAAGTACCAGAGGGCGGAGGGTACAAGGGTGCAAAGAAATGAGGGCTCTGGGTTGGCTGGCCGCCAAGGAAGAGAGCGACGCAACCCAGGACGAACTGGAATCGGGGTCGGACGGAGCAGCAACAGTCGTTTGCTCAAGTTGTTTCGGGGGAGGTAGCTCAGAGCGGGACTGGAGGGAACGCAGGTGGCGCACAGGGAGAAGAGGTTACTGAACTGACGGTGGTTTTAGAGTCTCCTTCATGGCTCGAAGGTTGTTATGTGGGTAGCCTTAAGGTGGTGTCTTGCATGCAGGCGTTGAAAGAGTGCTTTGTCTTGGGTGGCTTTAGTCATGTCAGTATAAGGCAGCTTGGGGAAAGTTACGTGTTGCTGTCATGTGATGAAGGTGAAGGATTGAGTAAGATTTTAACTGAAAATAAAGCCTGGTTTGATGAAATGTTCTTGACGGTTGCACCTTGGGATGAGTCCTTTGCAGTGAAGGAGAGATCAATGTGGCTTCGGTGCAGAGGCATCCTGCTTCAAATGTGGTGCGATCAGTGCTTTTTCAGGGTAGGGGAGTTGGTAGGGGAGGTGGTGGAGATAGATGAAGCAACAAAAAAGAAAGAAAAGTTGGAATACGTGCGTACACGGGTTAAAATCTAGTTCAACAGCGTAGTTAAAGTGGCGAAGGTCCTCAGCATCAATGGAGTTTCGTGCACGGTGTCGTTTGAAGAAGAGGCAAGTTTCCCGGATTTTTTCCACAAGACGGTTAGCGGTAATTGGGATGGAGGAGGCTCGGAGGTGGATACAGAGGCAAGCTCGGAGGAGGGAAGTGTAGGAGCAATCTTAGGCGTTTCGGCGGAATCCGAGTTCGAAGCGGTTGGAGGAGGGAAGTGTAGGAGCAAGCTTAGGCGTTTCGGCGGAATCCGAGTTCGAAGCGGTTGGATGAGGGGAGGTAGGCAACGAAGGAGGTGGAGGAACGAAGGTTTACGGCGGTGGTGATGACGTCCAGGGCAGGCGGGTATCATCAACCCTAGGTAGGGTACGCAAGCAAGGTGAAGGAGTGCCTTTTCAAGATGCTTTAAGTGGTGCTTTAATGGAGAACGATTTTCTAGGAGCAAAGGTGGGAAGCGTGAGTTCACCTTTAATGGCTGATGCATGTATTCCCAATAAGTCCAAGGCAACTTCAGATTGGGGTAGGAGGAGCATTGATGAAGGAAGCTCATGCATTGGTGAGCGCGGGTTACGAAGTGTAGAAGAGGAGTTATTAGGGAGTAGTTCCGAAAAGGGTGGAGTGGGTTCCAACGTGGAGGGGAGGCATTCTAGGGGTATTGCATTAGGATGTTGGAAGGAGTTAATGGGGTAGGCGCGGAAATCTGCAATGTGAGTGGGAAGGATTTTGGGTGGGATTCTTACGTGGAGGTAGGCCCACAACATGCTTTAATTAAAGAGGTAGGTGGAAAAGTATTGGAAGGTTGCAAAGATGCGGATTACGTGGAGGTAGGCCCACAACAGGCTTTAATTAAAGAGGTAGGTGGAAAAGAATTGGAAGGTTGCAAAGATGCGGATACCGAGGCTCTTGCAGAAGGCTTTTTGCTGGAACATTTGGGAAGTAAGAGTTGGGTTGGAGAATCAATAAGGCCCGGAATCTCTTTGGAGGTTTCGGAATTAGCAGGAGTAAGGGTGGATGAAGAGGGCGAGGACGAGATACCATTTTTAAACAGAAATGAAGAAAGCCACGGTTTGGTGAGTAGAGGGTCGATAGATGGTAACAAGTCAGAAGAAGTGGAGGATTCACGGAGGTTTGAGCTTTACTTCGAGATAAAGTCGGAAAGCAACTTAAGGTGGACCAAGTATTTTTGGTCCATCAATCTGGTAGTGAGTCGAATTCAATGTTTGCTTCCGATAGTGCTATTGAGAACTGTAATAGGATTTTCTGGGTGAAGACGGATAAGAATGTAGCCTCCAGTGTCTGGGGAGTCGGGAAAGAGGCAGGTTTTTCGTTCCCAGACCGAGAAGAAGTAGTTTTAAATAGTATTTGTTCGCTATCTAATCAAGGTGGAGTAACTACGAGAAAGATGTGGAAGGAAAGGAGAAAGGCAGTTAATGAAGATAATTAGTCTGAATATAAGAGGGGCGGGAGGCGTTATAAAGAGGAATTATGTAAGGGATTTGATCAGTAGGGAACAAGTGGATATGGTGTGTTTACAAGAAACAAAGTGCTCGGAGTTTAGCAGGGAGAAGGTGTGTCTTCTTTGGGGTACCAATGAAGTGGATTGGGTGGAAAACAAAGCAATAAATAAAGCAGGGGGAGTGCTTACGATGTGGAGTAAAAAGTCGTTCCAGCTTTCCAGTTTCGTAAATGGGAGAAACTTCACGGTTTTAGAGGGTTTGTGGAAGAGACGAAATGGTGTACACCTTACCATTGTGAATATTTACTGCTCCGATACTCTTAGGGAGAAGAAAGAGATGTGGAAGGAGGTTGGCACTTTCAGACAGAGGCAACTCTCAAAGGCATGGTGTATCATTGGGGACTTTAATTCAATAAGAATGCAGAAGGAAAGGAGGAGTGAGATGTCGGAATCTGACTACTCTAGAGAAATTAAGGGTTTTAATGAGTTTATTGAAAGTTCAGAATTGGCGGATATCCCGTTGGTGGGTAGGAAGTTTACTTGGTTCAAACCTAATGGTCTGGTGAAGAGCAGAATAGACAGGGTGCTGGTATCCAAAGAATGGTTGGATCTGTGGCCTAACAGCCAACAATTTGTATTAAGCAGATCGATCTCGGATCATTGCGCAGTGTTGCTGAAGGAAGTCTCAGTGGATTAGGGTCCGAAACCTTTTAGGTGTTTGGATGTGTGGCAAAGAAATAGTGGTTTTAAGGAGTTTGTTAAATCGAGTTGGGTTTCATACAAGGTGGTAGGAAGAGGAATTTTTGTGTTCAAAGAAAAGTTGAAAAGATTGAAAGCAGATTTAAAGGTGTGGAACAAGAAGGTCTTTGGAGATGCGAATCAGTCTAGTAAGGAAATCCAACAGAGGTTAGACGAGCTAGACTTGCGCGATGATGAAGACGGGTTAGATGAGCCAGAAAGAGAAGAAAGAAAGTCCCTCTTTGCCGAACTATCTGTCTCTAAGTCTAAACAAGAGGCGATTATGTTTCAGAAAGCAAGACAAAGTTGGATCAAGCAGGGGGATCTTAATACGAAGTACTTCCACTCTTCGGTAAAATGGAGGAGGGCTAGGAATCAACTGCACGGGATTTTCGTCAATAATAAATGGAGTGACAATAAGGAGGAGGTGAAGATTAAGGTTTGTGAGTTTTTTGAAGAAAGGTTTGCTAGGAATGATGGTTGTCAAGTCAGAATGGATAACGTCGATTTCAATTCCATCTCTGAAGCAGACAATGAGATGCTTGTTGGCGAGTTTTCGGATGAAGAAGTGAAAGCAGCGGTTTGGGGGTTTGAGAGTTGAAAGAGTCCCGGTCCGGACGGATTTAATTTTGGATTTATAAAATCTTGTTGGGACATTCTAAAAGAGGACGTGGTGTTGGCGGTAAAGGATTTTGCGGGTAACAGCAGCTGGCCAAGAGGTTCAAACGTGTCTTTTCTTTGTCTGATTCCAAAAGTAGAAAATCCACAGCAGTTAGGGGAGTTTAGACCTATTTCTTTAGTAGGTTGTCTGTATAAGATCATTTCTAAAGCGCTTTCCTTGCGTTTGAAAAAGGTGATTGGAAAAATTATAGATGTCAGACAGTCATTTTTTCTTGAAGGAAAAGGTTTATTGGACAGTGTGCTTGTCGCGAATGAGGTTTTGGAAGAATACAAGAGAAAAAGAAAGAGTTGTGTGGTCTTCAAAGTTGATTACGAGAAGGCCTATGACTCAGTGAGTTGGGATTTTCTCTACTATATGTTAAGGAGGTTGGGTTTTTGTGATCGTTGGATTCAGTGGATCAAAGGTTGTTTAGAGTCGGTTTCGGTCTCTGTCCTTGTAAATGGGAGCCCAACTAGGGAGTTCCTTCCTAGAAGGGGTCTTCGTCAGGGAGATCCGTTAGCTCCTTTTCTATTCCTCATTGTAGCAGAAGGTTTGGCTGGGGTGGCAAGGGTAGCGGAGGAAAAGAAGTTGGTTGATAGTTTGGAGGTTGGGAAGGATAAAGTAAAGGTCAATATGTTACAATATGCAGATGATACTTTGTTTTTCTGTGAAGCAAATGTCAAAAGCGTGTTTAACATTAAGGCGATTTTGCACTGTTTCGAACTTTCTTCCGGGTTAAGGGTTAACTTCGGGAAAAGTAGGATTGGTGGGACGGGTTTGGACCAGGGAATGCTCCAGCGGTTTGCAGCTATTCTCAATTGTGAGACGATGGTTGTTCCTTTTATATACTTGGGTATGCCTGTCGAAGGGAGTCATAAAAGAGGGGATTTTTGGAATGGGGTGATCGAGAAGGTTCAGACTAGATTAAGCAGATGGAAGGGAAGATGTTTGTCGATGGCCGGGAGGGTTTGTTTGATCAAGTCGGTGTTATCCTCTATTCCGTTATTCTATATGTCTTTATTTAAATTACCCTCGGGGGTGGCTGGAAAGCTGATTAGGTTGCAAAGAAACTTCCTTTGGGGATGGGGTGCAGAAGGAAGGAAGATGGCTTGGGCCTCATGGAGTCAGGTATGCAAGCCACGTAAGTTTGGGGGGTTGGGGGTAATTGATGTAAGACTGTTCAATCTGGCTTTATTGGGGAAGTGGATTTGGAAGATGGGGTCGACCGAGAGAGGCCTTTGGAAGGAGATCCTTGAGTCTAAATATGGAGGGTGGAGAAGCCTGGGAGAGGAAGGAAGAGGTAGAAGGTGTTCTCTATGGTGGAAAGATTTGAAAGAGGTGTGGTTCTCGGAGGGTTGGGGAAGAAGTTTTGCAGATGGTTTCAAGTGGAAAATAGGGGAAGGGAAGGATATACTTTTTTGGGAAGACAGGTGGCTGAACGGTGAGTCACTGAAGAGTTCATTTCCAAGGTTGTTTTCTATTAGCTCTTCCAAGAACGCTAAGGTGTTTGAGGTTGGCTTTTGGTCAAATGGTGAGTGGGTTTGGCAGTTGTCTTGGAGAAGACCGTTTTTTGAGTGGGAGAAGTCGTTGGCGGAGCAGTTGGGTCAGCTTCTGTTAGAGGCTCGAGTTGTTTCGGGTGAGGTGGATGGTTGGATCTGGAAGGGAGGGGATTCCCAATCTTATTCGGTTAATTCTGCCTATAATCTTGTTAGAAAGGATAAAGAGACTTCGCTTTCGCCAATTTTCAGTAAGCTATGGAAGAGCAAGGCAATTCCCTCTGCAGCTCTTATGGCTTGGAGGCTGTTGGAAAACAAGCTTGCTACCAGGGTAAATTTGAGTAGAAGAGGGGTTTTGGTGGTTAGCTCGGCGTGTGGTTTGTGCGGGTTGGTGGAAGAGTCTTGTTGTCATTTGTTCTTCGATTGCAGTTTTGCTAGGCGGGTGTGGGGGTTGTGCCATAGGTGGCTTGGGGTTTCGATGGCGTCTCATATTCAGCCAAAGTGTAATTTTGATAATTACAGGTTGAGCAGTGCCTCTGAAACGGTTAATAACGTCTGGTCCACATTTTGGGTAGGGGTGGTGAGCGAGTTGTGGAAGCACAGGAATAACATTATTTTTAATAAAGGAGTGGGGGATGCTTCTGAAGTTTTTTCTTTGGTACAAGTAAAGGTCTGGTTGTGGGTTTCTATTAACTGTAGGTCAGCCTCGTTTTCCTTTTTTGACTGGTGTTTAGAACCTTTGGTGTGCATGAGGTTAATCTCCTGAGTTAGGCTTGTTTTGTAAGTCTGAAGGTTTTAGGCCGGCACGTGTATAAGGGTTGAACCACCCCTGAAGTGGTTCCTATTTATTTATTTTTTATTGCCGATCAAAAAAAAAACATTGATGTTCGCTATCACTTTGTGCGTGAGATTCTCGAAGAAGAGGAGATTGTTCTCCAAAAGATTCACATTATGGAGAATCCTGCAGATATGCTCCTCAAGGTGGTTACAAGGGCCAAGCTTGAACACTATTTAGACTTGGTTAATATCTTGCACATTTGAAGTTGGCACCCATAGACGCAAATTTGAAGCACCGCAAAGATTGGTTTTGTTATGTTTGTTTGAGAAGATTTGTATTAGGTGTGACTTGAAATTAAGCCAAGGTGGAGATTTGTTGACTTTTTTGGCTTAATCCTAAATCTCACCACATTGGTGGGTTCATTGTCTGGGAAGGAAGTTTGAGGGTTATAAATTAACCTCTCTTCCTTCATTATAAAATATCTCAATTTGTCATATCTTCTCCCACATTAATAAAAGTGGGCTATTTCAGTTGTGTTCGGAGATTAGGATAAATTGGCCGAACTCCGTTAACAAGTTTCGAGTGTGTTTTTCCTCTTTATCTCTTTTATTATTCCGCTCTATTTATTGGTATTATGTTGCTTTCTTTTCTGTTGTAGTATAATATTCAATATTTTTTGTCAGATAGCTCTGATAGTATTCTGTCCGGTTCTAACCAGTTCAGAACAAGTCAACACATGTGGGATTTTGAAAGCACGTTTTTATTGTTAATTTTAAACTGCAAAGAAATGAGCCATCTGTGGGTGCAAGCTACATATTCGTGCTCAGTGTAAAGAAATGGCTGGATGAACAAAGTTTCTAGCATTGGCGCTTTCGTTCAGCCACCACTAGTGCATGCCGCGGTTCCTCTTCCTCAGGTTCTGCCACCACCACCAATGCCTGATTCTGCTCCTTCTCTGCCATTCCATCAGCTTCTACATGTTCCGTGATATCTTGCCGGAAATATCTGAGTATTACAAGCAATATAAATGCTGCAAAGGAAATTACATCACAAGAATCAACTACCAGTACAATGTTGCCAAATGTACATGTCACATTACATCATCCAGATTTTGAGACAGAATGAATCTTTTAAAGGTATTCCACCAAGTAAATATGTAAGGAGCAAAAATGCGTATTCAGGTAACACTGTTTTTATATTCTAAGTTATAGATGAGACTAGATTAGCATTACAATTTTGGAGACTGTTGATGCTTAAATAGTCATGCATCCTTTTGCAAAAGGCAGTAAAATAGTATATGTTGGTCAGATTAACTAGTTAAAATTACTTAAACAAGTAGCTTACTGGAGAGTTACCTGTGCAGATTCGAGTCTTTATTGTAGATAGATTCCAGAATGTGATAAGCACCAAAGCGACCACTTTCTTCTTGTGAGTACAAGCATTCCATGTGTCCACCAATCGCAATTTCAAGCACTCCACTGCATGGCAAAGCCTTAGTGTAAAATACAAATCTGGATAACCTAAAATGTTTTCAACAAGAGGCTGGAATTATACCTCGCTGATTTATCTGAGCCGAGTAGCAGGAATAAAGCTTTGGTACACTGAAGCTGACAAAAAATCCTGCTCATGTATGCATACAGCAATTTAGTAAGATATGCATTATCAAAACAAAAATATATCATAAAACATGACAATGCGGAACATGAGAGTTCATGATGTCCTCACCAATGGCACAGAGCCTCCAAATTGTAATAAGATGACCATACTCCGCTCCAAGTAGAAGGAAAGGAGCTACCTGCAACAAAAAAAGTTAAAATACAATCTGATGGAATAAACTAACACAAAAAGAAATTTTGCAAACAATTAGGAAACCAAGATTCTGGTTTAAGAGATTACTCTCAGGGTCATGCACGGTTCTCCTGAAAACAGCTCTCTAGTCTTTGAAATTGCAAAATTTAATGCAGGAAGAATCAATTTTGCAAGATGTAAAATGTCATCTTCTTTCAACTTGGCAAAACTCCTTTTCTCAATCTGGTTTCTGAACACATTCACACACAAATTCCTTAAGTGCATTCAAATCCAAAACTACGATTGCTTTAAAAGAAAAGCATCATAATGACAAACTAAGCTTGTATTACCTTTGGAAAACTGTGTTTGAGAAGAAGGAAACTCCCAACAAGAGAATTGCCAATCGTGATATGGCCGAGAAAATGCTGAAATGGTGACCCGGGAACGTGTCAGACTCTTCTACTAGAGCGACAAACAAAAAAAGAAGAAGCACTAAGAGAGAGAAGCTGCAGACCTAACGTTGATTCCTTTAGTGAAGCAAGAAGACAAGAAACAAAGACACCCGAAACCAAACCAAAGGGTCGATTTCGAAACATCTCTCCACATAACCAAATCAGTAATGAACGCTCCAACACGATCTAGATCACCCCCATTCTCTTCATCAGCTTCTAAACATCAAGCCAAAGTAAACGCATCAATCCATTTATACTATGCTTCAAAATAACATTAAATGAAATCAAATAAACAGGGCAACAAACAAGAGTTAAACTCAGTTAAATTTAGTTACATAAATCTAGCAAAACCACCAAATTTAGTGCACAAAATTTAGCTTTGTGTGTCTGTATATGTACCTTCAAAATGCAAAAGTCTGTTCCGGTCTCAAAGAATCACAAAATTCAGTTAAATTACTCTCTCCTCATAATACAGAAGGAAATTCAAGATATATATCATAAAATTACACTCCAAATTTACTAAAATAAATTTTTTAAAAATTAATTAGATTTACAAAACGTATTAAATTAGAATTTAATTTATGAACTACTAGAGCCAGAAATATTTCCTGCCTTTTACGGAAGCACTATCTATCTCCTCATTCAAAATGTTATGTAACAAATGATATAAAAGATTTTAGTTTATGAAATTTAGTTTTTACATTATTATTCAATCATAATTATAATAACTACTTTTTTAAGTTGGCCTGTGATTAGTTTAAAGTAAAAGAGAAAAATATATAAATTGAACACATATCTGTATAAAAGCTATTTACACATCAAATAAAAGTTGATATTGTTATCTTACTCATTAATAGAATGTGTGACCACAAGGTAGATTTTAATCATCAAACATTAGTCAAGCTAAATAGAATTTATGAGCATTCATAACTAACATTTATAACCTCTAAAACCTAGTAATCAGTAATTAGGAACACTGCATTTATTCATACTTGGAGATGAAGTTGAAGGTGGTTGAAAAGGCACCAAGCTCAGCCTCTCCTTCCTGTGTCTCCCACTGTGCCTCCTCTTCTTCTGTTTCACAGCCTCCTCCACCGGACCTCCCTCCTTCTCCTCGCGCCTACACCGCCGCGAGCTCCTCGGCGACGCCGCTCGGTTCTTGCACCGGCGCCGCACTCCTGCTGCCTCTGGCGCCTCCTCGTCGAACCGCGCCTTGGATCTCCGCGCGGAAGAAGGTGAGAGAAGGAGAAGCTCCCTGAGCGGAAGAGAGCTTGTCGGAGATCGGAGGAGAGACAGCGGAGACGACGACGAAGGCTTGGCCGGCGGTGACTGAACGCAGTCGAGTGAAATTCGAAGAGGCTCGACCGGAACCGAGTTCTCGTCTTTGCGAACCGAACGCGACGATGACTTAGTTCGAGACCGGTGGTGATGGTGATAAGGGGAAGGAAAACAATCCATGAATGTGAATGTGAATTTGAATTTGAGAGACAGTGAGTTTAGTGAGATTGAAGTTGTGTAGTATGGTTTGTAAAATGAAGCGTAAATGTAGATTGGTGTGTGGGGAGCCGTTGGGAAAAGAGGGCGTTTATAGCCGTAACCTTTTTTCAAATGAGGCGGTGCAGTGGTAGTGGAGTGGGACCGTGAGGTTCAACGGTTAATGTTAGAAAAAAGTTAAAAACATTTGAGTGTGTTGTTAACGTTGGAACTTGACGCTTAGTGGAGTGTGACGTCAAAAAGTGATGATGAGATCCTCTTAGAGAGTGAGTGAGTTAGTGAGTTTCCTTTATTGTTTTGAATTATTACTATACAAACTTCAAAAATTTAGTGTGTGCAAATGTTTCAGAGTACTTCTTCTAAGTTGTTAGCAATTGTTTCTTTATTGCAGCTTCCAAGGGAGGTTGGACAATTAAGTGTGAGAAAAAAAAACTTCTAAAATTTGTCAAAGATAGGAAATGGGTGGCCATATTTTCACATAGACTAACAATAAATATTAATATTTTAATAATTTATGATCCTTGGACTTTTTTGAAAATATTTCAAATTATTTACATTTTGAGGTTTTTTTTTTAGCTTTTGTTTGTCCTTGCAAATTTAGTTTTTTTCTTGTACAGTATAGTGCAAGGTTTTTTTTTCATGTGTTGTTTGATTGCAGTTTTAGTTTTTTATTATTAACATTATTATTATTATTATTATTATTATTATTATTATTATTATTATTATTATTATTATTATTATTATTATTATTATTAACAATATTAATAATAATAGTAATTATAATAATATTAATAATAATAATTTTAATATTATTAATAATAGTAATAATATTAATATTATTATTAATAGTAATAATATTAAAAATAATAATAATCATGATAGTCGTAGTAATTATAATAATAATAATATTAATAAAATTAATTTTAATATTAATACTAATTTTAATAATATTATTAATAATAATAAAATATTAATAATAGTAATAGTAATTACAATAATATTCTTTCATCTTAGTTAGTGTTATTTATCTATTTTCTTATTCTTACAATCTTAATTTAACTTAGTCAAATAGATTTTTGTTTAAAATAAAGATTTATTCCAATCGTAATTATGAATTAAACTTTCTTAATATTATTGTTATAATCTTATTAAAAAAAATTATGGTTAATTATAGATTGTGATTAGTTTTAGTATGAAAGATTTCATTTATTGAAGTAGTGACCAATTGGACTCGAGTATGGTTGTATGGTTGAGGTTAATGCGTTGCTCATTCTCAAAAATGGTTTAGGATGTAGTGACACGGTTTAAGTTTTTGCACTACACAGTGGTCAGGGAGAATGATGAATGAGGTGAATTTGGTTTGTTTATCACACATGAAACTTATTTATCATATAAAAAATGAAATTGATTATATTAAACATTTTGAACAATGTAACATTGGTAACACAAATACACTGACTAATCAAATTGTTTAACCTAAAACATAAATTATAAATATTGTACATAACTACAAGTTCGACTGGTCCACTATAATAATTATACACCGATAATAGTGACATTGGAGAAATTCACCTAGGTATTGTCTACTAGGGTTACTTTATACACACCTCATGCATCATCCCACCTAAGAATAACAGTAAGCCTGATTTTCAAATATTTGATCAGTGTGCAGAAACTTGGTAGCAATCAATTATTCCTATACAGGTCATCATTTACTGTGACTAACTACATTCACACCGAGATTAGAGAACTTGACCTTGGTGTCCTCCACTGAGGTCACCTTAAACAATCCTCATGCACCATCCCACCCAAGAACAAAACAAAACTCAAAATTTCTAAAATTACATCACTACGCAGAATGTAAAGACCGATAAAAATAGACTTAGAGTAGAATTGGTACAATTAAAATGACATCTGAATATTTTATTATTAAAGTTAAAATAGTATAAAAATAGAAATTCAATTATTCAGGTTTCATTTTAAAAAGAACCACCATCTGTCTAAAAACTCATTTTTCCTTTCCTTTGCCTTCTCTCTAAGACTCTGACCTCCTCGCTCATCAGTTTGACGATCGAAGTCCGCCATCAAACTCCTGACAGTGAATACTATAAGTGATGTGAGTTGATTTTAGGTTGATTCATTAGGTGACACTTTTTATAATTAGGATCATTAATTCTTAAGCAATTATGGTGAGAAGTCTAAGGAAAATCCCCACTGGACATTAACTTAACAAGTATTAAGTAGATGTGAAGGTTCATTTCCAAAGACCAAAGGAAAAACACAAGTATAGGTGATTATGAATGACAATTAATGGTGCGGAATCAAGAACACAAGACAATTAATATGAACCTAATAGAAATACAATTAAAGGACAATGAATCGATTGAAATTAGCATACAACACAAATCAACCAATTAGATTCAAGAAACAACACAAGTCTACCGATTGAAACCAAGAACAAATGAACAAGACATGTTTAGAACTTGATATGGAATGGAAATGGAATTAGAAGATGAATGATAGGAAAACTTATGTGGTTGAAGCAAGGGAAGAGATTCACGCCACTTGGAAGGTGAATAGACTCCAAGATGAGTGAGGTTGCCGCCACTTGAGAGCTCCCAAAGACTCACAAGATAAGACTAAGCTAGGAGAAACAAGTCTCCCTAATTCTCACACAAATTGTGTATAGTAACTTTACTTCAAATTCAATGTATTTTTACATGAGCCAAGCACCTCTATTTATAGCTTTAGAGGGCCGGATTTAATGGTGGGAAATTTCAAATGCACACCATTTGAAAATGGCGCTAAAACGAAGTCACATGGAAGGTGTGACTTCACATGGAAAGTGTGACTTTGCTACTTCTTCTTGTAAGCCCTAAACTCCTATCCACACCTCCCTTTTATGTTTTATTTAATTCTATTCTAAAGAAAATAAAAAAGAGACATCAATTGAAACTCATCTACTAATGTTTGTGCCCTTGCTCTTAGTAATTTTCTGAGACATGATGGATGATGAGATCATGGGTTGGTCTTGGGCCTCAGGCTTGGGCTTGGGTCGTATTATGCCCCCCAAGTTAGAGAGAATTCGACCACGAATTTAGTACTCCTGCATATATCAAAGTCAGTTTGCTATCAATTAAGACAATGGAAGAAAAGAAAGGCAAACTTGACTTGGCATTTTTAAGCGTTAGGAGTTCAGATAAAGAGGTCCTATAGACAGACCATGTTGGAAAATATTGTTTGGGAATGATGATATTTTTTGGAAAAAGTCCTCTTAAAAGGTGAAAACCATTAGGAGGTATGTAAAAATCATCCCTAACATTCTTTAACCAAGATGGTGTGGAAGTAGGAACCTTGGGTAATGAAAAAGAAAGAGAAGAAGAACACCTTGGAGGCGCAAGTTGAGGCATAGCACGAGTCAACATGATTGATTTAGTTGATAAGGTATTGTGACTCGTTTTATCATGTCCTTCTTTTGCTTTCTCATTTTCTCTTTTAGTTTTCATTTTTATTTGGTCCTCATAAACCTCTTGGGGAGAGAGGGGTTTTAAGGTAACCTTGCGCCCTTGGAAGGAAAAGGACATTGTATTGGTGAGGCCATCATGTAAAACATGTCTATCATATTGTCAAGGCCCTCCTAAAAGAACATGAGTTGCTTCCATGGGCACAACATCACATAAAACCTCATCTTTATACTTTCCTATTGCAAAGTTTATGAGGACTTGTTTATTTACCATGATTTCACCCTCTACACTAAGCCATTGTAATTTATAGGGCTTGGTATGAGAGATAGTGGGTAAGGCTAACTTCTCCACAACTTTTGTACTAGCCACATTAGTACAACTACCCATATATAATCAAGGAACAAAATTCCATAAAGTAGAAAACAATTTGTCAATCAAGTTGAATCCATAGATGTGCAAAATGAATTTCTAAACCAAATGATAAGCAAGATGCCTTTAGAAATAAATGCTTTGTTGTTTTTAATATCACTTTTATATGAAACCGTCACTGTTTTTTAACAAAGCACCCTTGTTGTATGGTATCAACGTGAATTGCTCACTATTTTTGTAAAGAAGTGGTACTGTTTTGCTTCTTTTTAATAAAAGAGTTTGTTGTTTTTTTTTATCCTAATTGCATCATGCAAAGTGTCAAGAACATTCAATTTTCCACAAAAAAAAAATTGGTGGATTCAAGATAATTGAACACTTGCAATCATATGTTTGGAACTTAACATCAACTTTTACTAAAACAAGTTTCTAATTGAATTGTAAATTTCACAATTAAAAGCAAGCAAAGAGAATCAAAGTAAGGACACCTAGAACACTAAAGAACACATGACTCAAAGTAAAAAGCAAGATCAAAGAAAGGCATAACAAGTAACATATTCAAAACGAAAAATGCAGTGAATATAACAAGGCTAAAAAAAATTAAGAAGACTAATAGAAAGAACTTCAAATGCTTTGGTCCTTGACCATTCCTCCTATTGATGGAATCTTCTTTTGCTTGTTGAGATGACCTTTCAAAGTTGGCATCCATGGTCATCTTCTTATGGATTTGGGTCTATTAATAAGACTACTCGATCAGAATCTTTAATAGAGTAAGTTCATTCTTGCTCTTCTTTATGAGTCAAATTATGAACTTGTTAGGTTTGTCTCTGCATAGGATTTGCATGTGACTCTTTTGGCTTCAAGGTTAATCTTTGTTAGCTCAAGGTCCTAGTGATATAGTTAGATTTTTTTTATCAGGACTCTATGATGCAAGTTAGGCTACCCTTGAGCTTTTGATAGGTTTGGAGCTCTTAGGAAGCATCTACCCTTGAAAAATCCTTTAATTAGATATTTATGCAATTATTGGATAAATTTTTGTGTGTTTTGAAATTCTAAGTTTTGGTATGATTTAATTGTGTGATGTTGGATATTATGAGATGTGGAATATGAGAGTCAAAGGTGGTTCATATGAATGGGTAAGTTGTTTGTGTTCTTGTCGGTGACTTGGCCGCCGGTTGACTTTGGCGACTGGTTCAAGCTCCGTCTGTCTTCTCTGGAATCTGCACTTCTCTTGGTTGTTGAATGCTTTTACCTGTAGAGACAGAGAGCGCCCTTACGGTCGTTTGCACTCCGACGCTCAAGTCAGTAAGGGCTCACAAAAGCAACAATAATTCTCAGTGTAGTGTGTAAAAACAACGTCTAAACACAGCGTACCTTCACCTAGGGTTTCAGCCCCTTTTTATAACTGCACATGCATCAATTACACTTTAGATAAGCAAATATTAATTGAAAATAAGCACATTATTTTATATCTCTAACAGAAAACCACCTACCACATGCACCAAATGACCTTTAGGTGCTAAAATGCAAGCCACATTCTGTTATACATACACCTTCTTATCTTTTTAGGGTTAGCAACATCTATCAACATGCAGCAAACAGATAAAATATCTCTTTATATTTTATCTTATATCTTTATAAAATGTCTCTTTATATTTTATCTTATATCTTCATAAAATATCTCTTTATATTTTATCTTTAAGCATATACAACTTGAATTTAAATCATAGCACATCATTAGAAAATTAGGCCCATTGACCAAACAGGCCTAACACCGCTACCTTGACTCCAGGTCAATGGCCGAGCTGACTTTTACCCTACCCGAGAACCAAGTAGTAGTTGGTCCAAGACTGAGGACCGAGCTCCTATCCAGTACACAAGCCCCCCAGGCTCGAGCTGAGCTTGGCTAAGCAAAGAGGCTTTAAAGTGCTTTGGCCTTTACTGAACTGTTTTCCATAGCCACTACAGGCTAATGCTCGAATGTGGCGCATCCAGAGGCATTCCTACCTTGATCTCGCCAAGTACTGCTCTATGTGACGCATGTTCGGATAATTGTGCCCTTCTGGGCATGGTGATTCTTTCGACATACTAGCTCAGCTTTCTGCTTGGTCACGTGCCCTCGTCATCATCAACTTTTGCAAGGCACTTGCCAACATACCCCTGAACAATTAAACTATGCAACTTGAAATCATCTCACAGAGCGCCCAACTCGGGTGATCACGGGCACCTGCACAACTTGCTCATCCCTCACAGTGTCTAGTTCTCACATGGTATCGACCATGTTGTTAGCTCGACATATCCTACACTTAGCCAAATTTATGCACTTGTTTATCCTGCAGAGCACCTAAAGCTCGGGTGATACCGACTTAGGCGACTTACCTGTGTCTCGGGATAGCTTATCTACACAACTTGCTCATCCTGCACAACACCTACAGCCCGGGTGACACTGGCTTAGGCGACTTACCTACGTCTCTGGATAGCATTTTTATGTAACTTGCTCATCCTGTAGAGCACCTACAGCCTGAGTGACACCGACTTAGGCGACTTACCTACGTCTCTGGATAGCATTTTTATGTAACTTGCTCATCCTGTAGAGCACCTACAGCCCGAGTGACACCGACTTAGGCGACTTACCTACGTCTCTGAATAACTCGTTTATGCACTTGCTCACAAATTAAACAATATGTAAAGTAACAATAAGCATCAGCAACAATAATGCATCATAAGCGACATTTATTCGATGATCTCATTAAAAAACCCTCTTTAAGGGAAAAAGGGTGCCACCTTATACCACTGCACTGTTCAATAATATAATTCAGATTAACATGATAACAAATGAAATATCTCTTTATCTTTTATCTCTAGAATAATATCATAACAGATAAAATATCTCTTTATCTTTTATCTCCAGAATTAAAACAAATAAAATATATCTTTATCTTTTATCTCCAGAATTACAACAGATAAAGTATCTCTTTATCTTTTATCTCCAGAATAATATCACAACAGATAAAATCTCTCTTTATCTTTTATCTCCAAAATAATATCACAACAAACAAAATATCTCTTTATCTTTTATCTCTAGAATAATATCACAACAGATAAAATATCTCTTTATCTTTGTTTCCTTTTCTGGGCTGACCAACATCTGAGTCGAGCTCACAACTTACCTCTCACGCCCAAACACCGAGATGACCTACCTCAAACACTTGGGTCCAAATGACGAGCTCTCCTGCATGGTACACATGCCCCTTGTCTTACCTGTCACTGGGTAATCATTTACTCACGGGGCACCTATACTCGAGTGGTCGTACTGACACCGAGCTAGGTTGACTTACATGTGTTGTGCTTACGCAAATCAACAAACAAATCAATCCCACAGAGCGCCTATGCTCGTACTTATACCGAGCTAGGTCGACTTATCATGTGCCAATTCAAATAAATCAACAACGCTAAATGCATCATCTTCCAAGAACAAATTTATCACCCATTGTTCAAAAAGAAAGCATTAAGTAAGAATATCTTAGCTGAAATACAACTTGAGGTTTGCCACATTCCACGCTCGAGGAATGGCCTTAACTGGTCAGCCTTGGCTTCTTCATTCACTAATTGGAGGGCTTTCATGGTCTCCATGATTTGTTGCATGGTAACATTGTCGCTTTCTTGTTGTCCAGATATCCCTTGTCTCGTATTCCTCATATCGCCTGATAGCTCTGATCACGATTGTGGGTAGGACCTAGTTTTATCAGGCCCCATGATGGGCACCAAATGTTTTTGTCGATGACTTAGCCGTCGGTTGACTCTGACGACTAGTTCAAGCTCCGCCTGTCTCCTCTAGAATCTGCACTTCTCTTGGTTGTTGAATGTTTTTACATGTAAAGACAGAGGGCGCCCTTACGGTTGTTTGCACTCTGACGCTCAAGTCAGTAAGGGCTCACAAAGGCAAGAATAATTCTCAGTGTAGTGTGTAAAAACAGCGTCTAAAACTAACGTACCTTCACCTAGGGTTTCAAACCCTTTTTATAACCGCACATGCATCAATTACACTTTAGATAAGCAAATATTAACTGAAAATAAGCACATTATCTTATATCTCTAACAGAAAACCACCTACCACATGCACCAAATGACCTTTAGGTGCTAAACTGCAAGCCACATTCTGTTATACATACACCTCCCTATCTTTTTAGGGTTAGCAACATCTATCAACGTGCAGCAAACAGATAAAATATCTCTTTATATTTTATCTTATATCTTTATAAAATGTCTCTTTATATTTTATCTTATATCTTCATAAAATATCTCTTTATATTTTAGCTTTAAGCACATACAACTTGAATTTAAATAATAGCACATCATTAGAAAATTAGGCCCATTAACCAAACATGCCCAACACCGCTACCTTGACTCCAGGTCCATGGCCGAGTTGACTTTTACCCTACCCGAGAACCGAGTAGTACTTGGTCCAAAACCGAGGACCGAGCTCCTGTCCTGTACAATTTGAAAGATAACTAACTTGACCTGTCATATGAGTTAACCCTATCATACTAGGAGAGAGGTTATATTAAGATTATTTATGCGCATAGCTGTGTGGATTTCAAACAATGATGGAGACAACACCTAATATTTGAGTACATAAATTACAAAAGAAGAAAATTATTTTATGAACAAATATGCTTTTGTTTCTTGTATTTTTTTTATCCCTGGAAGATTTTTATTTTATTATTTATATACTCATGGTAATAACAATCTTCTCATACCAATATGTTTATTAATAACTAATAAAATAATAATAATAAATATTATTTTATTTTAAAAATACTTAATTGATTAATGTATTGTTACTAATAAAATCTGTAAGGATCTAGAAAATAACAAGAGTAGAAGTGATATATTTTAAATGATATCTGAATATTTTATTATTAAAATGAAAATGACATATAAATAGAAAATTCAGTTATCCAGGTTTCATTTTAAAATAACCACCATCTCTCTAAAAGTTTCCCTTTTCCTTTCTCTCACTTCTCTCTAAGATTCTGACCTCCTCGTTCATCTGTTTGACGATCAGAGTACGCCATTAGACTCCTGGCAGCCAAGACTACAAGACTGCCCGATCAAAATCTCTGATAAAGTAAGTTTATTTTCGTACCCTTTTCCTTTCCTCTCCTTCTCTCTATGATTCTGACATCCTCAGTTATCAGTTTGACGATCGGAGTCTGTCATTGAACTCTTGCCAATGAACTCTACAAGATTGTCCGATCAAAATCCTAAATAGAGTTAATTACCTTTAAGCTTTTGGGTAGATTTGGAGCTCTTAGTGAGCATCAACTAAAGTTCAGGTAAGGGAAGCTAGTCTTATTATTTTCAATAAAACCCTAGGTTAGAAGATTCTGGATGTGGAGGTGACGTGGTCACCAATTCCAATTGTTTTTGCTTGCAGGATTGTCTCTCTTGAAGAGTAAAGTAATATATTCACTGGAATGGTTGATTTTGAATCTGTTATGGGAATAATTTGTTGAAACTGTTTGTGATTGAGAATTGAAAGTGTTTGAATGATAATATAAATGAGTTGAACTATTCTTTTTGAATATTTTGGTTGAATTACTTAAGTGAGATGTTTGATGAGAAGTGGTTGTGTGATTTCAGATGATTGATTTAAAGAGCATATATTTGGAATTAATTATGTGTTTTAAGTAAAGTTTGAGATATATTTGGATTGTTTAGAAAGTTTATATATATGAAGTGATTGAGTGGTGCATTGATATGTTAAATGATGTATGTAATGAGGTTAAAGTGTGATCAAGACGTAGTATTTTCAGGAAAGGAAATACCATGTTGAGATTGTTATTAGGGTGTATTGATTTGTGAGTGTCCTGTGAATGAGACGATCCTGACTCTACTGATATAATGGAATCAAATAGATGAAGTTATTCAGTTGGTGAGAGTCGAAGGAGGTCCATTTGGCTGATTCTGAGGTTTGAAAGAACTGATCAGAGCATATCAAATGGATTTACCCTGTCATATGAAGATGATGAGATGATGAGATATTGAGATAATTATGTGCATGGCTGTGTGGGTTTCACAGCAGTAGTATGACAGGTGCAGGTCTCTGGATGCTAATTTCAATACACGAGTCTTCCGGAAGTAGAGTCAAGTGTCTATGTGTTGTGAGTCAGTAAAAGTCTGACATATGAAAGATGAATTTTATGAATGTAATAGACTCTTGATGGTTTGAGAAATCATATGAGAATTGATGAATTATGCTTATTAATTTGAAATTTAAATTATATCAAAACTTTTTATATAGATAGCTTACCCTGTTATTTGTTTGTGTTTGTTTCTTTATCTGTGATGATCGTGTTTTACATGGGAGCAGATGAGATTTCAGGTGATAGAGCTCCTTAGTGAACAGTTATTTAAATGTTTTGTTTTGTTGTTAAAACTTTTGATGTATATATATTAAATCCCTATGAAGAGGGATATTTCTTTTGAGATACACATATGAGAAAGTAGTATATGTTATTTGTAATTAGATATTGCTTGTTTTACTTTTATTACATTATATATGGGTAAAATTAAGGATGTTACAAAATCAATCAATAAATTAAAATTAAAATTTTGTCACAAAGTTAGTTTCAAGAGAGTTAGCAACAAAAGAAAACCATAATTATGGACTATCCTATATGAAAATTATATTAATATTCTTTAATTCCTAATTTTAAGGTCATTATCTCTTATAATTCTAATTTCACACTTCAAATTAACATTTGAACATGCAAAAATAAACTAATTTAGTAAACAATTCTTCATACATTTAGAGAGAATTTTGATTCTTTATATAGAGTTGTTCATAATAGCAATAAGTAAGTTAAATATATACAAGAGTCACCTAATAGATAAATCAATAGAGTAATAAATTTTTACTTTTAGAACAATGAAAAATAGATATAATTTTTTAAAAATTATTAAAGAAAAAATATAAAAAAAATATTAACTAACGTATAAAAAATAACTTAATATAGCATTCAAAAATTGTTAAAAAAATTAAAGTAATTCCTAAACTAAAAAGTTAACTTAAAATACTCGTAAAATATTCACTCAAACTTACAAGTCAATTTTACCACTTAAGATTGGTCAAATAATACCCTTTCTTTTCTGTATAAATATAATTTTATAACTTCACATTATTTGCTTAGTGGTGATGTATGGACATGTGACTCATTGAATCTCCTTAAATCTCCAATAAACTAGATCAAATAACATATTCCTTATATAAACTATTCAAATAGTGAAAATGAATGTAATTATCAAATACAACTAAGGAGGATAGATTCATTATGCAATTAATTCAAAGTTTTGACTTATATAACCCCTAAATTTTATAGATATTTATAGATATTCTTCTAGGCAAGGAAGATATATCCTAAGTTAGAGCATTCACTTTGGTCAAAAATAGTAGTTTTTAGCCGAAGTGTTATATCCTTTGATTGGTATTCTTCCTCTTTTATAATGGGTATCATCTCTTTTCATAATTAGGTGGAATGGACTCTCTCAATATTGCCTCCGAAAATGGTTGAAAATTTGGTTCAACATCCTCCTCTTGGCAATCTCCAAGAAGTTGATTTCTGATTTGTTGTTCAAGCTCCTCGTTGTTCCTTTGAATTTAGTTATGAACTCGAAGGGATTCCTCTAACACTTTTCTTTCTTAACTCTTCTAGACTCCTCCGACCTTTCCTCATTATGTCTCCTCATGTCCTCCATCATTCCCATCATGTTTTGTAATGCATCTGGTTCACCATTTTCTTCTCCATTTGTCATAGTGCATCGTGTTGGCCGCATTTTATTTTGAATGTATGGTGCAACCCCATGGTAGGTGCCAAAATGTTCTAGCCAAGGAAGATGTATCCCAAACTAAAGCATTCAGTTTAACCATAAACAGTGGTCTCCAACCGAAGTGTTTTATCCCTTTGATCGATATTCCTCCTCTCTTATAATGAGTATCCTCTCTTTTCCTCCATATTTGACCTTTTTTATAACCCTTTTTCAATATTAAATACTATCCTGCATATCTGGCTAAATATTTGAGATCCTCACCCCCATAATAAATGCAGGATTCATATTTTCTTATTTTCAGGAATCAATATCAAAATCGTTCACCACATGTTTGGGTTCGGCCTATAACCTCACATATATGTTACATGGTCATTAACTCTAGTGTAAGGTAAAAAAAGTAATCTAATAATGTCACAAATATAAAATAAAAAATGAGAAGCAATAAGAAAGATGTTGATAAAAAGGGACATTTATTATTGTCACTTCTAATAAGACAAATAATATATTCTTGCAGAAAGAAACTTGTAATGCGAAATAAAAAAAGAATTTGACTTCTCAATCAACAACGTGTGTCAAAAATGACCAAAATTCGTTAATAATTAGACAAAACCTAACATTAGATCAACATTCACAACAAAGAAAAACATAAAAATAAGAACTTAAATTTGATGATAATTAATTTTAATGATAAATTTATGAAGCAAAATATCTTATAACAACAAAAACATTAACATATAGGAAGATTTCTATATTAGTTGTTGATTGTCCTATACTGACCTTATGTTTAGGATTTTAACATTAATAATGCAAGAGTTTATGGTAAATATAATAACTTCATTTTTTCGATAGTTAAAATAGAAAAAATATCTAACTATTTATTTTTCTCTCTACACTTTTGAATTTTGGCTTTTGTTCGTATTCATATTATATTTTGGTTATTAATGAGTAGGTTTTTAAAAATCATTAAAGGAAAACAAATAAAATATAAACTAACTTATACAATTTTTTACTTAAAATAGCATATAAAAATCGTTATAACCTATTAAAATAAATTTATTTATTAGATACAATGAATAAATTTTAACAAAATTTTTAACTAATTCTTAAATTAAAAGTTAATTTAAAATATTCACACAAAAATCCAGTTAAAATTTTAAGTCAATTTTACCAAATTATATTTGACAAATTACACAGTTTTTCTTATGTAAATATAATTGATTTTAAATACCTAGATTTTAGATATCTCACATACATAAACATAAATTTCTTTTAAGTAAATAGGTAACTTTAAATAAATATTTTTGAAAAAAAAAGTTATTCTATAAATAACTATGCGTCGCATCAGCATGTAAATTTGCTTAATGTCAACTACTGAGTTATGTTGAAAAAGAGAAAACAAATTTACCCTCTCATTACCCAAAAAACCCAATCCCGTAATCGGTGTTACCTTTTTGCCATACTTCCACATTTTCAATTACGGTTTTCCACTTTTTTATTTCTTAGCTTCAGGCTTTTACGCACAAATATAGCACGATTACGTTTGAGTACTCGCTTTCTCGCCCCGTCACGCGTGTAGTGCGGGCGTGTGTGCTCCCTCCGGAATCATGCGGCGCAAAACACGAGATGAAAAGCGCGGTGCGGCACGCGACGCGTGGCGCGGTGGTAGTGGGAGAGTGAAGGGAGTCGCGGCACGCACACAAGGTGTTTGATTGATTAACGAGAGGGAGAGGGACAGGGACAGGAGGCGATTTTGGATGCACCGAAACAAACGCGTCAAAAGGAAGAAAGTGACGCGTGTGCGTGTACTCGTTCCCCTTCACCAGGTTCACTCCCCATTCACCAAACTGTCTCAAGGAACCATTCAAAAAAATCCCTATCCATCATCACCCACAATAATTACTCTTCACATTAGTGAAATATTGCTGATGCCTCTTACCCATCAACACTCACACTTTGTAACTACTTTAGACTTGGTCATTCACTCTTTCCCCCAAAGAAAAACTGTTATTAGCTTAACTTTACAATAATAGGAAACCAAGCATTTCTCACAATACATTGTTACAAAATAATACAAACGTGTTATCGGGATTGCGATAATCTCAAGAGCATTATCGCATCCTCAGGGTACTCAGAAACGATATAAATTTCCTTTTATATCAAAACTGTTTTTTATTACGTTCAAAATAAAATCAATTAGGTCTAAACTTTTATTTATTTTGGCTTTTATGATTTTTTATTAAAAAAGTGAGGTTGCTCTAATTTTATTTTCAATAAAATGTTTTATTTTAAATTTTCATCTTTTGAAAAATTGAAATTAATATGGAAGAAACCACGAAGAAGAAGGTAAGCGAGTGTAAGAGAGTCTATTGAGAGGAGAGTGAAATAGGTTAAAAGCCGGCACGCATGAAACCCCACCTTCGCCGCTTGTCTCGAAACTCCCGCGTGCCACGTAACCCTCTCTTTCCTTTGGGCGGCGCCTCTCTCTCTTCTTCTCTCTCTAATAACTCACACCTCACACACCATTCTTTCACTCCACCCTCTTTCTCTCTCTTCAAACCCACCGCACATTTTATATAAATACCCAACCCCTCCCCTCACCCAACATCTATCTTTCAGCACTCCCTGATTAAACGCTTTACGTCACCACCATGGTCGCCAAGGACAAAACGGTCATCAAGAATAAGAAGCCAAACAATGTCGCCGACGAGGTCCATTACCGCGGCGTCCGCAAGCGTCCCTGGGGTCGCTACGCCGCCGAGATCCGCGACCCTGGCAAGAAATCCCGCGTCTGGCTCGGGACTTTCGACACCGCGGAGGAAGCCGCCAGAGCCTACGATGCCGCCGCACGTAACTTTCGCGGCCCCAAAGCCAAAACCAACTTCCCCCCTCCCCCCGACACCGCCAACAACAACAAAAACGACCTTGACAACAACAAAAACAAAACTAGCAGCAGCAGCAGCCCTAGTCAGAGCAGCACCGTCGAGTCCGCAGCCCCGGAGCGTGACGTCACGCGCCGCCCTGTCTCTGCCCTCATCGACCGCTTCCCCTTCCTCCCGATCCAGCAGCAGCTACTCGTGACACCCGTCACTGCCGTGCGTCCGGTTTTTCTCCTCGACCGGGCTCATTACCTCACCCACCAATTCCCTTTTCGGTTCGAACCGGCCCCGGTTCAGAGTGACTCAGATTCCTCCTCCGTTGTTGATTGCCTATCCAAAAGAGAACTCAATCTCGATCTTAACCTGGCTCCTCCTATGGATTATTAAATTCCATTAATCTCTTAATTTTCCATACCCTTATAACAAAAACAGCAAAAAGGAAAGAACTGAGGAAAAAAATTCTCTTTTTTATCTAGGTAGATTAAATATTAATCTTCTTTGGTAGATACATAGATGAGGTATTAGATGTTAATTATATAAATACATATCATATATTACATCTTCGATGTAGATAGGTTAATTTTCTGTCCTTTTAGGTCTTTGAAAACAAAGGGGCATGATCTGAAATTGTTCAGATCTGGTATAGTTTTATGTGACATCTGATATGTAATTCTGGCTAATCTTAATTTTAATTAAGTAATTTCTGATTTTCACTTTCCTGCATTTTTTTTTACCTTGTGTTGTGATAATGATGAGTTACCATTATGTCTTTAATGTGACCATGGAAAAAACAACACACGGTTGTGGTATAAGAAGCTTGGTGATCTTAGTGATCTTAGTTTTTCAACCTAAGCTTTTTAGTGTAAGTTTTGGATTACTCATAATTACTGATCTCAGCAACTAAACAATATAAACATGGATTCAACCTTTAATGGCTTTAGCCTTAATGAATTGAATTCAGTTGAATTCAAGGTGTTTAAGATTTAGAAGTAAAGATGCAGTGTTCAATTACAAATAAAAACATGACTTCAAGATTTAGAAGTAAAGACATGAATTTCAACGGGAATCAAATTGCTTTTAGTGCAATATCATATACTAAATTTTTAATATAATAATACAATATATATAAATAATATTAATAAAAATAAAATGATATTTTTAATTTTATAAAATTTAAACCTAACTTAAAACGGGTAATAGCCCCATTATGGAAACAATGAGTTATACTACTGCAGACGTTTATTGACTGTTGTCATAGATTTGAAGCTTAAATGTAACAATTAAGGTTTACAAATCAAAGATAGCCGAAAATTTTAAGAGTTTAATGTTTATGTCAGGTGCAACTTTAAATTTATTTGAAATTTTGTTTCATAGACATGTTTTTAAGGAAGGTTTTTAGTGGTTTGGGGCAAATTGAGAAGTTGTTTTATTATTAAATTTATGGTTTAAAACTTGTTTGTTCTGTAGACATTTTGAGAAAGTCTTTTACCGTTTTAAAACCGAATTGAATAGTGGATGAAATTACTTTTTAATCTTATATTGCATAATATTTAGTTTGGCCATCTAATACAAGCGTTGCAAAACTAGGTTTGACTTATTTTAATTTTCAAAGAGTTAATAAATAATTATATACTTAAACATGAGGAGCTATTTTAAATAATAAACATGGATTGGTTGTTTAAATAAAAAATTTAACTTACCAAACAAATTAGTACTCATGATTTGAGTAAAATTCTTTTCAAGAGTTTTGTGTACTTTTTTTTTTTTTACAAAACTACTCTATCTCTATCCAATTAAATAAAATTTATCCTACTACAACTCATTTAAAGAAAAAGCTTGATACGTGCAAACTATAATTAATTCAAAGTCCAAGTATGCTGCTGCTAATTATCTCAAGGGAGCATACTATGCATTCATTTTGTAATAATTGGAAACATACCAACCTATTCAATTCAAATCACTTTGTTCAATTAGTGGGTTACAATAATTTTTTTTTATATATATATATAGCAGTTTTAGTTTAAAAAATAACTGATAGATTTCTTGAGTCATCCTTTACAAAAATCATCCTAATGATACTCCTAAGTCTACTATTTGATGTATTAAACAATCAATTTTCCATTAGTAGTCATTAATGAGGTAATTTATGTATACATGTATATGTTGTTTTTGGACAAATTACTTCACTTATATATGCTAATAAAATAAACTTCAGTTTATATATATATATATATATATATATATATATATACACTAAAATATTTTAATAAATTTAACCTTTTGTTTTCAATATATTTCTTAATTTTTAATTCTATGATATATATATATATAATTATTTATTTGATAATATTTAAATAAACTATTAAACTAAAGTAATTAATTTTAGTACTAAATAAGCACTAATGTTACAATATAGGACGGTAATTTTTTTTTATCAGCAACATAAAATAAAATAAATAAATAAAAATTATTTAAGGAATAATCAAACTCTTTACAAAATTGCACACAAATGAACAACGCATCATTTAGAGACTTGTTACTAACTTCGTATTAAGATAATATAGGTCAATAAATAATCTAACATACATCTCTTAGTATCGAACACAAACAAAGAAATCATCATATAGGTCAATAGATAATATGACACAATGCAAAGAAAAAAAAAAGAGAAAATTGTTATACATGTTGACAAATAACCTCACAATCATTTAATGTCGAACACAAATGAAAAAACTATCATATATGTTAATAAAATAATTTAATAACATAAGTTCCTTATAATCAAACATAAACCAATATATCATTATACAATTCGATAAAAAATCTAAGAGTACACAACTCTCAATCATAAAAAAAATTATCATTTAAATTATTAAGTATCATAAAAGTGTATTAAAATGTTTTGAGATCGGCCTATCTCTCATGCATCTTTTCAAGTTTGTCACTCAAAGTATATTGTATGTAATTTAAAACATTTGTACAGCTTCATCACAAATTTATTACATTTCTATTTTTTTTTCTATTGCATCAAATATCATTTTACCATTATTCTTATTTTTCACTTTACATCTTTAACTACTTACTTGCATTAACATAAACTAAATCAATGTCTTTTTTTTTTATTCTCAATTATCATATAAATTTTCATTTTGAACATTTATCGTCACACTATGTGGGTCTTACCATATTGATGAATTCTTATGATCAAGCACATGGTGGGTGAAGTGGTAATTTACTTGGATCTGAGACAAAAATATTATTTTAAACAAAGGATAGGAGAATAATAAAGAAGAAGAAATGGGGAGGAGCTAATGATAGAATCGGTCTATCATATTTGACTTTGTACCAATTTATGCACTAGACTTTTGACATGGGCTAGATCATGATGGTTATAGATTATGGATTGATTGCCATATTTTTCTTCCTAGTAATTCATGTAATATACTTTTGCATGAGATCAAGCTTGAAGAAGAGTTATATATTTATTAATAGTTTATTAATTAATCATCATATTTAATTTTCTATAGATTCTTTGCATAGATTTTAGTCTAAAAATTCATGTATGGATAAATTATTTAAGAATAATATAAATTGGATAAAGCTAATATGTCATTGTCATTCAAGTAAAACTAACTAAATATAAGAAATTTGAAATTAGTATTTAAGTAAAATATTTGAGAAAATCACCCTAAATACTATTTAAAGACCTAATTTAGACTAATTTCATAGTTATGATAAGTTACTGTGTTTAAGTCAATAAAATCCAGGTAATAAATAAAAGAATTAAATTAAAGAAATAAGAGAAAAATAATGAATAAGTTTTTATTAATTATAGATACTTAATTATCCTAAAAATGAAAAGAAAAATCATAAGAATATAAGCATAAGAAGAAGAAGAAAGTTTTGAACTTCTACATTAACAGAATGATATGGATTGGTTTGTGGGGGTGGGAGAATTTTAATGAGGCTCACTAGCATCATTGACCATGGCTGCATTCTTCAATTTGTTTATTTATTTATTTATTAATTAATTAGGTTAGCAGCGTTGGTGTTGGTTCAAAGGAAAGAAAGCAGCAGATTTTGTAATATCTTGTGTGGGACCCACAGAAAGCGCACCGTGTTGACGGCCATGTCTTCACTTTGAACGCCACGTGTTATCCTCTTCACTCGCCTTGCCGTCCACACATAAATAAAAATAAACAAATACATTTATTTTTAGTACTTTTTATTTTATTTTATTCATTTTCTCTCTTTTTCTATCCACTTAATAGAATAGTTACTAAAATCGTATTAATATATTTATTATATACTAAAATAACAAAAAATTAACATTCAAACTTAAACCAAATTTTTTCATGAAAAAGTTAAACTTAAACTTACATTCTAATATATTATCAAAATGTACGGTTGAATTATTATGTCATTTTTTATCATATTATATCCAGATTATTTATAAATATTTAATTTTATGTATATGTAAAGACCAAGTTAGTTAGAGTTAAATATGAATAGCATGAGATGAATGAAGTAGAAAAGAGTACTAATTTGGTAGATTAAACCAAATTATGGAAAAAGATAAGAGAAAGAAGAGTAAGATGGAAGACAGAAGGGGTGTGAGGGAAAAGGTGGGACCTAGTGACATTGCTTTCTTTTTCTTCTTGGGTCCCTTCCCCTCTTTCCTTTGGACACGCATGTATCACTTCATTTTCTTATCACTTAACAACTTTACTATTTTATATTCACACATCACGTTTTTATGTTTTTCAAATAACTTCAAGCATAAGTGCCTACCATGGTTGCCTTTTATGTGTTGTGTGAGAGAGATTTCATATTTTGTGGTGTTCTAGGAATGTTCTCCAACCATTTTCATTTATGTTTACTTATTAAGAAACACATATTGTGGCTGAAATTATGTATATATATATTACTATAAATTTTTATTAGAATAAATATTAAATAATTCTAATATCATATATTAAGAAATATATTAAAAAACATTAAACTTTAAATTTAATTCAAACTTATTAAACTGATTTATAAATTTTTTTTTCCACTTATATTATAAAAAAAATATTTTTTTATCAAGTAAGATATACACCATTACTTTTTTTTTCTCACATTAATAATTTATTTACCACCTCCCACATGCATAACTTTCAAAATTAATCCAAGTCAAACTTATAAATTCACATAATATTTAATTGTAAAATACTCCTATCATCTACTCATTAAAAATTAAACAAGGCGATGTACATAAAATTCAAAAAATTATCTATATATATATATATATTATTTTAATACATTTAATAAAATATAATAAAAAAATTAAAACTTTATAGTTTACAATTGATTTTTTACTTAAATTTCTTTTTTAAGAACATTATTTTGGAGAGAGAAAAAAAGTCTTACAAAGATTTGTATTGTTTCATTTTATTCCTAGATAGTACATCTATTTTTATTTGTTTCTTTAAATAATTGTTCAATTTTTTTAAACAATAATATCTTGATACTTTTACACTCTTCATAATTATAATGGTTACATATCAAAACGTCCAAGACAAACATATCCAAAAGTTATGCTTAGTGTTTTCAACTAAACACTAAAAGAAATAAATTTAAAGATTTTTTTCACTTAAATAATCTTGATTGAAGAAGATAGAAGAGGTGAGATCAAATTATATTGGTATAACTTTTACAAAATGTTACAATTTTTAATATCTTTTTATTAGATTATGTCTTTTTTTTTCAAAAGTCAATAAAAGTTCCTTTTAAATAGACCATATTTACAAAATAGATTGTGTTAATCTAAAATTATTGAACACCTAGTTTATATATATATATATATATATATATATATATATATATTACAATAATATATAGTTTTTACAACATACTAAAACATGAATCATTTTATCACTTTTTTTATTATTATTTAATTTTAATAATTTTAACATAAATAATCATGATGATATAAAATTATAATTTAACAATGAATTGAAAACAATTCACTTTTTTATATAAAATTGCTGATAAAATATTTTATGAAAGTTAGGTCATTCTAATTTTATTTCTTCCCAAGTATATTATAAAGTTTTTTCAAAGTAGTCATTATATTAGAAGTCTTTCTTAAAACATATTCCTTTAATGTACTTCATCAACTAATCTATTTGATATGATAGCACAAATATTTATTTTGCTATACTTGATAGATTTTCTCTTATTTTGCACAACAAATTAAGATGTGGTAGGGAAAACATGTTAACTCTCCATACTTATGTTCATAAAACACTTTTATTATCATTGATTTACCATCTTTATGTATTTTGCAAATAGATTAGATTCTCTCTTCATTAATGATAAAAAGATAATATATAACATCACCAAAAAGAATACTATTAAATAACATAAGCTATTAATAAAATTTTAATTCTTTTATTAATTATGTTCAATTTGCATATATACCATACTTTATCTTTTGGAAACTCGAATAATGCATTATATTTGAGAACAAATGCTTTAAACATTATCTCAATGCAATGAAAATAATTATCTTATCATATCAAATCATAAAATTAAATTAGATTGTGAATGTCATTAGTATTTGCATGTAATGTCCATATTTGTAAAAATTACTAATTTTCATAATGTTGAAAGCATTTTATGCTTTTGTAAAAATTACTAATTTTCATAATGTTGAAAGCATTTTATGCTTGTAGAAGTGTTCTTTTCTAAGTTCTAATAGATACATACATTTTGGCAGTGCTCTTGCTCTTAGCTTTAGGATATTTTTTCTAATGTCTTTTAGGATTGCTTATCATCTTGACGACATCTTAACATAGTGCATCTCCTGCTCTCTCTTTTCTTCTTCTTGATGGATGATTTATATAGTCGCTAGAAGAAGATAGTTGTTATAACCATTAAGCAATTTCAGTTCTTCTTTCATATCCTCCTTACGTCTAACGAGCTTCAACATGAATGTTGCATTTAATGCTCCTCATCAACTTTAAATGATTTTCTTTCTTTACACAACATCTTGAATGACTAACAATATACACTTTCCTTGGTAGTAAAGCCTTGTGTACCATCTCATAGTAAAAGTACACATCGTACAAGGCAAGTAGTTGGGTTAGAATTTAAAAATAGATGTGTCAAGAGATTTGATGGTCCTTGCAACCTTTACTCGTGTCCCAAGAGATATTTGAACATTAATGCTTAACACAAGTCTTTCTGGGATATATGTATGATACATTTTTTTTGTGTTAGACTCAAGCTTTTGTAATAATCTTCTTGTGTTAACTTAGATTTTGTTTCGAGTTAATCATTTGATGCTCTTTCATTTCTTTAAGAGATAATTTGGTTGATCTTTATGATGTTCATTTTGTTTGACGTTCTTTAACACTTAACAAATGAAATGAAAAATATGGTGAATGCTCTTTCATTTGTTCTTGAATCTTCAACTAATAGAAATTGTGGTTAATCAATAATATCTTATCGTGTGACAGAAGATGTGCTAAGATGATCTTGTCTTCATCTTATTAAACGTAGCTATATGTTTTGTTGGTTTAAGCATTGAATCAAAATAACAAGGTATTTGAACTTTCACCTTAACAATGTCTCCTTTTTTTATAGTGCTTCAAAAAAAAAAAAATAACATGAAGATTTTATAATAATCATAAAAACAAATCATAATATAACGAATAACCAATTATTTTGTTGATTAACATATTTACATCAACCTTGAGTTGTAGGATTTGATAAAATCTGCAACTCAGTTACTATGAGATGCTCTTTTTGAGTTGTAGATTTTAACAAATATCTGCAGCTCATCAAAAGTAGATGCTTGAAAAGGTTCTCCCATTTACCTTGTACATATTCTTTTCTGAACACTCTTTGATTTTGTAAACACATCTTCTACTCTTTTCTTTAAGGCTCACGCTGTAAGGATCTAGAAAATAACCTTAGAGTAGAAGTGGTATATTTTAAATGATACCTGAATATTTTATTATTAAAATGAAAAAGGACATATAAATAGAAAATCAGTTATTCAGGTTTCATTTTAAAAAACCACCATCTCTCTAAAAGTTTCCATTTTCCTTTCTCTCCCTTCTCTATCTCTTCACTCATCAGTTTGACTATCAGAGTATACCGTTAGACTCCTGGCGCGAAGACAGACTACAAGACTGCCCGATCAGAATCTCTTATAGAGTAAGTTCAGTTTTGTTCCTCTTTTTCCTTTTCTCTTCCTTTTCTTTAAGATTCTGACTTCCTCGCTTATCAGTTTGGCGATCGGAGTCTGTCGTTGGACTCCTGGTAGTGAACCTTATAAGTTTGCCGAATCAAAATCTCAGATAGAGTAAGTTCCTTGGCCCCTTTTTCTTTTGAGTTAATTTTGATCTTACTAGATTTTGTACGGGTTAGTTTTAGATTTTGTACGGGTTAATTTTGTTAACAAAGGGTCCTAGTTATATAGTTAAATTTTTATCAGGATTCTGTGGTGCAGGTTAAATTACCTTTAGGCTTTTGGTAGATTTGGAGCTCCTAGTGAGCATCAGCTAAAGTTCAGGTAAGGGAAGCTATATTTTTAAATTGCCAATAGAACCTTAAGCTAGAAGATCTGGATGTGGGGTTGACGTGGTCACCAATTTCAAAATTTTCTTGCAGGATCTCTTGTTTGGTATAGATTGGAAACTGTTTGAGATTGAAATGTAAAATTTAGATATAGTAGATGGTGTAGAATGTATATAAGTTTGAAATTGAATGAATTACTGAATGTATTTGAAAAAGGTTTGTGATGATTTTTATATATTTTGAATATTTCCTGATGATTCAGTTTATGAACTAAAATTGTTTGTGACAATTTTTAAAGTAAATTATGAGTTGATTATTTTGAGAGCTATGTTGATTGTAATCTGAATTCTGGTGTTTTTGAGATAAGTTAGTTGTTGGGTTTAACAATTGGTGATCAAACTTTAATTTTCATGTTGTGACTTCCTCATCCTTTTTATTAAATACTGTTGAATATAGTTGTAGTTGAAAGATAATTTTAATTTATTCTCCTTTTATTGTCTCTCTTTTTGGATAGTAAAACTTGATGTTATTTAGATACACTTTGGAATCCTTTTGATTCAAGACATTTATATGATTAGTGAATGAATTGTTGTGTTTTGGAAATTCTAAATTGTGGAATGATTTGATTGTTTGATGTTGGAGATTTTAATGTTTAGAATATATTTTTTTAATCAAAACATAGTATTTTCAGGAAAGAAAATACCGTGTTAAGATTGTTTAGGATGTGCATTGACTAGGGATTCGTCTAGAAGGAGATATCCTGACTCTCCTGAGATAATGAAATCATATAGATGAAGTTATTCAGGTGGTGAGAGTCGAAGGAGGTTCATATGAATGGGTAAGTTGTTTGAAAGATAACTAACTTGACCTGTTATATGAGTTAACCATGTCATACTAGGAGAGATAAGATATTGAGATTCTTTATGCGCATAACTGTGTGGATTTCACAGTGAGATAGTATGACAGGTGCAGATCTCTGAGTCTAAGTCAACACACGAGTCTTCCGAAAGTAGAGTCAAGAGTCTATGTGTTATGAGTCAGTAGAAGTCCGACATATGAAATATGAATTTTATGAATGTAATAAAAACTTGATGGTTTGAGAAATCGCATGAGAATTGATGAATTATGCTTATAAATTTAAAATTTGAATTATATCAAAACTTTTTTTATAGATAGCTTACCCTGTTATTTGTTTGTGTTGGTTTCTTTATCTGTGATGATCGTGTTTTACACGGGAGCAGATGAGATTGCAGGTAATAGAGCTCCTTAGTGAGCAGCTGGAGGATGAGATAGTTTTATTTGAATGTTTTGTTTTGTTGTTAAAACTTTTGATGTATATATTAAATCCCTATGAAGAGGGATATTTCTTTTGAGATACACATATAAGAAAGTAGTATATATTATTTGTAATTAGATATTGCTTGTTTTACTTTTATTTCATTATATATGGGTAAAATTTATGATGTTACACACACTCAACCATATGCTCAGGCAAACATGAATTTTAAGCATTTGAGCCTTCCTCTTTTAACGACCCTCTTGCTCGTTATTTTTTCCTCTTTACTTTTTATTTTTTTTAAGCATCATCAATGAAGGGGTGAATAATAAGCATAACAAGGATGAAGATATCATAAAAGTTGTGGTATAAATTCCATTGAGCTTGAATATGTTAAAAAATCAAGTAATGGGACATCCAAAGCTTTGGATATTTCTCTACGAGATGTTTTACCATGGAGTACGTAGATAGGAGATAAGACTCGTGACATAACTGATGGTGTTCAATCTCTTATTCTTGAACAACCTTCTTACCCTTATAAAGGTGTAAGAGTACAGAGAGTGATGTAGCATTGCTTGGATTCAACAGGTAAAGCCATAACATGTGACAATGTTGACTTCTTCCACAAAGTATATCTTCTTAGTCTTTTTTTTCGCATATATCATGCATCATTATCTGTGGGGCACAAAAAAAATATTCATTTGAATTATCTAAAGACAAATTGGTACTTCGTTTGCTTGACGTAAGAAGTGGTTGTCTGCATTGAGTGAGACATGACAATAATATTATTTATACTCAATACGACTATTTGTTGTCATCAGTGGGAAGACAATGAAATTGTGTTAGCCACAAGTTATGTAGTTTTCATCTGAAGCTTCCTCTACCTTTTCATGGAGTGAGTTTTGCTGGTATAGCCTTTTGCACAAAATTCGTGATTGATGTGGATTATGTATAAGACTTATAGTTGTGTCAGATTTGAAAAGTTCTTTGTATCACATAATTGATTAAAGAAACAATATTAACTTGTGTCTCGAGAGATGCTTTGATATTTGTTTTATACTTAATTTTGAACAAATCTCCTTAACAAATAAACATTCCTTACAAATATAAAGTAATTAAAGCATATGGATATTTATTTTAGTACGAGGTTTGTTTAGTATATGTGTATCGTATGATATTTGGTGCATGTTTAATTTGTCTTTATATGCATCTTTATCAAACTTTGTGAAAAGTTACACTATATTATATAATTTACCAAATAAAACACTTGTATTTTATATGATTTTGTTATTTTTATTATTTTAAAAATAAAGTACATGTTTTATACTTAAACTATTTTAAAACACTAACTAAAATTTTGAGATATTAAACTTTTGCGACACTTATATTTTATATGATTTTATTGTTTTTATTATTTTAAAATAAAATATAATTATGTTTTATACTTAAATATTTTAGAACACTAATTAAAATTTTGAGATATTGAATTTTTTTAGTTCAATTAAAAGTCTAACATCATTGAATACATCAATCTCTTAAACATCAATCAATCTCTTAAACGAATAAAATGTTAGACAAGTTAGTAAAAAGTAAAAAGTGTAACATCATATATTCTTTTACTATCAAATATAAGTTTAAGCGGTGAGAGAAATCAATAAAAAAAATCTAACATCACATAAATAATCTAAAAAAAGATAAATTATTAAATATAATGTTCTTTATCATAAAATTATATAATAAATAAAAACAATCTATCCAATATATTTTCATGATTAGATAATTCCATACTGAAAAACATAACAATAGATAACATTTTCTCTAAAGTAAATTTAATAAAATGAAAAAAATAAAAAAATTGCAATAAAAAAATAAATAATGGAGTAAGAAAATAACATTTTATTTAAATTAATACTGTAGAATAGTAATTTATTATTACTATATTGAAGTATTTTATATAACATTTTTTTCAATATCTTTTATAAACTCATTAAATTAGTAGAATTTCAATTATTTTTACACTCCTTCAAATAACACATTTTTCTTATATAATAATTTTTTTATAATTTATTATTTCCATTTTTTTTCTTTTTCTATTGCACTATTATGTTTAGTTTCCTACCAAAAGAACTCGTAGCTAAATAGGAGGAGAGATAATTGATTAGTATTTTTATTTTATTTTTGAAATTAAATATATATTATATTCATTATCTTTCCTATTTTCGAACATAAAAGAAAAAATATTTTAAATTATAGGGGAGTCAAGAAACTAGTTTCAAAAACTAATATTTATTTATTTATTTATTATATAAATACAGTTGTTTAGTGTTGACTGTGGTGGGGTTAGTTTGTAAAGAATAAAAAAGAAGAAATATGAAATAATTTTGTGGACAAAATAGTTTGTATTAACAATTAAAAATTATATTTAAAATATTAATATTTAACAGAAATTTGAAGAGATACACTAAATAAAGATATTTTTTAAAAATACTGAGCGCAAAGAAAAAAAGATGAGTAAGTTGGTGAGCACGCGCGGAGGGTGGGAAGTGGTGAGTGAGAGGAGATGATACGGCGTAGATGAGAACGTGAGAAGAAGAGTGGGAAGTTTCTGTATTGCGTAACGCATGACACGTAGAGCGCACGTGGGACCCAAAGAGCGTTTCATATTAAAGCGCCACGTGACGCGGTGCACCAAATTGGATGCTGCTGCTGCGTGTTGTCTTGTGTTGGGCGGCTATAATGCGCTTTGCCGTCACCAGTCACACTCACAACACTGTTCAACCGCCAATTTATTCATTCACTTCCTTATCCATCACCCACACATTCTCTTTTTACATTTCTACCCTTTCATCAATTTCCTCCTTAACTTTATACTTTAATACCTTAATCAATGCTCTGGATAATGAATCTCATCACCATTAAGATAAAACTTTCACATACTATTATAATGTTTTGAGTTGAGATCTCATCTATATAATTAGAATTAAGGGTATAAAAAACACACCATTGCAAAGCCTTCAAATTTTAAATAAGTTTTTTGTTTGAGAGTAGAATAGGCTTTATAGTGAAATCTTTTTATTTAAGAAAATATTGTGTTTATTTTCTCAGTTTAAATGTTTTTAATGAAACAAGAGGATAAAATGAATTATTTTTTTTATAGATCAGAGTCTTAAAAACTACATTTATTATTCTTTAATAATTTATACTCTTGTCTGTATTTAATTTTAATTTATATATATTTATTATGGTGTAGATAATAGATGAACTATACAATTCATTGGTCTGCTAACCTAATTAACTACTTAGTGATCATAATTTTGCAAAGGACTTTTTCTCTGTCAGAAGTTTGTCTACCATCTTTTTTATCAGTTTTAACTTTTTTTAATTTATTCCTTGTCAGAAATCATATACCCACGAACTTAATAACACCATTTCCTAATAGTGTTCACTTCTGCACAACACCGACTACAATGTCATAATATTTTTAGAGAGGGAAAAAAATAGATATCTTTTTTATTAACTTTCTATTCATTAAGCACAATCAGATAAGTAAAAAAAATAAAATATTTAAGTAATAAAACTATACTTGGAGGACTTTTTCCATAAACTATTAAAAAAAATAGTAAAATAATTAAATTAAATTTTTACTTAAACTAAAATGAGGTGATATACAAATTAGAAATAAAAATCAGAAAATTTATATGAATTTTTAATAAATATAAATTAATTTTATTTATTTTATTTTTTAAACAACTCTTAAAAGTCATTCTCTTTATAAGGTTTACTATTTTTTTTTTCAAAAATAATATTTTATTAAAACAAAGATAAATTAACAATATACTAATAAAACAGAAAAAGAAGAAGATTGAGACAATATAAAAATAACAAAAGAAAGAGCTAAACTAGTATTAATCTTTTGTTATATTACATTATAATATTTAATTTAGTACAATAGTTTTTAAAAAAATTAATTTGATTCATATGTTTTTTAAAAATATCTAAATTAGTTATTTTTATTAAATCTCATCTTACGGCATCAAAGACTATATGTATCAAAGAAATGTGAAATTGAGTATTGTGTGAGGTGACAAATGGATAGTGAATGGATATATTAGTAATTATATTAAAAAAATATATAAAAGTAATAAAAAATATTTTATATAACATTTTTAAATAATTATATTTTTCAGTAAATTAAAAATAAAAATTGATTGATTTAAAAAAGAAATAATAATATAATCATTTCTATCTTTTATATCAATAATTATAAATTAAAATAATTGATGATTGTAAATCTATCTTAATTCAAACATGACATATATATATATATATATATATATATTTTTTTTTTTTTTAAATTACTGGTTAGATAAACATAGTTTTATAAAAACAAGCTAATTATATCCTGTTTTATTTTTTTTATAACTTAAAATAAATTATATATATATATATAATCTGAGAAAAATAAATAAATTAATTTAGCATATAAAAATGTTTAACTTAAAAAAATTATGTATATATATATTATTTATTGGTAATATTTTTCTTTAACTTTTTTATCAAAATTTAGTAAATGTTAACCATGTTCTAAATATGCTGATTAAATCATTAAAATATATTTTTTATTATGTTGAAAAATGTATTTTTACAACTTTTAAATACATTTTATACCATGTTTAAAGATTTTTTTTTTCTAACTCGTATAGTTAACAAGGTCTAATTTTTTTTATAGAAAATAAAGAATTCTTATTAAATTTGTAAAATAAGATCAGATTGAAGACATAAACAGTAATTATCACAATTAGTTTGAAATTGAATTGAAAACATAAACAATAATTATCACAATTAGTTTGGAATTGAGTTGAAAACATAAACAATAATTATGGCAATTACAAATAAGAATTGGTTTCAAATTGGGTTCTTCATTTCATTCTTCATCTTCTGGTGGTGGTAGATATGAGACTTATAACGACAATAACAAATCTGATGTACATTGTAAAAAAAATCAATGTTGAAAGAACACAATAGAGATAAAACATACTTCATCGTTGGCAGAAGATGTAGGTCCATGGGAAGAAGCATCTTCGCTAGGACCAGGAGTCTCTGTGGAACAGGGGACCGAGCAACGATGGTGAAGGTGCTGGAGCACCTTGCTTGCATACAAATCTTGCGGAGTAGAAGCGAATAAGGCAAAAATATTTATGAACATGTAAAAATTTGTTTTTTTAAACCAACACCAGCAGAGATCATGCACATGCATACTATAATATATATAAGGTTTAATTAATTTTTGAATATTTATTTTAATTTTTTAACAAAGTCTTGTTATTTATTTTTTTATTATTTGGATGAGTAATAGTTATCTTACCTCATTATCTTGTTTACTTTTCTTCATGTGTTAAAAATGTAATGTTTTGAGATTAATATAAAACAATATTATAATTAGTATAGACCATAAAAGTTACTTAATATTTTAAATTAATTACAATATATATTAATCATCAAATCTCACATTTTATATCATTTAAAAATAGCTAAGTAAGAAAATGATGAGACAAAATAATAATTATGTCATACAATTAACTAAAAAATCAAACAACAAAGACTAAATTGAAAAACATAAGTTGTTTGAGTACTCAATAGAAAAAAAAAGAAGAAAAAAAGTAATAGTTGAAAATACCAAAGTTTATTATGAGGGACTTTGAAACTTAAATAAACCTTTTCTTAATTATTCTTTTCAACAAGTTAGAAAAGACTTTTTCTTTGTGTACCCCTTTAATTTCTAACTACACCGTTATTATTCTAAAATAACTATTTTACCCTTCGTAAAAGTGGCTTCTATATTATCCAGAAATCTTCCAGAATAAGCAAAATACGATTTCCAGAACAAAAATTTCAAAACAAAAGTTCTGGAACATGGTTTCGGGAATTCATAGAACATGATTTCTGCAATACATGAAATATATTTTGAAATGAGCTTTCAAGAACAAGCTTGTTGGAACATATATGATACATTTTGAAACAAGTTTCCAAAATGAGCTTCGCAACAAACTTTCTAAAACATTTGAAATACATTCTGGAACGAGCTTTTAGATCGAACATTTCTAAACAAGTTTTTCAGAACATATATGATAACTTTTAAAACAAGCTTCCCGAGTCTATTTGTATGGGTTGCAGTTAATAATAATGGGGTGCAGGAAGAAAAAACATTAAAAAGGAGCATTTTCTGTTCCAAGTAGATCCATTTATAATTGAATGATATATTAATTAACTTTTTAAAATAATCTTAATTAATTAGCATGTTTTTACTAAAAAAATAACAAATATTTAAAATAAATGACATAATTTATTTTATTATATTTGAGAATATAAACCCATATCAATAAATTTTTAACTGATTTTGTTAATGTGCATGATTTAGTTAATCAAAGAGAGTAATTGTTTTCTCCGACATTTCGACTTTTCCCAATTTTAATAATGACCATTTAAGAAGTAAATATTCACGTTCCTTCAAATTATTAATTGATACATGGCTAATGCATTACATTTTGGACTGATTCTCCTTGCACAGATCAATTTAGATTTGCACTTAACACATATACATGAAAGTTTTTTTTTTCCTTAATGATTTAAAATACTACCTAGAGTTCATTAAGGCACACTACTAAACACGAAGGCAATGGAGAGAAGGACGGAGGTGGAGAGAAAGAGTTATCGATGGAGAAGAAGATGGAGAAGAAGTGTACACCGGATAAGGTAATGTTGGTGGATTGTAATAAGCAATGCTCATCGGAGAAGAAGGTGATTTTTTTGTGAAACCGGTGAATTCTGGTTTTTTCTAATCCAGAAAGAATTTTCGGATGGTGTTGTCAGGAGGTTTAAAAAAGAATTGATTGCTTCTAGATTTGGATATTCATAACTGTTCCAATATGGAAATCGAGAAGGCAATGATGTTCTAGATGCACAAGTCTGAAGTGTGTGTTTTTTTCATTTGATGTCATTTTTTGAAAATAAAAATTATAAAGACACTTTCGGGTTTTAAATTTTATGTTGGATGCACGTTAGAATTAATATAGTGAATAGAAAAACAACATCTAATTTGTTCTGGTAACCCAACTAGCACTATAAGAAAATCATTAAATAGAAACTAATTTTAGATAAAAAAATAATTAATTGTTATATATTGATTACATTAGAAATTATTTTAGAGATTAAAAAAATTTTAGTTTCTAAATTAGTTTCTATTATTAATAAATAGTTTTTAAATTGGTAAGTTATTAATATTTTAACTATCAATTATTTTAATTTTAATTTTATGATTTTTTTATAGTATTTGTGATTTTAACAACAGCCAACAAATCTACAACCTGTCATACTGAACTCCAAAAAAAAGCAAAAACCAGTAATGCATACATTATTTAAAATAGGACATTTCTTTTAACACTTTCTTACATTTTTCCTGCACCTCTGTCGGTGTGAAAATGTTTAAATTATTTAAGGGTTGGAAATATTTTGTATAATCTAAAAATTTGTTTAAGCAATTCGAAATAAAAAATGTAGTATGCATTGCAAAAATCCGAAATATATCGAAAAATATATTTGAATAACAAAATATATATATCTAAATTATATAATTTAAAATATATTTTTAAATTATATAATTTAGAATATGTTTCTAGATTACGTAATTCAAAAATATATTATTGATTGTATAATTTAAAATATATTTTTGGATTACATAATAATCTGAAAATACTTTTTTATAACAATTTAAAAATTAAAAAATATATTTTAGATTATATAATTTATAATATATTTTTGGATTACGTAATTTAAAAATTCAAACAATGTATTTTAGATTATATAATATATTTTAGATTATATAATATGTAATACATTTTTAAATTACATCATCCATAATTTAAAAATGTATTTTGCATTGTAAAATATGAAATACATTTCTAAATTCAAAAATATATTATAAATTACACAATTTATAATATATTTTGGATTATATAATAAGACTGTGTTTTTAAATTATATAGTATGGAATTGTTTCTAGATTATGTAATCCAAAAATGCATTTTAAATTGTAAAATGCAAAATATGTTTCTATATTGCATAATCTAAAAATCTATTATAGATTATGTAATTTTAAATACATTATTGGATTGTATAATTAAAAAATATATTTTAAATTATATAATCTAGAATGTATTTCTGGATTATGTATTTATTTTCAGATTACACAATTTAAAACTTAAAAGTGTAATTTTGGATTATAAAATCTAGAGTACATTTTGAGATTATGTAATTCAAAATAGATTTTCAAATTAAAAAAACTAGAATATATTATTTATGGATTTGGAAATATTTCAAATTGTATATATAATCAAGAATATATTCCTTAATTCGACGATTTGATTTTTTTTTTTATCTTTTGAACACCGCTTACAGAGGTGAACAAAGAAACTATGGGGTGTAAAAAGTAATTGCCTTTAAAATAATTGCATGTGGACCAATGGCATCATCTTCTCCACAAAGGCTTATTTCTTTCTCTACTCTCCAAATATGTCAACCATCACATCTTTTACATTTTTGGATAAGGTAATTCAAAATGTAAAACCTTGATTTGAGGGTAATTTTTTCTTAATGAAATGGTACACTCTAGTGAATTTTGAGTTAGTAATTCAAAACAAATGTTTAACGTTAACATGCAATTTCAACAATTTCAAACGCAGTTACTTATTAAATATATTGGCAAACGAAATCACAACCATGAATTCCTTATACAATTCAACAAAATCTTGTATGGTATTTACCATGAAGGGACCATACCTTATTGAGACCACAATAGAAGATTCAGTGAAACACCATGTTGCTATTACTCTTTTTCTTGTTAGATATTCAAGATTTTTTACTTATTTGGGTAAAAGGGGTTTTCTTATTATAATGAAGCATAGGTCTAACCTAAGAAAGTTTTTATACATATATTTAGCACATTAGCATGTTAATTAGCACCCTGGGTAAATGTCTAATCTGAATATAAACAGTGCAAATAACTCAGGTTATGGTCTTGACAGAAGAAGAAAAAAAGCTCTTGGGTGATGGCAACGCTATTAAATAAAAGATAAGGACGTGTAAAATTCATGCTGCAGCAGCTTTATTCTTTTGTAGGTTGTGGAAGGTGCAATTGGTGGAGACATGTGTGCATGCATGTATAGATGCATACAAATTTGGTGACCATTTGAATGCCATATAAGGAAGGAGACAACTCATTATTCAGCCAAGATATATAATAATGTTCCCAAGCAACCCTAGCCAGATCTCAACTACAAATTCAATTCAAACTCTACCATTCATTGAAATGTACCAAAGTGCATGAACATTGAGAATATATTTAAGTTAGTTTACAATTTTTTTATAAAACTAGTTTTATATTTGATTTTATTTTTTTGAAATATTTACAAAAGTTGGTTAAAAATCTTGAATACATGACAAAAGAAATGTACCCATTTCACAGGTGTCAGTACTAGTATTTTCCTAGAGTCACAACCATAACAAGAGCATGGGGTGTTTGTCCCACAAAAGCTGCTCTTCAATTTTCTTCTACAAAGGAACATCAAATTGTGACACAAAGTTAAGGGCACAGAGGGGACCTCAAACTCCAAAAGGGGTCATTTTAGCATGGGGTGCTCCCCCATCCCACACCATTAGGTGTGTGTGAGTTTATGGCAATCACTATACCTAACCACAAACCCCACCAAAATGACTTATTCCATACACATCCTTATGGGTCATTCCCTTCACCCCCTCATCTGTCTTTCAGATAAGTTTACCTCCTAGGAAACAAATCTCACCCCATTAAAGCCACTTTGCTCCATCATTTAGTGTTCTTCTTTAACAAGTAATGAGGAGCACCACAAAACACCAATCTATGTTAATTGCCCCACCCCTTTTGTATCTAAACTTAGTTAAGTACTTCTGAAATTGGATATTCATTCAATTCATACCCACTTCCAATGGATTTATCAACACCAACTTTCTGTTTTATCTAAATTTCACTTCCCAATTCAAAATACTTCTTAACTATAGTCTTATCGCAATTTAACAGCTCATGAAATTAAACCCACATTAGTGGTTAAACCCTACTTAGCAACTATTATATTTTAGGTTTAGATATGATTCAATTGTATGTTGTGTTTGAAAAACGAAGATTACTTCTCTTTTTATACTTTAATTTAGTTATATAATTAGTTAAAAGTGTTGATATGTATTAAGAAGTGAACTTTAAGCCTAAATCAAGCTCATAAAACCGGCTTATGAGGTGAGATTTGCACCCACTTATATACTATGAAATTTTCTAATCTCTAGTCGATGTGAGATCTCCAACACACCCTCTCACACCGGCTCTGATATTATATTAACAAGTGAACTTTAAGCCTAACTCAAGCTCATAAAACCGGCTTATGAGGTGAGATTTGCACCCACTTATATACCATGCAATTTCCTAATCTCTAGTCGATGTGGGATCTCCAACAATATGTTAATAATTCTGTACCATATTATAATTGAAAAGAGAAATATTTTTTTTGCTGAAATATAGAAGAGATGAAACACTTTTCACCTTGTATCTTTTATTGTTCTTTTATTAGCAAAGAATGAATTTAATTAGAATGAGTACTTAAGGGGTGTTCCAACTCTTATACAAAACCTGTAAAAGACTACCAGGTTTGCTCAACAAAGTTGTTGTGTAAGGATTATGGCACAATAGTAGATGCAAAGTTGTTGTTGGTTTTAATATGTTAATTCTAGTGGTATGTAATGGTTTGGATTGAAAGCTAGGAAGTAGGTTTTATTGGTAAACAGACACCTCCCCAATCCACTGGCAGCACAAACTCCAAAACTAGTCAAGCTATTTCACAACTAAAGAAGACATGGTTAATCGTCCCTCCTCACCACCGCACATAACACTGTTCTCCAACACCACACCTCTCCTCTCCATGTTGTCCCTAGTTGCCATTTTATTATGTAACTCCTGCCATGCTACAACTTGCGCTGATGGTCATGCTTTAAAACTCCATAACATACTGAACAAGGGTCAGGTTTCCCTACTCATAACATTTCTAAGGGACTTATACGTAGAGCTAACCATAAACACCATCAAAGCTTCTTCCTTCCATACCCATTGGTCCTCAAAATCCTTGACTAAGGACTTGTCCTCAATCTGATGCATTATCAGTTAAGATCCTCCATTTCCCACTCAAACAAATCTCTCATTCACACCAACTCCCATCTCCATACTTGTTCGTCCCAAGACCCTAGTTGGTGTAAAGTTGCTTGGCTAGACACAGAAGTTGAATAGAATCTTGGGAACCTTGCTTTTAGAACACCGCCTTCACAACAAGAATCCTCCCAAAACCTGATACTCTTCCCCTCCACGAGCATCCAAGAGATCTTAACTTCAAAGTTCACTGATACAGAAAGGCAAAACGAGTGCGACTATTTTAAATTTATAAGGGTGGCTATATAGTTGCATTTGATTAGCACACACTTGTAAATCGAAGAGATAAGAGTGAGGCTATATAGTCGTACTTGTAAATACTATTTATAAGTGCGGTTATTTCTTATAGCCGCACTTGTATATGCCAAAAAAATTTAAAAAAAAAATCAAAAAATTTAAAACACCGCCAATCTTGTGTGAAGGCAACGTTGATGAACAGTGGCACGGGAGCGCCAACAACGACAACGGTAGTGGAAGTGGCAGTGGACAGGGAAACAACGACGAAGCAAACCAAAAACCCACGAAGGCAATGAAAGAGTATTGACCAATGCAAGGAACCAAACAATGTAAAAAAAACGAAAAAATTTATACATGAAGAGTGGCACGGGAGCGCCAGCAACGGCGACAGCGGATAGGGAAGAAACGACGGAGCAACGAATGCCAGCCAATGAAATAATGTTTCGAGATGAAGAGGAAGAAAGAGAGCTCAAGAAACTTACATTGACACAAATGGAATGCAGATGTAGCAGAAGGAGATGAACTAAGAGTGCAAACGCGAAACGAAAGCAAAGACGAGAAAGAAAGTATGAAAATGTGTGTGGCGCGCTTCAAAATTTAGGGTAAAAAAGAATTTACGAATGCGGCTAAAGGTAAAACCGCATTCGTAAATCAAAACGCTTTAATTTACAAGTGTGGCTATACAAATAGCCGCATTCGTAAATCAAACGTTTTGATTTACAAGTGCGGCTATACAAATAACCGCATTCGTATTTGATTTACAAGTACGACTATACAAATAGCCGCATTCGTAAATCAAAATAATTTCAAAAATGCCATCGCATTTTTTACGAAAGCGGACAACAGAAAAGCCGCACTAAATAAAGAGTACCCTTTTCTTCTTTTTGCACTAGTGGTTATTCCCCTACTTCTCAACCGACCATACCCTTTTTATGACCCTTCACCTAAAGAATTCCTTCTGCTTATTAACTTAAGGCTTATTCACCCCATACTTAAATATTTTTTAGTGTATAATTATTAAAATAACATTTACATTTTTTAGTTGTAAAAAATAACATTTTTCTCTAGTTAATATAAGGTCATATCTCATCACCAACATATATGATGAAGATCACTTGGATACATTACAAGAAAATCATGAAATAAAAACCAATTTTAGAGATAAAAAATAATTAGTTGCTATTGTGACTAAATTAGAGACCATTTTAGAGTCTGGACATTTTTTTTGGTTTCTAAATTAGTTTATATTATTGTTAAATAGTTTCTAAATTGGTATCTAATTAACTACCAATATTTTAACTACTAATTATTTAGATTCTAAATTTAGTAGCAAAAATCTAAGTAGCTAATTAGATATCAATTTAGAAACCATTTAACAATAATAAAAACTAATTTAGAAACCACAAAAGTTTATTTAATTTATAAAATGATATCCAATTTAGTCACTATAACAACTAATTATTTTTATAACAACTAATTATTTTTTTTTATCTAAAATTAATTTTTATTTCCTGATTTTCTTTTAGATACATCTTCAACTTTCTTTGAATACAAATTGAAATGGAATAATAGATTAATTGAATCTATATATTATTGATGAAAGCATGAACACCTAGACCCCACTATCATAAAAAGTAAAACTATTTTTTCTTGTGACTTAAAACTTAGGAAGCAAGCAGTTATCTTTAATTGCAAACGGTTATAAAAAAAATACTTCTTTAAACGCTCCTACAATGTATCTACTCATTTTCTTGCACTTTCTTAAAATTTGGAAAAATGTAAGTATTTAGTTAAGTGTGATGGGTTGTGTGGTTTCCTCGTTCAATAATTTAAAAATAGTATAAACTTAATGTTAGTGAAAATGACTTATGAATTGCTATTAACAAAAAGACTAATTCGGATGCTGCATGAAAGAAGAAGAGATAATGCTGGATTTGAACAATGAGTGAAACCCAATTAATTAGATAATGTAACCTAAAATAGAACAAATAGAACCATCTAAGGAAACCTATGATAATGTCTCACGCAAAGTTCCCTCCTCACTTTATCACAACAATGAAGATCTCCAACTCAGAACGCACTACATTGAAAGAAACAAAGCACATCTCTATAGGGAGGAATTTGCAACAAAAATACTTACGTATTCCTTTAGAATTACTCTATTGTTTTCATCGTCATATACAAGTATGGCTCCAGTTTTATTAGATGATGTTTACGAAGAAGACAAGTATCCACTGCATTTTGATATTTTTCTTTTAAAATATAAAAAGTGACTCAAAATAAGATATATGAACTATATTTTCAAAGTGAAAACTTTTATCGAATTTTACTTCAAATTCTAAGCTAAATTCTCAGTCAGTTACACTTTCTACGTAATAAGAGGTGTATTCTGACTTAGAGAAAAAAAAAATAACATAAAAGAGAAAAAGACATGTAAACTAAGCAATGTAAGTGAAGGACAAAGAAGAAGAATGCTGCTAAGAAAAAAATATAAAGTGAAAATGTAAGGAGAGAGAAAAAGCAAACACACTTTTTTTTATGAATATGATTTCCCCTAACATTAATTGGAGTGCCTCCTCGTGATTCACGAAAAAATCTTTATCTGGATGAACAATTTTCTATTTACCCCAGAATCAAGCAAATTAATAGAGCACCGCATACAATAAATTTTGAGAGAATATATCATCTTAAATTTCGTCACGATAAGCACTGCATGGTTGACATGTGTAAGCATCTGCTGAATTTGCTTTGACACCAATGGCCAACACAACAGAACAGAACAACAAAAAATCTAAATGATGATTCCATATGGCAGAGAATGAGATTAAGGCACGTATTTACTTACTACAGTGGTGATAAGATAGTTAAGCCAACGAAAAATCCAAAACAGAAAGAAAAGTTCAACATTGCATTCCATGAATCAGTTTCCCTTTCTTTCTCTACATAATCCTCGGAACAAAAGATCAAATCTAATTATAATGGACACAAAAATTACATAATTAATTTTGACAACATTGAACAAAATTCAGAAAGCAATGAAAGTACTCGAAACAATAATAACAATAGAAGCCAAGGATATGTTGCTTGCTCCGACATGTATTTACACTTGGTAAATCCTCGTCACAGATCCCACCATGCATCTTTTTGTCATCATCTTCAACACGTATTAATAATAACCTACATCAGCAAGTCATTAACCCACGCCAGATCTGGGGCTATGACATCATCAACAACCCCACTTTCTTCCCTCGAAAACCTTCCATTCCCATTAATGGAAAAGCTTCTACTTCCTTCCCTCAAAAATCTTCTATTCTCATTATTGGAAAAGCTTCCACAAGTAGCTATGGTTGGTGAATGAATATTGAACTGTTTGTTATCCTCAGAGACATCAAGCCAAGACAGACTGTGAGGCTTTGAAGCAGACACATATGAAGTCTCGCCAAAATTCAAACCCTCCATGGAGCACATAAGCTCGGAGAACACATCCTTGTAGCTCACAACACCATGACGGTGGCTAGGCTCAAACCTAGAAGGGGAAGAGGAAGAGGAAGAAGGTGATAAAGGAGGAGAAAAATGAGACATGCCAAACAGGGTAGAAGTTGGTGAACAAGTAGATGAGCAATGACAAAACAAACAGCAATGGTTACTATTATTATTATTATGATTATGATTATGAGGACTCATATTGGTGCACTTTTTCTTCTTGATACTGTCTTGGGGAGGCAAAACCCTGAGTTGGCGAGGGGTGTGAGCGAAAAAGCAAACTTTTCGCTTGCAATTCTTCCCATCCTTGCAAGCCTCAGTTCTATACCTAGAAGGGTGCAACCAGCACTCAAACACCCCATGAGAGAACTCACACGCATCGCCGCTGCTACACTGCCCGCGCCGATACTCTGGACACACCGTCCCAGAGTAATGAAACCGACGAGGGTCACGGCGGCGAGCCTTCTCGCCGGGGTGTGCAAAAGGACAGTCTGTCCAGTCATGGCTCCGGCTGCGAGTGCACCGACGAACCTTGAACTCGAACATGCGGAATTCGTCGGAGGCATAAGGGTCTCCGACATCATCAGAGTCGTCGGAGTCCATGGATTTGGTGTTGGGGAGGTATTTGTGGAGGAGGGTGTCGTCGGAAAACATGTCGGCGGCGGCGCGGCGCATGAGGAGCTTCCTTGGCGGGATGTCAATTTCCCTTAGGGATTTCTTGAGGGAGAGAAGTTGGTGAGAGGGTTGAAGTTGGAACTTGTGTTCTGAACAAATGGTGCTCATATTTTGGTGTAGTGAAGGAAAGAGTGAAGCAATAACAATACAAAAAAGTGTGTGGAGAATGGATATTGTTAGAGGAATAAGGGTGAGTTATATAGGGTGGTTGAGGTGTTCATCACAGAGAGAGAAAGAGAGAAAGAGAGTGAAGGTGATAGATATAGGTGGTGAGAATGGGCGTGGCTGCATAGCATTTGGTGTAACCATGCAAAAGAGGGTACGTGGCAGTGTCACAATTCGTTGCAGTCATGTGTTTGGGTTATGTGTAACTATGTTACAGAGCTGGTTTGATGAAGTGGCATCATCACACGTGGAAGCTTGAAGAAAGTTCTAGATCATGTGCTGAGCCTGCCCAGAGAGAATTACTTTAGTTTTGATTCAAACCCTAAACAAGTTTCATTTCACTATGTTACTGTCCCCAGACAAAATCATTAATGATATGTCTAGGGTTTCTTTTCCTTTCTTGCCATTTTCAAACAAATAGTAATATTATTAAGATGGTTATTTATGTCAGTCTGAGACAAAGAAATCAAAGTATTTAATATTTAGGAAAGATCATAATTTTCTGTACAATCAATTTATTACAAATTTTAAGAGAGTTGGCTTTTCATTAATCATTATATTCAAGTCAATATATGTTCATACAATCATAATAATATAAAAAGATTTCAATATTTAATTCCGGTATTGTCACTAAAAATATTGTATGCTGTAATTTATTAAATCTAATCGTTACAATTAGCAAATAATAAATGAAACTTTTTTAACTATTCATAATTTTAGTTCAATTCTTACGTAATTTTAGCCCTTTAATTTCTAATTATCCATAATGTTATTCAATTTTTCAGTTTTAAAAATACATTAAATTATTATCAAAGTATATCAAACAACAAATTTCTCCCTCTCTTACTTCACAGTACCATACGTTTCCCAATTTTACACGTTATATCCGAAATAATAGAAAAATATGAATAACCGAACTTAAAATTGAACAAAAGTATGAATAATTGCGTAAAAGTAGTATGAAAGTAGTATGAAAATTATTTATCAAAATTACAGATTTTATAAAATATAAGTATCAAAATTGCAATTAAGTTTTTAAAATATTCGTGTATATACTATTTATTTATTAAAACAATAGTTATAAAACAATAAATATTTTAGCTATATGAATTCAATCCCAATTAATTAAACTTAGGTGTAACATTTTCATACATAATAGTGGTTAAATGTGTAATTTACAAAATTTATCAAGTTATAGCCTGAAAAGGGTATAATTAAAATATTTAGGAGCTGCTGACTTTTTTCCAAAAATAGAAAAAAAAATTGTATGTAATTGTTGACTGGGTTAACAGTGTTAATTCATTGCCATAAAAGACAAATCATTAGTCTTTGAAAAATTCTTTTGAAAAAGTCCATTTTTAAATATTTTAATACAATGATTAAATGAAAATAGATGAATTAAGTGTAGCTGAATAGAGTTAATTTTTACAATAAATTCCATGCACTGTTTTTTTTTTCTTGGTTTGCATTATTTTTTGAGCCCATTGATTCCATTGAAATAGAATATTTAGGCCCATCGAAGAAATGAATCCCTTCATCACATCACAGTGACCCTAACCAGCGTCACTGCTTTGGAAGCTTTTCACTGTAGTTTCTTTCCCTAGAAAGAATATTTTTCAATCACCATGATTGAGGGGGCAGCCATGACAGTTGTTGAATATGCACTGGTTTTGCTGCTCAATTTCATGTGAAGTAAGAACTAAGTTCGAGGTTAGGTAATTTCATGGGAAGGGTGAAGAGAAAGTCAGAGTTTTTTTTGTCATTTTTCTTCCACCCCAATTATTCCAACAAAGACAACAAAAATGGACAAACTTTCTTTCCTGTGCCAGTGTAAAAGATTAGATAACTGTAATTGTCAGTCACAGTTGTTTCAGAATCCTAAATCAACAAGATTCATAAAAACTTTTTAAAACTGGAGTTTTCTACTCATTTTAATCTTTCTATTAGGTGAATCATGGTTTCTTTAGATTCTAATGATATTATGTAAATACTACATTTTGTACATAAAAAATAATTTCAAGTCTTTGTTTTAATTTTAAGAAGTATTGTAAGAGTATCACATGTAGAGAATAATTATTTTTTTGAATGTCACTTAATCTTTCAGGATAAACAGTTTTAATTTATTAAAGTCAGTCAGTGTTAGTAAGATGGAAATTTAGTAAAGGTTAAGCTAATTTTTTTTAATCGATTAATTGAATGTTTGTTTTAGAATTCGATTAGTCATAGTTTTGTTTTGGAAATTTGTTTGTTTTGGAAATTTGTTTGGGTGGAATGAGGAAAACAAGTATTATAAATGGTTATTGTTTTTGCCGGTTGACTGGGTTGCCAGTTGACTTGAATGCTCCTTCTATATCTATCTCTTCTGGAATCGAGCTCGTAAATCCTTGTCGCACTAGAATAAGATTTCGCTGAGACAGAGGGCGTTACCTGTTGAAAGTGTCTAAAAAATAGCGTACCTTTACCTGGAGACTTACTCTCCTTTTATTGCCGCCTATGCACTATGCAATCATTCTCCTTGGAGATAAGCAAATCTTAACCGAAAATATTCTAAACACATTAATCTTGTACCTTGTACCTGTAACAGAAAAACCACCTACCATGGACACCAATGATCTTCAGGTACCATTCGTAGGCCTTTTCTGTTACTATGCATCTCCCTATTTTGATAGGGTTTTAGCAACTAGCCATATGTAACAGATATGCAATAGAAAAACACAATAGGAAATATCGTCATATACCCATAACAAACATAATAAAAAAATTATATTTACCGCTCCAAACATATCTATAAGTGGATGCATATATAAAATTACTCTACGTAACGACACTTTCTTGCGCTTTGGGCCTTCCCTAAAAGGCCATCTACCCAGGGCCAATGACCGAGCTGACCTCCCATATCTCAAAGAACCAAGCATAGAAAAATAACACCGAGAGCCGAGCACTGGTCAGTACATAAGCCCCCAGGCTCGAGCTGAGCTTGGCTAAGCGAAGAGTCTCTTGAGTACCCTTAACGCTGACGTGACCGTTTCTCAGAGGTAGGTGGGGCACGACGTTCGAAGCATTTTTTGAAGTGACATGTTATTGTTCGTGGCCCCCACATACACACGTGTCTTAGCACCAATGGCAGCGAAACTCAACCATTTCGAATTCCTTCCTCTCTTAGAACTTAGTTGCATAAACACTAAAACCCCTAAAAAAAACCTTCAAACTTGCACCTTTTCCTTCTCATCGTTCAGAGCTCCTCACTCATTCCTTCTCATGTCTTCAAGCTTTTCTTCTTCTAACCGTGAAAGGTACTCCTTTTCTCCCTTTGTGACTATTCATCTTTTGCAATTGCATGCTCTGCCTGGACCACCATCTGTTTGCACCCATTTACGCTTATGCTTGATTTTGATCATTCGCATGTTGTCGCTTGAATTCTTAAATACTTGTTTAGGTTTCGCTTTTCTGTTCTTCTGCATGAATTTATACTTGTTTGCTTGTTTCTATACTGCGTTGGGTCTGAGCTATTTTTTTCTTTCTGCGGTGATTGTGTTTAGATGCAACCCTCCATGGATTATAAATCCTTGTATCTCTGGGCACCGCCAAACCTCCTTTCCGAAACCTCTTCCTACACCTCCCATGAAAAGATAGTAATCCGTAGGAAAAGTAAGTGCCACTTCGGCAAAGAGGATGATTGGATTTTCCTAGACCCTTGTGCGGTAGATGAGCCAGTGTGTTGTGATGAAACCATATCTCCCAACAAACCCTTTTGCTATTTCTATGCCATAGTTTTGAAGAGAGTCCTTCTCCGTCTTCCTCTGTCTATTTTTGAAAAAGAACTCTTGACCGAGCTTAATGTAGCTCCTGCCCAGCTACATCCCAATAGCTGGGCATTTTTTCGTGCCTTTTCTATTCTTTGTGACCAGTTCGGTGTCCCACCCTTTGTAGACATGTTCCTTTACCTCTTCGAGGTAAAGAAACTAAACCGCCAACTCTGGGTCTCTGTAAATAGTATCCCTGGAAAGGGAATCCTTACCCTCTTCCAATCCTCGTATAAAAAGTTTAATGGCCACTTCCTCAAGGTTCGAGCTAACAAGAAGCACCCTGATATCCTAGATGGTTTTCCCCTATATTGGACTGAAAAACCCAACTCCAAGCTTACTCGACGCCTAGACAAGTTAGCTCCTGCTGATAAGGAGGTTTGCAAATTTTTCACAAGCCTCCCAGTAGCCTTCAATACTGCCCACCTCCTAGCCAACGAATTTGATTCGGACTCTCTAAAGAGTTACACTGGTATACCTTTTCCCCTTTATCCTTAGAGAATAAAAACTTTGCTTACAAGACGTAACCACTTTTTTCTGTATTTCCCTTGCAGATAGGATGTTAGCTCGTTTTAACAAGGATGACCTGCTGAAGATGGCCACCAAGGCAAAGATGGCCAGCCATTTGCCTCTGAAGGCGGCAGTCGCCCCCACTTCCTTCGAGGACGACGAGGACATTGCCTCGGTCTCCGTTTTTACCAGGAAATGAGGGAGGGCCCGTGTCATCAGCCTCCTACCTTCCCTTTCTCGGGGCCAGGCGACCTCGAACACGACCCCTTCTCCACAACCCTCTACCGCCCTTCCCGCCACAATAGGCCATCTTGAAGGGGGTGCGGAGAGCTAAAGGAGGAAGGGTTTGTGGGACTCCTATGTTGATATCACATCCTACCTGGAGGACTCTTTGTTGCACCCAGAAGATGAAGAAAGAATGGGTGGTCACGGGGGCCACCACCTGCTACAATAGGCTATGATATGAAGCAGTTTGGGCAGGCTTCGGCCACAAGATGCGTGGTCGTGAAGAAGATGCGGAGCCAAAAAGCCGCCATCGAACAGGAGAAACAAGAAACTCAACAGAGGATGGCGAGCTTGCAACAAGAGATCCAGAGCCTCCGAGCCCTCCATCAACAAATTGAGCAACTTCTAGAGGATAAAACTAAGGAGGCCGCTGAGCGTGAGATTTGTCTGGAAAACCGCCTGTCCAACTTGCAACAAGAGCTTGTCCAGAAGGACAAGTTCATTGCTGACGAGGTCGAGGTCTGCAAAGGGGAAATTGCCCAAGATCTCTTGGTGGGATTCAAGGTTGCTGTCGAGCAAGCCTCCAGCCTCCACCCGAGCTTGGACTTCTCACAACTGGGGCCAAACAAAAGGGTTGTAAACAGGCAACTAGCAGAAGAGTAGGAAAATGACCTTGGTGTAATTATGAACTTATTTACATACTCTTAACTTTTGTTATGATTTTCATATGCTTATGCTTTAGTTATTTGCTTACGTGTACCGTGGTCGTCTTTCGACTAGCTTGAGCATAACAACTTATACTGACGCACATGCACTTAAGTATAACAACTACATATACAAATAACTTACTACTTACACCAACTTTTTCCATCATGACATAACAAGGATTCAAACTTAAAGAAGAACTAACCTTTCATTGGACCATACTCCGTAGCTACTACGAGATAATGCTCAAACTCGGTGTATACAAATGCACTCCACAAACTTGGGCAAGGATCGTATACCTTGATCTTGCCAAGTATTGTTTCTTATTGCGTGTACTTAGACAACTGCTCCTTTCTGAGCTTGATTTGTTCTTTCTACGTACTAGCCCGACTTACTATGCGCTTATACAACTTAGTCGCAATGCTCTTTTGCAGAGCGCCTACTTGGAATCTTTCGAGGAAGGTCGACTTACCTGCCAACACAGAATCAATTTACACACAAGACGTCTACTCGAGTGTTTCTTTGAACACCGAGCTAGTTTACCATGCGTCAACTGAATGACCTATCTATGCAACTTTACTGGCCCCAAGAACGCCTAGACTCGGGTGATTGCTTTCACACCGGGCTAGCCTGACTTACCTTGTACTGGGTCAGGTGATCTATTAGTGCAACCTTACTCATCCCACAGAGCGCCTAGACCCGGGTAATCACTTTCACACCGAGTTAGCTCGACTTATTTTGTGCCAGTCTGGATGAAGCATCTGTTCAACTTTACCTGCAGTGCAAATTCCCAAGGAAGGTCGATTTATCTGCCAATGGTAATCAATTGTTCACACGACCTTTTCTGGAAGAACTCCTCCGAGGAAAAGGTCGTCGCATCATGCATCACAATCAACAAGAAAAACAAAAGAAAGCAAACAACATCTTGAAAACAACCTTTTATTAGGTGACCTCATTAAAAAACCCTCCCCAAGGGAAAAAGAGCATCACCTTTTCAACACCATATTGTTCAACAAAAACTATCAATTTAACTAAAATAAAACTTAAGATTAGCAGCGTTCCACGTCCGAGGAATAGGTCCTCCCTCCAAGGTTTCTAACTTGTATGCAGCATTCCCAAGCACTTTAACTATGCAAAATGGTCTTGTCCATTTTGAGACAACTTATTCACCAAGTCGACAACCTGGAATTGCTGAGGTCTGACCTTGGTTCTTTGTCTCAGCTTGACTTTTCTTTTCAGTGCTTCTGATTTAATATGTGCCTGCTCCCGGACTTCATCTAGTAAGTCCAAGTTCACCTTCCTCCCCTCATTGGATTCTTCAGCAACGAAATTCTGAAACCGGGGATAGCTCTCATGAATGTCTACGGGGATCATAGCATTTGTTCCATACACCAAACTGAACGGTGTTTCTTTGGTAGTGGACTGAGGCGTGGTGTGATAAGCCCATAGAATTTGGGGAACCTCCTCTGCCCAGGTTCCCTTGGCTTTCTTTAACTTTCTCTTCAAGCCTCTAAGCAAGACTTTGTTGGCTGATTCGACTTGGCCATTTGTCTGGGGGTGTTCCACTGAGGCGAATATCTGTTTTATTCCAAGCTTCGAGCATAGTTTGCCTAGTTGCCGACTGACGAACTACATTTCGTTATTTGACACCAGATATTTGGGAACCCCAAAGCGGCATACTATGTTCTACCATACGAAATGTTGTACCTTGTGAGCGGTGATTTGGGCAACGGGCTTGGCTTAAATCCACTTGGTGAAGTACCCGATGGCCACCACAAGGTACTTCATTTGACGTATGGCTAGAGGGAAAAGACCTAGAATGTCTATTCCCCATGTATGGAATGACCATAGACTATAAATTGACGGTGGCTCCTCTGCCGGTGCATGGTGCCAATTAGCGTGTTTCTAGCACTGCTCACATCGCTGAGTGTACCTTCCACAATGATGTGAGTTGATTTTAAGAGTTTTCATTTAGGTGACACTTTAGTTTTTGGATTGAGATTTTTAGGCAATTATGAGTGAAAACCTAAAAAAAATCCCCACTGGACATTAACTTAACCAAGTGGTTAAGTAGATGTGAACAAGATAAGACTAAAGACTAAGAGGAACAAGCCTCACTAGCATCACACACAAATTTGTGCAGAGTAACATTTCTTCTATTCAATTCAACTTGTCAAATACACTAGGTAGGCCTCCTATTTATAGGTGAAGGAGCCTTGGAGAACAAGCTAAAGGGGTAAAATGGGTAGCCTTAGTCAAACCCGCATCCTAAGTTTGTCCTTCTAGAAACTAGGTCAAAATGCCTTCAAATGGGCTAAAACAAGATAAAATGCTACCCACACCCCCTATTATGCTAAAGGTACCTTATTCTAGCCTATATTTGTTATTTGGACCCCCAAAGTGAGCCAAATTATTTACAACATATTTGTATCTTATAAGAAGACCAAAAGGAAGAATAGTTGGTGTGATGGTTTATGCTCAGCTCTTCTGGTGAGGTCCATGTGATCCTTGGTGGGTTTATGAATTGGTTGTTGAGATGACAGTTCACCATGTGCTGTCTTTTGCTTCCTTGGTCATCTTCGTAGCTACTTGGGTTGTATCATGCCCCCCAAGTTCAAGAGAATTCAACCTCGAATTCAGAACTCCTGTAGATAACATAGTTAGTTTGTTCACATATAAGATAGTGCAAGGATTGGGATGTGAACTCAACTTATGTTCTTTAAGTGTTGGGGTGCATTAGACGGGGTTCTATTTGTAGACCAAGTTTTAAAAGAATGTTTGGGAATGACAAATCTTTGTGATGAAAATCCTCTTAAAAGGTGGAAACCTTTAGTAGGTGTTTGAAAATCATTCCTAACATTCTTTAACAAAGATGGTGTGTAGGTAGAAACCTTTGGTAATGAAAAAGATAAGGAAGAAGGACACCTTGGAGTTGCAATTTGTAGCATGGCTCGAATCAACATGATTGATTTAGTGGTGGAAGAGGATATGTTGTGACTCGATTTATCTTTTCTTTCTTTCTCTTTTTTCATTTTCTCTTTTTGTTTTCATTTTTAATTGGTCCTCATGAACCTCTTTTGGAGATAGGGGTTTTAAGATAACCTTGTACCCTTGGAAGGTAAAAGTCATTTTGCTGGTTAGACTATCATGTAGATCTTGTCTATCATATTGCCATGGCCTTCCCAAAAGAATATGTCTTGCTTCCATTAGCACAACATCACATAAAACCTCATCTTTATACTTTTCTATAGCAAAAGTTATGAGGACTTGTTTATTTACCATGATTTCTCCTTCGACACTAAGCCATTGTAGTTTATAGGGCTTTGTATGAGAGATAGTGGGTAAGCCAAGCTCCTCTACTACTCTTGTACTTGCCACATTAGCACAACTACCCCCATCTATTATCGTGGACATAACTTGTTGTTGATAAGGCAGCGAGTGTGGAAAATATTTTCTCTTTGGGTGTCATCCAAAGGTTTTGAAATTGTCCCTAACATTCGCCTTATTACCAATAAGTCACCTTCACAAGGTATCTCACATTCATTATCACTAGAGGTTTTTGAAGGGGAGGGGGAGTTAGACCTAGAAGATTGATCACTATGTTCACTTACTACTTGCCCCCCTTAACCATCATGGTTCTTATGGTTGGACAATCGACCGCTATATGCCCAAAACCTAAACATTTAAAACACTTTTTACTTGAGGTTTTGGGAGGGGACTTAGGTGTTATAATGGAGGGTTTAGAATCCCTAGGGTTGTAAGTGGTCTCTTTTACCAAATTGGAGGGAAAGGTTTTAGAAGAGAACTTGTTTTTATTTTTCCAAGAGGAGTGGTATAAGCCATCATTATGAGAATTTTTGAAAGAGGTTTTCTTTGATATTTGTCATTCAATCTTGATGGAAAGGTGAACCAACTTTTCTAAAGAGGAGTACTCATAGAGTTCTACCACATCTTGGATGTATCTTCTCAAGCCACTTACAAATCTAGCCATTTTGGACTCCTCACTTTCATGCATGTCAATTTTAGTTAATGTTGTTTCAAGTTCTTTAAAATAATCATCCACACTTTGTGTTCCTTGTTGAAGCCGTTAGAGCTTCAACAAAAGCTCTTTTCAATAGTGTGGAGGAACAAATCTAGCGCGCATGCATAACTTCAAATCCTCCCAAGAGACCACGATTGGCCTCTTGTTAAGTCCAATGTCCATTACAACTTTGTGCCACCATTGCATGGTATAATCTAAAAATTCTAAGGAGGCTAACTTTACTTTTTGGTCTTCTTGGACCTCATGTACATTAAAGATTTGTTCAACTTTAGCCTCCCATCCTAGGTAAATATTGGGATCACCTTCCCCACTAAAACTAGGAATTTTTACAAAAGGTAAAGAAGGCTTTGCCACATGTTGGCGCCTATCATCAAAGTGATGCACTCTCCATTCGTCCTCTTCATCTTGGCTATCATAGTGTTGATAACTTCTTGATTCACGCCTTGGATTCCATCTTCTTCCTCTTTGGGGTCTATCATAGGCCAATTCTAGCCTTTGGAGTCTCTCCTCCATTTGTCTCATCTCTTCATCCTTTTGTGCTAAGGATCTTTTGGCTGCCGCCAACTCACCCATAAGGAATGCCTTTTGGGGAGATTGGGGTTTAGAAGATTCCCCTGAAGAAATACGAGCCATAAAACATAAGTGACAAACAATTAGAGAAAAGAAGTTAGTAAGAAATTCACGATCAAGGTTGCGCCACTTGTAGAAAGATCACTCAAAGCACTCAAAAGAAATAATTTTCCTCCCTTAGCCAAGGTCTTTCTTGTGGATGAAAAAACTTTCAAATGAAAAAGGTCAAAGCCTTCAACACTTGATCTCAAAGGAAATCACCACAAAACTTAAGGAAAAGAAAATAAAAGACAAACAAGAAAAGCTTAAACAAGAAAAGCTAAACCAAATGTTGAAAAAGAGATTATGACAAAACTTGAAAAGGAAGACAAGCAAGAAAAATGCACACAAAAAGATTCTAAGATACTTACTAAACTTTTAACTATGAAACTTTTTCTTTAGAAATTGTTAAAGCAAAAAGATAAAAAATTCCACAATGGTGAAAACAATTTGCCAATCAAGTTGAATCCATTTTTTGAAAATGTTTGGCTTTGGTAAGTGATACCCAAAGATGCGTTTGAACTTCTCTTTGATGTTTTTTTTTATACTAGTTTTGACTTATGGAAAGAAATGGCCATGGTTTGCATCATTCATTTTTTTCCAAGAACTTTCAATTTTCACAAAAAAATTTGGGATTCAATATAATTGAACACTTGAAATCATTTGTTTGGAACTTTAAATATACTTCTACTAAAACAAGTTTCTAATTACTTTGCAAACTTTCAAAATTAAAAGCAAGTAAGTAGAATCAAAACAAGGACTCCTTGAACATTAATGAACATATTGTTAAAGATGGGAAGCTTTGATGTGCCAAATCCATGTGAAGCCTAAATCTGTGTGATGTTTTAGGTTTAGGTTTTGGTTTGGGGTTTAGAATCTTTGTAAGATCAGTTTTGAATCTTAGACAAAGCTCATTTCAATCAATTTTAAAGGTTAAAGTGTTTTTCCATGCAAAGGGAAAACAACCGATTAAAATGTCGAGATAATCGGTTGTTTGTAACTTAGCTGGCAAAGAAAGTTTTAAAACTGTTTTATAACTAACAAGAGCATTCAACCGGTTAAATCGTGGTTTTAACCGATTAAATGTGTATGCTTGTAACAATGTTTTGAAAATCTGTTTTTAACTTATTTGCTCTAACGTTAGCATTTCAAGTTTTATAAATATGTGTTTGTTTCAAACATTTAGATGATGACGAGAGGGATAAAGTTTGATGAAACAGAAACCTTTTAATACTCTGAGTTGAGACTGATTTGAGTGATTACCAAAACTGTTTGTGAAAAGGTTTCAACCAAGTTTTTTAGAAAGATTGCCTTGTGCTTTGCTGTCTTTGAAATAACTGATCAATAGGGTGTTGGTGTATTGTGTCTTACTAGGTGTTTTCTAATCCTGTTCAAGTTCTTATGTAACATTTCTGTATAACTGTGTAAAATCCTGTAAAGTCAGTGGGATTCTGGCTTGAGGTGGTTGTTGTGTGCAAGAAGGGTGAGTAGGCTTTGTAGGATTCAAAGTCACCTTCTTGTGTGTGGTGTTTGTGTAATCTGTGATTGATTGCATAGTGAAAACTTAGTGGTTTGACTGAGGACTGGATGTAGCTCTGTGATTGAGTGAACCAGGATAATCTTTGTGTGTAATTCTCTCTATCTCATCTCTCACTAAACTGTTTGTATTTTCCGCTATCATAAACAACCGGTTAAATTGTAACTTCAATTAACCAATTAAATTTCTGATTACAATTTTTGTTTGGCTTTTGAATTGGTTTCTGAACTGCTTCTGTGTGTTGTTTGTTAAAGCTTCATTCTAAGCAAAGTATTTGCGAAAAAAGTTTGAAAACAATTCACTCACCTCTTGTTATAGCCATCAAACCTAACACATATGACTCAAAACAAAAGGCAAGATCAACAAGAGACATAAAGAGAAACATATCCAATAAGCGAAATAATGTTATGAATATAAAATGGCCGATTTTTTTTTTTTGCAAGAAATAAAGGGAAGGAAAATAAAATGCAAGAAAATAAAGACAAGAATTTAAAGGTACTTGAATTTAAACAGAAGAATTAAAGATACTTGAATGTAAAGAAATGTAAAAGTGTCAAATCAACTCAAGCAAATTAAGCATAAGAACCTAACCTCTGATAACCACATGATGTGAGTTGATTTTAAGAGTTTTCATTTAGGTGACACTTTAGTTTTAGGATTGAGATTTTTAGGCAATTATGAGTGAAAACCTAAGGAAAATCCCCACTGGACATTAACTTAACCAAGTGGTTAAGTAACTGTGAAGGTTCATGTACTGAACCAGAGCGTTGGGCTCAGTGCTCGGTGATCGGTCATCGGATCCTGTGTCAAGCAGGTCAGCTCGGTGGTTTGGTCGTGATAATGGGCCACGTAAGTGGGCCTCAAGTATGTGTGCGTTGAGGTTCATTCATAAACTCAACATGTATAAGGTATGGTCAGTGAAAAAGGGGAAGTGGTGTGTTTAGTACATTCGGGTATAACGCAAGTAAAGTATTCCCTAAGGATGCCTAAGCCCAAGAGCGCTAGGGTTTTGCGGAATAAGCTGCATGCACGATATGTAAAGGCTTGTATGCCTACAGTGGACAGATGGGCCCCTAATGCTGGTACATGAGTTGGTACCCTGACGACCATGCTGTTAAGATTATGCACTCCAAGGGGAAAGATTATGTGCGGGTGTCGTACTAAGATTGTGCGCATTGTAACAAACTCTCCTCCCATCACACCTACTTTCACTCGAGATAAGGTTCTCGTGAGAGAAGGGTTGTTACAAGAAGTAACCTAAAAGTAGTCTATAAAAGGGACTTGAGATCCTTGGTAAAGGTACACTGTTTCTAAGACTGAAACTACTTACTTACTTACTCATTGTTTCTATAAGCCCTGTACTGACTTGATCATCGGAGTGCAATCAATAGGTAGGGCCCCTTTTGTTTCAAACGGAGACGCATTCCATCATCCAAGGGAAAAAGCAAATTGTAGTAGAGGCAGACGGAGTCACAATTTGTTCCCAGAGTCAATCGACGACCAGGTCAACCGGCAAGAACATTTGGCGCCTACCGTGGGGCCTGATAAAACTAGGTCCCACATCCACAGTTATGATCAAGCTACCAAACTATATGAAGAATACTCGACAAGGTCCATCTTGATAGGAGGAAGGTGACAATGCCACCACACAACAACTGATGGAAACCGTCAACACTCTCCAACAGGAAGTGGCGACTTCCAAGGCTGACCAGGAGAGGGTCTTGGCTGAGGTCCAGGCCGAGCAAGCCCACAGACAAGACCAATTCAGGGTCGATCTGGATGCGTCGTGACCCAATAATGGAGAGTTACGCAGGGCCAATGAGGAGTTGCGGAGAGATTTACAACGCTTAGGGGAACGCGTAGCAGGGGAGCAAAGCCCGCCCATTCCAGTCAGGGCTCGCCCCATGACGTTCTCCCAGGCGATCATGGATGTCGTGATACCAACAAATTTTATGACACCTAGAATTACCTTTACAGGTACCGAAGACTCAGAAGCCCACATCACGACTTTCCATACTCAGATGATGATCGCAGGAGGAACGGATGCCATGCATTGCAAGCTGTTCATGGGAACATTCGTAGGAACGACGATGGATTGGTTCATCGGTCTCCTCGATGGACACATAACCTCATTAGATCATTTTGCTACATTGTTCAGGGAGCAGTTCATTTTCAACCGAGCTCCACCCCCTGTTTCTTTTGACCTCTTCGGGGTAAAGCAGTACTAGGGAGAGCCCCTGAAGGACTTCTTGAACCGGTTCGGGGCGTTGGTAGTAAAGCTCCACACTAAGGACGAGGCTCTTATGGTGCACGCCTTTGGACGGGGAATTCTGTCAAGGTCGTTCAGCGACTCTTTGATAAGGAGTTGGGAAAAGACGTTTAGCGAGATCCGACGACGAGCTATCACCCACATCGACGTCGAGGAACAGGTAACTGTAAAACATGGAAGTGTTGGGCCGACGAAGCCCTGGGAGAGTAGACGAGCTCAACCTATGAGAGTACATGAAGCTACAACGGAGAAGAGATCGCCGACCAGACATGTACCCTACGAATCCAAGAAGCATCAGACTAAGGTGAGAGTGAAGGGAGACCTGCCCTGTTGACACAAGTTCAAAATGAGCCACAAGAAGTTGATCGCCATCCCAGACGTGGCTGACAAGTTGAAGTTTCCCCCAAAAGGTGACAAGAATTTAGGGCCAAGTAAGGGTACCTGGTGTGATTTCCACAAAGCCTTCGGGCACAAAGTCCGAAACTGCATAGCATTGGAATACCAACTAGCTGATTTGGTGTAGGATGGCTTCCTGAAGGAATATCTAGAGGAATGTCAAGAAACCTCGACCGTAGTGACCCCGACTAGTGGATCAGGGACACGATGTATCAGTTCATGGCGAGGTCAACACGATCTATGGGGGTTCTCAGGGGGAGGATGCATAGCCTCCCAGCGAAAAAAAGTATGCTAGAGAAGTGATGGCGGTAGAGGCCCGGGAGCCCGACTAGTCGCCTGAGCCCAACCTCTACTTCACTAAGGCTGATCTATAGGATGTGGTCCCGCATGATAATGACCCAGTGGTGATCTCGGTGGTCACGGTAGTGAGAAGGGTACACTGAGTCCTCATCGACCAAGGGAGCTCGGCCAATGTAATGTTTTGGTCAACCTTTAACAAATTGCAGTTGTCGTGTGATCAGCTGAGACCATACGACGATTGTTTGTACGGATTCACGGGAGATCAGGTAGAAGTAAGGGGGCACGTGGGGTTAAGGACGACCTTCATGGACGACACCTCATCTCGAACCATCAACTTCAGATACCTCGTCGTTAATACTCCTTCAGCCTACAACATCCTTTTGGGAAGGCCTGCTTTGAACAAGTTAGGAGTGGTGGCCTCGACGAGGCACATGAAAATGAAGTTGTCGTCCCTTGAGAGAGGAGTGATTACCATTAAGTCCAACTAGAAGGCAGCAAAGAAGTGTTACGAGAATAGCTTGAAGATTAAAAGAGGAGTATGTGCGATCATCGCTCAGTCCAGGAGGTAGAAATAGTCACCCGCGCGGAGATCGCCTGGGAAAGGCGACCTGAGTCTGCAGGTGAGGCTCAGGAAAGAGAGATCGGAGGTAAGAAGTTCAAGCTTGGCATGTCCTTCAGCCAAGAAATGTAAAACCAGATCGCCGAAGTCATAGCACGACATCTGATTGCCTTTGCATGGTCTGCCTCGGACATGCCTGGAATCGATCCTGACTTTTTATGCCATCGTCTCATGATGGATCCAAAGGTCAAACCTGTCCTACAAAGGAGAAGGAACTTCAACAAGGAAAGACGCCTGGTCATCAGCAAAAGACTCAAAAGTTGTTAAGTGTTGGCCACACAAGGGAGATCCAATACCTTGAGTGGTTGGTAAACATGGTGTTGGTCAAGAAGGCCAATGGGAAGTTGAGAATGTGCGTCGACTTTACGAATTTGAACAAAGCCTACCCGAAGGATTCATATCCACTGCCCAACATGGACTATCAACTTCTCAGTTTTCTGGATGCCTTCTTGTTGATCAAGAGTGATCAAGAGCTTCGAAGAATCCAAATCCAAGGTGTTTGATGAAAGGTTGGTGTTGCTACTGTGTGTGGGTGGCATCAAGGTAGATTAAAGTCAGATCCACTCTTTTGTTGAATCTAAAACTAATGTGAATTAAAACCTTTTTGAAATTAAATGTTTTTCCAACTAAGTGAAAAACAACCTGTTGTTTTGTTCTTAGATGTTTTGAAAAAGGTTGAAAGTTGTTTGACTTGGTTGACTTAACTGTCAAACCAAATCAATCGGTTGTTTCGTGGTTTCAACCGATTGTTTTGTGGTTTCAACCGATTGTTTCTTTGAAAATCCTAACAGAATTCAGTTTTGAATGATGAATCTATCTTAAATGATTTCTAACTGAATACGCTCATTCATTAAATGTTTTGACCAATCTTTGGAAAATATAAATAGTTTGTTATATGTTTTTGAAGGGTAAGAAACAGTTTTGAGAAATTCAGTTTGACATATTTGATCTCAAGTTTTCAAGATTCACATCAAGCTTTGGATTTTCAAGTGAGAGTGGAATAGGATTGCAATTGTATTCTTTTCAGATTGTACTTTGATCAGGTGTAATCCTTTCTCAATCTTCTGTATTTTTGTTGTTGTATTGCCAAGGAGTGTTGTGTGTTCTTGAGGTGTTCAAGATCAATACTCTTGGTGTGGTTTGCTAAGGTAGTGTGTTTCTTGAGGGGTTCAAGGTCACTACTTTGGTGTGTGGTGATTGTAATCTGGTTTGATTGCTTAGTGGATTACCCAGTGGTTTCTGGGAACTGGATGTAGCTCTTGTTGTAAGAGTGAACCAGTATAAACTGCTTGTGTGCATTTCTCTTTCTCTAAACTCCTTTAAATTCTGTTTTTAAGTTGTTTAAGTTTTAACTAGTATAAACAACTGATTGATTCGAAGAAACAACCGATTGTTTTTCTGTGTTTTGCTTTGAAACTGTTTGTGTTCTTGGCTAACTTGATTCCTCTTCTAGATTTCTTCACAGAGTTTCATTAAACCTTCAAATTTTTTCGTAAATCTCTTATAAACAACTCACCCCCCTCTTGTTTAAGGCCATATATTCTAAAAATTGCCATCAAGAGCTAAGTTCTTGTAGTTCTCAAGTTTTCGATCCTAAACCTTTTTTCTATGGCTGAAAAAATACCTTTTGGGGAGGGTGCTTCAATTAACAGGCCACCTTTGTTTTGTGGTTTGAACTATCAGTTTTTGGAAGGTTAGAATGAAAATCTTTGTTGAATCTCTTGATAAAGGGATTTGGGATGCAATTGAAAATGACCCTTTTATTCCAAAATTTGAAAAGGAAGGTGCTTCTATTGAAAATCCTTAGTCCAAATGGACTGATGTTGAAAATAAAAAGGCCAAGTTTGATTTCATTGCAAAGAATATCATAACCTCTACTTTGAACTTTGATGAATTTTTCAGGATCTCACAATGTGCATCGGCTAAGAAAATGTGAGATGCTCTAGAGGTCACCCAAGAAGGGACAAATGATGTGAAAAGGGCAAGGAAACATACTCTAATACAAGAGTATGAGATGTTCAGGATGCTCAAAGGAGAATCAACTGTTGAAGTGCAAAAGAGATTCAGCCACATAGTCAATCATCTAATGAGTCTTGGAAAAATCTTTGACAAGGAGGAGTTGAACATCAAGATTCTAAAGTGTATTGATAGATCTTGGCAACCAAAAGTTACTGCCATCTCTGAGTCTAAGGATTTGACATCCTTAACCATAGCATCCTTGTTTGGAAAGCTTAGAGAACATGAGTTGGAGATGAATAGATGTTCAAGAAAGTGAAGTCAAGCATGTAAGGAACATAGCCTTAAGAACAAAGATAAGCAAGACTGAAGTGATGAAAGTGAGGGAGAAACTCTAAGTTTGCTATCCAAAAAGTTCAGCAAATTCTTGAAGAGAAACCGCAACAAAGAATCCAACAAAGAAAGGTGTGGAAACAAGAAAACTAGTGATTTTAATCCTAACAATTATACTTGTTTTGGTTGTGGAGAACAGGGGCATATGAAAGCTGAATGCCCAAATAAAGAAGGCAAGGAAAAGAAGTCAAGCAAGAAAGGGAAATAAAAAAAGGTCTACATTGCTTGGGATGAAAATGAAGTCTCCTCATCAAGCTCCTCATCAAGTGAAGATAAAAAAGCCAATCTGTATTTGATGGTAGAGGGAGAAGATGATTCAAGTAGTGTAAGTTCTTGTGCCTCTTTAAATGATAAAACTATAGTCAATTGCTTCAAGCTTTTAAAGAAACTCATGAGGAAGCTAACCGATCGGCTCTCTTGAACAACCGGTTGAAAGGGTTGAACAACTGGCTTGAAAATAGAGTCAAGACACTTGAAGAAGAATTGGAAAATTCAAAAATTGATTTTGAAAATCTTGAAATGCATTGCAAGAATTCTTCTTGTTTGTGTCACTCAGAAGCTTGTGAAAATTGTAAAACTCTTGAGAGTAAAGTCCACTATCTTGTAAGAATTGTGGATAAACTTTCAAAGGGTATATCTAACTTTGAAACTATCTTGGCATCCCAAAAATGTGTTTTTGGAAAATTTGGTTTGGGGTTTAATCCTCAAAGCAAGCAAATTGGGATTTCAAAGCCTTTTTCAAAAGTGCTAGAAAAACAACCGATTGAAAAATCGAAACAACTGGTTGTTACATGTTTTTATTATATGAAGAGAGGCCACTTTGTTAGATTTCTTAAAATTCGGAAATATTTTGTTCCTAAAGGTATTTATGATATGGATTTCCAAAGATTCTGAAGTTCCCAGTGATAAATGTAAATCAAAAGGACCCACTTTTGTAAGGGGACCAAATCTTGTTGCTTGAATTTATTGTGTTGTAGGAATACTAAGAGAAGTATGGACTCTTAAGTCATCAGATCAAGCTTTTGGAAGGAAAAGTTCTTGTATGGAGTTGAACTAAGGATTCTGTACCAACTTAAGTCTTCTTAAAAGCCAAAAGAAGTTCTCTTGATCATGCACTATGACTCATTGAAGAGGCTCTATGACAAAAGGATAAGACTTTCTTTGTTTCTGTTGTTTTTCTTTTCTTAATTTGTGTTAAATCTTCATCTAAATTGTAATATATGTGGAGCAATTAGATTTTGATTCTTCTATGCTGTTGAAAATTCTAATTTGTTGCTGCTTCAGAAAAATAATCGATTGTTTTCTCGAAACAACCGATTGTTTCTCCTCTCACAACACTGTATAAAATTGATTTAATTTCTTTATGCATTCTATCTTTTACAGATTTCAATCTTAAAGGAATTGTGAGTCAATAAAGCAGTCATAAGAGTCTGATTTGGAGCAGAAGGAGGTTACTTCTTGTCATAAAAGGAATATATTCCATATCTTGGAAATTCAAGTGCCTTTATGACTAGTCAAATCCACATGTGCTGACCATATGTTTGTTTGGTATGGGCTGACGTGTTTACTCTGCAAGCTTGGATCAGATTCCTCTTCTTGAGGACTGAAACCCACTGCAACCAAAGGATCAAAGAGGGTTTCTGTATTGCTATAGAACCCTCTGCAGCTGTTTTTCTACACAAAAACAACCCATTGACACATCTCTTGCTGCATCTCATATTTTTCTCTGTTTTCATTTTTTTCTCATTCTGTTATCATGGATTCCACTCCTCCTTCATAAAAAAGGATTAAAACTAGGGTTGTAAGAACAGGAGGGCTTCTTGAAGGCTGGTTTTCAGGAGACAATGAGTTGATTGAAAAATATAGCTTTGAAACAAGTAGAAAAGTGATAAACAACCCAAAAGTTGTCTCTTTCAGCTGGCTAAAAAGTCAAAAGCTGGATGATGTGAGAAATCTTCTCAAGGAACAACTACTAAAGAGGTTCTTGGAGATGAAAGGGAACATCTTTCCTGATCTTATGTAGCATGGGATGACAATGAAGTCCCATCCTCAAGCTCTTCAGATGATGAAGAAGCAAATATGTGCCTTAAAGCTTCAGTAACAAGTAGCATGAGTTCTTTATCCTCAAGTAAAGGTAATAATTATTATCACTTGCTTGATGCTTTTAATGAAACTCATGAATAGGCTAACTGATTGGCACTTTCTCTCAACCGATTGAAAGGTCTAAATAACTAGTTGGAAAACAGATTCAAGTCTTTAGAGGAAGAGTTGAGCTAAACAAAAGAAGATTTTGAAAACCTTGATTTAGTTTACAAAAACTCTTCTTACAGTTGTGAGTCAAAAGTTTGTGAAAATTGTGAAAATTGTGAAAATCGTGAAAGAAAGATTCACTATCTCTTGAAAACCTTGGACAAACTTACAACTGGAAAATCCAATTTTGAAGATGTTCTTGCATCTAAAAAATGTGGTTTTGGAAAAGCTGGTTTAGGCTTCTATCCTCAAAGCAAAGGAAATAAAATTTCAAAACCTTTTACATATGTACTAGAAAAATAATCGGTTAAAAGGTCGATTCAACCGGTTGTTACATGCATCTATTGTATGAAGAAAGGCCCTTCTATTAGGTATTGCAGGTTTCGAAAATCTCTTGTGCCTAAAGGCATCTTTAAATGGATTTCCAGATGTATTGATGATTCTAAAGACAGGTCTAACACAAAGGGTCCCCAAATTTTTTAAGGGATCAAACCTTGTGATTTGACAAGTTTTATTTTGCAGATTTCTAACTGTGCTTGAAGGTTCAGAAAGGTCAGGACATTGAGAAGATCTTTGTGCATGTCAAAGTCTTTTTTTGATTACATGAACTACTTATATTAGTGTAACTGTAATATGAGGATAACTCTCTTGTTTCTCTCCTTGTTGAACATTTAACTCTTAAATCCAATTCAATGTTGTTCTCTGTGATTGGAATATAGTTAGCTGACATTTCATCTATGTTTTACACATATTTGTGTCAATTATAATCCTTGATGTTCAATATTGGATGGTTGTACAAGAAAACTTGTTTTTTCTCAAAATTTTCAAATAGTGCAAAATTTCAACATATTGTTTCTTCGAAACAACCGATTCTTTTATCTGTGTCAGCACTGGACAAATCTGTTTGTTTTAATTTCTAAAATCTGTTTGAGATTCTGTTCAAACACAGAAATAATTGTGGTCAATATTGCATTAATTGTGTGTTTGAGTACAATTTACCCCTGCTGTAACTGCTTTTAAGAATCAGATTTCTCCTATCTTGGAAGTTAAAATTGCCATTAATGTTTGGTCAAATCAACATGTGAGTATCTGTACTTTCTGTTTGACTAACAAAAACAACTTTATTGTTCAGTTTTGGTTCGTTTTTCTGTTTTGAAAACAACCCTCTCTGTGCCAACTTTGACCAAGAATTTTGGCCATATAAAGCAATGAGATTAGTTGTTGTTTTCACATAAAACAACTTGTTGTTATTGTCTTTCTCTACTCTAAAACCTATTTGCAGTGGGCAAAAGCTTGCTTCTGAGTTTAGCAATGGCTGGAACTCTTCCCTCAGCCAAGAGAATGAAATCCAGGGCTGTCAAGAATGTTGGAAAACTTGAAGGCTGGTTTTCAGGTGATGCTGATCTTTTCAACAAATATCTACTTGAAATATCTACTTGAACACACCCAAGATGGTCTCCTTTACTTGGATGAAACAACAAAACCTGGACATTGTGAGAAGCATCCTCAAAGAAAAAAGATTGAAGAGATTCCTAGAGCTCACTGGAAACATATATCTAGATTTGGTGAAGGTATTTTACACTAACGTTCATTTCACTAATGACTCACTTATTTCTCATGTGAAAGGTGTAAAGATGATCATCACTAATGATGTGTGGTCTGTTGTGACTGGATTAAAGTACTCTGGCTAAGGATCAATAGAGGGAACCTTGGAATTGTTGAAGAGTTCAACAAAATGCAGTTCTACAAAGGTTGTCTCAAGAATCCCCAATTCAAAGTGAGGAACTTTTCGGTTGAAGGATTAAAGCTTGAAGAAAGGCTCATTGCGTTCATAGTATCATGGATTCTCACACCTAGGGGGAGCAACCACTCCACTTTTTCTGAAGAAGATCTCTTGGTGGTCTATTTCATAATGAACAAAGTGAAGATCAATTGGATCCACACAATCAAATAGCATATGCAAAATTCCATAAGTGAGATAAATAGTGGTTACGTATGTAAAATGGGATTTACTAAAATTGGTGGAAGATGGGTGTGCAAGGATGGTGATCAAGCAGGCCCAAGTGGAACACATGAGGGAGATGAACATGAAGAAGCAGTAACACAATATGAACCTGTTGTTGAGGCTCAAGAGGATGATCACAATGATACTAACATGAGAGAAATGATGACAACAAAGTCACCTTTTGAAAGATTGATGATCAACCATATGGACACCTTTGATGAGAATCAAAGGAATCTCTATGATATGTGTGAATCAAGATTTAGCAATATGGATTCACGTTTCTCAATGCTGGATGAACAAATTGAAGAAGTCCAGAAGCAGATTATGGAACTCCAATTCGAAAGAAAGGACAATCCTTCTTTTTAAAATTCTGGTTTTAAATTTCTAAACAATTTGTTTTATTCTTATGTTGTTTTTAATCTTGCCTTTTGTCTATTTGATGAGACAAATAGGGGGAGAAGTTGGTTTTGTAATGTTCTTATTAACTGCTTTCTTTATTGCTTTGAACATTACTGCTATGAACTGCTTTAACTGGTTTAAATTTGAATTTTGTTAAACTGTTAACTCTGATATACAAAATTTCAACTGGTTATTACTACGAAATAACCGATTGTTTATCTTTTTTGCACCTATGTATGTTTGTTGGTTTCTCATCTGATTTGACTGATGTTCCTGTTATGGAAATCACCCAGAGAGAACTAGTTTTTGGTGCTTATTTGATTTGGAATAGATTACCCTCTGTTTCTGTGTTTGCTCATGAATGCAGGTTGAACAGATTCTAAACAAAGAACATTTCTAAAAGCATCCCAAGGATTTGTCTCCAACAAATAGGGGGAGATTTTTTAACATGGGAGCTTTGATGTTTCAAATCCACATGAAGCCTGAAGTTGTGCTGCTTTTTGGTTTGGGTTTAGATTAGGTTGTTTAGAATCTTTGTTATGATTAGTTCTTAATCCTTCACAAAGCTTGATCAAATAGTTTTAAAAGAAACAAAGTGTTTTTTCAAGCAAAGGGAAAACAACCGGTTGAATCATCGACATAATCGGTTGTTTGTCACTTAGTTGGCTTGAGGTTTTTGAAACTGCATTTTGAATTAGTTATGCAACTGCTTGACTCATTCAACCGGTTAAATCGTGGTTTCAACAAGTTAAATGTGTGTTTTCATAACAGTTTTTTGAAAACTTGTTTTAATTAATTCAGCTAATTAAAACTGCCTTAAATGACTACATTTCAAGTGTTATAAATATAGCCTTTCTTTCAAAGCAAAATACACAATCAAATACAACAAGTATTGATACAGATTTGAGATCAAAGAAAGAGATTTTTTTTTAAAGGATGTTTTCAAAGTGCAAGATTTTTGTTCAATCTTTGTTGTGGTAACAAGTGTTGATGACAGGAGTTTCCTGTATAGTGCAAATTCAGGTGTTTTCTATCCTTGTCTAGATACTTGTAATAGTACTTCCTTAAACTGTTGTGTGTGTTAGAAATCCTACAAAGACAGAGGTTGTTCTGTATTGAGGTGTTTGATATTTCAAAGTGAGTGAGTGAATCTTGTGGGTTTCAAGGTTACCTCTTTGTGTGTGTGTTGTAATTTGGTTTTGATTACAATTGGAACTCAGAGGTTGTTCTGAGAACTGGATGTAGCTCATGTGTGAGTGAACCAGTATAAACCTAATGATCATGAATCCATTAAATATTTGAAAAGCCAAAGCAAGCTTAACAAGATACATGCCAAGTGGGTGGAGTTCCTTGAGCAATTTTCTTATGTGATCAAACATAAGCAAGGTAAAATAAATGTGGTTGCCGATGCTTTTTCTAGACGATATACCTTGTTAAATGTTTTGGATGTTCAACACTTAGGTTTTGATCACACAAAGGAACTTTATAATGATGACCTTGATTTCTCTCTTATCTATCAAGAGTGTTCCAAAGGAGGACACAAGGACTTTTTCATACAGAATGGTTTCCTTTTCAAAGGAAAAAAACTTTGTGTTCCCCAAGGATCATTAAGACAATCTCTTGTTAGAGAAGAACATGAGAGAGGACTTACGGGACACTTTGGGGTAGCTAAAACTTTAGATACATTGCATGAACATTTCTTTTGGCCACACATGCGCAAATCCGTACAACCCCATGGTTTATATACCCCTCTTCCCATCCAAACAATGCCTTGGGTAGATATTTCTATGGATTTTATCCTATGTCTTCCCAAGACATCGAAGGGTATGGATTCTATCTTTGTGGTAGTGGACCGCTTTTCTAAAATGGCTCACTTTATTCCATGTCACAAAGTCGATGATGCTTGTTTTATTGCAAATCTCTTCTTTAAGGAAGTAGTTCGTTTGCATGGGATTCCTATAAGTATTGTGTCCGACAGAGATTCAAAGTTCTTAAGCCATTTTTGGAGGACTTTGTGGGGAAAACTTGGCACTAAACTCTTGTTTTCTATTGCTTGCTACCCCCAAACTGATGGTAAAACTAAAGTGGTTAATAGAACTTTTGGTCAAATGTTAAGATGCCTTATTTCTGGGAACCCAAGGGTATGGGAAAATTTACTACCTCATATTGAATTTTCTTATAATAGAGTAGTAAATTCTACCACTACCTATACTCCTTTTGAGGTTGTTTATGGGTTTAATCCCCTCACACCTCTTAACCTTCTTCCAATTTCTGTACTTGATGAGGTGTTGTGCAAAGATGGTTTTGAAAAGGCTTCTTTTATTAAAGACTTGCACCATCACATCAAGTTGCAAATTGAAAAAGGTCGGCAAGTATGCTGAACGTGCCAACAAAAGGCGCAAGGCATTAATCTTTGAACCCGGGGATTGGGTTTGGCTACACTTGAGGAAGGATAGATTCCCTACTCAAAGGAAGTCCAAGCTTATGCCACGTGGTGATGATCCTTTTCAAGTCCTCAAATAGATTAATGATAATGCCTATGAGTTAGATATGCTTGATACATACCTTAGTAGTCATTCTTTTAATATCAGTGATCTAACTCCTTTCTCTGCAGGTCTTCAAAATTCGTGGACGAATTCTCTCTCACCCGGGGAGCATGACGTAGACCAAGGAGAGAGGACGCCTGAGGCCCAAGCCCAATCTGAGGCTCAAGCCCAACCTATGATTACATCCTCCACCATGCCTCAGAGAATTACTAGGAGCAAGGCACTAGCATTAGGAGATGAGCATCAATTGATGTCTCTTTTTGTAATATCTTTAGAATAGATTTAAAATAGAACATAAAAGGAAAGTATGAAAAGGAGTATAGGACTTATGAGGAAGTAGTAGAAAAGTCACACTTTCCATAGAGTATGTGACTTGTTTGGGGCGACATTTCAAAATGCCTTTTCACTTGCTTCTTCCCACTTTTGCCTTTTGAATGACCGGCCCTCTACACTATATATAGAGGTGCTTGGTCTTGTAAAGACACATTGAATTTGAAGTAAAGTTACTCTTCTCAAATTGAGTGAGAATTTGTGAGACTTGTCTCCTTTTCCCAATCTTATCTTGTGAGTCTTTGGGAGTTCTCAAGTGGCGGCATTCTTCACTCATTTTGGAGTCTATTTACCTTCTAAGTGGCATGAATCACTTCCCTTGCTTCAACCACATAAGTTTTTCCGACTTTTCATCTTCTTCTTCCATTTCCATTCCATATCAAATTCTAAACATGTCTTGTTCATTTGTTCTTAATTTCAATCGGTAGAATGTTCTTGTTTCTTGATTCTAATAAGTTGAATGTGTTTGTTGGATGTTTCAATCAGTTCATCTTCTTTAGAATGTGTTTCTATTCGGTTTAATTGAATTGTGTCATACATTCAATCGGTTCATTGTCTTTGTTTTGTGTTCTTGATTTTCCTTAATTGTTTAAGAATCTCGATCCTAATTCTAAAAAGTGTCATCTAATGAATCAACCTAAAATCAACTCACATCAGGAAACGTTGAGGGTACCCAAGATAAGTGCCTATGACTTGTCAGTGGGAGAATCGTCGGACGTTTGCTTGGTCGATGCAGGTGAAACCTGGATGACACCCTATAGGCATGACATGGCTGATGGCCTACTCCCGTAGGAGCCGACGGAGGCCAAAATTGTCAAGAAGAATGCATGCAAATACACCTTGGTGGATGGAAACTTGTTCAGGCATGGTTACACTTACCCTATCTTGTCCTGTGTGAGCGGTGAGTAGTGCACGCGTATCATGGATGAGCTCCATGAAGGTATCTGTGGGAGTCACATTGGTGGACAAGCTCTCTCATTGAAAGCTGTTCGAGCAGGGTATTACTGGCCGACCATGAGGGAAGACTGCACGAGGTATGCAGAACGGTGCAAACAATGCTAACAACATGCCGATTAGCATCATGCACCCTCGGAGGAGTACCGATCGATCCACCGCCCATAGCCTTTCGACACATGGGGAATTGACATCTTGGGCCTGTTTCCCTTAGCAGTTCGCCAGATGAAGTACCTGGTGGTAGCCATTGAGTACTTCACCAAGTGGATAAAAGTCGAGCCTGTCGCATAGATAACAACTCACAAGGTTCAACACATCGTGTGGAAGAACATCGTTTGCCGTTTTGGAATTCCAAAGCGTTTGGTGTGATAATGGAACCCAGTTTGCAAGTCAGCAGCTAGGCAAGTTATGCACAAAGCTCAGCATCAGGCAGGTGTTCGCCTCGATAGAGCACCCACAGACTAATGGACAGGTCGAATATGCTAACCGAGTCCTGTTTAGAGGCCTAAAGAGGAGGCTGGAGAAAGCTAAGGGGACTTGGGCAGACGAGGTCCCTCGAATTGTGTGGGCTTACGACACCACTCCCCAATCCACCACCAAGGAGACACCTTTTAGTCTGGTGTATGGGTCGGATGCTATGATCCCCGTCAAGATCCAGGAGAGTTCGTCGCGGTTCGAAAACTTCATGGTGGAGGAGTTTAATGAGGAAAGGAAGGTAAATTTAGACCTGCTCGACAAGGTGAGAGAAGAGGCGCGCATCAAGGCTGAAGCCTTGAAAAGAAGGGTGGAGTACAAGCAGAAGTCCAAGTTGAGACCCCGGCAGTTCCAGGTTGCCGACCTGGTAATGCGAAAAGCTCATCCCTATCAGCTGAAGAACAAGTTGTTTCCTAAATGGACTGACCCATTCTGCGTGATAGAGGTACTCGGGAACGAAGCTTATAAGCTTGAGACTCTGGAGGGTGGGACTATTCCCCGAACATGGAATGGGACCAATCTTAAGGTTTATTTTAGTTAACGCATTATTTGTGTACAGTGTGAACATTTAAGGGGACACTCTTTTTCCCTTATCAGGGTTTTTTAATGAGGTCGCCCAATAAAAAATTATTTGTGAAACATGCTTGCATTATATTGACACCAGGAGGACGACTTGATCAACATGTTACCTGAGCAAGCGCATTGCGTGTATGAGTAATTTATGATAAAGGTTCATAGCGATTCAAGCGTGAATGCCTTTTGCCCAGTGAGGCTCTGAGCTCAGGTAACCCTGATCGCTGCTCGCCATTGTATTGACACAAACCACAGTGGAACCTCCCTTTTGGGAGTATAAAGGTTCATAGTGATTCAGGCGTGAATGCATTTTTCTTAGAGAGGCTCTGAGCTCAGGTAACCCTGATTGCCGCTCGCCATTCTATTGACACGAACCATAGTGGAACCTCCCTTTAGGAAGTATAAAGGTTCATAGTGATTCAGGTGTGAAGGCCTTTTCTTTAGAGAGGCTCTGAGCTCAGGTAACCCTGATTGCCGCTCGTCATTGTATTGACACGAACCACGTTGGAACCTCCCTTTAAGGAGTATAAACAGTTATAGCGATTCATGTACATGTTTCCCAGAGAGACTCTGAGCTTAGGAACCCTGAATCACAGTTTACCGTTGGTTGATTTATTATGATGATCACGTTACTTAAACGTGAGGCGATCATCGGTGTTTGTCGATTAGTTTTGAAGTTACGAAAGTTGTGTTTGGTCGAGACATACATTGCTACTATACTAGTCGAAGTAAAGCAAGAAAACATTCATGTATGTGCAAAAGTTGTAAATTGTTCATAAGGTACAAAATTAAGGTGATAGCAAGGAACTTCGTACTGCTATTCCTCATCTACTAGTTGCCCATCCACGACAACTTTGCCTAACCCTATTTTGGAAAGGTCCAACTCGGGGTAGACGTAGGTGACTTGGGCAACAACATCATCGAAACCCATAAGATAAGAGTTGGCAATATCTTTGATCAACTCCTCCTTGGCCTTCTCCAGCGAGGCATCCTTCTGCACTAGTTTCTCTTCCCGCTGGGCAAGCTCTCCTCTCAAATTCTCCACTTCAGCAATGAGCTCACATTCTTTGCGGACAATCCCAAGGCCTCCCTAGACTTTTCAGTCAAGAGGACCTTGGTCTCTTGGCAGGTCATCTGGAGTTCCCCAACTTGCTCCTCAGCTGAAGCTTTCCCTCTCGAGTTTGGAAAGGGCAAGGCAGTTTGCAGCTAGGGCCTACCCCAGTTGCCTTACAGTCTGGTCAACCAGCTGGTCTTCTCACAAGTTGTCCAGCTCGACAGGGAGTAGGGTCTTCTCAAGGAAAGAGGTGGCATCCAAGGATGGATCCCATAACCCTCCTTTTTGAAGGTTATCTTTCCCACTCTCCTGCACTATAATGTCTTGAGCAGGACTGGGTAGAGGGGCAGTTTTTCGTTTTCTCTTGAAAACTGACCCCGAGCATGTGTCCTCATCCTCGGAAGCAGGCGCCTCCACCACCGCCTTCATCTTCAGGTTTTTGGCAGGGGAGGTGTGGGAAGCCGTTTTCATCTGCTTGGCCATAGCGGTCACATCCTTCTTGCTGAGTCTGAGCATGTTGTCTACATAAACACAGGGACAAAAATAAGGCCTTTTATCTTTAAAATTCTTTTTAAAGAATAACATAAGACCTCTTTCAAAAATATTTTTTTTCACTTTGCGTTGTATATTGCCCAAGCTTGGCAACAACATCACAGTTTGGTTTTTGAGATTTTTGTAAAGAAGAGTGATCATTATATAATTGAAAAGAAGAGTTCAAAGTATTGCAATCCCCCTTTAAGGAGTCTTTCCCAGCTATGCTTTCAGGAGGTGTCATAAAAGACTCTTCTTTTTTGTTGGTTTCCTCTTCTTCCTTTTTAGTCAAACATTCTTCTGTATTTTCTATGAAAGAAACATTTATATCTATTTCAGCTCCAAACATAGTTTTCTTTGCAGGCACATCTTTACAAGGGTTTTCTAGAGAAGATATAATGTTATCAATATCTGATTCAACTCCAGAAAAAGAGGTTTTTGTATTTTCCTTTTCTATCATCACTTTTTCTCTCTTTTTTTTCTCTTCTCTAGCTTTTCTTTCGTCTTCCTCTCTTTCTCTTTTCTCATTCTCTTCTTTCTTTCTTACAAGAGCTTGAAATTTTCCTTTAAACTCTTTTTCTCTTCTAATATATTATTTTTCTTCGTTTATAAAGTTTCTTCCTTTTTCCATAAGTTCTTTCATTTCTTCTCTAACTCTCCTAGGTTGAGGTTGATAATACTCATGCATTCTAAAACTTTTTTTTTTATCATATATATCAATCAACCTAGAGCTAGATAATTTTGAAGATCTTTTTGATTTGTTGTATTCATTCCTTTCTTTAACCATTTTCCACTCATCTTGTATCAAAGCAAATTGAGCATCCCTTTCTTTGAGTTGGATCTCATGTTGCAATTGTCTATATGAAAGTGCTTGAACATCTTATGCTAGTTTTTTCAAAAGAGATTTGATAGATGTTCCCTTACTTTCATTAGAATGACGAGAATGAGAAGACATAGTTAAAGTTTTGTGTTTAAAGTAATTTACCCCAAAAAAGACAAGGAGAGTAATGAAGGTAGCTTTCCAGGAAAGAGAGGTGGATCGCTAGGATCCTCTAAGTACCTAGTCTTTCCTTGCCAAAATCTATCCCTCAAGACTTTTCACAAATATTTTTCTAAGTAATTTACTTAGATCACAATTAAGAATGAAAAACACTTGTTTATGCAAGAAAACAAATGCAAATCAATTAAACAATACAAAACAAGTAGTTAAAGCAAAACAATTAACTAAACACAACTAAATATTACTAACTACAAATCTTTAAAACTAGACGAATCCTAAGGTGAGGCTTCTAGAAACTTAGAGCCATTGAAGACACACTCACCGTCTAATACGTAATTATTCCACTAATTAATCAAAGTTGAATGTAATTAAAATTCAAAGGAAATACAAGGGAACTTGAATTACAAAATTAAATTTCAGATTTCCTATATTATGCACTCCTTGGCTTTTGTTACTCTTTCTTGTTGCGTCCCACAGTTTGTGTGTATTTGTAATCTTATTTGTTGCAGCCTTTGCCTTAACCTCTTAAGGTTAGCCAATTTAAATCTTCAAAAACAGTACCTACTAAGTAGGGATGGACTCACCACAATGGTTAATTCCAACTTAACAAGCACCACTTTGAAATTCTTACACCAACAATTAGAAGTCAACAAATTTAAAGCAAAGAACAATTCAAATTTAGAATGAGACTACAACAAATGGAGTAATTTGTATGACACAACTTGAAAGGATGTTGAATAAATTTGACAAGCAATCAAATAAGCACTCAATAAAAGGTGGCACACAAATTGAACCTAAGGAATGACACTAGAATTGATTAAAAAAAAAAAACAGTATTACTGGAAATTTTAGGCACAGAATGCGTGACTTAGAAAATTTATGCTGAGCTGGATATTTGAAATTTGAGTATGAAATTTTAACCACAAACAATTCAATATCTTAGCAAAATTTTGGCGCTGGAATCACACCAAAACAATGCACCAAGTAATTGTGATAAATTTTTCAAATATGTTGTCAAATTACCATCTCTGCCCGCGCCAGGATGTACACCTTTTTCTTTTGACTTATAATTTTTTTTTCTATTTTTTATTTTGACTTGATTTTTTTTTCTTGTTTTTCTAACACATCAATCTGTGTAAATCCAGAGTTTCACAATTTTTCTTCAACGGATTTTAATTTGATAAGTAAAAAACAGCCAGCAAAAAATTAAAATAGAGTGATCCTAATCCTGGAATTAAAAACAGTTTGAAGAAACTTCAAGAACACAATGGAATTGATGTATAAGAATTTGTATGGATCTAACACACAAATATGAACTCAAATCTAAAAAGAAAAGACACCAAAGGATAAAAAAATTTCAGATTAAAAATGGACTCAAAGTAAATCAAGCAACCAAAATTATCGAAAACAACACTATATTGAATTAATGACAATTTAGGAGAAACATGACTAGACAAAACACAATTGGACTCAAAAATCAAAATGACTCAAGGCAACACAAAATAAATCGATTGAAATTGCAATAAAGACTCAAATAAACCAAAAACAGAACAAGAACACAAATCTATATGGAATCCTACACAAAATTGGCAAAATGGAAGCTCAAGATCAAATTGAACATGAATGCACAGATTGGATTAAACCAAAACAACATCTAACACAAAAACAAACTCAAAAACAGCAAGACAATCAAGGATTCATGAAGAACAAAATGAAATTGAATGAACACAAAAATAAAACCGAAGGCACTTATCTCTTGAAGACCATGGCTCTGATACCAAATGATGGAGAAGTTCCTTCATGATTTGTAGAATTTGTTGATGAAAGGCGGAAGCTCTATGGAGTGTAAGCGAACAAGGTCCTCCTAGGAGGTGTGGTGACCTAGAAGGTGCATGCTAGGTAGGGAATGAGAGTGGTGAGAGTTGAAGATTAATAGCCTAACTTAAGAGGTTTTGGGCAAGAAGTGAAATTGGCTCAAATTTGGTAGCTATTCACTATGTATATTAATCTTGCAAATACATGAGCCAAACCCTCTTATTTATAGTGTTTAGAGGGCTGGAAATTCAAAAGAAAGTGGAGGGAAATTCAAATGAGAAGCATTTGAATTTGGAGCCAATTCCTAGTCACAAGGGAAGTGTGACTTGGTTTCTTTTTTGGCACCTCCTAAATCTACACCTACACTTTCTTTTTATGTCACATGGAAGGTGTGACTTAGCTTTATACATTTGCACCTCTTATATCTATATCTACACCTCCCTTTATGTTCTACTAAAAATACTCAAAATTAATTACATAAAAAAGACATCCAATGATGCTTAGTTGGCCCAGATCTATATTTGTTAGGCTTGAGCTGAAGCTTGAACTTGTATTTGGGGTTGGGCTTTTTCTATCATGGGCTTGGGCATCTTCCATCAATTGGTGTAAGCTTTGAGGGCACCGGGAAGGTATTTTTGGTCAATAACGTTGAGGTATCAAAGACAACTTTCAAACTTGTCAAAAACTCGCGAATCCCTTGGTCCTCTGAAGACAGATCTTCCAAGCACCAAGCACTCTGGAATCTAGGGTTGGGTGTCAAATACAAGGGAAAGTCGTCCAGTAGGGACAAATCTCCTGTTGAAGCCCAAATCCACCTTTAAAATATTTATAGGATGACTGGAAGAGGGTAAGTAAACCTCTCACAGAGGCACCATTTAGGGAAGCCCACAATTGGCGGCCTGAGTGCTTGGCCTCAAAATATTATAAGAAGACTTCCACAGTCGGCGAAATCTCAAGTTGTGAACACAAAATTACAAAAGCTCGGATAAATGTCCAACTATTTGGATGTAGCTGGGCAGGAGCTACGTTTAGGTTGGTCAACAGTTCCTTTTCAAAAATAGATAGGGGTAGACGAAGAAGGACCTTCTTGAAGAAAGTAGCATAAAAGGAACAAAAGGGACCATCAGGGTCCGATGACTCATCACAGCATATCGGTTCCCCTTCCTTACACTTTATTGTTTTTACAAAACCCTCATGCTTTTTACTCAGAACGCACCCACCATCCCTTAACTCTCCAATGCATAAACGGGTGGTATAGTAAGAGGTCTCTTTAAGGAGTTCTTTCTTAGCCCAAGGATATGCGAAACTATAATCCATCGTCGAAGTAACTAAAGCATAAACACAAACAAAATGCGAATGCAGTTCATGAAAAAATGAATGGAATTGGCGCAAGTTAAAAATACATTTCTCGTAATGCAATCAATAAGCTAAATGATGATCATCAGTGGAGTTAAGTGGGAAAAGAATACCTGGTGCAACGGTGATGTGCAGTGGCGCAAAGGTGAAAGAAGAAGTTTTGAAGGAGGTTTTGGAAGCAGAAAAGGTTTGGAAGTAGATGAAGTTCGAAACAGTGTGATGAAAATGAAAGAAGAGAGGAACACATATTCAAAAGAGGAAGATGAAGAGACAACGTTTCCCCACCGTTGATGCAGGTGCCACGTGTAAGCTCCATGTTTAGTAAGGTGAGACGTCCTTTCACGAGATGCTTCGGTAATCGCGCCTCAGCTACCCTTGAGAAAACGTCATGCCAGCCGCTAGTACTGAAGAGCCTCTTTGCCTTGTCAAGCTCGGCTCGAGCCTGGGGGACTTGTGTACTGGTCGGACGTGCTCGGGTCCTCAGCCCAAGCATTTAAGCATGGTAAGCTTGGTTAGATAAGTTATACCCAGCTCGATTTGGGGTAGATATGGGTCCAATGACACATTACGAGGTCAGCCCAGATGTTGGATATTCTATAAGAAAAAGGTAATTAAAGTAAAATAACAGAAGGAGTAGTTGAATTAGTAAAAGGCTATATATCTTTTAAATACAAATAAAAGTTGTTAGGGATGGTGTGACATTGCACTCGAAAATAAAAGTGAACGTTAACAAAATGTTATTATGGTTGAAATTATATTCTGGTTGAAACAATATTTTGGTTGGTGAAAATCGTTGAAAGAGTGTCTATAAAAGGGGTTTAAGACCCCGAGTAAAGGTAAGTTTTTTCTGAACCCAATACTGATACAGATTATAGTTTGAATGATCTCACTGACTTGATCGTCAGAGTGTGATCAACAGGTAGAGCCCCCTTCATCACAAAGCGTCTTCAACTCGATTCAACACCCAAGCAACACTTCAGCTAAGGAACTCACTCCCGAGTTCGACTGAGGTTTGCAGGCGAAAACAAAAATCATTAAATAGAAACCAATTTTAGAGACAAAAAATTATTAATTGCTATATTGACTAAATTTGATACTATTTTAGAGACTATATTTTTTTTTGGTTTCTAAATTAGTTTCTATTATTGATAAATAGCTTTTATATTGGTATCTAATTAACTACTAAGTTTTTGCTACCAAATTTAGAATCTAAATAATTGGTAGTTAAAACCTTAGTAGATAATTAGATACCAATTTAGAAACTATTTATCCATAATAAAAACTAATATAGAAACCAAACAAAAATTTTAGTCTCTAAAATAGTATCTAATTTAGTCAATATAGCAACTAATTATTTTTTGTCTTTTATTTAATGATCTTCTTGTAGTATAATCCAACATAGGATTAGAAAAAGAGCATTGATATCAACAAAGAAACAACTATTTGAAAATATATTATATTAATATTTTAGTAATATATTTTTTATTTTTTAAATTAAAATACTAACTAATTATTTCATTATTAAAATAAAACTGTTAAGGATTTATTTAACAGTGAGTCTCAAAATATAATTTTCCTATTGAATTAGGGGTGATAAGATAACTATTGATTTAGAAGCAGACAAGTTTAGAAAATCTGATTAAAAAGGCAGAAGTTATTGGATCCCTTTATACATATGAAAAACCAGTGCTTGTGAGATTCTACAAGCATTTTAGTTAAGGAAAGAAAGAACATGAAGTACTTAATCTGAGATACACATCATCTAAGATTCTAAATGTTCCACTAGCACCTTCTTTGTTGAGAAAACAAGTTCCCTTAATCCATAAGCATGTCATTGAAACCTCACAACTATGCAAGATATATCATCTTTACTTTTCTTGGAAACTGCCTCTTCTATCAAGTGCTTTGCTGCAGCTTGAGCATCCTTTATTTGCCTAATGGAATCCACTGCCTCTTGGTTTGACATAACCTGAAAACATCATGGGAAAATATTGTTAGGTATTTAAGGGGTTTTGGATATCTAAACAAAAGTAGAAAGTGCAAAATCCATCACTCAGATTTTGATACATTCCTAAATCCCCCAACTTCCCCCACCCTCCCTACTACTTCTATTCAACAGTGTCCCCTAAAATTATTTTTTCTATCAAAGTATCTTTTACTTCTAAAAACCAGAATAGAAACACTACTTAAAAGGAATATGAGGAAGTGAAAGAGAAAGAAAATTGTGAGAAAGGTGACCTTCCATATTCCATCACTAGCCAGAATAAGAAATTCTGTATGATGAAGTACTTCTTCTACCAACACATCAGGTTCTGAACTAAGATGCATCTTCAAGCTCCTATCACCAAAAGCCCTTGCTACTGCCAGCTGTCCATCTACTCGAGGGACATCTCCTGCAGGAAACATAAATTCAAATGTTCTATATTACCAATTTTGAAAGTTTCTAATGCAATTCTTCTTGAAACCAAAATGCATGTCATGTCTGTCCTTCAAAGAAAGGGTTGTTGTTATTGAAAATCAAATGACTTTTTAGACCAAAGGAACATATGAAAGAACTTATTTAAACTTATAAAAATTACTATGAATCATAGAACATGGTTATAACTTGTAAGTTCATTTTAATTTGTTTTAATAAGCTAAACAGGGATTTGCACAATCATATCCATTTTAGCATATGCACATGTTGCACTTTGTGTGTTACAAAACCTCAAAATGTTGGTTTTACCTGGAATGTTTGATACAAACCCCCCACGCCTCTCAATAGATTTCTTTTCCTTGCTTGGTTCATGATCTACAGATAGTTGCCTAGCCTTTCCATTCTCACAAATAACAGCTCTCGAGTCACCAACATTTCCTACTACAAGCTTCTGACCATCAATCAGTATTGCAGTTACAGCTGTTGACCCTCCTCGCCCCAACACAAGTGCCTTTTCCAATATTTTCTCATCAGTTTCAAGATAAGCCCTCTTCACTGCGTTTTCTGTCTCAGTCCAAAAGTCATGCTGCTTGCACAAAATATAAATGTGAATTAAACAAGAATCACTTGAGGTAGGTTTAGAAGAAGGGTATTCATTATTAGATGTTCTCAAACTTGTCAAAACATTGAGATGTTAGATGTTGTTAGTGTTAGTCTTGTTATCCAATCCAATTAAAGTTTTACTTTAGTAATCACATAATAGGATTCAAAATGTGATCAAAATGATACCACCAGAACTGTATATAAGATTTGTCATACTCATGAGAATGTGATCAAAATGATGTAATAGGAAAGTTGCCTTACCTGTTTCAAGATGTTATGAAAAAGATGGTTCTGCAAATAGCTTGCAACATCATGGCCTAAGTGGCCATCAAATATTGCAAACAAGCCTAATTCTCTGTCCTTTTCTTGCTTAAATTCTGAAACTAAATAATCTTCCATGGGATGTGCAGATCTTCCCTTCATCAAGTGAAAGCCATGTGTAATGTGTTTTGATATTTTTCCTTTTCCTTTCCCTGTCTCCGGTACTGATGTTCCAAATCCTGCTTTCACCTAAACATATGATCAAAGTAAATCTTCAGTCTCACTGTTTTGAAAGCTCGATCTTGAAACTCAATAATTTGAAATGAAAAAATGTGGAGTTCTGATTTTAATAAACTGAAAAACAGTTTAATTGCCATGCATTTGAGCAAGAACACTGATCTAAACACAAAGTTAATGTTATGTCACCCAATTGAAAAGTCAACACATCAATTCATCTTTATACAAGCACAGGAAATTTAAAAGGGCCATTCGAGAAGCTAGTGAACACACTTCTAATGATTCTCCACATGCTGGATATGCAATGATGTCATCACATAAATCTTCTATATACACTTCCTAAGAAAGAAAAAAAGACATGGAAAGAAAATGCAGAACCAAATTAAATCTCAGCATATCAATCACTGCAGAAACTTTTCGAAAGAACATCCAAGTTGCATTCCTTGCAAACAAATCAAGAAACCTCAAGAAAACTCCACAATATCTCAAGAACTGGCATTTGCAAAGCACACCGAGGAATAAAACCAAACTAGACTAACTAGTTGAAAACATGCGAATCAACTTGGCATGCTTAGTTTGCACAAAAGAATCCATGATGGGTTTTTTTTGTTCTGCTGACCTTCATCATATTGAGGATATCTCTGCCAGTCATGATGGTACAATGCTAGAAATTGTTCTTGTTCTTGTTGCCTAATGTTTTAAGAGATTAGAGAGAGAGAAAATGAAGATGTGGGTATAAATAAGGAAAGTTTGACTTTTTTACACGTGACTTCGCCGCAATTTTTATTCTGTAGCCCGCGTTCTTTGAACACAACGCGTTATTGCCGACGCAACTTTCTTTTTTCAAGTTGCTTCTACCTCTTTGCACTTTCTCTTTCACACCATTTACCCTCGTATGTTCTTAATATCAACTTTTCCCACTTGATCTTTGTTCCCATTTGTATCAATGCAAAAACAAAGCACCCACAAGGAATAAGGAAAAACATGTGACTTTATGTTTTTACCAGGTCATCATGGAGTAATTTAAGCTTATTATCCTTATGCATGTCAAGGTCTCAATTAATTAATAAAAACTTATTTCAGCTTCATATACAAATATAATAAATATCTAGTTAAATGTTTCGTTATAATCTTACCTTATAATAGATTTTTATTATACACTATAAAAATTAACAGATAAAAATTATATTTAAAAATAAAAAAATAATTAATCATTATATTAATTATATTTTATTTTATTTTATAAATTAAAAAATTATTGGTCTAAATTTATAAATTAATATTTAATATTAATTATTAATTAATTTATATTCTAATTAATTATTATAAAGATTAATTTAAAATTTAAAATAGTTTGTATTGTTAGATACCAATTTAAAAATTATAGTTTATAAATTTTTATTAATAAAATAAAATATAATTTTTTAAATTTATAAAATAGTATTTAACTTAAATTAATTATTTTTTATTTCTAAAATTAATTATTATTTAATAATTTTTTAGTAATATTTTTAACGTATAAAATTGGTTTAACGAGTAATTTCAAGTAGTGTTTTATTGTTAATAAATGTTTGGTTTTCCTCATTTGTTTTCTGTATATTAAAGTGTTGGAAAAAGGTTGGATTGTGGCATGTGTTAAATATTTGGCATTTTATGGTTAAGGGGGGGTTGTTTTATAGGTTTGATTGGGAGTTTTAAGGAAATTAAATATGTGTAGAGAGAAGGAGGAGGTGTTGGTAGGTGAGAGAGAGTTTTTATATTGGGAAAGGGGAAATTATTATTGAATTATTAGAGAGGTGGTTGTAAGTTGCATAATGGGATCATATGCATGATTTGATATGAATTGCAACTGAGTCAATCAAAAACAGCCACATGCATGGGTGTGGAATTGATCAAAAGGGTGACTTTAATAAAGAAAAGAAAGTGCTTTGTAGATTGATGTCTCTATATTGAATAGTGGATTGGGTAGATTCATTAATGCATGTAAATTTTATTATATGCTTCTTTCTTATGAGGCCACGTTTCACAATTGTATTATCTTGACACCTTCACACCTTCATTAAACTAAACTAGGAAATCGATGCAGTTTTATGTCACTTATTAATATATATTGTTAATCTTCTTTATTATTAATTATTTTCTTTTAATTAAGGAGTTGGGTAAATGTACTAAAATCAGATAGTTTTCACATTGTACAAGTTGATAGAAGTGATGATATTCTCTTCAAGTTAAATTAGATCAAAGTCTAGAGTAATGTTTTTCTAATTACAGATCTTACAATTTATTTTATAAAATTAAGTTAGAAATTATTAATATAATATTAAAGTTATATTTAAAAATTGATCTAGAACCACCTATGTACAATATTTAATTTCATATTTATAATATTTCTTTATCTATATAAAGATTACGTTGAAAATAATTTTACGATAGAAATCATAATATCTACATATCTATGTATTACAAAATAGAACAGAGATGAACAAATGGAAACATATATGAACAAAAGAGTAAACTGAAGACAAATGATATGAGAATGAATATCTCTTCTTTCTTATTATTCAAATCAAAACAAATGGTCTGAATATATACAAGTAGTACACTCATTCTAGGGTTTAACTAAAGAAGGAAATAATCAATAATTAAATACTAGAATCATAACACACACAAAGAAGATAAAATAAAGGTTGTTATTCCCTTATATAAAGAGAAACATCTACATCTGATAATTAAAAAAGACTCACAATTAATATTAGGATCCTTCTGAAACTCTGGTATCCGTATCCTTTAATACTATGTGAAGTGTTTTAATGAAATTTTCTTTACTTCATAAATTAAATTAATCTTAAAAATGGGGTTTTAAAAAAATTTACCATGATGGAGTGATAAAATACTTTTTTAACAAATACTATATCTGTGTATTTTTTTTTATTAAGAAAAGTAAATAAAAATAGAAATGTCAAATTTCATCATTTGTTTGAGAGATGAAATAAGAATTTTTTTTTTATATATTTTCTTTAACCTAAAAGTATTTTCTGCCAGGCAAGAAAAGGTGAGGAGATTATCTCGGTTTTACATTTTTCTCTTTTATGTTCTTAAAAGATTAAATGTTTTCATGACATAAAAAATATAAAATAATAATAAATAAATCATTTTAATAAAAATAATAGAATTTATTTTGGGTTAAATTATTTTTAATTAATATAAAATGTTTTAATGTAATTGATTTATTTCTTTTTTTACTATCCTTTTCACCCATCTAAAAAGTTACGAGAAACTTTTCCACTCCTTTTTCTTATTTCTATTCATTCACATTCATAACTTTACTTTATTTATAAATATAATGTATACTATCATATTTTTTCTTATTTCTTTTATCTCTATTTTACATATCCCAGATACACTATAAAAAAATATAAAGAAAATATTTACATATAGTTTTATTTGTAGATCTTTTCCTCGAAGATTTTTTTTATCAAATCTGCTAAGGATGAAAGAGAAATAAGATTCATTGAATAATTTGGATATATATATATATATATTATATTGTGTGTGTATATAAATATATGTAGTTCTCTTTTCAAAAAAATTGCATAGATGTTACTTCAGTTATAGTAAACTCATGGTAGAAAAATATGATTAATAATTTTTCACAGAAACAACCGTAAAAAAGTATAGCCAGCCTATAATAGTGTCTTATAATTCGCACAAAATTGCTGTCTTTTTAAAAAAAAAACTATAGATGTAAAAAAATATAACTAGTTCAAACATAAAAATCTCTAACTGGAATCTCTTCGATCAAATATTATATCTAATATTTGACTTAAATTCCGTTAGTTTAAGTCAACACTGACAACGAAATATATATTTGGCAAACTTAATGGCAAAAATCATTGTTTAAAGTACAAACATATTGATGAAGAGACATGGCGTCTTTTTGTTCAAAGCCGTGAATGTGAAACTTGAAAGGTAAGTGAAGTTACTTAACTATTTTTATTTATATAACATTAATAACTTAATATTATTTAATTCACTTTGTTTATTTAATTTATGATAGGATCTTAGGAAGAAAGCTCTAGAGATAGCTTTAAAGAATGTAACCTCACACGTATTGTCTTGTTCGGGGTATTGAAACCTTGAGCAATCACTGATGGTGGAAAAGGAGCAATCCAGACAGAGGATTGGGTCTGAGATTGATACAGGAGTCACTTCTCTTCCATCACCACCTTTGCGCCATGTAAAATGGAAGATGGCCCTAATTAAAAAGTCGGGTGCATTTAGTTCTGAGCAATCGTAGATAGTCTTAGAAAAAATTGTAAGTTATTTTTATCCTCTTTTGTATTTATTTTAAAACATTAATTATATTAAAAACATGATTTTGGTCTCTTGCAGGATTCCTTGGTTAAGGAAAGCTCCCAAGGTAATTTTGTCCCTGAAGGTCGTCACGATATCCTGGTTGAAGCAATTGAATGAACTGAGCATTATGGTCGTGTTCATGCAGCTGGAAAAGGGGTTAAAATTAAACTATATTTTGGAGCTGCACCACGACACTCATCCTCCTCCCCCACCACTGAGACCAAAGAAGAATTGACGAGTAAGACACGTCAAGAATTAATGGAGGAGATGAGAAAGGAGACTGATCAGATGCAATTAGAGTTGCAACGGGAGTTTCTATCACAACAAGTTTATGCTGAGTCGGTTGAGGCGCTTGTTAGTCCCTCTCCCAAGAGCACAAAGGGGATTTGTGCGGCTCCTGCAACATCACGGGAGGATATCATTGGCCAGACGAGCCAATGTGAGCTATTGGTAGAGGGTGACATGCTTCCTCAAGTGGTGGCCATTGGAAAAGTCTATCAAGGGGCCACACCTTACATAACATTCCTCTCTCCCTTGATGTGGCGAAGGTAACAGTTGAAAGAGTATGAGTAGTTGATGCTCGTGTTCCACTACCTTCAAATGAGGTAACAACTGTGGCTGATGCATTTCAGACATTCATAGTCTAACCTAAACACCTCATTCGAATTATACCAGAACCTCTGGTAATAATTTCATTTCATTATATTAATTTATATTTATATATTACATCTCATTTAATACAAATGTTCTTTATTTTGTAAAAACCTTGTCGGAAACAAAGTCCGAAAAAGAAGCATGAGGTTTCGATGGACGATCCTATAGCTTATTTAGTTGTAGCTGCTAGAGAGATTGGTCGAGACCCTTTGGAAGTTCCATGGGATGATACGTTTTTTTAAATAAACATTCACATGCCACTATACATATACATGTCAAATTTGTTAGAATTTGTAGTTGGGGATTAGGAACTCAATATAAATATAATTCAATTTCTTATGATGTAAGTATTTTTACCTATATTTCAATTTACTTTATGTTAAATTATTATTGATTATGCTTTAACTAATAACTTGTAAGTTTTTTAATGGAGTTTCTATCACTGAGGGGAAGGAAGATGTGTATGGATTCTTAGATCCCTCATATACTAATCCTACTGGAACAAAGAAAACTAAAACCCAATCATACATCACTAAGACCCTGGAAAAAAAAGAGAAAACAAATTTATTTATGCCCTTATATTAATGAGTAAGTTTAATTATAAGTTGTCAATTATTACTATTTCATATTTTAAATATTTACTAACTCTTTTCATTGATGATATAGGGGTCATTGACATTTACTTGTCTTATCAACGGTTGATAAGACTGTTGTGTGGTGTTGTTCCCTACACAAGAAGATATCCACACATATGAAGAATATCATTCATAAGTAAGTACACTATAAACTTAACTTTGTATGTTACTAATTAAGCATCTATTAACGTGGGTTTTGTATTAATCAGTTCATGACGTGGATATAACATCCTAAAAGGTCGATCCAATGCAAATTTTCAAAATCTGAACTGGATGACACTATAGGTTTGTAACTTTTGTCTTTCTCTTTTCATTGTTTATCAATATTAATTTTTACTTTTTATTGAATTATAGTGTAATAGACAACCAGGAAGCTATGAATGTGGCTATTACATTATGCAATGGATGGTTACCATTGTAAGACTAGGCCTTAAAAGTGATTGGGATGAGGTAACATGATGGTAAATTATTTTTATAATTCTTTAACATATATATATATCTTAACACTAATTTATGTGAACCTTATTTTGTAATACAGTTTTTCACAGATAAGCAACCAATGTCTTTGGAAGCCATAACATATGTGAGACATTCTTGGTCCACATATTTCCTAAATTTTTATAACTCTAGGATAGATGATGAATAATGTAGGAATTAGATAGATAGATAGATAGAGATATATTATTAGTGTTTGTAATACATTTTTATCAATATATATAATTTAATTCTCTGAATTTATGTATTTGTCTGGCTAAGTTATAATTGAACATGTCCATTTATATGTGAATTAGCATTGAACAAAATGTACTAAAAAAAATAACCATATACAACGACGACTATTTACCATAGCCACATTCTTATATCCAACACAAAGATTTATAAGGTTGGCTATGGTAAATAGCCGCATTCTTCAATGCATTACTCCTCCCTTTTAAAAATCATTCAGAAGCATATAAGAATGTTACTATTTACCATAGCCGCATTTATAAATCGCATTTAAGAATGAGGCTAAATAGCCGCCTTCGTATATGTTAGATTTAAGACTACATGTATATCAAATGCAGCTAGAAAGCCACTTGTTTTAAATTGAAAATAGACGTCGTCTTTTAACCTTTCTACACCAATTATTGAAATATTTATAATAAAAATCTATAAATTATAACTTTATATTTAAAATGAAGGATTTAAATGATTATATTAATTCTATTTTGTAATTAATGACAACTTTTTAAAAGATATATTTTTTAATATGTATATATGTATAATTAAAAAATTAAATTCATCTTTAGAAATAAAATTATATTTTATAAAAATGGGATGATCAAAACTTGTATCTACTTCATTTGTGCTCATGCAAGCAATATATATCTTTAAATTTTCTAGTGCCTAACTATTATTAAATGAAAAACAAAGGGGAAGTGAAGGTTGTCTAAATCCAAGGTCAAGCATACCAACACATTTATAAATGCTTAGACATAACTTATCAATCAATAAAAGAGGACTAATGCTTGAAGTAAGAATGATGCATTAAATTGGGTTTTCTTCGTTGGATGCTAATTTTCAACGTTTGACATTTGCCCAAAGAATCAAGTCCACAAGTTTTTACATGTAGGACTACGTTTCTCAATACTAAAACTTACAAATTTAGTTTTAACCGAAATCAAGTTACTTTGAAAACGCATGCACTTGAGTAAACAAATAGTGTATACACATTGAGTAAAAAAAATTAATTTTGAAATAAAATGTTCTTAAATGCAAAACCCTTAAAATCCATTTGTTAGATAAGAATAAAAATTATTTTGGTATTGTACGGCTAAATCTCACTTAAGATGCATAGTGTGCCTATAAATTATGTCTGTTTTGTTTTGTTTGCACAGATTCAACATCCCATGTTTCATTTCATTTAATTCATTCATTATTAATAAAAAATAATATAAAAATAATTTTAAATTAAATTTATAAATACTCCTAAATTTTAGGAGTAGGAAAGGAGAACTTGGTCTTTTGTTTATAAAAAAAATATCTTAAAAAAAACAACACATTTAACTTATTCTAATATGTTGAAAACGGTAGAGTGCTTTAGTTATTTATTATTTTGTAATATTATTATGCTTTATCGAATAATTAAAAGTGAGAAAAAAATTACGTAATTATGATAAGAAGACTTCACATCAGTAAAATTTTGAAAGAATATTAATAAAAAAAGTAGATAAAAATAATGAGAAGGGTGTTTTCAAGAGTTTAGAAATAAAAGAAATTTGATTATATATATATATATATATATATATATATATAATAAGTTTTTTTTTTTATATATGAGGGTGAAAAAGAGAAGTATTTGGTCACTCTTTCCCACATCGATATATATGGATAGCACATGTTAACTTTAGTTAGAACTTTTAGCACATGAAATTTAGAGTAATTTTATGAAGAGTGTAGTTCTTCGTTTTCTTGGAGTGTTCTTATTTTTATTAGAAAATCAAGTTGTGATCCTCAATCTTTTTCTTATCACATTAGTAATCATTCCTTTACTAAGATACTTTATTTAGAGAGAAAGTATTGATAATAATAATGTATTCTCTCTAGTGGTAAAACGCATATTTATAAAGATTTTATTAGTTATGATTGTTGAGCTTAATGTTGACTTGGAGATTTAAATGTCAATATGACATTTATATATATATATATATATATATATATATATATATAAATTTGAAGAAACCTGTAAGAAGGAATTTGTTTCCAATGAATGCATGCATGAAAGGGTAAACAATAATTTTTTTATTTATTTCTTTTGCAATAGTAAAGGATTTTGAATAATTTAAAAATTTTATTTATTTCAGAAGTTCATATAATTAAATAATTTAAAATTTATATAAATAATTTAAGGATTTATTTATTTCATATTTTAATTTAAGTAAACAATTAAAAAAAATTAAAATTTATATTTAATTATAATTTTAAATAATCTAGAAATTTTAATTATTTAAAATGTTTATTCTAATAGTACATCAAATAATTTAGGATTTGTATTTAGGTTTGATGACCATTTTAGTCCTAATATGTTTTAGATAAAATATAATTTTGTTCTCACTTCTTGAAAAGGTTTAGTATGACCCCCTTCCGTGGTAACCAAATTGAATATTTTAAAATATTTAAAATATAAAAAATAAATAACTTTTATTTATTTATAAAATAATTATTTTATTTATAAATTTAAATCATAAAAATAATATATATATATATATATTATTTATGTATATATATATATTATATTTATTTAAAAAAAATTATGAAAATGAAATAAAATAATTTAAAACTATAATTCAAGTAATTATAAAAATAAAAGAAAATAAAACTAACACTTAATATATTAATAATGAATTAAATACTTATAACTTTTACAAGTTTTAGTATATAAAATATAATGTTTTTTTACATTTTCTGAGTCGAAAAGTTAATATCGGTATGGTAGAAACTAATTGAAGAAAATAACAGAAATTGCAAAACTGCTAAACTGATTCATTCATTTTGATTTACTTCAATAATATATAATAAAATTATAATTACTGGAAGCTATAAAATAGGAATATTAACCGTCTTGTAAACTGACCATTAATGCAATACTAACGGTAAATAGTTTACGGGTAATAAAATCAGAATTAATAACCAACATACATTTAAGGCTAATAAAATATGAATTAATAACCAACATCCTCCCCTTAATTCTGATTTGGAACAACCTTCATGTCCAACATATCTCTTAACTTGATGAAAGCATCGATCTTCAATGGCTTAGTGAGAATATTTGCAATCTGATCTTCTGACCTGCAATATTCCAATTTGATCATGTTCTTCCCAACTTGGTCTCGCAGGAATTGATATCGAATATCAATGTGTTTACTTCTTTGATGAAAATCGAATTCTTTGCAAGATTAATTGCAGAGACATTGTCAACATAAATCTTAATTGGAACATCTAGATTAAAACCAATTTGAGTCATGATATTGCTGAGCCAAACTGATTGACAAGCACTTGCTGCTACTGTTACATACTCAGCTTCACAAGTAGATAATGCAATAATTGACTGTTTCTTTGATGGTCATAAGCAAATAGTCTTTCTGAACATAAAACAATATTTCTTTGCTACAGGAGAAAATATTTCTTCGAAATCATAGCCTTCTTTTTGCTCAAATCCCTTTGCCACTAATCTTGCCTTATATCTATCAATCTCACCATTTGGTTTCACTTTAATCTTGTACACCCACTTCACATCAATTGCTTTGTGTCTTTTTGGAAGATCAGTGAGCAGCCATGTATTGTTTTTCTCAATCGCCATCAATTCTTCATTCATAGCCTCTAGCCATTTGGGGTGTTGAATGGCATCTGCAAGTCTCACGGGTTTTGAATCTACAAGAAAAGCAAAGTGAACCAAATCTCCTTTGTCGTCAATTTCATCATCAAGATTTACTTCGCAATCTTGTTAGAATCCCTATCGGATACTATACTTCTAGGAAGTCCATGTAAACGAACAACTTCCTTGAAGAAGAGATTTGCAATATGGCATGCATCATCAACTTTGTGGCATGGAATAAAATGAGCCATTTTAGAAAAACGGTCCACTACCACAAAGATGGAATCCTTACCCTTCGATGTCTTGGGCAGTCCTAAGATAAAATCCATAGAAATATCAACCCAAGGCATTGTAGGGATAGGAAGAGGGGTATATAAACCATGGGGTTGGACCTTGGATTTAGCCTTCCTACATGCTATACATTTATCACAGAAGGTATGTACGGATTTGCGCATGTGAGGCCAAAAGAAATGTTCATGCAATGTTTCTAAAGTCTTAGCTACCCCAAAATGTCCCATAAGCCCACCCTCATGAGCCTCTCTAACAAGAGATTGTCTTATGGATCCTTGGGGAACACAAAGTCTTTTTCCTTTGAAAAGAAAACCATTATGTAAGAAAAATTCTTTGTGACCTCCCTTGGAACACTCTTGATAGATTAGAGAGAAATCTAAGTCATCATGATAAAGTTCCTTTATGTGATCAAATCCTAAATATTGAACATTCAAAACATTTAACAAGGTATATCTTCTTGAAAGAGCATCGGCAACCACATTAATTTTACCTTGTTTATGTTTGATCACATAAGGAAATTGCTCAATAAACTCCACCCACTTAGCATGTCTCTTATTAAGCTTGCTTTGGCTTTTCAAATATTTAAGGGACTCATGATCACTTGGATCACAAATTCCTTTGGAAAAAGATAATGTTGCCAATTTTGCAAAGCTCGAACAAGAGCATAAAGTTCTTTATCATAAGTGGAGTAATTGAGATGACCCCCTTTGAGTTTCTCACTAAAATAAGCTATGGGGTGTCCTTCTTGAAGGAGAACGGCCCCAATGCCTATATTAGAGGCATCACACTCTATTTCAAATGTCTTAGCAAAGTTAGGAAGAGCTAAAATGGGGGCTTTAGTTAATTTATCCTTCAAAGTTTGAAAAGCGTTTTCTTGCTCTTGTCCCCACTTAAAAACCACATCCTTCTTTACTATGGCATTTAAAGGTGCGGCAATTGTACTAAAGTCTTTCACAAACCGCCTATAAAAACTAGCAAGTCCATGAAAACTTCGTACTTCATTGACATTGGTGGGTGTAGGCCAATGTTGAATTGCTGCAACTTTTGTTTGATCTACATGCACCCCTTTATGACTTACCACAAACCCTAGGAAGTCTATATGATCTAATGCAAAGAAACATTTAGCATGATTAGCATACAATTTCTCCTTCCTAAGGGTTTCTAATACTTGTCTAACATGTGACTCATGATCTTCTAAAGACAAGCTATATATAAGAATATCATCAAAGTAAACCACAACAAACTTGCCAATGAATGCTCTCAATACATGATGCATGAGTCGCATGAAGGTACTAGGAGCATTAGTCAAGCCAAAAGGCATGACCAACCACTCATATAAACCAAATTTGGTCTTAAAAGCGGTTTTCCATTCATCACCATGTTTAATTCGAATTTGATTGTAACCACTCTTAAGATCAATTTTGGAAAATATTTTAGACCCATGTAATTCATCCAACAAGTCATCTAACCTAGGAATGGGATGCCTATATTTGATGGTAATGTTATTTATAGCGTGACAATCCGTACACATCCTCCATGTCCCATCTTTTTTTGGGACAAGTATGACAGGCATAGCACATGGGCTCATGCTATCTTGTACCCACCCCTTAGCTAATAAATCCTCAACTTGTTGTTGAATTTCTTTGGCCTCTTGGGGATTGGTCCTATATGCAGGGTGATTTGGTAAAGAAACCCCGGGCATGAAGTCTATTTGGTGTTCAGTCCCTCTTAGAGGTGGTAAGCCTTTAGGAGGATCTTGAAACACATCTTCATATTCCTTTACCAAATGGTCCAAACATGTGGGACTATCCTTAGCCGACTCACATTCAATAGGTATAGGAATAGCTAAAAAAATAGGCTTGTGAGTAACTATTACCTTTTTAACTTGTTGGGTAGATATGAGAAGGCTTCTCTTGGAACTTTGTTTATCATTTTCTTTCTCTCTCTTTTCTCTCATTTTGACTTGGTCCTCCATGCACTTCCTTTGGAGAGAGAGACTTAAGAATGACTTTGTGCCCATGGAAGTTAAAAGAAATTTTGTTGGTAAAGCCATCATGAAATTTTTTTCTATCAAATTGCCATGGCCTACCTAAAAATATATGAGTAGCTTCCATTGGAACAACATCACACAAGACCTCATCTTTATATTTACCAATGGAAAATGTAATGAGGACTTGCTTGTTCACCACTAACTCACCCACCTCACTCAACCATTGTAACTTGTAGGGCTTGGCATGAGAGATGGTAGGCAATCCAAGTTTGTCTACCACTCTTGTGCTTGCCACATTAGCACAACTCCCCCCATCCACAATTAAAGAGCATACCCTATCACTAATAAGACACCTTGAATGAAAAATATTTTCTCTTTGAGTTTCATCAAAAGGTTTCAAAACTTGTCCAAGCATGCGTTTTATTACTAATAGGTTACCCTCATGTGGGCTTTCACTCTCACTCTCACTTGGGGATCTAGAAGGTGAGGAATGTCTAGAAGATTCAGACTCATGCTCACTACCACCTACCCCATCATGCATATACATAGTTCGTTTAGTAGGGCAATTAGAAGCAATATGTCCATAGCTTAAGCATTTAAAACACTTCTTACTAGACGATTTAGGTGGTGATTTAGGCCTAGAATTGGAAGTGGAAGGCTTAGACTCTCTAGGTTTGAAAGTAGAGTCCTTAGAAGGGATATTTGAAAAAGAGTTATTTTTATTTTTCCAAGAAGAGTGGTAGTAGTTATCCTTAGAAGAATTTTTGAAAGCATTTTTCCTTGCAAGTTGATTTTCAATTTTACTAGCAAGGTGCACCACATTTTCCAAAGAAGAATATTCTTGTAACTCTACCACGTCTTGAATGTCCCTTCGAAGGCCACTCACAAACCTAGCTATCTTAGCTTCCTCACTCTCATCCATATTAATTCGAATTAAAAGCGTGTCTAGTTGTTTAAAGTAATCATCCACACTTAGCGTGCCTTGATGAAACCGTTGGAGTTTCAACATTAGGTCTTTCCTAAAGTGTGGGGGTACGAATCTAGCGCGTAAACATGCTTTCAAATCGTTCCAAGAGACCACGGGCGGCCTCTTGTTTAGGTCAATGTCCATGAGATATTGATGCCACCATTGCATGGCATAGTCCAAAAATTCTAAAGAAGCTAATCTAACCCTATGCTCATCTCTAACCCCATTTACATCAAAAATTTGGTCAACCTTAGCCTCCCATCCTATGTATACATTGGGATCACTTTCACCACTAAAACTAGGAAGTTTTACATTAGGAGAACAAGGGCCAGCCACATGTTGGCGCCTCTCTTCATGGTGATGATGCCTTGGCCGTGCATTGTCTTCATAATAACCATGAGAAGAATGGGAATGTCTTGAAGAATGCCGAAGAGGAGGAGGAGGTCTTCTCTCCCGGTTTTGATGGATTTCTCACGGCTTAACTCCAAACTTTGGAGCCTTGCCTCCATTTGTCTTATCACATCAAGATAGTGAGCATTGGATTGCTTGGCATTCTTTAAGTCTTCAAAAAGGGCTGCCTTTTGAGGTGAGCAAGGTTTGGAGGATTCTCCACTAGAAAAATGAGCCATGATAAAAAAATACAAAAAAAACAGAAACAAACAGTGAAAGAAACTTGTTAGACAAATAAAGTGAGATATAGGTTGCTGGAAAAATGCCCAAGAAAGTACTCAAACCACTCCAAGAAAGTATTCTGTCCTCAACCAAGCCTTTCTTGTGGAATGGATGAGCTTCAAATGAAACAATGTCACAGCAAACCAACTTACTTAAGAACAAGTCTCCACAAAACTTTTAGAAGAACAAAAAAGACAAGCAAGAAAAGGTATAAACAAGAAAAGCTAAACCAAAAACAGAAAGCAATGTATGACAAACTGTAAAAGAATATGAATGAAAAACAAGCAAGAAAATAAGGAACTCAATGAATAAAGAAGGCACACCAAAAGAGTCCTAAAGAAAAGTGCTAGAGTAGATTGAAGAAAAACAGAAAACAGCTACTGGAAAAAAAAATTTAAATGCAAACTGTGCTATGTTTACAGATTTAACTGGAATGATTGAAAGCGAACTGGAATGTGAAAAATTAACCACAGAAACTTCAATGTCTTAAATCAAAAATGGCACTGGAATGAGGTAAAAACAGTAAGCCAATTGAGAGAAATAAATTTTTCAAAATTGCTGCCCAATTACCGTATTCTTTTCGGCGGTATTGTACACTTTTCGTATTTTATTTATCATTTTTTGTGTACTTGGAATTTTTGAATACTTCTTTTTGCTATGCTTTTGTAACACTTTGAAGAATGTAAATCCAAATTTTCACAAATTTTCAGTGAGCCAATTAATTGCAGTAAATTGAAAACAGTAGCACGTTTGTAAGAAAACAGAGGAGCCTATTTAGGAATGAAAAACAGTATGATGAACTAGCAAAGACATAATGGAAATTATGTAAAGGAACTTGTATAGAATGAGAATACAAGCATGAACTCAAATCTAAAAATGAAAATGCACAAAGGATCAAGCAATAAACTCAAAAAAAACAGAAAGTAAACCAAAGCAAGAAACAATCAAAGCAATAAAAGTACTACAAGAAGTAATGACAATTATGGAATAACATGACTAAGACAAAACTTGACATGATTACAAAATTAAAAGACATATCACAAGATATAACAAGTGAAAGGAAGCTTAAGGTCAGCTCTAGGAAGGAGAGTGCCATTCCAAAATAGCAGCCATACTCATATGAACAATGAGTGCCATAATCCTTTTCACAAACACTTGGTGTAACAAAAGAAAAATAGCAAGAAAACTCAAAATAAATCCTAAAACAGAATGGTAAACAACTTGAATTAAAGAGCTCTTGAAAGTAAAGTGCAATACAACTCAAAATTTAAGCAAGAAACAAGCCTAGACTCTAGATACCACATGATGTGAATGCAATAACAAGAATACATGATTCTTTGACATTCTTAGGAGCAACTTGAGTTGGTCATGAAATGGCACTTTACTTAGAATTGGATCAATGTTCTAATTCAAGAACTCACCAAGACTTTGCACCAAACCAAAGCTCATATGGAAGTCCATATATTGTCAAATGGAATCAAACAACAAGGAATGAAGAACAAGAATTGAAAGCTGGACAGAATTGAAATATACAGCTACTGCACCGAACAGAAAATGAAAACAAAGCTGGAAAACACCATTTCAATCGGTGGAAATGAATGGAAATCACTTAAACATGGAAACTACCGAATAAAATGAAAGAAATGAAGGAAGGAACACTTATGGAATGAAGCTTGCTGGGTTTGAGACTTTGGAAGTTCAGTCACGCCACTTGGAGCCTTGTCCCAAGATAAGTGATGGAATGCCGCCACTTGAAGCTCTCCATTGGCACACAAGATAAGGCAAAGGAAGAAGAAGACACAAGACTCACAATTTCTCTCTAAATTTGAGTATAGTCTCTCTACTTCTAAATTCCAAATCTGAATTGTACAAGGGCAACACCTTTATTTATAGCCTATAAGGTGTTGAAATGCAAAGCCAAATGTGCCTCAAATGAGACTCAAATTCGGCGCCAACTAGTGCATGAAGGAAGTGTGACTTTCCTTCCTAGTTTGGCACCTCCTAACTCCTATCTACACTCCCCCTAGCATCCCTTACTACATACACACCTATTTATTACATCCACACCCCTACTCTACAAAAGAAATTAGAAGAGCCATCTTTTGATACTCTTGTCCCAAAGCTCTTGCCATGCTCCTAGTGATTTGTTGGGTTTGGGCCCTTGTTGGGCTTGGGCCCTTTGTTGGGCTTGGGATTCATGGGCTTGAGCATCCTCTACTTGGTTTCCATAAACTAAATCTCCTTTGTCGTCAATTTCATCATCAAGATTTACTTCGCAATCTTGAAGGTGTACAGGTTGTCGTTGCTGCCTTCTTGGTCGCTCCATCATAGTTGCAATTGGAGTTGCAATTTCATGTTGAATTACAACTTCAGGTTGAATTACAGCTTCAAGTTGAACTACAGGTGCTTCAAGAGTGACTCCATCTTCCACATCATCGTTCAAAACGTAAATATATCATTTTTTCGAATCCATTTCAGCTGTTGCATTCCATTGCCATTCCTCATCTTCGACAAATGTAACATCACGACTGACAATCACCTTCTTTGTCATTGGATTGTACAGTTTGTATCCTCCATGCTTATATCCAATGAAAATGGTTTTCTCTACCTTATCATCCAACCTGGTTTTCCTAGAAAAATCATCAATAAAGGTTAAAAAATACTTATTACCTCCAATTGATGATATGTTCATCGGGCCACAAACATTTGTATGAACAAACTCCAAAGGAAATTTCGCACACCAAGGCTCTTTAACAAATGGTATCCTGTGATTCTTTCCAAAAATGCAAGCCTCACACAATTGATCAGGGTGATGAATATGGGGTAAACCATTCACTAAATTTCGTTAACTCTGAAAATTTAAGTGCTCAAAGCGTAAATGCCACAACCACAATTCATCATTCACTATTGCATTCAAGCACTTGAAATCACCCATATGAAAATCTACTGAAAACATGCAATTTTTTGATAAAAAGGTTTTAAGAATCAAACTACCTTTTTTTATCAAAAGTTGAGAATTGATTTTCAACTATGTGCATCACGTAACCCTTTTCGACCAACTGTTCCATACTCAACAGATTACTTTTCATATCAGGTACATAGAAAACATCATAAATGTACTTGTGATCACCATTCTTCAATGTGATAAGAATTCGCCCTTTTCCAGTCATCGGAACGAACCTGCCATCACCGAATTTCACTTTTGTGCGAAATGAGTAATCCAAATATGCAAACAGCTCTTTCTAACCACACATATGATTAGTGCAACCTGTATCCAAATACTAAGTATGAATGTTTGGAGTTTCATTTGATGTGGCTGCCATTAGTACTACGTGACCCTCTTCATCTTGTTCGTGATTACTATCTTCTTGAGCACAATTGGCAGCATGATTATCACCTTTTGATCTGCACTCATTTGCATAATGGTCGCGTTTATGGCAATTATAACACTCCACATTTGATTTATTATACATGCCTCCTTGTCCTCCGCGCCAAGAGTTATTTGAACTTGGATTGTGATTGGAACCAATGTTGTTTTGCTCAGCGCCTCCATGATTCTGGCCATCACGACCTTTGCTGGAATAGCTACCACCACGTCCTCGTCCTTTGCCTCGTGACCTACCGTGTTTATGATAGGAGTTACCAATTGAGGCTTGAGCTTGTAAAGCCTATTCAATTGGTTTTCCAATCCTATTGTCATTCATCCGCTGCTCATGCGCTTGTAGGGAACCAGATAATAACCTTACTGTCATTGTTGAAATGTCATTGGCCTCTTCAATTGTGGCAACAACATGTTCAAATCTGGGAGTTAAAGATCTCAAAATCTTCTCCACCTTTGCCTGCTCCGAATGTGTTTCACCATTGGTCTTCATCTGATTTGTCAAGGCAAGAACTTTATTTATATAGACATCAACAGTATCTGCTGTTTCCATCTACATCAGTTCATATTGGCGTATTAGGGTTTGAAGACGCACCCTCTTGCTCTTGTCATCACCTTTATATTTGGTTGACAAAATGATTCAAGCCTACTTGCAGTTGTTGCTCCTTTTATCTGCTCAAATGTCTTGTCATTCATCCCTTGATGGATGAGATACAAAGCCTTCTTGTCCTTCTTCTTCTGGTCACGATTACATTACGCCTCAGTTGCATTATCAGCTAATGCAAACACTCCACTCTGAACGACATCCCATAACTTATGATAATCAAACAAAACTCTCATCTGCACACACCACCGATTGTAATTTTTTCCATCAAGGATAAAGACTGATAATTGGGTAGAGTTCTCGATAACAAACTGGCTCTGATACCAGTTGTAGAAACTAATTGAAGGAAATAACAGAAATTGCAAAATTGCTGAACTGATTCATTGATGTTGATTTACTTCAATAATATATAATAAAATTACAATTACTGGAAGCTATAAATTAGGAATACTAATCGCCCTGTAAACTGACCATTAATGCAATAATAACGGTAAATAGTTTAAGGGTAATAAAATCAGAATTAATAACAAACATTTAAGGCTAATAAAATCTGAATTAATAATCAACAAGTATCCAAAACTGAAAGCTCATATTAAAAATATAGTGAATAATTAATATTAATAATAGCAATAGTAATAAAAAAGATAAAATATTTTTAAGATGAAAAAATAAATAAATCAAATTTATATAGATTTATATTTCTAAAATGTAATTAAATTTTTAAATATTTATAAACTTTAACTTTTCTCTCCTCTACAAACGGGAAACGAAACAAATGCATACACATGTTTACGAAAATAAATTGGAGCTTAGTTATCACTGGTGCTGAAAAGATGAAAAGTGTCGGTCATTTGAGCCTGAAAACGACGGCTTTCTAACAGTTTTTTTTATCGCATAGTCTATTCTCTTCAAGTAAAGAATGTGGCTATTTAGCTGTCGTGTTACATTAAGTCTAAAACGACAACTATGGTAAAAGTCGTTGTTTTATACCCTCCGTAATCTCAGCAAACATGGTGTCCTAATCTCAGTAACGATGATGGTGAAGAGCAGCGGCGAAGAATCAATGGTAGCACAGAAAACAACCAATGAAGACAATGGTGGTGGAAGGCAATGAAACAATATGCAATAAAAACCTTCACCAACAATGGAGGAAAAAAACGAATAAAAGAAACAAAAAAGAGAGACAAATAAGCAATGGTGACTGAATGAAAGAAACTTACACAATAGCAAAGAGCTCGAAGATAAAGAAAAAGCAGAGAGAGCACGAAGCAAAGAAGGAAGACAAAGAAAATATGAAAGCGTAAGTGACGCGCTACGAATTAGGGTAATAAAATGAGTGTAAAACGATGGCTCTGAGGTAAATCCGCCATTTTAGACCAAAACACTTGGTATACAAAGGCGACGGCGGCTACCACTCATAGCCGCCTTTGTAGACCAAGCGTTTTGGTCTAAAACGAGGCTTTAACTCATAGCCGTCATTTTAGACTCGCTTTAATTTCGAAAATGCCATCGCGTTTTGATGGACAATGTTGGGCAGTAGAAGCACTGTGAATGTATTATCGTAAATGAGCCTTTTTGCACTAGTGTATCATGACTAATAAATGACCATGTTTCCTTTCAACTATACTATTTCGTTGTGGAGTATTGACACATGATGTTTGATGTATTATTCCCTTACTGACAAAAAAATTAGTCATGACAAAGTTCCATTATCACTTCTTATTATTTGTATTGTTGTCTCAAACTGTGTTTGAACAAAAATAACAAAATGTTCCAAAACCTTAACAACTTCAGATTTTTGTTTCAAAAAAAAAATCCATGTGTACCTTGAATAGTCATCAACTATGGTCAAGAAATATTTATGGCCATGAATTGATGGTATTGAGTATGGTCCCCAAATATCTACATGAATCAAATCAAAACATTTTTTCGATTTAGATGTACTAATAGGAAAAGAAAGTCTTTTTTGCTTTGCAAAATGACAAACATCACAAACAAAAGATTTGTTATATTTAACAAAAGGAAATTTATTCTTGATAACATCAATACATTTATTTGAAATATGACCTAATCGAAAATGCCAAAGGGTTTCTAGATCACTAGCACTGACATTAACAGTATTGATGATATGTGTAGATTCAAGGGGTTTAATTTGAAATTTCTGGTAAGATGGAATCCTGAGTATATAAAGTCTATCTTGCATCTTAGCAGAACCAATTATTTTCAAGGAGTTTTTGTCTTGAATGTGACAACCATTAGAATCAAAGGTAAGAACACAAGATAGTCTATCAACCAATTTTGTTACTGAAAGAAGATTAAAAGTGAAGCAAGGAATATACAAAACATTGTTTATGACATGATTTTGATTGAGAAAAACACTTCCAGAATAATTGGCAATGACTTGATTTCCATTTGGTAATTTGACATAAATAGGATCAATTTGATGATACGAAGTGAAGTAAGTTAAGGATGAACAAATGTGATCAGTAGCACCACTATCAATAATCCAAGAACTAGAAGAAGAAATAGAGTTATTACCAGTTTGTGTTGTCATGTTGGAAGGAATAACAGAGACTTGACTAGAAACATTGTCACTAGATTTGACCTGTTGTAAAAGAGCTAACAATGTTTCATACTGCTCAGGAGTAAAACCAATTTGTTGAGACTCCACTTCTGACTTTGAACCTTTATGATTCTGCTCGTTATTGTTAAAATTTGTATTGTGAAAGGCTGCATGACTTTGATGATGGTTCTGATTTTTAAATTTGAAATAAGGTGGAAAACCACGCTTTTTATAGCATGTATCAATGGTATGCCCTGTCTTTCCACAATAACTACAAATTTTGGAAGTATATCCTCTTCCATAGCTTCCTCTTCCATATCCACCACCCACGCCATAGATCGTAGCATTGTTATTATAACCTCCTTTGCTAGTAGCAATCATTGCCTTGGATTGATCACCAAAAACTTGCCTCTCTTGTTGTGTAATGAGAGAGTAAACTCTATTCAAGGATGAATTATCTGATAAACTAACATGGTAAGGTGAACAAAGATCTTGTGAGGGATCAACAACTTCACCCATAGATAAATGTAGCAACCAGAGCTCTAATCAGAGCTCTGATACCATATTACAAAATAGAACAGAGATGAACAAAAGAGTAAACTGAAGACAAAGGATATGGGAATGAATATCTCTTCTTTCTTGTTATTCAAATCAAAACAAATGGTCTGAATATATACAAGTAGTACACTCATTTTAGGTTTAAGTAAAGAGGAAAAGAATCAATAATTAAATACTAGAATCATAACACACAAGAAAAAAAAAAGTTATTCACCTCTATAAAGAGAAACAACTGATAATTAGAAAAGACACCAAATTATTCTCCTCTATAGAGAGAGAAACAACTGATAATTAGAAAAGACACCCAATTAATATTATGATCCTTTTCTAGTATCTGTATTCTTTAATAAAATCCTATAGTTAAAACTTATAACATTAGGAATTCTACTAATTATTGATAGAAATTGTATTAATGGCCAAGACTTTGATCTCTAATTTACAATTTAGTAATAATCAATAAATCAATCTAGTAATCAAGGAATAATTAGGTGTTTTTTATAAATTAGATTGTAGCCTAATTATCATGACTAATTAATACGGAAAAACATAGTTAAAAAATATAATAATTCCACCCATTAATCTCTAAAAAAAATAAAAAAGTTAAACTACCAATAAATTACATTAAACACCCATAATTAATTCCTATAGTTAAAACTCCTAATAGAAATTGTAATAATTTTTCATGTTTGAAGAGATAATTATTAAAAAAAATTGTCACTACACCATTTATCTTTAGCAACATTTGTGTAGTGACATTTATTTAAAATGTTACAATATATCAATTTTAAATATTATAATAACATTTTTAAATATAAATATCACTATAAATAATACAAACATAACATTGTAACATTTATATAAATGTTACTAGAAACAACATTAAGTTAATAGGTAAATGTCACTATAAATAATATAAGCATAACATTGTGACATTTTATAAATAAATATTAATACAAACAATATTAACTTAAAATAATAATATTTTTAAATGTTATTAAAAGATAACTTAATAAATAAATACTGCAATAAATAAATTTAAACTAATATATATTATATTTTTTAAATTTTACTAAAAAATAAGGTTTTGATTAAATAAAATAAAAATAGTTTTTATTTTTCAAAATTATTATTTCACTAAAAAAAATCAATAAACATAATTTAGTTTTAAAAAATTATTATTATATTTATTAAATCACTATTAGAAGTAGTTTTTATTTATTCATTTAAGTTTTTACATTAAAAGAATTTGAAACAGTTACATTATTTTTTTTAAAAATCATTCTTAAAAAAATATTAAGACACCTCTTTCTTCCTTCTCACAGTTTTCTTCTTTCGTCTCACACAAGTTAGTTCCCTTACTTCTTATGTCTCACAGTTAGTTTTCTTCTTCCATCTAGAGTTTCTTTCTTCTTCCTTCTTCTTCTCCTTCACTTTCAATCTCGTTGCTCTTTCTCACTCTCTCGATCTCTGTTTCGTCTTACTCGTTCTCAATCTCTCGTTCAATTGGTTTCACTCTCAGTTTGTTCAATTCGTTCATATGCATAGTTGCATCAAAAGCACATCTCAATAAGCTTTTCTCGCTCTCTCATTCGATCTCCATCTCTTGCAATTTGAATTGTTGATGATGCTCAACCGCAGGTACTTGAATCTAATATGCGGTATTGCAGGCTTGAAGTTGTTACTATAATTAGGTAAGGTTTTTTTTGTTTTTAATTGATTTTCCTTTTCATTTTTATTTTCGCTTCATTTTTATTTAATTTTTAATTGATGTGTAGCGCAGTGACTCTCGCATTTGATCTCTTGGATTAATGGTATTTTTGCAAGTGTTTGTTGTTGTTTTGTTTTTATGATTAATTTCTGTTTGATTTTGGGATTAAACGGCTGACGATTTTGTTTTAAGTGCTTTTGTCCTTGATTTGGTACAAAATGTTGATTCTGATGTTGGCTAATACTAGATTCATCTGTATTTAATGCTTAGAAGAATTTTGACTACATTCAAGAATGTTTCTAGAAAGAGAAAAATACAAACAAGATGGAATTTCAAGCATAAAAATCTAACAAACTCAGAGGCAGATGGAAAACTTTTTGTTTTGGCTTTGCAAAAGTCATACCAAAATTAACAAATATAACCACCAAACATATGGATAGTGGACATGTTCCACCTTAACAAGCAGTATCGAGTTCAACTTTTGAATATATAAATGCATTAAATATCTTGAAAGAGTGTTTTACCACTTATGTTAGTCATGTCTTACTCTGATACAATTGTTTATGATAAAGAACATGAAGAAAAAAAAATTGAACACTCGCAGGTCACTCACTAGTCACTACTTGTGTTTGAATGCTTTATTCAAAAAATTTATTGATAGGGTAGTCTTCTATTAAAATCGTAGGATTGAAGGACAGAGGAACAAAATCAAATCAAAGAAAGGTCGTGAGTTATATGAAGTTTGAGATGCATTATTTTGTTATGTTCTCTTTTATGCTGGGAAGAAATGTTGTAAAACTCAAATCCTTATGTGGGGTAAATGTAAATTCAGAAATGCATGAGAACTCTGCTTCCATTTCGCATGACGGAAAGGTGGTCGACGTCTTATAAGTCGAGATAGGTCATAAGCAATGACCAGGGTCGGCTGGTGATGTTTACGAACAAGAAATTGAAGGAAAGTTGTTCAAACTCGGTGTCTCACTAGATCGGGAGTTGCAGGACCAGATAGTCGGGGTGATAGCCAGGCACCTGGATGCGTTCGCATGGTCCTCCGTTGACATGTCTGGGATAGACCCTGATTTCCTATGCCACAGGCTCACTATGGATAGCAGGGTTCGACCAGTAGTGTAGAGAAGGAGGAAATTCAATGAAGAAAGACGTTTAATCATCAAGACGGAGACCTAGAAGCTGTTGAATGCCTACCATATCAGGGGATCCAGTACCCTGAATGGTTGGAAAATATGGTGCTAAGTCAAAAGACCAACGACAAATGGAGGATGTGCGTCGACTTCACGGACCTGAATAAGGCATGTCCGAAAGATTCCTACCCACTGTCGAGCATTGATTCCTTAGTGGACAGTGCCTCGGGTTGCCGGCTGCTGAGTTTCTTGGATGCCTTATCGGGATACAATCAGATTCGAATGCACCCTAATGATGAGAACAAGATTGCTTTCATGACAGAGCTCGCTAGCTATTGCTACAAGGTCATACCCTTTGGCCTCAAAACCGTTGGCGCTACTTACCAGCGATTGATGGACAGGATTCTCGCCCCCTTGCTCGGGCAAAATGTGCAGGCATATGTAGACGACATGGTTGTTACTTTTAGGGAGAAAAAGCAGCATGTGACAGGTCTTGAGGAGCTATTCGCGACCATAACCAAGTATAACTTGAAGTTGAACCCCGAAAAATGTGTGTTTGGGGTGGAGGCAGGGAAGTTCCTCGGATTCTTGTTAACCGAGAGAGGCATAAAAGCTAACCCTGATAAGTGTGCCGCCATCATTGAAATGAGGAGTCATGCCACCGTCAAAGAAGTCCAATAGCTGACTGGACGAATGTAAACTATCTCTCGTTTCCTATCAGCTAGTGGAGACAAGGGTTATCCGTACTTCCAGTGTCTAAAGAAGAATAATCGCTTTGTGTGGACTTTCGAGTGTGAGGAAGCTTTCGTCCAGTTGAGGGAGTATTTATCCAACCCTCCCATTCTCGGTAAGCCTATGACAAGTGTTCCTCTCTGCCTATATTTTTCTATCACAAACCAGGCGATTAGCTCAGTGATAGTGCAGGACCAGGACCAGGTTCAAAAGCCAATTTATTTCATCATCAAGGTGCTACATGGGCCTGAGGAATATTACCAAGCGATTGAGAAAGTTGTGCTGGCGGTAGTATTCACGGCTAGGAGATTACAACACTATTTTCACAGTTTCACTGTGATAGTGATGAATGACCTACCCATCCGTAAGGTTTTATAGAACCCTGACATAGCAGGGCGCATGGTGCGGTGGTCGGTAGAGCTGTCCGAGTTTGACATCCATTATGAACCTAGAGGACGGATTAAAGGATAGGTATATGCTGATTTCGTTGTCGAAATGATTTCTGGGGGTCCTCACCCAGATCCTAGGGATTTTCAATGGATATTGTCGGTAGATGGTTCTTCCAATCAGTAAGGCAGCGAAGCCGGGGCTATCCTAGAAGGGCCCAACGATTTGTTGATCGAGCAGTCTTTGAAGTCCGCGTTGAAGGCTAGCAACAATCAAGCCGAGTATGAAGCATTGATAGCAAGGATGCTGCTATCCCAGGAGCTGGGAGCTCAGAATCTGCTGGTGAAGAGCGACTCATTACTTATTACCGAACAGGTAACAGGCAGATATCAGGCGAAGGACCCATAGTTGGCTGCATATCTCAAGTATGTCATGTTGCAAAAAGAAGCTTTCACTGAGTTTTAACTTGTCCATGTGCCAAGGGAACAAAATTCCCGGGCTGACCTCTTGGCCAAACTGGCCAACTCGGGAAAGGGAAACCGACAAAGATCGGTGATCCAGGAAACCTTGAGGGCCCCTAGAAAAGCAGAAGGGAACCCGCCTAGGGAGGAAGGAGTCACCGGTCGTTGACCCAAGAAACACAGAAAGTTCCCCGAGTAGTGGCATGCGAGGTGTTGGATGAGAAGGTAATGGCTATCTCCCAAGGTAGCACGACCGATACTTGGATCACACCTTACCAATGCTATTTAGCCGTTGGATTGCTTCCCAGTGAGCTTGCAGAGGCAAAAGTGACAAAGAGGAACTCGGGAAAGTACATGCTGATTGATGGCAAGTTGTTTCGTCATGAATATGCTCACCCTGCCCTTATTTGCATTAGTGGGGACCAGTGCATTCGTGTGATGACCGAGTTGCACGTAGGAATTTGCGGGAGTCATATTGAAGGCCGAGCACTAGCGTTGAAGGTCATCCGAGTTGGATATTACTGGCCGACAATGAAAGAAGATCGTGGAAGGTACGCCCAACGATGTGAGCAGTGCTAGAAACACGTTGATTGGCATCACGCACCTGCAGAGGATTTACGCTCGATCTACAGTCCATGGCTATCCCACACCTGGGGAATAGACATTCTAGGTCCTTTCCCTTTGGCGATACACCGTATGAAGTACCTTGTGGTAGCGATCGAATATTTCACCAAGTGGGTTGAAGCTGAGCCGGTCGCACAGATTACTGTCCACAAGGTGCAACACTTTGTATGGAAGAACATAGTATGTTGCTTTGGGGTTCCCAGACATGTAGTGTTGGATAACGAAACACAATTCGCCAGTCAGCAGGTAGGCAAGTTATGTTCGGAGCTCGGAATAAAACAGATATTTGCCTATGTGGAGCACCCTCAGACGGATGGCCAAGTAGAATTGGCCAACAAAGTTTTACTCAGAGGCTTGAACAGAAGGTTAGAGAAAGCCAAGGGAACATGGGCGGAGGAGGTTCCCCGGAGCCTGTGGGCTTACCACACCACGCCCCAGTCCACCACCAGAGAAACACCGTTCAACTTGGTGTATGAGACAAATGCCATGATTCCCGTAGAGATCCAGGAGAACTCTCCTCGTTTTCAAAATTTCATTGCTAAAGAGTCCAACGTGGGGAGGAAGGTGAATTTGGACCTATTAGATTGGGTCCGTGAGCAAGCAAGTGTTAAATCGAAGGCGCTGAAAAGAAGGGTCGAGTTGAAACAAAAAAGCAAGGTCAGACCTAGGCAGGTCCAGATGACCGACTTGGTGATGCGGAAAGATCATCCTTACCAGTTGGAGAGAATAACTTGTCTCCGAAGTGGACATGACCATTTCGCGTAGTTGAAGTGCTCGGAAATGGTGCGTACAGGTTAGAAATCTTGGAGGGAGGACCTATTCCTCGGACATGGAACGCTGCTAACCTTAAATTTTACTTCAGTTAATTCATCTGGTATTTGTTGTTGAACAATACAATGCTAAAGGGTGACGCTCTTTTTCCCTAGAAAAAGGGTATTTTAACGAGGTCACTTAATAAAAAGTTGTTTGTGATGCACTGTTGCTTTCTTTTGTCTTGTTGTTTGATTGTGATGCATGGTGCCACGACCTTTCTTGGAGAGGTTCTCTGAGAAAGGGTCATGTGAGCAAATAATTATCATCGACAGATAAATCGACCTTCCATGTGAAGTCACACTACAGGTAAAGTTGCATAGATGCCTCATCCAGACCAACACAGAATAAGTCGGGCTAACTCGGTGTGAAAGTGATCACCCGAGTCTAGGCGCTTTGTGGGGTGAGTAAAGTTGCACTAATAAATCACTTGACTAGTACAGCGTAAGTTGGGCTAGCTCGGTGTGAAAGTGGTCACCCGAGCCTAGGCGGTCTGTGGGGTAAGTGAAGTTGCATAGATAGGCCATCCAATTGTCACTCGGTGAGATGAGCTAGCTCGGTGTGTGAGAGATACCCGAGTATAGACGTTGTGTGGGATGAGCTGGTTGCACAGGTGAATCATATGATTGGTGTAGGACAACTCAGGTGTTGCCAGTCATCTGAGTACAAGCGCCCCGTGGGGATGATTTTTTTAGTTGCATAGCTCAGTCGTCCGAGCATGCGCCATGCAAGGCAGTACCTGTTGGATTCGAGGTAAGATACCTTTGAACACACCACTTCGAGCGCTAGCTTGTAGAGGCTATGGTGAACGGCCCAACAAAATGTTAGTTTCGTTAAACTTTGATTGTACTTGTTATCCCATGACGAGAAGAGTTGGCACTAAAGATGAGTTGATTGATTAATGTACTTAGACGTGTACGCATTACAATAAGCTACTTGAACTATTCGAGGCAAATCAGGGCATGCATGTGCAAAGATTTAAGGCATTGTTATACAACAAGTGATTGCAGTAAGGTAAAACAGGTTCATAATAAAAATAAAATAAGAAAGTGCCAACAAGTACATAGTTACATCATGTTTAATTCTCTATTATTTGTCCATCTACGACTCTTTTGCTTGGCCCCAACTGAGAGAAGTCCAAGCTCGGGTGGAGGCTGGAGGCTTGCTTGATGGAAACCTCGATTCCCACCAAGAGGGCTTGGGCAGCTTCACCTTTATAGACCTCGTCAACAAAGAACTTGTCCTTATGGACAAGCTCTTGTTACAAGTTGGACAGTCGATCGTTTTGCTTTGCCAGGCGAGTCGCTTGTTCGGAAACCTCTTTGGATTTGGCTGCTAGGAGTTGCTCGGTTTGTTGATGGAGGGCTCGAAGGCTCTGAACCTCTTATTGCAAGCTCGCCATCTTCTATTGAGCATCTTGCTTCTCTTGTTCAGTAGCGGTCTCTTGGCTCCGCAGTTTCTTTGCGGCCAAGCAGCTTGTGGCCAAGGCTTTCCCAAATTGTTTGATGGTCTCTTACAGTAGATGGTGACCCCCGTGAACCGCCATCCTTTCCTCATCCTCAGGACGTAGCAGGGAGTCTCCAAGTAGGAGGTGATATCGACGTCCTGGTCCAATAGGCCTTTCCTCCTTGAGCTCTCTGCACCCCTTCGAGATGGCATGGTGTGGTTGGAAGGACGTTGGAGAGCTACGAAGGAGGAGCAATGTTTGAAGCCCCTTAGCCCTGGGAAGGAGAAGGTACTGGGATGATGGCACATGCCTTCCCTCTCTTCCTGGTGAAGACAAAGCCCGAGGCACTATCCTCGTCCTCCTCAGAGGAAGTTGGGGCGACCACTGCCTTCAGTGGCATTTGACTGGCCACATTCGCCTTTGTGGCCAGTTTCAGCAATTCCTCCTTGTTGAAGCGCGCCAACATTCTATCTGCAAAGAAGACACAAAAAAAGATTGTTTACATATCATAAATAAGATATTACTCGCTAAGGTTAGAGGAAAAAAGTGTACCAGTATAACTCTTTAAGAAGTCTGGCTCAAACTCATTAGCCAAGAGGTAAGCGGTATTGAAAGCAACTGGGAGGCTTGAGAAAAATTTACAAACCTCTTGGTCAATAGGAGCTAGGTTGTGTAAGCGTCAATCAACTTTGAAGTTGGGGTTCAGAGTCCAAGACACGGGAAACCCGTCTAGAAGGTCGGGATGCTTCTTATTGGCACGAACCTTGAGAAAATGACCTTTGAAGTTTTTGTAGAATGATTGGAAAAGGGTAAGAATTCCCCTCCCAGAGACACTGTTTACAAAGACCCATAGTTGGCAACCCATTTTCTTCACCTCGAAGAGGTAAAGGAACACGTAAACGGAGGGTGGGATACCGAGTTGGTCATAGAGAATGGAGAAAGCTCGAACGAATGCCAACTATTGGGATGTAGTTGGGCAGGGGCCACATTAAGCTCGGTCAAAAGCTCTTTTTCAAAGATGGATAGGAGGAGGTGAAGAAGAACTCTCTTGAAAACAGTGGCATAAAAGTAGCAGAAGGGTCTGTTGGGAGATATGGATTCATCACAACACACGGGTTCCTCTACCTCACAAGGGTCTAAGAATATCCAATCCTCTTCTTTGTTGAAGTAGCATTTACTCTTTTTAAGGGTCACTACTCTTCGTGGGAGGTATAAGAAGTGGTTTTGGTTAGGAGGTTTAGCGGAGCTCAAGGGTACAAAGATTTATAATCCATGGCTGGTTGCATCTAAACATAATCATAGGCAAAAAGCGAAAACAACTCAGTCCCAACACAACAGAAAAACAAGCAAGGCGAACATAACTTAGAAGTTCATACGATACAAAAGAAGGGCAAACCCTAGCACAATTTAGGATTTCATGCGGTAGCATACGAGTAATCAACATCAAGCAAGTATATGAATAAATTAAGTAGAGAATGGTCCCAGGCAGAGCATGCAATTGCAAAAATGAATAATCAGTGGTGATAAAAATAAGTACCTTTATGATGTGAAGAAGAGAAACTTCAGGAAGCGACAAAGAGCTCTGAGAAATGAGAAAGAAGAGTGCAAGTTTTGAAAACTTTAGAGAACTAAACGTTTTTGGGACAAAGTTAAGAGAAAAAAGGAATGTGAAACGATGGAATTCTAGTTACCAGTAATGCCAAGACACATGTACATATGGGGCCTCATGCAGGAAAGTGTCACTTGAAAGGTGCTTCGTGCACCATGACCCACCTACCCCTAAGAAACTGTCGCATCATCTGCCACACAAGAGGCTCTTCACTTAGCCAAGCTCAGCTCGAGCCTGGGGGCTTGTGTACTGACCAGTCCTCGGTAGCACTTGTGTGAATGCTCGGTTCTTAGGCATGGTACGAGGATAGCTCGGTTGTTGGGCCTGGGCAAGACTCATGCAGATCGCCCCTCCCAGGGATGGGCCCAAAGCACGGTAGGGTCGTTAAACGAAGCAATTTTATATGATGCTTATAGATATGTTTGGGGCAATGAATATAATATTTATTGTTATTATGTATATTTGTTGTTATTACGTAGCAATATTTTTCTGTTGCATGTTTTTTGCACATGGCTAGTTGCTATTAACCGTAAGAAGATAGGGAGACGCAGTGGTAACAAAAAGTGGGCATGCGAATAGCACCTGAAGATCATTGGTGCCCGTAGCAGGTGATTTTTCTGTTAGAGATAAAAGATTAATGAGCTTGGTATATTTTTCAGTTAAGATTCTAATCTCTCAAACGAGAAACTGATACTTGTGTGGCTATAAAAGGGGCTTAAAACCCCAGGTGAAGGTACATTGTTTTTGCACACTAAACTGAGAATTGTTACTTTTTGTGAGCCCTTACTGACTTGAGCGTCAAAGTGCAATCAACGAGTAGGGCGCCCTCTGTCACAACAGAGTCAGGTTTCAGTGCAATAGGAAGACACGAGTCAATACCCAGCTGAGGCAGATCCAAGAAGAGGTGTTCAACCCAGTGAAACGGCAGAAGAGTCAACCGGCGAAAACAGTCTCACTTGTCTAGTCTTTTCTTTTGTAAATGTTAGGTTGGTTAGTGGTATTTCTTTTTCATTTGTAGAAAAGATTGTTAAGAAACATGTGGTTAGTTTCATCTAATAACATATTCACCAACCTTGATTTGTCACTTTGCATTAGAGAATAAAACAGAGTTTAAACTGTTTTGATGACCAATATATTTTTGCTTATTTTGAGATTTGGAGATACAAGTCATGTCATGTCTGATATATATAATAGATAAAAATAATGTGTGGATATGAATGAATGGATATCTAATTTACTCTCATTTACTTACTCTATCTCTCTATATAGTTATATTACATGTCTGGTTTAAATTATATTTAACCATTGGATTGACACATTAGATAAACTTTATTGTTTTAATTAACTTTATGAAAAGTAGAAGTCGTTTCCAATTTTTGTCTATCTGTTAATTCCCAATCAAGCTAAAGATTTGTTCACTTAATGGCAAGTAAAACTTATATATTCTTTCAATGGAAACCATTTTACACTCCTATATGATATGCTTTTATCTAAAAGTTATTTCACCTTATTTGATGCACTTAAAGAACAAATATATACTTGTAATTTATCTTGTCAGCTAGCATTCCTTTGATTATTTATTTTATTAAACTGGTTTAACAAATCCTTCTCATAGAGTTAATGTGAGCCAGAAGAAACATGATTATTGTTGTTACTATTAATCACATCATGAAACCAGTAGGATGTGCCTAGGTACTAATTTGTCATGTGAGATTGTCTGAAAGATTATTAAGGATAAAGTTGTATGTGTGTCATAGTATAGTTATATTAGACCTTGATTGGAATATAATTGGAGAGTCTGTATGGGTTCTCCACTTTGGGTTTTATTTCAATTGCTGAGAATTCATCATTGGGGTGGGGGGAAAGTGAAGCCAAGGCTGAAGAAGCACGAAAAAGCATTGAAGGATTTCACTGACAAGGGAAGGATGAGGAAACTCAAAAGTTGTGGTTGAGGCTGAAGAATGAGGTTGCAACTGAACTAAAGGAGAAGAGTTTTAATGTTGAATAAGTGTATGCTTTACCGTGAATGACTGCCAATGTCATTCCCATGATACATGAACTTGTTGAACCAAGTGTGTTCAAGCTTTGAAGAATCCAAACCCTTTGAAGAATGATGAAAGGCTGCATGTGCTTGTTGTTGCTGAGCTGTCTTTTAGATAGGATCTGGGGTAGATTTCATGTATAATCCACTCTTGATTGAATCCAAAGCATAAGCATTCTCAATCCTTTTAAAAAGAAAAGTGTTTTTCAAACTAAGTGAAAAACAACCTGTTGTTTTGTCGAAACAACCGATTGTTTTATACTTAGGTGTTTTTAGAAAGGTATAAAACTGTTTTCAAAGGTTGACTTGCTGTCAAAACCAAAACAACCGATTGATTCGTAGAAACTACCGATTGTTTGTTTTGGGACCATAACAGAAAACTGTTTTGTGCTTTGACTGAACATTGAATGATTTTACAACTGTTTACGCTCCAGTTTTTAATGCTTTGACCAATCTTTAAATGCAATTAATAGTTTGTTGAGATTATGCAACAAACAACTTTCTTTTAATGCAAAAAAATAGATTTGAGTTTTTCAGTGATTTTGCTTAAGAAAAAAGTTGAGAATTGCTTAGAGATTGAGTTTGATCAAAGAGTGTGAGATATGATTTTCATCTTGTACTGATTTCAGATTTGTTTTGTAACAAGTGTAATCCTTTGTATCTTTTGAAAGAAACTTTATGTGTATTGCTGAGAAGTGATGTGTGTTCTTGAGGGGATCAAGATCATCATTCTTAGTGTTGGTGTGCTTGACCAAGGGAAGTGTGTGTCTTGAGGGGATCAAGGTCACTTCTTTGGTTGTGTTGTAAGTGATCTAGGGTTGATTGCTTAGTGGATTTCCCAGTGGTTTCTGGGAAGACTGGATGTAGCTCTAGGTTTAGAGTGAACCAGTATAAAGTTTTGTGTGCATTTTCTCTATCCTTTAATTCTTTAATTTCAGTTTTGATATTTGTGAAAATGGTATAAACAACCGATTGTTTTTTTGGTGCTGTGCTTTTTGCTTTGTGTTTTGACAAATTGATTTCTTAATAAGTTATTCTCAAAGTAATTTCATTCTAGGCTTAAAATTTTTTGAAAACCCTCTTTAAACCATTCACCCCTCCTCTAGTTTAAAGTCATACATTCTAACATAACTGATTGTGAGACTCTAGTTGTAGTACATGCTAGGATTTTTATGTATGCTACATGGTAAACATAAGTGACAATTTATTAACAAGACATATCTAAATTCACTTTCAAACATTGAAAATCCATTAAAATACTACTAGCGTTTGTGTTGATAGATTTTTATTACTAGTTTGCTTATAGAATAAAAGCATCCAAACATAAATTATTAAATTCATATGTTACAATCCAAACCTAAGAAATATGTATAATTTTCTAATCAAATAATTTACTAAAGGTATTTAGTAATATTTTTATAATGTTACATTTTTACTAAAAATATTAATAAAAAAGATTTAGTAACATTTTTTAAATGTCACTTCTTTATTAATAAAAAGTTACTACATATTTTTAGTAATATTTTTATAATGTTACTCTCTTTTTAAAAACTATTACTTAAAAATTTAGGAACATTTTAAAATGTTATTTTTTTATTAAAAAAATTACTAAAAAATTATAGTAACATTTTTATAATGTTACTTTTTTATTTATAAATATTACTAAAAATATTTAGTAACATTTTTAAAATGTCATCTCTTTATTAAAAAAATTTATTAAAAATAATTAGTAACATTTTTATAATGTTATTTTTTTTTAAATATTATTAAAAAGATTTAATAACATTTTAAAATGTTACCTCTATATTAAAATAAAGATTTGTAGTAACATTTTTTGTGTTACTTTTTTATTACATTAGTAAAAAAAATTTAGTAACATTTTTAAAATGCTATTTTTTTATTAAATAAATATTACCTAAAGTATTTCGTGACATTTTTATAAATATATCTATTGAAATGTAAAAATGTTACTAAATTTTTTAGATACATTGAATATTTGTTACATTGAGTAAAATGTTACTAAATTATATTAGTAACATTGTCTTTGATTTAGTAACATTTTTTTAATGTTATTATAATTATCATATATTCTTTGATTTAGTAATATTTTTTTAATATTATTATAATTATCATATCTCTAGTAGTGTGTATTAATGGCCTGCACCTTGATCTCTAATTCATGATTTAGTGTTGTTTAAAAATTAATTTGCAATCTATACCTATGACTAATTAGGTATTTTTTTTTATATAAAAAGATAATATATATATATATATATTTATATATTTATATATTGAGAAAGTTATATTAATTTGGCAATATAAAAGAGAAAAAAATGAAGAAAAATCCTAACTTTTTAAGAAAAACTCAATAAATTATCATTTATCACTTTAAAAAAGTTTTCAATTTTATAATAAAACTATACACACAATAATAATTAAAAAAAAAAACATGATACAATAAAATAACTAAATATTATAAAGGTGAAATTGATGAAAAAAAATCTTTAAAAATAAATTTACTATTTTTTTAAATTCAAATATTGGAACATACCTCAACAATTAAAAGAGATAGAATAGATATAACATTTAGGTAACTCAACAAATTATCATTTAATAATCTAAGAAACTTTTCAATTGCTAATTAAACTAAACACAAAATAATAAATAAAAAAACATGATACAATAAATTAATTAAATATTGTAAAGGAGTAACTAATGTAAAATATTTAAAAAATATTTATTATTTTTAATTTAAATATTGAAACAAACCTCGATAATTGAAAGAAAGTGGATAAATTTTAATTTTTCGTAACTCAATAAATTATCATTTAACATTGTAGATTTTTTTTTTAATTTCTAAAAAAACTAAAAAAAAATTGTAAATGACTAATAAAAATACAAATAATAATTAAATAGTTTCTTGCATTGATGACTTCACCAGTTCTCTCAAAGATGGTTGGCCTCGAGAAATCCACTAACATTTGGAAATACCTCTGCACTTCCTACGCATCTCATACCAGGGCAACAATCAAGAAACTGAAGCTTCTTCTTAAAACTACCAAGAATGATAAATTCGTATCCAGATATCTTTTGGATATAAAGAAAACTGTCGATACCTTTGTAGTTGTGGGTGTTGCTATCTCCATTGAGGAACACATCAAAACGATTCTTGATGGCCTCTCAGATGAGTATGATGGTTTTATTACATCAATTTTAACCAAAGAAGCTTTAACCATTAGATCAATCAAGTTTTGTTGTCATGTTATAATTATTGTTATACTTACTAGTATTATTATCAATATTAATATAATTAATAATATAAAAGTTATTAATAATATTCATATATTTAATATCATTTATATTATTAATTTCATTAATATTATTATTATTCAGATTAGACATCACATGAAAACAACTGCTTCAATTTTATATATTCACAAACATACAAACATGAGTCTTTAAGTAATGTTGAGGAGAGGTGTAATTCTTCTAGGACTACATATGTGATGGATCCATCTAAGTACAAAATAACAAGTAGTTTCTCTTCAAGTTTACTTTAAAAAAACATGCCTTTTCTATAATTTAATTTAAAAAATATAATTATCTCATTATAAATAATTTTAAATGTTACTAAAACTTTTATATTCTTAAAAAATATTTATTTTTCATAATCTTTCAATAAAATTATATATTTTTAATTTTTTAAATAAATTTATAATTTTTTATTTTAATAAATGAGGTTACATTTTTATATATTTTTAATAAAGTAACACTTAATTATCTTATTTTATTTAATAATAAACGTTGATTATATATTAAGTTAAATATAATTATATTTATATTTTATTATTTATATAAATATATTATAAGGTCCACAATAAAATAATAATTACAATTAAATAATTGTATATTATATATTATGATGTTAATGACAAACTTCACTGCATATTTTTGTAAAACAACATTGACAACATTGATAAACCTAATTTCAAAGAGAATAATTGCATTTTTCTCATAATAAGCCTAAATACTAACATCTTATTCGTATCTTAACTCTAAGATATTTGAAGGAACATATGTGGAGAACAATACATGATAATTGATTTAGTTATAACTGACTAAATTATAAGTTTTAAACTTATTTTTGAGTATTTTAACCAGTTATAACTAAAAGCCTACAAATAAAGATTAATTCATTATGCTTTATATTTATGCATTTATACATAATAACAAACTTTGTACTTAATCATTTATATTTTATAATTATATTTATTTTTAGAAAGAGATAAAATTTAATAAATAGTACAAGTTTATATCATTTATAAAGTATGAAGAAAAAAGAAGAACATTTTCACTTTTAATTGAAAAGAAAAGATAAAAAAAAAAATTGTTGACTGATGAATTATGTACTTTTAATTATTTATTCTATAATTTCATTGAACTCTAATTATTGTTTTCATTTTCACTTTAACACATTAGTTGTGTAATTTCTTAAATTGTTAATGTACCGATTGGTACTAAACTAGTCATTCACTCGATCTTAGTGACCGACCGATCGTGTCAAAATAAGTATTGTAATTGTAGAGTGACACAATGAAAGTAAAATTGTCTCTTTAATAAAAGATTATGGGTTCAAATTTAAAATAGAAAAAATTTAATATTTTTTTCACAATTACTAGTGATATAATAATAATGAAATTAGTATTATATGATATTTTATATTAAATTATTATTATTAATTTATAAAAAATTCAATAAATTATTGATTAATTATATTTTTATTGAAAGAAAAATAAATTTATCATAATATTTTACATTAATAAATAATTATTTATAACATGTATATTTTTTATTTTTAATAAAAATTTAGTGACAACTTAAAAATAGTCACAAGTAATATACAAATAGTGACAACTTAAAATATAGTAACAACTAATATACAAATAGTGACAACTAAAAATATAGTGACAACTAATATACAAACAGTGACAACTTAAAATATAGTCACAACTAATATACAAATAGTGACAAATTTTATATATAACACAATTAATTGCATTATCACAAAATAAAAATAATATTGACTTGTGTAAAAGAAGATCATACATTTAAATATAAAATAACATAAATTTAATAATTTTTTTTCGTAAGAATATATTTATGCAATATTATCATTGATACAAACATCACTATAATTCCAAAGTGGTATAGTGGAAATAATGATTTTTTTTTTCATTAAAGGGTTTTGAGTTCAAATCTAAAGTAGAACAATTATTTTTTAACTTTTTGTGACAAATTAAAAAAATAGTCATAATTTTTATACTTATCACTGTTAATTATATTATCATAAAATGAAAATAGTGTTAGACATATTTTAACAAACTAATAATTTATCATTGATAAAAATAACTATTAATTTATAAATATTTAATAAATTTATATTAATTATATTCTTATTATAAAAAATATTATATATTTTTTAGTAATTAATTATGATGTGTTCTTAACCTTTTAATATAATTATCGTGATATTTCTTAATTTTGTCACTATTATGAATAACATTTGTGATAAAATTTATCTTTATCACTAATTGTAATATACTTATTGTGATATTCTTTAGTTTTGTCACTATTATAAACAATATTAGTGACAAGAACAAAAATTAGTCACAAATAATATATAAATAATGACAAATCTTATATTTTTCACTAACATTTTGTCATTAAACTATTTTTTCTTGTAATCTACCCTGATAGTGGGGCTTCTCATCATATCACAAATGATTCATAAGTCTTTATCTACAAATCAACCTATCAATGCGCTGATCAAGTTCAAATTGGTAATGGTACAGGTATGAGTATTACACATATTGGTACTACTAAATACACTCCATCACATACTAATACGAAATTTATCTTAAGAAATCTTCTTCATGTTCCTCACATCACAAAGAATTTACTTAGTGTATCTTAGATTGCTAAAGATAATAATGTCTACTTTGAATTTTTTTTCCTAACGATTGTTATGTGAAACATCAGGTAACCAAACAGACTATGCTTCACATAACTGTTAAAGATGGCATTTATGTTTTTCCTGAGCCTATTTTTTCTATTTTTGCTAATGCAAACAATACTGTGCTCAAACCTGGAAATTCTGATATATAGCTTTGGCATGCTAGACTAGGCCACTGTAATTACAATACTATCAAAACTGTTTTACAAAATTGTGATATTCAATATACTGGTTGCAAACAGTTATGTGATTCATGTGTGTTTGGGAAAGCTACTCAATTACCTTTTAAAGATTCAACTATTGTTTCTAATTTCCTTTACAATTAATCTATGTTGATATTTGGGGTCCTCCTCCACCCATTCTTTCTTCCACTAGAGCACGTTATTATATCTCTTTTCTTGATACTTTTTCTAAGTATACATGGTTGTATGTCTTACATAGTAAATCTCAGGCCTTATATACTTTTAAATAGTTTAAATCTTTAGTATAAAATAAATTGGTAAGCCTCTACAGGCTATACAAACTGACAATGGAAAAGAATTTTTATGTTTTAAATCTTTCTTGCATGAGTATGGTATTCACCATAGACTAACCTGTGCATACACACATGAATGAAATGGTTCAATAGAACGTAAACATAGACATGTGGTTGATAGTGGTTTAACCAATCTTGTTGTTTCTTTTTTACCTTTAAAATTTTGGGCTGATTAACATTTTACCAACCTTTGTTCTTAACAACAGTAATCCATATGAAACTTTATTTGGCATTAAACTTGATTATGCTCACTTAAAACCTTTTGGTTGTACTTGTTATCCTCTTTTACGTCCATATAATAAGAATAAGTTCAATTTTTTATTTAAATGTTGTGTTTTTCTTGGGTATAGTCTACAAAATAAAGGATATATTTGTTTGTCTAATACTTGGAAACTATATGTATCTCGACATGTTGTTTTTAATGAAAAAATATTTCCTTACTCTCTTTCTGAGTATAATTTTCATGTCTCTTATGATTATTTGGATCTTTCTTTTAATACTCCTTTTATGTTTATGTTCTTAACCCTAAACCCTAAACTTGTTTCACACACTACACCATTTATATCCTTAGAAACTATTTTTCTTCTTTTCCTTCTTCTGATATTAATGAGGTCTCCACTAATCCTCCTATAATCAAGAATAAACGTCCTATGATAACTAGATCCAAAGCAGAAGTGTTTAAACCCAAGACTTATACTGCTACTGTCTCTTATGATCTCAAACCGATCTCTCTTAAAGTTGCCTTATCCTCCTCAACTTGGTTACACGCTATGCAAGATTAATATCATGCTCTTCTTAAAAATAAAACGTGGAGTTTTACTTATTTTCCCTATGGTGCTAAAGCTGTGGGTTGCAAATGGATTTTCAAAAACAAGTTCCATGTAGATGGCAGTCATTATGTTCAAAGGACCAAACACTTTCAACTGGATATACATTTTGTCTATCACTATGTTCAAAAGAAGAAAATATCTTTGGTTCACCTTCCGACATGATATCAAGTTAATGATGTTCTTACCAAACCACTGTCTAAATCAGCTTTTACTCATTTCAAAGATAAACTTATGGTAGTCATTAATCCCACCATAAGTTTAAGGGAGGATGTTAAGCATGTACAGTAACCAATCTAGTGTTTGCCTATGTATAGGGGTTATGTATTTTGTTGTATTTTATATTCTGTTATATTTTGTTTTCTATATATACCCTTAGGTGGTATATTTCAACAACATACAGTTTTTTGCTTATATACTTCTATATCTTTGTTTCTCTCCCTTATTCCCTTTATAGTTTCAAAGTATTTAAAACAAATTTATTGTTTTTAATGTAAAGATTGGAACATATCTCAACGCGCTTCAAATACAGTGAAGAAATATGTTTTTTTATAAGTCAGCAAATTATCATTTAACATTGTACACAACTTTTAAGTTTCCAATAAAACCAAACACACAATTCTTAAATGAGAAATAATAATTAATAAAAAAATACTATAAAACAAAACAATTCAAATATTGGATCAAATCTCAACGATGGAAAAAGATTAAACATGTTTGACCTTACGATCACTTAGTAAATTATCATTTAATGTTGCACGAAACTTTTCTGTTTCCAAAAAAAAAACTAAACACATAAGTATTAATAATTAGAAAAGTACAATAAAACAACTAGATATTTTTTTATCAATTAATTGTAATTGTATATAGATTTTGATAAGTTCTTAACCGTATGAGAGTTAAGAGTACAAGATAAGATAGATTGTACTTCCTGCCTAGAGAGTAGATATGATGAACGTTGAATTTAGGATTGCACATTTTATAGGTTAGTCTTTGTTTATGAGTTTTGAGATTAACAATTATTGTGATAAACCCAAAGAAGATTCCCACTGGACACAAACTTAACCAAATGGTTAAGTAATTGTGAATGTTCACTTCTAGAGGGCAAAGAGAAAAACAAAATATAAGGTGATGATGAATGACCTGGACATGAGTGCTCGGGACCTCGGTCCAAGCACTTTGGTATGGTCAACTTGGTTTTTGGGCCAACATGGGCCCAAAGGGTGGGCCAAGAGCTTGGCCCAAGCACTGGTAAGATGACTCGAAAAAGATAGTTAAAATAGAAGGAATATTGTGTTTGTTTATAACACACACGTTAATTAAATGCAAATAAAAGCTTTTGAGAATAATGTTTTAGCACTCAAAAATAATAGTGCCCATGTAGACAAAATATTTTCCTGTTGTTAGCACCCGAAGATAAGAGGTGCACGTGAACAGGTGGTTTTCTATTATGATTATATGCTTTCTATTGAGATTATGTTCTCATTAGTAGAAGCTCTTGAAGGGAAATCTATAAAAGGGGTTTGAGACCCTTGATAAAGGTACATTGTTTCTAAATATTTGAGACTAAAACTGATTACTATTTTGTATGCTCCCACTGACTTGATCGTTGGAGTGTGATCAACAGATAGAGCCCCTTCTATCCCAGCAGAGCATTGTTCTAGTGCACCAAGAGGAGACAAGCTAGAAGCAGAGTTCTCTATTCAGTCAAACCAAAGGTCAACCAACAAGAACATTTTGCACCTACCGTGGGGCCTGATAACATTTGATCCCATCCGCATTCATGATTAAGCCTTCTGGCGGGATGAGAAACACAAGGCAAGGCCCGCTGGGATCTGAAGAAAGCGATGCCCCCCGTCTTACAGCAACTCATGGATGTCATGTGATACAAACCAAAACAACAAGAAGATGACCAAGGATGCACACTATGAAAGGTCATCTCAACATTCAAGTGAAGACCTCACCAGAGCGAATGGACAAAGACCAAAGCATTTCAAGTTCTTCCTTTTGGTCTTCTTATAAGATACAAATATGTTGTAAATAAATTGGGCTCACTTTAGGGGTCCAAATAGCAAAGATAGGCTAGAATAAGGTGCCTTTAGCATAATAGGGGGTGTGGGTAGCATTTTAGCTTGTTCCTAGCCCTTTTGGAAGGCATTTTGACCTAGTTTCTAGAACGACAAGCCTAGGATGCGAGTTTGACTTAGTCAAACCCTAAGGCTGGCCATTTTTTCCCTTTTCCCATCCTACCCCTTTAGCTTGTTCTCCAAGGCTCCTTCACCTATAAATATGAGGCCTACCTAATGTATTTTACAAGTTGAAATTAATAGAAGAAGAGTTACTCTGCAAAAAATATGTGAGGTGTTAGTGAGGTTTGAATTCCTCTTAGCATTTAGGTCTTATATCTTGAGTATTGAGAGCTCTCAAGTGGCGGCTATCTTCACTCATCTTGGAGACCAATCACACTCAAAGTGGCGTGTTCCACTTCTCAAATCCATCACATAAGCTTTCTCCTTCCTTCATCTATTCTTCCATTGTCATTCCATTTTTAGTCTTTGTATCATGTTCTTGTTTGGTTTTCCTTATTTCCACTCGACAATTTTATTTCGGTTTCTTTTTCTTGTTCTTTAATTCTGCACCTTCTAGCATCATTTTTCACCATATAATGTCTTTTCCTTTGTCTTTGTGAAATGAACCTTCACATCTACTTAACCACTTGGTTGAGTTAATGTCCAGTGGGGATTTTCCTAAGGTCTTCACTCTTAAATTCCTAAAATCTTAATCTAATTAAAGTGTCAAACCCTCAGAGAAGAATGCGCTGAGCCACTCTTGATTAGAGTGAGTCAAAGATTGAGGCGAGTCGATGGGTGCAGGACCGGGGATTGGTTCCCATGGACCAATGAACAATCCTAAAATCAACCCACATCACCATGAGGGCCCTCCAGGAGGCCAACGAGGAGCACAGACGTGTCGTCATAATGAATCTTGTTAAAGCCTTTCCACTTATCTGGTAGCGAAACTTCGATTATGGAATTGATGAAAGGGTGTCGACGGGCCGAGTCCAGAGTGATGGTTGTAGGAACGAACCTATTCGAATAAGATTCTTCGTCAATTTCTTGGGTGTCGATCTTATCCTTCGGCTCCTCAACAATCTTAGGGTCGGTAAGGGTGGTGAAGGACCTCCCGACAAGGTTAGTCGGCGCGGTGGATGGACCCCCCTCCGCGAACTTCCTCTTTATCTCTTCATTTTCCTTTCAGAGAGCTAGGATCTCATCCTCATTCTTCCGCTTAGTCTCTTCGTTCTTCATCTCCTTCTGCCGAGACATCAAGAGTACCATTTGCTCAGCATCAGACATCTTCTCGTTCACCATGCTTTAGGTTGATACCATCTACTTTCTTCTTCAAGCTGATTCTCTCGGTCCCACGGTGAGCGCCAATTGTTCTCGAACGAGATTGGAACCAAGAGAACTATTGGAACTCCTTCTCAGTAAGTTGGTCGACTCTCCCTTCCTTCTTCTCTAAACAAACTCCTTGTTTTCCTTTCGTTGCTCTTACTTCTCGGTCTCTTCTAAGTCCAAGCTCGAATGGTACCTACAAAAGGAACTCCGACGTTCAAGTCAGAATTTAGTATTCGGAACTCGGAACCTTGAACACTGTATATTGACGTACTTGATCCTTGGAATCTGTGCCTATTTATATGATTATCATAGGCTCTTTCTTATTAGGCTGAATAAGGGAGTTGGGTCATTTTTCGGGATACATTACCTAGTGTTTGATGGTTGATTAGCCTCATTAATCCGACTTAAGTGTAATGGTCTTTATGGTGGCAGTCGGTTTAGACCAGATGTCGAGTCATAGTCTTGGTCGTTGAAGCTACCAATACATTTACTTTTTCCATCATGATGTAAATTAATATCGAAGGAAATTACTGTATTTGTCCACTTTCTTTTATATATCGAATAAGGGAAATAGTTTGTGTCAACTGTTTTTTGTTATAATACTTTTCACTTTACATTTTTATCTTTAAAGGAATGGATCCTAATTAAAAAGAACTAAAACATTTTCGTTTCAAATTTTTGGAATTGAAATCGTCTAAATTAAAGACAAAAAATCACAAATTTAAAGATTAAAAGTGTTAAAAATAAATATAATTTTGGGGAGTAAATCCTTGCCGCCTACAATTGTGGTCATCCACTTCATTATAAAATACTGAATTTGCTTGGCGCAAAGTTGAACCAAACCAAAACCAGGAAGAAAGATATCATTAGTTGTTGTTTTTTATAAACATAGTCACAAACAAATCAGTGTTGAGTAACCAAGGCTACTTGTTCATCATTCAATTAACTTTTTCTATTTATTACTTGATTACATATTCATTATTATAATGGATAAGTAAACATTGACTTTGTTGATGTTTATAATATGAAGTAGCTAAGTTGTAATTTTTTTGGTTTAATGTAACAAATAAAATGTAACAAGCTACCTTCACTGGAGTTTGTAAAAATTATGTTCGATTATCCGTTTGTGATGCTTGTATATGATATATTATATCTTATGCATGTTTCACCTAAATTGATTTGTTGAAAAAATTAACTTAAAAAGATATATTTTCTTAAACATTTTTCAACAAGTTTTGTGTGATGAAGAACAAAAGGTGTATATTCAACATCTCATAAAAATTATCTTAAGACAAACATATTCAAAAGCTTATTTTATCATTAATCCTTCTAGTTTAAATACTCACATCAGACACATATTTTTTGCAAGTCAAATGAATCACTTCATTAACATATTTTCTTGTTATCTTTAACACGTGATCAGATAATAGTTTTTACATTTGACCAAATAATATAAATGCAAACTACAAACTTAGTTTTTAATAAAAAAAAACTTTGATAAAACATTTTTAATATATATTCTCACACTAACTCTCCTTCTTGAGTTAGTACAGACAAAGATAACATACAATATAAAGGAATTTTGAACGAGAAAAAATAAACCCAATGATTTATATTAGTTCGTCTTTCACTATAGACTACATCCAGTTCTTGACTAATAAGTCAAGTTCAACTAGGCAAACTAATGGTGCGAAGTATACTAGAGTATTCTTGGGCTCGTAGTCACTTCTGACTAATCCCTTGAGTATTCTTTCTTAAGCCCCTCCTGACTGATTTAGTTTAATTACTAGGGAGGATTGCATCTGACGATGACTACAAAGAATTGACTTTCTCCTCTAGTTCACATCGATTGTTTATTGTCTAAGGAGAGATTACGTCTTATGACGAATACAAGGGTACAATCACTCTTTTATGTAGCTGGATTGATGGAAGAGGCCCCGACACCAATCCATTGAAAGGCCACCAAAATGTCAAATTGAGGCAACCACTAGAGTTATGGTCAAAGAGGGGTCAAGAGGACGCATTCTACATGTCATAAACTCTAGTGTAGAATAGTTTTTACATTTTTGTCAAAAGTAGCATAGTTTAATTCTTTTGTATTTTTGTTGAAACATGCAAAGTGGTACTTAAAATGCTAACCTAAGTTTAATTAGAGTTTCCTACTCCTAATTAAACTTAGGTGCAACCCACATTTAGCCTAAGTGGAGCGTAAGGTTCTAGAAACCCTAGCACATGGAAGAATTCTAGAACCTACCTCACATGTGCAGAATTTAGGAGCCACCTTCCCATGTGCCAACATTTGAATTTCCCTCCAATTCCCTTTTCATTTTCAGCCCACTCTTGCTATATATAGAGGAGTTTGGGTCATGTAAATTCAAGATTAATACATGAGTGAATTGCTGCCAAAATTGTACCAATTTCACTCCTTGCCCAAAACCTCCTAGGTTAGGCTCTTAATCTTCACAAACTTCCCTTTCCAAGTAGAGTTGGCCTCACCACTCTCAAATCCTAACTATCATGCACCTTCAAGGTCACCACCACTCTTAGGAGGACCTTGTTTCATCTTCAAACCGTGAAGCTTCCGCAACTCATCAACAAATCTGAAAATAGGAAGGCACAAATCCATCATGGATAAACACTCTTAACATTTTCCATAATGTTCTTTAGAATCTATGTATTTTGGCCATGTTCCTTCTCTAAGCTCTGGAATCCTTTTCTAAAGCTTTTGAATATTGCTCTATATTTTAACAACGTTTTGGCATTGTGCAACATATGCTCTCCCTATCTTCTTCTTGAGGGCAAGCTTTTTATAGGCACTCAACGAAGATATTCGTTGAAAGGTAGTTTATATTTGTTGAGAAACTTTAGTTCTTTTGATATGTCTTCCTTGTGTCTAACGAGCTTCAATGTGATAATTGCATTAAATGCAATTCATAACAACTTTAAATGTTCTTCTTCTTTATGCATCATCCTGGATTACTGGAACTACACACTTCCCTTGGTAGAAGAGCCTTTTGTACCATCTCATGGTAGAAGTGCACATCGTACATGGTAAATAGTTGTGTCAGGAGAGTCGATGATCATTGTAGCTTAAACACACATCCCAAGAGATATTTGAACGTTGACGTTTGGTGTGGATCTTCTTGGGACAGACGTAGAAGACAATCTTTGTGATATAAACTCAAGTTTTAGGAATATTCTTTGACCTTATGTCAACTTAAAATTTGTATTGAGCTTACCATCTAATGCTTTTTCACTTCTTTTTTAAAATGGTCTGGTTGGTCTTTATGATGCTCTCTTTGTCTAACATTCATCAACATTTATTAGATGAAGTGAAAGATTTGTTTAATGATCTTTCACTTGTTCTTTAATATTCAACTAATAAACATTGTATTTTATCAGTAATCTCTTGTCGGCAGACAGACGATGCGTTAATATGATCTGATCTTCCTCCTATCAAACACAATTACATGCTTTGTTGGTTTAAGCACTAAATCAAAATTGTAGCTTGTTGAACTTTTACCTTAATTCATCACCTTCACAAATCATCGAGCATTCTCCACTCCTACAAAGTGTAGCATGATATCAATATGTTTTATTCTTTCGTGGTAAACTCGGTTCTTTGATATGTGTTATTTTTGTCACATTAGCAATGACAACTAGGTCTTGTGTGACGTTTCTTAATTTTCAAAAAAAGCTTGTAGATTTATTTATTTATTATTATTATTATTTTGATAAAACATAATACTTTAATTACTATTAAACATTTTACGCATCTTTATTTTTGCAGATTACCATTTTGTTAGAGTCCTAACTACAATTATACATTTCCATACCCTTGGTAATATATATATATATATATATATATATATATATTTATAAGGGTTCTAACTCTCCCGTTTCTTTTGTTTTGAGATTGTCTAGTCCAAAGGCTTGGTGTACAGAAGATTGACATGAATTGAAGAGGCATAAATACTAAAAGTGATACTGATAGGGCTCGTCAGGTACTGCAGTGCGTCAGAGAGGGTAAGGAGTGTTGATCCTTATCCCCCTAAAAGTTACTATGTTATTTTGGGCCTCCACATCCCATTACATGCTCGAAAATGTAGCTTATTGTTGGACATTTCAAGGATCCAACTTTGTTGTTTGATGAAGCTATGTTGAAGACTTGTTGCCTTAAGTGTATAGCTAGTTTAGTTTTTATTTTTTGAGTCTTGATTTATCTTTTGACTTAAGAAATGATGACGAATCCAAGAACAAATATCTTTTTAACTGGTTAAAAAAAATTTCAACTGCTTTTAAATTGTTTTATGGAAAGTTACAAATTTTCAATATGTTATCTTTTAAATCAATTGATTGAAAATACTTAAAAGTTTTAGATTTTTCTAAAATATGTTTCACAAACTGAAAAATTCATGTTTTAATATGTAACAAATAAATTTTTCCAGTTTGAGTACTTTCTATTTGAGAAAAATTAGTTTTCACGCATATTAAATTTTCTAAGTGAAATCAATGAATTGTTTCAATTTTTTAACAGGTTGATTTTACTTAACTGCATTATTTCAGAAAAAGTTTATTCATACAAATTGCAATTTTACATTCGTAGGAGCCTTTGTGATTCAAGTTTTGAAAGAAATAGTCTTTGAAAGATCTTTAAGGTTTCTTGGAGCAAAACTTTCATCATCTAGGTTGAGGTGAAACATATTTCACTATTGTTGTGAATTTGAGGAATCCTGTTGTATTTCTTTATTCACATGACTCACATAACTTAAAAATCTAGAAATTTCTTTTTGTACTCCCATATTTTCTTCATGCAACCTCATATTTCACATTCCAGAATTTTTACTCACATTTTATTATGCATGTATCGTGAGAATAATATTATGAAAGCATTTACCTAATGCTTCTAAATAAATAAAAAATTATTCAAAATTTCTATTTAAAAATATATTTTTTATTAATTTTAAAAAAAAAATATTTCTTATGTAGGCTGATCCACGGGGCAACCCTTATGCAATGTAGGATAGTAAAATCAACCCACATATTCTATGCGGAACAGGCCCAATGCGAGGTGGGCTAGCCCACCTTGTCATCCCTATGTTGCAATGAGTGACTTATATTCTTGTAGTGTTCAAGAACTGTTTTGTATTTCTCGTAAAGAAATCATGTTGTTTTAGTGAAATTCATCTTGGTGTGAGGTGGGACTGGATGTAGCTCTGTTATGAGTGAACTAGTATAAAATCTTGGTGTATTTTATGTGTTCTTTATCCTTGCTTTATAATATGTTTATATAATAATTTGTACTAGTATAATCTGTTAGAATGAATGGCTTTAAACTAGAGGGGGTGAATTGTTTAAAGAGGGTTTTCGCAAACTTTTAAAACAAGAATGAAATTATCTCAAGAAACAATTGATAAGAAATTCAGTTTACCAAAACAGCAATAAAAAACAATAGTACCATAAAAACAATCGGTTGTTTCACAGAAACAATCGATTGTTTATACCAGCAAACAACAAACAAAACTGAATTTAAAGAGTTAGGGATAGAGAGATTGCACACAGATGTTTATACTGGTTCACTCCAAATCGAGAGCTACATCCAGTCTTCTCAGAAAACCTCTGAGGAAATCCACTAAGCAATCACACCTTGATCACTTACACCACAACCAAGAAAGTGACCTTGAACACCTCAAGACACACACTCTTCCTGGCCAACACACCAACACTAAGATTGATGATCTTGATCACCTCAAGAACACACAGCCAATCTCAGGAAACACAGAAACGAAACTTGTTCAACAGAGTACAAGGATTATACTTGTTACAGAAGATAATCTGAAATCAATACAAGCAGAATCCTATTCCACACACTTTGATCAATCACAAACTCTAAGCAATCTCAGCTCTTTGAAAAACTCAAAAACTCTATTCAAAAACTTGTTACTCAAATCTATTTTTCTGAATATATTCAAAAATTTGCCTTTCTTTTCCTTGTAGCTAGGCTTTTTCTCCTTGCTCTTGTTTGGACAATCTGCCTTTATATGACCTTGCTCACCACAACCAAAACAAGTATAGTTATTGGAATTAAAATCATTGGATTTCTTGTTTCCATACCTATCTTTGTTGTTGTCTTTGTTGCGGTTTCTCTTTAGGAATTTTCTGAATTTTCTTGACAGCAAGCTAAGGTTTTCCTCATCACTATCATCACTGGATTCTTGTTTTCCTTTGTGCTTGGAAGCTTGTTATGCTCCTTGTGTGCTTGTCTTTACTCTCTTGAACATTGAGTCTATTCATCTCTAACTCATGTTCCCTAAGCTTTCCAAACAAAGAAGTAACACTTAATGATGTTAGATCTTTAGATTCGGAAATAGCAGTTACCTTGGGTTGCCATGCTCTATCAAGACATTTCAAGATCTTGATGTTCAGCTCTTCCTTATCAAAGGTCTTGTCAAGACTCATGAGATGATTGATGATGTGCGTGAATCTTTTCTGAACCTCAGCAATTGTTTCTCCTTTAAGCATTCTGAACATCTCATACTCTTGGATTGGAGCATGCTTCCTAGCTCTCTTCACCTCATTTGTTCCTTCATGAGTGACTTCCAAGGTGTCCCACATTTCTTTTGATGATTTGCATTGAGAGACCCTGAAAAACTCATCAGAATTTAAAGCAGAGGTTATAATATTTTTGGAAGTGCAATCGAATTTGGCCTTTTTGCTTTCTGCATCAGTCCATTGAGACCATGGCTTCTCAATGAAAGATCCATCTTTTTCAAACTTTGGGACAAAAGGACCATTTTCAATTGCATCCCAAATTCCTTTGTCAAGTGATTCCATAAATATTTTCATTCTTACTTTCCAAAATTGGTAGTTCAAACCACAAAACAGAGGTGGTCTGTTAATTGAAGCACCTTCCCCAAAAGGTAGTCTATCAGCCATTTTAAAAACAGTTTTAGGATCACCTTGAATAACTTTTAAGAACCAAGCTCTTAATGCCAATTGTTAGAATGAATGGTTTTAAGCTAGAGGGGGGGTGAATTGTTTAAAGAGGGTTTTTACAAACTTTTAAAACAAGAATGAAATTATCTCAAGAAACAATTGATAAGAAATTCAATTTGCCAAAACAGCAATAAAAAACAACAGTACCAGAAAAATAATCGGTTGTTTCACATAAACAATCGGTTGTTTGTACCAGCAAACAACAAACAAAACTGAATTTAAAGAGTTAGGGATAGAGAGATTGCACACAAATGTTTATACTGGTTCACTCCAAATCCAGAGCTACATCCAGTCTTCTCAGAAAACCTCTGAGGAAATCCCCTAAGCAATCACACCTTGATCACTTACACCACAACCAAGAAAGTGACCTTGAACACCTCAAGACACACACTCTTCTTGGCCAACACACCAACACTAAGATTGATGATCTTGATCACCTCAAGAACACACAGCCAATCTCAGCAAACACAGAAACGAAATTTGTTCAGCAGAGTACAAGGATTACACTTGTTACAGAAGATAATCTGAAATCAATACAAGCAGAATCCTATTCCACACACTTTGATCAATCACAAACTCTAAGCAATCTCAGCTCTTTGAAAAACTCAAAAACTCTATTCAAAAACTTGTTACTCAAATCTGTTTTTCTGAATATATTCAAAGATGTTGTTTGTTATCAAATCTTAACAAACTCTTTTATTGCATTTAATGATTGGTCAAAGCATTTAAAGACTGGAGCGTAAGCAGTTAAATCATTTAAAGCTCAGTCAAAGATAAAACAGTTTTTTTGTTATGGTCCCAAAACAAACAATCGGTTGTTTCTTCGAATCAATCGGTTGTTTTGGTTCTAACAGTTCAACCATTTAAAAAACAGTTTTCAATCTTTTCTCAAAACATCTAAGTATAAAGAATCGGTTGTTTCGACAAAACAATCGGTTGTTTTAACTTAGTTTGAAAAAACATTTTTCTTTTACAAAGATTAAGAATGCCTATGCTTTAGATTTAATCAAGGGGTGGATTACAATACTCAAACTACCCCAGAACTAAACTAAAACAGCACAGCAACAGCAAGCTCAGCCAAGGCTTCAACATCCTTCAAAGGGTTTGGATTCTTCAAAGCTTGAACACCACTTGGTTCAACATAATCAATTGGTTGTCCTTTGCAGACTTGTTTGATTCTCTGTAATAACTGAAATTGTTGTGATAAGGGATATTGGGTGTTACATTGAATATTGATATATTTCATATCAATTTATATTAGTTACTGATTAACAATATACATTGAAACAATTCACAGTTTAAGAAGTTTTCATTAATTTTGATATAATCAAAGGTTTTCTGAAAAACATTGATTGATACTTTTGAATTCTGCACTGATTATATAACCTGCAATTCTTCATCATAATAACAATCTTTTAATTCCAAAAATAACGTGTTGAAATTAATTCAGATATTTTTTTCTTTTAAAATAAATTTAGATCTTTTCAAATTGCATTTCTGATTTACAAGATTGTGTTCTAAGATCTATGTATTGAAGAGTTTAATCAATTGTTTTTTATATTAGTGTATTTCAACTACAAAATCAATTTGTTGTTTTTGAAAATAATCTATTAAAATTCTTTCTAAATTGTTGTAAACAATTATTTGTGAAAATCTTTTTAAATACAATTCACCCCTCTTGAACTTCACTTCCCCTTATTTCAACAATTGGATCATAGTATAAAATTATTCAATGTATGTGAATGTCATCTATTCACTTGAGGCTATCTATATATGTTTTATGTTATCATTTATGAGGAACATAGAAAAAGTGTGAACAAAAACCATAAAAAATAGATTAAATAATATAAAATTAAATATAATACTTGTATAAAGTTTTCATTACATTGAGGTACATAAGTATAAATTATTTTTTTTGCGATGACTAGTTAGGATAAATGAGACTATTCTCATTCATACAAGATTATTTCATATTCTCCAATTCTCATTTAAATTATTTCATATTCTCCAATTCTCATTTAAATCTTAAAGGTAACACCTCCAACTACATAAACTTGAGTGGACGTATATTATTAATTCTCCTTCTCCTAAGATATAATTTAAATGATTTTTAGTTAATAAATATTTATACATATAATTTCTAACGTGTATATATATAAAAACAAGTCTCACGTAATTGTATATATACTACAAGAAAATCATTAAATAACAATTAATTTTTAAAGACAATTTTTTTTTATAATATATATTTAGAAACTAATTTATAAGTTTTTATTAATAATAAAAATTACTTTAATAATAATACTCTTTTAGTTTATAAAATAGTATTTATATTTAATAATTTTTTTAATAATATATATATATATATATATTATAATCCATTTATATATATATATGGTATAAGTACATATATTTATTTTAAAATAGAATTTTAAAAAGGAAATTAATTGTTATATTTGTTTGTGTCATATATAGTATTTAGGGATAATGTTGAATACTATTATAGTCATAAAATAAATAACAATTTAAAAGATGACGTCATGGCACCTCACCTCACCCTTTTATTTGTAAGGAATGTGAATGCACTTAAATTGGAACAAGAATCTTGAAATACTTTTCCTATTTTCTTTTACTCTCTCACTCCTGTTTTTTTCTCTCCTCTCTAACTCTCTTTTTTTTTACTTGGTGATTATTTGTTTCACCGTCACTCGTATTTATAGGGTTTTTTCCCATATTATTGTAATTTTAATCCTAATTTCTGTAAATGGACAATTTTTTTTTTAATTTCAGAATTACATAAATCATATTTAACGGAAAAAATAAACTATAAACATTAACCAGAAATTAATATACTCTCAATTTTAAATTTTTAATTAAAATGTCCGATTTAATTTTAAAATATATGTTTTATTATTAATTAAATTATATTAAATATTACATGTAATTCTAAAAATCGCATTTTACGTGTATGATTTACTCAATTTTCAAATTAAAGTTTTTTTTGTCCATTTATGAAAATTGGAATTAAAACTACACTAATATGAAAAAAAAAACCCTATTTATGGACGAGTATACGATGATTACCTGGTTTGTTTTGAATTGATTTTACCATGCAACTTGGTGTCATTTGGATTCATTTCAATGTTCAATTTCTTAGAGATTGGATAGCTAGCAGAGCCAAGGTTGTGCAGACTTATCATCTTTTTGTTTTTATTTTATTTTACACAAAATCATCGTTAATCAATTCTTCCATTCCTATTTGATTACTTTTAACTGAGATAGTATTATACAATTATTACAAAATATTAAATTTTAATAAAGTATGACTTCTTTCAAATAAGTCTAAGTTTTTCTTAATTTTTCATTTGAAAATATTTATTTCTGCTTGTTATATTTTGTTGGTGTTTTTGTGTTGAATAAAACATGACATTCAATAAATTAATCAACTAAAAAGAAAAAGAGCAAGAAAATATATAGGTATGTTAAAAATTAGAGTTAAATATATATTTTTATCTGAATATTATAACGCAAATTAGTTTTTTTCCTCGTCTAAATTTTAGATCTCCTGAATAATTGTAATAAGGAAATTGTTGGAACGGATCACTATCACTGTTTCTTTTAGGTAACAAACGAATTATAACATCTATGTCAACGATGAATAAACATGAAATATTTTAACATTCTAGTCCACTAGAAATCTGTCCGTCACCTAACAAAAATTGGCAAAGATCCATTTGAATAGTTTCCTTACCACAAGTACCCAAAAAGTATAAAGTTTGGACTAGGGATGAAAACCAATTTCACGTGAAAATACAAAGACGAAAAATATATCTAACAGTAAAGATTATGATAGCAATAAATTAAAAAAATATAAATCAATGGTAATAATTAAGATGCTAATATCATTTCAAGCAAATTATTTATTATACGAATTAGGTGTAAATTTTAATTGCTTTTAAAAAAAATATTTCAATGTTAGTTTATATAATTTTCATATATAAAAGAAATTAAAATATATTTAAGTGAAGTAAAATCTTGAATAATTTATTTAAGTTATAAGATAATAAATAAGAATTTAATATTGGGTTACTTGAGTTGGTTTTAAACATTAATTTAGCTTCAAAGAGGAAAAAACACTCGTAGATTTAATGTATACATAAAATAAATAGATAAAAGAAATTTATAAAAAAATAGATATTACATCTTGCAACCTCAACTCTCTAGTTAAACCCTACCATTATAAGGTTTCTTTAACCAATTTTGTCATGACAATATACTATACTTCAATGATTGAAAAAACTATTACCTTTTTTAGACTAGCATTTAAGCTGATAGTAGTATCATATGTAGGAAACACATCACATGTTAGTGATTTTCTAGTGTCCAATCATCCATCATAATTTAAATACACAATTCCTTCTATTAAAGCATATCTAGCATATTATCTAATTATACTATAAACTAGCATTCTATCAACTAATCTCTTTAAATGTGGAAGGATCCACTTAAGCGTTTGTTAATGAGCTTGTTTAGGATTTGACATGAACTTGCTAGCAACACTCATAACATATATTATGTCGAGGCGAATGCAAACCATTGCATGCATCACAAAACCAACAACGTTTCCATATATTCCTCTAAAGTTTTAGGTGATTGTGTATCACTTAGCTTCTGATGCAAAATAAAAGGTTTGAAAATTGGTTTGAAGTTTGTCATACCACACTTGTCAATAGGGATGACAATGCGGGACAAGCTCACTAATATAGCAGGTCGACCCGCTTAGGCTCGCCCCACATAACCCGCAACCTGCGCGGGCCAACAGCGGGGCGATGTGGGTTGCCCCCTGGCCCTTATAAAAAAAATAATTATTTTATTTTTTCTACAAAAAAAAATCATACCCCACCCACCTATTATTGCACTGTGACATTTATTTTATTTTATTTTAAAAAAATTGAATTTAATGTACTAAGAAAATGAATTTTTTATTTTAATCATCTAAAGGAGTTAATATTAAGAGTGACAGTGGATTTAGTTTTAAGTAAAGTCTTATATTTAAAATTTGTTAATAAAAAAATAATATAAAGAAAAGATTTAGATACTCGTTAAAAAATTATTCATTTTCATTAAAATATTGTTCACCAAAACTTTGATAAGATACTTTGATACATTTACATACATATATAGGGAAAATAGATGCAAAACAAAACTTTAATTATTTTTAATCAAGCCTTCTAACAACCCTCATACTTGAATTCATATTTTTATCTTAATTAAATGAATTGAAACAATAAAATTTTATTTTTTTATAATTAATGAAAATTTATTTTATTTTTTAAATATTTTCCTTATGCGGCCTGGCCCGTGGGCTACCTCTTATATGAGGCGGGCCAGTGAATTGAGCTCGCACTCCTTGCGTAGGGCGGGTCAGCCTGCATTGTTACCCGTCCTTGTCAAGGGACTTTCCTAAGGTAGGTATCTTGAGACACTTCAAATCACACCATCTAACTATCTCAATCACTAGAATCTTCTTAGCAACTCCCAAATGCTTCATATCAAATTCATCATTCAACTCAACATTATCCTTCTCAACCTTAGGCTTACAATTGATCGTTATTAGAATGTCTTCAACATACAATAACAATATTACGAAGCGAGCTTGAAACTTGAAGTAGGGACAAGTAACATACAAGGATTTTTTTCAACTTACAAACATGATCCTTCTTGTCTCCTTACTCAAATCCTTCTAGTTGTTTCATGTAGATGATATTCTCTAAGTCTCCATATAGAAAGGTAACTTTAACATCCATTTCTTCTAGGTCAAGGTTAAGCTCAACAACTAGGGTTAACAAAATCTGAAGGGATATATGCTTCACTAAAGAAGAGTAAACATAATTATAATCAACTCATTCTCTATGTATAAACCCCTAGGAACTAATCTCTCCTTGAATCTTTGTTGATCAATTCCTAAATTTCCATCATTGAGTTTAAAAATCCATTTACAACCAACCAATCTAAAACCCATAAATCTACGAATCAGAGTCCAAATATTATTAAGATGAAATGACTTCATCTACTCATTCATGGATTCTACATTAAGACTTCTCCTTACTTGCAAGGGCGGATGATACACTAGAATATTCATCTACTAACACCTCACTTGCAATCACTAAGGAGAATGTAATAAGTTTTGCATGTCCATACCTCTCTAAAGCTTTGCTTGTTCTCCTCATTCTATCTCGGGAAATATTGTAATTATGAGTTTGTCTATCTTCATTTGGAAATTTCTATTCTTTCTTCTACTATGTAATAACAGTATGTTTCTCCTCTACCAGACTCCATCTTAATGTTTGTCTCTCACCATAACGACTAAACCAATGCTGACATTTTGAAAAAAATTGCTTATGAGTCATATTCGTTTCATTAAAGATGACACCACGATTCATTATACATTTCTTAAATCTTGGCTCAAGACATCATAAGCGATATGCCTTCATGCCTTCTAGATAACCTAGAAACATGCATTTAACAATACATGTTTCCAAATTTCCCTACTTTATAAGAGCATAAGAAACACAATCTTAGGTTTTCAAAGCTAGAGGAATGTCCTAACCAAATTTCTTGAGGAGTCCTCATATTTAACGTAATTGAGGGACATATGTTGATTAGGTAAGTAGTTGTAGTAATAGTTCAACCCAAAATACCTTTGGAACTCTATTACTCAACAAACATACATTTACTCATTACAAAATTGTCTTATTGAATCTTCTAGCTAAATCATTTTGTTGAGAAGTTTAAACTATAATCCAGTACCTCACTATGTCAATCTTCATACAAAAATTGTTGAACGATTCTTGTTCTCGTCGGTTGACCTCGAGTTGATTGGATGGGCAAGCTCCGCTTCTAGTTTGTATCCTCCTGACGCACTGGAACAACGTTCCTCTAAGACAGAGGGGGCTTTACCTGTTAATCACACTCTGACGATCAAGTCAGTGAGAGCATACAAAATAATAATAAGTTTCAGTCTCTAGTACTCAGAAACAGCCTACCTTTACCGGGGGTCTCAAGCCCCTTTTATAGTTATCCCTTTAATAACTTTCTCTCCAAAGAATATAATCTCAACTGAAAGCATAACAGAAACAATATTCTACCTACGAGTACCTTTACTCACGGTGCTAACAGTAGAAGAAAATCTCGTGCACCTTTATTTTCGGGTGCTCACCACTTAGCTAATATCTCTATATATTCAAATAACGGTTTTATGCATCTTTATTCTCGTATGCTCTCCACTTATTTAACATCTTTATATATTCAACTAACATTTATTCATATATTTATTTAACTAACAGTTTTGTGTATATTCACATATATTATATTCTAACACCTTAATATATATCGACATATATATTTAACTAACAACTTTATATTAACATATGACCAAACTTATTATTTTCTCTATTTTAATTATTCTCCATCGGGCTTACCAAGCAACAGTACTTCCTTTGAGTTTGGTAGACGAATCTCATAGGAGTTAGTTTTTGAATGTGACTTGGTATCCTCTATCACAAAGTTGGCTTATGTTGAGTAGGTTATGTTTGAGGCTTTCCACATAGAGAACATCATGAATTAGAAAGCTATTTTCATTACCTATGGTGCCTTTTCCAATGATCTTTCCTTTGCTATTGTCTCCATAAGTCACATGCCCTTCATGTTTAAGAGTGATGTTAACAAACTTTGATGAATCTCCAGTCATGTGCTTGTAGCAGTCATTGTCCGTACCATAGATGTTGTTTTCACATCAAGAAATCCTGCAAAAATTAAATTCAGGTGGCAAGATCTGGTCCCCTAATAAATTTGGGTCCAGGAATGTTAATTTGATTGTTAGGATCTTAGGATTCTTGGGAACCCACTTTAGGAAAATAAAATTTGTGAATTTTACAAAATCTGACCGAGTAACCCTTTCTCATACAATAGAAACAACAAACAACTGGTTGTTTCGACCTTTCAATCGGTTATTTTTTGTAATGGTTGAAAAATGTTTTAAACAACCACCATTCTTGCTTCGTGGGATAAAACCCAAACCAAATTTTCCAAAAACACAACTTTGAGATGCTAAAACATTCTCAAAGTTGGATTTAACTTTTGAAATTTTGTCTACTGTTTTCATAAGATACAAAACTTTCTTTTGAAGAGATTCACAGTTTTTGCAAGAACTAGATTCACACTAGCAAGAAAAAATTTGATAAATGATTTCTAAGTTTTCAAAATCAATTTTTGAGTTGTTCAAATCTTTTTCAAAAACCTTGACTCTATCTTTCAACCAATTGTTTTTACTTTTCAACTGATTGTTTGAAAGGGTTAATCTATGAGCTTCTTTACGAGTCTCTTTAAAAGCCTCAAGAAGTTGATAATAACTATCACATTTGGTAGAGGAAGATGTACTTAGATTATTTTATGCAGACTCTTCTTTTGCCATCAGACATACAACCATTTTAGAAGCTGCAGTGGATGATCTAGCAAAGGACTCATCACTGTCTAGCCAAGCATTTCTTGAATCTTTATGAATTCTTTCAAGAGTATCCCACATCTCTTTAGCTGAGACACACTTTGAAACTTTAAGATGTTCATTAGAATCAAAAGCAGAAACAATGATGTTCTTAGCTACACAATCAAGATGATTTTTTTCATTTTTAGATAAAACAAAATTAGTTTCAAGCAAGTGTATGAAAGAACTGTTTGTAATGACATCCCAGATTTTTCTATCTATTGAGTCAACAAAAAATTTCATTCTTAAACACCACAGTTGATAGTTCTCACCACAGAATAGAGGTGGTCTATTTAAAGAAGCACCTTCCCCAAAAGAAAACTTGTCAGCCATTACAATAGTTTTAAAAAGAAACAAAACTTGAATAATTTTCAAGAACCTAGTTTTTTATGCCAATTGTTAGAATTAATGGCCTAAACAAGAGGGGTGAATTGTTTGATAAAATATTTTCGCAGAGATTGGCTAAGAATGAAGATTTATCAACAATCACAGAAAGAGAAATTAGGGAAGCCAAACAATCAAAGCAATTAAAACTGTTTACAGAAAAACAATCGGTTGAAATTTCGTTTTAACCGATTGTTTATAGAAGCAGAGATAAAAATCAAATCAAACAATTTATAATGAGTAAGAGAGAGAGAGAGAGAGAGAGAGAGAGAGAGATTGCACAATCAATTTATATTGGTTCACTCAACCCCTGAGCTACATCTAGTCCCCAGAAAACCACTGGGTATTCCACTAGCAATCAATTACAGATTACAAACCCTAAACACCACAAAGTGGTGATCTTGACCACACAAGAACACTCACCATTTTTGCTTTTCACACAACCACAGCCAGAACAACCTCTGACCTTACAGGTTCACAAACTTATGAGTATAGAAAATAAACAATTACAAGAATAAAAAAGGAACAAACTGTTGTTGATCAAGAGTGATCAACTATTTTGAAGAATCCAAATCCTATGTGTTTGATGTAAGGCTGGTGTTGCTGCTGTGTTTTGGGAGGGATCTGGGTAGAATAGAATGTGATCCACTCCTTTGTTGGATCTAAAACTAATGTGATTTAAAACCTTTTAGAAAATAAAGTGTTTTTCCAACTAAGTGAAAAACAACTTGCTGTTTTGTTGAATCAACCGGTTGTTTTACTCTTAGGAGTTTTTGATAAGGTTGAAAACTGTTTTAGTTTGGTTGACTTAACAACCAAACCAAACAATCGGTTGTTTCATGGTTTCAACCGATTGTTTCTTTGAAAATCCTAACAGAATTTTGTTTTGGTGGTTGAATGTGCTTTAAATGATTTCCAACTGAATACGCTCCTTCATTAAATGCTTTGACCAATCTTTGGAAAATATAAATAGTTTGTTTATGTTTTCAAACGTAAAAGAGATAAAGATTTGAGTTTTTCAGTTGTGAAGAAGTTGATTTCAAGATTTGAACATTCACATCAAGCTTTGGGTTTTCAAAGAGAGTGGAATAGGATTGCAATTGTATTGATTTCAGTTTGTTCTGTAAACAAGTGTAATCCCTTCTCAACCTTCTGTATTTCTAGTGTTGTGTTGCCAAGGAGTGTTGTGTGCTCTTGAGGTGGTCAAGATCAATACTCTTGGTGTGTGATTTGCCAAAGGGAGTGTGTTTCTTAAAGGGTTCAAGGTCACTACTTTGGTGGTTTGTGTATTGTAATATGGTTTGATTACTTAGTGGATTATCCAGTAGTTTTTTGGGGACTGGATGTAGCTCTTGGCTTAAGAGTGAATCAGTATAAATTGTTGATGTATCTCTCTCTTACCTTAAACTCATTTAAATTCTGTTTTAAGCTTTTCTGGTATAAACAACCGATTGTTTTTATGTTGCTTTGCTGGTTTAGTGCTTATATTCTTGGATAACCTAATTTCTGTTTTGGATTCACACAAAGAATTTTGTTAAACTTTAAAAAGATTTCAAAAACCTCTCTTAAACAATTCACCCCCCCCCCTTTCTTTTAATGCCATATATTCTAACACATATTACATCTGATATTTCAGGAATCACAGAGCTCCTAAGATCACTTCCTGAACCAATGCACAGTCTTTAGGCAATCTTGCAAAACTTTGAATCAAAACTCTTCTCAAAATCATTTTCAATCTTACTTTCTGTGTGTTTTTTAATATAAAGAGAAACCATATTTATAGCTTTTAAATCTAGCCGTTTTAGGCAGTTAATTATGAACCAAAACAGTTTTAATTCAACTGAAAACATATTTAACAGGTTTTTAAAAAACTGTTAAGAAATGTGACAATCAACCGGTTGAAATTTCGTTTTAACCGGTTGAATTGGTTTTGACAGTTAGTCAACCAAGTCAAAATCAATTTTGAAAACCTTCAAACAGCTGGGTGTAAAGCAACCGACTAAACCGTGAAATTAACCGGTTGTTTTTCACATGGCTTAGAAAAACATTTTTCTCTTTCAAAACAGATTGATTCAGCTTGTGCATAGGATTAAGAATGAACTTTACACAAATTCTAAACATCCTGAAACTAAGCTTCGATCAAGGCAGCAAAGCATCAAGCTCTTATCACAGATTTAGTTTCATCAAAGCTCCCATGTTCTACTAGTCGTACTGACACTAAGCTAGGTCGTCTTACCTGATACTAGATAACCAATTTACACGCAGGGTGCCTGTACTCGGATAGTCATACTGACACTGAGCCATGTCATCTTACCTGATATTAGATAACCAAATTTATACGCAGGGTGCCTGTACTCAGGTAGTCATACTGACACCAAGCCAGGTCGTCTTACCTGATACTAGATAATCAATTTACACACATGATACTAGATAATAAATTGGTTGTGTAGATCAAGATCACCTCTTTTGTTTTTGTTGCTGCCATAAACAACCGGTTAAAATGAAGTTTCAACCAATTGAAATTCTGCAAAACAGTTTCATTTACATTGTTTGATGACTTCCTTGATTACTTTTTCTATGATTGTTGTTAAAAATTCATTCTTAATCAATCTTTTCGAAAAAAAATTGACAAACAATTCACCCCCCCCCCCTCTTGTTTAAGCCATTAATTCTAACACTCCCTTGATCAATCAAGACTTGGTGCATCTTCCTTCCTACGGTGACAACAGATATCACCACCAAATCATTCTCGTGAGGAACCACGTCTTCCTAGTCGAAGCTCGCGAAGTAGAGAGTGGGCTCCGGGAGATGATCAAGTCTCCTCGCCTCCAGGGACATTACTACTTGCAAATATCGCTTACGTTTGGAAGCAGAGTTTCCTCCTCCTGAAAATCCTCCCAATATGGTGTTCATCTTTCCATGGACCGATATCTCATGTGCTGGGTCTGAGAGCAACCTCTCCTTTTGGCTCTCCCTGCTCAGCCTCAAGATACTCCTTCAAGAACCCTTCCTCCACCAAACTATCCAGATGGTGGCCAAAAGCTATGCACCAGGCATCTCTTCGTGATCCCACCGATCTGTCTTCTGGTGAAACTTCAGCCTGTCTGCTACCCCTGGCATACCCAACAATTCTTTGTAGGATACTCGGAACTTTGGTCGTGTATCTGACTCCTCCCTACCCTTTGTCTTGGGCTCGTCCCTCGTGGCTACGTATGACACATACCTCGAAACCATTCTCTTCTCGACCGAGGTTTCGTTGACTCGCAAGGGCCGAGCTCGAGCGCTTTCCTTAGTTCTAGGTTTTCTTAAATGCAAGTTTTCGTTCTTTCTGACTACGGCCTCATTTGCTCCGATGTGAGCAACAACTCGTTCTCGTACCTCAAAAAATGTCTCTGTTGGATTTCTAATTAACGAATCGTTGAATGGTCTCATCGCGATCCCTTGCTCGAAAGCGGCGATCATCATATCTTCATCATGCGTTTGAAGTCTTACCGTAAGTCCACTGAACCTAATTAGGTAATCCTTCAACAGCTCTCCCTCCCTTTGCCTCACGCCGAAGAAGTCATATATCCTCGGGTTTGATTGTTGGTGAAGAACTGCTCTCTAAACATCGATGAAAACTAAGAGAAAGAGGTGATATGACCATCAGGTATCCCACTGAACCATTGTAGGGTTGTACCTGTAAAAGTGCCCATGAACATTTTACATTGGATGGCATCCGTTCCTCCAAAGATAATCATTTAAGTGTTGAATGTCGTAAGGTGATTTTCAGGATCCTCTACCCCTCTAAAAAAGGCGATTTTCGGTGTGATGTAATGAGTTGGCACAGGCTCATCCATGATCTCCTTCGAGAATGGTTTGGGACTACTCCTTGTTGGAAAGCTTAGAGATCGCTCCCTAGTGGAATGTTGGGCACGTTGGTCCAGGCTCTTGCGTAATTCCTCATTGGTTTTGCACAACTCCTCATTGGCTTGCGTCTGTCCCTCCATTCCTACTCGAGATGCTTCAATTTCTACCATCAGGCGATTCTACAGAAGCTCTTGCTCAGCTCGGGCTTCTGCTTGTAGCCTATCCTGCTCAGCCCTAACTTCCGCCTGTAGCCTCTCCTGCTCAGCCCTGGCTTCCTCTTTGATCCGTTCTTGCTCTCGTTTATGACCCTCGTTGGCCTCCTGGATGGCCCTCATGGCATCCATGAGTTGTTGTAAAATGGGAGCATCACTTCCTTCAGATCTCTACAGTCTTTGCCTTGTGTTTCTCATCACGTCAGAAAGCTCAATTACGAATGCAAATGGGATCATGTTTTATCGTGTCCCACGGTGGGCGTCAAATGTTCTCGTCGGTTGACCTCGGGTTGACTGGATGGGCAAGCTCTACTTCTAGTCTGTCTCCTTCTGGTGCACTGGAACAACACTCTGTTGAGATAGAAGGGGTTCTACCTGTTGATCACACTCTGACGATCAAGTCAGTAAGAGCATACAAAATAATAATCAGTTTCAGTCTCTAGTACTCAGAAACAACATATCTTTTTTGGGGGATCTCAAGCCCCTTTTATAGTTACCCCTTTAACAGCTTTCCCTCACGAGAATATAATCTCAACTGAAAGCATAACATAAACAATATCCTCTCAACGGGCACCTTTACTCACGGTGCTAACAATAGAAGAGAATCTCGTGCACCTTTATTCTCAGGTGCTCTCCACTTATTTAACAACTTTGTATATTCAACTAACATCTTTATACATATGTATATTTACATATATCCTATTCTAACAACTTAATATATATCAACATATATATTTAACTAACAGCTTTGTATTAACATATGACCAAACTTATTATTTTCTCTATTTTAGTTATTCTCCACCAAGCTTACCAACGAAACTGTGTCGAGTCCATGACCTACCCTTTGGTCCAAAAACTAAGCTGATCATACCCAAATGCTTTGACCGAGGTCCCGAGCACACGAGCACTCTTGTCCAGTACACCTACAAATCAATTACAATAATTTTTACCTAAAAATAGAAAAAAAAAAATTGTCGAAACAATAATAATGAAAGAAAAGAAAAATAGAAACAAAGTAAAAAAGAAGAAGAATTTCTTCATTTCTAATATTAAAATAAAGTGATAGTGACTTTTCTAATGATCAATAAGAAATATAGATTTACATTTTTTAGGAGTCAACAATATCAATAAGAACTTATACATATATTTTTTAATTTTTTTAAATACTATAAAATTGTAAGAGAACTTTAAACTACAAAATAGATAATACCTCAACTAAGAGTATGATTTTATCAATGCTATCTCTTAAAATCAAAACTATACTAAGTATGATAAATGAGAGTAATTCCATTTTCTCATCACTCAAACTTATCTGTCACGCTCACATTTGATGAGCCCAACCAAATTTCTAATTTCCATTCAAGCAAAGAAGTTGTATTTAAAAATCAAATTACCAATTTATTTCTTGTTATAATACTATTGATTAATCATAAGTAATTGTAAGTATGGTTTTAAAATAGTTATTATAAAAGTTAACAATTTTATTATACATGTTAATCTATAATTTGTAATTAATCTCGTTTTAATTAAATTTAGTTATACTACTTGAATGATTAACTTTACAGCGTGTTCTCTTGCAACGTTTGCGATTCACCACACTCACTGCATGTTCCTCAAAACGGTGTCGTTTGAGGCGCGGTGTTGATGAGAAATAGCCGTTATGACACATGCGAAGCATATAAAGCAATCGGTTCGCTATATATGGGTTCATAATAAAGTTCAAAAAAAAAAAATTGGACCGTTAGAGAAGTAACCGTTACACTTTCCGCTCAACATTACACACATTCCCTCTACCTCGTTTCTTTCCTTCCACAGAAGCACCAAATAAACACGCTCTCTTCCTCTCCCTCTCTCTTATTAATCATTGCCCGAATCCTCGACGTAAACCCTAATCGGAACGCAAAATGGCGGTGACGGAGGAAACCGGTGGTGCCACCGTGATGGACGAGACCTATGAGTTCTCGGCACCGCGATTCTTTGACTTCATTAAAGGAGAGACGGTGGAGGAATCGCAAAGGGTTGAGCTCTGGTTCGACACCGCTCTCTCTTACGCTCCTTCGCGTACGTTTCTGTTCTCTCTTTTATTTCTCTGTTCTTACACTACCTTGATCAATCGCCTTCATTCGATAATGGTGATAATAATATTGATTGGTTTCTAGGATTTTAGGAATTAGAATTGAGATAAGTTAGGGTTCTCGTCATTGTCTGGAGGTTTTGATTCGACGATGAGTTTAATGATGGGAAAACTTGGGGGAAATGAAGTGGGAAAATTAGTTTTTTCCTATTGGTTTGGATCATTGTGGAATCGCCTTTCTACTATCGAAGTAGAGAAACAAATTCTGTGATATGTTAAAATGACACACTATGGTGTGAATGCGAATTTTTCTTCAGTTTACGTTTCAGTTTCTCCAATCTTGCGTTTCGCTTAAGCTGAAGTTGTTTGATCTTAGCTTTGTTTCGAAATCTGTAATTTTGTCTTGTAGGAAATTGATATTCAACTCTTTCACTCACTCCAACAAAATTCAATGTGTCTAGTTGGTGCTATACATACATACATACACACACAAACACACACACATATATATTGTTATTAGTGAATGGCTCTCAGCCTTAACACTGTTCAGTTAAAGTATCCCGGGTTTATATATGTTCTGTTGTGAATGGTGAAATGGATCTCAGCCGAAACTTAGTGATTTCTCTACCATTTGTTACTTTAGAAAGTGATCAAAGTCTTTTGTGTTAATTACTCGGCTGAGCTTTTCTTGGTTTTCAAATTTTGTTGCAGCATGCATGCCTAAAATCAAGACTGCTAGATCTATTACCGTAGATAGCTTGTGTGATTTTAGTGAAGCAGACAAAATGCAGAAGGTAACTATTATTTATTTCAATTTTGGTCTTATGATACTTGAATTTTGACTCCTTTAACACACTATCTATTGTTTTGATAGATGTTAGCTAGTGTTGATGATAATATTCTGGAGACGAATATATACCCACAGATTACTGCCAAAACAGAGGAAGATGAAGTTCACAAAATACAGAAGGTACTGTTGCATTAGTTTTCATGATAGATGTGCAGTTTAGATTTGGTTAGTTTGACTGATTATATTTTATTTTACTAGGCATCAGCAAATGTTGTTGGGGAAGTTCTGGAAACTATTATTAAACCTCAGTGTGTCACTACTCTAAAGGAAGATGATGCACCTTGCACTGATAAGGAAAGAAGTGAGACTGATTGTAAAGGAAAGAGTGGATGCTTTGTTTCATCATCTGGAGGAGCATCTGCTGAAGTAGCAAAAGATGCTTGCACTCCAAAACCAACTTTGCTGAAAAAGGTCACCACTTCCACGAATTCCAAGAAGACACAGAATAAGAAGATTCTCACCAATACAAAACCTCAGCTAAAGTCAGCAACTGGGAAGAGCATTGCCGGGACTCTTCACTTGTCCCAAGAAAATCAAGCTATTAAGAGGCAAAAGTTGGATGCAGGAAAATCTAGACAGGTAATTTTGATCTTCTTTGTTGTTTTTATGGTCTTACATGAAATGTATTCTAATTTATATTTTTTAACTTTACAGATTCTGAATGTCAAGCATCAAACTTTGCCTCATGACAAATCAAAATTGGGTTTTACATTGTCTTCTAGCACTAGTAAAACTAACAAAGGGGACAGAAAGGTTTGTTTAGTCCCATTAAATCAAATTATTTATGCTTCAAATCTTTAGCTCTTTTGTTTACTTGAATTCATGTATTTGAAGGTTTATGTTCGTGAGACACCAACAACACCAGCCTCTGTACCATTTGTATCAATGGCAGAAATGATGAAGAGATTTCAGTCTAGTACAAGAGATCTAGCCCTGCCTAGCATTGTATCTCATGTATGGATCCAACTTTCTATTTCCACTTCATTTCTTAGTACTCTCCATTTGAATAATTTTTTCTACTAAATATTTATAATGGTGCTTCTTTCATTCAGACAAAACCAAAACTTACATTGACTAGACCTAAGGAGCCTGATTTTGAGACATCTCAGCGGATACGCCCAACTAGGGTGAAGAGTAGTCAAGAGCTTGAGGATGAAATGATGGCTAAAATTCCAAAATTCAAGGCTCGACCATTGAATAAGAAGGTACTATTTTCATTTTTCTTTTCTGTTATTTTTCTATTGCACGTTTATTTATGTGTTTTCTCTTTTTTTTCTATTCTAGATTTTGCAAACGGCAACTTTGCCTCCAATTCCAAGAAGTACACCTCAGCCACCAGAATTTAAGGTAAACCATCTCCAAAGAATAGAAGATTGAATTGCAAATTAAAATATACACACGTACTCACGCACATTACAAGTGCCAAATGGTTATATTTTGAAACTTCTTCATTCTCTTCAGGAATTTCGACTGGAAACTTGGGCTAGGGCCCATCAGAATGCAGATACAGCTTCAATATCTTCAACAGAGGTGTCTCATAAGGTATCTTTTGGAAACAACTGAATCAACTTTTGGTTTTCACTTCGATCCATTAGTCACTCCTTTTTGTTAAACAGCAGGGGAATTCATGGAAGCCTCACCTTACAGAACCAAAAACTCCATTACTCCAAACTTCACTAAGAGCCCGCCAACCCAAGGTGAAAAGCTCATTAGAATTAGAGCAAGAGGAGCTTCAAAATATCCCTAAATTCAAGGCAAGACCTATAAATAAGAAGGTAATAGTGCCAACTGAGATGTTTTACCCATTTCTAAGAATTTTATTTTATAAATTAATTAACCGAATTTTTTCTTTCAGATCTTTGAAAGTAAAGGGGATATTGGAATATTCTGCAATACCAAGAAACATGTTACTGAACCTCAAGAATTTCATTTTGCCACAGATAAAAGGATTCCACCACCTGCTTCTTCCATGGCTGATTTATTTGGGAAGGTAATGATGTCTGCTCAGAAAGATGTTCAGTAATCTAAAATGTTAAAAGAATATTTTTTTAAAATTCTGCAATCTTTTTTATCTGGTGAGAGTAATCATTTATTTCTCTGGTTGCAGCTTTCTTTGATGTCTGAACCTGAATGTAACCATAACCCAATTAAAAGAAACACAATTCCAAATCCTTTTCATCTCCACACAGAGGTTCATTACTTCCCCTTAGTTTGAAACTGCAGTGTTTTGCTAGAGTTCTTCTTATACCAACATTCTTAACCATGACAGGAAAGAGGTGCCGAGAAAGAGAAGAAACTGATCGTGGAACTTCTGCACAGACAGTTGGAAGAGGAAATCGCAAGGATCCCAAAGGCTAATCCATACCCTTACACCACCGATTACCCTGTGGTACAGAATTTTGTCAATCAGTGCTTTTTTTTTCTCTGTTTGCTAATTGAAAAAATAATTTGCTGATATTTAATGTGATTATCAATATGCAGATCCCACCAAAACCAGAACCAAAGCAATGCACAAGACCAGAGCCATTCCAATTGGAGAGCTTGGTGAGACATGAAGAAGAAATGCAAAGGGAGCAGGAAGAAAAACAGAGAGTGGAAAAAGAAGAGGCCGAGATGAGAGAATTCAAGGCACAACCAATCTTAAAAGAGTAAAAAACCAAGACTTTTTTATTTTAATGTTCAGATGGGAAAACTACAAATAACTAATATTTTTTCCCGTGGATATTATTAAATGCAGGGACCCAATCCCTCTTCCAGAGAAGGTCCGCAAACCTCTCACACAAGTTCAGGAATTTAGTTTACAAGTGAATCATCGGGCTGTTGATAGAGCACAATTTGATGAAAGGGTAACCAAATATTCCGTATAGCTTTTTCTTGTGGTTTTACAGTAAAAGTACTCAAATAGCTTGTTTTTACAGATTAAAGAAAAAGAAATGGTGTACAAACGATACAGAGAGGAGAGTGAAGCAGCAAGAATGGTATGTTAACTTCACTCTGTTTAGTTGCATAGTTGATTGGTTGACACTGATAATATTGTGAACAATGATGAGTATATGTTCATGAACGTGTGCGCAGATAGAGGAAGAGAAAGCGTTGAAACAATTGCGAAGGACCATGGTTCCTCATGCTAGACCAGTTCCAAATTTTGATAATCCGTTTTGTCCCCAAAAGTATGCGTTTAAAACCGAACTACACTTTTTTTTCACTTTTAAACTGTACATTTCTAATTGCTTACTATATTCTCACCATGTTGCTTTTAGGTCTTCCAAGGACATAACAAAACCCAAGCCACCAAATTTGCGTGTACTCCACAGAAAGGAAAGCCGAAAGGTATTCAATGTTCCTGCCTCAAACATGAGATGATGAATCAAGTTTTTTCAGTTGAAACTTGTCTTATAAGTGTTCAAGAACTCTTGAATCCTCTCTCTCTAAGCTGTGTTGTGTGTTCAAGAAGAACTCTTGAATCCTCTCCAAGTGGGTGATGTGTCTGTAATACTATTTCTCATAGCTCCTTCTCAAATGTCAATTCTTTGATGTATATTTTTCTAAAACAAGTTAAATATGTAATAGTTTAAGCCGCAGAGGTGATGTCATCATTAACAGTGAGGTTTTTCTTGGTAGATTAATAATGCTAATTAAATTGATGTTCATGTGCTTTTACTTTATCATAATTTTTACATCTCTGCACAATGTTTCCTCTTTGTTTTATATTTTTTATTCACATTTTATCATTCTCTGTCATGTGTCTTTTCTATCATTATTTCATTAATGTAGGTGTACCTCTGTTTTTATCATAAATAAAATTGACTTAAATATGTATTAATATCTGAAATTTGATACATATTTATTTTTGGTTCCCAAATATTTTAATTTTTAGGATAAGATATTTTAATTTTTTATAAAAAAAATAAAATATACATAAATTTCTTTTTATTTAAAGTACCATAAAAAATAATTTATTTACTAGTAAAATTGAGAACTAGTCTAAAATCATAAAAAAACAAAATAATGGCTAAAAAATCTTAGATATAGAGATTTTAAAATCACAATTTAACAAAAACTTTAATTAAAGGTGAGAAATTAGAAGTTATTTAAGCATTCTCTAATGTCGCACAAAATTAATAAAATATGTTTTTAAACTCAACTTTATAAATTATGTTGTTTTAAGTTTAACCTAATTACAAATAGAAAATGAATTGTTAACCAGTGTCTCTATAAGGAAAATAAATAGGTTTTTCTATGGGGTGGCAAAATACTTATTTTAAAATTTATTAATTATCATTTTTAATATTAATTATCATGTGTCTTTTCTATCATTATTTCATTAATGTAGGTGTACCTCTGTTTTTATCATAAATAAAATTGACTTAAATATGTATTAATATCTGAAATTTGATACATATTTATTTTTGGTTCCCAAATATTTTAATTTTTAGGATAAGATAATTTAATTTTTTATAAAAAAAAATAAAATATACATAAATTTCTTTTTATTTAAAGTACCATAAAAAAATAATTTATTTACTAGTAAAATTGAGAACTAGTCTAAAATCATAAAAAAACAAAATAATGGCTAAAAAATCTTAGATATAGAGATTTTAAAATCACAATTTAACAAAAACTTTAATTAAAGGTGAGAAATTAGAAGTTATTTAAGCATTCTCTAATGTCGCACAAAATTAATAAAATATGTTTTTAAACTCAACTTTATAAATTATGTTGTTTTAAGTTTAACCTAATTACAAATAGAAAATGAATTGTTAACCAGTGTCTCTATAAGGAAAATAAATAGGTTTTTCTATGGGGTGGCAAAATACTTATTTTAAAATTTATTAATTATCATTTTTAATATTAATTATCATGTGTCTTTTCTATCATTATTTCATTAATGTAGGTGTACCTCTGTTTTTATCATAAATAAAATTGACTTAAATATGTATTAATATCTGAAATTTGATACATATTTATTTTTGGTTCCCAAATATTTTAATTTTTAGGATAAGATAATTTAATTTTTTATAAAAAAAAATAAAATATACATAAATTTCTTTTTATTTAAAGTACCATAAAAAAATAATTTATTTACTAGTAAAATTGAGAACTAGTCTAAAATCATAAAAAAACAAAATAATGGCTAAAAAATCTTAGATATAGAGATTTTAAAATCACAATTTAACAAAAACTTTAATTAAAGGTGAGAAATTAGAAGTTATTTAAGCATTCTCTAATGTCGCACAAAATTAATAAAATATGTTTTTAAACTCAACTTTATAAATTATGTTGTTTTAAGTTTAACCTAATTACAAATAGAAAATGAATTGTTAACCAGTGTCTCTATAAGGAAAATAAATAGGTTTTTCTATGGGGTGGCAAAATACTTATTTTAAAATTTATTAATTATCATTTTTAATATTAATTATCATGTGTCTTTTCTATCATTATTTCATTAATGTAGGTGTACCTCTGTTTTTATCATAAATAAAATTGACTTAAATATGTATTAATATCTGAAATTTGATACATATTTATTTTTGGTTCCCAAATATTTTAATTTTTAGGATAAGATAATTTAATTTTTTATAAAAAAAAATAAAATATACATAAATTTCTTTTTATTTAAAGTACCATAAAAAAATAATTTATTTACTAGTAAAATTGAGAACTAGTCTAAAATCATAAAAAAACAAAATAATGGCTAAAAAATCTTAGATATAGAGATTTTAAAATCACAATTTAACAAAAACTTTAATTAAAGGTGAGAAATTAGAAGTTATTTAAGCATTCTCTAATGTCGCACAAAATTAATAAAATATGTTTTTAAACTCAACTTTATAAATTATGTTGTTTTAAGTTTAACCTAATTACAAATAGAAAATGAATTGTTAACCAGTGTCTCTATAAGGAAAATAAATAGGTTTTTCTATGGGGTGGCAAAATACTTATTTTAAAATTTATTAATTATCATTTTTAATATTAATTATCATGTGTCTTTTCTATCATTATTTCATTAATGTAGGTGTACCTCTGTTTTTATCATAAATAAAATTGACTTAAATATGTATTAATATCTGAAATTTGATACATATTTATTTTTGGTTCCCAAATATTTTAATTTTTAGGATAAGATAATTTAATTTTTTATAAAAAAAAATAAAATATACATAAATTTCTTTTTATTTAAAGTACCATAAAAAAATAATTTATTTACTAGTAAAATTGAGAACTAGTCTAAAATCATAAAAAAACAAAATAATGGCTAAAAAATCTTAGATATAGAGATTTTAAAATCACAATTTAACAAAAACTTTAATTAAAGGTGAGAAATTAGAAGTTATTTAAGCATTCTCTAATGTCGCACAAAATTAATAAAATATGTTTTTAAACTCAACTTTATAAATTATGTTGTTTTAAGTTTAACCTAATTACAAATAGAAAATGAATTGTTAACCAGTGTCTCTATAAGGAAAATAAATAGGTTTTTCTATGGGGTGGCAAAATACTTATTTTAAAATTTATTAATTATCATTTTTAATATTAATTATCATGTGTCTTTTCTATCATTATTTCATTAATGTAGGTGTACCTCTGTTTTTATCATAAATAAAATTGACTTAAATATGTATTAATATCTGAAATTTGATACATATTTATTTTTGGTTCCCAAATATTTTAATTTTTAGGATAAGATAATTTAATTTTTTATAAAAAAAAATAAAATATACATAAATTTCTTTTTATTTAAAGTACCATAAAAAAATAATTTATTTACTTAAAATGTAAAATTGAGAACTAGTCTAAAATCATAAAAAAAAACAAAATAATGGCTAAAAAAATCTTAGATTAATTATGGAGATTCCAAAATAACAATTTAACAAAAACTTTAAAGGTGAGAAATTAGAAGTTATTTAAGCATTCTCTAATGTCACACAAAATTAATAAAATATGTTTTTAAACTCAACTTTATAAATTATGTTGTTTTACGTTTAACCTAATTACAAATAGAAAATGAATTGTTAACCAGTGTCTCTATAAGGAAAATAAATAGGTTTTTCTATGGGGTGGCAAAATACTTATTTTAAAATTTATTAATTATCATTTTTAATATTAATTATAAAGTGTAACACATTAATTTATTTTAATATAAATATAGGAATTCAATTTAATTTTAGTTCTCTTATTATTTTCACATATTTAAATTTGTTTCTATAGAAAATTTTAAAAAAATTAAAACAAAAAACCTTAACTCAGTGAGTGTTGAATAGATTAAAAAACGATATTAAATATTTCTATAACTTGTAGTAGAAATATTTTATGGAAATAATTATAAATTATTTATGAGAAATAGTCAAAGTTTATTATATATGTGTAAATTAATAAAGCAGATATTTATTATTTTAATGGTTTATATTAGTTCACACTTCACTAGTTATCTTCAAGAAGTATAGTTATCTTCAAGAAGTAAGTAGTCAAGTTAAAGTCTATATTACACAATGAGATATTTGATGTCATACTAATTTATATTCGATTCTTCTTTTACGAATTTTTAATCAAATCATAACGACCTTATAGTTATTATTTAAATTCATCTGGATTTTGATGAGAATGTCTGGATTAGATTCAAATGTATGAGTAATATTTGAATTTTTAAATTAGGTAGAAAGGTGGAGACATCCACTTCTATTTTTTTTTCCATCTCAATACTTATTTTCGCTTTTTATTGGAACTCTAAAGAGATGGGTATGGGTATCCATTTCTCGATAGAGAAGGGAATTAGACAAAAAAATCATGCATGTTTGATAGGGGGATGAGGATGAGGATGAGATAGTCAAACTTGCACATGATCCATCTATTTGTGATCCCTACTAATTACAAATATTTAGGGATAGCTACATAGGGCAGACTATCTATTTTAACCCATTGGCAAAACCCGCCTAACCCGTAGCCCATGCAGCCCAAGTGTGGGGTGGAAACGGGTTGTCCTGCATATCTTAAAATTTGAAAATTTCTTTTTGCACCCCCATAAGTTCTTCCTACAATCTCATATTTTCAAATATTCTAAAATTATTCATTTCAAATTATATAATCCAGAATATAAATTTGTATTATGGATTGTACAATCCAAAACACAAATTTTAATTTCCCAATTCCATAATCCAGGAAGTCTCTAAATTCCACATTGTGAAATTAAAGAAAAGAATTCAATAAAAAAATGTCAAAGAGTAATTTGAGTATTTTTTGAAGTATAAGATGCAATAAGATATGGAGGTGTAGGAAGAAACTTCCTTCAATTCCTATTTCATAACATCTTCACGAAATTCAATAATGATTTTTTAATATTTAGGAGTTTTTTTTTTCTTTCTAAAATGCATAGATTGTTTAAATTTAAATACTTATTCAATGCAATAGTGAGATTTTAGTCTTTTTTATAATATAGTATTTTATGCTACTTTTCAAATTAAAATAGTAAGCATGTGTCTACATCTATTGCCTTTAAAAATATATAATTTAATGAAATATTTTATTAGTCAATTTATTTAATACGATTAAAATTTAAATTTCATTGAAAATCATAATATTATAATAAAAACAATTTACCCTTATCTTATTACACATGTGTCATGAGAATAATAATATGAGATCATTTATCTAATTCATCTAAATAAGAAAAATAATTCATTTAATAAACAAAAAATTAATTTTTTGAATATTTATTTTTTCATTAATTTAAAAAAAAAATATGTAGGTTGATCCACATGCCCACATACATGCTAGTTTTTACGCGGGATGGGCCAATAATAAACCTACATATCTTATGCGGGACGGGAACATTTCTACAAATACTCTCTATGTCATGTGCATATTCACGTCCACATGTCAGTTCTTATGCGGGATACACCAATAATCAACATGCATATTTTACTCAATGGAGGTCAAACCGCATTGACATCCCTACAAATACTCTTTATGTCATGTAATATTATCACGGTAAAAAGACAAGTTTTTTTTTTTTTTTTTTCATTAAGTCACTCATGACTTTTTTTAGGATTCTATATTTGTCACTTTTTATCTATAACAAATAAAATTGTTTGAAATACATACATCTAGAATAAGAGCATTTATTTATAAATGTTCTTTTGATAGATATCTTTACAAAGTAAATTTTTTATAAATGTTTTATAAATCTGATGCACTTTCTATATTGTTTATGACAATAAATCAAACTTAATCATTTGAAGCAGATAATGTATGCAGGGTATGCTAATAGGTGTAATACTGGTGAGACTTGCGCGTAAATCTTGTATTCTTTTATTTTAGATTTAGCAAAAGTTTGTAGTTTTTTAGTTAACATAATTTTTTGTTGCACTCAACTTGTAATACTTCAAAGTACATTTCATATATACTTAACATACATTTCTTGTACTCACAAGGTTAATCTAGCATATAGGGAAGTTGGTATACTGTGTCAATTACTTTATTGAGATATATAATTCAATGTTTTGGTAGTTTGTTCAAATGATTTGAAAAATTCAAAATGAATTTATATGTCTTGTAATAACTTTATATTAAACTTTGATTCTTTTTAAGTTTCTAATGAACTACGAATCTAATATTAAATGGATATTTTGATGATCTAACAAAAATTGAGTTTGTTTTCTATAATCTTGTAATTTTCCATCTTGAACATACTTAGAACAAAAATATTAGTTTATTAAAATTTGAAATTATTTGTTTATATCAAAATTGTAAATTTGTAATTATTTTGATAAATGAAGACTATAATATCATTTATCATACTATTAAAATAAGATCATTTAAATTATAAAATCTAATGATTATATATTACCGTGAGTATATTGTATCTCAAAAATCCTACTTAATCAATGGAACTACACTTCTTTAACTAAAATGGAACTGACCAGTCCTCGGGCGTTGACCGCTAGTAATGAGGGGGCCTCATAAGTTGGTCCCACGAGCGGCGTGGGCCAATGTCTCGAAAAACATGTGAGCCAAGGTGGCGAAGAGTGGTCAGAGATCAATCACCAGGATGTGCTGATGTGTCCTCAGCAGCATGGTGAGGGCGATGAGACATCGGACATAGTGACTCAAACAACAGAGTTGGGCCACGAGAGGTGGGTCCCAGACCACACACCAGTTATCAGTTAGGGAGAAGCCTAGATCACGAGAGGTTCGTGCGTGTGGTGTGGATGACGCGTTCAGGCGTAACACAAGTAAAGAGTCACTGGAAGAGATACGACCCGTGAGGGTCACGTTCCAGGGGTGAGCTGCATGCATGACAAGTGAACAGCTAGGACACTCCCAGGACGGATGGCCCCAGAGATTAGGTGCACAAGTTGGTACCCAAGTGGTCATCCCGTCTGAGGTCGCACTCCAGTAAGGGAGCCTTATGCACTAGATTGCCCTAAGAGTGGGTGGTAGCAGCGCCAAGGCACACCCTCAGTAACCCTAATTGCAGTTAGCGGAAACAACGGAAACCCTAGAGTATACAAAGGGTAGAATTAAACCTAATAAGGTACGCAAGTTTTTACGTAGCCGTTACACTGATTACACAAAGAACTTTTTACAACTAAGTCTTGGTGTTTCCTAGCCCGATACTGACTTGAGCGTCAGAGTGTGAACGGCCTTTAGGATGCTCTTTGCCTTTACATTTTCAGGTGTTTGATTAGAGAAAGACATGAACGAAGACTGAGATAATTGGACGTGTGATCGACGTAGATGCACGAGGCAATCGAAGTCAACCGACATGAACAAAAATGGTTCACTTTTTTATATGACACTTCCCACAATCTTGAGCTTTAATACCATAATATTTCTTTGGTAAGCAATTTCTTTTAGTTTATTTTAAGATGGTGTATTTTTTATTTATTTTATCATTATGTTTTTTATTCATACACGTTACAAACACTTGTAAAAAATATTTAACAAATATTCATAAATATAGAGATTCATACATGATGAATTTGTTTGCTACAGGTGGGTAATGTGACCTAATGGCGTTGAAGGGGGAAGTTATCTCTTCCACTCAATTCTCAATACTTATTGCTTCCTTTTTTCATTTTAATCTCTTATGATAATAAATTAATAAAATTCCTTTTGGTATCAGTCTCTCTTGTATTTAAAATTTTATTTTACTGGCATTTCAGGAACATAATATTTCTTCTTTCTCTCAATTAACCAATTCATCACTTAGTAATAAAAAAATATGCAAGATCCAAACAAGAAAATTCAAGAAAATTAAAACAAAAATATTTTTAATTTTTTTTTATTAATGTTTGATAATAGATAATATAAAACTGAATATAAATTAGGTTGTCCACAGGTTAAAATAAGAAGAAAACATCAAATATGTTCATACGTAAATTAAAATTAGTTACTATTGTACATATTTTAACATATGAAAAAAGTTTTTTTTTCTTTTTATCTCTTTATTGAAAATATTTGTTCAAATGTATTCATAATCAATTATTAAAATATTTTACAAAATGCCTGAGATGTACATGAAATGACATTACAAATGAGTAATTAATTCATGATACATATTTTATTCATCTTGAGATACCAGGTTGACTTTGTGGTAAAAATAGAAAAAAAAATTGAAGAAAAGAAGATAATATAGGTTGTGCTCCCGCCAAGAAAATTTATATTAATAATTATTTATCCAAGAATCATATGATACAGTTATTATATTAAGATTATTAGTATTATTATAATTACAATTATTTTTTTATGATTTTTACACTGAAAAGACATGCATTCATGGTAAAGACTTAAAAAAAATAGTTGCAAATAGAAGTGGTATAATTAAAATGACATAAAAATATTTTATTATTAAATTGAAAAGTGAAAAATTCATATAGATGGAGAAATCAATTATTCGGTTTCATTTTAAATTAATCATTATTTTTCTAGAAAATATTTTTTTTTTCTAGAATTCTAACCACATCCTTATCGAAGGTTACCTTTGATCTTCTGATAGTGAATAGAGCAAAGTTATCCAATCATATTTTTATTAAGAGTAAATTCTTTTTTGTTTCTTTTTCTTTGAGTCAGTTTTGAGTATACATGTATTTGTATATAGTGTCTATGCCTTCAAGATTCGTCCATGTTAATTCAAGATCATAGTGTGTCCAGATCATTGATAAGGATTTTGTAATGTAGGTTAGGCTATCTCTATTTTCTTTAGGAGTTAACACTCTTTGTGAGTGCTTCTCCTTCTAGTTTTATTTTTAAAAACAAAACTCTGGGTTAAAGGATTTGGATGTGAATGTGACACTGCCACAAGTTCCAAAATTCTCTTGTAAGGTTTGTTTTGTTAAGTGAAATAGATGTCCTTTGATGAAAATGGTTTTGAAGTTAAACAATTTGATAGGTGGTTGAATATTTAAATTGATTATGAAGTGTATTTTGAAGTTTAAATCTTGAATTTACTTATTAAATTGTGATTTAAATGAGACATACTTGCTCTTGGCCTTAAATCTGCTCAATGACATTCCTTTGTGCTTAATTAGATGGAGATTCATTTTTAGAGGTTATCTTGACCTCAAATTCACTCAACGTCATCTCCATACGCTCAAGTAGATGGAGATGCAGTTTTTGGAGTGCTCTCTATCTCAAATCCACTCAGCACCAACACCCTACACTCAGTACCAACATCTTGCACTCACCCCGAGCCAAACCAAATTTTCAGCCCTAGTTATTTTTATTCAGTTACCTCTTGTTATTTTTCTATAAGTCATAAATTTAAATTTAATTTTTTGAAAAAATTTCAAAAAGACTATAGGTGATGAAACTCAATCAATAGTAAAGAACTGGGGTGTAGTAACATAAAAAATACGAAGAATCATATATATATATATATATATATATATATATATATTTTAAAGTCCCTGTATAAAAAGATAATATTTTATACACTAATACAAAAGATACATTTAATGATGACTTATTATGACGGTTATATTTTACCTGTCATAATAAGTGAAGCGGTGGCACAATGGTAATTATAAAAGAACTTATTATATCTTTTATCAAAAAAGCATCATAATAAATATATTTGATATCTTTTAATAAAGAACCATCATAATAAATATATTTTATATCTTTTACTATGACACCTGTCATAGTAAATTTTTTTTAGAGTTTTACCTTTTTACTAGTTCATCTCTCCATTCTTCCACTAACACTGTCTCCGTATTCAACAAATGTTCATGCTTATACTTTTTTACTCACATCTTCCTACTCTCTTTGCCTCTCTACGTAAGTTCAGTTCTTCTCTTTTCCTAATTTCATTTTCACCCTAATTTCTCATGTGTGCTTTGTTTGTGGATGTCTCAAATAGATTTCCAAAGTGTTAGAGACATTGAAGGTCTACACATCTCTCTGAAATTTGCAAGTTTGCGTCGTCAAAATTTTTTTGCTGCTTGTGCTTCCATTGCGTTCAACAGGTATTTCTTCACTGCAAATCTCGTTCCATTTCTTCTTTTTGTGTCTTCCATTGTGCTCAACAAGTATTTTTAGTTGAAAAATATTATTCTAGTAGGAACTTTTTAGTATGTAATAAATTTGAAGTTGGGGAAAAAGAGAATGGAATGGAAGATTTAGGAGAAAGAGTGAATGGGAGCAATGCTGGGAGGAGTGTGCTGGGAGGAGTGTGCTGTAGCATGAGTGCCCAGAAATGAGATAGGGAAGCGTGAAAGTGCAAGGCATGGTGCGCATAATTTTTCAGAGATGTACGGATTTACTTTTTCTACTTTTTACACTTTTTTATTTTCATTACCCACACAGAATTTTTTTAATAATAATATTACTATCTTTTATTTAGTCAATTATAATGTAATCTTTAAATATTATAATATATATATATATATATATATATGAATAACTTGAAAGTCTAATATCTAAATATTATATTATATTTAATTTGGGTATATTCTGTATTGATTTAAATTTTTGAACAAACAAAATTTAAAGGCAATTAGAATGCAATTAGAATTTGTCCTGTAAAGTGGTTTGTGCAATTAACTTAGCTTGTCTTGTCTTGTATAATATTTATATTATACATAAATATATAATGTGTATCATAATTTCCTTTCTTGTCAGCCAAAATATATAGTGGGAAAATTTGATACAGACTCCATGCATTGATCTTGTGCTGTGAAGACCAAGTTCCTATCCAAACTAAGTTTATTTAATAATCCAAAAAGGTATTCCCAAAACCTCCAAACCTTAAAATGAATAAGTGAGTGTATTGGTGATTATTATTCAATTTGAAGATAAAGTGAGGAATTTCGTTGAAAACGTAGAAACTAGGAGAAATTAGGAACACATGGATTTCTGCAAAGTTGGTTTTGTTTGCATTGAGTGTAATGTCTGATTGAAGTTGATTTCACGTGTCATTCATGAGCTCGTAGTATCATAAAACAAAACCAATAATCACAAAATCCAAATAAATACCATCACCAGGTTGTACCGGAGAGTACTTATAGGTCCTTATATATAATTTTGTGACATGATGATTTGGAATATTTTTTTTATTTAATTGTGTGTGTCTTGATCTCTTTCCTTACTATAAGTTGTTAGGAAAATTGATACATAAAAGTGTTTGTAAGATGTAAATTATTATGATTATAACAAAATATTTTTATACATTCTTACTTTTCTATGTTTTTCTTTCATTCTTCAAATGCACCAGCTTTCTTGTTTTGTCTCTTCCCAAGTTGTCGTTGACTCTTTAACCTACATTGTCTAAGGTATGTAAAATATTTATTTGTTATTAATATTTATTTTATTGTATTTATGATTTGTATGCTATTTCAAATTTGGCAACATTGTATGATGATATTCCGAAAGACAATCCAACCTGATCCGTAAATACACTAGTACCCATAAAGTTAAAATATATAGTTATTTGTTGTGTTATGTCAGAGAACATAACAATGGATCGAAGTTGGATCAATTACAAACGCACAACAAATGAATATGAGAATGGAGTACAACAATTTCTTGAATTTGCAAAGGTGAATGTTCCGGATAATAATGGAAGATTTTATTGCCCGTGTGTGAATTGTTTGAATGAGCGAAGACTACCGACTGAAGTTATTCGAGAGCATGTTCTTTGTGATGGTTTCCTAAAAAGTTACACAAAGTGGATATGGCATGGTGAATTAGTAGACATACCAAGTGTTCATATGTCTGAAGTTGAAGCACAAGAAGTTGATTTAGAGATGGATGATCAACTAGAGGAAATGATCCGTGATGTAGGATATGATGCCTTCCAACATGCACATGTGTATGAAAATTTGTGTACTGATGCTGAAAAACCTTTATATCCAAGATGCACTAAGTTCACTCGATTGTCGGCGGTATTAAAATTATTTACTGTGAAGGCAAGAAATGGGTGGACAGATAAAAGTTTCACAGAATTGCTTGAGTTGTTAAGTGACATGCTTCCTGAAGATAATACGTTGCCAACACGTAATTATGATGCGAAGAAGATATTGTGTCCAATGGGTATGAAGTTTGAAAAAATTCATGCATGTCCCAATGATTGTGTGTTGTACAGGAAGGAATTTGATAAGTTACATCAATGTCCACATTGTGGGATATCACGATACAAGAAGAAATATGATGATTTTGAACATGATGTTAAGAAGGGTCCTCCTGCAAAAGTGTTGTGGTATCTTCCTATAGTTCCAAGGTTGAAAAGATTATTCAGTAATGCGAATGATGCAAAACTTGTTAGATGGCATGCAGATGAACGTAAAAAGGATGGTAATTTAAGGCATCTGGCAGATGGTTTGCAATGGAAGAAAATTGATTCCATGTTCCCAAATTTTGCCAATGATCCAAGAAACATTAGGCTTGGACTTGCAACAGATGGAATGAATCCATATGGTAACTTGAGTAGTAAACATAGTTCATGGCCTGTGTTGTTAGTGATTTATAACTTACCACCATGGTTGTGCATGAAACGCAAATATGTGATGTTATCTTTGATGATCTCTGGTCCAAGACAACCGGGAAATGACATTGATGTTTATTTGAGCCCGTTGGTTGAAGATTTGAAGATGTTATGGCAGGAAGGTGTTGATGTGTTTGATGGGTACACAGGTGAGTCCTTTAAGTTGCATGCCATGTTATTTTGTACGATCAATGACTTTCCAGCATATGGTAATTTGAGTGGATACATCACCAAAGGCCACAAAGCATGTCCTATATGTGAAGAAAACACATGTCATAATCAATTACAACATGGAAGGAAAACAGTGTACCTCGGACATCGGAGATTTCTTAAATCAAACCATCCGTATCGTAAATTAAAGAAACCATTTAATGGGTGTCAAGAAAACAAATTAGCTCCAACAGCTTTAACTGGATTGCAAGTATATGAGCGTGTGAAGGACATCCAAGTTGTGTTTGGAAAGACACAAAACAAAGCCACAGGAAGTAACATATGGAAGAAAAGGTCAATATTCTTTGATCTCCCATATTGGAGGGTGTTTGATGTGAGACATTGTATAGATGTCATGCATGTAGAGAAAAATGTGTGTGACAGTATTATCGGAACACTCCTCGATATTCAAGGGAAGACAAAAGATGGTGTCAATGCTCGTTTGGACATGGTTGAAATGGGTATAAGAGAACAATTAGCTCCACAGTCTCATGGTAAGCGCACATACTTGCCTCCGGCATGTCATACGTTGTCTAAACAAGAGAAAAAAAGTTTTTGTGAGTTTTTACAAGGCGTGAAGGTTCCACTAGGTTATTCTTCCAATTTCAAGAGACTTGTATCCATGAAAGATTTGAGATTAGTTGGCTTAAAGTCTCATGATTGTCATGTTTTGATGCAACAAATATTACCCGTGGCTATTCGAAATATATTGCCTAAGAATGTCAGATATGCCTTAACTAGATTATGCTTCTTTTTTAATGCAATATGTAGTAAAGTTTTGGACCCTGAGAAGTTGGATCAGTTACAAAATGATGTTGTAGTCATATTGTGCCAATTGGAGATGTACTTTCCTCCATCATTTTTTGATATTATGGTTCACTTGATTATTCATTTAGTTAGAGAAATTAAAATTTGTGGTCCAGTATTCTTACGATGGATGTACCCCATGGAGCGATACATGAAGATATTAAAAGGGTATGTAAAGAATCAATATCGTCCTGAAGCATCAATTGTTGAAAGATATATTGCAGAGGAAGCCATTGAGTTTTATACAGAATACTTATCAGAAGTTGAAGCTATAGGGGTACCTAAGTCTCGTTACCATGGAATAGGTGTTGGTAAGGGTACTCGAAGTGCAAAAGTTATAACATTGACACGAGATGAAGTTCTTCAAGCACATTTTTATATACTGAATAACACTAAAGAAGTCATCCCCTACTTAAATGCTCATAAAGATATTGTGAAGAGAAATAACCCACGAATGCCTGAGAAGTGGGTGATTAATGAGCACAAAAAAAGCTTCTTGAAGTGGTTTAAACAACAAGTTCAAAATGATAATACAACTTCTGATACATTAAATTGGCTAGCATCTGAGCCAAACTTTGAAGTCATAAGTTGGAGTGGTTATGATATAAACAATTTCATTTTACACAAAATTTGAAGATGAAAAAAGCACCATGCAAAATAGTGGAGTAATGGTGGTGGCTGAATCAATGCATTTCTCTAGTTCAAAAGATCAATATTCTGTTATGGCATCAATGTGCTACTTTGGTGTAATTGAAGACATCTGGATGATAGATTACACAATTTTTAGAGTGTCTGTCTTTAAATGTAAGTGGGTTGACAGTAATAGTGGCGTGAAGACTGATGATCTAGGTTTTACCTTGGTTGATCTGGAAAAGGTAGGTTATATTGAAGAGCCATTCATCATGGCATCTCAGGCAAAACAAGTGTTTTATGTTACTGATCTCACTAACAAACGGTGGTCAGTGGTTCTCCATGGAAGAATCATGCATGGTACTCATGAGAATGATAATTTAACATTCGATATAAGTGAGACTCCATCTCTCTCCACAAATATGCCAACCTTGAATGTCGATAATGAAGTAGATGATGTGCATGCCACACGTGATGATCATCATGAAGGATTGTGGGAGAATGTTCCAATTTGACAATGTAAAACATTTATTTATGTTTATCCTTTATATTTTTAATAACTATATGTTTAGTTTTTTACTAATAATTTACAATCTAATAATTTGAACAGAGATATGTCTAATCCATCTGATATCTTCCCTCCTTCACAAGATGGGGACAAGAGTCAATCATCTACCCATAAAAAAGGTAGGCGTGGGACTAGGTTGAGAGAGTTGACTATCAGCCACGATGCTAATCAGAGATTGCCAATCCAGTTTGATATGCAGACGGGTAAAGCTTTGGGAGAGCATAGTACAAAATTTACCAGCTATGTGGCCTTGCTTGGTAGAAGCAAAGTTAGTATTCTTATTGATGATTGGGAGCATGTTCCAAAGATGGTGAAGAATCAAATTTGGCAGAGTATCATTGTACGAAATCTTAACTTATTTGTTTCATTATAAGCATACATAATTGCTATTTAACATATATAATTTATATTTATTGTACAGATCACATATGACGTCCCAAACAATAACTTATTGAGCAAAAAATGGATTTCATATGCTGGGGCACGATGGAGGGGTTTTAAGAGTGACCTTACTAGTCGTTATATTTATGGTGCATTGGGTGAAAAAAACCCATGTGAGCAAAATCAATTCCTCGATGAGGAAACATGGCAGACTTTTCGAGAAAGGCGATTAGACCCTACCTTTCAGTTAAATTAATATCATATGTTGGTTAAGTGTCTAATTATCATGCATTATAATAATTTAATTTATGTATATAATAGGCTAAGAGGAAAGTTGCACAAGAGATTCAAAAAAAGAATGTTCACCCTCACAGACTGTCTCGTGGGGGTTATGATAAATTAGAGCAAAAAATGATTAAAGAGATATCTTCCTCTCACTCCACTGAGGACTCAAATTGTAGCATTATAACCCGTCCTCCCCGACATGAAAAATGGAAAAGAGCTCGCCAAATACCATCAGGGGATTACACATCTGAAGAAGTTCAAAGCGTAACTAAGCGCATTGTTAGTAACTTATATTGTATGTCATGTTTGAATGTTTATGTTTATTTGCACATATTTTAAAATAAGTTTTAAAAATTTGTGTTGTAGGATGAGTTGGTGGAGCAAAGCACGCAGGGATTGTTCATTCCACAAGGGCGTGAGGACATATTGACAGTTGCCATTGGTCGCCCAGAGCATCCTGGACGTGTTCGTGCTGCAGGACGAGGGGTGGGAATTCGAAAATTCTTTGGTCCTCCACCTCGGTATTATAGTAAATTACATCTTAGTGAGACCGAGATGGAATCCCTCAAAGAAGATATTAGGAAGGAAATTAAAAAGGAGGTATATTCTGAATTGAAGAAAGAGTTGTTATTAGACATGCGAGAAGAGTTAGCATCCATGTCCGTTAAACCTTCTGTTGCCCCTTCAGAGCCTTCCCCTATTCGTATAAGTACAAAGGAGAGTTGTGATGCTCCTGAAGGATCAGAGGAGGTTGGTCCTACTATCCTTGCAGACTGCGAATTGTATATTGATGATCCCCTCGAGTACTTGGTGGCCTTAGGTAATTTTTACTTTAATGATATTGTTTGATATGTTTTAGTCTAATTATATTATTTAATTTCTTTCAATTACATTATTTGTGTTAGGTAAAATGTATACATTAGGGTCAACTATCCACCACCAGAAAATTGCAGATGATATGATAAGAGTGGTTGTTGTAGACGTTCGGGATGCTGTTGCTCGAATCCCCGTGCCTACTAAGGAGGTTCAGACGGTCGGAGAAGCACCTGGGAATTTCATTCTTTGGCCAGCTAGATTAGCAAAACCAATTATGTTGAGAGTAATTTTCTTTACTTGTTTTAATTATGCATATGTCTTTTTGTAGGTATTATAATTAATTAAATTGATATACTAGTGTTACTTAATTTTTTTATATATGCATAGAATGATACTAAAAAAGCAAAGGAAGTTGTGAATCATTCACAACAACATCCAAGTACTTTTCAGCAACTCGGTGCAATGGCAGCGACTATCAGGATGCAACCTATACAATTAGATATGCCACTGGAAGTTGTAGGCAGGACTAAAAACATCCCTTTTTTTTGTGCCAAAGGGATATTTTTGATATTCTCACCGGTACTGATATGATATGCGTATCAGTAATACAACTTTGGTTAATGTAAGTAAGCTTCCTATAATAACTTTTAATAAGTTTTAATATATTCAATATGTTATTATAACAATATTTTTTTTCAATGTTCAAGGTATTTACATCATCTGTGCATTGAGAAAAAAAAATGTTAACATATATGGGTTCCTTGACCTTGTTGCCATTCAGAGTGTTGGGAATAAAGCTAGTGAGGTGCAGATGTATTTCATAGACACATTTCAAAATGGGAACAAAGAGGTGTACTTAGCACCTTACTTGCATCAGTAAGTATACATTTATAAATTAATGCACATCTATCAAAAATTCAATTGTTGCTAATATTATTTCATCTAGTAGGGGCCATTGGCAATTGATAGTAATTATTCCTCGACAATCTCTTGTTGTTCTCTTGTGTTCATTGCACAAGAAAATTAATAGTTTGGCAATTAGAAATATACTGGATGCGTAAGTTTTCAATTATTTTGTTATGTTATATGATTTTATAAATAATATAAAATTTAATGTATGTAACTATTGGTAGAGCTATGGAAGCTCATTTAAGGTTGCAAGGACTTCCACATATTGCTAAGAAGAAGCTACAATACATTGCACCAAATGTAAGTCATTCATCTTACTAGTATGAAATTGTAATGTATAAATTATTATATTATTCTATTTGTATTTAACTTGTAGTGCTCATATCAACCGGGAAACTATGAGTGCGGGTATTATTTGATGAGACATATGCATAAAATTATATCAGCTAAAATTAAGGACTCGTGGAAGGAGGTAATATATAATTAACTCAAATATGTTAAATATGTTAAATGTGTTAAATATTAATTTCATCTTCAATATTTGATTATGTAGATATTCAATGATCCATCTCCATTGAAGTTGGAAGTGCTACAAGAGGTTCGATAGCAGTGGGCATCATTTCTTTTAAGTACTGTAAATTCTCATGTTAAAACTAGTTAAATGTTTTGTATGAACTTCAACATATTCACTTTTAAGTATTTACTCTAAATGATAATTTTAGAACTAGTTAACAATTTTGTATGAATTTCAGCATATTAACTTTTAGTTAAATATATCATTATTTATATGCTAGATCGTTAAGATTTTATTTTAAAAATATTTGCTTGAGAATTGTGATTATTATGCAGGGTACTTTACGCATGTAAGAAAATGAATATATCAAAAAAGAATTAAAAAAAACGCATTCTATGACGGTTAAAATATTATCAATCATAGAAAATAACATATTTTATGATGGTTAAAACAATATGTGTCATAAAAAGTAATATTTTTTATGATAAGTGTAATTTTAACTGTCATAAAATGTGTTATTTTCTATTTTGAGGCCAGAGAGCCGATGCCAAAGTCGCCCTTTACGCGAGGGAACGCCAGACAGACTGACCTCTGCTAACTACGTTTTTTTATTTTATATAGACTGGAAGCTAGAGAGATACTTCGACGTATAACAATATGTTGAACCACTTCAACAAGTCTACGTGTAAGATATCCAGCATCTGATGTTCGTACAGCAGTATCTACAAGAGTAAGCGAATGGTTAATTCACTCAAGTCTTTCTTGGAAGTGGAAAACCAAAAGATGCTATGCTGCCTACCCCTACCAAAGAACGGTGGGCGAGCAAGCGAAGCCCCAGGTTCAGAAAGAATAGTAGGTACCGGAGTAGTAGATACCAGAATATTATGGGGGACCGTCCAGCACATCTGGCAAGGATCAAGGGGGATCTCGTTGTTGCATAGCTCAGGTCGGAGCAACGCGCCATCGGACGTTCAAGAGGCAGTCGCAGAGAGGTGGATAGATAGGACTACGTCTTGCTCGATCAGGACGCTTTATTGCGAGCAAAAATGGCTTCTCTTTTCCCTTTTCTGGCATTCCCCCTGTTATAGAAGGTCAAAAGAATGGAATTGAAAAAGGTTGGTAAACCCAACCGGCGAGAGGATGATCAGCCACACTGGGACTGAGACACGGCCCAGACTCCTACGGGAGGCAGCAGTGGGGAATTTTCCGCAATTCCCATAGTAACAAGGGAAACCGAACCGTTAAGCCGAGTCCTTTTCTTCCCCACTGCTTCGACTTCATTCATACACTTGTCAGCTTTGTTAGCGAAGGCAAGGTGTGAAACGTTGTCTCCACTGCTCGTGAAACGGAGGAGACTCGGTCAGTATAAGGAATCTTTCTCGAGCTCAGGTACGGGCGACTCAGTCACATGTGCTCGACTGAATATGCAGCTACGGAAGGAACTGCGAGGTCTTTCCTCTCCTTATCAGTCGAGTTACTTCATAACCTCTTCTTCTTATTATAGTCGTCGTAACTCTCTCTATCTTAGGTGTCGGCATCACACATATCATATAGATTGTGTGTAGTGAGTGAGATTTCCCAAACAAAACATTAGGAAAGGAGTTAAAAAAATAAAAAGAATAGAGGGTATAAATAGTTACTATCTGTTCTTCCACAGTAAGAGGAGCTGATTGGGATTGTTTAAGCAACTCGATATAAAGTGAATTTTCTATGATGGTTTTTTTAAATATGACATAAAAAATAAAGACTTTTTATGTTGCCTGCATCTATAACGGGTCTAAAACCGTCATAAAAAGGTATGTTTTAACCGTCATAAAATGTCATTTTTCTATTAGTGATAATACAATTTTATAAATCGGTAAATTATATTTATATATCTATATATTACATTGCATAATATAATTATTAGGTAAGGATAATTCAAAATGTTATACTCAGGCACATATTATGTATTCAAATATTTATTACCTTAAAATATATATATATATATATATAACTATTACTTTTATAATTTAATTATTTTTATAAGTAATTAATTAAAAATACAAAATAGTATAATATATATATAATTTTATACATATAATTTAATAACAATAGTATTGAAAACTTATATAGTCATTATTTTTAAAAAAAAAATAAGTATTTATTTATTTTGAAATAAAGAAAAGTTGTTTGATTATTTATTTCATTAAATAAATAAATTATTTTTATTTATTAAAAGACAAATTATGCATATTAAAGAGTAAATTATTATATATATATATGTTATTTTAGAAGGAGAAGTTATTTAGTTATCTTAAAATAAAGAAAAGTTATTCAATTATTTACATTATTAAATAAATATTTTATTTTTTATTTTTTAAAGGGTAAATATATAAATACTGTCTACCTTTTTCTTTCTGAGAAAAGAGTTATTATTATTATTATAATAATTATTGAAATAAATATATATTATTAAATTATGAATTTTCTTACTAAATGTAATTTTAAAAATAAATAATTGTTTTATTTTATTGTGTATGTGATTTTTCTGTTGTGGTAATTATTTGGAAACTTTTTATGGGTGGCTTCCTACATATCATCATATTCAAAATAAAGATCTGTATATTTGTTCTATGTGTACGCTTTATGAAAATCACAAGGAATCTATTCAATATTTATTTTTTGAATGTTCTAATGTTTTGCGTATTTGGAGTTGGGTTCGACAGATTTTTCCTACTTCTCATTTCTCTAATAAGGATTATATTCTCTCTTTTATTAAAAGTGATGGTAGTCCTTTGGTTAAATTGATTAAGTTTGCTGTGATAATTTTTCTATTTGGATGATATGATGTATGAGGAATTATGCTCGATTTCAGGATAAGATTGAGGCTTTTAGGACTATTTCGGTTATTAAAGATTTAACTCGTCTAGTGGGAAATTCGTCTAAAGCTTCAATGAAGAATGATATGTTGGATTTCTACATGATCAAGTTTTTTGGTATTAATACTCGTATTGGTAAAGTTCTTCGTCCTCTTCCTATTAGATGAGAGTTTCTTTCACCAAGCTGGGTTAAAATTAACACTAGCGGGGTTGCTAGGGGATATCATGGTCTTGCTATTTGTGGAGGTATTTTCCGTGAGAGTATGAGAAATTTATTGGAGCTTACTCTGCGTTTCTTGAAGTTCAGACTGCTCTGGTTGTTGAGTTTTATGGGGTTATACATGCTATGGAGGGCTCAAAAGATGGGGCTTACTAATGTCTGGCTAGAATGTGATTTTGCTTTTGTTTGTGTTGCGTTTACTGCTAGGACTAATGTTCCTCGGATGCTTCGTAGTTGATGAAATACTTGTCTTAATTACTGTGGAAAAATCAAGTTTAAGGTTACTTATATTTTTCGTGAAGGAAATGTGTGTGCTGATAAGTTGACTAATTTAGGATTTATTCATAGATAATCTTTTCATTGGTATAATAGACTACCATCTAGTCTGTTCTTAAAATTCTTTATGAATAGATAAGTCTACCTATGTATCGTTTTTGTTAACATATGGATTTTGGTCTAGTCCCCCATATTTTTGTATTTTATTTCTTTTTTTAATAATATTTTTTTTCATGTGATGACAAATAATTGTTGTTACTTGAGGTGTCAGCATAGTCGAGATGTCAAGTTGTATAGTGATGCATAACATGAAAGCTTTTATTTAAAAAAATATATAAAATTATAAGAATATGTATACCTAAAATAGATGTATTTATTATAATAATTATTAAAATAAAAAAATATGTGATCCGGTCGGTCATCGGTAGTCGGTGACGTCAGCAAAGGATAGCCACGTGGACCGTTCTTAGGGGAACACGTGGGCCAGGGAAGCAGACGAGTCATTGAGAAAGTCACCCAGGGGGGGTGATCGGTCGTCAGAGGATGTGCGATCAGCGCCTAGATAAGCGCCTAGAAGCTGAGGGCGTGGCGCTATGGTGCACCGATCGGTCATCCGGTGTGAGTGATGGTCATCGGGTTTTCGTGTTACACGTAGTTAAGCTGGAAACGAAGGACGTTTCCCAGCGAGAGTGTTGCATACGAACCTTGGGTGGCAGAGTATCAGAGAAAGGAGAAGTTAAGTGTTTAGTAGTGTCGTGCCCGAGAGTGGCCTAAGAGAGCTAGTAAGCCAGTCGGTGATTGGTTCTCTCTTAGCCCATAACGTGCATGGCGCAAAGCAGAGGTGATCGTTCACACAGTAGGTGATGCCTGGTGCGTGCGCTTAGCCAAGCCACACTTGGTACTCACGCTGAGGTTGCACGAGACACCTAGTGAAAGAAACGCGCTAAGTTACTTCATACACGAATAACTTAGGTGCGCAACAGAGGGAGGTAAGATTCATTCTTGCAACTTACTAGTTTACACACACAGAGAGAGAATCACAGAGTGCACACGAGTCTCGCTGAGATTCTTAGTTCTTAGTTCTTTGGTGGTTTTGCGAGGCTGACTTGAGTGTCGGAGTGCAATCGGCTGCTAGAGGCGCCGTTTGTTGTGTTTCGCAGGTTTGCTTGGAGTTCTTGTGGAGTGCTTGGAGCGTTCTTGCGTTCTTACGGAAGACAGAGTTTAACGTGGCGAATCCTTTGACATTCGAATCCCCCGCGAGATCAATATTGAATTATAAAAATATTTTCATTGAAAGTAGTTTTAAAAATAATTTTTTATTTTATTTTATCGTAGATAATTTTTTATTTTATTTTATCGTAGATAATTTTTTAATATATAAATGGCTTTTTTTTGTTTTGTTGGTAGTTATTTTTGAATTTTAAAAAATAGTTATTTAAGAATAAAATTATAAGAAATTATGTGAAAAAATATATCATCTTTATATATTATTATTATTATTATCTAACTTCAAATATTATTATATTTAATAATATTAAAGAAACACATCTAGTATAGTGGTTTGATAATATAGTAGACTTGGGTTTTGTAACATCCTTAATTTTACTATCTCAAAAGAAATATCCCTCTTCATAGGGATTTAATATATACATCAAAAGTTTTAACAACAAAACAAAGCATTCAAATAAAACTATCTCATTCTCTATTACCTGCAATCTCATCTGCTCCCGTGTAAAACACGATCATCACAGATAAAGAAACAAACACAAACAAATAACAGGTAAGCTATCTATATAAAAAGTTTTGATATAATTTAAATTTCAAATTAATAAGCATAATTCATCAATTCTCATATGATTTCTCAAACGTCTATTACATTCATAAAATTCATCTGTCATATGTAAGACTTTTACTGACTCACAACACATAGACACTTGACTCTACTTCCGGAAGACTCGTGTATTGAAATTAGCATCCAGAGACCTGCACCTGTCATACTACTGCTGTGAAACCCACACAACCATGCATATAATTATCTCAATATCTCATCATCTTCATATGACAGGGTAAATCCATTTGATATGCTCTAATCAGTTCTTTCAAACCTCAGACTCAGCCAAATGGACCTCCTTCGACTCTCACCAACTGACTAACTTCATCTATGTGATTCCATTATATCAGTAGAGTCATGATCGTCTCATTCACAGGACACTCACAAATCAATACACCCTAATAACAATCTCAACATGGTATTTCCTTTCCTGAAAATACTACGTCTTGATCACACTTTAACCTCATTACATACATCATTTAACATATCAATGCACCACTCAATCACTTCATATTTAAACTTTTTAAACAATCCAAATATATCTCAAACTTTACTTAAACACATAAGTAATTCCAAATACATGATCTTTAAATCAGTCATCATCTGAAATCACACAACCACTTCTCATCAAACATCTCACTTAAGTAATTCAACAAAATATTCAAAAAGAACCGTTCAACTCATTCATATTATCATTCAAACACTTTCAATTCTCAATCACAAACACTTTCAACAAATTATTCACCTTAAAATTAATATAAAAGATTCAAAATCAACCATTCCAATCAATATATTACTTTACTCTTCAAAACAGACAATCCTGCAAGCAAAAACAATTGAAATTGGTGACCACGTCACCTCCACATCCAGAATAAGATTAGCTTTCCTTACCTGAACTTTAGCTGATGCTCACTAAGAACTCCAAATCTACCTAAAAGCTTAAAGGTAATTAACCTGCACCACATAGTCCTAATCAAAATCTACATGTAAAACTCATAGACAACCTATCAAGTTCAAAATTTGACTCAAAGAAAAGGGCCAAAAATGAACTTATTCTGCTTAGGATTTTGATCGGGCAATCTTGTAGAGTTCATTGCCAGGAGTCCAATGGCAGACTCCGATCTCCGATCGTCAAACAGATGAATGAGGAGATCAGAATCTTAGAGAGAAGGAAGAGGAAGGAAAAGGGAAACTTTTAGAGAGATAGTAGTTATTTTAAAATGAAACCTGAATAACTGAAATTTCTATTTATATGTCATTTTCATTTTAATAATAAAATATTCAGGTATCATTTAAAATATTCTAATTTTTGTTGTTTATTTTAAAAATTTGGCTTAACACAGGTGCATGCAGAATTTGACTAATTATATCATGTGACAAATTTGTTATGCTCTTCGGATTTAGTTAAGGTACATGCATTTTGAACAGGTGTTTATGTTCGAAATGCTGAAAGTACAAAGGAAACCTTGCCAAATTCTCTATAAATTTAGAAGTAATGCTTGAGAAATTAGTTTGCTAAATCTGCTTAAATGAGCACTAGAGTTTTTTGTTTTTTTGTCAATTAACACCAGAGTTGGCAACGGTATCCATATAAATACGACTTTTTTTTTAAAAGAGATGGGTATAAAATAAGTAGTAACCTAATTACATGTGATCATTTCCATTATATCATAAAATAAATAGAACCTCTCTTTACATGTGTGCCGAATAAGTCCAGCATTAAACGTGTATTCTTTAATTGCAAGAACCTCTGCGCTCAGTGCTGGATAGTTTAAGATAAATAAATAAAATTAAAACTAATCAAATTTTGAGGGTACAAACCAAAGTACCAAACTTGTATGCAACAAGTTGAAACAAACTCTTGTATATAAATAACCTTTCGGGAGGTTCATATAAACTCACTATAGTTTTAAGTTGAAAATTTTCCTATGTACATGCAGAATAAGTCCTGACATCAATAATATCAAAACTGTCTATATATATATATAACCTTGGGGAGGTTCATATTATTTAACTATATATAGTTTCGTAGTTAAAATTTTCCTATGTACGTAGAGAATAATAAGTCTTGGCATTTATAAGTCTAAAAGCTGTCTTTAATGTTTCACTCCTTCCGCCTGTATGCCAGAATCTGAAGCAGCAGAAAAGGGTAAAAAAAATTAGTCAGTACTTGAACAAGTAATAATATTGGGTGAAAAATAAGTCTTGATTGATACTCACCAAATGCGCCCTCTGAGATATGCATTTGGATTTAAGTTCTGCCAAAGATTCATGCCCTTGCAAAGTTTCCAGTTCATCTTTGCTAGGATCTATAATCAGCGTTGTTAGCTCATCAAAGGATGAAATCTCATCAAATGACTTGTCACAAACTGTACTGTAGCATCCTTTAACTGCCAGTATCTCAACTTCTTCAATTGGCAAAGATGTCTGGCGAGCAACATACTATGCAGAAAAAGGATTCATAAAAAAAATTAGAAAATCATCATCAGGCTTAAAATTGGATCATCCAGAAAAGACATCATGCAGTCACTTTCATTAATAAGAGAGCATTGGGAAAGTAAAAGCTTGTTATACATACTGAAAAACATGCTTTTATTGCGTAAATATCAACAACTTCTAGTAAGCATGAATCAATGAAGTCTGGTATTGATTTCACAACGTTGTTAAAATTAACTTGACTACAAATTATCATTGCAAGAAACAAGTGATCAAAGAGAACCTCACCTCACAAAGGTGCTTCACAGACAAAATTGGTCGACAGCAAAGGTGTGGCTGCTGCAAGCTTGGTGTACTTTGTTTGTCCAGAGACAAAAGAATGAGATGGACATCTAACTGCAAAAATGAATATAGCCTCTATAAATTGAACTGAAACTGGGATATATTCATCATTATAGAGGGAATTCAGCCGTAAGCTGTACCTCATCAGTGTTTTCATTCAAGTTACGGAGATAATCAACTAACTTAGCCAAGCGGCTACTGCGGGCAGTTTTGCTATTGATACCATTGCCACTGCCACTGCCATGCCGTGTGTGACTCCTAAAACCACCCCTTCCCCAAGTTAGCTTTTGATGTTTTGACAACGGTCTAGAAGAAATTCCTCGATTCTCTCTTATATCCACATCACTTTCCATGCATCCACCATCAGGACTTGCTGTGGATGACGATGGCTGAGAAGGACGACCTCTGGTCCGCCTCTTTCGCCTTCTGTGCCTAATTTCTGTACATCGCTCATCTGTGGAAGATGAGTCCTTTTCATTATTGTCATTTTCATCCTCATTATCTTCAGATCCTTGATTATCAATTACTTGGTTTTGTCTCCTAGAAAGAACATTGCGTTGATTCCGCTGTGATCTTGTTACAAATGAACTAGGTGTCTCTCTACGTCTCTTAACCAGTGCTTCAGATTGTCGTTGAACAACTTTTGCAATTGAAGCTTGAATCTGTCAGAAAAGCTATCAAATGACAACCTAGTAACAAAGTACTCTTGAACATGCTAAGATCTGACTATTTAGAGAATGTTGTTGACGAGTGATAAAATTCAAATAAGGATAACTATGAACAGTAAGCAAATATAAATTGATGGATGAGAATTTTGGGGCCACCAAGCCACTAGATAGTCAACAAATCTGATTTTAAAGAAAAAGCAAAGATCATCAACAATACGAGCATTCCCCTCAAAAGCTATGATTTGAGCCTTCATAATCCAGGAGTGTGATGCAGTCAATAACAATTTCGCCGTGAAACTTTCCTTACTGGTGTAACTATTGTACACGATACATCTGAAAGTTGAAGCATACTTAAAAATGATTACTCAAAAAAATATTTACCAGCTTATTGCGGTTCTTGTCCTCTTCACGAAACTCAAGCTCCTAGCAGGTGTGATATAAGTAGTTAAACATTGTGAAAGTTTACATTAAATACAAAACAAGTGAACTTATACCTCTTCCTCGTACTTCTCGATGTCAGGATATAAAGCTGCAATTAGAGCATCGTAGTTCGGATCATCTCTCAAAGAACGACGACTGGCACAGTGTGTCCGACAAGCAGGACATTCATTGTTCCTGAATTACACAATAAATTAATAATCTAGTTGCATATAGTTTTTCTGATAAAAGAAAATCTAGTTACATAATAAGTGTGTCCTGAATTACACAATACATTATAGCTATAGTTTTTCTGATAAAAGACAAAATAGGCAAGAAGAAGACCTAGTTTATAATTATCAGGAGCACATTAACATAAAAGAAAAAATCTGGAATAGCTTCATTTCACCTACCCTAGTCTCATCGACTTGTCAATGCATTCCCTGCAAAACCGGTGCAAGCATTCCATAACTGTTCGTGTCTTCTTAATAATACCTGTTAGAGGAAACAGAAGAAATACTTAGTAATTTCTTCAACGAACAGGACGTTTTTATTAGAACTCGGGTATAACATGAATAGCAGATTTAAAAAAATTCGTTCAAGGATAAAATCCAGCTCTACCAGGTAAAACCATAAATAAGACTAAAGGCACCAAAAACAATGGCCAATCAACATTATGGTAGACGTACAAACACCAGATACAGTGAAAAAACATATAAAATTGCATTCATTAAACAAACTATTCAGGCAACATTGAGATCTTAAATCTTTTTGAAATTTTATTTCAAAAACATGACTCAACAAAGTAATATGCATTTCAAATAAAAACTTATTTAGTCATTCATAAACTTGAGCTGCTGCAACGGAATCACTCTTCCCTGCTTTATGTAACAAATTTAGAGTTTTAGTTTAAACACTGTTCAAAAGCCTTGAAGCACCGAAAATATCTTGAGATCGTACAAGATATTTTCTTTCGTCGTACATGATATTTTCTTTCGTGTTTGTAAGTTTGCGTTGATATTTGGCACACCTTCACAAAAATATCTGTGAAATGAAGTTGCAAATCTCACACAGTTGCCCCGAGTGCACACTCCCAAATGACCTTTGAGCAGAGTATTGGAAAGTGACAACAGAAGCCATGAGAATGAAAGCTGATCTTACTGGTCCTAAATAAGAAATGCATCCGTCTCGGCGAAGACCATAATCTCACTGAAGCAAAACAACAAATGGGTTTTGGGATTGACAATCAATTAAATCATCATAATCAGTGAACTTTGATCACCGCCTTGATTGGCTACTTCAAAATCAGAAAATTCTTCCCATCAAGAAAAACAACAATGGAATAAAACAAAGACACAAGTCTAGAAACAGGAAAGCTGAAGTTTAAAACAGATTTGACTGTGAATACATGCCTCAGGGTCAAAACAAGCTGATGATACCAAATTAAATTAGACTTTATGGTAGTAGAGAAAATGGTAGAAAGCAAGAGAAAACAGAAATTCAAGAAAGATTGATCATTGAGAATTGTAGTTATGATTGATAAAGAACTTGTGTGGTTCTTGTATGTACAGGAGCTGTTACAAGTTGTCAGAGATGCCTCTTCTGACTGACCAACCAATCACTAATTTTCTAATGAACTTCGTATCACGCTTATACAAATTCAATTATAAGAAAATTGCAGCTTTGCTGACACTACAGCACAGACAGTGCTATTAAAATGAGCTAACAGTATAAACTCTACTGGAGGGGAATCCACACTTTTTTGCTTTTGGTAATAATGTTCCAGAATACTATTTAAATCACAGGAGAGATCTTTGCATCTTGGACTGGGAGATTTAAAAGGGACAAAAACTGTGGCACAGTGGTAGTAGGAAAGAATTCCACTTAAAGTGATTTGATGTGAAATACATCCAAAACAACTAAATCTAATAAGACCCTTCAATACTTCTCTTCAATTCAAATTTCAAACCTTCCTCTCCTTCCACCCAACCAAATATAGCACAAAAACAGGTTTATCATAAAATTCCTTTTTCTATCCAAATCCACCCACCCAGTGATATCCATTTCTGGTATACACATACCACCACCAGCTTCTCTCATCCAAATAAAACATAAAAGCAGCATTATCAAAGAAGACACCAACGTCGAAATTAAGTGTTAAAGAGAAAATGTCTGTTGAGGCTTGAATACTGATCTCTTTATCATAGTATACAACAAAGATCAACCTTGAGTTTCTTTGTAAGTTGGTTTGAGATGTACTCATCAAACATGTCCAAGAGTCAATGTCACAATGCATATTTTTTGAAGATGATAGAGTAGTTGTGCAGAAAAAATAGGGAAACACATGGTTTCGAAGGACCTAGAAGTATGGTTTCCATGTTTAGCATAATGCACCAATAATAGTAACATTAACAACACCAGTCATAATCCACCATGAGATTCCTTTGATAATATTCTCACGTGTCCTAATCTCCATCCACCATTTTTTCACATGGCTAAACCTACATGATCTACTTTCATCTCCGATGCATGCCTTCCTTACGGCAACCAAGAAGAAAAAAAATATATTCTCGCTTATAGTTTAATAGCAGAGTTGTACCAAGAGCTATCGGACAAGATAAAAAACACATACCAAGGCAAATTGGACATTGGACTTCTTTGCGTATTTCCAGAAGTTCTAAAAATACAAATCTGCAAACAAAGCATGAACATAACTTATTTATACAAACTTAATAGGAAAAAAAATTAATATTCCAGATCTAAATAATGTAATTTATAGCTGGTATATTCTAATTGGGTAGCCACAAAAATATTCACTAACTTAATAGCTAATATTAATTTGTTAAACAGAGCTAAGTTGCTATATGATTGTAAGAAAAGACTTCATGGACACTACTCATAGCCGCCAGAAAAGGACGAAATGCAGTTTTCAAACTTAAGTGGCTGCTTGCAGATACCCATTGTGTGAACTTTCATTTGAGATAGTTAATTTGCTTTTGTATAAAAAAGAAAAAAGATGCAATCCTTTTAAAGAAGGTTAATTATGACAAAAGAATTTCATATTGAATGCACCTTTATAGTAATTCATTGATGGACACAAACTTTAAATTCAAATAAAAATATCTGTGATCCCAACCCAAAAGAAAATTACAGCAATACCATTGTTATTTCCAATTCTTCAGTAAGGACAAAACTAAACCTAAATTTAGTTTATGATCCCAGTCATGCTTCTCATTTTCGTCACAATTTTGAATATCTAATAGCTAGCTGATAGAGATCCATCAGTTGGTTAAATTAATTTCTTTCTTCACCAAAATACAAGATACAACGTTAGAATTTCAGCAATTGTTTGTAATAAAATCTGCGACCACAACCAAAACTATTCTAACCTAACCTACGATAGGAACAAAATAAACACTAAGCAACCTCCTATTCAACTGCAACCACTTCAACAAAAAATGATCACCAATCCAAAACTTCACGCAAAAAGTGATAAATCATATTCTGATTCAGAAATTAAAAAACACATTTCAAAACCACTTCGAGCGAGATCTTCATGCTAATCAACATCACACAAAGCAACGCAGAAAAACACTTAGGATTCAGAGCTAGGACCTAATACCAAAACCTATGCTAAAACTAAAACAACAACGTCGCACACACGCAACAAGAAGACGAAAATCGAAACATGCAAACGACGAATCAAATCGGAGGAATTTGGAAACAGAAGGCCTTCGTAACTCGAACAACACGAACTGGATCAAAACGGTAGCATAGAGAAGCAATATATAAAATAAAAGCTAGATAATTCGTATGATGCAAGCTGAGAGATATAGTACTCAGAATTGTCTTCGGAGGGAGAGGACGGAGGACGGTGAGAATCTGAGAAGAGAATGAAGTCACAATAAGAAGAAGAAAAAAAGAAGAAAATAGAAGAATCTATAAGGAAGGAAGGGGAATATAAAAAAAACCTGAACCGTTTGATTCGTAATTATCCTCTTCTTGTTGTTGTGCTTCTTCTTCTTCGATTTTTTCTTGGTGGTGGTGTTTGGTGTGACGGTGGTGATCGTGAGGAGAATCGGGGAAAGAACGTTTCTGAGCGGGCATTGCTATTGGTATGGATGGCAACTTCACTGTGTGTGGTGGTGGTGGCGAGAGCAGGGAGAAGGGAAGAGGAGGATCAGCCACTCGAGATGGAAGCGCAGGAATGAGATTCGCAATTCGCAATTTTGGTGTCAATGCCTTTCTCTCTCTCTATGTATTTCCTTGTAGCGTGTTATGTGCTGTAATGATGATGTAGTTAGGTGAATTTCACGTAGATAAATGGATTTTATTTTTATTTAATATACATGGTGTAAGGTTTAGATACATGTTTTTAGGGGGTGATTTGATGCATAGATAAGATAATATGATATTATTGGATAGATAAAAAATAAAAATATAAAAGATAACAAAGTTATATTTGATATATGAAAGATTTAACCTTTTCAAAAAATGTTAATTTTTTAAAAACAGGAACTAAATTACACAAAACTTATACTTTACTTATATAACTATTTTTATATTATTAAAAATTATATAAAAAATTTAAATTATAATTAATATCTTAAAAAAATTATTATTATTATTTAATTTAATACTTTAATAAATAATGTAATTTAAATTTATATGTTACAATAATTGTATAAATACATATGATATAAGATAAGATAATAAGTTAAGTAATAGATTATGATATATATTATCTTATAAACTAATTTTAATAAAATTATATATATTTTATTTTATTTACAGAATTTCTTTTTCTTAAGATTATAAATAAAATACATAGCATTTATGAATAAATATTATTATTCAAATACTTTTAATATTTTTATTTGCATCAATGAAGATCTATTGAGTAAAAAAATACTTTTATCATTGTTTCTGTCGATTGACTCGATTATCTTCGCGCGCCTACATCGATCACACGCCCGTTATTCCTGCTTTCGTTTGTGTCTTTCTTCTATCAAACACCTGAAAATGCAAAGATAAAGGGCGCCCTAGAGGCCGTTTGAACTCTTACGCTCAAGTCAGTGTAGGGCTAGGAAACATCAAAGTAAGCTGTAAAAAGTGTTAGAATATATGGCCTTAAACGAGATGGAAGGTGAATTGTTTAAGAGGGATTTTTGAAATCTTTTTGAGTTTTAACAAAATTCTTTGTATGAATCCATAACAGAAATTAGGTTAGCCAAGAATAAGAGCAATAAAACAGCAAAGCAGCAGAAAAACAATCAGTTGTTTTTGCGAAACAATCGATTGTTTATACCAGTAAAAACTAAAAACAGAATGTAAATGAGTTTAAGGGTAAGAAAAAGATACACCAACAGTTTATACTGGTTAACTCTTAAACCAAGAGCTACATCCAGTCCCCAGAAAACCACTGGGTAATCCACTAAGTAAACAAACCAGATTACAACACACAATCCACCAAAGCAGTGACCTTGAACCCTTCAAGAAACACACCCACTTTGGCAAATCACACACCAAGAGTATTGATCTTGATCCCTCAAGAGCACACAACACTATTTGGCAACACAACACCAGAAATACAGAAGATTGAGAAAAGATTACACTTATTTACAGAACAATCTGAAATCAATACAAATGCAATCCTATTCCACTCGCTTAGAAAACCCAAAGCTTTGATGTGAATGTTCAAATCTTGAATCAACTCTTTCACAACTGAAAAACTCAAATATGTTTCCTTTATTTGTTTGAAAACATAAACAAACTATTTTTATTTTCCAAAGATTGATCAAAGCATTTAATGAAGGAGTGTATTCAGTTGGAAATCATTTAAAGCACATTCAACTACCAAAACAGAATTCTATTAGGATTTTCAAAGAAACAATTGGTTGAAACCACGAAACAACCGATTGTTTGGTTTGGCAGTTGAGTCAACCAAACTCAAACAGTTTTCAACCTTTTCAAAAACTCCTAAGAGTAAAACAACCGGTTGATTCGACAAAACAACAGGTTGTTTTTCACTTAGTTTGAAAAACACTTTATTTAAAAAAGATTTAAAACACATTAGCTTTAGATTCAACAAAGGAGTGGATTACATATAAAGCTACCATGATCCCTCCCAAAACACAACAACAACACAGCCTTGCATCAAACACAAAGGATTTGGATTCTTCAAAGCATAATTTGAATTCTTTAAAGCACTTGATCACTCTTGATCAACAATCTCCCCCTATTTGATGAAGACAAATCCCTGGTTGCTTGTGTTGGTCTTTGTTTGAATCTGAAGCAGCACCTGCAAAGCAAAACTTATGCATACCAGAGCATCTTTAACAGCAGGTTAAAATAGCACATTAACTAGTTTTCTGCATGAACGCAAAAAAACCAGCATAAACACAATACTATATCAGACAAACAATCGGTTGTTTCCTCGAATCAATCGGTTGTTTCTATCAGCAGAAGCAGAAAATCAACCTTAAAAGCATAAATTAAAGAGATTTAACAGTTTGAAACAGATCGTAGAGCAACACACAACCAATTCTCTCCCTATTTCTCTTCACAAATAGACTTTATGCATAGAAAACAGTTTAAGAGAGATTTTGAGAGTCAAGAATGCCTAACTCATTTCTTAAAAAGAAAAACCTGTCTTTTGGCAAAGGTTTTGTGAATATATCAGCAAGCTGTAGTTTTGTTTCAATGAACTTCATTTCACAATCTCCATTGTTCACATGATCTTTTATGAAGTGATGACGAATCTCAATGTGCTTTGTTCTTGAGTGTTGAATCTAATTTTTGGTGAGATTTATAACACTTGTGTTGTCACAAAGCAAAGGAACCTTGCTAATCTTCAATCCAAAATCTGCAAGCTGCTGTTTAAGCCAAAGAACTTGTGCACAACAGCTCCCAGCAGCAATGTATTTAGCTTCTGCAGTGGAAAGAGCTACACAAGCTTGTTTCTTACTATGCCAATAAATGAAACTTGATCCAAGAAGATGACAAGTGTCACTTATGCTTTTTCGGTCCAGCTTACATCCTACAAAGTCAGAATCTGAATATCCAATTAAATGTATAGGTGAGTAAGAAGGATGCCATAGACCAACATTGGTAGTTCCTTTGAGATATTTGAGAATTCTTTTGGCAGCCTTGAAGTGAGATTCCTTTGGATTTGCTTGATATCTTGCGCAAAAACATACGACAAACATGATATCCGGTCTACTTGTTGTGAGATAGAGTAAAGAACCAATTAAGCCTCTATATTTTGTTTGATCTACCTCTTTTCCAGCAGCATCTGCATCCATATAACAACTTGAAGACAGAGGTGTGCTAGCTTCCTTGCAACTCTCCATCTCAAATTTCTTGAGGATTTCTTTGCAATACTTTGATTGACATAAGAAAAATCCATCCTTTGATTGTTTAACCTACAGTCCAAGAAAGAAGGAAAGCTCTCCCATCATGGACATTTCAAACTCACCTTGCATTGCAGCAACAAACTTCTCACACAAATTATCTTTGGTAGCACAAAAAATGATGTCATCAACATAGATTTGGACCAAAATAATTTCAGAATTTGCTTTCTTGATGAAAAAAGTTTTGTCAATCATTCCTCTTTCATAGCCATGAGATAAAAGGAAGTTGCTAAGCCTCTCATACCACTACCTTGGAGCTTGCTTAAGCCTATACAAATCCTTTTTCAACTTAAAAACATGATTGGGATGTTGATGATCCTCAAAACTCGGTGGTTGCTCAACATACACTTCTTCATTGATGAAACCATTGAGAAAAGCACTCTTCACATCCATTTGAAAGAGTTTGAATCCACTCATACAAGCAAAGGCCAGCAACAACCTCACAGCTTCCAACCTTGCAACAGGGGCAAAGGTTTCACCATAGTCAATTCCTTCCTTTTGATTGTAGCCTTTGGCAACTAGCCTTGCCTTGTTTCTAGTAATTACTCCATCCTCATCTAGCTTGTTTCTGAATACCCATTTAGATCCAATGACATTCATCTCATCTGTCTTGGGGACAAGAAACCACACATAATTTATAGCAAACTGATTCAGCTCTTCATGCATTAATTTTTCATCTTGAAGAGCTTTTTCAATAGACTTTGGTTCAACTTGAGAGACAAAAGCAATGTGCCTGCAGAAGTTTGAGATAGAGCTACGTGTAGAAACACCCTCCTTTATCTGCCCAATGATGTTCTCCACTGACAGATCCCTTGGTATTCTCCATTCCTTAGGCAACTCATCCTGCTGCAGAATTTCAACCGGTTGTTTCGATGAATCAATCGGTTGTTTTTCTGGACAGCTATCTAATTTCTGCATAATGATGTTCTGTTCATCCTCTTCAGTGTTGATCTGTGAGGGATTCAAGACTTTGTGATCAACTTCATCAAATACCACATGAACATATTCTTCTACAATCATGAGCCTCTTGTTGTAGACTCTATAAGCACTCTATTCATCACATAGCAAAAGGTGCTAACAGCATCAACCCAAAAGTACTTGGGTAGGGAAGACTCACTTAGCATGGTTCTTGCTAATTCCTCTAGAGATATGTTCTTTCTTTCCACTACCCCATTCTGTTGAGGGGTTCTTGGTGCAGAAAAATTGTTCAAGATCCTAGTTTTCTCACAAAATTTGCTGAATTTCTCATTTTGGAATTCTCCTCCATGATCACTTCTTATTGAACCAATACTGAAGTTTCTTGTGTTTTGTAAGGCTCTTGCAAGCTTCTTGAAAGCTGAGAAAGCATCACTCTTTGATTCTAAGAAGAGTGTCCATGTGTACCTAGAAAAATCATCTACAATAACAAGAGCATAATAGTTGCCACCAAGACTCATGGTTCTTGAAGGTCCAAATAAATCCATGTGGAGCAGCTCAAGGGGTCTTGAAGATGAAACAACATTTTTAAGTTCGAAGGAATTTTTAACTTGTTTCCCCTTTTGACATGCTTCACATATGTGGTCCTTCTCAAACTTAAGTTTGGGCAACCCAATCAAAAGATCTTTTGAGATTAATTTGTTTAATTGATTCATGTGAATGTGAGCAATTCTTCTATGTCATAACCAAGATTCACCATGCTTAGAAAGAAGACAATTAATAGAACAAGGAGAAGAAATATCCAAGAGATAGACATTGTTGATTCTCTTACCAATCAACATTACCTCTTTTGAGTTGGGAAGGCAGATTTCACAAAAGTTTGTCTTGAAGATGACTTGATAGCCTTTGTCCCACAGTTGGCTAATGCTAAGCAAGTTGTGTTTTAGTCCCTCCACATACAAGACATCATGAATAAGTAAGATACTCTTGTCTCCTATAGAGCCTCTTCCAAGAATTCTTCCTTTGTTGTTGTCTCCATATGTTACATGGCCTTCTTGTTTGAAGATGATGCTCACAAACTTAGATTTATCTTTTGTCATGTGTTTTGAGCAGTCACTGTCCAGATACCACTGTTGCATGCTTTCCATCAATTTTCCCTACAAAAGACAATTTCAAGTACAAAGATTTGGTCCCCTTATAAATGTGGGTCCTTTTGATTTACATTCATCACTGGAAACTCCAGAATCTTTAGGAATCCATCTCATAATGCCTTTAGGAACAAAATATTTCCTAATTTTACAAAATCTAACTGAATGGCCTATTTTCATGCAGTAGAAGCATGTAACAACCAGTTGTTTCGATTTAACAATCGGTTGTTTTCTGGCAGTTTTGAAAATGACTTCGGAAACTTATCTTGCTTGTTTTGTGGATTAAAACATAATCCTACTTTTCCAAAAACACAATTTTGAGATGCCAAGACATTCTCAAAGTTGGATTTACCCTTTGAAAGCTTATCCACAGTTCTTACAAGATAATGAACTTTATTTTCAAGATTTTCACAATTTTCACAAACAAGAGAGTCACACTTGCAAAAAGAGTTTCTGTAAAGAATTTCAAGATTTTCAAAATTTGTTTTTGAATTTTCCAACTCTTCTTCCAGTGATTTAACTCTGTTTTCAAGCCAGTTGTTCATTTCCTTCAACCGGTTATTCAAGAGAGCCAATTAGTTAGCTTCTTCATGAGTTTTTTTAAAGGCTTGAAGTAATTGACTATAGTTTTCAGCATTTAAAGAAGCATAATAACTTACGCTACTTTCATGCTTGAATCATCCTCCTTTTTGGCCATAAAACACAGATTGAGACCTTTTTTTATTTTGCCTCCTTTTTCTTCTTGTTTGACTTCTTGTCTTTACTTTCTTTATTTCAGTGATACTCTCATGAGTTTCTTTAAGTGTATCCCACATCTCCTTAGCAGATTCACATTTTGAGATCCTGAAAAATTATTTAGGGTGTGTTTGGATTAGGGAGTGGATGTGTGAGGATTTGAGGGAGTGGATGTGTGAGGATGTGAGAAGAAAGTGTGAAGAAAGTGAGGTTGTTTGGATTGGGGTATGTTAGAGTGGATGTGTGAGGAAAATTTATTTTTGTGAGTGATGAGATGATTGTGAGGAAATTTTGATTTTTTTTAAATGTGTAAAATGTAAGTTTACAAATTTACCCTTATCTTTAAAAATATTTGAATAATAAAATATAAAGTATTTTTGCGTAAATTTGAGTTAATTAAAATTTTGTAATTATTTCCAATATCATTGAATAATTATTTAAAAAAAAACACGAATTTCTTATCATTTAACACATGAAATTTTTTGATAAAAATAATAAATCTGTAAGTGACATGATGAGTATGATTGAAATTTTAATTAATGAAAACTTAAAATTACAACTTTTTTTATATTTAAAAAAACTAATTTATTTATTTATATAAATAACTATATTTAATTTTATTATATTATAATTTTATTTATTATTAATAATAAATAATAATTATTAAATATTTGATATAAAAATAATTATTATTAATATTACTATTATTTAATAATTTTATTTAATTTATATTTATTATCATTATTTTAAAAATATATTTTATTAATAATATCATTAAATATTTGTGTTGGTTAAATTTATTGTAATAATTAATATTTATATTTAGATAATTTTAATATTATTTTATTTGTATTATATTATGTTATATATTAAGTAATCTTCTACTTTTATGCAAAGACAAAAAAATGAGACTAAAATGGGAAAAACACACTTGCTTATGTGGCTTTCTTCAAGGTTCTTTGCAATATGAGGAGAAGTAAGGGAAGTACTGTTCACAGTGATCCTCTCTTCCTCTTCCGCGCACATCAGCAGATCCAAACAAGGGATATCACTGCACTTCCATTCTCGTGAACAGTACATCCCTTGAAGCAAACAGGCCCTTAGAATCCAAAGCAGAGGTTATGATATTCTTGGCAATACAATCAAACTTGGCCTTTTCACTTTTTTCATTAGTCCATTGGGAACAAAGTTTTTTAATAAAAGATCCACTCTTTTTAATCTTAGGAATGAAAGGGCCATTTTCAATTGCATCCCAAATTTCTTGATCAATGGATTCAACAAAGATTTTCATTCTAGCTTCCCAATACTTATAATTCAAACCACAAAACAATGGTGGTTTGTTAATTGAAGCACCCTCCTCAAAAGGTAGTTTTCCAGTCATAGAAAAAAGATTTTAGGAAAAAACTTGAATATTTTTCAAATACCAAGCTTTTGATGCCAATTGTTAGAATATATGGTCTTAAACGAGATGGAAGGTGAATTGTTTAAGAGGGGTTTTTGAAATCTTTTTGAGTTTTAACAAAATTCTTTGTATGAATCCATAGTAGAAATCAGGTTAACCAAGAACAAGAGCAATAAAACAGCAAAGCAGCAGAAAAACAATCGGTTGTTTATACCAGTAAAAACTAAAAACAGAATGTAAATGAGTTTAAGGGTAAGAGAAAGATACACCAACAGTTTATACTGGTTCACTTTTAAACCAAGAGCTACATCCAGTCCCCAGAAAACCACTGGGTAATCCACTAAGTAATCAAACCAGATTACAACACACAATCCACCAAAGCAGTGACCTTGAACCCTTCAAGAAACACATCCACTTTGGCAATTCACACCAAGAGTATTGATGTTGATCCCCTCAAGAGCACACAACATTCCTTGGCAACACAACACCAGAAATACAAAAGGTTGAGAAGAGATTACACTTGTTTACAGAACAATCTGAAATCAATACAAATGCAATCCTATTCCACTCTCTTAGAAAAACCAAAGCTTTGATGTGAATGTTCAAATCTTGAATCAACTCTTTCACAACTGAAAAACTCAAATTTGTTTCCCTCATTTGTTTGAAAACATAAACAAACTATTTATATTTTCCAAAGATTGGTCAAAGCATTTAATGAAGGAGCGTATTCAGTTGGAAATCATTTAAAGCACATTCAACCACCAAAACATAATTTTGTTAGGATTTTCAAAGAAACAATCGATTGAAACCACGAAACAACCGATTGTTTGGTTTGGCAGTTGAGTCAACCAAACTCAAACAGTTTTCAACCTTTTCAAAAACTCCTAAGAGTAAAACAACCGGTTGATTCGAAAAAACAACAGGTTGTTTTTCACTTAGTTTGAAAAACACTTTATTTAAAAAATATTTAAAACACATTAGCTTTAGATTCAACAAAGGAGTGGATTACATATAAAGCTACCATGATCCCTCCCAAAACACAACAGCAACACAGTCTTGCATCAAGCACAAAGGATTTGGATTCTTCAAAGCACTTGATCACTCTTGATCAACAATCTGACGGGATGACCACATGGGTACCAACTTGTGTACTAACCTCTGGGGCCATCCGTTCTGGGAGTGTCCTAGCTGTTCACGTGCCATGCATGCAGCTCACCCTTGGAACGTGACCCTCACGGGTCGTATCTCTTCCAGTGGCTCTTTACTTGTGTTACGCCTGAACGCGCCATCCACACCACACGCATGGACTTCTCGTGATCTAGGCTTCTCCCTAACTGATAATTGGTGTGTGGTCTGGGATCCACCTCTCATGGCCCAGCTCTCTTGTTTGAGTCACCGATGTCTGATGTCTCATCGCCCTCACTATATTGCCGAGGACACATCAGCGCATCCTGATGGCCGATGTCTGACCACTCTTCGACACCTTGACTCACTTGTCTTGCAAGACACTGGCCCACACCGCTTGTGGGACCCAACTTACGTGGCCCCTCACTATTAGCGGTCAACGAAACCCGAGGGCTGATCGGTACAATCATTTTGATGGAGAAAATCCTAATTATTTAAAACTGATTGTGATTGGTGTCCGTGTAAAAACAACATTAATTAACATAAATGAGAAATAACCCAAGTTAAAAAAAATACTTTTATCATAGTAAAATCCTAATTAGTTCAAACTGAATGTTATTGGTTTCAATGTAAAAACAAAACTAATTAACATAAATGAAAACTAACATAGGTTTATGATGATAAAAAAATCATGTTAGATCTTATAATATTGATGATATAACATTCATCTATTTTCAGACAAAAAAAATCAATGACTACCAAAAAATAATTAAACTTAAATTTAAAAAAATATAATCGATATCAATAAAAAAAACAATGTTTTATCCATAACAACCCAACTTCAATAGTATCAAAGATATCTTTATTAAAATTAATATAATGATCTTTGTACCGCCCTGGTGGTCGGGTATGATGACGTGGCATCCTGCTGAAGTGTAGGCGTGTTGACAAGGCGCCAGGTTGGCAGTTAGGAAGGAAGTCGGGAGGCACGTGTAGTCGCACGTTGGCGTGTTCCGATCTCCAGCTTACCAGAATAGGCGATCGCCAGGTTGAGGATGAAGTCGCCAGATGCAGACCCAGGCGACCAAGCAGTCGGAGATCGCCAGAACAAGCACATCGCCGAAGATGAAGGAGAAGCAGATTATGAAGGCGGCCGGCGAGACCACAGGGAAGGTGTATGAAGGCCCTAACTCGCCAGTTCCAGTATAGATCGCACTCCTAAGTTAGCTATGCACTGGGCAGTACCATGCATAGGTAACTTAGCCGAAATGAGAGTAGAAGCAGCGCCAAGTCAGGGAGCCTCCAGATGATGGCACGTGTACAGTTGGATGCGAGCCACGTGTCCAAGTCTGTAACTGCCAGGAGAGAGAAAACCACCAGGTATATAAGAGTTCTTAACAGATTTTCTGAGGTACGCACGTTCAGTTCATACACTTTACGCTTGCGAGTGACAGAGCTGTTTGTGAAAGGATTTGCACGGTTCTAGTTCTATCAGTTTTTGGTGATACCGTCACTGACTTGAGCGTCGGAGTGCGATCGGCCGCAGCGGCGCCGTGTCGTTTCTTTGCAGGTTCTTGAGGTAGATTCCGGGGAGGAACGAAGGTGAGAAGCGGTGCGCACGTCGATCCTTTGACGAGGCATTCTCCAGCGCTCCGGTCAACAGGCAGGATCAATCTTAATTGAGATCCAATTAAGAAATTATGAGAGAAAGAGCTTAAAATTTATTAAAATTCTAAATACATGTATATTGTCATAAAATATCTCAAATTCTTTATAAAAATAACTATCTTCTAAAAAAATTTCTTCAAAACATATTATTAGGTTATTCTACTAGTACTCCCAATCTTTTTATATAAAAATAATATTATATTTAGGTAAAATAAAAATAATTTTAATTTAATTTTAAAACATCTTTAATTAGTTTAATTTTAAAAATTACTTTTCAAATTCATAAATTTGGTTAGATAATTTTTTTTATATTCTAGTACTAAAATTAAATTTAAATTATGTAATTTACTCAAAACTTGTCATTTGGTTAAATATACATTTGTATGAAAAAGGATATCTACAATCAAGTTTTACATTGGTTATTTATTTAACAATCAACTATAAAAAACATGATCATAAAGTTATAAATATTTATAATTTTTTGACATTGTTAGTATAATAATTCATGAAGAATTTAGCTTTCATAGTCAATTCTAGACATTGAAAGTTATACATGCTTATTCTACAATCAAAGTAAGGAGGTGAATTAAAAATATTAGTCACAATTTGTGTTGTCATTTTTTTTAGTTCTTGAATCTTCTTTGTTCTTACCATTTTATGATTGTTATCAATTTTTCTTATTATTATTATCATTATTATATTTTATTATTATTGTCATCGTTGAGTTGTGATGAACTTGTTCGCATGTCTCTGTCACTTGGTTATAATTGTATTACTTGATTTTATACCATCTTTTAATTTATAAATTTTTAATTTATTATAATAAAATTGTTAAATAGTATTTTTTTTTAAAGAGTGGAATTAAAGTTTAACTTAATATCAAAATTGACTTATAATAAGAGATTTATATATAGTTATAATATAATTTAACTTTATTTAGTTTATGTGAACTCTTCAACACACTTTCTAGTATTAAAGACAAGACAGTATTAAAGACAAGACATATTGAACGTGGTTGAATGATTATGAGATAATCTAAAAGAAATGAATTTTAAGCTTGTACGGTTGGGGTTGGACGAACCATGTCACCTGGTACCAGAGGTTGTCCGACCGACTAAATTTAGTGCACCAAGGTAATTAAAGAAGATACACGATAAATCAGGTAATTCCATATAAGTTATGATACACATTAAATATGACCCATGATAGTTGTTGTTTTGTTGTCAAATTAAAATGAATCATGTGTATAGTCTAATAGATAATAGTATAATTGTGGGAAGATGACCTTAAGTCGTCTCTCAACGAATCCAATAGTGAAATCAGTATATCAATGATTAGAATCTATCTGCAAGCAAGAAAAGTTAGCAATAACAATAAAGATAAAAAAAAGATTGAGATTGTTTAACATAAAATATAAAAAAGGATTAAAATAACAAATAAAAAGTTGTTGATCCCCAAATCGTTGAATTCTTCACCGGTTCTCTAAATAATAGTCATTTCTTAATCCTCAAACAAACAGAGTTAAACCAGATTAAACATGCCCCAATTTGATTCAACTGAAGTTCACTTGTAAAACATGGTTTAATCAGTACTCACCTTGTCCCATGCGTATACTTCATGAGAATTCTTATCTCCTCTCTTTTAAATCATGTGCCCAATAAATTAATTAGAACAATGCGAATTAACTAAGAAACCACAATTTAAGATAAGAAAGACTCTTAATCATGAGTTCAAGTACAATCTATCACAAAAACCAGTTTTCCAAGAGATTAGAGTATTAAAACAACTGCTATAGAAAATTGAAAAGCAAAACTTTTATTGATCAAAACTTCATAATTCAATGGGGGGATTTCAAAGGAATCAACCAAAAGGTTTAGCCTTCCATGCGAAGAAAAAAATACGAAGATAAAAAATGTAGAAAAATAAACAACGGAAGCAACTTTGCACTCAGGGATATTCGTCTCCTATGTGTTTCCCTGACTCTCCTTAAATAGGCATGCTCCATGCAACCTCCTCCTCATTCCATGTTGGAGGCACCACTTTTGGTGGAGAAGATAGTGGAGAAAACGATGGAGAAATTCAAGGTGGAAAAAATCTCTCTTACTTTGCATAAAATCCTCTCAAATATTTTGTTTTGTTTTGATTCAAAGAAACAACTTGGACTTTTTTTGCATATTTGACCCATTCAAAAGGTAGACACTTCCTTCATACCATTCACTCTAAAAACACAAAATTAACAAAAATAATAGTGGCCCAAATAAACTCAATTATATGAATCTTAATTAAAACAATGGATCTATTTATTATTATACTCCAATAGTCTATGATTAAAGTATTGAGTGTGAATAAAATTATGCTCATCAAATACCCTCACTCTATCCTTTTGCACTTATGGGCAAAACAATCTATGGACTCAAAGAAAATAAAAAAGAAAAACAGTGTAAATAACAAATAGCAAATTCTAATAACGCATTAGGAAAGACATGATATAATGTCAAAAAATTAAGAAAAATGTGAATGGAAATTCCTATATTATAACACACAAACAAATAATTGAAATCAAAGGTTGAATCAAGAATGATAGAACTTTCACCAATCGCTCTCCAACTCTCAAGTGTGTAGGGTTTGTATTTACACTCAACACTCAGGAAGAAAAACACTATCATTTGCTTAACAAAACTCTAATATTCACAACAATTGAAAAACATACAATTAGATATCAAAAGGACTTCATAAGGGATGTAATGAAGCTAAGGTAAAGGTAGGTAAAATGGGGAAAAAAGCTTAAAACCATAGAAAAACAAAGGAACAATGGAGTATAGGTATAAAAACAAGTGTAAGTATCATGAAAATTCAACTCCTCTTTTTTATTTCAAGACATCATTTTTTATTGTTTTTCTCATGCAATAGATAATCTAACCAGTGTATTAGACAATCCACTCTTATGTTCTTTATTTGTTCTTCTTTTCATTATTTTATTTCTTTTTTTCTCTTTTTCGATAATGAAGAAGTAAACTATGAAAATGAGGTACACCTCCACACTTATTCAAGATTCAAGAACCTATTCCCAATTTGATAAAACTCATTTATCTTCTAACGTAGGGACAAACATGATTTTTGTTTTGTTTCACTAACTAGACACTTACCAAGTCTTTCCTGATGAGAGTTTTTCCTTTATCACTATTACAATTTTCCTTAATTTTTTTTTCTGGAAACTTAAAAATTAAAAGGAAAAAAAACTAAAGTTTAAGTTAAAAACAAAAATAAAACTAAAATTTGTAAAAAAAAAAGCAGAAAAATATAAAAATTGAAAACAACAATAGAAATTAAGAATAAAAAAAAACAGAAATAAAAAAAATAATTAAAAAAATAAAATAAATAAAATAAGATCTAGAAAATCAAAATAAGATATAAGAAAGTAAAATAAAATATGAGAAATCAAAATAAGATAAAGATATAAGAAAATAGAATAAAATAAGATAAAAAAATATCAAATTTTTTAATTTTTATTTTTTTTAAATTATAGTAAATAAATAAAACTAATCAAAAGAAAACAAAGTTAGATATAAAAAAAAGGAAAATAATTTTTTGTCATATTTGAATTGGTTATTAGTTTTTTTTCTTTATCTACATAATTTGACATATTTGACTTCATAAAGGTAGACATTTTTTTTTCCAACCATTTACTCTAAAACACAAAATTAACAAAATAATAGTTAAGGTCAAAATAAATTAAATTATATGCAGAAACTGGTTTCGGGGAAAATACCAGTCGGGCAACTGACCGATCGGAGTCTTTATCTCCAACGAATGGTTCTGCTCCTATATTTCCCACAGCTATCTCAGCTATTTGTGCTTGGACTCGATCCACCGGGTATGGATCCGAATCATAAACTCGCCATGGGATTGCCACAAAAACCGGCACTGAATCTAATTCAGTTGCACTTGCCTATGACTCAACCTTAGCTGAGGCATACGGATGAACCAGAACTCTCTTTCTGTCCGGAGGGAATCATTCTTTCTCAATCAATCATGCCTCAACTGGATAAATTCACTTATTTCACACAATTCTTCTGGTCATGCCTTTTCCTCTTTACTTTTTATATTCCCATATGCAATGATGGAGATGGAGTACTTGGGATCAGCAGAATTCTAAAACTACGCAACCAACTGGTTTCAAACCGGGGGAACAAAATCCGGAGCAACGACCCCAAGAGTCATTCTTAATTAAAACAATAAAATTAATTATTAAAGTTCAATAATATATGATTAAAGCTATTGAGTGTGAATAAAATTATGATCATCAACACATCAACGAGAGGACCCATTACAAACTCTATAAATAAGCATGATTATACGATAATAAGTTATGTTTTTATCAATATATTATCATACTCAGACACATATAACTTACTTCATTGTCTTTTGTATACACACTTTTGACCATGAACTAAGGATCGAATACGAGAAGGAAAGAGAAAAATGCATAATAGAAGGAGGAGTATCAATTGTTGAACTGTTAGCGAATAATGTCTAAACCTATGCAAATATAAAACTTAACCTCAAATTTAACTTGTATGTATTAATTTTATATCTTATAATTTTATGTTATATATAGTTCATGGATGTGAGTTATTCAACAAATTTAATTAATCAGAATAATGTTATTCAGTGTATTTTTATACATTCATTTTAAATGTTTCATTATTAAACTATTAAAACAAAATATAAACTTCAAAATTATACTTCATATTTCAATTCATTATATATTTCTTATATATTTTCTATTTTTTATAAATTTATATGAATAATATTATTATAAAGTTTTATATTTTATTTTATCTTTCATTGAATATTTTATAAACTATCATAATAATAAAAAAAATTATTTTTGATTATATTATAAAACTAAAATTGAAATTATATTTAACTTTTGTTAAAATTTATTTACATTTTTTTTATTTTGTTGCTTCTCTCAAGGAAATTAAAATTAATCTCAATTTTTTTAATTAATTATTTAAAATTAATTTTATCTATTATAATTTTTTTATTTTTAAATTTTTTTTTTTAAAAAAATTTGTAAAAAAAGCTAAAATTCAAATTTGGAAGAGTCTAATTCTAATATGGTTTTCAGCATGGAGTCATTGTGCACACTTAAGAATTTGAGCATTTGAAAGGAACTTACACAAATTTTACAAATTATGAACTTACATAGTAAATATATTTAATTTAAAAAATGAAGTACATTGTTTTTAATATTGGGGGTTTTAGAAAATAAAATATGTTCTATAGGTCCAAACATTTTTTTAATTATAGAAAAAGGCTATGTAGATTTAAAACTGTGCATTTCCCGCTTCAACTCCAGTTATCAGATTCTGAGTGAGTTCAAGGTTCAACTCCATGATCACCACCACGCTCAGCCGTTCACCCGGTTTCACAATTGCGGTTGACGCATCCAAGGATCCTCTCGTACCGTTTCTCTGGTTCATCCCTTTCTCTCTCTCGAACACTTGACACACACAAAGTTCCACAATCTCATCAATCTTATGCGTATTTTTTTGTGTGAATTTAGGTCTATCAAGGAAGCCCTAGAAGCTTCGTCGGACGAATCCACCTCGAACCTCAGTAACTTACTCAGAGATTGTATCAGAAACTTCAAGAACAATGACCGGTATCGGAACGACGTCAGATTCCTCAAGATCTGGCTCATCTATGTAATTCCCTCTTCTCTCTCCGAAAATTATTTTCTTGATGTTGAACTCAACACGCTCTAGGTTATAGTACATACAGAGCTAACAATTGGACACACAACAGTGTCTTAGGCTCTATTTAGATAAATTTATGGCCAAACACTTGTATGAAAGCAGAATATAAGAAGCAAAGCAAGTTACATTTTTTCTCTCAACTTGTGTACTTCAGATTTTGTAAACTTTGGGTTGTTTGTGCTTAAAAATAATGAGATTGTAAATAAGAAGCAGAACAAAAAATAGAAAACTGTTGTATTTCTGTTTCTGCTTTCTTAAATAATTTACCTAAAGTTGTAAAAATTTCTAAGAAGTGATTATTTTATTAAGAAATTACGCTTCTCTGAACAATAGTTTAAACAAACATATTTGAGATGGAAGAACTTCTCTAAAGATTGAAACTCAACAAGATACTCTTTGAATAAATTCTGGAATAAGTACTGTAGAAAAAATGCAGAAAATAAAATGAATGAAGTTTCTTATATAAGATAAAATTAAGTATGAATAAATTAAAAGGATTCTAGAAACCAGATTATACATAAACCAGTTTTAATTTATAGGCCAAATTTATTTCATTTTTTTTTCTTATTTTATAAGTGTTTGTTGACAACTTTATCTAAATAGAGTCTAAGTTGATTTACACATTCTTTTCTTCTTTTATAAGTTTATTTTAACATGTTCACATATAAGTTTGTTTGAATGGATCTTAATGCTTAACATAGTAACTTGTGGTTGCGCGCATGTAGTAATTAAGGAAATCATTTATATTGTTGGAAGTTTGGAATGGTTTACGAGCTAGAATGTGACGTGGAGTGTTGTTACTTTTAAGGAACTTTTGGAAGGGTTGACATTGATTCTGTTGGTTTCTTTGTGCAGATGGGAGTTACTGATGATTTTGTCAGTGTTTTCAAAGAAATGCTGGACAGTAATGTATGTGCCAAGAATTCTTCACTTTATGTGTGGTCTGCAAGTTTATTTGAATTGAAGGGAAGATTGCGTTATGCTCTCTTCATCTACCAGCTTGGGATTCGCAGGTTGGTTTTGTTGATATTGCAAGTGGAATAATTAGAAAATGTAATTTTGATTTACTGTTTGGGTCAATGTTCGATAGGAATGCGAAGCCAATTGAGTGGTTGAGGAAGGCGCTGACCTTATTTCTCAATAGGATGTCTGAAATACAGAATGCTGCTTCAAACCAGAAGGTATGCATATTGGAACAATCTCTTAAAATTAAAAAACAAAATTTTGTGTACTATTATTTTTTATGGTCTCTACACTTATGTCAGTTCAATTTTGAGATTTCTAATTTCTAATTCAAGAGTTGTTATATAATGTTTGAGTTCAGGTTGATGATCTAGAATTCATGAAATTGGAAAATAGTGGCATTAATCCTTGGGACACTTCCACCATGGATAACCTCTTAAAGACTATACATCCTTTAATTATAAAATTTGATGTGAGATATTTTAATCCTTTGATATCTACTCGCCTTGATTAACACATGTGACAAAGATTCAGTTCCCTTATGCTTCATTCAAAACTCTTTCAGGGGTATCGTTCAAAGGCTAAACCATACTCAGGAAAAGTGGTCTTATCTGCGTTGAAGAATTCATCAAGGAATAAAGTTATTGAGATAGGTTGTTCACTCTTTAGTCTTATAGTATTTATTATCTGAAATCTGAGAATAAAACACTATTTTGTTCTTGAAAAACTTGGAGTCAGGTGACATTAGTTCCTAAAAAGTAAAAGTCACACTATTTTTGCTCTGGAAAGATGAAAAAAAAATCAATTTAGTTTCTAGTAATATCGTGCAAAACAATCACCAAATTATTGGCGTGTATATATATATATATATGTATATGTATATGTATATGTATATGTATATGTATATGTATATGTATATGTATATGTATATATGTGTGGTTGCGCGCCCCCGCGAGGATTAATGTTTCAGAATGGATTATACTATAGTTTTACTTATTTCTCTATAAGCTGCTTCCTCATATGTGAGCTTCAATTTATTTTACTAACAGTTCTATTACTCCTCTTTGTTCTTATCATGACATTAAAGGTGGAATGAAGTACCTTATAAAGGGATGCGCTGGACAGGGTGGTTTTGCCCAAGTATATAAGGCTAATGTCAACAGTGATCCTGACAATGTTGTTGCTCTAAAGGTGATGATGGCCTTTCAAAGAATTTTTCTCCGAATTGAAGACCTATTGTCTCATTAGAATTTAGATGTATTTTGAATTGAACTATTAAACCTGAAATGGCAGATACAAAAACCAGCTTTCCCGTGGGAATTTTACATTTACCGTCAGCTTGATCTGCGCATCTTAGACAGAGAGGTGTGTTGTTGTCAACTATACCATCGACCCACTTTTTCTAGGAACATCTGATAATTCTGACTTTTACTTTATCAGAGGTCAAGTTATGGTTTCGCTCACGGAATTCATCTGTATTCTGACTGTAGTATACTCATCTGTGACTATTTAGCTAATGGGACACTACAGGTCCGTTATTTATTTCCTGTGATTTTCCTTATTTTCTTCAATATCCCTTTGGTATTAATCTTCAACTGAAAATGCTATGCAGGATGCGGTAAACTCATATGTGGTCTTAGGAAAATCCATGGAAGAAGTGTTATGCATTTATTATACAATTGAAATGTTACACATGGTTGAAACTTTGCACGGTGTTGGCTTGATTCATGGTGATTTCAAGCCTGATAATCTGCTAATTCGATATGCTAGGTAAATTTAAGCTTATGTACAGTTCATGCCCACGTTACTTATTTTCACACACCTCATGCTTGTACAATCAGTATTCTAATACTTCAAAACTTTTCCTTTTTTTTTTCAAATTATCCATTTCTAATTTCCTTCATTCTTTGGTTTGTTTGTACCTTACAAGACTGTAATCTTAAATTTTTTTCTCCATTCTTAATTTATGATGGTACGATTAATGTATCTAAAGGAGGGGTATTTTCAAACCATTATTTGGTCCTTGTTATTTTATACCCTTGTATCTAAGGATTTGAGGTTTACAAATGTCCTCTATATCTACCCAAGCATCATCTACTGGAGGAAAATGGAAAGCAACATCAATATAATCATATAAACATGCTTTCCATATTTCATGAGAGGACTTGCTTGCAAATTCTTGAAAGACTTTTGTTTGATGAGCATTGTATATGATGTGCAACGCAGGCTTAGTAATTGCGTGTTGTGTTAAGTTGGTTACATGATTTTTATTAGTGGATTGTTCTAATTTCATTTCTTGCTATTTTTCAGGGGTAAGGGTGACCTTACAGAAGATGGGTTCTTGAACCGAAGTGGTCCTTGGTGTGATCAGGTTAGTTTTTCTCCGGATGATTACAATTGAAATAACATGTTAACTCTCGGAGGAGGAATTGAATAGAACTTTTAAAAAAATGCTCTGAAACCTTTTTGCAATAGGATGATGATTACACAGTTTGGGGATGATCATCTAATGGTCAGAAAACGTTTCAAGAGGATTTTTGCAAAATCTTGAAAACGCTATCCGATAATTGGTACAAGAGTATTAGACGAGACAATGAAACACTTTTATATCGGTTAACCTCAAAATTGGGTTATATCCACTTCTCCTTGTAAAAGTTTCGTTAATAAAAACTTATTACAAACTTATCAATATCACTTTTCGCTTACACCAAATAAACAAAATCACTTTTAACTATTTCTTAGGAAAATTAACTAAAATTAATTCATTTTCAAAACTACACAAATGTACAAATGCAGAAAAAATTAAACATTTCTTAGTCAAAAAAATTAAACATTTCTTAGTCAAGGTTGCCTGTAGACAATTTTAATTAAATTTAAATTCATTAATCTGTCATTTATTATTTTATTTTTTTAATTAAAGTTGTCAACTAAATTGACAATTTTAGTCTAAATTTAAGTTGAGGTTGTCAATTTTGTTGACAAGTTAACTTTTTTAAACAATTAATATTTTTTAAAATAAAAAATGTATATAATAAAATTAAATTACTGAATATAAGTCATTAAAAGATGATATTAAAATATTTTATGATAACAACATTATAAATGATGATTCTACTGTCTAAATGGACCATTTCTTCTATTGTGACCTTCATTGCGATAGTAAGACCATTTTTTTTGGCTTGTTCTGAATTGGTTGATCCATTTCATTATGCAAACGAGTTGTAATTGATTGTCCCGACTCTTTACGTCGCATGTAGGGGGTCAAATATGAAATTTGGCCCTGTATAAGTAGACCAATAATCCTTGTTTCGAATGGGATGAAATTCAACTTGACATGCCTTTCTAACTGTGTGGAGGTTGTAAATTGGATCATGGAATGTCGTCATTTGTAAATGACAAGAAGAACAAACAGTAATAACGTGACGACAGGAAAGTCGAAAAGCTTGGAAGTGGTCACAATAACACCACCAATCATTTAATCTAACTTTTATATGACTGAGATCGTCCACCATGTTGGTGGGGGTGACTAATTTTTGGACATCAAATTCATAATTATCTGTATTAAACCTTTCCACAAAACACATAGTCAAATCTTGTTGATTTTTTCTAAGTAAGGTTGTGATATCTTCTGGATAATAATGATCCCCAATATCTTCTAGATATTTTTTAAATTATTATTATATATATATATTATTTATTTATTTATTTTTAATTATTTTTAAAAAAATTAACTGAAATTGTCAACATAATTGACAACTTCAATTTAAATAAAATACACTAAAGTTGTCAATCCGGTGTACAATTTCTTTACATTTTATTTAAGCCGAAGTTGACAACTTTAATTAAAAAAATAAGAAACAAATTAATGAATTTAATTAAAGTTGTGTATACCATTGACAACTTTAACTCAGAAATGCCCATGCATTTGCCCATTTGTGTAATTTAGAAAATGGATTACACCATTTTAGTCAAATTCCCTATTTCTTATCTCTCCTTAAGATAAAGAACAAGTATTCTTTTAACACTAAACCAACTTTTGTGTTTCTCGTGTATTCTTTTACTGCCTCTCCTAGCTATAACAATAAAGGTTACAAGGAAAACTCTTTGAAGGGAGCATATAAACTATGAACACTCGTTGTTAGAGGTTACAAAGTGAAAGTTTTACTAATAAAGGTCATTCTCATATATTTATCTTGCACTTACGGAGGCTTTACAATACTATTGCATGCAAAACACTTAATTTCACGTTGAATTACCTAGCATCACTAGTCGTTTCCGCATGAGAGAGCTTCTATTTATATGTATTGAAAAAGACCGTTGGAGCTTGTGTGTGGATCCTCGTCCTTATGTTAGTGCTTTACCAAAGGTTGATAGCCTTCTTGTTGACATCGTTGTCTTTTTCATTCAATTTTTTATACAAAGGACAACTTCTCTTTTGAACATCCCTATATATAACTAACAACACAAATTGAGCATACAAATTCAATAAAAGGTTAGTCTACTGTGTCAGACTCATTGTAGGGATTTATGACTTGCATTTGGAGAAAAGTAGACGGTCTAGCAAATGAAATTTGCATCTATTGATATCTATGTGGCTCAACATGTACTAGCTATGTGTTGACATCTATGCTCTAATTAGACGATCTAGCCACATAACTTCATTCTGACATCTTATGTTCATAGTTTAGACTTTTTGTGCATTATCTAAACTTTATTTGTACTTTAGATGATCTTGCTTTAGAGGGTCTTGTTAACTTTGTATTGGTCTGTCTTGTCGTCTAAGCCTTAACTTGTTTATCCTGATACACTCTTAGAGAAACTATGATTAACTCTTCAAAACTTAGTATTATTTGTTATTATCAAAATTATAGATTGTGACCATATTTATTGATGGGGGATTAAACTATTCATTATAATTTATGGCTAATCTATCCATCTATTGTCTATGTTTAATAACAAGAGACCTTTTTGTTGGTTTTGTTAATCGACGAGTCGTATTGTTCTATCTTGTAGGGTCTTTGCCTTGTTGACTGGGGAAGAGGGATTGATCTGCATCTCTTTCCAGATCACACGCTATTTAAGGGTGATTGCAGAACTTCTGGTTTTCGCTGCTTTGAGATGCTAGCGGATAAGCCGTGGAAATTTCAGGCAAGTCACGTCTTAAATTGCACTACAAAATGCAATGGAACTCATTATTTACTGCTTTTGAGTTTCTCTTCTCTATCTCCTGCAAACAGGTAGATGCATATGGCCTTTGTGCTATTGTTCATGTGATGTTGCATGGTTCCTATATGGAAGTCGTCAAAAAAGAACAATCTGATGGGGGCTACCTGTATCTTCCCAGACGACCCTTTAAACGGTATATCCCTAGTGTTATATTGTATGCAATTGTTACTTTTGTTTATCTCAGCGATTTTTTTATTTATAAGCGTGTCGTTGTATGAAACTTGCATCTTTCTAGTTTCCTGGTTACTAAAGTAAATTTGGAAAATTTAATGCCACAACGGAAGTGCTTTTCACCCTTACTTTTATCTTCAACTTCCTTTCTCATTCTGATAGTTTGCTTGTTGGAAAAAACAGTTACTGGAACATTGAGCTATGGAAGAGTTTCTTCACTAAGATGCTAAACGAATACCCCCATCATGATGATAGGAGTTTGCTGCAGGACTTGAAGAAGTCCTTCCAAGACTATATGGGCTCCAATCCCCATCTTATAAAGAAACTAATGGAGTTACTCTCAAAGCAAAGGGCTTCCATGTGTTCTGCTTAATGCTTCAAGATCATTGCACCCTCACTTTTGTTTTAACCATCTTGCAGCCACTAAGCACCTCTTATATTACTGTTATGAAGGAAGAAAAGTAAATATATGCACAATGCAAGCAATAAAAGACAGATTTAGAAGGTAAAACGTCCTTGTAGCACATGCTCATTAACTAAGGAAAATACCATGTTTTGCTAGTTAAGATCATAGTAATTTCAAATTAAATGAAAACTGGATGCACTCTTATCCACTGTAGAGACAAGCTCACCTTTTGTGTATAAGCACGCATTAGCCCCTGTAATTCCTTTTTTTTTTGTCTTCTGTAGTTTGAGTAAGGTCAGAAATTACCCTTTTTAAGTAATGGGTTCGCGCATGTTCAAATGTATTGTATTGTATGCAGTTATGACAGTTGTATAATGTATATTGCGTTATGTTTATTGTTTACAACATGCATCATATTCAAAAAAACTATAAAGGACTGGGTTCTTTTAAAAATCTCTATATATTTGGTAAGTTCCATGATACTTGGGTGTTCCTTTTATTTGTACGCTATGCTGGTAGATGGAACTTACGTAATTTATTACTGGACAGAGTTTTGAGATGATTCTATAGACATAATGAAGTTTCAATTACTGCCTCAATTACATGAGAATAGAATTTTGCTTCCACTTCCAAGGGCATATGGATGGACCAATTCAGCAACACGTCAACTTTTCTCAGAACTTGATTAACAAGGTGCATCCACTTGGTGCACCAAGTTTATGCAAAAGTGTTTAAATCTAGATATTCAATTTATCAATTGATATGAACAGGAAAACGCTCCCAGAGTCAAGAATTTTGACAAGTTTCTCCGTTCCCTGTTTTCTCCCGACAATGAATGCTCTTGCCAACAAGGAAATATGGTTCTTTGACGATTTGGGTTGTGTTACTATAAGTTGTAAAATGAAGGGATTAATATTTATTGAAAAATGATGTGATTTTTAGTGTGATGGATTTAAAAATAAATATATAAAATAAAAAATAAATTTAAAATTAAATGATATGAAAAAATATTAAAATAATAATATTAGGAGTTATAATATGGTAAATCTATATCACCCATATTTATTTCATCTCTAACTATAAGATATTGCATTGAAATTTTATTGTTTTTTTACAAGAGTTTTTAACTATCTCGTATGAATTATTTTTTGAGCCAAACATTTTGAATTATTTTAGATGTTATGGAATGTCTCTTTTTTCTCTCCTAAGCTTTGGAGAGTTGAGGACTTCAATTTTAAAAATTTAAACTTTACTTGTTATTTTTTTTCTTTATATATTAGTATTAATTATTTAAAAGTAATTTTGAAAAATATTATAATTACAGATAAATTTAATATTATTAATTATTTTTTAGCGAATTAATTATAATCATACGCTGCAGTTTACATCTCGACTATTTACACAATATAAGCAAGATAACTTTGGTTCTATAAAAAATACTAAACGTTTTGTAGGAGTGAGTTTGGATTAGAAGATGAGGGATAAAAATTGATGAAGAAATAAATAATAGTGGTAGATTGACAGAGATAATTTTTTAAAAAATAGTATCAATTTTCATCTATCTCTACTCATTTTTTCCTATTTTTATCTTTATCTTTTTATTATTTTTATGCAACCTTATTTCTAACTTTATTAATAATCTATTTAAATCCTATTTATTTTATTATATCTATTAAAAATGGGTATTTGTTTTTGTATCTCCTTACTTACCAATATGAAAGTTCCATTTTGTTTCTTTTTATTGTACAATTTTGAAGTTATAAGTATCTTTCAAATTGTTCAATTTAGAAAAAAAAATTGGATTGTGGAAGATACTTTTAAATTTTAGATTGTAGAATTAAAAAGGATAAATTAATATTTTTTTATATCTACAAGGAAAGTATGGAAAGAAATACCCATTGCAAATGGTAGCAGGAGTAACTGTTTTTCTAACTGAGGTATATTTTCTGATAAGCCCAATTCGGTATATCTATCACTATGATTATTCATTTCATTAATATCAATAATAATATGTATTTAACTCGACTAATTACTTTAAAATCGTATTTACGATTATTTTTAGTCAATAGTAAAAAAAGTATACACCAATTCCTCACTTTTAAGTAAATCACATATAAATTTGTTTTAATAACAAAAAATTAGACTACTTGTATTTTATCATTTTCTACTTACACCAAATTTTGTTTCAAATCTCGTACTGATTAAATTTTTTAAATTAAAAACAAAAAATTATTACTATTTATTTATAAAAAACTGTATCATGTAGAAAATAAAGACTTAGATTTAAGAAACCTTTGGCATGTAAATTTGTTTAAAAGAAAAAAAAAATTAAAATACTGTATCTTAAAAAGGTTCACCAAAATACTTACATATGTTCTAAAGTATAAAAATTTGAGTAGATTAGTAGATAAGAAAGAATTTGGATGCAGGGATGAAGAGAAATGAACACACAACAATTATACTGGTTCACTCAAATGAGCTACATCCAGTCTCTCTTAATCCAAGGTGAAATCCACCAAACAAAATGTACCAAACACACTTACACAGCCACACAGCCACTGTTCTTGAACCTACAAGAAACTTGGCACTGAAAAACATTATTTCAGCACACACTCTTCAAGAAACCCTATCAAGAAGAGTTTACAACCACACTTCTAAAAAAAAGAAATATGAAACGAATACACCTGATAGAGGATGTAGAAATCTACCTTAGACCAGTAGAACAGATTACTCAAACAGTAGCAACACCTCTCACCAAGCCTTAGAACCAAACAATAACAAGCACACTTTTGATTTTTGAAATCTTTCAAGAACACATGCTAATTCTCTGTAAATCCTTAATTCTCTGATGTAAAACTTTTTCTCAAATGTATGATTCTTATCTAAACGTAGGAACAAGTTTTCTTTTTATAGAAAAACAACTATTAACAAATTTTCAAAAAACAGTTAAAGCTGTTATAAAAAAGACAGATTGAAAATAAAAGGAACAGATTTATTTTCAAAAGCAGTTAGAGAATCTGTTATGTGAAGGAGACTCAGTCAACCATTCTGGTGCAGGAACAAAACGAAAAAACCATTTAAGATAAACATGGCACCAGACTAAAAAGAATCTATTCATTTACAGATGAACAAATTTATTTTTCAAAACGATAACAGAAAAGACTTAATTATCGAAACACAGTCGTTTTGAAAGAGAGAAGACTTAGTCAAAATACTTGATGCACAAAACCTGATTTTCAAAAGCCTTAGTCAATGCATCAGTTTAAAAAAGAATCTGTTTATTTAGAAAAGAACAGATTTATTTTTATGCAGTAAATGTGTTTTTTGCAAAACATGTGAAAAACAGTTTCAGAAAATTTGTGCTTGCTCTTATCACATGGTCAGGGGTTGAGAGGTGAGTTACCCAATAGAAAGCCTACTCTTAAACAACCTCTAACCTATACCTAAGACATTCTTAAAGCAAATACAACTATACATGAAAAGTACACAAATGGCTTCATCAAACACATGTCTTGAAGGGGCAACAACCATCTTCAACAATCTCCCCCTTTTTGATGGAGACAAATCCCCATAGCTCTGTTGCTTTAAGAACCTGTACTGCACCAAATACTAAACCAGAAAATTGAAACATTGCATAACATGTAAATCAGTTTTAAGGTGCAAAATGTAACTTCCTGTTTCAGCTAGCTTCACTTAGCATGGTGAGCTATTTTTCTCCCCCTTTGGATTCATCAAACAACATTTAAGCATAGAGAAAGATAAAACAGAAACACAACCATAACAGTCCAGAAAACAAATACAAATTGTTCAACATTACAGAAATATAATTTGATGAAAGAAAAGCATGGAAAACAAGATACTTCTAATCTTTGTAATATAACTCTGCAAGCTGCAACTGAACTCCTTCAATTTGATCATCAAGGTGCTGAAACCTTGCTTGAGTGGTCTCAAAATATGCTCTCTATTCTGCTGTCATGGCATCAAGGCGATACAGAACTTGCCTTTCAAACATGGATAATGGTTCACCTCTGTACTCTGGAGTTTGATAGGCAACGATAACATTTTGATGAGTTGCAACAACTTCTTTATGCACTGATTGGGAAGCAGGTGAGTCTACTCTGATTTCTACAGATGGAGAGCTTGTCCTATGACTTCCAGCATGACCAGCAGATGGCTCTTGCTCGTAGGAGTGATGGATAACATAACATGAGTGTTCTGCAGCTTGAACCGTGTCATCTTCCATGGGAACAACCTCATCTCCATCTTCATTGTTGAGGCTTGAGGCTCCACATTCTTTTTGAGGATCCTTACCTTTGAGAATTACCCAGTTGTCCTCCACTTTATGAAATTTCATTTTTGTGAGAGTTGAGTTGTCAATCTCACTTACAGCTTTGATGGTTTCATTTCGCTCATTGGAAGTGTCAATGCCAAAGTGGTCAATCAATTTTGAAACAAGTATAGCATAAGGAAAGCGATAATCAGTTAATCTTTTGGATTTCAGCATATGCTCATTGATGATATAAACCCAGTTAACCTTGATCAGATTCATGATGCAGTATAAAAGGATTAAATCCTCTTCATGTAAAACAACATGATTTGTACCTCTTGGGATGAGCTGCCATGCTATAATGTAGGCAACAAGACGTGGTGTTAGGTTCAAATGACCTGCATGGAATTTTCTTATGCTCTGGGCAGAGGTCCTCATACAGCTTTTGTAATATTGAAGTTTGTTGAACTCCTGAATCCCACTTGTGTTCCCTTTTCCAACCTTTAGACTAGAATACTTGATTCCAGCCACTGAATTCCAGACATCACTTGTGACCTTCATTTTGATTCCTTTCACATAGGAAACAATGTTCTTTCCATCCAAGGTTAGATTAGTGTAAAACACCTTAACTAAATCAGGATACACATTACCAGTTAATTCCAGCAACTTTTTCAATTTCTGGTGCTTCAATGCAGACCTTGTTTCAGCCAATTTCTCTGATTTCAGCCAGTTGAAATCCAGCACCTTGGGTATGTTAATCTGTTTTCTGCTCATTTCGTGAATGTAGGCATTGATACCCTCTTCATCTCCAGCGAACCAGCCTTCCAGCACACCTTGAAAGGTGCTTTGCTTGTCCTGATTTTTCTTTTTCTGTCTTGAAGAAGAAGCCATGGTTGAACCAGAATTTTCTTGTGTTTCAAATGGTGAGAACCGAAAATGGACAACCAATGTGGGTAGCAGATTTTTACACAGATTTATATTGTAAAATGAATGAGTTGATGGAGCAGTTATGAATGGATATGCATGAAGATTTTATGCTCTGAAATTGTGCAGAGAATCTTTGAAAATATGCAGCAAATATTTAGGGTCACGATGCACACATACCATACCTTCATTGAGTAGCCAATGCATCAAATCGGTTACATAACCATGACCAGAACCGTCAAAGGTACAGTGGTTAATGCCCACTAAGTCAGTCAATCAGTCAAAGATCACTTTCTCTTTCCTAGTCATCAAAGCATATGAGTACCAAAAATAAACACATTTAATTACAAATAAACTGATTGAATTTTTCACTGCGAGGTACAATTGACATTGATAATTCCCAATTCATTAAGCAGAAAATTAAACCTATCTTTAGCCAATAGTTTTGTGAACAAATCTGCAAGCTGTAAATCTGTACCAATAAACTTAATCTCACATGTTCCATTTGAAATGTGTTCCCTTAGGAAATGATGCCTAATTTCAATGTGTTTGGTTCTAGAATGCATAACAGGATTTTTGGTTAAGTTGATTGCACTTGTGTTATCACACAACAGAGGTATATGGTTAAGTAAGATACCAAAGTCATTCAATTGTTGTCTTAGCCATATGGTTTGAGCACAACAACTCCTTGCTGCAATGTACTCTGCTTCAGTAGTGGAGAGAGCAACACATGCCTGTTTTTTGCATTGCCATGAGATCAAACTTGATCCAAGCAAGTGACAGGTACCACTGGTGCTCTTCCTAACAATTTTGCAACCTGCAAAGTCTGAATCAGAATATCCAGTTAAACTCAATGAAATGTTACCTGGATACCACAAGCCAACTTCTTTAGTTCCTTGCAAATATTTCAGAATCCTTTTGGCAACATTGAAGTGTGATTCTTTAGGAGCAGATTGAAACTGAGTACACATGCATACTGCAAACATTATGTCAGGCCTGCTGGCAGTGAGATACAATAGAGATCCTATGAGTCCTCTATATTTGGTTTCATCAACAGAAATTCCAGCTTCATCATGATCCAAGTGACAGCTAGTTGAGAAGGGTGTGCTGATTGGTTTGCACTTGTCCATTTCAAATTTCCTTAGCAGATCTTTGCAATACTTAGCTTGATTTAAGAAAATGCCTTCCTTGAGTTGTTTGACCTGCAAGCCTAGAAAATAGTTCAACTCACCCATCATTGACATTTCAAACTCACTCTTCATGATTTCCACAAAAGTTTCACACAATTCTTCATTGTTTGATCCAAAAATGATGTCATCCACATATACTTGTACTAGAATTGTGTCATCTCCTTTCTTCTTAATGAACAAGGTTTTATCTGATGTGCCTCTGTTATAGCCTTGTGAGGTGAGGAAATCACTTAGCCTCTCATACCATTGCTTAGGAGCTTGCTTGAGCCAATAGAGAGCCTTTTTAAGTTTGAACACGTGTCCTGGATGTTGATGGTCTTCAAAACCTGGTGGCTGTGAAACAAATACCTCTTCATTTATATAACCATTCAAGAAGGCACTCTTCACATCCATTTGAAATAGTTTGAACCCTTTGATGCAGGAGAAGGCAAGTAGCAATCTAACAACTTCTAACCGAGCCATTGGTGCATATGTCTCATCATAGTCTATTCCTTCTTCTTGATTATACCCTTTAGCCACTAGCCTAGCCTAATTTCTGGTAATCACCCCATGCTCATCCATCTTGTTTTTGAATACCCATTTTGTTCCAATTATATTCATCTCAGGTATTCTAAGAACAAGAGTCCAGACCTCATTTAGAGCAAATTGATTCAGTTCCTCTTGCATGACCAGAATCCAGTTGCTGTCCTTGAGAGCTTCATTCAGATTTTTGGGTTCCACTTGAGATACAAAGGCCATTGTTTCACAGAAGTTATTCAAGGATTTTCTAGTTGACACTTCTTTCTCAATGTTCCCAATGACATTATCAAGGGTTAGATCTCTCGGGGTTTTCCACTCTTTTGGTAAACCTGTAGACACAGTAGGTTCTTGCATAACATGTGTATCAGCAGTATCAATATGAATCGATTCATTTTGATTTAAAACAGATTTAAATTCATTACAGTCAAAGTCATCAACAACAGTTTTAGATATGCTATGATCTGCTTCATTAAATACAACATGCATTGATTCTTCTACTGTGAGCAATCTTTTATTGAAGACTCTATATGCATGACCATTCAAAGCATAACCAATGTGCACACCTTCATCAGATTTAGCATCAAACTTACCTAAATTCTCTTTGCCATTATTCAATACAAAGCATTTACACCCAAGACTCTAAGGTGACTCACACTAGGTTTTCTGCCCTTATACAATTCATATGGAGTTTTCTTAAGAATGGGTCTAATTAAGGTTCTGTTTAACACATAAGCTGCAGTATAGACTGCATCTGCCAAAACATATTTAGGAAGCTTAGATTCATTTAACATAGTTCTAGATAGTTCCTCTAATGATCTGTTTTTCCTTTCAACTACACCGTTTTGTTGGGGAGTCCTAGGGGCTGAAAAGGTATGTGATATCCCATGCTTCTCACAGAACCTCTCAAATCTAGCATTCTGAAACTCTCCCCCATGATCACTTCGAATTGATTTTATGCAGCAACCATTTTCATTATGTAAAACCTTTGCTAATTTCTTAAAGGCATTGTAAGCATCATTTTTATGTGCAAGAAACAAAGTCCATGTAAATCTAGAGTAGTCATCCACGACAACTAAATTATACAAATTTCCATCCAAGCTAGCAACTCTAGAGGGTCCAAATAAGTCCATATGCAATACATCCAAAGGATTTTTAGTAGAGACAATATCTTTTGAATTGAAAGAGGATCTGATTTGTTTACCTTTCGCACAAGCATCACAGAGCCTGTTATCCTAAAATTTAATGTTAGGTAAACCAGAAACAAGATCTTTAGATTTCAGTTTATTTAAGTGATTAGTGTGTATGTGAGCTAACCTCCTGTGCCACAGCCAAGACTCATCACTTCTAGACAGTAAACACTCATTTGAAGAGATAGTTTCCATGATATCCAAGATGTATATGGTATTCACTCTCTTACCAGTAAACAACACCTTACTAGAGGAGTCACTTGAGATTGTGCAGCCCTTTGACTTGAAGTTCACCTTGTATCCTTTGTCACAAAATTGACTGATACTGAGAAGGCTATGCTTGAGTCCTTCTACATAAAACACATTCTCAATAGTGGTTGAATTCCCTGTTCCAAAAGTGCCTCTGCCCAAAATTCTTCCTCGGTTATTATCACCATAGGTTACATGTCCCTCTGCTTTGAGCTTCAAGCTAGTGAATTTTGTAAGATCTCCAGTCATATGTTTGAAACAGCCACTGTCCAAGTACCATTGATTTTTCTTGCTGCCTATCTGCAAAACAGAACAAAGATGATACAAATGGTACCCTTTTCAGTATACGGTCCAGCACAAATTAAAACCTTCCCTTTGGTAGCCATTTTGCTAAGTTCTTAGGAACAAGATGCTTTCTAGCAATGCATGACCTAGAGGTATGACCAGATTTCATGCAGTAAAAACAGGTTACATGAGATGCCTTTTTGCCACTGTTAAAAGCTAAAAAACCAGATTTTGCTGGAACAAAAAAACTTGAAAGCTTTTTGACATTGGTTACATTTCCAGGGTTATAACCAATACCATTCTTGTTGAAAACAGCATTCTGTGAGCCAAGGAGAGACTCAATGTTCTCTCTTCCCTTGGTGAAATTGGAAAGGATTTTTAGCAAATACTCCACTTGTTTTTCCAATTTTTTGCAGTTTTCACAGGTTTTAATAGAGGCATGCAAGCATGTTAGTTCAAGGCTTACCAAATCTGTTTTGGCCTTATGCAGTTCTTCCTCAAGTGTTTTTACTTTAGGTGCAAGCACATTATTTACCTTTTGCAACTTACTGCATATTACAGCTAGCCTATTTGCTTCATCATGTGTTTCCTTGAAAGCAGCAAGCAATTGATCATAGTTATCAGATTCCATAGAGAATACTTACTGAATCAGAGATTGACCCTTCATCTTTCATCATGAAGCACAAATTGTTTTCCTCACTCTCAGTTGAAGAGCTGCTGGTTGAAGATACTTCATTCTCTTCCCATGAAATGTAAGCTCTTCTCCCTTTGCTCCTTTCAACCTTCTTGCTGGCAGATTTGTCCTTTTATTGATTGTTTGGACAATCCATTTTGATGTGCCCTGTTTTGCCACAGGCAAAACAAGTATAGTTAGAGGAATTTGAGTCATTAGGTTTAGGATACCTTCTTTTTTGTTGGTTCCTATCTCTGCTTTTCTTCTTCAGGAATCTACTGAATCTCTTTGTAAGTAGGCTAATTGTATCATCATGTTCAACATCTTCTTTTTCCTCACTAATCTCATTCTGTTCACTTGCTTTCAGTGCAAGTCCTTTGGGTTTTCTTTCCACTGTTTCCTGCTCTTTGAGTCTCTTGAGCTCCAGTTCATGCTCCATTAATTTCCCAAAGAGTGTAGCAGTTGACAGCTTTGACATATCACGGCTTTCTGATATGGCAGTCACCTTGGGTTGCCAGCTTCTGTCGAGGCACTTCAGCACTTTTATGTTGAGTTCCTCTCTGTCAAATTCCTTTCCCAAACCAGTAAGGTGATTCATAATATGAGTGAACCTTTTCTGCACATCAACAATGCTCTCCTCGGATTGCATTCTAAACAATTCATATTCTTGGATGAGAGAATGTTTTCTTGACCTCTTCACATCTTCAGTACCCTCGTGAGTGACTTCCAAGACCTCCCACATCTCCTTACCTGAACTACATTGGGATATCCTGAAGAACTCATCCATTGTTAATGAGGAGGTTATGATGTTCTTGGCCACAAAATCATATTGAGCCTTCTTCCTTTCGGTCTCATTCCATTCAGTCTCATTCCATTCAGATCTTGGCTTTACCACTTCTTCATCCTTGACAACCTGCATTGGCACATAGGGTCCATGGACCACAGCTTCCCAAATAAACGAGTTAATAGATTCCATGAAAATTTTCATTCTAATTTTCCAAAAGGCATAATTCATTCCATTGAACATAGGTGGTCTACTAACAGAAGATCCCTCAGCAAAAAGCACTTTAAACTTAGACATTATTGCAAACCAACTTGATTAAAATACAAGTCCTAACTCTTGATACCAATTGTTGGGTTCAATAGTGTCAAAGTTCAAGAGGGGAGGGGGAGGTGAATTGACCTTTGAAACTATTGAACCTAACATTTCCTTCTTTCACTTGCTATTTTTCAGTTAAGTATTTATCCTCTCTTAGTCTTTTCAATATTTTCTTAATTTCTATCTCTAAAGTAAGTTTTAATAACATTTTAAAAATAATCAATAATTAAAAATAGTCTTACGCCACAATTAAAATGATTTATTATAAATTTAAAACATAATTAATAAAATCAAATATTTATTACAAGTTATAATTATATAAAATACACAATTCTTTTACATGTTAAATCTTTTAAATGAAATTACTCAAATAAACTCTTTCCAATATTATTTACCTAACTAAATTCATTTAATTATTGAAGAGTCAAATTTTCATAATAAAACTATAATTTTATACTTATATCTTTTCTCATACCTAAACTATAAACTAAATTGAGTGTTCGAGTATAATAGTAGGTATCGTGTAGAGATTTGAAAGATGCAATTGAGAAAGTTCCAAATTCGTAAGAACATTTTGTTTTATTTATTTTCAAATAAAAAATAAAAAATCAAGAATTGAATTCTTTCTGACTAGTCAATTTGTCAACCTATAGAGTAAAAAAAGGGTAGTTTAAAAATTAAAACGAAAATGAGTTTGTTTGGGTAATTATTTTTTTAAATCAGTTTATTTTGGAAAATAATTCTTCTGTAAAATATTTGGAATGGTTTTATTTGTTTATTTTTATTTTAATTATTGTCATTATTATATTATTATTATTTAGAAGTATTAGGAAGCGCAGTGGACAAAATTTGAGAGAGTATCTCTCGGGCGCAGACGCTCCTCAGTTTTTTCCGCCAAAAGAAAATGGTCGAAGACAAAAAGAAAATAGTTAAGGGCAAATGCGTCATTATGTAAAACCCTAATGCATCTGGTTCCGTGCTCCCATTTATACTCTTATAGTCTCACTCTTTTTCTCTCCCCTTCTCTCACGTACCCTCTCTTCAGGTATTGCCATTCTTCTTCTTCTTCTGTTGTCTGCTATTTTCTCCATTATTCTCATCGATTGTACTTTTTTTTTTTCCGCATGTTTTCTGTTAATTTTTTCTGTGTAGTTAGTTCCTCTGTGATATTTAATAATACTCGATTTGCTATGCGATCTTCTCCTTTAGCCTGTTGGAGATCGAAAACTGTATTCCTTACTTTGAAGTTTACATTTGAGCACATATGCCCTCTCTATTGTACCAGCGAAAATACAGGCTCACACGTGTGTTCATATTTTTGTAATTTTTGAAAAATAATCTAATTCTTTATTAAATAATTGTAATTAAAAAGTTATATTAAGAATTTTTTAAATGTTTTTATTTTTTATTTTTTTTTGTTTATTCGATCTAAGAGATATTGAAAAATAAGAGTGAAATATTTATGGTTAAAAGTACTTTTGAAAAATTTGTGTACATTTGGAAACCAGTGCATAATTGTTATCGATAGAGCTAACAAAGATATAGTTATTTAGAGTATCCTCAATAAAAATTGCTTAAAACTAAAACTATTATTTTAGTTTAGATCCTACATATGTAAATAATTTTCTTTATATATAGGTGTATATATAATGATATTCTTATTTATAAGCAACCTTCATTGGAAATGCTTTTTACAAAACGCATAGCATAAATATTTGGATCAATTTCACACCCCCTCTTGATCCAACTACTTAAAAATAGAGCAGGGTACACGCCCTTTTAACCCATGCCACATAAAAAGTTTCCACAAAACCTGCAGGCTATAAAGGCCTACATGCTCTCGGAAAACTGCTAAAAAAATCATTAGAATATAATTCATATGCATATTTTAACGCAAAAACCAAAAGGGAGGAAGAAAATTAACCAAGGAAAGGAACAAAAATATTTCGACGTTGTAGAATCTCTGGGAGTTGTATGCACAAAAGGGTAGTGGAGCGATAAATGTGGATGTGAAACATTACAATGGGGAAACAAGAAATCTTAAAACCTAATGTGGGCTGGTAGCTCTTAACTCTGGGTTTAATGGGCTGGGTTTCTTGAAATAAAAACTTTACTGAATTATAAGCCCGCACCCACATGGTGTGTGTAATTGTAGTCGGATTTGCTAAGTTTGTATTAGATCTTAGGTGTACAGTACTTCAAATACAAATACATTTGGTTTTCTTTCAAAGTGGCATTTTAGTAAGAATTTGTTTTAACTCTGGTATTGTTGAATCTATGGCTTATTGGTATGGGTGAATGTTCGCAGGTTGCCATCTAGACTGCAATCATGGCTGATGGACTGGAGCATCCATCAGTTGTTCAGAAGCTAGCTGGACAGTCTTACCTGGTCTCCAGGCTTAGCCCCAACTTTCACTCCAGGAATTATTCTGCAACTGGTTCTTGCTTCAATGGAGGACTGCACTCTTCTGGGTTGGCTGCCTTGTCATCTGTATCTCCAATTACTGCGCATGCTCCAGCAGAGAAAGGACCAGGTGCTTTCATGGTGGATTTTCTGATGGGCGGAGTATCTGCTGCTGTATCAAAGACAGCTGCTGCTCCAATTGAGAGAGTCAAATTGCTTATTCAAAATCAGGATGAAATGATCAAAAGTGGTCGGTTATCTGAACCATACAAGGGAATTGGTGATTGTTTTGCTCGAACCATGAAGGATGAGGGTGTGATTGCTCTTTGGAGAGGCAATACTGCTAATGTTATCAGATACTTCCCTACTCAGGTGAAGATCAAACTTACAAAGATTAAGTAGTTCTAGAGATGTCTGCCTTCATTATATTTTTGCCTATGCATGTGGTAGTAGTACTTTTTCCTCCCAAGTATAGACAGTTTTAGAACTATAGGTTATACCTGTACTAAAACATGTGACATCTGATTTTATTGTCTTGACAGTCCCTTGTTGGCAATGCTTGATTGGTCTTTTACATTGCCTGTATTTGTTTGAATTTCACACACATACACACTCACGCAAAACATTCAGTCTTGCTCCTGTTTCTGTATCACGAGAGTCCCCTCTAGATGTGTGCTGTGTCACAGTCAGAACAGACGTCTATTTGCAATCTTATGGCTGTTCATTTGTCATCACTTTTTTCCAGTAGTCATGTCCTGTTGCACTATCGTATTTCTAGATTAGCTTATATTTTTCAAGGGCGATCTAGATATCTAGTCATGTCTTTCTTGATGTTTACATCTGTTGACAAAGTATATGTTTTATCCTTTTCTCTATATCATATCTGAAATATCTAATATTCTCCTTTTTCTTCCAGGCTCTAAACTTTGCTTTTAAGGACTACTTCAAGAGGCTTTTTAACTTCAAAAAGGACAAAGATGGCTACTGGAAGTGGTTTGCTGGAAATTTGGCATCTGGTGGGGCTGCTGGGGCTTCTTCTCTCTTATTTGTCTATTCTTTGGATTATGCCCGTACCCGTTTGGCTAACGATGCAAAGGCTGCAAAGAAGGGTGGTGAGAGGCAGTTTAATGGCATGATTGATGTGTACAGGAAAACCATCAAGTCTGATGGCATTGCTGGCCTTTACCGTGGTTTCAACATTTCATGCGTTGGAATTATAGTGTACCGTGGTCTTTACTTCGGAATGTATGATTCTTTGAAACCAGTTGTTTTGGTTGGTGGAATGCAGGTATGTAAACAATTCGAATGTCATGGTATTTTTAATTTGTATTTTCTTAAGTTAATAATACTAATCTTCGGCTCATTTCAATTTGAATACCTATTTCCTGTATGTATTATACATTGTGACTGCCTAGTTCTAAATCTTGGAATTTGTACTTCTGAGTTGTGCTCCTTTTTTGTCGTGATTTATTTTTATGTTTACTTACAACGGTACTCTCATTGTTAACAGGATAGTTTCTTTGCTAGTTTCCTTTTGGGATGGGGAATAACAATTGGTGCTGGTTTGGCTTCCTATCCTATTGACACTGTGCGTAGAAGGATGATGATGACTTCTGGAGAAGCTGTGAAGTATAATAGCTCTTTGCATGCATTCCAAACAATCGTGGCAAAAGAAGGTACCAAATCACTCTTCAAAGGTGCTGGTGCAAACATATTGCGTGCTGTTGCAGGTGCTGGTGTGCTTGCTGGTTATGATAAGTTGCAGCTTGTTCTGTTCGGAAAGAAATACGGCTCTGGCGGCGGTTAAAATGATGACGACAATTTCCTCGGACAATTATGTTTCCCCATATGATATGGAATAATTTTGAATGAAAATATTGGTATTTGATATTTTCCAAATTTAGGACCGTGAAACTTAGAAATCACAGTTTTGTGAACAAAAAATCTTCATTTTGGTTGAGAAAATAAGACTAGTGTCTTGATTGCTAGTGTGATGACATGTGACTGTGTCCCATGAAAGTTGTTAATAGTTTGCGCTATATTTATGGACTGAATGCTCCTTTTTTTTACTAAAGAAGATATACCATAATAAGAAACAATTAATATTTAATAAAATCTTATATCATATTATCAACCTTTTCTTTCAAGATGATTTTGCTTTTTTACCAAATATTTTTAAATTTATCTTTTATCTATTTATGGTTGCTTTTCATAGGGTTCAAAATTCTTTGGAGTTAATTTTATTATTCTTTGTACTTAAATTGTTTAAGTGTGACACCAACTCATAATGACTTTTGTTTTTTCACAAAATTTTCCTAACATCATCTTTTTATTCATTTGTGGTTATTTTCTATTAGTACGGTTAAAAAACTTTTTAGTCAAAATTTCATTATTTTTTGCACGAATAATACTTAAGTCCAAACCAATTCATGATTACTTAATATTTTCACCAAACCTTTCAAACTTGGCTAAGTGGCAAACCAATTAAAATCAAATCAAGATGATTTTGTTTTATCTTCAATCAATTCATTCTTTTTTTTTCACCAAAGTAAATCATTCTTTTTTTTTTCACCAAAGTTTCTTAACATCATTTTTATCCATTTGTAACCATTTACTAGTAGTACTCTCCTGTCGAGTTGACTGGGTTGGACGCCTCCTTTTGGATCTGCTTGAGCTGGGTATTGACTCGTGTCTCCCTGTTGCATTGAAGTGTGACTTCGTTGTGACAGAGGACACCCTACTTGTTGATTATACTCCGACGCTCAAGTCAGTAAGGACTCACAAAAGTAACAATTCTTAGTTTAGTGTGCAAAAACAGCGTACCTTCACCGGGGATCCAAGGCCCCTTTTATAACCGCATATGCAACAACTCTCACTTAAGAGAAAAGAAATCTTAATTGAAAATAAACACATCAATCTTTTATCTCTAAGAGAAAAAACCACCTACCACAGACACCAATGATCTTCAGGTGCTAAACCGCTGGCTAACATTTTGTTATAAATGCACATAACAAACATGCAACAAAACAAATTTATACGTAATAATAACAAACACACATATATCTATATGCATTTATCTATAAGCACATGCAACTGGTTCTTAACACATAACAACTTTATTATGGGTTTTGGGCCCAATAAGTAAATTGGGCCAACATCATGACCTTGACACACGTCCTACTGCTGAGCTGACCTCTGCCCCCCAGAACCGAGTTGTAACCAGTCCGAGGCCGAAGACCGAACTCCTACCCAGTACACAAGGCCCCCAGGTTCGAGCTGAGCTTGGCTAAGCGAAGAGTCTTTGAGTACCCTGGCAACTGATGTGACGGTTTCTCAGAGGGTAGGTGAGGCGCGACGCACGAAGTGTCTTTGACATGACACTTTGTCGTATTTAAACTTATGCGTACACGTGGCTTACCATTAACGGTGGAAAACCCTTAACGTTTTGTATTCCCCATTCACTTAAAAACTCGTTTTAGCGCCTCATTGTTTCATCATTCACACTATTGAAGCCTTCTTCCTGCTTCCTCATGAACTCCTTGCTTCTCTGCACTCGCGCTCCATCAACGAAACCTCTTCTTCGTGATTTTACCAGGTATTTCCTTTTAACTAATCTTCGTTGACGATCACCTGCAATACCTGTTCTGTTTGAAGTTACTTCATAACTCATCTATTGACGTGTATATCTGTATGATTATTGTATATGATATTCGTATCTGTGCAAATTCTGAAATGCTGTCTGTCCTGTTTGCTTCTGTATTTTGCTTGGTTTGTGTTGCCTTTCGTATGCTGTTTGTGTTTATGTCTGGATGCAACCCGCCATGGATTACAAATCCTTGTACCCCTGGGCACCCCAAAACCTTCTTTCCGAAACCTCTTCTTTCACTTTCCATGAGAAAATTATAAATCTTAGGAAGAGTTGTTGCCACTTCGGTAGGGAAGATGATTGGATAAACCTAGAACCTTGTAGAGTAGATGAGCCCGTATGTTGCGACGAATCCACATCTCCTGACAAACCCTTTTGTTATTTTTATGCCACCATCGTTAAAATGGTCCTTCTACGCCTCCCTCTTGTCTATCTTTGAAAAAGGACTATTAACTAAGCTCAACGTGGCTCCTGCCCAACTATACCCCAATAGTTGGGCATTTGTCCGAGCTTTCTCCATCCTCTGCTCCCAACTCGGCATCTCACCCTCTGTTGACGTCTTCCTTCACTTCTTTTAGGCCAAGAAATTAGGCCGTTAACTTTGGGTGTCTTTGAATGGTGTTCTCGGAAGGGGAATTCTTACCCTCTTCCAATCTTCTTATAAAAATTTCAAAGGCCACTTTCTAAAGGTTCATGCAAACAAGTGGTATCCCGACCTTCTAGATGGATTCCCATTGTATTGGATCCAAGAACCTAACTTCAATGTCACTCGGCGCTTAGAAGATTTAGCTTTCGTTGACTAGGAGGTTTGAAAATTTTTATCTAGCCTCCAAGTTGTCTTTGATACTGCTTACCTTCTGGCCAAGGAGTTTGTCCTAAACTCTTTAAAGAGATACACTGGTACATCTTTTTCCTCTAGCATTAGAGAGTAACACTACAAAAAAATGTGTATATTGTGGCGGTTATTTTCGTATAAACTGGCGTTTATAACCGCCACAAAGTTTAATGTGGCGGTTTTAGTCTACCCGCTGCAACACCCGCCACTTTAAACATAGTGTAAATAGTGGCGGTTTTTATATGTAAGTAGTGTCAGTTATAATTGTCGCAATTTACATTCATTGAAGAAGATTCTGGCGCCATAACATAAGTAAGTAGTGACGTTTTTAACTGACGTAATTTTAATTCTGAATAAATAACATTTAACCACCACTTTTTATAATCTTTTTTATAATCTGTTTTATACAATTATAAAATTTAACCACCATTTTTTTTAATCTTTTTATAATCTATTTTATACAATTATAAAATTTAACCACATTTATAATCTGTTTCATACAATTATAAAAATTAACCACCACTTTTTCATAATAAAATAAAATAATGTATAAAGTTATAATCATCCATTTATTTCATTGAATATTAAAGCACACATAATAATGTTCAAAAGTTTATATGTAAATGAAAATTAAAACACATAAAAAGTTCATACATCCCTAATCAAGTTTAAAATTACACACATAATTGTTCAAAAGTTCATACATCCCTAATCAAGTTTAAAATTAAAATACATATTCTTAATCAGTTTTGCTTCCACCACTTGATTCTATTATTTGATTAGGTGATGGAGCACCACTTCTAATGTCTGATACCTGAAATAAATAATTTTTAAGTAAATGAATTTGAATATTACAGTAATGAATATATGTAAAAGTAACATTAAGAGTCCATTAAACAAGACATAAGAAGGGGGAACTCACCAATGGAAACAGATCGAGTGCATCTAGCATATCTAACAAAACAAAAACATCAAATTTAGTATCCTGTCTAAAAATGGGAACATGGGAATTTGAAAAGCAACGCAAACGAACTTACGTGTAGAAAAGGTTGTTAGTAAGAGTTTGCAAAGCATTTGCAGTAAAATTGTTTTCACCCACAACACGTGATAGTGAGCAGGACGGCTTGTACCCTGTGTAACACATGGTTTACATCAGTGAGGATGTAATTTAACATAAAATTACAAGTTATGAGCAAAAAGAGTAAAAGATCTCACCTGTATTCTAGCATGGCTATGAAGATAAAAGTCAAACTCTGTTGGATGGCAGATTTTAAAATCAACAATTGTGTCTGCAATATTTTATAAGTAAAATTATTTACCACCATAGTTAAACAAGTTTCTTTAAAGGATATGGCACCAAATAGTGAACTAAAGTAAATACCAGGCAATATGTTGCCACTCTTGTCAACACACTCTTGTCAACAGAACTCTTGTCATGATGGTTGCTAGCAAAGAGTCTTGGGTGATGACGCTTTTGAACTACAACAAATGTCACAGGAGGTTGATAGTTGGGTTCAAGGGATGCACATGCATGGGGTTAGAACAAAGAAAAGATGAACAATTTAGCATTAACAACATTAAGTTCTCACATTGATGCTAAGAAAAATACTAAACCATTTCACCCTTCCGAATAACATTAATTGACTAATTTACAAAATCATTGGAAGTCCATAAAGAATAAAAACTGATATTAGATGGAAAAATAAGAGTAAACTCCATTCACAATAATTTCAAATAGCTAATAGACAATACATCTCTAGAAGACTTAAGGCATATCTTGTGTCCATTCACTTTCCAATTCCATACTAGCAACTCCATTTGCATGAGGTATATTACATCATACACATGTGCCCACAAAAAATATCCATACAAAGAAGAAATGAAGGATTTAACTAAATAAGGAATTTAAAATATCTTTGCCTTAAAAAAATTGCAATATCAGTTCATGCTAACTTGGTAAGGTGATAAAGGCATCTGAATGTTTGGCCATCTCTGCTTTTGCCTTCCTTTGATGCATTGTATTTTCCCAAAATCATGGCTCCAAATCTCAGCAACTAACTTCATATCAGCTCAACCTTTACTTCTCCTACTGTTTCATCAATTAGCTGCAAAAGGAACCAGTGCATAGGGGATGGAGCAGATAATAAGATCAACAAAGTAAAGAGAAAAGGAGCATCTAAGCAATTATGAGAGTTGAACGGTTGTTTATTTCATGCTTTACCTAGCTATACAAACATCAATAATTTATAATCCAAGGGATTGAAACTAAAAACCAAAAAACAAAACCAAAAAAAAAAATAAAAAAAATTCTAGCCAATGAAAGAAAACCTACAGAGGGAAAAGAGGTTGAACTTAAAAAGATATCACTAGCAAACTAGTCTCTAAAATATCTAGTTATCTTGATATATTTACCATTGATTTATTTCCACAATCAAGTTACATATAAACATTAAGAATTTTCTAAAACAAAAAGTATGACTCTTAATAGCCATAAAATCAACAAGAATATGCATATAAAATAAAGGATTCCAGGAAACACAAGCTTCACCAATGCTCACAACAAATAACATCTCTTTTAGCCAAATCTTCATTTACTTTGAAACAAAATCGAGACTTAAAAAAAAGAAAAGAAGTTAGTCCAAATGTATTGAATAAATTAAAGTTATTTCAATGTAAGTTATTGAATAAACATGTCCCTGTTTTTCATAAAAAAAAAAATTTACCATTGCAGTATTCCTGCAAATTAGCAACTGCAACTTCTAAGCCTCTGCTAGCAGTTGCATTTCCCATAGCTGATGGAACAGGTATTCCATGTCTTCCAATATCTTCTTCAGCAAATGACCTTGAAAATAAACAATATTAGCATAGTGTTGACATAATTAGGTTAAAGCATTATATAAATTAAAAGGCATATCAATTCTTACGTAATTTCTGGGCAACCGAAGCAGCCTCAACAACACGGCTATCATCAGAAAAAAGAGGTGAAAGCTCCATCAAATCACATGGGCTGCTATTGAACTCCATTAAATACTGCAGAAATAACCAACCATTGGTAAACTTTCCTAACATGAATAATGGTAAAAACCACACGAATAAACTGAAATACTTTTATCAACTCAATTGTTTGACTAGTTGTTTCTCGCTGGGATTATATTTCAAAGACAAAGGAGGAATTGATCTACCAATAAAACATAAAACATAATAATAAAGCTCATTATTATTCTGACCTAGTTAGATAGCAAGGTATAAAAGATCTTCATTATGAAGAAAAGCAAAATAATAAAGCACAAAAGAAGGAGCTTAGAACTAACAAATGTAATTTTTAAAAGAAATAATTACTATATTGCAATTTATTTTGGTTTGAGACCATGTTTAATATGACTACCGTGAACGATAAAGTTCTTCCTCTGCAACCAAAATATACCTAAGGCTCAAACTCTAGAAGACCAATTAACCTACAACAACCTCACACCCATTGATCCAAATGCTCAGCAAGAACAATTGCAAATTTTAGCATAACACAAACCAAGTAGATTCGAGACTCACCTCAGAAAGTGTCTTTCGATGCTTAGAGTCTTGAACTGAGACATCTTTCTTAAGATTGTAGAGTCTCCCATCAATCTTCCAACCAAAACACAACAACAATAAAATCAAGAGCTTAAACAAATTAAATTCCCAAAAAAATTTAAAATTACCAATCGGTAGAGGAAGGAAAACCTCTTTCCGAAGCTCAAGCAGCTCCTTGCAAGAATCCTTGAACAACGACAAGAGCTTCTCAACCCCAGGGAACAACGGACTCGCAACTGCCTGCGAGGAGTACTTGGCTGCATCGGACGGCACTCGGATATGCCTGTTTGGCTCGCCGTCGTCCGCTTCCGCTTCCTCCAATTTCACAACCAGACACAGACAGACTAAAAATTATATGACCATAGAAACCACAGGAGGAGCTGACATTCATGTTACCTGCAACATCTCAACAAGAAGAATGATGCGCGGGTTCGTGTGGAGGCAGAGAGCGCGGGTTCGTGTGGAGGAAGAGAGTGTTAGGGTTCATTGCATAAAACCTAAAATGTAAAGGACAAAGCAGCATATGAAAAACTAGATTTAACAATGACAAACTATCATAAGTATAAGGAATGCACAACAGGTTAATTACCTTCAAATCGGTTCCGTGTAGAGGCAGAGAGTGCTAGGGTTCGTGTTGAGGCGAAGAGCGCTAGGTTCGTGTGGAGGCAGAGAGCGCGGGTTCGTGAGAGCGTTAGGGTTAGGGTTCATGTGAGGCAGAGAGAGGGACGAGAGTGATGAGTGTTAGGAGTTAGGGTTTTTCCAAACTGAAATTCAAAAAAAAATTATTTTCTTAAGTTTTCAAAAAGAAAATCAATTTTCAAGTGAAAATCTGAAGGATTTTTAAATCAAGTTAAAAATGTAAATATAAGAATAAAGGAATAAAAAGTTTTCTCTAAAAGAAAATTATGACAGCTAAAAATGACATAATTTGAAAGCTAATTGTGGCGGTTAATGAAATGACGTATTATGCTGAAATTTGTGGCGGTTATTAATAACCGCTATATTAAAACCGCCATTTTTTACACATTTTTTTGTAGTGTAAGTTTCATCTTTATAAAATGTAACTGGTTCTCCCTTTATTTCTTTGCAGAAAAAATGTTGGCGCGCTTCAACAAGGAGGACCTGTTGAACATGGCCACGAAGGGCAAAGTGGCTAGCCAAATGCCATTGAAGGCAGTAGTCACCTCTACATCCTCTGAAGATGACGAGGACACCGCCTCAGGCTTTGTCATTACTAGGAAAAGAGGAAGGGACCGCATTGCTACCCCTGTGCCCTCTCCTTCCCGTGGTCAGGCTGCTTCTAACACTGCTTCTCCTCCACAACCCTCCAACATTCCTCCATAATGTCAAACCTCGAAGGGGACGCGAAGAGCTCAGGGAGGAAAGGATTATGGGACCTTGACATCGACATCACCTCTTACTTGGAGGACTCCTTGCTACGTCCCGAGGATGAGGAGAGAATGATGGTTCATGGGGGTCACCATCTGATACAAGAAGCCATAAATCAGTTTGGGCAAACTCTGGCCACAAGCTGCTTGGCTGCAAAGAAACTGCAAAGTCAGGAAGCTGCCACTGAAGCATTAATTCGTGAGGATCAAGATCTTCATCAAAAGGTGGCGAGCCTGCAACAGAAAATTCAGAACCTCCACGCTTTCCACCAACAAACTTAGAAGCTCCTAGCAGACAAAACAAAAGAGGCCGTCGAACAAGCTGCTCGCCTGGTAGAGCAGAAAGATCAACTTACCAATCTGCAACAAGAACTAGTTCAGAAGGACAAGTTCTTTGCCAACGAGATCAAAGTCTGCAAGGGAGAAACTGCTCAAGCCCTCTTGGTAGGGTTCAAGGTTTCCATCGAGAAAGCCTAAAGCTTGTACCTGGACTTGGACTATTCCCAGCTTGGACCGGGCAAAAAGGTGGTAGATGGACAAGTTGTAGAAAAATAGGAAGCCAAATGCTCTGTAATTATTAATTGTCGGCACCTTTCGTACTTGTATCTTTATTATTAACTTATTTCACTTTACTGCAATTATCTTGTCATATAAGAATGCCTTAAAGCTTTGCAAATGCATGCCATAATAAATCTCGACTAATTTAAGTAACTTATACTAATGTGCACGCGTTTAAGTATGTCAATCAAACAACTTATCACTGGTGCTAACTTTTCCCATCATGGGATAAAAAAGATAATCAGAGTTTAATAAAACTAACCCTTTGCTGAACCGTTTTCCATAGCCCCTACAAGCTAGTGCTCAAATGTGGCACATCCAGGGGTATCCTACCTTGATCTCGCCAAGTACTGCTTCACACACCGAGTTAGCCTGACTTACCATGTGTCAAACTGGATGGCTTATCTATGCAACTTCACTTACCCCACAGAGCGCTTAGACTCAGGTGTTTACTTACGCGCCAATTTAGCCCGACTTATTCTGTATCGGATCAAGTGATTTATCTATGCAACTTTACTCATCCCACAGAGCATCTAGACTCGAGTGATTAATTTCACGTCGAGTTAGCCCGACTTATTCAGTGCTGGTCTGGATGAGGCATCTATGCAACTTTACCTGTAGGACGACTTCACAAGGAAGGTCGATTTATTTGCCAATTGTAATTATTCGCACACACGACCTTTACTCAGAAAATTCTCTGAGAAAGGTCGTTGCATCATGTGTCACAATAAACAAGAAAGAAAGGCCACAATGCATCATAAACAACTTTTTATTAGATGACCTCGTTAAAAAACCCTATTTGAGGGAAAAAGAGCGTCATCTTTCAACATCACATTGTTCAACAATAAACATTTAATAAGATAAATTAATTGAAATAATGTAGACGTTCCACGTCTGAGGAATAACTCCCCCTTCCAGGGTATCTAACCTGTACGCGCCATTCCTGAGTTCTTCAACTACACAAAACGGTCCTGTCTATTTTGAAGGCAACTTGTTCTCTAGCTGGTAAGGATGGGTTTTCCGCATCACCAAGTCAGCCACTTGAAATTGTCTAGGTCTGTCCTTGGTTTTCTGTTTCAACTTTACCTTTCTTTTCAGTGCCTCTGATTTAACATGGGCTTGCTTACGGACTTCATCTAATTAGTCCAAATTCACCTTCCTCCCTTCGTTGGACTCTTCTACAACAAAATTCTAACACCTAGGGGAGCTCTCCTGGATTTCACTAGAATCATAACGTCTGCCCCGTACACCAAATTAAAAGGCGTTTCCTTGGTGGTTGACTGGGGTGTGGTATGGTAAGCCCACAGAATCCGAGGAACCTCCTCCGCCCATGTTCCCTTCACTTTCTCTAATCTCCTCTTCAACCCTATAAGTAAAACCCTATTAGCTGACTCTACTTGGCCGTTTGTCTGGGGGTGCTCAATAGAGGCAAATATCTGCTTTATCCCGAGCTTTGAACACAACTTGCCTATCTGCTGACTGATGAACTATGTTCCATTATCTGACACCAGGTGTCTAGGGATTCCAAAGCGGCACACAATATTCTTTATGTGCGGTTATTTGTGCAATTGGCTCAACTTATGTAAAGTACTCAATGGCTACTATAAGATACTTCATCTGTCGTATTGCCAAGGGGAAAATAACTAAAATGTCTATTCCCCATGTGTGAAATGGCCATGGACTGTATATTGACCGCAACTCCTCCGTTGGCGCGTGGTGCCAATCAGCATGTTTCTGGCATTACTCACATCGCGCGGACGACCTTTAACACAAGAGCTCGACCACCTATATGACTTTCATAAATACCTTCGTGCAACTCGACCATCACACAGACACCCTGATCTCCACTGATACAAGTGAGGGTAGGGTGAGTATAGCCATGACGAAACAACATGTCATCGATTAGAGTATACTTTCTTCCATTCCTCTTAATCGCCTTGGCTTTTGCAGGCTTGATGGGAAGCAACCCATCAACTAAGTGACGCTGGTAAGGGGTGATTCAGGTCTCCACTGTACTACCCTGTGAGACAGTAACCACCTTCTCCTCTCGCATCTGGCATGCCACTACCCTGGGAACTTTCAGTGTCTCTTGGATCAATGACCGGTGACTCCTTCCTACCCTAGAGTTTACCTCCAAGACCTCTGCTTGGCCGCTCTTAGGTAGGCTGTCCTCTGCCGTTCTCGACGACTTCAAGGTTTTCTGAATCACTGGCCTCTGCCGGTTTCCCTTTCCCGAGCTGGCTAGCTTGGCTAAGAGGTCAGCCTGGGAATTATGCTCTCTCGGCTCATGGATAAGTTCAATTTGGGTGAAAGCCTCTCTCAACAACATGACGTACTGGAGGTACACAACCAACTGTGGATCTTTGGCTTGATACCTTTGTGTCACTGTTCAGTAACAAGTAACGAGTCGCTCTTCACCAGCAGGTTCCTGGTTCCTAACTCATGAGCTAGTAACATCCTTGCTATCAGCGCCTCATGCTCGGCTTGATTGTTGCTAACCTTAAATGCAAACTTCAAAGATTGCTCGATCAACAAACCAATGGGCCCTTCCAGAATAACTCCTGCTCCACTGTCGTGTGTCGTGTTGGTTGGAAGATCCATCCGCAGATAGGATCCATCGAAAGTCTCTGGGGTTTAAGTGAGGACCTTCAAACACCAATTCGACCATAAAATCAGCATATACCTGCCCTTTGATCAGCTATCTTGGTTCATAGTGGATATCGAACTCGGACAGCTCTACTGACCACCAGACCATTCGTCCTGCAATGTTAGGTTTCTGCAAAACCTTGTGGATAGGCAGGTCGGTCATCACTGCCATATGAAGATCTGGAAGTAATGTCGTAGCCTCCTAGCTATAAACTACCACCAATTCAGCTTTCTCAATCGCTTGGTAATGCTCCTCTGGTCCTTGCAGTACCTTGCTGACAAAGTAAATCAGCTTCTAGACCTGATCCTGGTTCTGTACTATCACTGAGCTAATTGCTCAGTCCAAGAGGAACACCTGTCATCGGCTTACCGAGAAAAAGAGGCCTGGCTAGATACTCTTTCATCTTGATGAAAGCTTCTTCACACTCGGGAGTCCACAAAAAGCGAGTGTTCTTATTTAAGCACTGGAAATACGGGTAACCCTTGTCTCCGCTAGCTGATAGGAAACGAGAGAGAGCTGCCATTCGTCCAGTCAATTGTTGGACTTCTTTGATGGTGGCAGGGCTCCTCATCTCTATGATAGTGGCACACTTGTCATGGTTAGCTTCTATGCCCCTCTTAGTCAACAAAAACCCAAGGAACTTCCCTGTCTCCACCCTGAACACACTTTTTGGGGTTTAACTTCAGATATACTTGGCTATGGTTGCGAACAGTTCCTCAAGATCAATCACATGCTGCTCTTTCTTCTTGGAGGTGAGGACCATGTCGTCCACATATACCTGCACATTTTGCTCGAGCAAGGGGGCGAGAATCTTGTACATCAACCGCTGTTAAGTAGCACCAATGTTTTTAATGCCAAAGGGCATGAACTTGCAATAATAGCTAGCAAACTCTACCATCAAAGCAGTCTTTCTTTCATCATTGGGGTGCATCTGAATCTGATTGTACCCCGAGAGTGTATCAAGGAAGCTCAGTAGTCGACAACCAGAGGCATTGTCCACCAAGGAATCAATGCTCGACAGTGGGAAGGAATCTTTTGGACACGCTTTATTTAAGTATGTGAAGTCAACGCACATCCTCCATTTTTCATTGGCCTTCTGAACCAACACAACGTTTGCTAACCATTCAGGGTACTGGATTTCCCTAATATGGTCGGCATTAAACAACTTATGAGTTTCTCCTTGTTGAATTTCCTTCTCCTTTGCACTACTGGTCGGACCCTACTATCCATAGTAATTTTGTGGCATAGGAAATCAGGGTCTATCCCAGGCATGTCAGCGGAGGACCAAGCGAACGCGTCCATGTGCTTGGCTATCACCCCAACTATCTGGTCCTGCAGCTCTTAACCTAGTGAGGCACGAAACTTGAACGTCTTTCCCTCAATCTACCTTTCTTGAACATCACCAAAAGGCCTTGGCCATTGTCTATTGTCAGCTTCGGTTTTTAGGATCTCAGCCCCCTCCCTTTGTGAGCTATAATGACAAAGTTTAAGCTCATTCTGTTTTTCAGGCTACTCTCATAGCATTTTCGAGCAGCCTTCTGGTTAGACTTGATTGTAATTACCTTCCCCTCAAGGGATGGTAGCTTCATCTTCATATGTTTTGTAGAAGCCACCGCACCTAACTTGTTCAAAGAGGGTCTTCCCAAAAGAAAGTTATAAGCAGAGGGAGTATTCACCACAATGTACCTGACGACGACAGTTCTGGCCGCATCCTCATCTAAAAAAGTCGTCCTCAAGTTGACATACCCTCGAACCTCCACACGGTCTCCTGCAAAACCAACTAAGCACCCATCATGCGGCCTCAGTTGGTCGGGAGATAGCTGCAAATTGACAAACGTGGACCAAAACATTACATCAGCCGAGCTCTCCTGGTCAATGAGAATAACAAATATAACCACTAGGTCGTTGTTGTGATGGACTACACCTACCAAATCAGCTTTCGTGAAATAGAGATTTGGTTCAAGCGTATCATCATGATCCCTTGTATCCAGCGACATCACAACCCTTGCATACCACTTATGTTTGGTAGCTGTGCTGCCTCCCCCGGAGAACCCACTCAAGATAGTATTCAACTCGGCGTGTACGGGCACCTCATGTGCCTTGTCTCTTAGGGCAGCTTCCCCCTGGGGTTCTCCTTGGTCAGCCTCAAGGTATTCCTTCAAGAAACCGTCCTTCAACAGCTTGACCAACTAGTAACCTAAGGCTATACACTACTCAACGTCGTGCTCGAATCCCTTGTGGAATTCACACCAAACATTCTTTCTTGCCCCCAAATTTCTGTCAGCCTTTAGGGGGAACCTCAGCTTCACGGCCACCATAGGTATGCTTATCAGTTCCTTGTATCATACTCGGAACTTGGGACAAAACTCCTCTTCCTTGCCCCTCGCCTTGAACTGGTTTTTCCTGTACGAAGCGTGTCTTGTTTTTGCCTTCTTCCCGGTTGAGGTCTCATTAACCCTTAAGGGTTGAGAAGCTTTATTAGTCTCCTTCGACTTAGCTAGCTGAGAATGTGAACCATTGTTTCTAGCCACCACTGCTTCTTTGGCGTTGATGTGGGCGACTGCTCTTTGTCTGATCTCAGAGAAAGTCTCTGCCGGATTTTTGATAACGGTCCCGGAGTGACCCCCTGTTCAAAGGAGGAGACTATAACGTTCTCATCGTGAGTTTGGAGTCTTACAGTGAAAGCCAAAAACTTGTTCAAATAATCCTTCAATGTTTCCCCTTCCCTCTGACACACATTGAAGAGGTCATACAAGACTGGGGGTTTAACTCGATTGGCATAAAACTGCTCTCGAAACAGCTTGGCGAACTGTGCAAAAGAAGTAATGTGGTCGTCCGTTAGTCCACTAAACCACTGTATCGTTGTACCTGTGAAAGTACCCATGAACATCTTGCATCGCACAACATCTGACCCTCCTGAGATGATCATATGGGCATTAAACGCTGTAAGATGACTTTCGGGATCTTCTACTCCCGTGAAGGTGATCTTGGGCATGAAATAGTGCGCGGGCACTAACTCATCCATGATGGCTCGTGAGAAAGGCTCAGGGCAGTCTCTCTAAGGTGGGTTTGAGTCTCGTTCTCTCGGGAGACGTCGATCTCGTTGTTGTAGATCTCTATGCAAATTCTCATTGGTTTTGCGTAACTCTTCTCGTAATCTTTCTTGCTCCTCTCTGGATCGTTCATTAGCTTCTCGTAGCCTTTCGTGCTTCTGTCTGGACTGCTTATTGGCTTCCTGGAGATTTCTAACTGTCTCCATAAGCTGCTGCAGGGTGAGAGCCTCACCTCCTTATTGTCCCGATGGCACTTGTCTTGCATTTCTCATCTTCGTCTAGAAACTCAAACTCGAATGTCGATAGGATCAAGTTTTCGCAGGCCCCACGGTGGACGTCAAATGTTCCCGTTGGTTGACTCTCTCGTCGAGTTGACTGGGTTGGATGCCTCCTCTTAGATATGCCTCAGCTGGGTATTGACTCGTGTCTCCCTATTATCTATAAGCACATGCAACTGGTTCTTAGTGTTGATCAAAAGTGATTAAGAGCTTTGAAGAATCCAAATCCAAGGTGTTTGATGAAAGGCTGGTATTGTTGCTGTGTATGGGTGAGATCTGGGTAGATTAAACTGTAATCCATTCCTTGTTTGAATCCATAACTGATTTGGTTTGAAACCTTTTTAAAATGGAATGTTTTTTTTAACTAAGTGAAAAAAACCCTGTTGTTTTATCGAATTAACCAGTTGTTTTGTTCTTAGAAAGTTTTGAAAAAGGTTGAAAGCTGTTTGACTTGGTTGACTTTACTGTCAAACCAAATCAATTGGTTGTTTCGTGTTTTCAACCGATTGTTTCTTTGAAAATCCTAACAGAATTCTCTCTTAAATAATTTCTAACTGAATGCGCTCCTATTTTAATTGTTTTTAATTATTCTTTGGAGTATAAAAAGTTAGTTATACGCTCCTGTAAAGTAAGGAAAAACAGTTTTGAGAAATCATAGTGCAAATTGAATTTTAAGTTTTCAAGATTCACATCAAGCTTTGGATTTTCAAGTGTGTGGAATAGGGTTGGGGTGTACTTCTGATCTTTAAGCTTTGTATTACCCAGGTGTATTCTATTCTCTTCTTCCTTGATTATCGTATTTCTGTAATTGGGTGTAACTGCAGAATCAGAGGGTGTTCTGATTTCTTTGGATTGTTGTGCCAAAAGGAGTGTGTTTCTTGAAGGGCACAAGGTCACTCTTTTGGTGGTTTGTGTTGTAATCTAGTTTTGGTTGCATAGTAGAAACCTAGAAGTTTCTGGGGACTGGATGTAGCTCTTGGTTTAAGAGTGAACCAATATAAACTGCTTGTATGCATTTCTCTTTCTCTGATCTCTTTTAGATTCTATTTTTAAGTTGTTTCAAATTCTACTGGTATAAACAATCGATTGAATAGAAGAAACAACCGGTTGTTTTTCTGTGTTTCACTTTAAAACAAATTGTATTCTTGGCTAACTTGGTTCCTTTTATGGATTTCTTCACTGAGTTTCATTAAACCTTGAAAAGTAATCAAAAATATCTTTTAAACAATTCACCCCCTTCTTGTTTAAAGGCCATATATTCTAACACTTAGCACAAAACAACTTTATTATGGGTTTCAGGCCCATTAAGTAAATTGAGCCAGCATCACGACCTTGACACACGACCTGCTGTCGAGCTGACCTCTGCCCTACCAGAGAACTGAGCTGTAACCAGTTTGAGACCGAACACTGAACTCCTACCCAATAAAAAAACCTTCTTATCAAAATTTCATTATTTTTGTACGAATATTATCAAGTTACAACCCAACTGATGGAGGTATCATTCTTTTCAATTAAAAGCATATTATTATATAGATAACAAAATATTGTTTTTATCTAAAACTATACATGTTCTCAACAAACTCGATATTACACTCGGTGTTGAATATGATGCTTCGTTCTTGATGAGGATTCACCCTAAAAATGCAAGAAAGAGAGAGAGGAATGGAAGCTGATGAACCTTAATCATGCACCAGAAGTGACAGAAGTGTGAGAAGAAAAGCAAAGACTAAGGAAAAAGTAAAGTGAAAAGGTTATTATTTCACACATGTGTCTTAAAGAAATTACAAATAGTGTATTTATAAGAAAAAGCTTTGCCTAAACAAGGGGTAGAAAAGAGAAACCTAACGTGCTTATGCAGTAAAACAGGCCCAACTACTTAAAACAGAAAGGCATAAATAAAATATTTTAACACCCCTCTCAAACTGAGAAGTAGATATTTTTCATTCCCAGCTTGGACTTCAAAATGCAGAACTGTGGAGAAGTGAGTGGCTTGGTCAAAATGTTAGCAACTTGCATAACAAAGGTGATGGGTAGTAGTTTTAGAAAACCTATATTGAGCTTTTCACGAACCAAATGACAGTCAATTTCAATATGCCTTGTACGTTCATGAAAAACTTGGTTTGAGGCAATCTGAAGTGCATATTGGTTATCATAGTATAAAGTTGCAGGTTGGGTGGCAGGAATGTGAAGATCCTGTAGAAGGTAAAAAATCCATTGCAGCTCACATGTAGTAGTAGCCATTGCTCTATATTCTACTTCAGAGGAACTGCGGGATATGGTTTGTTGCTTCTTCGATTTCCATGAAATAAGGGAGTTCCCTATAAAAAGGGAATAACCTGTTACTGATTTTTTGGTGGTGGGGCAGGTTGCCCAATTAGAGTCGCTAAATCCACAAAGGGTAAGAGTGTTGTTGTGTGGAAAGAAGAGGCCATCACAAGGAGTGCCTTTGAGGTAGTGAAGGATACGGGAAATCGCTTGTTGATGAGAGGAGGTGGGGGCGGAGATGAACCGTCTGAGATTGTGAACCGCAAAAGTAATGTTTGGACGAGTGTTGGTGAGATAAATGAGGCGACCAAGTAATCGTCTGTATTCAGAGGTAGCGACATTATCCAGGGGAGTTCCTTGGTCTGGAGAGAGGCGGGAAGTGTGGGTTATTGGAGTAGCCATGGGTGCATAGTCCAACATTCCAGTTTCTTGAAGAAGATCAAGGGTGTATTTGCATTGACTGATGTGTAGGCCAGTGCTGTTACGTTCAACTTCAAGTCCCAAAAAATAGGTAAGATTACCTAAGTTTCTGATTTTGAAGTCATAGCGAAGGGCAACAACGATGGCATCAATTTCCTCTGTGTCATCGCTAGTTAAGACAAGGTCATCAACATAAACAAGGATTGCAGTAATTTTATGGTGAGCATATTTAAGAATAGAGAATGGTCAGCAACAAAAAAGGAATATTTGTCAGAAAAGAAAAGAGGAAAGCTTGGCATACCATTAGCAACCAGCTTTCTTAAGACCATATAGAGAGTGTTGAAGTTTGTAAACATGTTGGGGAGAGGGAAGAGAAAGGCCAAGAGGAGGAGTCATGTAAACATCTTCATGAAGGTCTCAATGGAGGAAAGCATTATTAACATCAAGTTGTTTTAAAGTCCAATTTTTAGTGGTGGCAACAACAAGAAGTAAACAAAGGGTGGTTAATTTTGCAACCAGAGCAAAGGTATCTAAAATGTCCAAACACTATAGTTAGGTGAACCCCTTTGCATCAAGACGTGCTTTATAACGATCAATGGTGCGATCAAAATTGTGTTTAATTTTGTATACCCACTTACAACCAATGGTTTTCTTCCCTGAGGGAAGAGGAGTAAGAATCCAGGTGTTGTTAGTGGTAAGAGCTTTAAGCTCAACTTGCATTGCAGATTGCCAACAAACACTTTTGGAAGCCTCATTGTAGGAACGAGGTTCATGACTAGAGTTAATAGAAGAAACAAGGGTGTGAAAAGAAGAAGATAGTGAATGATATGATAAGTAATTATTTATTGGATAACGTTTACTTACAGTAGTGTGGACAATATGAAAGTCTTCAAGATATGCAGGTTGGCGACAATGTCGGGTGGATCGAAAAGGAAGATCAAGCTGAATGGTGGGTGATTGAGCAACATCTGGTGACTCTATTGCAGCATCTAATGGCTCTGTTGGAGGTGTAGTGCTGGATTCAGGATGAGGAATAGGCACCTTGATTGACAGTGTATAAAAAAAAATAAGTAGGGTTATATTCATTAGAAACAGGTAGAGATAAAATGCGGGGGCCCCTAGTTAAACAACAACCCAATTTATATGGAAAGTAGTTTTCATGAAAGATTACATCCCTAGATATGTTAATTCTATGATACTTTAAATTCAAGTAGATATAACCTTTTGTGTTGTGCGGGAGCCAAGAAAAATACCCTTAACAGATCTATCATCCAACTTTTTTTGGTGTGTAGTGATAAAGCTAGCATAACAAAGACAACCAAATTTTTTAAGAAAGATATATCATAACGTTTGCCAAAATGCTTTTCACAAGGAGTAAAGTTTTTGAGCAAGGGAGTTGGAATAGAATTTATTAACAAAACAACGTGGTTAACATTTAAGGAAGATTTGCTTGAAAAAGTAAGGCGCGAGTAACATTTAAAATATGTTGATGTTTTCTTTCAACAATGTCATTTTGTTGTGGTGTTTCAATACAAATAGTTTGATGTATAATTCATTTTGAAGAAAAAAATGAAACATAGAAAATGATGCACCATTATCAGTGTGAATGGTTTTTACGGTGGTTTTGAAACTATTTTCAATAAAAGCCAAGAAATTGATTATGTGGTTACGAAGTTCAGATTTATTGTGCAACATGATAATCCAAGTATAATGAGAATAATCATAAACTATAGTGAGAAAATAGCGAAAACCTTGCATGGAAGTAATGGAACACGGTCCCAGATATCCATATGTAAAAGATCAAATACAGCACATTGTTGAAAGGTAATTTCCTCTGTTTTGCATGATTACAAGTATCACATATATGCAGGTCATCAACAGTAATAAAAGGAAATTTTTTTCTTAGGGCATGTAATCTTTCATGAGAAGGATGCCCCAGTCTATAGTGCCACACAATTTTATCCTTGATATTCCAATCAATAGAAGGAATATAGGTGTGTGGTGTAATTTTTGAAAAAGCAGGTAAAGGGTTAAGCAGATATAGGCTAACAATGGCTCTAACTATACCAATCCTCTTGCGGGATAGATTGTCCTATATAACACATTGAGTAGAGTGAAAGTTAAGGTGCATCTAAGATTAAGAGAGAGTTTAGAAATAGAGATCAAGTTTAATTGAAACTTAGGTACATACAATACATTAGTAAGGTAGAGTTTTGCAGACAATTTTACAATACCAGAATAGGTGGCATAGACAGCTTGACCATTAGGCAGACTTATTAAAACAGGCTCAATTTTAGTGGAAGTAGTAAAGGCATTTAGGTTATGGCAGACATGATCAGTTGCACCCGAATCAATAATCCAAAAATCTTTAATGGCAGATAAAAGAAAAAGAGATTTACCAGTTGAAGATTGTTCAGTGTTGGTGATCACATCTGCACAAAAAGTTCCAACTTGGTTGATTTGTGCTTGAGGAGTGTGATCCCCAGTGTTTTGTTGGCGCAGGATGTCAGTCAATAGCTGACACTGTTCGGAAGTAAGGTGAATATGTTTTGTATCATGTTCTTTAGGGAAAGACTAAGAAGAAAAAATATTAGTAGTAATAAGATTGTGTGCCGGTGGTGTTCTATTATTGAACTTGTAACCAGGAGGAAAACCATGCTTTTTATAGTAGGTATCCACAATATGGCCAATGCGATTGTAGAAGGTACAAAGATTTTCAGAGAACATTTTTATAGTCTTTATATCAGCAGTAGGAAAACCATGTTTATGAAAACATACAGCTTTAGAGTGACCAGACTTACCATAAAAGGTGCAAAAGATATTACTAGGATGAGTAGTACGACTATTGTTCAAGCTATGTAAATTGGGAGTAGGCACAACAACAGATAATTGCCATTCTTGTTGTACAACCAAAGATTTTTTTTTGGATATAGGTGGGATGGGGTCCATGAGCAGAATATGTGAGCAAATATTGCTATACTGATCATTAAGCCCTCTTAAAAATTGCATAGCACGGTCCTCGCATTTTCATTTATTTATAACAAGATTAACAAAGCAAGAACACTTTACAGGGCAAGTACAAACAAAATTAGGTTTGAAATTTTCGAACTCATCCTAAATAACACGCAATTTTGTGAAATATTTAGTAACAGACATGTCACACTGGCTTAAAAAAGAACCCTAAAGTTGTAAATTAGAGATACGGGAAAAATCACCTTGAGAATATCTAACTTTTAAATCATTCCATATATCGAAAGCCACATCCATCCAAATAACACTTTGCCTAATAGGAACAGAAACCGAATGTACTAACTAAGAGATGACCATATTGTTACACCGTGACTAAGCCGCGAACGTTGGATCATTCTTTGGCGGACATGGGTGAGAACCGAGGATAAATTCTAGTTTATTCTTGACACTGAGTGTTGTAACGAAAGATCGACTCCACGAATGATAATTGTTGGAGTCAAGAACAGGCAAAACTAGCGAGGCAACAAAATTCTTGCTAGGATGTAGCTAGAGGAAATTATGTGTTGATTGCTTTGAAGAAGATATCGATGTAGGGTTTTCATCAGCCATGACTTGGAGATCAAGAAACAATCATAAAACGTGCAAGAAAGAAAAAGAAAACGAAAAGAAGATTATAGCAAGAATATCGAAAGAACGAGGAAGAAACAAAGAAGCGCAATCGAGCTCTGCATATGAAAAGCTCTGATACCATATTACACTCGGTGATGAAGATGATGCGTCGTTCTTGATGAGGATTCACCCTGAAAATGCAAGAAAGCGAGAGAGGAATGGAAACAGATGAACCCTAATCAAGTGCAAGCTAACAGTGACGAAAGCATGAGAAGAAAAGCAAAGACTGAGGCAAAAGTAAAGTGAAAAAGGTTATTATTTCACACATATGTCTTAAAGCAATAACAGATGGTGTATTTATAAGAAAAAGCTTTGCCTAAACCAGTGACAGAAAAGAGAAACCTAACAAGCCTATGCAGTAAAACATGCCCAACTACTTAAAATAGAAAGGCATAAATAAAATATTTTAACACTCGATCACCAAAAGTTTTGGGCCGACACCGTACATTGGTAGTTGCCACCTACAATGTTTTTTTATGAAAATAATGGACTTTGGTCCTAGTAATTTTATCAAGAGTAGAACATGTTTAATATTCATATCCATATGCCTAAAGCTTTTTGTATTTTTATGTTTATATATTATTTCTAACAAAAAATAAAATTATATTTGTTTAACATCCCAAAATTTGTAATTTTAAACTTATTAAAACATATAAATAGATGATAAGGTATTAAAGAAGAGTGAAAGATAGAAGAGAAAGAGAGAAAATAAAGATTTGATATTATTGAAAATCACATACAATGTTTTGTTCAAGTTACATAAAATAGAGACAAACAAAGTATATATATAGAGAAAGGCGTTAAACAGAAGTGTCAGAAAGAAGCACTTGATTGAAACACCAAACGGAGACTGAAGCACCAGACAAAGGCGATAGACGATCTTACGAGAAGATCATCTGGTGGGTATCATGTAACATCCCCTTTAATCTTATGGTGGAATGAGCACGAACCATAAGTTTATTACGAAATCTAATAAAAGAAGCACTCAACAAAGGTTTTGTATCTGTCTTAATCTTGTATAAATTTTGTGAATAGTAGAATAGTATTTTCTAGCTTTGTATTTCTGATCCAACTTTATATAGAAGTATAATTCTCTCCAAACAAGGCATATATTTGGGGCGCCTTAAGATGCAACCTATACGCCTTCTCCATGACTCTCCAATCATTCAATGGCACATGACAAGCTATGAAGGGATAGTTTATTATATATAGGATTGCCACATGGAAAACTAAGAATGGAGAGTATTATCCATTTGTGATTGTTTCCCATCAATAGGGTTCAAAATTACTTTCAGTCAAAATATCATTCTTTGCATGCAAATTTCCTAAGTGCAAAACCAATCAAATACTTGGTTTTCCACCAAACCTTCCAAACATAATTTGTTACCCATTTGTGGTTGTTTCTATCAATACATGACTAAAAAATTGTGCTCAAATTTTATAATTTTATGCACAAAAGTTGCCTATGTTGCAAATCAACTCATGATTACTAGGTTTTCCCACCAATGCTTCCAAACATATTTCCCATGAAGATGGGTAAAAAAGATTTAAATTCCTTGGTTGTTGATGGTTGACAATGGTGGAGAAGACATGGCAGCCGAAGATCTATATACAAATGGGTAAGAATATGATGGGTTTGGATTTGGAGAATGGTGCTAGGAATGAGGTTAGGCCAAACCTCTAAATTTTTCTAAGGCTTGTAGACTTAGAAAGTGAGAGCAAAAGAAAAGTGGGACTTGAGAGAAATTTTGAAAACCATTTAGGCAAAAATTCTTTACTTAATTCAAGTCTCGTTTTTATAGTAGAAAAGGCTATTTATTATAGAGCCAAAAGTGACTAATGGAACTCTAAAAACACTCCAATCATGGAGTGACACATGGCACCTAAAATAATCTCCATTCATGAGTTGCCATGTGGAAATCCATGCACCTCCAAGATTTCCATTCATAATGTGATAAATGGCACCAAGGAAGAGGAGAAAGCATCAAGGAAGAGGAGTAGTCAAGTGAGAGGCACCCCTTGCTCCAAGTGGAAGAAGACTAGTCACTTTGGGGAAAAGGAAATCGAAGGTTCCATGTAGGTGTCCTAATTACTCTATACAAAATTTACAAGGTATAAGAAAGAGAATATTCTTGAAAACAATATTCTATTCAACACTTCTTCTCTTTTAATCCCGATGTTTTAGGTGGCGGGTCCTCCATCAGTTCGGGGATGGTTCTCCACCAGTCCTCCCCTTTTGAAAAGGACATGTCCTCAGATTCTAGCCTTTTGATCCCGGGGAAGCTACCTTAGTCTTTAAAATTCTTTACTCTCCTCCAGGATCATACACCATTCTATTGAAATAAAAAAAACAATAAAATATATGGTATTTGTGCAAAAAGAGTAATAACAAGAATGGAAGACAAGATTAATCCTAGGAGTACAATTATTTTTGTTTTCTTACCTCGTGAAGTTGCTTAATCTTTTGATCATGTTCTTTTGGCAACACTTCATTAGGTTTTTCTCTATAAGAAATGACATGTAAGTACGAAGATGACCAAGGAAGAAAAAGACAAAGCACAAGGTGAACAGTCATCTCAGCAAACAATTCAAGACCCCACCAAGGATCACATGGACCTCACCAGAGGAGCTGAGCATAAACCAACACACCAACTATTCTTCCTTTTGGTCTTCTTATAAGATACAAATATGTTGTAAATAATTGCGCTGACTCACTTTAGGGGTCCAAATAGCAAAGATAGGCTAGAATAACGTGCCTTTAGCATAATAGGGGCTATAATTATCATTTTAGCTTGTTCCTAGCCCTTTAGGAAGGCATTTTGACCTAGTTTCTAGAAGAACAAGCCTAAGATGTGGGTTGGACTTAGTCAAACCCTAAGATTGCCCATTTTTTCCCTTTTTCCATCCTACCCGTCTTGCTTCTGTGAATGTACTGTTTACAAACAAATAAGTGAGAGGATAATAGCTATTTGGATTCAGAATTTTGTGGGGAAAAGAAGGAGAAGATATACCAGTGAACAGTAAATATCATTGTCCCTAAAAAATGAATAGATGTAGAGAAAAAGTCACGTCAACATATATTATTTATGAATTCAAACTCATTTATTCTCCTGTTATAGTATTTTATTCATTTATTTTCCATAACGGTAAGATTTTCTAATATTAAAAAATATTATTTTTTATTTATATAAGATGTGATTTATTTTTTAATTTTATAATATATGTTTAATATTTTAAAAAATTACTTAGAATTTTTGTTTTTATTTAATTTGTTGTTGTGTTTATATTAATATATTTATGTGTATAATTATTATGTTTATGAGTTACAATTTATTTAATTATAATGTTTTATGAATTTTTTTTATTGTTAATTATTTTATATTTTTTCTTGTAATATATTTTATTTTTCATTATTACAGGGTTTTTAATGTTAAAAAAATAATATTATATATATATATAATATCTTATTTATTTTTTGAATTTTAGAATACATTTTAATATTTTAAGAAATTACATGAAGTCTTGTTTTTATTTAATTTGTTGAATACATATTTGTTTTAATTTTAATTTTTAATTTATACCTATTTACATTTAATATATATTTATTTATTTTTAATTATAATTTTTAAATTTATGAATATGTGAAAGTTATTTATTTTTAAACGAAAACAAACTCATTTCATTATTAATTTTTTAATAGGTAAGGGTAAATTTGTAAAGTAACATTTTACACCTTTAAAATAATTCAAAATTCCCTCACAAACATCACATTACTCAGAAACTCGAGTAGACTTTCCTCATATATCTAGTCTAACATATCTCAATGCAAACATTTCAAACTTCCCTCTCACATCCTCATAAATCCACTCCTTCAAATCCTCACAAATTCTCTCTTTAATCGAAACACACCCTTAGCACATAATATTTTTTTTTCTATATGAATTCAATATAAAGGGAGGATCATCTCCTTCATAATCTCAAATTTAAAACTGAACCTAAACATTCCTATATAGTTTTCTTTTTTGAAAATAAATATATAATAAATTATAAACTTATCAATCATTCCCCTATAATAATATTAAGCATAATATATTAATAAGTTATAATAAATATAATAACAATATAGTGAAAAAGATAAACAAATTATAACACTTATATTATAAAAATAAACATAGTAATTGCGGTGTCAACCTAACTGAGATGTCAAGCTGCATATGTTGAACCAAGTGGTGTTCAAGCTTTGAAGAATCCAAACCCTTTGAAGGATGATGAAGCCTTTGCTGTGCTTGGTGTTGCTGTGCTGGTTTAGTATAGTTTTGGGGTAGTTTGAGTATTGTAATCCACCCCTTGATCGAATCTAAAGCATAAGTATCTCAATCTTTGTGAAAGTAAAATGTTTTCAAACTAAGTTAAAACAACCGATTGTTTTGTCGAAACAACCGATTGTTTGTACTTAGATGTTTTGAGAAAAAGATTGAAAACTGTTTTTAAAATGGTTGAACTGTTAAGAACCAAAAAAACCGATTGATTCGAAGAAGCAACCGATTGTTTGTTTTGGGACCATAACAGAAAAACTGTTTTATCTTTGACTGAGCTTTAAATGATTTAACTGCTTACACTCCAGTCATTAAATGCTTTGACCAATCTTTAAATGCAATTTAAGAGTTTGTTAAGATTTGATAACAAACTACATCTTTGAATAAATTCAGAAAAACAGATTTGACAATTAAAAATCTTTGACAAGTTTTTGCTAAGAGTTTTTGAGTTTTTCAAAGAGCTGAGATTGCTGAAAGTTTGTGATTGATCAAAGTTGTGGAATAGGATTCTGCTTATATTGATTTCAGATTATCTTCTATAACAAGTTTAATCCTTGTACTCTTTGTGAAATAAGTTTTCGTTTCTGTGTTGCTGAGATTGGCTGTGTGTTCTTGAGGGGATCAAGATCAACAATCTTGGTGTTGGTGTGTTGGCCAAGAAGAGTGTGTGTCTTGAGGTGTTCAAGGTCATTCTCTTGGTTGTTGTGTAAGTGATCAAGTTGTGATTGCTTAGTGGATTTCCTCAGGGTTTCTGAGAAGACTGGATGTAGCTCTAGGTTTGGAGTGAACCAGTATAAACATCTGTTTGAAATCACTCTATCCCTATCTCTTTCAGTTTTGTATTTGATAACTGGTATAAACAACCGATTGTTTCGGTAAAACAACCGATTGTTTTTCTAGTGTTGTGCTTTGCTTTATGTTTTTTGGTAAACTGAATTTCTTATCAATTGTTTCCTGAGATAAATTCATTCTTGTTTTAAAAGTTTGCGAAAATTTTCTTTAAACAATTCACCCCCCTCTAGTTTAAAGCCATCAATTCTAACAATTGGCATCAAGAGCTTGGTTCTTGAAAGTTATTCAAGTTGATCCTAAAAATATTTTTTAATGGTTGATAGACTACCTTTTGGGGAAGGTGCTTCAATTAGCAGACCACCTCTGTTTTGTGGTTTGAACTACCAATTTTGGAAAGTAAGAATGAAAATATTTATGGAATCACTTGACAAAGGAATTTGGGATGCAATTGAAAATTGTCCTTTTATCCCAAAGTTTGAAAAAGATGGATCTGTTATTGAGAAGTCATGGTCTCAATGGACTGATGCAGAAATAAAAAAGGCCAAATTCGATTGCATTGCCAAAAATATTATAATCTCTGCTTTAAATTCTGATGAGTTTTTCAGGGTTTCGCAATGCAAATCATCAAAAGAAATGTGGGACACCTTGGAAGTCACTCATGAAGGAACAAATGAGGTGAAGAGGGCTAGAAAGCATGCTCTAATCCAAGAGTATGAGATGTTTAAAATGCTTAAAGGAGAAACAATTGCTGAGGTGCAGAAAAGATTCACGCACATCATCAATCACCTTATGAGCCTTGACAAGACCTTTGAAAAGAGCTGAACATCAAGATCTTGAAATGTCTTGATAGAGCATGGCAACCAAAGGTAACTGCTATTTCCGAATCTAAAGATCTAACATCATTAAGTGTTGCTTCTTTGTTTGGAAAACTTAGGGAACATGAGTTAGAGATGAATAAACTCAATGTTCAAGAGAGTGAAGATAAGCATACAAGGAGCATAACCTTAAAAGCATCCAAGCACAAAGGGAAACAAGATTCTAGTGATGAAAGTGATGAGGAAAACCTTAGCTTGCTGTCAAGAAAGTTCAGAAATTCCTAATGAGAAACCGCAACAAAGACAACAACAAAGATAGGTATGGAAACAAGAAATCCAATGATTTTAATTCCAATAACTATACTTGTTTTGGTTATGGTGAGCAAGGTCATATAAAGGAAGATTGTCCAAATAAAAGCAAGGAGAAAAAGCCCAGTTATAAGGAAAAGAAAGGCAAGACAAAAAGGGCCTACATAGCTTGGGATGAAAATGAGATATCATCATCAAGTGAAGATGAGAAAGCAAACATCTGCTTGGTAGCTGAAAATGATGATGAATCTTGAAGCTCAAGTGAGGTAAGTTCATGTGCTTCCTTCAATGAACAAAATTACAGCGAATTACTTGAAGCTTTTCAAGAAACACATGATGAAACTAATAGATTGGTTCTTTCAAACAACCGATTGAAAGATCTTAACAGTTGGCTTGAAAAGAGAGTTAAATCACTTAAAGAAGATCTGGAGAAAGGAAAAAGTGAGTTTGAAAAATTAGAAATACATTTCAAAAACTCTTCTTGCAAATGTGATATTCTTATTTGTGAAAATTGTGAAAACCTTGAAAAGAAAGTGCAGTATCTTGTAAGTACTGTGGATAAGCTTTTGAAAGGAAAATCTAACTTTGAGAATGTCTTGGTATCTCAAAACTGTATTTTTGGAAGGGCTGGTTTAGGCTTTAATCCACAAAACAAACAAGATAAGTTTTCAAAAAGTTTTTCAAGAAAGCCAGAAAAACAACCGATTGTTAAGATGAAACAACCGGTTGTTACATGCTTTTACTGCATGAAGAAAGGTCACTCTGTTGAGTTCTGCAAAATAAGGAAATATTCTGTTCCTAGAGGTTTTATGAAATGTTTTCCTAAGGGATGTGAAGTTTCTAACTGCAAAGAAAAGCCAAAAAGGACCCAAATTTGTAAGGGGACCAAATGTTGTTGCTTGAAATCCTTTTATGCAGGAAAACTAAAGAAAAAGGAGGGACTGAGTCATCTGATCAAGTTCTTGAAGAAAAAGACAGTCATTGAAGCTGAATCAATGTTATGCAAAAGACCTCAACAGTGAAAAGAGGCTTCTTGATCATAAAACACATGGCTCATGGAAGATTTAACATAAGGATAAGACTTTCCTTTATTTGTTCTTAATTTGTGTTGAAAAAGTCCTGTCTCTTGGTTAAAAATATTTTTAATACGCTTAGTATCATCTGCTTTGAACTCTTTCTGCTCATGGTTAAAATTCAAAAACAGTTTTAATTGCTGCAGAAAAACAACCGATTGTTTCTTCGAAACAACCGATTGTTTTGAGTCTGACAACACTGTGAAGAAATCTTTTTAATTGCTATTTTGAATTTCTATCCGTTGCAGATCAATTCAAAGAGAGAATCTTGGTCAAAGAATTTGTGTTGAAAGTTGATCATGCTCAGAGAGAAGTTACAATAGTCATAAAGGAAAATATTCCAAAATCTTGGAAATTCAAGAGCCTTAATGACTAGTCAAAGATCACATGTGAAGACCATGTGATTCTCAGCTTTTTCTGACATTTTCTATGCAGAGCAGAGTCAAGTCCTCTCTCTGAAAATCAGGTACCCACTGAATACAATTGAATGCTAATTGATTCTTTTTCTGCTATAAAATCTGGTGCAGCTGATCTCTTCCACAAGAACAACCAATTGCAACATCTCTTGCAAAAATCTGTGAAGAGAGCTCTTCTCTGTTTTCTTCTCTGCCATCATGGAATCAACTCCTCCCACCTCAAAGAGAGTCAAATCCAGGGCTGTAAGGTCTGGAGGAAGGCTAGAAGGCTGGTTTTCTGGAGACAATGATCTTATTGAGAAGTATAGGTATGAAACAAGTATCAAAAGATAAACAACCCCAAGGTTGTATGCTTTGATTGGCTGAAAAGTCAAAAGCTTGATAATGTGAGAAGGCTACTCAAGGATCAATCTCTCAGAAAGTTCTTGGAGATGAAGGGAAACATATATCCAAATTTGGTGAGGGTGTTCTACACAAACCTAAAGTTTGAGGGAAACAATCTAGTTTCTCATGTAAAAGGTGTAGAAATGGAGATAACTCATGAAGTATGGACTGCTGTTGCTGGTCTCAAGTTCTCTGGCCTTATAATCAACAAAGGAAATCTTGGAGTAGTGGAGGATTTTAACAAAATCCAATACTACAAGAGTTGCTTGAAGAATCAACATGCTCAAGTGAGAACATTCTCGGTTGGAGGTCTAAAGCTTGATGAAAGATTGCTTGCTCTCATTGTGACTTGGATTCTAACTCCAAGGGGGAGTAATCATTCTGTTCTTACCGAGGAAGAAGATCAAAATCAATTGGATTCACATCATCAAAGAGCACATGCAAAAAGCTATGAGGTTAAGTGACTACCACTATCCATATGCTGTTTTAGTATCTAAATTTCTACTCTATTTTGAAGTAAATCTTGAAGATGAAACTTCTGAGTTGGTCAAGTCAACTCAAGAGTTGAACAATGGATCACTCAGCAAAATGGGTTTTACCAAAGTAGGTGGAAAATGGATTAGTAAGGATGGTGATCTTGGTGCCTCATCTAGTGGTGCTGCTGATCTTGAACAAGATGAACCTGCTGATATGGATGTTCAACATGAAGATCCACCTGAAGATTATGAAGATGCTGGACCAAGTGCTGGTGCTGGAAATCAAGAAGAAAGGATGCAAACCATGTCTCCTTTTGAAAGACTAATGATGAATAGGCTTGATAGCTTCGCTGAAAATCAAGGGAGCCTTCATGATCTCTGTGTTCATAATTTCCAGAGGATTGACACCAGGTTTGACAACATGGATGCAAGATTCATGTCTCTAGATGAACAAATTGAAGTTGTCCAGAACCAAATCTTTGATCTTCAGTTTGCTGATAATGAAGAATGAAGGAAAAACAACCTATTGGTGTATCGAAACAATCAATTGTTTTTGGTGCTTATATCTTGTTTTTTAAATTTTCTTTCTTTCTGCTATTGCTGCTTTAATTCTGATGTAATCAAAACAATATCTTGTTATATTTCTTATCTTTGTCTATTTGTGAAGACAAATAGGGGGAGAAATATGTTGTGTTTAAGTTTATATTTTTTAGTTGTTAAACAGTTTGGTTGAGTAATATTTTCTGATATTTAGCTCTGAAGTTTATTACTGTTTATCTGTGCTAACCAAATATCAGAAGTTCTATGCTTTGTTCAAAACTATATCTTGCAGGAACTGCTTCAGATTCAATCAGGTACAACACAAGCATCAGGGATTTGTCTTCATCAAATAGGGGGATATTGTTGAACCAAGTGGTGTTCAAGCTTTGAAGAATCCAAACCCTTTGAAGGATGATGAAGCCTTTACTGTGCTTGGTGTTGCTGTGCTGGTTTAGTATAGTTTTTGGGTAGTTTGAGTATTGTAATCCACCCTTTGATCGAATTTAAAGCATAAGCATCTCAATCTTTGTGAAAGTAAAATGTTTTCAAACTAAGTTAAAACAACCGATTGTTTTGTCGAAACAACCGATTGTTTGTACTTAGATGTTTTGAGAAAAAGATTGAAAACTGTTTTTAAAATGGTTGAACTATTAAGAACCAAAACAACCGATTGATTCGAAGAAACAACCGATTGTTTGTTTTGGGACCATAACAGAAAAACTGTTTTATCTTTGACTGCTTTAAATGATTTAACTGCTTACGCTCCAGTCATTAAATGCTTTGACCAATCTTTTAATGCAATTTAAGAGTTTGTTAAGATTTGATAACAAACTACATCTTTGAATAAATTCAGAAAAACAGATTTGACAATTAAAAATCTTTGACAAGTTTTTGCTAAGAGTTTTTGAGTTTTTCAAAGAGATGAGATTGCTGAAAGTTTGTGATTAATCAAAGTTGTGGAATAGGATTCTGCTTGTATTGATTTCAGATTATCTTCTGTAACAAGTTTAATCCCTGTACTCTTTGTGAAACAAGTTTTCGTTTCTGTGTTTGCTGAGATTGGCTGTGTGTTCTTGAGGGGATCAAGATCAGCAATCTTGGTGTTGGTGTGTTGGCCAAGAAGAGTGTGTGTCTTGAGGTGTTCAAGGTCATTCTCTTGGTAGTTGTGTAAGTGGTCAAGTTGTGATTGCTTAGTGGATTTCCTCAGGGTTTCTGAGAAGACTGGATGTAGCTCTAGGTTTGGAGTGAACCAGTATAAACATCTGTGTGAAATCTCTCTATCCCTATCTCTTGAAATTCAGTTTTGTATTTGATAACTGGTATAAACAACCGATTGTTTCGATAAAACAACCGATTGTTTCGATAAAACAACCGATTGTTTTTCAAGTGTTGTGCTTTGCTTTATGTTTTTTGATAAACTGAATTTCTTATCAATTGTTTCCTGAGAAAAATTCATTCTTGTTTTAAAAGTTTGCGAAAATCTTCTTTAAACAATTCACCCCCCCTCTGGTTTAAACAAATCACATAGTGATGCCTAACATGAAAACTTTTTATAAAAAAAAACATAAACATAGTAAAACATGTTTTTATTATATGATTTTTTTTAATTATAGCTCTCATTAATTGTAACACCCTAGAAAATACATCTAACTATTTTAAAACACATTCTACATATTTCTATACAAACTTAAAGTTTTTCAAAAAATTTCTATTACAATATTATGACTTATAGAAATACAAATATTTACATATCCATTGCTCAAAATAAAACTCTGAAACCTTTAAGGCTCTCCTGCACTTGTATGGTCATCTGCTTGTGTACATAGTACAATCATTGCAGTTCAAACACAACACGAAAAACAAGGGTAAGCTCGTGAAAATAAAAATTTATAATATACACAATTAAATTAAAAGAGAAAATCAAATTGCATGGTCAATTTCTCAATTATTCAATCTTTTTCAAATTCCAACATAAAACAATCACATATATCTCACATGGATCTACACATCTTGAATATTCAACAAACAACGTCTTCCGGAAGACCCGTATTAAGTAAGTCCTACCAGAGACTAACACCTGATCCGAAGATTACTAGCAAATCTAACAGAAATGATCAGGGTAAGTTCAATACAACCCAAACCGTGCATCTCATATGTCACACTGTGCATGAACTCCCCCATCAGCTTCTCACCACTTGATATCTTAGTCTATGTGACTTAGATCATCAGTGAAGCTCGGAGATCTCTATTACCACATAGGCATCAATACTTAATACACAACAAACATCAGTCCATACATTATCCCAAATGTATGAATTCAATTCCACACCATTTCATCATAAAATATCATTCCAAATACGATCCACAACATTCAAAAGCTTAATTAACATAAAAAAATACTTAAATATTAAACCATCAAGAGAACAAATATTGGGACCACGTCCCTTCCACATTCAAATCTTCTATTCTAGGGTGCTATTAAAAATTAAATTTCGCTTCCCTTATCTTAATTACTTGCTTTCCAAGCAACCTCTAGAATTTTATTCCCCACAGTCTGGATAAGCTTCAAGATTTACGGGCGTAATGCAAGTTATCCAAACAGAACAAAAATTCAGTATATAGTAGAATAAGTTGAGAGGATTAAACTTCTCAACTGACCCCACCAAGATTGATGACTAAATCCTAAGGAAAAACAGAGAACAAATGATCTTTAGAGCAAAAATGAACTTACTCTGTTTAAAAATCTGATCGGGTAGAAATGTTCCGTAACTCCTCAGCTACAACGTGGTATGTTCAGATTCTAAAATAGATGAGGTATGAAGTGAGAAATTAAGAGAGAAGATAGAAGATAGAAGGGAGAGATGGAGAAAGAAATAAGAAGGAGAAAAAGAAGACTGTGGTGCAGTGGGGGCTTCTCTGCTTTTGTACCACGCTGTTACATTATCTCCAACTTCAAAAAATTTCGTCATCGAAAATGAACTTACGAAGAAAGAGATTAGGGTATGATGCTTGTATCCCCTCTTCAATTTCCCAAGTGCAATCTACAGAGAAGGGATACCACAATACTTTCACCATGGGAATACTTCTTTCCCGAAGTTGTTTCACTTGTGAATCTAAAATTCTTATTGACTTCACTTCAAATGACAAATTTTCTTTCACTTGGATGGAATCAGACTATAGAATGTGGCTGGGATCAGGTACAAATTTTCTTAGCTGGGATACACGGAAAATATTGTGAATGTTTGGTAAAGGAGGAGGCAAAGCAATATCATAAGCCACAGGGCCTATTCTCCTGAGAATTTGATAAGGTCCTATGAACTTAGGAGTCAATTTATTGGATTTAAGTGTTCTTCCTACACCAGTGAACGGTAACTCTAAAAAAGACATGATCACCTGCAGAGAATTCTAAAGGTCTTCTTCTTTGATCTGCATAAGATATTTTCCTGCTAAGAGATGTTTTCAATATTTCTTGAATCATTTTGACTTTCTCATTGGTTTCTTGTATTAATTATGGTCTAATTAACACACTCTCACCATCCTGAAACCAACACAAAGGTGTCCTAAACTTTCTTCCATACAATGCCTCGAAATGAGTCATTCCTATGCTAGCTTGGTAACTGTTATTGTAAGTGAACTTTACCAAGGGTAGAATTTCATTCCAACTGCCCAAATGATCTAACACATAAGTCCTAAGCAAATCCTCTAAGGACTGGATAGTTCTCTCTGATTGTCCACCAGTCTGAGGATGATATGCTGAACTAAGTCTGAGTTTAGTCCCCAAAGCTTCTTGAAGTGTTTGCCAGAATCTGGAGGTGAATCTAGGATCTCTATCTGAAACTATGTTGGAGGGTACACCATGCAATCTGACTATTTCATCTATGTAAATATGGGCCAACTTTCGCATAGAGATTCTCAAATCTATAGGTAAAAAGTGTGTCGTCTTTGTCAACCTGTCCACTATGATCCAAACAGAGTCATGCATCCTTAAAGTACGTGGTAAGTGGGTAAAAAAATCTATTGAGATACTATCTGATGAGAATCAAACAAAGGAGGCTTTTATTAATGGAGGAAGAGGATATCCACCCTCACATTTGAAGTTCTTCCTTCTAGTCTTCTCAAAATTAAAAAGAAGACATAAAATAAAGATGAGGCCCAAGCCCAAAGCCCAAGCCCAAGCCCAAGAAGGCCAAAGCCCAAAGAGCCCAAGTCCATCCCATGAGGGGCAAGGCCAAGCTTTGAAATACTCTTGTATAGTTTTAGGAGGTGTGGTTATTAAATAAAGGAGTGTGAAAATGTAAAATAAAGTCACATTACCCATGTGACTTAGGAGAGTGGTGTAGGTGTAGTTTTTGGGAGGTGTCATAGTAGAAAAAGGTCACACCTCCCATGTGACTTGTTTTTGGTGGGAATTTCAAATGAGTTTATTTGAAATTTCCCACCTATTTTTCAGCACCTTAGGCTATAAATAGAGGTGCTTCCTTTGTAAAATTCAGATTGGAATTAATCTAAGAAAACTCTACTCAAATTTTGAGTGAACTTTGGAGAGCTTTTGGAGCCTTCTTCTCTAGTCTTATCTTGATGGATCATTGGAGTCCTCAAGTGGCGGCATCACTCTCATCTAGGAGCATTCCACACTTCTAGTGGCGAGATCATCCAACATTCTTCCATCTTCATGAGCACTCTCTTCTCCTTCCTTCCTTCTCTTTCAATTGTTCATGTTGTCTTGTGTTCTTGAGTTGTTTGGTTCGGCTTTTCTATTTTTTTCCAGCACCTATGTTCTGTTCTTGTCTTTTAATTACACTTTTGTTCGGTTCATATGTTTGCTAATTCAATTCTGTTCGGTCCTTTCAATTTTACCTCTCTTTGTTGATTCAATTTGACAATATGTGGAGCATCCAAATGAGTTTGGGATTTGGTACTAGTTTTTGGTGAGTTCTTGTCTTAGAACAATGATCCCACTCTAAGAAAAGTGCCTCTATAATGTCCAGCTCAAGGTGATTCCTAAGAATGTCAAGAATCATTCTCTATATGGTTAGTGGAATCACATCACTATCCCACTTCCACACTGGAATGTCTAACTGTATTAACATGCCTCCAGGTTGTTGATGTTCAATCTTTGATTTCTGACAAGTCAAGAAAGCAACTACAAAGTTAGTTACATCATTCTTCATGCCATGCCACCAATAAGACTTCTTGATATCTTGATACATCTTGGTCATTTTTGGATGTAAACTGAGTTTGCTTTTATGACCTTCAAATAAAACTGTTTGCTTTATTTCATTATCCTGGTATGCATATTCTATTCTTAAATCTCAAAATACCATCCACTCCTAAAGAGAAGTCTTTAGCTTTGTGAGTATTTAATAAGCCCGTGAAGTTCTTCAATTTTGAATCTTTCAACTACTTCTCCTTCACCTTCTCCAGAAATTCATTAGTTATAACAAGTGTATTACAACTAATGCAATTTGAAGACATGGAAACCTCCAAATTCATACTCCTGAAATCTTCAATCAATGCTAGCTCTCTAATCATAAGCGACGACATTTGTATCTTTTTACGACTCAACGCATCTACAACAACATTTGCCTTCCCAAGATGGTATATTAGTTGGATATCATAGTCCTTTAAAAATTCGATCCACCTCATCTGCTTCATATTAAGCTCCTTGTGAGCAAACAAATACTTCAAGCTTTTATAATCACTGAACACATTAAAACTAACTCCGTAAATAAAATGTCTCCATATTTTTAAAGCAAAGACAACTCTTGCCAATTCTAGATCATGAGTTGGATAAATTCTTTCATGGACATTTAAGTGACGAGAAGCATAGGCAACAATTTTCTTATTCTGCATCATAACACAACCCAATCCCTAATAGGAAGCATCACAGAAAACTTCAAAAGACTGATTGGTATCAGGGATTGTCAATACAGGAGCATTAGTCAACCTTCTTTTCAACTCTTCAAAGCTTCTCTCACATTGTTCAGTCCATGCAAAAGGATTATCCTTTCTAGTCAATTGAGTCAAAGGAGCCACTATTTTAGAAAAGCCTTCTATAAATCTCCTGTAATATCCTGCTAACCTGACAAAGCTTCTAATTTCTGTAACTATTTTAGGACGTTCCCACTGAAGTACAACCTCCACTTTAGAAGGATCTACTGATATTCCCTGTGCCGAGATGACATGTCCTAAAAATTATATTTCTGACATCCAGAAGTCACATTTTGAAAGTTTAGCATATAGTTGTTTTTCTCTCAAAATGTTCAGGACAGTTCTAAGATGTTCTTCCCTTGTACGAGAATAGATCAAGATATCATCTATGAACACTACCACAAACTTATCAAGAAAAGGTATGAATATTCGATTCATATAATCCATGAAGATAGTTGAAGCATTGATCACACCAAATGGCATAACCATAAATTCATAGTGACCATACCTTGATCTAAAAGCAGTCTTCTGAACATATTCTGCTTTCACTAAAATTTGATGATAAACTGAGCGCAGATCTATTTAAGAAAAGACAACTGCCCCATGCAACTAATCCATCAGATCGTGAATTCTAGGAATATGATATTTATTTTTTTATTGTTAACTTGTTTAATTATTGATCCTGCCTGTTGACCAGAACGCTGGAAACTGCCTCGTCAAAGGATCGACGAGTGCACCGCTTCAAACCTCCGTCCTTCTTCGAGATCCACCTCAAGAACCTGCAAAAGAACAGAGCGGCGCCGCTGCGGCCGATCGCACTCCAACGCCCAAGTCAGTGACCGAACCACCAAATACTAAGAGCAAGAACACTCAAGAAATCTCAAGGAACCGTGCAATGTCCTCTCTCACAATAAGCCCTAGAACTCGCAAGCGTAAAGAGTGTAATCTGAACGTGCGTACCTCAGAAAGTTCGTTGAGAACTCTTATATACCTGGTCACTTTCTCTCTCCTGGCAGTTACAGACCTGGACACGTGGCTCGCATCCAGTCGTACACGTGCCATCATCTGGAGCCTCCTTGACTTGGGCGCTGCTTCTAACTCCCTTTTTGGCTAAGTTATTTATGCATGGTACTGCCCAGTGCATAGCTAACTGGGAGCGCGATCTCTACTGGAATTGGCGAGTTAGGGTGCTCTCGTACACCTTCCCTGTGGTCTCGCCGGCCGCCTTCATAATCTGCATCACCTTCATCTTCGGCGATGTGCTTGCTCTGGCGATCTCCAATCACTTGGTCGCCCGAGTTTATAATCTGGCGACTTCATCTTCAACTGGGCGATCGCCTGGTATGCTGGAGATCGGAGCACGCCAACTTAATAACTGGCGATTACACGAACCCCCCGACTTCCTTCCCTTCTGCAAACCTGGCGCCTTGTCAACACGCCTACACTGTAGCTTGGTGCCACGTCATTACTTCCGACTACTAGGGCGGTACAATTATCGATAATCTATGCATAGACATGATGAACCAACCTTCTTTTTCACTAATAGCATTGGAGCTCCCCATGGAGAAACACTAGGTCGAATGAATTGTTTCTCCAATAAGTCTTCTAGTTGTTTCTTCAATTCAGCTAACTTTGCCGGTGCCATTCGATATGGACACTAGACCCTAAACCCTAAACCCTACTCTAGGAATCAAGTGTATTGCAAACTCTATCTCTCTTTTAGGTGGAAGTCCAAGAATCTCATCAAGAAATACATCCATAAACTTCTGAACCACAAACATCTCTTTTTGTACTTTATCGGTAACTATAGAACAAGCCAAAAGCATAAAACATTTTGCACCTTCTTGTATCTCTCTTTCAAACTATTGAGCTGAGATAACCTACATTCCTTCTAATCCAGGGAAAATTAACTTCTTTTGACCACAATCTATAAGGATAAGATTAGTAGACAACCCATCCATTCCCAATATAACCTCTAAACAACAAATATCAAGAACTAGAAATTTGCAAGAATTATGAAACATGCCAGTCATTAGACGATCCTAAAAAGCTAATTTATTTTATTTAAGAAGAAAATGAAACTTAAACAAAGCAAACAAAAACAAGAGACAAAAATAAATCCTAAACTATAATTCTCCTCCTCCACACTTAAATCAAACATTGTCCTCAATGTAAAACCAATTAATAAATGTTTACGAAGGAATACTCCCTCCTCCTTCTTATTAGTTTTTATTCGTTTAGTATAAGCTAAAAAAAAGAAACGAACAAAAACTAAAAAAAATCTAATATTCAGGATTTTTTTCTCCTTCTTGTTTAATTTTATAGAAAAAAACAAAAAGATCAAAAACAAAAAAGTCAAAAAATATAATAGTAAGGATTTTTTCTTCTTGTTTATTTTTTTATTTTTTTTTATTTTTTTTTATTCCTTTACATCTTTAATCTTTATCTCTTTTTTTGCCTTTATTTTATATCTTTTCTATTTTTAGTTATTTTTTTATTTTTTTTTGTCATTCTTTATTTATTTATGTTTTTGTTTTAATATTTATAACTATTATTTTTATTTTCTATATTTTATTTATTTTTGAATAATGTTTTTTTCTCTAACTATTTTTTTTAAAGCATTAAGTGTAGCATTTTTTTATATAGGATTTTGCATTTAGGGTAGATACTTCAGTTGCTACTCTTTGTTTTTTTTTTTAAAGAAATTTAGGGAAGACTCTGGCTAAGAAAAACTTGCTTTTTAAGTTTGTCCATTTGTGACTCACCTCTCTTTCCTGGGAGTTGACTTGGGTTGTTTCTTAAAAAAAAAAGATTTTGCTCTGAAGGGTCTAATAGGAAATTCAATTAATACATGTCCAGTGATACAACCTCGTCTTCTAGTTCATCACCAACTGCTACTGTAAATCCTAGTTCATCACTGACTACTGCCGTAAGTCCTAATTTTGGAATTATGGAAGGACGGACCCTCAGAGAACTTGTTGCTCCAAATGTTTCCTTCCAAACTATGTGTATCCAATACCCAGATGGGCAATGTGAGCTTAAATCTGTTTGATACATTTATTGCCTAAATTTCATGGCGTTGCAGGTGAAGACCCACACAAACATCTTAAGGAGTTCAACCAATTAAATGTAAGTTTTGTTAACAATTTTTTGAAAACTTGTTTTAACTATTTCAGTTACTTAAATTTTCCTTAAATGATGGTTTTTCAAAAGTTATAAATATAGTCTTCTTTCAAATGTTTGATATACGAGAGAGAAAAAGTTTTACACTTTGATTTGAGATCAATTTGATAGATTATCAACTGTTTGTGAAAATGTGTTTTTCCAAGTTTAGCAAGATTGCCTTTGGGCTTTGCTATGATTCAAGAACTGATCAATAGGGTTGGCTGAGTGCAAAGAGGGTAAGTAGGCTTTGTGGGATTCAAAGTCACCTCTTTGTGGTGTGTGTTTGTAATCTGTGATTGGTTACATAGTGGAATACTCAATGGTTTGACTGAGGATTGGATGTAGCTCAGAGATTGAGTGAACCAATATAAACCTTGTGTGTAAATCTCTCTATATCTTCTCTCCATAACTGTTTGATATTTCCGCTGTCATAAACAACCGGTTAAATCGTTCTTTTAACCAATTATAATTCTGATATCAGTTTCTGTTTGACTATTTGATTGACTTTCTGAATTGCTTATCTGAATTGATTGTTAAAGATTCATTCTAAGGAAAGTATTTGTGAAAATCTTTTATAAACAATTCACCCCCTCTTGTTTTAGCCATCAATCCTAACAATTGGCATCAAGAGTTAGGTTCTTGAAAGTTACTCATGTCTTTGTTTTTTGAAAATCTTTTGATCGCTGATAAAATGCCCTTTGGGGAAGGTTCCTCAATAAACAGGCCACCACTATTTTGTGGAGTTAAATCATTTAAAGTTCTTCTTATTAGTCTTTTCCAAAGATGAGGCCCAAGCCCAAAGCCCAAGCCCAAGAAGGCCCAAGCCCAAGAAGCCCAAGTCCATCCCATGAGGGGCAAAGCCAAGCATTAAATAAAAGAGCATCATTTGAATTACTATTGTATAGTTGTAGGAGGTGTGGATATTAAATAAAGGAGTGTGAATATGTAAAATAAAGTCACATTGTTCATGTGACTTAGTAGAGTAGGTGTAGGTGTAGTTTTTAGGAGGTGTCATAGTAGAAAAAGGTCACACCTCCCATGTGACTTGTTTTTTGTGGGATTTTCAAATGAGTTTCATTTGAATTTTCCCACCTATTTTTCAGCACCCTCACACTATAAATAGAGGTGTGGGTTGTTGTAAAATTCAGAATTGGATAATTGATATAGAGAAACTCTACTCATTTGGAGAGAGATTTGTGTGAGATTTTGATCTCTTAGCTTAGTCTCATCTTGTGAGCTTTTGGAGAGCTTCAAGTGGCGGCTTCCTTCACTCATCTTGGAACTCCATCACCAAGTTGCGTGAGCAACTCCAAATTCCATTCCAGCGGTCTTCAATCACTTAAGTTTCATCTTCTTTCATCTACATTTTCATTTCCAATCGGTAGTTTAGCTTGTTCTTCAATTTCTACCGTTTATTCTCGTTCTAGGTGTTGTTTTAAGTTTCTATTCGGTTTATCTTGTTCCTTTGATGATTTCAATTGGTAGATTCATTTCTTGATTCAATTTTGTCCAGTTTTCAGTTTACACATTTCAATTGTGCTTCTATTTGTGTTCTTGTTTTGTTCTTGCTTTCCTTTCAATTCCGCCAAGTGTTTGTGATAAGGACATGACAGTCATGATGTATATGAGTTTGGCTCTTCATTTGGATGGCATTGTCCTCCATTGATTTGTCCTTAAGCCTCCTTAAAGTGTTGTTTCTTGTTAAGTGTCAATCCAACTCATATCATGTGGTATCTAGAGCTATGGTTGTGTGCAAATTTTTTTTTGAGTTGCTGGATACTTTGATTCTGTTTTTGTGATTAGTGATTCTGTTTTTGTCTTTTTTTTTTGAGTATTTCTTGCTGTTTTACTTGTTAATTCATTGTGCTTGAGTCTTTTTAAATTTTGAATCCCAACTTGTTTTGTCTAGTCATGTTTTTTCCTATAATGTCATCAATTCCTTGTAGTACTTTTCTTGCTATCTTTGGTTGATTGCTTTTAGTTGAGTACAAATTTTGGTTTCTGTTTTTCTTGATCCTTTGGTGCATTTTCTTTTTAGTTTTGAGTTCATGCTTGTGTATTAAATCTATACAAGTTCTTAAACATCAATTCTATTGTGTCTTTTGAAATTTCTCCATTCTGTTTTTCATTCCAGTATAGGTTCCTTTGTTTTTCTTATAAACGTGCTGACTGTTTGGTTTATCAAAATTTCTGTGATTACTAGAAAATTCTGATATTCTGGATTTAAGTAGTTTGAAGTGTTACAAAAGAGTGAAAAAAAGAAGTACATCAAAATTCAATATACACAAAAAATGATAAATGAAATACGTACAGTGTGTAAAATTTTGACGCTGAAAAACATTGATTCGGCAGTAATTTTCGGAAATTTATCACAATTAATTGGCTTACTGTTTTTGAGTGATTCCAGTGCCAATTTTTAGATAACATCTTGAATTTCCAGTGATTAAAATTTCACATTCCAGTTCGCTTTCTAAAGTTACAGTTAAATCTTTAAAGTCACGCACAGTTTTAACAAAAAAAATTTCAGTAGCATTGTTTTTGTTTTCTTCATCTATTCCAGTACTATTCTTTAGGATTCCTTTGTGTGCTATCCTTTCTTTGTGTGCCTTACTTTTCTTGCTTGTCTTTTAATTCATATTCTTTTCCAGTTTTGTCATATCTTACATTCTGTTTTGGTTTAGCTTTTCTTGCTTATATTTTTTCTTGATTGTCTTCTTGTTTCCTCTAAGTTTTGGTGGTGACTTGTTCTTAAGTGAGTGTGGTTTGCTTTGACATTTTTCATTTGAAGCTCATCCAATCCACAAGAGAGGCTTGGTTAAGGAAAGAACACTTTTCTTGGAGTGGTTTGAGTACATTCTTTTGGCCTTTTCCAGCAAGCTACATTTTGCTTTATTTTGCTAACAAGTTTCCTTACTCAAGCCCATGAAGCCCAAGCCCAACAAGGGGCCCAAGCCCAACGAATCACTAGGAGCATGGCAAGAGCTTTGGGACAAGAGTATCAAAAGCTGACTCTTCTTATTTCTATTGTGTAGAGTAGGGGTGCGGATATTAATAAATAGGTGTGAACTTAGTAAGGGATGCTAGGGGGAGTGTAGATATGAGTTAGGAGGTGCCAAACTAGGAAGGAAAGTCACACTTCCTTCATGCACTAGTTGGCGCCGAATTTGAATGTCATTAGGGGCACATTTAGCTTTGCATTTCAGCACCTTATAGGCTATAAATAAAGTTGATGCCCTTGTACAAATCAGAATTGGAAATTAGAAGTAGAGAAACTCTACTCAAGTTTAGAGAGAAATTGTGAGTCTTGTTGTCTTCTTCTTCCTTTGCCTTATCTTGTGTGCCAATGGTGAGCTTCAAGTGGCGACAACCTTTCACTTATCTTGGAACAAGACTCCAAGTGGCGTGAATGCAGTTCCAAATTCTCAAATCCAGCAAGCTTCATTCAATAAGTGTTCATTCTTTCATCTCTTGCAATTTCAATCGGTAGTTTCCAATGTTTTAGTGTTCTTCATCCTTTTCACCGTTTGAATTTGTGTTTCTTAGCTTATTCTTCAATTTCTGTTCGGTTCTTGGTGTTTCTGTTTTCAATTACGTTTTGTATCTTGTTCTAAGGTTGTGTACAAGGAAATAGCACTCATAATGAGTTTGGATCATCATTATGGAAGGCTTGGTCTCCATTGATGACTCCTTAAGCTTCTTTGCAACCATTCTGTTTTCAGCTTGTTGTTTTTTGTGGTTCTGATTTCGTTGTCCTTATTCAAGCACTCTTTGATCCTTTAATTGTTGTTATCCTTTTCCTATAATGTTGTTTTTAAGAGTTCTAATGTGTCTATGTTCAATGCAACTCATATCATGTGGTATCTAGAGTTGTGGTTATGTGTAAAATTTTTTTTTGAGTTGCTGGACACTTTGATTCTGTTTTGTGATTAGTAATTCTCTTTTTAGGCTTAATTTGAGTTTTATTGCTGTTTTCCTTTATGATGCCTATCATATGTTTGAGTATTTTCTTTTTTGAATCATTTCAAGTTTTGTCTTAGTCATGTTATTCCATAATTGTCATCACTTCTTGTAGTACTTTTATTGCTTTGTTTGTTTCTTGCTTTGGTTTACTTTCTGTTTTTGAGTTTATTGCTTGATCCTTTATGCATTTTCATTTTTTAGATTTTAGTTCATGCTTGTATTCTAGATCTATACAAGTTCCTCTACACAATTTCCATTATGTCTTTGCTAGTTCATCATACTGTTTTTCATTCCTAAATAGGTTACTCTGTTTTCTTACAAACGTGCTACTATTTTCAATTTACTGCAATTAATTGGCTCACTGGAAATTTGTTAAAACTTGGATTTACATTCTTCAAAGTGTTACAAAAGCATAGCAAAAAGAAGTACTCAAAAATTCCAAGTACACAAAAAATGATAAATAAAATACGAAAAGTGTACAATACTGCCGAAAAGAATACGGTAATTGGGCAGCAATTTTGAAAAAATTATTACTCTCAATTGGCTTACTGTTTTTACCTCATTCCAGTGCCATTATTGAGTTAAGACATTGAAGTTTCGGTGGTTAATTTTTCACATTCCAGTTCGCTTTCAATCATTCCAGTTAAATCTGTAAACATAGCACAGTTTGCATACAACATTTTTTTCTTGTAGTTCTGTTTTTGTTTCTTAAATCTACTCTAGTACTTTTCTCTAGGACTCTTTGGTGTGCCTTCTTTATTCATTGAGTTCCTTATTTTCTTGCTTGTCTTTCATTCATATTCTTTTCCAGTTTGTCATATATTGCTTTCTGTTTTGGTTTAGCTTTTCTTGCTTATACCTTTTCTTGCTTGTCTTTTTGTTCTTCTCAAGTTTTGTGGAGACTTGTTCTTAAGTGAGTGTGGTTTGCTTTGACATTTTTCATTTGAAGCTCCTCCATTCCACAAGAAAGGCTTGGTTGAGGACAGAATACTTTCT